>NC_139618.1:2595064-5173273 GCF_964270895.1 Podarcis filfolensis
TCTTCTTCCATTAGCTAGTCATTTCCTGGGCCCTTTAATTAATTGCTTCAACTTAGCAGCCCGAGCAGTTCCACTCAAAGCTTGTTCAAATAATAATGATTGCAACCGGAAAAACAAACAAACAAATCTAATAGCTTTCTCTTTGGGTGGTGCTTTGTTTCTCCGCAGATGATGAATCTCCTGGGATGTATGGCTTCTTACATGTTATCGTCCACTCTGCCACGGGCTTCAAACAATCTGCTAGTGAGTGCTGCTTCTGGGGTTTTTTTGGAGTGGGGGAATGTCTGCATTTTTGGTTTCTCCCCTGCCCCGTTCTGTGATTTGAGCCAGCAGTGGCCTGGCATAGGAAGGGGCCAGAGATTGCAACTGCTGCTTCTTGCTGCCTGGCCTTTTCTGCAGGGTCCACTGAGCCACCACCTGTCAAGGAGCTGGGGGCTTCCCTCCCCCTCCTGCTTTGCTCTTCAGCCCCCTCCCTTATCGACCTGATTTTTATTTTTTGGCTTTCTGTTTGAGGTCTTCCCAGGCTCCGTTTCACCCTCAGATGAAGCGGCAAAGTGCAGTCTAACAAATCAGCAAACACCATCTCTCGGGCTGCTAGTCTTGGCTTCTAGTGCGACTCTGGGGGTGGTGCTTGTTTGCTAAATAGATATTCTGCATCTGAAGAAGCTGGAAAAGTGGTGCTTCAGAGCCGGCCAATTGCCCACTTCAAGAAATATTTGTCTGTTTTTAATCGTGCACGTCTTACTCCCATCAGTCCATTAACTTACCCCAGTTGCGTATGAGAAAACGTGATAATTATGGAACCTAAAGGCTATGCAAGACTTCTCTTGCTTTTAGACAAAAGCACGGCTGGGTTTGTCACAACGGCGTCTTCGTCTGTAGAGCATGAGACAGTAAATCTTGGGGTCGTGGGTCTGAGCCCCGTGTGGGGCAAAAGATTTCTGCCTTGCAGAGGGTTGGACTAGATGACCCTCGCGGTTCCTTCCATCTCTACAATTATTTGATTCATCTAGGACTAACAACGAGTCCGTCCTCCGTAGAACTGTGTTAGATTACAACACCGTAGAATTATTATTACTGCATTTATTTATTTGTTTTAATTGACCTGCTGGCTGATCGAGCAATCAAAAGCTTTTGATCCATCAGTTAATCTAACTGATCGGTTTTCAGTGGTGCCCTTCCCAGTTAGAAGTATCCAGTCTTGCCCCCTTGAGGTGCAGGGCGGCAGGAAGATTGCCTCACATGTCTCTTCTCCCTATTCCCAGACCTCTACTGCACGCTGGAAGTCGACTCTTTTGGCTATTTTGTCAGCAAAGCCAAGACACGGGTGTTCCGGGACACGACCGAGCCCCAGTGGAATGAGGTGAGCAAGTCTAGTCCTCACAATTCTGAATTAAGGGCTGGTTTCAATAAGAACATAAGAAGCTGCTCTGTCCACCAGCCCATCAAGTTCAGTGCTGTCCAAACTGACCAGCAGCAGCTCTCCAGGAGTCTTATACCAGCCCTACCTGAAGACGCTGTTGTGCACTGGACCTGGGACTTTCTTCATGCAAAGCCAAAGCTCTGCCACTGAGCAACAGCTCTTCCCCTAAAAATAAAGCAAGATTCTAGTCCTCATGCTTCCAGATTAAGGGCTGATTTAAATCGCAACATTGGAAGCTACCTTTTTAACCAAAGTTGTTGAGCTACACACAGATGAGAAGAGGTGTTCCTTTTAACTGCCTTGGTTTTTATTTTATTTTTTAAACTTAATGCTCCTTGATGCTTAAGGAGGTGTAGGAGTAAGAATGTGCCTCTCACTGCTAGCCCCTCGAGCCTCAAGCGCCCTATTCTGCTGCGCATGCAGCTCCAGCTCCCTGCCCTCCATCTGGCTGTGCTCACTCCGTTGCGGGAGGGAGACCCTCAAAGGCACTGGCTGGGTGGTCACTCTGGGTGGTCATTGTGCCCAGCTCCATCAGGAAAAAATAAATAAAGCGATAAAACCTGCGAACTCCCCCCACCCAAAAAACCTGAAAATGGCCAGGCTCACGTTGGCAGCGTGGCCTTCCTCCCCCACCTCCTCCCTCTCATCCACCAGCCAAGGGAAGTTGACCTCTCATCACTTCCACTGCTGGTGGGGCACAGCCTCCCCCAGAACTTTTTTTTTAACACCCCCCAAAAATGGGGAAAAACCGGGGGGGGGGGACCCAGGTTGCCATACGTCCCAGAAATTCCTGACATCTCTTAAAATTCAAAAAAATTCCCCTGGATGCCATTTTAAGCGCCCGATTTCTGTACATGTCTGGAATTTTTCAGACACATGGCAAGCCTACGTTCCGCTCCGTCAGACCAACTGGCTCAGTGTTGCCCACACTGATTGGCAGCAGCTCTCTCAGATTTCAGATCAGGAGGGACATTCCCAGCCCTGCCTGAAGATGCCAGAGATTGAACCTGGGACCTTCTGTATGCAAAGACCATTGACTGCCAATACTGTCCACCCTGACTGTATACCCGAAGGAGCGTCTCCATCCCCATTGTCCAGCCCTCTCACTGAGGTCCAACTCCAAGGGCCTTCTGGCGGTTTCCTCACTGCGAGAAGTGAAGTTACAGGGACCCAAGCAGAGGGCCTTCTCGGTAGTGTCACCCTCCCACCAGATGTCAGAGAAACAATCATATGAGTTTTCGTAGACATCTAAAGGCAGCCCTGTTTTAGTAAGCTTTTAATATCTATATTTTGTTGGAAGCAACCCAGAGTGGCTGGGGCAACCCAGTCAGATGGGCAGGGCATAAGAAATTATTATTACTATTGTTATTGTTATTCTGACTGGCAACTCCAATGTTTCAGGGAAGGGACGTTCTCAGTCCTACCTGGAGATGCTGTCGGAAATTGAAACCTAAGACCTTCTGCGTGTAAAGCAGAGACTCTTGCTGAGCTACGGTCCTTCCCTTAGCGACACAGCAAACACGCCCATCTCCCCACCCTTCCCAGTGTCCCCACTCACTCTCCTCTTCTCCCCTCTTTGCTCTGCCCCACTTCTGCAGGAGTTTGAGATCGAGCTGGAGGGCTCGCAGTCGCTGCGGATCCTCTGCTACGAGAAATGCTACGACAAGAGCAAGATGAACAAGGACAACAACGAGATCGTGGACAAGATCATGGGCAAGGGGCAGGTCCAGGTAGGGCCACGCGGGCATGAGAGTGGGAAAGGGAATGGGCATTGTGGAATTTTGCAGAGATGGCATCTAATGCCGCCATACCACCCTCCACGTTGCAACCACCCGTATGCAGAAAACTAGCACCTCAAGAAGAGATGCATTCATGTTGTCCTGCCCCTGAAGCTCAGCGACACCACCCCTAGCATATAGTACAAAGTGATGGAAGAACCACAAAAGTGGGTTTTTTTTTGCAAAATGGGTGAGATTTCTGCCTCCTAATGGGACAGTCTCTGGTACATATTGCCAAGGCGGTGGTAGTTATCTTGGAGAAGGTATGTGAGAGAACATGTGGGGTGTTCCTTGGTGTGAGGCAGTGTTTTGTTTCCAAGCCACAAGGTCTTCTTGGTTGTTGCTTTTCAACAATGAGGCAGAGGGCCTTCTTGGTAGTGGCGCCCGCCCTGTGGAACGCCCTCCCATCACATGTCAAGGAAATAAATAACTATCTTGACTTTTAGAAGGCATCTGAAAGTAGCCCTGTTTAGGGACATTTTTAATGTTTGATCTTTTATCATGTTTTTAATATTCTGTTGGGAGCTGCCCGGAGTGGCTGGGGAAACCCAGCCAGATGGGAGGCGTATAAATAATATATTACTACTGCTACACTACTACACAGTGGGTGGCGCTGTGGGTTAAACCACAGAACCTAGGACTTGCCGATCAGAAGGTAGGCAGTTCGAATCCCCGTGACGGGGTGAGCTCCCGTTGCTTGGTCCCTGCTCCTGCCAATCTAGCAGTTCGAAAGCACGTCAAAGTGCAAGTAGATAAATAGGTACCGCTCCAGTGGGAAGGTAAACGGCGTTTCCGTGCGCTGCTCTGGTTTGCCAGAAGCGGCTCAGTCATGCTGGCCACATGACCCGGAAGCTGTACGCCGGCTCCCTCGGCCAATAAAGCGAGATGAGCTCCGCAACCCCAGAGTCGTCAGTGACTGGACCTAACAGTCAGGGGTCCCTTTACCTTTACTACTACTACTACTACTACTACTACTGCTGCTACTGCTACTGCTACCTTGCCTTCCTTTTTAAAAGTGAGTGCCCTTCAGGCCATTATTGGCAATCCTTGCTCCAGGGATCACATGCCTTGTTTGGGGGCATTGATCAAGAGGCCCTTTGCTCCTCCGCTTGCTAGAATGCCAAAGCGATGCAGTTCAACCCGTCTCGCTGGGTGCCAAGCTGCAGGCGGCACCACTTCCTTTGTGCCACTCTGCCAGGCTCTCCGTGGGTGGGCTTGCTTTTTCCTCTTTCCTCTCTGGCATGCTGCGGCTTTGTCTGGCTTCCTGCTTCTTGTCTCCAGCCCATCTGTATGTTCGCAAGCACGTTCTGGAGCGTATCTGGTCTCCGACAAGGGGCGCAAATTGTACTTGGCTTGCAGAGGGTCAAATCTTGGCATCAAAGTGGAATACGTCTAGTTCCAGAAATGTGGTTCTTTGGAGTCTTAACGCCCTTCAGGGTGGCTTTGCATCAGATAAAAAAACCTGTGGCACATTTATGCAGGGAGAGTTCCCTTCTCTTAGGCCTGTGTGATGGTCTCTCCCTAGTACAGCCTTTGCTGAACAGATGCCTTATAGATGTGCAGGACTAGCTGGGGCTGATGGGAGATGGATTCCAAAACATGGATGGAGCTGATGGGAATTGTAGTCGAAAACATGGCTGTGCCAGCTGCAGCTGATGGCAGCTGGACTCCAAAAGATCTGGAGGCCCCAAGCTGGCAAAGGGCTTCCCTGGTACAACTTACTTTGTGGACTCTCTATTAATTTTCAGTGAGTTTTATCTGCAAAGGTAACTCACTCTTTCCATATTTTGGCGGACACCACCTGCAGTTTTTAGGGAGGCGTAAGTTTCCAAGTGACTCACATCTCTGCTGTTGTACGATTGACCTAGTTCTCTATTTACTGGGCTGTCCTCTGACCCAGGGAGAGAAATACCCTGCTGGCTTTTCAAAGATGTGTCTCAAATGGCCCATCCTTCAAAAAGGGAGATGATTTGTTCTTCGGTGATAATTCCAGAATAATGTAGAGTTGCCACTATTTTTAAAAACTGGCACAGGCTGAGGCACCATCAGAGTCTGTGAGCAGACCGACTGTTTTGCTAGGTGTCTGAGTGTTCTCATAGCAATGTGTTGTCTGCTTTTGGGTTTTGGTTTATTTTTCTGAGGTTTTTTTTCTGAGGTGCAATAGAAGCTAAAATTGCCACAGGATAGTTTTGGGGAGGGGTGTGGAGGAAACCTGGATCCAAAGACCTGTGCAAAGCTTCAGTGTGAGTTTTCTTCATCTACATTTGAATGCTGGGACCCTGGTGTCATATCTTGCAAACACAATTTTATTTATTTGTTTTGTTTGTTTCATAAAATTTATAACCAGTTGATGGTAAAAAGAAACAAAACCCTCAAGCGGTTTACAAAAAAGATAAAGCAATAAAATTATCCATAAGAAAATTCGCAACAATAATTTCAGACTTTCAACAAGTTAAGATAGCAATAGACTAAAATCAGATTAAAACTCATAAGAATTTAATAAGTACCTGTCTGCTGGATCAGGCCAAAGGGGGCCCACCTAGTCCAGCATCCCTTCTTGTATTATCCAATCCTCTTTCAAAGCCACCCCAGTTGGCGGCCATCCCTGCCTCTTGCAGCAGTGAGTTCCACAGTTTAACATCTGGCTGCATGACAAAGTCCTTATTTGCATATGTCTCAAATCTCCCAACTGTTTTTTCAGTGAGGTGCCCAGGCAGCATGAGGAGGGAGTCTGCTGTTTGAGACATGCAAGTCCCATACCCTCCCAAGCAGGGCTGCATGAGACTACTCAGGACAGATAAAATAAAGGCTTTATTCATGCAAGCGCATAGTTAAACTCTCTCCCACAAGAGGCAGTGATGGTCACTAACTCAGGTGGCTTTAAAAGAGGATTAGACAAATTCATGGAGGAGGAGGGTAATATCAAAAGCTACCAGCTTGTGGTCTTCCATTTGGGTCATCTGCCTGGCCCCTGTGAGAACAGGATGCTGGACTAGATGGGCCACTGGCTTGATCCATCAAGCTCTTCTTAACTGAGCAGCCCCTTGGGTCTGGGCCAGGAACCATTGGGAAGAAAGTGGCATCTTTTCCCCCTGCTGTGCTGCCCTGACTGGAGAAGGGGCAACAGCAGAAATTCTCCCTCCCTATGAATCAATTGAAGCAGATACATCTAAGCAATTGGAGTAAGCCTGCTCTGCTCCCAGGACTGCCTTCTGCCTGCTTTCCCAGCCCCCTTTCCCCCCACTCCCCAGATGCGCGCGCGCACACACACACACACACTGCCCCATATCATCTTTATCCCACGGTTGCTCTAGCAACAGTTGCTAAGACAACTGTTGAGTTCCTCTCCAATTGGGAGAGGCGGATAATGAGAGTGGAGGGAGAAATATTAGCACCTGCCTGAATAGGATGCTCACCAGACACAGAGTAATAAAAGATCTATTGGTGCCATATTGAAGAGAAGGCGTCTGTATTAGTGATTGAGTCCTTAGGGGCTGTGGGGGGGGGGTGTTTCTTTCTCAAGCTTCTGTCAGGTTCTTCTGTCCTCTAAGCTGTCTGTGCCCTGAGCTCACGTGAACAGAGATCCAGTTGGGCTGAATGAAAAGGAGCCTGTCTGTGTGTCCCTGTTCGTTTGGGGGGGGGGGTTGAAAGGAAGGCGGTTCTGTTCTTGACACAGCAGAGGCTGGGGGGGTGGGGGGCGCGGAGAGGAGGCTGTTTGTATATGAAGTTTCAGAGCTGGTTTTCAACCATTATCCTCAATGTCACATGTGCAAACAGACTAAACTGAGTCAGGCACCCCCCCCCCCCGCAGGGTTGTAGTGAAGATAACATGGAGAGGTGGGCAGGGAACAGAACTATGCTGCTACTTTGAGGTTCTTGAAGGATAATAACATAATAATGAGTAAGCAGTGGCACTCTCTCCGCTTGTGGTTCACAGCAAGTGGTATTTTTCAGAGCCTCTGATGGTGGATGCAGAACGTAGCCACTTGGGCTAGTAGCCACTGATAGTTGTGTCCTCCACGAAATTGCCTAATCTTTGCCTTTGCTGGGAATTGCATGCAGGGAGAAAGTTTCTTCTGTTGCGTTCAGGTCCTGCTTCTCCTTGGGGGCGTCTGGTTGGCCCCTGTGAGGACAGGACTAGATGGGCCCCTTTTGGCCTGATCCAGCTGCGGCCAGCTCTCTTCGGATGTTCTTAGGCAAATGCTGGAGGCCTCCTAGCCTGGAGCGGCTTCTGCGTCTGGTTGCGGGGGGGCAGTGGATGGAAACAGCGTGGCCGTGTCATCGCAAAGGAGGCTTGCCTCAAGGAGCATGAGTCACGGCCGCTGGGTGTGTGGAGATTCCAGCCGTGTGAACCTTGGGGGCGGGCAGGGGAACCCTGGGAACCAAGGAGCTCCCCAGTGGCCACAGCTCGGCCAGCTGCCTGCGATAGGCAGTGCCCAGTGGTGTGTGTGCTGTGCTGCGGGGACGGGGGTAGGAGATGTGGGCAAGGCAAGGAGGGCCAAGAGGCCTGTGGCAGAGCCCATGCAGAAGGTCAGCTCCAGCAGTGTCTCCGGCTAGGGCTGGGAGAGACTTCCTGCCTGGAGAGCTGCTGTAGAAAATACCCAGCTAGGTGGACCAATGAATGGGCCCAGCATAAGGCAGCTTCCTGTGTTCCTGCTGAAACGAGCCCTTAGAATCATAGAGCTGTAGAGTTGGAAGGGACCATGAGGGTCATCCAGTCCAACCCCCCGCAACGCGGGAACCTTTTTGCCCAGAGTGGGGCTTAACTCAGAACAATGAGGACTGGAATCTTGTTTCTTTGTTAGAGGGTGAGCTTTGGCTCTATAGTAGAGCCCCTCCTTCGCATGCAGAAGGTCCCTGCTTCAATCCTCGGCATCTCCAGGTAGGGCTGGGAATATCCGCACGGACAGGCAGTGACTTTCTAGGGTGCCAGACAAATCCACCTTTCCCTGGGTGCTGAAGGTGGCTCCTCTTTTCAACCAGAGCCCAAAGTCTTTTCCCTCGTCCCAGGAGAGACAAAGCAGCTTAGACTAAACCTATGGGCAGAATCCTGCACAGACCCCCGTGTCCTCAGTCCATCCCAGATCTGTGTTGTTTTGCAGCCTCTTTCTCCCCACCCCTCCAAGTTCCAAGCCTCCCCCCCCCCCCCAGTGCCTCTGAGCCACCCTGTCCAGCCAGGAGAGCTGTGCAGACAAGGGCCCTTTTGTCAAGCCAGGAGACCTGTTTCTGGCTTCAATTAGGTGGGAGGCCTGGCTTGGGGGGAGAAGACCCCCGGGGTCAGTGGCAGGCAACTCGCTCTGTCTCGCCGTGGTGCACAGAGCCCTGGGAAGGTGGTCTTGTGAGGTTCATGGGGCTTGCAATGGTGGCACATGGCCTAAGATTGACCTTCTGTGTATTGGAAGGATTTGGCTAGAGGCAGCTGGACCAAGCCCTGGTTTCCTAGTTGTGGCTGCAGTGGTGGCAGCTGCGATGGTGGTGCTGAGCCTACATAGAGCCTGCTGGATCAGGCCAATGCCCATCTCATCCAGCACCCTGTTTTCCCCTGAGCACATCAGCAGTGCTCTCCCTACTTGCGATTCCCACCATCCGGTATTCAGAGGCATTAATGCTTCCCAAGAGAGGCATCGTGGCCACTGTTGTCTTCCATGAGTAGAAGACAGAAGTTTATAAATTGAGGCACGGCATGGAGAAAGTGTATAGAGAAAAGCTTTTCCTCCTCTCTCTCAACCCTGGAACTTGTGGACTTCCATGAATGCTGGAAGGTTCAGGATAGATGAAAGGAAGGACTTGTTCACACAGCCCACAGTTAAACTACGGAACTCCCTCCCACATGAGGCAGGGATGGCCACCAACCTGGATGGCTTTAAAAGAGGATTAGACAAATTCAGGGAGGAGGAGAGGCTTATCTATGCTACTAGCTATGGTTCTGAATACCAGTTGGGGAAAACCTGAGGAGGGGTGAGGGCTCTTGTGGTCCAGTCCTGCGTGCAGGTTTCGCACACAGGACTCTGGGTAGCCCCTGTGAGAAAAGGATGCTGGACTAGATGGGCCATTGGCCTGACCCAGCAGGAACTACATCTGAGGTTCTTCATTTGTCCAATCCTCTTCTGAAGCCATTCAGTATTATTCTTGTTTATAATAATATCACCACCCTGAGAATCATTATGAATGCGCAATGCAGAGGCTCTCTGGAGAGGCCCAGGGAGTATTTCCTTTAAAAAAAGGCCTTTTCCTGATAGCGGCTGTGCTCTCTGCCTCCTTATGGATCAATTGCATGTTATTTATGTATCAGCCTCCCTCAATCAAACAGTGCTCTGGGCAGTTCGTCAGCAGATGGAATTAAACAGCAGCCACAAATCAGCAAAGTCTCTGAAGCGGCGCAGCGTCAATCAGCATTTCGAGCCACTTGCAGTAATAATAGTTTTTGCCTTGTTAGCTACGGTCCAGCACAAACTGTAATTAGTTCAGGGAAAGGGAGTGACTAGGAGAGTAACAACCCTGGACTGCAAGGATAAGGTCTCAGCTGTTCCTTTTACTGAACACGGTATAGTATGGGACTCACCAACCTTTTTGAGACCAGAGGGCATGTGTCAGATTTTGAGTGCTGTAGGCGCCAGTCACAAAATGGCAGCAGGAGGGGTGGCATAATGCAAAATTAGAGAGTCAGCCACCCCAACAACCTTACACTGACCATGGGGAGTCAGCTGTGTCCTGCTGGTCCTGATTGTAGAGATTGCACAATATTGATTTTGCACAAGCACACAAACGCAGGTGCTGTTGCTGTCAAGTAAGCAACAGGGAGCATTCCTCAGCACCAGGGAAAACAAAAAAAAGGTGTGCACATCACATTCTCATTTCACAGAAACTGCTTAGAAGGTCCTTGCACATTTTGCACCGTAACTTACTTTCTAGGAAGGCGAGAGACTTGCTTGTTTTTAAAATGGAAAGTCAAAGTCTAGACCAGTGTTTCCCAAACTCGGGTCTCCAGCTGTTTTTGGACTACAGTTCCCATCATCCCTGACCACTGGTCCTGCTAGCTAGGGATGATGGGAGTTGTAGTCAAAAAACAGCTGGAGACCCAAGTTTGGGAATCTAGGGCAACTGCTGAGAGACACCTGAGTTAATCCCCACAACAACCCTGTGAGATGGGTTAGGCTGAGAGGCAGTGACTGGCCCCAGGTCACACCCAATGAGCTTTGTGGCTGAGTGGGGATTTGAACCCAGGTCTCTCAGCTCCTAGTTTGATGCTCTGACCATACTGACTGCATTGACAAGCTCCTTTGAGGTATGTGTGCAGCTGTTAGGCTTAGATTGCATATTTCTCTCTTAAATAAAAGCGGAGTGCCTCTGTGCCACAAGCAGAGTGCATCTCCCTTACCGACTAGCTGCTTCAAGCTGTCAAACCTGTTAAGGCCCAGCATGCGGGCTTCTTGCTGAAACATCTGGTTGGCCACTGGGAGGACGGAACGTTTTGTTCTTAATTCTAGCCGGGGAATTTGTGAAACAGCCTTCTCCTTTTTGTTTTAGAAACTCTGCTTATTTTGCCTCGTTATATCTACGTCAGTGGTTCCCAAACTTTTTTGGGACCCTGCCCCCCTTCCTGCTGGTTCCATATACTCACCCGCAGTTCCCCCCTACCCTATAAAAAGCATTCAGAATAGCCATCTGCACAACCCACTGAGGAAGATAATAATACAATAAAATTCAAAGCAGTAACGATTGATTGCACATTTGTTCGAAATCCAATTAAAACTATTGAGTTTAATTAATCCAACAAGACTGATGACCTTGATAATCGGTTGGGTTGTTTTGAACGGATGAGCCAATGATTCCGGATTGCCACCATCCCTGACCTGTTGGCTGTGCTAGGAGTCTTGCTGCATTTTGGGCAGGGGGCACAGATGTTTACCCCCCCCAGCACCACCCAGCTTTGGAGTTTTAAGGTTTTTGTGGCCTTGGAGGACCCTCTTCAGGATGCCTCTGATTGCTGACAGGTGCCTTCCAGCTGGGAATGGGGGCAGAGAATGAGGCCAGCTTATGGGGGAATCCTGGAGGTTTAAAGGAGGAGAAGGAGGAGGCCTCTGCTGCTGTCTGCCCCCCCCCAATCACCACCACATTGGCTTCTCATTTGCAAAGGAACATTCCAAACTGAGCTTGCTGTTTAACTCTTGCTTCTACTCTGAGGGAGAGGGATGGAAGGAGAGACAGATGGAGACATTGGTGGAAACCTGGTGTTCTTGACCACATCAAGCAGGGGAATCAGGATGTGTTAAAGACCACTGGTTTTGGGGGGGGCAGGTGTTTCATCCTTGGGTGTGATCCAAAAATGCAAACCTTACCATCTTTGAGTATTATGAAAGACCTAACGTGAGCCGTGATATACCCCCGGCACCTGTTTTCCATGCCTGGGTTATGTGGCATGGTGCAAGTGCCTCTGAGCATGGACAGAGAGCTGGGGCCTGTTGCTTGCTCATGCGTCACCACAGCCAGTTCTTGACACTGGAAGGCAGGGCCTTCGTTCACCAGCAGGTTGTCAGAAGGAGTCACATTTATACAGTAGTACCTCGCATTACAGACGCTTCAGATTACAGACGCTTCAGGTTACAGACTCCGCTAACCCAGAAATAGTACCTTGGGTTAAGAACTTTGCTTCAGGACAGAACTCACTCAGCGGCGGCAGCAGCAGGAGGCCCCATTAGTTAAAGTGGTACCTCAGGTTAAGAACAGTTTTGGGTTAAGAACGGACCTCCAGAACGAATTAAGTTCTTAACCCGAGGTACCACTGTACTTCACTGCAGGGCTTGCTGACAAGACTTTAAAAAGCTGATTGCTGGCTGGGGCCAACGAGACTCTCGTAGTCCAAGACGGCACCAGGTTGGGGAAGTCTGGGGAGGACTCTGTGTGCTTGAGACCCTGAAAAGCTGCTGCTAGTCAGAGTAAACAACACTGGCCTAGATGGACTAATGGTCTGGTGTAAGGCTTTATGTTGTTAAAAAATGGAAGCGCTTTAGCTTCAGGTTCTGTGTGTTCTCGCAGAGAGCATGTGTTGAAATGCACACCTGCATTGTGAGGGAATCATGCTCAATCTTGAACGCATGCCGCAATCTCGGAGCGCCAGGTAATAGCTGGGCCACAAGACCCCTTCAGAAATAAGTGCTGGTTTAGTATATCCATTTGAGTGTTGGACTGAAAACTGTGGAGACTCGGGATTTTATCCAAGGCTAGTCCTGCTCAGAGTAGACCCACTGAAATGAAAGAACATGCCTGCCTTAGGTTCATTAATTCCAATGGGTCTCCCCAGAGTAGGACAAGCGTGAATACAGCCCATAGATTTGCATCCTTGCTTAGCATATTGGGTGATATCTCTCAGCCTGGTCTACCTCGCAGGGTTGTTTTTAGTATAAAATAGAGGAGGGAAAGAAAACAATCATAACAAACTTAGATGTTAGCAACCCAACAACCCTTACTTAGCTTAATTCTCAACCCAGTGAATTCTTTTGCTCCCAGATCTACCAATTAGCAGCAGCCTCTAAAAGTTTTCCACTGATTTTCTGTCTGATATAAAAGAATCTAGACCAAATAACGGAGCAAAGGGGGTCAGAAAACTGTCTTGTTTTGGTAGCTTGTGCTCAGGAGGGGACATCTGGCTGGCCGCTCACAGGGACAGATGGGTTAGTGCCTCCATCTGATGATCCAGCATAGGGAGATATTGATGCTGCTTTTATCGAGAGCAGCCCACCCCCTAAAAGGCACCAACCCACGGGCCACTGGCAACCCAGCGACTAATCCTCTTGAGAAAGTCTGTGCACGACTTAGGCAAGAGGGAAGCAGCCTGGCGCTTGAGGGGTTAACGCAGTAGGGGGAAAGGGGGGGTGGAGAAGCTGCTAGGAAGGGGGCGGAACAGAGACTGGCTTTCCTTGCTCCAGCCCGCGAGAGGGAGTGTTCCCCTCAAGTCAAGTCGGAGAGGATGCTGGAGAGATGAGGGGCTCTTTCTTGCAAAGTCTCTGAGGTTGCACGGGAACCGGCTGCCCCCCGGGATGCCCCCCGCCTCAAACTGCTAGCCAAAAGGAGAGAAGACCCTCTCAGAAATCTTTGGCATCTCCTAATCCATTGCTGATTTCCGGGGGTGCTCCCCGCACCCAAGCAAACCGCCCCCCCCCACTGAAGTGGGGAGAAAGCCAGCAAGATGACAGAGGTGCTGGTGCAAAGCCCCGAATGCCCGCTCAACCTGGCCTCTGAGCGGCTGGACCACTGCTCCCTGGACAGCTTGGAGGAAGACGCCTCCGAGGGCAAGCGGACCCCCAACACCGGGTCCAGGCTGTGGGGCCGGGTGCGCAGCAAGCTCCTTCGTCAAAAGGTGGGCTGGGGGTTGCTCTTCCTTGCATCTCTCTGCTTATTTTGGGAGGGGGAGAGGGGAGAAATGATTGGTGCATATGCTACTGTCTCCTGCTGCAGTGAAAGGCATCACTTTTGTGGCTGCACGGTTAAATTTTTGGGGAGCGGTGTTCTCAAGACTCGTCTCCTTTTCCGAACTCTGCATCAACTTGCAGTTCTCTCCCTCCTCTAGCGGGTGGGGAGTCAAATTGCCTCTCAGGGTATACCCAAGGCTTTCATTTCAGACCCCCATTTTTTTCTCTCTTCACAGCCTTGCTGTGGGAATCCCCCAGCCCACCATGTGAAATAGCTACTACAGCTCCCTTACCCTGAGCTCCTGCTGGTGCCTTCTTTCGGACATGGCATAATGTAGGGTGGGAGTTGTACATACTGAGATCTAGCTGCTTGAGGAGTTCATGGACTAAGAGGGTGATGCGACATGCAAAGGAGAGTAGCTGGACGGTTCTGACACTTGTTAAGGCTCCAGATTTCTCGGGCTAGGGAGATAGTTTGGATGTTTTCTGGCTGTCTCAAAGTTGGTTACTTCTTTTTAAAAAGAGACCTTCATTTTTACTTTCATTTCATAACCTCATAAACATTGGGGTTGACTGGCTCTTAAAGCAGTGCAGAAGGTGTACTCTATGGGGTTTTTAGAGAGCACTGGCTACTTTGTAAGAATAGGTTCTGGGGCTGAGATCGCTCCCAATCCCTTCCCAGCTGGCATGACTACAGCATGAGTTCTCCCCAAAGTGTAGTCTCTTAGGAGAGAAAGGGTCAGTGCTCCTGGGCTGCTGACATGCAGGGAATGTGAGACGCGCTTTGTGCAAACGTCACCGGAGCTACTGGCATTTTTTTGTTTTGTTTCGTCCTTTCAAAGGTGACAGCGGAGGGACGTGCGGGTCAAAAATGCTGCCTCAGGGCTTCCAGGGGACACCCAAGGACTAACTGCACCAGGCGTGGGACACCCCAGCCTTCCTGCACACACTCAGTCGCCTTATCCTTGCTGGAATCTTCTAGCCCAAAGTTCCTTAGTGTTTTTGCATGTGTGTTTATGCAATCTCTAGGTTTCTAGAGGTGCATAAAAAGACTGGCTGCCTTAATGCCTTTTCCTGACTGTAGCTTTGAGAGATTTGGGGGGGGGGTCTTTTTCAGCCGCTGGACTCTCTGGTTAGGGCTGGGGGTTTTCTTTGCCCAAAATCCTGGAGAGCCGCTGCTGGCTAGCATCGAATGCTCCTGAGCTGGATGAGCCAGTGGTGCAGCTTCCTCTGTTCCTGTTTAAATTGGCCCGTCATTCCTTAATTCCGAACCATGAGGACCGGGATCTTGCTTCATTGTTCCAAGGAAAGGGCTGCAGCTCAGCCACACAGCATCTGCTTGCAATTCTGAAGGGCTGACCCGGTCCCTTCAAAGACCGCAGTGGTGAAAAAGTTGTTCTGTACCCCTGGCGTTCATATTGCAGGAGGCCTTCCCTCATGCAACTGTTTTTATAAAGTTGGGGCATGATTTAGTTAGGAGGTGGAACTTGTGGATTTAATTAACAGCCCCTTTCCTCCCCCCCCCCAGTTATTTGAGCTCTGACACCCCCTACAGCACCTTCTGTGTCTGCTTCTATATAGGTGAAGACCTCTGATCCTCAGCTCTTGTTTTGAACATGGAAATGGGTTGTGTGTGTGTACTCAAGAGTCCTTAAGGTAGACCCTCACTGTTTGTTGTGCCAAAGTTTAATTTCCAGGGAGCACAAGGTGCAGTCGTGGTGTGTGATCTGCATGGATTCCCTGTGGTTTTTGTTTTTCTTTGCACTGGCTGCCCCAAGGAGAAACTGAGCCCACAGGGCCAGGGGAGGGTCTCCTTATAAAGACTATTACTGACTCTCACTGTTCTGCCTGGCTGGTTTTGTTGTGATGTAGCGCTCAGGCACCATTGACCTGATTTTTGTGCCTCCTGCTGATTGGCTGGCTGGTCTCCAACTAACCCAGAGGCAGTGTCCTCTCCTGCTGTTTTACTGCCCTGGGGGGCAACTCCATGACACAGCAGGATGATGTGCCTTCAGCAGAGGGTGCCTGTTACCTCCCTGGGCGAGTCACTGATCTGTGTCAGAATTCTGGGTCAACAAGAGTCTCTCTCTCTCTCTCTCTCTCTGTCTCTCTCTCTCTCTCTCTCGTGTGTATGTGTGTGCTAACAGTCAAGCATATCTTTACTTCAGAGGATGGGAGCCCCCACCCCCACCTCAAAAATTGGCTAGCATGAATTTTGGGAACACTGCTGCACCTCCCTTTCATTATTATTTATTTTGTTTATTAATAGCTTCCCATTAGGCATACCAAAACAATGTACAATACAGTGGTACCTCAGGTTAAGTACTTAATTCGTTCTGGAGGGCCGTTCTTAACCTGAAACTGTTCTTAACCTGAAGCACCACTTTAGCTAATGGGGCCTCCTGCTGCCGCTGTGCCGCCGTGCGATTTCTGTTCTCATCCTGAAGCAAAGTTCTTAACCCAAGGTAATATTTCTGGGTTAGCGGAGTCTGTAACCTGAAGCATATGTAACCTGAAGCATATGTAACCCGAGGTACCACTGTAAAGTGACATAAATATAAAACAGTTTACACACACGCACACACGAAAAAACATGGCAAGTGATTTCTCCCCTTCTGGGAGCAGAGATCAGGTTGATGGCTTAGCGCTCCCTCCCCTTGTTGCTTTGCTGTCTGCCAGGAGGGAGCCAGACTCTCTCTCTGGAAAGTGGTTATTGGCCAGCAGGCTTTCTGGTCCAGTGGGGCTGAGCGGCTGTTGCCATGCTAACTGTCTGGTGATGGGAATTGGAACAGAGCAGCTGGTGAGGCCTAAAGCGCCTGAGTGGTGCTGCAGAGCTCCCAGGACGATGCCTGAGGATGACGGCCCCCTTAATTGGAGGGCGTCTGCATGGAATTGATCTGGACCATCTATGCATGCCATAGAATTGCTGGGCTAGCGGGTGCGGTCTGGACCTCTGAGGGTCTCCTATCCGGCACAGCTGCCAACGACATCCCCGCTGAGCCTGGAAGGGCTGATTGGGCCCAGGATGTCGGGGGCCGGAGGTCACCTTCTGTGATGGGACCAGAATATTTCCCTGTGATCCTCAGCAGAGGACAGATCTCCTTAGGTGTTTTTTGTGCCAGTTTGATTTGCTGTGACTCCCCCTTCTCCGTTTAATACTTGAGAAGTTTGTGGATGAGCCATCGTTTTCGTGGCAGCACCCCTGCATTGAGTGTAGAAGGTCCTGGGTTCAGTCCCCAGCACCCCCTTGCCTAAAACCCTGGAGAGCTGCTGCCAGTCAGTGCAGCAGATCAAGGTGCCCAGTGGTCTGACTCGATAGAAGGCACCTTTCAGCATTCCTGTTTTCATCCCTTCATATCAGATCCTCAAAGACTAGAGCCTTGTTTTTAATATTAGGGAAGGGACCCTGAGATGCAACTTCCTATGTTCCTACGTTACTCTCTCGCACAACTAGACATGGCTGCAATTTTCTGCTCTGGCTTGCCCTGCAGATCAGCTTGAGGGGATGGGACATTCTGTGCATGCTCAGGGAGACTCTCTCCTTCCCTTCACCCATTCAGGGCTGGGCTCCAGCGACTCTGCTGTGGCTGTTGTTGTTTTTAATTAGAAGCACGGGCCTCCCTTCTTTTGAGTGTGTCTATCCGCGTGTGCAAGGGCGGGCGGGGGGACGTGCAACAGGTGGCCATGCTTGTTGTCCGCCAAGGTTGGCATGAGGCCCTCACTGAGATGAGATGCTAAGCAGGCAGGAGCAGCAGCTGTGCGCGAGAGAGAGCTTGTTTCCTGGGTCTTTTGTGTTCAGCTCTCTCTACGGGGGATGGAGGCGGCGCCCGTCTCCCGGAGCTGGCGTGCGCTCTTGTTGGGGGGTGGAGGGGGTGTGTGGCTTTCCTGCCAGAGATATCCTTCCCTCCTTTCCATGGGACCACCCAGGACCCAGGAGGCGACACTTGACGTATCCTCTTTCCCCCAACTCCTTTCCCCAATGGAAGATCACATCACACCCGATTCCAGCCCAGATGGTGCCGGCCCTAATATTAGGCAAAGTGAACCAGCCCTAATATTAGGCAAAGTGAACCAGCTGCCATTGATAGCAGCCGTCGGAGGCAGTGGATGCTTCTGAATGCCGGTTGCTGGGAATCGTACGCGGAAAGAGTGCTGTTGTTGCACTCAGGTCCTGCTTGTACGCTTCCCCATAGGGGCAATCTGGTCGGCCACCATGAGGACAGACAGCTGGGCTGGATGGGCTCACTTTGAGCTGGTCTAGCAGGTGCAGGACTCTTCTTCCGTTAGAGGACAGAGTGGACTGTGTCCAGTGGGCTGCCTTTTGCCCACTGAGCTGCCTCCAGGTATCCTGGGGGATGCTGTCTAGTGACAAGACTTGAAGTAAGATTCGGCTGTCCATCCAGCTGGTTTCTGCACAGTGAGCTTGGGAGGGGACTGACTTGTCCTCCTGGCGGGCAGCAAAATGTCTTGGGCCAGCATGCCAATGGTCAGCAATGGACTGGAGTTGTAAACCAATAACATCGGGTGGGGGAGGGCACACCCCCCCCCCGGTTGATCAATTTAGCACACTCCTTTTCCCCCAAGGGGCAGAAGATGGCATACATGGTTGTCTCCACCACCTTGTTTTATGCTCACAACGACCCTGTGAGGTAGGTCAGGCCGAGAGATTGTGACCTAAGCATCACGCAGAGGGGTTTGAACCTGGGTCTCCCCTCGCCCTAATCCAGTTTTGTGACCAGACCATCTACACCCTGACAAGCGCTGCTTGGAGATTCAGGGCAGAGGATCCCACAGCTGGTCATTGTGAACGGTGAGGATAGGCTTTAAAATGGGGTTAGACTAATACATGGCTGTGTGTGTGTTACAGAGGTTGGTTGTGGGGCTGCCCCATTTGCCTTGACAGACAACCCACTGCTTCTTATGCCCTCCTGCTTGTGAGCTAAGCTGTACTTAGATCGTCCAGTCTAGTAAGACTTTGTCGTTGCTGCTTTTCTGGTGTGTGTGTGTGTTTTGCTCTCCCCACCCTGTTCCTGAAGGTTGCCGAGTTGGTGTCTCAGCCTTTTTCTGCAGAAGATCTCCGCTCTCTTCTGCTTGCATTGCCAGTTCTCGCCAGAGCACAGCAGAGGAGGTTGGCACGCCAGGTCTCAAGGGCCCTTTCGGAACCTGAGACCATCCCGGCATTGTGGATGTGCAGCGACACCTGATGTGGTGTCGCTGAGGCAGGTTGTGTTACCATTGTCATCACCAGCACCATCATTTTATTCATGTGCCACTTTCATAACTATGAGAAAAGGCAGCAGTGTCTGGGGCTTTTTAGTTTATGGAAAAGGCAAGATAGAAGTATATGCAATTTTACATGGCAATGTGGAAGTGGAGAGATTTTCCCTCTCTCTCCCCATCCCATAATACTAGAACTTGGGGACTTCCAATGAAGTTTAATATTCTAAGTTTCAGTACAGATTTTTTAAAAGGAATTCTTTAACTCTGCAGCGCAGAGTTAAACTATGGAACTCTCTCCCACAGGAGTGATGACCACCAACTTGGAAGGCTTTAAAAGAGGATTAGAAATGATGGCTTTGTCTCCACGGTTAGCAGCAGCAATGTTTCTGAATACCAGTGATGACCACATAGGTTTAGGATTCAACAATTTCATGGAGGAGAGGGCTATCAGTGGCTACTAGCTGTGATGGCTATGAAGCTAGCAAAACCTGCTTGAACAGGGGTGACAGCAGAACAAAAGCTGGGGCTGATGTGTGTTCCAAAACTGCTGGAGAGCACCAGGTTGGCCAAGGCGCTGGATAGCAGCCTCGGGATGCCCAACCTCTCCCCAGCCACGTTCAGCTCTCTTAAAAGCAACAGCGTTCTTTGTCATTGGAGTTGTGTAACTTCTGTGGTCTCGCTATCTGGAGCCCTGTCTCCCGCCTTCAGCGCCCTATTTCTAAAGTATCTCCCTTTTGCAGACATGAAACTGCCCAGGTATGAAGATCTCCATCAGAGGCCCATCTGGGTGTCCTTCCGTCGTGTGGGGTGGGGTGGGCAGGGGACCCCAAAAAGCCCCTTTTGATTGGCACTTACTCAACTTTTTTTCATCACCAGGGGAAGACCCTCCTCCTCTTCCTAATTTTTGTGCTTCTGCTTTTCTTCTCCCATACCCATTTTTTGATTCTTTTAACATTTTTATCCAGCTACAGAAGAATCATTTTATTTTTTTTAGCTTGCTGTTTATAGTGGGTTTTGGTTTTCTTTAACTCCCAAGCACATTGAGATGTTTGCTTAGACCTGAAAAACAGCGTATGTGTGAAATGTTTAAAAAGTGAGCTGGGAGTGGGGTGAGCAGAGCTGTTGCATAGCTGTCAACTTTTCCCTTTTCTTGTGAAGAATCCTATTCGGAATAAGGGAATTTCCCTTAAAAAAGGGGAAACGTTTACAGCTATGACTGCTGTTGTGAGGTGCACACACAAGACATTTGGTGCAGTATTTTTTAAATACTTTTTTTTTTTTTAAGGAGGCTTTAAACCTATAACTTACAATAGCAATGAATGGTAGTTTGCTTTGTGGAGTATCCCACAGTCCAGGAGAGAGCCCTACAGAGCCACCCATCCTTCAGTCTCTGCCTTTCCACGAGGCAGAAGAGCCCGAAGTGAGCAAATTTTCCCTCTCTCAGATCCGGGGTGGAGGGAGAATTCCTGAAAGACAGGTTTATGGCGTTACCCATGAGGCCAGGCTGGTTTTCATAAAGCCTTTTTCATGTAGGGCCCTGCTGAAATCCCTTCCATATGGGATCTCAGGCCACTTCAAAGGGGCAGTGTCAAGGGAGGCTCTGAGTATGGGAGCTTGCGGTTGTTTCAAATTAAGTTCAGTGCAATTGGACTGTGTTACCGAAGGGGCGGGCTAGCGCCTCTTTCTTCCCGCATGCAAGAAGTCATTGAGAAAACATTTTATTCTGAAAAGGTGGCTAACCAATTTATTCAACACCGTAAATTAAGGAACAGAGTCAACTGGGCTCCCTGAGCTGAGGATCTGGTGGGTAGCAATTGCCACGAAATAGGTACATCTGGGGGCTTGACAGGTCTTCTTTTGGGTGGGGAGATCAGCCAATGGGGTGTTGTTTGCCAGAGGCCTCAGCAAGGGATTGTTTTCTCTGCCCCAAATAAGCCCTCGCTGCTTGTTCCGATTTTGCATTGAAATAAATGGGACCAGGAAGTCAAGACGCAGGGCAGATCATGCTGTTGGCCTGGCCTCAATTTATCCTGTTCAGGATGCAGGGTGGCAGACTTTGGGCCCTTTTGCAAAGTGTGGATTTGTTTGGGCTTTTAGCATGCATGGGACTGCAAGACGAAATCCAGCTTTGCAAATTATACAAAAGTGAGGAGATTTCACCCCTCCCATAGCCAAGAATCTCCTGATGAGTCTGCTGATTCTCCAGAGAGGAGGAGCAGTGTTCTGCTCTCTACTTATTCCACTCCAGCACCACATCAAAAAGTCAGCCAGTCAGTCAGTGTGTCGGAGAGAGAGAGAAACTGAGTGTTAGAGATCGTGTGTATAGATAAGGTTGCTGCTAAGAGCAGCTGCAGACACTCAGTGCAGTTTAGCATTCATTTATGCTTAGACCTCATTTAGCTCTGTATATAGTTGTATAATAGTTGTAGATAGAATAAAGAAGTTATTCTACAGAGCTGCTCTCCAAGTCGTTTATACTCTGCTATACTCTGCTATACTCTGCTGTGTGACAACTGTCTACTTGTGGGAGTGAATCCGGTGCACTTTGACCTGTTCCTGTGCAGAAGGTGGTCTCTGGAAGTGCTACCCAGCTCGCCTAGCCCAGTCGGGGCTGAGTGGATGAGTCCAGTTGGTGACACTGGCTCAAGGGCGATGCTGACAAAAAGAGCTTTTGAGGATGCACGTCAGCAGCCTGATTTTTTTGTTTTTTTATTTAAGAGAGAAGCAACTATTCCAAGTTTGCAAAGTCTTCCGTGCCTGGTTGCCTAGAAGCAAGAAATGCTTCACCAAAGGCAACTGCCTGTTTGAAAATATTTTTAAAGCTGGTGTGGTGGGATCATGAATAGTGTTGGACTAGGGCTGGCAAGGCCCTGGGTTCAAATCCCCACTCAGCTGTGAAATTTGCCAGGTGACCTTGGGCCTGTTTGTTTGTCTCTCTCTCAGCCTAACCTACTTACAGGGTTATTGTGTGGATATAAGGGACCTTTTTATATCACCCTGAGCTCATTTGGAAGAAGTGTAGAATGTGGAAAAATATTAAAGCAATTGTTTGACAAAGTATTTTGCTGGATTAAGTAACCCGGTTATAACAAGTATTTTGGTGGATTGAATAACCTAATTTTAATTCAAGGGGCTGCAAGTTGAGGGCATACCTTCTGGGGTATATGTAGCTGTTTTTAGGCTGTGCTGTTCCAGGGAATGTTTGCAGAAAGGATCAGCAATGGACGATCAGAAATTTTTGGCTTTGTGTGTGCTTACTGCACAGCCCCTTCTGTATCTAACCAAAAAGGCACCTTGCCGCCTTGATGATTTTTGTCAATGGTTGATGACTTTTGTGATGGTTTGGGCAACATGCAAATGTCATTGATTAAATGCTCAGCAGTTTGATTAGTTGTCCTGGACACTCTTTAATCGTTTGATGACCCTGACACAGGAAGCTGCCACAGGTTCATTCTAGCTCAGTGTTTTCTACTCTGACTGGCAGCAGCTCTCCATTGTTTCAGGAGGTGGACATTCCCACCCTGACCTGGAGATGCCGCTGGTGGTACTCTACCTCTGAGCTACAGCTCTTCCCCCAAATTCCCTTGGCCTGCATCTCGCGCTGTAGCTTTGCTCTAGAACCAAGGGGCATGCGAGGAGATTTAGACTGAAAGTTAGCGAAAACTTCTGAACTGTGAGATCTGTTCAGCCTTGGAGCGGATAGCCTCAAGAGGTGGTGGGCTTTCTTCTCTGCACTGGAGATATCTTAAGCAGAGGCTGGGATGCTGCAATTGCAACGGTCTGCATTAATTCAGAAGTGGGGTGTGCAATATGACCTTCTGAGGGCGTTTCCAACTCTGCAACGCTGATCATAGAATCATAGAACTGTAGAGTGGGAAGGGACCCCTAGCAATGCAGGAATCACAACTAAAGCATCCCTGACAGATGGCCGCCCAACCTCTCCTTTAAAACCTGAAAGGAAGGCGTCTCCTGAGGGAGTCTGTTCCACTGTCAAACAGCTCTTACTGTCAGAAAGTTCTTCCTGGTGTTTAGCCAGAATCTCCTTCCTTGTAACTAGGAGCCATTGGTTCAAGTCCTGCCCTCCAGAGCAGGAAGAAGACAGGCTTGCTGCATCTTCCAGCCCTTGAGATATTCTGAAGATGGCAGTTAGCTAATTTTAATGAAACGAGAGCAGTAACTTGCAAGCGCTGTTCAGCCCTGGAGGTGTAGCTGGAGGGAATGTCTTCGTGCGGCAAGCAACGATCCTGCCTTCATAGAATCTCAGGGCTGGAAGGAACCACGAGGATCATCTAGTTCAATCTCCTGCAATGCAGAAATCTCCACCCCACGTGGGACTCGGACTCATGAGCCTGAGATTAAGAGTCTCATGCTCTACCGACTCTGAGCTATCGCTTTCAAATCACCTTCGACCCTTCTCAGGGATGGGGAGAAGGGAATGATCACCCACCTGCAGCCTTAAGGCCTCTGGCTCCGGTGGAGGGGCTGGGGAGGGGAGACTTTCTTCTCTGATGGCTCTGTGTGGGGCTCCATCTGCTTTTCTGCCAGCCCCATCCTGCAGCCTCCAGGATGGGGGCTGTGTGCTTGCGGGAGCCCGGGAGCCCTGTGTAGCATTTGCTGCCTGCGATGGTGGATCAGCAGGGCGGGACCGCACATCCCCTCTGAAGTTTGTGCTCAGATGGCTGCTCCCGAGATACCAGGCGCCCTGGGGGGAAACCGCACGCACCCTGGAGGAGCCGGCACAGCATGGGGGCCTGGATCTGCCAGCCTCATGGAACATCTGTGACCCGAACTCGCGTAAGGGCTCCCTCCCTTGGATCCAGGCTCTGTCCTCCCGTTGCATTTGTGACGTGTGTATGCAACGCAAGGCCTCTAGGTTCATGGAGCTGTAGAGTTGGAAAGGACCCGATGGGTCATCTAATCCAACCCCCAAGTTAACCTGTTTGTTTGCTTTCTTGAAAAGAAACAAACATCTGCAGCGAGAGGGAAAACAGCAGTGCAACCCTGCATGGGTGGGGAAGCTCAAATGAAAGGAATTGGTTAGGTAGCAAATGTTACTTACCGTATTTTTCGCCCCATAGGACGCACTTTTTCCCCTCCAAAAATGAAGGGGAAATGTGTGTGCGTCCTATGGGGCGAATGCAGGCCTTCGCTGAAGCCTGGAGAGCGAGAGGGGTCGGTGCACACCGACCCCTCTCAATCTCCAGGCTTCGCGCAGGTCTCCGCAAGCCGTGGGAGCCCGTGCCGGGCTCCCGCGGCTTGTGGAGAGTTGCCTGCATGCTGAAGGCTGGGCGCGCTGAGCTCAGTGCGCCCAGACTTCGCGCAGCTCTCCACAAGGCGCGGGAGCCCTGCGCCGGGCTCCCGCTGCTTGCGGAGAGTTGCCTGTTCTGGGGGCTGGGGTCGGGGGAAGCTCGGGCTTCCCCCGCCCCAGCCCCGCGCCTGGGGGGGAAATAAATTTTCCCCCTTTATTTCCCCCCAAAAAAACTAGGTCCGCCTTATGGGACGGTGCGTCCTATAGGGCGAAAAATACGGTATTTGGTTTGTTGTCTCCTACCTTTCTTTGTATACTAGGTGCAGAGAACTTTTGGCTCCTGTGGAAGCTGCTGAACTACAACTCCCAGCAGCCGCTCAGCAAGTGTGGCCAATGGGCAAGGATGGGGGTTACAGTTCAACAACTATATATAACTCCCATCTGTACTGTATACCTGGGACAGCTCAGTCGGTAGAGCATGAGACTCTTAATCTCAGGGTTGTGGGTTTGAGCGGCACCTTGGGCAAGAGATTCCTGCATTGCAGGGGGTTTGACTAGATGACCCCAGTGGCACCTTCCAACTCTACCATTATATGATAAATTCGTCTGAATAGCAGTTGCTGGAAAGCATAGGAAGGGAGAGGGCTTTTAAGCTAGAATCCTGCTTGTGGCTTTCCTGTAGGCATCTGGTTGGCCACTGTGAGAACAAGACGCTGGACTGGCCTGCCCTATACGGAATATGCCCCAGGTGCTAACCAAAGAAAGGGTTCAAAATGTGCACCTGTTGTTCATGCACAGAGCAGCTCATGTGACCCAAGGTCTGAAGTCACCCCTCCTCCCATTTTTTGTCCAACTTGCCAGCATGATCCGCTTGTCTGTTACCTTCTCTCCTGTTGCACACCGGTGCTACTCTGGTTCCTGGGAAACCCAAGGGCCTCTTCTGAAAAGCCCAGCACGACCCAATTCGCCTTTGAGACAGGCTGCACTCCCAGAGTGCGGAGGCCTTTCGGAAACAGCTCAGCCGCCTTTCCCAGGAGACCACAAGCAGGGCCGTGTGGAAGACGTGGCCTTTTGAAATTTATTTTAGGAACCAGTCTCCAGAAATATCCCTGATTCATGGGAGCGTCTCTTGGTCGATCATGAAGTGGAGACGGCCATCTGTTATCTTTTTCCAACGGGGCTTTGGGTCCTGCTGAGCCTCTCCTGGAACAAGGACAACTCATGCCTGTGAAATGAAACGCTGCCCACATCCTCCTCCTCCTCCTCCTTCAGGTTGCAGATGAGGGGCTGCCCCTGGATGATGGACTTATATCCAGCCCCCAAGCCATTCGTTCAAGTGCTTGGCATTCTCTGCAACTGGACTTCTTACAGGTGTCACGTAGTACCCGTTCTGCAGCTGTAAGAAACCAACCACTTAGCATGGTACTTTGGAACTCCCTGCCTATTGACATCAGGTTGGGGCGCCTTCACTGTACTCCTTTGATTTCCTGCTATAAACATTTTTGCTTAGACATACCTACCAGGCATGTAGAATGTTGGCAACTGTTTTAATCTGGTTTAACAATCGCAGGGAGTTGTAGCTCTGGGAAGAGAATAGGGGTCTCATAACCACTCACAGCACCCTTAACAAACTACACTTCCCAGGATTCTCCGGGGGCTGTTTAAAGTAGTACGGTGCTGCTTTAATTGTATACTGCAGATGGGGCCTGAATAAATCTATTCTTATGCTACCTGGCCCAGCACTCTCCCTTATTATTTTGTGGTCTTCCTTCTTTGGGGGTGGATATTTTGGAAGCTCATTCTCTCCTGTTGTTCCTTTTTTGCAGCTGGATCCCCAGACGGTGCAGACCAAGAACTGGCACATGGATGTGATTGAAATGAATGGGGTAAGAAGGGGAAACAGGTCGGATACCATGCCCCACAGTGCTTGCCCAATATCCCCCTTCTCTCATGCTCTCACTGCCCACCCTGGACGCTCCTCTCCCCCATCCCACCCCTGTAGTAGAGAGTTTCTCCATTGCAGGATATGACTTTGACCTTGAAATCTCCCTTTCAGATCAAAGTGGAGTTCTCTATGAAGTTCACCAGCCGCGACTTGAGCCTTAAAAGGACCCCATCGAAAAAGCAGACGGGAGTCTTTGGGGTAAAAATCAGCGTCGTCACAAAGTACGTTGAGTTCGGGTCCGGCGGTGGGTGCAGGGCTGCCTGATCAGGGGGGTCTGGTGATGTTTTGGGCAAAGGGGGAGGGAATGTCAGCCTGGGCCTTTGCAATATTTGTTTGTTCTTCAGCCACTTGGGGCTAATAGGGTCCATAATTTTTTTAAAAAAAACCTACTGCTTGCAATCACAGGGAAGAGGCAGGCAGCTTCTGCAAGGGCCCGGCTTCCTCCGTGGTGTCCTGGGCTCTCTCCTGACCCATCTCTCTTCTCTTGCTCTCTCGCTTCCAGGCGCGAGCGCTCCAAAGTGCCCTACATTGTGCGCCAGTGCGTTGAGGAAGTGGAGAAGCGCGGCATTGATGAAGTGGGGATCTACCGGATCTCGGGGGTGGCCACGGACATCCAGGCCTTGAAAGCAGCCTTTGACACCAGTAAGTTCCCCCTTATATCTTTGCTGCTGGCATGCCAATTTCTTTCTCTTATCTCATGGCTTAGCCAAGGATCTCTTCTCCGAGAGCAGCCAGCCCCCAGTCTTTGTATCTGGCATTCGCACGAATATGCTGCCACTAAACACGGAGGTTTTTATTTAGCTGTTTTCTCTAATAATGCTTTTAGGACAGTTTTAACTGTAGCTGCTCTTAGAGCCAGCATTGTGTAGTGGTTTAGGGTGACGAGGGTTCAAATCCCCACTCGGCCACGACATGTGCTGGGTGACCTTGGGCCAGTCACCGCCTCTCAGCCTGGCCTACCTCACAGGGCTGTTGTGGGAGACTAAATGAGGAGGGGGAGAAACACATATGCCACCTTAAGCACCTTGGAGAAAAAGGTGGGATATAAATACAACATCAGCAGCAACAACTGTCTTGAATTGTAATTGTTTATGGAATGTTTTAACTAATTTAGATGGTTTTTTAATTGAGTATTTGTTTGCTGCCCTGGGCTCCTTCAGGAGGAAGGACCAGGGTATAAATTGAATAATAGATACCATATTTTTCGCTCTATAGGACGCACCCGACCATAAGGCGCACCTAGTTTTAGAGGGGGAGAACAAGAAAATAAAATTCTCTACCTCTCTGTGCAGCGCCCCTTCAGCGAAGTGGCAGGAGAAATGGAGCCCCTTCCATTTCTCCTCCCGCTTTGCTGAAGGGGCGCTGTGCAGAGAGGGAAAGCTGCGCAGCGCCTCTCCAGTGAAGCGAAGCCAGGAGAGCAAGAGGGATCGGTGCGCACCGACCCCTCTTGCTCTCCTGGCTTCAGGGATAGCCGCCTGAAGCCTCCGGAGCACATCGGATGCGCTCTGGAGGCTTCAGGCGGCTATCCCTGAAGCCATGGAGCCTGCAGTCACTCCTTAAGATGCACACACATTTCCCCTTAATTTTTGGAGGGGAAAAAGTGCGTCTTATAGAGCGAAAAATATGGTAAATCATTATTATTTATTTAGCTACTTTTGTACACAGCTGCAGACAGGATTCCTGCATCGTAGGGAGTTGGACTAGATGACCCTCAGGGTCCCTTCCAACTCTATGATTTTATGTTAGTGGATTTCCATCAGCTCCAGCCAGCTTGGAATGATGAGTTGGGAGTCTGCCTACATCTGGAGGGCACCATGTTAGACACTCCTGGCTCAATAGATAAACATTTGCCTGTACCATTACGGATATTCAGTAAACACATCTGTCCAAGTGCCTAAAAGCAGCAGTCAAAATGTGGAAGTGCAATAAGGCATTGTTAATATTTGCAGAGGGATAATGTCCAGCTTGATGAATGGGGAAAGATGTTTCTTCCAAAGACATCCGAAGCAGGTCACTGCTGTAACGGGAGAGGGAAGAGTCTTCCCAATATTGGGGGCAGCAACAATAAATGCCTTTTTAACCCCCCCCCCTCAGTCAGTTGCCTGCCCCTAATCTCACCCTGTTCTTTGCAAATGTATCTACTCCTTTTGTTTTGTTTTAAAGCCAAGTAAGCTATCACCTCATCTTATGGTTCTGAAGCCAGATGGCTGAATTGAAAGAAGAAAGGGAATTAGCTGGATCTTGGCCTGATCTAGCAGGGGAATGCTTGAGGATGGTGGGGGTGGTTTTATAGCTTCAGTGGAAGGGCCTCCGCTTTGCATACAAAGGTCCCAGGTTCAGCCTCTAGCACCTGGCAGGTGAAAAAAGAGGAAGATCAGGTTAGCAGACAATGGGAAAGATCATCTCTCTCTCTCTCTCTGCCTCAGACCCTGAATAGCTGCTGCCAGTCAGAGTTCACAGTACAGTGGTACCTCAGGTTAAGTACTTAATTCGTTCCGGAGGTCCATTCTTAACCTGAAACTGTTCTTAACCTGAAGCACCACTTTAGCTAATAGGGCTTCCTGCTGCCGCCGCACCGCCAGAGCCCGATTTCTGTTCTTATCCTGAAGCAAAGTTCTTAACCTGAAGCACTATTTCTGGGTTAGCGGAGTCTGTAACCTGAAGCGTATGTAACCTGAAGCATATGTAAACTGAGATACCACTGTATTGAACTAGGTAGACAAAGAGTCTGATCTGGTGTATAAGGCAGCATATTCCCATTCCAGCATTCCTCTTTCCTTTGTTTTAATTCTGCCGTAGACAGCAAAGACATCCTGATGATGCTGAGCGACATGGACATCAATGCTATCGCAGGCACCCTGAAGCTGTATTTCCGCGAGCTCCCTGAGCCTCTTCTCACGGATCGGCTTTATCCTGCTTTTATGGAGGGTATCGGTAAGGGAGCTTGTGTTACATGTGTCTGCAGAGATGTGGAGCAGGAATTTCTTGATACAGGCTTGGAGCTCAGGGTTCAGGGAGTGGGTGAGACCCTAGCCAGGACTACAGGACAAAGAGGGCAGGGGCAAGTTGTCTGTATCATTTCTCTTGCATCTGGATAGGCGTAGAAACCCCAGATACGGCCTAACAACTAACACATCTTTGCAGCACCTCTGAGTGTTAATTTCCTTTTTGTATTTTATTCTCCCCTGCCCCCAAGCCCTGCAACCAGCTCAGGGCACTATGCATAGAGTTTATTATTATTATTTATTTATTCAGAGCATTCATACTCTGCTCTTCAGCCCAAAATGGCTTACATACAGTCAGTTAAAACGAGACAGTCCCTGCCTGCAGGTTTATGATATAGAAAAGCACAGCACACAAGGAAAAAAGGACGAGGGAAGAGGAAAACAAAAAAGTTGGGCACCAGTTCTTAAACTGTTGCTCGTATAATGCCTGTCTGGCGCAGTTCATGGGTAACAGGAGCCTGGTGGAGCTGGGCTTTCAAGCAAAACTGATGGAATGAGCCCTGCTTCCCATTGCTCCCACCCAGGCAGTCTGCAGAATGGCTGCCCCCAGGTAACAGTCTGATGAAGTTACCTCGTTTTATTAGAGGGGTGGGGCTGTAACTTTGTGGTAGAGCCGCTGCTTAGTGTGCTGAAGTTCCTAACTTCAGGCCCTGGCAACTTAAAAGTAAAAAGGAAATGAGTAGCAAGCAGTGAGAGAAACCTCTCTTTGCCTCAGACCCTGGAGAGCTGCTGCCATTCATTTGGACTAGAAGGACAAATGCTCTGAGCTGTCCATCTTCACAACCACCCTGTGAAGTAGACCAAGAACAGAGCATCTGGAGAGCTTCATGGCTGTCTGAGGTTTTGATGCTGGGCATCTACTGCCCCTCACTGGGTCTTTTGAGAATGAGTGTGCAGTTTGGACTTTGGTGGTTCTGGGTACATTAGCAAGGCTTTTCCAGAGTAGTTGGGGTGTGGGCGCTTGCCAGCTCTCTCACTGCCACCTTTCCACCCCCAGCACTCTCTGACCCAACAGCCAAGGAGAACTGTATGATGCACCTTCTGCGTTCTCTGCCTGACCCCAACCTCATCACATTCCTCTTTCTGCTAGAACACTTGAAACGGTAAGTCCCTCCTGCCTCGAGAACAGGGAGGCTGGGTCTGTGAACGGGGAGCACTGCAATCGGGCAGGGCCCAGAGTACAGGGAGCCTGATATTTTGTTTTTTATGCTGCTGTTCGACCCAGAAAGTCAAAAAGTGGCAAACAAATCAAAGTCTAGCCAACCAACATAACAAACGTTTTTTAAAAAAGAAATGCTAGAACAGCAAAAATACTAAATTCACTCAAGCCAGGGCCAAGCATTGGTAAAACAGTTGTTGGAAGAGGATCTAGGCAGATCGGCCAAATGAAATGATCTCTGGCTGGTGCTGAAATATTTGGCTGGTGCCAGGAGAGCTTCCATGTGGAGGGCATTCCAAGGACTGGGGGGCCACCACCACAGAAGCCCTGGAGAGGGGACCCCGAGTTCCCAGACTAGCTCTGCCTTTTGGCTGCAAGGTCAGCTCTTTGCATCTCACTGGAGAGCTGATGATCAGTTTCTGGGAAGCACAAGTGTGGAGAGCACTGCTGTTGTGCTCTGGTCCTGCTTTCAGGCTTTCCCCCTAGGGCACCTGGTTGGCTGCAGGGATGCCGGACTTGATGGGCCTGATCCAGCAGCCAGGCTCTTCTGGCGTTCTTGTGTTCAGGGTCCACAGCAAAGGAAAAAACCCCGTTCCTAATTTTCCACTTGCTTCCCTTGGGGCGGAGCCAAGTTCAGCGGCAGGTGCAACTCTCTTCATATAAGGAGAAACTGCTCACAGACTGTCTGGAAACTTCAGTCGCCTTTATAGATCCTGAAAGGGAGATGACAGAGGGGTTTAAGGAGATGGCGGTGTCACTTAGCAGCCTGCTCTTGAGGGCTTGGATGAGGACGGGCTCTGTCCTCCTCCCTCCCTCAAGTCACTCGGCTTCTGCCGAGGACATGGAATCGATGTAGGAGCTGCAGCTTGGCCGAGTGCCGGGCAGGCCAAAAGCTCCTCTGCACCAGTGGGAATTTGGGGCTGGAATCTTGTGTTAATTGGCACATCCCTCTTCCCTGTTTTGTTTGTTAAGAATCAAGCAGTGGAGGCGGGGGGAGGGGGGGAGAGAAGGAAGATCCAGCAGCAGAAAGAGGTGGTTGCAGGACGGGGGGAGAGCAGCGCTGCGTCCTGGAAGGAAAATCCACTTGGCTCTCGGCTCGGAAGAGAGGGCACATCCAGTTCCCACATCTGTTCTGCTGGACGCCACTCAAATGGAGCACAGCTTGTGTTATTGGGGCTGGAGCGCAGCTGCCTCCTAACATGGCAATATTTTGACGCTGGTTTCCAAGGCGATAGCTGGCCATGGACCAGCACAGCCAGCAGTAGTTTCCGGGGAAGGGGAAGGTGTGTGTGTGTGTGTGTGCTGGAGGGAGTTTTGGATGATTTCCAGAGCCAAAACCTCAGAGGGCAAGTTGGCAGGGGGCGGGAACTGGGAAAAGCGGATGGTGCCACGTCAAGGCGGGAGTTTGAAGCTGGGATTGTGTCGCTTTCACATGTGGAAATTGTGTGTGTCCAGAATGAGGGGTCAGGCAAGGAGAAAGAGAGAGGGGGGGAATGGTGAGAAATTCCATCTGATCTTCTCCAGCTGGGCTACGGTGGAAAAGCCTGCAAACCTTGCCTTAGCTGACTTGGAAGGCCGCACCAAAATCTTGTGCGTATTTTTGAAATGGGTCTCTCTCTTTGTCTTTTTACGCAGGGTGGCTGAGAAGGAGCCCGTCAACAAAATGTCCCTGCACAATCTGGCCACTGTGTTTGGCCCAACGTTGCTGAGACCTTCTGAGGTGGAGAGCAAAGGGCAGCACCTCACGTTGGCCTCAGATATCTGGTCCCACGACGTAATGGCGCAGGTACAGTGGATGGGGAAGAGAGGGGCAGGGGGGCAGCAGGCGGAGGAGTCCACTGCGTTTGGATGGGCAAGCTCCCTCTGCTGGGCAAACTTTCAAACTTCACCCTGGAAGAACAGCTGCTGTATACAGTCATACCTCGGGATGAATACGCTTCAGCTTAAATATTTTCGGGTTGGTAACGGACCATGTTACTTCCGGGTTTCGCTGCTCGAGCATGCACAAAAGCTCAAAATGACACCGCGCACATGCGTGGAAGCGGCAAAACGCAACCCGCGCAGTCACGTCTTACGTTCACTTCAGTATGTGAACGGGGCTCCAGAATGGATCCCGTTCGCATCCAGAGGTACCACTGTATATATATAAAGCTTGCTCAGGTAGACCTTAATTTCATTTTTAAAACCTCCGAACTTGTATTACCTTCTTGTGCATTAATGTTTTTAAAAGCATAGTGGATAACATTTTAAAAACTGCTTTAGAATTTGGAGAGGAATTGTAGCTTAGTGGCAAAGCACACACTTCGTGTGAACTGAGCACAGAAATGCTGCTTCCAGACTTGCCTCATTGCTCTATAAATATCCCATCTGCCTTTGCCCAAATTCCTGCTGGGCCCCCTTAATTGGAGGGGCAGTTTGAGGGGCTGGTTAAATAACTGAAAGAGAGTGAGTATGTATGTATGTAGCAACTCCTGGGCATGTTGCAGCTCTTCCTAAAGCTAGCTCTTCTGGGTTCGTAGCTCTGTTCTTGCTGTGCTTTTTATTCCATCAACTTCACAGGGTGGCAAATATAAATTCCGCAGGGATTCTATCAGAAGACATCTCTACCTATCAAGAGCTGTTCTCTGTTGGAGACACTGGAGTGTGTGAGAGACTATCCTGATTTTAACCCACTTTTCCTATTGCAGGTGCAAGTGCTACTCTACTATTTACAGCACACGCCCATCTCCTTTGCCGAGCTCAAACGCAACGCACTCTACTTCTCCACAGACGTGTAGCCCCGGGGCCCTGCAGCCACCTGCATTTTTCTAAGCCGATGGGCGCAGCACAGACTCATGAATCCGAGCACGGATCCTGCCGAGAATAACGTCGCTGCCCTGGAACTAGACGCTGCCCCATACCTCATGGGACGATTTTGTATCAGCCCCACACCCTTCTTTCCCCCCTGCCCACCTCCCAGCACAGTAGTCCACGTCTCTCGTACTTCTCGTGTCCAGGAGTCATTTTTTATGTCCCATTTGTTGAACAGTGGGAAGGAAGCGAGCGACGGATGGAGACACAGCCTCTTGTTTCTTCCCAAAAGTGGTTGCCGCCTTCTGGGTCCAATAGAGCTTCGCTGCAGCCAAGTCCTCTCCTCCAGCCGGCCTCGCCACCCGCAACAATGCTTGATCTTTTTTGCTCCCTGCCTTTGTGGCCTGCATGTATGCTGCTTGCTTGGATTTTCCTGCTTTGGGAGGCTTAAGGAGGACACCAAGGGCTCTTCCCCCCCGTCCTGGTCAACCGACATTCTCTTCGCTTTTGTCTCGCCTGACAGATCTGGTTGCTGAACTCTGCATTCTTTTACCCCAGCTGGCAGGGCTGAAGACAGCAGCATTTTCGTTTTTAAAAAGCCCTGCCTATTCCAGCTCCCCCCACTTTTTAAATGCTGGGGGGGCCTCTCGTCCTGTGACTCCTGTGCCTCGGTAGGCTTTGTGCATAATGTGGGGGGTGTAAAGCAGCCACCTTCCTGATTTATTCTGCAAAAAGGTTTTAATAATGAACCTTGATGGCAGAAAGTGAAGAGAAAGTGGCTGTTTGCTAGTCTTAGACGTGCGTGCGACAGAGAGTGATACCTACCTCCCCATCCCCGCCGCCCTGCTGTGTTGCCCACAATCACTTTATTTATGGTTAGATTCTCTTGGGACTAATTCAAACCTAATCCTTAGAAAGGAAATCAGATCTTAATGTGGGCAAGAGTGTCCTGCTCCCCACCCCTGAAAGGATTATTTGGCTGGCCAAGAGGAAGGCAGGAGGCTGGTTGCCTTGTGGCCATGCCTCTCGCAGGTGGCACTCGCTAACCAAGCCTGGCCAGGGAGCCAGCGGGTATTTCCTGCTCCCGCCTCCTCCACATGGCTTTGATCCAGCCCAGCCATCTGCCGGGCTGTTGGGCACCTTTCCTCCAGGAGGGTGTCTGGAAAAGGGGCCGTTTCTCCGTGCTTCACGCAGCATGGCTTACAGGGTTCAGCTAAGGAAGACTCAGGTTGGACGTGAAAGGTGTCATTTCAGCCCTTAAGAGCCTCCACCTGCACCCCCCATTTCTCTCTTTCTGTGAGAGATCGGGTGAAGCAGCCGAGGAGAGTGCAGCCCTCCAAAGGAGTGGGGGCTCTGTGTTTCCGACTGCCACCCCACTCACATACCCAGGTGCCAAGCAGCAATCCAGCAATGAGTTGTATTGGCAAGCTAGACAGCCCTTTGTTTCATGGAGAAGTCCCCCACCCTCACAAGAGAAATTACTTCCAGGCCTGCCCCTCCACGTTAAAAGTGACTTCGGCCATACTTTCTGCCCAGGACAATGGAATGTTCTGTGGCCCACCGTTCAGGGACCAGAAATATTTTGTTGGCCAGAGTTGTTATTTTTCGGGCCCTCCTGCACAGATCTTTGTGGGTCTGCGTCTACCTGTATGTATGTGTCTGTGGAAGCTGAAGTGATTCCTAAGCCAGAGCGCCTCCGCGCACTTCTGAGTGTCAGAATCTGATACCAGCATAGCCAGCCCTCCCCTCCCCCCCCGGCAACTGCACTTGCTCTTTTTTCTGATGGTGAGGAAGGGGAGACTGGGACTCCTGGAGCTACAGGTTAGATTAGAAACTGTATAATTGATATTTGACTTGTTTAAGGATATATATTATATATATATATATATTTTTGGTTGTGTTCCGTTGCAGGTTTTTTCTCCCCTCTCTGTAGATGACAAACTTTAAATGGATGTAAACCATGTGAGGAGATTAAAAAAAAAAAGTTAATAAAATGCAAAGCCCAAACATTTGCACAAATTACTTCTGGTGTGTTTGGTCTTTCGTATGTCACTCAGTGTTGAAAAAGAAAAAGATCTGGCGTAACTAGCTTGGACACATGACAGGAGTAATAGTTCAATTGGTAGAGCACCTGGGAGACCCTGCCTGAATCCCTGGAGAGCCACTGCTGCCAGTCAGTGTGAGATGTGGGTGCCCAGTGGTCTGACTCAGTAGAAGTCAACATCCTAGGCATCTAATACAGGAGCAGCCAATGTGCTGCCCTCCGGATGCTGCTTAACTAAAACTCCCCTCACCCTTGACCACTACCTAGGCCGGACACTGGTGCTGATGGGAACTGGGAGTTCAATAATACCCGGAGGTACCACTTTGGCTCCTCTTGTTCTAACAGCTCCTCGATCTATACCACCTTCTGCTGCCTTGCTCATAACTGTAGGCTAGCTGCATTTCCCCTCCTGTACAGGGATTATGCAAGGGAAGGACCATGTCTTGCACATCTAGCTATGAGCACACCTGTACCACATGACATAATTCATGCAAGCAATTGATCCCATGCCCTTATTAGGGGCTATTGCAGCTCAATAAGCGATTCTGCCCATAGGAAGGGGGCTGGCAAAGGGAAATAAAGGCAGGGGAGAGTGGGAAAGCTTAATTATTCAGCCTGGAAAACAGAAATATTTCTCCTAGGCAACTAGGGCTGTTGCCATGGGGATGCCAAGATGGGTGCCTGGTGTGCTTCCATCCTCCTGTTCGGTGTCATTTCACAAACCAGCTCTGAACACACGAGTGCCCCCCCCCCCCGGTTTGTGATCTTTTAATTACAATTTCACAGCAAGTTCCAGTGGTGGTGCTGATTAGTGAGAGGGTGCAGAAGGCCCCAGGTTCAGTACGCAGCATCACAATTTGCTGCGGGGGGTGGAGAGCACGCAATATGATGCTGGCGTTTGTCTGATGCAAAACCAACCCAGAATGCACAGAGATTTAGAATTTGCTCTAGAAAAAATAATTTAGTGGAGGGAGGCGGTGAGTCTTGAAGGCAACTTCCTTTCAGTCTAGCATGGAAAGAAGCCCCTCACCTTGAACCAGTGATGCTAACTGAGCTTCTCTCACCTCCAAAGACAGAGCCGGGCACATTCAACACCAGCCTATGCACTGACAAGCTATAACTGCCTAGTTTAAGTAGATCATCAAGAAGTCCCACCTACCTGCTGCGCTGCCTCACTGAAGTCCTCTGGAGACCCCCAACAGTGCTGTACCGGAGTGGGGGGATGAGAGGTCTCCCTGATGTAGCACTGCAGTTCATAAACCATCCAAGTTCTTTGGTGTTTTATTTCACTTTCTCTTTTAAGACGCTTCAGCCAGTTGGAAGCTTGAGCTCTCCTGACAAGCATTTGTAACATCTGCAGGGGACAAAGCCCCACTTTTTCTTGGTCACTGGCAGAGTCATCCTCGCTTTTCTCCTAAAGTCTCTTCCCATAATATACTGTAGAAGGGAGAGGGGCCCTAGGTTACCAAGCTTAGTGTGGGAGGCAGGAGAGCTGCTTCCAGCTTTACACTGCCTGTACCCAAGAGAATGTACTTCTTACTATCGTATTAACAGGAATCTACAGATAGCCTCACTACTGGATCCTTCTAACCCAGTACACCGTTTCCAGCAGTAACCAGCCAAACGTCTCTGCAATGTGCACAGGCAGGGAATGAAGGCAACAACCCTCCCCTGCTGTTTGGCGTTCAAAGGTATACTGCCCCTGCAAAAGGAGGTTCTATGTAGTGAACATGACTAATAACTGTAGAACGATCTCGCCTCAATGAATTTGTAGATGTCAAGCTCCATTTCAGACACCTAATTTAAATTTGATATCCATTGACAAACAACTAACCACAGCATCTAGGAAATATTGTTCTTGTTTCATTAGCATCAAACACTTGACAAGGCCTGGAGTAAATTAAATCTTTCAATTTTCTCCTGTATCCGACATAGTCATGAAGCTACGAGCTTGTGTTTGTAAGCAAGTGCTGACACGCTGTAACAGCTTTTATGCTTGCCACAGCAAATGCATGCACTTAGCAGAAGGAGTTGAGAGAATACAGGCAGTCCTTGGAATTAACACCTAGTCGTACCTCTCCAACGATGTTTGAACAACACTTTGCTTAGATGACTCGCTGACTCTGCCCACGGGCTGGATGCATATCCTGTTTTCTAGGACACAGCTCTCAGAAACCTTTCCCCTTTCCTTAATCTGTTGTCAGGAACAGGAAAGTGAGTTGGGCCAGCTGTCCTGCACAGTTCACACCAGAAGGTTCCCATTCATTGGCATCAGCTGCTACCGTAAGTAGTAGTCAATCACTGCAGAGAATGCAGCAAAACCCCCACAGCCAAGGACCCCGGCTTTCAGGCCAGCTGCAAGGCAAAAGGAGAAGGCAGTCAGCACAACAGCACATAATCAAGTTTCTTTCCTGTAGCTAAGCCTTTATTGTTGGCTGGAAAGCAAAAAAGATCACTTCCACTAGCAGGTTTGGTCCCAGCCCCTTGTAAAATATTCCTTTTATTTCAACCCTACAGAGGATGACCTGAACCAGGTCCTGGCCCTAGAAACCAGAGCACTCAGTAAGATCAGAAGCAACAACTCTTGGCTGCAAACGCAGAGATGGGATTCAGGTAGTGCCAGCTGTCTTTCCTTCTCAAGGAAGTTTAAACCAATCGGACCCAACATAACAAGCTTAGCTAGAAGCTGTTCAGAAAACCATTTAATGCTCTTAGGGAAGATTAACACTCTTCAGTGGGGAAAACACCACCTAACTGAGCCATAGCATCTACAGTGGCCACAAGTCAGCTTATGAGGACAAATCCCTGTATAAACAGAAAAAAGCACCTGTCTGTCAGCGGAAGGTCATCAGAGAAAGAATAAGACAATTCACCTTCAACAAGCAGTTCCAGCACCTTGGAGCAGGTGCTAAGACTAACAGCACAATTCTAGCCATGTCTACTACAGTAAGTCCTACTAAATTCAGTGAGGCTTATTCAAAGTTAAATAGGGCCAGGATTGTAGCCAGGTGTGGGCAACTTGTGGTCCCCCAGATGCTGTTGAGCTCCAACTCCCATCAGCCATAGCTGCCACAGCCTAGGATAGGAGAGGTGGGAGTTGCAGTCCAACATCCTGCTCTGTGCTATGGCTCATATTACTTCCTGGCCATAACATTTAGGAGCAGTACAGCCTGCAGCATTCTGTCTTTATCAGGATCCAAATGAGCCCAGCAACTGCTCAACAGCAACACGACTCACCCCGAAAGCCAATGGCCCCTCCAGTAATGCACCCACTCATCACGCTGTTCTTCCAGTCAGTCTTGCCTCGATACTAGGGAAATGAGAAACACAACATCAAGACCAGCCACATGAACCTCTGCATACAGCACCAATTCTAAACCACTTAGGCCCCAGATGTCTGAAAGACTACCTCCTTCTATGGACCCTCCTGAGTGTTATTATTGGCAGAGGGTGCCCTCTTGGTCCACTGCCCTTGAAAGTTCAAAGGGTGGGGTGGTATGGGAGAGGGCAATTTCTGTGGCAACCCCTAAGTTGTGGAATTCCCTCCCCACAGAGGTGAGCCAGGCACCTTTTGTATTTATTTCATACAATTTATATACAGCTCGATTGTAAAAAACCAAAACCCCAACCCTCAAAGCAATCGTCATAAGCTTTCGTCATATGCTGAAAATCCACATCTTTCAGGACCCACCCTATTCTTGTGACTAATTTATCTGAAACTGTTTATAATATTTTATCTTGTATAAATAGTTGTATCTGGCCCAGGGCACCTAAGAAATACTGTAATAATCAATCAATCAATCAATCAATCAATCACAACAGCAGCAGCAGTGCTTCTTTTGTACTGTTGAGTGGGGAATAAATCTAGCGGCTTGAGATGAGAACATGAGAGTTCCCCTGTTGGGTCAGGTCAAAGTGGCCAACTAGATGAGATGCCCTGGTGGGAAGACCAGAGAGATATTCAGGAGTGTCATGCATACAGTCCTACTGAAGACTGTGGCTTTAAGCTTGGCATGAATGACAGCTTACGGTGTAAGATGTTATATTTAAATAAGAAAATCATTACAAGAAACCAGCAGATCAAAGCCAGAGAGTTACTCACAGACTCCACCAGGCATTCAGTGCAGGAAAACATGGCACCGACAATGGCAAAATTCTTGGCGTAGGACATCCCTCTTTGCCCCATGTCTTTCAAGACTTCTTTGGCTGTTGGCGTGCGGTATGGATCCTTGGGGTCAAACCCCACATTGGTATCGATGCCGGCCGTGAACACACCAAAGGCACCTCCCAGCACGAATCCTGCCAAGTAAACAGAAAAGTTGGCAAGGCAATTAGCAGGGTGACATGCTCCAAATTCCATTTCAGTGTTGTTTCTCAGAAGCTTCCTCATCTCCTCAATTTCAGGCCACACTGCTCGGACACATGAAATCAGGGGAGACCTGTGGCCCATCTAATTCAGCATCCTTTTCTCACAGGGGCCAACCAGATGCCTCGATGGGAAGCCCATATGCCAGCGACATTGCTAGCTGCTCGGGTGCCCGGGGTGGCACAAATGCCCTGCACCCGGGGGCGGGGCAAGCTGGGGCAGAGCATGATGTGCGAAACCTCCACGGAGTCTGCAAGCCCCAAGTTGCTGTTTTGGGCAGTGCGGAGCCTGCAGGTACCCAAGCCACCACGTCACTCCCCAGGAGAGATGTGTGGCTTGGGCGCGCTGCAGGTCAGGCTCCATGGTCACTCCCCTCAGTGATGACATCCAGGGCGGCCCACAACCCACTTCCTACGCCACCGCTACAAGCAGGACCTGCGTGCAACAACACTTCGCTCCCCACTTCTGTTTCCCAGCAAACTGGCAATCAGGGCCATATTGACTCCGACAATGGAAGGAAAATATAGCCATCAAGGTTAATAGCTACTGATCACCTTTACTTTCCATGAATCGGTCTAAACCTCTTTTAAAGTCATTCACTTTGGTGTCCATCCCTGCCTCTTGCATGCGTGAGTTCCATAGATTATCTATGTACTGCATGAATAAGCCATTTCTTTTGTCTGTTGTGAATCCTTCAACGCTCAGCTTCATTGCATGTCCCTGAGTTCTAGAGTTATGAGACAAACGTTTCTCTCTCCACTTTCTCCATGCCATGAATTATTTTATCTATCTTCTTTCATGTCTCCATTGACTCTCCTTTTCTCTAAACTAAAATGTCTCAAATGCTGCAGCCTTTCCTCATGGGGCTGTTGCTCCATCCCCTTGATCATCTTGGCTGCCAGTTTTTGAACCTTTTCCACATCTAAAACATCCTTTTGAACCATACACAGTGCTCCAAATGTGGTCGCACCATAGATTTGCATAAAGGCATTATTATATATACCCAACATCCTGCCACTTAATGCTTTGCAGCTGGTGAACCCACTAAAGAAAAGTGCATTCATTAAATGTTTAATAAGCAAGTGCACAATTCTTCATTACTATTATCGAGCTCTAAGTGCTTTAAAGTGCCATACATATGCTTTTCTATACCACTAAAGGCTCAATAATAGCAAGGACTTATTTTTCGGCGGCTTCCAAATGGGCATGGCTTTATAAATGACACTGAAACTCTCCCGCTTCTTTATCAGCCACAAATATATTGTGGGCCTACAGGAAAACTTTTAATAGGTCTTGCTATGCCCTCGCTAATAATAATTTACGCAGTGCTCTTTTTACTTGTGGTCGTTCTTGCAACAACCCTGAAAAGTAGGTTGGTTCTTCATAGCCCCAAGTTGTAGAAGCTGAGAGATGCAATGGTATATAGAATAAAATATATCCACAATGATTGTTATTAACCACAAATATATTGTGGGCCTGCAAGAACGCATTTTCGCAAGGCTTGCTGTGCCGTTGCTAATAAGCATTTTATGCTCTTTTCCCTTGTGGCTGTTCTTGCGACACCCTGCAAGGTAGGCCAGTGCTTATTAGCCCCAAGTTGTAGAAACTGAGAGATGCAATTTAGTTTATTATTATAAATTTTTATACCCCAGCAGGATGAGCAGGGTATAAATAAACATTATTATTATTACTATTATTATTATAACTCTCAGATTTTACAACCTGGGGCTAATAATAAAAATTAGAAATTCAAAATAATAAATTTAAAGTAAAAAAAACACAGAATAATTTAGAATAAAAATCCACATTGTTATTCACCACAAATATAGCTGCACCGACGCTAATGAGCATAACTGGCGCATGCGCTCTTCACTTAAGGTCTTTCTCACGACAACCCTGCAAGGTAGGCCCAAGAAGAAACTTTTCGCAAAACCAAAAAAAGAGACGCCCCCCCACCAAACGAAACCCCTCTTTCCCTCCCTTCTCACCACGACCTACCCCCGACGCAGGCCAGCGCCGCCTTAAAGCCGCAGCTCTCCATGGCCCGCTCGACCATCTTTTGCTCGGGGCTCTTGGCCGGCGCCGGGAAGCCCCCAAGGGCGGCCGGGTCCAAGGCCCTCGCCTGCCTCGGCCCGCGCTTCTCGCCCACCAAGTGCTCCAGCAAGAGGCTGTACTGCAGCGCCCCGGGGGGCACCGCAGCTTCGTCGGGCCTACTCGGGCCCGTGGAAGATGAGGCCGCCGCCATAACTGTCCGTTCCCCGCCTCAGAAAACCAAGACTACGGCTCCCGTCATGCCTTGCTCCGCAGCGCCCGGCTCTTCCTATAGGAATCGTGCTGCCGAGGCTCACGGGAAATGTTGGCCGCTTGGCGGTTTTTAAACGCAACACTGCGCAAGCGCCGCCTCTCACGCCGCTTGCCTCCGCCGAAACTACGACTCCCGGCATGCACTCCAGGCGCGTCGCTCTGTGGGGATGGCCTTAAGCAGCATGGGACGTGTAGTTTTCTGGGGGCGGTGAAAGAGCTTGACTTGCGCGAGGTGGCCCCCTGCCGGGCGTGCTAGGAGCCGTTGCATAGGAGAGAGTTTGCAAAGGAGGACCAGACGGGAGCATCTTTGGAAGGGACAGGTAAGGGTGCTCCAGGTGAGGCAGGCCTAGAACTAACAGGTCCTTGAGGGTTGCTGCTGGGGGAGAAAAGAGGCACCCGAACTGTGTAAAGGGGCTCCCTGATATTGCAGAGGGGGGCTGAATTATTATACCATATTATATATTCAATTAATAATTTCCTTATTACAATGCTGTATTGAGGGGTGGGTGGAATTGTCGAGGCTGTGCCTTGATTGCCAGCTGACCAAGTGTTTCAGCCATTGCACAAATCGGGAATTTGAATAGTTACTTTTTTATTTATTACTTTTGTGTCCCACCCTTTTCTCCAAGGAGCTCAAGGTCTCCCTCCGGCCCAGCTCCCCACAACAACCCTGCGAGGTTGGTTAGGCTGAGAAGCAGTGGCTGTGGCCCAAGGTCACACCCAGTTAGCTTCATGGCCGAGTGGGGATTTGAACCCTTGTCTCCCAGGCCCTAGCATGCCACTCTGACCAACTATATCATACTATCTGGGTTGTGCTATTTTTATCTGACTCTCCATTCAGTGTGGCTCCTCCACATCCCTCAAGTGTCCCAAAAACTTTGCCAGCTTTACTGTACATCTTGACTCCATCTCAGGCGCAAAATGTCTTCGGCCACCCCTGGAATAGCAGGTTTTCATAGTGCACTTGTTTTCACATTGGGGAGTAAGCAGATGTTGTAGGCTTTTGAATTGCCTGCCAAACCTATTTAACCCAAGGAAATAGCGTGGAATGTGATGGCTCTTTCTCCAAAATGCCTCCCGCATCCGTCTCTTGTGGCACCAACAGTTGCAGGTGCTTCATTCTGGCTCATATTTCTTGTCTATCTAAGCCAATATTGTCCACTCTAACTGGCAGCAGCTTCTGATCAGTGCCGGCCCTTCACATTAGGTGTGAAGATTTGATGTGAAGTTTAAAGCTTCGTAAGTTCAAAAACATATTGCTAGGTAGGTTCCATACTATGGTGACATGGTAGAAGGTTATAAAACTGTACATGGGAGAAAGTGGAAAGAGAAATATTTTTTCTCCTTCTCTCATAACATTTGAATCTGTGGGCATCCAATGAAGCTGAATGTTGGAAGATTCAGGGCAGATTTTAAAAAGCTTATTCACACAGAGCAGTGTTTAACTGTGGAACTCCCTGCCACAGGAAGCAGTGATGGCCACCAACTTGGATGGCTTTAAAAGAGGATTAGACAGATTCATGGAGGGGAGTTTTATTGATGGCTAACAGCCAGATTGGCTATGCTTTGCCTGCATGGTCAGAGGCAGGAATGCTTCTGAATACCAGTTGGTGGGACCCTCAGGAGTGGAGAGTGCTCTTGTGGGCTCTCTGATCCTGCAGGCTTTCTCGGTGCTCATATTCCATCGCTGCACGTGTGACTTTTTCAAAGAAGTGTGTATTCCATTGGAAAGGGTTGCTGTGTTACATAATTCGGCCAGTGATGCTGCTCTAATGTGACATTTGCCTGCTCAGCTTGGAGAGGAAAGGAACACTGTTCCATCACCACGCTTGCTTGGAACTGCTGGTGAACCTGTCCTCCGTTCGCAAGCCTGGCATGCTCCTACCCACCCTGTGCAGAAGAATGATCGTTTCTCTTCCCTGCTCCCCCTTTAAATATCCTGTCACCATAGCGACTGCTGGAACAGGGTGCCTCGCTGGCAGGCGGGTGCCAGCCTTCCCTGAGCGGCTATGGCTGTTGCGGCAGAAATAATCGGTTTGCTATTTTTAATAAAGTGTGTTGAAGGAGGCGTGATTGACAGCTTGGCCCAGGGGAACCATCGCAGGTGGGGAGGAGGGAGGTTATCCCTTAAAGCGAGGGGGGCGTCGCTGAACCGTGAGTAAAACGGAGGTTATGGATTGGGGCCTGGGGCTCATCGGTGGACCATGTGCTCTATGCATGCAGAAGGCCTTCGGCGAACAAGGATATGGCAATAGAAGCAGAGGAGCTTTTTCAGCCCGGGGCCACATTCCCTTTCTGGGGGCCACACGCCAGAGGTGACAGTTGTAATTTTTAGCTTTGTACTTCAGGCTAGCTTCCACACACTCTTGCACACCTCTGCTGGGAGGGTGTTCCACAGGGCAGGTGCCACCACCGAGAAGGCCCTCTGCCTGGTTCCCTGCAAGCTCACTTCTCGCAATGAAGGAACCGCCAGAAGGCCCTCAGAGCTGCATCCATACGAACACTTGTCTGTCTCTCAGCCCTGGATGTCTCCCTAAGCTCTTAATGCTCAAGTTCCCCCCAGAGAGGTGGTGCTTTTGGTTATGCAACAACGCTGATCCCTCTCTTTCTCTCCCTGAGCAATCCAACTCAACTCTCTTTCTCTCTCTTGGGACTTTCTGCTCTCCATATGCCCTTGGATATATTCTGCCTGCCCACCCCTTGCCAATTTCTCCTGTTTCGTGTCTTTGCTTGCTCCACCCACGCGCCATGCCCACTGCGTCGGCGGGTCCGAAATCCTGAGGAATCAGCAGTTCAGCTTGTGCGATGACGCAGGGGAAGCCGGCTGACGACTCAGCTGTTTTCTTTTCAGCTGGGCCTGGACCGCTGAGCACCCTCGGAGGCAGCCACGCTGTCAAACTTGGCAGGATCCGCTCCCAAAGTTTCCTCGCATCAGTAACTCCAGGCAGATCTTATTCTGTAGCCCCTGCTATCTCTACATTCCTTCAGGCCACAAGGACTGGGAGTGGATAGTTTATTAGTGGTATTTACAGCCCCAGCATTTAGCCCTCAGAACGGCCTGTGGTTTAAACTGGACTGTTGCCTCGTCTTCTGCCAGCTCGGAGGCTTCAGTCAGAGAGGGATCAGGGCCTTCGTCTCGCCGTCTAATTATGGGCCTGTCCAAACATTGTGGCTTCCTTTTCTTTCCCTTGTGATTATGGCCAGTGTTTCTGAAAAGAGTCCACGTCTCCCTTCCCTGCCAGCGTCCCTCAGTTTCTCTTTCTGTGAGCTAAGCCTTGAGTGGGCAGAGCGGCTTCCTGACCCTCCCCGCTTCTGTGTTGTGAATCCAGCAGGCATCAGAAGCCGCCTTTTATACCAAATCATCTTCTAGTCTAGATTCTCCACCTTCATCCCCCCCTTTCTTTTTTTAACTGGAGATACTTTCAGGAAATTGAACCCCGGGCCATGCCAGGCAGGCACTCTGCCTCTGAGAAACAGCCCTGTCCCGTAACAGCACAGTAAGTGGCCTTATGCTGTTTAATAAATAATAATAAGAAGAAATAATACATTTTTATTTATACCCCGCCCTTCCCGGTTCAGAAAACCGGGCTCCGGGCGGCTAACAACAAATTTAAAACACTTAATTGATGCAACAAAAAAATAGCATAAAATACAGTATAAAACACGTATAACAATAAATTCAGAACTCAAAAATCAATTTAGAGGGGAAATCCATCCAATAAACATTAGACCTGGGCTAGCTGGCTAAATTAGTCCTATTTGGGCCAGCAAGGAGACCAGGGGAGAATTAGCTGTGGGATCCCAGAGCGGGTAATCTTCATAAAAAGGGGAGGAAGGGGAATAAAAGATCAGGCTAAGTTCAAGTTGAAAGCCAGGTGGAATAGCTTCATCTTACAGGCCCTGCAGAAGGCCCTGGTCTCATGGGACAGAGCATTCCACCAGGTCGGAGCCATCACTGAAAAGGCCCTGGCCCTGGTGGAGGATAATCTGACTTCCTTAGGGCCCGGGACCTCTAAACTATGATTATTCATGGACCTTAAGGTCCTCTCCGGGGCATACCAGGAGAGGCGGTCCCATAAATACGAGGGCCCTAAGTCCATCTAACTCAGTATTGTCAGCACTGACTGGCAGCGGCGCTCCAGGATTTCAGATTGGGGTTCTCTCCCCCAGCCCAGATCTTCAGACAAGGGGACATTCCCAGGTTGAACCCTGGGACCTTCTGCGTGCAAAGCAGGCGCGGTCGCACTGAGCTCTTCCCTTGGGAATAAGGGTTCTAGTCCTCATGGTTCCTAGCGTGAGGCGGATTGAATCGGAACCTAGGAAGCTGCCTTATACTGAGTCGGGCCATTGGTCCATCTAACTCAGTGTTCTCTATGCTCTGCTCTCCCGGGTTTCAGCTGGGGGTTGATCCCGAGGGCTTTCTGTATGCATAGCAGTTGCTCTGCCACTGAGTTGTGCTCCTCCTTCTGCCTCGTGGGCGAAGAACACCCTGCTCCTTAATTCTAAATATGCAGTTGCTCAGTTTGGAAGGAATGGCATGCCTCCATTCTTTGGTCATCTTACACCCTATCCCAGCAACGATGGATCAGGCAATTAATTAATTTGTTGGCCACCCGATACAGAGCAGCTTCTTGCAATCAAGCTTGCTTAAAACGGCCGCCCATATTTAAGAGATCGTGGCATAAAACGCCACCCTCTGCAGGGCGAGCAGTGACGGACACATAACAGCAGCTAGTAATTTTAACAACTGTTTTGTGTGTGTGTGTGTGTGTTTTAAAAATGTTTTTATATTGCTGCACACTGATGAGAAGGCAATGTATGAATACTTTAATGACAGAAATACCAGATCAGATCATAATAAATAATCACAGAGACTGGATTGAGTGGCAATAGCTTCATTTTGTTTCCTTGCACTTGAGGGACGTCCGCAAAGCCAACAGATTCAGTGTGCAAGCTCAGAAGGAAAAGGGGAACAGTCTCCAGATGAGCGGCTTCTTCTTTTTGCCCCTGTTTTTCAAGCACTTCTCTTTTTCATCATTATGATGATGATCATCACTATTATTATTTCTTTCCTCTGGCTTGCTAAGTGCTCTCTTCCTCTTTGGGGTGGGAGGGGAAGCTTAAAAGTGGTTGTGTGGAAAACCACCCTGCGTCCAAAAATACAAGGCTTGGAAAAGGCAGCCAGGAAGCCAAGAGCTGCTTGGCGTTCTTTTGTAACAGCTCCCTTGAGCCTAAAAAAACTGATTTCCTCCCTCCTTGACTTTCTCCGCTGGCAGAATAATGGAAGAAGCTGTTTTCACAAGTCCCTTCCACTGTGTTTCTGTTTAACTGAAGCTCTTAAATTTGCATGCTGCGGGGCAAAGGAGGAGAAGGTGTATGCTTTTTTAAAAAAAAGAGAGAGAGAAACTTAGGTTTCTAGTCCTCATGGGTGCAGACATAAATCTGTTTTTAGCCCACCATCAATTTTAATTACTAATACCTGAGGGGTTGTTTTTAACTGTCTTTTTATTGACAGTTTTATTGTTTTATTCTTTTTGTGGAGTGTTTTGAAGTTTGATCATTGTAATAATAATAATAATAATAATAATTTATTATTTATACCCCGCCCACCTGTCTGGGTCCCCCCCAGCCACTCTGGGCGGCTTCCAACAAAACACTATAATACAATAACCTGTTAAATATTAAAAGCTTCCCTAAACAGGGCTGCCTTTAGATGTCTTCTAAAAGTTTGGTAGTTATTTTTCTCTTTGACATCTGGTGGGAGGGCGTTGTACAGTAGTTTGTTTTTTTTACAGCCAAGCAGTAGATAAATCTTGTGAAATAATAATAAAATAAAATAAAATTGTTGTACCTTTGACCACAGTACAGTTGACCAACAGGGTGTTGCAAAAACTTCTTTAAAAGGAAACACAGATTTTTTTTCCGCCACAGAAGCCTGCATTTCATCAACTGTACATGCATTCCACAAATTATCCCCACTGGCCCTGTTTCCTGTCACAAGGAGGAGGCAGCTGCTCTGCAAAGCAGGTTGGCATCTTCCCACCTACACCCACCCCCCCAAAAAAAATTCCCTTTCTTATTACTGGGAATCTTATTTGGCAAGCTTTCTGGCTCCTGAGATTTCTCTAGGAGTCGCCTGTCTGCTTTCAAGGGCACATCTGCATCCATGAGGACTAGAAACCTGCAGAGCGTCCCCTTTTAAAAACACAACAGCAGAGCTTAAATTCTCCGGAAAGCGTAATTCTGCTCATTTTAACTGTTTTTAAATAGTTATGTAATTTTGCAACTGCAAGTCACTTGGGGCTTCCTTTGGTGGCAGTGATGGGCAGAGGCTGATCTACACTGTGACCAGTCTCCTTAGGTAGTTCGTAGAATCAAAGAGTTGTAGCCTTGGAAGGGGTCCCAAGGGTCATCTAGTCCAACCCAAGTCCAGATTGGCTGTTGTGTGTCTTGGCTTCCCTGTTCCTTTTTCACCTCGCCATCCGTGCTCTCGTTTCAATCACAACTTTGCTCTTTGGCACCACAACTTGCACAGCAGCGAGGGGTCCCAGAAGGACCCCTTCTTACTGTTATTCCTTCCTGCCTGATGCTCTGAGCAGCTCTGGGAGATGGCTGGATATAACCTCACCCTCTCTGTTTCCCACAATGCCCCTGGTCCGGCATCACCCTGAGGAATTGTGGGAAGTTTCCTTGTCACCTTGTTGTTGGCCTTTTCTGAGACTGGGGTGGGGGAAGGGAGACAGGCTTCAGACCCCACAAGAGGGGTGGGACCTCAAACTCCACCCTCCGCCACAGGCCCTGATCCGCATCCCGCCCCTCAAGCGCCCCAAGTGAGGAGGTGAACCCCCCACCAAGAGGCCGCTCTCCCCAGAGATCCCTTGAAACACAGAGCCTTGGGGACAACCCTCCACTGTTGCTGATCTTCAGAGAGTTGGTGCAGGCCAGGAGCACCAGAGGAACTTCTGCCTAGCACACGGAAGCGCCTTGGTTCTTCCCAGCCTCTCCCTTGGTCCAAGAGAGGGTACAGTGGCGCCTCTTGCTAAGCCAGCCTTGGGGAAGCTGACTAGGGAGGAATCGGCTGGCCTGTTTATAGCTGTCCACCACATAATTGTGCACAGCTGTCTGAAGTTAAGCCCTCTCCACACAGGTCCCTTGCTGTCTTTTTTAGCATGGAAGCTAGCAATTTTTTTAATAATTCGAGAGAGCGCAAACAGCCTGGCATGATAGATGGAACCAGCTGCTCTCCGGGACGCAGTGGTGAGAGGGAGATAAGATGTCCTTTTTTGAGTCTGGAGTCTTATTTAGGGTCGGAATTAAATACAGCCAAGGAAGGCGTGTAAGCTCAGAGGCAGAGTGCCTTATCTGCCTTCGTTCAGAATCATGAGGACTATATAATAATAATAATAATAATAATAATAATAATAATAATAATAATAATTATTATTATTATTATTATTTATTATTTGTACCCCGCCCATCTGGCTGGGTTTCCCCAGCCACTCTGGGCGGCTTCCATAGAAAACCAAAAATACACTAAAATATCACAGATTAAAAACTTCCCTGAACAGGGCTGCCTTAAGATGTCTTCTGAATGTCAGGTAGTTATTTATCGCTTTGACATCCGATGGGAGGGCGTTCCACAGGGCAGGCGCCACTACCGAGAAGGCCCTCTGCCTGGTTCCCTGTAGCTTTGCTTCTCGCAATGAGGGAACCGCCAGAAGGCCCTCGGCGCTGGACCTCAGCATCCGGGCAGAACGATGGGGGTGGAGACGCTCCTTCAGGTATACTGGGCCGAGGCCGTTTAGGGCTAGGATCTTGGGACAGCTCAGTAGCTGAGCAGCTGCTTCGATGCAGAAGCCTGCAGGTGTAATTGCCAGGCAGGGCTAGGAAAAGGGGCAACACAGGGTCCTTGCTTTGTAGAAGCACCTCTGCCAGCCTTCGGGCAGCCGGCCTTGATCTTGCCCGTTGCACACATTAATCGGGATCTGAGCGCCGGACAGTGAGGTCAGCAACCTGCTCCTGTGCTTTTGCGTGCCTACGCAGAAGAAAAAAATTCTCCTGCACGCAGAGCCTCTATGAAGCTATCAAGGCTAGGTATCCTTTGGCTAGGCCTATCCTCTACGACTTTGACATCCTGTGGCAATGAGTTCCACAGGTTAATCCCACCCTTGCGTGCAGAAGCACTTCCTGCTGGTCAGTCCTGAATCCAATGGCCAACCTGGATCTCTAGCATTAGAAAAGAGCGAGGGGACCTCCATTTGCTCTCTGCCTCTCCAATACATTTGTAATTGCATGTGTCTCTATCATAAGAATACAAAGCTTTTCAGAATCTTTTTCCCAGCCCTGCCTGGGATCGAACTTGGCACCTCTTCTGCATGCAAGCCATGCCCTCCCCCCTTTGCAAAGGGAATCCGTTGCCATGTTCATCTGAGTCACCATCGCTGAGTGTGTGAGACACAGAGCAACGCTTACAGGAAACCCAAGTGCCTGCCCTCTGCACCAGGTTATAACAATTATCCTTCTGGCTTTGCCTTTGTCTTGCTGAGACCACCAGTGGCCCTCGAGGGTGTCAGACAGAGAAGAGTCCTTTGGATCTGGGACCTAAGACCATAACAAGAGCCTGCTGGGTCAGGGCAGTGGCCCAGCCAGTCCAGCATCCTGTTCTCCCAGCGGCCACCCAGATGCCCGTGGGAAACCCACAAGCAGGATTCGAACACAAGAGCAACTCCCCCTTCCTGCAGTTTCCAGCAGCAGGTATTCCAAAGCATTGCTGCCTTCACTATGGAGGCACAGCCTAGCCACAAATTTGCCTCTTTTAAAGCCATCCCAGTTGGTGGCCATTCCTGCCTCCTACTGGAGCAAGTTTAATTTTGTACTGCATGCAGAAGTCCATCCCTTCCACTTTGCAGAAATCTACCCCCGCCCCCGAAACTCCTCTGGTCCAGGTAGGCTCCCTGGCTGGTCCTCCCCCCCCTTCCTCGCAGCCCGCTAGTGAGCTGCCTTCTGCCTGTGTGTGTATGTGCGTACTGAATGCCAAAAAAAGAAAGGGAGGGGAAAGAAATGGAACCACCACCCTCGTAAGCTTCCGTCTGTGAATCATTTCTCAAGCAGCCTCTCTCTCTCTCTCTCTCCCCTTCATTGCAATGTGGTTTTCCGACCAGAGAAGCTCCACAGAGTTCTGCATTCTGAGTCTGGTGTGCAGATGCTGCTCAGGCGAGGCTGGAGGCGGACGGCACTCCTGTTGATGCAGCAAAGAGCGCGATCCCACGGCACAAGTGAGTCCCCCTCTCCGCATTTTTAAAATGTTATTTATCGGCAGGGATGGAGAGATGCATCTCTCCCTCTTTCTCTCTCTCTCTCTGGCCCCCAATGTGTTTTGCCAGCTGGTGGGGATTCCGGGATGCTTTAGAAATAGCCCCCTATGGGGCAACGGGGTGGGGAGCTGGACCGTACGTTCTCCCCCCTCCCCAGCCTTTTGAGCCAGCACCCTGCCGGAAAAAGGCTGCTCGGCTTCTGCTTTTTCCGAGACCTTCCCGCGCCCTTCCGCTGGATTGCAGAGAGAGAAGACGTGGAACGTGGCTTCCCTTTTTCCTTGCAGAAGCTGACACGCTTTGCAAAAAAATAATATTATTTCACCTCCCTGTGTCTCCTGAATCTAGCAGAGGCTCCTGTGCATGCATGTGTGCTTAGCCGGATTAAAGGACCTGCTGTGGTTGCTGTCAGTTGCTCCCCCCTCCCCACCTCTGCGGAGTTTCCTTAGCGACAGAGACGGGCTGAGCGTCTCTCGGCTTCGTGCAAAAGCATCTCTGGATCAGACCATCTCAGCCTGGCTTTTGCCTCTCCAACAGAGCCGGGCTGGCGCTCCTGGGAAGCCCAGGGGCACATATGCAGCATGTCTCCCCTCTTCCACTCCTTTTTTTACTCTAGCATCTGGGGGTACACTCTCTCTGCACCTGGAGGCTCCACCTGAGTTTGGCTTCTCCCTCCCCTGGAGTTTGCTTAGCAACAGCAACCCAGGAGCGTTCTCCAGGGCTGCTCTGCTATGGATTGCCTGGAATGAGGAAGGCTGAGAGAAGACAGGTGGCAGTAGTTTTAGCTCAATTCAGGAGATGTAGCAGGTGCCCTGCAGGAAGAAGGTTCCAGGTTCGATCCCCAGAAAGGACCAGAGAGGGAGGAGGGAGATGGGGGGTAGGAAAACCTGTCTCTGGCATGGCAGAGATTCTGTCTGCAACAGATGACATTGAGCTTCATGAATAAACATAGTCTGGTCCGAACATGGGAAGCTGCCTTCTGCTGAGTCAGACCACTGGTCCATCAAGCTCAGTATTGCCAGCACTGGCTGGCAGCGGCGCTCCAGGGTTTCAGAAGGAGGGACCATCCTGGCCCTGGGATTGAACCATGCAGACTCTCCCCGTGACCTACAGTCCTTCCCCTAAAAATAAAATGAGATTCCAGGCCTTGTGTTGAAGAGCTGGTTTAAATGAGAGCATAGGAATCTGCCTCATGCAGAGCCAGACCAAATAAAAACAAAGCACAAAGTCCTTGTGGTTCTGAATTGAGGGGCTGATTCGAAATACAAACACAGGGAGGTGCTTTACACTGAGGCAGAATGTTGGCCCATCTAGCTCAGTATTGCCGACACTGACTGGCGGGAGCGTCTCTCCAGGGTTTCAGGCAGGGAGTCTCTCCCCCAGCCCTACCCGGAGACGCCATTGGGGATTGAACCAGCGACCTTCCGCATGCAAAGCAGGTGCCGTACCACTGAACTACAGCCCCATCCTCCATAGTCTGCAAAATAACTAGTTTCCAGGGTTCCTTTTGGGGGGAAGCCCATCACCCCCAGATCTCAAGGGTCTCGTGTTCTCCTTGCTCCCGCATGAGGCAGTGACAGCCACCAACGTGGATGGCTTTAAAAGAGGACAACACACATTATTTTAATGTTGTATTTTAATCTTGTTTTTAAGTTGTATTTTTATCAATTGTTTTTATTTTATTTTTTTAAAATAATATTTTATTAAAATTTCAAAAAATTACAGAAATAAGAAAAAGCAATAAAACAAAAAATACAAAATACTGAAAAATTAAAACAAATAAAAACAAATCAGTTTTTCCATATCATATCTTTCATTTGCTTGTTTCCTTGACCTCCTCACACCTCCCTTTTTTGTATTCCAGTTCAGTTAGTTAATTCAGCAAATCCTTTCCATCTTTGTTTTTATCTTAATCATTTATCTTAATATATTGTAACTTTACATTCTCACCTATTAACAACCCATTTTTACATACTCCTTTATAACATTACTGCTAAAACCACATAGATTCATTCCGACATCATTCTAACATTCATTAATTTTGCAATATTTCCGTAAGTAGTCTTTAAATTTCTTCCAATCTTCTTCCACTGACTCTTCTCCCTGGTCTCGGATTCTGCCAGTCATTTCCGCCAGTTCCATATAATCCATCACCTTCATCTGCCATTCTTCCAGGGTGGGTAGATCTTGTGTCTTCCAATGCTTTGCACTAAGTATTCTTGCTGCTGTTGTAGCATACATAAAGAAAGTTCTATCCTTCTTTGGCACCAATTGGCCGACCATGCCCAGGAGAAAGGCCTCTGGTTTCTTCAAAAAGGTATATTTAAATACCTTTTTCATTTCATTATAGATCATCTCCCAGAAAGCCTTAATCCTTGGGCACGTCCACCAAAGGTGAAAGAATGTACCTTCAGTTTCTTTACATTTCCAACATTTGTTATCGGGCAAATGATAGATTTTTGCAAGCTTGACTGGTGTCATGTACCACCTGTATATCATTTTCATAATATTCTCTCTTAAGGCATTACATGCTGTAAACTTCATACCTGTGGTCCATAACTGTTCCCAGTCAGCCATCATAATATTATGTACAACATCTTGTGCCCATTTTATCATAGCAGATTTAACCGTTTCATCCTGAGTATTCCATTTTAACAGCAAGTTATACATCCTTGACAGAGTCTTAGTTTTGGGATCTAACAGTTCTGTTTCCAATTTTGATTTTCCACCTGGAAGCCAATTTTCTTGTCCAAATTGTATGCCTCCATTATTTGATAATAATGAAGCCAATCTCGCACTTTGTTTTTTAGTTTTTCAAAGCTCTGCAATTTCAGTTGATCTCCCTCTTGTTCCAGAATTTCCCAATATTTCGGCCATTTGGCCTCCATATTGAGCTTTTTCTGAGCCTTCGCTTCCATCGGTGACAACCACCTTGGGGTTTTATTTTCAAGTATTTTCAAGTAGGTCCTTATATCTTGTCCAGACGTTAAACAATGCTTTCCTGACAATATGGTTTTTAAATGCTTTATGCGCTTTGACCTTGTCATACTACAGATATGCATGCCACCCAAATACATTGTTAAAACCTTCTAAATCCAAAATGTCTGTGTTCTCAAGAAGCAGCCATTCTTTCAGCCAGCAAAATGCAGCTGATTCATAGTAAAGTTTAAGGTCTGGCAGGGCAAATCCACCTCTTTCTTTTGCATCAGTTAATATTTTAAATTTTATTCTGGGCTTCTTGCCCTGCCAGACAAATCTAGAAATATCTCTCTGCCACTTCTTGAAACAGTCCATTTTATCCAAAATTTGCAGTGTTTGAAACAGAAACAACATTCAGGTTGCGGGATTCAAGTTGAACAAGTTAAAAACCAAGGTTTTAGAGAAAAATCTAACAGAGGTTGAGAGAGAGAGGTTTCAGAAGGAGACAGGATTAACATTGGTTAAGAGAGTGAAATACCTGGGGGTTAATACGACTGCTAAGAATGTGAATTTATTTAAAGATAATTATGAAAAATGTTGGATGGAAGTGAAAAAGGATTTAGAAATATGGTCAAATCTGAAGCTTTCATTGCTAGGCCGTATTGCTGTGATAAAAATGAATGTATTGCCAAGAATGTTGTTGTATCAATTGTTTTTATACCTGGTGTTAGCCGCCCTGAGCCCAGTCTTGGCTGGGGAGGGCAAGGTATAAATAAAATTTATTATTCTTATTCTTATTCTTGGAAGAGAAGTCTGTTGATGGCTCCTAGACACAGTGGCTGTGTTCTGCCTCCACGACTGGAGGTAGTAAGCGCTTCTGAACATCAGTTTCCTGGGAATCGCAGGTGGGGAGAGCTGCAGCGGATGCCCAGGTCCTGCTAGCTTGTGAGCTTCCCGTGGGGTGCAGTGGGTCAGTGCATCTGGCTGTTAACCAGAAGGTGGGTGGTTCGAGCCCACCCTGGGGGTTGGACTAGATGACTCTCAGGGTCCCTTCCAAATCCATGATTCTGGGATCACGTCACTTCTAGGATTCTATGTGCACCTGCTTGACCATTGTGGGAACAGGAGGCTGGCCCAGGTGGGCCACTGGCCTCATCCAGCAGCCTCGACTTCTTCTGTCGCGTTCCCAATGGCAGCAGGTGAGAAAAGGTGTGGGGGGGTATATTGCAAAAGCTGCAGAACTGAAGGCAGGCAGGACAGGGAACCGGCCAGGCTGGCTTGGGGGCTGATGGGATTTAGAGTCCAGCAACATCTTCAGGAATTCCCCTTTGCTGTTGAACGGGTCACAGCACATGAGGAGATTCCTTGTGTGGGCAGCAATGCCTGCCCTCTCCTGTCAGCCACAGATGGCAGCTAATACGAGCCTCCATGTGTAAGGGCAGCGCCCCCAAGATTGCCAGCCACCGTAGGAGAATATCCAGTGACTTCACATCTGGCTGTTGCGCTCCCCAAATTCGCCTGCTTGGCTACTGTGGGGAACAGGATGGTTGTGAATAGGGGGGCCTTTGGCCTGATCCAGCCCAGGCACTTCCAATGCTCTTATTGCACTGAGTGAAAGGAGGAGGGGCTATTCACCTCCCCACCCACTCCTCAAATCATCTTTGTTTCATAGTTTTGCCCCTTCCAGCATTCTTCGGTTTTTGGATGCATTTTATTATTACATTAGACCATCAGAAGAGAGCCTGGGTGCGGGATCAGGCCCATCTAACGCAGTATCCTGTCCCCACAGTGGCCAACCAGATGCCCCAAATGGGACCTCAGTGCAAGAGCAGCTCTCTGCCCACTTGCGATTTCCAGCAACTGGTATTCAGCACTGACTATGTCTCCTAGAGCTCTAGGGATCGTCTGGCGAGATCGATTGGCAGAATAATAGAATATTAGATTTGGAAGGGACCCGCAAGGGTCATCTAGCCCTGCCCCCTGCAGTGCAGGAGTCGCAGCTGAAGAATCCCTGACAGATGGTCATCCTGTCTCCACTGGAGAAGATTCCTCCATCATCTGAGATAGTCCATTCCACCCAAAAGGAATAGGAAGGAGAGAGGCCTTTTCCTTGTGATGTATTAAGATTATGTAGAAACCTGGGTTCAAATCCTGTATTCACCCACAAAGGTTCCCAGGTGACCTTGGACCAAACCTCAACATTTTAACTTTTTATTCATATGTGTAGTGAGTAGGGATGGGGGAGAAGAACTCAGTTGGGTTCTCATTTTAACACAAACCCACCTGAACCAATAAAAGGTAAAGGGACCCCTGACTCTTAGGTCCAGTCGCGGACGACTCTGGGGTTGCAGCGCTCATCTCGCTTTACTGGCCGAGGAAGCCGGCATACAGCTTCTGGGTCATGGGGCCAGCATGACTAAGCTGCTTCTGGTGAACCAGAGCAGCGCACGGAAACGCCGTTTACCTTCCCGCCGGAGCAGTACTTGCACTTTGACGTGCTTTTGAACTGCTAGGTTGGCAGGAGCAGGAACCAAGCAATGGGAGCTCACCCCATCGCGGGCATTTGAACCGCTGACCTTCTGATCAGCAAGCCCCATACGCAAACCCAAAAATGTCTCTCTTCTGTGTAATCCACACTATTCCCAACTTTGCGGTCCTGTTCTCCAACCAGAAGTAATTGCCGTGGGCTATTGCAGCGGCTACTGGGATAAGTGTTTGTGGAGTGTTGTTCTCTTGTGGGCAGGCTTGCCAGACCTCCTGATGTCTGAGTCGCTGCTGCATCCCATGGTGGAGATGGGTAGGAGCGATGCAACGGCAGTGCAGTTCAAATGTGCCAGCAGGAGCATCGCCACTACCCTGCTTCCTCCAGGTATGCAGCACCAACCAGGTCGGTGGGAGGTCAGGTACGAAGTGCAGCCTACCATGACTTACAACGGGGCCTTCTTAGTGGTGGCACCCCAATTGTGGAATATCCTTCCCCGGCCACTTTGAGATTGGGCTGGTGCGACATGGACTATCTTTTGGCACCAGGTAGAAACATTTATCCCCCCCCCCACGTGTTTTGAGTTGTCAGCATCAGCCTATGCTGTGTAGAAGATGCAACAGATGAATATATTTTTGATGGGTTGGTTTTGATGTAGCATTTGGATGCAGCGACCTTCCTTGAGTTCTTTGTATGATAAAGAGCCGTAGCTTCATAGTAGAGCGTTTTCTCTGCATTCAGTCCCTGATGGCATCTCCAGGTCAGGCTAGTTGAAACTCCCTGTCTGTAATTCAGGAGAGCTGCTGCCAGTCAGTGTAGGCAGTACTGAGCAAGGTGAACAATGCTTAGCTAGAAAACTCTGTGAGACTGCCCGTGTTTTGGATGCTGCAGGGTCCGGGTTCAGTCTCCAGACTTAAAAAAGCATCCAGCTCACAGACTCAACTATTAAACCACCCCTTAATTCAGAACCATGAGGACCAGAATCTTGCTAGATAGACCAACGGATTTGGCTCAGTAAAAGGGCAGCTTCCTGTTTAAGGCTGTGGGGTATATGCAGGTAGGATAGAAATAAATACTGCCTGAAAAGAACTAAGGATTTACTTTTAGCACCGTAAACAATAATTTTCACACACTTAAATAACCAACGAAAATGACATAGCCGTTCCACTTAAGCCCACGTTGCCCCAGGGCCCATTCGTCACTCTGTCCTGCGCAGGGTGTCACGCTCTTGAGTCCCAGGGGTTTGCGAGTTATTCTGCAAATATATGGCAGGTATACTTTTAAAAACAGCAGTAAATCTAGAGAAGCTCACCGAACTGGGGGAGCTTCTTGCAAAAGCTCGGCTTTTCATCACTCCTTCCTCCTCCTCCTCCTCCCCACGTGTCAGTGAGTTCTGGCTGATGCATCCCGACAAATCTTCGCACACAAAAACTCCTTTCTGTCCCTCATGGAATGCAAGGCTGCCGTTTGCCAGGAAATCTACAGAGCCAGGGAGGTGGGTGGAGTAAAGTTTCAGATCCAGCTGAGAGATAAGAGGGGGCAGAGCCTGGCTGCTGCAGGATCAGGCCCAAGGGGGCCTGCCCAGTGCGAGATCCTGTTCTCACAGCAGCCAGCCAGATGCCCCCAATGGGAAGCCTGTGAGGAGGACCCAGGGGCAACACAGAACCCTTTTCCCCATGTGCCCATAAACTGGTATTCAGAGAGGCAGACTGCCTCCATCCCTGGGGGTAGATTGTATGGATGCAAAAGGCCTCTTGGATTTCTCCAAGAGTGGGATGGGGTGTTCAGAAGCTCACTGGTTTCTGCGTGTGGCTGGGGAGAAAGCGGGAGAATGCTGGCATCAGGGTTAGGCTGCAATGAGATTGCAAACTGGAGCACTAACAAAGGCAGACTCTTGTAACTGTTGGGCCAGGGCTGGCTAACCCAGCTCCCATCATTCCTTCATGTAGTATCCAAGTCAAGGGAAGTCATAGTCCAGGGATCAGCAAACTTTTTCAGCAGGGAGCCGGTCCACTGTCCTTCAGATCTTGCAGGGGGGGCGGACTATATTTTGGGGGGGAAATAGAACGAATTCCTATGCCCCACAAATAACCCAGAGATGCATTTTAAATAAAAGGACACATTCTGCTCATGTAAAAACACGCTGGTTCCTGGACCGTCTGCAGGCCAGATTTAGAAGGCGATTGGGCCGGATCCAGCCCCCGGGCCTTAGTTTGCCTACCCATGTCATAGTCCCTCTCCTGCCTTGGTCAGGCCCCACCTGGAGCCTTGTGTCCAGTTCTGGGCGCCACAATTTAAGGAGGACGTTGAAAAGCTGGAAGGTGTGCAGAGGAGGGAGACCAGGATGGTCAAGGGCCTGGAAACCAAGCCAGATGAGGAAGGGTTGAAGTAGCTGAGTATGTTTAGTCTGGTAAAGTAGAGACCGAGAGGAGATATGATAGGGATCTTCAAATTTCTCAAGGGCTGTCACATGGCAGAGGGAATGAGCTTGTTTTCTCCTGCTCTGGAGGGCAGGACTTGAAACAAGTTGCAAGAAAGGAGATTGCGACTCAACATCAGGATGAACTTTCCGACAGCAAGAGCTGTTCGACAGTGGAATGGTCTCCCTCAGGAGGTGGTGGCTTCTCCTTCCTTGGAGGCTTTTAAGCAGAGGTTATGCTTTAGCTGAGAGTCCTGCATTGCAGCGGGTCAGGCTAGAATCTACCGCTCTGTCATTCTGTGATCCCTGACCCTCAGCCATGCTGTCTGCTGGGAGTTGGACTCTGGCAGCACCTGGAGGGCCAGTGCTGCCCCAACTCCACTCTGCAGCTTCTGTTACCTTTCTGGACCTCTAGCTGTCTCTCACCTTCTATCGAGCTCGGGGGGGGGGGGGGGGGAATTAACGCATACATGCATTGGGATAACTGGGAAATAGGCCTTGTTGCATGCCTTGTTGTTGTTCAAGAGGTCTGTGTTTCCTTTTGGGAATGCGGCACAACAGAAGCTGGGATGTCTTTAGGGTGCTTCTCGGTCGCTTCACTGCCTCTCAACACCAAACTCTGGCTTTGTCCTTCTAATTAACCTGAATTAGCAAGGCCCCCCCCCCCCGCATTTTGCATCTCACTCAGAGCCCCTTTCCTTGGCTCTCTTAATGGCCCATCACCCAAGCGATCGCCTCAATGCAGGAAGCTAGTCTGGCTTATATTCGAACACTTGCTTGATCCAGGAGTTAGAAGGATCTTGCATACAGCCTCCTCCCCCTCCAAACTCATAACAATATTTATCAATTCCCGGTGGCTCCTGTAGAACCATAGAATTGCAGAGTTGGAAGGGATCCCAAGGGTCATCTAGTCCAACCCTCTGCAACGCAGGAATCTTTTTGCCCACGACTCAGAGATTCAGAGTCTCGTGCTCTACCAACCAAGCTGATAGGACTGTCTCTGTATTTCACTTTTCTCCAGAGAAGTCCAGTTTGTCTTCACAGTATTGCCAGGCAGTGCCGACTGGGTTTTGTTCACCTCCCCTCCATCTACCTGAGGCTCCCAGCCCACAGGTCTAAAGTCTGTGAGCCAAACTCCCAGCCACTGCTCTTCCTGGCTCTTTCAAGCCCAAAAGAAGCCAGTCAAGGAGTGCTTCATGGGCTGTAGCTTTCCCTATTAGAAACCCCCAGCCATTCTTCTCCCATCTCTCTCTCTCTCATGCTAAGGAAACTATTTTCCTGCTGGGTGTCAGCAGTGCTGATTGCATATCGATTACCTGTCAAATGCCTGCGGTGGCCTAGTTCGTTAACATTTTTAAATTGTAGCATCACAGGGCCTTTTCTGCGAGGCAGAAGCCCTGAGATCCAGGCTGGTGAAATTCTCTCCCCCCCCCCAAGCTGGATTTGCTCACTGAACAACACAGGGTTTTTTCCCCAGGGGGAACTCACAGGAACTCAGTTCTGGCACCTCTCGGGGGCACTATTGCCATTCTGAGAGAACGAGGGAGGTGTTCATGGTGAGAAAAATAGCACCGGGTGTGTGTATTGCGGGCTGGGGGTGCGGAGAGCAGGGAATCCACCAGGCTCCCTGGCACCTGCTTGGGTTCCCCATCAATGTGTTTCACGAATCTTCATCTTCGTCAGCCATCCTCCCCATCTATTGGCTTCCTTTGCCACCTCTCCCCCCCCTTTTTATTATTATTATTATTTCCCCATTCTTTATAATCACACTTTCATCCAGGGACATCAAATAACTTACAGAAAAACCATTCAGTCGAAAATTTGCCGCCTCTCAAGCCGGCTTGCGTCTGACCGAGATGAGTCAGGCAAGGAGGTTGGTATCTCTCAAACGCTGCGGTTTCCAACGGGCTTCGAGGGAGTGTCTCTTTCGACCTCTCCTAGTCCTATCTTAGCTTTGCTGCTGTTTCCTGACTTCTGTAACCCCCGGTAGGGAAGATGTGACAACCTCCCCCTTCCCCATAACACCCCCCTCCAGAGCCTTTCTTTGACCCATCTATCTTTTTGCTTTAGTCAAAGAACTGTGGGGTTTCGGTTTGGACCACCGCCCGAAGCTTCGAGGCACATCTTGCTCTTCTGCCTGATAAAATAATAATAAAAAATAAATAATAAAAATTTATTTATATCCCGCCCTCCCCAGCCGAAGCCGGGCTCAGAGCGGTTAACAACAATAAAAGTAACACAGCATTCTAAAATCAGTTCATTCTAAAATCAATTCAGAATCAAATTAATGGCAACCATTGGGCTAGAGTTCTGTGAGGATTACCAAAGGAGGGGGTCAGGCTGTGCCTTGGCCAAAGGCCTGGTGGAACAGCTCTGTCTTGCAGGCCCTGCGGAAAGATGTCAAGTCCCGCAGGGCCCTAGTTTCTTGTGATGGAGCGTTCCACCAGATCGGGGCCACGGCTGAAAAGGCCCTGGCTCTGGCTGAGGCCAGCCTAACCTCCCTGTGGCCCGGGACCTCCAAGATGTTTTTGTTTGAATACCGTAAGGTCCTCTGTGGGACATACCAGGAGAGACGGTCCTGTAGGTACGAGGGTCCTAGGCCGTATAGGACTTTGCTTTGCTTTTTGAGGAGCGCTAAAAAAAAAAAAATTCACCTGCCTCCTTTTGGAGAAGCCTGCTCTACATCTGTCGCAGGTGTGCCTTCTCAGTGGAAGGCAGTGGGCCCCGCGCAGGGGTGCGACGGGCACCCTCCTCTGAGTATGGGCAAACCTCTGTGTATCTGCCTCATGGGTGATTGAATTTGGCTGGTCAAAAGCTCTGTGCAGAGATATGGCAGAATTATTTGCAGAGGAGAATGACTCCCATCCGTAACCCTTATCAGCCGATACTTTGTCCCTTTCAACACAAACGCATCGCAGCATTGCACCAGGAGAGGGTTAAGGGGTTGTCTCCCAGCAGAGGCCCCCGGCAACTAATCTTAGCCAGCCGTTTCTGCTTTTCCCATGTGTTGGTTTTTTTGTACCGGATGTCAAGAACACCAGTCCTTTGAAGGCAGGCGAGTGGGCGGGAGAGAATTGAAAGGCAGCTTTTTAATAAAAGACAAGCGGGTGTTCCTTCCTCGACAAGCACTAGCGACATGACAGATTGATGGGCACCTGGTGCCCAGACATACGTGGCAGGCGGGTCGCTGATATGTTTATTATTTGTGCTTCGAGGCCTCTCCCTGAATCAAATGGTTCCAGGGCAGGTTGCAAAAGCATCCCAGTTTAAAGCGTATTATGACTCTCATGGAACCATAGAGTTGGCCATCTAGTCCGAGCCCATGCAGTACAAGAATTGCAGCTAAAGAATCTTTGACAGATGTCTGCCCAACCTCTACTTTAAAAATCCCAAGGAAAGAGAGCTCACCACCTTCTGTTCCACTGTCAAACAACTCTCACTGTCAGAAAGTTGAACTTTTAAGGACCGCCTCTCAACATATGAACCAACCCGGACTCTGCAATCATCCTCTGAGGCCCTTCTTCATGAGAGGTGTGGAGGGTGGCAACACGAGAAAGGGGCCTTTTCTGTGGTGGCTCCCCATTTGTGGGATGCTCTCCCCAGGGAGGCTCACACGGCGCCTTCATTGTACAGTCATACCTCATGTTATGTCCGCTTCATGTTACGTTCTTTCAGGTTATGTCCCGTGGCGACCCAGAAGTAACAGAAAGGGTTACTTCCGGGTTCCGCCGCTTGCGCGGATGTGCAAAATGACATCACGTGCATGCGCAGAAGTGGCGAATTGCAACCCGCATGTGCCCAGACGCACCACTGCGGGTTGCGTTCTTTTCATGTTGCGAACGGGCCTCCGGAACGGATCCCATTCACAACCAGAGGTACCACTGTATACTTTTAGGCACCAGGCAAAAACATTCCTCTTCAACCAGGCCTTGGTGCCATGCTCCACCACCCCTCAAACCACAGAGGGTGATGCCAAGGGGGGGGTCTCTTCTGCTGATCTTAATCCCCGGGCAGACTGACATGGAAGGAGACGGCCCTTTGACTGTTGGGGACCCCAGTCATTTAGACTTTACATGACAGTGTTAACATATTCTTGGGAGACACACCACTCAGTCTCGAAGCTTATGGGCCACTTACAGCCTTTTTTCACCCTAACCTACCTCGCACTGTGGTTGTGGGGAGTAAATGAGGAAGAGGAGGACCGTACACGCGACCTTGACCTCCTCAGAGTAGAAAAGGTGGGATGCCAAAGCAATAAATAAACAAAACAAACCTTCTTGCCTGCAGAGCAATAATTCAAGGCCTCTCGTCCCTCCAGTTTGAGGGGGCTACTGTTGAGGGGGCGCCTTCTAAAACTGGCTGCTGAAAATCACTTTTGTGATCCTTCTGTGATGTTGTCTGTGTGAAGAGAGAGAGATCAGAGAACTTTTGGAATATCTCTTCCAGATGCTGCGTCAGCCCGCGCCAGATGTTCTGTGCCTCTGCCGGGGAGTGGGGTGGAGAAAGGGGCTCAGCAGGCTGTCCCCATGTCCTACTCTACCTGGAGACAAAATGTCTGCTTTGCAGGGTGGGCGGGCTTCAAATTGCACCTGGGCATCTGAAATGAACAGGTACATCAATACACAAAGGTCATGTGGGCACATGATGGTGCGCTGGAAGGTATTTCTATTCAAATAATCGCTACTGCTTCTGTGGTTGTGTGGTGCAATGGTTAGCGTGTCGGACTAGGGTTCGAATCCCCGCTCAGCCATGAAGCTCTCTTGGGCCAGCCACTGCCTCTCCCAGCCCAGCCTACCTCACAGGGTTGTTGCGGGAATAAAATTGGGGAAGGGAGCAATGTACTCACGACCTTGAGCTCCCTGGAGGAGAAGGTGGAGTATTACCTGCAACAAATAAGTAAATAAAATGCATTTATACGTACCATTTCGACTGTGGGAATAAGGCAATCAAATACGGGTTGTAGCCAAACAGAAATATGTGAATCAAAAGTTTATATAAGAATTATACATTAATATAGAACTTTACAATATACATTTTATTTCATTTGTTTTATACAATTTCTATATAGCAAGAAAAAGAAACCCTCAAAGTGTTTTCTTAAAGAATATATTTATTCATTTAAAAATATTTATATACCACTACGCCATTTTAAAAAATGAAAGCAGTTTTGAGCAATAAAACCTAAAACCATACAATAAAAACCATACAAGGGTCAATGATTGTGGAAGGATTTTTTAACTGCCTGCATAAGCCTGGTGCAGCAAAAAGGTTTTCAGCCTTTAAAGGTGGGCACGAGAAGCCGGCAGCCTTTCACAAGGAGAACTAAACTATAATAGTAATAAAAAAAGAAGACATTTAAATTAGTGCGTGAAAAGTATATTCAAAATCATACCCTTTCCCGTCCCTGTTTTGGGTGATGTGCAGGGGGAAATGTGTTGCACATCTGCTCCGATAATCAGTTACTTCTGTATTTTGCATCATAGAATTGTAGAGTTGGAAGGGACCTTGGGGGTCATCCATCCCAACCCCCTGCAATGCAGCCCCCTATGCATCTAAATTAGCATGTGCAAAGCCGTTCCAAATCTGCACTGGGACCATTAGCAGGAGCTTTCCCCCTGCCTCCCTTTCCTCATCCCCTCTTCCTTTTTTTGCAGACTGACTCCCCACCTGGAAGGAAGATGAAGGGGGCCACCAGGCCGTGGAGCACGGCCCTCTCCAAGCAGGGGTGCCATGGGACAGAACGAGGGAAACCTCTGCCCTCCGCCTCCATCGGCATGAAGACCTCCAAGTCATCCACCTCCCTCGCCTTCGACTCCCGGCTCAGCAAGGTGGGTTTCGGGCTGGTCGTCCGCTCCAGTCTTGAGGTCTAGACACTTGCTAAACGCTCCGCTCGGCCGTAAATCCCATGCTGGCAGCAGGAAGCGTCAAATCGCGGAGCTTCGGTCGACCAAAGCTCCTTGGAAACAAAAGAGGGAGGTTGTTACGGGACATCAGAGCTTTGCGCAGAGACTGGTTCCAGAAGCGTAAAGGTCAGGAAGTCAGCTCCCCTTTCTTCTCCCTCCCACCACCCCACAAAAAAGGCAAGCCAGCCCTGAGCTGTGGGAGAAGCCTTGCCAAAGACGTCAAGCCCTTCAGATGTCTCTCTCCCTTCAGCCAGTCAGTGGCTTGGCTACCAGAGAGGCGGCTGTCTTCCAGCTGCGCCTGCAAACCCCACATTTTTGTGAGTTGGCCCAAGAGATGAAAGGAGGGAAGGAGCGGTTTGATGCCGTCGCTGCAGCAGCCGCAGAACTTGAGAGCCTGTTTTTTAATTTCCCCTCCTGCGTCTCTGGCTGTTTGGTGAAATCGTTCTCTGGAGGAGCAAGCCTTGGTTCATTATTATTATTATTTCATTCTATTTCTTTTCTTTTCTTTGAAAAGAGGTGCTTAAATCTCCTGCTTCAAAGAGAGAGCCGTGTGGTCTGTCAGGTGGGATTGAAGTTTTCCAGGTGTCCCCGTCATGGGGGGCAAATGAGGTCAAGTCCTTGATGGCGATGAGTGGATGAGTGGAGAAGGAAAGGGTTACTAAATCAAGGCCACACACCCTCCAATATTTCTACAATGAAAATAGGGACATCCCATTATTATTGTTGTTGTTTTGTTGTTGTTTTATTATTATTATCATCAGTGCTTTTTTTTCTAAAAAAATGTTTGGGGTACTCACATTTTGACTCAAGAAAATCACCATTTTATAGCTCAAATTGGGGGGAAATAAATACAGCAAATGGACAAAAGTACAAAGATTCACAAAATGTTTAGGGGTATGTGTACCCACAGAAGAAAAAGCACCGATTATTATTATTATTATTACTATTATTATTGTCCCATCTGATTGGGTAGGCCTTCCACTCTGGGCGGCTTCCAACATATATAAAAATATAATAAAACATTAAACATTTTAAAAAACTTCCCCATTCAGGGCTGCTTTCAGATGTCTTTTAAAAGTTTCGCGGTTACTTATCTCCTTGACTCAGGGGTCGCATGGCTCCATACCATCCAACATTCTTCAAATGAAACTGGGAAGTCCTAAGGAAAAGTGGGACATTCCTGGATCAAATCAGAAAGCAGGACAGCTTCTGTAAATCCAGGACTGTCCCTGGAAAATAGGGGCAATTGGAGGGTCTGCACCTGCACTCTCCATTTACAGCACTCTGATACCACTTTAAACAGGCATGGCTCCCCCACCTACCCAAAGCCCGGGTCTCTAAAGGCCTCGATCCGGCCGTTCCACTAATCCAGCCCTGCCTGGTGGCAACAGCTAAGAAGGCCCTGCAGGGATGGGCGTGTGGGAAATCTAAGCTGATGCCTCTTCCTCCCATCTCGGCTCCAAAGCGCTCTGACCCTCTCCTCTCTTGCAGCTGAAGAGAGCCAGCAGTGAAGACATGCTCACAAAGCCAGGCGTCATGGCGGCCTCAGGAGGCTCCCGGCTGAAGAAGACCATCACCACGGGGGCCATTTCCGAGCTGGCTGAGAACCGACTGCGGCCCGCCTCAGGTAGGGGAAGGGGTGGTGAAAGCTGGGCATGGGGTCTCCAGCCAGAAAGCTAAGGCAACCCTCTTGCGACTCGCTTTTCATCGCAGCGATAAGCTCATCTGGGGGAGAAGTTAATGGGGAGAATGTGGGGGATCCAAGGCTGGGCGGGACAGAATGCTGCCAGCAAGTATCTCCTGGAACTACAATTCCCAGTGAAGAAGGACTGACAGTTCCCCTTAACAAACTACAGCTCCCGAGTTTCCTTGGGGGAAGTCAAACCGGCACCAAGACCACACACAAGGCATACGTTTAAAGAACTATGATACCACTTTGAGCAGTCATGGCTTCCCCCAAAGAATCTTGGGAGTTGTAGTTCATTAAGGCTGAGGAGAGCTGTTCAGAGACTCCCTGTTCCCCCATCGCAGAGGTACAATTCCCAGACTGGTTTCATCGCCAGTCCCTCTTCCCAGGGAACTCTGGGAATTGTAGCTGTGTGGTAAGGGAAGTGGGGAGGTCCCCAAACAACTCTCCGCACCCGGAACCAAGTACAACTCCCAGGATTATTTGGGGAGAAGCCATGATTGCTTTAAAGTGGCACTTTAAATGCATGGTGTGAATGTGGCCTCGCTGTAAGGCCCATGTCCCTAAGGTAGCTGTTGAAAGGAGACAGCTGACTTAAAGGTGCTTTGTGTGTGGGGGGGGGGTGTGCCCTGTTGTTTTGGTGGGGGGAGACTGGTTACTGCTGCTTTGAACACCAGCAGCCTTTTGAATGTTTGCCTGGCATATGATGTGTTAGATACATATGTACAAGTAAGTGGATGTCTTAACCCCTTCCCTCCCTCCACCGAAAAAACACACCCGTTAACTGTCTCGGGAGGTAAAAATGACTACCAGGCTTTGAAAAAGCTGGTATCGCTGGATCAGGTTTGTCAGTTTTGTTGAATTAATTAAATTCTAATTGGATTTTGAATAAATGTGCAATCAGTTGTTTCCGTTTTGAATTTTACTGTTTTATTATCTCAAGTGGGTCGTGCAAACTCTGAATAATGCTTTCTATAGGGTAGAGGACGCACAAGGGTGGCCGTGCCCCAGAAAAGTTGTGGAACAACTACCCTAGAACTTCCTATCACTGGAGACTAGTTAGCGGGGAAGGACGGCAGGAATTGACGTTTGGAGTTTATCTTTTGCTTGTCTTCAATGGGGCTCTGCTATCAGGATTTCCTGTGCTCCCCACCCCCGCGTTATTTATGCAGTTTAACCACTAGAGGGCACCAGCGGTCAGCCCAAATAGGTGAAAACCCGACTGCAAATGTTGTCTTAGGCAAGAATTCTCGGAGAATCTAATGGAAATGGGAGCAAAAATTGCCCGCTCATTTGTCCCGCGCCCGGAATTGAGATCAGTCTGTCAAACACGATTGCGATTCGCGGTTGCTGCTCTCGGATGGCCATGGAAGGTCATCAGCTGAGGGCAACGCTTTGCACATCTGATGAAGCAGGCTCCAGTTTGCGAAAGCTTTAATGCCATAATGACCTGCAAGATCTCCTTACACATGCAGCCCATATGTGCCCAGTCGACCGCTTTGCATGCAGAACTGGCACCAGTGCAGCTGCGACATAACAACCGTTGTGCATTTGTAAGGAATTGTTCTTTTTAGTGTGACAGCACCTGCACTTTGGCACTCCCTGCCGCCACTGTCTCCTGCGGGAGCAAGTTCCACAGTTTAACTATGTGCTGGGTGAAGAAGGGCTTCCTTTCTCTGTCCTGAATCTTCCAACAAATGGTCCAGAGAGAGAGAGAGAGAGAGAGAGAGAGAGAGAGAGAGAGAGAGAGAGAAATGTGCATCATAACGGTATGACTTAGGAGTGGGTAAGGTAAAGGTAAAGGGACCCCTGACCATTAGGTCCAGTCATGGCTGACTCTGGGGTTCCAGCGCTCATCTCGCTTTATTGGCCGAGGGAGCCGGCATACAGCTTCCGGGTCATGTGGCCAGCATGACTAAGCTGCTTCTGGCGAACCAGAGCAGCGCACGGAAACACCGTTTACCTTCCCACTGGAGTGGTACCTATTTATCTACTTGAACTTTGATGTGCTTTCCAACTGCTATGTGGGCAGGAGCTGCGACCAAACAATGGGAGCTCACCCCGTCGTGGGGATTTGAACCGCCGACCTTCTGATCAGCAAGCCCTAGGCTCTGTGGTGCCTTGCCACAAACTTCACATTTCAAGCATGTGAATGTGTGTGTTGGGTGGTTCTGTGCTGTCTCCTAGAAAGCTTTTGGTGCTGGTCTTGCAATCCAGACATGCCTCACTCACTAACCCGGCGTTTGTGTCTGAGGAGCCAGTGCCTGTTCCCTCGGAGGCTGGCTGACCAGCCTGGTAGGGCCAAGGCTCTGGCAGCAAACAAACAGGCTTTCTGGCAAAGCAGCCTTGGCAGAATAAACAAACCGCCTCCCTGTATGTTTGCAGGGAGAGAGACGGACTGAGTGGTATTGCTGTTCTAACACCGCTTGGCATAAGTGGGCATCTCTGTACTTTCTTTCTGTCATGCCAACAGGGCCCCGGTGGAATCTGGGCTTGGTGGCACCTTTTGTGGGCAACTCCCAGAGCATTCTGAGTGAGCAAAAGTCAGGGAAGTCAGCATCCTTGTCTTTATACCAGGACTGGCCAATCCGGAGGCGCCGTACCGCCTGCCCAATAGGCACAGGCGATCTTGGGTAGCCGTATTTCCGTTACTTGCCTCAAGGTGAGGCCTGAGATCACACTAGCAATGCTGGGTTTTCCAGCAAACCCGATTCCTTTTTCTGATGACCTAAACCAGTCTTCTGCAACCTGGCGCCCTCTCCAGATGATTCAGACTCATGGGCGATGTAGTCCACAGCTTCTGCAGAGGCTGCAGGAGGCTGCCCTAAAGCAACCCTCATCCAATTTAGCATGACTGCAATATTTAGTAAACAACCCTTTTTTTAAAAGAAAATGCCATATTTTAATTTTAGCATCCTGTACTAATGCTGCATAAACCTATCCAATAACTCGATTTGAAATATTTATTTATTCATTTATTTTAATGTGGGGGAGACTCTTTGAACCACCCTCTGATGTGGTGTAAATATTTTATGCCGAAGCTTCAAAGCTTAACTTCGAAATATGTGCAAGGTTTTGTGAGTGTTGTGTGTTTTTTTACTGGCGCGCTTGTTAAGCAGTTTTAAGACCTGACCGCTCAGTTAGCTTGCGGCTCCCTCAGATGTTTGCTGAAATGGTGTGGGGTTTTTTTTGCAAAGTGAAACGAGGGTGAAACAGCTCGCGGAGTGGGGCAGGAAAACATGCTGCCGCTTCCAAAAAACCCCAGTTCAGCACCGCTGTCCCTTGTCCCAAGAGCCGCAAGTCTCAGATCAGGGGTGCCCGCAGTCGGACCGGGAGGGCCACCAAAGCCCTGCCTCTTCTGCAAACCTGGCTGACTGGTTTATGTATTTATTTATTATCTATGCCTGGCTTTGATGCTTTTAAAAGAGTACTGGACAAATTCATGCTGGAGGAGTCATAGTCATAGAGTTGGAAGGGACCCCAATGGTCATTCACCTCAACCCCCCACAATGCGGGAATCTTGCTCCATCTTCCATGTCACAGCCCTTCAGTTATTTGAAGATGGCTATTGTATCTTCTCTCAATCTCCTCTTTTCCAGGCTAAACGTATCCAGTTCCCTCAACTGTTCCTCATAAGGCTTGGTTTCCAGACCCTTGGTCATCTTGGTTGCCCTCGGGTTCTGCACATGTTCCAGCTTGTCAACATCTTTAAATTGTGGCACCCAGAACTGGACATAGGATGGCCAAGGCAGAATAGAGTGGGACTGTGACTTCCCTAGGGACTCGGGTGGCGCTGTGGTCTAAACCACTGAGCCTCTTGGGCTTGCCGATCGGAAGGTCGGCGGTTCGAATCCCCGCGACGGGATGAGCTCCCATTGCTCAGTCCCTGCTCCTGCCAACCTAGCTGTTCAAAAGCACGCCAAAAAAATGCAAGTAGATAAACAGGTACTGCTCCGGCGTGAAGGTAAACGGCATTTCCGTGCGCTGCTCTGGTTTCGCCAGAAGCGGCTCAGTCATGCTGGCCACATGACCCAGAAAAACTGTCTGCGGACAAACGTCAGCTCCCTCGGCCTGTAAAGCGAGATGAGCACCACAATCACAGAGTCATCTGCAACTGGACTTAACTGTCAGGGCTCCTTTACCTTTACCTTTTTATGACTTCCCTTGGTCTGGACATTAGGCTTCTGTGGATGCAGCCTAGAATGGAATTAGCTTTTTTTTACTGCTGCATCCTCTGTTGACTGATGTTAACAGCGTGGTGCAGCAGCAAAAAAAGCTAATGCTATTCTAGGCTGCATCAACAGAAATATATATTGATGGCGCAGGTGGCGCTGTGGGTTAAACCACAGAGCCTAAGACTTGCAGATCATAAGGTCGGCGGTTCGAATCCCCGCGACGGGGTGAGCTCCCGTTGCTGGGTCCCTGCTCCTGCCCACCTAGCAGTTCGAAAGCACGTCAAAGTGCAAGTAGATAAATAGGTACCGCTCTGGCGGGAAGGTAAACGGCGTTTCCGTGCGCTGCTCTGGTTCGCCAGAAGCGGCTTAGTCCTGCTGGCCACATGACCCGGAAGCTGTACGCCGGCTCCCTCGGCCAATAAAGTGAGATGAGCACCGCAACCCCAGAGTCGGCCATGACTGGACCTAATGGTCAGGGGTCCCTTTACTTTTACCAGCCACTGTTTCTATGCTCTGCCTCCATGGCCAGAGGGAGTGACGCTTTTGTGGATAGTTGTTCCACTTGTAGGTTTCCCATTAAGAGCCTAAGAAGATACGAAGAGCCTTTGCCAACCTGAGCTCCTTGAAGGAAGGGGTGTGATATAATTATGCTGTGAACCGCCCTGAGATCTACAGATGAAGGGTAGTATAGAAATTTAATAAATAATGATGGCGATAATTACTTACTGGTGATAAATTTTCAAATATTGCTATTCATTATACATTATTGAAAACCAGAAATTGCATTTTTATCCTGCCATTTGTCCAATGAGCTCGAGGCGGCGTTCAAACCCTCTCCATTTTATCCCCACAACAACCCTGTGAGGTAGGTCAGGCTGAGAGGCAGCCCAAGGTGAGCGAGAGCTTCCTGGCTGAGTCCTCATCTCCTAGCACAGCACTCTAAACAATTTCCTTTTTTGAGATGCTGTTGCTTTCCAGTGCTTGAGACCCCAGAGCAAGCTGAGGAGGGGACTCCCAGTTAGCAGAGCTGGGGGAGGAGGCAGCAGCCTTAATTCCACCCAGGATTCTTTTGCCCCCCCCCCCAAACTGGAGGATTATTTACAGTCTGGGACACCGGGATCAAAACGCAGCCGTCAAGGTCACTCTCCTGCAGACGCAGGCAAGGCTGGTGCCCCAGGGAGGATTCAACCTTGCCGTTTCCTGCACCACAAACACACACACACACACACCAGCAATAACTTAAAAGGAAATAAAATAACTCTTGCTTTCAGCCTTTCGCAGTTGATCAAGAGTAGGAGGTGGATGAATATGCTCGGTTATGACTTCTCCCTGTTCCTCGTTCTCCATATTCCCAAGTGTGCGATTTTTAAAAAAATATGTCCTCATGGAGATTAATCAAGGTTCTAGTGTCAATTTCTCTTCATGTGCACTTTTTTTTTGAAAAGCAGTTTCCCCTAATATAATGCATTTTTTTACGTTATTTTGGGACACCCAAGATTCGTGTTTTCAGGGCTCTCCCTGTTCCCGCAACTGTTTTAACTGTTTTTAATTCAGAATTTTAATCTCTGCAAACCTGCCCTGTGACCTGCTGGGGAATGGTGGGTAGTAGCTGTTGTCGTTCCACTCATATAGGCACTTTTCTACACATTATTTGGCTGGAAAACTGCACTGCAAAATTTGGAGAAGTGCAAATTCGTTTCGGTTTGTGTATCCTTTCAGAAAGTGCAAATGTGGTAGGTGTGCCTTTAAATGTGAATGACATCAGACCCCCCCCCCCAAAAGAGAGAAGTCTTGGTGTTGGTCTGTCTTTCCACCACTCTTTCATAGCATACCCTTTCTCTGTGTGTGTGTGTGTGTGTGTGGAATTTGTAGAAACCGAAAAATGATGAGAGTTTAAAATGGACAGTGTCGTTTGTGAATTTGGATCTGTCCCACTAAATATTGGAGGAAGCCGCACCAAAGTCATGTTTCAGAACGGCACACTGGACAGGGACCCCCACCTCCTCAGGAACCTATAGAGAACAGGCAGGCAGGCAAGCCACTTTCGAAAACACAAAGCAGATATAATAATGAAATGCCAGCAGCAAAACCTGGATCCATTGGCATCCAATTTAATTAGCATTTCAATCCCCCTGTAAAATGTGAACAGGCTCCAATTAGGCCCCAGGCAAGAACTGAGATCCCCTTTGAAGGCCAGGCCTTGTCAGACCCCCTTGCTTTTTTGAGGAGGGAGGCCTTACCCGCTCCTGCCCCACCAGCCATCAGGGATCAACAGGCTCTGTTTCTCTGCAACCCCTCACATGAAAGCAGGTCTAGGAGGAGGAGGAAGAAGAGGGACCTGGGTCTTTAGGATCAGCCAGATGGCCTCCTCGTTCTCCCTTTCTGAGATGCAGGCAGGGTACACAGAGGGGTGTTGTGTGTCCCCCCCAAAAGACACGCTCCATTTGGGGGCATAAACTGGGAATGAAAAGAGCAGTTTTCTTTTTCTAGCCATTTTGGGTGATTTGCAGGCCGTGGGGAGCAGAGCGTGGAATTTCCCCATGGCTTACATTTCAAGAGAGACAGACTCTGCCTTTCGAGGCTGTCTTGGCCAACATCTGGTTGAGCCGTGATAGAGACCCACCAGGTGCCTCTGGGAAATCCCACAAGCAAGGCACAGAAGCCACAGCTCTTTTCCCTGAGCTGCATCTCCCAGGCACCTGGTATTCAGAGGTACACTGCTACTGGACCTGGAGGCTGTGTTTAGGTATTCTTGTGTGACAGCCACATAGTTTAGGACAGGGACCAGCACTCTGTTGCAGAGCAGCTGCTTTGCATGCAGAACATTGCAGGTTCAGTCCCTAGTATCTCCAGAAAGGCCCTGCCTGAAATTATAGAGAGTCACTGTAAGTCACTGCAAAAGCTACGCTGAGCCAGGCTCTGTCTCACAATATGCTCCCATTTAACCCTATTTAGGGGACGCGGGTGGCGCTGTGGGTAAAACCTCAGTGCCTAGGACTTGCCGATCGTCAGGTCGGCGGTTCGAATCCCCGCAGCGGGGTGCGCTCCCGTCGTTCGGTCCCAGCGCCTGCCAACCTAGCAGTTCGAAAGCACCCCTGGGTGCAAGTAGATAAATAGGGACCGCTTACTAGCGGGAAGGTAAACGGCGTTTCCGTGTGCTGCGCTGGCTTGCCAGATGCAGCTTGTCACGCTGGCCATGTGACCCGGAAGTGTCTTCGGACAGCGCTGGCCCCCGGCCTCTTAAGTGAGATGGGCGCACAACCCCCGAGTCGGACACGACTGGCCCGTACGGGCAGGGGTACCTTTACCTTTACCTTTTAACCCTATTTAGAGCCAAGAGGACTGAAATCTTGCTTTACTTTTGGGAGAAGATTTTGGTGGCGGATTCCCTGGGGAGTGATGGTTTAGAAGGGGACTAGTATCAAAGAGTTGGAAGGGACCATGTGGGTCATCATCCTGCCCACAGCCATCCCTGGGTGGGATTCAGCCAACAACCTTCTGGCTAACAGCTGCATGCACTGACCCATTGCGCCCCCTGCTATGGCGATGATGATGGAAACAATAAATAATGATGTTTCCTATAAACTGTCCGAATAGCCAGCAGCTGGATAGCTCAGCTGGTTAGATCGTGGTGCTGATAATGCCAAGGTTGCAGGTTCGATGCCCGTAAAGGACATCTGCATTATTCCTGCATTGCAGAGGGTTGGGCTAGATGGCCCTCGGGACCCCTTCCAACTGCATTGTTCAAATTTGGGGCGAGACTGCGAGCTCCTCGGGGCAGAGCCCCTCCTTCTCCAAATGCGCTCTGGCCACGCCGCTGCAGCCTTCGGCGCGCTTTTACGCGCTGCGCTCCCCTCGCTCTCGGAGGCGCCCTCGCCTCCCTCCTCCTCCCCCTTCTCGGCTTGCAGTGCTCTCCTGCCGCCGCTGCGTGGCCTCCTATCCCCGGCCGTGAGTCACCTCGGGGGCCCTTGGCTCGCTGCCGCTGCCGGGAGCGATCCGCCGCGGTGCCCCGGCCAGCAGCGGCCTCCGGGTCTTGGAGCGGCGCGCGCGCAAGAGAGCGAGCGAGGGCGGGCTGGCCCGGCGCACAATGCCTCCGCCGAGCCCGAGCGAGCCGCTGCCTTTCTGCCGGCGCTCGCAGGGGAGAGCTGCCGCCGCCCTCCCCGCCCACCTGGTCCCATGAAGCGGCCGAGGGGGCCTTAGCGAGCCGGACGAGATGGGCAACCAGCCGGGGAGACCCGAGGAAGTGGAGCCAGGTCGGTTAGCCGCGGGGAAGTGGGGGCGGGAAGCGAGGGAGGGGAGATGCCGGGGGCGCAGGGGGTCCCTCGAAGGTGGGGCTGGGGGGGGGGCGCCCGCCGGGCACGTGCCAACCAGGAAAAGCGGCGCGGGGCTGCATCCTGGCTCGCCGGGGTTGGCCTTTTCTCTCCGGTGGGGGGGGCGGGGGGGGCGTTAATGCACCGTAGGCTCTCGCCGTGGATTTCTATTCATTTGCAGAATTCGTTTGGTTTTGTTGAATCATTTTCGCGCGAGCCATTAGCACTTAGGATAACACAAACGAGGCAGGTAACATTTGCGCATAAGAAACGGTTAGAGGGAACTCTCTTTAGGATCAGGAGTGGAGAGTCTCTGTTCTACAGGAAGAGGAAGAGCTACTGGGGCTCTTGACTTGGGGGGGGGCAAACTGTGTGTGTGTATAAAAGTGCTTTTAGAAATATGTGTGTCTGTGTCGCGTTGCAGGGGGTTGGACTGGATGACCTTTCGGCCCCTTCCAATTCTGTGATTCTGTATAATTATGAATGGCGAACTTTGAGATGATGAATGAGTCTTAGCATCAGTTCACCAGCTGAGGGGTCCTCTTTGTAGGAGAAGCTTGGGTGTTTGGGCGGTGTCATAAGAACAAACGGGGGTTCCCCCAGGAGTTAAGCCCCCCCCCCAGTTTTGGCTGTGCACATTCCAGGACATCTCCCGAAAGAGAGGGGGCGGGGGGGGGAGAGGAACGGGCATGTGGCAAAAACTGTGGGTGTCCCAAGGAAGAACAGAGAGTTTAAAATTTGGTTCAGAGCCAGGAGTTTCTGTAAACAAATTGGGGGGGGTGTCAAATTGTGCTGGGATGTTGGGGGCCCGGTGAATGTCTCTCCCAGGATGCTGCAAGGTCCCTGGGAATTGTGTGCTGTTTTTTTTTTATGGGGGAGACAATAACCAGCTGTGGCATCCAGCTTTTCGGCAGTGGTGGAGCACCCTAGGGAATGGTTACCAGGCCTCTCGGAGCAGCTATGTCTTTTGTGAGAATCTCTCCCCTCCTCTCCTCCCCCCCCCCATTGTCCTCTTGGAAGTGCATCGCTATGCATGTTAAACAGGGAATTGGGGTTGGGGGAGCTCTTGGAGAAATAAAGGAGTGTGTGCTCCTTCTCCTCCTTTGTGGGTCCACTGAAAAGCCAACCCACCCACCCCCAATTGATGTGTGTCTGTCTGCAAGGCTGGCCAAAATGATTCAGAAAGCAGCATGCCTCTCTTGGCCGTTTCACAGTTCTTGTTCGATTTTGAGGGGGGCACTCAGGCGCTGGTGGGTTTGTCTTATACAGACAGAGGCCCCTAGAGATTATTAGAGGACTTCTTGTGGGTCGTGGGGGGTAGGAATAAGATGGGGGGACGGACAGCCTTGCCCTGCTGTAATGCAAACATTTTGTCTTGTAGCTAAGCTGCCCTGGGGGAGTCTTCCCCCACCCCAGACCCCTTCTGGGTTTCAATTAATTTGATGCTGCTCATTTAGAGGTCTTTTTGAAAACCTTCTTACTGCTCAGGCTTTTGAAGTGTGCTTTAAACTTTTTATATTTTTCCTGCAAACTGCTTTTTACAGGGGGTGGGGTAGTTTTTTGTGTGTTTTGGAGGAATGCGTTATTTAACTTACATCTGATATTTTGTTGTAAACTGGATGGGCTGCTGTGTAAACGATCAGTAGCCAAACCAATATTAAGAGGGCTCTCGTCTGGCACTAGGACATTTGTAGGAGGTGCCCTGGTTCAAGCCCCAGCACCACAAGGTCAGACTTTGGCCTCTCAGGTAGGGTTGGGTGGGAAGGTCCCCTGCCTGTAGCCCTTAAGAGCTGCTGCCAGTCAGTGTCAACAATACTGCACTAGATGGACTCGAGGGTCTTAGTACAAGACAGTTCCTTTCGTTCCTGGTAGTAAGAGATTTTGCCGTGGCTAACCTCTTCTGAGGGACGTGGGTGGCGCTGTGGGCCACCCACAGCGCCTAGGACTTGCTGAGCCGAAGGTCGGTGGTTCGAATCCCCGCGACAGGGTGAGCTCCTGTTGCTCGGTCCCTGCTCCTGCCAACCTAGCAGTTCGAAAGCATGTCAAAGTGCAAGTAGATCAATAGGTACTGCTCCGGTGGGAAGGTAAACGCCGTTTCCGTGCGCTGCTCTGGTTTGCCAGAAGCGGCTTAGTCATGCTGGCCACATGACCCGGAAGCTGTACCCCGGCTCCCTCAGCCAATAAAGCGAGATGAGCGCCGCAACCCCAGAGTCGGTCACGACTGGACCTAATGGTCAGGGGTCCCTTTACCTTTATCTAACCTCTTCTGACGTACCTGAAAGCAACTTCTTTTTAAGAATAAAATGATATACAGTGGTGCCTTGGTTTAAGAACAGCTTGTTTTATGAACAACTTGGATTAAGAACGCTGCAAACCTGGGAGTAGGTTTTTTGGTTTGGGAACTTTGCCTTGGAAGCAAAACATGTTCCGCTTCCTGTTGAGTGTGTTCCATTTGTAAATTGAGTCCCCCGCCGCTATGGGAAAGCACACCTTGGTTTAAGAACGCTTTGGTTTAAGAAGAGACTTCCGGAACGGATTAAGTTCATAAACCGAGGTGCCGCTGTATTCTTCCCCACTGCTCCACGTAAAGACAGCAGTGCCCAGTCCCATAATTTTAGGAAAGATAATCCCTGAGCCCTCTCCTTCAACCCTTGATCCAAGAGAAACCAGAATGTGCACACCATGATTCCTCCGCCTCTTACGAAGTAGACCATAGTCCCGCAAAAGCTGATGCCGTAAGACAGTTGGTTCTTTTCCTTTCTCTGCAACAGCGTGGCTGCGTCTCTCCCCCACCCCAGGGAATCTCTGCAAGGGTAGCGCTGGTGTGCCCTTTTCGCTAGGAAAGGGCACAGCAAATGCCAGTCCTGGCCCTCCCTGATCCACTTGTAGAACCGTTTGTTGCTTTTGCTGCTGCTGCAAAACATATCTGCTGATTGTGATGCAGCTGGCAATTTTGGGGGAAGAAACTGGGGGGAAACATACTGGGCTTTTGCCATATTGTCGGTTTTTTTGTCTGCGACCTCATCCTCCCCTTTGCATCTCATGGCCTCAGCCTTCCTTCCTCGCCACCCAGCAGAAACCTTCCTCTGCTGGCTGCAAGCTGCCAGCCCTCGATTTCTGCCCTCTAAAAGTAACATTTAAACCACTGTGATACCACATTAAACAATCATGGCTCCCCCCCCAAAGAATCCTGGGAAATGTAGTTTGTTAAAGAGCTGCTGAGAGGTCTCAAATTCCCCTCCCCGTGCTACAATTCCCAGACCGCTTCAAGCTAATCCCTCTTCTCAGGGAACTCTGGGAACTGTACCTCCCTGCTTGAAACCCTGGAGAGCTGCTGCCAGTCAGTGCAGGCAACACTGAGCTAGAAGAACCAAGCACCCGATGAAGGCAGCTCCTCCTGCACTGCCAACTCATAATGAAAAAGAGCAAATATCAGGGATGGAGGGGGCATTACTGCAACGGCGAGCACAAGCACCTGCCGGCTCATGGCCGAGGGAGGAGGCCAAATACTCTGGGTTTTGTTTGGGGATGTTGTGGTGTCTGAAAATGTGTGAGCAGATGTTCGCCAGAGGGGAAGCTGCCCCAGGGCCATTCTAGGACGCAAATGATGCGTGGTGCGCCTGCCCCACACCCTTGTCTCGGAACATACCTGCTACGAGTTCTGCTGGTCCAGGGAATTCAGGTGTTTACCGCTGAGGCAAGGTGGGGCTCCTGTTTAGACTATTCAGGGAAGGGATGGGAGATGATTATTTTAGCCCCGTGTTCTGGTGCCAAGTGGTTTTCTCTGAGGACGTGTCAAAAGCCCAATTTAAGCATCATTTTGCTGGAATCATCTCTCTGGGCAGCTCCCTCTGTGTGTGTCTTTCTCTGTCTCTCTCTGCCCAAAATGGCTGATACAGTGGTACCTCGGGTTACATATGTTTCAGGTTACATACGCTTCAGGTTACATACTCTGCTAACCCAGAAATAGTGCTTCAGGTTAAGAACATTGCTTCAGGATGAGAACAGAAATCGTGCTCCGGCGGCACGACAGCAGCAGGAGGCCCCATTAGCTAAAGTGGTGCTTCAGGTTAAGAACAGTTTCAGGTTAAGTACGGACCTCCGGAACGAATTAAGTACTTAACCAGAGGTACCACTGTATTACAAAGGTAGACAAGCTCTGCACATGCAGGTTCCATTGTTACCTGTTGTTGCCTCCAGTAAGCCTCTGTGCCATGAATTTGCCAAACCCTTAACAGAAATGATCTCAGCTAGCAACCTTCTCCACCGGGGTCAGCATATTCCGTACTTGTATGAAGAAGTTGTTTCCTTACTCAGGAGATTTGGGACGATGACTTAACTCTGTTGCAGGGGGTTGGACTAGATGATCTTCATGGTCCCTTCCAACTCCACAGTCCTATGATCCCTTTGTTTTTGATGGGCCTACTCTGTGTATACCTCATTTTGATATCGCTCCCCCTTTTAAAAAAGATTCAATCTATTTTATTTGTGGCTTTCTACTGGAAAGGATTATATTAATTGGCATAGTGTGGACATAAAAAGACATTTGAAGGCAGCCCTGTTTAGGGAAGTTTTTAATGTCTGATGTTTTATTGTATTTTCAATATTTTGTTGGAAGCCACCCAGAATGGCTGGGGAAACAATTTGTTGTTGTTAAATCATCATCATCATCTTATTATTAGTATCCTGCCCAGCACCTTACCTGTGGTTTCTTTGCTGCCAATAAACCCACAATCGGAAACCTTGGTTTGTTTTAACTATGCCTTGGTGTTACACGTGCAAATCTTGCGCCCGTCCCTAACAATGGGTTTTTTTGGTCCAACCCAGCGGCTCACTAAGCAAGAAAGACAGGAGGCGGCAGCAGCAGGCAGGACAACACAAACCTTGGAGAAACAAGCCACGGTTTGCTGGCTCGTCTATGGGACAACCTGTGGTTTGTTAAACAAACCATGGTTTAGCATTGCGTGACTCTATCTGCAGTGGCGTAGCGTGGGGGGTGCAGGGGGTGCCGGCCGCACCGGGCGCAACATCTGGGGGTTAGGGTTAGGGGGCGCAAATCCACGGGTTAGGGGGCGCAAATCCACGGGTTAGGGGTGCAAATTACTTGCCTTGCCCCGGGTTCTGACAACCCACACTACGCCACTGTCTATCTGCCAACATCTCTCCCTCTGTTCCCCTCACCTTACAAGAAAGCTTCAAATACTTGGGCAAAACTGCTCCAGCCCCTTGACCTGCATGGCCATGCCTTTATCTGACTTTCCCAGTTCTGCATCACCTTCCTTGTTTTTTTCGGAGATGGGGAAATCTTATCTCCCCACAAAAGATCTTGTCTCTGTAGGCTGGGATTCTCCACTCTGGGTCTGATGAGCCACCTCTGCCTGGCAAGAACTTTAAGGAAAGTTCACATGCTGGTTTACAACAGGATGTGACTACCCTACCCAGGCCCTCCTGTTCTCTGTGAGTCAGGAGCTGTTTGTCTGGGTCTACAAAAGAAACTTAATCTGATTTACTCCCCCTGAATCTTCCACCCCAGTGCTGAAACTCAGGCCTCGGGGCATGTGCAGAGTGCTTAGCCTGCAAAGCAAGCCAAATGCAAACGCGTTTCTTTTTTGAAAAAAGCAAAGTGTTCTTGTGTGTCCGAAGCTTGTTCCTTACATCCCCTCTCAGTCAACAACCCTCCTGACAGCCCTGCAATGTCGAGCAGTGTTGCTGCTTTATTGATCTCCAACTAGTGAGTGCAAGAGAAACCGGCCGGCGGCAGCAATGCGTCTGAATCCTAGTTGCTGGGGATTGCAAGTGGGGAGAATTGTTGTTGCGCTCAGGTCCTCAGGCCTCCCTTGGGGGCATCTGGTGGTGACTGCAAGGGCCGGATTAGATGGGACTCCTTTGGGCCTGATCCAGGAACCCGGCCCTTCTTCCGTTCTCAGGCGGCTCTTGTAAGCCAGCCAGGCTGCGTGCTGCCAGAGGGGTGGTGAAGGGAGAGGAGAAGAGAAGAAAAGTGGCCACTCCAGTGCCCCCTCACCAGCCTTATCTAGCCAGGCAGGGCAAGGGGGAGATTCCTTTCTATTCCTGGGCCCAGAGAACGCTGGCAGAGCCGTGAGGAAGGCCACCCATCGAAGGACATTTTAATAGGGTATGACTCCACACTGCCCTGGCCTCCAAAATTCTCTGCTCAGTAACCCAAGAAGAATTCGGGTGTTGAAACCGTGTGAGAGGAGATTCTGCTCCGAATAATTGCCACTTTGCTCCACGTCTCTGTTTCCAGACCCAATTCAAGGTGCTGCTTTTAATCCGTATAGCAGGGGTGAGGGAGCCTCACGCCTGGGGGCCAGACCCTCTCTCTCTCTGGCCCCTGTGATACTCCCAAGGCTTCCCCGCCCCCACCAGCGCTGCTTCACAGCCTCCTTGAGTGTCTTTGCCTGGCTGGGATTGGGCCCTTGAACTCTGACCCTGCCTCTTCGCTTGGCTGGACAGAGGGTGGAGAGGGGCAGGCGAGTGCAAGCGTCTAGAAACTAGCCTACTCTACGAAAGTTGAAATGTACATGCATCTCGGGTGCAACAGAAGGCGCAGGAGAGACGGGCCTCTCTCCTGCACCTTCTGCAGATCTGAAGGCCATCTAGGTTGGCAGACATGGAAGGAAACTCTCCTTCAAATGCTCGGGGCATGAGACACGGAGGGGAGGTTTGGCGCCAGGAGGTCCATTATCAAGACCAGACGGGATGCAACAGGGAAAGAGTGGGGTGGGAGGCAATGGATGTCTGTCCAGTTCTGGGTGCCACAGTTTAAAAAGGATGTCAACAAGCTTGGAGCATGTGCAGAGGAGGGCGACCAAGATGATCAAGGGCCTGGAAACCAAGCCTGATGAGGAATGGTTGAGGGAGCTGGGGATGTTTAGCCTGGAAAAGAGGAGAGTGAGAGGAGGTATGAGAGCCATAATAATAATAATAATAATAATAATAATAATAATAATAATAATTTATTTATACCTCACCCATCTGGCTGGGTTTCCCCAGCCACTCTGGGCGGCTTCCAACGAAGTATTAAAATACAGTGGTCTGTTAAACATCAAAAGCTTCCCTAAACAGGGCTGCCTTCAGATGTCTTCTAAAGGTCTGGTAGTTGTTGTTCTCTTTGACATCTGATGGGAGGGCGTTCCACAGGGTGGGCGCCACCACCGAGAAGACCCTCTGCCTGGTTCCTTGTAGCTTTGCTTCTCGCAATGAGGGAACCGCCAGAAGGCCCTCGGCGCTGGACCTCCGTGTCCGGGCAGAACGATGGGAGTGGAGACGCTCCTTCAGGTCTACTGGACCGAGGCCATTTGGGCTTTAAAGGTCAGCACCAACACTTTGAATTGTGCTTGGAAACGTATCTGAAGGGCTGTTACATGGAGGATGTTTTCTCCTGCTCTGGAGGGTAGGACTCGAACCAATAGCTTCAAGTTGCAAGAAAGGAGATTCCGACTAACCATTCAGAAAAAAGTTTCCGACAGTTAAGGGCTGTTTGATGGTGGAGCAGACTCTCTCAGAAGGCCACCGCCTTCTTTCCTTCCTTGGAGATTTTTAAGCGGAGGTTGGATGGCCATCTGCCATGGATGCTTAAGTTGAGATTCCTGCATTGCAAGGGATTGAGCTAGATGGCCCTTGGAAAGTCTTACAGTTCTGTGATTCTGTGACATTGCTGGGAGCAAGGGCAGAGACACTGTGACCCCGGGCATCTGATAACAGGACTCTTCTTCCCACCCCCAGAGCTTCTCCATTGTTTCTGCTTAATCTAAAAGATTGCGAAGGAGGAGGAGGTCTGCGAATGGAATTTACAAGGTTGTGACTCGAAGGAGGCAGGAGGTCCACATGCCAGAACAAACCCTTTTCCCCATACCAGGATGGCTCAGCGGCAAACCACCACGACTGTTGTGTCTGGCCTCGGCCTAACGTTTCCTGCCCAAACGGTGCCTTTATTATTATTATTATTATTAAAACTTACAGCACACTTTCTTTCTTTTTTATAATATATTTATTAAGGTTTAGGAATTTATATAAAACAGAAAAAACAGAACAATAAAAAACAAAAACAATAAAAATACATACAATCCAAACAGAACACATACAAAACAAGTATAATTTCCATCCCTTATATTCATGAAACTTACTTTCCCGACCTCCTCATACCTCCCCTTTCTGTATTCCATTCTCTAATTAAGTCAATTCAGCAAATCCTTTCCCTAATTTCTATATAATTTTGGCCTTTCTTTTCTTAATCACATAATCATTACAGCTTTTAACCCCTTAATTTCTAAATCAACATCGTTCTAGCCTTCAATAATTTTGCAGTGTTTCTTAAGATAGTCCTTAAATTTCTTCCAATCTTCTTCCGCCGTCTCTTTTCCCTGGTCTCGGATTCTGCCGGTCATTTCTGCCAGTCCCATATAGTCCACACTTCCCCCCCCCCCAGGCAGTTCCGCAAGCAGATATACTACTAGGTTCTTTTAAATCCACCTGGGTGTTGATGGTGAAGCAGAGAGAGATCAAGAGCTACTGAAAGAGCGTGGTATAGTGGGTAGAGTGTTGGACTAGGACCTGGGAGACCAGGGTCCAGATCCCCGCAGGGTTGTTGTGGGGCATTGAATGAGGAGAGGGAGAACCGTGCAGGCCACCTTGAGCTCCTTGGAGAAAAAGGCGGGGATATTAAGTGTACAGTGGTACCTCAGGTTACAGATGCTTCAGGTTACAGACTCCGCTAACCCAGAAGTAGTACCTTGGGTTAAGAACTTTGTTTCAGGATGAGAACAGAAATCTCGCAGCGGTATCACAGTGGCAGCGAAAGGCCCCATTAGCTAAAGTGGTACCTCAGGTTAAGAACAGTTTCAGGTTAAGAACGGACCTCCAGAACGAATTAAGTTCTTAACCCAAGGTGCCACTGTAGTAGTAAATAAAAATAAAGATTTGTTTGCAGGGAGATGAGATGACTATTTAATGAGCAAGCTGGGTTTCTCCTACTCTGGAGGGCAGGACTTGAACACATGGCTTCAAGCTGGCTTCAAGTTGCAAGAAAGGAGATTCTGACTCAACATCAGGAAGAACTTTCTGACAGTAAGAGCTGTTCAATCATGGGATGATCTCCTTCGGGAGTTTGTGGCCTCTCCTTCCCTGGAGGTTTACAGTGGTACCTCAGGTTAAGTACTTAATTTGTTCTGGAGGTCTGTTCTTAACCTGAAACTGTTCTTAACCTGAAGCACCACTTTAGCTAATGGGGCTCCTGCTGCTGCCGCACGATTTCTGTTCTCATCCTGAAGCAAAGTTCTTAACCCGAGGTACTATTTCTGGGTTAGTGGAGTCTGTAACCTGAAGCGTATGCAACCCGAGGTACCACAGTATAAGCAGAGGTTGGATGGTCAGGGGTGCTTTAGTTGAGAGTCCTGCATTGCAGGGGGGTCATACTAGAGCCTACCAGCGGGTTGAAGTGGATGACCCTCTATGATTCTATTCAATTGGCTATCGTTGTGCAAACTCCCAAACAGCAACCATCTTGAAGCGCCTTAGAGTCACCCACTTGTGACTGAATGTCCGTTCATTGTGGAAGAATTCCATACATCCAGGCAGGGGCTACCCCCCCCCCCAAGGCCGCCAACCTATCCTCTGTTATCAGTGGTTCAAGGCACTCTTTAAGAACTTCTTGCCTTCGGAGGAGTTGGCCTGTTGCTTCTCTGTGCGAGTTCCTGTTCCAGGCTTGCTAACATCCATTCAAGAGGCACGTGCAGAGCAGAAAGTTGTTCAGGGGTGACTGGAGACTCCTTGAAAAGTGTGTGTGGGGGGGTGAGATTTATCATACTCTTCCAACCTGAAAGGAAACCTTTCCAGGTATAAAAGCGAAGGGTCCCTCCAGTTTAAATCCGGGAGCGGGGACGGACGAAGTGTGGTTCGGCTGCCTGGCCCTGCTTTGCATTCTGGGTGACCTTCGGAGGTTGAAACTGTGGCTTTGGCTGGGTGAAAAGCCCCGTTAGGCTCTAATAAACTAGGGCATCCCCCAGCCCTCTTCCAATCAGCAATTTGTTAATGACATTTCATTGACAGGAGCGTTTGGCCAGAGGGTTAGGCCAGGGTGAAATCAATTTGTCTGTGGTTTAGGTGGCAGTGCCTGCGGAAAATAAAATGAAGTTGTGGAACAGCACAGAAGATGAGGGGAGACGGGACGAGATGGGACTCCATCCTCAATGTCAGCTTTCTGAAATAACCGTGTATTTTGTATCATTTATTTTCAAAGTTAACAACTTTTGATTATTTGATCTTTCAAATAATACAGGGGCGAAGCCTTTGTTTTAATTAGAAGTTGACGGTTAATAATATTGGGCATGCAAAATAACCTTTCCTTCCAGGTAACATGTTGCTCTCCCAGCCCCTTCCAGTTCTATGATTCAATGTGTGTAAGTGAGCGAGAGACAAGGGTCCTAGCACTTTGAGCACCAGTCCCACTTTGGAGGAGGGTGCTTGATTCCCCCAAACCCGATCCCCTCATTCCTTTGGCCAGGGCGGGGTCTGATCTGTTGTCCACTCAGGGTTTCCCGCTGCAGTTTTTCCTCGACTGGAGCCGGACTCCACTCTTCCTGCCTCCCTAAACCGTAGCAAAGCCTGATGTCTGTGGGTTCTGCCCCGCTGGCTGGGTGTGGATAATGATTAATCTCCTGGCGCGGAAGCTGCTTCCTTGACGGGTGAAGGAAAAAGAAAGGAAGAGAGACAGGTTTAACCTCCAACCCAGCCCGGCTAATTGTTTTTCTTGAGCCAGAATCACAAACCCAAGACTTTGCCAGCAAGGCCTAGGTTTCCTAGAAAGGAGACTGACAGCGGTATTGCAAAGCAGGCATGGGGAACCGGATCCATTCCTGCAGGCCAAATCCTTACCTGCACACCCCCCCGCAGGCAGAGTTTGACAGGTGGCTGGTCCACCCACTTGTCCATTGCCTAATGTCAGGTGACACTCACCCCCCCTTTTTTTGCACATGCAAGCAGAAAATGTGGGTGTGTTAGCAGCACTTCCCTAGTCTGCTGGTGATCTGCAGACATCAGGCATAGGGGAAGTGGATCTGGCTTAACCCAAACAATGGTGTGGGCCAAATGAGAAGGTCTGATGGGCTTAATCCAGCCCACAGGATGCAGGCTCCCCTCACCCCCAATTACCTTGGAGGCTGAAACGGGTTGTGCCAAGGTATTTCTTCCACCAAGCTGTCAGAGTGCAATATCAACTGTGTATGTTTTTGGTTTTTTTAAACACCCTACTTAAGAGCATTTAATATAACTAGAAAGTGCTGTGGAGTGGCAGATTTCTAGAGCAGGGAGAGAGAGAGAGAGAGAGAGAGAGAGAGAGAGAGAGAGAGATCTGGGGTCCAAGCTCCATAGAGCCAGCTCTCTGAGCTTAAGCCCTACCTTGCAAGGTTGTTCTTGAGATAGGAAATGTAGCTATATACAGTGTGAGGAGGAGGAGGAAGAAGAAGGGAATGTAAGAACATCAGCAGCCAGTGGCCCGTCAAGTTCCCAGCATCCCCTTCTCACAGTGGCCAACCAGATGCCCCCAAAGGAAGCCCACAAGCAGAGCCTGAGCGCAAGAGCAACTCCCCAGTATACTGCCTCCAAAAGTGGAAGCAGCATACAGCCTTCATGGCTGTCAATAGCATTATCCTCGTGAATTGGTGTAATGGTCAGGGACTGGCTGGATGAGGAAGAGTGGTGGCAGCTGCCTGCCCAAGGAGGGCAAAAGACGATGACTTAGATCAGGGCTCCTCAAACTTTTTAAACAGGGGGCCAGCTCACTGTCCCTCGGATACTGTTGGGGGCCAGACTATAGTTTGAAAATAATAATATGAAAGAATTCCTATGCACACTGCACATGTTTTATTTGTAGTGCACAAAAAACAGGAAAAGCAATACAATACTATATATGAGAGAGAAATCCCTTGGCTTTATAACTCTGTGCTACTGTAAAACACCTGCTTTGATTGTAGAAGTTCTCAGGGTCAATCCCCAGAATCTCCCAGTAAAACCCTTCTGGAACTCCTCTGAAGCTGCTGCCAGCCAGTGTGGACTGGAGAGCCACTGGCGCGGCACCAAATGCTGGCCCTCGATACCTCTCTGTCTCACCTTTAGGACTCTTCCTTGGCTGCACCAGTCCCTGGCCACGCTCTGCACCCTCCTTGGGAGCTCCTGCCCTGCTGGAGCGTGTCCTCGAATGCCCTGACTGGAGTGTGGCCCACCGCCCAAAGATCAGACCCCCTTTCCCCCTGGTCCCGCCCAACACCACGTAGGTTCTCCACAAAGGGGGTGATGCCCTTTGGCTGGAAAAGACTCCCCACCTCCCGTCTGGAGTGGACGAGTCTGAGCCAGGTGGGCCCTGGTGCGACATAGATTCAGATAATTGTAGAGTTGGAGGGGGGACCCACAGTGGTCATCTAGTCCAACCCCCTGCAACACAGGAATCTCAGCTAAAATATCCATGACGGATGGTACGGTCTGAAGCAGCCCTCTAGGTCCCGGTGTCTCTAGGTCCCATCAGAATTATTGGAATTGGACCTAGCCACAGCAAAAAAAACCCTCACTCAAAAACTTGAGGAGATTGACCTACAACAAAACATCACCTTGGGTAGTGGCACTTGCTCACCATTAAATCTTGGCATAGTGCCCTCACAGCAGATACCATCTTATTTGACTTCTTTGTCTGTAGCGGCCCACAGATATGCCTTTATTAAGGCAAGATTTAACACCTTTCCTTCCAATGTCTTGAATAATAGATTTTCCAATGGTCAGATCTCAGCGGTGTGTGTATGTGATAATAGATCTATAGAATCTTTACAACATATACTATTCTGTTGTTCACTACATTCAGTTTCTCGGATCAGATTCTTGTCCCCTTTATTATCGGAAAGCCCAGGTGACTCCTTGGAAACACAGCTAATATATTTATTGCAAGATTCTGATCCGAGTAGGTCCCTTTCTGTTGCCAGATTTCTGATAACAGTATTAGCTTATAAGAGGAAAAATGGATTACTCTATGATTATTGATTTTGCTCAAATAATATTGATATATATTGATAATTTGATATTTTAAGTGCTATATTGTTCTTATTTTAATGGAATTTAGAAACTTACGGTTTGAGATGTACCTGATTTTAACGTATTTTAATTTATTAATTTTATCTTGTTATACCTGTTTTGCTGTATGATGTATTGAATATGGGCCTATGGCTGTAATAAACTAAACTTGCAACTAGGTCCCGGTGTTTCTGCAAAGGAGATTCCTGCTCGCTGGAGGCGACTGGTGAGTGAGTGGCTGTTTCACTAAACTGAATGAAAAAGCCTCAGTCGTCTTAAAACTTAGTCCGGAGCAAGCAAGGCCTACCGGCTGTCCGTGCCCGCAAAGCTCCCACATCCCTCCTTAAGGCCACGATCCTAAATTGTGGGGTAAAGCCCCATTGAAAACAGAGGGGCGGGATTTACTTCCGAGTCAATGTGCTTAGGAACACACAGTCTGTGAAATCTGCACCCCCAGGTGGGTTTTGCACTGATCTGGGCAGCTTAGATTTCGGGACCTTTTCTTTCCATGGAAATCCCCCTTCCGATCAGGCTCTCCCTTGACCGACCTGAAGCGCACACAGCTGTGTGGGGCTTTGCCAGCGCAATGAGCCAACCAGCTAGCACGCTTTCTAGCTAACCAGCAGAGAGGTGTTGTTGAATGAGAGATTCAGAAGCAGCATGGAAAAGTGGGGAGAGGGGGAACAGTTTGGGGGTTATTGCCATATCCTGCGGGGCCATTTCCAATAAGTTCTCCCCCAGAGGCAGTGAGCTTCTGAATACCAGTTGCTGGAAACCACAGGAAGGGAGAGCGTGGCTGTTGCACTTATATTCTGTTTTGGGGCTTCCCTTTTGGGGTATCTGGTTGGCCGCTGCAAGAACAGGATGCTGGACTAGATGTGTTCTGTCCTGCTCCAGCTGGCTCTGTGCTTAAGTGGACTGCCTCACGCCGGGATATCTTGGATTTCCCCCTTGCCTTGTGTTGTGTTCCCACTCAAGTGTTTCCTTGCATTTTGTTAAGGGCTGGTTTGGCAGGGGCCGTGACACGGTAGGAGAGCATCTGCTTTGCATGCAGAAGATCTCAGTTTCAGTCCCCAGTGGCATCTCCAGGTGTTGCTGGGAGAGAGACCCTGCCAGAAGCCTTGGAGTGTTGCTGCCAGTCAGCGCAGGCAGTACTGAGCTGGATGCACCCAATGGCCTGGCTCTGTAGAAGGCAACATCCTTTGTTACTGTTCTGTTCCTTCCTTTATTCAGAACCACGAGGACTGAAATCTTAACATTATTTTTGCAGAGAAGGGGCTGCAGCTCAGAAGGTCCGAGGTTCCATCCCCAACGGGCAGCTCTTGGTAAGGCGGGATTCGCATGCCGATTCCCTCCAGCAGAAACTTTTCTCAAGGACTTGTGCAAGTGAGCTGCCCCCTCTGCTCCCCGCAAAACCCCCCTGTGCTCCCCCAAATTGGGGTGCTTGAGACAACCCAAGGAGAGGTTCTGTCTGGCGAGTCCTCATGCTTGCCCTGATGGAACAATTGTTTTAGTGTGACGTTGAGCTCCTTCCTTAGGGTCCTGTGTTTGGGGCAAACCAGTGTTTAGAGTTGCATCTCTGAGTTGCTGTCCTTCATTCCAGCTTCCACCGGCTGCTTGGGGTGTCATTGCAAGCCATAACATGGGGAGCTGTGAATTTGGAACTTCTGGGGCAACCGCTGCCATTCCAGGGTTCTCCACCTCTTTTACAATGTAAGGAAATGCTCAAGGACTTGGAAATAAGAGTTTCAAGCCAATGAAAACTCGCATGATGCTGCTAACGTTTCTTTGGTCCCTCTAACTGATTGACAGAAAATCATAACGCGAGCAAAAGAAAGTGCCTTTGTGACGAAAGGAACCTGCTTCCACCTTTTTGCAGTGGAGAGCGCACAAGTCTTTGCAGGCACCGCTCAGAATTTATTCATGTAGAAAAGTATTTCTAAACCGCCAACTCATTTAGGGAAAAGGTTGTCACTTGGTAGTAGAATGCCTCCTTTGCATAGGAAGGTTCAGTTCCTGGCTGCCAGTCAGAGCAGACAGTGCTGAGCTGAGAGGGCGGCTTCCTGCCTTTTCCCGAGAAATGTGGTGATGTGCAATGAAATCATTAAAACATCATTAAATAGTTACCGTATTTTTTGCACCATAACACTCACTTTTTTCCTCCTAAAAAGTCTGTGTGTGTTATGGAGGGAATGCCTACGGGTGGCATGCCTACGGATTTTCCTCCTCTAAAAACTACATGCGTGTTATGGTCGGGTGTGTGTTATAGAGCGAAAAATACGGTAAATGCAGAGCAAATGGCCAACTTTGTCACTTTCGTAGTTTATGACAGAGCAAGCGCAGGGGTAGAATGCTCACTGGCTGCTTTGCAGGAGGGGGCGGGAAATGGGGGGGGGATGTAATGGAGTATCCTAAAAGGGGCATGGCTGGCTGGCTGGCACACTGCTACTGCTGGTCCACATTATTTATATCATCTTCTACCTGTTACTTTTTGCTCAAGTAAATCTCTTCAGTCTAACCAGCTCAGAGCCTTGAAACGAGTCATTTTCCTTCTCTCTCCCCAGCAACATTTATTTATTTGAAGTCCACCAGGTCATGTGATCCTACCTGCCTCTCAAGGGGATTTATTTTTATTTTTTGAGTAAAGATTTGGAGCCTTTGCAGATAAGAGCCAGGCAATTACTGGCGATTCTTATCTGGCAACAATGGCATTAACATCAGTAAGGTTTTTACCCAGCTGGAGAAATCTCTCCCTCTCCTCCCAGCCTGCCCTACCAGGCTCAGGCATCCAGGCACCGCTATCCGCACCCCCAGCAACCCAGCAGCATTCCTTCCTGGGGTAGGGCCCCCACCTCCCTTGTTTGCAGCTTCCTTGTGGAAGAATATCTTCCCTGTGCAGTACAGTCACCTATACCAGGATCTGCCATGCCTCTACCACACAATAAAGCCTCCATGTTCCAAGGCAGCATACCTCCGAATTCCAGGCAACAGCAGATGAATAACAGAACTGAGCTTTTATGCTTTGTTGTGAATGGGTGGGTGGGTGTTGGCCGCCCTCTGTTGGAAACAGGAGACCTGGTCTAAATGGACCTTTTTTCTTCTGATCCAAGAGGGCTTTCCAGGTCAGAGACATCTCTGCACAAAACTATGGCGGGGAAGTTAGAGCATTGAGTCATTGTCTTCAGAATCTTGGCTTTCTCTTCAAAGAGGAAATGGAGCCGGGACAAGTTTCTAGTCCTCAGGAGTTGCAAAGAAATGCTAGAAAGGGTGGGGCAGTAGTGCCACAAGCAGTGAAACCTTCAGAGGCTGAATCAGGTTTCCAGGGAACAAGGAGCACAGCTGCTGTGACAAGTTTATATCTTTCCAGATGAAGCTCAGAAAGAGAAGAGTTGTGATTTTTATAATTTACTCAGGTTTCTGATATGGAATTTGCTCCTACAAAGGTCAGTGGCGGCCACAAACTGTGCTGGCTTCGAAAAGGAGGTTAGCTCGTTCCATGGATGGTAAAGCGACAAGGCAGAACGACTGTATTTTCCTTCCACCGTTGGAGGCAGTAAATGCCTTTGGGTGCCAACTGCTTCGCAGTATCTGGTTGGCCACTGTGAGAACCATTTACATCACCACACTGCCCTCACTCTCCATTAGGCCTCACTTGCCACAATGAGGACAGGATGCTAGCCTAGATGGGCCCCCTTGGGCCTGATTCAGTGGCCAGGCTCTTCTGGTGTCCATTTATATCTTGCTGCCCTCGCATTCCATTTGACTTCACTTGCCGCCAGTGATGGCGGCGTGCAGCCGAATCCGGTTAGCCACTGTGAGAGCTGGATGCTGGGCCTCCTTTGGCCTGATCCAGCAGCCAGGCTGTCTTCCGATGTTCTTGCATTCAGGTTCCAGCCTGTCGGATTGGCGGCGAGGCCCAGAGGGCAGGCATCTCTGGAGGCCGTAGGAATGAGAGATCTGGAGGGGGCGATACCAATTGCAAACACAAACCGGCCCAGCGACTGCATAGAAAGAGAAAGTCGGTTCCGTCTGCTCCCACCTGGGAGCTTTCTTCATACCTGCCTGGGGAGACGGCAGGCCCAGGGCAGCAAGATTAGCCACATCGCCCGGGTGTTGGCTCTCTGACTCACCCCTCTGCAAACAGACGCACGGCTCCAGGCAACGGCACGGTGGCTTCTCACGGCTGGAGTGTCTCTTCGGCACACAAAGTCCGAGGGCCACCTGGCGGCTCCCTCCCGTCGGAGCCGGCGCCGCCCGGAGGTTGAGAAGGCCGAGCCGAGCAGTAAAGTCCAGGAGATAATGGCCCCTCTGCCATATACTTTTTCACGTGGCGCATAGTTAAACTATGGAACTCCCCACCACAGGAGGCGGTGACGTGCCACCAGCCGAGATGGCTTTATTATTATTTAGTATTTATTCGATTTATATACCACCGTTTATCAAAAGATCCAGGCGTGGTGTACAATAGTAAAAACATTTTACCGAGCGTAATAATATAAACAAAGCATAATGATAGGCAGCATATCTGTTCTGCAGGCATCTCCCGCTTCCGCCTCCCCCCTCCCCCGCCCCCCGCTGGACTCTTGTCTGTCCAGCAAGCCTATGATCTCAGTGGAAACTGCTGTTGTATCTTTGCCGAAAACGCTCCTATCTGCCTCCTCTCCCCCCACAAACGCTGCCTCGGTCTTCGATAAGTCTGTTATTTGTTCCTCCCTGCCTTTCCGTTTCTGGCTTTCTCTTTTTCTTATTTCCTCTCTTTGTTCTTGCCATTCTGTCTCTTTTCACTTCTTGCTTTTTGCCCTGGACTCCACTTTCTGGAAATTCGCTCCAAAGCCCTACCCCTGTTACGACCCTGTGAAAAGCATTCCCTGTTGTCCATTCACGGTGTTTAGCACTGCTACGGGGAGAATCAAATTGGCCAATTTGGGTTTCTCTCCATCTCTTATTTCCCCCCCATCTTTCAAGTCACTTCTCCCCATTTCTTTCTCAGTTTGCATGGCTCTCTTTTATATCCTCGTGAAAAGTCACCTGTGCTACTGCCCGGATTTCTCCTTGTTGTTGTTGTTTAGTCATGTCTGACTCTTCGTGACCCCCTGGACCAGAGCACGCCAGGCACTCCTGTCTTCCACCGCCTCCCGCAGTTTGGTCAAACTCATGCTGGTAGCTTCGAGAACACTGTCCCACCATCTCGTCCTCTGTCGTCCCCTTCTCCTTGTGCCCTCAATCTTTCCCAACATCAGGGTCTTTTCCAGGGAGTCTTCTCTTCTCATGAGGTGGCCAAAGTCTTGGAGCCTCAGCTTCAGGATCTGTCCTTCCAGTGAGCACTCAGGGCTGATTTCCTTCAGAATGGAGAGGTTTGATCTTCTTGCAGTCCATGGGACTCTCAAGAGTCTCCTCCAGCACCATAATTCAAAAGCATCCATTCTTCGGCGATCAGCCTTCTTTATGGTCCAGCTCTCACTTCCATACATTACTACTGGGAAAACCATGGCTTTAACTATACGGACCTTTGCTGGCAAGGTGATGTCTCTGCTTTTTAAGATGCTGTCTAGGATTTCTCCTAGCAGGCACCATGGGCAGTTTTCCCTGATGGGATCCATTTTTAAAAGCAATTTTGCCCATAGATGCATTTCCCTCTAACACAAACATCCATGGATTCATTGCTGGGCTGGAGAGCTGTGTCGAAAGAGAGCTGTGTCTCGGTTTGCATCTTGTTTCGGGAAGCGCCGTTTAGACAGGCTCATGTTTAAATGCAAGCCAAACCAAATTGTACACATCTGGTTATGTGGGGCTTTTGATAGCCGCCCCTCCTCCTTGTGCTATTGCCGCTCTATATTGGGCTACTCCCCGCTCTGTGCCCAATGTGCTGTGCGTTCTCTTGAGAAACAAGAGAATTGCAGGGTTGCAAGGGTTCCCCAAGAGCCATCTAGTCCAGCCCCCTGCAATGCAGGCGTCCCAGCTGAAGTATCCCTGACAGAGGGCCATCCAACCTCTGCTTGCAAACCTCCAAGGAAGGCGATTCCACCAGCATCCAGGGGGAGTCCGTTCCTCCATTGAAGGGCTCTTTCCGATGGCTTTTAAGTTACAAGAAATGAGATTCCGACTAAACATCAGTCAGTAAGGGTTGTTTGACAGTGGAACGGCCTCCCTCAGGAGGTTGTGGACTCTCCTTCCGTGGAGGTTATTATTTTTATTTTTTTATATAAATTTTTATTAGTTTTTTAACATACCATTTTCAACTGTAATTAAACATACTTTTACATCTTATTCATTTTTTTTACTTCCACCAGTCCTGTCTGAAAATTCTCCAATCTAATCTCTTAGCATGCATTTCTTACTTTCCCTATTACAGTGGTACCTCAGGTTAAGTACTTAATTCGTTCCGGAGGTCCGTTCTTAACCTGAAACTGTTCTTAACCTGAAGCACCACTTTAGCTAATGGGGCCTCCTGCTGCTGCTCTGCCGCCGGAGCATGATTTCTGTTCTCATCCTGAGGTAAAGTTCTTAACCCAAGATACTATTTCTGGGTTAGCGGAGTCTGTAACCTGAAGCGTATGTAACCTGAAGCGTATGTAACCCAAGGTACCACTGTACATTTAAAACTCATGACCAATATCTCTATCTTTATCTACTTTGTAACACTTCATATATTTCTCCTTACAAAACTTCTTGTAGTCCTACTAGCGTAATTTGTTGGTTACAATTGCTCTTCAAATAGTTCATATACTTCTTCCAATCTTCTGTAAATCTCTGGTCCCGCAGGTTTCGAATCCTTCCTGTCATTTTGTCCAATTCTGCATACAGTAGTCCATTACAGTGGTACCTCGGGTTACATATGCTTCAGGTTGCATACGCTTCAGGTTACAGACTCCGCTAACCCAGAAATAGTGCTTCAGGTTAAGAACTTTGCTTAAGGATGAGAACAGAAATCAGGCTCTGGTGGCGCGGCAGCAGCAGGAGGCCCCATTAGCTAAAGTGGTGCTTCAGGTTAAGAACAGTTTCAGGTTAAGAACAGACCTCTGGAATGAATTAAGTACTTAACCCGAGGTACCACTGTAATTTCGTCTGCCATTCTCCTTTCGTTGGAATTTCTTCTTGCTTCCATTTCTGGGCTAACAATACTCTTGCCTCCGTTGAGGGTTTTTAACCAGCGTTTGGATAGCCACCTGTCTTGGATTCTGTAGCTGAGAGTCCTTCAATGCAGGGGGTTAGAATGGATGACCTTTGGGGGTCCCTTCCAACTCATATGATTCTGTGATTCCTACCTAGAGATGCCTTCCGCATGCAAATCTGGGGCTCTCCCACTGTACGATCAGACAGGGGGTGGTGAATAACAGGCTGGAGGAAAGATGACCAGCACACACACAAAAAAAAAAACCTCAGAATTCAGGGGGCTGGGAGAAAGGAGGGGGCTATTTTGCACCAGAAGGAGGCACAGAACAGCTCTGTGTTGCCTTACAGGCATAATAGAAGGCCAAAGACAAAGGGCTCAGTGTTTTTTTGCAGAGGGCGGGGGAAGGAAGGAGATAGTGCAGGCATTCTTGGGCTGTGGAGCCAACAGCTGCCCCCCCCTTACACCCCCGGCTGCATTTCAGCATCTGCAGCTGCAGGGATCTGGGACTCGGTGGTTGCAGCCGGTATAAGCCGCCTCCAGCTGGCCATAGATGCGACCACCACCGCTTCTGAAGACCTTTTCGTCGGAAGCCGCAAGAGGGGAGAGTTGCTCTTGCGCTCAGATCCTGCTTCCCGGTCTCTCATGCGGGCATCTGGGTGCCCACCGTGAGAACAGGATGCTGGACTAGATGGGCCACTGGCCTGATCCTGCAGGCTCGTCTTATATACTTAGGTAGAACGTGGTGCTTGTTGGCAGGATTCCCTGTCAGGGTTTTTGAATTCTTGAACCACGCTTTGTAACTTTTGCTTGTCAGTGATGGAGGGGAGGCGTCCCCTGCAAGTCTCCTCTACGTGGGGCTGCCCTTGAAGCTGACCCAGAAACTCCAGCGGGTGCAGAATGCTGTGGCAAGGCTCCTTACGGGCTCCTCGCCACGAGATCACATTCATCCAGTGCTTTACCAACCGCACTGGCTCCCGGTGGAGTACAGGGTCAGGTTTAAGGTGCTGATTTTGACCTTTAAAGCCCTATGCGGCCTAGGACCCACATACCTACGGGACTGCCTCTTCCGATATTCCCCACGGAGGACCTTAAGATCCACAAATGACAACACCTTGGAGGTCCCAAGTCGCAAGGTGGTTAGATTGGTCTCAACTATGCCAGGGCCTTTTCAGCACTGGCCCCGACTTGGTGGAACGCTCTGTCACAAGAGACCAGGGCCCTGCGGGACTTGACATCTTTCCACAGGGCCTGCAAGACAGAGCTGTTCCCCCTGGCCTTTGGTTTGGACTCAGTCTGACCCTTATGTTTCCCTCCCCTTATGATTTTGATCTATGGGCTACTATTAAAATGAGACTGCATTTTAATTTATATTTTAACCTGTATTTTAATTTTTTTTTTTTTTTTGTAATTTTACTGGTGCTAGCCGCCCTGTCCGGGGAGGGCGGGCTATAAAAAAAAAAAGATTATTATTATTACTTTATGGGGAGCGTTACAGCTCAGTTTTGCATGCAGAAGGAGCTGATGGCATTTCCAGACAGGACCAGAGCCGTAGTTGTTGTCCCCGCAACTAGAAACCCCGAGGAGCTGCTGCCAGTCCACGTTGACAACACTGAGCTAGACAGACTCAGTGGTCTGACAGTACAAGCCAGCTTTCTGCTGAAACTGGCTGCTTATCCCAGACCATGAGGACTAGAAACTTGACTTGTTTTCCAGGAAAAGGGCTGCAGCTCAGAGTTCCAGGTTCAGTCCCCGTTGCCTCTCAGGCACAGCTGTGCCAAAGACTCCCTGGCAATCCGCTGCCAGTCAGTGCAGGCATCCCTGCACTCAATGGACCCACAGTCTGACTTGGAATAAGGCATCCTAACAATAGTGTAGGCAGTATTGGTTTGATTCCATTTACTTTTGGAACGACTGCAGCCGTGCCCCCGCGGCCAAAAACATCCCCATGACACCAGCCCTTAAACTTGGCCCGGGACGTTGGGGTGGCCAAGTTGGCAGGCCTCCTGGCAGGCCCGTTGGTGAAGGAAGGGTCTTGAACCCAGTTCCGTTCCCCAGTTCCCCCAGTTGCGTCTCTTCCCCCCCTTCCCCTTCGTTCCCCATGTGGAATTTGGCAACTGACCGGGACCCTCACCAGAGCCACAAACGGGAACGGATGACTCAGGCCGATGAACAGACGTCCCTGGGGGTTTGGGCAAAGCCAGATTTCCTCCTGGCCCCATCAAATACTGCAGTAGGAAGCTGGGGGCCTTCAAGAGGGAACGACTGGCCTGGAGCAAGTTGGGCAGACGTTTCCCCGGATGAGGTCATGGAGGGCCGGCTGGTTGGAGCTGGACCCCGATCTGCCGCCAAAGCCGTTCTGCTCCCCTTTGCCAAGCCAGGAATTCCTTTGCCACCTCCAGGCTGAAAGGCTTTCCATCCACACTTGTCCAAAACGGATTGGGGGGGGGGAGCAAGTGGTGGTGCTCTGTGTTCTTGGCTGGTTCTTTATTTGTTTGGGAAAAGCCAGGTGCACGCAGCCGCCTAATTAATGCAAGGAGGAAAACAGCTCTCTCTCTCGTTTGCTCTCTGTCATTGTTTGCTTATTTTATTTACACACACAAACACATATTTCCCCCCCTTTTTACATTTCAGCAATGTATGCAAAATGCATCCTAAAACACTGCTCCTTGAAATCAGAAGGGGGTGAGGAGAAGGAATAGAAGCCTGAACAGGAAATCTCTTAGGTTTCATAGAATTGTAGAGTTGGCAGGGGACACCTAGCGGTCATCTAGCCCAACCCCCGTGCGATGCAGATGGTGCTTGTTGTCTGCTTTCTGCATTTGTGTGTGTGTGTGTGTAGAGAAAGGGAAACATGGAATCATAGAGTTGGAAGGTACCCCAGCAGTCATCTAGTCCAACTCTCCGCAATATAATCATCACAGCTAGAGAACCCTTGACAGTGACTCAATAATAATAATAATAATAATAATAATAATAATAATAATAATAATAATAATAATTTATTATTTATACCCCGCCCATCTGGCTGGGCTTCTCCAGTCACTTTGGGAGGCTTCCAACAAAGTATTAAAATACCGTAATGCATCAAACATTAAAAGCTTCCCTAAACAGGGCTGCCTTCAGATGTCTTCTAAAAGTCTGGTAGTTGTTGTTCTCTTTGACATCTGGTGGGAGGGTGTTCCACAGGGCGGGTGCCACCACCGAGAAGGCCCTCTGCCTGGTTCCCTGTAACTTGGCTTCTCGTAGCGAGGGAACCACCAGAAGGCCCTCGGCACTGGACCTCAGTGTCCGGGCTGAACGATGGGGGTGGAGATGCTCCTTCAGGTATACAGGACCGAGTCCGTTTAGGGCTTTAAAGGTCAACACCAAGACTTTGAATTGTGCTCGGAAACGTACTGGGAGCCAATGTAGGTCTTTCAAGACCGCTGTTATGTGGTCTCGGCGGCCGCTCCCAGTCACCAGTCTAGCTGATGCATTCTGGATTAGTTGCAGTTTCTGGGTCACCTTCAACGGTAGCCCCATGTAGAGCGCATGGCAGTAGTCCAGGAGGGAGATAACCAGAGCATGCACCACTCTGGCGAGTGAAATAAGGTTTGGGACTTTTTAGTCCAGAGAGAAAGTGAGCAAGAGGCGACATATTTAAACTTACGGCACTTGCTCCCCCAGAAGGCAGGGGTGGCCACCATCTTGGGTGGCTTCAAATGAGGACGGGGGTCAAGTCACAGAGAAGGAAAGGGCTACTGATGGTTGGTAGCCAGAATGGCTGTGCTCTGCCTCCACAATCAGAGGCAGCATCACTTCTGAATCCCTGTTGCTGGAGGGGAGAGGCCTCTTGTACTCGAATCCTGCTTGCAGGCTCCCCAGAAGAGAGGCATTGGGCTTGGCCACTGTGAAAACACGGTGCTGGACTTAGGTGGGCTACTGGCCTGATCCAGCAGGCTTTTCTTGTGCTGTTAGAACAGTGTACACTTTAAGAGCGCTCTCTATAAAATATAAACTCTTCCCCTCTTTTCGCTGGGATTTTTCGGGGAGATGGCGGGAGAATCGAGTGTGTTCCTGTCCCAGTCGATTCTCAGCACTTGGCTTTTCAGAGCTGGGGGGGGGGCGCCTTGTTGGGGAACTGCCTGGGAGGCTCCCTCTCTGTTTCCTTTTGGCCGGATCATTCCCTCCTCCTCGCAGTTTCTGGCAAGAGAGCGCAGCTCGCGATCTCTCCGGGTCGCAGCCTGCCCTCGCATTCCACGCAGGGTGCCTGGGGCCTTTCCGCCAGCGAGAGGCGGGCAGGCTCCCTCTGAAGGTCATCTCTGGGGGGGAGGGAAATGGCACCCGCCTCAAACGGAGCTTTTGTTCCGCCAGGCTTCGCTCCCCCAGTGGAAACGTTGGCCCGCTGCCGCCCCCCCCCCGAGAGTTCGCGCTCACAATTGCTGTAGTGAGCAGGTGGAGGTTGGGGCAAGAGCCAGGGAAGGGAGTAGGTGAGGGCAAGTCAGTGGATAAAACTATGCCCAGACGGAGATAGCAAAAAGCGTTTCTCCCTCTCTCGTAAAACTAGAACTCATATTCCAATGCATAGTGAAACTATGGAACTCCCTGCCACAGGAAGCAGTGGGGGTCCCCAACTTGGATGGCTTTAAGAGAATAAGTACTTGTGGGCATACAAAGAAGCTGATTGCTGGGAGATTCAGGGCAGAGGGAATTGTTTTGTTGTTTGTATATTACATTTGCATGCCACCTTGTACTTCCATCGAGCTCAAGGTGGTGTATGTACATGGTTCTCCTCTTCCCCCTTTTCACCCTCGCAGCAACCCTGTGTGGTAGGTTAGGCTAAGAGATGGTGACTGGCCCCAGGTCACCCACGGAGCTTCATGGTCAAACGCTGGTCTCCCAGGTCCAGTGCTTTAACCACACCGGCTGCACTAAAGTCATTCTGCACCTAGTGTGTAGTTAAACTGTGGAACTCCCTCCCACTGGAGGCAGTGATGGCCTTTAAAAGAGGGCAAGACAAATTCACGGAGGAGGAGAGGGCTATCGATGGCTACTAGCCATGGTGTCTGTGCTCTGCCATCGCTATTGGAGGCAGCAATGCTTCGGAATCCCAGTTGCCGGAAACTGCAGGGGGGAGGGTGCGGCCCTGTGTTCGAATCCTGGTTGCTGATTTCCCATCAAGCCCTTATGCTCCAGGCGTTAACTGCCTTTCTCTTCCTGCTCTCCCAGGTTCCATCCCGTCGGCGAAGCGCACCGGGATCCCAGCCCCGCGGGAGCTATCGACTGCCCCGGGCAGAGACAAGGCGGCCCTGAGACCCAGGAAGGCTCAGCCCAGCCCCACTTCCTCCGGGGCGCCGACGCCCACCAAGCATTCGCGCCCGGCCCCCAAGTGCAAGAATGAGGGGGACGCCGGCGATAAGGCCACGCTGGAGTCGCAGGTCAAGGAGCTGCTGGCCGAGGCCAAGGCGAAGGACTCGGAGATCACCAAGCTGCGGAGCGAGCTGAAGAAGCACCAGGACCGGGAATGGGTGCACTGCGAGCTGGACCACCCCGCAGGGGTGTCGCCAGCCGAGGCGGAGCCCCTGGTCCGCACCCTCCAGGACCAGAACCGGGCTTTCCAGAGGGAGCTGCTGAGCCTCGGGGAGGAGAACCGCCTCTTGAGAGAGAAGCTCAGCCGCCTGGAGCAGTCACCGCTGTCAGACACCCTGAGCAGCAGCGGGGGCTGCGGAAGCAGCCTGGCCACCCCCACCACGCAGGAGTCGAGCTTCGGCAGCCCCACGCAACCCTCCGGGAACCCCCGGGCCAACGGGGGCACAGCCCCCCTGCGGAACTCGGGGTCGTCCAGCAGCGACGTCACCAAGGCGTCCCTGTCCCCGGACGCCTCAGACTTTGAGCACATCGCGGAGGCGCCGTCCAGGCCCCCGTCATCAGGGAGCCACCCCTCCCAGGCCCCGCAGGACTCCCCCACCGGGAGCTCCCCCAACAACGCCAGCGACCTCTCGGTGGCCTCGCTGACGGAGCGGATCCAGAGGATGGAAGAGAACCACCACTGCACGGCCGAGGAGCTGCAGGCCACGCTCCAGGAGCTCTCCGACCAGCAGCAGGTTGTGCAGGAGCTGACAGCAGAGAACGAGCGGCTGGCCGAGGAGAAGGCCCTGCTGGAGGGCTCCTTCCGGCAGCACCGCGAGAGAGCCGAGCAGCTTGGCCAGGAGAACGAGAAACTGGCGGCCCTCCTGCAGGAGCGGCCGGCTGGCGACGACGGCAAGGCCAAGACCATCCAGGAGCTGGAGCAGCGGTGCGGGGAGCTGCAGGAGAAGGCCCAGTTTGAGCGGGAGAAGCTACTGAACATCCAGCAGCAGCTGACCAGCAGTTTGCGCGGCCTGGAGAGGGAGCACCAGGAAGCCCAGGCGGCCACCCGGGGCCTGCGGGAGGAGGCCGAGCGGCTGGGAGGCCTGCTGGAGACAGAGAGGCAGGGCGCAGCCGGTCTGGCCAGGGCCCTGGAGGACTGCAAGGTGGCCCTGGAGGGGCTGAGGATTGAAAACGGCTCGCTCCGGGCCCAGCTGGACAGCGCCAAGCAGAAGGCGGCGGACATGGACACCGTTGGGCGGGGCGGGGACCCCGGCGCCATGCAGGAGATGCTGAAGGGAGCCCGCGGGGAGAGGGACCAGCTGGAGCTGGCCTGCACGGAGCTCAGGCAGGAGCTGCTGAAGGCGCACAGTGAGGTGAAGACCCTGCAAGGGCAGCTGGCCAAGGTAAGGATTGCTGGGGAGTGGGGAGAGCTCAGCGGAGCCTCCAGATGCAGGGGCAGTCTATCCCTAAATGTCGGCTGCTGTGAAGCAACGCCAGGGCTGCTTCCCAGAGGCTTCTGGCTCACCGTTGTGAGAGACCTAGTGAACCTGCCGGGCTTTTCTTGTGTTGGGTCGGTGCCCCTGGCTGTTGCACCAGAAGGTTGGTGGTTCGAGCCCACCCAGGGATGTTAATGTGGGCAGGATTCTTGCACTGCAGGCGGGTTGGTCTAGATGAATCTCAAGGTCCCTTCCAGCTCTGTGAGTCCATACGGTTGATCTACATTCTGCCTTAACCCCAAGGCTCCCAAAACCAGCGAGCAGCATTCATATGCAAGAATGCAAATGAAATATACAATAAAAGCACAATATTTTCAGCCATCGAAACAAAATTTTAGAAGCATCAAAATCTTGTAATCAGGTAAGGTTTTCCTAGGCACCGTGCCCTGGAGGTCGCAGAAACCTTCCTTTTTAACTTCCTTCTTTGCAGGAGTGAAGAAGTCGACTGAATCACCTTTTTGGTGTTCCTTCCCTCAGACCCTGTTAGATGTTAGTCCAGACCGCTCAGCATACTGGCTTTCATAGCTCATGTGCATAGAGATTTCTGCTCCCTCAGAGGGCCTAGATCTGTTGCTTTCTGGAGTTTGTCTCGGCTACGTAGCTGGACCCCATTTTCTTGTAGCGGATTTGCACCGTTTGCAAGAGGTCAGCTGCGCTGATGCTAACAGGGAAAGGAAGGAAGGACTCTGGTTCCTTGCTCCCTGAATACTGAAAGTTCTGGACAGCGTGTGTAGTTTGGTCCCTCTTGCCCTGTTTTATATACTTGTGAAGCAGTTTCCACACAGGGCATTTACTGTGAAGTAGCCACGCTCTGTTCTCTCCCTCTTTGTGGAGCCGTGAGCAAAACGGCTCTATTTGGTTTCTCCCTTTCCCCCTGGCAGCTTGTAAAATCTTCACTGTTTTGATTCAGTTAAATAGAATAATAGAATTGTAGAGTTGGAAGGTACCCAAGGATCATCTAGTCCAACCCTCTGCAATGCAGGAATATTTTGCCCAACATGAGGCTTGAACCAACAGCCCAACCAGATCCCTGTGGGAAGCCCAAGAGCTCTCTGCCCTCCTGTGGTTCCCAGCTACTGATATTCCAGACTGCCTGGTTATGGAGGCAGAGCTAAGCCCTTAACCTCCATGAATTCACCCCTTCCTCTCTTAATGCCATCCAAGCTGGTCGCCATCACTGTCTCCTGTGGGAGGGAGTTCCACAGTCCAACGGCACCCAGAGAGCCAAGAGTTAGCCACTCCTGGTACAAACAAGATGGACACAGGCCAACCAGCAATCCGATTGAGTCTGAAGCCTCCCCTGTGCATCCAAAATCTGGGCAACACAGTCACAAGCTCCCTTCCCTGCAGAACTGCATCCGTTTGGACATTTAGCTGAATGACCCTATTCACCGCAATTGCAGCAATTTCCTCCTTCCTGGTCCAGCCCTTCAGCACTTTCCCCCCTCCTGCCCCAGACAGATGGACCTCATTAGCAGCTCGGTGGTTTGTTTGTTTTCCGAGAGAGACCAGGTGCTCTCGCTGTGCTCAGAGAAAGGGGGGAAACACAATGGATGAGTGCATGTTAATTCTCTTGGCGAGTCTCGCACTCGTAACCCAAGCCTGCAATTAACCTTCGCTGCTGCCCTGCTTGGAAACCCCACCTCCCACAGTTAGGGAGCGGCCCGTGGGAAGAACTTTTGCCGGGACGGGGGGAGCCGGGATACCCTGCCAAAAGTCACCACCTGATTTATAGAGAAGTGGAAACTCTAGGTGTGTTTTTGGCCGAGGCTGGCGATGACCGTAGCAAGTGCGAAGGAGTGGGATGGTTGCTGGGCTGTATGGAAATCTGCAGAGAAGCTGATGCCTATTTAAAAATCGTTGTTTAACGGGGGTTTAAACTGCCGAAAGATTTTTTTAAAAAAACAACAACACAGACATCCTAAGTTTCATCCTTTCCTTCCACTTAGATTTGGGGTTGTCACCACCTACATTCTGCTCAGAGTTGAAACTGGTGGACCCATTGACTTCTGTGGGTCTTCTCAGTAATGCTAATATTCCCAGAACTGGGTGTTCTCCTGTCATCTGTTACTGTATTTTTCGCTCTATAAGACGCACCAGACCACATGATGCACCTAGTTTTTGGAGGAGGAAAACAAGAAAAAAAAATATTCTGAATCTCAGAAGCCAGAACAGCAAGAGGGATCGCTGTGCAGCGAAAGCAGAAATCCCTCTTGCTGTTCTGGCTTCTGGGATAGCTGCGCAGCCTGCATTCGCTCCATAAGACGCACACACATTTCCCCTTACTTTTTAGGAGGGAAAAAGTGAGTCTTATAGAGCAAAAAATATGGTATATTGTCTGCCTCCTCCTCCGGATTTAGTTCAAAGCTCTCCTGATCACGTTCTCAAGGCTCTTAGCAAGCACATTATTGCCAACTGCTGTGAGGTGCAAGCCCATCTCTTGCCAGAACTCCTTCTTCAAGGAAGCGGAGACCATGATCCAAGCAGCCAAACCCTTCCTGGCGACTTCCGCTATTTCCCCCGCTCTTCCTGGGACACAGCCTTTGACAGGAAGGAGCGTTGGAAAGACCACCTGCATCCCAGGGCCCTTCAGTTACCTGCCCAGAGCCCCATGGTCCCTTCCAACACCTTGAAGGCTGTGTCTGGCAGTATTGTTGGTGGCCACATGAATCAGGAGGATGGGGTTGTGGTCAGTGGGCTTTATAAGGCTTGGCAACTTCTTTCTCTCATTGTGAGAAGAAAGCACACCTCCCGGGACATCCTGTTCCCTCTGCACATGGCTGCCTCTGTCCCCTCTCCTCACCACAAATCTCTTCCACACGGTCTTCTGAGGTTGGCAACTTGCTGGCCCAGAATCAGCATCCAAGGTGAGGGCATGGAAACGATTTTGCAGCTCCGCTAACACAGCCTGGTTCCTGACGGTCCTGTTTCTGTATGTCACACTCCTCCAGAGGTTCGTCTCCTGCAATGAGCGAAGAACTTCCTTTTATCTGTCTCAAATCTTCCAACATTCACCCATGAGTTCTGGTGCCCATGAGTTCTGGTGTTGCAAGAGATTATTGCGGCCAGGCTATCCGTCCCTGTCCAGGAGCAGCCAGAGGTGGCTAGACTCCCCAAATAAGACAGCAAACCCAGTTTATTGGGGCAGGCATCACAGATATGGTCCTTTTCATTTTTTTTTATTTAAATGGAAGCTGGTGTTCTCTGGGGAATTAAACACTATGTGCTCTCCACCTGCACTTATCGGTGGCACCTTAGCATCGCACAGTGCAATAATAGAATGATTGTAGAGTTGGAAGAGACCCAAAGGGTCATCTAGTCCAGCCCCCAGCGAAGCAGGGATCCTGGTTCGACTTCTCACCCTTTTCTCTCCTTCCGTCCAGACTGAGAAGGAGCGCGCTCAGCTGAAGGAGACCTGCGACCGTCAGGCGGACCAGCTCAGCCGAACCAACCTCAAGCTCCAGGAGAAGATGTCGGAGAACGAGGCCGAGTTCAAGAACCTGAAGGAGACCATCTTTGAGCTGGAAGACCAGGTGGAGCAACACCGGGCGCTCAAACTGCACGACAACCAGATCATCAGCGACTTGGAGAGTAGGTGGAACCAAGGGGGGGAAGGATTTAGGACAGTGTTGTTGTTGTTGTTGTTGTTTAGTCGTTTAGTCATGTCCGCCTCTTCGTGACCCCATGGACCAGAGCACGCCAGGCACTCCTGTCTTCCACTGCCTCCCGCAGTTTGGTCAAACTCATGCTGGTAGCTTCGAGAACACTGTCCCACCATCTCGTCCTCTGTCGCCCCCTTCTCCTTGTGCCCTCCATCTTTCCCAACATTGGGGTCTTTTCCAGGGAGTCTTCTCTTCTCATGAGGTGGCCACAGTATTGGAGCCTCAGCTTCAGGATCTGTCCTTCCAGTGAGCACTCAGGGCTGATTTCCTTCAGAATGGAGAGGTTGGATCTTCCTGCAGTCCAGGGGACTCTCAAGAGTCTCCTCCAGCACTATAATTTAGGACAGTATGTAGAGAGAAATTGCAAGCAGGTTATGGAGTCGGCAGGGATTGCTTGAGATTCCCGCCCTCCAATAAAGAAATAATTTTCAATTTAGTGCTGCCTGTTTGGGAAGGAAGCGGGGGGGGGGGGGAGAGGCACAGCATGCCTTTCACAACAACAAGTGAAGGATGTCGCCAGGCTGCTGTTCCAAGCAACAAATATCCGATAAGATGAAGTGGGGGCAGAAGCCTTTTGCAGGGGCAGAAACAGGGTCCAAAAAGAGCCGGTGGTGGTGTAGTGGTCAGAATGTCAGACTAGGGCAACCAGGGTTCAAATCCCCTCTTGGACATGAAGCTCAGCGGGTGTGACTCTGGGCCAGTCACTGCACCTCTCAGCCCAGGCCTACCTCACAGGGTTGTTGCTGGGGGTTATATGAGGAAGGGGAGAACGACGCACACGCCGTCTTGAGCTCGTTGGAGAAAAATAGTGGGATATAAAGGCAATAAAATAATAAGATGATTGCTGAATTGGGGCCGGCCGGCATGTGAGATCGCCACCTGCTGGCGAAGCTGTTTTGCAAGCTGAGACAGAAGCAAATTAGCTAGGTTAGGGCTACGATCACTTAATTGGGGAGTAAGCCCCACTGTGTACAGTAAGACTCAACTTTTGAGTAAATGTAGGGTTGTGCTGCCAAAGGTGTTCTGGGCATCAGCAAGTTTTTTAGTGTTTGGACTCTGAAGAAGGGTATTTTATTCCATGCTGTGCATTCTTTTAAAACTGCAAGCCGTTTTGGGGGGCAGAAAGGAGGTCTGGCTCAAGATAAGGTCACTTCCCTGTGTTACCTTGGCAGTGTCTTCGGTGCCCTCCCTCTCTGTCCTATCTCAGTAGACTCTCCCTACCTTCCCTGTTCCCAGGTAATCTACTGAAAATGGAAGTCCAGAAGACGGATTTGGAAAGGCAGCTGAAGACCCTGAACAAGCAGATGAAGGTGAGAAGGGAGCTTGGTGGCAGGACATCTGCCTTGCATGCAGAAGGTTCCAAGTTCAGTCCTTGGCAGCATCCCCAGGTGGGGCTGGGGAGGACCCCTCACTCAGAACCACGAGGTCTGGAATCCCGACAGGTGTCCATCCGACCTCTGCTTAAAAGCCTCCAGCTTTAGAACAAACTCAGGTGTCACCAATACGGCTGTCGCATTTCCAAAACTTAGCACCTGCTAAAAACTCTTCTGTTTCAACAAGCCTGCCCAAACGAAAGTCAACGTAATTTTAATCTGTTTTAGCGTTTTAACTTTTGTATGTTTTAAAGTCGGGCGGTGAATTTGTCTCGATTTTAATGCTTTATCTTTTTCAAACCCCTTTGAGGCTTTTTTTAAAAAAAATCAAGCGGTGTTTGAATTTCATTAAATGAATATGTAAGAGGAGGGTCTCTGCCCGAAGGAGCTTACAATCTAAGAAGAGGCTCCAAACCGGGGGGGGGGGGGAGTGTCCTTCTGCAGCCTCCCTCCCACGCAAAGTGAGAGCGACTGTCTTGTTGTGCCGGCGTCCACGAGAACTGATGCCAACCGCCCTCCAACCTCCCTGCGGTGCTGGCCGCTTTTGTCGGGCGAGTTTCAACCTCTTGCTTCCTCTCCTCTCCCCTCCCTCTTTCCCTCCGTCTCCAGGAGGACACGGCCGAGTGGCGCCGCTTCCAAGCCGACCTGCAGACGGCAGTGGTCGTGGCCAACGACATCAAGTGCGAGGCCCAGCAGGAGCTGCGGACGGTGAAGCGCCGGCTGCTGGAGGAGGAGGAGAAGAGCGCCCGGCTGCAGAAGGAGCTGGATGAGGCCCAGGGCGGAAGCACAAGGTGCGTGGGGCACCGGGCCAGTGGCTCTTTGTAGGGGTCGCAGGCACCCAGGGAAGTTTGCACTCCCTTTGCTGTCCATGCCTTCGCATTCTTTCTCTGTGTGTGCCCTTTTCCAAGCAGGTTCCGTTGCATTTCCTGTTTTATTTTTGTACGCAAAGAGCCTGTCTTCCATGTATCGCATGTCATCCGGGGCCCTTTGAGAATCGCCTTTCCCTTTGGCCAACAACGCTCTGAATTTACTTCAGTGAACCGCACCAGTTGGGGATGTTCAGGGCAGCTTTTACTCATACAGAACAAAGGTAGACTTCCCAGGCCTGTAAACTACATGGGCTTAGAGAGAGGCATCTCCTTCGCCTTTGCTTTGCCCATGCATAGAAATGAAGGGATGCGGGTGGTGCTGAGGTCTAAACCACGGAGCCTCTTGGTCTTGTTGATCAGAAGGTCGGCGGTTCGAATCCCTGCGGCGGAGTGAGCTCCCGTTGCTCTGTCCCAGCTCCTGCCAACCTAGCAGTTCAAAAGCATGCCAGTGCAAGTAGATAAATAGGTACCGCTGTGGCGGGAAGGTAAATGGAGTTTCTGTGTGCTCTGGTTTCCGTCACGGTGTCCCGTTGCGCCAGAAGCTGTTTAGTCCTGCTGGCCACATGACATGGAAAGCTGTTTGCGGACAAACGCCGGCTCCCTCGACCTGAAAGCGAGATGAGCGCCACAACCCCATAGTCGCCTTTGATTGGACTTAACTGTCTAGGGGTACTTTTCCATTTTAGAAATTAAGTCACGTTCTCATAGGGAAAAGCACATCTGTCAGGGCTGGATGCCTGCTTCGGCAGCAAGAACAGGGTGCCCGCTGCACAAACATTCTGAGTGAGCAGATTCTTCTAACAATACCCTTCCGCACTCCCTTTTCCCTTCTCTTCACATCCTTCTGCCTCCCACGTGGCTAAGAGGAGGAATGTAGAAATTTCTGCTTTTAATGAACCGCACTTCCCCGTGTCGTCCCAACCAGGAACTGTTGGTGAACTATGCAGGCAACTCCCCATTTACATACAGCTGCCAGGAGCCTGGCAGTGGGACCCTGAAATGAGGAGCACCCTGGAGAGTCCTGGCTCATAAGGAGACCCTCCCCCGAGCCCGAAGAGGGCTTTGTTGAGGCTGCTCAGCCTTCCTGCCCAGCAACTGATGGGCAGGGTGGTGCATTGACCGCCGCCACTTCCTCGCACCTGAGCAGTCTCAGCAAAGCCCCACTGCCCCTCCAGCTCACGAGGAGACCCTCCCTGGACCCCTAAAGAGGACATTATCTTTGGGCTCTCGTGAGCCAGAGGCTTGTTGAGGCTGCTCAGCTGATACGCAAATCACTGTCCCTCCAGCTCGTTTCATCTTGTTCCTTCTCATGCGCCTCACAGTAAACCGTGGTTTGTTGGGCTCTCATGCACCTCACACTAAACCATGGTTTGACTGGCTCCGCAGTCCAGAGGGTCTCACCCTGCTCGTGAGCCAGTCCCTCTTGTTCCTCCCGTCCCGCAAACGCAAGCAAAATGCCCGTCGTCATGGCGACTGGGATGCGTGCAAAAGTGAGCAAGGGTTTCCGGTATACAAAACACCCTGAGGACGAACTTCCATTTCCTGCAGGAACACATTTTTTTAAGGTTGTTCATTTGGTTAATTTGAAGAGCGAACAGCAGCCGGGGGTCAGCTGAGGACCCTCTTCCTTTGCTGGCGTGAAGGGGAACTTGTTCCTAAGGGAAACCGTGGGGGGGGGGGTCTCTGGTGAAGGTTTATCTTCAGTTGATCTGAAGGGCAGGTTTATCTTCAGTTCTCAGTGGCGCTTCCAACTGCGATTTCTTGGTCGCACCAGCATGTGGCAGAATGCTGGCAATTGACGTTTTTTAGAGTGTGTGTGTGTGAAAGAGAGAGGCTTACCTCTTTTCTACCTTGGGAGTCAGCTACATTTCATTCAAACATGTTATTGAGGTGGGGGGGTGTTGCAAGGGGACCCGACAGATCTGTGAAGGCGGAGGTGAGGTCTTTTCAGTGGCGGCTTGGCCTGATTGGCTGCGTTGAACTTCCAGGATCAGAGGCCGTCTATCCTTGATTGCAGGTTTCTGAAGAGCCCCCACAAATGAGGGCTGCGGCCTTCAGCCCTTGTTTGCTGCAGTTGGTCTAGGCCAGGGTTTCTCAAACTTTGGTCCCCCGCCTGTTGTGGGGCCACAACTCCCGTCATCCCTGACCACGGGTCCTGCTAGCTAGGGATGATGGGAGTTGTAGTTCAACCACAGCCGATGACCCAAGTTTGAGAAACCCTGGCCTGGGCCTTTGGCCTGATCCAGCAGGTCTTGGAGTCATAGAATTGCAGCGTTCGAAGGAAGCCAAAGGGTCATCGAATTCAAACCTCTGCAATGCAGGGGTCACTGCTAAGCAGAAAACCACAGCTGCAAGCAATCTGTTGCACTTTCACACATGCACAGATATGCACACACAACGGAAATGCCATGTGTCTGTCCCCTGGATGTGTAAAATATCAACCCTAGTTGGATGCACTCCTGTTCAGACCTGCTCCTTCAGTGTTTCCAGGTCAGGAGATGCAGACGGACTGTTTTTCCTGCTGGGTCCATGATATGGAAAACATGAGATGAGGAACTATCTCTAAAAAAAACACCCTCAAGCCTCACCTGGTTCTCCCAAAGGGCGTGTTTTCTGTTGAAGGAGTCTTGCTTTATCAACCTGCCTCTCTTGTCTGTTTCGCTCGGTGTTCTCCCCCTTTTCCCCGCCTCTGTCCAGCTTCCTTGTCGTATCGCAAATTCGATTGCGCCGTGGAACCTCCAAGCAGCCAGCAGCGCCGAAACCACCCTGATTCTGCTGACTTTTTTTAGTCCGTAACATTATTCATTACTCGTTGCAGTGGGTCTGGCCCACCCCACACACTTGTGGGGCGGATCAGCCTACTGCATCTCTGGGCGCGTGTTGGAGGGGGCAGTTTTTTGTCCTCCGCAGACAGCGATACAGCGAGACCTCTTAAAGCCAAGGAAACGTCAGCTCTGTGGCCGGACTTGGCAGTGCAAATTTGCATAATTTATTTTGCATAATTATGGAGTGAAGAGAGGTATGAAGGCTCTGAACCTCCTTTCCTCTGACACCCTCCATGTGATTTCAAGAATATCTCTGCCCATTCATAAGGACTAGCAGCTTGCTTTTTCTTTTTGCAAAGGAAAGCTGAGGTCCTCAGTCTACACAGCCTGTCCTGGCCCCCCAAAACTAGCCTCCGGCACCTCAAGGGCAGTGGAGGATGCTGTCTTGCCACCAGCGTCAGGGTAAAACTGAGCTGTCGGCCTCTCTGTGGGGGTGCCATCAAACCGCCTGCCCTTCCAGCTTGGAGTGCCTGTCATTTGACTTCCTTCCGACTTCTTTCCCACAACAACACAAGCCCCCCTTTCTCTCCACCACTTTCACTCTCACATTCCCTTTCGTTCCTGGAGAGGATACAGAGCGCAAACCCCCCGAGGTCTCCAAAGCACACCTGAACTGAAGGTAAGAGGTTCTCTGGCGGTGCAAAGGGCAAAAAACCCACCCCTCACGCCTGCTCCCAGCCCTAATAACCCTCTTCCTTCCCACATTTTTTTTTTGCTCTTTGCACATGCCCCGAAGGCTGCATTGTGCTTTAACAATTTTATTTCCATTTGTTTGCTTTCGTTGCTTTTTTTAACCTCCCTTTCTCTCTTCTAGAGTCCAGCTTTGCGCTGTGTGTGTGTACTAAGCCCCCTCGTCCGCTGGTGTCTCCCCCTCACGTCCTGTTCCATGTGTGTCGCGGCTGTCCCGTCTTGCAGAGGCTTGAGAAGGCTGCCGGGCTCTCGCTTTTAACGGTCACTCCCCAAAATGGGGGGGCGGGGAGGGGAGACCTTTTGTTTAACACCCCCCCCCCCCGTCTCCCTCTTGATCACAGTTTCAGAGGAGCCTGTCTGGAGCGGAGAAGAGGTTTGTTTCGCAGGCGTGATTGGGTTCAACAGTGGTGTGGGTTATTATTTACTATTTTTCATTTATTTATCGCGTCACTTTCACCCAAAGGCCCAGGGGTGCCTTAAAAGCAATTTAAAACAACTCACAGCCATAAAAATAAGGTGGCAGCTCATGTGTCAATAGCCAGAGCAAAAGAGGCGTGTCTTCGGCATTCCCCAAAGGCTGTGCAGTGAAGGGGCCAGGCACCACCTCTGTGGGGAAGGAGTTCCCCAGCTTGGGGGCCATCCCAGAGAAGGCCTCGCTGAGGGTGGAGGAACTACCATGAGCGCCTTTCCCTCTGTCTCAAGATATTTGGGGCCTGAGTTGTTTAGGCCTTTAAACACCAACGGATAATGGTACAAAAAACTCTGGGCAGAGTCAAAGGATCTTATTTTGGCAGGAGTCTTGACCATTGTCGGAGGCGATGAGAACCTTTCCAAGGAGGGCTGAGAAGCTGATAATAAAAAAAATTGTTCAAAATTCAGGGAGGGAGGTTGTGTGTATTCTTTCTCAGCAATCCATACAACTACTCCTCCCTCATGTGAAAAATGGGCCTCAGGGCTGCCTTGCAAAGATCAAAGTTCTTAGTCAACAGCAGCAAATCGTTGCTCCCGTCTGCCTCTGATTTCCCATGAATGGTCTGAAAAGGGGCTGTGGGATGAAGACCCCCCCCTCCAGTTTGCAAGCACTTCCCAGCCTGGTCGCCTGGAGAATGATTCCCCTTGCCACAGGCGACTCCCAGTTCCCGTCAGGCAACAGGGTCAGGGACAATGGGAGCTGGACGCAGAATGCATGGGCCTTCTGGACATTGTTGGGCTCCAGCTCCCATCACCCCTGACCACTGGGCATGCTGGGTGGGGCTGGTGGAAGGAGGGAGTCCACTGACGTCTCATCCTGGATGGAGGCAACGTTGCGTGAGCTTGATACTCCAGTGGCCTGGCTCAGTATACGTTTCAGGTGTGGGGGGTTTCAGTTCATCCATTTTTTTGGACTCCGCCTCCTGTCAGCATCCCTTAAAGCCCACCTTTGGTCTCCCTTTCTCTTTCCACAGATCTCTGATCCCAGTCAATTAGCCTGGATGAAACACACCGCCCAGCCCAGGGGCTCAGGACCGCCACATGTAACAGCTCCTCCTTGAAAACGTGGGTGAAGAATACAGGGTTTTAAACCGGGAAAGAAACATCTGAGCACTTACAACAAAATGATTTTCCCGGCATTTTCTCCAGACCGTCATTCCTGCGTGTTCTCTGTCTTTTTTCCTCTCCAAAACCTAACTTTTTAAGGGGGAGATTTATTCTCCCTGAAGGCTACGTGAAAGCAATATGTGAGACGCTGAAGTTTCGGGGTTGCTGCAGGCCCCCAGTTTTGCATTCTGATGCTTCGAGGTTTTTAGAACGACCCAGCTCCGAACACGGGAAAGAGCTGGTAATCTGCACACTTGAGGTGCTCCGCTGAGAACGACCTGCCGCCGCACGTACCTCTTTGTTCTGGGTTTGCCACGGCAACTGTCCACACGGAGCACGAAGCAAATGTCCGTCCGGTGGGGCTGAGAGTTGCCCATCCATCACCTGGCGGTCTTCACCTGCCTGGATGCTTCCTCAATGTCCAGCGACAGGGACCAGCCACTAGGTGGCAGTGCACGACTTGAAACCCAGAAACCCATTTGCTGTTCTGCAGCCTATGTTCTGCATACCACTTGCTGCTGCTTTTCCTGAGATCTGAAGGCGGGAAAGAAGAAAGGGCAGAGGGCAGTGAGGGTCAAGCGAGGATGCCCTCCGTAGCTGCACTACAGAGCCGTCTTCCTGCGCCCCCACTTCTCCCCCCTTTGCAAACTTGGAAGCTCCTTGAATTCTGACTTGCAGGGGGGCGCTGTGGGTCTCTCCAACTTGAAGCCACCCTTTTGGATTACAAGAATGCTTTTAAAACGTTGGGCTTGTGTCGCTGGCGTTTCAGCCCGGGAAATGGCTCCTTTTCCCCCAGACCAAAAGCACCAAGCTGGTGGATCCCTGGACCCCACGACCCTGCAGAGAGTCCTCTCTACTGAGCCGGCAAAAGGGTGGTCCCATCTATCCCTTGTGAAGGCAATCGGAAGCCCACGTTTTGTTTTATTTTGTTCCTCAGAATCTTTACTCAGGGGAAGTCTGTGGCATGACCGACGCTCATCCTGAAATGTCCTGTCTCTGCATTCTTGCAGAACAGTTGCTGAGAAATTTGCACAAGTTGACTTTGAGGGTCGGCCGCGGCCAGCCTCTGAGCCAAATATGGATCGGAGCCATTTAGCCCTCCAGCCCCAGAGATGCAAGAAAGAGCATGGATGAACAGTGTCTTCTCTCGTTATTTCCCCCCAGGGGTCCTTGGCTTGTTTCCTCCCGCCGCCTTCTCATTGTAGCTCCTCTCACAAGTCCCCGGGAGGTAGAATGTTGTGAAATTCCCTTCCAGTCGGTTTCTTTTAAGAAGTGCCGTTTAACTTGAAGATTCGCTTCTTCTTTCCTCCTCTCTTCCCGTCGCATTTTCCTTTTGTGCCGTGACCGTGCGCCTGCAGGCAGGGACTCATCTCTCACCTTGATTGTCTGTATGTAAGCCACTCAGCTTTCGGGCTGAGGAGCGGGTTGCAAACACTCCAGATCAGTAACAGCAAGGGGAGGGAAACTTCCAGCCTCGCACTCCTGGGGCCCTTGCGTAGTTTCGCAGAAGGCATTGGGGTGCAGAGGAACACTGGGATCCCAGCAGGTCTCTGCTGAGATTGTGCGACACATACGAACTTCAGACACTTCGCTCGATCAGAAGCACTGAGGTCAAGCCTGGAGGCCCACAACCTCCTCTCATGGGTGTTGGGGAAACCCACAAGGGCACCCGCCATGGGGCAGATCCCACCTGCAGACACTGGTGTGCAATTTGGGAATGCTCTGCGATCGGACCACTTGACTTCCATACTTGTAAACATGCTTGAACCGGTAATGATGACAATTTGCTGAGCCACGTGTATATATGTCTGTGTGTAAGAGAGGGAGGGAGACTAATATTTCAACAGACCTGTACAAAACTGCAAATAAATCTGCGACTGGCAGCCAGGTGCCCTTCTCCGCCTCTTCTCTCTATACCTATGTCAGTTTAAAATAACTGCTGCGCCTTCCTTAAACGTAGATGTGATCACAGTGGATCTCCCGTGTGTGTGTATGTGTAGATTTCTACCTGGCGAGCACATCCACACAGGTGATGCTGGCTAGCTGCGCGGTAAGGCTGTACCGCTGTTTACGTGAAGCCTCCAGCTCCTGAGGCAGTCTACCTCTGAAGACCATTGGCTGGGGAGCAACGGTGAGAGAGGCAGGCCTTGCCTCCAAGTCCCATGTCTGTGTGTTTTCCAGGAGGCACTGTGGGAAACGGGGTCCTGGAATAGACAGGCCTTTTGTCATATCTGCTGGAGAAAATCTTCTGTTCTGTGTGAGCACCTGCTCTTTTTTTGCACTATACATACGCAATAGCCACCTGTGCATTCATGCCCAGTAGCCCTTTGAACCCAGTAAAAGGGTTTTGTTGTCTCCAACCTGATGAGCTCCAGATATTTTAGGTCCACAACTCCTACCCACCCCAGGTCCAGACATGGCCACTTGGGCTGGGGGTGATAGGAGGTGTCGTCCGAAACAGGGCTGTGTCAGCTAGGGTTGATAGGAACTCTGGAAAAGCAAAGGCCATCGCAGCAGATTGGTGTTTAGCCGGCTGCCGCCTCGGGAAATGCTTAAAAACAACTTTGTCCTCATTTTATCATCACAGGGGGTCGGGCTGGATTATCCATTGGGTCCCTCCCAACGGCACAATTCTGTCATTCCCCACCTGAGCAAACCCCGTGCCCTTTTTCCTCTGGTCGGGTGCACAGCCCCAAGGGGTGGTAGTAATAATAATAATAATAATAATAATAATAATAATAATAATAATAATAATTTATTTATACCCCGCCCATCCGGCTGGGTTTCCCAGACTCTGGGTGGCTTCCAACAGAATATTAAAATACAATAGTCTGTCAAACATTAAAAGCTTCCCTAAACAGGGCTGCCTTCAGATGTCTTCTAAAAGTCTGGTAGTTGTTCTTCTCTTTGACATCTGGTGGGAGGGTGTTCCACAGGGCGGGCGCCATCACCGAGAAGGCCCTCTGCCTGGTTCCCTGTACCTTGGCTTCTCACAGCGAGGGAACCGCCAGAAGGCTGGCTGGAACCCCCCCGTCCTCATTCCCCTGCTCCGCTGCCCTCCTGCAGAATCCGACCTCTGCTTGGCCTTTTGTGCCCTGTTAAAAAAAAAACAGCCCAGCTGCTGCCCCTTGTACGCAGGAGCCGGAAGCACGCCACTCCAATCTGCTAAAAAGCGAAACTGAAAAAATCCTAGCGGATGTCCCTTCTTCCTAAATTCTGTTCCTTCCGCACCCTGTATTGGATCAGGCCAGGACTGGGGCGATCAGTCCCCAGGGGACTTTTTGCCCCTCTCACTGCTCTCCCCGTCGCTAGGCACAAAATCTGGGCATTTGGCAAGGGGCAGGTCAGGTGCTGTTCACCCGCAGACAGTGCCTCCATTGAGCTGTGAGCAAGGCCCCCCCACCTCGGCCTGCCGTTCATTGCCCCCGCTTCCCAGGGGCTCTTGTGCTGCAGAGACAAGGCTGGGATGCCAAAAGGGGGGGGGAGAGAACCCCCTCCATGTACACCTCCCCACCCCACCCCAAAGTATTCAGTGCCTATTAATAGCCCAGCCAAAGCCACGCAGCTGTTTGGGAATGGACTGGGTGCCAGGGGGAGGGAGAGAGAGAGAAGGGATCTCACGAGGCTCGGAGGAGAAAAGACAAGCTCATTCAGCGCAGAATCTGATGGTCTTTCATCCGTCTCGTGTGCCTGTTGTCATCATATCCCCTTTCCTGCATCCACATAAATTGCATTGCAGGTGGCGAGTCACATTTAAAAACGTTATTAATGGGAAAGCAACTGCTGCAGCCACGAGTCTCAAAAACTGACCACTCCAAAAGACCTTAAGTTTGTTGGTTTTCAAGGGGTACCATAAGAATTATACTTCTCGTTATGTTAAGCCTAGATAAGTTGTTTGGGGAACAGGGGGACAGAACAGCTGGTCCTCTGCACCTCTTAGCGTGAAATGCACCTTCCGATATCTCAAGGGCTGTTGCTTGGAATATGGAGCAATCTTGTTTTCTCCTGCTCTGGAGGGGTGGACCCAAACCCAAGTGACAAGAAAGGAGTTCTGACTAAACAGCAGGAAGAACTTTCTGACAGTAAGAGCTGTTCAACTGTGGGACGGTCTCCCTTGGAAGGTGGTGGTCTCTCCTCCCTTGGAAGTTTTCCAGCAGAGGTTGGACGGCCGTCTGTCATGCATGATCTAGTTGCAGATGCCCTCTTATCAGGAAGTCCGTTCTCCACAGTGTGGGAATCAGGCACCTCCTAACCTTTGGAACTCTCTGCCATTGCATATCAAGCAGGTAGACCATGGCTCTTCAATCCTGCTTTGGCAGTCAATGTTCCTTTTGCTGGCAGCAAATTATAAAGCTGGGGGGGGGGGGGAATGCAGCAAGAAATGATGATGAATATTTAGCTTTTGCATTATCTCTGTCCTCCTTAACGTTATTCAACAGTGCTTTTACATTATTTCTGTCACCCTTGTCATTATTTTATAGCGCTTTTACTTTATCTCTGTCCTCATTATACTGCATTGCTTTTACATTATCTTTGTCACCCTTACAGCGGGTCAGTGTTGGTATAGGAATGGGCCAATCTTGTCAATTTCAGTCTCTCTCTTTTCTCCTTCTTCAGTTCATTCTGCCACACTCCTGCATCTGTTTGCTGTTCGTTTTTTTCCCAAATCCTCATGAAAACTCTTCATCATTTTTCGGGAATATTTCTCCCAATATAGACACTTTTTGTTTTTGCAAGCAATTCCCCCCGACGTAATGCATTTTTGTATGCTGTTTTCGCTCGGACACACGAGTTGGGAACCTTTGGCGCCCTGATGTTGCTGTGTTGCAACTCCCAGCAGCTCCAGCAAGCATGGCCAATGTCGGTGATGGGAGTTCTAGTTCAGCAAGATCTGGAGGGCCAAAGGTTCTCCACATTATCCCATTTTGTTCCATTTGAAGAACTGCATCACAAAATCCAGAGACGTGCGGCTTTCTAAGGACAGCTGCACATTTGTTTCCCACGCTGTTTCAGGATTGCGAGGGGTTGGGCTGGATGACCTTTGGGGGTCCCCTCCAACTGTACAACTCGATGATTCCAGGAAGTGGGAAGGAAGTTCAAATGCAGACAAATGCAGGCAAAATCCCTGGGCCTGTGCTCTTTCACACCCACCCCACCAGGGTTTCCGCTCAGGGACTCCAGCAGATCGAGGGGATTCCTCCCTCTCACCTCCCTCTCATCTCTCCTTCCAGGCCAACCATCGAGGTGATGGACGCAGTCGAGGCGGATCCTGCCAGCCGCTGGCAGGGGGTCTCCGTCAGCCGTTCGTCGCCGACGCCCCCCGAGTCCCTGGCCACCGTCAAATCGTTGATCAAGTCGTTCGACTTGGGGTGCCCAGGTAAAAAAACCCAAAACGCCACGGAGCTGAGGGTCTCTTATTTCTCTGACAAATTGTCTTCTTGCGCCTCACCCAGCTCTCATTCGTATTCCCTGTATGGATTTGTTTGCAAATGCCTTTATACATACACCAGGGCTCTGTGCAGCACTATGCATGCAGCAAAACAGAATTTTAAAACAGTGCAAAATGGTGATTCAAATGCAGGGCTAATCGGGAGGGGAGACTCCTGCAGTTGCGCTAAAATCCTGCTCGTGGGCTTCCCATAATGGGCATCTGGTTGGCCACTGGGAAAACAGGGTGCTGGGGTAGAGGGGCCCCCTTTGGCCTGATCCAGCAGCCCGGCTGTTTCGATGCCATAGATGGAACCCAGGACCTCCATGCCAACAGATACTCTGCTGCTGAGCTGCAATCCTTCCTATATATGCCGAGTCAAACCTTACGTTTTAGACTGAAAACAAGGTGTGCTGCTGGATCAGACCAGCTTCCCTGCTTCCAACAGGGGACAGCCAGTTGCTTCTGGGAATCCTGCAGTCAGGCATTACAGGGCTTTTGGGGTGGATTTAAAAGGGGTTGGGCAAATCCATGCCTAAGGATAAGGCTGTCAATAGCTACTAGCCACTGAACGCCCCTGAATATGCCCCTGAATACCACTAATTGGGAATCACAAGCAGGCAGAGCGCTGTTTGAACTCAGGTCCTGCTTACAGGCTGCCCATTGGGGCATCTAGTAGGCCTGTGTGAGGACAGGATGATGACCCAGATAGGCCTTGTTCAGCCTGACCCAGCAGCCAGACTCTTCCTGCAGCCTTTTATAACACACTTCCTTCCATTTGACCTCACTTACCATCAGTGATGGCAGCATGTAGCCCTAGGCCTAGCTGGCACCTAGTTGGCCACATTGAGGGCAGGATACTGGCTTAGATTGGCCCTCTTGGGCCTGGTTTATATCTGGCGTCCATTTATATCTTGCTGCCCTCACTCTCCATTTGCCATCAGTGACGGCAGTGTGCAGCCAAATCCAGTTAGCCACCGTGAGAGCTGGATGCTGGCCCAGAAGGGGCCTCCTCTGGCCTGATCCAGCAGCCAGGCTCTTCCTGCAGCTATTTATGTCACACTGCCCTCACTCTCCATTAGACCTCACTCTCCATCAGCGATGGCGGCATGTAGCCCTAGCTCTGGCTGGCCACAGTGAGGGCAGGATGCCAGCCTAGATGGGCCCCATTAGGCCTGGTCCAGCAAGGCCGCCTCTTCCTAGGCCCATTTACATCACCACACTGCCCTCACTCTCCATTAGACCTCACTTGCCATCAGCGATGGCAGCAACCAACCCCAGCACCTCGTCAGCCACAGTGAGAACCGGGTGCTGGACTTGGCGGGTCCCCTTTTGGCCTGACCCAGCAGCCAGTTCCTCTGCCCTTCCACAAAGACCAACCGGCTGCTTTCTCTTCCCTCGCAGGTGGTCCGGGGCAAAGCGTTCCTGTCCACAAGGTCTCCCGGAGCCCCCTCAGTGGTATTCCCACCAGGACAGCTCCGGCTGCTGCCGTCTCGCCCATCCAGGTACGGAAGAAGCAGCCCCCTCCCTTCCTTTGTGGTCTTTGGGTGCTGGACGGACTTCAGGGAACCTTTTATGGCAGGGGAAGAGAGAGGTGGGGGGGGGGAGGTTCAGCACGTCGCCACCAGGAAGGGGAAATGGATCTGTTTGTTTCTTTTCTGCAAAGGCACCAAATATCGGCAGATCAAAGCGAAGCCCTTGGTGGGCCCCAGCGAAAAGCCCCCCCCCCCTTCTGACCGCCTCTCGGAATCCAGCAGCGGAGGTCACTTTTGGGGCTGTCTTCAAAATAATAACAACGATCCGGTTTTGATCTCCCCCCGCCCTACTCCCCAGAGCCCTAATAAACAATAAATGCTCAGGGCGTGGGCGGTGATGGGGAGGGCAGGGGCCAAACCCTTGGGGCGCGTGCAGAGAGATATGCAGAAGTCGGGAAGAGAGAGCCAGGCCAAGCTGAAGTCCCCTCCGTTCAAAGGGACCCGAAGAGCCATCTAGTCCAACCCCCTGAAAAGCAATGGGGAGGTGGATTCAGTTTTCAACTCTAAATCTATTTCCAATCTGACCTTTTTCAAAAATCCTCCCACCCACAAAGTTTTTTAAAAGGTTTTAAATGTTTGCCTTCCTTTGCTGCTCCTTCGGGTTTGTTTCTTCAATTGAGTTTTGTTCAGACAGATAAATGCCGTGATGAACATCGCATGTGTTGGGGCAGGCAGACCCTGAGTTGTGTCTCTTCCCCTAAAAAAATAAAGCGAGATCCCCGTCCTCCTGGTTCTGAGTTAAAGTTTAGCAGAGTTTCTTTAGGTTTAGCTGAGATGGAAGGGAAAGATTAATCGGACCCCAGGAAGCTGCCTTATACCATTGATTGATCCATCTCAGTATTGCCTGCACTGACTGGCAGCAGCTTTCCAGGGTTTCAGACAGGGCATCTTTTTCCCAGCCCTTGCCCAGAGTTGCCAGGGATCAACCTGCAGCGCTGTTTTCATCTAACTCAAGTGCTCCACTGCTGGGCTGCGGCCCTTTGCCCTGCCTCTCCTGACACACGATTAAGATCGGTGCTGAGTGTTCGCTGTCCTCCTGCAGACACTCTGTGTTCTCCCTGCCCTCCATGTTTCTTTTCTTTCTTTACTAAACGCTCATCCTCAGGTGATCATGCAGAGGCACACCCTCCCCTCTCCCTTGCTGCCCTCTCCCTCTTCAGGGAATCGTCCGCCCATCCCTGAGCACCTGGGGTGATATAACAACCAGCTTAGGGTGGTGTTTTCCAGAGTGACCCAGCAGGGATGCATCTGGAGGAACTGGTAATTTATGAAACAATGGAAGCAGGAGGGGAGACTCCCTTCCACCCCACCCAAGACAGGTGCTCCATTCGAACGGGTTCCACCGCCTTTTCTTGCAGAGGCAGCCCCAGGAAGCTGCAAGGGACCAGCTCCTCTCCCTTTTCGTCCGCCTGCCATATCTGCAGCACCCCCAGGATGCTGGCTGACGCCCAGAGTGAGGATCACCCCGAAAGGAGCTCTTCTGCTTCAGTTTGGAGGGGCTTCAGGCCACGCAAGCCACTGTGGTGCAGTGCTTAAGAGTGCCGGACGCAGGAGACGAGGGTTCCAGTCCCCACTCGGCCGCGAAACTTTCACCGGTGGTGATCTTGGAACACTGCCTGCCTCTCAGCCTCACCTCCCTCGCAGGGATGTTGTGGGGGTTAATAGAGGAGAGGGGGACCCATGTATGCCACCTTGAGCTCCCTGGAGGAAAAGGTGGGACATCAAGGTGGGATGTACGGGTATAGGGTGCTTTACAAATTTAATAACAAATAAAATAATAAATCATAGAATCATAGAGTTAGAAGGGACCCTGAGGATCATCCAGTCCAACCCCCTGCGATGCGGGAAATATACAACCATCTCATACGCAGATTGAACCTGCAACCTGGGTGTTACCAGCACCACACTCTAACCAACCGAGCTATCCAGGCACAGTTAATAATAATAACAATTGGGGTCTATCAAGGCGCACACTGGACTGGCTATCATCCAGTTTTCAAACAAGACAGGAAACTAGAATCCTGAGGGAATCCAAATTCTCTGCCTAGGGAAAAAAAAGAAAGATGACTCGTGTGATGTGCAGGAGTTGTTTTCAAAAGGCCTTGTGAGGTTTTTGTTTTTTTACATTTTTGTGCAGCCAAACAACATCAGTGGCCCAGTGGCTGGTTTAGACCGGGGGCCCATCTATCTAGTCCAGCATCCTGCTCTCTCTCACCTTGGCCAACCAGGTGCCCTTCATGGGAAACCAGCAAGCAGGATCTGAGTTCAAGAGCCCTCTCTCCCCTCCTGCAGTTTCCAGCAGTTGGTATTCAGAACCATGGCTGCCTTGAACCGTGGAGGCAGAGTGTAGCCATCATGACTGATGGCCACTGATGGCCCTTCTCCTCCATGAATCTGTGTGAAGAAGTCTTTTAGAAGACAGCTGAAGGCAGCCCTGTTTAGGGAAGCTTTTAATGTTTGATTCATTACAGTATTTTAATATTTTGTTGGACGCCGCCCAGAGTGGCTGGGGAAGCCCAGCCAGATGGGCAGAAAATAAATAAATTTATTATTATTATTATTATTATTATTATTTATTTATTTGTCCTGAACCTCCCAACATCCGGCTTCAATGGGTGTCCAGTGATATTCTAGTGTTAGGACAGAGAGAAAAGCTTTCCTCTCTCCACTTTCTCTGTGCTGGGCATAATTTTGCCAACTTCTCTCATGTCCCCCCTTACCTGCCTCTTCTCTACGCTAAAAAGCCCCAAATGCTGCAACCTTTCCCCAGAGGGGAGGCTCTCCATCTCCACCAATCCCCCCTCTGTGCCTGGTCTGTGTTTCCATGAAACAAGCCCCACACACATCCCTGGGGGCATATTCTCCCCCACCTCCCGATTCAGAGCAGAATCTGCCTGGGGAAAAATTGGCTGAATGTGTCTTGACAGCAACCAGATGGGAGCTTCCTTCTCCTGGGGGTACATACCTTCTGTCTTTGCAGATGTGTGGTTTAACCAGCCGTGTAACCGGCTAAATTCTGTGGTCGTTTCTCTCTCTGTTTTGGTTGCAGAGACACTCCACCTTCAGCAACCCAAAGCCCTCTGGGAAGGCATTTTCCAAGCACGCTGATCTTCCAGAGCTTCCCTTGGCAGGTGAGTTGTAAGAATAGCAAGCAAGGCCTTCTGGATGCAACACCTCCACCTTCTAAAATCAGGTGCTGTCGTGGGCCAGTTCCCCACCAACCTGTCTTCAACCAGCCCCAATTGCCAGCCTTTCTACTCGCAACCAGCTCAGGGGGTCGCTTCCTTCTCTATCTCAGCGTTTCTCCTTGCAGAACCCATCACGGCTTAGGACCCTCGTACCTACGGGACCGCCTCTCCCGGTATGCCCCACGGAGGACCTTAAGGTCCATAAATAGTAACACCTTAGAGGTCCCGGGCCCTAAGGAAGTCAGATTAGCCTCAGCCAGAGCCAGGGCCTTTTCAACACTGGCTCCGGCCTGGTGGAACGCTCTGTCTCGTGAGACCAGGGCCCTGCAGGATCTGATTTCTTTCCGTAAGACAGCGTTGTTCCGCCTGGCCTTTGGCTTGGAATCAACTTGATCCATTTCCCCTCTTTCCTTTTTCCTTCCTCCTTCTGTGATGGAACTCCTATTTGGGGACTTCCCTGGCTTTTTTCTGGCCCACGTTGGACCAGTCTGGATAGTTAGCCTTGGTGAAGATTTGACGTTTTCATCCCCCAAAAAGTTTTTGAGTTTCTGCTGAAACGAGGCTGCATTTTAATGTTGTATTTTAATCTTGTTTTTTAAGTTGTATTTCAATCAGTTGTTTTATATCTGGTGTTAGCCGCCCTGAGCCCGGTCTTGGCTGGGGAGGGTGGGGTATAAATTATTATTATTATTATTATTATTATTATTATTATTATTATTATTATGGCTGCTGGGTGCAAAATGAGAGCCAATTGCCTCCACCTGCCATTGGTTCTAGCGCCACCTACTGTTCAGCTCCCTGCTTTCCACCCTGCCAGCCCCAGCGAGCACCAGCCAGAGCAGAGGGGCCGACTTTCTTAGTTGTGACTGCGTGTGTGTCCCCCACCACCACCTCTTGCCACTGAGATGGGCAGCTGGTTTTGAGCCTGACATGATCGGGGCACTTCGACTCCCTCCCCGCGCAGTTCCTTCCTCTTTCTCGGCGCTTTCCCTCCCTCGGTGCCCGTCGGGCAATGCTGTGGCTCAGAAGGATGAGTCACAGCCAGCCAACCTCCCAGGCTGCGTGTGTGTAGGGGGGGGGTCCGCTTCCCCACCCCCAGCACCTCCCGGGTCCTCTTGAGAGAACAGCAGTAGCCCGTGGGGTTCTTCAGCGATCTGACAGCAGCCCAAGCTCCCCTTGTCCAAAGACATTTGAATCCCATGCGTTGTGTGGGTGTCATCTGCTGAAAAGAGCATCAGCCTCAAAAGGCACTGACGGCGCAAAGGCCGGCCGGCCGCACACTCTTTGGTAACACTGGGATTTAGGGGGACAGCTAACGAGGCCGAATGTTGGAAGACTCAGGGCAGATAAAAGAAAAGTCCTTTTATTCATTTATTCAGAGTCGTAGGTCAACAAATGACAAATCTTAAAACCGAATAGAGTCTCAGGCCAAAACGCATACATATGTATGGGTGGAACAAGCTTGCAACTAATTCGCAATTAAGAGTTGCGTATCTCTTTTTGCAGTGCGGAAAGAGAACCTTGCAACCCTGTAGCTGAAGCATTTCTTATCAAGTCCCACCGAGCGCCATAGGGACGTTCTGCTGATTTTATGAGTGATCTTTTCTGAGTGCAAATGAGTTCCTCTTCCGGTTACCTACGTCAGGGCTGATGGGATGTGGAGGCCGAGAAGCCACAGGCTTAGAGGACCATAGAGGACCACAGGCTCCCCACCTTCCTGCGTTGTGAATCTCATCTTCTTTTCTAACTAGGAGACTGCAGCCGTCAGTATGAGGGGTCGATCCACTCCTACAGGCAGCAGCAAGATTCTCCATTTTTGAGTGAACATGCGGGGGATTACAGGCAATCCTTTTCCCCCCACAGGGGTTATGTTTCGGACCCCATGCACGTCGGCAGGACCCGTGTAAAGTGTTCCGCCCCGCCCTGCCCCCATTCTGCCCTTTTGGTGACATTTTAGGGTCACTTTTGGGGTTTGGCGCCGTGTGTGTGTATGCGCGACTGCATACAGGATGTTCTACCTTCACTCTTGAAGGCATTAATGCCTCTAAATCCCAGTTGCTGGGAGTCACCAGAGTGCGGAGCGTGCTGTTGCGCTCAGGCCCTGCTTGTGGGGGCTGTTCCTTGCAGGTGTCCGGTTTCTCCCACTCGAGGCAGCTATGCCCACCAACCCGGGGGGCTTTAAGAGAGGTTTAGAATCATAGAATTGCAAATTCACAGAGGAGGATGAAGCTGTGGCTGGCTGCTAGCTGCGATGGCGATGTGCTACCTCCCCTCTCGGAGGCAGTATACTGGGGAATCGCAAGCGGGGAGGGAGTTGCTGCTGCACTCAGGCTCAGCTTCTGGGGATTCGCGCTGTGGCAACTGGTTGGCCATCGTGGACTAGACGGGCCTCCTTTGCCCGCTGCTCTTGTGACGTCATTCTTACGCTCGTGGTTCTTACACTGACTTACACAACCGGCCCACCTATGTCAGTATTGTCCACTTCCCCTCTACCCCTTGTCCAATGGCACTGGCAGCAACCAATCCCTCCAGCGGGTCTCCACACGCCCAGTTTTCCTCGGGACGGCATTGGTTGCTTTTTTAGAGAAGCAACTTTTTAAAATGAGGAACCAAAGAACCTGCTCTACGTGCAGGGGAGGCTTTTTTTCTCAGAGCTGCCGCGAGGGTCGTTAAAAAGGGTGCCGTTTCCTGGATCTTCCTGCAGTTGCAGAACAGCCATTACCTTAATTGAGCAGATAGTCAGACACAGCAGAAGAGGAGCAGAGGGAGACCGCAGGCGTCTCCTTGCTGTAGCCGTGGAGTAAATGGCCGGGGAGGATCTGAGCCAGGGATCTCTCGGTGGGGTGGGCAGAGGTGGGGGGACTCCTGTTTACTGGAACAGCCATAAGACAGCAGGATGTGTGACGTCCTTTTGTTAAGTCCTCTAATGCTCCTCAGTCGTTCCTTCCTGTATTGCAAACTCAAGCCCCCCCCCGGGCCTGAACGTTGCGTGGTCTTCACTTCCCTCCTGCAGCCCTTGCTACAAGGCCAGCCACCGCCAACCTGGTGCCCGCCAGGCGTTCTGCGCTGCAACTTCCATCAGACCCCAGCCAGCAGGGCAAAAAGTGTGCGAGATAGAGAAAGCTTATGGCTAAGCTTTGCAGCAGCAGAAGAAAACATTTCTCTGCGTTTACTTCTTTGCTGTAGAAAAGGGGTTGTCTCTGAGCAGGAAAAGGCAAGCTTGGGTTCACACATGGAGAGTATGTGCTCGGTGCGCCAAAGCCCTGAGTGGTGGGGGCTTATTGGAGGGAGACCCTCCTCTTTGTGTGTGTGGAGGGCAGAGGTATGTTCTTGAAATCAGCTCATACAACAGGGGTAGGCAACCCAAGGCCCGGGGGCCGGATGTGGCCCAATCGCCACCTCAGTCCGGCCCACGGACAGTCCAGGAATCAGCGTGTTTTTACACGAGTAGAATGTGTGCTTTTATTTAAGATGCACCTCTGGGTTATTTGTGGGGCCTGCCTGGTGTTTTTACATCAGTAGAATGTGTGCTTTGATTTAAAATGCATCTCTGGGGCATAGGAATTCGTTCATATTTTTTCCCCAAAATATAGTCCGGCCCCCCACAAGGTCTGAAGGACAGTGGGCCAGCCCACGGCTGAAAAAGGTTGCTGACCCCTGTCACAGAATCACAGAATTGTAGTGGCAAGTGACCCCCCAAGGCAGGAATCACAAAGAACCCCCAGCAGGTGGCTCTCTGCTTAAACAAGGACGGAGAGCCCTACCACCAGGCATACACCAGCAGCCCCCCCCCAAGGAGGCATCGTGTCTGCAAATGACGGTTCCTTGTCTCTCTCCTCTCCCCGCCAAGACTTGCTGAAAGGGAGAAGTGAGGACCTGAAGCCAGACCACTTTCTCCGCAAAAGCCCCTCGCTGGAATCCCTGAGCAAACCGCCCTCCATGTCCTTCTCCGGCAGAATGCTCACCTCCACCCACAGCGGCCTGAAACCCCCCAGCAAGCTCAGGTAAGCGAAACGGAAGCTGAGCTGAAAGAGAGAAAGGAAGGGGGGATGGAGGCTGCCTTTGCCTGAGCCAGGCCATTAGGCCCTATATTGCCTAGACTGGCTGGCAGAGGCCCCCAGGGTTTCAGGCCGGGTTTCCCCCCCAGCCGTGCCTAGAGAGGCTGCCAGGGACTGAACCGGGGACATCTGGAATGTAGTGCCAGTGCTCTGCCACTGAGCCAGTGCCTCTCCTGGGTGCCCATCAGTGCTGTCTGTCAGTGCTGAGCGACAGAGCTCCTGCCATGCATGCGGAATCGTAGAATTTTAGAACTGGAAGGGGCCACGAGGGTCATCTAGCCTTGCAGTGCAAGAATCTTTCACACCACGTGGGGCTTGAACCCGCAGCCCTGAGATTAAGAGCCTCATGCTCTACTGATCGAGCTCTGCAGCCTCAACTCAAATGTCACCGGTTCAACACCTAATGGCACCTATTTGTTTATTCTTAATACATGAAGCTATTAAAACATCACCAAATCATAAAATGCAGAGCAGATGGCCCACACGGCCGATTTTAGTGGCGTAGGACTGGGCATGCTCAGTGGTGGGCATGGCCCTTTTGGGGACAGGGAGGGCATGATGGACTCTCCCAAAGAGGGCGCAGCTGGCTAAAATAGGAACCTGCCACATTTCCCCTCTCTGTGCGTTTTCCTTATAGCAAATGCATAAATTGGCCACCAGTTCCCCAACATGGTGTGTGTTTTTCGGTGTGGGGGGGGGGCACATGGGGATGGCAGCCATCCCTGGCCCCTTTTCAGAGCGGAGCAGTCCAAGCGGAGTAACAGGAGGTTTGTTAACAAAACTTTTCCCTCTTCCTGGTTCCAGCGTGGAGAGGAAGGACCCTTTGGCCGCTTTGGCGAGGGAGTATGGCGGCTCCAAGAGGAACGCCCTGCTGAAATGGTGTCAGAAGAAAACAGAGGGGTACCCAGTAAGTAAACGGGCGGCTTGCTTGCATGGGTGGCTGAGTTGTTTGCTTGTCACAATGGGATCATTTTGCCCCAAAACACCACTGTGGCAGCAGCCAAGCCCTTTCCTTCTAGGTGCTCAAAATAGTACATAAAAACAGGAGCCAGCATTTGAGCGGGGGGCATGGAGTATATTTCCATTTGCTCCTCAGACAATATGTGCACCCTCTTCTCCAGCAAACGCCGACTCCCTTGGCAACATGGGATGCTAAAACAAGTTTCCCATCCTTATGATTCTGAATTAAGAGCTGGTTTATGTAGGAAGCTGCCGTAGTCAGACCCTTGATCCAACCAGCTTGGTATTGTCGACACTGGCTGGCAGCGGCTCTCCAGGGCTTCCCGACAGGAGTTCTCTCCCAGACCTGCCCGGAAGTGTCAGGATTGAACCCAAGACTCTCTGCATGCATGCTCTGCCACTGAGCTATGGAAAAACCCCCACTCTCGGACGCAGAGCTTTTAAGCACAGACCTTGCGCTTGGAAACAGCAAGGCAAAAGATAAATGTGGATTACGCCCTGGCAGCAAGTGAGACTCTGGGCCAACTAGCTCAGCAGTGCCCACACTGGCTGGCAGCTCCAGGGCTTCCGGCAGGGAGTAATTCCTAGCCCTCCCCGCACATCTGCTGTTTGAACCTGGGACCTTCTACATTCAAAGCAGGGGTTCCCGATCACTCCACTACAACAATTTGGCTCCTTCCCCCAAGTTTACAGTGGGTCGCCAGCCTGCCTGTTTAAAGTAGCATTTCTACAATTAATGCATTTCAACACATTTTGCAGGCTGCACAGTAGATTGCCCTGTCCCGGAGCAGGCGAGGCAGGACACTGCTGGCCTCGTTCGTTGCTGGGCTTACTTGGAATTGAAGGTCTTAGAATCATAGCAGAGCTGGAAGGGAATCCAGGGGTCATCTAGTCCAACCCCCCCCCACAGTGCAGGAATCTCAGCTGAAGAATCCCTGACAGATTCCTAGTGCCTGGCCTGTTTCCTGCCCACACACCCTGACTTCTTTGCACAGAGATCAGGCACCTATTTAAGGAGGCACGTGTTCCCATAACACTGCGGGGAACTTAGATGAGGCCTTGCCTCAAAGCAAGCGCCTATCCAAGCGTCCGGTGGTTTTTGTTGCTTTTAGTGGGGGGGGGCAGGTTTGTTGCACAAGACCTCCCGATCAGCAGCAACTGCGCAACACAAACTTGCCAGCGTGTGTTTGAATCCTGCCCCAAAATACCGACAATCTGGAAAGCGCCCTTCGTCTCTCGCTTCAAAAAACAACCACCCACCTCTCCAGTCCAAAACACACACACACACGTCCCCTTGGTTCAAAGGACAGCAAAATGCCTTTGGTTTATTTTTAATTTTGGCTCTCGGAGGGATCCCTGCGGTTCCTGCGGCAGCTGCCCAACCCTCTCTGACAAGGCGGCGGCATCTGTAATTGTTGGCCGAAACTTCAGCGAGGCATTTATTTTATAGATCTTTCTCTTCCTGCCTCTGTTATCTTCAGAGCATCAAACAAACGCCACACGTTCGCCTTCTGTCCCTGGCAGGACAAAGCTCTCTGTGAGATGGGGGTGGTTGTTAGGGGGAGCACTGAGCCCACGAGGAGGGGCGTTGTGCTGGGCAGCTTATGCATTCCCCCAAAGTGAGCTGACGGACTTGTTCATTTTAAGAGCATAATACCACGAGAAGAGCCTGCTAGATCAGGCCTGTGGCTGTCTAGCCAAGCACCCTGCTCTCACAGTGGCCTGTTGCGTATTTAGCAGATTAATTGCGCTGCAGAAAGTGTGCTGGGGAGACCACACGTTCAGGAAACAATGAAGAAACGCAAAAATATATTTTGCATGGCTTTAATTACAAAAACAAAAACTCCTCTTACATTAAATCTATTAAGTACGACCTACCCATTCACCAGGGTACTGAGAGAGGTACATGCTGCTCTTTCATAGCTGTCAACTTTTCCCCTTTCTTGCAAGGAATCCTATTTGGAATAAGGGAATTTCCCTAAAAAAAAGGGAAACAGTGCCAGTTATGTGCTCTTTATATACTATACCCAACTGCTGACACAGCTTAATTAACACAACTTAACAGCACCTGCTGTACTGCTTCACAGCTGTAAAACTAGGTCATGATATTTGCTCTGGCCTTTAAAGAAATACACATCTTGTGAAACAATAATGCACCTTAAAATCATTCAATATGGCCAACCAGATGCCTGTGGGCCAAGAGTCCTCTCTGCTCCTGTGGTTTTCCAGCAGATGGGATTCGGAAGCATCACAGCCCTCAACTGCGGAGGCAGAGCAGAGCCATCCTGGCTAGGAGCCATCCATAGCCATGAATTTGTCTGATCCTCTTGCAAAGCCATCCAGTTTGGCGGCCCTCACTGTCTCTACCACCAGGCAGAGGGCCTTCTCAGTGGTGGCGTCCGCCCTGTGGAACACCCTCCCACCAGATGTCAAAGAGAAGAACAACTACCAGACTTTTAGAAGACATCTGAAGGCAGCCCTGTTTAGGGAAGCTTTTAATGTTTAACAGACCACTGTATTTTAATACTTTGTTGGAAGCCGCCCAGAGTGGCTGGGGAAACCCAACCAGATGGGCTGGGTAGAAATAATAAATTCTATTCCATTCTATTCTCCTGTGGGAGGGAGTTCCACAGTTTAACCATGGCGCTGTGTGAAGAAGGACAATATTCTACCTCCACTGTCAGGAGGCAAATAATGCCACTGAGCATCAGCTGCTGAGAACTGTGGGGAGAAAGCACTGCTGTGGGGCTCAGGTCCAGCCACTGTGGGAACAGGAGGCAGGACTAGACGGGCCCCCTTTGGCCTCATCCAGCACCCAGGCCCTTTTTGCATTCTTATGTCTGGATGGCTTTATCCAGACTGCACCTTGTAAGGGTTTTTGAGAGAATTCGTCGACTAACCAACTGGATAGCTCCGTTGGTTAGAGCCTGGTGCTGATGATGTCAAGGCTGCAGATTCGATCCCCGTGTGGGACAGCGGCATTGCAGGGGTTGGACTAGATGATTCTTGGGGTCCCTTCCAACTCTTAGGATTCTGTGATGCATAAGCGTGGCGTAGTATATTTCAGACTGCAGTTGAGAGAAAAACGGAAACAGATCTGTCCAGCCCTGTTGTGACATATCCAGATGCATACGTAAAACGTTGAAAGCAGCCTACGACACGGCGTCAGTTACAGCAAGGGATTTTCTGCTTTTGATAGCAGAGGCTTTGGCTTCCACGTGAGCCCCGCTCCTGGTCTCTGGCGTGGAGCCCAGGGCAACCCCACTGGGCAGGCCTGAGGCCTTTTCCTGTTGCCACAAGCTGCTCTTCTCATCTCCTTCACCCTGTTGACATTACGGCCAGTGACATGACGTCTTGACGCCTCTCAAGCTCCGGATTCCCCTCTATCCCAGAGACCCAAATAATTCATTTTGTGGAAGCAGATCTGTGGGTGTTATTGGAGCCATGTTTCTCTCTCCCCTCCCGCCAGAACCCTAAACTTAATCTCTCTTCCTGAGAAACTGACGCCTGCGAGCAACAGGGAGGGGGCAGCCCCCAGGCTCCGCGCTGCTGGTGGACTAATAACTCCTGTTTTTTGCTCTTGTCTCCTCGCTCTTAGTCTCATTAGCCTCCGTCCTCATTAATCACGTCATTAGCAGTCGGGTCATGATTTAAGTGCTCTGGCTGTTGTTGATCCGACGAAGAGGAGCGATTTGTCATGGGGCCAAAATCATCCAAATCCAGCCTCTTATCTTAGAAGACAACAGCCCTAACCTAGGGATCAAGCGGTACTTGTCTCTCTTTCCCCCCTCAGGGTTGCTGGGCACACGCGAGAAAGAGAGCGAGAGGGCTCGGCCTTCAACAGAGCCAGTGTGGTGTAACTGGAGTGTCGGACTAGAACCTGGGAGATCAGGGTTCGAATCCCCACTCAGGCAGGAAGCTGACCTTGGGCCTCTCTCGGGCCAGCCAACCTCACAGAATGGTTATGGGGATTAAATGAGGATTTTGTCTGACCCTCTTTTAAAGCCGTCCAAGTTGGTGGCCATCTCAGCCTCTTGAGCTAAGGAGTTTCATAGTTTAACTCAGCTGTGTGAAGCACTCCTTTCTTTTGTCTTGGCCCCCAAATCTTTCAACAGAACAGCTCCAACCAGACACGTGGAGCAGGGAAGAATCGTAGAATTGCAGAATTGGGACGCCCCCCCAAAAAAGGGTCATCCAGTCCAGCCCCCAGGAATCGTGGCTGAAGAATCCCTGACAAAAAGATGTAGCCTGAAGAGAAATGCATTTAATGACACCTTGAGGCTATGAACCAGCATTTAAAAAAAAAATGGCTTGAGGGTTTCTTTAGGCAACAACCTACTTCATTAGATGCTCGGTCTGAGTGAGTGAAACCTTAGATGAGAGCCGAACCGGAGAAGAACGTTTTCCTTTCTGTTTTGTAAACAGCAAAATAATGCAGAAATATCCTTTCCCTTGCCCACCTCCCCCGTTGGAGGTAGCAGCCCAGCTGTTGAGGGAATGGGTTTTCTGGCGTTGAGCAAGGCTGAGGGAATCATCTCCGAATGAGGGGTTCAGGCCCTCAGTGGCTGGTGGTGAGGCCTTGCCGTCAGTGCCTCAGTGTCCGTCAGGGAAGGCGTGTGGTCCTTTGGGGAAGACTGAATACCGCTGACCTTTTGGCTGCCCCCGGACACTTCAGATAATCCCTGAAGTAAACAAGGGATGCGTCATTAATCGTTCAAGCAGAAGCCAGTTACCGTAACTTAAGGGGCTGGCCAAGATTGCAACAGGCTCCTCTCCAACCTGAAAGACAGTGGATCGAGTTCTTTTCCCTAAGACTAGGAATAATATTACCGGCCCCTTGGAAGTTTCAGCCCTGTCAGCCCAACAGCAAAATGTGGATTTGAACCCGCATCTCCTTGGCTTCCTTGTTCCAGTAACCTCTAACCACTATGCAACACTGTTTCTACAGCAATTTAAGGTTGGCAGGTGGGAGGGAGGGAAAAGGAACCGCATTCCAGCCCCAGGTAAGGGGGAAAGCCTTGAATCTTCCCCACAAGGGGAAATCCTCTTGCGGTTTTATTCTCTAATCCGGGGGATTTTTGGAGGGCTGGGTGTCCGCAGAGAGGTGGTTTCGTAACAAGGCGCACACCTGATACAGCCAGGTGGAATTTTACCTCTCTTCAGTGGAAACTGCAAGCCGGATTCTGACACTTTAACACTCCCACAGTCTGTTCCGCACAATCTTTCCTGGGTCACTTGGGGGCCGGTTCTACAAAAATGAGACACTCCCAGTTTAGGATTCTTTGGTTTGAGGGGGGCAGTCAGGCAAACCTGCCCAGTTCCATTTCTCTCCTCTGCTCATTCTTCCAACCTTAACCATTCAGCGCTCTGCCTTTCCACATTGGTCTGTGGAAATGCATCAGTGCTTGAGTGCTAATTTCGCCATCTGTAGCAGCCATGCTTCTGAATGCCCGTTGCAGAAGCCACAGGAGCAGAGAGGGGTCTTGTGCCCGTGGGCATCCGGTCAGCCACTGTGGGAACAGGAGGCTGGACCAGATGTGCTCCCTTTCAGTGCTTCTTGTGTTCCTAATTCAGCAGGGCTTTTCTTACGTTCCTAAAAGGGGACTTTTTTGCAAAACAATTTTCCCCAACACAATTTTTGCATCCCTTCCCCCCATATACATTCTGTTTCATGCACGTTTTATCCTGGTATATGCATTTCTATGTATATACATTCTATTCTATATATTTATATATATGTGTGTGTGTGTGTGTGTGTGTGTATTTTCTATGCACATACCTGGATAAAGCGTGCATAAAACAGAATGTATATGGGGGGAGGGATGCAAAAATTGTGTTGGGGGAAATTGTTTTGCAAAACATTACCTGACTGGAGAACTGCAGAGCAAAATTCAGAGAACTCTGCTTCGGTCCACATTTCATTTCAGAAAGCGCGAGTGCAGTGGTTTTGCCTTTAAATGCAAACTGAATTGGATTCCTCCCTTGTCCGTTGCAGTGAGGAAGATCCTTTCAGCAGCAGAATCTTGTTTCTTTTCCCCAAGGAGTGATTTAGAGGCCTGTCAGTTCAAAAAAATCTCACCAAGCCCATATTTCTTCCTGGAGACTTCCTGGCTGAGGCCTGCCAACTCTGTCTCCTGCCCGCTGGTGATTTACCACGATGCCTCTCAGCAGCTGAGAGCTGGCAGGGGTCGGGCTGAGATAATCCCCCAGAGTTCTGCCTGCCTTATCGCCTGGCAGAAGTTCCCTGTGTTGAAAGAAAAGACCTCAGCTTAATGGAGCTGATCTGTGAATGGGGTAAAGGAGGTTGCTTTTCAAAGATAATCACCCTCCTCTTCCCCCTGCACACACAAAATTCAAACAACTCTTTCCTGGTGGCCCAGGGCTTTGCACAGATGTTGTACAGATGCAAAGAGGGGAGCCCAGAGGAAAATGGGCAAACTTATTATATATTGCATTCCTATCCCTTCTTTTTCTCCACGGAGCTTGGTGGCTCACACGCCACTCTTCCCTCTGCATTTAATCCCCACAACAAAAACCCCGAGAGGTAGGTTCGGCTGAGAGGCAGTGGCCAGCCCAGGGTCACCCAGTGAGCTTCAGGTGGAGATTCGAACCTGGGTCTCCCCGAGTCCGACACTCTAATCCCTACACCATGGTGGCTCTCAGAAAATAAATAAGCAAAACGTTCAAGAAATAAAAATGAAAAGATGCATAGTGGCCAAGTGTGGATATTTTCCCACAGATTCCCGAGTCACACTTTTATAAAACGGGAAATGGCTTTCATCGCTCGCTCCACATTTCCTCTCGCCATGCCCTGGCTTCCGGCGGAGATCCAGGCTCGTGTTATCCAGTCTCGGCTTGTTGTCCTGGTTTGTTGACCAGCTGGGAAAGCGCATGGCCATGCTCCGTGGTGGCTCTAAAGGAGGATTAGGCAACTGCAATGAGGAGGAGAGGACTATTGAGATCTCCTGGCCACAGTGGCTCAGCTCTGTCTTTGCAGACGGAGGCAGCGATGCTTCTGAATGCCAGTTGCTGGAAAACACAGGAGTTGCTCTTGGGCCCAGATCCTGCTTGTGGGTTTCCCAGAAGAGGCATCTGGCTGGCCACTGTGAGAGCAGGATGATGGGCCTTTGGCCTGATCCAGCAGGGCTCTTTTTGCATTCCTGAAATTGCTAAGGGCCAGACCTTCACCTGCAGACATCTAAAAATGGACTGATAAGGAATGGATTTACCGTATTTTTCCGTGTATAAGACTAGGTTTCCCCCTCCTAAAAAAAATGTCAACAATTTGAGGGTTTCTTGTACACCAATGGGATGCGGGTGGCGCTGTGGGTTAAACCACAGAGCTTAGGACTTGCCGATCAGAAGGTCAGCGGTTTGAATCCCCGCGACGGGGTGAGCTCCCATTGCTCGGTCCCTGCTCCTGCCAACCTAGCAGTTCAAAAGCACCTCAAACGGCAAGTAGATAAATAGGTACCACTCCGGCGGGAAGGTAAATGACGTTTCCGTGCACTGCTCTGGTTTCTCCATAAGCAGCTTAGTCATGCTGGCCACATGACCTGGAAGCTGTACGCCGGCTCCCTTGGCCAGTAAAGCGAGATGAGCGCCGCAACCCCCGAGTCGGCCACGACTGGACCTAATGGTCAGGGGTCCCTTTACCTTTACCTTGTACACGGATACATCTCCCCCCATCTTCTTAAATCGGAGTCCCCAAAAATAGGGGGCATCTTATACATGGGGGCGTCTTAGAGACAGAAAAATATGGTACCATGTGCTCCAAACATGCAACTTCCCTTGCTGGTTTCCCTTTGGGGCATCTGCTTGGCCCCTGTGGGAACAGGATGCTGGACTAGAGGGGCCACTGGCCTGATCCTGCAGACTCTTCTGTACATTCTGCCTTACCATAAAATATCCAAGGCTGATTTTAATGAGGATGAAAAATAAAATTGTAATGGAAACTAGGAGATTAAAACTGGTGTGTTGTGTGTAGCAATAATTATAATAATAATATTGATGAAAATTATCTGAAAAGTAAACGTATAAAGCCGCAGATGTACAGTCACTCACCTGGGAGTAAGTCCCATTGGGGTTTGTGTTCTGAGTAAACTTGCAAAGGATTTGCACTGTAAGAGGCAGGGAGGGCCTGAGAACATTAATTAAGAACATACTTCTGCAAGAATTTTGGCGATATAAAACAAATTAAATCTCATTTAAGTATCTCCATTTGCTTCATCTTGAATTACAATTTCTACTTCCTCCTCCATCTTCTCTCTCTCTCTCTCCCTCTCCAATTCTTATTTGTTGTTTTATTATTTCAATTATAAGCCCGCAGTCTCAGCCCTATTGACTTTTCAAATATTTGTGCAAGCCTGTGTTAAGCACTTTAAGAAATAGCGAATTGCATCCCTGCTTTGGCTGTCTCGAAATACTGTGACCTGGCAGTTTCTAATTGGTGGCTGGGGGCTTTCCCGAGGGGGAAAATAAAAAGAACTGACATGGTCCCTTGATAGCTGGCAATTTCTGTCCCCAGCCCTTGGTAAGCAATGCCCTTCAGTGTCTGGGAAGTGCAGTGTCTCATCTTGAAGTGGAGAGAGGTTTCCTTTCCCCCTTTTCCTGGAACTAGCTAGCTGGGCAGATTGCATGGAGCTGGGCAGTTGTTTTGGAGAATCCAGAATATCCTTATTTTGAGGTGAAATGCAATGACTTTCCAGCAAATTCAGCACAGAGGGGCTAGTCCATTAGGGCCAACAGAGCACTGTCCTATCAAGAACATAAGATGATTTTGCGGGATCAGGTCCATCTAACCCAGCCGCCTGCTCTCACAGTGGCCGAACAGATGCCCCAAAGGGAAAGCTGCAAACAGGACCCCAGAGCAGGAGCCCTCTCCCCTCTGTTGTATTCAGCTGAGGAGGAAGAGCAGAGCCGAAGAAAACAGGAAGAGAGAAAAAGAAAAAGGAAGAAAAAAGGAAAAGGAGAGAAGAGGGGAAAGGAAAGGAAAGAAAAGAGATAATAAAGAAAGATAAAAAGGGCTTCCAATTTTCCATTTGCGGGTTACATAAAAAAAGAAAAAATATATTTAAGACATTCAGTCCATAATAACACCCATCTTCGCCATGTTCCGTTAAGCAGTCTTTCTTTTAAGTCAGAATGTCTCAAAATCATTCATTTCTTTTTTTGCACGAAAAGTCCAAGGGGGGTTGCCAAATTGTTTCTATTTTTGGTCAGTATCCACCGTGTTTTCTCTTCAACGCCAACTTTGCCTCCATTCATTCCCACCACTGTATTGGAGGAACCTTGCATCACTGGGGAGTCGCTCCATCATTTTGGTGGCTCTTTTCTGGACCTTTTCTCCAGCTCTGCAGCATCTTTATTTTTTATTTTTTGAGGTGAGGCGGCCAGATCCGCATGGGAATGATGCCACCCTCCCTCCCTCCCTCAAGAAAAGTCCCTTCTTCACGCAGCACATAGTCGAACTACGGAACTCCCTGCCACAGGAGGAGGAGGAAGAGGCAGGGATGGCCACTAACCTGGGTGGCTTTAAAAGAGGACCAGTCCACGGAGGAAGAGAGGGCTATGGATGGGCCCTAGCTAGGCTGACTCTGCGCTGGCTCCACAGTCAGAAGCAGCATTGCCTCCGAATGCCAGTGGCTAGAAACCACAGGAGGGGAGCGTTGCTGTTATTCTCGGATCCTGCTTGTGGACTTGCCATTAAGGAAATCTGGTCGGCCACAGGATGTTGGGCTAGCTGGAGGTCCTTTGGCCCAGTCCATCAAACGCTTCTCATCTTCTAAATTCAACTTGGAATAGACCCACAGAAATGGATGGACACAAGCATGAGGGCAGAATCCTGGACTAAGATGGGCCATTAGCCTGATCCTGCAGGCTCTTCTAACTCCCTAAGGTAAAGGGACCCCTGACCATTAGGTCCAGTTGTGGACGACTCTGGGGTTGCAGCGCTCATCTCGCATTATTGGCCAAGGGAGCCGGCGTACAGCTTCCGGGTCATGTGGCCAGCAGGACTAAGCCGCTTCTGGCGAACCAGAGCAGCGCACGGAAACGCCGTTTACCTTCCTGCTGGAGGTGTACCTATTTATCTACTTGCACTTTGACGTGCTTTTGAACTGCTAGGTTGGCAGGAGCAGGGGCCGAGCAACAGGAGCTCACCCCGTCGCGGGGATTCGAACCGCCGACCTTCTGATCGGCAAGCCCTAGGCTCAGTGGTTTAACCCACAGCGCCACCCGTGTCCATCTAATTCCCTAGTGTCCTCCTAGCATTGTTTCCCTAGCATTGCTTTTGTCTTCTGCAGCCAAGGTCGAGGATGACATCGGCAAGGCGCTGCTCGCCCTCCCCGTCGCTGCTTCCATCCTGTCCCTCCTTCCCAATCCCTGTCGCAAGCAGGATCTGCAGGATGTGGGAGCTGCGCGTGGCCCTCCGTCCAGGTCCTCCTTTCCCTGTGCAGGCGGAAGGGGAGAATTCGCCTCCCCGGTTTGGCTAAGCAAAGTCAGGATAGCTCTTTTCTGGGCTGACTTCCTGCTTGGCCAACTGACACCGCCTTTCCCACCTGCTCTGTGGTTTGCCTTTAACACTGGCAAGGTCACAGCAACCAGGGAGGATAACATCTCACCCCTTTGCGAGGACGTCGGGCTCTGTTTTGTTCAGTGTTTGCCTTTCTCCCAGGAGCCCAGGGGGGGCATTATCCTGGCCACAAAGAAGGCCTTTGTGGTGTAGCGTCAGGGAGACCAGGGTTCGAATCCCTGCTTGGGTGGGAAGCCCACACTGGGCGTCCCTGGGCCAGTCACTTTCTCGTACTCAGCCTAACCTGCCTCACTGGGTTGTTGTGATGATAAAATGGAGAGGGGGGGAGAAGCATGTAAACCTCCCTGCTTGAGATTCTTGGGATTGAATTGAATTGCAAACAAATCCGGGTGAATGACCAATAAGCAGTTCACCTGGAAATACCAGCAAGGAGCCACAGTTCCTGCCCTATTATTATTATTATTATTATTATTATTATTATTATTATTATTAATACTATTATTATTACTATTATTACATATGAAGGACAGTATAGTGGCTTTGACTACTCCTGCTCCACTGACAACACCAGCCCCACGGATCAGCCCCGTCACAAGACAAGCATAGGGTGGTTTGTTTGTTTTTTTTGCCCCGGTGCAGAATGTCTGAAGAGGCATTATCGAAACCCAAGAAGCTAGCGGTTAATGGACAGAAATATTCCACTTTGCTTCCCTCCCCTCCTCTTGAAAAGCAGCAAAGTGAATTAATCCAATCTTAGTAGAGCTCCTTAATGTAATTAACACAATGCCGGGAGGCGGAGGTAATTAAGATTTGGGACAAACAGTTTCTCTTCTCCCCAACGCCCCCAGATCTTTGCCTCCCGCAGGACCTCCTGCCAAAATGTTAATTTCACAGGCAGTGGGGCAGCATTGATCTAGTCCTGCCAACCTGCTTCCCAAAGGCCTTTTGTTTTGCATTATTGCCACTGATAGGGAGTTGATTGCTTGTTTTGTCCCACAGGGACGTCCAGCCTTGGCGCACTTGTTGATCTTGTGAGGCAGGAGGCGTTGTAAGAATGCAAGGAGAGCCTGCTGGATCAGGGTCAAAGGGGGCCCATCTAGGCCAGCATTCTGTCCTCACGGGGGGCCAGCCAGATGGCCCAGTGGGAAACCTGCAAGCAGGATCCAAGCACACAAGCACCTTCCTCCCCTGTGGCTCCCAGAAGCATCGCTGCCTCCGATTCTGGAGGCCAAGCATAGCCATTGTGGCTGGTAGCTGTCGGTGGTCTTCTCATCCATGAATTTGTCTAATCCGCAGCAAGGTTCCAGTCCTCATGGTGCTGAATAGGAATGAAGGAAGCTGACTTATACACTGAGGGGGGAAAGTTTTGATCCCCTGCTAAATTTGCCCGTTTGCCCTCTGACAAAGAAATGACCAGTCCATAATTTTAATGGTAGGTTTATTGTAGCTGTGAGAGACAGAATAACAACAGGAAAACCTCCAGAAGCATCTGACCTCTGTAATTGCCACCAAGTACCAAGTCATCTTTTGCAAAGGGATGAAATACTTATTTCGCTCATCGTAATGCACATCAATCTCTGACTTTTGTCTTCTGGGTTTCCTCTCCCGCTGAGCTCACCTTCCCTTCTCTTTTCCTCCCGCAGAATATCGACATCACCAACTTCAGCAGCAGCTGGAGCGACGGCCTGGCCTTCTGCGCCCTCCTGCACACCTACCTGCCTGCCCACATTCCCTACCAGGAGCTCAACAGCCAGGACAAGGTGAGGCCCCTCTGTCACCAGCATCCTTCAGATGGTGGGCGATTTGGTGGGGTGGGGAGAAACCTTTCCCCTAGTGATGTGGAATGGAATTGCAGGGTAAACACACACACACACACACACACACACACACACACACACACACCATTCCTGACCTAGTGACCTTATTTATTATTTAGTCATTTCATAAAATGTATTATATGCTGCTTGGTTGTAAAGAAAAATGGGGGGAAAACCAAAGCAATAAAATTTAACACTAGGAGAAATGTAGCAGCCATGATTTAAGACTCTCAGAAAGTTAAAATAACAATAGACTAAACTTGCATCAGCTTTCTAAACCTTTGGACAGGCCTGTCTAAACAAAAACATTTTGGCAGACCCCAAAAAGAGGACAATGAAGGCAGAGCCTGACCTCAATTGCCAAGGAGTTCCAAATATAATCAGCCCCGAGTTTTTTTAAAATAAAATAAAAATACATGATAAGGTTAATGTTTGGTTATTTATAAGTAGTTCCAACTAATGAACTTTTAATAACAGTTGTAAATAATAAAATATTGATCCTGCCTTTTAAAAACATGTTTTAGATTTTGTGAGTGTGCTTTGTTTTTCCCCCTGGTTTTTAATATATGTTATTTATTTTTTGCTGTAAGCTGCTTTCAGTTGCATGGGGGGGGCAACTAAGAAATTTAATTAATAACAATAGTCCAGCAATATCTGGAGGGCCACCTGGGTGCCTTTCTGCTGTAGCTACAATAATAAAGTCTTCCAGGAAGAAGCAGAATCTGAAACTTACTTCTCACCTGATTGATGTATGCTTGAATTCACTTCCTTTTGTGGGTTTTGAATCAAGGAGTGCCTGTTTTCTTTCAGTTGTGGGTTGTGTTTCCTGGCGAGGTCTTTGCCATTTGCACCTCGCCTAAGCCCTCTATTTCTCACCTTTTTTAAAAAAAGCAATTTATTTTGCAAAATTTCCCCCTATAAACACACATTGTGGGGTTGGAAAACTGCATTGCAAAATTCGGAGCAGTGCAAGTTTCAAAGAATCATGGTGTTTTGGTTGGCTTATTGCTTTAGGAAGCACTGATCGGGGAGCTTTCCCATTCAAAGGCAAACAGAATCTATGTCCTCCCCATCCACAGCTGTACCCGTGGCAAATGTCTGATGGCAACTGGAGGGGGGGCAGGCTAATGTCAGAGAAAACAGCCCTTCTATCCTGACCTATTTGTTGTCTTTCTCTCCCCCTCCCCACAGAAAAGGAATCTCCTTTTGGCATTCCAGGCTGCCGAAAGCGTTGGCATTAAACCCAGCTTGGTGAGTGCTTTTGTCCTGGGGAGACGCATTGCGCCAATATAGCATTGGAGGGGATGAGGCTGGTGGGGGGCTGGGAGCTGGAGGGGGGTGTCATATTTGCACCTGCAGGAAAACAGCCAACAGGAGGAACATGGCTTCAAATCCATTCCACCCTCCCTTCCATTTATCTAATCCCCCACTTTAAAACCAGTGGCCATCTTCCTCCATCACATCTTGTGGTTGTGAGTTCCACAAGTCAAAAAGTGCGGTTGCATGGGGAAGACCCTGCCTTTTAATCATCCTGAATCTCCCCCGCCAGTCAATTTCAGGGAGTTTCTGAGCTCGTCAAGAAAGAAAAATGCTTGGTTGAGGGTTTCCTGTTGTTTGCTGAACCCACCGAGGTGTTGTGATTCAGAGCTCGGATAGTTCAGATCCGCTGCTCCTTTCGGTTTAGAAAAGCCAGCCTTCAATCCCAGACTGCACAGCTATTTATTTTATGGCATTTATGGTCCACTGTTCCTCCCTGTAGCTGGTTTTTATCCTCCTGACAGTCTTGTGAGGCTAGACCGATTCGCCTAAGGCCAATCCCCAGCAAATTCCACAGCTGACTGGGGAATCTGAACCCAGCACCCCCAGTACAACCTTGTCTCTGACTCTGCCTGCACGGGTTTCGATGTGGGGGCGAGCAAAATGCTGCTCGCGTTTTGCTTCTTCTATGACTTGCTCAAGTTTGCAGCCATAAACATGTTTGCTGTGGTACAGAGGTGCGAAAGAGCACAGGGCTAACACGAACACACCAAGTTCCCTTGCTCTCACTCTCTTCCTAAACCTGTTGAGTTATCACTTCTAAAAAGTCGTTTGCCCCATTGCACCACTCCAAATAACTTTTTGCACAGCTTCAGGGCTCTTCTTAAGATTGGGGGACAATGTGGCTAGAGGCTGGCGTGAGCCCTGAGTCGCGGAGACCTTGCTCAGGCTGAAACACACACCTCAGCGTGCATTAACTCGCTCTACGTGGGGCTGCCCTTGAGACTGACCCAGAAACTCCAGCGGGTGCAGAATGCTGTGGCGAGACTCCTTATGGGGTCCTCGCCGTGAGATCACATTCACCCGGTGCTATACCAGCTGCACTGGCTCCCAGTGGAGGACAGGGTCAGGTTTAAGGTGCTGGTTTTAACCTTTAAAGCCCTATACGGCCTAGGACCCTCGTACCTACAGGACCGCCTCTCCTGGTATGTCCCACGGAGGACCTTACGTTCTTCAAATAAAAACATCTTGGAGATACCGGGCCACAGGGAGGTTAGGCTGGCCTCAACCAGAGCCAGGGCTTTTTTGGCTGTGGCCCCGATCTGGTGGAACGCTCTGTCACAAGAGACTAGGGCCCTACGGGACTTGACATCTTTCTGCAGGGCCTGCAAGACAGAGCTGTTCCACCAAGGCACAGTCTGACCCCCTCCTTCTGTAATCCTCATAGAACTCTAGCCCAATGGTTGCCATTGATTTGATTCTGAACTGATTTTAGAATGAATTGATTTTAGAATGTATTTCAATTAATTGACTGTGATTTTATGTAAACTGCTATTTTTACTGTTGTTAGCCGCTCTGAGCCCGGCTTTGGCGGGGGAGGGCGGGATATAAATAAAATGTTATTATTATTAAGTGATAGGTCTCATAGCATGCAACCTTCCTCACCATCTCCAGCAACTTCAGGAAGGGCTGGAGACCTCAGAGAGGTCCTGTGCAGATAATGCCAAACTAGATGGCCAACGGTCTGACTCTGTTAAGTTGCTTCCTATGTTCCTGATTCAGAGCCATGAGGGCTGGAATCTTATTTTCAGAGGAAGGGCCATATCTCAGGGGCAGATCACCCCCTTTGCATGTGGGAGGTTCAAACGGCACTGCCAAGCAGGGCTGGGCAGGAACCCTGCCGAGTTCCCTCTGCAGTGCAGACCAGACTGAGCTCTATGGACCAAGGGCCTCACTCTGCATAAGATGGCTTGCCTTAGGTTCCCTGAGGCTCCCCTCTGCCCTCGGACAGTATTAATAGAATCTTAGAATCTTAGAATTGTAGAGTTGGAAGAAAAGTATTGCAACCCCTTGCCAGCTCCCTAGAAGCCTTGTCAGCCAAAAACCAGCCTCCCCTCCCCACCACAGAGGGCCCCTCCGCCAAACTCTCCCTGTTGAACTCTCCCTGCCTCCATCTCCTGAATACCTTCCCCAAGTGCTCACGGCTCTCTGTCCCTATCACCAAGTCTTCCTGGCACACAACCGTCCATTCGCCATCCCGTTCCCCCACGTTTTATGTGAGCTTGGGTGTTTCAAATTCATTTCTTTAAAAGGCTTACGGCCGGGATTTAATTACTCTTGGCTACCGCTCCCTCCTTGAAAGCCTTGCCAAGCAGATAGGGAGCCCTTCCGGCACGGGAAGGGGGGGTGCTGCTGTTCCTGGCTGCCCCCCTGCTCCATTCGCTGCCGCGAGAGGGGAAGCGAAAGCCGTCACGTTCCCCGGGGCTCAGACGTGTTGGGTCCAGTGTGTGCGTGGGATCAGAGATCCGCTCCCCCCCTGCCCAGTTTTCTCTCTCTGGAGCTTCAAGGGAAGAACTGAGAAGCTCCAGCAGACAGGAAGAATGTTATGAGGGTGTTGGGCTGGCTTGGCCTGGAGGAGAGGAGACTGAGAGGGAGGTATGAGAGACACCTTCAAATATCCATGGAAGATGGAGAAAGCTTGTTTTCTACTGCTCCCTCCAACAAAGGAGATTCCAGATAAATATCATCATCATCATCATTTATTATTATGGCTGGGTTTCCCCAGCCACTCTGGGCGGCTTCCAACAAAATATTAAAATACAATAGTCTATTAAACATTAAAAGCTTCCCTGAACAGGGCTGCCTTCAGATGTCTTCTAAAAGTCTGGTAGTTGTTGTTCTCTTTGATATCTGGTGGGAGGGCGTTCCACAGGGCAGGCACCACCACCGAGAAGGCCCTCTGCCTGGCTCCCTGTAACATGACTTCTTGCGGTGAGGGAACCACCAGAAGGCCTTCGGCACTGGGCAGCGTTTCTTATGGGAAGAGTTGATTGACAGTGGAATGGACTCCCCCAGGAGATGGTGGACTCCCTTTTGTTGGACGTTTCAAAGCAGAGTTGGGATGGCCATCTGTCATGGATTCCTGCATTGCAGGGGGTGGACTAGATGACTCTCAGGGTCCCTTCCATCCCTACAATTCTTTGATTCTATGAATATGTATGTACTCACACATATACATATACAAACTTCTTGTGAAATGATCTGGTATATTTTGGGAGGCAGGGATAGGGAGGAGGAGATTTCACCTGCATTGTGCCTTTTAACTGTCCCTGGGGGTTCAGAATGACCCTCTGGTTCCCCTGCTGCAGCTAAAGTGCTTTATGTTTCCTTGTTTTCCTCCCTCCTAATGACGCTGCCATCTCTTCCCGTCACAGGAGCTCAGCGAGATCATGTACACAGACCGCCCCGACTGGCAGAGCGTTATGCAGTACGTTGCCCAAATCTACAAATATTTCGAGACCTGAGTTCCGGAGCCGGGAGGAGGAAGGAGGAGGAGGAGGAGGAGGAGGAGGAGGAGGAAGGCGTCTGAAGAACACCATGCAACGCACTAGATCACTTTAAAAGGAAAACACAAAAGGGACCCTCCCCCTTCAATCCCGCCTGACAGAGGCCCCGGCAGACGTTTCTCGTGGCCCCAGAAAGGACTGGCCACGATCCAGCCCAGGCCTGCAGCCTGAAGCAGAGTGGAGGGGCTCTGCTTGGCTTGGGACTATTTTTGGGGGGGGGACGCAGGAAATAACATCTCCCCCATACTTGACCGTGCCAAATAAGACTCCTTTTCACCCAGGGTGCCCTGCGCTGTGGGGCAGAGAACAACTCCGCTCGTCGCCGGACAAATTGGTGGCCTTGTGCACAGCCTCTGGAGGTCCCCAAGGGCATCAGAAGTTGCGCTTTCCCCCTCTTTAATTTCACAAAACCTGGTTGTGGCTTCCCCTCTTCATGGGTCCCATGGAACGGCTTCCTTGCTTCTCTCCCCGGAGGCTCAAGAAAAGAGCAGGGTGGGCTGGCTTCCTGAAACAGGCTGTGCTGTGTGGAACAGCCAGGACCCCTTGAAACATGACAGCATCTTTGGAAAAAACAAAACACCAAACTTAAAATCCCCTTACAAGGCCCCCCCCTCCCCTAATGACAGCTGCCTTGGCCCAGTCTCACGCAGCTGGTAGGACGGTAGAGAGAGCCAGGCTGATCTTGGCTTTTGCAAATTTCCCCCCATCCCAGGACCAATTTAGGGACTGACGGGATCTGAATAGGCTTCTGTCCATCCAGGACCTGCACTGTCTTGAGTATGGATGCAGGGAGAGGAGGGGAAGCCCTTCTGATCATTGCTCCACAAGGCTAGAGGAAGCCATTATCAGCCCCAGATCTCCCACCCACCCAGGATCTGTGTTGTGACTGGATCACTTTGATGCCCGATTTAGCCCTCTGGGGTTTTGTTGCAGAACAAAGACTGTGTGTCTCTTTAACTTGTTGCACGGGGATTTCAGCAGGTGTCTTTTCCGTAATAGTGGGAGAAGCGGTGCCTTCTAAAATTCTCCCTCCCCCCCCCCCATTGCCTCCAGGTTGGTGCAGGAGATGCAAGAGTTGTGTTCTGTTGCGCAAACCTCCTTGTGTCGCTGCAGACATCTTACTTGTCTAATCCACGGGGAACATCTGCAGCCTACAGGAAGTTGCTGGACTAAAACTCCCACCATCTCTGACCAGTGGCATCTGCAGGGCCACAGAACCATCCTCATCAAATGGGGGGGGGGATCCAAATGCAGAACCAAGACTTGTTGGGAAGCCTGATACCCAGGTTTAAAGGCACCAGTTGCTAGCTTGAGTAGTGGAGAGAAAAGGTTGTGAGGAAAATGTTTTTTTTGGGGGGGTGAGAGGGTTAGGCCTGCACATGCTGATAGATTTTTTTTCCCCTTGGGGGGCGATGGCCTTTGTGAGACTGGTGGGGCCAACAGCTTTTGAAAATCTGGAGTTGGCAAAAAAATAACAATAATAATTTCCTGCCACGTCCCACCTGCCCTTTTCACAGCCGTGCAACAGGAAACTCCTCACAGCTCCAGTCTGTCCCATCCGAGCGGACACAAGGTAAAAGCTTTACTTGCTGAGTTTCCACCTGCTGCGCTTCTGCTAAGAGCGCAGGAGCCCTTCCAGGGGAGAAGAGGGAAGAGGTGGCAAGCCTGGGAGGGGAGGGGAAGTCTCTGAAAATCTGCAGGTTAACGTAATGTTGAAAGTGACTTGTGTCCTTAGCTCACAAGGCGGGCCTCAGCGCAGCGGATTTATGCAGTGTCAAAAGCCTGGAAATTCTTGCAGCGACTGAGGGCTTCTCTGCAAGGACTCAGGTGCCCTTTAAGTGTGAGCTGGAAGCGTTGAGTCGATGACCTGTGTGGGTGAAAGCCAGGGTTGGCAGCGCCAAACGCACCGACCTTCCCCGGCCCGGTTTCACGACACCTGTGTGTCACCGAAGGGCCACCACGAAACCTCCTTGGCTGGCGTCAGGAGCACCTGAAGGCCACCCGGTCACAAACACAAGTGGCGCTTCCTTTGGCTTGGTAGAATTTCCTCCTTGCCGCTTTGGCGTGACTCGCCGGCTCCTTTCTGAGGCTCGGGAGGCAAAGCCTGTCACAGGAGTGCCGTGTGTGGGTGACATGACCCGTGGGCACAAACCCCAGGGTCCCCTTGAGGATGCTGCGAAGGAAGTGCTTCCTTGCCACGTCTTCCTTGCTCACATCGCCCACATCTGCTGCTGCTTCTTCCATGCCCTGTGGCTCTGCAAGGGATGTGTTAGACATCCCACCGTAAGGTCGCAGAGGGTTTGGAGGACAGCCTGCACACCCAAATTATCATGTGTTTTCTGTTACTGGATACAAAGTTGAAGGTGCCAAATAATTGTTTGAAGTTGTTTGCTTTGCCAAAGGAGGAGGCCCGTTTCTGCCGCCACCTCCCAGACGTCAGTGAGAGAACGTCAATCTCTTTCCCCGCTCTTGGTCTTGGCTTGAGCTGAGCTTTCCCCACTTTTTGGGGGTCTCTCCTTCCCATTCAGAGCCCCTTCTCCCCTTTGACATGCCAATGGCTGTGGAAAGAAGACTTCAGGCAGGCCTGCTATAAGGTTTCTGCCTGAAGACTTTCAGCTGTCCGGCGCTAGTCCTCATGGTTCCTAGCCGAAACCTGCCAGTCTCCAGACAGCACCCAGTCATTCCAAAATCGTTTGCCAGCTTCTCTGGAGAAAATGTGCCACCTGGTCAAAGGAAGTTGCACACCAACTTTGCATTTTCATCAGGCAAACAGACCTTTAACTTGGGGGAGTCAGGCGCTGGGGGGAGGGAATCTAAATCACTACGGTCCAGGAAAAGCACGGTTCCTTTAGCGAGTTGCGTCCAACGCTGAGGTCTGTAGCCATGAGCAGATGGAACAAGAACCCCACAAGGTAGCCAGTGGGAGGGGGGCCCTCTAGGCATAATGGTACCCGAACTCCCACCCACCCCTTGCAGCCGGCATCAGTTAAGGCTGCGTAGGATTCCAGCAACTTCTGGAGGTCCCTGTGATTACAGCCTCTGATGTTACTGCCCCGTGATCTGCAGGGGAAAGGAGATTTCTGTTCTGTCGTCTGCATTTTGCCATTTTCTCTACTTTAAGAGGAGGCCTGTCGTTACGTGTGAGGCAGGTAGAGGCAAAAAAGTCTGAGGTGGTCCTTTCAGGGCAGCTTCATCCCCCTTCCTTTAAACCGGTCCCTCAGACTGTCTTGTAAACATCAGGTGTGTGTGTGTGTGTTGTTATGCCTACAAGGTTAATGTTTCTGGGCCATTGAGTGTCCAGGTGTTGGATTGCATCAGAAATGTAGTTTACCTGGGGGGAGGGTGTTGGGAAAGGGAGGTTTGTTGGCTTCGCTGTGCACCTCAGTTGGCGCAAGAGATGGAGGAAAGGCAGGAAGTGAGTGAGGGTTCGCGTCTGGTCATCTTGAAGGTCCGGTTTGGTTTTGCCTCCAGAAAAGCAGGGGGAAGCTGAGGGGGAAGAAGCATCGCTGTCAACTTTTCCCTTTTCTTGCAAGGAATCCTATTTGGGATAAGGGAATTTCCCTTAAAAAAAGGGAAACGTTGACAGCTATGGGAAAGAGGAGGTTCCAGAGCAAAGCGGGGCGTGAATTTGCACCTGTAACAGTTGCAAGGAGAGCGGATGAGGCGTTTGAAATGTCCGTGCCAGAGTGGGAGTTTTGTCTGTATTTGTTTTGTCAGTGATGCCGAGCTGAGGTGTCCGAAGGAAGCCTGGGCAGGTTCTTTGCCAGAGGCGCAACCAGCCTCCAGGTCTCTTGAGGCCTAGCATCTTGAAGGGAATGTTTCACGGGCAGGTTCTGAATCCACTTCCCTTGCTCTTGAAGGTTGGGAAGATAGACTTAAGGTTGTGTATGTGTCTGTATCTCCTCCCCCTAAAGTCCCCATTTTCCTTAGGACTCCACCTCTTTCTCTCTCCCCATCCCAAAATGGGATGCAGAAGGAGAAATCCAGGGTGACACTGAGCTTAATTTCCCCGGGGTTCTCAGTCACTGAAATGCCGCCAGATTTCAAAGCCTGCTGCTTTACTTTTCAACCCTCCTCAGTTTAGGGTCCACCTGTGCAGGGTTTATTCAGGCACTTCCTGCTCCTTCTACTGCGGGTGAAGCCAGAGCGTGGCCCGTTAGCTTGTTAGCTTGTTCCTCCACACAACACAAGGCGGCCGTATCAACCTGCCCCCACCTTTCCCCAAATGATGCCAAGGGGGGCACCGTCGTTGACAAAGGAGCATTGGGGGTCGTGTGACTGTAGGCCAGGGATGGGGGGAGCCCAGTGTTCCTCCAGATGTTGGACTCTGAAATCCCATCATCCCTGGCAGCTGTGCCAGCTGGTGACCGTTGAGAGTCCCAGCAACACCTGCAGGAGACTCCCCTCACTTGAAGGATTCTCCCAGCCCATCTTCCATGCTTCTCCAGTGAAATGCACCCCATAATATAATGCAGGGAATTGGGCGTGGACATCTGTGGGCTGCGGATTTCACTGGATCCCAGCAGGAGCAACAAGTGACCAGGGGATCCCAACATCTGGAGAGATGCTGGAACCCCCCACCATAATTTTGTTTTTAAAAAAATGACTCCTGAGCAGGTGTCCCAACTGGAATGGCTGGTGTCTGCAGGTGCTAATGATCTTTCCAATATGCCATCGATCGACTCCGACTGGCAATGAACCAACAGAGTCCTTTCCTCTGCTTATTAACCTGTTTTGGGAGAGCTAACAGATTCTGGATTCCTGCCCTGACTTCTATTATCTTTATTTTTTTTAGCCTTTACACGTGCCAACTTCCAGATACATTTTGTTTGTTCATCTTTCCTTGTGAACGTTTCAGTTATTAAAAAAACAAAAACCGGACCTCTCTCTTGGCCTGGACTGGGCGCTTCAAGTCTGAACTGTTCCCGCCGGAGAGCAAAACCATCTTATTTATACACCAAGAGCACACTAGAATGTACAGGCCCTCGGAGACTTCAACGGTCGAGGATGTGCGACTGCCAATGTTTTTATTTAAAGAAGATTAACGTTACTGAAGCATTGGGTGCAGGGTCTGCATAATATTTCTAATAAATGCCTTTGGTTTCTGACACTTGGCTTTTGGCGCTGCTCTTGTCTAGGCCGCATCCTGTCGTTCCTGAGTGGTTTAACTGTTAGTCCCTCTTCCCAGGACGCACTGGGAATTGTAGCTCTCTCAAGAACTCTCAGCACCCTTAATATGCTACAGTTCCCAGGATTATTTGTGGGGGGGAGCTATGACTGTTTAAGGTGGTATGATACTGCTTCCAATGTAGAGTGCAGATGGGGACAGAGTCTACTCAGAAGTAAGTCCCATTGAGTCAGATGGGACTAGCTCCCAAGTAAATAGGATGGCAGCATTCTGAATATTTAAAACATATACACATAACCAATGTCGGGGCAATTAAAACAACTCCAATTTAATTAGATTTCTTTTTTAAAAAAGTAATGACTACACCTCTTTGAATAACAGGAGCAGGTAAGAAAAATATTACCTTGCCATTCTTACAACAACCCTACAAGATATAGAGTGAGAGACTTGTCAACAAGCCAGGATAAAACACAAATCAATGAATTGCAAAGCATCAAAAGTATAAATTGTGCAAGCAGCTGCTACCCAACTCTTATGAAATAAATAATTTGACACTTTAATATGAGGAGTGAATCAAAACAGTATGTCCAAATGCATAACTCCTCGTCAAACTCCTGTGTCCATTTAAAATCAGTATCTGAACATTCAGTCTTTTCCAACTACAAATCCACAGACATGCCACTGACCACCTGAATTAAGCTCACAAACCACAGGTGGGAGCCTCTGATCTCTTACCAGAAAAGCCAGGTGCGTTTCAGCCACGGAGGTCTCACCTTTTAGCCAACATGCCTGAACCATTACCACTCGGTTTTCTAAATTTCCAAATTGGGGGGTCGGGGAGATACAGTTGTGCTGACGTGTTGAATTGATATTACAAGTGGCCAACAACAGAGAGATGTAAAAATAAGTCTGGTACCCCAATAATGTGATTGGACACTACCACAATGTGTGTTCTGTGTGCCTTGTGCAGAAGCATTTGATGTGATGGACCAGGAGCCATGTTCAAGTGCGTGTGCGTGCGCCTCAGTCACCATGCTGCATCAGCATCAGTTCTCCTGGTCACACTACCGTGTGACCAAGGAAAGCCACCTGCGAATTTCATTCTCACATGGCAAGCAGGAAACAGATGTTCTGGGGCAGGGGTGGGCGAGGCAGTGGCACCTACACCATCCGCATGAATGACACCTTGTGCCACCAGATGTGTTGCATGCAGCTGCTGGGCCTGCATGAACAGGTATGGGGGATGCATGGCAGGGAGTTGGTGTAGATGACCCTCCCTACCCTACAGCTCTTTCTCAGTCTGTGCTAAATCTTCATATGACAATGTGTCATTGCCTAGAAGTCTGTGGCTGAAAGAGGAAACGGGACCCACTGGGGAGCAGTCAGGACAGCCCCAGGGTGTCATTTGCATAGGCACCAAAATAGCCCACCTTGAAGTCTTGCTCATGAGAGCAAAGCGACTCAAAGCATCATTTGCCTAGTGGGAAGATCTCAGCGCCCACATTCTGTGTTGTGATGAGACCAACCAGATGAAAGAACTCTGCCTTGTGGCGAGTCAGAACAATGGTCCACCTAGCTCAATATTGCCTACACTGACGGGGAGCCGCTCTCTGGTTGGCTGACGGGGAGCCTTATCCCCAGCCTTGCCTGGGGAGAAACGTGGTTCCGTTTGTGTTCAGAGGCGGAGACACCTCAATTCGCACTTCCTGAAAGCCATATGTGAACTGGAAATGCAGCCGCCCGTTGAAATTCACGCTTCTCAGAATTTTGCAGTTCTCCAGTCAAGCGATGTGTGCAAAAATGCACAGGCCAGGGCAAAGCATGCCTAAAAAATGCAAATATTCATGAAAGAATATTTTTAAAAAATGCATTTGCAAAAAGTGAGCACATTGGGGCAAATTTCATACCGACGTGTGTATATTAGAAATTCACCCTAAAATGCTGGTGAATTTCCATGAGGACTTTTTTTTTTAAAAAAAACGGACAATAGCTACAGAATTCAGCTTGCAGAGCAGCTCGCTTTTGTTTTTGAGAGGCACGGTCCTAGTCCTCATGATTCTGTGAGAGCAGGCTGCTGGACTCGATGGGTCATGGGCCTGTTCAGCAGCCTCTTCCAATGCTCCCCTGGTGGCTGGTGCCCATTGGGGCTGGTGGTGCAGGGACCCCAAACACAGCCACAAACAACGAGAGGCAGAGCCAGCTCATCATAGTTTCTTCCTCCTGAGACACAGAGATGGAGGCAGCTGACACCCAGAGCCACTCGCCGGCTTGGTTTTGAGAAAGAAGGCAGGGCAAGTGAGAGTTGGCAAGGGAGTCTGAGGTCTGTGGGGCAGCGACCCATTTGCCCTAACGGACCAGCTGCCACTGCAGGGAGAAAGGGATCGACAGGTAGAAAGAAGCAGCTCAACAGTAAAATGAGTCACGAGTTTGGCAACTCAGTTCCAGGTTCGGCTCCTACACCTGAGGCCAGGTATCCTAAATTCATTGGCAGCCGTTGCAAACGCTTACATAACCCAAACTGGTTTGCCTCTTCTGGAGATGACAGAGGCAGCTCATATTTCAACCAATTTCCTTCTCCGGGGGCTGGAAAAACACAAGAGAACAATCATTCTCAAGCTTGAAGGAAAGGATGGAGGTTTGGAGAGTTGGAAGGGACCCAAAGGGTCATGTAGTCCAAACTCCTGCAATACAGGAATAAATTAGGAGAGTAATTTATTTATTTTTTATATCCAGCCTTTCTCCTAGTGCAGGACCCAAGGAAACTCCCAGAATAAAACAGGGATCACTCAAAGCACACAAATATTATTTTTTTAAACCCACCAATTAAATAAGTAACCCTATGAAAAACGGTGTTGAAGGGGGCATCAGGCAACTCTCTGGGGAACTCGCAATCTCAAGATAGACTGTGCTGGAATATGGAAGTTCCACTCAGCAGGCATAGTTAAAAGTCGCTGATGGCTCCAACCCAGTCAACTTATACTGGCAAAAGCCGACATCTCAGCTTCCATTTCTGGGAGAAAAGTGTGCAGAGCATAGCTGCGCACTGAAGGAGAGCCACTAGTGGCAGCCGTTTGCATCCAGCCAGGCGGAGACGCAGAGCCCTTCTTTTGCAAAGTCATTCCTGTGCACCTTTTTGCTTGCTCTGTTTTGTTCTGACTGTGCGAAGTGCCGGTGTGTCTCAGGCGGGGAAACCACACTGATGGGAACTTCGCTGCTTGCGAAGCCATCTACACCCTCCAAGAGGCTCTGTCTCGACCCGATACACAATCCTCTAACAGCAGCTTTCTCATACCTGGTGTTCTCCAGATGTTTTGGACTTGCAACTCCCATCAGCCCCCGGCAACACCAGGAACTCTGGACCAAAACATCTGGCCAGGACGGATGGGACTTGCCAGTCAAAAACACCAAGAGGGCTTGGGGAAGATGGCTCTGATTCAATGAGGAGGAGCCTGTGGCCTTCCAGATGTTGTTGGACGCCAACTCCCAGCAGCCAGCATGGCCAGGGATGATGGGAGTTGTAGTGCGCGGCAACATCTGCAGGATTGCCAACATCTTCCACTGCCCCAGTCTGGATTTGAGAAATCTGGCCAGGAACTTCCCACCCAAAACTCTCCAAAATCTATGTTAGTTGTTTTTTGTTTTTTTATATTGTAAACCACCCTTTGGTCCTTGGATGGAGAGCAGTATAAAAGTTTAATAGATATAAAATGAAACAATAAATTAAATGATGTGGTTTTTGCTGGGGGAAGGAAGAAGGGCATTAGAAGCAAAGTAATTCACAACTTTTTTTTTGCCAGCAAATGAGAAGTAAGGGCGTTTTGAGTAACCATTTCCTTCCTTCTCCATCCAATTTGTTGAAATTCAGGGATTTCCAGCACCCACCCCTGGTACCAACTGCATGCAGGAACATCCTGTTCGTATGTCTGCTGCCGCTGCCGCTTTAAATACAATAGAATCATAGAACTGCAGAGTTGGAAGGGATCCCCTGAGGATCATCTAGTCCAGCCCCCGGCAATGCAGGAATACGCAGCTGTTCCATACAGGGATTGAACCTGAAACCTTTGCATTATGAGCACCACACTCTAACCAACAGAGCTATCTAGACTACATATTCATGCACACACACACTCTCCTCTTGCCAACCCCTCTGCCAGCTTTCCACAGCTCACGCTACACACAGCAAAGTGTGGGGATTCAAACCCGGGTCTCCCAAGGTCCTAGTCTGACATGCTAACCACTACACCACTCTGCCTCTCCACTGGCGCCTATGCAGCTCAGGGCTGAGTTACATGCTGCTACACCAGCATGGCGTAGTGGTCTGAGCTCCTTGCAAGGGGGAAGGTGGGATGTAAATGCAATAAATTAATAAAAATGAAACAAGGCAGACCTGTTTAGGTACGTTTTAAATGTCTGATGTTTTATCGTGTTTTTAATATTCTGTTGGGAGCAGCTCAGAATGGCTGGGGAAACCCAGCCAGATGGGTGGGGTATAGATAAATTTACTATTATTATTATTATTATTATTATTATTATTATTATTATTATTATTTTTCCCTTCCCTTTACCATTTCCCTATTTCTCCATAGACTCCCCAAAGCCCTCCCCTCCCGACTCCCTTTTACTAAACCACTGTGTGAAGTGCCTTACCTGAACTGGCCTTTCCCCACGCTGCGGTGTGTGACGACACCTTACGTTTTAATGTAAATTGGAAGATAGAGAGATCAGTCCACAGGCCTGTTTGCCAGCAGTGCCCAGCTGGAAGCCCCCAAGCGAGGCATCAGCTTCCCCTGGCTCTTTGCTTCAACAGCTGGCGTTTAGCAGATAGACTGTGCCTGGATATGGAGGCTTCATGAAGCTACCACGGCTAGCAGCAGTTTGATAGGGACAGCCTGCTCCGCACACTCAGATAAATCCTTAAAAAGAAATAAATCTGGCAGTAGCCCTCGCGGCCTCTTTCCCTTCCCTTCTCTCATTCTTTTTTATCACCACACCAAACGGCAAAGGTCTCTCTGAAGGCTGTTTACAGCACAACACCAAACTGAAATCAGGGCAGCCAATAAAATCTGCAGCGAGCGCAACCTTTTCATGGCACCGCGGGGAAACGCCGGCGCTAGCACAGAGTCAGGGAGGCAGGAACGAAGGACAACTTTTGCCCAGCTTTAAAAAGACGTCAATTAAGAAGCAAACTGCTTTGGCATCAAATGGTCTCCACCGGCCTTGTGAAGGGGGCAAGGTATCTAGCCCTCCTGATCGGCTTTTGCGTTTTTTTAAATGTCCACTTAATCAACCTGGACATTTGCCCACTTAATCAACTGGCCCCAAAGCGTCCCGCCTTCTTGCAGATTGATGGACTTTTTGCCTTCTTTTAAATGCCCGCTTAATCAACTCAAACACTTGCCGACTTAATCAATGAGCTACACCCTGAATAGCTAACAATCTTCCCTTCGCCGCTGTATGGCAAATGAACAGGTTGAATGATGCAGACTTGTTTTTTTTATATGTATATTTTATTAAGGATTTTCTTGTTTTACAGAAGTGAGTGTAATGCCTCGTATTTTTTCCATGTAACATTTTTACAAATCCATTTCATTTGTTGAGACATTAGGGGGAGAAGAAAAAAATAAAATAAATGGGGGTGGAGGGACGGTAGATGGGTGGGGGTGGGGTCGGGTGGCGATGTTTCTATTATGCTTAATGTATGTAGAGTTTGGTGTCAGCGTTGCTTGTGTTGTTCACTTGTGTTCCTTTGGTGGTGAGAGAGGTTGGGGTTGGCCTAGGGTGTGGTTGTTTGTTTGCGATTGGCTGTGGTGATCTTTGTTTTCGTGTGTGAGTGGGGTGGGTGTTTTGGATCAGGTTAGCCATATTGATTTGTATGCTGTTGGTGGATTCTTGTTATTGTCTTGTTGGGCTGTGTATGTGATAAAGGGGAGCCATACATGATGCAGCCTTGTTAAATCATTCCAGCAGCATCTTTCCACAAGGGAGACCCCCCCAGCCGACAAGATCACCCTCTCATCACTGTGATCTTTGTGCTCCGAGCTGATCTTTCAAACAGTCCCTTCTGGAGAGTCGTGCGTGTGTGAGATCAGGTCATTGCAAAACTCTTCGGGGTGGGTTGAATCACTGACTCACACACACAAAGAAAGGGAGAGCAAAAGAGGCAAGCTCTCCGAATGAGGCAAATAAATCTCTCTCCCATGACTATGTCGGAGAGGGAATGGTGAGGAAAAAACGGGATCTCTCCGGTCTGCGGCTGGGGAGCGGCTCGCAGCAAGCGAAATCGTCCATCGATGACAGCCACATCCGGTGAAGCTGCAAACTGGCTCCTACAAGATTAAATGCCAAAGATCTCCTCAAGCCCAGGGACTTAAGAGAGCCGGCCCTATCATTAGACCTAACGTTTGCTTGGAGAGCCGGTGTGGGGCAGCGTTTAGGGTGTCGGGTTAGGACTTGGGGGGGGGGGCAGTCCATGGACTGTGCAGAATAAGATAAATTAACAAGAAGGATTCGAAACCTGCGAGATCAGAGATTCTTAGAGGACTGGAGTAAATATATGAATTATTTGAAAAGTAATTGTGATGAACAGATTACGCTAGTAGGATTGCAAGAAGTTTTGTACGGTGGATTATTTGAAATATTACAAGAAATACTATGAAAAGAATGATTAGTTAAGGATAATATAGAAATTAAGAAATGCAGAATAACTGATTAAGAACGGAAAATCATCAGAGGCGTTGACGGAAGTCTAAAATATTGTATAAGATGAGAAGATATGTTGTATGACTGTTGGAACTGATATATTATAACATCAGACCATGTGGGGGGCTGGACTATATTTTGAAAAGAAAGAAAGAAAGAAAGAAAGAAAGAAAGAAAGAAAGAAAGAATTCCTATGCCCCACAAATAACCCAGAGATGCATTTTAAATAAAAGCACACATTCTACTCATGTAAAAACACGCTGATTCCTGGACCGTCTGCAGGCCAGATTTAGAAGGCGATTGGGCTGGATCAGGCCCCTGGGCCTTAGTTTGCCTACCCCCGTTTTCCACTTTAGCCTTTTCTTCTCCCGAAGATCTCACAAGGCAACAGAGGTTTAGGATCAGAGTTTTGCTTCTCCTTAGATGGGCTCCCTTCCTAGGACGAAGAGCCCCATCAGCCCCTCACTTCCCTCTACAGCATGTGCAGAAACAGGCTTCGTAACTCTTGGACCCACTTTTGCTCTCATCCACTTGATCCATTCGTAAATACAGTGGTACCTCGGGTTACAAACGCTTCAGGTTACATACGCTTCAGGTTACAGACTCCGCTAACCCAGAAATATTGCCTCAGGTTAAGAACTTTGCTTCAGGATGAGAACAGAAATTGTGCTCCGGCGGTGCAGCGGCAGCAGGAGGCCCCATTAGCTAAAGTGGTGCTTCAGGTTAAGAACAGTTTCAGGTTAAGAAAAGACCTCCAGAACAAATTAAGTTTTTAACCCGAGGTACCACTGTAAACACAAGGCAGATTCTGGACCGGGCGGAGGGGTTTGCAGCAGGAATCGGATGCAGGAAAGACTTTCTGAGTGGAACGGACTCCCTCCCTCATTGGAGGTTTCTAAGCAGAGGTGGGGGGGCATCTGCCAGGGATCCTTTCGCTGTGATTCCCTCCCCATAGGGGGTTGAGCTAGATGACCCCTGGGGTGCCTACAAGCTCTCCAGTCCCATGTTTCTATAACTTGTGCTCACTAAGCTAGATGGCTGCCTCCTTTATGTGCCGCGGAGGACACTGACCTGTCTCCAGTGTGGTAAAAATAACCCCCCTGCGTCTGTCCTGTTGACTTCTGTATCTGGGAATGGGAAGACTGGTTTGCCCGTCTTTCATTGCCCACACTCGTCTGTGCAACATGCGCCATCTTCACACGTAACCCAGGGATGGTGGGCCTCACCCTTGGAGGTAAAAAATAATAATGTGGCCCTCCATACCTCTCTGCCCGGCCCCCAGGACTCGCCCTCAGGCCACACCCCCTGCAGAGCCACGCCCCCACGCCAGCCCTGTTTGTGGCACCCTTGGGTGTTGGTTCTTGTCAGGGCTGGATTTAGGCCCTGAAGGGAATGGGGCCCTTTATATGTCCAGCTGTCCTTTGTCAACAACAAACTGTCGCTGGTTTTTTTGGGTTGAATATATGCTATACAGTAATTTGTGGATCTAATAGGTATCTAAAGCTATTTGCACATAACAAAATATGTATTTTATCCAAGTAATTGTTGAACTGAAACACAGTTAAGAACCAGTTATATTTTAGGGAGCAGGCTAGGAGGCAGGGGGCATTACTTACATCCTAGGAGCCTACACAACACAAAACGCTGTTGATGTATGTAGGTTTTATTTTATTTGTATTTTACGTTAGATTTTGGAAATGTATATCCAGGTTTTTTTCCCTTTAATTTTTTGGGGGCCCTCAAGAGAGTGGGGCCCTAAGCTATAGCTTGTTTAGTTTATACAGTGGTACCTCGGGTTAAGTACTTAATTCGTTCCGGAGGTCCGTTCTTAACCTGAAACTGTTCTTAACCTGAAGCCCCACTTTAGCTAATGGGGCCTCCTGCTGCTGTCGCGCCACCGGAGCATGATTTCTGTTCTCATCCTGAAGCAAAGTTCTTAACCCAAGGTACTATTTCTGGGTTAGCGGAGTCTGTAACCTGAAGCGTATGTAACCTGAAGCAAATGTAACCTGAGGTACCACTGTACGTAAATCTGGCACTGGTTCTTGTCCTGCCTCATTTCTTGCCTGGATGGAGGTTGGAGAGAAGGGTTTGCTTGTGTGGCTGCAGAAACAAGCCTCTTGTTGACAGAAGAAAGCCTTTAGCAAACGTGAGATCCCACGGAGAGAGCGCCTGTCTGATGTACAGTTTCAGTTCCAAAGGGCATCTGTCACCACACCAAAGGCCCGATCCCGGCATCCATTGCTCTCCCGTAACTGATATTTGATGATAGACTGCCTCTGGACTGAAAGCTCCACACAGTCCTTGCAGCTAACAGTCGTCGACAGGCTTCTCCTTCCTGCGCAGACTGAATAATAGAAACATAGAACTGTAGGGAAGGGATCCCAAAGGATCATCCAGCTCAACCCCCTGCAATGCAGGAATCCCAGCTAAAGGATCCCTGGCAGATGGCCTTCCAATCTCTGTTTAAAATCCTCCAGGGAAGGAGAGTCCACCATCTTCCAAAGCAGTCCTTTCCATTGTCAAACTGCTCCTACCATCAGGAAGTTATTCTTAAGGTTTCGTCAAATTGAAAAGTTCAGTCAATCAACACTCATACAATTAATCAACCCAAATTTTGTTAACCGGGACACAGCCTTCATTTAAACTCACTGGAAATATCCCGAAAACTGACAGGACACAGAGCAGGGTGGAAAGCTGAGGATAACCCGTTTTTCCTGCCTCTCCCTTCTGATGGCTTGGCTAAGACATCTCTGCTTCATCACGTTATACGTATTGTTTTAATCATTATCAATATTTGCTTATAAAGCAGCAGCCTGATTATTTCTTAACCCCTATCTATTTGTTGCGAAACAGAAGCAATAAAAGAGCAAGTCACTCGGGGAGGTTCCGCTGAGTAAGAATTTTAAGGAATGTCAAGTAAATAAATGAAAATATCTGAATATATTGGCTCTGAGCATTTGGCTGCCAGCAAAAGCTTGGCGAGGTATATATGGCTATTGGTTTTTCGTTGCTGGCTTTTGTTTGTCTGTAAACCACCTTGGCATTTCTCTTTGAAATGAAAAATGAATGAATAATAATAGTAGTAATAATAATAATAATAATAATAATAATAATAATAATAATAATTTTCTGATTGGCAATTTTTAAAATGATGCAAGCATTCAGACCTTACAAGTCCCTTCCTCACGGCACAATAAGAATACTGTCTGCTATCACTTCCCACACACTCCCTCTTAAGATGCTGACTAAATGTCAAATTTGTGATCCAGCCTCAAGCCATGTTTCTCCAGCACTCAGCCAGGTCCCCCACGTTGCTCTGTTTCTCTTGGCATCCAGGCTGATGAAGAAGAGCTCTGAAGGACCCAAAACCTTGCTCAACAGGGATTTTTGTATTGTTTATGAGAAACCCTGGGAAGGAAGCCCCACTGAATTCAAAAAGACTTACTCCTGAGTACATAGGGTTAGACTAGAAAACCCAAACACACATTTATAATAATTAAACAACAACACCACAGATCAGATCATTGCCATCTCTATCTTTTCAGCAAGCTTTTTAAGTAGGGTTTCTTATCCTGTTCCGGATCTGCTTTGGAGTTGAGATTTTGTGTGTGTGTTGGACGACTGATCAATAGATAGATATGGAATTTAGGAAGCTTCCTTATACCAAATCAGACCACTGGTATTTCCTGCACTGACTGGCAGCAGCTCTTGAGGGTTTCAAGGCAAGGGAGTCTCTCTCCCAGACCATCAAGGACTGAACCAGGGATCTTCCACATTCAAAGCAGATGCTGATAGGTAGCCGTGTTGGTCTGCCATAGTCAAAACAATATATATATATATATATATATATATATATATATATATATATATATTTGTGTATCTGAAGAAGTGTGCATGCACACGAAAGCTCATACCAAGAACTAACTTAGTTGGTCTTTAAAGCAGATGCTGTTACTAATAATAATAATAATAATAATAATAATAATAATTTATTATTATTATTTCTACCGCGCCTTTCTGGCTGGGTTTCCCCAGCCACTCTGGGCTTCTTCCAACAAAACACTAAAATACAATAACCTATTAAACATTAAAAGCTTCCCTAAACAGGGCTGCCTTCAGATGTCTTCTAAAAGTTTGGTAGTTATTTTTCTCTTTGACATCTGGTGGGAGGGCGTTCCACAGGGCGGACGCCACTACCGAGAATGAGCTACAGCTGTTCTCTTAAAGATAAAATAAGATCCCAGGCCTCATGTTTAAGGGGTGGTTTAAAGAGGAACATAGGAAGCTGCCTTTTAATGAATCAGATATTGCACCATCTAGCCCAGCCTTTCCTACACTGACTGGCAGCGTTTTTCCAGGAGACATTCCTAGCCCCACTTGGGAGATACTAGGATACTGAGCTAGCGCCCTCTGATGCCTCGTTGTGAATCATTTGGAAAGTGATTCATAAAGGACAATGGAAGTAAAATAAAATAAAACACAACACTAGTCTCCAACGCTCACACCCCTTTTTGTTATAAGACTCACAGTGTGTCTCTGAGGACGTGCAAAGTGCACCCCTCCCATTCTTAATCTTCCAGATCATCTACCCCGGAAGATTACACTTCTAAAAAAAAAGAAGATAAGAATGAATGAGCGCCTCTGACTCACCCGCCGCGGCGCCCTCGACGACTCTCTCTTCTGGTTCGCAGCGAAAAGACTTCTTCTAAGTTTTGCAGGGCGTCGGGAAACATCGCGCGGCGCCTCGCTCGCGGCCTTACGGTAAAAGCGAGGAAGGGGCGGAGTCCGGGAGCGCGCCTCCGCCAATCGGACGCCGGGCTCCGCCGAGGCCCCGCCCCGCCCTCTCCCCATGTGCAGAAATAGCCGCGCAAGCCTCTGCTGCGGGGGAAAGACGCCGCGGCTCCGCCAAGGAGACTTTGCAGGAGCGCATCCGGGGGGCGCTTAAGAAAAGAGGGGCGTTTGCAGCGACCGCGATCACCCCCTTTTTTATTAGCAAGGATATAAGAGAGGAGATTTTTTCGACTTGGGCAGACTCGAACTCGCGACTCTAAGTTGGGACCGTCCTGTGGATCAGCTTCCTGCAGACAGAACATCATTTCGACCGCCTGGGTTTCCCCCTGCTTCTGTGAGATGCCTCCCGGGGCTGGGCCTTCCCCTGCCCTCCTCTCTGCAGCTGCGCCCATTTCCTAGCCTGCAAGACTGATCCCCACTGCCAGCACCCTTCCCTGGGCTCAGCCGGCTGGGGGAAGTCCTGTTTCGCCCACCCAGTGGCACGTGGCGGGAGAAAACAACAGGGACTAGCGCCTTGGCTTTCCCCGCTGCCGCTTTGAGGTTTCTGGTGTGGCAGAAGAACAAAAGCAAGAGACTGGCACCGTAGCAAGCATCACCGCCACCAGATCTATTGCGCCAGGAGATTGCATGGCCTGCGGTCCACCGGCGATGGCCGAAGACGTGTCCCAGCGGGCACGGCGGTGTGGTGGCAGCGTGGGCTGAGCTTTTGCACGCTCCCCCAAATCGGCACGCCTCCATGTCTGGTGCTAGCAGGAGGTCCTCGTTCCCGCAGGCCAGCTCTCCCTTGACCACCGCTCTTGGGGGTTTGGTGGACCCATGGCATTTGCTGGCGTGGGCTGAGCCCCCTGCTTGAAATGACCACGTCCTCGTCCCCGCTGGCCCTCGATGGCCTGGATATGGTCTACATCGTGGTGGAGCTGGTGATCGCTGTGTTGGCCATCGCGGGCAACGTCCTGGTGTGCTGGGCAGTGGCCATCAACAGCACCCTGAAGAACGCCACCAACTACTTCTTGGTCTCCCTGGCGGTGGCCGACATCGCTGTGGGCCTCCTGGCCATCCCCTTCGCCATCACCATCAGCATCGGCCTGCGGATCAACTTCCATTCCTGCCTCTTCCTGGCCAGCTTTGTCCTGGTCCTCACCCAGAGCTCCATCTTCAGCCTCCTGGCCGTGGCTGTGGACCGGTACTTGGCGATCAAGATCCCACTTAGGTAACGGAGTGATCAGGGGGAGAGAGCACGGGGAGGGGAGAAGGGTTTTCCCTCGCCCAGATCCTGCGACTTCCGCTGCCTTGACCGCTTAGTCTTGGCTTAGGCAGCTTGGCTCGCTTGCCCGAGCTGCACGTCTCTGGAGAAGGGTTGCGCCTCAGGACTAGAGCACCTGCTTTGCACGCAGAAGGCATGGGTTGACCCCCAGTACTTTTGCCTCTGAGGTAGGGCTGGGGAGGACTGCTTTCTGAAACCCCGTAAGAGCTGCTGCCGATCGGTGCGGGTGATACTGAGCTAGGTGGGCCAGTGGTCTGACTCAGTGTAGTGAAGAGCTGTAGCTCCGGGATAGGGATGGCTGGGAACGCCCCCGGCCTAAAAGCTTGGAGACCGGCTGCCAGTCAGTGTAGGGAATAATAAGGTGGATAGCCAAATGATCTGACTTGGTATACGTTAGCATCCTTCGCTTCTATTTAAATCAGCCCTTTATTTGGAAGTGTGAGAACTGGATCCTCACTTTGTCCTTAAAGGAAGGGCTGTAGTTTAGCACAACGGTGGCTTGGAATGTCCCCTTGGCCAGAAGTCCCTGCTAGTCACTGTGGACCAACGGCCTGAGTCCGTTATAAAGCAACTTCCTACATTTGCAATTCTCCTGGTAGCAGATTGTGCTCTGGAGAGTGGAAGGGGGTCCCTGGTGCAGGCGGTGGCTCTCCGGGACAGAGAAAAGGCAGTTGTCCTTCACTCAGAACATAGTTAGACTATGGAACTCCCTCCCACAAGATGCAGTGTTTGTGTTTGCAGAGGTTTGCTTCCCCCTTTAGTTTCTTTTTTCTTCTTTAACTAGCATTGTCCTGGGGGTGGGGTCGAGTTAAAATTCCACCTCTGCCTCCGAGTCCGTGGGTAAGAATTCCGGTAGTTGTGTGAGTCATGGCAAAGCAAACCATGTGCTTCTATTAGGTCCTGGGGTTGCAACCGTATTCAGCTCATTGGAAATATATATGTCTGGGGGCTGAGTCGCGTGGAGGCCACCGATATCCTGCTCTCCAGGTTGTTTTAAAGTCGGGCGGGATTTGTTGGCATCCTGGTTTGTTTGTTTTTAACCTCAGTTGTCTCATCTGCGAAGTGGGTGCAGCCAATGAGTTAACTTCACGGGGTTGTTATTACTGAAGGTGGAATACGGTTGAGGTTGAATATAAGGATCCCTGCTGCTTGATCAGGCCCTACCCAGCCCAGCCTCCTGTTCTTACCACCCCATGTGGTGCAATGCTTAGAGTGTCAGACCAAGACCTGGGAGAGACCAGGGTTCGAATCCCGCCATTAAGCTCCCTGGGTGAACTTGGGGGCCAGTCACTACCTTTCCACCTAACTGACCTCACCCAGTTTCTGTGTTGATAAAACGCTGAGGGAGAACCTGAGCTCCTTGGAAGAAAGTTGGGATATAAACAAATGTAAATAAACAAGCAGCATTCGCTTAAGATTCCTAGAAAGTGGGATACGCTAGGCCTGTTCCCTCTGACATTAAGTGCATAAAAAAAAAAAAAAAACCAAACAGAAAAAAGGTTCCATTAAAGCACCAGGTTATTAAGTCTGCGATGGTTAACAGCCATTGAGCAATTCATTGATGGCAGGCCTGTCCATTTCTGACGGCCGCAGTAACTATCTTCCCATTGAACCTCCCTGTGCAGGCACAGTCTACCTTGGATGACTGGCTCAGCTGTTTGGGGTGTCCCTGAGCGAGCCACTGGTCCGCTCCCCGCCACCACCTTGCGGGGCCCAATTTGTGGTTTACCGAGCTAATGGGAAGGGTTTTCCGAGGATGGTCGCTAGATACTGTGGTCAAGCAAGAGGACAAATGGTGTTTGCATCTTTACTCCTTCACCCTTTATCCTCACAACAGCCCTGTGAGGTAGGTTAAGCCAAGAGAAACAGCTCACAACTGGCCAGTGAACTTTCTGGCTGAGTGGAGATTGACCCTAGTCACTGGGCTGCGTCTCTGTCTGTCTTGGTCCTTTTTCTGCCTCTTAACCTAGTGGCTGTTTTTCACCTTAAAAAACACCCCTGTATTTATGGGGGGTTCTGGGCAAAGTTTCCTCAATGAAAAGGTCTGGCAGGTGGAGAAAACTGGGATGGAAGATGTGTATCTGGTGAGGTGTGCCAGGGACCCACCGCAAAATGGGGAGCACCCAGTGAGTCATGTCTGAGTTGGGTCTGTAGATCAAGATAGACTGCTCCTGAACGCAGGAGTTCTACGATTGGGGAAGAGGGAACACGCTCAGTTCGCTTAAGGTGATGGCAAAACCTGGCAGGAGGTGTTCAAAACGACTTTGGGGCTTTCCAAAACTAAGCTCAATAACTTTTGGGATGTCCTGGGCTTTTTAAAAAAAATCTTGAAATATGGGAATCCTAGTGATATGTTTAAGAATGTGAGAAGTCCCCGTTGGAGGACAGCTTAGGAGAATAGCTTGAAGCTTTGTGTGTGTGGTCTTGGGGGAAGACCAGAGACCCAACTCCTTCAAAGGAGACCTTCCTGCTGTTTGCAACCCAAACTGTGAGCATATCCTGGTATTTGCACAAGTATAACTCTTCCCTGCTGGCAGGCCGGAGATTTTTTGCTTCGGAAAAGGGCGGTTCAAAGCTTGCCCCCCTGCCTTTTCTGGAAAGCGATCAGCTGAGGCCGTTCCCAGTAGCGCTGGAGGTGTCTTATTAACGGTTATTGTTACAAAGTGTGGTCCTGCAATAAAATGTTGCAGCGGGGAGTGTGTCTGTGTCGGTTCAGCCCGCTGGCCACGCCCTCCCATGGGTTACTCCATTCCATTTCCACCTCCTGCCAGGCTCTCCTTCCTTGCCTAACAGACATCCATTCCTTCTGTGCCCCCAGGGCATCCCCAGACCCTAGGGAGCTGTTTTGGGGTCCACCACTTCCCTGCTGCTGAGGGTTCCTCTATTTTAGTTTGTAGGGGGGTTCATCCTATAATTCTTGGGGTTACCCCGAGACTGCTGATTGTGAAACAGTGGTGCCACTGAAACTACCTAAGGTATTTGGAGAACGAGGTCACTATTTGTGTTACTTTGAGTTATAAATATATGGGGATGGCCACAAATAGGCAAAGCTCTCCATTTTTACTTCCCGGTTTCTGACTTTCCCCTGATCCTCAGTTCCCCATATTTCCCCATGAATTTGTGATTGTTATCACTATTTTTTTAAAAAAAGTCCTCGTGCAAATTCACCAGCGTTGTTTTGGAAATTTTTCCTAACACATTTCTGCAATTTTGTGTAATTATACAGTTCCCCCTCCCATGTATTTTTGCGCATGATTTTCACCAACATTTGCATTTGTATACATACTTTACACTCTCTCTGCATTTTGGTGAAGCTTATTTGCCTGGAGATCCATATTGCGAAGTCTGAGGATTGTGTTCTGGTTTCGCATATCGTTCTTGACAGCTGGAAAATTGGCCATGTTCACCTTTTCAGTGGGGGTTTCTCCCCCGTCCCTGGATAAGGTTATCGACGGCAATGGGCTCTGTGGAACCTCCACAGTCAGGCACAGTCTATCCTTGAATCAGTATTGCTGGGAAGGAAATGGTGCAAGGCTACTGATTGTTCTCGTGTGCTGCTTTCCTGCGCTTCCTGCTGACGCATCCACTTGACCCGCCGGCGTTCTTCTGATGTTCCAATTTACACAGCACCAATCCAGGCATAGGGACGCGGGTGGCGCTGTGGGTTAAACCACAGAGCCTAGGACTTGCCGGTCAGAAGGTCGGCGGTTCAAATCCCCACGACGGGGTGAGCTCCCGTTGCTCGGTCCCTGCTCCTGCCAACCTAGCAGTTTGAAAGCAAGCCAGTGCAAGTAGATAAATAGGTACCGCTCTGGCGGGAAGGTAAACGGCGTTTCCGTGCGCTGCTCTGGTTCGCCAGAAGCGGCTTAGTCATGCTGGCCACATGACCCGGAAGCTGTACGCCGGCTCCCTCGGCCAGTAAAGTGAGATGAGCACCGCAACCCCAGAGTCAGCCACGACTGGACCTAATGGTCAGGGGTCCCTTGACCTTTAATCCAGGCATACATGATGCTTTGCTCTGTAGCAGAAGGTCTCTGCCTCCACTGAGTTTACAGTAACAGCGGTGGGCTCTGGCTTTGCAGAACCTTCTCTATGCCCCTCCTTCCATGCTGGATTACTTTGCAGTGGTCCTCTGCTTCTAACAGCCAGTAAATTGCCATATAATGATTTTCTCCCAGGCAAGGAACCAAGCTTATTTTTGCATTCCAGGGGGCTGGATGAAATGACCCTCTGGATTCCTTCCAACCCTACGATTCTGAGATTCTCTGAGTTCATGCATGCGCCGGGGCCAGAGACAGAAATGGATGAAGCAACAGATATAAATTTCATCTTAGGCTAGTTTCTACACACACTCACACCAACCTCTCTATCCTCCATCCAGAATAGGCAGAAAGAGCTGGGGGTGGAGCCTCTCCAGTGAGGGGTGTGTCCTAAGGGAAAGGGGCGTGGCCTGGAGAGATGCCCATGGGCCAGGTAGAAAGGCTCTGGGGGCCACATTTAGGGAAGTTTTTAATGTCTGAGGCTGTATTGTTTTTAATATTCGGTTGGAAGCCGCCCAGAGTGGCTGGGGAAACCCAGCCAGATGGGCGGGGTATAAATAATAAATTATTATTATTATTATTATTATTATTATTATTATTATTAATAATAATAATTCAACATGTTTTATTCGACATGTTTTCTGCTTTGTACCACCAGCTGCTCATTTGCAACCTCTGTGTTTTTGATGTATTAATCTCATTTAATCTCATTAATCTCATTTTCTGTTGTGTTTGGCGCCCAAAGCGATATGGAGTTGTGGCGGTGTTTGAACAGTAACATAATTAATGGTGTGGAAGGAAAACGGGACCTGATCCAGGCTTGCTTGTCGCAGGGCCAGAATCCTCTCAGGTGGGTGGATGAAAGCCATGCTTTTGAACCCCTGTGTGGCAGGTAGGCATTCAACAGGCAAGCGCGGCTGCTTTTCCCGTTGCATTTCTACCTGTTCCACAGCTGCAGAAACAACTGCCCAGTCAGAGGAAAGGAGAACTTGCTTAGCTGCTTATCAGTCACAATATATTACGCAATCTCATATTTTTGAGGAAGAGGAAAATGTTGCCGCCTCTGAGCATATGGTCTGGGGGGGGCAAGTTAGCTCATCGATGTCACAAAGGGATGACACTATCATTCTGAAAATTTATGCGGAATTGTTGTTTTCTCGAAAACATCTGCTGATCAGCTTCCCCAGTGGGGAAACCGAGGCTGCAGTTCCTACCTAGTTGCCCAGAATTGCCGTTTTTCTTCCGTGAATTTGCCAAGAAATGCAGCGCAGGGCTGTGTTTTTAAAAAAGGAAAGGAATACATGTTTTAAGGTGTTCTCTCTACTTTTGATGCAATCTTTTCAACACTAATTAATGTTTAAAATTCATTTGTATGCTTACATCTTTCTGTTCATCAAAGTTGTCTTATTTTTTCTTTATTAAAAATAAACTATATATTTAGAGTGGCATATTCTGACTCAGTTGCACCCAATGCTGGCCCTGCTCAGAGTAAACCCATTGATTCTCTCTTGGGTTCATTCATTTCAATGGGTCTGCTTTGAGCAGAAGTCATTTGCAGAACAGACCTACTGAAATCAATAACAGCCTGTCTCAAACCCATTGAAATGTCTTCCGCCTTTCAGAGTTTAAAAGTTTTCATAGCTTAGAGATTTTTGGCATAAATATCCCCTCTCAGGGGGTCTAAGAAATGAGAGTGGGCGGGGGAGAGATATATGGGGAAATTTGGATACTGTGTTGTTTGGCATCTATGCTATGCCTGTAAAAACAAAAAAATAGATGTTAGCCTCGTACTCTGAGTAGACCCATTGAATTTAATAGATTTAAGATTGTCCTGGCTGATTTAAGCCCATCACTTTTAAGAAGCTGGTTCTGATTTAGCAAAATATCCATCCCCAAAATAAAACACACCAAAAATTGTACGTCAGATACAAAACACCGTAGGATTGGACCCTGCTTTAAATCGGAAGGTAAAACAGCGAAAGGAACAAAGTTGATTGTAAAACACCGGCTTGGTTTTTTTGAAAATCCAGTTGTGATACATTTACCCTTTGGGAGAAAAACAACTCTCTGATTTGCTCATTGCAGATCAACTTTGTACATGCCTGGCTGCTCCTTTTGCATAACCTCAGTTGCCCAATCAGCCCGGGCCAAAGTCTTCGATAGAAAAGCAGTGGCAGGGTGTGATCCGCGGCTGTCGTGCAAAGTCATCCCGCTGTGACTGTGGAAATGTGTTTCTGAAGATAGGAGACTCCCTTCTGCGAACTTCCTTCGTTTATCTTGGGATCCACACTCATTGGGCGGCTGCGGGGGGTGTGTGTGTCAACCTTCTCCCCTTCCAATAATAATAATAAATAATAATATATTTATACCCCGCCCATCTAGCTAGGTTTTCGTAGTCACTCTGGGCGGCTCCCAACAGAATATTAAAAACACGATAAAACATCAAACATTAAAAACTTCCCTGTCCAGGGCTGCCTTCAGATGTCTTCTAAAAGTCAGATAGTCGTTTATTTCCTTGACATCGGCTGGGAGGGCGTTCTACAGGGCGGGTGCCACCACTGAGAAGGCCCTCTGCCTGGTTCCCACTTCTCGCAGGGAGGGAAGCGCCAGAAGGCCCTCGGAGCTGGACCTCAGTAGCCCTCCTGCTCTGAACGTCTTGGGAAAGTGGTACTTGAGAATAACAATTGACTTGGCGGGTTCTCTGCTGATATTGATGGAGCTCTTTGGGCTTGCATGCAGAAGGGCCTCTAATCGAATCCTGGTCTCTCCAGCATAAAAATAATCTGGTAGCAGAGTAAGGGGAAAGGGGGCAAGTTTGGCTGAATGACCTGGCTGACCAGTTAAATCAGTTGTGGTGCGTTTCTGACCTGCAAGCCTCTGATTAGCTCTCTGAAACCTTGGAGAGCAGCTGCCAGTCAGTGAAGACAGTACTGACCTAGATAGACCACTGCTTTATCTCGGTCTAATGTGCCTTCCTGTGTCCCTGCCTAACAGCTCTTTCTCCACAACCACGAGGACTAGAGCCTTGCTTTATTTATTGGTGAAGGACTGTCGCTCTCTCTGCCTGGTACCTTGGAGAGCGGCTGCCGGTCAGAGTTGACAATATGGAGCTAGCTCGGAAGTTGGGTTATTTCGTACCAAGCAGCTGTTGAATCCCTCCTGGTATGTAGAATATGGTAGCCTTAAGGGAGTGAATCTTGGTTAGAGAAGACTTTGGGGACCTCTTTCAGACTGAGGGCCGCCTTCCCGTTTGGGGAGTTTTCCAGGGGCCACAGGCAAAAAAAAGCCAGTGGTTTTTGTGCACATCTGAATCTCCTGCTCAGTGCTCTGACTCAGTATAAGGTGTCTTCTGACAGGCCTGTCGTGGACAATATGCTCAGAAGTTACTCGTCTTTGGGTTGAAGGCGACATCGGGAGGGTTTGGGGACGAAACTGGCGATGGCCGGCGAGAAGGACTTCTTGAAGCTGCCGGTGTTATCAAACAGATTTGTCACGCGGTACTGTATCTCGAAGTGTGGGCTGGCAGCGCTTCCTCCTTGACAGCTCCCGGGTGGCGGAAAAACTCAGTTGCCCTCGTTGCTTCGTGTTTCCTACAATTATGAACCAGCCTCGTTTCCTACGCTTACAAATAGGCAGAGTTTCCTACAATTTGTGGGCCGAGGAGCATTTTCTCAACCGTCCTTTCTTCTCCGCTTCCGTTGGTAAACCGTGACGACAATGGTAATAAATAGTGCTGGTTAATGGTAGTCATATGCATATTTAAAGAATAGGTTTTTTGGCAGCTATCACCAGGGGTGGCAGGGAGAGAGAATCTTTGCCAGCTGACATTAATGATAAAAACACCGGCCATCGGCCCCGACTGAAGTGCATAAATATTGGCCGTATATCAGAATTTAGGATCGAGACTGGCAATTACAAGTTCTGCGTTGTAACAGGGAAAGGGCAGCGAGATTCCCCTGAAATGCAGAAATCTTCAGACCACTGATTCGTAGCTGGTGAGCGTTGACCCTTCCTGCCTTGCAGTATACTACGTCTCTTGCTTGGTTGTTAAAATAAGTACATTGGGTTATTAGTTATCTTCAAGCCACAACTGCAGTGGGAGATTCTGCAATTCTAGGATTAGGCCCATGGGGTTGAAACGCCCCACCATCGATTTAAAACATTTCTGGATTGGCCTTTGGTTCCAGATTTCCAGGGCAGTTTGTGATAAAGGTTAGCAAAACCACAAGGAATGTGCTGCTTACATTTTTTGGGGGGGAGGTATTTACAGGGTTTTCCCCCTGTAAATTGTCACTGCTGATTGTCACTGATTGTCACTGCTCTTGAGTAAGTTGATTGTCACTGCCGTTAGGTAGAGGAAAAGGGGAAAACCCAATGACCACTTAAAAAAAAAAAAGTGCCACAATAATTTTTCCTTATTTAATGTGGGCTTTAACCCCATTCCTGCCACCATCCAAATTTTGGGGGGACCCAGGCATACCCAGAAGGTTTTCCTGAATTTGTAATTGGGCAGAGAAGAGATGTTCAGAATCTTTCTTTCTTTCTGTCTGTCTGTCTGAAGTAGGTTTGTAACCATGCAGGTTAGAAAATTAAAAATAAATTAAAAAACACAGACCCAAAACAGCCGGTTAAAAAGCCAGGCACAGCAAACCTCAGCTTTTTTTCTTAATTTTAATAACAGTAGGGTTGTGACAATGAGGTCTAGAAACACCGTGAAGTCTAGCAGGTTAAAAAGCAAAGCACAGTTTACATTTAAGGGGGGAAACCTGTTACCATTTTAAAACTGTTTCGAATACGAACGTGTGTGTTTCAACCGTGTGAGATGGTTTATGCATTCCTGTGCAGCATGCAACACTGAGAAACCTGTTCGAGATTCTGGAATCCACAGCAAATCCCGCAGCTGCCACCCAGATTTAAAACTGAAGCGCTTGTGATGTTCTCGGTCTCGTCTCCGCCTGAACAGATCCTGCAGTTGCAGCTGGGCAGCAGAACTCGTTTCACGAGATGTTTTGGTGGTGGAGAGGAGGAAGGTGGCAATTTCAGGGGTGGGGTGGAGGGTGTGCAGTTATTGTGCCAGATTTTTTTTTTTTTTAAGGACTCACTCCGGTGAATATTTTGGATAGCTTTTTGGCTTTTGAGACGATAACAAGCTTGCTGGTACAAGCCTCTAATCCAGAGGTGGCCAGTGTAGCAACTTCCAGATGTTTTCGGACTCCAACACAGCAGCCCAGCATGGTCAGTGACGGGAGTTTGGAAGTTGGAACCCAGTGACTGCCTCTGCCTTGCTTGTTCTATCTGCAATATGGGCATAATAAGCCTTGCCTACCTTAAATGGGCAAAACTTATTGCAAGGGTTATAGGGATGATGGGTGTGCGGATCAGAGGATTCCTCTCTCTTTGTGTGAGGGATTACTGGGGTATCATGAAATGCTTCATCTCAGATTTCATAGCCTACGGCTTCACAAAGCGTGAATGAACACGGTTCCTTATTTGTTAGCACCTTCTCTGGAGCTATTTCTCAAGCCTGTGCGCCACAAAGCAGCTACAGTCTTTCTCGACGGTGTTTGTCTTCCTCCGGTACTGTAAAAAATCACGGATTCTTTCGAAGGCTAGCGTTGTGCCCTTATTCTTTCTTGGCCTCAGTTGTCTCGTAATCTGTGAAATGGGCGCAACCCTCCCACAACAGCTGCACTGGCTTTTGTGATAAAGACTGGATTGAAGCCTGTAATGCAAAATCGCACCTTGCTTTGAACCATGAATTATTGAATGGAGAACGCCGCGAGGAGATAAACAAGGTTTCTGAGACACTTTTTCTGCGTTAATGGCCTGAACAGTGATTAATAAATTGATAGATGCAAAGGGTAAACAGGATCAAAGAGCGAAAAGGCCTCTTAGGGCTCATTAAAAATTAAATATTTTTTAAAATGAACCAAGTAGTGGGGGAGAAGCTTTATCCCATTCCACTTTGGACCCAGGACGCCTGTGGAGTGTTTATTCCCATTTTGTTAGCAGGAAGAACTGGTGCTTAATAGATGGTCTGCTTGCTTTAAGATGGGCGAGGGCATTCATTCGTTCATTCATTCATTCACCCATTCACTCCTGAGTGGGGGATTTAGACTTCAGATGTCTTTGGACTGGGTTGTGAATGATCTCTTCCCTTCTGCCAGGCAGAAATCTGCCAGCTGCACCTGCAACCTGCTGCACCTGTTGAATGACGAGCTGCTCTTTAAAGAACACAGGGACATGACTGGTTTGTGGGTTGGAGTGAGGAAGCTAGCGACGCAGGTTCGGTGTTGAAAGAGAATATCTTCCCACAAGTGAGATGAAAATCTTCAGCATTTTCTCTGCCTGCCCCTCTGCCTCACCACCACAAGACCACAGGCTCACCAATTTAAATTTTCTCTTGACTGTCCTTCCCTATTCTCTTGAGCGCAATTTGTTTTAAACTGATTTTAATACTGTGTTTTTAAATGGTAGTCATCTGCCTTGGCATCTCATGGAGAAGGGCAGGTGGAAAATCTAAATAATAATGATGAAAATTTCATTTTTCTCAATCTGTTAACCAATTTCACCACATCATTTGCAAAAAAACTTCCCAGGCAGGTAAAATATATGTGTGTTCGTTGCTTACTGGAAGGCAAAATTTCATGGAAAGGGTTTAGAAAAACCCCAAGCGTGTAGGAGATTATACATTTGTTCTGTCCAGTTCTGATTTGTACTAGATGCAGAAGAGAGAAGAAAATATATTTCTCGATCTCTTTTCTCCCCTCTGAATCCTCAACCACCTAAAATAATATCTGCTTTGAAAACCAAATCCTCGGGATTTGACCAATTAGCCATCTTTGCTCAGCCCAGGTCAGCAAACTTGTGCATGACACGACCCCGTCAAGTTATCCTGCTAAGCTGATCCCGATCAGCCCTGGCCGCAAATAGCTGACCTTGGACAATTGGATCTTTGCAAGGAAGAGCGTATTTCGTTGCCCTCGCGAAGTTCTGCTTTGAATAGGTGGCTTAAATTGAAATGGTAGGAAACCCTCCCACTGAGAATTACTTTTCTGAGAGCCGGTGGGAAGGTTTTGAGTGACTTGTGCATTTTCCGGCATTGCAGCAGCTGAACTGGCTGGTCTCTGCCTGCAAGGAGCATACATGCCTTGTGGAGATTAATGGCCTTCTTCCTGTGCCTTGAGGTTTTCCCCTTCTTCTTTTCAGTAATTTATTTTATTGGAGTCTTATGTGCTTAAGGTGGTGCGCATGGTTTTCTCTCTCCCCATTTTGTCCCCAACGACAACCGTGTGAGGCAGGTCATGCTGAGAGACTGGGACTGGCCCAGCAGTGAGCTTCATGGCTGAGTGGAGAATTTGAACCCCGGTCTCTCAGGGCCTGGAGGGATGCGGGTGGCACTGTGGGTTAAACCACAGAGCCTAGGACTTGCCGATCAGAAGGTTGGCGGTTCGAATCCCTGCGACGGGGTGAGCTCCTGTTGCTCGGTCCCTGCTCCTGCCAACCTAGAAGTTCAAAAGCACGTCAGAGTGCAAGTAGATAAATAGGTACCGCTCCGGCGGGAAGGTAAACGGCGTTTCCATGCGCTGCTCTGGTTCACCAGAAGCAGCTTAGTCATGCTGGCCACGTGACCCGGAAGCTGTACGCCGGCTCCCTTGGCCAGTAAAGCGAGATGAGCGCCGCAACCCCAGAGTTGGTCATGACTGGACCTAATGGTTAGGGGTTCCTTTACCTTTACCTCTCAGGGCCTAGTCCAGCACTTGAACCACACGACATACCGGCTCTCACAGGTGGTGAAAATAAACCTGAGAAACGAAGGACACGTATCTTCATATCTGCCTGTTGTGCGAAATACATTCCAGCTGAAAGACCTGAGGCGAGCTTCAACATTGGTGTTCTCATTTTCCAAATTACTGTTTTCTCTGCGTCTTCAGCTGAGGTTGAGCAACGCAGACCTTAAAGTTGCGCTTGGGTCTTGCAAAGCTTGCTGTGGCCCCTTTGCAGCAGCCTGGGTTCTACGACGACAGAGCTGTGCTTGCTTGATCAGAGCAAGGGCAACAGAGGGTTCTTGTTTTGTTTTTGCAAGGAAATAAATGCATTTTGTGTGTTTGGATGCAGGGTAGGAGAGAGCAAGCCAAGCTTTAAATACTCCCTTCCCTCTGCCTCTCTTCCTCTCCCCGATGCCTCTCTCCTTATTTCAAGCACGAAATGCCAGCTTGCTGGTGGCGTCCCGTTTCCATGGGAACGGCAGGGCATCCCGGAAGAACGCCGGGGTCCATTCATGCCCGTCAATGCAGGAGGCAAAGTAGAAGCACAAATAAGGTGGCAAAGAATGGCCGCCTTTGTGGTGGCGGCAGCAGCAGACACTTCCCTCTCTGTGTGAGGAGGGGAAGAAGACTTCCTCATTCCAGCCCCGTTGCAACTGGAGAGCTGCCGCTTCTCAGCTTCGTGGGATCGTCACCTTGCGGGTACAATTCTCCACTGCCAAGCCAAGCCTCTTTCTAACCTGCCTGGCTTCCTGCTACCAGGGCCTGAAACAAAACATTGCTATTATTGTTGGTCGGATTTATATCCCTCGATAAAACCAAAATCGAAAGACAATTCCACTTGTTGCAGTACAGTGGTACCTCGGTTCTCAAACGCCTTGGTACTCAAACGACTTGGAACCCAAACACTGCAAACCCGGAAGTGTTCCGGTTTGCGAACGTTTTTCAGAAGCCGAACGTGCTCCGTTTTGAGTATTACACTGAGATCTGTTTTTGCTATTTATTTTGCGTTTTTGTGGCTCTTTTATGTTTTGTTTTTGTGACTGTGTGGAGCCCAGTTCAGCTAGTGATGGATTGATTGTGTGACTGCAGTACATTGTTTATTGCTTTCATTTTATGGATCCATGGTCTCGTTAGATAGTAAAATTCATGTTAAATTGCTGTTCTAGGGGTTGTCTTTAAAAGTCTGGAACGGATTAATCCATTTTGCATTACTTTCTATGGGAAAGCATGCCTTGGTTTTGGAACGCTTTGGTTTTGGAATGGACTTCTGGAACGGATTAAGTTTGAGAACCAAGACACCACTGTACTGAGGGCTCTGCCGGCCATGCCCGTTGCTGCATGCTCCATTCCATTTCACCCCCCAGTTCCTGGTGGTTGTTGTTGTGATCTGCTCCCCAGCACTCCATGCCTACCAAGCATGCTCCATCCTCGCTCAGCCATTTTGGAGGTTTATCTCCTTAAGACTCTCCCACCCACTTTGCCAGCCACTCCCTTATCCTTGTGCCATTTCGGCTACACATTGAATGGCACTCACAGCCTGAACGCTGTGAATAGATGGACTGCTAAGCATGGAACGTCAGGCGCTGCCTTACACCAAGTCAGACCATTGCTCCATCTAGCTCAGTACTGTCCACACTGACCGGCAGGCGCTCTCTGGGCTTTCAGATGGGAGATGCTGGAGACCGATTCTGCGACCTTCTGCATGCAAAGCAGTGGCTGTACCACTGAACTATGGAACGTTTCCCAATTTTGGAACTCTGGATCCCAGGCTAGGGAACTCTGGAACAGGCTAGGGATCCCAAACGCGAATTACTAGACATCCTCCTCTCAAGCAAAAAATCCCTGGCATGCATTTGTGGGTGGTGGACGATTACAATAGCGGCAAACTGGGTTGACATGTGTAAATGTCCCAGGCTTAGACGACTTGTACGTTTTTTTACCACCACCGTAAAGCCAATTGCAGAGCTCAGCGATTTGTCACGGCCAGACGCAATGGAGAGACAGCGCTGTGTAGTGGTTCCAGCGGCAGTCTAGGGCTGGACTGAGAAAAAGAGAGCCGGGTTCAAATCCCTGCTGCCCCACTGGGAAGCCCACTGGGTCAGCCCCCTAGCCTACTCCACATGGGTGTTGTGAGGTTCAAAGAGTCGGTGGGGAAGAATTAGGGGCAACGTGTCAAGTTCCTTGCAGGGCACAAATGTAAATAACAATGATGGCCAAACTCTCAACCTGCTCCTTCTTCCTTGATGTGGAAGGCTTGGAATCTCCGGAATATTTTTGCAGGGGAAGTCCTGGACCCTTTCCTCCTCCGAGTCTGTTCCCACTCCCTGCTGTTCCTCATATCCCCCCATTGTCCTCGTTTCACGTCCAAAACTCTTGGACGGCCTCCATCTTCTTTCCCACGGCGAGGAGAGCAGAGGGGAGAGTCCGGAGGTTGACCTTGGCTTTGACGGAGGTCTCCTCTCACTCTCTTCCCATCCTGCAGCGGAAAGGAGGAGACCATGCAAACGTGCGTCTGTGGTTGGGACCACTTGGGATTCTGGGACCGGTGGTGATGTAAATTCAGAGGTGCCCTGTTGAGTTGGCAGCAGCTTAGGCTACCAATGGCTACGAGATGGCCTTAAACCAATATGCCCACTTTACCGCTTCACTCTGCAGAAGCGGCACATAATACCAGTTCAGCATTTGTAAAAACTCGATCTTTTAGTCCTTAGGAACTCCCCGCCTATTGATATCAAGCAGGCGCCTTCACCCTCTTTTCGGCGCCTGCTAAAACCATTTTCTTTTGGGCAAGTTTTAGAAAACCAATGTGAGCCTTAATCTGCTTTGAGTCTGTTGTTTCAACTTTTCAAATGCCTCAAATTATTGCTGCTTTAATTTTTCTGAGTGGTGATATTATTGTTTTGCAAACGGCTTTGAGGTATGTAAGTTGTTGTTGTTTTACAATCAAGAGGCGTATAGATTTTATGAAAGAAATAAATGGAAATAGCCACGAAGGCTGTCTTCTCCCTCTACTGTCAGAGGCTGTGAATGCTTCTGAATACCAGCTCAACAACTTCAATCCTTTGGTCGGCCCTCATGCATGTTCACTTCATCAAATCTGGCCCTCTTTGAAAAAAGTTTGGGCACCCCTGTTCTAGAGTCATCTACTTACTTAGCCACTGTGAAAACAGGGTGCCGGACTAGATGGGTCATTGGTTTGATCCGGCAACTGAGCTCTCTCCTGACGTTCTCAGTCTCCAGGCTTAAGGGAAGTATCAGAGGTGTGGAGACATTGGAAAGTTATGGGAAACTGAAGCCCTGCAGCAGAGGATCTCTGGGTTGACCAATCAGGGGTCACTGTGCCAGATTCTGAGTTCCATGGCTGTCCCCTGTTGGAAACAGAATGCCAGGATGGGCCATTGGCCTATCTTACACCAAGTTCTTACATTATGGATTATTACAGAAGGTCTTAAATTGGCACGTCTGTCTGAGCATCAGTTCACAAAGCTCTCTGCTGGCATTTGTACCATACGTAACTTTAATTGTATAGCGCCTTTCTGTAGTTGAAGCTATGTTCAAGGTGGTTTGCAACAAGGAAAATAAAATAAAATACAGTAACCACAAACATAACAAAAGTTGTCATAAGATTGACAGCTACACGAATCATGATGGCTGGGAAGTGGAAGGGGCAAGCGGAATATAAAATGGAAGAATGGTAGGAAGAGGTGTGGGATATAGCCGTGAATGATAAATTAACATGTGCCGTTAAGGTAAGACGGGGAATATGTAGGAGAAATGATTTTGAGAAGATATGGAGGGTGTTTGTAGCATTTGTACTGTTAAAATGGAAAGGGGTTAAACCATTGCAAGAGGTGTCAAAATTTAGGGAGGTTGGATAGTTACAACGGAATGGTCTCAGTGGTGGGGTGCACGTTTTATTCTTTTTTATGTATGGTTATTTCTTTGTCAAAATAAAACAATAATAATTAGTCATTAGCAAATAAACGAAATATCAAAAAGCACACGCCCAAATTAAAACAATTTCCACGAGTCATAAGAACATCTAAAATAATGATTTAAAAAATTAGTATCAACAACAGCAAGAAAAAACACCCCAGCCTAAGACTCTGTTCAGCAGCCTCCGCTTTTGTAGCTGGAGTCAGTCCAAGCTCCGCCCTCCCAGGCCAGGTGGGGAAAGGTGTGCGAGGCAGAGAGCAGGTCTCCCAGGACCCACAGCCAAGATGGTCTTTTGTCAGTTGGTTAAGCTGCAGGTAGCAAAGAGTTGCAATAAATGCACAGTCCTCTTAATGGAGAGAAGTGGACTCACCTAAGGATCAGTATTGGGGCCAGGGCTTTTTAACGTATTCATAAATGTCCCAGAGTTAGGTGTGAGCAGGGAGGGGGCCAAGTTTGCCAGTGACACTAAATTGTTCAGGATTGTTAAAACAAAGAGATTGAGAAGAGCTCCAAAAGGACCTCTCCAAACTGAGTGAATTGCCAGTAAAATGGCAAATGCAATTCAACGTAGAGAAATGTAGTGATGCATGTTAGAGCAAAAAAATTCTTAAATTCCCGTGCATGCTCTGAGCTGGTGGGGAAGGACCAGGAACGAGACCTTGGGGTCATATTCTACAGCTTGATGAAGATGCTGACCCAGTGTACGGCAGCCGTGAAAAAGGCCATTTCCGGGCTAGGGATCATTAGGAAGGGAATTTAAAATGGACCTGCCAATATCACCATACCGGTTTACAAATCTATGGCGCAGCTGCATTTGGAGCACTGTGTACCATTCTGGTTGCCTCACCTCAAAAAAGGATATTGTTGAGTTGCAAAAAGGTTCAGGGGGGGAAAAGCCACTAAAATGATTGAGGAAAGGCTGCAGTGTTTGGGACTATTTAGTTTAGAGAAAATGCAAGAGGCGACATGATAGAAGTTTGTAAAAATTGGAGGCAGGGATGGCCACCAGCCTAAAGGTAAAGGGACCCCTGACCATTAGGTCCAGTCGTGACCGACTCTGGGGTTGCAACGCTCATCTCGCTTTATTGGCCGAGGGAGCTGGTGTACAGCTTCCGGGTCATGTGGCCAGGATGACTAAGCCGCTTCTGGCGAACCAGAGCAGCGCACGGAAACGCCGTTTACCTTTCCGCTGGAGCAGTACCTACTTATCTATTTGCACTTTGATGTGCTTTCAAACTGCTAGGTTGGCAGGAGCTGGGACTGAGCAATGGGAGCTTACCCCGTCGCAGGGATTCGAACCGCCAACCATTCCGATCGGCAAGTCCTAGGCTCTGTGGTTTAACCCACAGCGCCACCCGCATCCCTAGATGACTTTAAAAGAGGATTTGACAAATTCATGGAGGGCTATTGCTAGATACTAGCCGGGATGACTCTCTGCAACGCTTCTGAATCCCAGTTGCTGGAAACTGGGGGATGCTGGACTCGATGGGCCCTTGGCCTGATCCTGCAGGCTCTTCCCGTGTCCTTACGCGTGTTTCTCCTTGCAGATACAAGAGCATCGTGACGGGGAAACGGGCCCGGGTCCTCATTGCCGTCCTCTGGATCCTCTCCTTCGGCATCGGGCTCACCCCGCTGATGGGCTGGAACCACGGAGAGAACGCCACCACCTGCGCCGAGAACTTCACGACCTTTGGCAATGGGAGCCCTGCTGAGGCGGATCAGCGCAGGCCCTGCCAGGTGAGATGCCTCTTTGAGAAGGTGGTGACCATGAGCTACATGGTCTACTTCAACTTTTTCGGCTGCGTCCTGCTCCCGCTGCTCATCATGCTGGGCATCTATGCCAAGATCTTCCTGGTGGCCTGCAAGCAGCTGCGGCAGATGGAGCTGATGGGCAACTCCCGCACCACGCTGCAGAAGGAGGTCAACGCCGCCAAGTCCCTGGCCATTATCGTGGGCCTCTTTGCCCTGTGCTGGCTGCCCCTCCACATCCTCAACTGCCTGACCCTCTTCCACCCGGAGCTGGCCAAGCCCACCGAGATCATGAACCTGGCCATTGTCCTCTCCCACGCCAACTCGGTCGTCAACCCCATCATCTACGCTTACCGCATCCAGGACTTCCGCTTCACCTTCCGGAAGATTCTCTGGCGGTACGTCCTCTGCAAGGCCGACTTCCCCAAGGGCGCTAAAGGAGGTGGAAGCGGAGGCGGCAGCAACCGCGACCTGGCGGTCGCCAGCATCATCACGACTCCGACCTGCATTTGAGGACTACCTCGTTTTTGGAGGTCCCGGCAGAAGCGTGTGACCCTCAAAACTCCGGGAGGAGACCGTGACGACAAGGGACCGCTATGGGGTGTTTGTACTGCTGCAGTTTGAGTCTACAGTCCACGATATGCATATCTATTTCTGCTGTGAGCAGGGGGCGAGAATGGACGGCCTCTGGGTGGCCCCTTGTTTCTAACTCTTAAAACTGTGATTTATTTTGTGATTTTAGTTGTGTTTGGTTTTTGTTTATAAAAATTGTGCCTCTGAGAGGAGGAATCCTACCGTCAACCTTACATGCTGTCTAAGTCCCTAACGGATGAAACTTTAGAGGGGTGGGTGAGAGAGAGAGGGGGGATGAGATTTATATTTTCCTTCTGAAAGAGAGAAAAAATAAAAATCACGTCAAATTCTTGCCTCTGGAACAAGGGCCGGTCTCCCAACCACGCTGCTCTCGCGCTTTCCTGTGCGGAGGTTGTTATTTTTTCATCGTTCAAAGACAACTTTTTAAAAATATATACGTGATGGGTTTGTTGTTTTGACTAAGAATGTCGTGTGTTTGTGTCTGTCTGTCCTCTCTCGCCCCGCAACGCCTTTTAAAAAAAATTAAAATAATGGTCATCAGTTGTTTGATGCTGCTGGTATTCTCCAATGGGAAATCATTTTAAGTATAAATTGTGGGCTTGTTTTTCCCCTTAAAACTTGGTGCAGAAAGGGCCGAGTTAAGGGGATTGGCGGGGTTGACTGAACAAATTGGTTTTAATTCAGAAAGGAGGGAACCTAGTGACAGCGGCTTCTTCCTTTAATAAAGGAGAGTTGTTGAGGGCCGAAATCTACATCGCTGTCAGTGTACTGTGTTTTAATTTGCCTGAAAACTTGAGCATGGTGCTTTTTGGGTTGTATCGGATACCGAGAGAGAAAAGGCTGTCTAATCAGAGCTGTGAATGGAATGGGAAGACTTGACAGGTAGTCACTTTTGCTGGAGGTAAATGTATGATGCTGTCATTTCCTCAGTGAGAAAAATCCGAACCCCTGTATGCATTACTAAAGTTGGGGAGGGGGCTTAATGCATTCAAGCACACACCCACCCACCTCAAAAAAATCTCAAACCCAAACAAAACTTATATTTAACTATTCCTCTGGCTTCTGAGGTTTCATCAGATGTCACCTGTCACAGCCTTCCAACTTATTTATTACTTTATTTAAATTTAGCTTTTTATTGCATAGAGAAGTATTCCTGTACAGCTATTTCGTGGAATATCAGGGTGGGGTAAAGTGCTAAAAACACAAAATGCCATTTGAAAGATAAACAGATAACCATTAAGCTGAGTGGCTCATCAGAGTGAAAAAGGAAGAGCAGCAAAACGGCCGGTGGGCGAGAAAAGATATTCAAGAGCCTCCCAAGAGTCAAAAAGCGAGGGTGCCTGCCGCATCTCTGCTGGAAGCGTGTTCTGCAGTTTGGGACAGGCGACACTTGACACCTGGCTTCTAAATGGCACCCGGCCTTTTCCCCTGCAAGGAAACCCAGGGCGCACCCACTGTTGTCCTCTGAATTTTGTCCTCACAGCAACCCTGGGAGGTCGGTTAGACACTGTGTCCGAGTGCCTGGCCCAAGATCACTTGCTGAGTGCTGGTGTTGGGACAGAACGTGCGGCTTCCCTCTCCTAGGCAAATACTCAGAGCTCCACAGTCTGTTTTAAGGTAAGGTAGGAGCTGGGGGAGAGAAGAGGGATGGATGGGTGAAAAGGTTGCACTGGTATGAGGGAAGAGGCTGTCTGCAAGCGATGGGTTTAGGCCAGAGTGATCTGCCTCTCCCATGGGCAGCCTTCTGGGAAAGGAAGGAAGAGAGGGAAAGAAAGAAAGGCGGAAGAGAAAGAGCGAGAGAAGGGGTGGCAAAGAGAAGAGGGAAAATAGGTAACCTAGCTCACCTTTGGCATGCAGCCCCAGCCTGGAAAAACAACCACCTGTATCGGCTTGCTCTCTATATACATCACAGCAGCATTCTCTTCCCTGTAATAAGGACTAGAAATTTGAAACAAAGCTGATTGGTTCAAGGAGCTGAGCGCAGGGTGGAGTTCTACATTCAAATGTGCCCCCACAAAAGCTCAGCAGACGCGTTCAGCTTGGGAACGCAGAACCGGACTTACGTTTGGTGGCCCTGGGAGGATTTAAACCCTCCCCACCCCACCGACACACACAAAAGCTTTCATTTTCCTGCATGCACATATACAAAAATTGTAATGTGACCCTAAGTCTCTGCATGGAGCAATGAGAGGTCCAAGGTAGACGTCTACCTGCTTCCCCCAGATATAATCTTTCATTGATCCCAGTTTGGGTTAAGGCCCTCGCCCCTTTCTTGAGACCCCGTGGCCCTTCGAACAATGTCAAAATTCAAACCCCCAACATCACTGGCCATTGCTGGCAGCAAGGGCTGATGAGAGTTGGAGTCTAAGGACTTTGGGATTCCCTTCTCTCCAGAGGGAAGGCCTCTTCCAAACAGAGGCATCACTCCTGTGGAGCATTCACTGCTGCTTCTTAGAGCAGGTCTGCTTGGACCACAACTCCCAGCATCCCTCACCACCAGCCACTGCTAACTGCAAGGGCTGATGGGAGTTGGAGTCCAGCAGTGTCCAGACAGCCCCACAGGCTCTCTGTTCCCTTACTGAATCTCGGAGGCTGTTCGTGGAGGAGCAGGAGAGGATTCTCTCTCGAAACCCAGGCTGAGGTCTTCATCTTTCTTCCTCCTCCTCCTCTTGCAACAAGAGTCTGGTCAGCTGCTTGTCTGGGACAGTCAGCTCCTGGCAGGACCCGAGCGCCTGGCTGAGGTAGACGGCGAGAAGGTGCTTACACTGCAAAGGAGGAACGAGTACGGTTAGCAGCGCAGCCAAGTGCCCAGAGCAGAGGCAGGGTGCTTTCTAATGCAGGCTGAAAAACAAGCCTCCGTTTGCGGCTGGGAGTCTCAGGCCGGGGGGGGGGGCACATCTGAAGAGACCCTGGCTGTTGGACCAGTCCCCCCCACCACAAGCCCATCTTGTCCAGCATCCTGTCCTCACAGGAGAGGAGTACAACAGCTCTCTTCCATGCATGGTTCCCAGCGTACTGTTTCCGGCAGTGCACAGCCAGCATGGCTTGCAGCCCCTGATCTAGCAGTATTCCCTATGAGCTTGTCTAATCGTCTCTTAAGGTAAAGGGACCCCTGACCATTAGGTCCAGTCGTGACCGACTCTGGGGTTGCGGCACTCATCTCGCTTTATTGGCCGAGGGAGCCAGCGTACAGCTTCTGGGTCATGTGGCCAGCATGACTAAGCTGCTTCTGGCAAACCAGAGTAGCGCACGGAAACGCCGTTTACCTTCCCGCCGGAGCAGTACCTATTTATCTACTTGCACTTTGAGGTGCTTTCAAACTGCTAGGTGGGCAGGAGCAGGGACCGAGCAACAGGAGCTCACCCCGTCGCGGGGATTTGAACCGCTGACCTTCTGATTGGCAAGTCCTAGGCTCTGTGGTTTAACCCACAGCCCCACCCGCGTCCCTCTCTTAAATCGTCTCTTAAAGCCATCCAAATTGGTGGCTACTTGTGGCCACAAAGCCACAGTTTAACCCTGTGTTGTGTGAAGAAACTCTCTTGTCTGTCCTGAGTCTTCCAACATTCAGCTTCTCTGTAAGAGGAACAGAGAAAAACGACACACTATCCCCTTTCTCGATGCCAGGCACAATTCTATCGACCTCTATCGTATCTCCCCACTTCCTTGCCTTTATTCCCCTAAACGAAAAAGGCCCAAACATTATAGCCTTTCCTCCACAGGAGAGTTGTTTCAATCCCTTGATCATCTCTGCTGCCCCTTCCTAGCTCTGCAATTTCCCTTTTTGAGGCGAGGTCTTCCCTTTGCCCCTTGCAACGCAATCCCTTTTTAATAGGAGCTGCCAGGAGATTGAACTTGGCAGGCTTTGCATAGGAAAACACGGACGCTGCCCACTGAGCCGTGTTCCCTCACTACTAGTCTTTTGAGCTCCGTAATTCCTCCTTTGCAGAAGTTGAGCGGAACAATGAGAAAAAGGAAGCGACTCCCACTATGCTGTTGGGCGGCAACTCCCTTCATCCAAGTGGCTGTATGATCCGGGGGCTGGTGATAGTTTTGGACTACAATTCCCATCATCCACAAAGCTGTGGCTGATGGGTTTTGTAGTCCAAAACAACCTAGAGGGCTCCAGGTTGGAGAGGGCTGCACAAGAGCTGCCTCACTGCTAGGATTCTCCATCCCGCTCTACCCGTCTCGCCATCGCAGAGCCTCTTGCCCTGACTCTCCTTGCCGGTCAGACTCACCACAAGACTGTCGCCCTTCCGGAGGACAGAAAACACGAAGGCCGGGCAAGAGCAGAAGTGGCAGGAGGCGTAACAAGTGTAGTGTTTGCCTGAGCTTCCAACCACCTGTGGGCAGAAGGAGGGAAAACATATTATTTGCAACACACACAAATGGAGAGCCATATCTAACGTGGGTTATATGAAAGCCTGAAGGATTGAGGCGGGCTGGGGAGTTAGAAATAGGAGTCTGTGTCAGACCCAGGCTCAGATCCGCCACCCTTGACCCGTGAAGAAGAAGAGGAGTTTGGATTTGATATCCCGCTTTATCACTACCCAAAGGAGTCTCAAAGCAGCTAACATTCTCCTTTCCTTTCCTCCCCCACAACAAACACTCTGAGAGGTGAGTGGGGCTGAGAGACTTCAGAGAAGTGTGACTGGCCCAAGGTCACCCAGCAGCTGCATGTGGAGGAGCGGAGACGCGAACCCAGTTCCCCAGATTACGAGACTACCGCTCTTAACCACTACACCACAGTGAAGACTTTGGGCCAGTCGCTTGCTCCCGGCCCAGCCTGCCTCACAGGGTCGTCGTGAAAACGGTCTCACTTCGAGGGTACCCTCAACTCCTGGAACATAACATCATCACCATTGACAACAAGTTTATTTATTTATACCCCAGTTTTACCCCTGACAGGGACTCAAGGCAGCTTACAGATAAAGATAAAAAACAGCTAAAAACATAAAAGAAGAGCTAAAAATATGGGAAACCAGCAAGCAGGACCTGAGCACAAGAGTAGCTCTCCCTTCCTGCAGTTTCCAGTGACTGGGGTTCAGAAGCATCGCTGCCCCCAGACATGGAGGCAGAGCAGAGTCATCCTGGCTAGGAGCGATCCATAGCCCTCTCTTCCTCCATGAATTTGTCTAATCCTCTTTTAAAACCATCCAATTGGTGGCCATTGCTGCGTCCAGTGGGAGGGAGTTCCATAGTTTAACTCTGGGCTGCATGAAGAAGCACTTTCTTTTATCTGTCCTGAGCCTTTCAAAATTCAGCTTCCCTGGATGTCTACACGCTCAACCCTCTGGGTTGTTTTGGACTACAACACCCATCGGCCACAGCTTTGTGGATGATGGGAATTGTAGTCCAAAAGTTCTCTCTATCCACTCTCCCTACGGAAGGAAGGGTGAGATATTGAATGCCATAATGAAGAAAAGAGAACCCACGGGCAAGCATGTTTCCCACAGCACCCAGTAGTATCCTTCCTCGGACGCCAACTGCACAAGTGAATTTTTAGAAAATCATTATTTTCAAAAGAAGTCTCCGGTACCGGAAACGTCTCATGAAGCGGCTCTAACTGTTTGGAATTTGAAAGATCAAGTCTCTGGGGCCCAGGCCTCTCGGCTTGGTTTTTGTACGGAAAACGCTTCCAGGGGGGTTTTGGGGGGGTGGAAAAAGGAAGATGCTAATATTTTCTTTTCTCCTCGTGTTCCTTTGAGGGGCTGGGAGGGTCTGTCAGTCTTCCCTGAGGCAGTCAGAGCATCCCATGGGGAGGCGTGTGTTAAGATGGCCTGGTTCCGGAGTGTCGGGCCGTCAGGTCTTGACCTGAGGCGCCAATGTCCTGAGGTACCAAAGCGAGCCAGAGGAACATACTTCCGAGCCGAGCTGTCCTGAATTGACTCCAGATTGGGCACAATGAGAGGGTTCTCTCTCTCTCTCTCTCTCTTTTATTTGGGGGGGGGATTGCTATTCAGCCCCACCAAAGTGCCAGAGGAAAAGCCTGGCGTGTGACCAACAGATGCATCCGCTCCAGTTCTGCTGCGGGCCCACCTCGCACGTAGGGTTAGGAGCCGCTGCGGCAGAGGAAGAGAGCGCTGAGCCACCTACTCATCCAAGCCGGGGGCGGACGGAGAAGGGATGCAAAACTGGCATGTGACCAACAGACACAACCGCTCCAGCTCCGGGTGTCATCCGTCACGCAGCTAATCTGGCTCCTGTTTTGGTCCAAGGGCTCGGGAGGAGCCCCAGACGATATTTTAGCCTGGCAGGCCTAATCCACTTATTTACTGCTCTGGGGGCAGGCTGCCACAGAAATAATAGGTAATTGAGATGAAAGTTATCTTTTCCTTTAAAAATTAAAAAAAAAAGAGGACGTAAATTAGCAGGAGCAAACAAACAGATCAGAGAAGCTGAGAGGTGGGGGGCACTGGGAGATGAAGCATCTTCTCTCCAGCAAAGACACACACAAACACCCAGTTATCTCACACTGCAACCCCTCAGCATTGCCCATTACCACAGAGGGCACTGTTGTTGTTGTTTAGTCGTTTAGTCGTGTCCGCCTCTTCGTGACCCCATGGACCAGAGCACACCAGGCCCTCCTGTCTTCCACTGCCTCCCGCAGTTTGGTCAAACTCATGCTGGTAGCTTCGAGAACACTGTCCCACCATCTCGTCCTCTGTCGTCCCCTTCTCCTTGTGCCCTCCATCTTTCCCAACATCAGGGTCTTTTCCAGGGAGTCTTCTCTTCTCTTCTCATGAGGTGGCCAAAGAACTGGAGCCTCAGCTTCAGGATCTGTCCTTCCAGTGAGCACTCAGGGCTGATTTCCTTCAGAATGGATAGGTTTGATCTTCTTGCAGTCCATGGGACTCTCAAGAGTCTCCTCCAGCACCAGAATCCAAGGCATCAATTCTTCGGCGATCAGCCTTCTTTATGGTCCAGCTCTCACTTCCATACATCACTACTGGGAAAACCAGAGCTTTTACTATTCGGACTTTTGTTGGCAAGGTGATGTCTCTACTTTTTAAGATGCTGTCTACCCCTTCATGGATCACTGCCCTGCCGTGGCGAAGGGGCTTGAATAACTCACAAGAAGCTATGAACTATGCCGGGCAGGGCACCCAAGATTAACAGGTCATAGTGGAGAGTTTTGACCAAACGTGATCCACCTGGAGGAGGAACCGGCAAGCCACTCCAGTATCCCTGCCAAGAAAACTCCATGGACAAAGACAACAGGCACAGAGGGCATAGAAGAGCCCAACTGTCTTGTAAGATCAGAACCCCATGGGCCCCGCAAGGAAGCTGAATGGTGGAAGATCCAGACAGAGAAAAGAAAGGACTTCAGCAGGACACAGCGAAGAGCGGCCATCTGTGGAACTCTCTCCCGCAGGAGGCAATGACGGCCGTCAACATGTAATAATAGTAATATTTTTTCAAAAATTTTTTACCCCGCCCTCCCCAGCAAGAGCCGGGCTTGGGGTAGCTAACACCAATAAAATCACAGTAAAAACACAATGGGGGGGGGACCCAATTTAAAATACAGGTTAAAATGTAATTTAAAATGCAGCCTCATTTTAAAAGTAGCCGATAGATCAAGACCACAAGGGGAGGGAAACATAAGGGTCAGACCGAGTCCAGACCAAAGGCCAGGTGGAACAGGTCTGTCTTGCAGGCCCTGCGGAAAGATGTCAAGTCCCACAGGGCCCTAGTCTCTTGGGACAGAGCGTTCCACCAAGTCAGGGCCAGTACTGAAAAGGCCCTGGCCCTAGTTGAGACCAATCTAACCACCTTGCGACTTGGGACTTCCAAAGTGTTGTCATTTGTGGACCTTAAGGTCCTCCACGGAGCATATGTATGGCTTTTTATGAGAGGATTAGACAAATTCATGGGGGAGAAGGCGATCAATGGCTGTGCGAGTCATGGTGGCGATGTGGGGAATTAGGACCTAGGAGAGGGTCTTGTCTGCAGCAGCCCCAGATTCTTCAAACTCCCTCCCCAGAGAGCTGTGTCTGGCATCTTTAACGCACAGCTTCTGCCATGGGGCTGAAGACCCAACTCTCTACTTGGCCTTTGAGAGCTAAGATACCTTCCACGATTTTCCATTCAATAATGTCACGGCCAGTGTGACACAAAATACTTCTAAATGATGGAGAGTTTTTAATCATTGTACTGGGTGCTCACCCGAATACCTTATTTTTTAGTGGGGTATTTTGTTGACCTTTCTTTGTATTTATTTATTATTTTACTATGTCTTGTTTTAGTTCCTGCATGTTAACCCCCCCCCCTTTTTTAAGAGCTAAGATACTTTGTTTTGTGGGACCCATCCCTTCAGCTGAATTTATACTGTTTGATTCCATTTCAGATGCTTCTTATGTATTTAAAGAATAGTAATTATCCAATCTGCTTTTTCACAACTGCGTTTCCTGGGACATCGTGCATAAGGAATCTTTTAAGCCAGGGGTCAGCAAACTTTTTCAGCAGGGGGCCGGTCCACTGTCCCTCAGACCTTGTGGGGGGCCGGACTATATTTGGGGGGGGGGAGAATGAATTCCTATGCCCCACAAATAACCCAGAGATGCATTTTAAATAAAAGGACACATTTTACTCATGTAAAAACACCAGGCAGGCCCCACAAATAACCCAGAGATGCATTTTAAATAAAAGGACACATTTTACTCATGTAAAAACACCAGGCAGGCCCCACAAATAACCCAAAGATGCATTTTAAATAAAAGGACACATTTTACTCATGTAAAAACACCAGGCAGGCCCCACAAATAACCCAGAGATGCATTTTAAATAAAAGGACACATTTTACTCATGTAAAAACACCAGGCAGGCCCCACAAATAACCCAGAGATGCATTTTAAATAAAAGGACACATTCTTCTCGTTTAAAAACACGCTGATTCCCGGACCATCTGCGGGCCGGGTTTAGAAGGTAATTGGGCTGGATCCTGCCCCCGGGCCTTTGTTTGCCTACCCATGTTTTAAGTGAACAGGGAGCAAAGGAGCTGTATGGCCGTGGTTCTTCAGAGGCCTGAGGCTGCTTTCCAGAAGGAAGCAGCAGCAGACAGCTCATCTTGGCTTACTTGACCGGGAGGGACCCTGTCTGCCAGTTTAAGAAGTGAGCTTTTCAATTATTATTTCTTCCCTAAGACACCAGAGACAGCGGCTGTCTTTGAATGCAGACTGTTCGCTGGGCAGACTCCGGGTGTATTAACTGCGAGATCTCTCCCACCCTGACTGTCGCTCCTTCCTGGTTCCTCATCGTCCTTCTTACAACATTGCCCCAGGATCCTGTTATCAACGGATGCAAACGTTTTAATCCAGCCAGGGCTGACGGGAGCTGTCATCCAGAACATCTGGAGGGCACCAGGTTGGCAAAGGCACTCCTGGCTCTTATCAGCTGCCTTAAGCAGAGCTCACCTAGCTTAGTATTGTCAGACATACCCAGAGATGCTGGGGACTGAAGCTGGGAGACCTTCTGCATGCAAAGCAATTCTTCTGTCACTGGGTCCTTCGAATGCTTGCTAAGGGGGATATTTCAGTGCCACCAGGGTTTCAGGAAGCCAATGACCACACCAGCCTCAGCCCACATTGCACACCTGTTGCCTGCAAGACAAGACCTTTGGGGGTCGTACCTGGTAGACCTGCCTTCCGCTGGGAGATGTGATCCGTGTGACTGACTGGCGGTCCACCAAGTCCAGAGCAGGGACAGCAGAAGCACCAAAGATGAACTTCAACCTGGGAAGATGGAGAAGGTGCCGGGTTAAGCTTCTAACCGCCGAATTCTGCCCCTGCTGACCAAATGCTCTAGGGCGGTGTTTTTAGGGAAGGTCTCAGATCTACACTATAAAGCTAAATGGGTTTGAAACCGAGAGGTCCTGTTTGAGGTTTAATCCTCTTGGATATTTAAATCAGATAATCCTAGGACTGTGGAGTTGGAAGGGACCCGAGGGTCATCTAGTCCAACCCCCACAGTGCAAGAATATTTTGTCCAATGTGGGGCTCGAACCCAGGGCCCTGAGATTAAGGGGCTCGTGCTCTTACCAACTGAGCTATCCCACTTTTTTTTACATTTCACCCTTCCCCACAATAGGTGGCTGAGAGAAAGGAAGTGGCCCAAAGTCACCCAGGAGGGATTCGAACCCAGCTCCCTTTAGTCCTGCTCAGATACATGGGGCACCTGCATGGGGCACCTGCACGCCGCCAGATGTTGCTGGACTGCAACTGCCATCACCCCTAAGAGGAGCTGGGAGTCCAGCTAAAGCGTCATGAAGCCACCAGTTCCTCAGCTTGGCTCCAACCACTGCACCACACTGCCCAACCAAACTGGCATGCAGTTTTAAACACCTTTTGGATTTCAAGACACCTTATTACTGATGTTTAAGGTTTTGGCCAGAGTAGTGCTAAGTAATTCACCCCATCTGCATCAGGACTAATGCTCCCTTTCACTCCATGCCCTAAATCTGTTCCAGGGGTTCCCCAACCCTCCAGAGCAGATATTGGGGGGGGGGCACAGGGCATGCATGGGGGGAGGGGGAAATTCCACTGTGCAAGTGTAAATCCTTCTACCAGTGGAACAGCTTGGTTGGATAGCATCCCCGAGCCACAATCCTAAACGTATTTGAGCCCCGCTGAATTCGGATGTTCTCCTGTCTGATTTTTGTGATTAGGTTTTGTGCTGTTAATACATTACTGAGAAGAACCCCAACAGCAATCTATTAACACAGCCAAATTTCCTGATCACCTGTGGCGAGCGATGACCGGGAAGGGAAGCTTGCAAAAAAGGGTGATGTGGTTTTCCTCCGAACCGACAAATCCTTTTACACCGTGCGGCTGTCAAATGAAAGTTTGCGGGTTTGGGGACTCTGGCAGAAATCATTTCGCGGGGCTGAGCAAGCACCTGCCAAACCGAGGAACAACATCCCTGCAAATCCCGAGAGCGCGATGCGATGATTTAATGCCCTCCCCAAGAAGCCTTAATCCAGTGATGACACAGTTACCACACACAACCAACGTCAGGAGAGGCTGTGTGATTAGTAGGAGGACGTAACCCACTGTCTGACAGACTAGGGAGGTTTTAGCTGTTATTTTAGGCGAGGACATCCTCCTGGCTTGGGTTCTGGGGGCATGAGGATGTGATGTACCAAAGGTGGCTTGGTGTACAACGTGGAGTTTTGCCTTGATGCGGTACCGACTGCAGCTGCAAACTTTTAAAACGGAAGGAGGCGGCTTTCGGCCGAAGGACCCAGTTTGAAAACAGTATCAGAAAGACGGGCTTTCTATTCTGGGAAGAGCAGATCTAATTCCGCCTGAGAGCCCGGGACAGAACTCAAGGGATTTTAAAGGCTGCACAGCACTGTTGACCCTAATCTCTACGTCACGGAATGGCTGGCAGATGGACTTGCGCTTAATGCCGTGAATCGGAGAGTCAGAAATGCAAGAAAGAGCGCAGCCGGGTGCAGGATCAGGACTGGGAGAGAGAGGGTGGTCAAGGATCTCTGGAGGCCCACAAGGATGTCTGTTTCCAAACTCAGAATCCAAGCCCCTTTTATAAATGCCATTCCTTTAAAAAAAGAAAAAAGTTGTTCTGTCTTTGCACGAGCAGGAAGCTGGTGACAACTCAAGAATGGAACAGCTGGCGGAGGAAAATCCAGAGGGAAGAATGGGGAAGAGAGAGCAGAAACAGCCCAAATAAGTGATGGAGGTTCTCCTTTTCACGGGACATCGCTCTCCTCTCTCAAAATTATTACCGAGCTGATTTCTCCCATTCCCTTAACCTTTCCCTTTCCAGACTTAAGTCCTTGTTTCGAAGCCTTAAAGGAGAAAACAGCTCACATATTTTCAGCGGATGTTTCCCTAATGAGGGCTAGAAACTTATTTATTACTGTTGTTTCAGAAATGGCTAGCAACCCATGTGGATGAGGCAAAAAACTGTGGGGTATTGAAAGCCAGTGTGGTATAACGGTTAGAAGTGATACATCAGGACCTAGAAAACTGGGGTTGAAATCTCAGATTGGCTGTGAAGCTCTCACTGGGTGAACATGGGCCAGTTACAGCCTCTCAGCCTAGCCTACCTCAAAAGGTTGTTGTGAGGATAAAACAGTAGGTAGGAGAAACACAGAACACCAGCTTGCTCTCCTTGGAGGGACATAAATGGAATAGGTAAACAAACCAAGACAGCAAGATGCACTCAAGTGCAAAAACTTGTGTAGCAAAATGTGATGTCAGAGATCCCTAGCATAACCCACCAGCTTTGCCCAAAACCCTGCTCCATCTCCTACCCCTGAACTTTGCCAGCTGGTAAGAACAACTGCTTAATATCTGGTGCCTGAGTTTGATTTATTCCTCTTCCCTCATGTGCCATGTTCTTTCATATTGTAAACCTACAGGCAGGGATTGTTTGAACTGATTGCTTGTAAGTCACCAGGATCCTTTTTGGCTGGCGTACAGGGTACAAATGCTGTAAATGAATACATAAAGTGGAAAGCAGAACCTCCCAGGGAAATAACATTGTTCAACATTAGTTGCAAGGAGCACCCAGAACTAGGGATAGGTCAATTTCGATTTTTCTCAGTTTCTCTCCCCGCCCCCCCAACTCAGTTCAGTTCTACCCATTTCTGCAAGAGTCTGCAATTGTTTTTTTTTCTTTTTAAAGAAAATTCAACAGCATATTGATGTGAGTTTATCCTGATACATTTTCGCGAGCAATGTCCCCTATTGCAAAGCATTTATATATTTTATTTTAAAATTCTTATTTGCAATATTTTGTTTACCCTTGTAAACAAAACCTTCCATTGCAACATTCCGGATCTTGCATTTTGTATATGATTTTCATGGATGCATGTCATTTTATGCAAACTCCTTCCTGTATACATTATTTTGCTGTGTGAAAGTTAAGTATTTTTAACTGTTTACATTATGTTAGGGCCACAAACGGAGGCCCCTTAGCAACTACTCACGCCAGGAGGAGGTCATCGGGAACTGGAAAAAAGAAGGAGAAAAAGCAGCGTTAATTTTGGCCCACAGCAAGGTACTGTGAAGGGCGCAGAATGTCAATTAGGAACTCTTATAAAATCTCTGCACAGATCTGCAAAAGCTTCTGGCTGGTTGTTTAACAACAGCCACAGCAATGAAGTTTTACCCACCTTCCTAAATCAAGGCTGCTAAAATGAAGAAGGCCGGAGTAGCCGGAGGGGAACCAGGAGTGGATTTTGGTGCAAAAAAAAAAACCAACAACACAAGCTGAGTTTCCATTACTGAAAACTAGGTCGGGATCCCTGATGAGATCTGTTATTAATAACTGGTTTTTGTACTTGTCCATACAGGCCCTCCCAATGCTTGCGCTTGCTTTCCCCTCATCCCTCCGGTTCCCTTTTCCTCTTGTGCCACACGTTTTTAGATCAGGGGTGTAGAACCTCCAGCCTACGGCAAGGAGCCAGAAGGAAGAGTCCCAATTTGGCCCACGAGGCTGTTCCCAATAAACTGCGCCTGCCTGCCCTGTTCATTGCTTTTCTGGAGCAAGCCTTGCTCCAGGCAGCACAAAGCTGTTTGCACTCTACTCCACTTCAGCAGAGGTTTCTGTGCAAACCACATTGCGCTCCTGGAGCAAGGCAAACCATTGGGGGTGGCAGGCACCACTAGTCCCAGCAGGAATGGGGTTTGGGTTTCAGCCCAAGCCCAAATATAAACGTCATTAAACAGGCTCTCTGGCTCAGCAGGCACCATGGAGGATTAAGAGAAACTCTAGATATTGGGTGGGGGGAATCGTTCTGTGTGGGTTATCGAAATAGCTCCCTAATCTGCCATGCAGAGGACAATAATACTTCCACGCCTGTCTCAACAACCGGCCAAGGCTGCGGGGGGAGCGGGGAGATTCTGGCTCAAGCCTGATCTGCGCCGCTTCTTAGAATATCTGCCTGGTTGGCAGGGCTGTGGCACTCTCTGCTGGTGAGGAGGGGTGGGAGAGGCGATGGCAGCCCACAAACGGAAGCTCCATCCAGATAAGACAGAGGCACTGTTAGACCAGAGGGATGGGAGCTAGCCTACTCTTGATGGGGCTACACCAGGGGAAGGCAACCTAAGGCCCATGGGCCGGAAGCAGACCACAAAGGTGGTTTAACCGGCCCATGAGCCACCCCCCGAATCGAGCCACCTGCTCGGCGAGTCACCACGTGCTGCGCTAAACTGGTGCAGCGTGGCAGCTCTCTTCCGTGGCTCTGGAAATTGCTTCTGCGCATTCCCAGACGCCGGAAATCACGTCTGCGCATGTCCGTGGTGCCGGAAATGGCTTCTGCACATGCCCGGACGCCAAAAATTGCTGCTGCGCAGGCGCGGTTTTCTGGCGTCTGGGCATGCGCAGAAGCAATTTAGAGCACCGCAGACATGTGCAGACACGATTTCTGGCGTCGCAATGCGCCGGTCCAGCCCTCGAAGGATCTCCGCAGGAGTGATCTGGCCCATGCCCGGTAAGCCTTGCCAACCCCTGCGCTACACTCTGAAGGAGTGGGTACGTTACTTGGGGATACTTCTGGGTCCTTTGCTATTGCTTGAGGCTCCATGGCGTGGAGCGTCTCCCAGCAGCTTCAGCTGGTGGCTCAGTGGCACCCCTATTTGGTCAGGGACAGCCTAACCTCTGTTGCCTAAGCTCTGGTAACCTCTAGGCTAGATGACTGCAATGCATTATGCATACGGCTGCCTCTGAAGACGGTTTGGAAACTTCAGCTGGTGCAGAATTCAGCAATGGGGCAAGACGGTTTGAACGTATTACACCGCTCCTGGCCTGACTGCAGTGGCTGCCATTTGATTTCTAGGCCCAATTCAAAGTGCTCGTTTTGACCTATAAAGCTTTAAATGGCTCAGGAATACAATACTTCAAGGACCTCCTCTCCCCATATGAACAGACCCGGACCGTGAGATCATCTTCTGAGGCCCTTCTTCATATGCATCTTCCTCACCGAGACGTCTGGAGGGGGCAACATGAGAACGTGGTGGCTCCCCATTTGTAGAATGCTCTCCCCAAGGAGGCTCACCTGGTGACTTCCTTATACACCTTTAGGTGTCAGGCGAGAACATTCTTCTTCAGCCAGGCATTTGGCTGATTAACATCCTAAATCCTTCTAAATGTGTTTGTGGGAAGAGGGGGCAATTGGTTTGTTTTGTTTTGTTCTTGTTTTTATTTTGTATTTTGTGTTTTTCAGAGGAAGGGTGGTATACAAATAATAATAATAATAATAATAATAATAATAATAATAATAATAATAATATAAAAAAAATTATTATTTGTACCCCGCCCATCTGGCTGGGTCTTCCCAGCCACTCTGGGCAACTTCCAACAAAGATTAAAAATACATTAAAATGTCACACATTAAAAACTTCCCTGAACAGGGCTGCCTTCAGATGTCTTCTAAATGTCAGGTACCGTAGTTGTTTATCTCGTTGACATCTGATGGGAGGGCGTTCCACAAGGCAGGCACCACTACCGAGAAGGCCCTCTGCCTGGTTCCCTGTAACTTGGCTTCTCGCAGAGAGGGAACCTCCAGAAGGCCCTCGGAGCTGGACCTCAGTGTCCGGGCTGAACGATGGGGGTGGAGACGCTCCTTCAGGCATAAAGGACCGAGGCCGTTTAGGGCTTTAAAGATCAGCACCAACACTTTGAATTATGCGTACTGGGAGCCAATGGTATACAAATACAAATAATAATAATAACAACAATAATAATAAGTTTTGCCTGGAGGAGAGAAGACTGAGAGGTGACATGAGAGCCATCTTCAAATATCTGAAAGGCTGTCATGTGGAATATGCAGCCATCTTGTTTTCTTTTGCTCCAGAGGGTAGAACCCGAACCGATGAATTCAAATGACAAGAAAATAGATTCTGAGTAAACATCAGGGGGAACTTTCTGACAGTAAGAGACCGTTAACAGTAGAACGGACCACTATCTGGAAAGCTGGTGAACTCTCCTTCCTTAAAGGCTTTTAAGCAGAGGTTGGATAGCCATCTGTCAGGGATTTTTTAGCTGTGATTCCAGCATTGCAGCGGGTGGACTAGATGTCCCTGGGGAGTCCCTTCGAACTCTATAATTCTATGATGCAAATACCTTCCTCCACCTACCGTGAGATGTCTCGCAAAAAGCCTTTTCTATCTCTCTCAACAGTTCTTCCGCTAAGGCTGGCAGAATGGCACCCATCAGGAGAATGTATGAGGCGGGCAGTTTTTTCTCTGGGTGGAAAAACAAACACACACACAAGGTTGTTATTAAAGGATAACAAAGCGAGTTTCATTTCCCAGAAGAGGGGAGGGCGGGAGAGAGAGAGAGGGTCCTATTTATTTATCCTTAATAAATCTCCTGTTTCGTTTATTTTTCATTAAAAGCGAAGGCCTCTCAGATATCTTCATAACGCCGGGGGAATTTGAAACCCCACAAACATTGACTAAGCGTCACCTTCTACTTCGGAGCCTCTAGGACCCGAAGGGTAAAAAAGAAGCTAAAATAAATAAAATAACATAAGGTATTCCTCCATCCCGAATGTGAGGATCCATGGAGCAGCTCTGCCCACACATTGGATTGGCTAGGATGAAAGAGGTCAAATCATAAGATGACACAACCCCAAACTACCTCTGGAGAACTACAGAACTTAATAGTTGGAGCGGCATTCTGCCAGTTTCATCCATGGCACTACCTCTGGGACTCCCAACCATTTTGGGACTTCCAGGAGCTGGCTTAGAAGGGCTGCTTGCAAAATCTGGAGGGCCGCTCTCTCTTCCCCCACTTCCAAAGTCCCCCTCAAGCAGATGATTTTGACTGTCTGGGGGTGGAGAGGTGCCATTCAAGACAGGATGGGAAGGGAAAAGAGTGAACTAACTGGGATGTATCTGAAGGTGGCCAGGGAGAGATAACGTCAGTGTAGTTTTGTCAAGCTTCTGTTAAAAGAAAAGGTGGGAGGGGGAGAGAAGAGACAATTTCCTCCTGCCCCAGAGATCGCTCTTGCTTATTTAAATGCATTGCATGTTTGGCAAAGAGAGAGCTAGAATTCTGGCAGGAGGGAAGGTTGGAGATCCTGGGATTCTGACCTCTAGGGATATAAATATTTGAGATGAACAGACAGAGGTCTGGCGCAAGGCTCCCCCCACCCGCTTTTCCTCGCTGGTCAGCTAAAGACAGATGGAGCCCGAAGTGGAGACAGAGGTAATATCCTTGAAAGCCGCAAAACGTGCCAAAATTTGGAATGATCCCATCCTGTGTGTGTGCATGGAGCAAAGGGATGGACATTTAGAGGGTCCAGGCAAAGCAGCAGCAGCAGCCGCAGCAACAACAAGCCAGCAGTTTCACCTCAGATTTCTCTGGGAAAGGTTTTGAAACAGTTGTGCTCTCTGCCTTATAGCAACATGCATGTTTTGAGATATGCAGCAAATGACACCTGTTAACATGTAAGTTTTATCTTGAGATATTATGCACCCATTCCAAAAAATGATGAAACAAAAAAAATGATAACATTAATAAAATAGTACTAGCAAGAGTAATAGGAATAGCGACAGACACTAAAGTTAATTACACAACTACAAAGTGTTAAATCAGAGGATATCTATCTATCATTTGCCATTATAAAAACCTGGGGTATCAACCTCATGAAATATGGGTGGTGCTTAACTAAGTCATACTTAAATTAGGCCCATTAAAATACATGGATATAAGTTGGAGCGTGGCAAACTTTCAATAGCACCTGATATCTGTAGCTTTAAAGTAGCACTACTTGCAACTTAGCAGTTGTGTTTACTATCATCTGTACAAATTATCACATTGTGCTAGTGCAAAATTTGGTATTTTCAATTAATTCATCAGCACCTACTCAAAACTCCAGTTTTATTTCATTCTTCTGTTTCATTGTCTCAGTTCTTTAATGGAAGTCTACACTGGGACCTCTCTTTTTCTTTTCTTTCTCAATGGATTAAAAAAAATTAAACAGTCAAATTTCTAGTCCTTATGGCTTTCAGGTAAAGGGACCCCTGACCGTTAGGTCCAGTCGCGAACAGCTCTGAGGTTGCGACGCTCATCTCGCTTTACTGGCTGAGGGAGCTGGCGTTTGTCCGCAGACAGCTTCTGGATCAAGTGGCCAGCATGGTGAACCAGAGCAGCACAAGAAAATGCTGTTTACCTTCCCACCGGAGCAGTACCTATTTATCTACTTGCACTTTGACGTGCTTTCGAACTGCTAGGTTGGCAGGAGCAGGGACTGAACAATGGGAGCTCACCCTGTCGCAGGGATTCAAACTGCCGACCTTCTGATCAGTAGATGAGATTAACAATGAGTCCGTAGGTGACTGTGGAGGCCAATTCTGGACCCACACGTCCTTCCACAGTGGGGACATGGGTTTCCAGGTGGGAGTTGATCATGGTGTGGATTTGCCAAGCGTGCCTTCCTCTTAGCACGTATCTCCCTTGCATCCTGAGTTTGAGTGTCTTCAAAGCCCATGACGCCTTTGGCAAAGGCTGTTCTCCAACTGGAGCGCTCGCAGGCCAGTGTTTCCCAGTTGTCGGTGTTTATACTACATTCTTTTGAGAGAGTCTTTAAACCTCTCTTGTTGACCCACCAGCATTACGCTTTCCATTTTTAAGTTCGGAATAGAGTAGTTGCTTTGGAAGATGATCATCGGGCATCCGCACAACATGACCAGTCTGACGAAGTTGATGTTGAAGAATCATTGCTTCAACACTGTTGATCTTTGCTTCTTCCAGTACACTGGTATTAGTTTGTCTGTTGTTATGTACTGAGTTGAATAGGATCCAAACTGCAGCAGCCTGATTGGTCCTAGAACAATAGGATCCAAACTGCAGCAGCCTGATTGGTCCTAGAACAATAGGATCCAGAATGCAGCAGTCTGATTGGTCCTAGAACAATGCAGCAGTATGATTGGTTGGCAGGAACCACCCAATCATGCTCCAGATAGAAGTGAATCCACAACCTGATTGGCTTACAGTAGAATTCCGGAATTAGCCAATCATGTGCAGCCCATTGTGTAAATAATGTATATAAAGCAGATACCTTGAGGGGACATTCATTCATTCCTCCTCACCACTATGAGCTGAATAAAGAGCATGAAATCACTTTGCGACTCTGAGTATATTTCATGTCTTTCCAAGTGATGTGTAATATTTTTCGAGAAACCGTTGATGGAATCTTTCGAGGAGTTGGAGATGGCACACACACACACACACACACACACGTCATATATTTCCTTAAACTGCTTATTCTGTTATTATCTTTTTAAGAATATGTTGGAAATTTAACAACAAGGTTGCCTGTGTGCATCAAATTTAGGTGTGTGGTTTTTTTAAAGGAAGCTGCTGATAACCCTGATTCTTTCGGAAACTGGATACTATGAGATTTAAGTATAAAAACAGAGAGATGGCGCTAGCGAGTTTAGGACTGAACCCACACCGTTGCCTGGCAACGGAGACATTTCCCCCCGCCCGGCAGGGGCAAAAAGCGCATGCGCCGCCGCGCCGCTCAGAGAGGCCGAGCTCAGTCACGTGGCGCCAGATTCCCCGGCAAGAGCTACTACGAGGGAAAATCAAAAGCGCGCGCGGCGTCAAGGCAAGGCACGTGGCCTTTAAAAGCCAATCAGCAAGCGCGAAGAGTTCCACAGTCTCTGCGAAAGGTAGAGGGGAGCATAGAAAGAGGAGAAGCGCAATGGAGAGCGAAGACAATTGGATGGAGAAGAAACTTCTCGATATGGCTCCTTCCCCTTCCAGCCCCAGAAGCTGAAATCAGACATAGGAAATTTAGCTGACTTGGACACATTTTCCCCGTCAGGGAGCTGAGGGGGAAAAAAAGCTCTAAACTCACCCCGGAAGCTGCCGAAAGTATACCTCTCTGCTCAAAATACGTCTATAAACAAAATCGGAAATGACGTTACAGAACCCCTTATCACGTGCCTGGGCAGCGACGACGTCAAGGTCACCCTCCTCTTCTTAAAGGGCCATGTCGCTGTGTGTGGCGCTGCTCCCTCGGAGGGGCTTGAGAATAGCGGCGGCCGCGGCGGCCTTGGGACGGCGCAGCCTGGCTCAGGCGAGGGCCGGCCGCAGCGGAGACGGAGGAGGGAAGCGCCTGACAGCAGCCGCGGGAGCCGCTACCTTGGCGGGAGGCCTCGGCCTATCAGGTGCGAGGGGCGTGGCCAGAGACGGGGGCGTGGCTTCCGTTGTGGGCGGGGTCTGCGCAGGCAGCACTTAAATAAGGGCAAGAAGGGGAAAGTTGATGTCCCAGAATGTTGCCAGGCTTAGGCAGTCTGAGCTGCTGAGGATTTAATAAGGACAAGAGCAATGGTTATTTATGTGCATGTGTCAGAGCAGTTTATAGCGACTGCAGCCCATAAAATCCATATAATTAAAAGCCATATAAAAAGTTATGACCACAAATCAGGTGACAGTTGTGCGGAGATGTACAGTGGTACCTCGGGTTACAGACGCTTCAGGTTACAGCCTCCGCTAACCCAGAAATAGTGCTTCAGGTTAAGAACTTTGTTTCAGGATAAGAACAGAAATTGGGCTCTGGCGGCGCGGCGGCAGCAGGAGGCCCCATTATCTAAAGTGGTACCTCAGGTTAAGAACAGTTTCAGGTTAAGACCGGGCCTCCAGAATGAATTAAGTACTTAACCTGAGGTACCACTGTATAAGATACAGAGGAAGGGCATTGAATACCCCTGAAGGCAATTTGCCTGGGAATTACATAGGCTGGAAAATTATCTAGGCAGATGTTGCAACCAGCTACAGTGGTACCTCGGGTTACATACGCTTCAGGTTACATGCGCTTCAGGTTACAGACTCCGCTAACCCAGAAATAGTACCTCGGGTTAAGAACTTTGCTTCAGGATGAGAACAGGAATCGGGCTCTGGCGGCATGGCGGCAGCAGGAGGCCCCATTAGCTAAAGTGGTGCTTCAAGTTAAGAATGGACCTCCGGAACGAAGTACCACTGTAATCTCATTGCCTGCATAACAGAAACATAAAAGAGGGAGCGTTTATTGAATTTATACCCTGCCCTTCCTCCCCATGCAGCTCAGGGCAGCAAAGAGAGATACATTTTTTAAAAAACAAATAAAAACATCCTAAAGGAGACCACAGCACTCTGAAAACAGTATCAATTGAAAACATCTAAAACCAGTTATAGTGGAAAACATTCTAAAAAGTTATTATAATGTGTTTCTGTCCAGTGATCTAAAAGTGAAAGAATGATTAGTAGTAGTGACAGGTAGGTAGCCGTGTTGGTCTGCCGTAGTCAAAACAAAATAATAATAAAAATTCCTTCCAGTAGCACCTTAGAGACCAACTAAGTATGTTATTGGTATGACTTTTCGTGTGCATACACACTTCTTCAAATACACAAAAACTCATACCAATAACAAACTTGTTGGTCTCTAAGGAGCTACTGGAAGGAATTTATTTAAATTTTGTTTCGAATGATTAGTAGTTGTATTAAGGGCTCACTATTAGTTGTTACTGATGTTTATTATTATTATAATAGAAAGGGGATTATTGGGTTGTTTTTTGTTTTAAATTATCTATTTTGTGTTTTTTATATTGTGATTTTGTGTTGTGAACCACCCTGAGATCGACAGGTATAGGGCGGTATACAAATTTAATAAATAATAAAATAATAATAATACTTACGAATGCCCTTGATGACTGTTCAGAGCTTGCAACAGATGTCATCCCCTCACGAGCCACTCCAGCTCCTGCTGAAGCGCTCCACACTGTGAGAGGATGGTCAAGGGCACACCTGCCCTCTGGGTCTGCCCTGAACTGGCTTTCTAAACTCCATCTCCCTCTTCCTGTTTCCAGCCTTTTCCCTTTTCTCCCGCGAAGCTGAGAAAGAGAAGGATTCAGCAGAAGGGCAGAGCGAGGCGAAGGAAGAAGACACCATCATTCTTTTGCTAAAGAAGGCCAAGGTGAGGTTCTGAGGCCAAACTGGGATGCGGGAACTTAATCACAGTGGGGTGGTGGGAGTCAACCCACTGGCCTCGCTGGCTGGGGCTAACAGGTGTTGGGGTTCAAAGCATGGAGGCGGGGGGGAAGGGGCACCAGGTTAGCTAGACCAATGTCTCTCCTAACCTGCGGTGAGTCAGCTTCTGATGGTATCTAATACTTCAAATTGTACCTGACAGAGCATAGCGGGCAGTGGTATTCCTCAGTGATTTGGGTGTTTGGGAAAGATTTCCCGGTGCTAATTGGCATAGGAAAATGTCCTGTTCCCATCAGAAAGTTTTCTGATGCCCAGAGAGCGGTGCATTCCATTAATTTATTATTTTGTTACATTATTGCATCAATACCCCACCTTTCCTCCAAGCAGCTCAAAGTGATGTCTATACTTCCCTCCTCCTCCCCATTTTATCCCACAACAACCCTGTGAGGTAGGTTAGGCTGAGAGGCAGTGATTGGCCCAAAGTCACCCAGGGAGCTTCATGGCTGAGTGGGGATTCGAACCCTGGTCTCCCAGGTCTTAGTCCAACACTCTAACCACTACACCATGCTGGTATGGCCTCACATGTAAACCAGTTTGGAGCTGCTTAGGGCTTTTATGTCTTAGTACCAATACCTTGAACTTGGCTAGGTAGCAGATTGGCGGCCAGTGCAAATTGATGGTCTTCACTTGATGGTTTAAACCTGGCTTTCTCTGTTTTTGCCCCCAGCTGAGCATCATGAAAGGAGAGTTGGAAGAGGCAGAGAGGCTCCTTCACGAAGCTGCCAGGCTCTCGCACCAGTCGGACAACAAGCAAGCAGTTATTTATACGTACGACACGGTGAGTCCAGGAGCTGCTTAAAACCCTGCAAGGAAGCCACACCGAATCGGAGGAACGTCTGTCCTGAGATCACAGCACAACATCTTAGCATTATCATTGTAATTATTATGATTCGCTTCCTGTGACGCATCCCAGAGCGATGTACGATGCAGCGAAGATGCAGTTGTACGGGTTAAAAATGTGTAAAACATTTGCACATAGGACAACAGTTAAAGGACAATCGTATAAAAACAGTTTGATGCGGCAACACTCACATACACACTGGTGGGTGAAAATACGGCTACCCATTGTGTTAAATTGGAAAATATGAGGAAGAAGCTCCATAATAATAATTATTATTATAATACATAGCTGGATAACGTGCATAAATTGTTCTGGAGTGCAACATTGAGCAGCCTTAAAGCCTCAGCTTTCATTCCACAGAATCAAAGGTGCACAACTTTCTAGTCCTCCTTGTTTTTCATATGGTTGAGATCTCCACTGATGGAAGCAGAGCAAAGGGACAATTTTTCCTCTTAAAACATCTAAGCAGCTCCATTTTTTTTTGTCTGTTGCAGATGGCGAATTTGGCTTTCATGAGGGGTCAGTTGGATCACGTAAGTAAGTTCAAGAAGAGGCCGACCCCTGTTGCTTACAGAACAGGGAGCGCTCCCTTAAGACCCTAGTTGTTCCTGGGACGGGTGAATCTGTGTTTGTTTTCAAGCCCTTGTGAAAATTCAGCAGAATTTTAGTGCAGTTTTAAAAATCCGAATGTAGATTTTTATATGTTTTTTTGCCTAATGTACACATATTTGCAAAGTAATTTTCCCCTACTGCAATGGAGTTTTGTATACTGTTTTCACAAATAAGTGTATTCTTATGCACACTTTACTGTTTGTTTTTTAAAACACATTACCTAGCCAGATAACTGCATTGCAAGGTTCAGAGAAGCGCAAATTCTAAGGAACAGATGTGTTCTGGTTCTCTGTTACGGAAACTGCAAATTATGTAGGTTCACCTTTAGACATGAACTGATTCTAGCTCTTTCCCTATCTCTTGGCTCTTTTGACCATTTCCCCCTTTTGTCCTCTCATTTCAGGCGGAAAAACTTTTCAAAGCAGCCATGAGCTACTTACTGGCTGGGGACATGAAGCAAGTAAGGATTTTTCTCTGCTAGAAACCTGTCCTGATCTGATCCCAGGTGTCTGGATTCTAGAAACGTGTAATAAGCGAGACAGAACTTTGTAGAAGTTTTGGTGGAATTGGAGGAGGAGAAAGCTAACTTGCAGATTTGATTTTTAAGAAACTTCCATTTTATTTAAGAGATTTATATAGCTGCCCTACCAAGAAAGACCACAGAGTTTACAATGTAGGAACATAACGGTACTGGGCCAGGTGAGCTGATAGTTGCACCTGGTGAGGAAAGGCTAAGCGAAGAAGGTGCTATCCTGATCTAACTTCTGCCCATGCAATTCCTGGAGCACCACATCCTGAATGGGGATGGAATGGGGACATTGGACCAGGGAGAGAAAGGGCTGATCAGTTTTCGGATGGTGGAGCCTAGTGGCAAGGAAGTACTTCTTCATGCAGGGTAGAATCAAACTATGGAATGCAGGAGGCAGGATTAGGCCCTTCATGGAGGGATTAATCTTGATGACTATAGCCCTAATGGCTTTGCTCTGCCTCTGCGGTTGGAGGCAGTTGCTGGAAGCCACAGGAAGGAAGAGTGTTGCTCTTGTGCTTGAACCCTGTTTCCTGGTTTGCCACAGGCATCTGGTTGGCCACTGTGGGAACAGGATGCTGGAGTAAATGGTCATTGGCCGGATCCAGCAGGCTTTTCCTATGGTCTTGTTGTTGTTTAGTCGTGTCCACCTCTTCGTGACCCCCTGGACCAGAGCACGTCAGGCACTCCTGTTTTCCACTGCCTCCTGCAGTTTGGTCAAACTCATGTTCGTAGCTTCGCGAACACTATCCAACCATCTCATCCTCTGTCGTCTCCTTCTCCTTGTGCCCTCCATCTTTCCCAACATCAGGGTCTTTTCCAGGGAGTCTTCTCATGAGGTGGCCAAAGTCTTGGAGCCTCAGCTTCAGGATCTGTCCTTCCAGTGAGCACTCAGGGCTGATTTCCTTCAGAATGGAGAGGTTTGATCTTCTTGCAGTCCAGGGGACTCTCAAGAGTCTCCTCCAGCACCAGAATTCAAAAGCATCAATTCTTCGGCAATCAGCCTTCTTTGTGGTCCATCCTGTGGTCTTAGCAGTGGGGTAAACAGCAATCTTAGCTGGCTAATCTCCTGCAACCTTCCTTTCCCTTCTCCAGGATGACAACGCCATCATAGAGATGTCCCTTAAGCTGGCCAGCATCTATGCAGCACGGAATGAGTAAGTTTGTCTGTCCAGGGGGACGTGGGGGGGCAGTCGGGTTTTGCTGCACCAGCTGCATCCAGTTCCCCACCCCCATCTTAGCATACTTCCATCATGGCCTCTGAAATTTCAGTAGCTGTTCCGTGTTCCCATGCAGGGGAAGGGGGACACAGCTCAGTGATACAGCCCCTGTCTTGCATGAATAATTGTGAGGTTAAATTCCAGGCAGCTGCAGGGAGGGCTGGGAATGTCCACAGCCTGAAACGCTAACAGCAAATCTTAGCTGGAGACAGCCCGTTATTATTGACCTGCCAAATGAATTGAGGAATCTCATCGGCCAGTTTATTTTTTATTTTATCGGTTTGTTAGTGCATTAAACCAAACCTTTTCCTCTAAGGAGCCCAAGGTGTGGCATGCATTGTTTGCCTCCTCCCCATTTAATCCTCACAGCAACCCTGCGAGGTAGGGGAGGCTGAGAGGGAGTGACAGGCCAAAGGTCACTCAGCGAGCTTCATGGCCAGATTTGAACCCAGATCTCTCCCGGGTCCTAGTCCAACACTCTGAGTGCTGCACCGCACAGGCTCCACAGGTTGTTGGAACAAAAACACACCGTATTTTTCTCTCTATAAGACGCACCGGACCACAAGACGCACCTAGTTTTTGGAGGAGGAAAACAATAAGAAAAAAATTCTGAATCTCAGAAGCCAGAACAGCAAGAGGGATCACTGCGCAGTGAAAGCAGCAATCCCTCTTCCTGTTCTGGCTTCTGGGATAGCTGCACAGCCTGCATTCGCTCCATAAGACGCACACACATTTCCCCTTACTTTTTAGGAGGGAAAAAGTCTTATAGAGCAAAAAATATGATATTTCAGTTGTTTTACGGAATGTACAGATAGAGTTTCATTTAACCGATTTAAGTAACGCAGCCCTAAAAACACACCCTCCTCCCAAGCAGCTTAGCAGTAAGAAAACACAATGCAGCTCCCCATTTTTGGATTGTGGTGGCATCCTTCTCCCCACTTACTTTATTTTTCTGGTTTAGGGACAAGTTGGCCCTGGCTGGCTACGAGTTCTGCATTCTGACCCTGGAGGAGAAGGTCGCAAAACAAAAGGACATCCCTCTTGATGTTTTACCAGGTATGGTAGGAAGGCAGAGCAGCTGCTTTGCATTGTAGAAGGTCCTGGGGGTCCAGTCCCTGGTGGCATCTCCCGGTAGGGCTGGATATGTTCCCCCGCCTGAAACTCTAGAGCAGGCATCCCCAAACGCGGCCCTCCAGCTGTTTTGGGACTACAACTCCCATCATCCCTAGCTAACAGGACCAGTGGTCAGGGATGATGGGAACTGTAGTGTCAAAACATCTGGAGGGCCGAGTTTGGGGATCCCACTGCCAGCTAGCATAGACAATGTTCTACATCAGGGTTTCCCAAACCGGGGTCTCCAGCTGTTTTTGGACTACAACTTCCATCATTGCAAGCGGCGGTCAGGGAACTGTAGTCCAAAAACAGCTGGAGACCCAAGTCTGGGAAAGCCTTGTGCATAGTTTCAGACACCTCTATCACGATCCCATTCCCTAAATACAGTGGTACCTTGGGTTACAGACACTTCAGGTTACAGACGCTTCAGGTTACAGACTCCGCTAACCCAGAAATAGTACCTCGAGTTAAGAACTTTGCTTCAAGATGAGAACAGAAATCATGTGGCGGCAGCGGGAGGCCTCATTAGCTAACGTGGTACCTCAGGTTAAGAACAGTTTCAGGTTAACAACGGACCTCCGGAATGCATTAAGTTCTTAACCCGAGGTACCACTGTAAATAAAAAAACCAAATGTAGTAGTACCCTTATCAAACTCAGTAACTTGGATTGGTGTTCACAATTCCTCCCCGATTTCCTTTCCAACAACCCTAAGTCAGGGCAGAGGAAGAGAGGGCAGCCCAGAGGTCACCCGAGGTTTATCCTTGGATGATTTGAACCCATTACCGACACACGAATTCAGAAATGTGTGTCCTCACCTCCAAAATTTGCCTCCTCCTCCCCAGTACACCCCACTGGCTCTCGTCGCCACTCTCTTTCCCCCTCCTGTTCCCCACAGAGGAAGAAAAATCCAACACCCGTCTGCTCCTGGGGATGACCCTCGACTCGTACGCCCGCTACCTCCTGGCGCACAGCCAGGCAGCCGCGGCCCAGAGGATGTACGAGCGTGCGCTGCAGATCTCCATGGAGGTTCAAGGGGAGACACACCCCCAGGTGAGGGCGCAGCATGTGAGCAGAGCAGTTGTGTTTTGGGAGTGGAGAACACCGATCTTTCTCCGCAAACAAAGCTAAGCGTCCAGACCGTAGCTCTGGGAAAGAGCCTGCGCAATGCATTTGGGGAACTTCCAGTTTTGATTCCCAGTACCTCCAATTAAATACGGACGTGGGTGGCGCTGTGGGTTAAAGCACAGAGCCTAGGACTTGCCGATCAGAAGGTCAGCGGTTCGAATCCTTGTGACAGGGTGAGCTCCCGTTGCTCGGTCCCTGCTCCTTCCAACCTAGCAGTTCGAAAGCACTTCAAAGTGCAAGTAGATAAATAGGTACCGCTCTGGCGGGAAGGTAAACAGCGTTTCCGTGCGCTGCTCTGGTTCGCCAGAAGCGGCTTAGTCATGCTGGCCACATGACCCGGAAGCTGTACGCCGGCTCCCTCGGCCAATAAAGCGAGATGAGCGCCGCAACCCCAGAGTCATCCGCGACTGGACCTAACGGTCAGGGGTCCCTTTACCTCCAGTTAAAAAAAAAAAACATAACCTGCAAGTTATCAGCTGGTGGGATCCTTGCTGGATATTCCTCTGCCTTAAACCCAGGAGAACAGCTGCCAGTCAGAAAAGAAGTGGAGCAGGACTGGCAAGGGCCGCAGTCGAGAGGCCTGGAGGGCCACACTCGGCCCCTAGCTGGCCTGAGGTTCCCCCCTCCCCGATGTGAGCAGATTCACGCTGAAATGGGCCTCTGGTCGCCCTTTAGATGTTCTCAGAGCAGATCATGCTCTTGCTAGATAGACAAGCAAGAATGGATGAGGATGGATTCCTTTTGATGAGAGATCGTCTCTCCTGCTCCTCCCCCCCCCCCCCCGACACAGACGGTGGTTCTGATGAACGATTTGGCGACGGCTCTGGATGCTCAGGGCCTCTACGAAGATGCCTACGCACGAGTAAGGAGGGCGTCAGAGCTGGCCCAGCAGACAGAGCACCCAGAGACCTACGTTGTGTTGAACAACTTCGCTGGGATTCTCATGCACAAAGGTGGGTTGTAAAAGGGGGGGGGGGTTGAAGGACAGCAGGTGGGGTGGAATTGGCATTTAACTGGAGAGCTGTGATCAAAAACAAGAACAATTGTCCCCCCCCGCCCAACCTCCCAAATAGTCCTCTCAGTCTATTACGGTCAACGCCTAGTACAGTGGTGCCTCGCAAGACGAAATTAATTCATTCCGCAAGTTTTTTCTTCTTGCGAGTTTTTCGTCTTGCGAAGCACGGTTTCCCATAGGAATTCACTGAAAATCAATTAATGCGTTCCTATGGAGACCGCTTGCCAGGCTGGTGGTGCGGAGAAGGGCTTTTCTCCCCACCGCAAGCCTTCAGGACAGGTCCGGGAACAGAGGGGAAGGCGCGCAGCGCTTCTCCTCTGTTCCTGGGGCTTGCGGTGGGAGGAGGGTTTTTCCTCCCCACCGCCAACATTCAGAACAGCATTCTGAATGTTGGCGGTGGGAAGGAAAACCCTCCTCCCACCGCAAGTCTTCAGGACAGCCATCCGAAGGCTGCCGCGGGGAGGAGGTCTCTCCGCCCCACCGCCAGCCTTCGGAGGAGCCTTCCGAAGGCTGGCGGCGGGAGTAGGTCTCTCCGCCCCACCGCCAGCCTTCGGAGCAGCCTTCCGAAGGCTGGCGGCGGGAGGAGGTCTCTCCGCCCCACCGCCAGCCTTCGGAGCAGCCTTCCGAAGGCTGCCGGTGGGGCGGAGAGACCTCCTCCCGCCGCCAGACTTCGGAGCAGCCTTCCGAAGGCTGCCGGTGGGGCGGAGAGACCTCCTCCCGCCGCCAGCCTTCAGAGCAGCCTTCCGAAGGCTGGCGGCGGGAGGAGGTCTCTCCGCCCCACCGCCAGCCTTCGGAGCAGCCTTCCAAAGGCTGGCGGCGGGAGGAGGTCTCTACGCCCCACCGCCAGCCTTCGGAGGAGGTCCGAGGACAGTGGGGAAGACGCGCTGCGCTTCCCCGCTGTCCTGGAGATTTCCCTATGGGCTTTCATCTTGCGAAGGAAGCCCATAGGGAAATTCGTCTTGCGAAGGGCATCGAAAAACGGAAAACCCTTTCGTCTAGCGGGTTTTTCGTCTTGTGAGGCGTTCGTCTTGCGGGGCACCACTGTATCAAAAAAAGAAAACTTAGTACAAATATATAAAATACTGTGTTGTTATTTTATTAGTTTATTTATATCCCGCCTGTTTCCCAAGGCAGATAAGGAGGAAGTTCTTATTTGGGCAGCACATTAAGTTGAAACTGTGGAACTCCCTCCCACTGGAGGAAGCGATGGCTGCCAACTTGGATGGCTTTAAGAAAGCACTGGACAAATTCACGGAGGAGGAGAAAGCTATTGATGGCTACTAGCCTGGATGGGCAAGCTCTGCCCCCACAGATGGAGGCAACAAGGCTTCTGAATATCACTTGCTGGAAACTGCAGGAGGGGAGAGGGCTGCTGGGCTCCAGCCCTGCTTGTGGGTTTCCCACAATGGGCATCTGGTTGACCACCGAGAGGACAAGATCTAGCAGGCTCTTCTTGTGTTCTTAAGTCAGCTTCCTAGGCTACTCTGCCCTGCTTCCAGTTTCCCTCAAATAACTCCTCTCCGCTCTTTTGGTCAAGGAGGATGCCTGTATTAACATCCTTGCACTGTTAACCATGGAATTGTAGAGTTGAAGGGAGCCTAAGGGTCCTGTAGTCCAGTGTTCCCCAACCTTGGGCCTCCAGCTGTTTTTGGACTACAACTTCCATCATCCCTCGCTAGCAAGACCAGTGGTCAAGGATGATGGGAATTGTAGTCCAAAAACAGCTGGAGGCCCAAGGTTGGGGAACACTGCTGTAGTCCAACCCCCTGTGGTGCAGGAATCTCAGCTAAAGCATCCATGACAGATGGCCATTCAACTTCTGCTTCAAAACCTCCATTGAAGGAGAGTCCACCATCTCCCAAAGGGGACGTCCGTTCCACTGTGGAACAGCTCTTACTTTCATAAAGCTTTTTCCTGATAATTAGAATCTCCCTTCTTGTCACTTGAATCCATTGGCTTGAGTCCTACTCTCCAGAGCAGGAGAAAACAAGTTTGCTCCATCTTCTATGGACAGTCCTTCACGCAGTTGAAAATGGCTGTCGTCATCTCCTCTCAGTCTCCTTTTCTCCAGGCTAAACGTACCCAGCTCCTTCAAGCGTTCCTTGTAAGGCTCTGTTTCCAGACCCTCAGTCTCCTTAGTCGCCCTCCTCTGCACACCTTCCAGCTTGTCGACATCCTTCTTAAACGGTGGTGCCCAGAATTGGACAGAGCATTCCAGGTGTGGTCCAACCAATAATAATATAATATATTAATTTACAATTTATACCCCGCCCATCAGGCTGGCCTCCAACAAAGTATTAAAATACAGTAGTCTGTTAAACATTAAAAGCTTCCCTAAAGAGGGCTGCCTTCAGATGTCTTCTAGTAGGCTGGTAGTTCTTTGACATCTGGTGGGAGGGCGTTCCACAGGGCGGGTGCCACTACAGAGAAGGCCCTCTGCCTGGTTCCCTGTAACTTGACCAAGGCAGAATCGAGCGGGACATGACTTCCCTTGAGCTGGCCACAGTGCTACCTCCGGTTGCGAACGCCTCTGGTTGCGCACGCTCCGGGTTACAAGCTCCGCTAACCCGGGAGTAGCCGCTCCTGGTTGCAAACTTTGCACCAGCACGCGAGCAGAAATCGCGCAGTGGGAGGCGCCATTAGCGAAAGCGCAGCTAATGTTACAAGCGGCTTCCGGTTACGAACAGACCTCCGGAACGGATTCCGTTGGTAACCAGAGATACCTCTGTACTAGACTTCTGTCGATGCAGCTTAGTATGTGCAACCAAAATCACATCTTCCAGTCCCCAGTTGCCTCAGTTTCCGGCAGACTTTGTGAAGCGCTATGTACATAAATGCATCATAGGATAAAATTGTGTTTCTGTCACAGGGGTACTTACCTCATTTGCTCTCCCCCCCCCCGCTTCTCTCCCACAAAACGCAGAAGAGTATTCATCGGCGAAAGCTGTCTACAAAGAAGCCCTGCAGAAGGCAGAGGCAGCTGGAGACGGGGCTTCCGTCAGACACATCCGGAAAGAGCTGGCCGAGCTTGCCAGGCGGCAGAGGAAGGGGCCAGTCTCTACGGCCAGTTCCTCAGGAGAAGAACAGAAGTGATGGAGGTGGCACAGGAGGGAGAGGGTAGCGCAAGCGTCGGCCGCAAAACCCTCAGAAGCACAGCATCTCCCTTTGCGCGGCATGGACAGGTGTGTTGCGGGAAACACAAAGCGACCCCATGAAGCATCCCTGGCAAAAAGGCCAAGAGGGGTCAGTGGGTGGGAGACCCCAGGAGGCTGGGGTGAGGTTGTGCCATCGAAATATACGATGCGGGCAGGCGTCTCCGTAAATCTCTGTGCTGGGAAAGGAGACGAAAAGCTACGCTTTGCATCTGAAAACTGAATAAAGATGACTGCAGCTTAAGGGTGGATCTTTAAAAAGAAAGAAAGAGAGTCGGCAACATTTACTCCGAGGCCTGGCACCGGCCCGCTGGAGAGGGTGGGTGTTTAATCAGGGTAAGGGCACTGAGGAAGAAAGAAGTGGGTGGCGGAATGGGAGAATTTGCTTCCCTTTCCGTTTCTTCCTCCTCCTTCCCCGACCCCAGCGGTTCAGAGGAGCTGGTGGGAGCCAGTTCAACTCCCGGGAAAGGGACACACAGTTCGTTTGGCGGGATGAGGCAGAAATGCTTCCGCAGGAGGGGAAGAGGGCTCTTTTGCACTCAAATCCTGCTTGCTGGTGTCCTGTTAATGGCCTCTAGTCAGCCACAGTGAGAACGGGATGCTGGGCTAGGTGGACCATTGGCCTGATCCCAGCAGGCTTTTCTAAGGTCCTGGGTACACTTCCCAGCAGCTCCAGGTAGGGCTGCCTTAGGAGACCTGGCGAGATGCTGCCAGTCAGTGCCAGCAATACTGGTGTAGATGGACCCTGTGACTCTGTCACAAGCCAGCTTCTGCTCTCTCTTCCTTTGCCTCTGCTCTTCCCCATCTGGTGGTAAGGACTGGGGCAGCGCCTAAGACGGAAGAATCTTGTTTTGGGTTGCCTGTCTCTCCTGACCAGCCCTCCATAACAGGAGCCTTCCTGCTGGCCAGACTTCAGGACTCCCCTAAACCTAGAGCTACAGGGGAGACGCACCCCCATGAAGCAGGGCGACAAGAGAGCCCCTCGTGCAAACAGGGCAACGTGGGTGGTGAAGGTAAAGGTACCCCTGACCGTTAGGTCCAGTTGCGGATGACTCTGGGGTTGTGGCGCTCATCTCGCTCTATAGGCCAAGGGAGCTGGCGTTTGTCCGCAAACAGCTTCCGGGTCATGTGGCCAGCAGGACTAAGCCGCTTCTGGCAAGCCAGAGCAGCGCACGGAAACGCCGTTTACCTTCCCACCGGAGTGGTACCTATTTATCTACTTGCACTTTGACGTGCTTTCGAACTGCTAGGTTGGCAGGAGCAGGGACCGAGCAACGGGAGCTCCCCCGTCACAGGGATTCGAACCGCCGACCTTCCCATCGGCAAGCCCTAGGCTCTGTGGTTTAACCCACAGCGCCACCCGCGTTCCTATTAACGTGTGTGGTACTGGGAAGCACTGGGCATGATAGGGAGCCAGGAGGATGTGCTACATCGTGTGTCGGGGGAGAGATTAGGGGGCAGGATGCGGCCCATGCAGCAGGCTGCAGGGAAGAGTTGCAGAAGAAGTCCCTCTTCTGGCCCATGCAAGAGAAGCCAGCTTGGCCCATTGGGTGTGCAAGGCATCACTGGGTTTGCAACTGCCACCAACCATCCTGGGAGTCCGGGAGCAGCTGCAGGGCTGCAGAATCCCTTTTCCTGGAGACAAATCCACAGAGGATGAGGCTGCCGGTGGCTCCCAGGAACACTGTCTCCATTGGGGAGGCAGTGATGTCTCTGAATCTCACTTGCTGGGAGAGTTGCTGCTGTTGCAACCCAGGTCTTGCTTGCTGTAAAGGTAAAGGGACCCCTGACCATTAGGTCCAGTCGTGGCCGACTCGGGGGTTGCGCTGCTCATCTCGCTCTATAGGCTGAGGGAGCCGGCGTACAGCTTCCAGGTCATGTGGCCAGCATGACTAAGCCGCTTCTGGCGAACCAGAGCAGCGCACAGAAACGCTGTTTACCTTCCCGCCAGAGCGGTACCTATTTATCTACTTGCACTTTGATGTGCTTTTGAACTGCTAGGTTGGCAGGAGCAGGGACCGAGCAACGGGAGCTCACCCCATCGCGGGGATTCGAACCGCCGACCTTCTGATCGGCAAGTCCTAGGCTCTGTGGTTTAACCCACAGCGCCACCCACGTCCCTTACACCATGCTTGCTGTATTCTCTATGAAATTGCCTAATCCTCTTTTGAAGCCATTCAAGTCAGTGGCCGTCACTGCCTTCTGCAGCAGCGAATTCCACAGTTCAACTATGCGCTGCACGAAGAACTATTTCCTTTTATCCACCCCCAATCTTCCGACAAAATTGGGAGAAGGGAAAAAGAACCACAGCTTTCCACCCCAGCCACCCACACCATGCGCCCCAGTAATGGAATTTAAAGAAGACAAAACTCACCCAGAGCCTTCTGATTTAGGGAAACAAATTTACTAGGGCTGCCCGTCAAAGCAACAAGTGGGGTGTTTTTTTTTTTCTTTTAAAAACAACAGACAATGTTGAAGCAAGAGAATTATCGGGACCGGGGCGGGCTGTGCCATTCAAGCAGTTCAGTGTGTGGCCGGCGAGGGAACACCCTCGCCATGTCTGAGTTATCGGGGAGCGAGAGAAGGGAGCTTCACCATTATGTACCCATGCAATAAAAGTATTTTCACAGTGTTGCCAAACAGAAACCCAACTGTATGGGGAAAGAAAATTTACAGCGTGGCAGAATCATTAAAAACGACCTCCTCACCCCCAGAGGGCCAGGGTTGGTTTGTATTAAAAATAAAAAATAAAAATAAATGTACAGGATTCATTAAATGGGGTCAGTTAAAAAAAAAAAAGCTTTCCCACAAGGTGTTGAACAACCACAGAAAAGGGGTGGGGGGAAAGTCCCTAGAATTAGGTGGGGGGGGAGAGGAAAGATTGTTTGGTGCTACTTGCAAGAAGTAGCGCTCTGCAGATCAAGCAAGGTGGGACGCGGAGGGGGAACTTGGGGGCGTGAGCCTGGTTGGGGGACACGTTGGCTGTGGGTACCCCTCAAAACCGGAGATCACAGGCAGGAGATGTCCTGGGCTGTATCACGTGCTCAAAATATTATACCCTTTGATAAAACACTTTCCTTAAAAAAAAAAAAAAGATAAAATGACCCCAAAAACATTTATGCAATGATTTGATTGAACAAAAGCACACCAGATACCTAGCAACAGAGCTGGGACGGGGGAGTGTGGAAAGGGGGGGACCACAGCAGGAAAAAAAAAGTTACCTCTATTTACATAAGAATGATTTTTTTTTCCTTAAGGAGACATTATGTTAGGCTTTTTCTCTTTACAAATAAAAGATGTCGCTCAGGAATAGGTCCTTTTTTCCTTCCTTTCTGTTCCTTTCCTCTTTCTTTTTGTTAAAAAAACAAACAAAACCTCTTTACATATTTATCTTCAGGGCACTGAGCCTCCCCTTGCTCACGTAGGCTTGCGTAGAAAGGGAGTCTTGATAAAAATAAAAACCACCCCCCCCACACACAAAACCGGCTCCTGTAACTCCTTCATCTTCCAAGGTCCCGGCTCTCGCTTGCAAAGTCTTTGGTGGGGACGTGTCATTTTAAAAACAAAAAGCGCAACCCAACAGTTTCTGACGCCGAAGCGAAGTTTCTTTTATAAAAGGGTCCTTCCCCTCGCCTCCCTGGGCCGCCTCCTCCTCCTCCTGGTTCAGTCGTCGCTGTCCGAAAGCGTCTCGTACTGGGCGGACAGGAGGGGTGCTGGCTCCCGTTCCCATATCCGGTTGGGCTGGTGGGAGGCGGCCTGGCTGACCGAGGGAGGGGCGCAGGCGATGGACGTTGGAGGGGTGCTGCTCAACATGCGCATGGTCAGAGGGTTGTATGGGAACTGCGTGGATCCTGGAGGGTCAAGGGTTTGGAAGGGGTGAGGGAAAAGAGAAGAAGAAGAAGAAATGAGGGGTTGAAATATTCGTTGCAAGTCCTACCAGCCTGTGCACAGAGCCCCCAACCCGGTCCTGCATTTTGGGTCAAGCACATTCCAACTCAGGGTTGACTAGACTCAAGATGAATTGAATGTTAGATTAGAAGGTTAAACCTGAACTGCCGCGCTGTGCAACTGGTGGGGGACACAATCTTGTGGCATCAGCTGCTGTGCAGTTGACAAATCCTTCCCCCTCCAGGTGGTTCTCAATAGAGTCCTCCGAGCTCTGCTGCAGGAGACCCACTGGTTGTCTACCTGAACAGAATAGCTTAAGGCAGGGGGGCCCAAACTTTTTTCAAAGAGGGCCAGATTTGATGAAGTGCACAAAGTTGTTAACCTTTTTTTAAGGATTGAAGTTTTTGAGCTTCTTTGGGGATTTTACCCCAGGAAATAATCCAACCAGCGGGCTGGATTAGGCCCCCCAAAATGGACTTTGGACATGCCTGGCCTAAGAGAATGCTGGATCAGGCCAATCAATGGCCTCTCTAGTCCAGCCTCCAGCTCTCACAGTGACTGACCAGTGAAACCCACAAGCAGAATCTGAACCCAATAGCTTATCTCCCCTCCGGCGGTTTCCAGCTACAGTCGTACCTCAAAAGTTGAACGGAATCCGTTCCGGAAGTCCGTTCGACTTCCAAATGTTCGGAAACAAAGGTGCGGCTTCTGGAAGCCCTGTCGGACGTTCGGGTTCCAAAGAACTTTCGCAAACCGGAACACACACTTCCGGGTTTGTGGCGTTCGAGAGCCAAAACGTTCGACTTGCAAGGCGTTCGGGATCCAAGGTATGACTGTACTGGGGTTTAGAAGCATGGCTGCCTCCAGCTGTCCTTTCCCCCTGTGAGGCTCATTTGACATATCAAGCCATCGGTATTATTGGCCCGCACCTGGGGATCGCCCTGTCCCAATATATTTATTAACTGTTTCTGTTTCACAAAACCTAACCGGCTCTTGATTGTAAGGACAGCAGAGCATCCTATCCATTTCAATCTAATTGTGATTTCGTTCTGGTTATAAGCCACCCCTGTTTTCTTTCATTGGAGTGTCCCAACAGGTCGATCTACTGGAAGATCCCTGCGAGGTTTTGGTAGATCGTGGTCGATCTCTGGCTCCCTTTCCATAGCGTCACTAAAACTGACTCCTGCCACACCACGCCCTCCATTGTTGTATGATCTCTGGAAGGGAAGATGGAGCTTTCTCTGTGCTGATGTTTTGATCCATAGCAATCTTTTTGTGAGTGACTTTACCCCTTTGTTCCTTGCCTTTAACCCCCCCCCCCCGGAGCTCCCCCAGCTGTTTTTTTAACCCCTAAAAAACTAAGTTCAACAACTTTGAGCTGAACCCCCCCAAAATGGGGGTAGATCTCTGCCAGTTTTTAATTCTGAAAGTAGATCGCAGTCTCTCGAGAGTTGGCCACCCCTGTATCCTTTTCCCATTTGCCTTTTTAACATGGTTTGGTGGCTAAGCTGCTCTGTTTTCTTTCAATGGCATATCCATGCCGGACTCCTGTCTGAAATGCGGGGAGCCGATGTCAGTGCGTGTTGACAACACTAAGCCGATGGCCCACGGTCTGACTCTGCCTTAGGCAGCTTCCTGTGGCTCTGTTTAAAGGAGCTCTCCATTCAGAACCACGAGGACTGCAAACTTGGCTTTTCATTTTATGGGAAGAGCTGCAGCTTCCTGGAAAGGAAAGCTGCTTTGCTAGGTGGCCTGGTGGCCTAAAGAAGCTGCCTAATTTGCTTTGCTTTATGCCAGGGGTCAGCAAGCTTTTTCAGCAGGGGGCCAGGCTATATTTTGAGGGGGGGGGGAAATATGAATGAATTCCTATGGCCCACAAATAACCCAGAGATGCATTTTAAATAAAAGGACACATTCTACTCATGTAAAAACATGCTGATTCCGGGACCATTCGCAGGCCGGATTGAGAAGGCGATTGGGCCAGATCTGGCCCCCGGGCCTTAATTTGCCTACCCATGTTTTACACGAACAAATAAAAACAGCCCTCTGGAAGATCTTGCCACCCGCAGCAAGGCGCTTCTTCGTGGCGCTCACGATTGGCCTGGCTCACCTGTGGAGGACGGCCGGTCTTCCCAGGACCACACCGGCGTCTGCCTGTGGTAGTCCCCTTCCGAGTGCACCGACGAGACCGACGAGGGCCGCTCCGTCCCCAAGTAGCCTTGCCCGGGGATCGGAGACTTGGACTTCCTGCTGCCCGATTTCCCCATCAGCTTTTGCTTGCTGACACCACCTGAAAAAAGGAAAGGTGGAGGGAGGGATGGCAGGGCCTCTTCCACGCCCTCGGACAGAGACTGCCCAGTTCTCTGCAACGGGGGGGGGGGGTGCCCCTTCATGTGGGGTGAGAATGGGACATGGGCTGCTGCGTGGGCAGCGGACTTGGTTTCAAAAGTTCCATTCAAATCGTTTTTATAAAGGAATGCAAGGTCCAGCATCCTGTTCTCACAGTAGCCAACCAGTTGCCATCTTTGGCTACATGCTGCCTTCACTGAAGGCATAGCATCGTAAGAGTTGGAAGGTGTCAGGGAACTGACATCGGAGCGCAGAGCGGAGGTAGGGCTCTCCGATGATGCAGGAGAAGGGACCAGCAGGGAGAGGGAGAACACTTCCCTTGGGGAAGGAAATCGGCGTGACACCAGGAAAGAAGGGGAGGAGGGAAGGTCTTCGGAGAGAGGGCTCCAAGACCCTTCCACAGGGTCCAGCGGGGAGAGCCCAGGACCTCCGCTGGCCACGCCCACTCTGCGCAGGAGACTTCCGCGCAGGGAGGCTAGGAGGAGACTTGGCGTCAAACAGCTTTTATGTTGGAAGAAGTTTAGGGAACGCCCACTGACGGATTCTGCCAGTGACTGAGACAGTCGCCTTGTAAGGGCTGTCAAATCAGGGAAAGGTTTAGCTACCCCAACAGCTGGGAGCAGTTTGGAATTTACCCACAAGCAACCCCAATTCCCATTACAGAAGGGACCCTGAGGGCCATCTAGACCAACCCCCTGCAATGCAGGAATCTCAACTAAAACATCCATGACAGAGGATGTCACCCAACCTCTGCTTGAAGACCTCCAAGGAAGGAGAGTCCTCCAGCTCCTGAGAGAGATCGTTCCACTGTCAAACAGCTCCTACTGTCAGAAAGTTCTTCTAGATGTTTAGTCGGAATCTCCTTTCTTGTAACTTGAAGCCATTGGTTCAAGTCCCACCCTCCGGAGTGGAGAAAACAAGCTTGCCCCATCCTCCATGTGACAGCCCTTGAGAGATCTGGAGAGGGCTATCATATCTCCTCTCTCTCTCCTCTTTTCTATGCTAAACACCCCCAGCTCCTTCAACCGTTCCTCATCAGGCTTGCTTTCCAGACCCCTGATCATCTTGGTTGCCCTCCTCTACACCTTCCGGCTTGTCAACATCCTTCTTAAATTGTGGCGCCCAGAACTGGACACAGGGCTCCAGGTGGGGCCTGACCAAGGCAGAATAGAATGGTCCTATTACTTCCCTTGATCTAGACTCTATACTTCAGTTGATGCAGTCTTGAATAGCATTAGCTTATTTTTTGCTGCTGCATCACATTATTTAGGGAAGCTTTTAACGTTTAATAGACTATTGTATTTTAATATTCTGTTGGAAGCTGCCCAGAGTGGCTGGGGAAACCCAGCCAGATGGGCGGGGTATAAATATTATTATTATTATTATTATTATTATTATTATTATTATTATTATTATTTACTCGTGTGTTCAGCTTGTAGTCTACAAAGACCCCTAGATCCTTTTCACATGGAAGCCAGGTGCCCCCATCTTACATTTGTGCAGCTGGTTCTTCCTGCCTAAGGTAAAGGTAAAGGGACCCCTGACCATTAGGTCCAGTCGTGGCCGACTCTGGGGTTGCGGCGCTCATCTCGCTTTACTGGCCGAGGGAGCCGGCGTACAGCTTCTGGGTCATGTGGCCAGCAGGACTAAGCTGCTTCTGGCGAACCAGAGCAGCGCACGGAAACGCCGTTTACCTTCCCGCCAGAGCGGCACCTATTTATCTACTTGCACTTTGACGTGCTTTTGAACTGCTAGGTTGGCAGGAGCAGGGACCGAGCAGCGGGAACTCGCCCGTCCCGGGGATTCGAACCGCCGACCTTCTGATCGGCAAGCCCTAGGCTCTGTGGTTTAACCCACAGCGCCACCTGTGAAGTCAATTGGAGATTGAGGGCATGTGACATAAATGAACCTTAAGACGAGTCCTGCTTAATCAGGCCAAAGGTGGCCCATTTAGTGCAGAATCCTGTTCTCGCAGTGGCAGATTCCCTCAAGCAGGACCAAGCGCACGAACAACTCTCCCCTCCTGTGGTTCATAGCAACTGGTGCTCAAAGGAAGCATTGCTACCTGCAGCCGTGAAGCCGCAAAATTTGCGTATGAAGGACCTGCTGTGCCCATGCAGCCGCCGCAAGCTTCCCCGCAAGCGTGCCGCAGCTGCCCTTACCTGGGTTGGGGGAAGGGTTGGTGTCTTCCCGCCGGAGATCGCTGCTGGCTGCCAGGGAGGGGTTGGAGCCCGCAGAGACCAGTCCCATAGGCTGGGCCATGACGATGGCGTGGTCCTCCCCTTTGTCATCAAAGTTGCCCATCAGGGCCTTGCGGATGATGTCCTCCAGGCCCAGGTTGCTGGCAGGATCTGCAAAGGAATGACCTCGAGCACTGACTGGACCTGGGAGGAGGAAAGAGAGACGGGGAGGGAACAAGAGGAGGAGGAGACAGGAAGGAGAGGGAGAGGCAGTTTTCAAGAGGGGGAGAGAAAGTGGGGAGAGGGAGAGAGAAGGAAAATGGTGAGTACAGTTGATGCAATGCTCCAAAGCAGGGGTCAGCAAACTTTTCCAGCAGGGGGCCTGTCCACTGCCCCTCAGACCTTGTGGGGGGCTGGACTATATTTTGGAAAAGAAAAAAAAAAAGAACAAATTCCTATGCCCCACAAATAACCCAGAGGTGCATTTTAAGTAAAAGCACACATTCTACTCATGTAAAAACAGGCAGGCCCCACAAAAAACCCAGAGGTGCATTTTAAATAAAAGCACACATTCAACTCACGTAAAAACATGCTGATTCCCAGACCGTCCGCGGGCCGGATTTAGAAGGCGATTGGGCCAGATCCGGCCCCTCAGGCCTTAGTTTGCCTACCCATGCTCCAAAGCTTCAGTTTGCAAACTGTGAAGCAGCTGAAAAAAATCCACCGTGCCAGCGACTGACAGTAGGAGCACTGTTTTGGTTGCAAAATAATCAAGGCTTGCCGCATGCAAGGCTGCTAATGTGTGCATTGAAAACGCAAGAGCAAAGGGATTTACACGGGTGCCAGACTGAGAGACATCCCCCCATGACACCTTGCACGATCACCTCACCAATTCCCAATTCCTCTGGAATTAAAGAGTTCCCCCGTCCCCCGGTGGGATCTACAGACCTAAGAATGTTTCAGGACCTGTTTCCCGGTTGATGAAACGCAAGCGTCTTAGCTGTGCTTTCTGCATTGCAGGGGGGTGGGGTGGGGGTGGGGGTTGGACTCGATGACCTTTGGGAGTCCCAGCACTACAATTCCATGATTGTTGAGCTCACTGATGTGGAAAAGTTGTTGTTTTTTAAAAAGCGAATGTGGCTGCGATGTAACAATCCCATACAAAGTGCCCGCAGCTACTTCTGTAGCTCCCTGCCCTTATTGTGGCAGGATCGTTGCTGCGTCTATTTAAGGTTCTAGATCTCATCGTTTCAATTTCTGAGGTTTCTCCCCACACGCAAACATTTCCTAAAATGGTGTGAAGGCAGCATCCAAACTCTCAGGTTACGACCGGCTCCCTTGTGAGAGCAGCTTTGTCGCCCAACAGCAGCTCAAGACTGCGGTAAGGAACAGGGACCCTCCTCTGTCCCACGACTCACTGGGTGCTTTCAGGGAAGGCTCACCTGAGGTAGTGACCGCGGGCAAGTTAAAGATTTCAGTCCCTGGCTGAGCGGCAGCTGTTGAAAAAGAGAGACACAAAACACACGTCCCAGTCAGAATCAACTCGGGCAAATTCTTTATGCGCCCCCTCGCCCAGCTTGTTCGGAGTTTTGGGCTGGGTTGCCATCAGTATGCCGATGACACCCAACTCTATCTGTTGATGGATGGCCATCCTGACTCGGCCCCAGACACACTGACCAGATGTCTGGAAGCTGTGGCTGGATGGTTACGTGGGAGCCGGTTGAAGTTAAATCCTTCAAAGACAGAGGTCCTGTGGCTGGGACGGGACGATATGGGATTGAGGGGGCAACTTCCATCTCTTGCGGGGGTGCAATTGGTGCCAGCACCGTCCGTTAAGAGTTTGGGTGTAATCTTCGATACCTCCCTCTCTATGGAGGCGCAGATTACAGCTATAACAAAGGCGGCATTTTTTCATCTCCGCCAAGCTAAGCAGTTGCCCCCTTATCTCTCTTGCCCTGACCTAGCCACTGTGATCCATGCGACGGTCACCTCCAGACTGGATTATTGTAACTCGCTCTACGTGGGCTGCCCTTGAGACTGACCCAAAAACTCCAGCGGGTGCAGAATGCCGCGGCGAGACTCCTTATGGGGTCTTCGCTGCGAGACCACATTCATCCGGTACTATACCAGCTGCACTGGCTCCCGGTGGAGTACAGGATCAGGTTTAAGGTGCTGGTTTTAACCTTTAAAGCCCTATACGGCCTAGGACCCTCGTACCTACGGGACCGCCTCTCCTGGTATGCCCCACAAAGAAACCTACGGTCTGCAAATAAAAACATCCTGAAGGTCCCAGGCCTCAGAGAGGTTAGGCTGGCCTCAACTAGAGCCAGGGCCTTCTCGGCTGCGGCTCCAATCTGGTGGAACACTCTGTCACAAGAGACTAGGGCCCTGCGGGACCTGACATCTTTCCGCAGGGCCTGCAAGACAGAGCTGTTCCACCAGGCCTTTGGTCAGGGCGCAGCCTGACTCCCTCCTCTGGCAACCTGCACAGAGTTTTGCTTAATGGTTGCCATCAACTTGATTTTAATTAATTTTTATAATGAAATATTTTTAGAATGTTGGTTTATTTGATTGTTGGATTATTTGATTGTTGTTAGCCGCCCTGAGCCCGGCTTCGGCTGGGGAGGGCGGGATATAAATAAAATTTATTATTATTATTATTATTAATTCAAACATGTCCTCATCCAAATGAGATTCTCTTCACTTCCTCTGCCCTGCAGGGATAAGGAAGCTTTTTGAACTCAAGGCCTGGATTCCTTCTGGGACCACAGTGGGGAGGGGGCGGAGCCAGAGGCAAAAGTGGGCGGAGCGACAGATGTGGCTTTTACCCTATCTCTGCACCAGGAGTGAGTATCAGCCATTCCCCAGCATAGCTGCAGCTGAGAGACAGAGAGACAGACGGGGAGTCCCTTGCCCAGGAGAGCGCTTTGGGAGTGATCCTAGCAGGCATTAATGAAGGAATCAATCTATTTCATCAGGGCCAAACGAGGATATCTTGGACTGTACTCAGGAAACACACAGTGGCTGTGGAATTATTTCTGAGAAAAGGAAAAGGCAAGCGAAAGGAGATCCTTCGTTACCCATGTCATTGTCGCCTCCCCCGCAGGAGTTCAGCTTGCGGAAGATCTCCTGCTTCTTCGACATCACCATTGGCGAGGTGCTCTCCAGCTTGGTGAAGAACGAAGGCAGGTAGCTCATGCTCCCCGGAGAACGAGAGTCCGTCCTGTCGAGAATAAAGGGTTGAGAAGGGAAGCAGAAAGAAAACGGGCGAGTCTTAAACAAAGAAAACACCCGCAGGCAGACACCTGTTTCTCGCTATCTTGACACTCGCTACGTGAAAATCTGCTTATTTGAACACGGTGAATTCGCACCCAGAACCTCGCTACAGGAATGGCTGATTCAGGTATCAGCCTTAAAGTTTGTCTACTTCCTTGCTTGTGTTTTGCTGGTTGATGGCAGCCGTTTCGGGCAGATACAACAGAGGAAAGGCAGAAGGGACAAATCACGCATTAGAAATTTCCCCAAAGGAAATAAGGGAAGTCGCCAGTTCGTTATGCGAACGCTCGCCTGACGAATGATTTCACAGAGATGGGCTGTGTTCCGATAGCAGGACCTGCACATACGTTTTAACAGGCTTATTAGAGCTACCTTTCTGCCAAACTCTTGCACCAGAAATTTCTATCAGGGCACCTTGGGCTCTGTGTGCGCCTGTCGATCTCAAGACCACACGCAAGCAACTTAACCGACAGACACGAATGTGAAACTGCTGTGATGCCCGTCTTGTGTACCTCTGTTCCGAAGGCTCGGATCGCTGGGAGAGTAATATGAGGCTGTCTTGCTTCTCGTGAGCAGCCGGGGCCTGGGGGGGCGAGATCGGTTCGTATGACTCGGAGGAAACGTGGCTCCTCTCTGGGGACTTTCCAAGCCTAGAGAGGTTGCGGGGCAAGAAACGTACAAAAGCAGATCAAATTATAAACACGCAGCAATCCTCTCCTGGTCTCCCTGCCCCAAACTTTATAGAGGAGGGAGGCTGAGATTAAACTGTATGAGCCGGTGAGAAGAGTTAGAGAGGCCATTTATATGCAGGGTCTTGTAAAAGGAGAGGGGTCAGACTGAACTCCACCCAAAGGCCTGGCGGAACAGCTCCATCTTGCAGGCCCTGCGGAAAGATGTCAAGTCCCGCAGGGCTCTGGTCTCTTGCGACAGAGCGTTCCACCAGGCCGGGGCCACGGCCGAAAAGGCCCTGGCTCTGGTCGAGGCCAGTCTAACCTCCTTGAGGCCCGGGACCTCCAAGAAGTTATTGTTTGTGGACTGTAAGGTCCTCTGCGGTGGTTAAGGATGTCAGACTTAAGACCCGAGAGGGAGGCGGCTCCTGGTCCCCACTCGGCCTTCAGGAAGTTCCCTGGGTTAACTCTCAGGCTAACCACCCTCACAGGGTTGTTGTGAGGGCAAAATAAAGGGGGGAGAACTATGCAGACCGCCTTAAGCTCTTTGGAAGAAAGGTGGGGTGTAAATATAATAATATGGTATGCACCGCAGAGGACCTTACAGTCCACAAACAATAACATCTTGGAGGTCCCGGGCCTCAAGGAGGTTAGACTGGCCAGGCTCTCCAATCTAGTCCAGCATCTCGTTCCTTTTAAGGATCTAGCAAATGTTGGGAAACAGTTGAAATTAGCAATACTAAAAGCATTGTTTCATTTGAACAAACTGCTTGGAGGTTTTTGGGGTGTTTTACAATCAAACAGTATGTAATTTTTATGTTTTCACCATTTATCAAGTAAATATTAGTAATATTACTTACCATTAGTATGGTTTATTATTAGCATTAATTTGTTATTTACTTTGTATGATTATTACCATATTTTTCGCTCCATAAGATGCACTTTTTTTCCTCCTAAAACGTAAGGGGAAATGTATGTGCGTCTTATGGAGCGAATGCAGACGGGAGGCTCTGCTCAGCTCTCTCTTTAAAGAGCCGCACCGAGCGTGAGTGTGGCTCTTGCTGGCTTTTCCGCGAGAGGTGCTGCGCTGCTCTGCTGAAGCCTGCAGAGCAAGAGCGAGAGCTGCACAGTGCCTCTTGCTCTGCTGGCTTCACAGCGAAGCAGGAGGAGGGACAGAAGTGAGCAAGCAAAGTGAGAGCCGCTTAGGTGGCTTCTGTCCCACTTTGTGCAGCTCTCACTTTGCTTGCCCATCCCTCCTCCCACCTTGCTGTAAAGCAAGCAAAGCACCTGTCCCGGTGTCTCCTCCTCCTCTTTTACAGCGAGGTGGGAGGAGGGATGGGCAAGCAAAGTGAGAGCTGCACAAAGTGGGACAGAAGCCACGTAAGCCGCTCTCGCTTTGCTTGATTTAAAGCAAGAAAAGCGAGAGCCGCTTACATGCTCTGCATAGAATATATTTTTTCTTGCTTTCCCCCTCTAAAAACTAGGTGCGTCTTATGGTCAGGTGCGTCTTATGGAGTGAAAAATAGGGCGGTTGTTTTTCTAGGCTGTCCTTCATCCAGTGATCACCAGGTGATACACGACAATGTATGAAACTTTGTAAGTCAGGGCATGTTAAACAGCAGAGACCAGTAGTTGGTCTTTAAAACTCCAGCTATCATATGCAGCCTCCATCTCAGTTCTCAGGAAGGCCTGGATCAGGGGCTCTTAGGAAACTGAGGAGCAGCAAAGTCAATGACGAGCCAAATCAATGACGAGCTCCAAAGCCAGTTCCGAGCGAGTGGGTGAGAGAGAACGACCCTCCTTCTCAATGCGGCGCAGCCTTCTAACACAAGACCACACAGCAAAAAAGGTGCAAAGTCACATGAATCGTTACCTTCCCCTGCTTTTCTCCGAGAGGTTTTCAGGGGACACTCGCGACCCGGGGCGCTGGTGGGGCGCAGACTGGATCTGCACCTCAGGGCTGTAGCGGTTTGAGGCCTTCACCCGGTTCGTGGTGGCAATGGAAGTTGGGGCGGAGGTCTGGAATGTGCTAGTGGGAGTCTGTAGGGATGGCTGCGTCGTAGGTTGGTTGCGGGCAAAATCCTGGGTGATGATTTGCTGCGGGGAAAACGGAAAAGACAAAATGAACAAACAGCAACAATCTCGCAAAACCAAACCAGCACCCGAGGCAGGAAGCATGTGTGATTGATTTGCAGACTGCTGTCAAGGGGAGAAACCTTTAATTATTTTTGTTGTGAATTGTGTAAAAGCAGCGTGTGTGTGTTTTAGAAATCACAAGATGAAGGATGCCCAACTTTTCTACAAAATAAAGCAACTAGCCAGTGTAGACTCAATGTTTACTTGGCTTTGGGGATAAGGAATTTTGCAGAGAATCCCATTATTATTATTTTAGTCTCGCCTCCAAAAACACCTTAACAGGTTTGCAAAAGATCCTACGATCAAGAGTGCTGGTAGTGGCGCATGCCTACCCTTCTCAATTACACCCCACAAACCAACTCAGTTCTTGCCCTGATGATGACCACCAGTTGCTTAGGAAACTGATTTGATGATCCGCCTAGCTCAGCATTTACAGGTTGTTGATCCACCAAGCTCAGCATTCGTCCTGGGAGAAGCTCTCCAGCATTTCAGGCAGGGAGGCTTTCCAAGTCCCACCCAGAGGTGCAGGGGATCGAACCTGGAACTGTCTGCAAGCAAAGAGTGTGCTCCAGCCCTTCCCGTGAAACTAAACCAAGCTTCTAGTCCTCATGGGTCTCAATAAAAAGCTGATTTAAAGCAGGAAGCCACCTTATACTGAGTCAGACCAGTGGGCCCATTTAGCTACGTATTCTCAGTACTGACTGGCAGCAGCTCTCCAGTGATGGTTTCAGGCAGCAGTTTTCTCCAGCCCCTGCCTAGAGATGGGGAGGACTGGGACATTCTGCAGGCAATGCAGGGGCTCTACCAGTGAACCACAGCCTCCAGCTAACTATTCCACCCTTGTCTCCATCTAACTATATAACGTCGAGTGAAGAATTCTCTCTGTGCTGCAGATAACCTAAGCGGGTTGCCAGTTTGCTAGCGGGCCAAGTTCAAGGTGCTGCTATTAGTAGATAAAGCCCTTTGCAACTGGGGACCAGTTTCCCTACAAGATCACATCTACACCCACTCAATCGCTTCAATCAGCAGGTCATGCTACATAATACCCATTCTGCAATTGTAAGAAATCAGTATTTTAGCATGGCAGCGCCTACACTTTGGAACTCCCTGCCTATTGAAATTATGCAGGTGCCGTCACTATACCCTTCCTGCTGAATTTTTTTTGCTTAGACAAGCCTATGCAGATGCTTAGAAAGCTGGTGTGCACTTTAATTTTAGACGGTTGTTACTTTTCGAAAGTCTTGAATTATGATTGTTAGTTTTTCTTATGGATCATTTTTGCTTTATCCTTTATTGTACACCTCTTTGAAGGTTTGTTTGTTTTTTTAATCAAGCGCTGTACAAATTTGATGAACTGGAACTAGAAACGGACCGTATTAGACACTACAAGTATACAGGCAACCATGCAAATTCCTATAAGCGGCGGTGAGAATCTGGGGGTAAACCTCAAATCAGACACCCCAAACTCGGCCCTCCAGCTGTTTTGACACTACAATTCCCATCATCCCTGACCACTGGTCCTGTTAGCTAGGGATGATGGGAGTTGTAGTCCCAAAACAGCTGGAGGGCCGAGTTTGGGGATGCCTTCCTCAGATGAAAGCATCGGGGAAGTTTCCTACAGAGGTGCACAAGTACGCAAACCTACACAGATGTGATCGGCCAGGGTGATCAGGCGGTGTGTTCGTGGCACGGGCACCATCCCTTCGCCCTGCACAGGTGGCGGCGGCGGAGGAGGCTGCTGCTGTTGCTGCTGCTGTTGCTGTGGCGAGGGAGAATCTTGCTGCTGCCTGTAGGAGTGGATCGACCCCTCATACTGACGGCTGCAGTCTCCTAGTTAGAAAAGAAGAAGAGATTCACAACGCAGGAAGGTGGGGAGCCTGTGGTCCTCTATGGTGCTTCTCGGCCTCCACATCCCATCAGCCCTGACGTAGGTAGCCGGAAGAGGAACTCATTTGCACTCAGAAAAGATCACTCATAAAATCAGCAGAACGTCCCTATGGCGCTCGGTGGGACGTGATAAGAAACGCTTCAGCTACAGGGCTGCAAGGTTCTCTTTCCGCACTGCAAAAAGAGATACGCGACTCTTAATTGCGAATTAGTTGCAAGCTTGTTCCACCCATACATATGTATGCGTTTTGGCCTGCGACTCTATTCGGTTTTAAGATTCGTCATTTATTGTTTGTGACCTACGACTGAATAAATGAATAAAAAAAATCGTCTGCCCCCGATTCGCCCTCCCTGCGCGAAGATGCAAGTCAAGAGGCTGCCCCAATCCCGCACGGTGAGAACTTACGTTCTGCCTGGCTCATTTTGGGGGCTTCCTGTTGATAAGGCAGCATCTTTTCCTGGGGAGGGACTGGCGAGTTTGCGGGGCTGATCACCTCGATGGCGTCTCGGGGGGGCTCGTAGCGGTGGGAGGAGGAAACTACATGGATCGAGGAAGAGAGAGAGAGAGAGAGACAGAGGTCATTCGTAAGGCCCAACCCTGACCTGACCTGACCTGCCTCTGGTAGTATTAGGTCTGCTGGTGTAGAAGTGTGATTCACACTTTGGATGAGAGATGGCGGACTTTGTTTCCCAGGAAAACCCGTATAAACAGTGGTGCAGGTGGGTATCCTGCTTTTGGGGGAGACACTATAGGCCCCTCCCCTTCCCCATTTTAAATATTTTAGAGAGGAGTCCTGTTTTCTGTCTGTGTTTTAGGTTATGTGTGCAGGTGTTTCATCTGTTGCTGACAGAGAGAAGAGTTGAGCACCCACTTGTTTTAATTCTGTGAAATGGGTATTTTGTGCTGCTTTAGACCGTTCCTTAGATTTCCATAGGTGTCCTCAGCCCCCCAACGCCAAAACAGCTTGGGATCCCCAATTAACATTTTCATCTATCCATTTTTGAAAGCCTTTCTTCTCAAAGGAATTTACAAAGTACATTTTGCTGAACCCCTTTCAGGACAGTTTTGTTTAACCTCTGATGGGAGGGGGTTCCACAAGGTGGGTGCCACTACCGAGAAGGCCGTCTGCCTGGTTCCCTGTAATCTCACTTCTCACAGCGAGGGAACCACCAGAAGGCCCTTGGAGCTGGATCTCAGTGTCTGGGCTTGGATGATGGGGGTGGAGATGCTCCTTCAGGGATACTGGGCCAAGGCCGTTTAGGGCTTTAAAGGTCAGCACCAACATTTTGAATTGTGCTCGGAAATGTATTGGGAGCCAACATAAATCCTTTAGGACCAGGGTTATATGGTCCTGGTGGCCGCTCCCAGTCACCAGCCTAGCAGCTGCGTTCTGGATTAGTTGTAGTTTCCAAGCCACCTTCAAAGGTAGCCCCACGTAGAGCGCATTGGAGTAGTCCAAGAGGGAAATTGCTACCCTGAATAATACTTTGTAAAGGGTAGGGGGAGTTGGGGGTGGGTTTGAGGGCCATAAAAGTTTGAGAACCACTTGTCACGGCTAAAAATTGGCTGCTGTTTCTTTAATGCTAAAAGAACTAAGTCAGCATGAGTCAGCGGCAACCTTTCACCAAATTGTACCTGTATATATAGAGTGGTCAATGTTAGTGTTTGGTGTGGGTTGGTTGGTTGGATGGTAGAAAGCTGGTTGCATTTGGTGTGTGTAAAAGCTGTTGGTCGTGGTTGGGGAAGAAGACTTTTTAAGAATAAAAGCAGCAATACTCTGCAAGAATACTCTTTCTCAAAAACTCTTTTGTGCCAACTAAGGTCTAAGGACTAGGCAAAGGAGTAAAAAGGAGGTCAGAACCTTTTCTTTTTCAAACACTGATACCACTGCCCTGCACCTAAACGGGCCAAACCTGTAGCCAGGCTAAGGAGGCCAAAGGAAAACTACAAAGACATACGGCTGCTGGAGGAATCTGAGCTCTGGGAGCCGCGATCGCGGGCGTCCTTGTCGGAGGCGATCTGTCGGGTGATGATCACGTCGATGAAGTTGGCCGCCGTGATGGTGGTCTTGCCACGCGTCCGAAGCTCCTCCTCATACTTGGATATGGAAGGCGGGCCCTTGTCCTTCCCGGCGTCCGAGTAGATGGACGAGGAAGACTGGGATTTCCCCGAGGAGGAGTAGCTCGATGAGGACGAGGGGTACAGGCCCGGGGGCCCCCTCTTCTCTGCCTCCATCGCCTTCTGCTCCATCTGCTGCTGCTGCTGCTGCTGCTGCTCGCTCACGACCGATCTGCGCCCCGGGTTCTCCTCGATGCGGCCCCCGTCGTGCTTGCCGCCCTCTTTAGACTTGGCCACCTCCATCTGGGGTGCGGAAGCGGCAGCATCCACGAGGGCGGCCAGAGCGTCGGCGGCCGTGTTGTAGCGGGAGGTGGGCAAGGCCTGGGTGATGGTGGGAGTGCCGGGGGGGATCTGCCTGTTGGTCGGAACAAAAAGAGGGCGGTAAGACCTTAGGACATTTTGAGTTATACAGCAAGAGTGGCACTATCGTCAACCGTTGGCACAGACTCACAGGGTTGCGTCCAGCTAAGTTTCACCAACTTAACCGTATCTATTTGTAGTGGTCATCTAGGATTGCTATGAGGAATTATGAAAAATGAAGCAAGCCATTGTGTCAGCAGGGAAAGCATCGCTTTGACTGGGTTTGAGTCACTGACACGATTTCTGATCAATCCCACAGGCCTCTGCATCTCTGCCCCATTTTCCCTATGCCTGACAGGCACATACAGACCAGTTGCTTCACCAGGCATCCTGGGTACATAAAGATAAGGAGGTAGCTTTGATGTAGCTTTTGTTAATCTTTAGGTAGATCTTAGGGCCAGGAACAGAGTTCACATGGAGGTGGTAAAATGCCTGTCTTTCCTTTTATGACCTCCGGGGTTTGCTACATGCATTCCTCCTTGGTTCCTGTTTATTTAGCCTGAACATGTATGCATACTCAAATAGGAAATAGTTCTTTGTAGTTAAGAGGCTTCTTCTGATCTGACTTTGTCCCCACCTGGGGATTTCTTGAAATGCTCAGAGGAAATCTGATCGGTTCTTACAAACGCTGTGTTAAAGTTCTTTTGTGAATAAAACGGCCTGGGCCAGGGAGTGGAATGCGCACTTTCTCCCAGGGTCTCGCTGGTCAAGCCTCGTGTCTATTGTATTAATCAGGGTCCAGTCCTTCCTTTGCTTTCAGAACACAACATCCATTCATTACAGCGGGCTGACTCTGAGCCCAACTACTGCTGGGTGCAACTCATTGAGTTGGAAGGGACCATAGAGGCCATCCAATCTGACCCCCTGCTTCAGCAAAGGTAAGTCTTGCAACTGCCCCCCCTTGAGAGATTCCTTCTCTCCAGCCTCTGCTTCAAAGATCTCCTGCAAAGGAGAGTCTGCTGGGTGATCCACGGCCGAAAAGCTCTTCCCGTCAGAAATCTTTTCCTAACGTTTCAATAGAATCTTATGCCCTCCAATTTTGAGGGACAGGGAACAGGTTCTCTCAGTCTTCCTCCTGGCAGCCCTTTGAAATATTTGAAAGGCGGTTGGTCTTCTCCTGCAGCCATTCCTTACTATAACCCCGTCTCCAAGCTCTATCAGCCATAAGGAATTAACACAGTTTTTACAAGCATTGAGCAACTTGGTCTTTGAGGACAGATGTATCCCTTTGAGACAGTGTTTCCCAAACTTCGGTCTCTAGCTGCTTTTGGACTACAATTCCCATCATCCCTGACCACTGGTCCTGCTAGCTAGGGATGATGGGAGTTGTAGTCCAAAAACAGCTGGAGACTCAACTTTGAGGAACTGCTTTAAGAGAAGACCGAGTGCATCCCTGTTTGCACAGAGCAACTGTCCCGCCTCAGGAGTGCCTGATGCAACTTTGCTTAAACCACGGGGAGTGTCAGTCACGGGCAAGCAGTATCCCGGCTGCACAAAAGAATTAAAACAAACGTACATGATGCGCAGCTGTGCAGAGGGGTCCAGTGGGGTGATGACACTCGTCCCGTTTGATCCCTGGAAGATGCTCGGCCGCTGCTGCATGACGCTCTCCTGGCTGCGGACTGACGGGGATGGCGAGCGGACATAGCCGTGGCTTCCTGGCCTTCCTGGCTGCTCAGCGCCTGAAGAATATAACAAATATTAGAAATGAAGCAATGTCCCACCTGGCAGTAGCAGAAAAGAACCAGGAGGTCTGAAGAGTCTGAGTCTGAGCCACTGCTTCAAGAGCCACATCCACGCTGTACTTTGAAGCACTGCGGTACCACTTTTGTGGCTTCTCCCAAAGGATTCTGGGAGCTGTACAGTGGTATCTTGGTTCCCAAACGTCGAAAACCCGGAAGTGTGTGTTCCGGTTTCCGAACGTTTTTCGGAAGCCGGACGTCTGATGCGACTGCCGGCTATTGTTTCCGGGGCACCTGTACCAATCAGAAGCCCTAGCTAAAGCTTTCTTTAAACCACCTGCCTCCTAGTGACAGAGGAACTCCCTCCCACTGGCAAATTAAAGATTACACACACACACAGAATCACTTTAGGCTCTGAGGTATCAAAGAGGAGGAGGCAGCAGCAGCAGCAGCAGCAGCAGCAGCTGGAGAAGGCATTCTGGGCACTCACCTGGGCGCAGGTAGAGCTCGCTGGGAACGGAGGCTATCCGCTCCCTCTCTCTCTCGCGCTCCCTCTCACGCTCCCTCTCCCTCTCGCGCTCCCGTTCCCGCTCCTTTTCCCTCTCGCGCTCCCTCTCCCTCTCAGCGTTGGCTGCGGCGGAGGCTGCCAGATGCGAAGGGTGCCCTGGTGAGGAGGGAAAAGGAGAAATGTGGGTGGTGAAACAAGACAAGAGGGTCCGTTTGCGTAACAAGGCCAGGCGACACGACGCAGCTTGCAGGGGTTTCGTTGCCGTCATGGCTCCCCACAAGGAATCCTGGGAATTGTAGTTTGGAGAGGGTGCCAGAGTCCACAAGAAATTCTTAAGTCCTCCTGACATCTAGGGTTCCCCCCGCCCCTCATGTTCCTACTGCTAGAAAAAAACCTAACAGGGCAGGGAAGGGATGCCATCTAATAAAAGCTGGCGGAAGTCAGTGGAAAGAGCATGTGGATTTATCAAAAAAAGACACTCCTGGTTTGAAGCTCCCCTAAGAATGCCAAAAGCAGCTAGAGACCCTAAGGGCCAACTAATCCAGCCCCTGCAATGCAGGAATCTCAGAGGGATTTTTGTCAGACTCTCTGCAGCAGGAGTGTTAAAAGCTGTGCCCCTGCCTATCCTGTTAATATAAACCGCTTTGAGGCTTGCTTTAGGTCTTTTTGAAAACAACAAAGCAGCACATACTTTTATGAAATAAGTAAATACAGTGGAACCTCAGTTTTCGAGAGTCTCAGAAGCCAAACAATTCGGAACCCAAACGCCAAAAACCCGGAAGTAATTGCTTCCGTTTTCGAACATGCCTCAGAAGTCGAATGGCTTCCGGGGTGCGTTTTTCATTTTTTCCCCATTGGCTCTGCAGCCAGTCCATTGATCCTCGGTTTTTGAACGTTTCGGAAGTTGAACGGTCTTCTGGAACAAATTACATTCAAAAACCGAGGTTCCACTGTAATAGTATATAGTTACGTGACATGCTAAAAAAGCCCCAAACCTTGTATGTTAAGTGTAATCACGCCATTAACTTCACAGCTGGTTGGTGGCCCTTAAGGCAGTGTGGGAAGACGATGGATGGCCTGGAAGCATCCACCAAAGCAGGGAGGGGGGGCCCTGGCACAGAAGACATCAAAGGTGGGTGCTGCTGCTAGGCTTTGCATACCCCCCAAAAAAGATTGAGAATCTGACTGATGAAGCTGGGTAAGCTGGGTGTGGCAACAGCTTGCCTGGAACTCCAGGGTGGTGGTAGTGGCCAAAGGGTGACAGAGGCCATGGGTTGCCTTCCCCTCCAGGGCGGAAGAGTCAGCGGCCCACTGTTGTTTTGGGGGAGGGGGGCGTGCCCCCTGCTCTCCCCACCTAGCGGGGAGGCAGCTCTCACCTGGAGACATGGAAGGAGGATTGTAAGGCCTGGTGGGGAACGCTAGCTGAGTCCCAGGGATGTAGGTGATCCTGTCCATCGGGGGGGTGCTGGGCCCTCCTGGGTGGGGCACCAAGATGGTGGGTGCCATGGTGTTCAGGTCAATGATCCCTAATTAAAAAGGGGGGAGACATAATGGAGATATGCACAAGATCACTCAGGCCAGCAGTCTTCGAGCCGTTTCGGACTGGGGACCACCTTTAACCCAAATATGCATTTTGGGGAGCCATTTGTTAATTTTCAAAAACCATTTATTTGTAAGATGGGGCTGCCGCTGCTGCGTCAATCAGACCGTGACCCATCAGTTGAAGAACAAGGACTCTGACCACATAAGCACTACGATACCACGTTAAACAGTCATGGCTCCCCCTGCAAAGAATTCTGGGAGCCATGGTTTATTAAGGGTGCCAAGAGTTGCTAGGAGATCCCGATTCCCCCCTCGCAGGGCTACAATTCCCAGAGTTCCCTGTGGGGAGGGGCTGGCTGTTAAACCACTCCCACTCTCGCCCTTGATGTCACACGGAACCCAAGGTGTAGGGCAGGCGGGTGTGGCTTGCCCCAAACAGCCTCACAGAGGTCAAATGGCGAGGCGGATTTGGCCCAAAGGCCGAAGATTCCCAACCACCCTGCTTTAAAGCCGCTGTTTTTAAAGAATGGGTGCGCCGAACCCATTTGCCACCACATCTCCCCTGATACTGGACCCCTCAACCTGCTTAAAAACAAACAAGCCCTACGTACTAAAGCTAGAGGCGTTGAAAGTTGCAGGCTGGGAAAGAGGCAAGGTGTGCAAGAGGCTGCCACCGGTTATCCGCCCCAGAGGAAGCAGACTCACCTCTGGCTCCCGCGTAGGGGAGGGCCAAGGTCTGCTCCCGGGGAGAGAGCCCCCTGGTGAGGTCGGGCCGCAGGTTGACTTGCATCTGCTGGGAGGTGATGTAGTCGTTGAGAATGGTCTGCCGCGTGTTCTCCATGGCATAGAGCTGGTACTGGCTCGGGTAGCCTGGGGTGGGCGAAAGTTGCCTCTGGAACATGTAGGCAGCGGCTGGGCGGGCAGAGAAGGGAGAAAGGGATAGATTTAAAAAGGGAAGGCTTGGGTCTGCATTGCAGGGCCCTGCAGGTTCAGATCCCAACGCGGGCCAGTTGCCATTGACCAGCCTTGCCTGCCTCACAGGGTTGTTGTGAAGATAATAATTAGATGGGGGAGCTGGGCCAGGGGGCAGAGGGAACCATCTGCACCACTTTCTGGAGGAAAAAGACAGGATCTGCCCATCCACAGCACTGAGCTGCCAGCTTCAAATATGAGAAATGGACGCGTAATAAATTGCTGCCAGGGAACACCACAGTGAAGGTAAGGTAAAGGTAAAGGGACCCCTGACCATTAGGTCCAGTCGTGACCGACTCTGGGGTTGCGGCACTCATCTCGCTTTATTGGCCGAGGGAGCCGGCATTTGTCCGCAGACAGCTTCCGGGTCATGTGGCCAGCATGACTAAGCCGCTTCTGGCAAACCAGAGCAGCGCACGGAAACGCCATTTACCTTCCTGCCAGAGCGGTACCTATTTATCTACTTGCACTCTGATGTGCTTTCGAACTGCTAGGTGGGCAGGAGCAACGGGAGCTCACCCCGTCGTGAGGATTCGAACCGCCGACCTTCTGATCGACCTTCTGATCGGTTTAACCCACAGCGCCACCCGCGTCCCTACAGTGAAGGTAGGATGCAGCAATGAACAATAAAACAAAACAGGAACAGTGTTTCCGGGATAAGTCAACTGTTTCAAGGACGAATCTTCATCAGCGAATAAATTCCAAATGAATTGTCCATTCAGGTACATATAATGATTATAGACCAGAGCTCACTAACTGTGTATCTGAAGAAGTGTGCATGCACACGAAAGCTTATACCAGAACAAACTTAGTTGGTCTATAAGGTGTTACGGGACAATTTTTTATTTTTATTTCGACTGCAGCAGACCAACATGGCTACTTACCTGAATCTAATACTGTTCTGTTCTGTTCCTGTTTCGTTTGCTGTTCATTGCTGCATTCTACACCTTGGAGCATCTATCACTGCAATGTTGGACATTATCTATTGAAAGACATCCTAACTTCGTCGTGGGGTTCCCTGGCAGCAGTTCATCACGCTTACCATTTCTTGTTTATGGACTTATACATACATTATTTGTGAATGCTTAAGATTTGTAAATTCTGGATTATGATCTAACTAATTATATTATTAGCCATGTGTTGCGGTTGGATTTGAGCAGATTTTTCTGTATTGCAAAACAGGGGTTTTGTCTCTGTTACAGCTTCAAATATGAATCACCTGGTGTCACTCGATGTCAGGTGACTGTGACCTGACTCACTTGTCAAAAGGGGTTGGGGAGGGTGGGCCGGATTGGGACCTGGCCTTTGACCTGAAAGGAAAGCTCCTGAACCATTGCCTTAAAGGCCAAGAAAGCAAAGCAGACGCAAGAGATGGATGTGAAATTTGGGGTGACCCAATGCAAAAATCCTGAGAATCCATGTGGATCCATGCTTTGTAATCACGTTTTTGCGTCGTTGCGGCCCCACGCAACAGTGGGTGCGTCATTTGTTTGGTGCAGGCTGTAGCCATGGACATGTTATGTGATCTGATGGTGAATTTGGGGTGACCCAATGCAAAAATCCTGAGGCTCCATGGGCTTTTACCTCCCCCTTCCCAGGCAGCCTCCTATATCTCTACCGTCCCTTATCTCCCTCCCGATCGCTTACCGATCAGCTGCTTTCTTTCAACACTCCCTTCCCTCTTGTTTGCCTTAGTGTCTTTTCCTTAGCTGGAGCAGTTTTTTGCTCCTCCTTTTCTTTTAATTTCTCTCCTCATTGCTTTAGTCTTCCTGTCTCCCCTCCTTGCAAGTTCGCTGTCTTTACCTCCCCCCTCCCAGGCAGCCACCTTTATTGCTAGCATCCCTTATCTCCCTCCCCGATCGCTTGCCGATCAGGGGCTTTGTTTAAACACCCACTTCCATCTTTCAAAAAAAAAAAGCATAATCTGCTTTTTGCCCCTGGGCAATTCAGCTCCAGGGACCACGCATTTGCTCCAAAAGACGCACAGACATTTCCCCTTACTTTTTAGGAAGAAAAAAGTGTGTCTCACGGAGCGAAAAATACGGCAGATTGATAAAATGAAGACAGAAAAATGAAATCATTAGGTAGCTCAAAAAGGACCAGACGTACTGGGATCCAGCGCCCTGTGGAACTGCATGGCTGGGTCCAAGTGTGATGGGAGGTGGCTCCTGTAGACCTCCGGAGTAGCCCCTCGGTGGTGGGGGTCGAAGGGGCTGTGAGTTACGACGGGATCCACCCCGGGGACGGGGGATTTTGCCGGGATGCTCTCCCTCTGCGTTGGCGTCAGGGTGGACTTCCTCTCGTGGTTGGAGGACTTCCCTGAAGAAGCACCGGGTGCAAATGAAAAGCCAGAGTTAGGAACAGTGCCAAGAATGAAATATTTCAAAACGTAGGCGTTTGGGACCTAATGAACACGTGTGCGAGTGCTTTCCACAGAGTCAGATCTGACTTAAGTGTTCTCTACACTGACTGGCAGCTGCAGCTCTTCCCCTAAGTGAGATCCCAGTCTTCACAGTTCCGAATGAAGGGCTGGTTTAAGTAGGAGCACCGGGTCAGATCACTGGGCCATTCAGCTCAGGACTGCCCACACTGACCGGCAGCAGAGCAGCAGAGGCTCTCCAAGGTTTCAAACAAGGCTCTCGCCCTGCTGAGGAATGAACCCAAGACCTTCAGCATGCAGAACAGATGCTCTACCACGAGCAGTAGCCATTGGCCACCAAGTTGGATGACTTTAAAAGAGGAGGAGATAAGTTCATGGTTGGTAATTGTCAAGGACTGGTTGGATGCAGAAGAATGGTGGGAAGGCACATAAACTGGTGGGGGGAGAGTGGTCCCCAGTTGCTGTAGCTGCTCCAGAGAGCAGGAACCTGGGAATAGCTGTCTAGACCAGGCATAGGCAAACTCGGTCCCCCAGATGTTTTGGGACTACAATTCCCATCATCCCTGACCACCGGTCCTGTTAGCTAGGGATCATGGGAGTTGTAGTCCCAAAGCACCTGGAGGGCCGAGTTTGCCCTAGATTGGTGGGCTCAGGTACCCAGACCTGCAGAAGCAGCTGTGCTACCTTTGACTATTGGCCGGTGCGTTCCTTTGGCTGGGAAATGCCCTAATGGTCAGTTGCTCCCCCCATCCCCGGCTGCAGTTTAGGCTTCAACTCCCACCAGCCCGAGGGCCGAGGGCTCTCCCAAGGGAAACTCACCTTCCGACACCCTGTTCATCATGGGGGAACTCCTGGACATGCTCTGGTAGCTCACGGGCGTCCTCCTGGCGTTGGCGTCCTCGTAGATCCCGGGGCTCACTTGCGACTTGGGGGCCTCGTGGAGGGTCGAGCGGAGGACCGAGGTCCCGGAGCTGACCACCGTGTGGCGCTGGCGGACCTCCCCAGAGGACTTGGCCTCCTCATACTTCCCTCGCTCGGCCGCCTTCACGGTCTCCGTCACCAGCTCCAGCGGAGGCATCCCGCGAGGGAGTTTGCTCGGGCCGGTGATCAAGGACTTGACGTTGTGCTTGATGGCCGACTGGCCGGAGCCGCTCTCGTATTTGATGGGTGTCCCCTGGAGTAGGGAAGAGTATGGGGGGCCGCAGCGTCAGCTAGGCCTTGGTGGGTCCACAGCTATGGGAAGTCACCTCAGAAACCCCACAGACGCACACATTTCCACCCACCCCAATTCTTTTCCATACAAGTCTTTTAAAAGGTAAAGGTAAAGGGACCCCTGACCATTAGGTCCAGTCTTGGCCGACTCTCGGGTTGCGGCGCTCATCTTGCTTTATTGGCTGAGGGAGCCGGCGTACAGTTTCCGGGTCATGTGGCCAGCATGACTAAGCCGCTTCTGGCGAACCAGAGCAGCGCACGGAAACGCCGTTTACCTTCCCGCCGGATCGGTACCTATTTATCTACTTGCACTTTGATGTGCTTTCGAACTGCTAGGTGGGCAGGAGCAGGGACCGAGCAGCGGGAGCTCACCCCGTCGCGGGGATTCGAACCGCTGAACTTCTGATTGGCAAGTCCTAGGCTCTGTGGCTTAACCCACAGCGCCCTACAAGTCTTTTACCGTTTCTTTATTTCTGTTGCCATTATGAAGCGAGATACAATACACCCCCCAGTTAGAGCTGGACCTCAGGGGCCGGGCTGAACGATGGGGGTGGAGATGCTCCTTCAGGTATACAGGACCGAGGCCGTTTAGGGCGAGTAATCAAATAATTATCTAAACCAGGCACGGGGAAGCTTTGCCCCTCCAGATGTTGCTGAACTACAACTCCCATCACCCTGTGCCTGCTGGGGCTGACGGGAGTTGTAGTTCTTCGGTGTCGGCCCTCGGCTTACGGTGAGAAAACACGCCCCTTTCCTTTCTTTTTCAGAGTGCATATGCCCAGCTGCTCTGGTGGGCTTTGACACCTGCCTACCTGAGATATGGAGCCGTCAATCATCGGCCGGGAGCCCTGGACGATCTCTGGGGTCTTGCGGCTCTCTTGGCTCAGCAGGTCCTGCCTAGGGATCTCGTGGATGGAGCGCCCCATCTCCTTGATGGTGGTGACCCCATCGTAGGGCTTGCCCTTGGTGATGGCGCCTTCGAAGCTGCGCAGGGCAGGGGACTCCCTCTTGATCTTCGGGTACTTGAGGCCTTCCTCGTAGCCCTCGGCCGCGGCCCTCGGGGTGCCTGGGGGGGGGGAAGCAGGGAGAGGGATGGATGCTTCAGAAGAGCTCACACAACCAAACAGCTGAACGTTGGCAGGAGAAAATGCTGTTTTGCTCCCGCAAATGCCTCTCGACTGCTCCATCCCTCCAGAAAGATCTCTTTCCATGAGCCGCAGCTCCAATCCATTTTTAATGAAAGTATTAAGTGGACTGTGTTAAGCATGGCTTGTTTGTTTTTTAAGTGTTTAATGTCACTTCTTGCAACTGAATCAGCCGCCTGGCCTTGGGCTTGCAAGGTGTGATATGATGCGAGGTTGGCTCAGCTGTTCTGACATCTGGCCTTCTGAGCCTTGGGGGAAACGCGCTGAATTCTGAAGCCCCTTGGCTACTTGGGGGGCTAAATGAAAGGGGCTGAAATGTAGTTATGCCATGGCCTTTGCAAAAGATACTTCACAGTATTTAGCCTGGACATTGATTTAGCAGGAAAACTAAGGTAAAGGTAAAGGGACCCCTGACCATTAGGTCCAGTCACAGACATCTCTGGGGTTGCGGCGCTCATCTCGCTTTACTGGCCGAGGGAGCTGGTGTACAGCTTCCGGGTCATGTGGCCAGCATGACTAAGCCGCTTCTGGCGAACCAGAGCAGCGCACGGAAACGCCGTTTTCCTTCCCGCCGGAGCGGTACCTATTTATCTACTTGCACTTTGATGTGCTTTTGAACTGCTAGGTTGGCAGGAGCAGGGACCGAGCAACGGGAGCTCACCCCATCGCGGGGATTCGAACCGCCGACCTTCTGATCGGCAAGTCCTAGGCTCTGTGGTTTAACCCACAGTGCCACCCGCCTCCAGCAGGAAAACTAGCCATTGATAAATACACGTTTCTGATCCACTTTATTTACTACCCACTGTTTATTTACCATCTAGGTATACTGTCATATTGCCTCTTTTCTACAAGTTTCTTTTAATTATATCTCTATCTACGTCAAAAGGTGTATACTGTATATAAATATAAATCTTTTGTCTACTGTCTTTATAAGTGACCAGGCTCAGTTGGAGCTCTTTTTTTGAATTGTTGGAATACTTCCTTAGTCCTGTCTGTTATACATTTAATAACCATCATCCTATTTATTATCATAAAAAGACTCACAATTCACAGAGTCATAGAATTGGAAGGGACTTCGAGGATCATCTAGTCTAGGAATCTTTTGCCCAACGTGGGGCTCAAACCCACAACCCTGCAATTGAGAGTCTCACGCTCTACCCTGTTAATATGTGAAATTTGTTTTTCAATAAATAGCTGGACCAGAACCCAGATTGGTGGAGTTGAAGAGCTTTTAACCTCCTCCCTCCCCACCCCAAAAGCCCATGGGGAGACCTACCTTGCATTATAGAGCCCGACAGCACAGTCCTCTCTTTCAGGTCCGAGTGGGGGCTGCCCCGAGGAAGAGCGCGGCAGATTAACCCTGAAAAAGATGGATGGGGACTTAAGACGGGTGCAAAACCACGCCGTTCCTCTCCCAAATGACACATGCCATTTCACGTTACGAGAGTGGCATGTTCATACAATAAAATACATATACATCAAGCATGCACAAAAGTTTATACATCTCCAGCCAAACATCTCTTCCAGTATGATCACATCTGACGCATGTGTAATTTTGTTTGGTTTCAACCATATGTGGTTGACGGCCAGTTGGTTGAAATACCGTGAGTTAAATGCAAGAAGATGGGGACAGGGCCGGATTTAGGTTTGATGAGGCCCTAAGCTACTGAAGGTAAGGGGGCCCTTTCTATGTCCAGCTGTCCTTTGTCAACAACAAATTGCTGCTGTTTTTTGTGTTGAATATATGCTATATGGTAATTTATGGACCTAAAAGGTAAAGGTAAAGGGACCCCTGACCATTAAGTCCAGTTGCGGACGACTCTGGGGTTGCACGCTCATATCGCTCTATAGGCCGAGGGAGCCAGCGTTTGTCCACAGACAGTTTTTCCAGGTCATGTGGCCAGCATGACTAAGCTGCTTCTGGCGAAACCAGAGCAGCGCATGGAAACCCCGTTTAGCTTCCCGCCGGAGTGGTACCTGTTTATCTACTTGCATTTTGGGGGCATGCTTTTGAACTGCTAGGTTGGCAGTAGCTGGGACAGAGGAATGGGCGCCTCCGATCGGCAAGCCCGAGGCTCAGTGGTTTAGACCACAGCACCAATAGGTATCTAAAGCCATTTGCGCATGTTCCCATGCAACCAGTCCACACAGAATGTTTTAAGGAGTAGGCTAGCAGGCAGGAGGCATTACTTACATCATAGGAGCCTACACAACACAGAACACTGTTGCTGTACGTAGGTTTTATTTTATTTGTTTTTTATCTTATATTTTCGAAATGTACATCCAGGTTTTTTCCCTTTAAATTTTTTTGGGGCCCCCAAGAGAGTGGGGCCCTAAGCTATAGCTTCTTTAGCTTATAAGTAAATCTGGCACTGGGTGGGGAGCTTAAAAGCTCTTTTTGCAGCAGGTTTTAAGCTCTCTGCCTTGCTTTGCAAGGCCCTCGTGGCAGACTGATTCTGAGATGTTCTTGTGCAATCTTGTGGGGCTCTAGCTTGCTGGCTCGTGCAGGGACAGCTTGGACACATGCACTGTTGCGTACATGCAGCACTGGCAAAGCATGACGCCCACATAAGATGCAATCATACTATACCACGCTTGCAAGCTTTCTAATCATACAACTGGCCGGTGGGATGAACCCTTATCTCCCCACCCACCCACATGTCATACCTGACAGGTGTGCAGCGTTACCCACCTGCCAATCCCCTGACACAGTGTTTCTCAACCTAGAACCCCCAGCTGTTGTTGGACTACAACTCCCATCATCCTTGACCACTGGTCCTGCTAGCTAGGGATGGTGGGAGCTGTAGTCCAACAACAGCTGGGGAACCCAAACTTGAGAAATGCTGCCCTGACGTCACAAACAGAGAGGTCTTTTTCGGTGATGCTCTCAAGACACACACTATCTGTCCCAGGTTGCAATGAAAGATTATGCCAGGGGTCGGCAAACTAAGGACCCCGGGCCGGATGAGGCCCACCTGGGTCCTAAATCTGGCCCGCGCCGTGAAACCAGAACCCACCGCAAAGCTGAGACTCCCAGTGATGGCAATGAAAGGAAGAGGCCGAGCGGTGGCGTTTGATTGGCAGAGACGTCCCCGCGCTGCGCTGAGGTAAACCAGGCGCGGCGTTTGAGGTAAACCAGCCGCCGTCACTCAGCCTCTTCTTCCTGTCACCGTCACTGGCCTGGTGCTCCTGTGGGCCAGAGAGCTTCTCCGTCCCGCCACAAGGTCTGAGGGACAGTGGACCGGCCTGCGGCTAACTTTTTTGCCGGCCCCTGGGGCAGGTTTTAAGCATCTGAAGAGAAATGAAAAAGCGCCACGTGGCAGGGCTCCCACCTTCTAACGGTGCGGAGACAGGAGATTCCCTCATCGACATCCCTTGCTTGATGTTGCCTTCCATAGCATCGTACGTCCGCTTCAGCCCCATCTCGTGAGCGGTCCGTGGGCTCCGGGTTCCTTCGCGGACATTCTTGATTGCTGTCAAAAATGCAGAAACGTGGGTCAGGACACCGGCAGAAACAATGTGGGGAGGGATATTGAAGTGGCTCTTTTGTTGCCATGTAGTGCCACTCCAAAAGGTGATGCTTAGCTGTTAGCATCGCCCATCAAGTCAAGACTGGTCAACTAGTGTTACCCCCCCATCAATGCTCAGCAAAACTAGAACTGTGTTTCTCTTTCTTTCCTACAACTTTTGTTAAATTTTCTGTTTAACATTTTAGAATATTCATTTAAACAACCTTAAAATATCAATGGCTTCCCCTCTTGTCTTTCCATAGTTCATTTTGCGTATCATAAATCCCTGCATATTTTATACAAACTAAACCATCCAGTATTCCATTATTATGTCCATCGAAACTGATTTACACTGCTGAATTTATCTTAATGCTGCTCACGTTTTCAAATGTACACAATTTCCCCCATATATTCAATAAAGATTTTCTGATCTTCTTTAAAACGTTTGTTCTTCTTGTTCTCTTATTCTATAAGCTCGTGAGCTGCGCATATTCCATCAGTTTAAGTTGCCATTCTTCTTTAGTTGGGACTTCGCTCGCTTTCCATTTGTGGGCTAACAAAACACAGGCCGCAGTAGTGGCACACATAAATAACCTTTTTTGACACCTGGGAATTTCTCCCAGGTAGCACTGTGTTTCTGAATCCCCAGCCGGGGTTGGACTACAACTCCCATCAGGGATGGGAGGATGGAAGTTGTAGTCCTACAGCAGCTGGAGACCTGAGTTTGAGAAACACCGGACCAGCATCACCACTCCTCAGTCATGGGACGTCTTGTGCCAGACACCAATGGCATACCGAGATTGAGACTTACCGTCGTAGGTTATTATGTGCCCGCTCTTGCCCTCGTAGATGACGTGGCCCTTGGAAGAGGCGGCTTCCTCCCGGCACTTCTCCGGGCTGCTGTCCTCCGTGGCCAGGCGAGTGATGGTTCCCTTTAGCAGAACATCAGCTGCAATCCCCGACTGCGACAGAGCTGGCGTCCCCTGCAATGAAAGCAAAGGAGCTAGGAACTCGGGCCAAGCCAGGCTCTGGAAATGGAAAGAGAGGAAGTTGCCTCCTCTAGAACGATCGCTCTCCAGGACAGGCTCTGGCTCTCACAGACTCGATTAGACGGTGGCTGAATGTTTTGGGCTGTTTCACTGAAGTGGAAAACTGAGCATATGGAGTCATGTGGTGGCCGCAAAGAGAGTTTAATTGTTGAGCGATTGGGCTAGGTGGGTGTTGTGTGTTTACTTCGTTTTGTGTAGTGTAGGCTTTCCCAAAGTTGGGTCTCCAGCTGTTTTTTTTGGACTACAATTCCCATCATCCCTGATCACTGGTCCTGCTAGCTAGGGATGATGGGAGTTGTAGTTCAAGAACAGCTGGAAACCCAAGTTTGTGTAGCGTGAATGTGCATCTGAAGGATTTTGGTGATTGTATTAGTACATGTGAGGGTTGTTTTGTTGTGGTGTTTATTTATTGATCTTTTCATCTATACTGTATTTATGTTGCGTCTGAATGCTTTGTATAGGATTTGCTTTTACAGGTGCCATTTCGAGATATTTATCGTTGCTTAATTCTGCTACTTAAAATGTGGAAACAGCAACAGCAGCAAAATATTATTGTTCTTCTACTATCATAACCAGACAGGGGGCCTCCCCTGGTTCTACGTCAAGATGCCAGGGACCAAACCCCGGGGTGGGGAGGCCTTCTTCCTGCAAATCATGAAAACCCAAGTGATGGTTTCGGAAACTGCCCCCCTCCCTTGGTCCATCATAAACAAACAACTACCTGACATTCAGAAGACATCTGAAGGCAGCCATGTTCAGGGAAGTTTTTAATGTTTGACATTTTAGTGTATTTTTGGTCTTTGTTGGAAGCCGCCCAGAGTGGCTGGGGAGGCCCAGCCAGATGGGCAGGGTACAAATAATAAAATTATTATTATTATTATCAACGTCAGAAGACAGAAGGAGATACCTGAGTGATGGAGCCTCGCAAGGTCGGCATGGATTCAACAGAAACTTTGCTGGCTGGGGTCCCTCGGGTTATGCTTCCTTCTTGGAGGGTCACCGCCGTACCTGGTTGAAGGTACAGATTCAATGCCACTCATACAAACACAGCACACCCAAACATGCACCCAGAATTAATTTTTCCTAGGTATCTCCCTCCCTCCCTATAACTCCTTTTCACCCAAAACAAAGAGGATCTCCAGTCCTGCAACCTGGCCTTCCTTCTTGTTAAGGGCTGAGGTTTACCCACCCTTTATTACAAGAATGTGATTCATCAATTTGCAAAGCTGGAAGGAACCCCGAAGGCTGCCTAGTCCAACCCCCAGCTTATGCAGGAAATCCCTTCCCGTGGCATCTCTGCTAGGTGGCTCATTCAGCGTAAAGCAGCTCCTGCCGGCCAAAGGAGCAGATCTCAGACAGCTTACCCCGAACCACTCCCTCGTGCTGGGCTCTGACCAAGAGGCCCTCGGGCTGCGAGTTTTGGCTCCTGGGAGAGAATTCTTCTTGTTTGATGTACGGCATGGAAGCTTTTAAAGGGAAGAAAGGAGACGGACGTATGAGGTTTCTAGCCAGCATTTGGAACACACACGCTTTTCAAACTCGCAAAAACTGCAAGCAATATACAGTGGTACCTCTAGATACGAACAGGATCCGTTCCGGAGCCCCGTTGGCATCTAGAGGTAAACGTAACTAGTGATGGCGCATCTGCACACGCGCGCATCTCTTTTCGCCACTTCTGCGCGTGACGTCATTTTGAGCGTCTGCGCATGCAGCGAAACCCGGAAGCAACGCGCTCCGTTACTTCCAGGTTGCCGAGGAGCACAACTCGAATGCGCTCAACTCGAAGCATATTTAACCTGAGGTATGACTGTATAACGAGCTGTTCCCAGGCTTTTATAAACAGGTGCGGGGACTCAAGCAGCCGAGCCTTCCAAGCTCGGAACGCTACCTGTCCCCTAAAAATAAATTTCAGAAATGTATACGGAAATCTTTCAACAAAGACCAGCTGAGTGATGCCATCTAAACAAGGGAAGTCGGTTCCTCCCTAGGACACCAGGGCACTTGCTCATTAATTAGCCCATCACCTTTTCAAGCAAAACAAAATAATAGGAGCCAGTTTAGTGTAGTGTCAGATTAGGACCTGAGGAGGAAAGGAGGGCAAAAAGTAAAAGAGGTTACTCTATGCGGTGGCAATGTAAAATTATTAAAAAGGCCTCGGAAAAGACATATAAAGATTTGAAGAGAATGTTGGAAATGGTTGTTGTTTAAAAAACTGAAGTTATGATATTGAGATGTACAGGACTTGATGGACTCATAGAGCAAGACTTTGTCCTTGCATTTGAGAGTGGATGGGAGACCAAGACCAGACCAGCCCCACAGAAGGAAGAAGCCTCCGCCAAAGAGGGTTGGCAAAACAAATTATTGAACTATGCAGGACATATTAGATAATTTAAACCCAAGAAAGAAAGAAAGAAAGAAAGAAAGAAAGAAAGAAAGAAAGAAAGAAAGAGGACTTTGAATTTTGGGGTTTTTTTCCTTTGAAAAAGGGCACATTCCTTAAGCTTTGTGTATAGATTTCCATATTAGCATAACTTTTAACAGTCACTTGTAGTAAGATGAAGAAGGTTTTAAAATTGGACTGTTAAGAATATAAGGTTTTATGGGCGTGCATGAACAAGCACAAAACAATGGAACCAAGAGGGGGAGTGGAGGGAAGTCAAGCAAAAAAATATGGTTTAAAAATGTGTTTACAGTGTTTTTCTTTTTGGCGCCCTGGGCCTGATCCTGCAGGGCTGCTCCCCTGTTCACATGTTCCAAAGACATGCTTTTGACTCACGGCTGGCCACATGGGGACCCTTCTCAGAACATACAGATGACAGCCAGGGAATTATGAGTGGGATCCATTCACAAGAAAACACTGGGTTCCCTCCCCCTCCCACTTCACACCAGAGACTGGAGCAGAAACTAGATCTCTCCCGCCCCACAGCATCACTTACCTGGTTTGGCAGATTCCTGTTGCCTGGGCAGCCCTAGGGAGATGGATCCCACAGAGGGCTTAGGTGGTTCTTGACTGTAAGACGTCTGGCTGTGGGACGTTAAGTAAGTGCCCGGTGTCCCCTGGAAGTCGGAAGGGGAGAGAAGCAAAAATGTGGTGTTAATTGAGTTCGAAGCCAGCGCAGAGCGGATCACGCTGCTGGCTGGTATGCAGAAACAAGAGCGGAACTGAACATTCTCGGTGGCTCCTCTAAGAGTCTAGAACTCCCTCCGAAGACAAGCCAGGCTGGCTCCATCATTGCTTTGGGGGACTGGCTGTTTTTAATGGAAAGGGTTTTTAATAGTGCCGTGCTGCTTTAACTATCTGCCTTTTAACAGACGTGTTTTTACACTGCTTTAATTTTGTTAGAGCTCTGTTGCACTTTAACTGCGATCCTTTTTAGGTTTTTAGCTTTTTGCATTTTCCCCCCCTGTCTTGTTTTGATTTGCGCCAGCCGCCTCGAGCCCTGGCCTGAGAAAAAAACCCAAAATATAAATAAATGCAACAGCAGCAGCAGCAGCAGCAACAGTGACCAGCCGCATCCTGCCCTGCCATGGAACAGCTGCATACACGCTTGCGCAAAATCCTTCACGCGCACACACCAGGCTTCCACATCCTGGTGCCTTCTGAATGTTTTTGCACAACGCAACAGGAAAGGACAGTTCTCCAAGCATCTCTTGCAGAGGGAAGAGAGAGAAGGATGCTGATCGCGGAGTCTGAGGAGCGGACGACTGGAATCAGGTACAGGGGAGCAACTTCGCACTGCAACATTTTGCTGCAGAGGTCCCACTTGGCATTCGCTCGGCAGAAGAAACGGGAAGCAAGGGCCGCAACGGACCTCCTTTGTTGCTACTTGCGTATCACCATTTACCGTATTTTTCGCTCTATAAGATGCACTTAATTTCCCTCCTAAAAAGTAAGGGGAAATGTGTGTGCGTCTTATGGAGCGAATGCAGGCGGGAGGCTCTGCTCAGCGCTCCCTTAAAAGAGGTGCGCCGAGCGTGTGTGCGGCTCTTGGGGGCTTTTCCCAGAGGAGGGGGAAGGGCTGCCCTTCCCCCTCCTCGGGGAAAAGCCCCCTAGAGTTGCACACACACTCTGCGCGCTCTTTAAAGGGAGCGCAGCTCTTGGGGGAGCCTTTTTTTTAAATAAGATATTTATTAAAGTTTTAAAGGTTTATATAGAATAGAAAAAACAAAAAACAGAAACAGCAAAAATACATACAAAACACATACAACAACAAGTATAATTTCAATCCCTTATATTCATAAAACTTACTTTCCCGACCTCCTCATACCTCCCCTTTCTGTATTCCAATCTCTAATTAATTCCATTCAGCAAATCCTTCCCCTAATTTCTATATAATTTTTGACCTTTCTTTTCTTGATTACATAATCATTACAGCTAAAAACCACTTAATTTCTGAATCAGCATCGTTCTAACATTCAATAATTTTACAATGTTTCTTAAGATAGTCCTTAAATTTCTTCCAATCTTCTTCCGCCGTCTCTTTTCCCTGGTCTCGGATTCTGCCGGTCATTTCTGCCAGTCCTATATAATCTATAACCCTCATCTGCCATTCTTCCACGGTGGGTAGATCTTCTGTCTTCCAATACTTTGCGATGAGTATTCTTGCTGCTGTTGTAGCATACATAAAAAATGTTCTGTCCTTCTTTGACACCAATTGGCCGACTATGCCCAGGGGGAGCCTTAGCCGTGTGCAGCCTCTGCCCGGGAGAGGCTGCGCGCGGCTAAGCCAGGACAGTGATCCCTCTTGCTGTCCTGGCTTCTGGGATCCAGAATATTTTTTTTCTTGTTTTCCTCTTCCAAAAGCTAGGTGCGTCTTATGGTCTGGTGCGTCTTATAGAGCGAAAAATGCGGTATGTTTTTCTGGTACAAATGTCTGCCTTTGCTTTATTGTTTTGTAAAGGTATACTGTGTGTCATTTAGGATTCCTGTTTTTAACTTCTGATTATGTATAGGAAGATTTGGCAGTAGTGCTAGGAAAACAACGACGTTTGTTGAAAGATGACTATTATAATGCCCTGGATCTGCAGCGGGAAGAAATCCTCCATATAGAGGAGCTGCGCAGCGATCCCTCTTGCTGTCCTGGCTTCTGGGATTCAGAATATTTTTTTCTTGTTTTCCTCTTCCAAAAACTAGGTGCGTCTTATGGTCTGGTGCATCTTATAGAGCGAAAAATATGGTAAACCCCTTGTGCTACAGGGTAAGGCTAGCCGTCTCCCCAGTTTGGCATTTTACTAAAATGAGCCCCTTTAATACAAAGTAGTCGTCCCCCAGCCTTACTTGCGAGATGGACCCTCCCATGATGAAAGAAGGCTTCTCCGATGGAACCACTGTTTTGGAGGATGGGATCAGGGGGGGCGGTGGCCTGGTGGGCCGTGTGGTTGGGGGCCGGACCCCTTCAGGGAGGTTGCTAATGACTTGATGAGGAGCAGGTTGGAGGACTTGGAAAGAGGGGAGGGAGAGAGAAGAGAAAGGCCTCCGTAAGTAACAGGGTGAATAATCTGCATCATTTTTAAAGAAAGCTAACAAATATCAGAACTGAAGTTCTAGCCAGAGTCAGAAAGCTTCGACTTAACAAGTTTTCATTTGTAGAAATCTGTTTTTAATTTACCGTTTTTAAGCTTTGAGAGTGCCTGCGATTCATCTGAAAACCCAAATTGCAGGAAGTGAAATTGTGCATTCAAAAACTACGCTCAAAGCCCAGCGCTTTGCTCATTTAGTGAAAGAAAATTATTGCTAAACTGAATGGGGCTTAGCCCCTATCAGCGCTGGCAGGATCACGGGACACTGCCTTATGCAGAGTCGAGCCCTCAGCTCAGGATTGCCTACTACACTGACTGGCAGCAGCTCTCTAAGGTTTCAGGTAGGGGTCTCCCCCAGTTCTACCTGGAGACGCCAGGAACTGAACCCAGGACCGCCTGCATTCAAAGCGCTCAGCTGTGGTCCTTCCTCCTTCCCTGTCACCAATTAGTATCTATTACAATTCTATCCATGTTTTAAATTATGTTTTTCAGATATTTATCAACTGGTTTTCTGGCATTTCATTTTGCAAGCTGCCTTGAGACATGTCACAAAAGCATGAATCCTAAATATTCAAGTGAATGCAACAAAAAACAAGAAATCGAATCTTTTAGTGCGGAAGCACTTGCACTCCCAATTCTCTGCCTGTTGACATCAGGCTGGCAGGCACTCTTTCTGAAGCCTACTAAAAACATTTTTGTTTCCGCAATCCTGCCCAGATACATAGAATGCTTACATATGCCTGAATCTGGTTTTCAGCTTAGAGCTGATTTTAATTATTTGGGGGGGGGGGGTTTAAATTATTTTATTATTTTATTAATTTATTTAATTTATATACCACCCTATACCTGGAGGTCTCAGGGTGGTTCACAGAATAATATCAAAATATAAAACCACAGAATACATAATCAAAATAAAAACAACAACCCAATTACTCCCGTACAATAACCCTACAAATGGTTGTTTTTAACTGGTTAGCTCAGAGTATGGGAACTAGATGATCCTCCCCAACTCTAGGATTCTATCATTTACCGGTAATTTCACTGTTTTATTCATTCTTTGGGGTATGATGATGATGATAAAAATAATAATAATAATTATTATTATAATAATAATTTAAAAATTTAAAAAAACTAGGCTCCAAGAACCCAATCATCAACAAACCCGCCCCTACCTACCCCAAACCTCCCAGCAAGCAAATTGGGAGGGGGGCACAGTTGGCTGGGCCAAAAATACCTGGGGGGACGCTGTAGCGAGCGGCGTTCATGTCAGGCTGTGGGGAGACCTTGCTGACCTCCCTCGGAGACAGGCGGTAAGGCGAGGCTGACCTCACCACCGCGCTCTGCATCTGGGCCTCCTGCTCCATGGCTCGCTTGACGTCGGCGTAAGGCATGTAGGCAACGGACTTCCCTGTGGAAAGGAAAGCAGCACAAGTCTGGCTGGGGATTGCAGAGACCGCAGGCAAACTAAAGGCCCCCTCCGTTTTTTATTCCAAGCGTCAGGGGGTGTCACCCAAATGAGCCATGAAAGGTCCGGAGGGTGGCAACACAAGAACAGGGCCTTTTCTGCGGTGGCTCCCCATTTGCAGAACACTCTCCCCAGGGAGAAGTGTGGGATGATGGAACCTGGAACCCTGAGCATGCAAGGCTCTACCATTGAGCTACATCATAGATCTGTACAAATTATGGAAAAGGAGAAAAGGAAGGACAGCGGGCTACCCTGCTATCTCATAATACACTGGTACCTTGGCTGTCGAACTTAACCCGTTCTGGGAGTCCGTTTGACTCCCAAAATGGTTTGAAAACCAAGGCGCGGCTTCCGATTGGCTGCAGGAGCTTCCTGCACTCAATCGGAAGCCACGGAAACCGCGTTAGACGTTCGGCTTCCAAAAAACCTTCGCAAACTGGAACACTCACTTCTGGGTTTGCAGTGTTCAGGAGCCAAAACGTCCAAGTACCAAGGTGTTCAAGAACCAAGGTACGAGTGTACTAAAATTTGATGGGGAAAAACTGCAGCTCAGTGGTAGAACATCTGCTTTGCACAGAAAGTCCCAGGTTCAATCCCTGACATCTCCAGGGAGGGCTAGGAATGTCCCACCTGGTCTGAAACCCTGGACGGCCTCTGCCAGTCAGAGTAGGCAACACTGAGCTAGGCAGCCCACTGGTCTGACACCGTACCAGGCAGCTTCCTAATGAAATCAGAATCACGAGGACCGGAACCTTGTTTTGTTTTACGGGAAAGGACTGTAGCTCTCCTGGGGTTTGACCCAAGAAATCTATAGGCAGCGCTGAGAACGCACACCCTGTCTGAAACCCTGGGAAGCTGCGTAGGCCAGGGCTGACGGTCACCGCAGCTCAGCAACCTCTGAAGGGTGGAAGGCTGGGGAAGGGCGCAGGAGACAGGACGAGGGTGGAAGGGTTGCGGGCTCCACCTACCGTCCCACTCGACGTTTGGGCTCTTGGACGGGCCGCAGGGGCTGCCTGGCCTCCGGCAATCCACCTCCATGGTCTCCTGCCGCTGCCGCTCTTCCAACATGGTGGACTTGTGCATGGCCTTGATGTGCTGCTGGAAGAGGGTGTAGCCACTCATGGGGAGCCCCTGCAGAGTAGAAGAGACCTGCAGAGAAGCAGGAGGGGGAAGGAAACAGACGCGGCTCATTTCATGAAATTTGCACGACACTTGATTGTCAAAAAAGAAAAGCAAAAACGGCTCGGAACGGATTTGGGAGGACATCGGAAGTCACTCATTCATCGTAAGGAGAGCTTCCAACAGCTTAATAATAATTTTATTATATCATTATTCATATGCTGCCCACCTGACTGGGTTTCCCCAGCCACTCTGGGTGGTTCCCAACAAAACATAAAGAACAACCATTAAGAACTTTCCAGTGCAAGGCTGCCTTCAGATGTCTTCTAAAAGTAAAATATTTATCTCTTTGATAACTGATGGGAGGGCGTTCCACAGGGTGCCACCACTGAGAAAGCCCTCTGCCTGGTTCCCTGTAACCTCACTTCTCTCAGTGAGGGAACCGTTAGAAGGCCCTCGGCGCTGGATCTCAGTGTCCGGGCTGGATGATGGGGGTGGAGACGCTCCTTCAGGCATACTGGGCCGAAGCCATTTAGGGCTCTAAAGATCAGCACCAACACTTTGAATTGTGCTCGGAAACGTACTAGGAGCCAATGTAGATCCTTTAGGACTGGTGTTATATGGTCCCAGTGGCCACTCGAACTGACCAGTCTTGCTGCTGCATTCTGGATTAGTTTTAGTTTCCAAGTCATCTTCAAAGGTAGCCCAAGCAGGAGATAACCAGAGCATGCACCATTCTGGTGAGACAGTCTGCGGGCAGGTAGGGTCTCAGCCGGCATACCAGATGGAACTAGTAGACCTGCTGCCCTGGACACAGAATTAACCTGCGCTTCTACAGACAGCTGTGAGTCCAAAATGACTCCCAGGCAGTGCACTTGGTTCTTTGGTAGCACAGTTACCCCATTCAGGACCTGGGAGTCCTCCACACCAGCCCGCTCCCTGCCCACCAGAAATAGTACTTCTGTCTTGTCAGGATTCAACTTGGAGGACATCTGCACACAGCCAATCAGAAGCCATGTATTCATCAAAAGGAGAGCTTCCAGGATTTTGCCTGGATTTTCAAGGCCCAAATTGCCCAGCAATGCAAAAAGGTAAAGGACCCCTGGACAGCTAAGTCCAATCAAAGGCGACTATGGGGTTGTGGCGCTCATCTTGCTTCAGGTTGAGGAAGCCGGCATTTGTCCGCAGACAGCTTTCCGGGTCATGTGGCCAGCAGGACTAAACCGCTTCTGGAACAATGGGACACTGTGATGAGTGCCAGAGCGCACGGAAACGCCGTTTACCTTCCCACCACAGTGGTACCTATTTATCTACTTGCACTGGTGTGCTTTCGAACTGCTAGGTTGGCAGAAGCTGGGACAGAGCAACAGGAGATCACTCCGTTGTGGGGATTCGAACCACTGACCTTCCGATCAGCAAGCCCAAAAGGCTCAGGGGTTTAGACCACAGCGCCACCCACTCCCCTCTGTCTGGCAAAGCATCTAATGTGGGACTGGTTTGATCAGAAGCCTTCCTGCTCCTTAAGGTCCAGGCGCTGCTGTATTCCCAAGCTCCCTCCGACCCTAACCACTACCCACACTGCCAGGAATGATGGGTGCCCCTCTGCTGAGCTAGGGGTCTTCCTGGTCAAGGGAATCCCTAGTGCCATGCGGAACGGAACATACCATGGGTGGTATCACAGCCGCCCGGTGCTGAAGCTGCTGCAAGTCCATCGGCACTTGTTTTATCGCGGACGACACAAGGAGAGGCCCGGTGGGATTCAACAGGGAAGGCTTCGAGTCCATTGTAAACATTCTGCATGGGGAAGGAAATGACATCAGAACACACGGCGGGGGAGGGGGGGAAAGGGGCTATTGCATGTGCAGAAAAAATAACATGAAAAACTGAGAACAGTGAAGGGAGGTAAAAAAGCGGATTAAGTTTATCCTGGAGTAACTGCACTATTTAATGTTAACACTTGGGGCTGCTGCTGCCCCTGCTTACATTGCTCACCAACCCCGCCAGCTGGCAGGCACACGAACTGCAGCATGATGATTTTTTTCCCTTACACTAATACTATATAGGAAGATAAAGAATAATGGCAGAGCATCACCAACTCAGTACGCTCTTATTTGGAAATTGGAACGGCTTGATCTGTTTAGGGCAGGACTCATTTAAACCAAAAAGAGTGAAAAAGGCAAATGCAGACAATTACATAAGGCAGAGTCTTCAACTGACTGACGTACCTAATTGTTTTTTAAATGCTGTATTTGTTGTGTTGCAATTATTGGTTTTGCTATAAATTATGAAACCAATGATTTGGGTTTTTTAAAGAGAGAACTCGCTGAGGAATGAAAATGAAGGGGGAAACAAATGGTCCATCGACGTGCAGCGTAGCATAGTGGTTAGAGTGTTGGACTCTAAGCAACACTCCCCACTCGGCCATGAAGCTCACTGGGTGACGTTGTGGTCACTCTCAGCCTAACCTATCTTAAAGGGCTTGCTGTGAGGATTAAATGGGGAGGAAGAAAACTATGTATACCACCTTGAGCTCCATGGAGGAATGGTAGGATAAAAACAGGGTACCATTAATTAAGTAATAATATGACTAAAAACAGGACTGCCATACATCCGGACTTTCCTGGAACTGACGTCTGGGGGGAATTTCGGAAAGGCGGCGCTTTGTCCTGGAGTGTTATTCTGGTGTTTTTTGTAAAAAAAAAAGTTGAACAACTTTCGGGGTGGCAACCCTAACTAAAAAGAAAAAAGGAAATGTCTTCTGGGTAGCTGATTGCAGCAGGCTTGTCTGGGACTTTTATGGACCAACAGCGGAGATTCTTCCCCCAGCCCCTCCGTTGGCTAGAAGGGAAAGTTCTCTGCAATACTCTTGGTAAGAAAAAAAAAATGGAAACAGAGCAACTCAATAGCTTTGACATTTAGCACCCTGTCCAGGGCAAGCCCAACTAAGACCGTTCCATGGATGGCTTCCAAGCCAACCCTGAGCGGGAGAGAGGAAACTTTCCATTACACCGAGAGGGGCCGGGTTTATCGCAGACGGCACTGAAACCCTGGAGAGGAAGGCGGAAGGAAACAACTGGAGATAGTTCCCCGGACAGCACACAAACTCCCCACGCTGTGCAAGAGCAGTCTGCGCACTCTCGGCAGCAGAAAAACTGCAGGGCCAACACCACCGAGACTTGAGTGTTAGGAGCGACGGGCTTGCTTTTTTCAGCCCAGCCCAGCCTTGCATTTAAACCACTCACCTGGCTGAAATGGGAAAGGAATTGTGTGCAGGGGAGATCACAGAGATATGTGCAGATGGCGAGGCTGGAAGAGGGAAGAGACGCTCCACTCTTCACCCCTGGCCAGACTGGATTCTGTGTTTTAGGGGCAGGAAACCGAGAATGATTGGGGGGGGGGCTAGCAAGCCAAATTTCCAGGCTAGCAAGAGGGAAAGGAGCACCCTCCTGCTACATGGCTTGGCGCGGAAGAAGCCGTGTCCCTCTACATCTTAAAATCTCGGAATTGTAGAGTTGGAAGGGACCCAAAGGAACATCTAGTCCAACCCCCTGCAAAGCAGGAATCACAGCTAATGAATTCCTGACAGGTGGCCATCTAACCTCTGAGAGTGACTGGCCCAAGGTTGCCCAGTGAGCTTCATGGCCCAGTGGGAATTTGAACCCTGGTCTCCCAGGTCCTCCTAGTCCAGCACTACACCACACTGGCTCTCACTATTTCGTGGTGCCTGCAACAGCTTCCTAGATTTCCAAATGGGCCCTCCCCCTTCCCACAGGGCCCAAGCAGATTGGGTACTCCTGGCCTAAACACATACACAAAATTATGGGGGTCCTTTGCTTCATTTGAAGAAGGCCTGTGGCTAAAAGCAGTCTTGGACTAAAAAAACCCACTTGTCTCTAAATCGGGGTTGAGGAATTTTATGGGGTCCACAGGCCAGACGGATCCTTCTCAGATCCTAAGCATGTAGGTCACACTTGACAGGTGTGAGGGGCTGTGTAGCTGCCAGCCTCCCAATGTTGCAATGCTGTGAGGTGAGTGGATGCTTTGAAGTCCCAAAAGTGGGTCTTCCAAGCACCGTGCTGGATTTGCAGAGAGTGCTATGTGGCACATTAAGAGACCTGAGGCTTCAGCGATACCTCCGAAAGCCCAATGGGGAGTGCATTTGGTTGTGCGCTGCCAGGCGTGCCTCTACCTGCCCCCCACCTGACATCACATACGATGTCAGGTGTGGGGCAGTGATTTCCTGAGCCAAGGCCAAATCTGAACCTCTGGCAGGTCAGGCTTGGCACATAGGATGGAGGAGCCAAAGCCCTGCTCTAAATTGGGAACGTACTGCATAGCTCGCCTGTCCAACTTAGGTGGACAAGACCGCAAAGCAGGTGGTACACAGCGGGCCAGATCGGCTCCTCATCTGGCCGCAACCAGTAGCACCAATTCTTTGTGAAAACTCTCCAGCCTTCGACCGGAGGGCGGACCTTTTTACCTCTGCCTGTCGGGTTCTCCGTCCACATCCTCGTCGGCACTACAAGTGGCGCTGGAGTCATTGTCCGAGGTGGGCTCCATCCTCTGGGCGCTAGCCTCCTGGGCCAAGCCAAAGTCCATCCCTTCCGGCTCCGGCTTCTCCTTGGCCATCATCTCCTCTTCCCGCTCTTTGGCATCGCTCTCCGTCTTCACCTGGACGTCTTCCGGAAGCCTCGCTTCGGGCTCCAGGGGCTCCACTTTGGGGTTCGCGGGGAGGACAGGCTTGGTGTCCGCAAGCTGGCTCCCGCTCTCGGCCTCCATGGATTCCTCCGCCTCGGCCCCCGCCTCTTCCTTCACCTGCAGCTCAGGGCTCTCGCTCTCGGCTACCGGCTTGGCGCTCTGGGCTGCCGAGGGAGGGGAGGCACCGGGCGCTGTTTTCACGGGGGGCTCCTGCTCCGCGGCCTCGGCGGTGGTCATCCTGGAAGCGGAAGAGACGCTCTCGGGAGGGGCCTCCTCCATGGGCTTGGCAGCCTCCGCCGGTGAAGGAGACGGCGCACTCTCGGTGTCGGAGCTATTTTCAGCACCTGCAAAGGCATTAAGTCGGGTGTAAGCATCCGAACGGTAATTAAGGAGCTTTAACGGGATGCCAGACGATTACCGCTTAGCGGCGCCGGGCAACGCACTCTCAAAAGAGGAGAGCTGGCGCCTCACAGACCTCAGGCCTCTGGTCAGTGGGGTGGGGTCAGTGACTTTTTCCTAGAAAAATAGGTACCATGTCAGGGATGTGGGTGGCGTTGCAGGGGTGTGGGTGGTGCTGTGGGTTAAACCACAGAGCCTAGGACTTGCCTATCAGAAGGTCGGCGGTTTGAATCCCCGCGACGGGGTGAGCTCCCATTGCTCGGTCCCTGCTCCTGCCAACCTAGCAGTTCGAAAGCACGTCAAAGTGCAAGTAGATAAATAGGTACCGCTCTGGCAGGAAGGTAAACGGCGTTTCCGTGTGCTGCTCTGGGTCGCCAGAAGTGGCTTAGTCATGCTGGCCACATGACCCAGAAGCTGTACACCGGCTCTCTCGGCCAATAAAGTGAGATAAGTGCCGCAACCCCAGAGTCGGCCACGACTGGACCTAATGGTCAGGGGTCCCTTTACCTTTACCTTAGTCACCATGAAGCTGTTATAGCAAGTGCCACACTTTTTAACAACAACAGAAAGTGGTGCACCCTACCCAAGGTGATGAAAACTCAGTCCCCCCTCTGCCTGACCCCCTAATATCCCAGCTCACCCACAGGAGTGTCGCTGATCATTCCCCCAGGTGGTGAGGTTCATTTGAGAACAAGAAACCGAGCCTTGGGTGTCATCGACCCTGTCCTGTGGAACACTCTGCTACTAGAGATTCGGCAGGCACCCTCTGTGCCAACTTTTAAACATCTGCTTAAAACATTTTGGTATTCTGCCAAATGCCCAGGTTAAGAATACATCCATCCAAAGCGGTTAATTGATGCCTGTTTTTAAGCTCTTTATGGCTTTATTATAAGGTTCCACTTTTTTTTTTTGGTAAACCGCTTTCATTTTTTTAATAGGTACAGCGGTATACAAGTATTTTCATAAATGAATAATAATAATAACAACCCTGGTTTGTGGAGCATCCTGCTCTGGTCTTGGCTACTGCAGCCTTCTCTACTTCTTGCACTCTGGAGATGAGGAACCTGGACCTCTTCAGATAGTGTTGGGCTACAGCTCCCATCATGGCTCACCATTGGCAACTCTGGCTGGGACCGATGGGAGTTGGAGTACAACAGCAGCAGGAGTGGGGGTTGATGGGAGTCCAGAAACAGGGAGCGCTGGGACAGGAGCCTATGGGCACTCCCAAAGCTCATGGACTACAACTCCCATCATCCCATTCAGCTTGTTTCCCGTTCGAAAGGGAAGCGAAACCTGCAAATCCAGCTGGGATTTTGAGGGCCAATCTGAGAATCACCTTCGCTGTCTTCTGGGTTCTCTTCCTCGTTGGATGCTTCGATGTCCTCGTCCTCCTGCGCGGAGACGGTCGATGCCACGCTTTCGGACTGTGAGACTTCGCGCTCCTCGCGGGGCCTTCGAGAAGACTAACAAAGGCAGAAAAATAAGGGGAAGGTGGTTACTCATATATATATATGTGTGTGTGTGTGTGTGTGTGTGCGCGCGCGCGCGCGCGCGTGTGTGTGTGCGTGTGGAGACAGACGGACAAGACACACACACACATGGCTCATTGGTTAGGCTAGATTCTTCCCAGCTCTATGGTTCCTCCCAGCTTTATGGTTTTAACCCCTTAACCCAGCACCAAAGCCAGAACAGTCTCCTGACTACATCACAAGGGCTTCTTCACACGCTACATTTTGGGTGGGGTGTACAGCCAAGATCTTAGGGGTTTTTGTTTTTTTTTTTTTTAAAAAGCATACACTAAAATATAAAAGGTTATATCCAACCAAGTGCTATTGAAATTTAATTGAGCTAAGTTAGTTGTGCTCATTTATTTCACGTACAGTGCAAGGCAGCTGCCTATGTTCCCATTTGAACCACTTCATCATGAGGACTAGAACCCTACTTTCCTTTTAGAGGGGAGGGACCGCAGCTGTCTGTCAGGGGCCCTGCTCTGCGTGCGGAAGGTCCCAGGATCGAACCCTGGCACCTCTTAGAGAGGGCTGGGAGAGACCCTCCCTGTGTGAAACTCTGGAGAACTGCTGCCAGTCAGTGTGGACAATACTGAGCTAGAGGGACCGATGGCTCTGACTCAAGATGAGGAAGGCCCTTTCTTGGAACCTGGCTCTGGTTTCCCAAACAAGACAGAAAATGTCCCTGCTATTGCCTGCACGCTCCTTGCCCCCACCCCAGCGCGTGACCCAAGGCTGACCAATATCTGAAGGGCTGCCACCAGACCCGATGGCTTCAGACTGCAAGGAGGGAGATTCTGACTAAACATCAGGAAGAACTATGAAGGTAAGAGTTGCTTGACGGCAAAACAAGCTCCCTCGGAAGATGGTAAACTCTCTTTCAGTGGAGGGTTCCAAGCAGAGGTTGGGTGTCAGAGATTCTCTAGCTGTCCAACCCTGTGCATTGCAGCAGGTTGGACTGGAAGGCCCTTGGTGTCCCTTCCAACTTTACAGTTCTGCGATTCTGTGACCCCCCCCCTTCTCCTGCTCACTTTCTGCTTGTACTGCTGAAGGAGGCTGTCAAGGTTGTGTCTCCTCTTGTAGTTGAAGTAGAAGTTTTTGCACTGGGCCTCGCTCTTCGTTCCCACCATCTTGGCAATGGCTGCCCAGTTGCGCCCGTGTTCCACTAACCCTGTCGGAAGCAGAAGAGAGACAGTTGTTGGTTTTTTGGCTTTTTTAAAAAAGGAATCATAACCGCAAAAATCTCTGGCTTTCAAAACTGCGTTGGGGGGTGGGAGAACCAAGGTTGGTCAAAGAGAAGAATGTGATTTATTTACAAGACACCTCTGGGCTCCCCCCCCCCCTCAGGGTCTATACAAAGGTTTCTTTGCTTCAAAAAACAGCAACACAGCCCAGGATGCAGGCCTACGAACCTGCAGCCTTTCAGATTTTCATTTAATTAAAATAGGCATAGATTGCCATCCATGAAAGCAGATATCAGAGCGATTTGCTGTGGTATAAAAGTATGGCGAGTTTAGCGTGAGCTGGAGAAAAAAAAAATTACGTGTTGCCAAAGGTTTGGAGGACCCTGAAAGATTCTATGCTGTTTGGCGGGATTTTATCTTACACACCACAAATTAAGACGCACAGGACTCCCCTCTTCACAAAGGGAGTGGCACTCAAACCCACAAGCCTGAGATTCTGAGAGACTCTACCGACTGAGCTATCTTTCAGCATGGAACACCTGTGCTCAGAGACCGGCGCCAATTGCCAAGCTGCTTCCAGGCCAAGTTCAAGGTGTTACTATTAGTCGATTAAGTCTTTAACAACTTGGGACCAGTTTACCTACGAGATCGCCTGACCCCACACAGGCCACACAGCTGCTCTGATCTGCAGAACTGGCACTGCTACAAGCGCCGCATAATACCCTTTCCACATTTGAAGGAATTCTACCTTCTAGCGTGGCGGCACCTGCAGTCTGGAACCCCGTGCCTATTGACGTCAGGCGGCTGTACTCTTTTCGCCGCCTGCTAAAAACGTTTATGTTTAGACAAGCCTACCAATGTCTGCAGAATGTCCATGTGTATTTTAATCTGTTTTTAGCTTATTTTACCTTCTGAATGTTTTATACAGTGGTACCTCTGGATATGAACGGGATCCGTTCTGGAGCCCCGTTCACATCCTGAAGCGAACGAAACCTGCGTCTGCGCGTGAGCAGGTCGCGATTCGCTGCGTTTGCGCATGCGCATGATGTCATTTTGAGCGTCTGCGCATGCGCGAGCGGCGAAACCCAGAAGTAACATGTTCCGTTACTTCTGAGTTGCCGTGGAGCGTAACCTGAAAACACTCAACCTGAAGCATATTTAACCCGAGGTATGACTGTAGAGCTGTTTTTTATTACCTGTTACCTTTTATTGATAATTTACCTTTTACAGATAATTTTATCCTTTTCTTCTCTCTGTAAACTGAGCATTTTATTTTAATAAAGTGGCGTGTGCATTTTAAAAAATACATAAATGACCCCACAGGAAGCTCTGAATGCAGATTAATTATCCCGCTGAGGAATCAGGGTGCGGAAATGAATCCACAGCGGGCCGCACAATTCCCATACTCCTTCCAGGAAGACAAGAGCGTTGGAGAAACCACCAAGGAGGACATCTGAGGCTGGCAATTCTCTCCTCTGAAGATGAGAATTAGCCTCCTTTCCCACACAGTGAAACTGACAGGCTCAGAGGCGGCTTTGGGAGGGGGGAAGAGAAGAGGGGGGGAAGAGCACGACTCTTTTAAGGTCATTCCATGTCAGCGCCAAGAATAAAAGGGGAAAAAACTCAGCTCTCTTGACCCCGCAGCGCCGAGAGCTTATCTACTGGATCATGCAGTCTCCCTGGTTGACATAACCTAATTCTCCCTGGGCTGTAAAGCTGCTAAACCTCCCCCCACAAAACCCCAACCGGTATTAAGCATAGAGAGAGAGAGAGATGGTGGGAGCGAAACAGAGCTAAGAGACCTTCCCAGGTGAAAATGGTAGAAAAAGACTCCTCAGGCAGCATCCTCTTTCTACAGAACCAAAACTTTTTGGGTTATCCTACGAATAACAAAACTGGTGTCTCCGTGCTGATAGGAGTGGAGAGAGAGAATGAGTCCGGGGTTTAAACAGCAACTCAGCATATTCAGGGGGAAAGCAAAATGCTTGCAGAGGGAGAAACCAAAAAAATAAAATAAATGAAAAATCTTCAAAGCCAATCCAAAGGGGAAAAACCCCACCCCCTAAAAAAGCAGTCCAACAGGGACCACAAGGATGATCAGTAATCGCTAGGAATCATCTGGAAGACGGGGAAAAGAGGATTGGAGAAGGTGTGGCTGGACCAAGGTCCACATCCCCAGGTGGGCAACGTTCCGAGGGCCACATGCCAGGGGTGGGCGTGGCCAGAGGAAAAGGTGGGCGGGGCAACGGATGGGACTCTCTTACCATTCTGCAGCCACCTCCATTCCAGCCATGCAAAAGTTTCCGCAAATGGGCACCGCTAAACACCTCTCACAAGCAAAGAGGCGTAATTGTGGTTCACGGAAGCTCTGTGGCCAGGTGCTGTGGGTTGGGGACAGTCCCAAGGATCAGGTAGAGGGATCTGGAGGACCAAATTCATCCCCCACCTCCGGGAGTGGGGGGGCTTGAGGTTCTCCACCCGCCATGTCAGGACCGGAGATATACCACAACACTTTGTTGCAGTCCCCACTTGTCTAGACACAATTGCCACTGAGCCACATTCAGGTGTTTCCTGGGGCCCTTTCAGCTGGAGGAGCCAGCAAGAGCAGGTACCCTAAACTGTTTGTTATTATTATTATGGACCGACAATGGTGATTTGTATTATTAGTCTGTATTATATCCCACTTTTCCTGCATAAAATAGCTTGAGGGAGGACACATGGCTCTTCCTCTCCTCATTTCCCCCTCACAACATCCCTGTGAGGTAGAGCTTCGGCTGAGAGGCAAGTGGCGGCTGCACCCGGTGAGCTTCACGGCGGAGTGAGGACTCGAATCTAGCCTGACACCCTAACCACTAAGCCACACTGCCTCTCTCCAACTCAACCGGTGCATTTTTAATGTTCTCCTTCCCACACAGGACCCAAACCTCTCTCTTCACCCACATATAAATATCCGGCAAGAACTCACCTCTGGTATCTGATGACAAGGGACTTCCCACTTTATACAACTCAGAATATCTGCCGATTTAAGCCTCAAAGGTTTGCAAGAAGCGTTCAGAATGGCAATGCACCCGAGGCCACCAAGGTGTGTCAAGACACAGGTTTTCAGCCCAGGTAATGTCAAGAGTGGCCTGTATTGCTGCAAGGCAACCAACTTCATAAAACTGAAATGTTGACGCCCAGAACAGCCTAATCTCCTCAGCATTTTAGAGGACTAACGAAACACCATGAGTTGGTTTGGGGAGGAAGATCTTCAGAGACAGTCCCATTGCAGGTCCGATCCCCGTTAACGGACAACTGCATATTCCTGCATGGCAGGGGGTTGGACTAGATGATCCTCGGGACCCCTTCCAACTCTATCATTCTATTCTAGTCTGTTTTATCCGGTTCAGGGAATTATTTGAAAATGACAAACTCTGCATTCTGAATCCAGGAGGGGCCTCAGGTCAATGGCAGAGCACCCGGCTTTGCATGAGAAGGTTCCAGGGATCTACAGGCCTCTCTGCATCTCTAGGCTGAGTCTGAAACCCTGGAGAGCTGCTGCCCGCCAGTGCTAACAGCATTGATCTGAATGGATCAATAGTCTGATTTTTAAAAAAAGGTTCCTGGCTGTTGCAAAAAGGTTTAACAACACTGAAGAATCTCTTTGCATTGCACAAGACACACTCACCCAATCTTCAATAAAACCCTTCCTTGAAAAAAGAAAAAGGTGCTTTTACCTTTTTTCGCAACTTCCATCTCTTCTTCCGTCCAGCGGGATGTCTCCACGGGCTCTGCCGAAGCTGAAACAGAGCAAGGAGAGAGAGAGAGAGAGAGAGAGGCGGGAGAGCCCCGTCAGATGGCGAAAGGGCCAAGACTTGCGGTTTCAGCGTAATCTATTAATCTGTTTACATTAAGGCCTGCTGAGGCTATTCGGGAACCATGCCCACTGACAGCGGGAGAGAGTCGGTTCCTATTACATCAAAAAGCAAGGGGCAGAGAGAGGGAGGAAGAGGAAGAGAGATCCCTTGCGAGCGCCAGTGAAGGGCAGAAAGAGAGAACTCCTCTGCGAGTGCAATCGAAGGGGAGAGAGGGAGGCCATGAGATCCCCTGTGAGTGAAAGGGGAGGAGAAAGAGAAGGCGCACTGGAGGGGTGCCAGGGTGTGAAAGGAGGTTTTCTCCTTAAGCACCTCTTTATCAAAGAGCCCACGCAAAACATTTTCGAGTTTGTGAGACTGAAAATCCGCACGAGGCTGGCTGCTGGAACAGGTCCAGTGTTGGGTTCTCGCAAGGGCCCTAAGAATCTAGGAACCTAGATAGACGACTGCCACTGGACCTGGAAGTTCCATAAGAACGTAAGAAAAGTCCTGCTGGATCAGGACTCCTACAGTGGCGGATGAAGCGTTAAAATGGAGATGTGGAAAATATGGAAACAAGGAGGAGAAGCAGGACTAAGATGTGGAGATATGCTTCAGAGATCCAGACCATGGGGAGCTCCAAGAAATTACCGTATTTTTTGCTCTTATAAGACGTACCTGGTTTTTGGAGGAGGAAAACAAGAAAAAAATATTCTGAATCCCAGAAGCCAGAACAGCAAGAGGGATCTGGCTTCTGGGATAGCCTCTTGCTATTCTGGCTTCTGGGACAGCCGCACAAAGCCTCTTCAGGGCGGGATGAAGGCTCCCTCTGCCCAGAAGAGGCTGCATGCGGCTATCCCAGAAGCCAGGACAGCAAGCAGGGCTCCGTTCCTCCTTCCGCTTCACTGAAGGGGCGCTGCGCAGCTCTCCCTCTCTGTGCAGCGCCATTTGCTCCATAAGACGCACTCACATTTCCCCTTACTTTTTAGGAGGAAAAAAGTGCGTCTTATGGAGCGAAAAATACGGTAAATACAATTTGGACTATAATTTGATCTTTTTTATTTTAGTTTTTTTATTTTAACTGAAGTATTATGATTGTATATTTAACTGGATGTTTTTTATTGGAAAATCAATAAAAATGATTTATATAAAAAAAAGGACTCCTACAGTGGAGGGAAGAACATAAGGCTGGTAGCCACTGATATAAATGAATTTGTCTAATTCTCTATGAAAACCAGCTAAATTGGTAGTCATCACTGCCTCCTGTGGGAGGGAGTTCCATAGGTTAACTCTGTGCTGCATGAAAAAGGGCTTTCTTCCTGAATCTTCCAGCATTCAGCTTCATCGAATGACACCACTTTGGGTCACTGTTTTTTTACACACACACACACACACACACACACACACCCAACTTACGATAACAGGAAGCTTAAGCAAGTTTGGGGTGTTTTTGCATGGGAAAGGGCATCTGTGATGTATTTCCCTTCCAATTTACATATATTTATAAACCAGAATCCTTCCAATATGGCTAAGAAGAGATCCCACAAAATGGCAATGTATTTATAATGGACTTGATTTTCAGTACTGAAGGCTGCCTGGATTCTTCTCGTCTCTTTACAGACAAATAAATGGGCTACCTCCTGAGAACAGAATGACAGGGCGTCATCCTTTTCTTTGAGGGAAATAACTGCGGAGAGCTTTTATTCGCTACGGGGAGCCACAGACCGGCATCAACAGTCCCGAGGCCATTGTAAAGAGGGAAGTATTCACTGAATTTCTTAAGCGCATCAAGGCCACCGACACCACGTCTCCACAGACGGAGTGACCTCGTTCGCTTTTTTTTATTGGCCTGCGGTTCTTAAAATTAGGACAGGACAGACAAGGCAGACCCTCACGCATAAAATAAAACTTTCAGAGCACATCTGCATGGCATGGAAAGCATTTACACAGTGAAGGAAGCAAAGCGGGGAGAGGCAGTTTACAATAATTTTTGTCTGTTGCTATCTGAAGGTCTGGGTTCTTTTTCTCTTACAGTTAGTGAGATGAATTATTTTCTCAGTTTTTTAATTTTGAGCTTAATTATTGCATTTCTATTCTACCTCCCCCCCCCCCCCGCCAGGAGCTCAAGATGGCGTACAAAGTTATCCACCACCAACACCCATATTATCCCCACAACAACCCTCTGAGGTAGGGAAGGCTGAGAGAGACAGCTTCGTGGCTGAGTGAGGATGTGAATCTTGGTGCCCCAGGTCTTAGTTCGACACTCTAACTGCTGTGCCGTTAATCATTTTTGTATTATGGGGGAGGTACTGTGTAGCTCAGTGGTTCAGAGCGCTTGCTTTGCATTAATAATAAGAATAAGAATAATTTATTATTTATTATTTATACCCTGCCCATCTGGCTGGGTTTCCCCAACCACTCTGGGTGGCTTCCAACAGAACACTAAAATACAATAACCTATTAAACATTAAAAGCTTCCCTAAACAGGGCTGCCTTCAGATGTCTTCTAAAAGTCAGATAGTTGTTTCTTTCCTTGACATCTGATAGAAGGGCGTTCCACAGGGCAGGCGCCACCACCAAGAAGGCCCTCTGCCTGGTTCCCTGTAACTTGGCTTCTCGCAGCGAGGGAACCGCCAGAAGGCCCTCGGCACTGGACCTCAGTGTCCGGGCTGAACGATGGAGGTGGAGATGAAGAATGCCCCAGGCTGAATCCCCACCACCTTCAGGTAAAAAAAGAGGATGAGATGCTTCCCTGTGTGAGACTCTGGAGCGCTGCTGCCAGCCAGAGCAGACAGTACTGCGCTAGATGAGCAAAGAGTCTGACCTGGCAGAAAACAGTCTCCTCTGTTGCCAAGGGAGGGGCCATAAGGAGCCGCCCAGAGTGGCTGGGGCAACACAGTCAGATGGACAGGGTACAAATAATAAAATTGTTGTTGTTGTTTAGTTCAATGCAGTTTCAGTCCCCAAAAGCAGCCCCAGGTAAGGCTGTGGGAGAGACTCCCTGCCCCAAACCCTGAACAGTTGCTGCTAGAAGGACAAATTCTTGGCTCGGTATTTACACCGGTTTCTTATTCTTAAAATGTGTTGCTTGCTTTATCTTGCCTAAGGTCACCCACCCACCAACCAACAAAACCCACACGGCTGCATTAAAACCAAGCAGGGGAAAATACATTAAAAACTTCCCGCCCACTTCTCAAAGGCCACTCACCCTGTTCTGAACAAAGGGGTGGTTTAAACAGAGGGAGCTGCCTCTTGCAGAGTCAGACTCTTGGCCCCTCTAGCTCAGTGTCATCCGGCACTGGCTGGCAGCAGCCGGCCAGTCCTGCTGCGGATCGAACCCGGGAATTTCTACCTGCAAAGCAGGGGGCTCTGCTGCTTCCGCAACGAGTGGCAACTTTTAATTTCCTTTCATTCTGCGCTCGGAAGGGAGAACAGGTCCTTGGCCGAGCACTTAGGCATTTGGGGGCATTTTATTAGCTGAATCCAAGACCGGTGAAAACATAGTGCCTTCCATTGCACTTGAGGGCAGCAGGCTAACATAGCAGGTACAGGGCAGACCACATTTTAGGGAAGCTTTTAATGTTTGATGTATTACGGTATTTTAATATTTTGTGGGAAGTCACCCAGAGTGGCTGGGGAAGCCCAGCCAGTTGGGCGGGGTATAAATAATAAATAAATTATTATTATTATTATTATTATTATTATTATTATTATTATTATTATGGCACTCGCAGCTCCGCCCACTCCCCGCACCTCAGCTTCTGCCGCCTGAGGCAGCTGCCTCACTCTGCCTCATCACAGGGCTGGCCCTGCCCTGCCCGCTGGCCGACAACTGTTTTGCGGGGCGTCTACTCACAAGGTTCTGGCGGCGGAGGCAGTGGCGGCGGTGGCTCCTCGGTGGCGGCAGCCGCCGCGGCATTAGCCGCCGCGGCCTCGTTCGTCATCGACCTGGTGATCCGGCCCTTCCGCCGGCCCTGGCTGTTGGCCGTCTTCCGGCCTCGCGGGGCCACCTGTTCCCTTTCCTCAGGCTCTTCAGGAACAACTTCAACCTTGTCCTTCTCTTTGATATTCTCCCTGAGAGGGGAAAAGAAAGGGGGCGAGAGGAATGAGATCCGGAACCGTGAAGCGACTGCATGGAAGACGGGGGTCCTTTCTCCCCCCAAAGTTCCAAAGGGGGCCTCCAAGGCGGCTGCCATTTTACAGGGGGGAATCAATTTATTATTTTATTTCACACAATTTACAGACAGCTGGACTGTAAAAACAACAACACCCTCCTCCTCAAAGGGGTTAATGTTAATAATTATTATTTAATTTCCACGATGGCTAACTGGTGTCTGTTTCTAACTTTTTAAAGGTCTTTCTTGGTATAGTTTGATGTTTGTACTGCTGCAAACGACATATATACCAATGACACAGTGGTATACAACTACTTTTATAAAGATGTTTTTCATAAAATAGATAAATGAGTCATTCATCGCCTTTTACCTACGTCTCAAGGCAAGTTACAAACAGACCACAGGAAAAGCTGAAGAGTTTTAAGCGCAGTACAGTGGTACCTCTGGTTGCAAACGGGATCCGTTCCGGAGCCCCGTTCGCAACCTGAAGAGAACGCAACCCGCATCTGCGCATGCGCGGGTCGCAATTCGCCACTTCTGCGCATGACGTCATTTTGCGTGTCTGTGCATGCGCAAGCGGCAAAACCTGGAAGTAACCCTTTCCAGTACTTCCGGGTCGCCGCAGCATGCAACCTGATAAGCCGTAACCTGAAGCTAACGTAAGAAGAGGTATGACTGTAGGGGGGGGGGGGGGAGACAGACAAACACAAACAAGGTTCAATTATGCATCTTGATTGCATAACTAAAGGAGAGCTGGTGCTCTTGCACAACAAGCCAGCTTCCTGCCATGCTGTTTGCACTACCCTTGACCTTGCTGTTGCCTTAACCTTGCTGTCTCACCTCCTGGTAAGCGGAAGCAACATGGCTGGCCAGAGGTCAGGGAAGTGGCCCTGCCCCGGTGCCTGCTGCTCCTTGGGCTCTAAGCAGCCAACATGAGCAACAGTCGGGAACAATGGGGGCTGCAGGAAATTTATGTTCAGTTTCTGTTAATTGGTTCTCATGGGAAACTTACAGATTCTGGCTTCACACAATTAACTCAAGGCCGTGTCAATTTACTCTTGGCAGAAAGCCAAGGTCAGCTTGACCTAGAAACTACTTACTCTGATTGGTTAACGACCAGCACTCAACTCTGTTATCTAGGGATTGCTAGCACAGTTTGGTGTGTTAGGGGTGTGTTAGGAGTAGGAGTGCTGTGCATGGTTAAGAGAGAGAGAAAGAAAGGATTTATTTTGCTTTGTTTTGTATGCAGAAACTCTGCTGGTTTTATTTTTCCTTTTTAATAAATCCTGTAAATAGTTATTCTGAGTCTAGCTGACTAGTCATTTCCACCTCAACTAGCTTCTTCGCTGTGCAGGAAAACTCTGCTACGTTTGGGCTAAAGCCATTAGAGCTATGCCTGACACTTCAAAGTTCCATGAATTTAATGGGTGCCAATAGTCATTAGAGGTGGCAAACATCAGCTGCAAGCAGACACATGCACAACCTCGTGGCCCTTCATCCGGAGAGGGGAGCAGGGAAGTGGACTCCTGTCCGCTAGGCAGCAGCTAAAGCATAGGGACATAAGGAGAGCCTTGCAGGGTCAGGCAAACACCAGTGTCGAAGCAATAATTCTTCAACATCAGCTTCGTTGGACTGGTCATGTTGTGCGGATGCCTGATGACCGTCTTCCAAAGAAACTACTCTATTCTGAACTTAAAAATGGAAAGCGTAAAGAGCCCACGCAAAGCATTTTGAGTTGTGAGACTGAAAATCTGTACGAAACTGACTGCTGGAACAGGCCCAGCATTGGGTTCTCGCAAGGGCCAAAGAGAGAGAGAGAGAGAATTCCCTTGCGAGTGCAATTGAAGGGGAGCGAGGAAGGACATGAGATCCCCTGTGAGTGCAAGGGGAGGAGAAAAAGAAGGCACACTGGAGGGGTGCCAGGGTGTGAAAGGAGGTTTTCTTCAGGCCCTCAACAAACTACAGCTCCCAGGATTCTTTGGGGGAAGCTGCGACAGTTTAACGGGGCATCAAAGTGCTTTAACTGTAAAGGTTGTGCGGATGCCTAATTATCGTCTGCCAAAGCAACTACGCTATTCCAAACTTAAAAATGGAAAGCGTAATGCTGGTGGTCAAAAAAAAAAAAAAGAGGTTCAAAGACCGTCTCAAGGCAAATCTAAAAAAATGTAGTATAAACACTGACAACTGGGAAACACTGGCCTGCGAGCGCTCCAGTTTGGATAACAGCCTTTGCCAAAGGTGTCATGGGCTTTGAAGACACTTGAACTCAGGACGCAAGGGAGAAACGTGCTAGGAGGAAGGCACGCTTGGCAAATCCACACCGTGATCAGCTCCCGCCCGGAAACCAATGTCTCCACTGTGGAAGGACGTGTGGATCCAGAATTGGCCTCCACAGTCACTTACAGACTCACTGTTAAAACCGTGTTTATAGAAGACAATCTTACTCGGCTACGAGGGAAGCATCCAGCATCCTGATCTCACAGCCATCACCCAGATGCCTGTGGGAAACCCGCAAGCAGGATCTGAGCACGAGAGGACTCTCCCCTCCCGGAGTTTCCAGCAGCTGGTATTCAGAAGCATGGATGCCTCTTGACTGCGGAGGCAGAGCAGAGCCATCCTGGCTAGTGGCTAGTGAATTTGCCTAATTCTGTTTCTGAGCCATCTAAGTTGGTGGCCATCACTGCCTCTTGTGGCAGAGAGTTCCACAGACGGATAAGATGGGAAACATGTGCCACCGCTGCCCAGATGTTGTTCACCTCCATCTCCTGCATGGCTGACAGGCAGGGGTGGCAGGAGTTGTGGTTTGACACCGCCAGGCAGGCACCTAAACTGGCTTCCCCCTGCCATCTCCCCCCTCCGCCGCCGCCCCTTGGTGCAGAGCTAGGGCTTCTCGCGACACAACTCACTTGGATTCTTCCTTCTCGTCCTTTTCCACTTCATCTCTTTTCTCTTCCTCTTTTTTCTCAGTTTTCTCGGCCTTCTCCTCCTCTATTTTTTCCTCGACTTTTTCTTCTTGAGAAGGACGTGGGATTTGCTGAAATGGAAGGAATCGGAATTACACAACAGGGCTACAGCCGGCAGCAGCGGCAGGATCGGGTCTGGGAAATCACAAGCGCCCGAGCTAAAATCTTGGGGATGGGAATTCTCCTGGCACCCCCCACCCCACAAATCAGAGATGCAACCGCATGTTCACTTACACCAGGCATTTGAGAAAGAAAGAGAGAGGAGAATGAATGAGAATTAGGACCATCCTGTGAAATATTCCCACATGAGGAAACCTCACAAATACTGCCACAACAAGAGGGTAGAATTACTCATACAAATCTTAAGATTCCCACGTGAAGTGACATTCACAGCCTGGATGAAAAAGAAGCAACCATCTTCCAAATTTACAAAGGGTTATTTTGCCTAGTTGCCTATAGGCTATTGTTACCCTGGGGCAGAGCTTTCAAAACTTTTCCTGTTGGTGACACACTTTTTATCAATTCGCGACACAGTAATTCAGTTTTACTAGCAAACCGGAGGTTAAACTAACCCTTTTCCAGCCCCGGGAGAAGCATGGGGAGCGTTCACACAACACACCTGCACACTGCAGCCAATACTAATCTGACACACACTTAGGAAAGCTCTGCTCTAGGGGATCTGGAAAGTGGCTAGTTACATGCAGAGCCGGGGATTGAGCTAAATGAAATTTTGGCTTCTGGGTTCCATAAATGAAGAAAAGTATTAACGGTAAGGAGAGGAAAGAGGAGAGTCAATAGTACCCTCTTGATACACGTTCTTGCCCCTCTAGCAGAACAGACTCATACTATAGGCCGAATCTGGCTTCAAAAAGATGTTGTTTGCCTGCAATGGTTTGGGGGGCAGCATCTCCAGGGAGGGCTAGGAATGTGCCGCTGCCAGTCAGTGCAGACAATATTGGGCCAGATGGACCAGTGGCCCAATCTGGCATAAGGCTTGGGATCTGCAGGGAGAATGCTCAGCCCCCGTGGCGAAACTAAGCGGAAACTCCAGGATGCGTTGGTGGGAGGGAACCCATGACAGAGCGAAAGGCGTCTAAGGTTTATATTAAGGCGGCCATGTAGCTCTCTGAATGGTGCCCAAAGCAATGTGATGGAGAGGTCAGTGTCGGACTAGGGCTCAGGAGACTAGGGTTCAAATCCTGGCCATAAAGCTCTCACTGCATGTGACCAATCACTGCCTCTCAGCCTAACCTACCTCACAGGGTTGTCGTGGGGATTAATGGAGGAGGAAGGGAACCACGTATGCCACCTTGAGCTCCTTGGAGGAAAAGGTGGGATATAAATGCAATAAATAAATGCAACAGATAAATTCCAGGTGGGCCGCCACAGAGAACGCCTCTGGACCCACGGGTTTGGCATTGCCCCAGAGAAGATGCCTGACTTAAATGTCTTCCGTCACCCTATATCTGGCATAGGCAAACTCGGCCCTCCAGCTGGGACTACAACTCCCATCATCCCTGACCACTGGTCCTGTTAGCTAGGGATGATGGGAGTTGTAGTCCCAAAAACATCTGGAGGGCCAAGTTTGCCTATGCCTGCCCTATATGATACCACTTTAGGCAGATCTTTGATTTTTCTCTTTCGGAGGTGGATCTTTGATTTCTCTCTCCCTGACTCCGAAATATTCATACACACTTCCCATACACAAAGCGCAACCTTTTAAAATTCCCCCATCGGTTTCCTGTATGGCCAGCTGTTATTCAAAAAAGCCAAACATGACCCTAAGCCCAGCACCTGACCGCAGAACGCAGATCCTGCCCAGTCTCTCCCCACAAACCCGGTGCTGTCAAACTCCCATCAACTCCAGCCAATACGGTCAATGGTCAGAATGATGCAAGTTGCATTCCAAAGCATCTGGAGGGCAAGAGGTTGAGAGGAAGGCTGCTCTAGCCATTTCCTTCTCTGTGGCCTCTCCCTCTCTCTCTCTCTGTGCCCACTCTAGGAATCAACTCTACCACTTTGGCCCAGGGGCAAGGAAACAGTTGTCTCCTGCATGTTGCCAAACTACAACTCCCATCATCCCTGACTGTTGGTACACGCTGCCTCGGGATTGATGGGAGTTGGGAGTCCAGTCATATTTGCAGGAGGGCCACAGCCTCCGCAACCCCTGGATGAGAGACCAGGGAGACTTCCAAGCCCACCTCCCTGGCTCGGCACCTGAGTCCATCTCAAGGCTGCTCATCCCCTCTTGGCCTATCCTACCTCGCTGGGTTGTTGCGAGGGGTGAACCAGGAGGGGAGAAACGAGGCAACCTCAGTTTACACACTACGCTGGCTTCCTTTGAGGATAGGATTTAAGAAGTGATGGCCTTAAATCGATCACTGGGCAAAGCCAGCATTTATATAACTTTTCCTGGGGGGGCGGGACAGGGGGAAGGGAGAGAGAAGTACTCTTCATTGTGATTGCAAGAAGTTTTGTAAGGAGGATTGGGCGAAATATTGCAATGAAGACTATGAAGAGAGTTATTAGTTAAACGACCAAAGTAATAGAGAAATTAAGAAATGTAGATAAAAGTGATAAAGATTGAAAAATCTTCAGATGTGGCCGATGGAAGTCAAAAACATTGTATAAGATAAGAAAATGTGTTAAATCGACTGTTAGAAATGATATGTTAAAAAAAATTCATATAAATATATATATAGAGAGAGAAATACTCTTCATTGCAACTTAGGTCTTTCCCTTCATATGCACTCAGAGAACAGCCTCAGTCGCTGGAAGTCAGCTGTTCCGATTCTAAAACACTCAAGGAATATTTAGAGAGAGCAGCGGGTCAAGTGTGCGCATGGCAGAAACTGGATTGTGTTTCTGGTGTGCAAGAAGACCCCGGAAAACGTCCTGGCCTGCGTGGTCTATTCAGAAGAGTCCGAAGGGTTTGCCAACATAAATAGTCACGCAGTGCCCCCAGATGTGCCAGGGAACACACATACTCAAGCAAAGAGGAGGAGGAGGGGGGTTGTTTACTAAATTTAAGAGAGAAGCAAACTCTAGAAAGCATCTCGGCTGGGACAGGGCAGCTGGAGGAATGAGACACAGCGTTCCTGACTCCTGCCGAAGGGAGGTTTGGTGCCGCTGCCAGGAGCTTCCAAATCAACAAAGCAGGTGGTTAAAACAGGCCCCCATCAGCCGCAATGAGGGGCGATTTTGGGACCGTGAAGGGCAGGTTGAGCTGGAGGGGAGCAAGGAAGGCAGATCAAACCCATGGGTTAAATTATATATAGGACTAGGGCCTGGGAAAGACCAGGGTTCGAATCTCCACTCAGCCACGAAGCTCACTGGGTGGTTCTGGGCCAGTCACACTGCCTCTCTCAGCCTAAGCTACCTCGCAGGGTCGTTGTGGGGATTAAATGGGGAGGGGGAGAACCATGAAACCACCTTGAGCTCCTTGGAGAAAAAGGTGGGAAAGAAAGGCAATACATAAATATTCTGGCAGACCTGCCGGGGAGAGGAGGGGTGTGTGTAAAGGAACATAGTAGATCAGGCCCTCATTTGTGGGTGCTGGGGGGAGTTGGGCAAAATTTTGCATCTCCAACCAGGCACCAAAATGCCTTGGAGGCTGGCCCCAATTTGGAAAAGAAATGGGGAGTTAAGAGCCAGACATAAGAAAAAGACTGCATATTAAATGATTGTTTCTAAAGGTTCATTTTTTGAAAAAAAGGTGCTTTAAATATATTTTTAAAAATCGCACATGCAGGCTACTTAATAATTTCCAAAACAACAACAACAACAACAACAAAACCTTCCTTAAGCCTAAGCAACAGATATCTTTATTACAGTTCAGGCGGAGGCAGGGAGAGAAAAGCCCCAAAGTTATTTTTAGAGTGAAAATGAGATTACCTTTGAAACGCTTTAAAACTCAAAGTGACGCTCTTAAAAACACATGCACACAGTAGACCCCACAAGCCTTGCTTACGGCTACGACGCCAAAGCGTTTACGGCATTAACTGGTTATCCCAAGTGTTTCTTTAACAAGGTTTAAATTAAAAAACCGGAGGGAGGGGGTGTCCTTTGCCATGCTCCCACCTGTCACCAAGTCACAGCAGCCCCAGATGTAAAGGGTTAACTTTACAAAGTCACGGGGGGGGGGAGTCCCTTCTCTCCCCCACCACCCTGCACAGCAACACACAAAAATTAGACAGAGCTAATCACCCGCTTCCTAATTTTAAACCTCTCTCCCCCCCCCCATGTTCCCCCCCCACACCTTTTAAAAATAAACCGGCTAACGAGATTTTAAAAGTCGGCTTATCCAGCGGATGGAAGAGAAGCAAAAGGCAAGTTCTGGGAACACAAACCTTCGGTCGGCTGAGGCTTCGCGGTTCGACGTACCTGCATGCTTGACTCTCGCTTAAAAATAAAAAGGGCTTTGGTTTGTTTGTTTTAAATTATCCACAGCCCGGAGAAGGGAGATACCGGTCTGTGTTAGGCGTGGGGGGTCAAAGGGGAAAAAAAATCGGGCCAAGTTTCCAACGGCTCAAATGACACGGGGGGGGGGAGGCGAACTTGTCGGCAGCGCCTCCCCCCAATCTGGAGAGGGAAAGACTGCCCAACTTTTAGATTCCAGGGGGAAAGGGGAAGAAGAGAGAAAGAAAGAAAGAGAGAGAGAATCTCACGGTGTCATCCTGGTCACTTAAAAAAAAAGGAAAAAGCAAAGCACCTAAGCAGGGAGGAGAGTTGGCTGGCCACACATGCCAGCTTCTAATCTCGACCGGGGTCACACGAGGTAATCCCTGCGCCGAGCGCAGCCTTGATTGGCCGTCACAGGAGCACCAGGCGTTTCTGTCTAGTCAGATTGCCCAGCTGAACCAGCTGCTGCAAGGAGGGACACGCGTGCGGACAGGGGGAGGGAGGGGAGGGGGGCTTCTCCACGAGGGACGGCGGCTCGTGCTGGGAACTGGGTCAACTAGGGACAGCAAGGAAGGGTCTCTCCCCCACCACCCCAGGCCGGTCGAGCGGCAGACCAAGCGCTCCAAAAAAGGATGCAAAAGAAAAACGGAGAGGAGAATCTGAGGTTGCGTTTCCTCCTCTGCACATCTGGAGGCCGGGCCCAGGATTTTAAACTGATTTCTGCCTCTGCACGTCTGAATGTCGCAAGCACAGAGCAGGGCGATTCCCAAGGATTTATCAGCCAAGACCACGAGTGTTGACTTGTCAGGGTTTCAGTCCCTATTTCTATGGTTTTAATACTCTTTCACAGTGCTTTTTTTTCTAAAAAAACACGTTTAGGGGTACTCTCATTTTGGCTCGAGAAAATCACCATTTTATAGTTCAAATCAGGGGAAATAAACACAGTAAATGGACAGAAGTACAAAGATTCACAAAATGTTTAGGGGTATGTGTACTCCTGCATCTCCCCATATAAAAAGCACTGCTCTTTCCTGTTAACTGCCTTGAGATGGTGGTTTAGAAGGCAATCAGTAAACCAACGAGGATAGTTACTTGGATGCAGAAACAGCTACCTGTCGTCGATTTTGCTCTTTGCATATTGTCAATCTGCCTTATCTATATATTACTGCATGAATATTGTTTGCCCACCCTTCAGTCTCCTGGGGCGGCTTACAAAACTTTAAACACAATGTTTAAAACAGTTTAGAACAACTTAAAATCGCAGAGAGAAGGTTGGTCCTAAAAATAGAAACCTCGAGTGCCAAAGGCCAGGATAAAGACTATGTCTTCAGCATTCACTGGAAACTGTATAATGAAGGCGTCAGATGCACCTCTTTGTGGAGAGGGACTTCCACAACTTAGGGGCTGTCACAGAGAAGGCCCTCCCCCAGGGATGTTGCTGGGACACAAACAAATTGAGTTTTGGATGTGGTGGAACAAGCAAAATCTTAGCTGTAGAGAAAGAGGAGGCCTTTCAGGTAAGTGAGATGAAGCTGTCAGTGGCGTAGCGTGGGGGGTGCAGGGGGGGCCGGCCGCACCGGGCGCAACATCTGGGGGTTAGGGCAAATCCACAGGTTAGGGGGCGCAAATCCACGGGTTAGGGGGCGCAAATTACTTGCCTTGCCCCGGGTGCTGACAACCCACGCTACGCCACTGGAAGCTGTTATAATTAAGTTTTAACCACCCGAAATCTGCTTGCCAATATTAATTTTTTAATGCTTGCCTATTAAATAAATAAAACAATCTAGAGGTCATTTTGAGATCCTGCAGTAAGTGCACAGTGACTTTCCCTTTTTTAAGAAAGGGGACGAATAATGACTCATTGTTAGGAGAGAAAAAGCTGGTGTTTTCATTTCCGCTGCCTGCTGTGGAAACATACCGGAACCAGAGCAGCATCTTTGATATGGAACAGGTGGGACCTTTGCTTTTGCAGATTAAAACAAGACTGTCAATGAGAATAAAAAAACTGGACTCGAGGGAAAGCAAAGCAAGACGTTTGGCAACAGCTTGCTTGCAGGAGTTGCAGGAAGGAGGAGTATTAAGGAGCCAACTAAGAGGCTCCAATCTGGATTTGTGTAGGGCAGGGATGACCAACTTCCAAGAGACTGCGATTTACTCACACAATTAAAAACTCGCAGTGATCTACCCCCTTTTTTTGGGAGGGGGGCTTCAGGTCAAAGTTGTTGAGCTTTTTTCTGCAGAGGAAAATCACACTTTTGGAGGGGAATCAGGGGAAAGGAGTAAAAGAGAAATATACCTTGCCAAGATCGACCTGTTGGACATTCCTGGTGTAGGGCTTACCCCAAAGCCTTTTCTTCTCCCAAAAATATCCCACATCAGTTAACAAACATGGATACATATGCTATAATGCTACTGTTTTAGTTAAATAAATTGTTTCAATTGTTATTAAGGAAATGATTCTTTTTCTCCTTCCAATAAAGTACAGCAGAAAAGTTGTCCAAATGTAAACAGTTAACTTCTTAAACCTCACAATAATTTCATAATTATCTGTCAATGTATTTCCAATAGTATAACCAAGTCAGTAATTTTTTATATAACTGTAAAAACTGCTCTGAAAATTTATTACTCCAGAAATGAAACCTTCATCTGCTTGTAAATATTAAGATTATACCAGCAAGAATATAATATGATTTAAATCAAGTCTTACTGACTAGTGATTTAAATCGATTTGATTTCAATCAAATCCACCCTGTGTTGGAGAGTCAAGATCAGGCTTCTATCGACACAACCACTTCCTCACAATTCTCTGCAGATGGGGACAATGCAAGCCAGCAAGAAACCCAAAACCTTATGGCTGAACACACTCCGTTTTCAAATCACTGCTAAAACACCCCTAAAAACATCAAAGGGCGACTGACAGCTATTCAGAGATTTCCCGGAGCCCCCAAACAACAAATTTTCTACACATTGCTGTCTTGGATCCGCAACCATGGCCTCCACCTCCTGACCTCAAGCAGTTTCAGTCAGACGGAGTGAAGCTGATGAGCGATCACCGCTCTTCCACACACGCCTCCAGCCGTAGCTCAATGACAGAACACACACTTTGCCTAAAGAAGTTCCCAGGTTTGAGCCCCTGTGTCTCCAGGTGGGGCTAGGAGAGACCCTCCTGCCCTGGAGAGAGCCGCTGCCAGTCAGTGCAGACAACACTGAGCTAGGTAGGCTAATGTCCGACTCAGTATAAGGCAGATTCCTATGTTCCTTTTAAAATCAGACCTTAATTCAGAACCAAGAGGACTGGAAACTTGGCTTTTTCAGAGGAAGAGAGGGGAACCTGCCCCGTTGTGTATCGGGGGGGGGGGGTGTGTGGAGAGAGTTGTCTCCTTTAAATTCCTGGGAGTTTACCTTAGCAAGGACCTCACTTGGAAAATCAACATAACTCAGGTGGTCAGAAAGGCCCAACAGAGACTCAGGGTCTTGCGAAAGAATAATGTTAAACAACCACTGGTGAACTCCTTTTACCGGTCCACAATAGAAAGTGTCCTTTCATATTGTATCACAGCGTGGCATGCTGGCCTGACAGCCATGGACAGAACGTCTCTACAGAGGGTGGTGTATACGGCACATGATATCATGGGCTGTCCCCTGAGCCCGCTAAATGACACTGCAAGGGATCATTGCCTTAGGAGAGCGAGAAAAATTATCAGGAATGACTCACACCCCAGCCATCACCTCTTTCATCTTCTACCCTCATGCAGGAGATATCGAAGTATAATCAGCCATACCAACAGGTTAAAAAATAGCTTCTATCTGTGGGCTGTTAGGTTGTTGAACGGAAAATAACAGCGAAATTGTCTTGCGAGGTGGTGTGTTGTTCGAGAAGAGATTGAGTGGGGGGGGAGGCTTGTTTAATTTCATTGTACACAGGTTGTACAATGACAATAAAGGTATTATTATTATTATTATTATTATTATTATTATTATTATTAGCCACAGTCCACAGCTTCCATCCCCAGAATCTCCAAGTGGGGATGGGAGAAACCCACATGGGACCATAGAATTGTAGAGTTGGGAGAGACCACAAGAATCACGTAGTCCAAGCCCTCTGCAATGCAGGAAATCCGCTCCACTTACCTGTGGGAAGGAGTTGCGGTGGACCGTGTGGCCACCCCCTCTCTCCTCCGGGGTGGGGGGACGAAGTCCTACATTGCCTGGGAGGGGGGGGATCCCGGCCACGTCAGCGCCATCCGGCCAATCCGGTGGCTGGAGGGCGTGGCCGGGAACAATTTAAACAGTGGCGCGAGCCGGAGGACTTCCTCTTGGCTCGCTGCTTTAAACTCCCGCCCTCTCTTCCTAATTTTCAGGTTTAATTTGCATTGGCCTTGCTATGTACCTCGGTTGGTCGCCACTTGGCAAACTGGCATGAGGCCATTTGGTTTTCACCTACCTCGTAGCAAACGTCACAACTTGTAAGGTTTTGCGGCTAGGCATTGTTTGCCCTTATGATGGGGGAGGTGAGGTGTGGCCATCACCTGCCCCTCCAAGCTTAAGGGTATTCTGTTAAAGGAATCCGGAGGTGTGGATCTTGTCCGAAGCCCGGGGCGGGGCTAGGGCCATGACACAACCCTGACGGGAACATCTGGAGAAGCTTGAGTTGGTCTGCATCAACGGGGCTCCCCCTTCTGGTGATTTACCCTTACCAGACTTCCTGCGCAGCGGGCAGGAGTCAGATATAGTCGGGTCCATTCAATGCCTAAGCCAATACTGCTCACAGTCTGTAATCAATAAAGTTGTGGCCAAGATTTGCCCAATAACATTAACATAATATCTGTGTCCTGGTGTCTTATTCTTTATGAGGGGGTGGTTGCGGGGTCTTGACACGCAACTTTTTGCCCCAATGTGAGTATCGAATCCACAACCCTGATTAAGAGTCTCACGCTCTACGAACTGCCTGAAACCGCAGAGAGCCTCTGCCGGTCACTGTGAACTAGACTTGTACACGGCCATTTCCTATGTCCCTGTTTAGTTTGTCCCTAAAAGAGCCGGAGGGAAACCAGATTGGGGAAAGGCTGGCCAGAAAATGTTCCTTGGAGAGTTAACGGCTCAGATTCATTGACTCCTTGTTCTCGCCACCAATGTACAAGCAGAAACATCATCCCAAGAGGGGTGGGAGAGAATTACTGGGACTCTGTGTTCCAGCCTGCGTCACATCAGATAAGCAGAGGGGGATTCCAGAAGATTCCCAGGTCCCAAATGGTTGGGGGAAAGGAGGAACAGGAGGGAGAATTTACTGGGCCATGCCTGGTACTTACAAGAAGAAGTGTGTATGTTTGTAAGAATATAAGAGGGGTGAGTGAGTTTGTGCGCGTCAGAACTTAAGAGCCCTACAGCTGGATCAGGCCACCGGCCCGTCTAGTCCTGCATTCTGTTCTCACATTGGCCCATCAGATGCCTCCACGAAGCCCCCAAGCAGGGCAAGGAGACCGACAGCCCCGTGATGCTGCTGCACTCGTCATTTGGTAATTGGAGGTAAGACTGCTCTGTCACACAGAGGCTCAGTTTGGCTATCCCGTTGTTGATGAGGTTAGCCTCCAAAATGAGATAAGGAGAGTCCTGCTAGGTCAGGGCCAAAGGCCCATCTAGTCCAGTACCCTTTGACACAAACACACAAACACCAAGCAGACACCCCTGGGGAACCACAGGGAGGAAGCACAAGGCATCTCTCGCTGTGCGTGTGTATGTATCTATGCGTGTGTGTGTGTGTGTGCGTGAGAGAGAGAGAGAGAGAGAGAGAGAGAGAGAGAGAGAGATCTTTTTTCTTGGTACAACAGTGAAGTCTCCCGTTTTAATCCAAGGAAAAACCCTTTGCCCAAGCCATCAGTACATTTGGGGTGGGGGAAACTTCTTTAAAAACAGCGCCCCACAAAACTTTGCATAGAAAATTACATAGATATATATATATATTTGTAAGATAATAATAATTTTAAAATTGCCTTTTTCAGTCGTGAGAAAACGAGCGGGTCGCAACACTCAACGCAACGCACCTGGTTCCTTCCCCGCCGCTTGCCGTAGTTCCTTCGCACAAGGGCCTTGTAGTTCTCATTTTTCTTGGTCAAATAATAATACAAGACACAGTCTGGAACATTCTGAAATGGAAAGATTTGCTTAACTTACGGACCCTCAGTGGGATACGCCATGTAAATGCTCTCACCGTCAATTATGAAGACCCGGGCTTAGAAGTGAGGGAATTACATTAGCCTGGGTCACACATAACGCTACACACTGCAGGTGCCTTTAGCCAAAGTGTGGCTTGTGTGAATATTTGTTGTAGAGAATTTTAATCAGGCATAGTTTGCAAGTGCAAACCACTTAAGAAGCCATCTTGAGAATTAAGTGCACATTCCATCACAAAAAACCAAAAATGCATCTCACCTTTCTTTCTAAGTAGGAAGCAATTAGGCCAAAGTTCTTAGGATGCTGGACAAATCTGATGGGGAGGAAAACACACAGAGAAAACCTCATGTTCTGCCATCCAAAATTAAAACCATCACAGTTACCAGAGCTACATTTTGCTAGACCCCTTTTGCAACCTGGTTAAAGGCAACTTCAAATATTAAAAAGGAGGGCTTCAAAATAGCCAAAGCACCCCCGCCCCAGTTTCAAGAAACCCTGCTTGGTCGCCCTGTCAACTTCTGGCATTTAACTGGAGGAAGGGCCGTAGCCCAGTGGGAGAGTCCTGGCTTCACATGCAGAAAGTCCCAGGTTCGAGTCCTGGCATCTCCAGGTGAAAGACTGCTGGTCTGTGCAGACAACACTAAGCTTGATGGGTTGGCTTCGCAGAAGGCAGCTGTGTAGGTTCCTATTAAATCAGCCCTCTAATTCAGAATCACAAGGACTCGAATCTTGTGGGAAAGGCCCTTTAAACTGAGGGGCTGTGCCTACCCCCTTGGCACGCCAAAGATCTCTGGTCCAATCCCTAATCTCCAGGTAGGGCTGGGAAAAGTCTTCCTTGCCTGAACCCCTAGAGAGCTGCTGCCGAACAGTGCAAACAATACTGAGCTGGATGGATTAATGGCCTGGATCATTATAAGGCAGCATTCTGCGTTCCTTTTGCCCGACATCATCTGCAGGGCCTAAAAGTTTACACTCTCATCATCCATCAGGACTAGAAACCTGACCTCTGTTTTGGTTTTTTAATGAAAGGTGAGCATTTCAGGGTTGAATACCAAGCCTGACGACTATACGTCACTTGCATGGCAACCACAGAAGACAAACAACTCTGACAGCTGAATCCAAAGTAATTGTGAGCATTTATTATCAATCTGTGTTTTGTCAATCATTAAGCTGAATAAGCGGCTACGTGAAATGAACCCACTGCTCCTTCAAATAGACCTTTCACAGGGTGAGCCAACAAAATAGAAGTCTTATAATTAACCAGTTTTTCCATTGTGTCCATATGTAGATATTACCGTTCCCAGCTTCAGAACAACCCAGGCTACAAAAGCATTGGTTTGAAGCTGACTTAATAATATATACACTCAGGGACGTGGGTGGCACTGTGGTCTAAACCAATGAGCCTCTTGGGCTTGCCGATCACAAGTTCGGCAGTTCAAATCCCTGTGACGGGGTGAACTCCCATTGCTCTGTCCCAGCTCCTGCCAACCTAGCTGTTCAAAAACATACCAGTGCAAGTAGATAAATAGGCACAGCTATGGTGGGAAGGTAAATGGCGTTTCCATGCACTCTGGTACTCATCATGGTGTTCCATGCGCCAGAAGCGGTTTAGTCATGCTGGACACATGACCCAGAAAGCTGTCTGCGGACAAATGCCAGCCCCCTCGGCCTAAAAGCGGAGATGAGCGCCGCACCCCACAGTCGAATTTGACTGGGCTTAACTGTCCAGGGGTCCTAATAATATACAATTCCCATCTGCCCCGTTCAACCCTACCAACCATCAAGAATGATGGGAGCTGTAGTCCAGCAACACCTGGAGGTGAACAGGTTGCCCATCCCTGATTTAAAAGGAGGCAGAGTTATGCTGGAGGTATCTAGGGGCAGTGAGGGCAAGTGATGGAGGGGAAGTAAAAGCAAGTGATGGTCCAGTTCAGGGAAGGGGAACCTTTATCCCTCCAGGTGTTGCTTGGACTCCGAAGCCCCATTAGCCCCATCTAATGGTCAAGGATGATGGGAGCTGTAGTCCACAGGAGGGCCACAGATTTCCCATTCCTGAATTAGACCATTGCTTGCCTTTTACTGGCCCTAGTTTGACGCCATGCAACAGATTGTTCTACTGTGCAACGCACACCCTTAAAAAACCCCACACAAAATAAATAAAAGTACTTTTCTTTAAAGATCTCCTTCTCGTGGTCTGTCCAGACGTTCATGAACTGCCGGTCCTTGTAGATTTTCATGGGGTCCTCCATCAGCCCGTTCATGTTTATGAACTTCACCCGCCTCTGTTCCGCGTCAAACATCATGGGAGGAATGACCGAGAGCTGGCGCATTTGTTTCTCGTTATTCTGCAAGACCGGAGAAGGAAAAACACACACAAAAATTTTATAGTGAAGTTTCTGTTTACAAGTAATGGACCCCTCAAGTCAGCCAAGACAGAGCCAAAATTGCTTTTTAAAAAGGGGGGGAGGGGGTGTCAGCTCTTGCGGTTACATCTTGGACTTCCTTAGTTACAAGTACAGAAGAAGAAGAAGAAGAAGACGAAGAAGAAGAAGAAACAGGGAAGATGGTGGTGCTTGTTCATGAAAAGCTACCCTTTGCTGAGGATGATTTAAGGGGTTTGCCAATGCTTTAAGAAAATCCAGATTAGGACAGGGAAAACATGCTGTGCTGGACATGGCGTAAGATCAGGCTATAAAAAGCACAGGTTATGGGATGTGTGCACCACGCTGGACTTCAGGATTCGAATCCATGTTCACACAAGCAAGAATGTCCCAGCCATAAGGCTTGCTGCGTTGGTCTGGGCCAGACCCGTCTCTACCCACAAAGCCCCCCTCTGACCAGCCTACCTCAGAAGAGCCCAGTTGGGTCAGGCCAAAGGCCCAGCTAAGGGCACATTCACACCCATACAGTTAAAACACTACGAGATCACTTTAAATATTCAAGGCTTCTTCCAAAGACTCCTGGGAAGTATATTTGTTAAGGATGCTGAGAGTACACGTTAGTACAGTGGTACCTCGGGTTACATACGCTTCAGGTTACAGACTCCACTAACCCAGAAATAGTGCTTCAGGTTAAGAACTTTGTTTCAGGATGAGAACAGAAATTGTGCTCCAGTGGTGCGGCGGCAGCAGGAGGCCCCATTAGCTAAAGTGGTGCTTCAGGTTAAGAAGAGTTTCAGGTTAAGAACGGACCTCCGGAACGAATTAAGTACTTAACCCGAGGTACCACTGTATACCTATTCCCATCCCGGAGCTACAATCCCCAGAGTTCCCTGTGAAGGCAATTATAGCTCTGGGAAGGGACTAGGGGGTCTCCTGACAAAGAGAAGAGGATGGAGCTTGTAAGAATATATCTGGCAAAGGACTCAGTACAAGATGACTGCACCCTCCCCTCTTCCAAATTCAAAGATGCTATGTGTGTCATGTTTTGGTTTTTTATCAGATTGTAAGTCTGGGCAGGCAGGGGACTGTCTTGTTTTCCTTGATCGTATGTAAGCTGCTCTGGGAGCCTTCTCGGCTGAAGAGCAGGGTAAAGACCCTCTAACATAAATAAGAAGCCCGGTTCTCACCTCCTGTTCCGAGAGCCCGTCGATTATCTCCGAGATTTCGTGCTCGCTCCGGGCGATGGTCGCCGAAAGTCCGGTCCCTCTCTGCCCCACCCTGGGGGTGCAACAACAACAACAGAAAGGGAAACCAAAATGAAAAGAAAAAAGTAGCTTTTTTCTGAGAACAGGAAAACAATTGGCAATATCAGGGTGAGGTGTGGCCAGCCAGCCTCTTCAGGGCCGGACAGGACAGAATGCATGCTAGCTTTGGCAAAAGGTGTGAGGAAAAGGTTGCTGTTTTTTAGCTCTCTCCTACATATAAATAGGGGACGCGGGTGGCGCTGTGGGTTAAACCACAGAGCCTAGGACTTGCCGATCAGAAGGTCGGCAGTTCGAATCCCCGCGACGGGGTGAGCTCCCATTGCTCGGTCCCTGCTCCTGCCATCCTAGCAGTTTGAAAGCACGTCAAAGTGCAAGTAGATAAATAGGTACCGCTCCGGCAGGAAGGTAAACGCCGTTTCCGTGCGCTGCTCTGGTTCGCCAGAAGCAGCTTAGTCATGCTGGCCACATGACCCAGAAGCTGTCTGTGGACAAATGCCGGCTCCCTCGGCCAATAAAGCGAGATGAGCGCCGCAACCCCAGAGTCAGCCACGACTGGACCTAATGGTCGGGGTCCCTTTACCTTTTACATATAAATAAGATGAGAACTGGGGATCACCTTAGCAGCAGCAAGAGGGTTGGCCCTATCATGAGGCAGAGTAATGCAGCCGCCTCAGGTGGCAGATAATGGAGGGACAAGGAACAGCGACAAGATTTTGGAGGGCAGAGATGAATGTGCTGTGTGGCCTGCTTTGAAACCCCTATGACAGCCTGCTGCTCTCAAGGGTGGTAAAGAAGGCTATCCTAACACAATGTTGATGCAACTGCAAAACGTCTTGATCCAGCCCGGGGAAGGAGGCCTGAGCCCATTTCAAAGAGCCCCCAACTGACGCGTGAAATTTGCACCACCCTAGGATGTGGGTGGGGTGGCCTCTTCCATTTAAGGTGGCTTTTAAAAGGAGAGGAGGAGAGGAATCACAAAACAGGCAGAAAGAATCCCCAACGGAATTCATTATTTCATTCATTGCAACCCACCTTTCCTCTGAGGAGCTGAAGGTGGCGGACGTGGTTCTCCTCTTCATTTTGTCCTCGACGAGCCTGTGAGGGAGTTTGGGCTGAGAGTGAGTGACTGGCCCGAGATCCCCAACTGAGCTTCCTGGCTGAGTAGGGGGATTTGAACCCTGGTCTCCCAGGTCCTAGTCCAGCACGCTAACCACTGCACCACACTGCCTCTCCGGCACCGCTCTGTGATATGGCCCTCTGATCAACGTCCCACTCAGGAGGCACCACCCAGGTGCTGTTGGGGGAAATCAGAAGGCTGGACCAGATCGGCCTTTGCCAGCCTGGTGCCCTCCAGACCAGTTGGACCAGAACTCCCATTTACCTCTGAAACCGCTCCTGTTGCTCCCTCTGCTTCCGGATTTCGGGGAACTGCTTCTCATAATACTCGCGGGTCTTGCTCTCCTTTGCCTTCCGGCGGGGGTTGTTCTCTATGCGGTCCACTTTCTTCTCCCAGGCTTCCATCAGCTGATCGTAACGCTGACAGATTTTCTGCTCCTGGTTAATTCCACACACAGCCCCCCCCCCAATTTCTGGATTAAAAAAAGCTCTCTCTCGCACAACGCTAGAATGCCACTGCGTGACACGAAACTGAAAAGATGGCAGCTTCAGCAGGGCATACAGACCTGGTTCACAAATACTGCTAAACCATGGTTAGCGTAAACCATCATTAAAACTGAGGCACCTTGGAGCCCATCACTTAAACCTGGGTTTGTCACATCACAGGATACTTAAAAGCATCAGGGAGAACAGGTGATCCTTGACAGCAGCTCGAATTTTTCGCCGCTGTTCACCCATGGCTCTGTATACTTGGTGATGGCTCCTTAACCATGGTTAAGGAGCAGGTCTGAGTTTCCACTTAATGCTAAGCTATGGTTAATACCAACTAAAGTTTATAAGCCAGATACAAATCCTTGGCTAATGATTAATCTTAAAACAAGCTGACAAGCCATAATTAAGGTACTGATCTGGGTTCTCACATAATGCTAAGTCATGATTTAATATAGTTTAATAATCCACAGTTTAGCATTATGTGCAAACCAGAAATGCACCAAGCCGCCTAATTTTGCCCTGTTTCAGCTTCACTGGTGCTCAATCAGAGCTCTGCTTCGTTTTTAACAAAGAACACACAAAATCAAATGGTTGGTAATTTCGTAGGCACTTCTCATATAAAACACACCCTTTTTGATGCATCCTAGTGTAGCTAAATTCCATTCATTTTTTATTTCATCGAGTGAGCTAGCATGTCTTAATGTCACAGTCAGCTTAGTCACACCCAAATTTAATAGCTTCCATACTTAGGGGCATTTCTCTTACTTGTGGGGCTTGGGGTGCTGAGTTCTGAGCCCAGAAAGGAGAGCCATCTGTAAGGTTTGGGTATTTGCCACCTATGCCCACTTATAGGTAGGTGAATGACGTGTGCTGCGCTTTGGGTATAAAGGCCAACTCTCAGCACCAGCGGCGTAGCGTGGGTTGTCAGCACCCGGGGCAAGGCAAGTAATTTGCGCTCCCTAACCCGGGGCAAGGCAAGTAATTTGCGCTCCCTAACCCCTAACCTGCCGCCGCTGCCAGCTTCTTCTTGCTGCTGCCTGGTCTGGTTTGGTGTGGTTCTCTCCCGCGCTCAGCGCTGCGCTGGGCGGCCGCTGCACTGTCCCTCCCCCAGATAGTCCCTCGCCCTCTCTCCGCACCGCATGCCTGGCACCCACCCCCTCCACAGTGGGCGGCGACCCGGCGGCTCGGATCGGATTCGCACAGCCAGCACTGCGGTGAGTGAGAGAGAGTGAGTGAGCCAGGTAGGGGCAGAGAGCTGCGAGTGCGAGTGCGCCCCCCCAGATGTTGCGCCCGGTGCGGCCGGCCCCCCCTGCACCCCCCACGCTACGCCACTGCTCAGCACCAAAACAAATACCCTCGTAACTGACGAATGACAGCGAGTTTTGGGGTGCGTTTTAAGGGGAGGGAAAAGACAGCCTGTGCTAACAACAAGCTAACCGGCCGCTCCCAAAAATTTATGTGCAGGGGGACAAAAAATAAACAAATAAATAGATCCATACCCTCTGTTTCCTGGCGTGATTCCTTCTCTTGAAAAAGAGGATCAGTTTTTTTCTCATGACTTGGTTCCTAACAAAAAAAGAGCATGAAGGGCATAAGAAGAGAGCTTGGCTGCTGGATCTGGCCAAAGGGGGCCCACTGAGTCCAGCATCCCATCTTCACAGGGGCCAACCAGAGGCACACCCTCCCATGGGAAGCCTGCAAGAGGGACATCCCAATTTGCGGTCCCTAGCAACTAGGATTCAGAGATATCCTGCCTCTAGCTGGATCAGGCCAGTAGCACATCTAGTCCAGTACAGTGGTACCTCGGGTTAAGTACTTAATTCGTTCCTGAGGTCCGTTCTTAACCTGAAACTGTTCTTAACCTGAAGCACCACTTTAGCTAATGGGGCCTCCTGCTGCCGCCACACTGCCGGAGCACAATTTCTGTTCTCATCCTGAAGCAAAGTTCTTAACCCGAGGTTAGCGGAGTCTGTAACCTGAAGCGTATGTAACCTGAAGCGTATGTAACCTGAAGCGTATGTAACCCAAGGTACCACTGTATCCTGTTCTCAAAGTGGCCTGGCAGCAGGATCTAAACACTCTCTCCCGCTGCGCTTTCCAGCAACTGGAAATATTCAGAGGCAGAGCATAGCCATTGTAGCTGGTAATAATAATAATAATAATAATAATAATAAATAATAAATTTTATTTATACCCCACCCTCCCCAGCCAAGACGGGGGTGTCAGGGCGGCTAACACCAGGTATAAAAACAATTGATTAAAATACAACTTAAAAACAAGATTAAAGTACAACATTAAAATGCAGCCTCATTTCAGTAGAAACTCAAATCAAAAACTTTTTGGGGATGAAAACGTCAAGTCTTCACCAAGGCCAACTATCCAGACTGGTCCTACATGGGCCAGAAAAAAGCCAGGGAAGTCCCCAAATAGGAGTTCCATCACAGAAGGAAAAGGAAAAAGGAAAGAGGGGAAATGGATCAAGTTGATTCCAAGCCAAAGGCCAGGTGGAACAACTCTGTCTTACAGGCCCTGCGAAAAGAAATCAGATCCCGCAGGGCCCTGGTCTCATGAGGCAGAGCGTTCCACCAGGCCGGAGCCAGTGTTGAAAAGGCCCTGGCCCTGGTTGAGGCTAATCTGACTTCCTTAGGGCCCGGGACCTCTAGGGTGTTGCTGTTTATGGACCTTAAGGTCCTCCGTGGGGCATACCGGGAGAGGCGGTCCCGTAGGTACGAGGGTCCTAGGCCGCGAAGGGCTTTAAAGGTCAAAAGCAGCACCTTAAATCTGACCCTGTACTCCACCGGGAGCCAGTGCAGCTGGAAAAGCACTGGGTGAATATGCTCCCATGGCAGGGACCCCGTGAGGAGCCTCACTGCAGCATTCTGCACCCACTGGAGTTTCTGGGACAGCTTCAAGGGCAGCCCCGCGTAGCTCCGGAGAGCTTTATTCTCCTCCATGAATTTGTCCAATCCTCTTTTTTTAAAGTCTTTACAACAACAAAACCCCCAAACTAAACAAAAACCAAGAAAAAAGAGAAGGGGAGGAATACAAAGTCATCTTTCACAGGTAAATCTTGACTTGTCCCACACAGAGAAAGGTAGGCCCTCCGAGCTCCCACCTGGGAGCCTTCCTTTCTCTTTCCATCCTCCCACCCCGGGAGATCCTCCCTTCCCTTTCTCAACGAACCATCACCTTCCTCTGCTCCTTAACATGCAGAGGACCACACAAAATACAAAAGACCAGAGCAGAGCAGGAAAAGTAAAGAGAGCCAAAAGATAAGAATACAGGACCTGTATTTTAATCAACTGTTTTTTTAAAAAAAATTTTTACTGTATTTTATATTTGGTGTTAGCCGCCCTGAGCCCAGTCTTGGCCGGGGAGGGCAGGGTATAAATTTAAAATTTTTTTTTATTATTAATTAGTGGTACCTTGGTTCTCAAACGCCTTGGTACTCAAACAACTTGGAACCCAAACACTGCAAACCCGGAAGTAAGTGTTCTGGTTTGTGAACTTTTTTCGGAAGCCAAATGTGCTCCGTTTTTGAGTGTTACGCTTCCGATTTGAGTGTTACGCTGCGGTCTGTCCTTTTTTGCTATTAATTTTGCGTTTTTGTTTTTGCGGCTCTTTTTCGTTTTGTTTTTGTGACTGTGTGGAGCTACTGATGGACTGATTGTGTGACTGCAGTACATTGTTTACTGCTTTCAGTTTATGGATCCATGGCCAAATTTTAAATTTTAACCCGGTTAAATTCATGTTAAACGGCTGTTTTAGGGATTGTTTTTAAAAGTCTGGAACGGATTCATCTGTTTTTGCATTACTTTGCATTGCCTTGGTTTTTGAAATGCTTTGGTTCCGGAATGGATTAAGTTTGAGAACCAAGGTACCACTTTATTAAAGGAATGAAAAGGAAAAGAAAGATTTCTTTAAAAGAGAGAGAAGTGAGTAAAAAGGACTTCTCACTATCCATCTCTCAGTTGCATATACAAGAGTCCAACCATCTTTCAAAGCCATCCAGGCTGGGGAACCATCATGTTGGTGGTGATGCGAGGAACTTACGTTTTGATGTTTTCATGGTACACCTTTGTGTCCGACGGCTGGTTGTAGAGCGGCTGCGGAGCAGGGGGTGGAAAGAAAACAAGGTAAGAAGCACAAGGAATCGTGGAACTGTAGCGTCGGGTGGGGTCCAAAGAGTTGTCTGGCCCAACCCCTTGCAAAGCCAGAGCCACAGCACAGAACACATCAGGGCAAGCTTTTTTTTGTTTAATAGCAAACCTCACTAAGAGGGCATTTCAAGCACTGCCACGCATGTGTGGCAGGCACAAAGCCAGCACAGCCAGGAACACCCGCCCGCCCTGGAAAGCTGGGCCAGGGCGTTCCAGTTCAAAGGAAGTTCATGACCCACCAAGACACTTAGTGCCCTCCCAGATCTGGAGAGCTCCCAACTCACTGGGAAGCGGGGCCCAAGAAACTGTGGGGAGAATCCCCACCCCACCCCTGCGCTGGAAGAGCTAAAAGCAAGTTTGAGAAAGAGACACACATGGAAAGGGCACAAGAGCTATCGGGTTGCTCACCAGTTCGACTTTGGGGCCGAGGCCTTCGAAGATCTTGTGGGCTTCTTCGGCCTTTTTCTGCAAAACCAGGTTGGGGAGAAGAAAGGCATCATTGGATGGCCCAGAAAATCAGCAAGGTGATATATATACACCCATGTATGTAGACAGAGATATGTACACACGTTTCAGTAAATGGATATAGATATACACCATAAAAGCAAAGTAAGATCCTAGTCCTCATGGTTCCGAATAAAGGGTTGAAGCAGGAACACAAGAAGCCACCTTGGTCTGAGTCAGGTCCCAGGTTCAGTTCCCACAATTGCCAGGCAAAACTGGGAAAAGGCAAGTCCTGCCTGAGATCCTGGACAGCACCTGCCAATCAGTTTAGACAATGCCGATCAATGGGCTGATTCAGCAGAAGTATGCCTGGAGAGCTCAGCTGGTTTAGCTCCAAGGTTGCAGGTTCAATCCCCATATGGACTCCATGATTCTAGGACAGTGGTCAGCAAGCTTTTTCAGCAGGGGGCCAGTCCACTGTCCCTCAGACCTTGTGGGGGGCCGGACTATATTTTGAGGGGGGGGGATAAACTATGCCCCACAAATAACCCAGAGATGCATTTTAAATAAAAGCACACATTCTACTGATGTAAAAACACCAGGCAGGCCTCACAAATAACCCAGAGATGCATTTTAAATAAAATAACACATTCTACTCATGTAAAAACACGCTGATTCCCAGACCGTCCACGGGCCAGATTTAGAAGGCGATTGGGCCGGATCCGGCCCCCGGCCCCTAGTTTGCCCATGGTGTACACACACACCAGGGGTTTCTACGGATAGGCAGAGGTGTACACACAGAGAGAGAGGTTTCAATATAAATAGATGGGCTTACACACAGAAAGAGGTTTCTATGGATAGATGTGTATGGAAATACACAGTTTCAACAGATAAGGTGGGTCTAGACGGAGAGTTCTCTATGGGTAGATAGATGTGGGCACCCACAGATTTTGATAGATATAGATTATGTTTATACGCAGATAAGTTTCTATGGATAGATAGACAGATATGTACACCCACACAGGTTTAAATGGATATAGATAGCTGTCTATAGACAAACACACACATGCTCCCTCCTTCTGTCTGTCCCTTAATCTAAGACATAGCACTGGGGCACTTAAGAGAAAATACACACACACAAACATATAGATATATAGCTAGATACAAACACACACACATATATTAAGGAAACATTTCACACAACATTCTGAGAGCAAAAATATTTTCTAAGGAGCGTTGTCCATCCCAAACCCAGTTCCATTTCTGCCCTGGTGGGGGAAGTGTTTCCTATTTCTTTTATCCCCTGCCCAACCCTGGTTCTTCACCACCGAGATGCAAAGCTCCCCCTCAACGCTTCAGTGCTAAAATAGGTTGTTGTTGATGTTGATGATGACGATGATGGAGGGGAAGTCAGACATTAAAGGTCTACCATGCCTGAAGGGCCAGGAGGCTGCTTGGATACCTGCACTTGGACTCAAGGGTTTCCTTGGTATCCAAAGAGCTTTGGGATCCAAATTTTAAGGCCTTGCGTCCTGGCCAAAATATCCCTCCCCCAAGACCAGCTGAACTTTCCAGCTGAAACGGAGGTTATTCGCGCTGACCTCGCCTTCCTCTTTGACCGCATTCTTCTCCATGGAAATGGCTCTCGGTTGCACAACAGGGAGAATAGAGATAGCTCTCTCTCACACACACAAACACACACACACACACACACACACACACACACACACACACACAGGTTACAGCCAGGCCTGTGTACATTCAGTGTCGCCACCACCATGTTGCATCAGGCAGGAGTTTGGCAACAGACACAGAGCACAGTTCCCACAGCTGGGCTCAAAAGATCGGGGATTAAAGCAGTCAGAGAGGTGGCTGGGTGGAATGTCCGGGGAGGGGGCTTCACGGCCCACCTGCCCCTCAGGTGACTAGCAAACGCGGAATGGATTACACCAGTGGATCTCAAAGTGGGCAGCACAGCTCTCTAGGGGGCGGTGGGATTGCATGGGGGGCCACTAAGAGGCAATGGAGTGCTTGAGGTTTAAATGCCTCTCGGACTTTAAAAAGCTGGTGTCACTGGACTGAGTACACCAATTGTGATGACTTAATTAAACTAAATAGTTCTAATTGGATTTTGAATCAATGTGCAGTTAATTGTGACTGTTTTGAATTTTATTGTGCTATTATGTTCCTTATTGGGGACGCGGGCGGCACTGTGGGTTAAACCACAGAGCCTAGGACTTGCCGATCAGAAGGTCGGCGGTTCGAATCCCCGCGACGGGGTGAGCTCCCGTTGCTCGGTCCCTGCTCCTGCCCACCTAGCAGTTTGAAAGCACATCAAAGTACAAGTAGATAAATAGGTACCGCTCCGGCGGGAAGGTAAAGAGCGTTTCTGTGCGCTGCTCTAGTTCGCCAGAAGCGGCTTAGTCATGCTGGCCACATGACCCGGAAGCTGTACGCCGGCTCCCTCGGCCAGTAAAGCGAGATGAGTGCCTCAACCCCAGAGTCTGTCACGACTGGACCTAATGGTCAGGGGCCCCTTTACCTTTACCTAACTAGACAAGTAGCAGACTTGAATTGCAAAAGCAACCATGAGCTCAGTTCGGTTATGGCACAGAAAATGAATGTTCTCTGGTTGGAATGCTGAACTGTTGAAGTGTGAGTGTGTAAGTTTGTTTGTGTGTTGCATGTAGCTCTACTTTGAGCTTGTATAAGAATAATTGTATAAGAATAATGTTAAAATCCCAAATTTATTTTACAAATACCAAGGCACATGGTCACTCAGTGCCATCAGTATATGCAAATGTATAGAACCTTTGTTCACAATAAAAATGGAACTGGCTGGCGAATACTTTTATTTTTTATAAATCTTTACTATTTGCAAAGGGAATCTTTGGTTCGCCAGAAGCTGCTTAGTCCTCCTGGCCACATGACTGTACGCTGGCTCCCTCAGCCAATAAAGCGAGATGAGCGCTGCAACCCCGGAGTCAGTCACGACTGACCTAATGGTCAGGGGTCCCTTTACCTTTTTATGTTCCTTAGTGGGTCACACAAACCGCTATTTAAATAATGCTTTTTAAGAGGCAGGGCAGGGGACAATGGGGGTGAGTTTATGGAACCAAGGGGGTCGTGCACGCAAAAAGTTAGGGAACCACAGGATTACGCTATATCCTGGGATGACAACACACACTTTCCTTGCTCGGAAAGATACCAGAAAAGAGTTGGGCACTGGAGCATCTGGCTGACCGGTGCTTAAAAAGCCTCTGGAATATACCAGGGGTGAGGAACCTGTGTCCCTCCCTGCAAATGTAGCCTTCCAGATCCCTGACCAATGGCTGAGCCGGCAGGGGCTGATGGGAGCAGGAGACCAGCAACATCTGGAGGACTGCATCTTCCTAAATGCAAAATTTATCTATCATTCTTATTAGTCTTATTATAGTGAACGGATGGAGGGGAACGTCCCAACAAATACACCTTTTTACAGTGGTACCTCGGGTTACGAACTTAACTCGTTCCAGAGGTCCGTTCTTAACGCGAAACCGTTCTTAACCTAAGGCGCGCTTTTGAGAATGGGGCCTCCAGCTGCCGCCACCACGCGATTTCCGTTCTCATCCTGGGGCAAAGTTTGTAACCCAAGGTACTACTTCTGGGTTAGCGGAGTTTGTAACCTGAAGGGTTTGTAACCCGAGTTACCACTGTATTCAGCTTTGAGCAAGCCCAAAACTTGTGGAACTCTGGCCATGTGCTTTGCAGACGAGAAGCTTAAAGCCTGCTTCAAAATGTTGCCCTGGAAGCTCTTGCAAAGCTGAACTTGGAATAAAGAAATGACTTCTGCTATATACAGCGGTACCTCGGGTTACAGACGCTTCAGGTTACAGACTCCACTAACCCAGAAATAGTACCTCGGGTTAAGAACTTTGCTTCAGGATGAGAACAGAAATCGTGCAGTTCCGGGAGGCCCCATTAGCTGAAGTGGTACCTCAGGTTAAGACCAGTTTCAGGTTAAGAACGGACCTCCAGAACGAATTAAGTTCTTAACCCGAGGTACCACTGCACACAGGGTGCACTTACTCTTGGGAACTCATGAAGACAACCTCGTTCCATAGAAGAAGAAGAAGAAAAGTTTGGATTTGATATCCTGCTTTATCACTATCCAAAGGAGTCTCAAAGCGGCTAACCTTTCCTTTTCCCTTCCTCCCCCACAACAAACACTCTGTGAGGTGAGTGGGGCTGAGAGACTTCAGAGAAGAGTGACTAGCCCAAGGTCACCCAGCAGCTGCATGTGGAGGAGCAGGGAAGCGAACCCGGTTCCCCAGATTACGAGTCCACCGCTCTTAACCACTACACCACACTGGCTCTCGCCATAGAAAACAAGGCAGTCTCTGGTGCAGCACGAAACTCACTAGCCTAGCGAAAGCAGGAGTGCAACATAGCCCAACAACAAACCGCAGTTTGTTAGGGATCCTGGCTTGTTAGGGAGCCAGGGGTTGCCACTCCCCACTCACAGACCCCTTCCTCATACTTATAAGGTTTGCCTTTCTCTCCCTTGAAAAGCACATAGAGCTGAAGGAGGAAGTTGGAAGAGCGGCTCTCTTTCCCACTTCCTCTTTCTGCTCTACGTGCTTTCAAAAGTTCGGATTAATTCTCCTGGACCAGGCTCTGGGAAAGCAAAGTGTGTTTCTGCATCCACATTCTCTCTTTCCATCTCTCAGAGGGAGGGAAGAGGTGGGGCCAGGGGGGGTGGGACTCAAGGCACTTGCTCAAAAATCCAAGCCATGAGCCTAAAAAGACCAGCAACAACCCGCACTTCTGGGTTCAGACATTAATAGGAACTGGCGGATTCCGGGTTCGCTCATCCCAGGGAAGGTGCAGTCAATTGGCATGCGAAATGAAAGCACACTAGGCCACCAACCCCAGCTCATCACAACATGCAAACACGGGAATCCTCTCTCTCGCGGGCACAAGTAAGAACTGGTGCCCGGTACAAATCCCCGCGTCAAATATAAAAGAGACTTTAAAAAGGGGGGTGAGAGAAGCAAGTGTTACCCGATTCTCATCATAAATAATCTGGACGATGCTGCGGTGCTTCTGTTCCACAGGGGGAGGGGAGACGGGTCTCTCCGGCTCAGGGGGCTTTGCAGATTCTTCCTCGAGTTGTTGCTAGGAGACAAAAAAAGCGATGGGGGGGGGGGGAGAGAATCAGCCATCTGTACCAAGGTCCTTGCTCTCACCGGGAATGAATCACCAGAGAGGGAGGGAAAGCCAGCCTCTGAATCAACAGTTTGCTGCAAGGTGCAAATTTGTAAAGGTAGGAACGAGGGACAAAGAGATTGCAGAGCCACCAGGCTGTGCCAGTCACAAGGCTGCAGAGTATTTTTGCTTTTGAACTTCAGAAAAAAGAGACTTAAAAATAACCATGCAGAGGGAGACTAAAAAGTCTACACCAGGAAAAATTGGGTTTGGTAAACCAGGGGTGAAGCAAACAATCAAATGCTTTGCTTTGCCTACTCCACGTGTTGCCAGTGTGGAACCTCCCCTCCTGTTGTTGGGACTCCAGTACCCATCCGTCCCTGACCACCGACCGGGGTGCGCTGGCTGGGGCTGATGGGAATTGGGGTCCAATGTCAGCAGGAAAGCCACAGAGATTCTCCACCCCCTGGTGTGGAAAAGAATATGTTAGTGTTTCTCAAACTTGTGTCTCCAGCTGCTGCTGGACTACAACTCCCATCATCCCTAGCTAGCAGGATCAGGAGGGCAGGGATGATGGGAGTTGTAGTCGAACAACAGCTGGAGACCCAAGTTTGGGAAACTCTCTAGCATCTCCTGTTAGAACAGGGAGAGGAATGCAGAAAGCTGCCTTATCCTGAATTAGACCACTGGTCCATCAAGCACAGTACTGTCAATGCTGGAATTACTTCTTTTAAAACAATTTTTAGGTTGAGTTGCATTTAAAGTTTGCTTTTTTATCAGTATTTTTTAAACAAACATTTATATTGCTTTTCTGCAGAAAACCACTTGCGGTTTGCGACGGTTAAATGGCATATAAATATACGATTACGATTAAACTTCATTTAACTCCCGGGAAGACTCTCAAAGTGGCATCACAATGCATACAAAGCTTGTCTATTTACGGGACCGCCTCGCCTGGTATGCGCCGCAGAGGACCTTAAGGGATCCCACAGCTAATTCTCCCCTGGTCTCCTCGCTGGCCCAAATAGGACTAATTTAGCCAGCTAGCCCTGGTGATCATGTAATGTTTATTGGATGGATTTCCCCCCTAAATTGATTTTTGCATTCTGAATTTATTGTTATTCACGTTTTATGCTGTTTTTTTGTTGCATCAATTAAGTGTTTTAAATTTGTTGTTAACCGCCCTGAGCCCGGTTTTCTGAACCAGGAAGGGTGGGGTATAAATAAAAAAATATTATTATCATCATCATCATCATCATCTAAGACAAATAAATAGACACCCTTCTGCTGGCTCCGGGGTGGCTAGCCTGCAGTCCCCTCCAGATGTTGCTAGACTACAACTCCCATCATCCCTGGGAGCTTGATGGGAAGTTTGGAGTCCAAGAACATCTGGAGGACCACAACATCTAGAGGCTCACAGATGTTCCCCACGCCTGCTCTACAGCCAGATCCCCGGTTCGACTAACCTTTTGTTGATTCAGCCAGATCCCATCAACAGGAACGCCAGCCCCATCCTCTGCTACCCCACCCCTGCCCACCTGCTCTGCCTCCACCCACCTGCAGCCTACCTGACCTACCTGCAGCATCCTCTCATCGGCCAAAGGCTTCCCTGCCCCCCATCCCATCTCTTCTCTGCCAAGAGACTTCCACACACACATTCCTAATCCAGCAGGCCTAAGGGTGGGTGTGATCCCCACTCCCTGATCCGGCGACTCACTTGCTTCTTCTTCAGCTTCAGGATCTGCTGTTCCACTTTGGCGATCTCCCGGTCCACCCGGTCCATGCTCTGGATCAGCTCCTCCTTCGACAGTTTGGACGGAGACGCATTCTGGTCATCTCCGCAGGGCTGGCCTGAGAGTGGCGATGGCGGCCCGTCATGCTTGCCTCCAAAAGCTGACTCCTGGGGAGAAAGGAGAAATATATTTGTTTTGTTAGATTTATATACCGCCCTTCATCCGAAGATCCTCAGGGCAGTTTACAAGATAAAAATACAGGATAAAAACAAACAAAAAAATAGTTACCATATATTTTTAATAAAAAAAAAAACTCCCCGCCCTTCCACAAACACATTTGAAAGGCCGTAGAATATTAATCAAACAAAAGCCTGGTTCAAAAGGAAAGTTTTTGCCTGGTGCCTAAAGATATGTAATGAAGGCGCCAGGTGAAGGTCCCTGGGAAGAGCATTCCACAAACAGGGAGCCACTACAGAAAAGGCCCCGTTCTTGTATTGCCATCCTTCAGACTTCTTGCAGAGGAGGCAAACAAAGAAAGGCCTCAGATGACGATCACAGAGTCCAGGTCGGTTCGTACAGATAGAGGCGGTCCCTGAAATATGGCAGTCCTGAGCCGTTTAAGGCTTTATAGGTTAAAACCAGCACTTTGAATTGGGCCTGGAAGCTAACTGGCAATGATTGCAGTTGGGCCAGGATCGGTGTAATATGCGCAAACCGTCTTGCTTCAGAGAGCAACCCGGCTGCTGAATACTGCACTAGCTGAAGGGCCCTAGCCCTGAGCCACAACCGCTGCCCTTCAGTGTCCCAAGTCTACCCAAGTCTGCAGCAGAGACGTAGCGAGAAAGGGCCATTGCTCAGGAGTAGAGCCCGGCCTCATGAGCAGAAAGCCGCACGTTCAATCCTTGGCATCTTCAGGTATGCCTGAGAAGCGACTCCCCCCATGAAAACCTGGAAAGCCGCAGCCAGTCAGTGCAGACAATACTGAGATAATTGGACCAATGGTCTGACTCGGGGTAACACAGCTTCCTATGTTCCTCTGAGACTCCTTTGGCAGAGGAGCTCTGAGCTTCCTAGAGCGGGCTCCCCTTGTCACTGGCTCTGGCGCCACCTACTGTTGGGCTCCCTGACTCCAGCCCTACCAGTCCAAAAGGACATCAGGCACCGCTGTACAGCCGATGCCTCAAACAGAGCAAAAAGGCAGGACTTGGCGGCGGCCTCTCCCCAGCCGGCGTTACCTTCTTCAAGTCTGACGAACGCAGCCCATCCTGCAGCTGGTGGGACAGCGGCAGGACCGTTGCGGCGCTGACCCGTTGGTAGTGGGAGTCGGAAACCTGGTCCAAGCGCGGCCTCTTCGAATCCAGCGCATCATGATCAGCTTGCGACGAGCCGGGGTGGAACTGGGCCTCGTAGCCAGATCTTCTCTCCTGAGGCCTGAGAGGCAGAGGAAATAAGTGCAATGGCATACCCACCAGCTGTCCCAGGGAGTGTTCCAATTTACTTAGTAAACCACAGCCCCGTTTTTGCACATCTGGGGTGGGCGGGGGTGTTTTCACAGAATCGCAGCGTCGGAAGGGAAATTAAGAGATCGCTGCGTCCAACCCCCTGCTCAATTTGGGGATCTGCAATGCTGGACACAGAGGCAACACCCCTGGCGAGGGGCCGCCCAGTCTCTGCTGAAATATCGCTGACGCTCAAAAACACGGCAGAGCCTTTAATCCGGCCCGTTTAAGCATCCTTCCGTCAGCAGTTCCAGAGGGGAGGTTCCAAAATAAAATCCCCTATTATGAACGCAAATGCCCCCGTGAATCCGGAGAGGCAGAACCGACAGCTCATGTTCTTACTTACTGCTCCTTTTATTAAGTTATATCATAATAATAATAAATTTTATTTATACCCTGCCCTCCCCGGCCATAGCCAGGCTCAGGGCAGCTAACACCAGTAAAATTACAGTAAAAACATAATAGGGGGAAAAAACCAATTTAAAATACAGGTTAAAATGCAATTTAAAATGCAGCCTCATTTTAAAAGTAGCCCATAGATCAAAACCATAAGGGGAGGGAAACATAAGGGTCAGACTGAGTCCAAACAAACAGCTCTGTCTTGCAGGCCCTGCGGAAAGATGTCAAGTCCCGCAGGGCCCTAGTCTCTTGTGACAGAGCGTTCCACCAAGTCGGGGCCAGTACTGAAAAGGCCCCGGCCCTAGTTGAGACCAATCTAACCAATCTAAATTTTTTTTTTTAACTTTGGAAAAAGGATTATGTGGAAACCTGCAACCGGACTGGTGCAGCAGATTGGAGCGGTTGAGTTGACGCATATAGGGAAAGGTGATATGATCAGGTAACAATAGGTCAGAGATCGAGGGTGCCCTACCTGTCGGAGCCAGGGTGATATTCAGACAGCAAAGAGGGCCGCCTCCGAAGCTGTTGCTGCTGCTGCTGCAGGAGCTGGGTGGCCTGGCTGACTTCCAAGTGAGAAGGGCGGAAGTCAGGAACAGCAAACTCCTACAAGATAAAAAGTGGGGGGGGGGGGAGGTTATTTTGTCAGTATTTTTTACAAAGAAACAATGAACAGCCCCAACCTAGGAAAAAGAATAATAGAATTGTAGAGTTGGAAGGGACCCCAAGGGTCATCTAGTCCAACCCCCTGCAATACAGGAATCTCAACTAAAGCGTCCATAATAATAATAATAATAATAATAATAATAATAAAAAATAATAATAATAATAGATTTTATTCATACCCCACCCTCCCCAGCCAAGACCGGGCTCAGGGTGGCTAACACCCAATATAAAAACAAATTGATTGAAATACAACTTAAAAACAAGATTAAAATACAACATTAAAACATTAAAATACAGCCTCATTTCAATGGAAACTCATGACAAGATGGCCGTCTAACCTCTTCTTTAAAACCCCCAAGGAAAGAGAGTCCGCCACCTCCCGAGGAAGTCTGTTCCCCTGCAAGTTGTGGGCTCCCGAGAGCAGCGCCTTCTAGGGCAGCCTAACCCCAGATGTCGTTTATTTTTATTTTATTTTGCATACCACCTTTTACTCCAAGGAGCTCCAGCTGGCATACGTAGCTCTCCCCCCTCCCATTTTATGATCACAACATCCCTGTGAGGTAGGTTAGGCTGAGAGTCAGTGATTGGCCCAAAGTCACGCCCAGTGAGCTTCATGGCTGAGTGGGAATTCGAACCCTGCTCTCTCTGTCAGGTCACAGTCCAGCATTCTTCACCGTTACGCCCATCAGACCCTGGCTGCAATGGCCAACGTTTGGGGTGTCTGAGATGGGGCTTTGGTCACAACAGTGTCCGGAACAGGCGCCGGGGAACTTCTGGCCCTCCAGAAGTTGCTGAACAACCCCCATTATCCCTGGCCACTGGCTATCACACTCTCTGGGGATGATGGGAGTTGTAGTCCAGCAACCTCGGGGGGGGGGGCGGAGTTCTCATGCTTTGAACATCTAGACGGGAACCGGGGCTCGTATCATCAGCTCCGCCAAAGTGACCTCCTGCCCCTGAACTGTTACTGTTCCAGTCACTCATTGTAAGAACTACAATTTTACTTTAAGAAATTGCCTTTGCTTTCCCCCTCTTCTGCCCCCATCCCCGTTTTCTTTCTTTGCCGAGTCTTTTAGATCATAAAGCCTGAAGGCAGGGACTGTCCGGTTTTACTTGATAGTACGTAAGCTGCTCTGGGAGCCTCTGGCCGGATCCTGCAGGGCTCCTCTAATGTACTTACGACGCACGGTTGGCACGCCAGCCACCTGCCTGGTCAAACATTGACAACTGACCAGCTATTCTGCTCTCAAGGTTGAAGAACCGAGCTGCCCCAACCAGGAAGAACCTTTCGTTTCTTTTGGAAGGAGAAGGACGAGGAGGAGGAGGAGGAAGAAGAAGAAGAGGAGGAGGAGGAGGAGGAGGAGGAGGAGGAGGAGGAAGGGACATACTTTGCTCCCCTTGTAACACAGACACAGAGGTTCACGTGAGCTGCTAAGAACTGGGCCTGCCGCAACCCACGCCTCTAGCTCCCTGGTCCGAGGGTTGGCACAGAGGTCAACTGGCTGCTCAAATATTGACAGTTACTTGAGGATGGTTTTTCGAAGGAGCCACGAGGCTGGCAATAATTAAGGAACTGGCCTCCTTAGCACAACCGCTTTCAAGAAAGCTGAAGGGTTGGTGGGTTGTTGCTTTTCAAATGACCCGTGTTTTCTTTGCTTCAATTTGTTCATTTTATCCATTTACTTTCTCTCTCTCTCTCTCTCTCTCTCTCTCTCTCTCTCTCACACACACACACACACACACACATAGATATAGATATACACACACACACATACACATACACATATACATATACCGTACTTTTCCATGTATAAGACGAGGTTTACTCTAAAATAATGTTAAAAACGAGGCTGCATTTTAATGTTTCCATATTTTAATGTTGTATTTTAATCTTGTTTTTAAGTTGTATTCATTCAACTTGTGTTTATTATTGCTTGTGAGCCGCCCTGAGCCCGGCCTTGGCTGGGGAGGGCAGGGTATACATAAAAATTATTATTATTATTAAAAATCAGGGGTCGTCTTATACACGTATAGTGCAGGGGGGGGGATGGGTTATTGGTTGCAGCCGCAAATATGTTATACACAGAAAAATACGGTACACACACATATAATTAAATTTTCTGTTTTACAATTTGAAATACACATTTAAACATCCTTAAAATATCAATGACCTCCCTTCCTCTCTTTCCATGGTTCATTTTGCATATCATAAATCCCTGCATATTTTACAGAAACCAAACCATTCAGTATTCCATTCTTACATCCATCAAAACTTACACTGTTGAATTTATCTTAATGCTGCCAACGTTTTCAAGTGTACACCATTCCTCCCCCCCCGTGTATTCAATAAACGTTTATCTGTTTACTTTGTAGACTGTCTGCTCCTCCAGCCTCTCCTGACCTGTCATCATCATCATAGCTACTCTTGTCATACATCTTCCTGAGCTCAGGGAAGGGAAACCATTGGCTTAAATTATTCTAATAAATACTACTGGCTGTAGCTTTGCATACAGACGTTCCCAGGTTTGATCCCCAATAGCACCTTCAGGGGGGGCTGTAAATGTCCCCCTAGACCAGGGGTCAGCAAACTTTTCCAGCAGGGGGCCAGTCCACTGTCCCTCAGACCTTGTGGGGGGCCGGACTATATTTTGAAAAAATAAATAAATGAACGAATTCCTATGCCCCACAAATAACCCAGAGATGCATTTTAAATAAAAGGGCACCTTCTACTCATGTAAAAACACGCTGATTCATGGACCGTCCGCGGGCCAAATTGAGAAGGCGAATGGGCCGGATCCATTTCTCTCTCTTTTTTTTTAAGATAATATTTATTCAGAATTTTGAAGATTACAAAGAGAAAAAAGAAAAAAAGTAAAAAAGACAGAAAAAGCACAATCATTTTAAAAAAAGAGAAAAAAAACAAAAATACCAAAAAAAGCAGATTAAACCTTTACATAACTTTCTTCCTTTACTTATTTCCTTGACCTCCTCACACCTCCCATTTTTGTATTCTAATTCAAATTGTTATTTCAGCAAATCCTTCCAACCTTGTTTTTATCTTAATAATTTGATTTAATATATTGTAGTTTTACATTCACTCTTTCGTCAATTCATTTTTACTTAAATCCTTTATATCATTTCTACCAAAGCCATATAATTTTCTTTTTCCAACATCTTTCTAACAATCCTTAATTTTACAATATTTTTGAAGATATACTTTAATTTTTTTCCACTCTTCTTCCACCGACTCTTCTCCTTGGTCCCGGATTCTGCCAGGGCCGGATCCATTTCTCAACCTGTGGATCCCCAGATGTTGCTGAACTACAACTCCCATCCCCCCTAGCTAGCAGGGCCAGAGCTCAGGGATGATGGGAGTTGTAGTCCAACAATTATCTGGGGACCCACAGGTTGAGAACCGCTGCCCTAGAGAGCGGCTGCCGGCCAGTGTTGACAACACTGAGCTGAATGGAAAAGTGGTCTGACTCAGGGTAAGGCAGCTTCCTGTGTTCCTGAATAAGAACATGAGGAGAGGCTGCTGGATCACGCCCGTGGCCCTTCTAGTCCAGCATCCTGGTCTCACAGCAGCCCCAAGAAGAAACCCACAAGTGGGACCCAAGCACAAAAGCCCTCTCGCCTCCTGTGGTTTCCAGCAACCAAGAAGCATTGCCGCTTTCAACAGTGGAGGAAGAGCGCGGCCATTGTGGCTAGCAGCCATAGAGAGCCCTCCAGCGCCGCCGCCTGGGGAGCGCGCCCTCCCCCCCCCCGGTCCCCCCTTACCTGCTGGTGTCGGCCGCCGGGGAATGTGTACTGGACCGAATGCGTCTGGTAGCGCCCTTGTTCTGCGCTGAACGCTCCTTGGCTAGGAGGGTAGCCCGAGCTTGACATTCTGGGAGGAGGGCACCTCACCGAGATGCGAGATCAAGGCCGGCGAGCGATCGTGTTTCCGGGAAAGAGTCTGTTAAAAAAGAAGGTGGGGGGAGAGAAAGAAATGGTAAGAAGGGGATAAGGGTAGATCAAGAAAGACCTGGTTATGTTTAGAATGATGCCGCATAGGGAAATGTTCCCTGATACCAAGAGGAGGGATTCTATGGAATGCAGATAGAGAGATTTGATAAGAATAATGATCTGTTGTGACCTTGACGGAAGCATACAATAGATGAGACTTCTTGTGTTTTGGCTCATCTTCCTCTTCTTTTTCTTTCCCCCCTTTCTTTCTTTCTTTCTTTCTTTCTTTCTTCCTCCCCCTCCCCCGCTTTCCTTTTTTCTTTCCCATAATGGCTTATGTTCTATGCCATGTACTTTGATATTTTTTGTAGTTTTTTAGCTTTTTTCATTGTTATTATTGTTAAGGAATTTTCTTTCGTAATTTTGGTTGTCTATATTTATCTGTATTTGTTTAAAGCAAAATACAGTGGTACCTTGGGTTACATACGCTTCAGGTTACATACGCTTCAGGTTACATACGCTTCAGGTTACAGACTCCGCTAACCCAGAAATAGTGCTTCAGGTTAAGAACTTTGCATCAGGAAGAGAACAGAAATCGTGCTCCGGCAGCGCAGCAGCAGCAGGAGGCCCCATTAGTTAAAGTGGTGCTTCAGGTTAAGAACAGTTTCAGGTTAAGTACGGACCTCTGGAACGAATTAAGTACTTAACCCGAGGTACCACTGTAAAAGTATTTAAAAAAAGAAAAGAAGAAATGGTAAGAAGCTGCCGAAACCCCACGCCATCATCTGTAACCATCGCGGTTCACTTTGGCGCAGCTGTGAGCGATGGTAAAAATATGCCAGCAGGGTGGCATGGTTGCCCAAAGTGGCGTACGTCAAATATCAGAGCAGAGGGGAAAGCGGGTGTCAGGCTGATCAGACCTGCTTTGGGACTTACTTACTTATCATTAATTCGTTAACAGCAGAAAAAGTGCAAACATAAAAACACACAAAAGAAACCAAGCATCAAAAATTTAAACTAGCCACTGTGATCCATGCGACGGTCACCTCCAGACTGGATTATTGTAACTCGCTCTACGTGGGGCTGCCCTTGAGACTGACCCAGAAACTCCAGCGGGTGCAGAATGCCGCGGCGAGACTCCTTATGGGGTCTTCGCTGCGAGACCACATTCATCCGGTGCTATATCAGCTGCACTGGCTCCCGGTGGAGTACAGGATCAGGTTTAAGGTGCTGGTTTTAACCTTCAAAGCCCTATACGGCCTAGGACCCTCGTACCTACGGGACCGCCTCTCCTGGTATGCCCCACAAAGAAACCTACGGTCTGCAAATAAAAACATGCTGAAGGTCCCAGGCCTCAGAGAGGTTAGGCTGGCCTCAACTAGAGCCAGGGCCTTCTCGGCTGCGGCTCCAATCTGGTGGAACGCTCTGTCACAAGAGACTAGGGCCCTGCGGGACCTGACATCTTTCCGCAGGGCCTGCAAGACAGAGTTGTTCCACCAGGCCTTTGGTCAGGGCGCAGCCTGACTCCCTCCTCTGGCAACCTGCACAGAGTTTGCTTAATGGTTGCCATCAACTTGATTTTAATTAATTTTTATAATGAAATATTTTTAGAATGTTGGTTTATTTGATTGTTTGATTATTTGATTGTTGTTAGCCGCCCTGAGCCCGGCTTCGGCTGGGGAGGGCGGGATATAAATAAAATTTATTATTATTATTATTATTATTATTATTATTATTAAACTGTAAAGCGTCACGGCCAGCAAGGAGAAAAGTAGAAATTTGCAGAGGAGCTCCAAAGGGATAGTAAAATATTAACTCATGCAAAGATTCCCTTTGCAAATAGTAAAGATTTATAAAAAATAAAAGTATTCGCCAGCCAGTTCCATTTTTATTGTGAACAAAGGTTCTATACATTTGCATATACTGATGGCACTGAGTGACCATGTGCCTTGGTATTTGTAAAATAAATTTGGGATTTTAACATTATTCTTATACAATTATTCTTATACAAGCTCAAAGTAGAGCTACATGCAACACACAAACAAACTTACACACTCACACTTCAACAGTTCAGCATTCCAACCAGAGAACATTCATTTTCTGTGCCATAACTGAACTGAGCTCATGGCTGCTTTTGCAATTAAAGTCTGCTACTTGTCTAGTTAGGTAAAGGTAAAGGGACCCCTGACCATTAGGTCCAGTCATGACAGACTCTGGGGTTGAGGCACTCATCTCGCTTTACTGGCCGAGGGAGCAGGCGTACAGCTTCCGGGTCATGTGGCCAGCATGACTAAGCTGCTTCTGGCGAACCAGAGCAGCGCACAGAAACGCCGTTTACATTCCCGCCGGAGCGGTACCTATTGATCTACTTGTACTTTGATGTGCTTTCAAACTGCTAGGTTGGCAGGAGCAGGGACCGAGCAACGGGAGCTCACCCCGTCGTGGGGATTTGAACCGCCGACCTTCTGATCGGCAAGCCCTAGGCTCTGTGGTTTAACCCACAGCGCCACCCGCATCCACTTGTCTAGTTATTTGTATTTTATTTATTATTTCAATAATCAACTTTCAATAATCACTTTCCACCATCTGGGTCTCAAAGCAGCTTACAACACTAAAAAAATACAGCATACAAAACTGAAGACAGAAATTAAACTTCAGAAATTTGAAACTGGGAACATTTCAACACAGCCTCCTGACCCAGGATAGCCATGGTCAGCCAGTACTGAGCTAGGTGGATCAGTGAGCCGCTTGGCGTATAATACAGCTCCCTAGGAGGTTCCTCCATATATAATCACTCCCAGGAGCTACACTGAGTGTTCGAAGATTTGGGATGAGGAAAAGAAAGGGCTTCTTTTCGTGCAGCACATGGTTAAACTGTGGAACTCCCTGCCACTGGAGCACCAACATGGATGGTTTCAAAAGGGGACTAGACAAATCCAGAGGGGAAAAGGCTCTTGATGGCTCACAGCCACAATGGCTACACTCTGCTTCCACGGACAGAGAATAATAATAATAATAATAATAAATAAATAAATAAATAAATAAATAAATAAATTTTATTTATACCCCGCCCTCCCCAGCCAAGACTGGGCTCAGGGCGGCTAACAACCAATAATAAAAACAAGTTGATTGAAATACAACTTAAAAAACAAGATTAAAATACAACATTGAAACATTAAAATGCAGCCTCATCACAGGAGAAAGGAAAAAAGAGAAAGAGGGGGAGGGAGTCAAATTGATTATAAGCCAAAGGCCAATCCCGAGCAGCGCACGGAAACGCCGTTTACCTTCCCGCCGGAGCGGTACCTATTTATCTACTTGCACTTTGACATGCTTTCGAACTGCTAGGTGGGCAGGAGCAGGGACCGAGCAACGGGAGCTCAACCCGTTGCGGGGATTCAAACCGCCGACCTTCTGATCAGCAAGCCCTATGCTCTGTGGTTTAACCCACAGCACCACCCGTGTCCCTCCGCCTTGATCTACAGGGTGGCAATTTCAAAAGTCTTTATAAGGCCTTGTGTGCCATTTTTCTGGGTTCCTCCTCCTCTCCTGCGGGTGAGGGGAGCACCCTGTTGCAACAGATCAATAAAGATCAGGCTTACTAGCTGCTTTGCATCTCAATATTCTCTGGTTGGCCTCTGTTATTTTCTCCTACCAATAGGGAACCCACATAAGGACTCTATATGGGCTCTTGGATACCCCATAAGGGAAAAGGGCAATTTTTGTTTGCAACACCGCCCATCCCTGGGAAAGGGTTTGCAAAGCGCCATTCTGCAATGCAGCTGCAGCCCTGCAGCCACACACCTCCATCTCTGACCCAAGCCTGCCACCAGCGGCGTCTGTGCAGGAGGCCGGCCACCCACGTCACTGAGTCATAACGCCAGATGACTCATACAAGCCAAATCATGCTTTCCTAACCTGACCTCCCAATCCCTCTCTCTCTCATACACAACCCCCCCCCCCTTTATATTAAAGCACATAGCTTCCCCCGGAGAATCCTGGGAGATGCAGTTGACTCCTCAAAGGAATGCAATTCATAGCACTCTTAATAAACTACAGTTCCCAGGATTCTTTGGGGGTAGTCAGGCTGTAGTGAAGTTGGGAAATCTTTGTAAGTTGAAACTTTGGTTCATACAGGAGTGAAGCATTGTGGGAGAGTTAAAACTGTGGCATCCTGGGGCATGTGTGTCTGGTTTCTTTAATTGTAAAACTCTGTCTTTGGAGGTGTGAATCAAATTGCCTCCTCTCTGGGCAGGAAGAAGTTGTTATCTGATTTGTAAATTCAGGCAGCTGGGAGTCACTCAAAGCGCCGGGTAGAGTCTGGGAATGAAAGGGGAGTCTTTGATCCTCAAGGTCTCTGAGACTAAACAGAGTTCAGCTGTCTTAAGTCTCCTGGCAATCAAGAGTTATTGTCTTCACATACAGCCATTGGCAAATTGGTAATTAATCTAAAGACCTGATTGGTCCCTAAACCCTATCTCCAGGAATAAAGGTTTGGGGGAATTGAGATGCAAATTACAGACCATCTTGCCATGCAAATCCTCGAAGCTAACCAGCGCCTGGCCACCTACTGGTTATACCCGTTGGATTTCTGTCTGTGTCACAGAGTTGGACAACCCGGTAAATATCGAAAGGGGATTTTCCTCCTTGGACTCTTTTCAAACGTTGGCCCAGGAAAGGAGGTGGTGACAGCTTTCTACTGTTTGGGCTTGTGCCTCAAAGCTCCTTGTATCCTATCCCTCTCCCTGCTAGTTCCTGCTGGAGTTTGGAGGACTGGTAAGGGGGACGAACAGTGGCCCACGAACCACAACACAGGTGCTTTCAATGTGCTCTGTATCTATGCAGCCAGGCACACAACCGAGCAGGTAGATCTTCACGAAGCCTTATGCAGAAATACCCCTCTTGCCCGGCAAGTGGATCAGGACCTGGACAAACCTCTGGATTTTTGCACCTCCTCCTAAATGGTGCTACCCAGCGCTCGGGGTCAGAAGGTACATTCTGGGCATGTATTTTGAGAGAATACACACATTTAAAAAGAGGTTTCAGGAAGGATGCGCTCGAGGACCATCGGAAAAGTTTAAAAGAAATTGTCCAGAAACTAAATGCTATTGGGAAGGGGTGCAAAGGTGTACCTGGAGTGGGAAAGCTGCCCCCTCCAGCACGCTTAAGCAGGTAAGCAGAAGAGCTTATTTATTGCATTTATAGCCCACCTTTTTCTCCAAGGAGTCCATGATTCACACACCTTTCCCCGGCTCAGTTAGTCCTGACGACAACCCTGTGAGGCAGGTAAAGAGGCTGTGACTGACTCCAAGGTCACCCTGTGAGCTTCCTGACTGAGTGGGGATTCGAACCCTGGTCTCCCAGGTCCTGGTCCAACACTCTTAACCACTGAATCACACTGGCTTCCTAGAGTACTTCTGCTACGTGGCAGCTCTATAAATTCACCAGGTAAATAAATTTGGGGAATGCAAAATGTCCCTTAGAGAAGGCTCTAGAAATAGAAATCATAGAAATGAGTAACAATTACAGTGGTACCTCGGGTCAAGTACTTAATTCGTTCCGGAGGTCCGTACTTAACCGGAAACTGTTCTTAACCTGAAGCACCACTTTAGCTAATGGGGCCTCCTGCTGCTGCCGCGCCGCCGGAGCCCGATTTCTGTTCTTATCATGAAGCAAAGTTCTTAACCTGAAGCACAATTTCTGGCTTAGTAGAGTGTGTAACCTGAAGCATATGTAACCTGAAGCGTATGTAACCCGAGGTACCACTGTAATAATAGTAATGGAAAAGATGGCTCCTATACATTCCACTGTGGCGATCGTAACTTAGTTTTAAGGTGCCATTTTGGCAATTAGCTTACATGTCTGTGTTTCTAACGCTGCCTTCGGGAGCCTCAAGACTTTTCTATTATTATTATTATTATTATTATTATTATTATTATTATTATTATATGCTGGCTCCTGCCTTTCCTGCCCCCGTCCCTCCAACCTCAAACTTGTGTGGCCGTATAGATTTCAGGCTAACGTGGCACGTGTTTGAGGCTTCCACAGCCGCTGCACTGCTCTGCAGACAGTCGACATAGGCAAGAAAGCGGGGAGGTGTTCTGTGTGATTACAGAAGCAGCACTTCAAGACTCATCTCAGGTCACAGAATCATAGAACTGAAGTGGAAGGTACCCTGAGGATCATCTATTCCAAACCCTGCAATGCAGGAATATGCAGCTGTCCCATACAGGGATCAAACTTGCAAAAAAAAAAACAAAAAAACAAAAACAAAAAAAAAACCAAGCCATTTTTATTTATACTTTTCCTTTTACAACAAGCACAAAACATAAATTTAAATTATTCCACATCATATTTTGACTCTCCCCGCCTTTCTGTGGTTTCTAACACATGTACTGCTTTTTTTACTGCATTTCCAAATTATCCCTAACTATTATTTATCCCAAATAATCAGTCAAAGTTTTCTGTCACTGTGCATTTTTTACTTTAATCCTACTAAAGTCTTGATTTGTTTACAATAGTGAATTGTTTCCATTCTACATTAAAGGGTTTATCACCTTCCAGTAAGTTTAGCCATTTCTGAGTACTCTAATAACTTCTGCTGCCGTTCTTCTTTCGTTGAGACGTTTTCTTCTTTCCGTCCTTGGGCAAAAATCACTCGAGCAAGTGAAGCAAGTTACTTGTCCTTATGGATTCAAATATAAGCTTCAAAGTATAGAGGTGACGTCTGGGCAGTTGACCAGGCTCCTCCACAGCCTATGACCCTAACAACTTGCTCTTTTTTTAAAAAAAAAAACAATTAAGATGGCCACCGCACTGTGTTTTGTTTTTGAAACGACTGTGGCGAGCCACACACCCTCCCCAAACCCGTCTAGCCTCCAGTAATTAGTGTTAATGAGGGTAAATCCCCATTGTGCAGGAAACCAATTGCTTCCGAGATGGAACAGTCGAGAACGCTGCGTGTGTTTCTGCCAAGTCAGCACAGAAAGAAAGTCCCAGGGACCTGGTCACCCAAGGGTGAAGTTTGTTTGTTTGTTTGGATGGCACCTAGAACACAGCTCCCCCCCCCCCCAAAAAAAATGGCTATGCAGAAGTCGTGGCTTCTCAGCGATCAGAGAAGATCTTCCTGCAGGAATCCCAAATGATGCTCTATGCCCTAGATCTGATACCCCGACGCAGGACTCGTGTATTCTGGGACAGGAAACCCGTGGTCTGACTTCTCTCCCCTGAGATTTCACAGTTTCCTCTTCTCTCCCTCCGCTCCCCTCCCCGCTACGGCGAGCTTTGCCCGGGATAAGGACGGTCTCGTCCACCAAGCCCCGAAAAGAATCCGTTCCGCAGCAGAGACAGAATGCCACATCCCGTTGACCTGATAATCCCATACACGTCAAAAATAGCACCGCTTACGCTGGAGACAGAGGGAGCCACAAGTGAAGCAAAGGGACCCCCCCCTCTAAAAAAAACAATAATCCTCCGCTACTGTTAACAGCTGTCGGGAACTGTCTCGCCCACCCTCGCTCAGATGCACCAGGAACGCAGCTCTCAAGTGCTCTGTTGGGCCACGCAGCTGGTCTAAAAAGGTCACGTCATTTCAGCGGAGACCCCAACTGCAAGCCCCCTTGAGCCGGGGGCTCAGGAGCGTAGTTCTCAACTACAGTTGGAAAGCATGGCCTGCACTAAGTTTTCTTGCAGATAAAGGCCGGCCAGGGGTGTATCCTTGGCAAAAGCGCCTTAAGCCATCTGCTGGAAAAGTACAGGGTGTGCTATAGCCAGGTTTGCACTTAGTACCTAGCCACAGTTTACCAAACGATGGCTTATTCAACCGTGGTTTGTTTGAGCACCCAATCCCAGCTCAGAGACGTGCATTTGGCAAGGCTGCCTTAAGCGATCCCAGAAAGCAACAAGGTCTATGGCCTCTTTCGCACGCAAACCACAGTTTACCAAGCTATGGTTTATTAAACCACAGTCTGCCTAATCATCCAAACCCTGCCCAGCAGCTTAGCAATGGTGCGTTCGCTGCCAAAGAACCACAATCTGAAGCCATGGATTGCTGTGGACTTACAACCCTCGGCCGGTTTCAACTATGGTGTGGCGCTTTGCAAGAACCCAGTGCTCTTCCTTAACCTTGGACAGCCAGTGTGGTGCAGTCAGACTCAAACCTGGGAGATCAGGGTTCAAATCCCCCTCAGCCACAAAGCTCACTGAGTGAACCTGGCCCAGTCACTCACTCTCAGCCTAACCTACCTCCCAGGGTTGTCGGGAGGATAAAATATGGAGGAGGAGACCAATGTACACCACCTCAAGGAAAACTGGGATATAAACGTAATCAATAGATAAATAAAGCATGGTTTGTTTCTGCATCCCAGGCATTCACCACGCTACAAAGGCGATTTTATCCCATGAACCGCCCCGAGACCTATGGGTGTAGGGCAGTATATAATTTCAATTACAGTGGTACCTCGGGTTACATACGCTTCAGGTTACATACGCTTCAGGTTACAGACTCCGCTAACCCAGAAATAGTACCTTGGGTTAAGAACTTTGCTTCAGGATGAGAACAGAAATCATGCTCCGGTGGCACAGCAGCAGCAGGAGGCCCCATTAGCTAAAGTGGTGCTTCAGGTTAAGACCAGTTTCAGGTTAAGAACGGACCTCCAGAACGAATTAAGTACATAACCAGAGGTACCACTGTAATAATAATAATAATAATAATAATAATAATAATAATAATAATTTTTGCTACAGCAGTCAAACACTTTGGGGTGGCCCCACTCTGCTCCATTGTAGAGGAGGAACCCAGGCGAGAATCACTTGCAAAACAGAAGGAGACCCCAACAAGTCCCAGTGGAGGAACTTAAGAGTCAGGCTGAGCAATGTGAACGTGTGGTTGACCTGGGCATTCCCCTAGTTTCTGATGGGGGCGGGGAGAGAAGAGAAGAGAAGAGAAGAGAAGAGAAGAGAAGAGAAGAGAAGAGAAGAGAAGAGAAGAGAAGAGCTGGTTCACCATAGCGGATTACAAGTCAGGAAGTCAGCTATTTAAATTACACCTCTGCCCAGTGTGTTCACAGGGCGGCTTTAGACAAGCCACTGTTTACTCACTGCATCATGCACTTGCAGGAATCTACATGCGCCCAGGCATCCACCTGAACGACAAAGATAAGCAAGAACTGCAACAACACGTTGCAGCATAGGCTCACTTTCGTCAAGGGCTCAGGAAGCTTTGAACAGGAGCCTTGCAGAGCTATTCAGGCAGGGAGGAAAGGATAGTTTTCTTCTTGCCCCCTCCCCTAAAGCCCCTCCCCTGCTGGGCTACATAGCATTATCAGGGACTCGGATTTAGGTCTGGCCGTTAACCCCCCAAAGATGACTTCTTTGCAGCTGTATTGAACTGATGAGTTGTGGGAGGGGAAGAGTCCTCTTAAAACGAAGTAAGTTTCCGGTCCTCATGGTTCTGAACAAAGGGCTGGTTTAAACAGGAGCAGCAAGACCACTGCTGCATCTAGCTCACTGCTGTCTACACTGACTCAGAGCAGACTTTCAGGGTTTCAGGCAGCGGGTCTTTCCCAGCCCTACCTGGAGATGCCTGCAGGGAATGAAATTGGGACCTTTTGCACGCAGCGCAGCTGAGCCACAGGCCTCACTAACAAAAAGGAACGAATAATCCCTGCCGGGTGGGGAAAAGTTTGTTTGCTGGATTTCTCAGCAACCATTGCCCACCCCTAATTCACCCACCTTCCAGCCTACTTTCTACAAGCTAGTTTGGGTGTGAGAAGGCAAATCCCCTCTCCCTCGATCCCTGTCCAGTTAAACCACAGAGCCTAGGACTTGCCGATCAGAAGGTCGGTGGTTCAAATCCCTGCGACAGGGTGAGCTCCCGTTGCTCGGACCCTGCTCCTGCCAACCTAGCAGTTTGAAAGCACGTCAAAGTGCAAGTAGATAAATAGGTACCGCTCCGGTGGGAAGGTAAACGGCGTTTCTGCGCTGCTCTGCTTCTCCAGAAGCGGCTTAGTCATGCTGGCCACATGACCCGGAAGCTGTACACTGGCTCCCTCGGCCAGTAAAGTGAGATGAGCGCCGCGACCCCAGAGTCGGCCACGACTGGACCTAATGGTCAGGGGTCCCTTTACCTTTACCATATTACATACACCTCAGAAACTCATGCATCCTTGTCAGGCTGCTTTAAATGTTTTCTCTCTTCTCTTATTTCCCCTTGGCATCTCCAGATAGGCCTGGGGGAAAGAGTCCCTGCCTGAAACCCTGCCAATGGATAGACAATACCGATCCGGATGGACCAACTGCATAAGGCAGCTTCGTAGATTGGGGAAGGGCCATAGATCGGGGCAGAACATCTGCTTTGCATGCAGAAGGTCCCAGGTTCAATCTCCAGGCAGGGCAGGGAGAGCTGCTGCTAGTATACCTGAAGGAGCATCTCCACTCCCATCATTCAGCCCGGACACTGAGGTCCAGCTTTGAGGGCCTTCTGACGGTTCCCTCGCTGCGAGAAGCAAAGCTACAGGGAACCAGGCAGAGGGCCTTCTCGGTGGTGGCGCCTGCCCTGTGGAACGCCCTCCCATCAGATGTCAAAGAGATAAACAACCACCTAACATTTAGAAGACATCTGAAGGCAGCCCTGTTTAGGGAAGCTTTTAATGCGTGACATTTTAATGTATTTTTAATCTTTGTTGGAAGCCGCCCAGAGTGGCTGGGGAAACCCAGCCAGATTGGTGGGGTACAAATAATATATTATTGTTATTATTGTCATAGGAATGTAAGAAGGGCTTGTGGGATCAGGCCAAAGGGGGCCAATCTAGTCCAGCATCCTGTTCTCACAGTGGCCAACCAGATGGCAGATTTGAGAAGGCCACATGCAGGACCTGAGTTCAAGAGCACCCTCTTCTCCCCTCCTGGGGTTTCCAGCAACTGGTAACCAGAAGCAACAGTGCCTCTGGTTGTAGAGAATTCTGGGCTAGATAGATCAGTGATCTAGTTTGGTAAAAGGCAGCTTCTTCTTGCATTCCTCTGGGTAGAATTTGCCCATGGGAAACCCTACACACACTCACTAAGCCCTGCTGAACACAGCGGGACTTAGCGTACCAACAAACGCGCATCTGATTGTGCTGCTAAGTTTTCCGAGTGCGATATCTCACTTGGTGTCCTTACAAGTGCAGCCAAACGGAAAGCTTAAATTCAGAGTTCCCATCGCTCGGGAGATGTACATTTTTGCACTAGAAGAGAGGCACGTGGGGATTGCATGACCAGAGGTGTTGGATCACACCGTTGGGCACTATCAAAATCCCGAACGCTTTCAATTGTTATAGCAACCTAATTAGCATGCACGGTGCTTTAGAAAAGTCGGTGGGGGTGGGGGGGAGAGAACGGGGAAAGGCTTGATTTGAGAACCAACACTTCCTCTCTTGCACTTTTCAAAATCACCTGCAGGAACAATGCAGAACCAAGGAAGCACTTACGATGCTCCGAAAGGGCAGCTTTCTCCTTGACCAGCACAGCCCCGTTGGATGTTGCTACATGGAATGACGCTGGGCAAGTGCCACAGGCACCTACTGGACAGCGCCTGTGACATCACCGATGACAAGCGGCCAGCCCATTCTGTTCCTTAATGAATTTTATTGCAGTGGGGCTCCTAACTGTTTCATACAATAGTTCTCTCAGTGCTCTCTGCTCTGCTCTTTCACTGCATTGGGATGCTTACAAACTGCTAGTTGAATTAAATACGTATGGAGGCTGCTGCCTTGCAGCAGGTTCAGATCACTGGTTCAGCCTTGGAATGCCTTCTTACGATTCCCTCATAACATATACGGTATATCTAGTTAGTGCTTGAAGTTTTACTGTAATCAAGCAGTACAGGGATGTTCTGAAATGTACATACATACTATAAACACAGAGATATATTAAATACAGAAGCAGCAAACTGATCCTCCTGCACCTGGGGGAAATTAGAAGAAAGAGAAATTGACAAGAAGAGAAAGCTCTCCTTGCAGTATTAACTACCTCATCCTTCTGCAAGGCCAGAACTGTGAGGTGGGGTATCTGCTCTGCATTTAGAAGATCCCGGGCTCAATCCCTGGCATTGATCCTAAATGGATCAATGGTTTGACTCTGCGTATGACAGCTTCCTTTGTTCCCATGTAAATCAGCCCTTCATTCAGAATCGTTTAGACTGGAATCTTGTAGCTCGCTGGCAGAGTATCCACCTTGCATGCAGAATCCCCCACTGCAATCCCTGACATCTCCAGGTAGGGCTAGCAATGTCCCCTTGCCTGAAACCCTGGAGAGCTGCTGCCAGTCAGTGTAGGCAATACTGAGCTAGAGGGATCAGCACAGTCCAAAGCTCCTAATCCATTGTATGGCAATTTGCTTTGTGACAGGCCCCCCGCCATGAGGCCAGCCCAGATATAGCCCTGCATATCTAATCCACACCCCGGCATTTGGAATGACCAACTGCAACTGCTCCCACCCTGACCCCCTTCTCCACTGCCTCCTACCAGGCTAGCTCTGGAGCAAGCAGGGGAAGACCCGAGGCCTGCTTTCTCTTTAAATCCACAGAGACACTCAAACAGGGACACCTTTGCCCAGCGATCAGCTGACACACCGTCCCAAGGCGCCTCGTGACACTTCGCAGAGCTGGAAGGCAGCCAGCAAGTCATCCCGCTTGATCAAACCACCCTGTGACAAGAAGCCAACCTTGCAAAAAGGAAAAATAAACCCCCAAATCCTGGGACAGCCTGCCATGCCAATGCAAAGCGCTTTGAGCACATTGGGAATAGTTGGAACAAGGAGAAACACCAGGGCCATCTCTCTTGCAAAAAATAGCTGCCTTTCCCCGATTCCCATCTTGGGCCCTACCATTGTCAGGGGAGGAGGAGGCCCTGGTGATTTTCACACAGGAGACAGGGTCTTCTCTGTGGTGGTTCCCCATCCATGGAAACGGCAACCCTAGTGAGGTGCACCTGCTCCCTCTTTTTATTAGCTTTCAGAAGGGATTTAAAAAAGACTCCTGCTTACGCAGGCATTTTGATGCCTGAGAGATACTGCTCCAGATCACTGTTTTTCAAGTGTTTTTAACCATTTTTAAAAATGTTTTTTTGAAAGAAAGAAAAAGTTTTAGTACTGATGTGTTTACTGCCCAGGACCCCTTTGGCAGGGGATGGGGGAATAAAAATTGAACAAATCATCGTCATGCGTCACTTGATCCTTGTAACTGGAGATGCTGAGGATTGAACCGACCTTCTGCTCTCAGAGTAGGGGCTCTCTCTGACACCCCTTTCTGGTCCCTCCCGGCAGCTGTGAGATCTGAAAACGGGGATTTCCTGGTTCACAGACGAGTGGCCTAGACTCTTGCTCTGCGACAGCTCTCGCCAAGTTAATAAATCAATCAATAAATCACACATGCCCAAGCATTTTGAAACACTGACATAATGAGCTAACCTACCAGAGCGAGAAATATCTGTAAATCATTGAAGGACTTCAGGAGGGAATAATGGCCCTGTCCTGGACAAAAGGGGTGGGTGGGTAAGGGGGGGGGAAAGGAGGCAGGAGGGGGCGTGGAGTAACTTTGGGCAGCAGTTGTGACCTTCAGAGAGAGTTGCAAAGGGAACGCACGTCTACACAACGTCATTCAAGACCCACAACCAGGGTTGTGGGGAGGGAGGCTGGGGGAGAGAAGCCAGGCACTTCTCTGCAGGCAGAATTTTGCAGCTGGGGTGCAGCTTTGCAAGAAACGACTTTGATCACAGAGGACTCAGTTGCTCAGACCCAGCGGAGGCTTGAGACCCTTATGGGAGTCCCACAAACAAGTGAGCCTGGGCAAGCAGCAATGCCAGCAATGCCTGACTTAGGCAGGCAGCAATCCAAAAGTGCAGGGGAATGGGGAAAAGGTGACAAAGTTTTCAACCTCCAGCTCCTCTGAATGAGGCTGGAGATAAGAGATGGGAGGGCTGTACTCCCACCAGCCTCCAGCGTCTAGACAGAAACACACATCATATAGACACAGAGAGGTGACTATGGGTGCCTGGGGCTTTCCCTAGCCAGAACCCGCCTCTTCCGCGACATCTGCGTCAACTCTCAAGTGGGACCCAGCCTTTCTGAGCGACCTCTTCCTGCTCACTGCGTCAAGCATGGAAGCAGACTTTCCCCATTATTTTATGTATTTATATCCTGCCTTTCCCCCAAAACAGAGGACTCAAGGCGGCTCACAAAAATCCAAAACAAACATGGATAAAACACAGGTAGCTAAAAACAAAGAAAAGGTAACAGTCAAAAAGTAATGAAACTATAATGGGGTTAAAAGGTAAAGGGACCCCTGACCATTAGGTCCAGTCGTGGCCGACTCTGGGGTTGTGGCGCTCATCTCGCTTCACTGGCCGAGGGAGCCGGCGTACAGCTTCCGGGTCATGTGGCCAGCAGGACTAAGCCACTTTTGGCGAACAAGAGCAGCACACAGAAACGTCCTTTACCTTCCCGCTGGAGCGGTATCTATTTATCTACTTGCACTTTGACGTGCTTTCGAACTGCTAGGTTGGCAGGAGCAGGGACTGAGCAACGGGAGCTCCCTCGGCGCGGGGATTCGAACCACTGACCTTCTGATCGGCAAGCCCTAGGCTCAGTGGTTTAACCCACAGCGCCACCCGAGTCCCTCATAATGGGGTTAAAACGATGTAAATACCAGATAAAAAGGACACACTGTACAGCACTATTGAAAACCTTTTCCTTAAAAGCAGTCAGTTCCACGAAGTTTGTTGGAACAAGAAGTCTTCACCTGCCAGCGGAAGGATAGCAAGGGAGGAGCTTCTCTAGGGAGGAAGTTCCAAAGTCTGGAAAGAGCCACCCAGAAGGCCCTCTCCTGCGTCCCCACCAAGCAGATCTGTGAGGGTGGTGGGACTGAGAGGAGAGCCTCCCCTGAAGGCCTCAGAGAACAAGTAGGTTCATATGGGAGAATAGGGTCCTTCAGCTAGCCTGGGCCTAAAACCTATAGGGCTTTATAGGTAATAGCCAGCATTTTGAATTGTGCCCGGATTTAGGCTGGTAGCCACAGTGGAGCTGCTGTAATAAGGGCTCCCTGTAACCAGCCCTGGGCAATGGTTCTTTGGGCCAAATGAAGTTTCCGGGCACTTTTCGAAGCCAGCCCCACATAGATCGTGCCACAGTAATCCAAATGGGATGTGATTAAGGGGTGTGCCAACCTGGTGGTCTTCAGACAATTGGCCATGCCGGCTGCTGGGGCTGATGGAAGTTGTGAGTCCTAAACATGAAAGCCCTGCAGCTGGATCAGACCTGAGTCCAGCACTCCATCCTCACAGGGACCAGCCAGATGTCTTCAGGAAACCTGCAAGCCAGACCTGAGCATAATGGCAACTCTTGCCCCTTGTGATTCCAAGCAAATTGAGTCCGGAGGCATACACTGACTCCAAGAGTATAGACAGCACACAGCCATCACAGCTAGCAGCCACCTATAGCTTTATTCTCTGGGCAGTGTTAGAAACTGGGGTGGAAAAGCTAGGAGCCAAATGGCTTCTGGGACCTGGGTTGTGGGCGCCAAAACAGAATGTCTAGTCGCCACTGGGGGAGGAGGGCAGCAACACATTTTGTTTATTATTTTGATAAGCATGAATTAATACGCAATTCACATTGCTAATATCACATTTTTAGCAGAAATTGTGTTTGATTTGGTGCTGACAATAAAAATTTTGGTACCATACTTCAGTTTTCAAAACACTCTACTCTTTGTTGTTTAATTCCTTAAAGTATTGTCTATCCTTAACATATACTTCAAGGCTTCAAAACACATACAGTGAGGGGGGGAAGTATTTGATCCCCAGGTAGCCTGACATCTGGCTGGTTGATAGGGGATCCAATACTTATTTCACTCATTATAATGCACATCAGTCTCTGACTTTTGTCTTCTGGGTTTCTAGGGGTTTTCCTGTTGTTATTCTGTCTCTCACAGCTACAATAAACCTACCATTAAAATTATGGACCGGTCATTTCTTCGTCAGGGGGCAAACGGGCAAATTTAGCAGGGTTTTCCCCTCACTGTACATTTCAGTAATCCTGGAATGTCAGCCAGGGGCAAAAAATGGCGCCCAGACTTTGAGATGCTCACAAATGGAGAATCTTTGGGGGCAAAATGCACCTGGTGCCCTGCTAATTTCGAACCCTCAACACAGCCATCACAGCTAGCAGCCACCAATAGCTTTATCTTCTGGAGAAACATTCCCTCCATCCCTTCAGTCTATACTCGCCCAAGTTGCACTGGAATCATTATTTTCTTTTTTGTTGCTGTTGTTCTCCCCCAAAACACCCCTGACCACACACCCACGCTGCACATTGACTTCTTCAGCTGTTCCACCTCTTTCCCCAAGCCTAGACACATCCCCGGACAGAGCACGATAAAACTGGAAGAGCAGCGTTAATGAGACGTTGGCATCCACGTGCCAATGCACATGGCATTGAAAACAAAAGAAAGCAAAATAAGGAAAAGCTCAGGTCAGTGCATTTTAAATAATAATAATGTTAATATTTATACCGCGCCCATCTGGATGGGTCTCCCCAGCCACTCTGGAAGGCTTACAGAATATATAAAACATAACGAAGCATCAAACATTAAAAACTTCCTGATACAGGGCTGCCTTCAGGTGTCTTCTAAAAGTTGTGTAGTTCTTCTTCTCATTGACATCTGAAGGGGATGCACAGTGTGATCTTATATGGGTTTACTCAGGTGTCAGCGCCATGGAGTTCAGGGGAGTTCACTAGCAGAATCAATGCAGATTACAAGATTACAAATTGCACCCCCTGTTATATTAGTCTCGCCCAGAACCAATATAATCCACTCCTTTTCCATGTCAACTCCCCCTAAACCATGCCTACTAAAATCTCCATATGCGCCAATCAGGTGTCCTCCAACTGTCTTGGACTACAACTCCCATCAGCCCCCAGCCAGGTGGCTGTGACTGATGGGATTTGCTGGTGTTGTTATTGTTGCTTTCATTATTATTATTAAATTATATATATAATTATACCCTGCCTGTTCTCCTGGCGGGACTCAAGGTGGCTTGCAGATAAAAACAAGAACCGCTAAAATCACAGAAAAATCAACCATTAAAAAACAATTAAACATAGATAGAGATGAAGCTATATACATACATGAAGCATACAAATAATTACAATAAAAACAGTGCCAGCTGTTTCATTCAAAGCATTCAATTCTCAAAAGCCTGTGGGAACAAGGAATTCTTCACCTGCTGGTGGGAAGATAACAAGGAGGAAGCCACTCTAGCTTCTCTAGGGAGTTCCAAAGTCTGGGAGCAGCCACCAAGAAGACCCTGTCCTGCGTCCCAATCAAGCACGCCTGTGAGGGGGGCAGGACTGAGACAAGGGCCTCCTCCAAGGATCTCAATACCCAGGCAGGTGTGTATGAGGGAATACGGAGGCAGCGACTGGCCCAAGCTCACAGCCGGTGAGTTTCATGGCCAAGGGTGAATTGAACCCTGGTCTCCCAGGTCCTGGTGGAATAATCTACTACCCCATCATCCCAGAGACTTGGCCATACTGGCCCGAGGCTGGTGGGAGCTGGGAGGCCAGAACTATTTGGACGGCCACAGAAGTATGACCCCAACACAACTGTCTTCCATGAGGTTTACCAACAGTTTAACTGTGCATTGGGACTGCAACCAATCTATGTTTAATTACTTGGAAGTAAGGCCCACTGAGCCTAGCTAGACTTACTTCTGAGCAAGTGTGAATAGAATTGCTCCGCAAAGAAGGTGCACTTTCTCAGGAGTAAGAATATAAGCCAGCTGAACATAAGCAGTCTTGCTTTTTGAGCAACAATTGCAGGCTTCATCAACCTGGAGATCCAAAAGAAACTGGTGGTGTCAACCTCACCAGGCAGGTCTACTCAGGTGGAAAGCTGCCATCCTAAGACTCACTTATTAACCCTATAAGGCTGCCATCCTAAAACACACAGGGTTGCCCTCCAAGGTTACTGCTACTCAAAGCAGACCCACCAAAATTAATGGACATGACTACCTTAATAATTTCAGTATGTCCATTTTGAGTAGAGTTTAGAGTACTATACAAGCCACATTTACAAGGGGGAAGCCCAGCCCCCTCAAAGCGAAAGGAGCTTATTTCTGAATAAATATGCTTAAGCTTCTGAGCAATTTGGCTGCAATCCTATGCCTACTTACCTGGGAGCAAGCCCCAGTGAGTGAGTAGAGATTTATAGGGCTGCACTGTCCACAGTTGGGAAGGAAGAAAGAATCTCCCCCTTGTCTATTTACTCCCATAGGCAGCAATTAAACTGCTAGAACATTTGCAAAGCTAAGCGGGATCTGGTATGTTTTCAAATTGGATGTGGGGGTCTCGTGTTGAGATTCCTGTATTGCACGAGTCCCTTCCAACTCTAAAATTCTATGAGTCTATGATTAAATGTATAAAAACTGCCCTCCAAGGCTTCCAACATAAAAACACACAAATACCAAGACTTGCTTCCGAGAAAGCATGCTTAAGAGTTCAGTCTTTTCAGCTACACTTCTATACTGTACTGCAATCCTAAGACCATAGCCCTCTTCCCTGGGAGTAAGACCCACACATCCCTTCTGCAATTCAACAGGACTCAGTCCTGAGTTGATGTAGTTAGGACCGCAGTTAGGACCCCGCTGAGCTTAAAGGGGTCTTAATCCTCAATCAATATGCCTTGAACCGTCCCTGCTGTCTCTTAGGCTGGAATCAAACTTCAGTTCCGCTCAAGAGTAGACCCTTTGAAAGCAACGCAGGCAGCTAACTCATCCCCATTACTCTTCAAGAGGTTTACTCAGAGTATGTTTAAAAGTTAAGAGCACAACGCAACTAAATATTGGGACACGATTCACCACGCCGTCTCCGTCATCCCAATACAGTATTGCCTGTTTACCCCTCCCAGCCCTATGTAAACACTTTTGAAGATAACACGACTTTCTTTTGAACTCCGGTGAGCTTTTCTGTTCGATTACACTGGCGTCATTAAAATTCAGTTAATGATGATGATGATGATGATGACTGTAAGATGTTCTTAAAAGGACCGCCCTACAGGGCCGCCACACTTACTAGCGGGAGGCTTCCGTCCTAGAGGGAATCCACTCTTCGTTTCAGTTCTGCACGTTTCCAACCCCCACCCCTTACTTAAGCCATACTCAAGAGTAGACCCAGTTTCGAATGGGTCTACTCTGAGTAAGAGCTCAGGCAGGTACATCCCCCTCCTTTAAGTCACTCTTTTTTTTGGTAGAGGGGTAATGAAGTTACTCTCCTCCCTTTTGCCCCCCCTTCCCTTAAGTTACCCTCCCCCACCTCCAGTCACCCCTCCCCCACCCGACCTGTCAGTTGCCTCCCCTCCCCCACCCGACCCCACCCGTTGCCTTCGCCCTCCCTCTTCTCCATTCCCAATGAGGGGGGGCTAATGGCGGCCCCCTCCCCGCCTCCGCCTTCCTCGACCCCTCCCCGGACGCCTTACCTCATCCCCATCTTCACCATCCTCCTCCTCCTCCAGCACCTCGGCGGTTTCAGGAGCAACACCGCCGCCATCTTGACTCCCTCCCTCCCCGCCGTCCCCTCCCCCTCCCTCCGGCCCCGCGGAGGCTCCGCCCACTCCTCCCCCGCTTCCCTCTCCCTCACCGCGAAGAGTCCTGGCAGCTCCGTAGAGCGGCCATCAAAACAACCATGCGAAATCGTTATAACAACCGAGAGAATATACACCTCAACTCAAGGGGTTTAGGGTGCATTGCCACCCTCTTTCTATTTCTCTTGACCCTCCAGAAGTGTGTTTTGAAATGGGTGCTTGGGCGACGGGAGCTCACTATGTTTCTTTCAGGACCTGCGCGGCAGCGAAGCAGCAAACTCTCCCTCTCCCGGAGAGCAGGACGGCAGCGCCCGGCCAATAGCGAAAAAGGGCCGAGGGGGGCGTGGCTATGAGGAGCCGGCCAATGGGAGAGCAGGATTGGGGCGGACGTGATAAGAGAGAGGAGGGGAAGGGAGCGGGGTTCTGAGGGAGAGGTCGGGGAGTCTATAGAGGTAAAGGGTGTAGCGAGAGACGCATCAGATAAGACTTCCGGGAAACGATGGAGAGCCAGGAGGGAAACCACACAAAAATAAAAAATGAAGTCGCCTGGTCGGATGTCACACAGGCGGGGCTTCTGCACCTTTAATAGTTGGCTGGAAAAAGGAATTAAGCGAGCAATTAAAGGTTCAGGAGCCCATTCCTCTCTTGCAGTCGGTCACCCATGCAGGGGAAGCAATGAGGCAGGATTTGGGGTGCGAAAGTACAGCCACCACCCAGCAGAATGAGGAGCGCCCCCATGCAGCACTGCTTGCTTGTCACATTTTGAAGGCAAGCGGAGATAAACAGATTTCATCTAAAGAGGGTGCTGAAAATACCATTTAAACCCAAAGTCCCAAATTCCATCTATTCAGCCCTGGGGTGTTTTGTTGAAGGGCATGGGAATACTTTAAAATACATTTTTTCTACTTGAGAGAGGTTGACATGCTGGTTCCTTGAGAGGTTGATATGCTGGAGTGCTCACCAGCTTACAGGTGTTTCTTTGCCCATAATTCACTGGGCAACCGCCATACCCATTTCCTGGATTGTACTTTGATTAGAACAGCCAGCACATAACCTGAAAGATTGTGTCTTCCCATCCCCCAACAAACTCTTTCTTAAGGTCAAATAAATATGCCATATTATCAAGGTTGGTGAGCTTGTTTTTCTTTGCTGCTCATTTTTTTTCTTAAAGGACAACATATCTGTACCTTTAAGAGTATAAAAGGTAAGAAATCAATGTGGTAGAGAGTATGGAATTATAGTGATGGTCAAAAGTTCACCTATGTTTTCTTACCTGCTATTTAGCTGTAGGAAGCACATAATTTATGTCCATAAAAATGTGACAACCTTATAATTATTTGGCTGCTAGCCAACAGAAGTTATAAATATTTAGTAGAAGTTTAGGGAAGTTTTTAATATCTGATGCTGTATTGTTTTTAATATTCGGTTGGAAGCTGCCCAGAGTGGCTGGGGAAATGCAGCCAGATGGGCGGGGTATAAATAATAAATTATTATTATTATTATTATTATTAATGAAGACCAGCAATGAAATGCATAAAGATCATAGGATTTTCCTTTGTTGATTTTTTTTAAGCAGTTGGTGATAGCTTTATTTTTAACCATCTGTATAAGATTCAGGATAGAGTATTGAATGAGTCGGGGCTTGAAGATGTATAATGCATAACACTGAAATGAAGGGTTCTGCCAGACAACCTCTTTATTGAGCATTCATCCTGATTCATTTGCAGGGGGATTGGGAGATGTTGGCTAGATTCCATTGCATCCAAGCCGAGCATTATTCCACATTTTCCAGTGCTTTTCTCTGTAACTTTCCTTAATGCAAAAAGTCTGATGGATTATAAAATTATGCATGGCATGGAGGGAGTGGATAATGAAAAGTTATTCTCCTCTGTCAAAGCACTAGAAGTGATGGGCTGGATGTTGGAAGAGTCAGGACATATAAAAAAGGACTTCTTCAAGCAGTGCAGAGTTTAAAGTATGCCAATCGCTCCCACAGAAGGCAGTACGACCACCAGTTTCAATGGCTTTGAAAACGAATTCATGTTGAAAACAAATCCATGTTGAAGGCTATCAACCAGCCACAATGGCTGTGCTTTGCCTATGCCTCTGAATGCCAGTTGCTGAAAACCGTAAGAGGGGAGAAGCTTCCCCTTGGGGCATCCGGTTGGCCACTGTGAGAGCAGGATGATTGACTAGTTCGTGCCCTTTGGCCTGATGCAGGAGGCTCATTCTCTTTTATTGGATCATAAGGTAAGTTTGGGGAAGCAGTTTGTTGAAGGGCAGTCAGGGGAGTTGATTGATTGTTGCAAGCCTCTGCTATCCTTTCCGCGCTGTTTATGCATGGGTCCAGGTCACTCCACCCCACGAGAAACTTCAGACTGATTCTGGCGTGAATCTCATTTCGCCTTCTCTTTTCGGGAGAGCGCCCTTTGGCACAGAACAAACGGAACCATTCCGTCGCGGAACGAGTTCCTGGCCGGATTCTTTATGCGTGGCGCTCCCCTTTTCTCCCGCTTCTCCCGTCATGGAGGCAACGGGGTTGTTCACCCTGCTGTTTCCTCTGCCTTTGCTATGGCTGCTTTCTTGCTGGTGGCTGAGGCGGCAACGCGGAGCGAGGTGGCGGCTGGGGAGCGACCGGAGGCTTTTCGCCGTCGGACCGGCGACGCGCGCCCTGTTCGTGACGGCGCACCCTGATGACGAAGCAATGTTCTTCGCCCCCACCATCCTCAGCTTGGCTCAAGCCAGGCTATGGCTACTCTGCGGGTCCACAGGTGAGGAGGAGGAGGGGGCTAGCGTAGCGTTGCCTAGCAACCATGACGTCTGTTTTCGAAGCGCTCCCGTCTCTCAGGAGCTGTGCGTATGGCGTCATCACGCTGCAGCAGCCATTTTATATTGATCGGAAGTGCGCGCACAGGTCGTTCTGACGTCACAGGATTATTATTATCATCATAATGTCATTGTTACTGAATACAGTATATTATTTATTGTATAAATAAATAATATATTTATATTTATATTTATTGTATAAATAAATAATATATTGCAGTGTGTTTATTATTATGTCAATATTATGTATTTTTTTATATAGTGAGAATATATAAGTGAGAATTCTATTATTTTATACTTAATTTTTTACTGTTTTATTATATAGTGCCAGCTAAGTGAGAATTACAGGATGTGGTGGAAGGCCCAGGTGATGGGCCCCCTCCCTCCTCAGTTTGCCATATTAGTAAAATGGGTATAACACCACTTTCCCCCAAAATTGAAACTACTACTACAGTGGTACCTTGGGTTACATACGCTTCAGGTTACATATGCTTCAGATTACAGACTCCACTAACCCAGAAATAGTGCTTCAGGTTAAGAACTTTGCTTCAGGATAAGAACAGAAATCATGCGACGGCAGCGGGAGGCCCCATTAGCTAAAGTGGTGCTTCAGGTTAAGAACAGTTTCAGGTTAAGAACAGACCTCCGGAATGAATTAAGTACTTAACCCGAGGTACCACTGTATATATTTGCATACAACAACTTTTGACTAGCCAGCCTATAAGGAATGGTAAGAGATTCATTTATTTATAAATATATGAAAGGGTAGATTTTTGAAGCATTGCTTATCTCAAGGACAGGGAAGCTTTTTCAGCCTCAGGGCCACATTCTCTTCTGGGCAGCCTTTCAGGGGCACCATGCTAGTGGAAGGTGGGGCCAAATGTAAAATTTGCCATTTGTACAGTAGGCTAGTTTCTACACACTCCTGGCTATTCTCTACCCAGACAAGCAAGAGGTATTATTAAGGTTCAAGGACACATTCCAGCCAGGCAAAAGAAGTAAAAGCCAGCGAGGCCGCTACATCCACACACACTGTTTCTTAACTGGGTACAGAATAACTGCAAAATGTCCCAAGCTCAACCAGTGGCATCTGCAATTTTTCTTTTTAAAACAATTAGCACATAGCAGGGGGTGAGAAAGACCCATTTCTGCTTGAGACTCTAGAGAGCCACTGCCAGTCAGAGGAGGCAGCGCTGGGCTAGGTGAAGAAATCCAGTGACCTGGTATAAAGTAGTTTCTTCTCCCTTCCAATCTAAAAATTGCAATTTAAAAATAACAGGGAGGAACTAGACCAATGTAGCAGAGCCTTTTTAGTGGTGACACCCTCCTCCCTTTGGAATTATTTAGCAATTAGATTCTCTATATTCTTCTGGGAGGCTGTTGCAGGCGTACTTCTCTAATACATATATGTATATGTTCGTTTCTGTGCATATTCTGCTGCTTTTACCTTGAGATTTTATAAATTAACGCGGTCAAACCCCACTTTCGGGCTTCCTATATACATTTGGTTGACCGCTGCGAGAACAGTTGGGCCTCTGGTCTATTCCAACAGCGCTCTCCTTATGTTAAGGTTTTAACAACATCCTCTAATTTGAACACTTTGGTGTGTGAGTCAGAAGAGGCACTTTATAAATGTTATAAATAGGTATGGAATTGGCAGGATTTGAGAAGTTCACTCAAGACCTGCAGTTAACCCTAGCATTATAGATATCTTTTTAAAAAATAGATATTAAAAGTTTCCTTCGAAGTTTTACAGACTCCAAGCACTTAACTCAACCCAGTTGGCCAAATATGTTTCGCCTTCTCAGATTGCTTTCTGGTTGCATGGTCCCCAGTGCAAGCGCCCGTGGATGCCAGCGTGCCCAACAACACCTTTTATGGTACCTGCAAAAGGTCTCAGTAAATGTCCCCCTCAAAAATCCTCAGTGCTGTTTGCTTTTCCTGCTCAGTTCCTGTTTTCACTGGCTACGCCTCTCCCACATCAAACACGCTCTTTTAAACATGCCCACGTTTCAGTTGGTTGCCAGGATTGGACCCCAGCTGAAATATACTCGGAGTCGAGTGTGGATTTCATGCTCTTTATTCAGCACATAGTCGTGAGGAACGCAAGTTCTCCCGAAATGTCTGCTTTATATACATTGTTTACACAATGGGCCCCACGTGATTGGCTAATTCCGGGATTCTCCTGTAGGCCAATCAGGTTGCGGATTAACTTCCACCAGGAGTTGGATTGGGTGGCTCCTGTGGACCAATCAGACTGCTGCATTTTGGATCCTATTCAACTCAGTACATAACACCAGCCCTACGTTCTGTTCTGAACAGAGGAGAGATGCAAAGAGCTTCTCTCTCTGAGAGAGTGTGGCGGTGACAGATGGAGGGGCATGCCTGCGCCGTTTCGTGGTCCTGTCTCGCTTTCGATACGGCAGCCATTTTGTGTTATACCATGCCCCTGCCCCTCCCTCTGTGGCCATTTTGTGACTGGCGCCCACAGCACTCTCTCAAATTTCCAAATGTTACTCCTATCCATCCCCCCAAAAGCAACCTCTGCAGCCTATCGCCTTCATATCCTGGCAAACCTAGCAGCCTGTACTAAGGTGCTGTAGAATTCTTGGAACTTTTTACAATGCAGCAGACTAACGTCACCAGTTTTGTTAAACTCAAGAAAATCTCTTTAATATTCCCTTCTTTGCTCCGTTATTTTAACGCAAGCTGCCGGTCCCTTGGTGCTTTCAATTTCCCACAGGAGGGAGGATTCTGTGTTGCAGAGTGTGACAGCTGTCTTCTTTCGTATTTCCAGGGAATTACTACAGCCAAGGGGATGTCCGGAAGAAGGAACTCCTGGACAGCTGTTTGGTTCTAGGGATCCCGCCTTCCAATGTGACCGTCATTGACCACAGGTAGCTTTCTACACTTAAAATGCCGGTGCTCTTACACAAGAGGAGCCCTGCCGGATCAGGCTAGCGGCCCATCCAGTCCAATAGCCTGTTTTGACAGAGGCCACCAGGTGCCTATTAAGGGGAAGTCCACAAGCAGGACGTGAGTGCAACAGTGCTCTCCCCCATTTGAGACTTTCCTCTCCTGTGGTTTCCAGCAACATAAGGAGAGCTGTGCTGGATCAGGCCAATGGCCCATCTAGCCCAGCATCCTGCCCTCAGAGTGGCCAGCCCAGATCCCTGTGGCAAGCCTACAACAGGTCCTGAGCACAAGAGTGTCCTTCTTACCAGCAACTGGTGTTCAAAAACATCACTGCCTCTGACTGTGAAAACAGAGCATAGCCTTCGTGGCTAGTAGCCATTGATCGCATTATCGCCCTCCGTTCATTTGTCTGAATCCCTTCTGGACAAATCTAAAAGCAATGAGAGTTGCTGTTGCACGCAGATCCAACTTGTGGGCTTTCTGTTATTTATCCGATCTACTCTTGTGTTTGTATCCACTGCAGTGAAATTTTTCATAGAGGAACTGTTAGGGCCGGAGTCACCAGCTTGCGAGGGTGATGGGGAAAGCGCCGGCGTCATGACATTGTGCACATGAGCCTCACTCCTCACTCCCTAAGCCAGGCAGAAGCTTCCCAGGCTTTCGGAAGGAGGTGCCAGGGAAACATTTATGGGACTAGCCTAGGCCCCCTAGTCCACTGACCACACGCCACTGATCTACCGCCACGCTCAGCCGTGGTGTACTCGGTTCTCCTCTTCCCGTTTTATCCTCCCAACAACCTTGCAAGGTAGGTTAAGCTGAAAGATAGCGATTGGCCGCCCAGTTGACTCTGTGGCTGAGTCGGGATTTGAACCCAAGTCTCTCAAAGTCATGCGTTTAAAGCCAATTTAAATCGTGCGACTTCCCGCCCCCAAAATCCTGTGAACTGTAGTTTGTGCGGCGTCGTGGGAATTGTAGCTCCGTGAGGGGTACAGCTCCAAGGACTCTTTGGGAGAGGTCATGCATGTTATATACACACTAAGGAAGTGATCTCAGGTCCCAATCTGATGTTGCAATCACAGCATCACCACCAAATGTGTCCATCCCAGTGCTGCAATTCCTGCCCGGTCGGGGAAAGTGAGAGGAAGACATAGTGACTCAGCCTTGCAGGGCTGTATCTACAGAGGCTCCACCGCCCCAGTGACCCTGTGACTTCTCCTTCAAGTCAGGGAGGAGCGATCGAGACACAGATCTGAGAAAAACACAATGCGTTGTATTTAGACCAGTGAAGGTCTGCGCTGGGTGAAGCAGGAAAGTGACAGGTTATCACTGGGCAGGCCTGTAGGCGTGTAACTTTTCCACCTAGCAAAACAATTGCAGAGCAATTTGTTCTGCTTCTGATATTGGGGAAGATCAAACGCTTTCTATGGAGCGACGGATCCTCTGCTCCCGGTTACTGATAATTGCCTGATGTTCCAATTTGGAGACTCTTAATTCCTTACTAGGGACGCGGGTGGCGCTGTGGGTAAAACCTCAGCGCCTAGGACTTGCCGATTGTCAGGTCGGCGGTTCGAATCCCCGCGGCGGGGTGCGCTCCCGTCGTTCGGTCCCAGCGCCTGCCAACCTAGCAGTTCGAAAGCACCCCTGGGGGCAAGTAGATAAATAGGGACCGCTTACTAGCGGGAAGGTAAACGGCGTTTCCGTGTGCTGCGCTGGCTCGCCAGATGCAGCTTGTCACGCTGGCCACGTGACCCGGAAGTGTCTTCGGACAGCGCTGGCCCCCGGCCTCTTAAGTGAGATGGGCGCGCAACCCCAGAGTCGGACACGACTGGCCCGTACGGGCAGGGGTACCTTTACCTTTACCTTTAATTCCTTACTGCATGCAAGAGCTAGAGAGGCATCTCTTTTTAGAAGAGGCATCCGCTCCTGAGAGAGGGGAGTGCCTCTTTGCAGATCAGGGAGGGGGGGAAATGTGACCCTCCAGATGTTATCAGACTCCAGTGCCCATCAGCATGGCCAGTAGTTGGGGGCGATGATGTCAGTTGGAGGTCAACATCTGGAGGGCCGCAAGTTTCCCATCATCCTTGCTCGTTGCCGTTTCCCGTTCGAGCCCTGAGATCATCGTACAGACACCATGACCACTTCTCCTTTTCATTTGTGGTTGTGTTTTTTTCTTTTCTCCTCCTTGACGTTTTGTGGCAGTTCTCCCAGAGCCCCTTTGCTCCAGTTAATAGGTCCCTTTTCTCTCAGCATTGAGTAATCAAAGCACCCTGGGGATTTCCCTTTTGCTGTAAAAAACAAAATGGTGCAAAAATGCAGAACAGTTTCCCAAGAGGGTCGGGGTGGAGGAGAGCAGGGACGGATCTACCATGAAATTAATGAAACTTAAGCTCCAGGGCTCCTAATCTCAGAAGAGACCCAGAAGTGACTTTAGTGCACATTGCTTAAAAAATCTTGGGTCTAAGAGACCAAATTTGTGTCACACAACTCAAATTGATTAATTTTTTGTTCTATATATATTTCAATAACCTCAACGTTTGAGAGTCAGTAGCACAGATTACAACCAGGGGTGGTGATCTGTCGGGGAACAGCCTCATTGAAGACCCCAATTCTTCTAGGACTGCCTCTCCCCATATAAACTGTCCCGGACTCTGCATTCATCCTCTGAGGCCCTTCTTTCTGTGCCTCCTCCGCAAGAGGTCCAGAGGGTGGCAACACAAGAACAGGGCCTTTTCTGTAGTGGCTCCCTGTTTGTGAAATGCTCTCCCCAGGGAGGTTTGCCTGCTGCTTTCATTACATATGTTTTAGGCGCCAGGCGGAAACGTTCTTCTTCAACCAGGCCTTTGGCTGATTAATATCCTACAGCCTTTTAAATGTATCTGTAGGAAGGGGGTGGGTTATCGTTTGGTTGCTTTGGTTTAATTATTTACTTGTGTTTTATCTTGTATTTTATTCTGTGAACAGCCTGAGATCTTTTGATGAAGGGCAGCATATAAATTTAATTTAATAGTATAAACAAACAAATGTGGATACCCAGACTTTGTTGCTGGTTAGGAAGGGGCCCCCATGACAGTTCATGCCTCAAAAATGTAGGGGCGCTACAGGGGGAGAGGGAGCAGACGATAGGAAAGAAGACCCTGGCTTTGCACTAGAGTTTCTGGTTTCAGTTCTTGGCAGTAAGACTGGATATGCCCCTTGCCTTAAAATTTTGGAGAGCTTCTGCCAATCAGTGTAGATATAACAGCCTGACTTGGGGGGAAACCATCTTCCTGTGTCTGTTCAAACCAGAGCTTAATTCAGAACCATGAGGACTAGAATCTTGCTTTGTTTTTAGGGGGAGGGTTGTAGCTCTGAGGTGGAGCACCTGCTTTGCACACAGGTTCAACAACTTGGGTCTCTGGGCGGAGCTGGGAGAGAGCCCTGCCTGAAACCCTGGAGAGCTGCTGTCAGTATAGTGGTACCTCGGGTTAAGTACTTAATTCGTTCCAGAGGTCTGTACTTAACCTGAAACTGTTCTTAACCTGAAGCACCACTTTAGCTAATGGGGCCTCCAGCTGCTGCCGCGCTGCCAGAGCACAATTTCTGTTCTCATGCTGAAGCAAAGTTCTTAACCTGAGGTACTATTTCTGGGTTAGTGGAGTCTGTAACCTGAAGCATATGTAACCTGAGGTACCACTGTACTGAGCTAGAATGCACCACTGGTCTAGATCTGTATCAAGTCGCCTGCCATGTCACCCCTCATAATTGCCAATGATTGATATTCAGGGGGGATTAGCCCTGTTGGCTAAATGCACCCTCCATCCTTGGAGACAGTATACTCTGAATATCCAGATGCCCGGAGCATCCAGCCTAGAGGGGGCTGTGGGCTGCCAGCTGAACATCTAGGAATCTGATGCTGGTTTCTCCCATCTCTTTGTGAGTTTCCTGAAGACGTCTGGCTCAGGATGCTGGTCCAGGGATGGAGACATCCCCTGATCCAGCAGGAGTCCTAACCAGCTTCTGTCTGTCTCCTTTTCACAGCAGAAATGTTGTTTGTATGAACCATACTTGTCCCCCCAAATCAGACCCTTCTGCCAGGGCTCTGGGGCGATGAGCATTCTGCCCTGTGGGATGTAAACAGGACACATTTCCAAGGCTTCTTTCCTCTCTTCTCCACCCACCCAACTGAAGTAGGTTATTAACTCAAAGGAAAGGACACCACGTTCTCTCTCTCCTTATTCCCCTGCACTCTACGAGATGTTTTGTTTCCCCACCCTATCTTCTCGGTGACTGAGAACGCCAGGCTGTCCTTCACAGCAACATCTGCAGTTTCCCCCCTTGCAGCGAGATGCAGATAAATATCAACATTGCGGCTTCCATCTGATGACGCCTGACCTGGCCTGGTCCCTGCCAGAGAAAATAATAAGAGTCCGAGAGAGGAGATTTGTGTAAACAGGCGAGCTTCCCGCTCCCTTCCCCAGCTGCTTCCAAAGTTCTGCACTTAGAGAAGAAGAACCAGCTTCACAGATATAATATGAGGGACACCTGGCTTGCCGGCAGTACACGGGAAAAGGATCCAGGGGTCTTAGTAGACCACAAGCTTAACACGAGTAAATAATGTGATGCAGCAACAACAAAAAAGCTAATGCTATTCTAGACTGTGTTGTAAACAACAATTGCCCTTTTCCCTTATGGGGTATCCAAGAGCCCATATAGAGTCCTTACGTAGGTTCCCTATTGGTAGGAGAGAATAACAGAGGCCAACCAGAGAATATTGAGAAGCAAAGCAGCTAGTAAGCTTGATCTTTATTGATCTGTTGCAACAGGGTGCTCCCCTCACCTGCAGGAAAGGAGGAGGAACCCAGAAAAATGGTGTGCAAGGCCTTATAAAGACTTTTAAAATTGCCACCCTGTAGATCAAGACCCAGGACGTGGGTGGCACTGTGGGTTAAACCACAGAGCCTAGGACTTGCCGATCAGAAGGTCGGCGGTTCGAATCCCCGCGACGGGGTGAGCTCCCGTTGCTCGGTCCCAGCGCCTGCCAACCTAGCAGTTCAAAAGCATGTCAAAGTGCAAGTAGATAAATAGGTACCGCTCTGGCGGGAAGGTAAACGGCGTTTCCGTGTGCTGCTCTGGTTCGCCAGAAGTGGCTTAGTCATGCTGGCCACATGACCCGGAAGCTGTACGCCGGCTCCCTCGGCCAATAAAGCGAGATGAGCGCCGCAACCCCAGAGTCGGTCACGACTGGACCTAATGGTCGGGGGTCCCTTTACCTTTACCTAGATCAAGACCACCCCCAGAAACATCATACATACATCACAGAAGGGCTGTAACCTAAGACCACCCTCCAGATACATCACACCTACATCACAAAAAAGGCGGTCTAAAACAGAAATTTGAATGTTGTTTTTCTCCTGTCCTTGTTTATCTCCTGTCTGGCAGGTTACTTGATTGGGGAGCCTGGCCAGTCTTTTGTAATGATAAATACTTAGTTCCTGGGCCAGGTCACAGGCTCACACCCTATTCAAACACAGACATACCCTTAAGACAGGATTTGTGAAGGAAAAGACAATGGGGAGGCTTTTCCACTTTGACCTTGCAGAGAAAACATTTGCTCAGTTTAGGAATCAAAATGGTTCCAGGTCGGTCTTCCTGTGCTGATCTATGTACGTGCTTGGTTGGTACACTTATGAACGCTACCATATATCTAAGACCTCAAAATTCCTATCACAATATCATTTCTTAGACGCCTTGCACTAAGATCGTCCCAGGCAGGACTTACAACACAGTAAAAATACAAAATGCAAAGGAAATCGAGGATCCACTTTCTCAAGGGGTCTTTTCCCCTAGTCGCCTGGAGGTGATTCTTCCTCGCCATAGGCAATCAGCTGTTCCTGACTAGCTTTCAGGAAACAGCTATGCAAATTTCGGCTGCAGTTTTACATGTCCTTTTCCCTGCTTGGTGTCTAAAGGATCACTTAACCCTCCCTTGTTCTCCCCCTCCTGTGTGCAAAACCCATTTGCGTTTTGAAACGGGAGCAGGCAAGGCAAGGGATTTTGATTCCTGCAGGAAAGTAGGTCATCGGGTGCTCTGTCTCTCTCTCTTTTTATTGCGCTCTGCAGACCAATGTGGTTCTCCTTTAAGGGAGTGAACTTGGCTGACACTGCAGATGGTCAATTTCCTCTTCCCAGAACCCTGTACCTCAGACGGAGCCCCTGTAAGCTCTGTGTGCTGCAGATTGAAAGCAGGCAAATATTTAACGAAGGGGGGGGGCGTTGTTGGCTTTGGGTTCCTGCCTTGGCAAGGTCATGTCACCAGACAAACACAAACATGCGCTAGTAGCCCAGAACTGCAGGGAGGAGGAAGCAGGATGGACACAGGTTGTTTCGACGTGGTAGCTGCCATCATTCCAGCACTGAATAGGTTAAGAATGGCTTGACACCCAGAAAAGATCTGTGGCCAGGTTTTGTTGTTGAGTCGTTTAGTCGTGTCCGACTCTTCGTGACCCCCTGGACCAGGCACTTCTGTCTTCCACTACCTCCCGCAGTTTAGTCAAACTCATGCTGGTAGCTTCGAGAACACTGTCCCACCATCTCGTCCTCTGCCGTCCCCTTCTCCTTGTGCCCTCCATCTTTCCCAACATCAGGGTCTTTTCCAGGGAGTCTTCTCTTCTCAGGAGGTGGCCAAAGTATTGGAGCCTCAGCTTCACGATCTGTCCTTCCAGTGAGCACTCAGGGCTGATTTCCTTCAGAATGGAGAGGTTTGATCTTCTTGCAGTCCATGGGACTCTCAAGAGTCTCCTCCAGCACCAGAATTCAAAAGCATCCATTCTTCGGCGATCAGCCTTCTTTATGGTCCAGCTCTCACTTCCATACATCACTACTGGGAAAACCACAGCTTTAACTATACGGACCTTTGTCGGCAAGGTGATGTCTCTGCTTTTTAAGATGTTGTCTAGGTTTGTCATTGCTTTCCTCCCAAGAAGCAGGCGTCTTTTAATTTCATGGCTGATGTCACCATCTGCAGTGATCATGGAGCCCAAGAAAGTAAAATCTCTCACTGCCTCCATTTCTTCCCCTTCTATTTGGCAGGAGGTGATGGGTGTCTTTAAAAGAGGATAAGACAAATGAATGCATCGGAGGATAAGGCTACTAGCCGCAAGGCTATGCTTGCCACCACCGCTGCAGGCAGCAGTGCTTCTGAAGACCAGCTGCTGGAAAAGTTGCTCTTGCACCCAGTTGCTCTTGCTTGTGGGTGTCTGCTGCGCATCTTGTTGGCCACTGTGAGAACAGGATGCTGGACTAGATGGGCCACAGGCCTGATCCTGCGGGCTCTTCTTAGGTCAGCAGCTGCTTGCCACAATGCCTGGGTCCTCTCTGCACCATTGGAGGCCTCTGGACGTCAGTTCCTGAAGTTCAGGAGCACTGCCGTTGTGCCCAAGTCCTGCCTGTCCAAGGCAACACAATGACCAAATACAATGATATGATATCTGTAAAGGGAATTGGAGTTGCTCGTGCGTAAGGGGGCTGCTGCTCTAGGCAACGTTGTCTGGCTAAACCTTTCCCTGGCTGGACAGCCCTTTCTCCGTGGCTGTGTCAGTCACTGGCAGCATCCGTCAGTGGGCGTTTCCTGAACTTCTTCCAACATAAAAGCTCTTTGACGCCAAGTCTCCGCCTAGCCTCCCTGCGCGGAAGTCTTCTGCGCAGAGTGGGCGTGGCCAGCGGAGGCCCTGGGCTCTCCCCGCTGGTCTCTGTGGAAGAGTCTTGGAGCCATCTCTCCGAAGTCCTTCCCTGCTCCCCTTTCTTCCTGGTGTCACGCCGATTTCCTTCCCCAAAGGAAGTGTTCTCTCTCTCCCTGCTGGTCCCTTCTCCTGCATCGCTGGGGAGCCTTACCTCCACTCTTGGCTCCGATGGCAGTTCCCTGACAATATCAATATACACTCTTTATATAATATGAAATATCATATTTTTTGCTCTATAAGACTCACTTTTTCCCTCCTAAAAAGTAAGGGGAAATGTGTGTGCGTCTTATGGAGCGAATGCAGGCTGCGCAGCTATCCCAGAAGCCAGAACAGCAAGAGGGATTGCTGCTTTCACTGCGTAGCGATCCCTCTTGCTGTTCTAGCTTCTGAGATTCAGAATATTTTTTTTCTTGTTTTCCTCCTCCAAAAACTAGGTGCGTCTTATGGTCTGGTGCGTCTTATAGAGCGAAAAATACGGTATATGAAATCACATAAACGGAAAACTTAGGAATCTCTGAAAGTCACAAAAAATGCACTCTTAATGGATTCTCTAGAAAACATAAAACCAAATAAACATAAGTCTTTGAAGACTATGCAAGTCTCTGAAAGAAGCAATGTATCAGATTCTTATCTGGGGCAAACAGGCTTCAAAGCTTTGTTTATGGTGTCCAATGCTGCCGAAGTAGTTCGCAAACAGACAAACAGTGATTCCGGATGTACCTACTGTTTCATGGAATAATTCTTCAGCACAGCAGAAGGATACAGAAATGCTTCATAAACATCTATATGGTGAATGGAAAAATAGAACAACAATTGCTATGGAGCAGTGGTCATAAAGTCATGTAGTGACTTGCATAGTATGTGACTTTCAGAGATTTGTCTTCATAAAGTTTTTGTATGTTTTTATGGAAATGGGTCTTGGTTGAGTTTCTGAACCTTCCAACCTTGACTCCACTTTTCGAAGTGGATCATTCATCATGCACAATGGCTGTGTTCAGGTTCTGCTTTTGGGGCTTCCGTTTGGCCATGGTAAGAGCAGGCGGCTGATCTCAATGGGCCACTTTCGACCCGACCCAGGAGCCGGGCTCTCCTTCCATCCTTAGGACGTGAGAGCAGAGACTGTGGCTGATGAGGAAGCTTTAGCTAAGTCTGGGAGCTCTGTGGTCCCCACAATCCACTCCCCTACAAATTTCCAGGAATTCTGTCCCATGGACAGCGGCTGCTGAAAGTTGTAGTCCAAAACCTCTGGAGGGGACAAGGCTGCAGGAGGCTGACTTAATGGTTCTTTCAGCCTAGTGAAAACATTTAACACTCTGCAAGCCAAATACCCCCTCTCCCTCCAGCGGTCTTGGCAGAGAAATTCCCAGACATCCCCCCCCTTTTTTAAATGCAAACAGATTTTTGCTCAATTTGCTGAACATGGCAAATTATAACCAGCGCAGACATCAGGCTGGGAACTTTGCTCGCCAACAGTTCCTGGAAGGAGCTGGATTTCACAAACCTCCCCACCCCAATGGGATGCTTAGCTTAGGGGAGGAGGAAAATGTAAAAATGTGCCACTTGATCCAACGAAGGAAACTTTCCCCACAACTTCAACTTCTTTGCCCGAGTTTGCCTGGGTTGGCCATGAAACCCTTAATGCGCATTTGGAAAGGATTTTAGGGCATATCCTATGGTGCAGGCTGAGTTTGCTCGCCAGGCCTATCCTGACTGGGCTTGCTGGGGGAAGCTGAAGTGGGAGCAGGGAGCTTTCAAGCAGGCTAGGCGTAGGCAAAGTCAGGCCAGGCATAGTCAGAGCAGGCCGAGGCAAAGTCAAGTCAGATTGAGGCAAAGCCAGGGCAGGTAAAGTCAATGAAGGTCTTTCTGCGCAGGTCAGGACCATGGCTAGCTCCCAATGGCTCCCAATGGAGCTTTATCCGAACGCCAGGATGACAAACCACAGTTCATAGTTTGACAAAGAACAACTTCCTTTTCCCCTGATTCAAACATATTGTAGGTGATTAGTTGGAAGGCGGGCGGATTCTCCCAATCTCACCTGTGCAGGAATGAGGTCGGGGAGGGAGGGGAGAGAAATGAAAGGGCCGCATTCCCTTCTGAGAAACCTCCCGGGGGCCACATGTCAGTGGTGGGCAGGGCAGCAATTTGGCCTTTGTACAGTTGGGTGGTTTCTAAAAACATTTGCATGCACCCCTCTTTCTGCCAAGCAAGGAGCGTTATGGGAGTTCGTGGACAACTTTCCAGCCAGGCAAAAGCACTCAAGGGGTGCAAAACTGGGTCAGTGAGGGAGGGTCTTGAGGGCCAGACAGAGAGGTATGGGGGGCCGCAATTGAAGCCCCAGGTTTAAGCTTCCTCTCTCCAGCTTTTACCTTAAACTCGGAGGGTGACCTGTTTGGTAGGTTGCCTCTTTGCTGATTCAGAGCTTGCCGAGGAGAATGCTTGCACGTGGCCGGGGTGTGTGTGTGTCAAGGGAGGGCAAGTGCAGCCCCTGGTATAGCTGTACTGCTGCTCTCCTCTCCCAGCTCCCCGCCTGCGAGCCACTCGTGGCTCCCTGCTGCCAGCCGAGATCACAATGCGCTCTAATGCGTTCAGCCTCCAACTAAGCCAACCCTTTGTCTTCCGTTTTTGCTTCTTTGGATAGGAAAGGAAGCTTGCTCTCATTTCACCCCTCTCCCCAAAATTCAGCAGCAAGCTTTGCTGAAAGCCCGCAGGAACCAAGTGTGGCTTTTAAGCTTGAAGCTCAGAACACATAGTGTGCGCGAGAGAGGGAGGATCTTGTGCTGTGTGGCTCCCAGAATTGGTGCTGATAACGCCAAGGTTGCAGGTGTGATCCCTGTATGGAGTGCTGGGGGAACCCAGCCAGATAGGTGGGGTGTAAAAAATAAAGTACTATTGTAATTATTATAGTATGGGGCAGTTGTATCGTCGGGGGTTGAATTGGATGAGCCTCAGCGTCCCTTCTCACTCTATGATTCTATGATCCGTCAAGCCCACCACCAGCTCCTTCCCTGGCCCACCAGCCAATATTATTTTTATTTATTAAATCAGTATTCTGCCCTTCATCCAAAGATCTCAGGACAGTTCAGAGCACAAAAATACAGACTAAAACCACAAAGTACATGATAAAAACAAAGACAAAACAAACCAATAACCTCCCTCCAAAATTTAAATTTGAAAGATTTTAGGCTGTAAGGAATTTGATATGACAAGAAAGTAGTTGGACTGTGGAACTCCCTTCCAACCTAGATGGCTTTAAAAGGATTGGACAAATTCAAGGGGAAGAGAACTATTGACGGCCACTAACAGTGATGGAGATTCTGCTCTCCTCTCATGGTTTGAGGCAGCAATGCTTCTGAACCCCAGTTGCTGGAAACTGCTGAGGGAAGAGGGCTGTTGGGCTCAGATTTTGCTTGCAGTTTTTACATGGAGGCATCTGGTTGGCCACTGAGAGAACACGATGCTGGACTAGATGGGACGTTGGCCTGATCCAGCAGGCTCTTCTTATATTCTTACATTCTTAACGTAAGAAGAACCTGCTGGATCAGGCTAAAGGAGGCCAAAGGAGGTTGAATCCTGACAAGAAAGAAGTATTGTTTTTGGGGGACAGAGGGCGGGCAGGTGTGGAGGACTCACTGGTCCTGAATGGGGCAACTGTGCCCCTGAAGGAGCAGGTGCGCAACCTGGGAGTCATTCTGGACTCACAGCTATCCATGGAGGCACAGGTCAATTCTGTGTCCAGGACAGCTGTTTACCAGGTCCATTTGGTACGCAGGCTGAGACCCAACCTGCCCATAGACTGTCTCACCAGAGTGGTGCATGCTCTAGTTATCTCGTGCTTAGACTACAGTGGTACCTCGGGTTACAGACGCTTCAGGTTACAGACACTTCAGGTTACAGACTCTGCTAACCCAGAAATAGTACCTCAGGTTAGGAACTTTGCTTCAAGATCAGAACACAAATCAGCCGCGGTGGTGCAGCAGCAGTGGGAGGCCCCATTAGCTAAAGTGGTACCTCAGATTAAGAACAGTTTCAGGTTAAGAACGGAACTCCAGAACAAATTAAGTTCTTAACCCGAGGTACCACTGTACTGCAATGTGCTCCATGTGGGGCTACCTTTGAAGGTGACCCAGAAACTACAATTAATCCAGAATGCAGCAGCTAGACTGGTGACTGGGAGTAGCCATCAAGACCACATAACACTGGTCTTGAAGGACCTACACTGGCACCCACTACATTTCCTGGCACAATTCAAAGTGTTGGTGCTGACCCTGAAAGCCCTAAACAGCCTTGGTCAAGTATACCTGAAGGAGCATCTCCACCCCCATCGCTCAGTGTGGACACTGAGGTCCAGCGCCAAGGGCCGTCTGGCGGTTCCCTCACTTCGAGAAGCCAAGTTACCTGGAACCAGGCAGAGGGCCTTCTCGGTAGTGGCACCCGCCCTGTGGAACACCCTCCCACCAGATGTCAAAGGAATAAACAACTATCTGACATTTGGAAGGCATCTGAAGGCAGCCCTGTTCAGGGAAGTTTTTAATGACTGATGTTTAAATGTATTTTTAATCTCCTGTTGGAGGCCACCCAGAGTGGCTGGGGAGACCCAGCCAGATGAGTGGGGTATAAGTAATAAATCATCATCATCATCATCATCATCATCATCATCATCATCATCATCATCATCTAGTCCCGCATCCTGTTTTCACAGGGGCTGACCAGATGCCCCCAAAGGGATGCTGAAAAACAGGGTCTGCGCTCAAGAGCAACTCTTTCCACTGGTGACTCCATGGGGTGGGAGGCAACCAAAATGTTCAAGGGTCTGGAAACCAAGCCTTATGGAGAACGGTTGAAGGAGCTGGGGATGTTCAGCCTGGAAAAGAGGAGATATGAGAGCCATCTTCCAGTATCTAAAGCGCTGTCGCGTGGAAGAGGGAACAAGCTTGTTTTCTCCTGCTCCGGAGGGTGGGACCTGAGCCAATGGCTTCAAGTAACAAGAACGGAGATTCCGGCTAAACACCTGGAAGAACTTTCTGACAGCGGGAGCTGTCCGGCTGTGGAACAGTCTCCCTTGGGAGATGGTGGACTCTCCTTCCTTGGAGGTTTCGAGGGAGAGGTCGGATGGCCCTCTGCCATGGATGATCTAGCTGAGATTCCTGCATTGCAGTGAGGTTGGACTCAATGCAGAATTAGATAAATTAACAGGAAGGATTCAAAACCTGCAGGATCAGAGATTCTTAGAAGACTGGAGTAAATATATGAACTACAGTGGTACCTCTGGATACGAACAGGATCTGTTCTGGAGCCCCGTTCGCATCCTGAAGTAAACGTAGCACACGTCTGCGCAGGTCGCATTTTGCCGCTTCCGCGTATGTGCGTGACGTCATTTTGAGCTTCTCCGCATGCGTGAGCGGCGAAACCCGGAAGTAATGCACTCCGTTACTTCTGGGTGGCCGCGGAGCGCAACCCGAAAATACTTAACTTGAAGCTACTTTAACCCGAGGTATGACTCTATTTGAAAAGTAATTGTGATGAACGGATTACGCTAGTAGGACTGCAAGAAGTTTTGTAACGTGGAATATTTAAAATACTGCAAGAAAGACAAGAAGAGAATTATTAGTTAAGGACAATTAAATGTAGTGTAGAAATTAAGAAATGCAGAATAAGTGATAAAGAACGAAAAAATCATCAGAGGTGTTGACAGAAGTCTAAAATATTGTATAAGATGAGAAATGTTGTATGACTGTTGGAACTGATATGTTAAAAAAATCAGTAAAAACGTATATATTAAAAAAAAGAGAGATTCCTGCATTGCAGTGAGGCTAGACTCAATGCCACTCGGGGTCTCTTCCAACCCTATGATTCTATAACTCCCTGCAGCTGACATTCTGAGAGGTAATAATAATTCTATTATTTATACATAGCTATCAACCTTCCCTTTTTTTGCGGGAAATTCCCTTATTTCAGCGCTGTTTTCCGCTGCTATCCCGGATTGTTAGATATCCCGTAGACTGTCCCCAGGACAGGTGAGGCTGCTGATCCCTTATTTTCGAGGCTGCTGATCCCTTACTTTCAAATCTGAAAGTTGACAGCTATGTATTTGTACCCCACCCATGGGACTGGGCCTCCCCAGCCACTCCACAGCGGAGGGAGAACAGCCACCCTGGCTAGTAGCTATTGACAGCTGTCTCCTCCCCAAACAGAAACCGCAACTGAATAACTGCAGCATTGGAAATGACAGCGGTCCCTTTGCAAAAGAAGAGAAATCAGGAAAACGGCTTTTTGTTGCCGGAGGATGGGAGCGGGCTCAGAAGAGTTAACGTCTCCTCCCAGCCCTTCCCTGGCTTGCTGGTTTTCTTGATGTGCTGCCAGGAGTCTTTCCCCCCCCCCCTTCCGCCTCCATGTGACTATTGTAAACAGTTTCCCAACACACAAAAAAACCCCATCCTGAATGGGAGGCTTTCCTTGTGGGCCAAAGTTGAGGAACTACATCACGGGGTCCCTGCGGCAACGGGGACAGGAGAGAGGGCCTCGCATGCCAGCGCAGCTCCTGGGGTTACTCTAGATCACGGGAGAGGCAGTTCCTCTTGCGGTTCCTGCGGTTGCGTAATGTTTGCTTTGGAAGGAGGCTGCGAAGAGCCCAGAGGTTGCTTGGCTTGGCGCTCTCCAAAAAGCCTTGTTTCTTCCTCTCCAAGAGAGCGTGGCGGCTTTCGGGCCAGTGGCTCCCACCTTGGGGACGGGCGAATCAGTCCATTTTAGTTCCTCTGTTTCCCCCACTCCCCATGCAAAATAAAAACAAAAATAAGTCATCCTGAAAGCTCATCGCGAAATTCTCCTAATTGACACGCCTTCGTATGCAATTTTGCCTAATGCTGACGTGTTTGCAGGGCAGATTTCCCCAATCTAATGCAATTTTGTAAGCTAGGAAGGCCTTTTTAACGCAGACTTTTCAGTGCTAGAAACTCAGGTGTATAAGCTAATCACCAACTTGCACCTTAAACCTAGGTTATGATCACCACAACCGAATGTCTTAAGTGCCTTTTCTTTTTTGGCAATATATTTTTTCTTCTTCATTTCGTTTCTATCCCACTTTATATTTTAAAGAAAAAATCTCAGAGCAGATTACAACACGTTAAAATACCAAATCAAACAATCCAGAATAAAACGCTTCAAGGAAAATATTTCAGAGCCTTCTCTAAGTGACGTTTTGCTTTCCCCATATTTATTTACCTGGTGAATTTATTGAGCTGCCACGTAGCAGAAGTACTGTAGGAAGCCAGTGTGATTCAGTGGTGAAGAGTGTTGGACCCCGACCTGGGAGACCAGGGTTCGAATCCCCATTCAGTCAGGAAGCTCACTGGGTGACCTTGAAGTCAGTCGCAGCCTCTTCACCTGCCTCACAGGGTTGTCGTCAGGATTAACTGAGCGGGGTTTGTATGAACCATGGGCTATAAATGCAATAAATAAGCCCTTCTGCTTAAGAAAACTGGAGGGGGCAGCCAGATGGAGATGTCCCTGTGGTCTCAGTTGGACCTGCGCCAGTCGCAAAATGCATCTGGCATTTTCATGGGGCACATTATTTGACTGGGGACCCGCACTGCCAAATCCTTAGGGGTTCACATTTTGAAGGATGGGTGTGTTTCGGTTCCCCCTCACGTTCCTTCGAAAAGTGCAGACCTGGGTTCAAATCCTGGCATCTGCAGGTCTGCCTGGGAAATCCCCGCTGCCTGAAAACCTGAAGAGCTGCTGCCAGTCAGTGCAGACAGGCCTGAGCTAGATGCACCAAGGACCTGACTTGATATAACTCAGCTTCCTATGATATTAAGCGGCCTAATTTCTTCTGGTAGTTAAATATGTGTTTGTGTGTAGCTCGCTATCCCTGGTTTCCCAGCCCTTAGACCCACCCTCTCCATTTCTCCTGACCCAGAAGCCTCCACCCACCCACCCACCACCTTGCCAAACATCCCCATTTCGAGGGTGATGAATATGAACTTGTTCCTGCTGCTGCCTGCTCTCCCGTCAAGCCCGCGAGGCACCGGCGTCAGATGAACGGCAGATTTCACATTGCGATAAAGGCCTTGTGTCATCTCTGAGAAGAGGATCCCGGCCTTTTGCCGGGAAACGGTGTATATTATTCATGATGATATCGCGTCATGACACAAATCGTTCGAAGGAGCTGATACTTGGATGGTGTCCCGAAAAACAGAGCACAGCCTGGGATTGGGAACAGGTTTCTGTTTTGAGCTGCAGGCTGCCTTTGCAAGAGATGCTCAAGGGATAGAATTTTTCAGTGCTTCAGAAGGGTCCTGATGCTGTTTTTTTGCATTTTTTAATTGACAGGCATATTTGAGTTGTTTAAACATTACTATTAATTCTTGGTTTAGTTTATTCCTGCGTTCTAGGGAGTTGGGCACAGTGACTACAATTGACTACAATTCTATGATTCTAATATTCTAGTTTTAGCCTGTCATTTACCCCTGCTGCCATCTCCTTCCCCTTCCTGCGTTCTCTTCTGTTTTTAGATTGTAGGCCCCTCAGGGCAGAGACTTTGTTCTCTCGTTCTGTGTCAAGTTCTCTGACAGCACTGTGGTCTTTGCAGTGGAAGACAGAGTCCTGCGACCTTTTAAATGGAACTGGCGCCAAGGGCTTCGGGCGATGTTGGAACTGAGTTTTGCTCCAAAGTTCCTCCTTCGAAAAAGAGGAGTTGCTATTCTTTTGTATTCTTGCACTCAAGTGCCACAAAGAGACTCACGTCGTAGAAATAAAATAACAAAGACTCAAATGCTCAGCTGACAGTAGACAGTACAGTCGTACCTTGTTTCTCAAATGGAATCCATTCCGGAACTCCGTTCAATCTCCAAAAATCTTCGAAAACCAAGGCGCTGCTTCCGATTGGCTGCAGGAGCTTCCTGCACTCAAATGGAAGTCGCAGAGGCCATGTCAGACGTTCGGCATCCAAAAAACATTCACAAACCACAACACTCACTTCCAGGTTTGCGGCGCTCGGGAGCCAAAACGTTAGAGTCACAAGGGATTCGAGAACCAAGGTGCGACTGTATTTAAAAGGAACACATCCTGCCCACCCCATTTAAGGTCAATCACAGCAAAAATATTATTTTTTCCCAGCACGTAAAAGCAGACAGACATTCTTCCTCAGGGACAGGATCCCACAAAGGGGGAGCCACCACTGAAAAGGCATTGATTAATAACGCCACTGTTGCTTCTCAAAATCAGACTCGCCCAAGATATTTGGAGGAGATCTCAATTGCCTGTTTCAGGATAAAGGTAAAGGGACCCCTGACCATTAGGTCCAGTCGTGACCAACTCTGGAGTTGCGGCTCTCATCTCGCTTTATTGGCCGAGGGAGCCGACGTACAGCTTCCAGGTCATGTGGCCAGCAGGACTAAGCTGCTTCTGGCGAACCAGAGCAGTGCACGGAAATGCCGTTTACCTTCCCGCCGGAGTGGTACCTATTTCTCTACTTGCACTTTGAGGTGCTTTCGAACTGCTTGTTGGCAAGAGCTGGGACCGAGCAACGGGAGCTCACCCCGTCGCGGGGATTCGAACCGCCGACCTTCTGACTGGCAAGCCCTAGGCTCTGTGGTTTGACCCACCTGCGTCCCAGGATAGGGATGTTTCAGGATAGGGAAACCTTAAAGCTGGAAGTGGCACTTCCAGCCACCGTGGTTCGGAATTAACAGGAACTTAGGAAGCTGCTTTCTGTTGAGCTAGACCACTGTTCCATCAGGCTCAGTATTGTCCACACTGACAGGCAGCTGCTCTCCAGGTGGGAGACAGTCCCCAGTCCTACCTGTTGGACTGAGATGCTGCCAGGGATTGGGGCCTTCCGCAGGCAACGCAGGCGGTCTACCGCCGAGCCAGATCCTTTCCCTAAAGGGAAAAAGCTCTTTGCACCAAGGTTCACCAGTGCCTCGAGCTCTGTATTGTCCACACTGACTGGCAGCAGCTCTCTGGGTTTTTGGAAAGGGGTCCTTCTCAGTTCTTTAAGGGGAGGACGAGAAGCAGGGGCAGGGCAGTGGATGTGGGTGTCAGAGGGGGGAAGAACGTATCCACGGGCTTCAGGGAACATCACATCCCTCTTGCTCCCTCATCTCCCTGCTGCCTGTGACCTTCAGCACCCAAACAGCTGAGCGAACCCAGCCGGTGCCAAATCCCTTGCGAGGACCGGAGAGGTTAAATCTGGTTCAGGCTGGCTGCACAGCTGGGACATTCAAAGCATGCCTCGGATCAGGCCCAGGCCCATGGTTGTGTGTGTGTGTGTGTGTGTGTGTGTGTGTGTGTGTGTGTGTGCTTTTACTAAACACTTGTGCTGTTTCCCCTGTATTATCCATCTCCAACAATGGAGAGAGAATCATAGAATAGTACAGTGGTACCTCGGGTTAAGAACTTAATTCGTTCCGGAGGTCCATTCTTAACCTGAAACTGTTCTTAACCTGAGGTACCACTTTAGCTAATGGGGCCTTTCGCTGCCACTACGCCACTGCTGCACGATTTCTGTTCTCATCCTGAAGCAAAGTTCTTAACCTGAGGTACCATTTCTGGGTTAGCGGAGTCTGTAACCTGAAGCGTCTGTAACCCGAGGTACCACTGTACAGTCAAACCTTGGTTCTTGAATGGCTCCGTTTTCAAATGTTTCGGCTCCCGGATGCCAAAAACCCAGACGCAAATGCTCCATTTTTAAAACTTTTTTTTGGAACCTGGACATCCGACGCAGCTTCCGCTTGGGTGCAAGGAGCTCTTGCAACCAATCAGAAGCCGTGCCTCGGTTGCTGAACATTTCAGAAGTCGAACGCTCTTCTGGAACAGATCACGTTCAACAACCAAGGTTTGACTGTAGAGTAGGAAGGGGTCCTGAGGGTCATCTAGTCCAACCCCCTGCAAATTAGGTATATGCAGCTGTCCCATACAGGGATCAAACCTGCAACCTTGGCATTCTCAACACGACGCTCTAACCAGCCAGCTGTAGCCATCTTGGCTACAAGTCGCCATTGATAGCCTCCTCCTCCACGAATTTATCTAATCCTCTTTTAAACCCATCCAACGTGAAGGCCATCGCTGCTCTGTGGCTGAGGAAGGGGTTTGGAGCATTTTGAGGAGAGTCAGGGGCCAAATAGAGAGGTTCAGAGGGCCGCATTCAAGCCCCAGTCCTGTGGTTCTCCACCCCCTGTTTTGAGAAAAGATAGGATCCTGTGGAAACTACATTTTCACCAAAGGGCATTTTGCAGGCTAACCAGCTATAACTTTATCGGCACAATTAACCCACTTTCTGCCCCTTCCCCAAATCACTCAGGTGAGTTTTTGCAGCCCTTGCTCTTTGGCGGCAATTCTGGCTCGCCGTCAACACATCACCGCGCTCCCAGGGATTTCGGCCCACTGCCTCCAGCTGTCTGTTTCCACTGAACTTGAGTGACCTTCATCTGTTGCATCGAGTCAAAACCTGCCCAGCAGCATATTAGAGGCCCCGCCAGGGCTGCATCAGAGAAGGGGGTAGGAACCTCAGGCTTCTGGGCCAAATCCAGCCTGCCAGACATCTCATACCCTCCAGCGCTTTGAAGCCAAAATCAGAGACGCCATCTCCCCGCTTTTTGTTGCAAGAGCATGGCGGCCATTTTAGTTGCCGTGATCTCATGTGATTTTACGCTGCAGTTCCCCCCACAAAAAAACCCCACTTTTTTGGGGGGGGAATTGTGTCCCAAAGTCATGGGAACTAAAATGGCTGCAGTCCCCCCCAAAAAACCCACTTTTTGGGGGGTGGGACTTGTGTCACGAAATCATGGCAACTAAAATGGCCGCTGTTATCTCACAATGAGAAATGGGGTGTCCCGTTTTTTCCAGGACACTTGCAGCGTATGGCATCTCTGTTTGGCCCTAACAACCCTCTCAGGTGCTAAGATCAGCAGAGGGTGCCCTCTTGGTTGTTCCTCTGCCCTCAGAAGCTGGGGTGGTAATGGCCTGGAACAGGGCCTTCTCGGTAGTGGCTCCTAAGCTGTGAGACTCCCTCCCCGCACAGGTGTGTCTGGCGTCTGGCACCTTCATTATACAGCTTCCGGAGGATGCTGTGGACACATCTCTTTATCCCGGCCTTTGACACCAGAGATGTATGTTTGTAATACCCACCATAATCACTTTGAATTGTGCTCGGAAATGTACTGGGAGCCAATGTAGGTCTTTCAAGACTGGTGTTATGTGGTCTCAGCGGCCGCTCCCAGTCACCAGTCTAGCTGCCACATTCTGGATGATGATGATGATGATGATGATGATGATGATGATGTTTATTCTTCTTTGTAGGGATCTTCCAGACCACCCATCTGTCGAGTGGGACACTCAGCTGCTCTCCGCTCTGATCCTTAAGCATGTCAAGACCAACCAGATCAACCTGGTAAGGTGTAGCCTTTGTATTCCTTTCGGATATGGATGGGGGTGTCACTTGCAGGTCACTCCAGATGTTGTCAGGTTCAAACTCCCAGCACTCAGCCCTGCCAGTGGTCAAGGACCATGGTGGGTGTTGAAGCCCAGTAACATCTGGAGGGCCACAGGTCCCTCCTCCCCAATCTTAGAGCCAGTATTGTCCTACTGTGTACATGAGATTCAGGTAGGTAGCTATGTTTGTCTGACGCAGTCGAAATAAATTAAAACATTGTCCAGCATCACCTTAGAGACCAACTAAGTTTGTTCTGGGTATAAGCTTTCGTGTACATGTACACTTCTTCAGATACTCAGACGCACACGAAAGCTTATACCCAGAACAAACTTAGTTGGTCTCTAAGGTGCTGCTGGACAATTTTTGTGTGTGCATGAGACAGAGCGATGTCTCCTTGTAGATCAGGGATGGGGGAACCTGTGACCTCCAGATGTTGCTGGACTCTAACTCCCATGAGTCAGCAGGGCCAAGGTTCAGGGATGATGGGAGTCGGAGTCCAGCAAGATCTCATGGGCCACAGCTCCCTCCTGTCTCATTGTAGAACCAGCATTCCCTGATATTGACCTCAGGCAGGTTTCTTTGCTGCACACTTTTGGGTGTCTCCTTGAAACATGTTTTCTCTATCCAAATGTGTAGAAGTCATTGTGTGTTTTATTTCCTTTTGGCTGCTGTGGATTGTAATAGTCTTTTGAAGTTTTTTAGATACCTGTTTTTTATCATCGGGAGTTTTTATGTTTTTGTAAACCACTTAGAGGTTTTCCTACAATCAAGCAGTATGTAAATTTCATTAAATAAATAAAGGAAGACCTCCATACCTCTGCTGGCACCATTACCACACAGTCCCGGCTTGACACACTGTGCGGAAGCTTCTGCAGTGCATTAGTTGATGTCAAAGTGTATTGAAGTGCGTGCCATAGTGATCTCTGCAGCTTCCAGGGGGTGGAGCTGCTCCCTTCGCTCTGAGGAACCCCCAGCCAAAAACAAGGGTGGGCAACTGCTCTCAATTTCAGCCGCGAAACTGACAAGCCGAGTGGGTGCACTCTGCGGCCCACCGCCAACCTGAGCAGAATTCACAAGCGCAAACGCTGCTTATCCAGCCCTCTCAGGACAGAGGATGGAGGTGAGGTCAGCTGAGGTGGAAATCGCTTGCGGTGAGCTGGAGGCAGAGATTCCATAAGAGTCCCTTGCATGATAAGTCTCACAGATCAGGGAAATCTCTTGTTGACTGAATTCCTCCGCCATCTGCTAATAGCGAGAGCATCTTACAGCCCCAGCAGGTTCTGAGATGAGAAGAGGAATCTGCACAGCATTGTCTTGTCTGCCTTTCTCCTCCTCGCTCCAGTGGGGTCATAAGTTACTCATTTTCTCAGAGGCCCCATGCCTTGCCTGGGGAACTGCATGGCCGTCCTTTGTTCAAGCGCAACACCAGGTAATGCAAAGGCAGAGGAAATCTCAGATTTTACACAGTCCAAGCCAGAAGCAGATTAATGGGTGTTTTTGGATCGACAAAGGAAGTTGCCTCATGCCGAATGAGACCGTTCAGAAGGCCTTAAAAGTAAGAACATATGAAGAGGCTGTTGCATCAGCTCAATGGCCGACTGGTCCAATATCCTGTTCTGACAGGGGCTGGGCAGATGGGCCGACAGGAAACCTGCAAGCAGAACCTGAGTACAAGAACATTCTCCCCTCCTGCGGTTTCCAGCAGTTGTTATCCCGAAGCATTGCTGTCTCTGGCTGTGGAGGCAGAACACAGCCATCCTGGCTAGCAGCCTTCAATAGCCCTCTCCTCCTTCATGGATTTATCCCATCCTCTTTTAAACCCATCCAAGTCTGCAGCTGTCACTGCCTCCTGTGGGAGGGAGTTCCACAGATTAACAATGCGCTCCATGAACAAGTCCTTTCTTTCATCTGCCCTGCGTCTCCCGACCGTCAGCTTCACTGGATCCCCCACAAGTTTTGTGTTACGAGAGAAGCCAAGCAAATTTGTTTTATTCGGCCTGCTCCCTCACTTTTTGGAGGCTGGAGTCCCGCAGACCATTTCACTCTTCTGGCCACAAGGCTTCTCCCAGTATCTAAACCCCGACCCCAATGCTCGTTGGAATTCTGAACATTTTTTTTAAAAAATGGGGTCGCTTCATTTGTGCGTTTGGACCTATCCCACCAAAAAGTGGGCGACGCCATGCCCAATCCTCATTTTGGTCCGCCACCTTGAATCAAAATGGCGCCCAAGCATTGGCAGAGACCACCCCCCTCATCTTGAGAGTTTGGTGGCGATATTTCCAGAGGAGGCCATAGCAGATGGCGTCGTTTTGACGTCTGCCGCCCTTGGCCTCCCGTTTGAAAAGGACGGGCAAGCTATCGACGTCATAAATAGCTCAACAATTGAGATATTTGTAGAATAAATTTGGAAGAAATTCTTCCAACTTTCCTTCTTCTTTTCTCTCTCTATTTCTTCTTTTTTTCTCATTTGTTCTTTTATATATATATATGTGTGCTTATCTGAAATATATATATGTATTTGCAATATTTTGCTTATATTTTGTAATAGTTATGTTAAATTAATGAAATACATAAATAGATCAACAAAAAAAATATTTCTTTAAAACCCTCGACCGTGCGGATGAGGCACTGAGGTGGCGGCTGTGCTGAGATTGGGTTTGTGCCAGGCAAGAGCAGGAAAGGGCCCTCTGAAAAGCCGGCCACACCTCTCCTCCTGGGCTTTTCTTGGGGTGCTCTGCTTGTTCTCCTGCCTCTTTGCAGAGCAGTGTGTGTGTTTGTGTGAACCCCTCCTGGCAGCAGGGTGGAGACCTAGCCGGTAGGGAAGGCCGGGCAGCAAAGCCTTTGATCCTCCCTCTCTGCCCTTTCCCCTACTCTCTGGGCGGCCATGTCTCGTCTTGTGCAAGCGGGCTGGTGCCTGCCCAAGGGCAAAGCTGCTCCTCGTCACCCAGGGAGTCAAACCGGACCAGCAAGGAAGGAGGGAGGTGCTCTTCTTCTTCTTCCTTTCCTTTGCAGGAGCTGGGATAGCTCAGTCGGCAGAGCGCAAGGTGATTCATCTCAAGGTCCTGGGTTTGAGTCCCGCGCTGGGCAAAAAATATTCCTGCGCTGCGAGGGGTTGGACTTGATGACCCTCGTGGTCCCTTCCAGTTCTGTGATTCTGTGAAGTGTGCCAAGTCTGCCCCTGACAGCCAAGGAGTGGTCCAGCGCCCTTGGCCGCCCCTCTCTGACACATAACGCATCAGGGCAAATTTCCTCAAGTTTCATTTCCTCAAGTTTGTCCCTTTTCCACATCTGTGTTTTAAGAACTTAAGGGTAGCAGGAAAACTCCCAGAACGTAACAGGCGACTTAGAGGGGCTAAATCTATAACCTTCTCAGTTACTGAATTTGTTTTGCAGTTCTTTCCCTCCAGATCTCCGCCGTCCGTTGAATATCTAAACACTTTTGGCCTTTAGCTTTAAAACTTATCAATCACCACTTTTGGTCTTCTAGATTTCTCTCTTTACATATTTTAAAGCCCTTTGCAGCCTAGGACCCTCGTACCTACGGGACCGCCTCTCCTGGTATGCCCCGCGGAGGACCTTAAGGTCCATAAATAGCAACACCCTAGAGGTTCCGGGCCCTAAGGAAGTCAGATTAGCCTCAGCCAGAGCCAGGGCCTTTTCAGCAGTGGCCCCGGCCTGGTGGAGCGCTCTGCCTCATGAGACCAGGGCCCTGCAGGATCTGATTTCTTTCCACAGGGCCTGTAAGACAGAGTTTTCCCCTCTTTCCTTTTTCTTCTGTGATGGAACCCCTATTTGGGGACTTCCCTGGCTTTTTTCTGGCCCACGTAGGACCAGTCTGGATAGTTGGCCTTGGTGAAGATTTGACGTTTTCTCCCCTCCCAAACAGTTTTTGACCTGGGCTTCCACTGAAATGAGGCTGCATTTTAAGTAGTATTTTAATCCCGTTTTTCAGTTGTATTTTAATCAATTGTTTTTATACCTGATGTTAGCCTCCCTAAGCCTGTTCTTGGCCGGGGAGGGTGGGGTGGGGTAAAAATAAAATAACATATATATATATATATATGTGTATATATATATATATATATATATATATATATATATATATATATATTGCATCCTCAGGTTGCTTCAATTCCTCTCTTTTTCCTATGCGTCTACAAGTTCTCCAGGACTAAGTTCACAGTCAAGATGTGTTATGTATGTTTTGTTTGTTGCACGCTTGAGAAAACGTCAATAAAAACCATTACTTTCTGTGGGCCTGCTCCGGTTGGAACTTAGAATGTAAGAAGAGGCTAGCAGGATCTGTTCCAGGATCCCGTTCTCGCAGTGGCCAACCTGATGCCCCATGGGAAAGCCCACAAGGAGGGCCTGAGTTCAAAAACAACTCTCCTCAGGTGCAATTCCCAGGAGCTGGTTTTCGGAGAAAGGCTGCCCTCTGGCCGTGGAGGGGCAACCTGGCCATTGTGGCTACTAGCCACCTCTCATAGAGTTCATGAATTCGTCTAAACCTCTTTTAAAGCCATCCAGGTTGCTGGCCGTCATTATATCCTGTGGCAGTGAGTTCCATAGTTTAACGGCATGCTGTGTGAAGAAGCTCTTTTATCCTATTGTATGTGCTGCTTTGCGGGGCTTTCGCCTCCAACACAGGTTATAAACCTTTAAATAAACTGAATGGGAATCCGGGTCCAAAGACCTCGAAACAGCACCCCTGAAACCCTGAAATCGGATCCTTCAGGGCATATAGCATCCAAACACTCCCTGCCCAAATCACAGCTGTCTTTATTTCATTATCTGTCTGCCTCAGTGGGAGAAAAAGGAAACTGGACCCAATCCACCACAAAGACCATCTCTATCAGGGTGGCTCTCCACTCCTTGAACAGTTTCCAAAACAGCTGGTGGAGTAGAAGAAGAACTAATTTTTCACCTGATGAATCGGTGCCTGAGTTTGCTTCTTCTTTTTTCTTCCTCTACCCTCCCCATCGCCCTTTCCTCTTCTGCCATGTCGTTTAGACTGCAAGCTTGTATATAAGGAATGTCTTGTATCTGTTGACTGTATGTAAGCGGCTCTGGGAGCCGTTTTTGACTGAAGGGTGGGTTTAAAATGCTCTAATTTTAAATATATAAATATATTTTAAAGTATTGGACTATATAAATCCTTCCTTCCTTACTCGCCTTTTCTTTTCCCTCCCCGCACAGGTAGTGACCTTTGACGCGAGAGGAGTGAGCGGTCACCTGAACCACAAATCCCTTTACACCGCTGTCAGGTACAGTCTTCCTATCATTTGGCAAGCAAGGGTGGTGCATTTTGGGGACCCTTAAGACCCTCCCATCTACCAAAGATCTTGGACGGTCTCAGCTGCTGGCAATACAGTAATCCAATTCATTCCATGAGCTGTGTCCCTACTGGTCTGACGCCCCACAGGGCCACAGCAAGCCACGGTACACAATAGTGAGCTAGGTGGACCAGGGATCTGATTCATTTTGAGGCAGTTTCCTGTTTATATTACCTCTCTACTAATTACCACCTGGACTAGAAACCTGCTTTCTAGGGGGAAAGCCACAGATGAGTGGCAGAACATCTGCTTTGCATCGATAGATAGATAGATAGATAGATAGGGATAGAAAGAGTGAGAGAAAGAGAGATGTCCACCCCCATTGTTCTACCCGGACACTGAGGTCCAGCTCCGAGGGCCTTCTGGCGGTTCCCTCGCTGCAAGAAGCCACGTTACAGGGAACCAGGCAGAGGGCCTTCTCGGTGGTGGCACCCGCCCTGTGGAACTCCCTCCCACCAGATGTCAAAGAGAAAAACAACCACCAGACTTTTAGAAGACATCTGAAGGCAGCCCTGTTTTGGGAAGCTTTTAATGTTTAATAGGTTATTGCATTTTAATATTCTGTTGGAAGCCGCCCAGAGTGGCTGGGGAAACCCAGCCAGATGGGCGGGGTATAAATAATAAATAATAAATTATTATTATTATTATTTCTTCTCTGCCTAACCATGGGGGATTGGGAAAGGAGCAGGAGAGGCAATGCTCTTTTTCTAGAAAAAGAAGTGCCGGAACTCACACTGAATTTTTCCCTCGTCCTATTATAATGGCAATGGTGCCCACCTGAGAGGTGCAGGAACTGAGCTCTGGTGATTTCTGGCTGGGGAAGGGAGCCCCAGGGAGAGGAAATGTATATTTGTGTGTATAGAGAAAGAGAAAGAGGGTTTGTGTGTGTGTGTGTCTGTGTGTGTGTGTGTGTGTGTGAGAGAGAGAGAGAGAGAGAGAGAGAGAGAGAGGCCCTTCCACTCGCCAACCCTATCAACCCTTTCCCCCTATCCCTGACCAAACTCCCCCCTTTAAAAGCTCGCTCACCCCCTCACCTATCAACCCACAGCTCACCCCCAAAGCCCCGCCCGCTTTTAAAGCAGCGGGGAGGGTGCGCCATGCCCTGGGAAGGGGCTCCAGCTTTCCTGGGCCAGCCTGCCATTGTTCTGCATGCTGCAGTACGTGACGACGCCATACATTCTTATTTCTATAGGAAGATATACAGAAAGAAAGGGAGGGGAGGGGAGGGGAGGGGAGGGGAGAGTGTGTGTGTCTGTCTGTGAAAGTTCCCTGTGTATAGCATTCCCTGGATCAGGAAATGCTGCCCCAGCTTCACTTTCCACACACACACACCACGCCAGCCGCAGCCGAGTCCGAACTCTAAAAACAAACATTCCCAAAATGGCAACGCCACAGAGCTAAGCTGCCTGCAACCTCTCCCCTCTTTGGCCCGGCTCCAGCCCTCGCCACTCTTGTCTTTCAGAGACTACGAGGACGAGGGATGGGGGGGAGTGGAAAAGGACTGACACTCTCTCCCTCTCTCTCCCCCCCCCGCCCCCCTCTCTCGTCTATGTCTGCAAAAGCTGCCCAGCTCAGTCCATTCCCATCTATAGTCTTAAAAGGACAGGATGATCGCAGTGGGGAAGGGTCTCTGCTCCCCCCCCCCACTCCCTCGCTGGCTAGAAAGCAGCTGTGATCCTGCCATGCGGCTCCTCTGCCAGGCAGCCTCTCTGAATTAGCCGCCGCAAGAACCTACGGTGCTGCCTTATAGGCCAGGTTGCCAGGTCTAGCCCAGTGTAGTCGACACTGACCGGCAGCGGCTCTCCAGGATTTCATGCAGCGGACGTCCCCAACCCCACAGGACTGGGGAGGGGAGGTTTTGAACCTGGGACCTTCTGCATGCAAAGCACTCATTCTACGAATGTGCCCCAACCCTGAGAAATAAAACAAGATTCTAGACCTCATGGTTCTCAGTTTGTGGGGACTTCAGGAGCGGCCTTATGTAGAGCCACAGAGGCGTACCTAGGGCAAGGAGCCGCGTTGGCACCCCCCGCTGCAAAAAAAATCCCTTTCCCATAAGAGCCACATTAGAAATTACAACTTTTTTGAAACCCAAGTGGTGTTTATTTCATTTATAAGAGATTTCTCACCCACCCTCCAGCCTAAGGTCCCAGGGCAGGTTGTAATAGTAGTAGTAGTAGTAGTAATAATAATAATAATAATTTTTATTTATATCCGCCCTCCCCAGCCAAGACCAGGGTCAGGGCGGCTAACACCCGAATTAAAACAATTGATTGAAATACAACTTAAAAACAAGATTAAAATACAACATTAAAACATTAAAATACAGCCTCATTTCAGTGGAAACTCAAATCAAAAACTTTTTTGGGGATGAAAACGTCAAGTCTTCACCAAGGCTAACTATCCAAATAAGCGAGAAGCCCCTATCCACCCCTGGCTTCCCTCCTCACCCGGTGACACACTATTTTGAACCACTGCAATAAAGATTTCTTTGCATTATTGCACAGAGTTCGGTAAGGTACTGGGTCTCTCCCCCCCCCCCCCGCCTAATCACACCCCACCCTTTTTGGCTGCAAGGGACAATGGTGTAACTTGCAAAAGGCAAGCTGGAAAGAGCAGCTGTGAGGTCGCTGCTGCCGCTGCTGCCCCCTGCTGGCCTTCCGGAGAGCAGAACAACATGGGAAGAACTGGATGAGACCAAGTGGGGACCACCTGGTATTCCAGCATCCTATTCTCATAGTGGCCAGCCAGATGCCACTATAGGAAACCTGCAAGCGGGACCCTCTCTCCCCTCCTGCAGTTTCCAGCACTGACACGCAGAAGCATCGCTGCCTCTAACTGTGGAGGGCAGAGCGCAGCCTAGGAGCCACCAATCGCCCTCTCCTCCTGCGTGAATTTGCCTCATCCTCTATTAAAGCCATCCAGACTGACGGCCATCACTGGCTCCAGTGGGAGGGAGTTCCACAGTATAACTAAGCATGAATAAGGGCTTTCTTTTATCTTCCAAAATTCATTGCATTGAATGCTGTTGTGTTTGTGTCTGTAAGAAGCTGCTTTGGATTATAGAGCTGGAGAGCTGAAGGGCTGGTTTCTCTGGCATTTGTATCCCTCCCTTCTTCGACGGAGTTTGAGGCATAATAATAATAATAATTTATTATTTATATCCCGCCCATCTGGCTTGGATTCCCCAGTCACTCTTGGCAGCTTCCAACAAAATATTAAAATACCGTAATACATCAAACATTAAAAGCTTCCCTAAACATTTAGGCATGTGTGTTTTCTCATGTTTCGTCCTCACAACAGCCTTGTGAGGTAGGCTTGCCCGCTGCACGTTGCCTGGCCCAGCAGTGTTTACTGCTGAGGGGGGGTTCAAAAGGAGAAGGATCGCTGGCCCTGCTTTGCACGCAAGATAATTTTCCCTGGCTCGTTTTCCTTGCACTTTGATCGCGGCTCCTGTTCATCTGGACGGCGCGCAGAGAATGATGTGCGTAGAAACTAACCTACTGTACAAAAATTTACATGGGTTGCCCCGCCCACTTTTGCCTCTGGCCCCACCCACCAGCGCCATGTGGCCCTCGGAAGGTTTCCCAGAAGAAAAGTCGGCCCTCGGGCTGGAAAAAGCCTCCCTAACCCACCACAGATTTTTTTTTTTAAAAAAAACTGTTTGATTAATGCAAGTCAATCAGATTAACCATTTGTTGACAAACCGGTGTCACTGACAGATTTTTAAAGTTTTAGTCCTCCAAGAGGGCAGCATTGCTTGAGGAGTGAGACTTTGCAATTCTGCTGAAGGTAGCTGGATTCAGCCCCACGCAGTGTTTACTCACCCCTGTTCTGTTTGTATTTTGCAGGCACCTGCATTCCGAGAAGAAGTTTCCAGAAGGTGTTTATCATTGCTTATTTATTTATTTATTGGGGGATTTTTCCTGACCATTTTTTAAAAAGCCTTCCAGTACGACAGCAGATTGCGCATAGTCGTCCGGTGCAAAGAGAAGGGCACACAAACACACAGCGCACCCGACACATAACTGTGCAACTCACAGCTGCAGGATATAATAGCGTTGGATGGCTTAGGCAATATTTCTGAGTGGTTGATTGATTGCATTTATACCCTATATTTTTTTGCCAAGGCGGCAGATACACAGTTCTCCCCGTTCCTCATTTAATCCCCAAAACAACCTTGCAAGGCAGGTTAAGCCGAGCTTCATGGCTGAGTAGGAGAAGAATCCGTACAATTATAGATTATTAATGGAAAAATGGAAAAAATTTGCTGCCCTTTAGTGACGTTCCAAAAGGCACGGTCCAAAGGGGCCTGCCCCACCTTGCACAACAGCAGAGCCGGCTAGGGGTGGGTGAGATTCGGCCGCCTGTCTGCAAAGTGCTGCTGGGGTCGGGTGGGTACCCTGACCGCCACCGGCATCCCCTCTCAAACCACGGGCTCCCCTCTGCGCTGCTCCGCCACCGAGGCAGCCGGCTGCCGCCCACGACTCCTCCGATTGACGTCACCCTCTTCCCTGACCCACAATCGCCCAAGGCCCAGGGAACGCCCGCCTGGCCGCTTTAGGCTAAGCTGATTCCAAATATAGCTGCCGTTCCCGGCAGGTCTTAATTTGATCTGGCAGCCATGAGAGGCTGTCACATTAGGAGGGCTTAAGTGGGGGCCTTGGAGGGGGGGCAGCAGTGACGTCGGGGCCTGGAGGGCAGCCGACCCAAAGCGCGTCTGTCCGCGGGAACCACCTGCTCCTGTGCCTTTCTGCAAATCCCCAAATCCACCTGAGCTGTGGAGAGTTGCAGAAAGGAGCGCTTGCTATTTTCCGAGACGCCTCTTGCTTTTTGGCTTCCCGGCTCACTCCACAAACAGAAGGGACACACACAAAAATATTCCCCTCTCTCTCATCAATTCTGCCCCCCTGCAATTCCAGCTTCTGTCACTCACCCCCGCCCCCAAATCTAACTTGCAAGGCAGCAAAGTGGGCATTTGATCCCAAGTATTAACACAGCGCCTGCTGTCCCAGAGGATACGTCTGACGCAGTTCCCCAACCCCATATTTGAGATCTTACAGCAGTGGGAACAAGTCTCTTTCAGCCCAAGGGCCACAATTCACTCCCAGCAAACCTTCTGAGGGCCACATGGCGGTGGTGGGTGGTGCCAGATGTAAACATGGGCGGAGCAAGGAATCTCAATCTGACCTTTGTGCAGGAGGCACATTTACCCTCCAAAGTCAGGCGAAAACACTGAAGGAGGTTGCGAAGCAGGGCTGGCGAGGGGGCATGGCCTGGGGAGAGCCCCAAGGGCCACATAGTGAGGGCTGCAGGGCTACATTTGGGGCTTAGGGGTCCCCATCCCTGTGTCTAAAAGGCTGCGGTAAAGGTAAAGGGACCCCTGACCATTAGGTCCAGTCATGGCCGACTCTGGGGTTGTGGCGCTCATCTCGTTTTACTGGCCGAGGGAGCCAGCGTACAGCTTCCGGGTCATGTGGCTCAAGCCGCTTCTGGCGAGCCAGAGCAGCGCATGGAAATGCCGTTTACCTTCCCGCCAGAGTGGCACCTATTTATCTACTTGCACTTCGGCAGGAGGAGGGACTAAGCAGGTTGGCAGGAGCAGGGACCGAGCAACGGGAGCTCACTCCATGGCGGGGATTCAAACCGCCGACCTTCTGAACAGCAAGTCCTAGGCTCTGTGGTTTAACCCACAGCGCCACCCGCGTCCCTAACGGGCTAAGGCAGCCCCCCCAAAAGTTACGAGAGTAATTAAGAAACAGTCACTTTGAAACAATGTCACAAGTCATGTGTTAAGAAGCAGCTTAACACAGATTCCAGGGCCTTCTTAGAAGCCAGTCAAGGAGGAGCTCTTTGTGGGGCCACCACCACATGCCCGAAGAAGACCCCGTCCCTCGTGCCCCAAAATGCACAATGTCCAGATGGCTGGACCATAGCTTGGGCTTCCGAGGCTGGTCTTGAGACCCGGGGAGGTTCACCTGGGTCTGGATGCCACGCAGCTCTTATCAGAGTCGACCTCTTAGAATGAATGGACCAAAATTAGTCATATCCATTGGTTTCAATGTGTCTGCTCTGAGCGGGATTAGCATTGGGTGCAACCCAGGGGTGTTTCAGACAGCCTGGCCCCAGAGCTATTAAGTCCTGAATGTCGTTTACACCGGGCCAAGTTCAAGGTGCTACTCTTAGTATACAAAGCCCTTAACAGCTTGGGACCAGTTTAGCTGCAAGATCGCCTTAGCCAATCTAGTCCCACTCGATACTTTGATCTGCAGAATGGGTGCAGTTACAAGTGCCATAAAACGCCCATCCACATTTGTAAGAAATGGGCCTTTTAGTGTGGCAGCACCTGCACTTTGGAACTCCCTGCCTTTTGATATCAACCGGGCACCTTCACTGTCCCCTTTCGCCACCTGCCAAAAATGTCATTGTTTAGGCAAAGTTTATGCGTTGTTTTAATGCTGCTTTTAGCTTATTGCCGAGTTTAATTATTTTCCTGAAGGTTTCAAACAGTTGGGGGGTGTTTTTCACAAATTCTTTTTGTAAACCGCTTTGAGGTCTTCTTTACAGGCCTTGGCTGGGGAGGGCAGGGTATAAATTATTATTATTATTATTATTATTATTATTATTATTATTATTATAGCCAAGTAGTCTATAAGACAAGAGAAAACGATGTTGCATTTGCAGAGAATGTCGCAGCAGCAAAGGGAAAATCTTACAGCGCCCCAGTATGGGTGGCCTGGCAGCCACAGACGGGTCTTCTGGGGGAAATGAGGGTGGGGGAGCAGGTGGGGTGTCCCTTTTCATCCTAGCAAAAGCAGCAAGCAGCGCCTGGAGCTTGCAAATCACCTCCCAGTCAGATTTGGCTAGTTCAGGGTCAAACAGCGCCATCTGTTGGGAATGTCCACTTATGACATGCCATGGGACGCATCATCCCAAGGGAGCAGCGATGCTGGCAGCCTAGAGCAGCCTCTGCTGACCTGGCGCCCTCCAGCTGCCTTGGACTACAGCTCCCATCAGCCCCAGCCGTCCTGGGAGTTGTAGTCCAGTGCGCCTGGAGCTTGGCGAAGGCTTGACTTGGAGAGCATCTTCAGGGAGGGCTGTAAATGTCTCCCTAGAGCAGGGGTCAGCAAACTTTTTCAGCAGAGGGCCAGTCCAGTGCCCCTCAGATCTTGTGGGGGGGCGGACTATATTTTTTGGGGGGGAATGAACAAATTCCTATGCCCCACAAATAACCCAGAGATGCATTTTAAATAAAAGCACACATGTTAAATACTCGTGTTAAAAACACGCTGATTCCCAGACCGTCCATGGGCCGGATTTAGAAGGCGATTGGGCTGGATCCGGCCATCGGGCCTTAGTTTGCCTACCCATGATCTGGACACTAGACTTCTGTTGATGCAGCCCAGAATAGCATTGGCCTTTTTTGCTGCAGCAGCACTGACTCAAGTTCAGCTTGATAGGTTTTATTGGTTATCCTAGCTTTGCATATTTTTGCGGTGGTGTTTGGTCTTGCACCTGACACAGAGTGTGAATCCTAGGAAGGAATAAACTGAACTCAGTCGGGCTTACTTCCAAGTAGAGCACTGTGCCAGAGAAACCTATTGGAATAATACTATTCACTTTCACACTTGCAACTATCCCATCTAAGGCTAAAATCTCCTGCCCACTTAACCTGGTCGGAAGCCCCACCTGAACACCATTGAACTTACTGCCAAGTAAACCTGTGTTGGGTTGCACTGTAAAAGGTAAGGCAGCACAGAAAGCTAGCTGGATCTCACCGGCTCTTTATTCTCTGTTTCCCCCACCTAGGTTGCCAAGTCCTCACCCTGGAGACGGTGAACCTTTTCCGCAAGTATATCTCCATCCTAGATGCCCCCATCAGTTATCTTCAGAGCCCAGATGTCCTGATTGTGTTGGCAAGAAAGGATGCAGACTTAGCCAAGGTGAGAGCCATAGGATATCCAGAGTTCCTAGTGCAGCCCATTCCAATTTCAATCATCATCATCATCATCATCATCATCATCATCATCATCATCTTCCCACTCACCCAGCAGCCTTGAAAATGAACTTGAGGTTCTCAAGAGTTGCTGCTTTTCAAGACAACCAGCCATCTGCACAGTCCCTTCTGCAAACACTGGTTCTACCATGTTCAAAACGAAGGGCAGGCAACCTCAGGGGCCAGATGTGGCCCTCTACAGCTGTCAGATCTGGACCTAGGGTGCTCCCCAGGGCACCCCATGCACCAGACTTGCTTTGCCCCCTTCTGAGTGCTCTTGTCAGCCCATACCCTCATTTGGGTGATGTGGGGCTGTTTCTGACAGAAGCATTAGAGCAGGTGGTGGGTAACCTCAGGCCCATGGATGTGGCCCTCCAGGCCTCTCTATCCGGCCCTTGGCATTCTCCCCAGGTCATGACTCTCATCACCCTTGTTTTGTGATCTCCTCTAGTGCTTTGGCCTCCCTGGGATGTGTCTTGAGCTGTGATAGCGGCTGGATTCAGATAATTACGTGCCTATATGTGTGTGTGCATGAGACAGACACACACACACAGAGAGAGAGAAACCTCTGGTTTTGAGCACCCTGCGCTCCTTCGCTAGGAGAGGAGGGATATAAATGCAATAAATCGTAATAATGACTAGAATGTAGCCCACTTCACAAGAGGCCAAAATCACACCCAGGGCCCCGCCCACTTTTTGCCTCTGGCCCCCACACCACCCGCATGTTGCCCCTGTAAGATTATCTGTGAGAAATGGGTTGCAAAAAGCTTACTCGATTTAGATGAAGGTTGTATTAGAATCCCAACCCCAATAGTACAGTCGTACCTAGGTTTTCGAATGGAATCCAATCCAGAAGTCTGTTCAACTTCCAAAAATGTTTGAAAACCAAGGCGAGACTTCTGATTGGCTGCAGGAGCTTCCTGTAGCCAATCGGAAGCTGTGGAAGCCCCATCGGACGTTCGGGTTCCAAAGAACGTTCAAAAACCGGAACATTCACTTCCGGGTTTGCGGTGTTCGGGAGCCAAAACATTCAAGAACTAAGCTGTTTGAAAACCAAGGTACGACTGTGTGTGAAACAGAAGAGGTCAGACGATTTGCCTGTTGAGGCCTGTATTGTCTCCTCTGACTGGCCTCAACTCTCCAGGGCAGATCTTTCTTCTCCTCTCCTACCAGAAACCCTTTTTAACTAAAGGAAATTGACTGTGTCAAATTCTTGGGAGAAGAGAGAGGTTTTAAGCGGGTGCCGGAAGTATCTTAATGTTGGTGCTGGGCAGACCTCACCGGGGAAAGCGTTCCACAGAACCAGGACAGGGGCAGCAACCAAACAGGCGAGGGAAGAGAAAGTTCTGCTTCACCCAAGGCGGTGTTGTTCTCTTGTCCTTCCAGAGAGCCATGCAGTGCCACCACAGCCAGCTCCTCTGGTTCCGACGCCTCTACCTGTTCTTCTCGCGCTACGTGGTGATCAACTCGCTTCGCAGCCTCTGACAGGGAAGGGCCCTTTTACTCTCAGGATGCTTGGGAGATTGGCAGGAGCGAGAGAGGCTGGAGGAGGGAGGTCCTCCTTAAAACTCTTGCTGAGCCGAGGAGGGCACAAGGTCTTTCCATCCCGCTGACGCAGTCTGGCTGAGATGACGGATGTCGGAGAAACTAAGCACTGATCTGTGCCCGATTCTGCGAAGGCGAGCAAGACGGAAATTTACAAGGCGACATAGATTATATGAGAGATGGGCGCCGAAGGAGAGGATTTATCCTGGAATGACTTCACTTTGCCAATGTTTACAGTGTGCCATCTTTTTTCAAAAGTCTCTTTTTATCATTCCACTTACGCACCACTTCCTGTAAAAGCACCTCAAAGCGATTTAGCAATAAATGGACACAGTTGCTGAAAAGTGCGGCCTCCCCCAGGCAAGTAAGTAAAGTCCCAAGTGGCGTGCGTGGAAGACTCAGCCCAAACCTCTCTTATCCTTGAACTTTGGTGGATGGGCCTTGGGTCAGGGAGAAATAGGGAGGGGCCAGTCCCCGGAACTAGCTATTCACAGAACAAAGGAAGTAAGAGGCGTGCCCTGCCTCGATGGGCATGCTGGTCGAAAAAAATGTCACAAAGATTCAGAAGAGTCAACTGACTGAGAAAGCACGGACACGTTTGTTTGAATTCCTGTATTTGGTTTTGAACTTCTAGTATCTACCAGGCAGAAGTGGCTTGATGCCTGGAATTTTATCTTTAACTAGCTTGGCAGCAAACATATCCATCACACCCGCCCTCAGCCGGACGTCCCTTACAAGCTCACGTAGGGATGAAGTGGGAGCACCTTTTGTGTGCTGAACTTCTTGGATGGCATATGTAGTGCTTTCTAGATGCCTTTGGACTCCCAACTTCCATCATCCCCAACACCTGAGGCTAAGCAACAGCCCTGTGGAGGGCTGAAGGTTCCCCAAAATGTGGTTCTAGAGCTGGGTGTGGTATAATGCGGCCTAGGAACCACATACCTACGGGACTGCCTCTCCCGGTATGCCCTGCGGAGGACCTTAAGGTCCACAAATGACAACACCTTGGAGGTCCCAGGTCAAAAGGTGGTTAGATCGGTCTCAGCTAGGCCAGGGCCTTTTCAGTACTGGCCCCGACTTGGTGGAACGCTCTGTCACAAGAGACCAGGGCCCTGCGGGACTTGACATCTTTCCACAGGGCCTGCAAGACAGAGCTGTTCCGCCTGGCCTTTGGTTTGGACTCAGTCTGACCCTTATGTTGCCCTCCCCTTGTGGTCTTGATCTATTGACTACTTTTAAAATGAGGCTGCATTTTAAATTGCATTTTAACCTGTATTTTAAATTGGTCCCCCCCCATTATGCTTTTACTATGATTTTATTGGTGTTAGCAGCCCTGAGCCTGGCTCTGGCCAGGGAGCGCAGGGTATAAATACAGTGGTACCTCGGGTTACATACACTTCAGGTTACAGACTTCGCTAACCCAGAAATAGTACCTCGGATTAAGAACTTTGCTTCAGGATGAGAACAGAAATTGTGCTCCAGCGGTGTGGCAGCAGCAGGAGGCCCCATTAGCTAAAGTGGTGCTTCAGGTTAAGAACAGTTTCAGGTTAAGAACAGATCTCCGAAATGAATTACTGTAAGTACTTAACCCGAGGTACCACTGTAATTTATTTATTTATTTGTATTATTATTATTATTATTATTATTATTATTATTATTATTATTATTGTCGCTAGAGTGGGAGAGACCGGAGTTCAAATCCTACTCAGCTAGGAGGCTTTCCCTCCCCCTGGGTGGCCTCTGGCCATCTGCTGTGTCTCTCGGCCCGGTCTACGTCGCAAGGTTGTGGCAATGAGAAAATGTGGAGGAGAACCAGGTATGTCACCTGAAGAAGGGTGGGTAAGAATGCAAACCGACGTTTAGCCAGTCTGTAAATAAATAGATGGAAATGTGATAAAGCAGACATGATTTTAACTCACTAAGATGGCAGGAGCCACACTGAGGACCTGGCCTTCAACCCACCCCAAATGCCACTACATTATTTGAGAGGCTCCCTTATTTATATCGATGTCCTCACATGCAGCATGTGCCTCAAGTCTCTCACTGATTTCAGCCTCCACCTTTGCCTTATGGAGTCCCGAGGTCCAGTAATAATAATAATAAATTTATTATTTATACCCCGCCCATCTGGCTGGGTTTCCCCAGCCACTCTAGGCGGCTTCCAACAAAACACTAAAATACAATAACCTGTTAAACATAAAAAGCTTCCCTAAACAGGGCTGCCTTTAGATGTCTTCTAAAGGTTTGGTAGTTATTTTTCTCTTTGACATCTGGTGGGAGGGTGTTCCACAGGGCGGGTGCCACTACCGAGAAGGCCCTCTGCCTGGTTCCCTGTAACGTGGCTTCTCGCAGCGAGGGAGCTGCCAGAAGGCCCTTGGCGCTGGACCTCAGCGTCCGGGCAGAATGATGGGGGTGGAGGCACTCCTTCAGATATACTGGACCGAGGCCATTTAGGGCTTTTAAGGTCAGCACCAACCCTTTGAATTGTGCTCGGAAACGTACTGGGAGCCAGAGTAGGTCTTTCAAGACCATCTGGTTCCTGTGTATTTCCACAAGGCACACCAAAGAATGTAGAGAGCTTCCTTGGATTTAAGTTTGCGTAGTTCAGTATTGTCTACACTGGCCGGCAGCAAATCTTAAGATCCCTTCTGTTCCATTGAGCTTCCGGGTCAGAGAGTATGCAGCAGAGAGTGGTTTGTTTTACAAAAATACAAGTTTTATTTCCCAAAGGTATTTGAAACAGAGATCAATCTCTCTCTCAGTGATCCAGGACAGATGGGCTATGGGGTGTGTGTGTTGAGAATGACCAGCCTAGGGGGCCGCTGCCCTACCAGAACGGGCTGGGTCACTCTTTGGACATACTCCTGATGGTGGGGTGTCCTTTCACAGCCTTCTCCCATTCCTTGCCGTTGATGGCCTCTATGGTGACGCTGCTGACTGTCCCCTCGTCCAGGCAGTGCGGAGCTATTCCTGAGAGAAGGAGAGAAGCTTCATCAGGCAATGCTCTCGGACTCCTAGGGATGGTCCCCTCAACTCTTGTGTTTTTGTCCCAGGCATAGTGAAACTGTGGCTCTACAGATGCTGCTAGACTCCGATTTACGTGCTGGATTTACGTATAAGCTAAACAAGCTATAGCTTAGGGCCCCACTCTCCCCCAAAAAATTTAAAGGGGGAAAAAACTGGGTGTACATTTCCAAAATGTAAGATAAAAAACAAATAAAATAAAACCTACATACAGCAACAGTGTTTTGTGTTGTGTAGGCTCCTATTTGTTATGTGCAAATGGCTTTAGATACCTATTAGGTCCTTAAACTACCATATAGCATATATTCAACACAAAAAACAGTGATATTTGTTGTTGACAAGAGGGGGGTGGACATATAGAGGGCTCCCATTACCTTCAGTAGCTTAAAAGGTAAAGGTAAAGGGACCCCTGACCATTAGGTCCAGTCGTGACCGACTCTGGGGTTGTGGCGCTCACCTTGCTTTATTGGCCAAGGGAGCCGGCGTACAGCTTCCGGGTCATGTGGCCAGCATGACTAAGTTGCTTCTGGCGAACCAGAGCAGCGCACGGAAACGCTGTTTACCTTCCTGCCGGAGTGGTACCTATTTATCTACTTGCACTTTGACATGCTTTCGAACTGCTAGGTTGGCAGGAGCTGGGACCGAGCAACGGGAGCTCACCCCATTGCAGGGATTCGAACTGCCGACCTTCTGATCAGCAAGTCCTAGGCTCTGTGGTTTAACCCACAGCGCCACCCACATCCCTTCAGTAGCTTAGGGCCTTATCAAACCTCACTCTGACTCCCATCAGCCCACAACCATCATGGCCAACCAACAGGGATTATGTGAGTTGGAGTCCAACAACCTTTCAGGGGCCACAGGCCTGCCACCTGACAGCAGCCTCAATTCTCCAAGTGCCGGTTCTTACATAGTCAAAAGGGCACCATCTGTACGCAGGATGGAGATACTGTCAGCCGTGGGAGAACCCTCCAGTTTTGCAGGAGTACAGAAGTCTTTAAGGAAAGAACTCTCACTGGTTTGAAACACCCCTAAAAACACCTTATTGGGACTGAGGATCTCCAGCAGCCACAAAATGCTGACTTGTCTGTTTGGGAGTGAAGGAGGGCGACTGGAATGGAGTATACTGGGAAAGGGTCGCTGGAACCCCAAGTTGGAGCACCCTGTGCTGCAATGTAACACTATCAGTTGTATCGGGAGGGGGGAGCTGTACAGAAAGCAGCAAACCAAGGAAGACTCCCCCCCCACCCGCCACCCTCTTCAAGCCTCAGGCCCCCTGTGGACAACTCCCTACCGTAGCCGTCTGGGTTGGAGCGGGGCGTGTAGAAGCTCTGGACGCCGCATGTCTTGCAGAAGGTGTGCTGGGCGCAGTGGGTGTTGAAGGTGTAAGTGGCGAGGCTGTCAGCACCCTTGGCGAAAAGGACGACAACAGCATGACACTTAATAATAATAATAATAATTTATTATTCATACCCCGCCCATCTGGCTGAGTTTCCCCAGCCACTCTGGGTGGCTCCCAATCGAGTGTTAAAAACAATACAGCAATAAATATTAAAAACTTCCCTAAACAGGGCTGCCTTCACATGTCTTTAAAGATGAGATAGCTGCTTATTTCCTTCACATCTGAAGGGAGGGCGTTCCACAGGGCAGGCGCCACTACCGAGAAGGCCCTCTGCCTGGTTCCCTATAACCTCACTTCTCGCAATGAGGGAAGCGCCAGAAGGCCCTCTGTGCTGGATCTGTGTCCAGGCTGGATGATGGGGGTGGAGACGCTCCTTCAGGTATACTGGACCAAGGCCGTTTAGGGCTTTCAAGGTCAGCACCAACACTTTGAATTGTGCCGGGAAACGTACTGGGAGCCAATGCAGATCTCTCAGGACTGGTGTTATGTGGTCCCGGCGGCCGCTCCCAGTCACTTTAGCTGAGAGTCCTGCATTGCAGGGGGTGGACTAGATGACTCTCAGGGTCCCTTCCAACTCTACGGTTGTGCTTGACTAGCTGAGCCCAGCAGGTCTCTCCTTATGCATTAGCATACAATTTCCTGAACAACTCAGGACCAGCTTACCTGTAGGGCTACCTTCCCCTATACAGGATCATCAGAAGGAGAGCTTGCTGATAGAAGCTGTGACCTATGGATTGTCACCTGGTGGGGCATGCAGGGCGTGCTTTGGGGTGGCTCCTCCCACACTCAGGAATGCCCTCAACCCCCCCTTCACCCACTGGGTCCCTCTCTGGGGTCATCAGCTGGCAACTCCTCCAGCCTCTTCAGCATCCTGATCTGACCAGCCCCTCCTCTTGACTTTTGCCTTTTTGTTTTCCGTCGTTCCGTTTCTCTTCATTTAAACTGTTTTAATGTGTGTTTGTTCCCTTGAAAACCCCTTTGAGATTTCTGCAAACAGAAGCAGTGCCAGAGATATCATAAAATAGAAGAAAGAATCCCATCATCGCAGGTGGAGGGAGAGAATCTGGCTTTGAGAATAGGCCAGCAGTCCTTCAGATGTTGCTGGGCTGCCAACTCCCGTCATTCCACTGGGAGCGGGGGCCTTGGGACATCTGGGGGGCAGCCAGAGGCTCCCCCAGGCCTGGAACAGCAGCTGCTTGCTGCCTTCATTGCCAAAGGCAAGAGCCGAGGCGTCAACTTTTATCTAGATTGGCAGCCAAGTTTCTGTGCAAGTTGTTTTGCAGCCAGAGAGGGCAAAGGGCAAAGCAAAGTCCTGCTTGGAAAAAAGCAAGGGTATGATCACCATTGCAACTGGGAAAGGAGATGGGCAGAATAAGGAGAAAGGGTGAATCCAGGCCTGTCTTTGCAGTCTGGGGTTGTTGTGCAGCTGTTGGGCGCACCCTCCCCAACTCGCCAAACCTACCTTCAGCAACTTGAAGTGCGAGGCAGGAACGATGAAGTGCTTGTTTTGCTTCTTCACACAGATGCTGCAACTGGAAAAGGCAGGAGGGAAAGATTAAAGAAGTCAGGACTAAGTTACCTGAAAGGCCACCTGCCCCCCACGCCCGTATAGTCCTGCAGGATCAAACCACGCCCACCCACTCCTCTGCTGACCGTACAGGAGGTGTCAGCTGACGAGTGGGAGGGCAGGGTATAATTCTGCATTAGATTTACGTCCCAGTAGGGAACAAGATCACACTGTCGTGACAGCAGGATTTAATTACCTCATCAGCTGAGCAGGGATTTATAGCCCTTTGCAAAGAGGCCCTTTGAAGTATGTTGTGCACAAAGAGGCTTTTGCAAAGCATTTAAAACAGCTCATGTGCTCCTATTTGAGCCTCCAGAGACTTGAATATTTTTATGCTGTATTGTTTTTAACACTCGATGGGAAGCCACCCAGAGTGGCTGGGGAAACTCAGCCAGATGGACAGGGTATAAATAATAAATTATTATTATTATTATTATTATTATTATTATTATTATTGAACCGGGAGCACAGAGAGACTCACAAAGGGCTTTGCAAGTCTCTCTCCCTCCCTCTTTGTCTCAGATCTTGGGAGGAAACTTGCAGAGCTTTTTCTAAGTCTCCCCACACTTCCCTTTGAAGCCCATGAGTTTGGGGACCTAAAGGAGGGAGATACTTTCACAACACTTTGTGAGTCTCCCAGAGATCCCTTTTAAGCCTTCAAGATCAGGGGCTTAAAGAGGGAGCATGGGGAGACCTGCAAAGCAAAAGGGATTTGGACAGGTGGGCAACCCAACTCTCAAATTTGGCCCAAGAAGTAGATCCTGATAAAGACCTGGCCTGCAGAGCAAAAAAGGATCATCTGAAGAAATTCTATTTGCAGCACCACACCCTACAGAATATCATAGGCCAGTGACCCAAAAAGGGGCGTTTTCTGCAGTTGCCCTCAATATTATGTGATGCCCTTCCTGCTGCCATATATGGTGCAACAACCACCATTTGCTGCAGATGCTTTCTGCAGACTTACCTTTTTGCCCAGGATTACTTTGACTCCCTAAGATTGAATCCTGTTTTAATCTCTCTGAATTCCCTGAGCTCCTGTTTTTACTTTGGTTTTTGCACCCATTTATGCTACTGCTTTGCGAGTTCTACATTCTTTTTCTGTTTTAGTGAAACAGATTTTTGAAAAATGCTTGGAAAGGATCGCTAATTCGTGAGCATCAGTTCCCCATGGGCACGAGGTTCAACACGCTCCAGGGGGGTATTTGTTTCACAAGGTATAAATGTCGGGGAAACCAAAAAAACTCTGGACGTGTGAGTGCATGAGACTGGGACTGTGGGCAAAAGCGCCACATTCTAGGAACAGTTCTCTGAAAGAGCAGCTCTTGTGTTTGACCATGCTGCTATGCCCATGAACTCGCTGTGTGTTGGTGTGCTTTCTGAACGCTTTCTGTAAACCCCCCTCAAAGTGGGAAGGGTCGGTGGAGAGGGATTGTGGATGACACTCACTTGCAATCAAAGACGTGGAGGTCGGCCGATGCCCAGACCTCAAAGCGTACAGCCCCACAGTGACAGCCCCCTGTGTGCTTCACCAGCCCTTGGTACTCACTAGAGGGAGAGAGAGGGGAAAGAACAGAGGTTCCTTAATGCTCCTTCGAGGTCTGAATCAATGCACTTTTGCCTTGCTGGCCAACCACCGTATTTTTCACTCTATAAGACGCACTTTTCCCCTCCTAAAAAGTAAGGGGAAATGTGTGTGTGTCTTAGGGAGCAAATGCAGGCTGCGCAGCTTTCGCTGAAGCTTCGCTTCACTGGAAAGGTGCTGCTAGTTTTAGAGGAGAACAGAAAAAAATAAATTCTCTCCCTCTCTGTGCAGCACCCCTTCAGCGAAGCAGGAGGAGAAACGGAGCCCCTTCCGTTTCTCCTCCCGCTTTGCTGGAGAGGCGCTGAGCAGAGAGGGAGAGAATTTTTTCCCCCTGTTCTCCTCCTCTAAAACTAGGTGCGTCTTTTGGTTGGGTGCGTCTTATAGAGCGAAAATACGGTGTTTGCCATTTCTGGAAGCAGAGAAATTGCAGAAGATGAACTTTGTATCTCTCCCTGGGGAGGAAAAGAGAGCCGGTGGTGGTGTAACGGTTAGAGTGTCATGCTAGGACCCAGGAAATACCAGGGTTCGAATCCCCACTTGGCTATGAAGCTCACTGGGTGTCACCTTGGGCCAGTCACACGGCCTCTCAGCCTAACCAACCTCGCAGGGTGGTTGTGCGGATTAAAGGAAGAAAAGGAGAACCATGTACGTCACCTTGCAGGGAAAGGTGGGAAACATATGCAATCCATCAATAAGCAACATTTCCAGAGCCACTGCCATCCGGTGAGCTTCTTAACGGAAGAGGGATTTGAAGTCAGGCCTTCCACATCTATTGGCCAATAGCAAACTAGTTAAGAACCTAAAAAGCTGCCTTTATAGCAACTCAGGCCTGGTCCATCTTTCCCAGCGCTATTAGGAGCTGCCTGGGATTGAATATGGGGCCTTCTGCATGCAAACCTTGCGCTCTGTCATAGAGTTGTGGCCCTATCCATAAAAGCAAAGCAAGATCCTAGTCCTCATGGTTCCGAATAAAGGGTTGAAGCAGGAACACAAGAAGCCACCTTGGTCTGAGTCAGGTCCCAGGTTCAGTTCCCACAGTTGCCAGGCAAAACTGGGAAAAGGCAAGTCCTGCCTGAGATCCTGGACAGCACCTGCCAATCAGTTTAGACAATACTGATCAATGGGCTGATTCAGCAGAAGTATGCCTGGAGAGCTCAGCTGGTTTAGCTCCAAGGTTGCAGGTTCAATTCCCGTATGGACTCCATGATTCTAGGACAGGGGCCAGCAAGCTTTTTCAGCAGGGGGCCAGTCCACTGTCCCTCAGACCTTGTGGGGGGCCAGACAATATTGTGAGGGGGGAATGAATGAATTCCTATGCCCCACATTCAGAAGGACACATTCTACTCGTGTAAAAACACCAGGCAGGCCCCACAAATAACCCAGAGCTGCGTTTTAAATAAAAGGACACATTCTACTCATGTAAAAACACACTGATTCCTGGAACGTCTGTGGGCCAGACTGAGAAGGCGATTGGGTCGGATCCGGCCCCTGGGCCTTAGTTTGCCTGCCCATGTTCTAGGAAGACAGCTTCTTAAGCTCCCATTGCATTCAATTGGACTTACTCCCGGGTAAGTGCTGTTAGGACAGCAGCCTTGGACGAGCTGGGAATCCCCACTCCTACATTAAAAAAAACATCCTGAAAAATAAAGCACTCTTCTTCCACCTCTACGATTCTATAGGGGCGAGGGGCTTCGTTTGGAAGGGTGGGGCATCTAGCTTGCATTTGCAGGACCCCCGCCCCGCAAAAAAAAGGTTGGGCGCTCCAGCAGGTGCAAAAACAAGACGCTTCCCCCAAAAGGACGGCGGCGGTGGCGATTGGAGCTTTCGATGCACGGGAGCAAAAGGGGAAAGCAGGTTGCGCAGGTGGGCGGGGGCGTGTCCCGGATCGGGCCCCCCTCCCCTCCATCCTCGCCTCCTCCTCCTTACTCACAAGGTGTCCAGCAAAAGCCTGGCCGCCTCCTCGCAGCTCACCCGCTGGCGCTTCTGGAACTGCAGCCAGCGCTCCTTCTGCGCCCCCAGCGCCAGGGCGCACAGCTCCTCCGGGGCGGGGGCGGCGGGGGTCGCCTTGCCCGGCGGGGCCGCCTTGCCTTTGGAGGAGGCGCGATCCCGGGGGGAAGAGGGGATCGGGGCCGGCGGAGGCGGAGCGGGAGCTTTCCTGCCGCCGGACTGGGGGCCTTTGCGCGTCGCGGCAGCCGCCGGGGTCCTCTTCGCCTTCCCCATAGCTCCTTTTCCCCCTCTCCTCGCCACGCCGCCCCTCTTGCGCTCGCCGCCTCGGCCGCCCGGGGGCGCTCCAGAGCTGTGCCAGCGCCTCCGGTGAGGAGCCACGTGGAGGAGGAACTATGGGGAGGGGGGAAAGGGGGGGCTCCTTCGGGGATGCCCTTTCCAAAATCCCAAGGCTGGAGCAAAAAAGCGCAAAAGGCCTTGAGACGCGGATCGACCTGTCATCATAACTATACCTTTCATGCCAGCACCAGCTGCCGACGTTTCTTGCACGGGGATTAGAACTTCCAGACACTTCTTATATGATCTGGTATTTTTATTTTCTTACATGTACAGCAGAACCGTCATCTTCCTGGCAAAACTTTTGAATCTGGAACTAAACTTTATACTCGGATAACGCGGATGTTCTTCTGTGCTTGTGCTCTGTTATTTTAACCCATGGGCAACTGCACTCATTCTTTATGCCTGTTTCGCAGATCTGTTTTTCCATTTTTTTTACTTTCATCTGCTCCCATTTTAATATACATGATAAAATGGAAATTTTGAAATTTTAAAACCCCGTGGCCAACTCCGGGCTTGCGGCGCTCATCTCGCTTTATTGGCCAAGGGAGCCGGCATACAGCTTCTGGGTCATGTGGCCAGCATGACTAAGCCGCTTCTGGCGAACCAGAGCAGCACACGGAAAGGCTGTTTACCTTCCCACCGGAGTGGTACCTATTTATCTACTCTGCGGGCTTTCAAACTGGTAGGTTGGCAGGAGCAGGGACCAAGCAATGGGAGCTCACCCCGTTGCAGGGATCTGAACTGCCGACCTTCTGATCAGCAAGCCCTAGGCTCTGAGGTTTAACCCACAGCGTCACCCACGTCCCCTATAGATAATTTAGGAAGATGGAAAAATTGGAGAAGTACTGATATGCAGCTGAAAACAGAATTAAAAGGAAGGGATGCGAGGGGAAGTCGGGAGATTCAGAGTAATCTCAATATTTGGATTTTGTACTGTTTTATGTTGTATGTTTATATTTCTGAAAATCAAATTAAAAAAATTATGGGGGAAAAGAAGAGTCAGTGTGGTATAAGTGGTTTGAGTGTCAGGCTAGAACATGGAGGAGATTCGGGTTCAAATCCCCACTCAGCCATGGAGCCCATCAGGGGACCTTAGGCCAGTCCCTATCTCCTCAGCCTTAACCTACTTTGCAGAGTTGCCGGAAGATAAAAGGGAAAGGAGGAGGTGCATGTTTGCTGCCTTGAGCTCCATGGAGGAGATGCGGAATATAATTACAATGAATGCAGAAACAAACAAATATATGCAGTCTCACGCCAAGGCATGCAAAGGTGACTCAGCAGTAAACAGCGGAATGATCCATGCCTCCTTTAAGCAAGTCCTCACCCTTACTGGGTGCCAATTCTGTGTCTCATTTAATGGTGGCGATGAGATCACCGCTGATCATGGGAACCGGATGTTGTGAACCCCAAAGCTGATAATTGTCAAGTTCCTGGCAAGTCATTTGAAAGGAGCTTTTTCGCAGGGCTCTGTCAAGCCCCGAACCGGTTTTGTGGGGGACAAGCGGTGGAAAAGGCAAGGGTGCCTCTGAGCATGTCGGCTGCTGAATGAGGACATTTCCAGCCTTGGCGTTGGATGGGGATAAAGCAGAGGGGCCAAACATGCACTTATAACAAACATGTTATAAGAAAAAACTGCTCCTTTTCCCTTATGGGGTACCCAAGAGCCCGTATAGAGTCTGTATGTAGGTTCCCTATCGGTAGGAGAAAATAACAGAGGCCAGAGAATATTGAGAAGCAAAGCAGCTAGTAAGCCTGACCTTTATTAAACTGTTGAAACAGGCCACCTGTAGCACAAGACCACCCCCTAATACATCATCACTGAAGGGGTGGTCTACAGCAGAAATCCGGTCTGCCAGATACCTGATAATGGTCACTGATTGCATTTACCTAGGCAGTCTGCTCATTCTTTTGTGATGGTAAATACTCAGTTCCTGAGCCCAGGTTACAGCCTCACCCTATTCATACACAGACATACCCTTAAGACAGGATTTGTGAGCACAGAGACAACGGGGGGGGGGGGTCGGGTCCCATTTCCTTGCTCACTGCAGAGGAATATTTGAGGTCAATTTGGGAGAGTAAAAATGGCTTCAGGATTGTTCTCCTGTTCTATTTCAGACACGTGGTTTATATACAGTACTTATGTATGTGCTTGCTTGGTACATTTATGAACCTTTATTTTATATCTTAGACCTTATAATTCTCATAACGGAACGTAAGAAGAGCCCACTGGATCAGAATCGATGATCTGTTGGCCTGATCCAGTAGGTCTGATCCAGCAGCCGAGTTCTTATATCCTTAATGTAGGAAAACATCCTCAGAGCTCCTTGAAGGTCTGCTGACACAAGGCCTATGGGGTACATAGAACCACACTGATTGTTCAGTCGTTAAGAATTGCTTCTAAAATGATAAATAAATACAAAGCGTCTTGAAATCACAAGCCCATATTTGGTTTCCTAGCAGGTGGAAAGGGGGCCAGAAATAAGTGCTTTCTGGTTTTCTGATTCTGAATGCATCCCAAGAGTTAAATTCCACATTGACTCATTTTTTCCTGTAACCTAAAGCCTTCTGTGTGTATTGACAAACCCCAGTCCCCACCCAGAGCTGCTCAGGAGAGATGCAGGCCTGAAACACTCCACTAAGCTGCCGCAGCTGGTCAGACTTGTTTGGTTTGCCTTCCTGTCAAGTATTGGAAGGAAAGGTCACTGGAGATAACATGTTCACCAGCCAGCCCTTCATTTCCTTCTTCCCCAGTATCGTAATTCTGCGCCCGCCATTATGATTTTTCAGTGTCAAGATTCTAGTCCTCATTTAAAAACTCAGTACTTCTGTCTTCTCCCTCATCTATTTCTTGTGACCTTTCTTGCTGCCTTTACTGGACACCAAAAGGCAGACTGTAGGGTATTTATCCGTTACGGGATTTACTTAAGGGGAATACACAGCTGTCAATACATGTGACTCGTAGACATGAGGACTCTATTATTATTATTATTATTATTATTATTATTATTATTATTATGCTCTTCGCCATAAGTTCCCAAGGCAGATTATGGCAATTTAAAAAGACGATGTTAAATTCAGTTTAAAACCAGAGAAATGGGTTTAATTGCTTCCCATTTAACTCAACAGGGTTTGCCTCATGTTAAAACATTCCTGTTTCCCCCCCATCAGTTTCACACAGGAAGACCTCAGAGCAGAAACACTGAACTTTGGTGTCCCAGAGAAAGAATATCAGAGAATGAGCCCTGGATTAATAAATAGCTCAGCACTTTGCTCTCCACAGTGTTAATCTTCCTCTGGAAAGCCCAAAGGTTGATGATATTGGTGGACAACCTCGTGTTTTTCAACCATGTGAAGCATGATTCATTGCCATTCAGGCCAGCCAAGACATAGCTTCCCACTGACTCCTGGTGCATACCTCAGATATTGCCAATATTCTTTATGCGAAGACAGCATTTGTGCTCACTTTTTTCTTTTGAATTTTGTTAACTCACGTATAACTGTACTCATTTTCTGAGCCTATTTTATAGTTTCGGTTTTTATCTTTGAGTTTCCATGTGTTTTTATAGCTGGTCTCTCTGTTATACATTATAAAATGACATTTTAAAAATCCTTTCCTCCCCTATTGTATATATCACATTAAAAGGAGCAATACGTATGAACATCTCTTATCAGTTCTACCTTCAAATTCACTGGGACTTTAAAGTTGACAGTGGGGGCGTTGGGGTTGGGCTACCCTCCAGAATGGCTGATGGAAGGACATTTAAATGCAGCAGAGTTCAGGCTCCATTATATTTTTGAGCAGAGAGCACATAAATATAGTTTATAGGGCTGACGGGCTTTATGCCTAGCTAATTCATGCAGTTAACCCTAACAATGTGTCTTCTGTTTGGCCTCTTATTCCAGCTGCTTCCAGTTGCTACGGATCTCCAGGTTGCGGCTGATGGGACTGGGGCATCTGGGGGGGGCACCAGGTTGGCAGAGGCTATAGAATAATATTCTGATTAGTAGAAGAAGGGGGAAGAGAGGGGGGATTAAAGGGCAAAAAGAAAGAACAGTCTAGAAGCTGTGGAACATTCTCCAGTTATCTCGTGTTGTTCAAAGTTCACTTCCAAGGATAAGCTGTGCTTCGGTACAAAAGTACTGTTCTCCCCTGCCCACCGCCTGGCGCTATCTTAATCAGGCATGCTTGCGTGGCGGTGACTCAGCAGAGCAAGGTTTCTGGGAGAGCAGCCCGTTTTGTGATTCAGGCTGGGCAAGGATACCAAACAGGCATCCAGGCAGCACGAAAGGCCTCTCTCGCTTGTGGGGGGTTGTGCAAAAGATCCCTCTGCAATCTTGTGTAACTCTCCGTTGCATTTCGACAGGGAGCCGTTCCCACTGGAGGATACTGGGCCCTGATCTGATTAGAGTCTGGTTGCTGAAGGAAGGAAGGCAGCATGGGAGGAGTCACGGTCTCTGGTCTGTTCAACTTCCTGCTTAGATTCATTATGACTACTCAAGTAAAAAATTGTCGGTGCTTAGACTATGAACTTGGAGACGAGGGTTCGAATCCCTGCTCAGCCATTAAGCTCTCACTGGGTGACCTTGGGCCAGCCATTGTCTTTCACAGCCTAATTTACCTTGTTGGCATGAGAGTAAACCGGGGACAGGGAGAACCATGTACAATGCCTTGAGCTCCTTGGAGGAAAACGTGGTATATAAATGTAACATATTGTTAACGGAAAAATCCGAGGACTCTCTTGGACAAAAAAACAAGGGCACCAGCCAGGAATACCAGAGCAAAACAGCAGCCAGTAGGCTTGGTCTTTATTGAAGACTGCCGCGACAGGACTCCCACCTGCCACCAGGTGAAACAAAATGGAAGCCCAGAACAAAAGAAGACCCCAACTTTTATTAGTTACTAATCCCCCAAACTACACCCCTAAAACTACATCACAACTACATCATGACTGATGAAGAAGACGCACTTGCTGGCGTCATTGTGTCATTGACACATCACAAAAAGGAGGGGTTGAGGGAGGAGTTGTGGAGGTAACCTGAGTGTCCTGTCACCTGGCTGGTTCCTCCTTTCCCCCTCCCCATGAGTCACTTCCAGGAGAAAAAGGGGAGCTGGCAGTTTGCTGCCCCTAGAGGGAAGATCTGATCATTGCCCTTTGTTCCAGTCCATGTTGAATCCACTCCCATAAGCAAGTCCTTTGTGTCCTTGATGGTCTTCTGTCTGGAACCATCAAGGTTGTCATGCCAACTGGGTAGGGCTCCTGTGTATGTGCTGGTATGGTTAAGGGATTATGGCTGTCCTGTATCAAACCATCCCCCTTTGATAGTCCTTCCTTCATGGAGTAAAATAAAAGTGGACTGGTGTAAATCCAATGTATGGTTGATTTACTATGAATTTATAACAGAAACGTCGCGTATGGTGTGTGTGTGTGTGTGTGTGTGTGGTGTTTGTACAAACTGAATGATTTGGGGGGGGGGAGTTTTCCTGCAACAATATAATTAAAGAAAAGCAGAAGCAGAGAAGTGCCTGGCTGCTGGATCAGTCCAAAGTGGGCCTAGTTATTCCAGCATCTTGTTTTCAAGGTGGTCAACCAGACGCCCCCGTAACTCCAAAACATCACACATACATCACAGAAGAAGGCAGTCTCCAACAGAAATACATCACAGGGGGCAGTTTCCAACAGAAATCCTGTCTGTCAGGATACCTGACAATGGTCACTGATTACTCCACCTGGGCAGCCTGGCCATTCCTTTTGAGATGCTAAATACTTAGTTCCTGAATCCAGGTCACCGACTCACCCTATTCATACACAAATATGCCCTGAAAACAGGATTTGTGAGCAAAGAGACAATGGGGAGACTTTCCCATTTCCTTCCTCACTGCAGAGGAATATTTGAGGTCATTGGAGAGTCAGAATGGCTTCAGGATTGCTCTCCTGTACTATTTCAGACACGTGGTTTATATACTTGTACATTTATGCACCATATATATATATATATATAGAGAGAGAGAGAGAGAGAGAGAGAGAGAGAGAGACCTTAGAATTCCTATAACAGTTGGATCGATGGTGGCTAAGGCTCACCTATCTAAGCTTCTTGGTTTCACAGAACTCTTCAGCAGGCCCTGTGGTGACCACTGTGTAACAAGATCGTTGTCGTATTCCCCCCCCCCCGCCCCCCAATATGTTGGTCCAAAGCCACCAGTCTCATTTTTATCTCATGGAAGCAAACTGTAGTGTTCAAATCAAATTTCTGTTTGGAGTCAAATCACTTTAACAACAAATCATTTCATTTTCAGATGTCAGCTGCTCTGTTCAGTCCCTCTGAAATCTCTCTATGTGTGTTCTACTGGAAATAGCTCACCACTGGAATTCTGATTTGACGAAGCAGACATTTGGGCCAGTGATCCAGACCTGTCCCAGATGGGCTTGTCTGAGCATGTTAAAGAGTTCGTCTCACAGGCAGCATTTCCAAGCTGTTAGGTCATCTGAACTCAGCTTTCAGCTGCTTAGAAAACAAATGCACAGCCCTGTGAGTTATGCCCAAGGGCCTGGAGAAAAAATGGTGATGGTAGCAAAATGTTAATATTTACCAGTCACTTCTAGAAATTAACCCATCCTTGCAGAGATTATACAAACCTGGGTGAATACCGACTAAAATGTTGGGCTGTATCCAACATTAGGCATACCCAGAGGAGACCCACAGACATAGGTCAATTAATTTCAATGGGTCTACTCTGACTATGGCTAACTAACACTGGATACAAACCATTTAAAAGTAACAGATTTATTTATTTTTTTGCAAGGAGAGCAAAACTGTCATCAGGAAGAGAACAACATAATCTAAAGCAAGGATGTTGTCATTTGTTCTGAAGGGAACACGAGCATTTCTGTGATCCATACAAGTTGGGTTATCGTGGATGAGGAATGTGATGCCAGTTCAAACGTTATCTGTCCTGTTTGAAGTCAAGAGACACAAACCAGGCAGATTATGCCGAGAAGCATCCCTGAAACACTCTTCCCCCTGCCACCCTCAATCTAGCTTTCTTTGTCTGAACAGCAAACAATGAAATTGGGTTGTTTCCTGAGAATTCTTTTAATTCCTTTTCTCAGAAAAACAACAGCACAACATACCCTTGGTTTCCCACTGTGCAGGCACTGTGTGTGTGTGTGTGTGTGTGTGTGTGTGTGTGTGTGTGTGTAAACTCTCCTAAATCAGCAGTGGCACACTCTGCATGCACCCTGATCATCACCTTGTGACTTGTGTACAAATCTATGCAAACACACACAGCCCTCTTTCCAAATAATAGATGCTTTCATAATGTTGCCTGGTGACCTAGTTCTTGCCTGTCCTCAGTTTTTCTGGGAAATCCAAATGCACTGAAAGGATCAAGGAGGTCATAAGATCTGGATTTATTTGTGGTTTTTGCCAGCCAAGCAACAATAGATATGTTGCCATCAGCTGGTACTCGTTAAGCACTGAGTCACCCAGAATTCTCAGGATAGCATTTAAAAGGAAACATGTTTCAAAGGCTTTCCAGGGTCAATGGTCTACATTCTGGAGTTACCCCATGATATGGCACAAGCTATGCCCGTAAACATGTTGTGGAACACAAACTGACCCAAGATTAACATATGGGTACCAGATTTTTTTCAATGAATCTGGGGACACTTTTTTTTTTGGAAGCAGAGTAGCAACAGGAATTCAGTAGTGGGGATGGTGAGGCAAAAGACCCTGGGCCCAAGCACACATGCATATTGTATAAAGGTGCAAAGCCCTTATTTCGCACCCTGTGAAACATAAATGCACAGAGTTTTTAAAAAACTAGGCAACAGTGCGCTGCCCGCCCGTGACTCCCGAGCCTTCCCTGATCTCCTGCCCCCTTTCCCCTTTGCTTTGATAGATCGGGGGAGGCTCGGGAGTCACAGGCGGGTGGCCATTGCCCAGGAGCGGGAACAAGGTGTGCGGTTTATCTGCCAGGCAAGGTGCAGAGCCCTTCTTAAGCCATATTTTAATTAACCATTTGTTTGTTTGTTTGTTTTTCCTATTACCTTTTACTGTAAATCATATTTGTCGTTAGCTGCCTTGAGCCCAGCCCTGGCTGGGGAGGGTGGGGTATAAACAAAATTTTAATAATAATAATAATATTTTGCACCCTGTGAAACATAAATGTGCAGAGTTTTTAAAAAAACTGGGCAAAGGCCGCCAACCCACAACTCCCGAGCCTCCCCCGATTAGTCAAAACAAAGGGGGAAGGGGGCAAGAGATATGTACCACCGAGTGTCCCCAGTTCCCCTTCAGTAGTGGCGGCAGCAGTGGCAGCCAGCAGCCCAGAGGCAGCCTTGTAGTGCAGTTGGCTCTGGAGCTGCTTGCTGTTGTGATGCCCACCATTTTTCCTCTCCGGAAGTCCCCATATGATGCGTTGCAAATCTGGGGACATTTCTGGGGACAAATTTGTCCAGGGACAGATTTGTGGAACTGGGGACATAAATAAAGTATAGTGTTTATTAGTGCCATCACCCCACCAGTTTCATAATGCATTCTGAAAGCTTCTAAGCAACACAGAACTCTTCCTCTGCTTGGATGTTCAGCAATTGTTTTAGATGGGTGGGAAACAGAATTCTAAGGCATTAAGAAAAGCTTATTTATCCCCATTTGCGCATTGCTTTGGTCATCAAAGAAAATGGAATATGTATTAGATCCTTGACATCTGTGAGATTCTCAGTGTTACATAGAAGTATGCTTTGATGAAGAAGCAATGCAAGTAGCATAGATCTGTCTGATTCAATGAGTTCATCCATATAAAAAGCTGAAGAATATATTTTTATTTATTCCCTTTTTGAGGGGGCAAGTGAAGTTTTTAAAACTCGTTTTTTAAACTCACCAAGACATTTTAAGCAAATTGTGGGTTGTTGTTTTTTTAAACTATGGGCAACCCAGAAATTGTGAAGGGGTTGCAGCAAATTCATTCTGTTTTTCTGGATTGATTGCTTCTGTCGACAGGTGTCGTTTGTACAGGTAGCAAGCTGGAATTACAGGTAAGACCTCTCCCTTACAGCAGGTGCTTTTTATCTCAGCTCATTACATACAGTGAAGATACAGGTAGTCTGACATCTGGCTGGTTGATAGGGGATCAAATACTTATTTCACTCATTCTAATGCGCATCAATCTCTGATTTTTGTCTTCTGGGTTTCTGGGGGTTTTTCCTGTTGTTATTCTGTCTCTCACAGCTACAATAAACCTACCATTAAAATTATGGACTGGTCATTTCTTTGTCAGAGGGCAAACGGGCAAATTTAGCAGGGGATCAAATACTTTCCCCCCTCACTGTATTCACAACGTTTTTACTACTGCTTTTCTTTTTATTTGTTTCTTTATTGCATTTTATTAATCTGAGGTCAGCTGCTATACAGTAGGTTTGTACAAGGAAAGTTGGGTTTTGGTAAAGGCTTTAAAAGCAAATAAATAATGAACACAACAAGCCAGCCATTTCAAACTTATTTTGTATCCAATCCTCTTAAAATATGTATCCACTCTGTTTTCTTCTTTTTATTTTTTTACAGGAAGTGCTACAGGAAATAACATGCATATGCTATTAAGTTGCAAAATTCAGGGTGCCTCTTGCCTGCTAATCCTAGGCAGGGGAAGAAGAGAGAAACTGGTTGTGTGACCCTGTTTCAAGGTACTCAACGAGATTCCCATCTGGCAGAACAAAGTATTAATTTCAGGCGAGCTCCGAAGAGGAAATGGCTTCAGGGACTGGAACATTGTTTCCTGTCGAAAGCCAAAAACAGAAAACACCAGCTTGAGTTTCAAATCCTGAGCCCTGTTTTCATCGCTACATAATAACTTGGGGGTGCGTTGAACCCAAGTAAGCAATATTTAGAGTAGACCCACTGAAATTGACAGACATGGCTAAATTCCCTCCATTGATTTCAGTGGGTCTACTTGTAGACCAACGGCTGGATGCTCCCTATGTAAAGACTGGGAAACCCAGCCAGATGGGCAGGATATAAATTAATAATAATAATAATAATAATAAAGACCGCTTTGCACAACTATTGTTTCGATGCCAGCAACTCCATTGACAAAAACATGGAACAGTTTGCAGCAAGGAGACAAACAGAATTGTCTCAAAGGAACAAGCACCTCATATGTGGCTAGATGGGTCAACACGATAAATAACTTAATACATTAATATGGGTTATCTTTTTAACATTTTCTATTAAGACTTTGGTGGATAACTCAGTATGGAAATATGTACCCCCACTTTTAAAATGTATGAGGGGAGAAGTTCTGCTGAGCACGAGTGACTCCATTTTACAAAGCCTGACTTACGGGGCATATTTTGGTGATACTATTTAAGTGTTTTTGTTCAACAGACCTGGCTTGCTGGTTACTGGTAATTCTTTTTTTTCCCCTGGGCTTTTTTATTTTCCTTTTTTGACCCTGCTTCCCCGTTCCTTCCAGTTTTGTTCACCGATGATAATGCTTGCAGAGCTCTTAATTTATTTCCCCTCCCCCCCTCAAATATTCTGCTTTGAGACTACCTCATAATGGAAAAAAATGAAATTTTTAAAAAATTGTATGACAAGAAACAAATAGATTTTAAAACATAGCGAGGTTATAATTGGCACCTCTCCTTCTGGGACTGAAGAAAAGGAAAGAAACGCCTCAGTTAATTACATAACCAATTTTTTTAAATGGTGAAGGTTTCTGAGGGGGAGCCAAATTTTCCCTCAAAGAGGAGGGGCCCCATTTGTGAGAGAATGAAAACATTATCTCTTCTCTATTGTTTTATATGTATTTTATATATTTTGTATGTATTTTGATTTTATTATCTTGATTTTTCAGTTTTAATATTAATTTTCCCTCAGGAGACCCCTCCCCCACCCACGAAGATGCCCATCCCCCACCAGCCTCCGTTCGCCGTCCCCCCCCGCCCTTCCTCCTCCGCATGCGCACAACAGCCCGCATTCACTTTCCTCCCACCCCACTTCTCGAAATCTGCTTCGCTGAAGCGGAGGGGCCTTAGCAACGAGGGTGACCTCACCCTGCACCAATCAGCGAAGACTTACTCATTAGAAACACACGGAGGAAAAACACCTCCCTTCCTTTCTCCAGATCCTTCCAGAGCTTTCCTACCCGAGAGCCAATCAGCGATCGCATGGTTCCTCCCTTCGCACCAATCGCCACCGAGCCTCCGATTTAATCCCGCCTCTCTCCAACGGCCCGTCGAAATTGCGCAGAGTCTCTTCACCTGCCTTTGTATATCCCTCCGCAGCTCACACAACTCGTTTTATCGCGTGTCGTAACAAGGAGACCACAACGACTTTCTCCGTTTTCCTTTTTCCTTCCTTTCAAGGAGCGGGGGACACACCGGGAAGGGAGAAGCGGCTCTCATTATCGTTTTGTCGCCGGACTATTTTGTTTAGCGGAAGGAGACTAGTACTCCGCCCAGGAGGAGGAGTGATAACTCACAGAGGTCTATAAATACCAGAGGGCGGAAGCGAAGCGGACATATTCGGCGCTGTCATTGACGAAAGGAGAGGCTGGAGAGAGTTTTGTCAACTGAAGCGACGGTCGGGATTCGTTTTTTCCTAGTTGAAGCGGTCGTAGCACATTGGTAAGACGGCGGAGAGGGTGGTTGGGAAAGGAGGCCGCCTTTCGAGCGACGTGGCGGCGCCTCCGGGGTGTGGCGTCACCGGCCTCCATTGTGGCGAGGCGCTGCCCGGCGACGTGGGGGGGGGCGGGGCGGAGGGGGCTCGGCGAGGGTCTTCCTGCGCAGCCCCGGCCAGAGGGGAGATGGGGTGGCTTCGTGGCGGGAGGCGCGCCTGAGGGGCGAGCGCGGCGCTTTCTGCGCCGGCGAGGTAAAAAGGAATAAACCGAGACCAGCCCTTCCCCCCCAATAAATTCATTTTTATTGTGCTGTAATGGAGGTCCTCACAAAGAAGCGGGCAAAAGCCGTGTCGTGGCGGTCGGGAAACGCGCGTTTTAAATGGGTGGGGAACCGTATAAGCGGGAGCTGACGCACATACTTAATACTGTATAGTAAAAATGCACCCGTGTATGAAGCACAAAGAAGCAAACTCGGTGCTATATTTTTTTAAAAACGGGGATGAGGAGAGTCGGTTGCCAGAAACCTACGGGGCTAATTTTAGGAGTCCTGGGTAGTTCTCCCGCCCACCTCCCCCCCCCAAAAAAGTGCAGTTCAAATCGTTCCGGGAAAGTGCGTCATAATTACAAAAGATTTGGCATGTGATGAGCTGGCGTTATACTGGTATTTGTAGCAATAAGCTGCCTTTGAGTCAGTTCTAATAAGGGGAAATGGGATGTAAAGTATTAAAGCAAAAAAGGGGGGGTGGCTTGGGAAAGCGCATGCGTAGTATGTATGTTTATGAGCAAAAGCATAGTGGGGGGGAAATAAGTGTGAGATCACTGAATTGGTTAAAAGGGGGCTTCAAAAGGTCATCCAGCTCAGCTCCTTGGTGGTTTTGTAGTAAGGGCCCCCCCCCCCCCCGCTTCTGACCTTGGTGCGTAGTATTTGAGGATATCAAATAGTGCTTAGCTTGACCAGGCTTGCCATTTTCGCCTCCTTTTTCTGCTTGTAGATGCATGGGAGACAATTCCATTGTATCTCTGTTAATTGCTGATACAATATGAAAAATGTTGGAAACTTACTTGACAGTATACTCATATTGGTTCTGATGGGTGTTAAAAACCTCACAGGCTTTTAGTGTTTCTGGTTATTGGATAACTTCTGCATTGCTGAAATGGGAAGGTGCTGAAGTATAATGAGATATTCATAATGTCTTATTATTGCAGATAAAAAATGCAGATCTTTGTCAAGACTCTGACTGGCAAGACCATCACCCTGGAGGTGGAGCCCAGCGACACCATTGAGAATGTGAAAGCTAAAATCCAGGACAAAGAAGGCATTCCCCCTGACCAGCAGAGGCTGATCTTCGCCGGAAAGCAGCTGGAAGATGGCCGCACCCTCTCTGACTACAACATCCAGAAAGAATCCACCCTCCATCTTGTGCTGCGTCTGAGAGGAGGTATGCAGATCTTTGTCAAGACTCTGACTGGCAAGACCATCACCCTGGAGGTGGAGCCCAGCGACACCATTGAGAACGTGAAAGCTAAGATCCAGGACAAAGAAGGCATTCCCCCTGACCAGCAGAGGCTGATCTTTGCTGGAAAGCAGCTGGAAGATGGCCGCACGCTGTCTGACTACAACATCCAGAAAGAATCCACCCTCCATCTTGTGCTGCGTCTGAGGGGCGGTATGCAGATCTTTGTCAAGACACTCACCGGGAAGACCATCACCCTGGAGGTGGAGCCCAGCGACACCATTGAGAACGTGAAGGCTAAAATCCAGGACAAAGAAGGCATTCCCCCTGACCAGCAGAGGCTGATCTTCGCCGGGAAGCAGCTGGAAGATGGCCGCACCCTCTCTGACTACAACATCCAGAAAGAATCCACCCTCCATCTTGTGCTGCGTCTGAGGGGCGGTATGCAGATCTTTGTCAAGACACTCACCGGGAAGACCATCACCCTGGAGGTGGAGCCCAGCGACACCATTGAGAACGTGAAAGCTAAAATCCAGGACAAAGAAGGCATTCCCCCTGACCAGCAGAGGCTGATCTTCGCCGGAAAGCAGCTGGAAGATGGCCGCACCCTCTCTGACTACAACATCCAGAAAGAATCTACCCTCCACCTTGTGCTGCGTCTGAGGGGCGGTATGCAGATCTTTGTCAAGACTCTGACTGGCAAGACCATCACCCTGGAGGTGGAGCCCAGTGACACCATTGAGAACGTGAAAGCTAAGATCCAGGACAAAGAAGGCATTCCCCCTGACCAGCAGAGGCTGATCTTTGCTGGAAAGCAGCTGGAAGATGGCCGCACCCTGTCTGACTACAACATCCAGAAAGAATCTACCCTCCACCTTGTGCTGCGTCTGAGAGGAGGTATGCAGATCTTTGTCAAGACACTCACCGGGAAGACCATCACTCTGGAAGTGGAGCCCAGTGACACCATTGAGAACGTGAAAGCTAAGATCCAGGACAAAGAAGGCATTCCCCCTGACCAGCAGAGGCTGATCTTTGCTGGAAAGCAGCTGGAAGATGGCCGTACCCTCTCTGACTACAACATCCAGAAAGAATCCACCCTCCACCTTGTGCTGCGTCTGAGAGGTGGCTTTTAGGTGTTAACGGAACTCTTTATTTGCAAGTTGCCAATAGCATTTGTTTGCACTGTAGCTGTTTAATGTCTTAATATTGTAAGGTAAATAAAAGTTTAAGTAACTGCTGGACTGTTGGTGTAAATGCTAAATAAAAGTTTTTGTTGCACATTACTTTGTAGTTCTCATGAATGATTAAGTATGGTGTTCAAGAATACTTTTCTCCCAGTTTTTTTACACTGTAGGTGTAACTGCAAGGTTCTGGGAAAGAAATCAAAGGTTTCATATAGCAAGAGATACCAAAATTAAGTGCAAGTTGACATGGATTCTGCAACTTAATCCTAAATAAACTGATACCAAACATGTCATGAGGTATAACTGCAATGATGGAAGTCACAGCACCAGACTTTTTGCCATGTTAAAACAGGTGTAAGCTTAGAATACAGAATATGAAACTTGGGAGTCTAGAGTGCTCAAACTGATTAAACTGTAGCTCCTACAACTGCCATGACTTCTGGCAATTATATTTTAGTCACCTTAGTGGCTTGAGCTTTCTACAATGCTGGCAAGGACAAAACTAGGGGCACAGCTTTTCTTTACTTTGGTGCCACTCAAATGTTCTGTTTATGCTTGGACGTTGCTTGTTTTCATCTTTATTTAAAGATGCAGAAAGAACAGAGTGATAAGTAACTGCGGAGGCTTTGATCTAAAATGGTATAATGTACCATTTAGCATTAAGGGCTTGCACATGCAATTGATAAGGTCCTTTAAAAATAGCTCCAGTAATAACACACCCCATACAGCAGTTCCCATCCTAAACAAATTTGGCTGCTCTGGTAGGTAATGCCTGCTGTGGTTAAAGACCCAACCATTCATAACACTTTTCTAGAGCATCATCTTGACACGGTATTTCAGGGTTCAACAATCCATTTTGGGTCGAGTATGCAGTTGTCACAATGGAGGGCACTCTGACAAACTTTGTGTGTGAAAATAGTCTACATCGCTAGGACTAGGACACCACAAGCTCTGCCTTATGCCAAATGTAAGTTAATACATACCCACAGCTCTATAAATAAAGGCTGTCTACTTCAATGGTTCTCTGCAGTGTCAGATGGAGGCCCAGGAGGATTCACAATTATGTCAGATGACTTGCTTGCCTTTTCTATTACACCACACAGGCAGAGTGGTGTCTGCAAACTCCTTGTCCCACCTCTGATGTCTCGCGTGTCATCATGGGGTGTGTGCACATGGCTTGGCCTAATTAGGTTCTCCCTTGCTGCTCTAGGTGACACAGGACATTTCCTTCAGTAGCCAAAGAGGCTAATGCTTGCTCAGTGGGAGGTGTACCTGTAGCACAATGCACTTGATAAAAGCAATGCTCAGTAGCAGATTATTAACCAGGTTTATGGATTCCAAAGGCTCTGCTTGTGTAACAAGGGCACACCAATCACAACACATCCATGTGGGTAATAAATGCTGGTAAACCCCTTCCTCTGGCTGCCATGTAACGAGCTTCTGCCCCTCGTCGGAGTGCCTGCTCTAGTTTCTTTCTCACGTCTTTCCTTCTGGCTTCTGGGATGTTGTTTATTTCATCTTCACTGATTTCATAACCAAACATCTCAATCTATGGAGGCAACAAGAAACAGAATTGTGGCAGCAGTTGCAGTCGCAAGCGCTCGTGTGGCTTGTAAAGAAAGTGAAAAGCAGAGGGGTATCACCACAAGCCTGGAAGCGCTATGTGGCCCTCACAGCAGCTTTTATCTTTAACTATCCATAACGCGTGGCGTGCTCTGATCCGTGGGATCACAAAGAGTTGGACACGACTAAACAATGCTCTGCGGTCCTCAGCTTTCTGCCTGTCCGGTGTGTGTCCCACACCTGGCCTTAGGAAAAGAAGGCTATGGGAAGGAGTTAGGCCTGGGTACCTGGTCAGTGGGGCAAAGTAGGGGGAGTTGGATTAGTACAGGCAGGTTGGGAAGCAGGTTCATGTCATGCCCCTGATATCTAAAAAAGCTTTTATATACACAACGTATTGTTACATAAGGTACTGGAATGGCCAGCTGCCCAGCCCAGCCCAGCTGAGCTGGGGCAGGCGTGAAGTGTAGAGGGAGGGAGGTTTGGTCCAGTGTGGGGGAAGGGCAAAGGGATACTTGGGGTTAGCAAGCGGGGTGGCAGCCCCTAGTATGTCATGCTTTTTATCCCTATAAAAATGACAAATCTCGGAATAATTTTTCTATCTCGGCCCTCCTAATAATGCATTGGGAAGATGGTATAAATCTGTGGAGGTTTAAGGCTTCCAGTGGCTACTAGCTTTGATGGCTGTGTTCCATCTATCCTTTCAGGCGCAGAATGCCTCTGAATGCCAGTTGCTGGGGAATCACAAATGTGGAGAGTTACTGTTAGGCCTTGTTCTCAGGCTACTTGGCCACAGGACACTGGGCTGGATGAGCTATCGGCCTGGTCCAGCAGGACTTTGTTCCTTTCTGTTGCTGGACCATACCATAAAAATATAAAAGGCAGGCAATGAGAGAATGCTTCAAAATACCTTTGCATTCTTCTCATCTTCATTGTAGTCCCGAATATGCTCCCTTGTGGCTGCATCCAAGCGTTCCCTTTCCTCGGTGCTCGAACCGTTAACAACTAAAAGAAACACAATTACTTTCTGGGTAGGAGACACCTAGGTTGCAACCTGTTTAAATCTATGATGCTCTCACTTAACTAGTTTGTGGCTCAGGCTGTCGCAATGTAACTAGTAGGGTCCAGCTTCTCATTCCAATTTCAGATGGAATACGGGGATGGTCTTGGTGGATGAGGTGCAGCTCGAATCTAGCGCACTATCTCCATCCAGTTGCCACCCAGACCTTACAATTGGGGCGTGACAGCAAGGGCCGCCCCCTATGGTTCATCCCTAAAATCTGCTATTAGGAGATAAGGGTGCCTCTCAGCACGCAGGTCTGATTTAGCTATCACAACTAAGAAGCCAATGACAGCCCAGTTCTCCATGGAGGTTTTTCCTGACCCTTTCTAAAAGGGTGATGTTGAGCATTGATAGATCTACACACACATGCCACGCAAAATGAAACAACTACCAGGTGAAATGTTGGATGGCTTAAGCCATGGGTAGGCAAACTAAGGCCCAGGGGCTGGATCCGGCCCAATCGCCTTCTAAATCCGGCCTGCGGACGGTCTGGGAATCAGCATGTTTTTGCATGAGTAGAATGTGTCCTTTTATTTAAAATGCATCTCTGGGTTATTTGTGGGGCATAGGAATTTTTTCATCCCCCCCCAAATATAGTCCAGCCCCCCCCAAAGTCTGAGGGACAGTGGACCGGCCCCTTGCTGAAAAAGTGTTCTGACCCCTGGCTTAGGCAATACGAGTGCAGCAGGTTTGGGTGGTGACCCTGGATCATGGAGATTACAAACTGGAAACTTTCTGGCAGATTGATGCTACCTCAGTAGGATTCCAGGCAGCCCACAGACACGTTAGTAGGATGGAAAATGGTAATAGTTTGGATCCACTTCTGCAAAGCATAAACCCTCAAAGAATCTCCAAGTCTTCCACCAAGGAGTATTGTACTGAAATAGTTGCATCTCTGACCAGAAGGTGTCGCTTATCTTCCATGGAAATGGCGATAGCCTCACTCTCCAGGCTGCCCAATGCATGCACACACGTTTTGTGTTCCTTGCCTGTGATCTGTGACGTCCCTTAAGACGTTTCTGGGTAAAGAGAATGAAGGGAGCATCACGAGTGCTGGTGGGAGAAGGGTCAGGAGCCTCAAAGCAGACAGAGCAAGCGCCAGTGACTAGGTAATTCTAGTTTTGTCCCCATCTTCCTCCCTGCTCAGTTCTACATGGGACAGCACTGAGACTAAGGAGGAGGGAGGGGGCAGGCAAGACAACCCCCTGGACTGGTTGTAAGAAGGCAGGGAGGTGGGGGCAACAGGTTGGTGGGGCAGTTCCCCTTTTGCCCCAGTGGATCAGCCTCCAGTGCCTTCGTCCCCAAAGCCTTTAAACTTGACCCTGAACAAAGTTTTAGGAAAACGAGAAAGGGTGAAAAACAACAATCTGCACTGTGTTGTTTGTTATTTTATAAACCGGTATGTGTGTCCCTGCTCCTAGGCACATTTTACCCCCAGGGAATGTGTCGCTTGATAATGTTCAATTTTAGTTGCATTAACTTAAAGTAAGTTTACACACAGCTGCGTGTTTTGTCTCAGTCACTTTTGGCTACTGGCTGTTACGTTTTATCCTTTTCAGCCTGACTTCTGTTTTTATTAGGGAGAGGGAGGGAAGGAGCTCATTTTAAAAACACATTGTACAGCGGTACCTCAGGTTACAGACGCTTCAGGTTACAGACTCTGCTAACCCAGAAATAGTACCTCGGGTTAAGAACTTTGCTTCAGGGTGAGAACAGAAATCGCGGGGCAGCGGCAGGCCCCATTAGCTAAAATGGTACCTCAGGTTAAGAACAGTTTCAGGTTCAGAACGGACCTCCATAACGAATTAAGTACTTAACCCGAGGTACCACTGTATTAGCGACATCCAGTGGCAGTGAGTTCCACAGATGGCAGCATTTGCATTACAGACAACTTCTGCTTACTTGAGCTGGCTGCCTCCATCATGTGCTTCAGCAGTTTGAAGGCAATGGTGTCTCCATCGGCGGTTTTGGGTTTCTGATGTGCAGCAACTGTGAAAGGTTGAAATGCAAAAGCCAAATTATGAGATGTGATTACTCTATTTAACCTAACATCCTGCTTTTTTGCCCAGTAGGTTGCCTGTATCCAGAGTTATTTCAGTCTCAGATTTGCAAATGTTTATATGCTGGTCAACAAGAACAAAAAATTGCTAGGCCTCTTTGCTTTCACAGGCGCATGCTGTTCATTTGTGGCACATTAGAATCTAAAGCACACATCCAATTATCTGTCAGTTTAATAAGCTTCCCTACCTGTTTGGCTGGAAGTGATTCCTGTTCACCACAGGCAATTAGGGAGAGTGTTGGAATCAAATTGCAAATCTCAATAATACCTGATTAATACCCGCAAATGCTTTTCACTAACCTGTGTCTGACAAGCAAAAATGAGGCAGGGAAGTCTGAGATGGCGTCTGGGACTGCAGGGAAGGTGCAGGGGCGAGGAGACTGCAAAGCAGGAAATCAGGTGCTCAGTAAGTCTTCAAAGCAAAGCCCTTTTACAAATCCCTTAGCCCATTTGTGAAGGGGAGGCACCAGTTCTCAGATGCAAGGGAAATAGGCCTGTTGCCAAAGTCAACAGTATTATGCTGCCCCTTCCCTTTGGGATCACTGTGGGCACATTCTGACTTTATGTTTCTAAGTTGTGGGGTGTACCTTTGCATGCCTGGACAGAACCTTACCTTCCAGCGGAATAGGTGTCAGGTGAAGGCTGCAAGAAAAATATGGAAGGAAAGTATTAAAATCTGCGTAAGCGACAGGATCTCCTTGGGGAACCCAAGTTTGTTTTAAGACCCAAGGCACAGGAGTTAAAATGCAGAAATCCAAAATGCTGGAACAGAGACAGGCTTGCTAGCCAGAGCCCGACTTGATCATTTGCCATGGCAGGGACAGTGAGCAAGATTGTCAAAACAGATGCATGTTTTCCAGTATAGGAACACCCAGCTCCAGGCTATTGGGCAAACCATCTCCATCACAGTGGACTGCCTTGCTTCCGTCTACAAGTTCCCTGGGCATTAGTATTTAGCAGTGGGTGAGCTCATTAAAACAAAACTTCATTTTGAAAAATAAAATATTACCGTCTTCCTGTCCACAGCAAGTCTCTGCATTTCAGCCTGCAGCCTGCTTATCTGTTCCTCTGCCTTCATTTGCATTTCGTAGCGGACCTGTCTCTCCTGAAAGGTGCCAAATTGTAGTTGTTAAAACTTCGGAGGGGGGGAGAGAGATTTCATACCTCCTGAGTGCTCGAATGGCGGCTGAATTGGTACTGTCGTACATTGACTCTACTTCACCTTCCTGCCTCCTGAGTGCCCAAATGCAGGCTAAAGTGGTAATAATAATAATAATAATAATAATAATAATAATAATAATAACAACAACAACAACAACAACAACAACAACAACAACAACAACAACAACAACAATTTATTATTTATACCCCACCCATCTGACTGGGTTTCCCCAGCCACACTGGGCAGCTTCCAACAGAATATTAAAATGCAATAACCTATTAAACATTAAAAGCTTCCCTAAACAGGGCTGCCTTCAGATGTCTTCTAAAAGTCTGGTAGTTGTTTTTCTCTATGACATCTGGTGGGAGGGCGTTCCACAGGGCGGGTGCCACCACCGAGAAGGCCCTCTGCCTGGTTCCCTGTAACTTGGCTTCTTGCAGCAAGGGAACCGCCCAAAGGCCCTCTGCCTTGGACCTCAGTGTCTGCGCTGAGTGATGGGGCTGGAGACACTCCTTTAGGTATACTGGACCAAGGCCGTTCAGGGCTTTCAAGGTCAGCACCAACACTTTGAATTATGCTCGGAAACGTGCTGGGAGCCAGTGTAGGACTTTAAAGACCGGTCTTATATGGTCTCAGTGGCTGCTCCCAGTCACCAGTCTAGCAGCCTAGTGGTACAGTCCTATTCTGCCTCTAGGCCAAGTGTCCCTAGCTCTCCTCCTCCTTCAGCATCCAAATGCAGGGCAAAGTAGTACAGTCCTCCAGCTCCCCAGACTCTAGGCCTGGTTGTCTATTCTTTTCAAGTGCAGTCAGTGGCATAGCTGGCCGCTTGGGTGCCAGAGTCTGCATGGAGTCTGCTCAGCCCACCTGCCTCCCCCTCAACCACCCTCCAGCTGAAGGGGAGGCGGCAAGCAGACGCAAGCCCAGGTGCCTGCAGGTGCCTGAGCCACCACGACACTCCCAGGAGAGACACGTGGCTCGGGTGCGCTGCAGCACACACCCTGCAGTAAGTGGCCACTCAGTGCACCTGTTGTAAACAAAATCTGCCCTGATTCCCTTATGGGGTATCCAAGAGCCCGTATAGAGTCCTTATGTGGGTTCCCTATTGGTAGGAGAAAATAACAGAGGCCAACCAGAGAATATTGAGAAGCAAAGCAGCTAGTAAACCTGATCTTTATTAAAACTGTTGCAACAGGGTGCTCCCGTGCCTGCCCTAATATAGACATTTTAAATTCCCTCCCTGGAGCTCAAGACCACCCCTCCATACATCATACATACATCACAGAAGGGGTGTAACCAAAGACCACCCTTCACAAACATCATACCTACATCACAGAAAAGGCGGTCTACAACAGAAATTTGAACGTTGTTGTTTTTCCTGTCTGCCAGGTTATCTGATAATGCCTTATCTGATTGCCTTTCCTGGTAGTCTGCCCATTCCTTTGAGATGGTGATTACCCAATCCCTGAGACAATGGGAAGGTTCCCTCACCCCCTCCTCCCTTGCAGTGAAACATTTGGTCAGTTTGGGAGTCAAAATGGTTTCAGGACGGTCTTCCTGTGCTGCTCCAGACATGTGGTCCACATATCTATGTTTGTGCTTGGTTGGTACATTTATGAACATTTATTATATATATATGACCTTAGTTTTTTTATTATGCCCCCCAGCTATGCTAGTGAATGCAGCTATGAAATCTCAAATGGTACAGCTCAGCTTAATCTGCACAATGCAATTATGCTTTTTTATGCAGATTTGTGTTTCATTATGTGAGGCTGTGCCCTTAATAGACCCAATTTACAGATGGGGAACTGAGGGGACAAGAGAGAGTAATGAATAGAGTCTCCCACCCGGGGTGTCTGTGGTTAAGCCAGTGGGGTTGGCACACACCCCTTTCTCCAGGACAGCCCCAACCATCTACGTAAATTGATTGTGTTTCTCTTAATCTTTATTCCACAGTTGGAAGGAAATACCTGGGACAGCTGATCTTCCAAATGGACCTTCTGCATTTCAAATTTTCTCTTATTCTCCTCTAAAAGCTGCAGGAATCTCATGTCTTGTAGCCTGCAAATCCATTATTAAAAAAATGTTGCAGATTAACTCCCAGGAAATTAAATCAGATATGGGTGCCCAATTTCTCCTGGCCCTTTCTCTGTAGGGTACTCAGTGGAATGATTAAAACAGCTGGGAGCAAAGTCTTAGCAGAGTACTACCTCGCCTCTTGGCTCAATTTTTCTGGCACATTTGGAAATCTAAGAAACACCACAATATACCCATTTCACAGAAGTGAAAAACTGGGGTGCTCTGAGCTCCCTGCCACACCTCCCCAAGCACTTATATGCATTTTCAAACAAATAAAACATGGATAGAAATGCAGTCCATCCCACAAAGCAACAATGGGCAACATCTCAACCAAGAAATGCCCCCCCATAATTAAAAAACCCCTCAATTTAAAAATAAGAATGGGCCAAGAGTATTTCGGGTGCCACTGATGCCATGCTGGGGACTGAGAATTAGCTGAGAATGTGGGTAACTGTAAATGCTGCTGACAGGAAAAGTCTTACCTCTTCTGCTCTTCCGCTCTGAACCTTTGAAGTCTCTGTTCCTGTTGCGCCCTCTCAAGGCGTTGCTCTTCCAGCAACTGGCGCTCCTCTCTGAAAATCAGGACGTGCCCTGTTTGCTGTATGTATTCTCTCTCCCCGTCTTTCCGTGCCCTCAGGTGAGCCTCAAAAATGCCACCGATGCTCCGAAGGAGTGGGAGAGGACCAGAATGACATGAGCACACATTCATACGTTTCCGAGCACAACTCAAAGTGCTGGTGCTGACCTAAAAGGCCTCGGTCCAGTAGACCTGAAGGAGCATCTCCACCCCCATTGTTCTGCCCGGACACTGAGGTCCAGCGCCAAGGGCCTTCTGGTGGTTCCCTACCTGTGAGAAGTGAGGTTACAGGGAACCAGGCAGAGGGCCTTCTCGGTAGTGGCACCCACCCTGTGGAACTCCCTCCCACCAGATGTCAAAGAGAAAAACAACGACCAGAATTTTAGAAGACATCTGAAGGCAGCCCTGTTTAGGGAAGCTTTTAATGTTTAATAGACTATTTTATTTTAATATTCTGTTGAAAGCCACCCAGAGTGGCTGGGGAAGCCCAGCCAGATGGGTGGGGTATAAATAAATAAATTATTATTATTATTATTATTATTATTATTATTATTGGCAAAAAAGGATTAAAAAGCACTAGGTACGTTCTGGGTCCTTGCCAGGGCTGGTCAGCTCTTTGCCGGTTAGGCAAAGTGAGACAAAACGACAAGATCCCAGTCCTCATGGTTCTGAACCTTGGGCTGATTTAAATAGGAACAGAACCAGACCCTTGGTCAATTTAGCTCAGTACTGTCTACACTGACTGGAAGCAGCTCTCCAGGGGTTCCGGCAGGGGACCGTTCCAGCCCCACCTGGAGGTGCTGAGGATACTGAGCCGCACCCCCTTCCCTTGTGCCTTTCATGGGGCCCTGGAGCAAGAGGACGCCCCTTAAGCACCTTGTTTGCCTCCTGTCTTCTGGCCTTGTCCTTGGAGGTGGTACGGCTTGGAAATCTCTGTAGCGCCACGGAGGAAAAGCTCAAAGTGGGAGGGAAAGAGAAAAAGTGAATGTTAATCGGCTACATAGCTGTCAACTTACAGATTTGAAAATAAGGGACCAGCAGCCTCAAAAATAAGGGATCAGCAGCCGAAATAAGGGATTTTCCCAACACAGGTATGTTCAACTTCTGAGCCCCTCCGAGCCAAAGGCAGAAAGCCCAGCCAGCAGCCAAACGAAGCCTCAAGCGGTGGTTCCCACAGTGCAGCAACCCAGCAATGGGGATGCAGCAAGGAAAACCACCGTCACCTCTCCGCTGGGAAGCGCTGAGCAAAGGCGAGTCCCCAGGCAACGTGGCCGATTTGATCAGCACAAGGCATGCAAGCTCCACCCCCCAGTCGTTCTTAGACTCCTTATTGGGTGAGCAACGCAGCCAAGCAACACAGTTGGAGCCTCCCTCCTCCCTGGCCGGCAGGGAGGGAGGGAGAGGAGCTGCTTCCTTTGAAACCTGGGAAATTTAAGGGACATCATCAATAAGGGACAGCAGCGGGACACGGCGCTGGGATAAGGGACTTTCCCGCCAAATAAGGGATGGTTGACAGCTATGATCGGCTCTCCTGCCCCATACCTTTGAATGACACATGGAATGACAGGCACAAAAGCTGATAAAATTCCAGCATGTTTTGAAAATGTACCTGTGCACTCTGGAAACTCTCTCCCCTTCTCTTCCCCCCCCCCCCCGCCACTAGAGTTTCATGCCATGTGTCCTCGAGATGATTATCAGATATCTTTTATGCATCTCACCCCCTTTACCCCATTCCGGCACCTGCACATCTCAAGAGATTGGGCATTGCTGAGACTAATGCTTGGCCCCCACAGGTGCCCAAGCTTAGCAGGTCCTAGAAACCAAACTTGTTAGTGTTGCAGCACCAGCCCTCTGGAATCAGTACCTAGCCCATATCAGAGAGTTGTGATGTTTTGGCCCCTGCCAAAGGCATTTTAGTTTAAAAACGCTTTCCCTGGAGTGATCCAGTCATTTTATGAAATATTAATTGCGTGTCTGCAGAAATGGCTTGATTGGAGCTGGGGGGGGGGGAGAGAATTTGATTAATTTATTAACAAAACCTGTATACTGCTTCATTGTAAATGATACCTCCAAGCAGTTTTGCAAACAATACTTGCTGAGATGATTTTATTTTTTTAGAGAGTTCATGTGTGCTTTTAAGTCTTCCTTCTTACCTTGTATACTGCTTCAGTGGCTTGCTGCTATGATGGAACAATTACCATTTTACTGTGGTTTTATATTTTTAACTTTGGCTCTGCCTGGAGACAGAACGTAATAGGCAGTATGTAGAATACTGTGATAGGCTTGGGGGATCATTCTGGATGATACAAAGGGGTGTCTTCTACTCCAGTCCAAGCCTTTAGGTCTGCTCTCTTGGCTGCTTTGCATACTTTTTATTATGGCTCTTATTTGGCTGCTTTTTTTAAAAAAATGTTAATTGTTTTGTATTTTAAAAATCTTGCTTTGCAGTTTGTTGCCTTACACCTGCTGGGGGACAAAGGTGGGAAAAATGTATTTGTTCAGGCTGGCTGCAAAAAAAGATTAGGAAGAGAAGTTAGATCATATTGCTATAAATTGTTTTGGGAACTCAGACTTTTCATCTCAAGTCAGCTGATGGCACATCTGATTTTTCTCTCCTATATCATTAACGTTTGCTGTATTACTGCTGTGTTTGTATTTTGGTATTTGTAACGTAATTGTCTTGGCCTTTGGCTAGCACAATATACCGTATTTTTCGCCCTATAGGACGCACTTTTCCCCCTCCAAAAATGAAGGGGAAATGTGTGTGCGTCCTATGGGGCAAATGCAGGCTTCAGGAAGCTCTCCGCAAGCCTTGGGAGCCCACGGGAGTTCCCGGCAGGCTCCAAAGGCTTGCGGACAGCAGCCTGCAGCCCGAAACCTGGGGAGCGCAGCGGAGCGCACCCCGGGCTTCAGGCAGATATCCACAAGCCTGGGGAGACTGGCGCGACTTCCCGCCGGGCTCCCTAGGCTTGCGGATAGCAGCCTGTTCTGGGGGCTGGGGTCGGGGGAAGCTCGGGCTTCCCCCGCCCCAGCCCCGTGCCTGGGGGGAAAATAACTTTTTTTCTTTATTTCCCCCCCCCAAAAAAACTAGGTGCGCCCTATGGGGCGAAAAATACAGTACTTATTGATTGATATTTATTTTTCTTCTGTTGACTGTTATTGGTTTCTTTCTTTCTTTCTTATGTATTTTCTGTTCTTATTTTGTATTTTTATGTTGCAAACTGCCCTGTGATCCTCAGATCGAGGGCGGTATACAAACTGAATAAATAAAAATAATAAATTGATTGATTGACAGGTAAATGTTTTGAGGCTGAGAGGAAGGAGTGAGCCTGAGCAGAAGACGCCCGTCAAGGTCTTACTTTGGGTAGGGTCATGGATCGGGGCGGGTTCCTTGTTTCCTCCAAGCAACTGGCTGTACAAATCTTCAAAGAAGTGTTTCTCCATCATGTCTTGGAACTCTTGCACAAGCAGAGACGGTCCCCAGGTTTTCAGTGTTGCTTCCAATTCCACTGGCTGCAGTAAAAGGCAGGGATGGTGGGCGGGTAAAACTGCTCAATGGGGGCTGGTGGGGCACCCAAGGGTGTCCTCAAAGGTAGGGACAACAAACATCCTCTTAGAAACAAAAGGGCTTTTGCTCCCCCCCTCCAAAAGCAGCAGCTTTTGAAACAATTTTAAAAACAAATTTTAAAACAATTTCAAAAACAAAGCCACACAAAAGCAAAAAGTTAAATCCATGGCAGAGTTTAGAAGAAACATTATAAAGAACAGATAATACAATCATACCTTGGAAGTCGAACGGAATCCATTCCAGAAGTCCATTCAACTTCCAAAGTGTTCGAAAACCAAAGCCCGTCTTCTGATTGGCTGCAGGAAGCTCCTGCAGCCAATCGGAAGCTGCGGAAGCCCTGTTGGACATTCAGCTTTCAAAAGAATGTTCGAGAACTGGAACAGTCACTTCCGGGTTTTGATCGTTCGGGAGCCAAACTGTCCGAGAACTAGGCTGTTCGAAAACCAAGATATGATTGTACATGCAAAGATGGTGAAGTAAGAAAGTCATAGGAATGTTAGAATTTCTGGAGGGTGGTGACACGAGAACAGGACCTTTTCAGTGGTGGCTCCCTGCTTGTAGGATGTTCTCCCCAGGAAGGCATTTGGGGTTCCAAACAAGAGTTGTTCCCAGCTATACGTGGAGATATCAGGGAATGAACTGAGCTCTTCTGCATGAAGGCAATTACTCTTCCCCTGAGCTACAGCTTTCCCCCACATACAGATGGACAGATCTCCACTAGAACAACATTCCATAATCTTAGGATGTAGCCCCATTCACCCCTGATTCTTGTCCATACCAATTCTATATTATTCCAGCATTTAATGCAATACTTGTTGAAGTTACACGTTTAATGTACATAAAACGTGGTATTTTAATGTATTGTATTTAAAATGCTGCAAAGGGAAGTTTACTGTGGCCAAGAAGTTTCACTCTGGCAAAAGCGTCAGAGAAGGCTGGCATCTTTCCATTTCAGTGAGCTAAACTACCTTATATTGGAATTGGAAACTTGAGAAGCCAGTGTGTGTTTGTTGGTGACGGCTAGTAGCAGCGGTTGCAGAGAAGTTCTGCAGTGATGAACAAGCTTAGGATCTTCCTCTGGGACCAGAGAGAGGACCGTTTACTGAACAGCATGAAGGACTGGACCCCATTGCTTGGTTATTTTGTAACGTTTATCTTATTAAATCTGTTCTGCAGCAAAGCTTTGAAACTCAATTCTTGCGGAGGAGAGAATTCATTTCTGCACAAGATCCCCATCAGGGGTTCTGCTGGACAACTCTAACAATGCTTTGTAAAACAGTTGTGGCATTAGATTTCATCAGGCTGCACATACGGATTGACACGTGAGTAGCCGGCCACGGAGCAGCAGGACAAAAATGGTGGTGAACACAGGGAGACAGTTGTATGACAGCTGCTCCAGTCCCAGGATAATCTGGTCCCAGATGTACAACAGAGTATCCATGTTTAAGTAGCCTGCAAACAAAGCAAAGATGAAGAGCATCTCACTAGCTTCCCTGAGGCATAACGAACACTTCAGGAAGGTCTGTGGCTCGTGGTGGAGTGTCTACCTTGTAAGCAGTGTTGAATTGTTTCTTTAAATTTTAGGTTTCATTATTGTTTCACAAGATGTGTATGTCTTTAAGGGCCAGAGCAAATAACATGACCTAGTTTTACAGCTGTGAAGCAGTATAGCAGGTGCTGTTAAAGGTAAAGGGGCCCCTGACCATTAGGTCCAGTCGTGACCGACTCTGGGGTTGCGGCGCTCATCTCACTTTATTGGCTGAGGGAGCCGGCGTACAGCTTCTGGGTCATGTGGCCAGCATGACTAAGTCGCTTCTGGCGAACCAGAGCAGCGCACGGAAACGCTGTTTACCTTCCCGCCGGAGCGGTACCTATTTATCTACTTGCACTTTGATGTGCTTTTGAACTGCTAGGTTGGCAGGAGCAGGGACTGAGCAACGGGAGCTCACCCCGTCATGGGGATTCGAACCGCCGACCTTCTGATCGGCAAGTCCTAGGCTCTGTGGTTTAACCCCCAGCGCCACCTGTGTCCCATGAACTGCCTAGTCCTCTTTTAAAGCCACCCAAGCTGGTGACCATCACTAGGCTTTGCAGGGCATGAAGTCATTAGTTTAACTATGGGATGTGTGAAGTGTGAAGTGGTACACCTTTTTGGTGGTCCTGAACCTCCCAATTCCCAGTCTCAGCTCCAGGTTCAATTGTTTTTGGATTTTCTTTTATTTATTTTTTTTGGTATGCCAAGAAGTGCATCTCACCAGCGAGCAGAGTGTCAATAGCCGGCTGGATCATGCGGCTCAGTCCCTTGAGTAAGGCGTCTCTGGAGTCTTCCCCTGGAAAACAGCAAAGATGTGGGATTCTACAAGTATATGATGATGATTATTTATTTACAGCACTTACATCCCGCTTTGTAGTCCCAAGAAGCTCTCAGAGCAGCTGACGGAACAATTCTCAATATCAAATCCAAGTTTGGTGGTGCCACTTTCAATTGTCATTGCACAAAACAAATGATATACCATGAAAATCCCTGAAATGAGAAGTAATTGACTAGAAATATTATCTTGTGGAAATAAACTAAATAATAAAAATCAAAAAGTTTAAGGGAAAAAATTAGAAAAACCTAAAATTGAACAAAGCCTTAATCAAAAAGGCTTCATCAAACCATCAAACCATCTAAAATCTGTTGCCTTATGAATTTTTTTTTGAATTTTGGTCATTTAAGGTTTATGATTTTTCTATTTCCTTCTGAGGAAACTGAATAGTTCAGTGAAACGAGGTTTGTAGCCAGCAACCCCTTAAGGCTTTGTTCAATTTTAGGTTTTTCTAATTTTTCCCTTAAACTTTTTGATTTTTATTATTTACCGGTAGTTTATTTCCACAAGATAATATTTCTAGTCAATTACTTCTTGTTTCAGGGATTTTCATGGTATTTCGTTTGTTTTGTGCAATTTCTCAGTTCCGTGACTGTCTTTTTTCTACTACTTTCAATTGTCATGGCTTCCTCCAAATGACGCTGGGAACTGTAGTTCGCCAAGGCTGATGAGAGTTTCTAGGAGACTCGTATTCCGCACCCAGAGCTACAATTCCCAGAGTGGTTTAGCCATCAATCTCTCTTCCCAGAGATCCGTGTGAATTGAAGCCCATCTCTTCTATAGAAGTTGGATCTGAAGGCATTCACATCAGCAGGAACATCATGAAAGTAGGACTTTCCCCTCTAATCCCAAATCTTTGTTTAGGGTAAATTGGCCAAGAGACGTTAAGCTTGCTTATACAGAATTGGTGGTCCTTTTATTTTCAGTGCTCAAAGGTGAGTGACGTTACTTAGGCATCCAAGAAACCACCATCCACACTCAAGAGGGAAGAGTAAGCCAGCTCAGGGAAACCCCAAAATTTGCAGATGAAAAGCAAAAATAGAGGGGGAACACCAGTGGCGTAGCGTGGGGGGTGCAGGGGGGGGCGGCCGCACCGGGCGCAACATCTGGGGGTTAGGGGGCGCAAATCCACGGGTTACGGGGCGCAAATCCACGGGTTAGGGGGCGCAAATTACTTGCATTGCCCCAGGTGCTGACAACCCACGCTACGCCACTGGGGAACACTAAGAAGGTGAGGACTCCAGGACTTGCCAGTCAACATACTGGCAAGTCCTGTAAGTCAATAGGAGTATAGCATCTAGATCAAGGGAAGTAATAGTGCCACTGTATTCTGCTCTGGTCAGACCTCACCTGGAGTACTGTGTCCAGTTCTGGGCACCACAGTTCAAGAAGGACACTGACAAACTGGAACGTGTCCAGAGGAGGGCAACCAAAATGGTCAAAGGCCTGGAAACGATGCCTTATGAGGAATGGCTAAGGGAGCTGGGCATGTTTAGCCTGGAGAAGAGGAGGTTAAGGGGTGATATGATAGCCATGTTCAAATATATAAAAGGATGTCACATAGAGGAGGGAGAAAGGTTGTTTTCTGCTGCTCCAGAGAAGCGGACACGGAGCAATGGATCCAAACTACAAGAAAGAAGATTCCACCTAAACATTAGGAAGAACTTCCTGACAGTAAGAGCTGTTTGACAGTGGAATTTGCTGCCAAGGAGTGTGGTGGAGTCTCCTTCTTTGGAGGTCTTTAAGCAGAGGCTTGACAACCATATGTCAGGAGTGCTCTGATGGTGTTTCCTGCTTGGCAGGGGGTTGGACTCGATGGCCCTTGTGGTCTCTTCCAACTCTATGATTCTATGATTCTATGATTCTGTGATTCTATACTCAGTAGCTGCTGAGGACGAAATGGAGTACCTTGCGCAGGGGCCATGCACCCAAAGTTTAGGAAGAGAAATGCCCCTATAGTGACAGGATTACTGAGGTGGCGCCCTAAAGCAAACTTACCTGGTTGTGCATAAACGCTCTCCAGGAACCTTGCCAGATCTCTGTCTCTCTGCTCCAGCAGGGAGGCAACTTCTTCCACTATGCTGACCCGGGAAGGATCCTAGACAGAAATTTGCCACAAATAGTAAATCAAGAGAGTCTTACTTAAAGTCTAGTGGTGCCATTTGGATTCTGGATTAGCTGTTCTAAATAAAATTTAATTTAATAGAACAGGCTTCCTAATCTGCTGCCCTCCAGATGTTTGCAGGGAGAAGGAGACCTTGGTTGATGGCCAAGGCCGCTGGAATCCTATGCGCGGCTCAGCAGGAATTGGGGTGTCCTATAACCCTATATAAGGGACGTGGGTGGCGCTGTGGGTTAAACCACAGAGCCTAGGACTTGCCGATCAGAAGGTCGGCAGTTCAAATCCCCGCAACGGGGTGAGCTCCCGTTGTTCGGTCCCTGCTCCTGCCAACCTAGCAGTTCGAAAGCATGCCAAAGTGCAAGTAGATAAATAGGTACCGCTCTGGCGGGAAGGTAAACGGCGTTTCCGTGCGCTGCTCTGGTTTCGCCAGAAGCGGCTCAGTCATGCTGGCCACATGACCCAGAAGCTGTCCCCGGCTCCCTCGGCCAATAAAGCGAGATGAGTGCCGCAACCCCAGAGTCGGCCACGACTGGACCTAATGGTCAGTGGTCTCTTTACCTTTCTTTATAACCCTATATGAATGGGTGGAGAGGTGGAGATACCTGGACGGAGACAGAGAGTCTAACAAGTTGAGGATGGAGCTTCTTGAGAGACATAAATTCTTCAACCAGGAGGGCAGAAACAGACTCCACAGAGCTGGTGGAAGAACCCAAATCCAGAATAACTTGCAAGAGAGGCACGGGCAGGAAATAATCTTGGTCTCGCAGAGGTGTGGAGGTGCCCTGAAGCTTGTGGTAATAAGAAAGCACATTCCGCAGGCACTGTGTGGCAACTAAGGAGAGGTTTTTGGAAAAGCAGTGCATAGTTAACATATGGAACTCATTGCCACAGCATGACCATCAACCTAGATAGTTTTAAGAAGGCTAGGCAAATTCATGGAGGCAAAGGCTATTTGCCACGATGGTTATGGTTGGCCTCCACAATCGGAGGCAGTGATACTTCTGAATAGCAGTAGCTGAAAACCACAGGGGACGAGAGAGAGAGGTCTTGTGCTTGGGACTTGCTTGAGGGTTTCTCTTTGGGGAATCTGGTTGGCCACTGTGAGAACAGAATGCTGGACTAGGTAGGCCATTGGTCAGATTCAGCTGGCTGTTCTTATTGAACCACTTCTCAGCACTGACCCTGAAATGCAACCTGGAAAGAAAGCCCAACCCTTGAATCTCTCCATCACCACATTCTTTTTTTCCTGGTTGTGACAACAACACACACAGACACACTCATGTGAAGTTGGACTTGGACAGTCTTCCACATCCATGAGGACTAGATGCTTGCAACGGATCCCCAATATATATCTGCGTATAATGGATACATGAAGCCACACTGAGATGTTGCTTCTGCTAACTGGAAATGCGCCTCCCAGGGAAAGCAAAGAAATAGACCATCCTTTCTGTCTCGAGGGCTTTGGACTGATGCCCCATGGTCTTGTTTGTGGTCTCTACTGGCTTCCTCCTTTCATCCCAACTTAGGCATGTGGGAAGGAACACTTGCTTTTCTCAAAAACAGGCATCTGCATGGCCACTGTGAGAACAGGATACATGGGACACCGGTCTGATCCAGAAGGACTCATTTATATTCTTCTGGGCTAAATAAGTCACTGTCAGTTCCTCGTTCTTCCAATCTTAGGTTCAGTTCTCCACATTGCGACATCAGCTAGTTAGTTAGTTGTGAAGGTAATGCTCCGCTTTGCGAAGGCAAACTTCACACCAGACGTGCAACAGTAGGTCCAGGAGCGTTACACCTGCTTTCCCTGACCTTCTTGGCTAGAAAACAGGGTCGTCCCCCCCGACCTTTTGTCCTCTCACAATTTGTTTGTTAGGCATATCGCGTGGCCGGAGCATGACCAGGGACGCAGATGTAATCAAGTATCGGGGGGAACATCTGAGGGAAACACCTGCTGACACGTGTATTTGCTAACGCTGAAAATGTGCTTAGATGGAAATACGTTAAGTTCAGGGTGGTTTCGCTACTGTTTCCAATTGTTGACTTCTGCTAATAAAAGGAGCCTCTGCAGAGCTAGCCGGCAGCTTGCTTGGAGCATGCTTGCCAGCAACCTCTTGTCGTCTCCATTATTCCTACAGTTAGTTATTTTAAACCCTCAATAAAATTCCCCAGTATTGTAGAGTGAATTTCTCTTAAACACTTCCTAACACACACCTTTTTCTTCTTCCAAACTAAGTTCCCTTAATACAATGTGGCTTTGTATGGTATTTTTTTGCCAATTTATATGCATTCATATGCACACTTCACCCCACTATATGCATCTTTATACACATTACTCATCTGCATTGTAAAATTCAGAGAGGTTCCAGCTTCAGAGGCTGTTTTGGTTCATGCATTGTTTCAGAAAGTGCAAATCTGGTAAATTCACATTTAAATGCAAACTGAATTGAGTCCGACTCCCCCCATCCCACCTCCAGTTTTCCTTAATACTTTTGTGTGACTCCTGTGGTGGTTTCTTCTTACCCTTGTGGTTTTTTAAGGACTGGAACGTCGGCTCAGAATCCAGCAGGGCTTGGCACCTCAGAGAGATCTCTCTGTCCTTCCGGGAAGTGGCTCTGTTTGCTGCCAAATGGGAGAGATAACCTAACCTTGCTGGGAATGAGAAAAGGAACAGAAGAAAAGCAATGGTTGATGCATTTCATTTCATTTTCACTAAACTGGCCACCAAATAAAGAGATGCAATCGTGACAGTATGGTGTTGTATGCCCTCATATATTTATGGTGGGGATGTGATAAGCTTACTGGGATTTGGCAAAGCAATTTTGATGCCATTTCTAATATTACCAGTTAGTCATTGAACCCAAATCCTGCTCTGGCCCATCTGTAGATGTCAATACATAAGGACCACACTGCCACGCTGCTTTCTGCTTCTCACTTAGAGATCACCTCCCATTGGAAAGACCCCAAAAGGTCCATCTCTGATGGGATGGCAAGGGGAAAGTTTGGGGCCTGGCTCTTTCTGAGTATCTAACACAAGACAGGAGGGGTGTCAGAGGCCAAAGTAAAAGCCATCAATCTGACCAGGAATGGTTCCCATTTATCAGATATGCAAACAGAAGCAATGCTAACCAGACCTTTGCTAACCACAAAGGCCAAGTAAGTTGTCCAAATATTGTTTACCAGGTAGACGGTGGGTTTTAATTCCAAATAACAAACCACTGTTTGCACCTCCAAAAGGAGAAGAAAGCAACCCATTTCACAGAAGGGAAAACTGAGTAAAACAAACTGGTGAGGTAAACCACATGGCCCAAGCCACCTGGAGGTCTTGCCTTCGCTGTTTGCCTGCCTGTTTTAGAGAACTGATATGTGTCATACCCTTCGTGTTAGAGAGGTAAAGCTTCCAGGTGAGATGACGCAAATCGGCAGGTAAGGGCTGGTTAAAAAGAGAACAAAGCCTCCCTCGCAGCTCTGGCCGTTCCTCCAGCAAGGTCATCTGAAAGGAAGGAGTTGGCTCACTGAACTTGGCTGAATTAAGACTCCTTTTTCTACAATAGCTGAACCACCGGATACCGTAGCAAAGTTGCTTAGAGCAAATGTTTTGCACACAGAAGGCTCCAGGTTCAATCCCTGGCCAGGTAGGGCTGGGAAAGGCTCGTCTGAAGCACTGGAGAGCTGCTGCCAGTCAGTGTAGGTAATACTGAGCTAGATGGACCAACGATCTGACTGATGGGTCCTTTAGGGGCACTTCCTTGCCAACCTCAGTCTGCCCTCACTTGCCCTGTCCTCTTGCTTCCATCAGTCCAGAGGCTGACTCTGCCTGTCCTTTTCCTCTTCCTCCTTAGTCTCACTGTTGCGCCTTGCAGAAGTCAGCAGGAAGAAGGACAAAACGGGAATAAGTTTGCTCTCCTGTCATTGGCTCTGGCGCCACCTACTGTTGGGCTCCACACCTTCTACCCTACCAGCCCTAGTGGGTGTCAGCCCCACACTGCCTCAACTGAGAATACAAAGCAGCAAAGCTACGTACCACCCCATCCTTGAGGTGACTGAGCAGCAGGGCTGGCTTGTTTTTCACCCTCCTGTCTCCATCCTGAATCTCCCGGGCGATCTGGCAATAAATCTGTTCCTCTAAGCAGCCGCTAACCTGCGACATCAGGGCCTTATAAGCATCACCTGAAAGAATATCAGAGAATGAGTGGATTATTTCACAACATTTTCTTAACTCCCCTTTTCAAGGAGGGGCAAAGTGGAGGGGCAGATTCATTTCTAGGGACAGGGAAGAAATTTGGTTTGGTTGACATTTTGGTTCTAACACACCTGATTTGCACCTCCTGGAAATAGTATAGGAACAAAAGCAGCCATCTTTCAAAATTCACACTTCTCCAAATTTTCAGTGTTGGCTCCAACCAAACAAATGTGCACTGAATGCATATTATTAGCAGGACATGCATAAAAAAAATTGCATATATTAGTGGAAATGTCATATCAAGATGGATTATACTGGGGGGGGGGTATTGCTTGCAAAAAAAATGTATATTAGGCAAAAGTTCATACAAAAATGTGTTTATTAGGAGAGATGTGTGCTAAAAAGAGATTTGGTGGGCTCTTTTTCTAAAAAAAATTGCAAATCGATGAGGAAATTTGGCAAAGAGAACAGAAACTGAGAGAAATTGAAATTGACAACTCAAGTTTACCCAGTGTGCTTCGTGACTGAGGATTTGAACACAGGTCTCTCTTGAGAGCTTTGCTGCTCCATAGCAGGGAAGGGAAACTATAGCCAGACCTCTAGCCCAAGAGGACCAGGTGACCTGGGCAGCTAAAAGGGATCTTGGAGGCCCTACAGTGGTTCTCCCTTAGGATTGGCTGCTTAGTCTGAATAGCTTGCTCCTGGGAGAAGCTGAGCAGATACCAGAGAACTCTGGTTTCACTTGCATGTGTGGCATTTCTTAAGCCCCTCCCTCCCCACAGCAAATCCAGTAGAAGTGAACTGTTTATTTGGCCTGGTTCCTAAACTCTCACCTCCTTGGATGGCGCTGACTGCTTTCTCCAGGACAAAACCTTTCGCTGCCTCTGAGAGGTCCTGCAAGGCATTGATGTGGCTCTCAACCATCTGCTGCTGGACAGCGTCGGACAGCGTCAGAATGAAATCTTCCCATTCCTGATAAAGGGGGAAATAGTCAAACAGCATTTGCAGATCTCTATGACAAACCTAGACAGCATCTTAAAAAGCAGAGACATCACCTTGCCAACAAGGTCCGTATAGTTAAAGCTATGGTTTTCCCAGTAGTGATGTATGGAAGTGAGAGCTGGACCATAAAGAAGGCTGATCGCCGAAGAATGGATGCTTTTGAATTATGGTGCTGGAGGAGACTCTTGAGAGCCCCGTGGACTGCAAGATCATCAAACCTCTCTATTCTGAAGGAAATCAGCCCTGAGTGCTCACTGGAAGGACAGATCCTGAAGCTGAGGCTCCAATACTTTGGCCACCTCATGAGAAGAGAAGTCTCCCTGGAAAAGACCCTGATGTTGGGAAAGATGGAGGGCACAAGGAGAAGGGGACGACAAGAGGACGAGATGGTGGGACAGTGTTCTCGAAGCGAGCAGCATGAGTTTGACCAAACTGCGGGAGGCAGTGGAAGACAGGAGTGCCTGGCGTGCTCTGGTCCTGGGGGTCACGAAGAGTCGGACACGACTAAACAACAACATCTCTATCTCTATCTCTATCTAGATATAGCTTTGCCAGTTGGATTTCTGCCTGCTTGGCATGAGGGTGTTTGGGAAGCAAGCAGATTCAGGAGCAACCTGGGTTGCCAGTTTCTTCCCTTGGCCCTGCTCCAGTGTATTTAACACCCTCTTCACATGCAAGAGGGGAAATGACCTTTATAGAACAGCTTTGGCGGCTAAATTTCGGACAAAACCACATCATTATTTATTATTGGTGATGATGATGACGATAGTTGGCAGGCGCTGAAAACAACCCTGTTGCAAAGTCAGGAAACCTGCATCTCAGTCTGTAGGGTTGCTGGACCCTCTCAGATCCCAGATGCAGACAGTCCAGCCCACCTGTCCTACCTGTGACTTCTCAATGCTGAGTCGCACCTTCTGCAGCCAAATCAGAGCACCTGAGGAACCAGCCATGAATTTCAACTGCTTTTCTCACAAGGAGTCAAGCGGCGCTTAGAGATCTGTTGCTACAACAGTCCTTTTTTCAAACCGGAAACAGTTATTGTTTGATGCTAAATTTAGCTGTTGGAGATCAGGTGACCTTCACCTGCCTCTCTTACCTGCCCAGAGATGTTTCTTCAAATCGTTTCTTAAATCACTTTAAATTGTAAAAATTTTCTGCGTGGCATGCAGAGAACACAAGACTTTTTCTGTTTGAACAAGTTTTCACAGTGAATATTTATTTATTTTTTAGACCAGTCTGAACCTGAAATTTCCATTAAAAACATTATCAGTGGGGGGGGGGTTTAAATCGTTGAATCACTTTAAGCTGTTTCACAGAAGGAGATTCATACGTGAAATGAAAAACAGCACATTTATAATTAACCCTGCCCCTTTTAAAAGATGGTTTGTGTGAACCCGCACCATGTGTCAGTCATTCCTCCCTCCCCATCTGCCTCACTCTGCCCAACAGTAGGACCGGGCCTGTTGACTTAGGGGAGGGGGGGTGTTTTTCATGTTTTCATCTCAATTTATCAGCATGAGGGAAAGCACACTTACTTTCTCAATACGTAGGTCTGGCAGTGAGTGTAGCTGTGCCTGGTGCCTTTCCGCCCAAAGGGTGGCATTTCCAGATAACTTGTGATGTGCACGAGTGGTGAAACCACAAGCATGAACAAAGGGGAACTAACAAAAAAGGAGGAAATCTTATTCTCAACGGGGGCCTTGCGTGACTCTGTTTTTCCGCCTTGGCAGGAGGCAAGCAGACCGATATTAGCAATATTCCGGCATCTCTGAAACGTGGAACGATTCCCACACCCATCAGTCTTCTAAATGCAATTGTCATTCTCTTTATGGGAACAGGCAGTCGATAACAACCACTTCCTCTAGATTGCCTCCGACATAACCGTCTGCAAGTAGCTACGGGGTTTCAGAACGCGGCAGGTCCTGCATCGGGTTGGGTGGAAGAAATGCTGTGCCGGGGAAAAAATGGATCTTTTGCTGGTGTGCAAGTGATGAAAGCCAAGGTTGCTTTCCTTTCCTTTTAATTCTTTTTAAACAGAAGAATCAGCATCTGCAGCCCAACAGCGGAGGGGTTGTGAATCCAAAAGCCTGACATTTGAAATATTGCTGGCATTTGCGGGGCATCGTTTGCTCGGCAGGATAAAGGAGACCTGTGCATTGGGACCGGGTGGAACCCCTCTGTGGAGTAAGTACATTATAAACCATTATTTCCTTCTCCCTTCCCCTCCCCAACAAGCCTCGTGTATAACTAAACATGCAGAGCTTACCGTAATTTAATCCAGGGAAAGTCCCCAGTCTGTGGCAGGGATGGGGAACCTCAGGGATGTGAATGTGGCCCCCCATGTCTTTCAATGTGGCCCCCAGGAGCCTCCCAGGCCACGCCCTCCTTGAACTATCATAATGCCTCTTGGTTGCTTGGATAGAGGTATATGCATGCAAAAGCCTCTGACTTTTCTATTGTGGGAAATATGCAGCTTCCTTTGCAAAGAGAAGATTTGCATCTGTTGCTCTGCTTACTTTTACGCCGGGCCACAACCACCAGTGCGAGGTGGTCTCCAGAAGGTGGACCGTGGCGACTGAAAAATGTTCTCCCTCCACCCCACCCCCCCACCCCTTATCGTGCTATGAGACCATTTTTAAATTCCAAGCATAAGTCTGGTTATTCTCAGGCAAAAAATGAGAGTGTTTCAGATCCTGTGCAGAATGCCCTTCCCATGCCATGGAGTAATCCAGGCCATATGCCCACCCCCACATGTCTGAGATTAGGGTGTGACCTTTGAAATAAGGAGTGGCATATATTTCTGGCTTATTTTTTTCCTTTTCTTTAGAAAAGAGATTACTGAAAACATTGAGTTTCAGGTGGAAAATTGGCCTAGAGGTGAAGCAACAGTCTCTCTCTGTGTGCATGTTTATGCTGAATGTGTCAAATTTATGCCTGTCATGCAGTACCTCTTTTCTTCCTAAAGCTCCAGGTACAGTTCAGTGATGATGATGACGAAAATGTGGCACATAGTTGTAAAAAAGCTCTTTTTGGCCTCTCAGGTTCCACAGTTGAGCCCTGGAGCACTTGAAAGAGGTTAAGAACATCAAGTGAGTCCAGTTGTTGCATCAGGCCAGCATTCTGTTCCCACAGTGGACAACCAGCTGCCCCCATTGGGAATCCCATAAGCGGGACTTGAGCGTAACAGCAACTCTTCCTCCTTGTAGTTCCCAGGAACTGGTATTCAGAGAGGTCTCCAACAGTGGAAGGAGAATATAGCCATTGTGGCTACTAGTAGACACTGATAGTCTTATCCTTGGTGAATTTGTTTAACCCTCTTTTTAAAGTCCGGGGGTCATCACAACATCAGATTGTGCGGCTCACATGAAAAGCCTCCTAGCCCCCCCTCGTTTTCCCTGCTCGCTGCAATTATATCTGAAGCCTCACACCCTTTCAGCAGGCATGTGACATGAGGCACTCTTGATAATGAATGCTGCCGTTGTCTTGTAACTCCATTAGGTCCTGCATCTCGGGAGGCAACGCCCTCAGCCGCATCCTCTTCCGAGTTTCTGTCTGAGTGTGTCGGAAGCTTGTCGTTGCAGATGGCTCTCAAAGCATTGCTCAGCAAAAAGATGAAGTAGTTCAGAATCGAAATGTTATGATGCAGGTCACAGGGCTGCCAAACAAAAGAAAGAACAATCCGTCTCATTTGGAATAGGGGAGAAATCAAGAGTCAGTTCGCCTTTAGGCTCCCTCTACCTTACACATTTAATGCAGCACCAGACCACTTTAAGCAGTGATGGCTTCTCCCAAAGAATTCTGGGAAGTGTAGTTTATTAGGAGTGACTGGGAGTTGCTGCGAGACCCCTAGTCTCCTCAAAGAGCTTCAATTCCCAAAGGTCCGTGGGAAGATGGATTGATGTTAAAGCACTCTGGGAATCGTAGCACTATGAGAGGAATAGGCGTCTCCTAATGATTCTTGGCATCCTTAACAAACTGTAGTTCCCAGGACTCTTTGGGGGAAAACCACAGCTGTTCAGACTGATATCATAGTGCTTTAAATGTGTAGTAATGTATAGGCAATGTACTTTATATGCATCGCTGTGATTTCAATGTATAGTGCAGATTTAGCCTTAAAGGTGAATTTACCTAAATCACACTTCCCAACATCTAATTTCCATTTACCCAAGAGTTGGAGAAGTCCATTAAATAAAACCCACACACTTAAGGGGAAGACCCTCACCCCAACAGCCAAGGACTGAGCATTCGCAGTAGCCACAGGTGTTCAATATCACTTGGAAAAGAAAAAGAGAAAATTCAGGTTGTGGATGGTGGGCAATGGAATATCCTGCTTTGAGATAATGGCTGGCTTGAACCCTGAAAATGAGCATTCCTGTGAGGAGGTAAGGACACACCACGACATTTCATTGCAGCATGCACAAGTTACTGGAGATGGGGGCTTTCACAGCGCCCTTGGCATGTGAATGGCAGATTTTAACCAGGGAGTTTCAGGCTCATAGCTTACAGTGAGGATCTTAATGCTCAGGCTAGTTTGTGCAGATAGAGATGGTTTTTAAGGTACTGTATTTTTCGCTCTATAGGACACACCCGACCATAGGACGCACCTTGTTTTAGAGGGGGAGAACAAGAAAAAAAATTCTCCCCCTCTCTGCTCAGCGCCCCTTCAGCGAAGCGGCAGGAGAAATGGAGCCCCTTCCATTTCTCCACCTGCTTGGCTGAAGGGGCGCTGCGCAGCTCTCCCTCTCTGCTGAAGCCAGGAGAGTCTTGCTCTTCTGGCTTCAGCAAAAGGAACCCGAAGCCTCCAGAGTGCAGCGGGACCTCCCGCTGTGCTCCAGAGGCTTCAGGCGGCTATCCCTGAAGCCTGGAGAGCGAGAGGGGTCAGTGCGCACCGATCCCTCTCGCTCTCCAGGCTTCAGCGAAAGCAACGGGAAGCCTCCGGAGCGCGGAGGGAACGCTTCCTCTGCGCTTCGGAGGCTTCGCGTTGCTATCGCTAAAGCCAAGGAGCCTGCATTCGCTCCATAGGACGCACACACATTTCCTCTTAATTTTTGGAGGGGAAAAAGTGCGTCCTATAGAGTGAAAAATACGGTATTTAAAGTTCCATATATATCTTCTGTTATGTGCAGTTCCATGCTCCTGGACCTCTGAATGTGCCAAACCTTTTTGTAATGCACTTTTCTTTGTAATCCCGAGAGCTAGAATCTATTCAATCTATTTGCTGTAAATCAAATAAACTTTCTTGTGGTGCTCTATTCTCTTGCCAGCTGACTTTCAGTGGCGTGATGCATAACTTACCAATACTGGAGATAGATGATGGCACCTTGGACAATGTGGAGGCAAGGGAGAAGAAGGCAGTTGGGGGAAAAGGAGAGCCACGACCCATGGAAACCTCCTTTGAGACGGAACGTCCGCCATCTCCAAAGATTAGGATTAAGATTCCTCCCAATCTGAGGTAAGCAGCTGCCTTCAGGAGTCAACCCATCTACTGCAGGGGTGGGGAACATCTGTGGGCCTCTGGAAGTTGGTGGACAATAACTCCCATCATGGCTGACTATTGGTCCTATCTTTAGCCATATCTTTGTTGACACTCTCCAAGAGCTTTGAAAGGTTAATTAGACAGGACTTACCTTTGTGGTGAGGGACATGGGTGGCGCTGTGGGTTAAACCACAGAGCCTAGGGCTTGCTGATCAGAAGGTCGGAGGGTCGAATCCCAGCGACGGGGTGAGCTTCTGTTGCTCGGTCCCTGCTCCTGCCAATCTCGCAGTTCGAAAGCATGTCAAAGTGCAAGTAGATAAATAGGTACCGCTCCGGCGGGAAGGTAAACGGCGTTTCCGTGGGCTGCTCTGGTTCGCCAGAAGCGGCTTAGTCGTGCTGGCCACATGACCCGGAAGCTGTATGCCTGCTCCCTCAGCCAATAAAGCGAGATGAGCGCCACAACCCCAGAGTCGGTCACAACTGGACATAATGGTCAGGGGTCCCTTTACCTTTACCTTTGTGGAAGCCATGCTTATGTCTTCTTCAGAAATACTGGATCATCTATATGCTTGGTCATTCTATCTTTAATCATGCTTTTCACCATTTTCCCCATGTTAATTCCCAGAGGTCCATTTCTAAAAAAAATGGGTGTTACATTGGCCACTTTCCAGTGCTCAGGTATGAAGGCTGATATTATGGATTTTTGTTAGAATATCAGCAATTTCATATTTGAACGCCTCAAGAGCTCTTTGGTGAATGCCTTCTGGAACAAGTGATTTGTCTGCTTGTCTATAAGGCTGAAATATACTCAGAGTCGCAAAATGATTTCATGCTCTTTATTCAGCTCATAGTGGTGAGGAGGAATGAATGAATGTCCCCTCAAGGTATCTGCTTTATATACATTATTTACACAATGGGCTGCACATGATTGGCTAATTCCGGAATTCTACTGTAAGCCAATCAGGTTGTGGATTCACTTCTATCTGGAGCATGATTGGGTGGTTCCTGCCAACCAATCATACTGCTGCATTGTTCTAGGACCAATCAGACTGCTGCATTCTGAATCCTATTGTTCTAGGACCAATCAGACTGCTGCAGTTTGGATCCTATTCAACTCAGTACATAACAAAGGCCTAGAAGTTCATCTCTTGACACCACCATTTGCCTCACCACCGCTGGTCTACAGAGGCTCTTTGGAATTTCAGAGTCACTTCCAGCTTTGCTTGGAGAAGTTTCCATGGATTGAACTTGGAACCTTCTGCATCCAGAGCAGGAGCCTCTACCACTGGCGTATGGTCCTTCCTGGACTATATTCTGTCTAAAGAGGGGTGTAGGTTACCTCTGCTCTATGAAGCATTATAACACCACCTTAACAGCTACGGATTCCCTCAAAGAATCCTGGGAACCATCATTTGCTAAAGGTTCTGAGAATCAGGTGATGCTTAATAAAGCTACAACCCCCTGAGAGCTTTAGCAATTAGCTCCTCTTCTAAGAAAACTCTGGAAAATGTGAAGGGAACTAGGGTATCCTAATAATACATCCTTAACAAATGACAGTACCCAGACTGTTTAAAGGAGTACAGTACTGCTTTAAATGTACACTGCAGATTGTGGTCTTTGTTCATTCTGCTTTCCCCCCCACAGTAAAGAGAACACTTTTAACAAGAGTCGCCTCTTTGGTGCTATCGTGAGGGGGAACCCTGAGGAGCTGGAAGGACTGGGGGACTATTTGCGAAAAACCGGCAAATTTCTTACCAACTCTGAGTACACAGGTAGGCACGAGCCTGAAAACTAGGGTTTTTGTTAAAAAAACCCTTCTTCCTGATGTAAGAATAGGCAAGCTTCTCAAGCTTCACAGAACTATTTGCAAGATTGATGAGGACCATCAGAGAGCAGAGGACAGATAGTGATGTTTGGAGTGGAGAAATGTGATTTACAGTGGTACCTCGGGTTACGTACACTTCAGGTTACATACGCTTCAGGTTACAAACCCTGCTAACCCAGAAATAGTACCTTGGGTTAAGAACTTTGCTTCAGGATGAGAACAGAAATTGTGCTCCGGTGGTGCGACAGCAGCGGGAGGCCCCATTAGTTAAAGTGGTGCTTCAGGTTAAGTACGGACCTCCGGAACAAATCAAATACTTAACCCGAGGTACCACTGTACTAAATCACATTATTTTCTCAGGGAAGTTGTGTTGTTTTTAACTAACATTCACACCTGGCGTTTCCTCGGAATTGTAAAAAAAAGAAGTGGTTCAAATCAGTGCAGTTTTGAAATGTTAGTCTTCCACCTTGATCCAATTGTATCCAGACTTAGGCCAAAACCTGCTCTTTGATCTCATGAACCATCATGCAAAATTTGGTTAAAATCAGTGCAGTTTTGAAATGTACTATATTCTGTTACACCTGATTCAAAATGGTGCTCAACAGTATCTGAACATAGACAAAAACCTGCTCTTTGGTTTCAGGGAACAACATACAAAAGTTGGCTACGGTATTTTAAGGGGGGGGGGTCCAAACAGAGAAAAGACAATTTCCCAAACTATAGAGTAGATTGGTGGTTCCCATCATTTTTGGTATGGCAACCCACAAATCCAAATTTATTTGCTATGTTTACCCATCCATTTACTGTCAACGGAATGTGGGACCTTACACAGGATTCAAACCTGCTTGGGTTTTCAACCCCACAGGTTGGGAAACTCTGTAGCAGAGGAAATCATAAGGGCCCATAGCACAGTTACAGGTACAGTTATCTCCTTTGATTGCAGAAGGTCCCTGGTCCAATTCCTGGTATTTCTGGTGAAAAAGATCCGGGAGCGCATAATGGGCAAGAGGAGAAATGACAGAGAAGTTCCATTTGATTCACAAATGCAAACTTACTTAATTCACAATTCACAATACATATGCAAATTTAAAGCATCTATGTTCTTTGAAATAGGCTCTTCCCTGAATATTTGAAATGGATGGAGTTGCTTATATGGCACCCCAGCATGAAGTCTGCTTGATCTTTATGCACCTATTTTGTGAGGAAATTATTTATCTCTGTTCCTAGATCGCATATTAAATATTTTCATTTTGCTCAACTAGTGCTTTTGACCTATAGGAACACAGTTCAGCTGTGTTTCAATATGACGGAAACTTGAGACAATTTCCAAGATTCAGGGATCCTCTCGCCCTCTAGAATATATTGGAACAGGATCCTTAGACATTATAAGATACACCTCCTGCACCCCTTTCATTGGATATTCTTAAAGCATTTGATAGACTTGAATGGCCCTTTACACTGTCTTTGTTAGAAAAAAGAAATGCACTTCTCCAAACAAAGGGTAGAACTCCCTTCTCTTCCAGATGGAGAAACGGGCAAGACCTGCTTGATGAAGGCCTTGCTGAATTTAAAAGATGGGGCAAACCCCACCATCCCTTTGCTGTTGAAGATAGACAAGGAGACCAAGAACCCAAGGCCTCTGATCAACGTAGCTTGTAAGGATAGCTTCTATAAAGGTAAGGACCTTAGGGTGGGGGGGGGACAGCATTAAAAAAGAACTCCTCCACTCAGGCGTAGGAGAACATGCTTGTTTTCTACGTTTGACTTCTTTAATGATTTTCTTTCATTCCATTTTTGTTCTGCTAGGCCACACAGCACTCCACATTGCCATTGAGGAGAGGAACTTAGATCTGATCAAGCTCCTGGTGGAGAACGGCGCAGCCGTCCATGCCAAGGCCTGTGGAAAGTTCTTCCACCAGCAGGAGAAAGGGGCTTACTTCTACTTTGGTAGGTTGATGTTGTTGTTTAGTCATTTAGTCGTGTCCGACTCTTCGTGACCCCATGGACCAGAGCACGCCAGGCACTTCTGTCTTCCACGGTCTCCCGCAGTTTGGTCAGACTCATGTTTGTAGCTTCGAGAACACTGTCCAACCATCTCGTCCTCTGTCGTCCCCTTCTCCTTGTGCCCCCCATCTTTCCCAACATCAGGGTCTTTTCCAGGGAGTCTTCTCTTCTCATGAGGTGGCCAAAGTCTTGGAGCCTCAGCTTCAGGATCTGTCCTTCCAGTGAGCACTCAGGGCTGATTTCCTTCAGAATGGAGAGGTTTGATCTTCTTGCAGTCCATGGGACTCTCAAGAGTCTCCTCCAGCACCATAATTCAAAAGCATCAATTCTTCGGCGAACAGCCTTCTTTATGGTCCAGCTCTCACTTCCATACATCACTACTGGGAAAACCAGAGCTTTAACTATACGGACCTTTGTTGGCAAGGTGATGTCTCTGCTTTTTAAGATGCTGTCTAGGTTTGCCATCGCCTTTCTCCCAAGAAGCAGGCGTCTTTTAATTTTGTGACTGCTGTCACCATCTGCAGTGATCATGGAGCCCAAGAAAGTAAAATCTCTCACTGCCTCCATTTCTTCCCCTTCTATTTGCCAGGAGGTGATGGGCCCAGTGGCCATGATCTTCGTTTTTTTGATGTTGAGCTTCAGACCATATTTTGCGCTCTCCTCTTTCACCCTCATTAAAAGGTTCTTTAATTCCTCCTCACTTTCTGCCATCAAGGTTGTGTCATCTGCATATCTGTGGTTATTGATATTTCTTCCGGCAATCTTAATTCTGGCTTGGGATTCATCCAGCCCAGCCTTTCGCATGATGAATTCTGCCTAAAGTCCGCTGTCACAGATTCTTGAAGTGGGTGCTCAGTTTTTGTAACTTGTGCCAAAAGCAGCCATTCCTCTCCCAGGTTTGCTTCCATTTATCTCCTTCCTCCTCCAGGTGAGCTTCCCCTCTCCTTAGCTGCTTGCACCAACCAGCCAGAAGTCATCAGGTATCTCCTGGATAACCCTCATCAGAAGGCCAACCTGGCAGAGCGGGATTCCCTCGGCAACACTGTCCTCCACGCCTTGGTGATGGCAGCCGATGATGCAGATGAGAAGAACAGGGAGCTGGTGATTGAGATGTACAACAAGATCCTGATGCACAGTGCTACGCTCAACCTATGCCAGAAACTGGAGGAATTAATCAACAGGAAAGGCTTGAACCCCTTGACCCTGGCCGTCAAGACTGGAAAGATAGAGGTAAGTCAGTTGAGAGCTTGTCATCAGCTGCATTTCTGAGCTGAGGAACCTGTGACCTTCCAAGATGTTGTTGGACTCCAGTTCCCATCATTCTCCTGGCTGTTGGCTACACTGGCTACATGGAGACAGAAGTCCAACAATATCTGGAAGGCAGCATCTTCATGTCATGCTAGCAGAGATTCAGGCCACATAAGATAGGTCAGTGTTGTCAACCTCCAGAACCGGAACAGCTGGCAAAGAGGGAGAACCCCGGCTGCATCCTGTCTTAAATAGGGCAGGCCACGCCCCGAGAGCCAGCCGATTGGCTGGCCAGGGGGTGACGCAGCCGGGGATCCTCCCAATCGCATGTGGACTGGGCCATGAAGCCCGCAACCCCACCTTCTCTGTAGGGCGGAAGTGGCTTTGTCAGCCTCCAGGTAGGAGGCTGAGACTGAGAGGGCAGCTTGCAGAAGACAACTTAAGAAGATTTGTACCGGGGATACATGATTTCACAACTCCATTACAGTGCACAAACTTGAATATCATGTCCCAGGGATGGTGAGGCTCAGGCCCAGGATGCAGGTGCAGTTCTTCAAGGCTCTTTTTCCAGCCCTTGGAACTCTTTCTAAGCCACACCCCTTACTGGCAGAGATGTTTTGGTCTGGGGGTCACAGGGGGTCAAATACCCATTATAGAAGGGTACCGGTGTCGTCGTCTTCTTCAGTATCCCAGAGCTGCCCAATCAGCATGAAATGGGAACCTTTTAGCCACTGAGAAGAAGTATTCCCACCCTTTGTGGTGACTGGAGCCAATCAGAGTGGAAGGAGGTAGGCCAGCCACTCAGGATGGGCTCCTAAGGTCACTCTGGAGAAGACATGCCGGTAGAACACTGAGGAGTTGTTGGTCTGTTCCTGTTGTTGATGATGTTGTTACACCACCATTCATGCAAAGATCACAGGGTGGTTTACAATATAAAAACACAAAATACATAATATAACAACGGAAAAAACAATACCCCCCCTCCGGCACATTTAAAAGGCCATAGATTGTTTAATCAGCCAAAGGCCTGGTTGAAGAGAAATGTTTTCACTCAGTGGTTAAAGGTGTGTAATAAAGGTGCCAGGCAGGGCTACCTAAGGAGAGCATTCCACAAATGGGGAGCCACCAAAGAAAAGGCCCATTTTCATGTTGTCACCCTCCAGATCTCTCATCGAGGGAGCACATAAAGAAGGGCCTCAGATGCTGTCTAACTATTTATAAATGTTGGAAGGCAAAACTCAAAGAAGATTCCTCCCCCTTTTCTGTCCTTCTTAGATCTTCAAAAACATTATTCACCGTGAAATCAAAGACCCGCAGTACCGTCACCTTTCACGAAAGTTCACTGAATGGACCTATGGGCCTGTCCACATCTCTCTCTATGACCTGACCTCCATTGACAGCTATGAGGAGAACTCTGTGTTGGACATTCTTGCCTACAGCAGCGATACTCCGGTGAGATGATTGACAAAGGCGACTTGTCTGCTTCAAAATAATCCCTAAGGGAGATCCTTCAGTTCTCTCTACATCTAGGTTTCTCTCTTCAGGATATTTTCTCGGTGCCATCTTTGTTTTCTTTTCAGTGCTCTGCACCCATCACTTTTTTTTTTTAAGTTTACACAAGCCCCTTATGTTCTTGATTTATTATTTGAAGAAGTCTCCACAAGAATAATTTTTTTGTGGTCTTCCCATAGGCACCTGGTTGGTCGCTGTGTGAAACTAGATGAACCATTAACCTAATTCAGGAGGGGTACTCTTGCCTTAGAAAGTCTTGATTTGGTGCCTTTGTGGATACTTATTTTGAGAAAACAAAATAGGTTACCCTGTAATATAAAATATGGGATTAGCCTGGAAAATGTTATCCATAGCACCATGCCCTACAGAATATCACAGGAAGGTGACCCACAAATGGACACGAGCCCTAACATTTTCTGCTGTTGCCCTTCTCAGTGCCATAGCTGAAGCACAATCAATTATGCACTACTGACTTCTTGTAAAGATTTGCATGTTTTTCCTGTCTATAAGAATGAACACTGTACCAGTAGGTTTATTTATCTCTGTTTTGATGGCATTGTTTTGGCGTCCTTATGCCGATTTGCACTGTTGTACATGGCTTAGAACATTTTAGATGATTAAGCAGTTTAATACCTTTAAGTAAAGAAACACACACCAGCATAGGCCTCTTCGTTGCGCAAAACCACAGTTTATTCAGCCAACCTGTTTGCAGGCTGAAGAAGCTGTGGTTTCATGCAACTTGGAGCAGGGCTAGGGTACCCTGTGGCCCTCCAGATGTTTTTGGGCGCCAACTGCCAGCAGCCTCAGTATGGCTAATAACCAGGGTTGGTGGGGTCTGAATCAATGAATTATTCTTTCTTTCTTTCTTTCTTTCTTTCTTTCTTTCTTTCTTTCTTTCTTTCTTTCTTTCTCCTACATACAGAAGCGGTACAAGATGGTGGTCCTGGAACCTATAAACAAGCTTCTTCAAAGCAAATGGGACGCCTTTGCTGCCATGAGATTTTACATCAGTTTTTTCTCCTATGTGCTGTTCATGTCAGTGTTCTCAGCTGTTGCTTATCACCGGCCTCTGGAGGGGAAGGTAACAACAGCTTTGGGGCTTGGGGGATACAGAGAGGGAGGCAGAGAGAGGAGGAGGGTGGCTCTGTAGGGCAGAAGTGTGGAAGCTCCCTGTTTGTTCTACAAGGCCTTTTGGGCCAAGCTGCACCCACCTGCCCATACATGATGTAGGCTAAGGGTGGCAGAGAGATGTAATTCAGTTTGCGTTGAAAGGCAAACCTACTTAATTTCCACTTTCTGAACTGAAATGCAGTCATTCTTTGAAATCCACACTTCTCCGAATCTTTCACTGCAGTTCTGCAGCCAAGCAATGTGTACAAAAGATGAACAAGTGTGCATTATTATGGATATATCAGGGGAAGATGACATACAAAAGTTTGTTATGTTAGGGACGGCTGGTGTGCCAAAATCTGCATTTGAGGCAAAAATTGCCAGCAGAGATTCACATGGATAAATTTTCATGATGTCTTAAAAAAAATGAAGTTCATTTTGATGAGATTAAAAATAAATAAATCATAAGCAGGTGCAGAAATGTGGAGAACTAGAATAAAGACTGGAATAAATGAGAAACCAAGAGAAGCTGAAACTGCCAGATCTGTCACAGTCAAATCTGGTCAAAAAGGAACTTGTAGACACTTCCAACCAGCTGGTCAGTGCCGGCAGAGTCCTGTGTAGCACTTTGCAAGCCCTGACAATCAGCTGATTGGCACTGCTTTTATCTTCCTCAATTACTTATGTACCTCCCCTTTCTTTTTCTTGTATCATCCCAGCCTCCTTTTCCTGTGTCAAATGCTGCTGGAGACGTATTGTGGCTCATTGGCCAGGTCATTGTCTTAATTGGAGGAGTGTATCTCCTTTTTGCTCAGGTACAACATACTCTTCCTGCCCTTCCTGCTGCTGTTTGGGATGTGTTTGAATTAAAAATAAATAAATTGCGTCTTAACTTGGCTACAGAAAGCTGGCAGAAAATAGGACTGCTTCAGAAATGAAGAGCATCAAATATTTCATTTTAAAAGAATTAACAAAATATATACACTACCCCGGTTTGCACATAACCATGGTTGATTGAGCCTATGGCTGCTAGTTTGGACATATGAGCCGACCACAACAGACTGATTTTTCTGCCAAGCAAACACAATGTATAGCTTTGGTTTGTTGTTGGCTTATAAACCATGTCTTCATAACGCAACAGCTCACTCGCATTCATGTTATTCCTTGTCTCCTATGGCTGCCTGGCCAGTGCTGAAATACAAGGCTGCAGTTAAAAATCTGGGTTGGGGACAGAAAGAAGTGAGCCATTAGGATGGTTTAATACATTGTAGAGGAGGAGCCTTTTTAATCAACCAGATTCCCCAATAGGAACCCCGCAGTTGGGTCCTGAGTGCAAGAGCCAACTTGAGATTCCCAATAACTGGATTTCAGAAGCACACTGCCTCCAACAGAGGAAGGAGAACACAGCCATTGTGACTGTGACTCCCCCGTTAATTGATCTAATCCTCTTTTAAAGCCACCCAAATTGGTGGCCAATTGAACTCTGAGCTGTGTGAACAAATCCTTCCTTTTGTCTTTCCGGAATCTTTCCAACATTCTGCTTCCTTAGGAGACACAGATTAGTCACTAGGTTTTGCAGGATTTTATTGCCCAGAGGTGAACCTGGGATGAGTGAAAGCACATATCAAGGGCAGTGATCCTTCTGGTCAAATCACCCTTAAAATACTCTTTAAAAAATATATATATAAAAAGTTGTCCATCTCCACGCTAGAGGGGCTGGCGAGTAAGCTTGTAAATAAATACCCACTCAGCTGCTTACCCATTTACTGCTCAGTGATTTCTTTTTGTACCACCACCAGATGGTTCAATCTGCTGTACAGAAGTGTGGTCTAGGGTCATGGGGGGAGAGGCAAATACACCTTACTATTTCTGCAGCAGGGTCTCAGAAGGACTCCTGTCTCCAGAGTCCTAGGGCTGCTCCATCAGTATGAAAGGGTGTGTATACACAGTATGCCTGTGTATATACATATAAAATAGTATGCCTGGCTGAAAGGTGACACGTGGGTATCTGCACTGATCATTGCAATGCATCACTAATTAATATTGTATAATTTTAGAAGGTTGTGTAGACTTAGTTGTAGACTTAGTATCGCGAAGGGATCTTGCACTTCTGAATTTGCCACTGCACTATTGCTGCTGTACTGACAAGAGTGTTCCTGTCCATTTGCTTTTTAGACCATTTACCTGTGGAGAAGGCGCCTGTCACTGAAAAGTCTGCTTCAGGATGGCTACATCGAGATTTTCCTGTATGTTGGGGGGGGGCATGTGGGCAAGAGGCCATTATGGGTGGAGGTGGTTTACAATTCAAAAGTTCTCCCTGTTTCGTTTGCGGAGGAGAAAGGAAGCCTAGAATCAAGTGACGCTTTGGCTAATCTACACAGAATCCTTGATGGGTCCATCATTTTATAGGGGGCAGCTCTGCTTTCCATACCTGCCTTGTTTTGTATAAGCTCACAAAAACATCCACAACAAAATTTTTCTCCCCCCCATTTCTCCCACCATAGCCTGCTGTCATGTACAATAATTTTGATTGATTCAGTTCGTATTTCAAGACATTTCAATATTTTCAGTATTTAACAATTTGCATTTTTTGAAAGAATACGAGTTGAGTCCTGCAGTACAGCCTTCCTTCCAAATCTGCACTTCTCTACAGAAGTGTGCATCCTAGGAGAATTTTATTATTTATTACCGGTAATTACCGGAAATTTTTTTAATAGTTGTTTTCAACCGTTTTTACTGATTATTGCATTGCTTCCTGCATTTCGTAAACCACTTTGAGTTTTTTATTTTTTACAGTCAAGCATTAAATATGGTTTGTTCTTGCTTCATCTCTTGCGGTTTGTCCAGCGGGGGGTGCAAATCACAAGCCCAGCTTTGGACGTAATGCATTCTCCAAGCCATGGCTTAGCTCTGGACTGAGGGAGGAGTGAAGAGGCTGCAATTTTTTCTTTTCTCACTCACAATGCTTAGCTGGGGCACGTGGCTTAGCTTTTGTGTGTTAGCAGGCCAAGGATACTCTTCTATGCCTTAAAGGTGCTTCCTCTGGCTTCCTTGTGGAATTCTGCAAGGTATATCAAACAGATTTTGCATGCCTTATTTGTAAAGGAAACCTCTAAGCGGGGATCATCTCTGCATCCCCCTCATTTTCTCACAGGCTGTTGCAGTCAGTGACCCTGCTGGTTTCGGCAGTGATGTACCTTGCAGGGATGGAAGATTACGTACCTTGGATGGTTTCCTCCCTCCTGCTCGGCTGGATAAACCTGCTGTATTACATGCGAGGATTTCAGCAGACCGGGATCTACATTGTCATGATACACAAGGTTGGTAGAACACCAATCCAGTAAAAACTGCTAGCATATTTGCAAAGCAAAGTCTGGTTTCAATCCAGTCCTTCTCCTCCTTCTCCTGAGTAGGAATCATGTCACCTCAGTTGTGAGGCTGGCCCTGCTGTTAGGCCCAAGTTCATCCACTTGAATTTCATGCCGGGGCAAAGATCTGAACCTGGGTCTCTTCCCATTCTTAATTTCTATACTCTTATCCACTATACCATGCTGTGGTCCCTTGATTCGCTTATATCCTGCTCTGTGTTCTAGGCTATTCTGCGGGACGTCTTCCATTTCCTCATGGTCTATTTGATCTTCCTCTTTGGCTTTTCAACAGGTGAGTCTCTACTTGTCCCAGCAGGAAGCGCTGGAATGGGTGGCAGCAACCAGAATTCTACCTGCATTTTGGGACTGTACAAACAGAGATGTTTTCAAGGTCTCTAAGGGCCTCTTGGTTTGAATATTCTGATTTATCATTTCAGCCCTTGTCATACTTACCGGGGAGCCTCCCCAGCCAGTCCAGAATGGGTCTTCCCTCGTCAACAGTGATGACAAAGACCAAGTCAAGTATGCTGGGCTCCTGCAGACATCCCTGGAGCTGTTCAAGTTCACCATTGGGATGGGGGAGTTGGAGTTTCACGAGAACCTGAAGTTCAATTACTTTGTGATGCTCCTCCTTCTCTTCTATGTCATCATGACTTACATCCTCCTCCTGAACATGCTGATTGCCCTGATGAGCGAGACGGTCACCAAACTCTCTGGACACAGTGAAGGCGTTTGGAAGCTGCAGGCAAGTCCAAAACCACTGGGCATTGCTCATTGCTTTGGGAAAATAAAGCTATTGGGTGCAGCATACAATGGCTGAAAATAAATAAATGCACAAATTCCTGGCTCCTCACTCTCCAACCCTTGATTCCACTCTGACAGCTGTCTGTTAGCTCAGCCCTGACGAAGGATTCACACATAAGGAACAAGATCAGATTAAAAGCCCATGCAGCATCCTGTTCCAAAGTGGCCAAGAAAGTCTACAAGCAGAACAGCAGTTCAGGGGCTGGAAATCTCTGCTTCCTAAAACCCAAGAGAGCCAATGCTAGATGGACCAATGTCAAATAAGTGCATGGAGCAGAGACAGATCTCCCCTATAGATCTAAGATGGTGGGAAGGTAATTGTGATATGTACATTCTTCCTATATTACATCCACAGAGAGCGATTGCTATTATGGAGTTGGAGAAAAACTGGCTTTGGTATTGGCAGAAGCCCAAGAGATCTGGTTGCCAGCTGTCTATCGGCTCTGAAGAAGAGAAAGATAAGAGATATTTTTTCCGGTGAGTTCGGCCATGCCCCACACTGTTGCAAACCCATAGGGCACCTTATGGTCGGGCTAATGTGCAATGTAGCACAATGGTGACTTGAAGTGGATCCTCTGTTGTAGTTTGTTACGTATTGATACAGTTCCATCTATGTATGTCAAGAGTGGGGAACCCTTTTCAGCCTGGGGGGCCAGATTCCCATCCGGACAACCTTCTGGGGCCAGCAGGGGGTGGGGCCAGTGGCAAAGGTGGGTGGAGCAAGCAGAGTGAATGTCACCTTTGTCTATAGTAGCCTAGTTCCTTCACACAGGTCTCCATATCCTCAATGCAGGCAGACAATGAGGCATTACCAGAACTCAAGGACACATTTCCAGGGTATGAAAGAGGACTGGTTGTGTGGCCTGGGGAGGATGACCAGGGCCACATAGAGAAGCCTGGATAACTGCATTTGGCCTCAGGTTCACCACTCCTGATGTAGAGTTGTAGATTTGTGAGGGGCTTCCGAACAGCTCTCAGCACCCTTAGCAAGCTACATTTCCCAGGATTGCTTGGGGAAAGCCATGACCATTAAAAGTGGAATGATACTGATTTAAACATTTGGTGTGGATGTGACTGCAACCCCAAGGAAAACTCAAAGTGGTTAATAGCTAGGGCTGCGATACATCCGGAGTTTCCCAGACATTACTAGGATTTCAAAGGTGGAAGTGATGTCCTGTAAACCAAAAAAAATGTGTTTTTTGTTTTTTGCATTTTCATTATAGAAAGCTCAACAACTTTCGGGCTGTCCTGGTTTTCACTTCTTGAAATATGGCAACCCTATAACCCAAAAGGGAAAAACCATTAATACACAATGTTAGCCTAATCATCATTATTATTTGTATTATTATTATTTATTAAATTTCTATGCTGCCCTTCATTTGAGGATCACAGGGTGGTTTGCAATGTGAACTCCCCAAAATGCACAATATGGTAACAAACAAAAACAGTACTCCCCAATATAATCTTCAATGTCACAGAAAATTGCAAAATATCAAAAAAGAAGAAGACAGAACCAAGTTCATATCCAAGCTGTGCCAACAACCAATATCTTAAATTCATAAAAAAATAGTTCTTCAACAATTTCTGAATGACAATAGTATTCTTACCAATTAACAATAGGGTAAACATATCAGAAGCATTTATGGGTCAGTATTGCAGACCCACTGAAAATGTAATTTGTATTGGAATATTTTTAAAGTTGTTTTTATTGTTTTCTCACATGTTTGCCACCCTGAGCACTTTTGGGAGGAATGGCAGGACAAAAATTTAATCATCATCAAAACAAACAATTATGCCAAAAAAGCTACACAGCTAAGCAATATGTTGACTGTATATTTGCTCCCAACTGAGTGATGGGATTCAGGCGGTTCATTGCTCATTTGTGTTTGTATGTGTTTTGTAGTGTGGAAGAGGTAGATTGGGATAACTGGAAGAAAGAATTGGGAACCCTCAAGGAGGATCCTACAGACTCAGACCACAGTGAGATGGTGTCAAAAGGTAAATAAAGAGCAAAACCCAACTGCAGACATGGGTAACCTATGATCGTCCTTATGTTATTAAACTCCAACTCCCATCAGTCACAGCTAGTATGTCCCGTGGTTGGGGTGGTGGAAATTGTGGTCCAACAAAATTTGGATGGCCACAAATTCCCCATCCCTCTATTACTCAAAAGGTTTGCTTACCTTCCTGCCTTCAGAGCCATTAATGCACCATCAGGGAAACCTCTGTGGCACGAGAGGTCATTGGACAGCACCACAGCACCATGCCAGCTGGTGGTGATGTTGCTAGGTCAAAACAGGAAACTGGTCCTAGGGGAAAGTCTCATATCTGCCCATCTCAGCAGCTGAGTGAATTCATCTGGCCAAAAAAAAAAGAAAGAAAGAAAGAAAGAAAGAAAGAAAGAAAGAAAGAAAGAAAGAAAGAAATTTTAAAAAAAACCACAAATAATATTCTTGAAGTCATACCCACTCTCTCTACACTTACTAGAGTTTCTGCCCTTGAGAAATCTTTTTAGTAGACCCGGAAAAAAGAGATTTCAAAGTTCCTTGCTTGCAGCATCAAATGCTGCTGAATAGGAGTCAAATATACAAGGCAGATATATAGATGAGATAGAGATAGAGATAGAGATAGAGATAGAGATAGAGATAGAGATAGAGATAGAGATAGAGATAGAGATAGAGATAGAGATAGAGATATATATTCAATCCCATATTCCCTGATCATAGGAACCTGACTTTAGTCTGACTTGATATATCTGTCCATGTAACCCATCTATATTCTGACCAGCAGTGGCCCTCCAGGATATAACAGAGAGAGAGGTCTTAACCACTACCTGTTTCCTGATCATTCTATCAGGAGATGTCAGGGATTGACATCTGCAGTATTTCCACTAAAAATGAAAGAAGGTTCTAGTCCTCATGGTTCTGAACAAAGAGTTGACATAGCAGCATACGGAACTGCCTTATAGTAAATCAGACCACTGTTTCATCTACATTATCTACTAAATGAGTAGCAGCACCTCTCCTGGCAACAGGCAAAGGGATGCCAGGCATTTTGGTGTGTGTGCTTTTTTTAAAGTGTATTATTATTATTATTATTATTATTATTGAAAGAACACCATAAAATAACTATGAGGAAAATGCTATTTGGGGGAAGGTATATGTGCTCTCTTTTACTGCAAACTCTATGAGGCACCATCCTTCCAGACAAAAGTATACATAGAGTTTTACACCACAAGCATCAGCGGGCATGCAGTGACAGGCAGAAAGATTTCAGGAGATGATGCCAGGGACTGAATTCTACATAGGAAGCAGGTGCTCTGCCGCCCAGCTGTGGCCCCTCCTAACCATAGCTGTCAATGTTTCCCTTTTTAAAAGGGAAATTCCCTTATTCCGAATAGGATTCCTCGCAAGAAAAGGGAAAAGTTGACAGCTATGCTCCTAACCCATTGGCCTGGGCGCAACTGCTTATCTGTTTGAGGACTTGCCTGTCCCTGCTGGACAGGCTTGACAGATGCTTCCCCTTTCTTCTGTTTCCTGTTCCAGGGAAGCGTCTATGGAGCTGGGTATCACAGGGGATGACAAACATGGCGGCGTCAGAAGCAGAGGAGGAGCAAATACCCTTGCGTGACAGAAGTCAGTGAGTGAGAGAAAGCCACAAGGAAGACGCGGTGAATTCTTCGGGCCACATTAACAGCGACGTTCCTTAAGCTGTGAAGTGCAAGAGCTTAGCTGGAGCAGCCTGGCCACCGTTAAGGCCGTGACTCAGACCCAAGTTCCATGTCATTTACAGATTTGTGCTGACAGTCTTGCCTTAGATGAAGGATTATTCCGTCTCCTGTCAAAGAGTCTCAGCCTAAGAACCGAGGAAGAGCCTGGCCGCAGGATCAGGCCCATCTAGTCCAGCATCTTCTTCTCACAGTGGCCAACCCCAAAGCAGGACATGAGTGCAAAAACACTCTGCCCACCTGAGATTCCCAGCAACGTTTATTCAGACGCATCCTGCTTCTGACAGTTTAGGGAAAACGTAGCCATTGATATCCTCCATGAATTTCCCTAATCCTTATTTAAATCCATCCAGGTTTGTGCCCATCGCTACCTCTTGCGGGAGCGAATTGGCTGTTTTTTAGTTTACACCTTGCAAATGAAAATGGATTCCACACCTTCTCTGACCCCCTGGCCCCCATTTTTGTTTCCACTTCATTGTGTAACAACCTAATTCACACTTCCTGAAACAATCACGGGTTGAGGGACAGCTGTCCTATGAAATTTGCACTTCTCTGGATTTTCTGATGTTGGTTGAAGTGTGTGAAATTGGGCAATACAGAAAGAAGCAGCTTCGTGTCCTTGATCCGATTAAAGACTTCTTCAAAATAAAATTCCAAAGGGACTGTCTGGCAAATAAAGGAATGAAGAAAATTTGTTTTACATTTAAATCGTACACTTTACTTAGTACTGAACTGTCAAACTGTAGGCGGGGGGGGGGGGGGGACCTGAGGTTGTATCTGCCCTCATGTTCAAACCACATCCAAGTTACATGTATTGTGCAGAAAACTAAACTCTACTGAGCGTATTTCAGGGGTTCCTTAAGTCAATGAATTGAAACCCAGGAGAAAAGAAAGGCCACTATACATTTTCAATAGCTAAGGGAGAAGCCTCATGAAACTAGAATCAGGAAAAGCCCATTTTGTAGTTTCATGCAGTAGGGTAATTCTAATCCATCCTCTAGAGGAGCCCTAAAACTCCTCATGAGGTAATTAAATGAATTTATTTTATTCTGAAGCTATTTAGAAAGACCAGCTGCCTTTGCAGATGCCTCCACATACTGATTAATTTTATTTCATAAAAACTATACACCATTTGGTGTTGTTTTTTTTTAAAAAAACAACAACCTCAAAGTTTCTCCCTTCTTTTTGTAAACCGCTCTGAGGTTTTTTCTTACGATCAAGTGTATATAACTAAGTAAGCTACCCCTCATGGGGGGAAGCGAGGGAGAGACAGCCTTTTGAATCCTCATGAAAAACAATTCCCAAGGGAATAGGTGTTTATGCACTTATTTGACAGCAGCCCTCGAGAGGCTTTAGCCTTGGAAACGTTCCCTTGGCCCTCCATGGCTTGTGGGGAGAGAAAAGGCAGCTCTCTAAAGGGAACCATTTAAGCCTGAGATTCTGGCACTGCCATGAGGGCGAGGAAGGAAAATGGCGGGAAAACTCGTCAGCTAAAGGACCCTATGGGCGAGGGGCAGGATCCTGAGGGCTCGCTTTTGGAAGTCCCTGGACACAATCCACACTGCCTTTCCCAAGTGTCATGAGCGGCGTTCCTCAGCATTGCTCAGCCCACTCCCTGCTCTGAGGCGTACGCCACAGCTGTTATACTTTTGCCTGTTGCTTCCGCCATCTCTGGCCAAGATGGCCGCCCAGGAGGGGTCTGGTCAGGCTCCCATGGCTCTTAAGGCAGGGGCTTCACATTCACCAGCTCATAGTTCAGGGATGGGTGTGTGTGTGAGGAATGCTGCTTTCTGTCAGTTACGGGGTTTTTCCTCTCATGGTTACGCTCCCTGCATTTCCGAAGAGGTAAAGGACTCCCTCCCTCACAAAGGACGTGTTGAATTTTTCAACTTTCAAATTCCAAAACTGTGAGCTGATAAAAAGTTGTAGCACGACTTGGGGGAATTCAGAATATAGTTCGGTTAAATTAATATGATTGAGTAAAGTGTGTGCAAAATCATTACAAATGATTGCCAACTACTTGCTGCTATATTATAAATTATTGTTATTCGTATTATTTAGCATGACCTGACGTTAACAGGAGGTAAAATTAAAGTTCTTTGGCTTTCCAAAACCAGTTGATGTGCTTCTTCATGCAATGTAGACTTACCAAGTTGAATGTTGTCCAGTCGCAAAAAATAATAGCAGACTGGAATCCCTCACACCCCAAAAACTATCTATCTATCTATCATCTATCTATCATCTATCTATCATCTATCTATCTAATTTTTATTTATTTTCCATTTAATATTATACATTCACATCATTGTTATCCACTTTACTGCTTTGGCTCTTTAGAGCCTATTAACTTCCTTGCCTCCCGCCTCATAGCTTTCAAAATTAACCTTTATATCATTGCATTTTGTATGTTTTCCACTTCTAATTATACTCATTACAAAACAGCTCAAAATTTAAATAAAAATAGAAAGACAGAAAATTTCTCATTACAAGTCTTCAGACAACCCTGCTAGTGATGTTAATTGTTTACAATAATCTTTCAAATATCGTATAAATTTACTCCAGTCCTTTTGGAATGCTTGATCATGCTGGTTTAGGATTTTTTTCTGCCAGCTTCGCTGGTTCTGCAAAGTCCATCATCTTCGTCTGCCACTCTTCTCCAAAAACGTATTTTTTAAGACCCCTCACTGAAGTAATTTGCAAAAATTGTTTCACCCCCCTAAAATGACACACTCTCACAGTAAAACATAGAAGGGGGAGCTCCTCTTTACGGAGCTCCATGAAAGGAAAGAGTTGGCACTCTCTGGGAGGTATAAGAGAAGGCAATCGCACAAATGTCCCTCATGCAGTGTTTCTGTGAGGGTCTCCTTCCTCTCTTGTCATTATGGAGCCAGCTAAGAAATGCGCTGAAGGGACACATGGTGCTGCTAGCCCTTCGTCCTGAAGGGAAGAGGGACCACTTCTGATGCTTCAACATCTAAACCTCTTTGAATAGGAGGACAAAATGGCGGTGGTTCAACCTTAACCAAGGTTGTTGCCTCCTGAAGCTTTTTCATCCTGGCAAAAGCACAGAGGGTGTAAGTTAGCAGCTTACTGAATCATATAGGATTGTAGAGTTGGAAGGGACCTGTTATGTACTGAGGTTCTCACCCTGGGCCAGCAGGGGGATACTGTAGATAGCTTTCACTCAGGTCCACATATGCAAATAAGGAATTGGAAGTGACGTTCAGTGATTGGATAGTTACAGAAAGTTGTTACTGTTGCTTTGTAGTTGAGCTCTACATAAGCAGGTTGGCTGAGCCCTTCAGCTCAGTTCTGTTCTGGCCTGTGAATAAACAAGAGCTGTTTGAAGAATCGCTGTGATATGTTCACCCACAACTTAACAGGACCCACGAGGGCCATCTACTCCAACCCCCTGCAATGCAGGAATCTCAGCTAAAGCATCCATGACAAGATGGCCGCCCAACCTCTGCTTAAAATTCTCCAAGGAAGGGGAGGCCACAACCTCCTGAGGGAGTCCGTTCCACTGTAGAACACCTCTTGCTCTCAGAAAGCGCTTCCTAATTTTTAGCCGGAATCTGCTTTCTTGCAACTTGAATCCATCAGTTCAGGTCCTACCCTCCAGAGCAGCCATGTGTTGGATTTCAGAGCCTACGAAGAATGCCTTTCCCATGCCATGGAGTAATCCAAGAAATAAGATCACCCCCCACATGTATGAGATTAGGTGTGACATTTTAAATTAGAGGGGGCGATGCAGCAGGTATTTCTTGCTGATTATTATTATGATTATTAGGAAAAGAGATGACTTGCTAAAAACGTGAAATGAGATGGATAATTGGCCTAGAGGGGCTGTAATGGTGTGTGCGCTGCATGTGTTGGATTTCTGCCTGTCTTGCAGTCTGTCCTCTGTTCTTCTGAAAGCTCCAGGGACAGTGGCATCAGAATAAGCATAGCTAGGGTCAAAGTTCTTGGCTTCTAGAGTTCAGCCCCAGAGCACCTGAAAGAGCCCAGCTGTTGGATCAAGTCAATCCACCATCTAGTCCTGCATTCTGTTCTCACAGTGGACCCCCAGATGCCCCCAATGGGAAACCCCACAAGCAGGACCCAAAGGTAAGAGGAACTGATACTCAGAGAAGCTTCTGGCAGTGGAGGGAGAACATAGCCATTGTAGCATGAATATGCCTAATGCTTGTCATAGAAATCAACAAATCAGCCGTTTCTACCCAAATGCAATTTTGGTTTTAAACGCAGTGTAAGGAGTCTCTATGGGAGTACACTTGTATTTAAAAATGGGGTATCAGAGTTTTTAGGGGGCTAACCAGGTTGGGATAGCTGGGATAGCAGGCTTGTTGGTTTTTGAATGTCTTATGTAGATTTTTCAATTTCATTGTTCTGTATGGGGCAATGACAATAAAGATTATCGTATCGTATCGTAACAAGGTTTGGCTTCAGGATTAAGGGCAATGTCCCGATCAACAAAAAAAGAGTGACGGTAACATGGGGTATCTTTTAAGTTCTTATTTATTTATTTCATAAAATTGATCAACCGCTTGATTGCAGGTAAAACCTCAAAGCGCTTTACAAAAAGAAGAAAAAACAGCAAGATGTTTTTAGCAGGCCCCGAGGGGGGGGGGGAGTATGGTGAAGGAGCCTGCAATACATCATTAGGCAGGGAATTCAAAAGTGTTGGTGCTGCTACACTAAAATATCAAATTCTTACTAATGAGGAATTGATATTATGTGGAACCTATAACAGTTCCAGTTCTACAGATCGAAGCAGTCATGAGGGAATATATGGAGTGAGGCAATCTTGCAGGTAGACTGGGATAAGGGCGAGGGTGGCAGCTGTTTGGTTCATATCACGGGCGTAGTCAAGGGAGGGCAGGGGGTAGCTGCCCCCCCCCCTCCGATCAAGTAAATAAATAAAAATACTTAACTGACCAGTCACATCACATATAGCTTGGTTGCGCCCCCCAAAAATCCTGCCCCTCCCAACATAAATCCTGGCTACGCCCATGGTTCATATTCTGTATATTTGAGGAAGTAACTCGTTGTTTGTTGTGTGTCAACTGCTGGATAAATATTTGCATTTTGGACAAATGTTCAGAGCACCTATGGAGCAGATGGGTAATGTGACTCTCCTGTTACGCATATTGGAAAACAGAGGGATGACGCTGGCGTATGTTTCGAAACGTCATATTGTGGTATCCGTAACTACCTTGGACTCTGCTGGTCTCTGCGTGCTGTCCAGCACAAAATCCTAAATCTTAAGGCGCCTTCAGAAAGGTAAGATACCTTTGGAAATTTCTATTTTGCTTCCTTGAGGTGTGGCTTGGGGAGCCTGGAAGGGTGAGTGAAGCCTCATACGTGGCCCAAGAAATGAACTCAGATACAACATCAGGAAAAGGAAACAGAACGACCTCCCCATTTGGAGCTTCAGTCCGTTGGCAGAGGACCCCTTAAATATAACATATTTTCCATCAACCATGGCTGCTCCTACTGCCAGTATCATGGTGCAAAGATGGCTTATGCCCAGTATCTGGTTCATGAGTGGGGCTACATTGTTATTGCTCTAATTGAATTTCCATGCTGGTTATTATTATCCTCTCAGGAATAGCAGCTATTATGTTTGGAGAACTGTTCAGGTTAACCATTATTGTGCTTAGTTTGTTCTAGCCCTCATGGGCCTGTGTTTTATCTGTGGAAGACGTGCTTATAAAACCGTCCGATCTAATTAATATGCTTCTTGCTTTATAAGTACAATTGCTCCTGCTGTAAGAACTACAACCCAGCTCCCTTCTGGTAAGGTTAAGAGAACTTTCAGAGGCCCAAAGGTATTAGGGCATGGCCATACCTCAGCTTGCTTTTAAGGAAAATTGGAAAATTAAACAACCTTAGGGGGGAAAATAAAAATAGTACTGTGAAATAGTGGGAAACTATTTTTTGCTTGTCAGTCAGGGAGAAGAGTTTCAGAGCCTGTGCACAATGCTTTCCCCTTGCTTTGGAGTCATCAAAGCCACAAACCCAGCCCCATATGTCTGTGATTAGGGAATGATCTTTTAAATCAGAGGGGGTGAACCAAGAGATATTTCTCAGAATCATAGAAACATAGAATTGTAGAGTTGGAAGGGACCCTGAGGGCCATCTAGACCAACCCCCTGCAATGCAGGAATCTCAACTAAAGCATCCATGACAGAGGGTCACCCAACCTCTGCTTAAAAACCTGAAAGGAAGGAGAGTCCACCACCTCTCATGGGAGTCTGTTCCACTGCCAAACAGCTCTTACTACCTAAAAGTTCTTCCCTATCTCTAGTCAGAATCTCTTTCTTGTAACTTGAATCCATTTGTTCGAGTCCTACTCTCTGGAGCAGCAGGAAACAAGCTTGCTCCATTTCCCATGTATCAACCCTTGAGATATTTGAAGATGGCTATCCTATCTCCATTCAGTCTCCTCTTTTCCAGGCTAAACATACCCAGCTCCTTCAATCATTCTTCACATGGCTTGGTTTCTAGACCCTTGATCTTGGTTGCCTTCTTGCTGTCCGCCCCCCCCTTAAAGTGAGTTTCAGATATAAAATTGGCCTAGAGGTGTTGCAATGGTGTCTGTGCATGCAGGCATGCATGCGTGTGCTGAATGTTTTGGATTTCTGCCTGTCATGCAGTCCCTGTTCTTCCTAAAGCTCCAGGTATGGTGCAATAAGAATGAGAACAGACACAGTTAGGGACAGTGCTCTTTGGGGCCTCTCAGGTTCCAGGGTTGAGCCCTGGAGGACTTGAAAGAAGTTAGGAACATCAGAAGTGCCCGATGGTCAGTGGCTCATCTAGTCCAGCATCCTGGGGATGTCCATTCTCACAGGGGACAACCAGAGGCACCCAATGGGAAGCCTCAAATCAAGACCTGAGTGTGACAGGAACCAGTTCATGGCAACTGGTATTCAGAGAGGCCTTTCACACTAGTAACCTTATCTTCCATGTATTTGCCTAAACCTTGCTATAGAAATCAATAAAGTTTGGCTTCCAGAGGAAGGATAATGAAATTTCCCTTCATCAACAATAAGAGTGAAAGTGACATGGAATAAGGGTTCATATTTGCTTCGTTCATATGCTGTATATTTGAGGAAGTGACTCATTGCTTCTTGTGTACCCACTCCGTATTTGCATTTTGGATGGTGTTCAGACTCTCCTAATACACGTCTCATAAAATAAAGCGACGAACCTGGCTTATGTTTCAATTATTATCTTGCACTTTGATTTGGGCCTCAGGCCAGTATACCTGAAGGAGGGTCTCCACCCTCATCGCTCAGCCTGGACACTGAGATAGTCCTCTGAAGGTCTTCTGCTGGTTCCCTCACTACGAGAAGTGAAGTTGCAGGAAACCAGGCAGAGGGCCTTCTCAGTAGTGGCACCCGCCCTGTGGAACGCCCTCCCTTCAGATGTCAAGGAGATAAAGAACTACAAAGTTTTAGAAGACATCTGTAGGCAGCCATGTATGGGGAAGTTTTTAATGTTTGATATTTTACTATGTTATATATATCCTGTAGATTAAATAACTCTTCTTGTGGTGATCTTTTCTCTTGCCATCACTTTCAATAGCGTGATGCATACCTTACCAATACTGGAGATAGATGATGGCACCTTGGACAATGTGGAGGCAAGGGAGAAGCAGGCAGTTGTGGGGAAAGGAGAGCCGCGGCCCATAGAAACCTCCTATGAGATGGAACGTCCACCATCTCCAAAGATTAGGCTTAAGATTCCTCCTCTGAGGTAAGGAGTTTCCTTCAGGAGTCACCCCTTCTATTACAGGGGTGGGGATCATCTGTGGCCCTCTGGAAGTCGGCGGACAACAACTTCCATCATGGGCATGTAGGCTGCTATCCATATTTGTTGATAAAGTGGTACCTCGGGTTAAGTACTTAATTCGTTCCGGAGGTCCATTCTTAACCTCAAACTGTTCTTAACCTGAAGCACCCCTTTTTTCTAATGGGGCCTCCTGCTGCCGCCACGCTGCCAAAGCACGATTTCTGTTCTCATCCTGAAGTAAAGTTCTTAACCTGAGGTACTATTTCTGGGTTAGCGGAGTCTGTAACCTGAAGCATATGTAACCCGAGGTACCACTGTACTCCCAAAGAGTTCTGAAAGGTAAATCCCGCAGAGCCATCTGGAAACACACTGGATCAATCAGTCTCCAAGGGCGGGCCATACTAATAGATCTCCCACCTCTGCAGAGGGGGAAAGGTGCTGAAAGCCTAAATCTCCAGCCCTTCCTGGAGAAGCTTCCATGGATTGAGCTTGGGACCTTCTGCATGCAAAGCAGGAACTCTACCACTGAGGTATAGTCCTTCCTAGACTAGCTGGTTGGCATCCATCTGTCTCAGGAGACAATGGAAAAGTATGCCTTTGAGGGCGAGGTCAAACCTACAAGGGATTCTCATATGGCAGGCTTAATGTTGCCAGCCAGTCACATCTACAATATAAAATACTATGATACCAACTTAACACCCATCGATTCCCTGAATAAAAAAATCCCAGGAACTATAGTTTGCCAAAGGTTCTGAGAGTTAGGAGACCTCTAATAGTGCTACAATTCCCAGAGAGCTTTAGCAGTCAGTTCTTATCGTCCATGAGAACTCTGGAAATTGTAACTCTGCGAGGCGAACTGGAGTCTCCTACTAACTCTACACACCCTTAACAAACAGTTCCCAGGATCCTTTGGGAGAAGCCATGACTGTTTAAACTGGTATGATGCTGCTTCAAATGTATGTTGTGGATTTGTTCATTCTGCTTTTCTTCCATAGTAAAGAGGAGACTTTTAACAAGGATCGCCTCTTTGGTGCTATCGTGAGGGGGAACCCTGAGGAGCTGGAAGGACTGGGGGACTATTTGCGAAGAAGTGGCAAATATCTTACCAACTCTGAGTACACAGGTGGGTATGAGCCTGAGAGCTGGGGCTATTAGCAGTAGAAGTATTAGTAGTACTTCTCATTGATGTGAGAATAGGCAGGAATTTCAGGCTTCACAGAAGTATTTGCAAGATAGAGGAGGGCCATCAGAGTGCAAGAGGACTGACAGTGGAGTTCAGAAGAGAAAAGAGTGAAAAAGTGATTTACTAATGGCATTATTTCTGAGGGTAAGTTGTGTGGTTTTTCACTAACTAGCTGCTTCACACCTGGCATTGTTTGGAAATTCTAAGGAATTAAAAGAACTTGTGGTTGAAAACAGGGCAGTTTTTGAAAGGCTCAGTCTGCCATATTGATTCAGTTGAGCAGGCAAAAACCTGTTTCCAGATCTCCCAAATCATCATGCAATATATGATTACAATACCTTAAGAGGTGTCCAAATACACAGTTCAGTTTTGAAAGGTTCAATCCATCATCTTGATTCAAAACAGATCCCAGTTGTATCCAGACTTAGACAAAAACCTGCTGCTTGGTCTCAGGGGCCAACATGCAAAAGTTGGTTAAAATCAGCACAGTTTTGAAATGCATATTCTACCATATTGATTCAAAATCGTCACCTGATTTCGGACCTTACATATTTTGTGGCCATTTATTTTGTAACTGCAAGTTTCCCTGTTTTACAACTGTTGCTTCAGACATATAATTTTTTAAAAAAACTTAACATCCCAATTAATGTGAAATTTGTTGAAAAATATTTGGTACTTACAAATTAGTGTTGTTCATGGGAATGAAGGTACACCATCTGACTGCAGGATGTGTTGGGTTCAATCATTATGTGACCCATCTACACAGATTTCATGACCCAGTTGAACAGGCTGAGAAACGCTGTAGTATAGGGTGTCATAAGGACCCACAGCACAGCGGTACATTTACCTATTTTGTGTGCAGAAGACCCTAGGTTACTGTAAATTCCTGTGAATTTCCAGTGAAAAGGATCTGAGAGCAGGTGAGGAGCAAGGCTAGGAATTGCAGATAAGTTCAGTGCAGTTAACAAAGTGAACCAACTTAATTCACAAATCCAAATTTGCTCTTCCCTGAATGTTTGAAATGCGGGTGGGGTGGCTTATTTGGCCTCCTGGCATGAGACTTTCTTGATCTTTACGCGCATATCTTGTGATTAAAATCTTTAGTCTCTGTGCGAAGGCAGCAGATAAATATTTTCATCTTGATTAGCTAGTGCTATTGGTCCAAAGAATCTTAGAGCTGCTGGGTCTTTGTTAGGTTTCAAAATAGCTGCAACTCAATATTGTTTTCAAGACTGAGAGTTCCTCTTTCCGTCTAGAAAACTTTTGAAAACAATCCTTAATTTGGAGATGAGCTCTTTTGTGAAGGCTTTCTAAAATTCACCTGGTAGTCCATCTAAAGCTTTACAGCAAGACTCCCTGCTGAGTTTCTTTCCTTGGATATTCTTAAAGCATTCTGTAGACTTGAATGGCCCTTTACGCTGTCCTTGTTAGAAAAAAGAGATGCAGTTCTCCAAACAAAGGATGGAACTCCCTTCTCTTCCAGATGGAGAAACGGGCAAGACCTGCTTGATGAAGGCCTTGCTGAATTTAAAAGATGGGGCAAATCCCACCATCCCTTTGCTGTTGAAGATAGACAAGGAGACCAAGAACCCAAGGCCTCTGATCAACGTAGCTTGTAAGGATAGCTTCTATAAAGGTAAGGACCTTGGGGTGGGGTTAGGGTTAGGGTTAGGGTTAGGAGAACATGCTTGTTTTCTACATTTGACTTCTTTAATGATTTTCTTTCATGCCATTTTTGTTCTGCTAGGCCACACAGCACTCCACATTGCCATTGAGGAGAGGAATCTAGATCTGATCAAGCTCCTGGTGGAGAACGGCGCTGACGTCCATGCCAAGGCCTGTGGAAAGTTCTTCCACCAGCAGGAGAAAGGGGCTTGCTTCTACTTTGGTAGGTTGATACTGTGTGCCTAAAGTCCACTGTCACAGATTCTTGAAGTGGGTGCTCAGTTTTTGTAACTTGTGCCAAAAGCAGCCATTCCTCTCTGAGCTTTGCTTCCATTTATCTCCTTCCTCCTCCAGGTGAGCTTCCTCTCTCCTTAGCTGCTTGCACCAACCAGCCAGAAGTGATCAGGTATCTCTTGGATAACCCTCATCAGAAGGCCAACCTGGCAGAGCGGGATTCCCTCGGCAACACAGTCCTCCATGCCTTGGTGATGGTGGCCGATGATATGGATGAGAAGAACAGGGAGCTGGTGATTGAGATGTACAACAAGATCCTGATGCACAGTGCTACGCTCAACCTGAGCCAGAAACTGGAGGAATTAATCAACAGGGAAGGCTTGAACCCTTTGACCCTGGCCGTCAAGACTGGAAAAATAGAGGTAAGTCAGTTGGGAGTTTATCATAAACTGCATTTCTGAGCTGAGGAACCTGTGACTTTCCAAGATGTTGTTGGACTCCAGTTCCCATCATTCTCCTGGCTGCTTTCACTGCTCATTCCCATTGGCTACTTGGAGATGGAAGTCCAACAATATCTAGAAGGTGGCATCTTCATGTCATGCTAGCAGGTAATTCAAAGAGATTCAGGCCACATAAGATAGGTCAGTGTTGTCAGCCTCCAGGGGATACATGATTTCACAAGTCCGCCATTACAGTGCACAAGCTCAGATATCATGTTCTAGGGATGGCGAGACTCAGGCCCGAGAGCCAGTTGCAACCTTCCAGGCTTCTCTATCCAGCCTTTGGGACTATTTTTAGACTTCACACCCTTCAAGCTACAGCTGTTTCAGGCACAGGTGTAGTGGTTCAGGGTCATGGGGGATTGAAGTCCTGTTACTATTTCTGCAGCAGGGTCCCTTTCTCCAGTGTCCGAAAGGGGAGCTTTTTAGTCACTGAGAAGAAATCTTCCCATCCTTTGTGCTGACTGGAGCCGATCAGAGTGGAAGGAGGTAGGCCAGCCACTGAGGATGGACTCCTAGGGTCACTCTGGAGAAGACATGCCAGCAGAACACTGAGGAGTTGTTGGTCTGTACATTCCAGAGCTAAGCATTTAGAAACACCAAAAACACTGAAAAGGCCAGTTCTCCTCTTGCGACCCTGCAGACCTCTTGTAGAAGGAGCACACAAAGAAGGGCCTCATATGATAAACAGCATAACATAAACGTTGGAAGGGAAAACCCAAAGAAAATTCTACCCCCTATTTTGTCTTTCCTAGATCTTCAAAAACATTATTCACCGTGAAATCAAAGACCCGCAGTACCGTCACCTTTCGCGGAAGTTCACTGAATGGACCTACGGGCCTGTCCACATCTCTCTCTACGACCTGACCTCCATTGACAGCTATGAGGAGAACTCTGTGTTGGACATTCTTGCCTACAGCAGCGATACTCCGGTGAGATGATCCACAAAGGTGACTTGTCTGCTTCAAAATTATCCCTAAGGGAGATCCTTCAGTTCTCTCTACAGCTAGGCTTCTCTCTTCAGATTTTCTTGGTGCCATCTTTGTTTTATTTCCAGTACTGAGCAACACCCCCTTAAAAGAAGTTTGCGCAGGCCGATTAGATACTTGTTTTACTCTTTGAAGAAGTCTCCACGAGAATAAATTTATTGTGGTCTTCCCAAAGGCACTGGTTGGCCACTGTATGACACTAAATGGGCCATTGGCCTAATCCAGGAGGGCTGCTATTGTCTTAGAGAGTCTTGATTTGGTGCCTTTGTGGATACTTATTTTGGGAAAACAAAATAGGTAACCTTGATCGATAAAAAGCTGTAATATAAAATCTTGGATTGCTGTGCTTTATCTCTGTTTTTATGACATTTGTTTTGGCATTTTAATACTGATTTGTTCTATTTTACATGTCTTAGAAAATTTGAAACAATTGAGCAGTTTAATATCATGAAACAAACATATACACATCAGTAAAGGCCATAGGCTGAAGAAGCTGTGGTTTTGTGCAACTTGGAGCAGGGCTAGGGTACCCTGTGGCCCTCCAGATGTTTTTGGGCGCCAACTGCCAGCAGCCTCAGTATGGCTAATAACCAGGGATGGTGGGGGCTGAATCAATGAATTATTTTCTTTCTTTCTTTCTCTGACATGCAGAAGCGGTACGAGATGGTGGTCCTGGAACCTATAAACAAGCTTCTTCAAAGCAAATGGGACTCTTTTGCTGCTATGAGATTTTACATCAGTTTTTTCTCCTATGTGCTGTTCATGTCAGTGTTCTCAGCTGTTGCTTATCACCGGCCTCTGGAGGGGAAGGTAACAGCAGCTTTGGGGCTTGGGGGATACAGAGAGGGAGGCAGAGAGAGGAGGAGGGTGGCTCTCTAGGGCAGAAGTGTGGAAGCTCCCTGTTTGTTCTACAAGGCCCTTTTGGGCCAAGCCGCACCCACCTGCCCATACATGATGTAGGGTAAGGATGGGAGAGAGATGCAATTCAGTTTGCGCTGAAAGGCAAACCTACTTAATTTCCACTTTCTGAACTGAAATGCAAACATCCTTTGAAATCCACACTTCCCCGAATCTGTCACTGCAGTTATGCAGCCAAGCAACATGTACAAAAGATGAACAAGTGTGCATTATTATGGATATATCAGGGAAAGATAGCATACAAAGGTACATTATGTTAGGGAAATCCACACCGTGATCAACTCCCGCCCAGAAACCAATGTCCCCACTGTGGAAGGACGTGTGGATCCAGAACTGGCCTCCATAGTCACTTACAGACTCATTGTTAAAACCGTGTTTATGGAAGACAATCTTACTCGGCTACGAGTTATTGCCAAAGAAAGAAGAAGATGTTAGGGACTGTTGGTGTGCCAAATTTGCATTTAAATTTGCTGTGCCTAATTTGCATTTAAAGGCAAACCTACCTAATTTCCACTTTTCGGAACAATCCATAGACTGAAACACGACCATCCTTTCACATTCTCTGAATTTTACAATGCAATTCTCCATCCAAACAGCATGTACAAAAAAGAGAAAGAAATGCATGTACTTAGAGCAATGTGTGCATAGTTTTCTGTGAAAATGTTTTAAAAATGAGAATCCGTTTTCATGGTTTTTATTTTATTTTATTGCAAACTGCTGCAGAGAACGAAAATGAAGATTGGAGAAAAAGAGAGAAGCCAGTACTGACAGATCCATACATCCCTAGTTGTTAGGGAGTTAAATTTGTGCCTAGGTCAAGAAGAGGGTACCATCAACCAGTTGATTGGCACTGGCAACACCCTCTTCAGACTTCTGTGCAGCTTTTTGCAAACCCTGACAAACAGTTGATTGTCTCTGCTTTTATCTTAATGAATTACTTAAGTTCTCTCTCCCAACCTATCTTTTTTCCTTTAATCTTCCCAGCCTCCTTTTCCAGTGACACTCACTGCTGGAGACGTATTGAGGCTCATTGGCCAGATCATTGTCTTAATTGGAGGCGTGTATCTCCTCGTTGATCAGGTATGACATACTCTTATAGCTCTTCCTGCTGCTGTTTGGGATGTGTTTGATATCTTAGGTTGGCTACAGAAAGCCAGAAGAAAATAGGACTGGCTGCAGAATTATAGAGCATCAAATCTTTCCTTTTAAAATAATTAACAAAGTACCTAGTCCTTAAGGTTCCACACACTACCCTGGTTTGCACATAACCATGATTTGTTTATCCTAACTATGGTTAGTTTGGACGTACAAGCTTACAACATCAGACTCACTGTGTTTTTTTCTGTCAACCCCCCCGTGATGTGAAGCCTTGAAAAAAATAGGTGATATCCTAACTAACCCAAGAGATATCCTAACCCAAGGATTCAATAAAGCAAAAATGAATATTTCACAGAGAATTAGAGGCACGGGGGAAGAACACTGAGGAAGAGTTCTTCTGCATGCAGCATTTAGGAACACTGACATCACAAGCTGCTAAAGTTTCAAGAGACCATTGTGCAAGTTCTGTCATGCACAACTTCAAGGGAAACACAAATTAAACCACTGAGATAGAAGATCTGGAGCACTCCAGATGATTTGCCCGTGTATATACCTGGCTGGAAGGCAACACATGGGTGTATGCAATGATCACTGCAATGCATCACTAATTAATATTGTATAATTTTAGAAGGTTGTGCAGACTTAGTTTGGACTTATCATGAAGGGATCTTGTGCTTCTGAATTTGCCACTGCACTATTTCTGCTGTGGGACGCGGGTGGCGCTGTGGGTAAAACCTCAGCGCCTAGGACTTGCTGATCGCATGGTCGGCGGTTCGAATCCCCACGGCGGGGTGCGCTCCTGTCGTTCGGTCCCAGTGCCTGCCCACCTAGCAGTTCGAAAGCACCCCTGGGTGCAAGTAGATAAATAGGGACCACTTACCAGCGGGAAGGTAAACGGCGTTCTGTGTGCTGCGCTGGCTTGCCAGATGCAGCTGGTCACGCTGGCCACGTGACCCGGAAGTGTCTGCGGACAGCGCTGGCTCCCGGCCTATAGAGTGAGATGAGCGCACAACCCTAGAGTCTGTCAAGACTGGCCCATACGGGCAGGGGTACCTTTACCTTTATTTCTGCTGTACTGACAAGAGTGTTCCTGTCCATTTGCTTATTAGGCTTTTTACCTGTGGAGAAGACGCCGGTCACTGACAACTCTGCTTCAGGATGGCTACATCGAGATTTTTCTGTATGTTGGGGGGGGCGGTGGTAGGGAAGAGGGTGTTTTTTTAAAAAAAGTTGTTTTAAAACTGTTTTTACTGATAGTTTTATTGTTTTGTGCTTTTTGTAAAGAGCTTTGAGCCTGGCTTCCGCTGGGGAGGGCGGGATATAAATAAAAAATTATAACAAAAAAAATTTTTTTCTTTCCAGTAGCACCTTAAAGACCAACTAAGTTAGTTCTTGGTATGAGCTTTCGTGTGCATGCACACTTCGTCAGATACACAGACGAAAGCTCATACCAAGAACTAACTTAGTTGGTCTTTAAGGTGCTACTGGAAAGAAAAAAATTTTTTTTGTTTTGACTATGGCAGACCAACACGGCTACCTATCTGTAACTAAAAAATTATAAATTATTATTATTATTATTATTATTATTATTATTATTATTTTACATTCAAGCAGCACAAAACTTTTATGAAATAATATTTTTTTTGTGGAATTACTGGAGCCAAGGTCTCTCATCGGGACACTTATACAGTACAGTGGTACCTCAGGTTACAGATGCTTCAGGTTACATACGCTTCAGGTTACAGACTCCGCTAACCCAGAAATAGTGCTTCAGGTTAAGAACTTTGCTTCAGGATGAGAACAGAAATCGTGCTCTGGCGGCGCAGCGGCAGCGGGAGGCCCCATTAGCTAAAGTGGTGCTTCAGGTTAAGAACAGTTTCAGGTTAAGAACGAATTAAGTACTTAACCCAAGGTACCACTGTAGTTATGGTTTGTTCCTGCTTCACCGGTCATGGTTTATCCCCTAGGACAAATCAGAAGCCCCGCTTTGAATGTAATGCGATAGCCAAACCATGGCTTAGCTCTGGGTACTGTGGCGGTAGCAGGACCAAGGGAGGAGTGAAGAGGCTGCCTTTCCCCCACTGAATACCCACCCTGTAGCTCATTCATGCTTAGCTGTGGCATGTGGCTTAGCTTTTGTGTGGTAGGCAGGCCAAGCAGACTCCTCTATGCCTGAAAGGCGCCTTCGCTAAGCAGGACCATCTCCCCGCCCCCCATTTTCTCACAGGCTGTTGCAGTCAGTGACCCTGCTGGTTTCGGCAGTGATGTACCTTGCAGGCCTGGAAGATTACCTGTCTTGGATGGTCTTCTCCCTCCTGCTCGGCTGGACAAACCTGCTGTATTACATGCGAGGCTTTCAGCAGACCGGGATCTACGTTGTCATGATACACAAGGTTGGTATAACTCCATATTCTAAAGGTCTAACAGCCTGGATCCCCATGCTTTACTTTGCTGCATGTTCTGCGAATTTAAATCTCTGCTGGCGCCCTCTCACCAAAGAGTACTCCAAAACCTGGATCTAGGCATTCAGGGAATTGCCTCTTTATTTTTCCTTTTAGCCAAATACAAAATATTAAAACCAGCACCCTGGTTTTAGACCTGGCACACCTTTCTCTTGGAACTTAAGCACCTGGTGTTTTCAGAGTTCTTAAATGCCCAGCATGCAGCATACAGAACTTCCACAGTGTTCTTCCTGAGTATCTTCTTCAGATTGACCCTAGGAGCCCATCCTCAGTGGCTGACTCACTTTTCCTTACTCTGATTGGCTCCAAAAAGGGTGTGAGGATTCCCTTTTATGCTGATTGGGTGATTCCAGGATGCTGGAAGGAGAGACCCTGCTGCAGAAATAGTAAAAAGTCATTGACACCCTGCGATCCTGGGCCACGACGCCTCTGCAGTTTAACCTGCCTCATAGGCTTGCTGTGTCAGGTTAAGCCTGCTGGTTATATGAAGCTGATTAATCCCACACTTCAAGTTAAACACAAATTAATTCACTGAGAAGGAAGATATTGGAGCACTCAAACAATTTGCCCATGTGATTTGCGCAGAAAAGTCGATTTAACTGAATGGCAACACATGGAGGTCAGTACTGCTTATTGCAATGCATCCCTAATTATTGTTATATATTTCTCATATTATTGTACAAACTTAAAGTTGTATAATATTAGAAGGGTGTGTGGCTGTGAGGGCACGTGTCTGTGGATGCCATGAAGGGACCCTGCATTTCTGAATTCACAACTGCATTACTGTTAAACTGCAATGTGATTGGCCCACGGTCAACCACTTGAAAGTCACCCTTGGGCAAAAATCTCAACCCGAGTCATCATGCTGGGGTTCCCCAATTCACTTCTATCCTGCTCTGCATTCCAGGCTATCCTGCGGAACCTCATGCATTTCCTCATGGTCTATGTGATCTTCCTCTTCAGCTTTTCAACAGGTGAGTCTCTACCTGTCCTAACAGGGAAGGGCTAGAACTGGCAGCAGAAGCCACTTCCTCCTTTAGCAGCACAGTTGACTGTGTTTTTCAGATGCATCCAATATACAAAGACAAGGAAAAATGACACATAGTAATAATCATGCCTAGTAAACATGCCGCCTGATCTCAGTTGCAGGGCTGGCCCTGCTATTAGGCAGAGTAAGGGGATTCATTGATATTCGTGCATTCCACTCTCCCCTGCAAAGGCCAGGGTTAAGAGGTGTGTCTTTAGCATATTGCGGAAACTATATACAAGAACGGACCTCCAGAATGAATGAAGTTCTTAACCCGAGGTACCACTGTAATGGAAGTGCCTGATGCACGTCTATGGGGAGAGACTTCCACAACTTAGGGGCTACCACAGAGAATGTCCTTTCTTGGGTCACCAACCCCCAAACTTCAGAGGGTCACAGAACTTCCAAGGAGCCCCCTCTGCTGATCTTAATGCCCTGGAGGGTTTATAAGGAAGTAGGTGGGGTTTCCCCAAAAAAAACCTGTTTGGGGCCTATGTCATTTATGACATGAAACACTCATGTGAGCGCCTCAAATTGGACCTGGAAACTGGCAACCCAAGATGAGTTGTGGATGGCACAGTCCATGACTAGAAGGTCCTGAGTTGTGACATCTTTCGGGACAGGATTCTCATGCAAATAGAGAGGTTTACAAGGAGATTCTTCAAGGACCCTCTGATTTAAATATTCTCATTTCCCATTTCAGCCCTTGTCATACTTACCGGGGAGGCTCCCCAGCCAGTCCAGAATGGGTCTTCCCTCGTCAACAGCGATGGCAAAGACCAAGTCAAGTATGTCGGGCTGCTACAGACTTCCCTGGAGCTGTTCAAGTTCACCATTGGGATGGGGGAGTTGGAGTTCCAACAGAACATGAGGTTCAGGTACTTTGTGATGTTCCTCCTGCTCTTCTATGTCATCATGACTTACATCCTCCTTCTGAACATGCTGATTGCCCTGATGAGCGAGACGGTCACTGAGGTCTCTGAAGATGGTCAAAAGATCTGGAAGCTGCAGGCAAGTCCAAAACCACTTCTGGGTGGGGCTTAATTTGGGCCAAGGCCATTACACCAAGGCCCACTCCAAACTGGCTGTTTCTGTGTGCATTCTTCAGCATGTCTCTGTCATTGACTGTTGGCTTTGACTGTGGTGTTGACAAGCATAATGGGCCTTGCTCATTGCTTTGGGAAAATGAAGTTATTGGGTGCAGCATGCAACAGCTGAAAATAAATAAGTACACTGGCTCCTCACTCTCCAACCCTTGATCCCACTGTGACAGCTGTCTGTTAGCTCAGCCCTGACAAAGGATTCACACATAAGGATGGAACAGGGCCAGATTAACCAGTACACTAAAGGCCCCTCCAGACTGGCTGTTTCTGTGTGTTCTGCAACATGTCTCTTTGTCATAGACTCTTGGCTTTATTCATTGGTGTTGACAAGCATAGTTTCCATTGTTCACTGGCCAGGGAACATAAAGCTATACGTTTGTGGCATACAGATCCTGTAAATAAATAAGTACACAAATTCCTGCCTCCTCACTCCCCAACTCTTGATCCCACCCTGATAGCTGCCTATTCGCTTAACCCTGACAAAGGATTCACACATAGGGAGAACCCTGATGGAACAAGCCCATGTGGTTCAGCACCCTGTTCCAAAGTGGCCCGCTGGGTGCCTATGGCAAGTCTACAGAGCACCTGCTTTGCATGCAGAAGGTCCCAGGTCCAATCCCTCCAATTTTCAGGAAAGGGCTGACAATGTCCCTTGCCTGAAACCCCCAAGAGCCACTTCCAGTCAGGTCAACTATACAGAGCTAGATGGAGGAGTGGTCTGACTTCATATAAGACAGCTTCCTCTGCTCCTATTCAAATTACCCCTAAATCTGAAAATGTGACTATTCCTCCTGAATTGTACCCACAGCGAGCAACTGCTATTATGGAGTTGGAGAAAAGCTGGGTTTGGCATTGGCAGAAACCCAAGCGGTCTGGTTGCCAGCTGTCTATCGGCTCCAAAGACGAGAAAGATAAGAGATATTTTTTCCGGTGAGTTTGACCGTGCCCTGCACTGTTGCAGGTCCACAGAGCAACAAGGGCTACACAGATAAGCAAATATACATTGACTGTGTCTTTCCCCCAAGTGAGCGACGGGATTCAGGTGGTTCACCATTTATTTGTATGTTTTGCAGAGTAGAAGAGCTAGATTGGGCTAACTGGAAGAAAGAGGTGGGAGCCCTCAAGGAGGAGCCTGCAGACTCAGACCACAACGAGACAGTGTCAAAAGGCAAGTGAAGAGCAACACCCTACTCCAGATGTGGGGAACCTGTGACCCTCCCATCACCCCCATCCAGTACGTCCGGTGTTTGGGGATGATGGGAGTTGTAGTCCAACAACATCTGGAGGGCTACAGGTTCACCAAACCTGTCCTAAACAAGTCTAGGGGAACCTGCAGCCTTCCAGATGTGCAGTTGCAACCCTCAGCAGGCAGCATGGCCCAATGCTCAGAGATGATGGGAGTTGAAATCCAGCCACAACTGGAGGAAACCACAGGCAACCCACCCCTCTGTTACTCATAAGCCTTGCTTACCTTCTTGCCTTCACAGTCATTAATGCACTATCAGGCAAGGCTATGTGGCACTTGAGGCCATTGGACAGCACCACAGCCTGCTTGTGGCTCTCCTTTTTCAGCTGGCCAGCAGGTGATTTTGCTTTATCAGAATCAGGAAACCAGTCGCAGGAGAAAGTCTCATGCCTGCCCATCTCTGCAGCCGAGTGACTTCTCCTGGCAAAAGAGTATTTTTATTTTATTTATTTTAAAGATAATATTCATGATGTTGCAGCTGCTCTCTCTCTCTATACTTCCGAGATTTTCAGAAGTGCTACAGGTTTTCAGGAAAGAGTCTTTCTCGGTTCTTTATGGAGGAGCCAGGATTTTTTTTTAAAAAAACTTTTTTTTAATGTTGGAGATGCAGATTAAACAAAGCAGATTACATACATATCTTCTTGGATTGTTCTCAAATAGAAATGTTCTGAAAATCTGTTCAGGCTAATACATCTGATATGTTAGGATACCATATACCCTTGGATCCTAAAATATCTCTGCTTGGTTATCTAAAAGATGTTATTTTGGAAAATGATCATGAAATAGTGTTCCACCTTATAACTGCTGCTAAGATTAGAATAGCTAGAGGGTGGGGCATATATCCCACTATATCTGAATGTTATGAAAATTTAGTCCATGGTAACTATGATTAAGCTAACTTATTATATAAACCAGCCTAACTTTGTTTGGGGCGGGGGGGATGAATTTTTTTGAATTGTTTTGGAACAAGAAGTTCAGTGATTATATCCAACCTCATGCTGCTTTCAACCTGCTGTAATAGTATTTCTTTATGCTCTTTATCTTTGGATCATTTTGTTTAATTAAAAAAATAAACATTTTTATTATAAGAAGAGGAAGAATGCCATACAATAATGAAGGGGGAATGGATTTTGGGGGAGCTTTATATCATTATATCAAAAATATGCATAGAGTTTTGCACCACAAGCATCAGTGGACAGGAAGTGACAGGCAGAAAGATATCAGGAGATATCAGAGATCAAACCTGGGACTTTCTGCATGCAAAGGCCAAGCTACAGCTCAGCTCCTCCTAACTTATTTGCCTGGGCACAACCACTGACCTCCTTGAAGACTTGCCTGTTCTTGCTTCACAGCCTTGATAGATGCTTCCCCATTCTGTCCCATTCCAGGGAAGCGCCTGTTGAACCAAGTGTCTCAGGGGGTGAGGGCACGATTCACAATGCCAGAGGTGGCGGAGGAACAGATGCCGCTGCAAGACGGAAGCCACTGAGGGAGAGAACACCAGGAGGGCATGATGGATTGCTCAGACCATGTGAACACCCACCTCCAGCTATGCTCCTTCAAGGGCTTGAGAGCAATCTGACCACGGCAACAACAAAACAAATCACTGTTAAGGACCACGCAGCATGCCTTTTACAGGCCGGGTGTTTTTTATTTATTTATACATTTTTATTAGTTTTTTAACATATCATTTCCAACAATCATTTAACATAAATTCTTATCTTATACAATATTTTAGACTGCCATCAACAACCTCTGAAGATTTTCCGTTCTTTATCACTTATTCTGCATTTCTTAATTTCTCTATTACTTTTAATTATCTTTAATTAATAATTCTCTTCATAATCTTCCTTGCAATATTTCACATAATCCTCCTTACAGAACTTCTTACTAGCGTAACCTGTTTATTACAATTGCTTTTTAAATAGTTCAAATATTTACTCCAGTCTTCTAAGAATCTCTGGTCCTGCAGGTTTCGAATCCTTCCTGTTAATTTGTCTAATTCTGCATAGTCCATTAATTTCATTTGCCACTCTTCTTTCGTCGGTAATTCTTCTTGTTTCCATTTCTGTGCCAGTAATATTCTTGCTGCCGTTATTGCATATAAAAACAATTTACAATCCTGTCTGTTAATGTCCTCCCCTACAATGCCCAGTAAAAATGCTTCTGGTTTTTTAATAAATGTAGGCTGGGTGTTAACAGTCTTGCTTTAGAGGAAGGTTAGTTCAAAGAGTTTCCTATCAAAGAGTTTCAGCCTAAGAACATCAGAAGGGCCTGGCTGCACTGATACCTGGGTGTGATGCCCTGGGACCCAGGTGGATGTCAGAAACACTCACTAATTCAGACAACTTCAGGTAACAGGTAGCAGAATAGCAACATTTTGCATGGAACAGAAAAAAATAATGAATTTATAAACTTTGCTCAAAACTACCTGCTGCTGTAGTAATTAGGAGCAGGTTGCTCTGACCAATGAGATTAGCTTTAGGGGTCCACAGGCTGTTCATGCATTCTGTTATCCAATCATATTGCTGAAAGGGATTGTTCACGAGCTAGAGAGTGTTATAAAAGTGTTTGAATTTTGCATTCTAGGTCCAGAATTTGGAGAACTCCTCTGGGTCATTTATGCTTACTGCAGCCTGCAATAAAATCTGAACTCTTCCCACGATGCTGTTGTCTTTATTTGGCTAAAAAGCACACCTAAGTGAAGGGCTGTCCTCTCCCCCCAACCAATTGTGAAGACTGAGTGCATAAAATGATGGATGTGATAACCAGGGAAGGGCTTACTTGCATTTCCATCAGGGGCAGGGCTGGGTGGAATAAAGGATTAATTTTGTCCATCACCCCCTCTCTTTTGGCTGCTGCCAAAATTGGCAGGGTCTTGCAGGGCTTTGCCCCAAGGTGGTTTGTTGCCAGGGGAACCCACGTAAGCCCTGCTCACTTCATTAAGATGAACCAGGAGGCTTTCTTCAGCATCCTTCCAACCCCTGAGCCAAAATTCCTCAGGATGTGAATAAAGGCAGTCTCTGCAGAACTAACCTGCAGAACTCCCTGCCTTTGGAAAGTACACCTTGCCCATATGGAGTGCTAGAAGTTTGGAAGCCAAGTCGCTGCTCAATTTGCAGCTTAAACCAACCGGCAGTGATGGGGTGATGTTAACCCCACTCCCCCAACCCCTCCAACAACTTTATTGCTAAAGATGTCCTGAAAGGGCAGCTTGGCTGAGTGCCTTAGTTTTTTCAGATAGAGAGCCACCTATAGTTGGAGCAGCAACATAGCCGTTAAACTCTCTGGGCGGCTTCCAACATTTATAAAAAAATAAAAGACATAATAAAGCATTTAAAAAGAATGATCTGTTAATGAATTTGCATTTTCTGCTTGTTTAAACTGGAGGCAGGCTGTCTGAATTGTGCATTGGTTTGGAACGATTTGTTGGGTCTCTGGACCGTAATAAAGATTGTTATTGTTGTTGTTGCATTTTCAGCATCAAGGTGAGCTTATTGGTCCCTACTGCAGAGAGAGAGAGAGAGAGAGAGAGAGACAGAGACAGAGACAGAGAGAGAGAAACTCCTACTTGAGGGTCCTGTGGTACCCATGGGCCCCACATTGGGGACCCCAGGTCTAAGCTCCTTTTAAACCACCTGTTGGTGGCTGATGGTGTAAGACATTTGGGTGCCCTTGAGCCAATTGCTACCTTCCCAGCCTAGCCTACCCCGCAGGGTTGTTGTAAAGATGAAGCAGAAAGGGAGGGAGGATACATGTGTCTTCTACCATGAGCTCTGTGGAGGATAAGTGTGATAGAAATGCATTAAATAAAAATAATGCTGTAGCAAATGCCATCGTTTAAGAATGTGCTATGTTAAGAAATTCCTCCTTTGGTCTCTCCTGGATCTTTCAGCATTTGGCTTCCTGAGATGACCCTGTTGTGGGTTCTCATATTCTGGCAGAGGGAAAGCAGCTTCTTATCTATTTAATAAATGTGCCCAAATTAATATTGGTCTGCCTAGTAGCCCAGTGTTGCCCGCACTGACTGGCAGTGGCTTTCCAGGATCCTAGAAAGAGAAAGGTCATTCCCAGAACTTGCTCCTCAAGATCCTTGTAAGCAAAGATAACCGGGATTTGAACCTGGGACCGTCTGCATGCAAAGCTGGATACCAGCTTCCATCAGCCAACTTGGTCTGTAGTCAGGGATGAGTCGAGTTGTAGCCCCTCTTGATCTGGGTGGGGTGCTAGCAAGTGTGGCAGCCCCTAGATAAAATCTGTCCTTCAGGTGGTGCTGTTTTTGGCCTGGAAAATGTCAGAGCACCCAAAGAAAACTATGGCAGGTGAGTAGAGTCTGGGGCCTGTTCTATCTACAACCACCTTTCCCCTCTCTGAACGAAGCAGCAAATGTAGCCCAGAAGATGTTGCTTGTCAAAATGCCAGAAGGCAAAAGACGTGCGGCCCCCACACAGGTGCAAAACTGAAACCCCTTTGAGTGGGCTTGAAAGAGAGCAGGTGGAGGAAAGGTGGTCCGTGAAGATAGCCTTTGATGCAAACGGCGCTTCGTCTTCGCCTGAAGCCTCAGAGGCTCAACCACATCTTGAAACTCATGTGAGGAAACCCACAACGGGCTTGTCTCGTGTTGTGTCTCATCAGTGACAGAGGCGGCAATTCTGGAAAAGGCCTCCCCTCTTCCACGCCACAACCAGCTGCTTCTCGTGAGTTTTATCTCAGAAGCTTTTGCACTGTCCACCCAGGAGCATCTCAACCATGACCACTCTTCAGTTCCTCCTCCTGCTTCTGGGTAAGTGAATCATCTCTTCTGCACAATGAACAGAAAGATCTCTTTTTTTAAAAAAAAAATTGCGCTGGTGGCAATATTTTTCTCTCCGCCTCGCTGCATCCTTTTCGCACGACATAGGAAGCTGCTGTGCATATACTGAAGTCCATCTTAGTTCAGTGATGTCTACGGTCCAGTTCAGTACTGAATGGCAGTGGCTCTCGGGGGTTTTAGACAAGGGGATTTTTCCAGCGCTACCTAGAGCTGCTGAAGATTGGACCTGGGACCTCCTGCATGAAAAGCAGCTACACTGAGATAAAGCAAGATTTCAGCCCTGAGATAAAGCAAGATTACTACGCTGAATTAAGGGCTGATTTAAATAGGAACATAGGAAGCTGCCTTATTCCATTGTCAGAACTTCGGTCCATCGAGCCCAATATTGTTGATTGGGTTTCAGACGGGGGTCTCTCACAGCCCTACCTGTAGACGCTGGGCGTTGAACTCCGCTTGCGAAGAGCAGAATCGTGTCTCTTCCCCAGGCTCTCTGGGATATGATTTTAGGTTATGTTCCCCCTCCCCCAATCCAAACTGCATCCTATCGTGCTTTCAAAGCACAAGAGCTTCTTTCAAAGTGGTTTGCAATCGTTTACAAACTTCAAAAGAATTCATTCAGTAATGAGGCAAGTCGTGGAGAAACCTAGTATAAAGCAGCTTTTGCAATACTGTATGTGCTAAAAGACTTAGGCCCCAAATATCGGCCCCTACAGACTTCCGCAGATATAAAAATCAGCAGAGGGGGACCCTCAGAAGCTAGGGGTGGTGGCAGCCCCAGAGAGAAGCATTTTCTGTAGCAGCCCCTAAGCTGTGGGACTTCCCCCCACAGAGCTGTGTTGCTACGTTTTCATGGAATATGAAGTTGCATCTCCTTACCCTGATCTTTGACAACTGAGATGTACATTCTTGGGACCAGCTGTATTCCTGAGATAGCCATTTGTTTTAAACTGTTTTTAATATCTCATTTTAAATTGTCGGGGTCTGCTTTGGGACCTTAGGGTGAAGAACAGGTCAATAAATCAAATTAATAACAGCAGCAGCAACTCAATTCTCCAAGTCGCTATGTTGATAAAATAGCTCAGGAAGCCTCAAGTTTCCCAAAAGTTGTTAATTCAATCAATCAATCTTTATTACGGTCCAGAGACCCAACAAATCGTTACAAAGCAATGCACAATTCAGACAGCCTACCTCCAGGTTAAACCAGCATTTTGTTCAGACTTAAAGATAGGGATCATTGGTTCTTGCAACCACCGATAAAAACTTCGCCACTGCTAATGTTCTAGCGTTTGTTCGGTCTTCCAATAGGAACCTGACATAGTGAGCCTCTGATTTTCCCGGGAAAGGTACCAGCAAGGGTAGTATCAGTTCAGCCCTGGCTTGCTCATATTTCATACAGTGCAGCAAAATATGTTTTATAGAATCGATGTCTTGAGCGCACAAGCAAAGTCTGTCCTGGTGGGGAACTCCTCTCAACCTGCCATCCAACACTGCAGAAGGAAAGACGTTTAGTCTGGCTTTGGTGAATAACCTTCGATAATTTGGTACTGTCAGGTTTTTAATGTAAGGTGTTAACTTAAAGTCATGCCCATATTGTACTCCTACTGCCAGCGGACTACAGACTGTGTTAATTAGTTAATACATGTTGCACTTAGCACCAAGACAGGCTTCTATTTCATAGGAGGAGACCTGTAGCTCAGTGGCTGAGCTTTGCATGGAGAAGGGTCAGTCCTCGGTGTCTGCAGGTAGGGGCTGGGAATTGTCACAGGGCACTTTGAGACACTTCAAAGCACTTTGGGTGGGATTCAGTCACATGCCTGCAAATTCGGGCTGCACTGTCATCCTTGATGAGGAGGTCTTGCGCTTTGCCAAAAGACTGAACATTCTTTTTGTGAAAAAGGGAAGTGGAGGGGAAATGCTCTGGAGAGTGTAGGCTGACGTAATGTCTCCTCTAGCCTCCCCACAAATAAGTCAGAATGAATACTCAATGAACAGGTCATCTGGAAGATCCATCAAACGCTGCGGGTGGCCCTGCCAGTCAGTGAGGCGGTGAGAGGCGTGTATTTTCTAGACTCATGGGGGATCCACGCTTGTGTTTTACTGGAACACTCAAAACCACTTCTTCTTTGGCGATCACTTGTAGCCGAGAAAGAGGGTCTGCCAAAGCAGGGTTTTAAAAGTGAGTCCGTAAGTGACTGCAGAGGCCAATTCTGGATCCACATGTCCTTCCACAGTGGGGACATTGGTTTCTGGGAGGGAGTTGATCATGGTGAGGGTTTGCCAAGCGTGCCTTCCTCTTAGCGCGTTTCTCCCTTTCATCCTGAGTTCACGCATCTTCAAAGCCCATGACACCTTTGGTAAAGGCTGTTCTCCAACTGGAGCGCTCGCAGGCCAGTGTTTCCCAATTGTCAGTGTTTATACTGCATTTTTTTAGATTTGCCTTGAGAGAGTCTTTGAACCTCTTTTGTTGACCACCAGCATTAAGCTTCCCACTAACCACTAACTGGATCCCAATGCAAAAGATGCACACTTGGGAATTATAATGAGCCTTTGCAAATTTCCACCTAAGAAAACCCTAACTCCTTTTGGCACTTGAGAAGTATATTTTAGGACCCACCTTATTTTTGTGATTGTAAGTTTTTTAAAATAATAATAATTATTATTATTTTACATTACAAAAAGCACTATAGCAAAATCCACCCTACCACCCTTTCTGAAGACGTGAGGTCAGACTACACCAGAGCTCACATCTCTTAAATTGTCATAGTCCATTTGTGTGGCATACAGTCATAGCAACCAATATTTTTTATATATATAATGTGGAGAAGGTCCAACATTCTCCTCTTTTGCACTGCGCACAATAAAAGGACACCAATCCACTGGAAATGTGTCTTTTTGTTTCATTTCCATTGCTATTTTTAGTTTAACGGTTACCGTATTTTCTGCTCTATAAGACTCACTTTTTCCCTCCTAAAAAGTAAGGGGAAATGTGTGTGCATCTTATGGAGCGAATGCAGGCTGCGCAGCTATCCCAGAAGCCAGAACAGCCTCTGACTAGACTTTGTCCAGTTATCTCCAATTTCTTTGACCACGGCCACATTCGAATGCGGCCACCTTATCACAAGTCCATCACATTTACACTGCAAGTAGTTTTAAGCAGCTTTAACATTGTGTTTTAATTGTCACAAGCTGCCCTGGGACCTTCGAGTGAAGGGCAGATGATGGATCACGATAACAGTAATAATAATAATTTTAAACGCTGAGGCACATTTCACGTCATGTCTGGCTTGGAGCTGAGCTGAGAAAAGTTCCTTTTCCATGGAAACTGCTCTGCTCTATACCTTTTATGTCTTCTTCTTCTTTGGCGATCCCTCGTAGCCGAGAAAGATTGTCTTCCATAAACAGGGTTTTAACAATGAGTCCCTACGTAGTGACTGTGGAGGCCAATTCCTGATCCACACGTCCTTCCACAGTGGGGACATGGGTTTCCAGGTGGGAGTTGATCATGGTGTGGATTTGCCAAGCATGCCTTCCTCCTAGCACATTTCTCCCTTGCGTCCTGAGTTTGAGTGTCTTCAAAGCCCATGACACCTTTGGTAAAGGCTGTTATCCAACTGAAGCGCTCGCAGGCCAGTGTTTCCCAGTTGTCGGTGTTTATACTACATTCTTTTGAGAGATTCTTTAAACCTCTTTTGTTGACCACCAACATTACGCTTTCCATTTTTAAGTTCGGAATAGAGTAGTTGCTTTGGAAGACGATCATCAGGCATCCACACAACATGACTAGTCCAACGAAGTTGATGTTGTTGATGCACGATGCCTATGTACCAATCTGATCCATTCATTAAAGGTTTTGGGCAATTTGGATTCAGCTGTAAAAGATTCACACTCAGGAATTATAATGAGCATTTGCAAATTTCCAGCTAAGAAAAGGCAAAGAAAATACCTTTCCCCCACCCTCGCCTCGCTGCATGTTAAATGCTGAGAGACATTTAGTGTCATGTCTAGTTTGGATCTGAGCTGCTATACCACAAAAACCACGGTGCTCTGCAAGACTTCTTCAAGATGAGACTTCCCCATCTAGAAAAATGTGTTCTCGGGGGGTGGGGAGCTTAGTCATATCAATAAAAATAGCAATTCCATCCCACACTTGCAGTGAACCTGTTGTTTAAAGTAGCAGCACTTACTTTTGGAACTCCCAACCCATTGATGTTAGAAAGATGCCTTTACTGCATTTCTTTTGGCACCTGCAAAAAAATGTTTGTTTCGGCAACCTTACCAGGGCATATAATTTTAGCCTGAGAGCAGGCATTTTGTAACACTAAACCAAGGTTTAGAGTTACATCTGAACCACTGCTGTATCAGAACCATAGCTTTCCTACTGAAATATACTTGGAGTCCTGTAGTGATTTCATGCTCTTTATTGCAGCTTGTAAAACAGTGATTGAATTGCCCCCCAAACCTCAGGCTTTTTATATACATTATTTACACAATGAGTCCCGTCTGATTGGCTGATTCTGCTTCCCTCCTGAAGCCTGATTACAGCAACTGATTGGCCGGCAGGAAAAGACCATTCTAGGATCCTACTTGCCTATTGTTCTAGGATCCAAGCTTAGTACATAACACCTACCCAACTTGCGGCTTCTTTCTCCTTCCTAGAATAAGGTGGAAGGGATCTCCAAAGGCCATTTAGTCCAACCCCTGCTGCCAGTGGGCGCAATACACTGTCACCCAGGCTAGGTGGCCACCCATCACCCTCTGTTAAAAACCCACTGACTTCTGAGGCAGCCCATTCCTCATCAGAATGTACTTCCTAATGTTTAAACAAATTCCCACCTGCTGTCATTTCAAGCCGCCAGTCACTCATGGTCTTTTTCTCAGCTCCAGAACCTCTGAAGAGCTTTAACATTGATACCAGCTGGAGGTGGGTCTCACCACACGTCTCCACTTCCTTTGGACACCAGGTTTTCCAACACTCAGATGGGCGACGGAACTGGTAAGGGGAAACATCTTGAGGCTGCTTGAGGGGAAAAGGAAACTGCCCCACTTCCTGCAACTGGAAGAATTTTCCAGAGAAAGGTGCAAAATTGCATCCATGTGTGTGCCAAATTGCCACATAAATCACTGCACAGCCCTGACTCAGTGGGTTGGACTGAGACAAAGGATTGTTTTCGCACAGTAAACACATAAATTGGGTAACCAATGGCAGAAGGTCAATCTCGTTTGAAAACCATTGTGTGATTGGCCACTGTGAAGGACAGATGGGGAGAAATGTGATTTTGTTTGCATTTGAATAAGAAATTACCAAATTCCCATTGCTCGGACCAATCCACGAAAATGGAAGCCTTCCAAATTCACGCTTCTCTCAATTTTACAATGCGGTTCTCCAACAAACACTGTGCACAAAAATGCATATATATGGGGAAAGAGTACCTAAAAATGGATATATTAGCAAAAATAAAGATGCAGTTACCCTGTGGGGAAATTGGTTGCAAAAATGTACATACTGTATGGCATATAAAAATATGGAAATTAGGAAATATGTGCACTAGAGTATTGATGAATTGTTATGAGGACTTCTGGTACAAAAATAACTTGCAAACTGGTGCAGAAATGTGGGGAACGGAATTTAAGGTGGGGTTATAATTATTATTTAAGTGAGGCACCGAAATTGACAGATGTGTCCATCTTTCGAGGTAGATTTGGCTGAGAGACAGTGGCTGATCCAAGGTCAGTGCTTCAGAGAGCTTCATAGCAGAGTGGAGTTTCGAACCCTGGACCCTCAGGCCCTAATCCTGTGCTCTAACCATTACTCTCTGCTTTCTCTCCCTGACTTCGCTGAGCTGGGCCTGATGGGCTTGGAGTCTGGCAACATCTGGCCATTTCTGCCCAAGAGCATCTCTGCACTACATACTCAAAGGAGCCCCCCCAAAATCCCAGCTTTGATTTGAATGTACGCTGAGCCAGCTCTTCGGTCCCTCTACCCTAGTGCTGTCTGCTCTGACCGGCAACAACTTTCCAAGGCCTCGGGCAGACAAGGCTCTTTTCTCATCACCCGCTCCCTGATCCATTTTTAACTGGAGATTCCGGGGATCAAATCTGGGTCCTTCTTGTTTGCAAGATAAAGTGTGTTTGCACTTCTGTTCCATTGTAGCTCCTTGTTGAATTAAGATAATTATGAGTGAATGGGGGTGTCTCTCAGATGCATGAACAAAATCTTAAAAGCTGCACAGAGGCTTGCTCTGGCCTAACGTGAGCAATATAGATTAGTGGTTTCCTCTAGCATATCCTGCCAGAGAACTGCGCTGAGAAATAGATTTTGGTTTATATTATAAAATATGCTTTTTCATACTAGGCAGACAAGGGGAAGAATGATGACGATCATTCAATGGAGCTTCTGCATTCAGGAGTACTCTACCCCCTGATTAATCAAAAGCTCCAGCCCTGGCTGTAGGGCGGTTGCATGTCCAACTTTGCAGGGGGACATCTTAGGCCTTTGGCCCTCCAGATGTTGTTGGATGCCCAGCTTTCAGCAGCCAGCATGGCCTATGGTCAGGGGTGCCACTTCCTGGGGGCCGAGCCCTTTGGGGGGCCATATATATATATATATATATATATATATATATATATATATATGGGACACGGGTGGCGCTGTGGGTTAAACCACAGAGCCTAGGACTTGCCGATCAGAAGGTCGGCGGTTCGAATCCTCACGACGGGGTGAGCTCCCGTTGCTCGGTCCCTGCTCCTGCCAACCTAGCAGTTCAAAAGCACGTCAAAGTGCAAGTAGATAAATAGGTACCGCTCTGGCGGGAAGGTAAACGGCGTTTCCGTGCGCTGCTCTGGTTAGCCAGAAGCTGCTGGCCACATGACCCGGAAGCTGTACACCGGCTCCCTCAGCCAATAAAGCGAGATGAGCACCGCAACCCCACAGTCGGTCACGACTGGACCTAATGGTCAGGGGTCCCTTTACCTTTACCTTTACCCATCCATATATGAACTAGCATGTGTACTCTTTAAATCTAAATTTCCTGAGCATTTCGTGCAAATTTTCTCTTTCTGTTGGGGTCAGCTAATCGGGTCCAAGCTGCCTTGGTCACCCAAAAGCCAATAAATGCCATTTATTGGAGATTCCCATAATCAGTTTATTCAGCTGAGTAAAACAGAGCGGGCAAGCCACACTCACCAGTGTGATGGTGAAGCCATGCCAAATAACCTTTGTTCATACTTTTTATAGGAATTTCCCCCTTTTGAGGTTCCTTGTGCTGATAGAAACAGGACACCCTGCCTGGAGACCTTGAAAGGGACAGCTGCCTGGCAGAGGGAGGTTTTCCTGAAAATCGCCTAGCAACGTTATCTGGTCTTCACATATTTGTGGCTCACCCTCCTAAATTCTAAAGCAGGTAGTTTTTTACCGAAGCAAAATGGCATCAGTTAGGCTAACCAAAAAACTGGACAAAATCAGGCCTCTCTTGCTTTTCCTGAGACCCCACACTTTCGTTTATTTTGGAGATTTTGAAAAACAAAAATTAAAAAGCTCAGCAAATTTGGCCGCCTCCCTGCCAAAAAAAAAAAGCTCGAAAACTTTTGTGTCTGGATCGTCGCTCTCCAGATCTCTACTTTCACAGAGTTTCACACAAAATGGCAGGCTAGATAATTCTCCATGTGTTTGGATCTGATCATTCTTCTGTTCTCTGTTTGCAAAGAGACCGTTTTTTTCCTCTCTATCTTTCTCTCTCTCCCCCCAAAAAGGATTGTAGCTTCCTCCTTGGGGCCTGGCGACTTGGGCAAGCTGTATAAATGCAATCCGCAGGATAACCATTGCGAAGCAGTAAGCTTAGGCGGTACGTACTCTTCTTAATTTTTCATATTCGCGAATCCATACCTGGTCTTCCTTCAAAAGTATGCGAGGCGAGGCAGCTCGTGCAAAACGAAGCCACCCAACAAATTAAAACACAATACGACATCAGACATTAAAAACTTTCCCAAACAGTGGGGAGGTGGAAATAAAGGGGTGTGTGTGTGTGTGTGTGTGTGTGTGTGTGTACTTGTATCTATATCCCCAGTTTCTTTCTTCTCCCTCTCAAGAAAACATTCGGAAACTGAAAAAGCTCCGGTCTGGTATTGCTGTAGCCCAAAGCCCAGAACATATCCTGGTAAGTCACAGAGAGATTTTGCAGAGTTGAGTTATGCTCTGCTTTTGTAAAGAAAGCTGCCTTAAGCCAGGGATACAAGTAAGATTGTGGCAACAAAGGCTAGTCATGTAACTAGCCATCAAGGATTAGGTGGGCCAAGAAGGCGCCCCCAGTGTTTTCTCACCCCACAGCTGCCCCCACGCCATGCCATGTATAAATCTTAAATTCAACATACCCACTTAATTCATCCTTTTTTTAGTTCCAAGGCCACCATTTATTTCCATGCATTTATTCACCTTTGAACATTTTACACGTATGGTACATGACAGAGTTGGGGAACCTGTGGTCCGGCAAAGGTCAGGAAACAGAGAGTTCCAGACCAGAGAAACCTTCTGGTAAAGACCTCGGAAAATATGAAAAGTATCTGAAACTGGGAAGTGAACCCTGACCAGAGGGAAGACCTCATATAAATCCCTGGGAACAAGCCTGAGAGTTAACTGGGGCAGAGTTAGGAAGGGTAATTGGCTAATATTATTGTAACCTTAAACATCAGGAAGAACTTTCTGACAATAATAGTAGTACTACTACTAGTAATAATAATAATAATAATAATAATAATAATAATAATAATAATGTATTATTTCTACCCCACCCATCTAGCTGGGTTTCCCCAGACACTCTGGGCAACTTCCAACAAGACATTAAAAATACATTAAGACATTAGTCATTAAAAACTTCCCTAAACAGGGCTGCCTTCAGATGTCTTCTAAATGTCATATACAGTAGTTGTTTATTTCCTTGACATCTGATGGGAGGGTGTTCCACAGTGCAGGTGCCACTACTGAGAAGGCCCTCTGCCTGGTTCCCTGTAACCTCACTTCTCGCAGGGAGGGAACCGCCAGAAGGCCCTCGGCGCTGGACCTCAGTGTCTGGGCAGAACGATGGGGGTGGAGATGCTCCTTCAGGTATACTGGGCCGAGGCCGTTTAGGGCTTGAAAGGTCAGCACCAACACTTTGAATTGTGCTCGGAAACATACTGGGAGCCAATGTAGGTCTTTCAAGACCGTTGTTATATGGTCCCAGTCACCAGTCTACCTGCCACATTCTGGATTAGTTGTAGTTTCCGGGTCACCTTCAAAGGTAGCCCCACATAGAGCACATTGCAGTAGTCCAAGCGGGAGATAACTGGAGCATGCACCACTCTGGTGAGACAGTCCGCGGGCAGGTAGGGTCTCAGCCTACGTACCAAATGGAGCTGGTAAACAGCTGCCCTGGACACAGAATTGACCTGTGCCTCTATGGACAGCTGTGAGTCCAGAATGACTCCCAGGTTGCGTACCTGGTTCTTCAGAGGCACAGTTGCCCCATTCAGGACCAGGGAGTCCTCCACACCCGCCTGCCTCCTGTCCCCCCAAATCAGTACTTCTGTCTTGTCAGGATTCAACCTCAATCTGTTAGCTGCCATCCATCTTCCAACAGTAAGAGCTGCTGGACAGTGGTCTCCCTCAGGAGGTTGTAGACTCTCCATCCTTGGAGGTTTTAAAGCAGAGGTCATGGATGCTTTTAGTTGAGATTCCTGCATCGCAGGGGGTTGGATTGGATGACCCCCGGGTCCCTTCCAACTCTGCAATTCCATGATTCTATCTGTGAAGTGAAAGGGGCTCCACCCCTTTGCCATCTCACACAGAGTTCTCTTTGATGCTTTGCGTTCTTCTCTATGGCCCATCCCCAAGCAGAACCTCGCCAAGGAGACCACCCTGGCTTACTTAGCCCTTAACACATGCTGATTCCAGAGGATTAGCATTGTCTAGCACACAGCAAACAGGTCTGGCCGAATGTCTGTCTGATACACCATTTCCCAGTTTTAACACCGCCAAACATTTATTAAATTCCGACACTTGCTCAGTCCGGAGATCACAGTCGCCTTGCACCCTCAAACTCATAACAATATAAAGTCTCTGCTTCTCGGTTTCTTTGTCTCTCTCCCTTGACAGGCTTGTCTCCAGCACAGACGGCGTCAGCGGCGTCGAGTCATGGAGGAGCTGAACGGGCTTTGTGTGCTGCTTGCAGCTGACTTCCAGGAGAAGGCTTTTATCAACCTCACAGACATCAGTACGAGATGTAGATGTGTATTTAGATATTATTGGCCACAGCCGTGTTCGGTTCATCGGGTGCAGGAGGAAACTGGCCCCGTGTCCTGAGCCACCATTTGTGTCTGACAGATTTCCCCCTGAGCTGTGGTTTTGTGTCTGATTCTAACCCCAAAGCCACCATCTCCCCTGACGCCGCCAAGTTGCACCTAGCCCGGTCCCTTGAGCCGCCATTTTGCATCTGATTCTGCCCCTGGCGGTTTCCCAGTTTGCATATGGTTTCCAGAAGCCCAAATGAACTGCGAAACTGGCCTGAATTTCTCCCCTCATCCCTGCTCTATGCAGGTACAATGGAAAGAATGTCTGCTTGCTGATTTGCTTTGACTGTCAGATGTGAGCATCGCTTTGACTTTGTCCAGCCTTTCTCCTGCTGCCTTTGACTGATTCTTATCAGGTGGTCCTCCTGTTCCTTCAGATGCCTTACTGTCGATCTTGTTTTTATCGGTTTCTGCACCTCCTGTAGTCGAAACCAAGTTATTAAGCCAGAGGAGCGAAGAGCGGGGGAAAAGGGACACCCACAGTCACGAAATCGGCGGCGTTGACACCAACAAGTTTGGTTTGGCTGCTAGTACTGTATGCAAAGGTGAGATTGAAAGATGGAACTTTTGTTTTGTTTAATTGATTACATTATTATTATTATTATTATTATTATTATTATTATTATTACTGTAATAATCATAATCATCACTACTGTATAACATTTACATTTGATTTGGGGTTTGTTGGAGGCATATCGCTGGATGTTGTCAGATTCCGACCGCATTCGGATCACACAATTAACGCACTATGATACCACTTTAAACATTCATAAAAAGGTAAAGGGACCTCTGACCGTTAGGTCCAGTCATGGCTGACTCTGGGGTTGCAGCGCTCATCTCACTTTATTGGCCGAGGGAACCGGCGTACAGCTTTCGGGTCATGTGGCCACCATGACTAAGCCGCTTCTGGCGAACCAGAGCAGCGCACAGAAACACTGTTTACCTTCCCGCCAGAGCAGTACCTATTTACCTACTTGCACTTTGACGTGCTTTTGAACTGCTAGGTTGGCAGGAGCAGGGACCGAGCAACAGGAGCTCACCCCGTAGCGGGGATTTGAACCGCCGACCTTCTGATCGGCAAGTCCTAGGCTCTGTGGTTTAACCCACAGCGCCACCCGCGTCCCTTTAAACATTCATAGCTCCTCACACATAATTCTGGGGGCTGTATTTTGTGAAGGGAACTCTGTTGCAGCAGAAAAATAAAGATCTGCCTTGCTTTCACTGCATCCTGCCTCCGTCCATTCATCTCTGACCGGTCATGGACTTAGGGGGCTCAGTTCCTTGGGGAGTTGGGCAGCAAAAGCCAACCACCCTTATTTATCTATATCTTGAAGGGTGCTTGGAGTTGGTAGGAGAAGACTCCCTTTCCATTCCCCTCCCACAGCTACAGTTCCAAGAGTGTTTTAACACTCAGTCCCTCTTCAGAACTGTAGCTCTGGAAGGAGAAAGGAGGGTCCCCTAGCAAATCCCAGCTCCCAGAATACTTTGGGGGGTGTGATAGGAATTCAGGGGGAGCCTGTTTAAAGCGGTATTATACTAATTTAAATACGTAGTGTGAATGCGGCTTTTGGGTTTGGTTCTTTTGTTTGTGTGTCTCTGTCTTCATAAAACCACTACCTCAGTGTCTGGTGCTTTCAAAGAGGGCAGGTCCCTGCCCCAAGGCGATTGCCATTTGATGCAGGAAGGCAATTTCCTAAACTTACGGGTTGAACTCCAGATTGCTAGCATTTTCCAGGAGAAACTATTAATAACAGTAGTAGTAGTAGACAGTGCTTTTTTCTGAAAAAATTGTTTAGGGGGTACTCTCATTTTGACTCAAGAAAATCACCATTTTATAGTTCGAATCGGGGAAAATAAATACAGTAAATGGACAAAAGTACAAAGATTCACAAAATTGTTTAGGGGTATGCGTACCCTTGCTTACCCCCAGAAAAAAGCGCTGGTAATAGATATATAGTCCTCCTTTTCTCCAAGGATCAAAAGGCGGTGTACATGCTTCCCCCTTCTCCAATTTTATCTTCCCAGTGACCCTGTGAGGTGGGCAGTGGCCAGGCTGAAAGATGGCAACTGGCTCAAGGTCACCCACCCAGTGATTACTCCCCCTCTTCAAAATCCTTAATCCCTTCACTTTTTTTTTTAAAAAATACAGTTTTGTCCCACTGTTCCTCCAAGGAATTCTAGTAGAAATAGTCCCTCCCCCTGTCGTTTCATCCTCACAAAAACCCTGCAAGCCAAGTCAGTCTGCAAGATGGGTGACTGGCCCAAGGTTATCCAATGAGTTTTGTGGCTGAGTTGAAATATGAATTCTGTATGCCAATACATACCTCGGGTTAAGTACTTAATTCGTTCCGGAGGTCCGTACTTAACCTGAAACTCTTCTTAACCTGAAGCACCACTTTAGCTAACGGGGCCTCCTGCTGCTGCCGCGCTGCCGCAGCACAATTTCTGTTCCCACCCTGAAGCAAAGTTCTTAACCTGAAGCACTATTTCTGGTGTAACCTGAAGCGTATGTAACCCGAGGAACCACTATAAAGGTTGGTTGGTTGATTGATGGATTGATATGAATCCTGATTTGCTGATTTACTATTCTGACATTCTTTATACTTTATTTCCCCCTTTTTAAAGAAAAATATTCTACAAATGGGAGCTCTGAGTTTGGCTGCAAAATTCTTGAATCTAACAACAACAACAACAACAACAACAACAACAACAACAACAACAACAACAACAACAACGGGAACAACTACTACCTGGAGGATGAGGAGGAGGATGAATCCTGTAAGTCAGGGATGGGTAGAAGGAAGATGAGGTACATCTGTATATAGATCATTTTCAGGACTCAAGCTCCCTTCATTCCCAAACTGTTGGTTCCTGGGGCTGATCTGGACACAACATCCAGAGAATAACAGGATCCCTACCTCTGTAATAAATCCAGTATCAGGAATAAATCAGATGCTTGTTTCCTCCTGTTTACCCTGCCTCCTCCTGACGGCTGCAGTCTTGGCCCAGGGCTCAGCAGCACAGAACAGGTCTCAAATACCAAAAGTCCTTATTATAGCTGAGAGGGTTTCTGAACATCCACGGGTTCAAGTCCCAGCATGGGCGAAGCCAAGGGGGGTAGCACACAGCTTCCCATAATCCTCAAAAAGTATTGAAAAGCATTAAAAATACTTAATTAACTGAGGTTCTGCCCCCAAACAAAAGCTTGCCCCTCCCTGTAATGCCTTTGGGGGGGATTTTTAACCATGATTTTGAAAAAAAGCTCAACAAGTTTGGGGGCGATCTACCAAATAAACCTCAACAATTTTGGGGGGACCCCGCCTAAGAAAAACCCTGGCTTTGCCACCCACTTCTCTACTGAACAGGGACACGGGTGGCGCTGTGGGTTAAACCACAGAGCCTAGGACTTGCTGATCAGAAGGTTGGTGGTTCAAATCCCCGCAACGGGGTGAGCTCCTGCTGCTCGGTCCCTGCTCCTGCCAACCTAGCAGTTCGAAAGCACATCAAAGTGCAAGTAGATAAATAGATACCGCTCCAGCGGGAAGGTAAACGGCGTTTCCGTGTGCTGCTCTGGTTCGCCAGAAGCGGCTTCGTCATGCTGGCCACATGACCCGGAAACTGTACGCCGGCTCCCTTGGCCTATAGAGCGAGATGAGCGCCGCAATCCCAGAGTTGGCCACGACTGGACCTAATGGTCAGGGGTCGCTTTACCTTTACCTCACTACAGAGCAACCACAGCGGTCCACAGTCATTTGTGCTTAGAGAGCAGGGTGCCTTGGTCCAAGGGTATAGAATGGCCCTCAAACCTCTCACTTTTAGAAATCATGTATTAAAATTAGTCCAGTAAGGGCTCTGGGTTAAACCTCTTTCCACGGTCCATCTCATGATCTTTTCCACGGCAGACCTGCGGACTGAAATTGCCTTGGTCCTGGACGGCTCCGGGAGCATCGATCCGCCGGACTTCGAGCGAGCCAGGAATTTCACCTACAGCTTGGTGAAGACATCCTACGAGAAGTGTTTGGAGGTGACTGCCTCTGCCTTTTGGGTTCATGATGGTGTTGTAACAAAACCTGCCCTTTTTCCCTTATGGGGTATCCAAGAGCCCGTACAGAGTCCTTAAGTGGGTTCCCTATCAGTAGGAGAAAATAACAGAGGCCAACCAGAGAATATTGAGAAGCAAAGCAGCTAGTAAGCCTGATATTTATTAAAACTGTTGCAACAGGGTCCTCACTCACTACATGCAGGAGAGAGGAGGAGAACCCAGAATAAAAGGTTTGCCTGCCCTTATGTAGACTTATGTAGACAAAATCTTGTCATGAGAGGAGAAGACTCCCTGGAAAAGACCCTGATGTTGGGAAAGATTGAGGGCACAAGGAGAAGGGGATGACAGAGGACGAGATGGCTGGACAGTGTTCTCGAAGCTACAAACATGAGTCTGACCAAACTGCAGGAGGCAGTGGAAGACAGGAGTGCCTGGCGTGCTCTGGTCCAGGGGGTCACAAAGAGTTGGACACGACTAAACAACAAAATGTAGACTTTTGAAATTGCCCACCCTCAAACTCCAGACCACCCCCAGAAACATCATACATCCATCACAGAAAGAGGTGGTTTCCAGAAAAATCCTGTCTGGCAGAAAACCTGTCAATGGTCACTGATTTGATCACCCGGCTAGGTTGGCCTTTCTTTTGTAATGATAAACACTTAATTCCTGAGCCAGGTCACAGGCTCACCCTATTCATACCTTAAATGTGCCCTTAAGGCAGAATTTGTGAGCACAAGAGACAACGGGGAGGTTTTTTCATTTCCTCCCTCCTTGCAGAGAAACATTTGGTCAGTTTGGGAGAGTCAAAACGGTTTCAGGACTTCTTCCTGTACTATTTCAGACATGTGGTTTATGTATTTATGTACATGTTTGCCTTGTACATTTAATTTACGTATTTGAGACCTTAAATTCTTATGTGCCAAGATTCTGTCAGGGACCGGGGCAGGTGTGTCATCTCCTGAACGCAATCTCCGCCTGCTCACACAGTTTCCTCCTTTATTCCAGTGCGTCTTCGCCTTGGTTCAGTATGGAGACATCATCCAGACAGAATTCGACCTGCAAGAAGAGAGGGGCAGCGCCGCCCTGGAAAAAATTAAGGCCATGACTCAAGTGCGCAACACGACCTGGACTGCATCTGCCATCCAGCATGTCCTGTGAGTTAATGGGAACCCCGAGAAAGAACTCTGTGTGACCCAGAGGTCTGCTTCTGGGATATTCTGCCCCAAAGCTTGCAAACCAAACAGTCATTTTTTTCCTTTTCTGTTTTAAACAGAGATTCCATCTTCAACCCAAACTATGGGTCGCAGCTGAATGCCTTGAAGATCATAGTTGTGTTGACAGATGGGGAGATTTTTTTGGACCCCTTGGACATAGAAACGGTGATCAGTTCGACCAGGGAGGCAGGCATCACACGTTACGCCATTGGGGTGAGCTTTGGGTTCAGCAAGGATCTTGGAGGCATTTTTCCATTGGACGTATCAGAACCTGAATTCTTTGGCGTGACATCAGGTTGGGGAGGTGGATTTTGGTCATGTGAAGGGAAATAATAATAATAAGCGCTCAACCTGAAGCACATTCAACCCGAGGTATGACTGTATTGTAAGTGAGCTGGAACTGGTCTGTGACTGTAATAATAAAATTCAAATTCAAATCCAGTATTGCCTGGGTTGGGGTGTCCTCTGCAGGTCGGGGAGGCCTTCGAGAAGCCAAAAGCACTGCAGGAGCTGCAGCTGATCGCCTCCGACCCAGATGAAAGTCACCTCTTCCGCGTGACAAACTATTCGGCCCTGGCTGTCCTCCTGTCCATGCTGCAGGAAAAGATAATCGGCATTGAAGGTGAGGCATTGGGGTATTTGGGTTTAGGCAAAGGTGCCTTAAACCAAAGGTGAGCTGAAGATGAAGGGGACAAACCCAGAAGATAGCAAAGGAAACTAAAAGTCTGTGTGTTCCTTTTTCAATGTATGGTTAAGAGAGTAAGCTATGAGCCAGGATGTCCTCCTGAGCAGAACATCAGAAGTTGCCTCACACCAGATTGGATCGTTGGTTCATCCAGCTCAGTTTGCCTGCTCTGACTGGCAGCAGCTCTCCAGAATATTCCTAACCATACCTGGAGGTGCTGGGGTTTAAACCTGGCATGCGAAACAGCTGCTCTGACAGAGGGCTTTAAAAATAAAGTAAGGTGCTAGTCCTCATGGTGCTGAATAAAGGGTTGATATAGGAATATAGGAAGCTGTCTTATAGCAACTGAAGACCATTGTTCCATTGGGGCTGGGGGGTTTTGTTGTGGGGGGGAGATTTTTGCTGTTGGTTTTTTGCATCTTTGTTTTAGATCTTGTTGCGATTTATGTGGAAATTGTTCCATTTGGCTGTGAATTTTTTTAATGTCTTATTTATTTTTCTTTTTTTAAAAAAAAATCATTTTTATTGATTTTCCAATAAAAACAGCCAATCAACATATCCGCATCATAATCCAATTAAAAACAAGAAACTAAAATTTAAAAAAGTCCAAATTGTAGTCCAAATTGTAATTATTAATTTTTCCAGGCTCCCCATAGTCTGGACCTCTGAAGCATATCTCCAAATCTTCAGTCCTGCCTCTTCTTCTTGTTTTCATATTTTCCGCCTTCTGGTCTTAACACTTTAAAGTTCTCTAATGTCTTATTTAATTTTTCTGACTACTTTTGTTATGTTGTAGTTATATAATTTCCCCCCTTGGTCGCAAGCCGCCTTGAGCATGGTTTGAACTGTGTGAGAAGGCAGCATACAAAATAAAATTATGTATGCAGCTCAGTACTGTCTGCCCTGACCGGCAGGGACTCGCCAAGGTTTTAGGCAAGGAATATTTCTCAGCCCTAACTGGAGCCGCCAAAGATTTAACCTGGGACCTTCTGCATGCAAAGCAGGTGTTCTGCTATTGAGCTTTGGCCCTCTCAGAAATACCTCACTGACTTTCCTTCTCAGGAACGGAAGGTGCCATCTTGGAATTCGACCTGGCCCAAAGTGGCTTCAGCGTTCACCTCCTGCATGAGGTAAAAATGTGGTGTTGGTGTTTTTTGGGAGGTGGGCAATAGAAAAAATTCTAGAGTTGAAAGGGACCTGAGGGTCATCTAGTCCAACCCGCCGCAACGCAGGAATTATGAACTTACTGGCCAGCCAGTGCTATCTGAGTTTCTTTGCTTTTTTTAAAAGACCTATTTAACTTCAAGTTTCGTTGGACATGTTGTTGTTGTCATTTAGTCATTTAGTCGTGTCCGACTCTTTGTGACCCCCTGGACCAGAGCACACCAGGCACTCCCGTCTTCCACTGCCTCCCGCAGTTTGGTCAAACTCATGCTGGTAGCTTCGAGAACACTGTCCCACCATCTCGTCCTCTGTCGTCCCCTTCTCCTGGTGCCCTCCATCTTTCCCAACATCAGGTTCTTTTCCAGGGAGTCTTCTCTTCTCATGAGGTGGCCAAAGTCTTGGAGCCTCAGCTTTAGTTGGGCATAGACCTTCTTAAACCAAGGATGAGCAGCCTGTGGTTCTCTAGTTGTCGTGGGACTATAGCTACCAAGACAGACAGAAGAAAGGACTTCTTCACACGGCACATAGTTAGACCCTGAAACTCACTCCCTGCAAGAAACAAATATGGCCTCTAACTTGGAGGGCTTTAAAAAAGAGGGTTACCTAAATTAATGGAGGAAAAGGCTTACAAGCAGCAACTGAAAATATTATGGTGCACGCCTCCCTGTATGTAATTCAAAACAAAAACAATATTAAATACTAAAATAACATTTTAAAACAAAACAAAACATTGATTTATTGCAACACATGGCAGGATCTGATTTCCTCCTATTCCTTTGATCTATATTAGGGCTACTAACTTTGTCTGGATTTTCACTTTGGGGAATATGACAACCCTAATCCATATTAGGATTTAACCTCCTTCCGTCGGGCCTGTAAGACAGAGCTATTCCGCCTGGCTTTTAATTTGAATTCAGCCTGATCTTTTATTTCCCTTTTATGAAGATCACCCGCTCTGAGACCTCACAGCTAATTCTCCCCTGGCCTCCTCGCTGGCCCAAGTAGGACCAATTCAGCCAGCTAGCCCTGGGGATTATCTAATTGATTTTTGAATTTTATTGTTATTCATGTTTTTATACTGTATTTTATGCTGCTTTTATAATTAAGTGTTTTAAATTTGTTGTTAGCCGCCCAGAGCCCAGTTTTTAACCAGGAAGGGCGGGGTATAAATAAAAATTTATCATTATCATTATTATTATTGTATCAGGATGCCCCCTGGTTTAGGTGGGGATAACTAATAAATAGGAACCCAGATAGATAGATAGATAGATAGATAGATAGATAGATAGATAGAGAGAAGCAGGGGATCTATCTATCTATCTATCAGCGTTCACCACCCCCATCGTTCTACCCGGACACGGAGGTCCAGCACTGAGGGCCTTCTGGCGGTTCCCTCACTGGGAGAAGCCAAGCTACAGGGAACCAGGCAGAGGGCCTTCTCGGTGGTGGCACCCGCCCTGTGGAACGCCCTCCCACCAGATGTCAAAGAGAAGAACAACTACCAGACTTTTAGAAGACATCTGAAGGCAAACCTGTTTAGGGAAGCTTTTTAATGTTTGATGTACTACAGTATTTTAATATTTTTTTTTGGATGCCGCCCAGAGTGGCTGGGGAAGCCCAGCCAGATGGGCGGGGTATAAATAATAAATTATTATTATTCTTATTATCTATATATCTACTGGCTAAACTTTCACTGACCCAACTGCTATCTGTTTCAGCGCTATATACTTTTTGGTGCTGTGGGAGCGTTTGACTGGGCCGGAGGGGTTCTTCTCTACGACATGGCAGACAACACCGTGGTTTTCTTGAACGAGTCAATGGGCACTCCGGGTGCAAAAAACGGCTATTTAGGTAAGGACCTTCTCAGATGACTGTTGTTCCGCAACTCCTCTGAATGATTTGACTTTCAGGGACACAGGAAGATACTTTTTTCCAGGGTCTGACAGTTGGTCTATCTAGCTCCATATTGTCAGCACAGAGTGTTGCCTCAAGGAGGATCAAACCTTCTGCACGCAAAGCAGGCACACTGCCATTGAGTTCCCCTATAAAGAAAGCAAGATTCTAGTCTTTGTGGTTCGGTATTAAGGGTTGAGGTAAACAGGAACATAGGAAGTTACTTGATACGCAGTCAGATCACTGGCCCAGCTCTCTGGGATTTCAAGCAAAGGATCTTTTTCTCAGTCCTAACTGGAAATGCCGGGGATCAAACTCGGGACCTTCTGCATGCAAAGCAGGTGCTCTGCTGCTGCGCTACTACAGCCCTTTCAATTGGCTTCGAATGAATGGGTTTCATCCACTTAGTGCTGATCGACTGGGAGTGTGAGAACAAACAGATCGATGCAACTCTTGGCCCGTAGAAGGACATTGAGATATGTATCTTCATTGCTGACAGAGTCATCTATCCTCATCCATGTTCAAGGAGTTAGGTATGGGAATAGGTCCAGCTTTCTTTCGTCACAACTGTTTTCTGACTGTTTCCCTCACAAGGCAGAGCCCCCTGGGGGGAGATTTGACGAGGAACCTGTGTCCCTCCATCTGCTCCTGGATGCAGCAGCCGCTGGTGCCCGTTTGGGACTGGTAGGGCGACAGGCAGGGAGACAAACAGTAGGGGGAGCCAGAGCCAATGGCTGGTAGTGGCGTAGTGCTCCGCCCCCCCTCAGAAAAGTCTCCACTCTTTTAAATTGCTTTTCTATTACAGTGGTACCTCAGGTTACATACGCTTCAGGTTACATACGCTTCAGGTTACAGACTCCGCTAACCCAGAAATAGTGCTTCAGGTTAAGAACTTTGCTTCAGGATGAGAACAGAAATCGTGCTCTGGTGGTGCGGCGGCAGCAGGAGGCCCCATTAGCTAAAGTGGTGCTTCAGGTTAAGAACAGTTTCAGGTTAAGAACGGACCTCCAGAACGAATTAAGTACTTAACCCGAGGTACCACTGTATATCACATCATCAACACATACTACGTCAAGCACAGGATAATAAGAAAGACATAACATAAATATAAGACATATATAGGTGAATAATAACAATAACATAACTCAGGGAACCAGGCAGAGGGCCTTCTCCGTGGTGGCGCTGATGATTCACCATGCTAGAAAAGAAACTAAAAATTTTAAATGTTTGGGTTTCTTCTCCTGTTAGATTCACAGAATGTTTAGGGGTATGAGTCCCCCTGCGTCTCCCCAGAAAAAAAGCACTGTCTATGCCATGGGTAGGCAAACTAAGGCCCGGGGGCTGGATCCAGCCCAATTGCCTTCTAAATCCATGGACAGTCCGGGAATCAGCGTGTTTTTACATGAGTAGAATGTGTCCTTTTATTTAAAATGCATCTCTGGGTTATTTGTGGGGCATAGGAATACGTCCATTATTTTTTTTCCAAAATATAATCCGGCCACCCAAAAGGTCTGAGGGACAGTGGACCGGCCCCCTGCTGGAAAAGTTTGCTGACCCCTTTATGTACTCATAAACTGATGAGGAGGGAGAAACGAGAGAACCCAAAAACCAACCGTCTATCCGTCTATCGCTCTGCATTGTCCTTTGTGTTTAAAAGCCCCACCAGCTTCCCATCTTCTTCTTGACCTTGAGGAAGTTCTGCTTCTGGTCTCTTTCTCCTCCAGGCTACAGCGTGGGCGCGATCGACACGGCACGCGGCACTTTGGTCGTGGCAGGGGCCCCTCGACACAGCATCAAGGGAAAAGTGATGGTGTTTGAAGGAGACCGTTTAAAGCAGATCCTCCACGGGGAACAGGTATGTCATCGCTGGATCTTCCACAGCGCCTGCCTTAGATCCTCCTCATCTTCTCATTTGCTCTTCGGCATTTCCTGGATCAGTGCCCTTCTGGATGCCAGGCTCAGCAGAGTTGACTGCAGACCAGCGGTTCTCAACCCACCCACCCCACTTGGAAGTTGCTGGCTGGTTTCGCTGGACCACTTAAGAAATCGTTTAGCTGTTGTTCTACAAACCAAAGCACATACATGATTTCATTTTAATAATGGCAGCCTTGTCTCTAGCTCGGGGTTGGGGACCTCAGGACCCTGTGGGCTCTCCCTAGACCATTCTTCCTCCTTAGCCACATCCTCTCTGCACCCCCCCCCCAGAGACTAGGCTGAGGGGTACAACTCTGATGAGGGATGGTGGAATCCTACCCCTTCCCCTGCTCATGGCCAGAATCCCGAAACTCCACAGTAGTTGATTTGGAACAACGGTTTGCCGAGGGTCATAGTTTGGAAGACAATAGCTGGGCAGAACTGGGAAGTGAACAGCAAGGAGAAGAAAAGGAAGAGAGTGAGATAGCAGACTCTCTCACCGGAAGATGTGCAGCTTCTCAGGCCCAAGGCTAGCAGATTAGATAAGGTGGCTTCGCAAAAGGCTCAGTGGTTGAGAAATCAGGTGGCTAGGAGATGGGAGGACGGAAGTGACTAGAAGGAAGTGCACTCCAAGAACGGACGCTTGTTCTTTCGCTGCGTTGATTAAACATTTCTGTTACTGGTAAGAGACTGCTTTCTCTTTGTACTGCTTATCTACGGCCAAGGGGGGAGAAAGTCGAGCCCCCAAAGCCTGACCCAGGCCACTCTCCTCACCAAAACAAAAAAAAATTGTCCCTGGTAGATGCTGGCACAGGGACACAAGGCAAGGATTCCTGGATTCCTTGTTATATACAAGTATGTGCATTTATTATACCCTTGTATGTTTCTTTGGAATTCTTGTAGCTATTATATTACAAAGTACCTATGTTTATATGATTTAGAGTTATGCACAGCTGATGAAGGGAATATCCAGTAATCCTTGTCTTGTCTGTCTGTGCCAACCATCGAACAGTGCCAGTTTCTTTTATCTACCAGCTTGATAGATCAGACACTTAGAAGATTATTTCATGTCACTCTTCTAAGGAATAGTTCAGACAGAAAAATACAAGAGAAGATGAAGAAATTAGAAATGAATTACGGCACTGACAAAATAGGATTTGTATTTTGTACATACTGGACTTGGTTGTCAACTGAATAAGCTACATTTTAATATATTATGTCACCATGTTGATTTTGACACTATGAGAAGCCGTATCTAATTTTTGAGGAGTAGTTTCTAGTAAATAACTTTGCAGTTGTTATGATACAGCCTATTACGTTTACGTGTTTTTTCACTCTCCTCGCCAGCCCAGCTTCACACCCTTCTTGCATGTGTTTGCCTGGCTGGAAATGTGCCCTTGAGCTCTGATTGTGCCTCTTTGCTTGCCCAGATAAAGGCTAGAAAAGGGGTTCATGATTGTGGATAGAAACTTGTTGTTGTTGTTTAGTCATTTAGTCGTGTCCGACTCTTTGTGACCCCCTGGACCAGAGCACGCCAGGCACTCCTGTCTTCCACTGCCTCCCGCAGTTTGGTCAGACTCATGCTGGTAGCTTCGAGAACACTATCCAACCATCTCGTCCTCTGTCGTCCCCTTCTCCTTGTGCCCTCCATCTTTCCCAACATCAGGGTCTTTTCCAGGGAGTCTTCTCTTCTCATGAGGTGGCCAAAGTCTTGGAGCCTCAGCTTCAGGATCTGTCCTTCCAGTGAGCACTCAGGGCTGATTTCCTTCAGAATGGAGAGGTTTGATGATCTTGCAGTCCATGGGACTCTCAAGAGTCTCCTCCAGCACCATAATTCAAAAGCATCCATTCTTTGGCGATCAGCCTTCTTTATGGTCCAGCTCTCACTTCCATACATCACTACTGGGAAAACCATAGCTTTAACTATACGGACCTTTGTTGGCAAGGATAAAAACTAGCCTACTGTATAGAGATAAATAGTGTATTAATCGCTCTGTGTCAGGGACTGGGCAGAGGAAGACTGCTGGAGACCACCTCCCCATCTGGACCCTTCCAGGGAGGAGGAAGAGGAAGACAGTATAGATTTACAACAGGGATTTGAGGGAGGTAGCAGCTCAGAGGCAGATGAGGGGGAAAGCTGGGAAATCATAGGAGAGCCAGAGCAACACCCGGCTGACATGTTGTCATTAGAAAGCATCCCAGACCCTCCATCTCCCAGAACCTGGTGGGCCTTGAAAGTAGGAGAGCAAAGAGCTCAAAGGCAGAGAGTACGTGGAGGAGATGATGGTGATGACAAATGAAGAAGTGGGAGAGCAGGGGGTGGAGATTCACTTGGGACAGTGACATTATCCAAGAGGCTGGGTTCTATAGCCTCTCTCTGTAAAGTTTGAATTTAAAAAGGACTGGAAGAAACTTTTCCTTGTCTTTATGCTTTCCTGGGTAACCAGCCAGGAGCTGCTGACATCATCCTGACTCTCTGTCTGCTTCTGGCCTTGCCCACCATTGGTTTGTGGCTCTCATAGAGTTGCCCACCTTAGTTTCTACTTGTCATGTTGTGAGGGAAAAATTAGTAGACAGCGGCGGCGGCAGCAGCATATTAGGAAAATCAATTAAGCCATTTCTGTCCTTACATGGAACACTGTGGAGTGCTCTCCTCAGGGAGGTTTGTCCGGTGCCTTCATTATCTATCTTTAGGCGCCCAGGAGAAATGTTTCTCTTTAACCAGGCATTTGGCTGATTAACATTCTATGTCTTTAAAAATGTGTTTGTGACAGGGGAGTTTTTGGGTTGGTTTTGGCTTTTTTCATGTTTTTATTACGTATTTTGTGTTCTCGTTTTGAATTTTCATGTTGTGAACCGCCCTGTGACCTTCGGATGAAGGGTGGTACACAAATTTAATAAATAAAATTGTGGCTGTTTAAATCTTGAATTCTCTGATTGTAAAAGCTAATTGCCTTCAGCCCTCGAGAGCAAAACTTAAATCAAGCATATCCATATTCTTTATATATATCTGTATCAGATAGATAGATAGATAGATAGATTTGTGGTCAGTGTTTAGAAGCATTTGGCATAGAAATCCCACCGGTGTTTGTTCTCTTGGACTGCAGATTGGGTCCTATTTTGGCTCCGAGCTCTGCCTGTTGGACATCGACCTGGATGGGGTTACAGATCACCTGCTTGTTGGAGCTCCATTTTTCCATATGCAAGGGGAGGAAGGAAAGGTTTACCTTTATCGCTTGGATAGCCAGGTAAAACATCCTACTGTTCACATTTTACACCTGTGCTGAAAAGATTGCACAGGCTGCCTGTTTACTACTAACCAGTTTAATACAGAAGGGTGTCTTCAGCAGACAGAATTCTACACAATTCTTAGGAGCTGCCACAGAAAATGCCCTCTCCCACTGCTCCGAAATCCGAGGGCGGTGGAACGACCAAGAGAGTCCTTCCAAATGCATTTATGATTTATTTTTATTTCGCCAAATGTGTACAGTATTCTGCTTGATTGTAAGCGGAAACTCTAAGCAGTTTACCCCCCCCAAAAAAAGGTTGCCAGCAAAAGACAAAGCTAAAATGAGGATTTTAAAAAAATATTTTAAATACAAATATACCGTATTTTTCGCCCCATAGGACGCACCGGCCCATAGGACGCACCTAGTTTTTTGGGGGGGAAATAAAGAAAAAAATCCCCCCCCAGGTGCGGAGCTGGGGCGGGGGAAGCCCAAACTTCCCCTGACCCCAGCCCCCAGAACAGGCTGCTATCCGCAAGCCTAGCGACGGCTAGCGGAGAGCTGCGCGAAGCCCAAAGCCTGGGGCGTGCTGAGCTCAGCGCGCCCCAAGCTTCTGGGTGCAGGCAAGCTCTTCGCTAGCCGTGGCTTCAGGCTTCAGCGAAAGCCTGCATTCCCCTTCATTTTTGGAGGGGAAAAAGTGCGTCCTATAGGGCGAAAAATAAGGTAGTTAAAACCAGCGGTTAGGCTGGGGTGTGTCTGTGACTAATTAAAACACCTATCAACTTTGACATGTTTTGGATAGCTTTCCCTGAACAAAAAATGTTCCGGTTTGCCGTGAGGGGAGAAGGAAGTGGGCGCTGCGATCGCAGCAACTCGGCTGCTGTTTTTGGGAGTTTAGGGATAGCTCAAAGGTCCTGGGGATGACCAGGAAGCCAAGGGGTCCGGCAGCAATGAAATCAAGCTCCAACGAGCCCACCCAGTTCCAATGGAAAGTGAGTGAGGTTCCTTGCGAAGAGGTTTGGCAACTTAGAATATGCAGAACTTGCAGGTTCAACCCTCAGAATAAGAGAGCAAGAAGAACGTATTTTTAAAGAAGAGTGGGAAATATTTATTGAATTGTACACAATAATTGTACACAGCTGAAAAGGCTGGCAGCATTAAGATCAATTCAACAGAGCAAACAATATTTGATTGATGTAAAAGTGGAAAATTGATTTGAATGGTTCTAGTAAAATAGGCAGGAAAGTATGATGTGAACCATGGAAGGAGAAGAAGGGAAGCCGTTGGATATTTCAAAGTTTGTAAAAATGTTTGATTTGAAATGTAGAAAAATGAAAACTCAATAAAAAAATTATATATCCAAAAAGAGTACAGTGAAGGCATCTGCTATGCTAAAAGATTGATTTCTTACAAGAGCAGAATCAGGATTATGTGGCACATGTAACAGTACCAGTTCTGCAGATTTCAGCGATGGGGTAAGGGGATGCCTCAAGTAAACTGGCCCCAACCTGTTAAGGGCTTGAGTCCTGGGCTGGTAAATTCAGTTGAAGGAACCTCCACCAACAGGTGGAAGCCGCAGACAAAAAGCACTTTCATGCAACTTTCCCCTTTCCCCCTCTCTCCTGCTTTCTCCCAGGCCAACAACTTTACTCTACAGAGACACTTACACAGCCAGCTGGGGTCCCTTTTCTCCAGGTTTGGATTTGCCATGGCTAGCATTGGTGACGTGGACCAGGACGGTTTTGGAGATGTTGCCATTGGCGCCCCCCTCGAGGACCATGGGTCGAGCCCCGGCTCTTTTGGCAGTGTTTACATCTTTAACGGCGGCAAGGAGGGGTTGCGGGATCCCTTCTCCCAGGTAAGGGGGCCTTGTGGAATTGCATTTCGGAGAAAGAAAGAGGGAGACACTGCTTCCAGACGGCTTGCTTATTGAGCATCCCTCCTGATTTGTTTACAAGGAGATTAGACCATGTCGGCCATTTATTGAGCCTTCACTCTGCTTAGTTTGCAGAGAGAGAAGGCAGCAGGGCATCAAAGCAACATAGGAAGCTGCCTTATGCTGAGCTAGACAGTTGCTCCACCTTCCTCAGTCCTGTCTGCACCAGAGCTTTCCAAACCGTGTGTTGCGACAAGTTACTGTGTCGGCTGCAGTGTGCAGGTGTGTTGCGCGAATGCTCCCCACACTCTTCCCGGGACTGGAAAGGGGCTAGTTCATGGGAAGGCAAACTAAGGCCTTGGGGCCGGATCCGGCCCAATCGCCTTCTAAATCCGGCCCCCAGACAGTTCGGGAATCAGCATGTTTTTACATGAGTAGAATGTGTCCTTTTAATTAAAATGCATCTCTGGGTTATTTGTGGGGCCTGCCTGGTGTTTTTACGAGTAGAATGTGTGCTTTTGTTGAAAATGCATCTCTGGGTTATTTGTGGGGCATAGGAATGTGTTCATTAATTTTTTTTCAAAATATAGTCTGGCCCCCCACAAGGTCTGAAGGACGGTGGACTGGCCCCCTGCTGAAAAAGTTTGCTGACCCCTTTATGCACTCATAAACTGATGAGGAGGGAGAAACGAGAGAACCCAAAAACCAACCGTCTATCCCTCTATCGCTCTGCATTGTTCTTTGTGTGTAAAAGCCCCACCAGCTTTGTGTGTAAAAGTCTCACAAGGTCTGAAGGATGGGTGGACTGGCCCCCTGCTGAAAAAGTTTGCTGACCGCTGGCGCTGGTTTGACCTCCGGTTTGCTCGCAAAACTGGATTGCTGTGTCACGCGAAATGGTACATGTCTGCAATGTGTGTCACCAGCGTGAAACGTTTGGAAAGCTCTGGCCTACACTGACTGGCCATGGCTCTCCAGGATAGTGGTTTAGGCAGGGGGCATTCACAAGCCTACCTGGGGATGCTGGAGATTGAGCTTGGGGTCTTCTCTGCCTGCAAAAAAAAAACGCTCTGCCCTTGAGGTATATGACCCTTCCCCTAATAATACAGAGGTACCTCGGGTTACAGATGCTTCAGGTTACAGACGCTTCAGGTTACAGACTCTGCTAACCCAGAAATAGTACCTTAGGTTAAAACTTTGCTTCAGGATGAGAACAGAAATCACGCTTCGTTGGCGTGGCAGCAACGGGAAGCCCCATTAGCTAAAGTGGTACCTCAGGTTAAGAACAGTTTCAGGTTAAGAACAGGCCTCCAGAACGAATTAAGTTCTTAACCCGAGGTACCACCGTAAATCAAAATTCCTATCCTCGTGGCTCTGAACAAAGGGCTGTTTTGAGCAGCAACATAGGATGCTGACTTATCACATGAGTGAAGCAGTCGAAAATGGTTTTCTTGTTCGAAGAAAACAGTTCCCTGACTCAGGTCTCTGGGTAGGTAACAAAACTGGCCTTTGAGAAAGTAGCTTCTTTCCCACTAATGAGAGATAAGCTCGTGAGTACCAGCGCCTGTGTTGTCTCAAAAGTTGCTGGGCTGAAGGTCAAGCTTTGAGGCTTGCTAATTTAAAACACTTCAATGCCACTTTTTAAAGTTTCAGCTTTCCCCAAAGAATTATGGGTGCTGAGAGAGTTAGGAGGATGCCTCTGTGCCCCTCACAGAGCTATAATTGCAAGAGAGCCTTGTTAAACCACTCTGCATATTTTATCTTTGTGTGGGGAATGAGATGTCGTGTGCATGTGTCTCCAAAGCATTTTCAGCACCTTAACAAACTACAGTTCCCAGAATCCTTTGGGGGGAAAGCTCTGGCTGTTTAAAGTGGAATGATGGTGCCTGTTTAAAATGTATGGTATGATTTAGGTCTTAGAAGCTTCTAGACTGGCTATCTAGAGATATCGCCCTACCCTTTTGTTTCTCTATAATTGGAAAGGGGGACGCCCAGAGCAGTTGACTCACACAGAGTCAGACCGTGGAGCCTCTGGTGGTTATTTTGTGCTTGCCTTGAGGGGGGCTTTAAATGATTATGAAGACTCCTTTTATTTCTCATGGCACACTGGCTAGTCCCTCACAGCGCACCGTTTAACTGCCCCATGCAAGGGAAACCCTCTTCCATTATTTAATTATTGCAATTATATCCTTAAAAGATCTCAAAAGCGGTGTTTGTGGTTCTACCTAGGGTTCTATCTACCATTTTTCTATTTCCCTCTTCTTATTCCAGAGGATAACAGCTGCTCAAACCGGTCCGCCTGGACTCATGTATTTTGGAAGGTCCGTGGCTGGTGGATTGGACTTCACTGCGGACGGTCTCCCCGATATTATTGTTGGATCATTAGGTTCTGTTACTTTGCTCCGGTAGGTAGTAATGATCTCTGGGTTTTCTCCTGGGGAAAAGAGAGACTAAAACCCCCTCTGGCCTGCAGTCTTCTTGAGCTGAGTTTTTCTGTAGACAAAAAACATTTTTCAGCTGTCGGGGGGAAATGTGTCTGGCATCAGCGTGCCAAATAAATTCAGAGCTCACCCCCCTTTTCGATGCAGTCCTGAGGGTAGGCATGGGCTGGCAATTTGGGGTCCGTGCTGCAGGTGTTGGTGTGCATGACTGTCCAGAGTAAATTTGGGAGAGTTGGATGTTACAGAGCTGATCAAATCAGCAGCTTCTAGGCTAGGGATGGAGAATTTCAGCCTTCCCACCCTCCCAGACCAGGAGTGGGAATGTTTTTCAGCCCAATAACCTCCTTCCCTTCTGATCAACTTTTGGGGCAGGGCTGGGCGATTTATCGATATATCGCTCAAAGCTGGTTCAAAGTCCATATTGCGATATCAGTTTCATAGTTTTTGACCTGGCAATATGTTGCAAATCAGGATGTGTGTTAGGGCTGGACGATGTATCATCTAAAAAATAAAAAAAAGGTAAAGGACCCCTGACAGTTAAGTCCAGTCGTGGCTGACTCTGGGGTTGCGGCACTCATCTCGCTTTATTGGCCGAGGGAGCCGGCGTACAGCTTCCGAGTCATGTGGCCAACATGACTGAGCCGCTTCTGGCGAACCAGAGCAGTGCACGGAAACGCCGTTTACCTTCCCGCCGGGGAGGTACCTATTTATCTACTTGCGCTTTGACGTGCTTTCAAACTGCTAGGTTGGCAGGAGCTGGGACCGAGCAAAGGCAACTCAACCCATTGCAGGGATTTGAACCGCCGACCTTTGATCAGCAAGTCCTAGGCTCTGTGGTTTATACCACAACGCCACCCGCTTCCCTCTGGTTTCAAATCCATATCATGATATTGGTTTCATCATTTCTGACCTGGCAAATATATTGTGAATCAGGATGTCTGTGTGCTTTGCGAAAATCACAATTGGGGTGGGGATGGGGAACAGACGGACCCTGAAGCCAGTCAGTGCCTCTACATAGCTCCACCCTTATTACAGATATTGTTATATATCAGTGTATCGCGATGTCTAGCTGGTGATTTATTCCGATGTTGAAAACCAGAAATCGCCCAGCCCTATTCTATAGGAGGCTATTTTGTACACAAACACCCCTCTCTACTCTCCATCCAGCAAGCAAGAGACATTATCAAAGTTCAAGGACATATTTCCAGCTGGGCAAAGCCACTTAAAGAGGATGTGAAGCAGGGCCAGTGAGGGATGAGACCTAGGGTTGGTTCCAAGGGCCAGGTAGAGAGGCCTGGGGGGCCACATTTGGCCCAAGAGGTTCACCACTCCCCTAAACCATGCCCCTTTCACTTCCCCAGCTCACTGCCCAAATACCAACCATATTCTGCTCCCTCCATAATCACCCGGGCGCCTGCTGATTTGGACCGCTCTGCTGAGGCAGCCAAGAAAGGCAGCCGTCCTTGAAATATTATATGCTTCCATTTGCCTTTGGGGTTTGATTTTAAAGCTGAGCCTATCTTTCTTTCCCTCTTCTTCCATTTAGCTCCAGGCCAATTCTTCGACTGAAACCCACCATGCACTTTACCCCGGGGAGAATAGTCCATTTCGACGGCGTCGTTACGGCCAGATTGTGCTTCAATAGGGTTTCCCCTCCTGGGACCATGCAGACAGGTAATGAACACCCACATGGCAAGCATTTTAGCAGCACTTAACTTTAGCCCAACAGGGACGCAGCAGCAGCTGTGCCGTACAGTTGGCACTTAATTTTCCTCTAGCGGCAAACGAAAAGGAAGTTATATTTCTGCTGCCGTGGAGTACTCTAACAGCTCTGCGAAGCTACAGTTGGAGGTCAAGCAAAGGTGCAGTCCGCTCTCACTTTCCACTCAGACCAGTGGCGTAGCGTGGGGGGTGCAGGGGGGGCCGGCCGCACCGGGCGCAACATCTGGGGGTTAGGGCAAATCCACGAGTTAGGGGGCGCAAATCCACGGGTTAGGGGGCGCAAATTACTTGCCTTGCCCCGGGTGCTGACAACCCACGCTACGCCACTGACTCAGACTCTGTATTTTGGATGAATCTGCCATGTCAATTTCTCTCTGCTTCTCACACACACCCCTACCCCAATTCTTAAACTCTGTTCACATTTCTGTAGGAGGTTGCAGATTATTCATTCGGTGCCCTTTTAAAATGTGTGGGGGGGGGGTTTTGGGTGGGTTACACTGGCGCCTTGGTTCTCAAAAACCCAGAAGTAAGTGTTCCGGTTTCTGAACATTTTTTGGAAGCCGCACGTCCGATGCGATTGTCGGCTGTTGTTTCCGGGGCGCCTGTACCAATCAGAAGCTGCGCTTTGGTTTTCGAACATTTTGGAAGTCAAACAAACTTCCAGAACAGATTAAGTTTGAGAACCAAGGGATATATACACAAATAAAGCTGTACTTGATGGATGAAAGGATATGTGATATCTGACATGACTGAGAATTGTAGAGCCAGAGACGGAGAACTTTAAAGCCTTAAAATCGAGATGTGGAAAATATGGAAACAACGAGGAGAGGCAGGATTGAGATTTGGAGATATGCTTCAAGGTCCAGACTATGGGAAGCCCCGAAAAATTAATAATTCTGATTTGGATGATAATCTGGTCGTTTTTTATTTTAGTTTTTTATTTTAATTGATTGTAATTTGATATGTTAATTGGATGTTTTTTATTGGAAAATTAATAGAAACGATTTAACATAAGTTTGAGAACCAAGGTACCACTGTATTGGGTTGTTCTTGTTTTTATTTTGATTATGTATTTTGCGTTTTTATGTTGTGATTTTATCCTGTGAAACACCCTGAGACCTGCAGGTACAGGGCAGTATAACAACAACAATAATTTTTTAATCCCTGGACTTTTTTCACCATCCTCCCCGCTGCCAAGCGTTTCTTCCTTTCTCCTAGGGCTGCCCCACCTCCTTCTTCGCTACACTGTGGATTTAGATGTTGAGATGGAAAAGAAGAGGGTGCAGTTTGAGGACCAAACATTCTCCAGCAGCAGTGAGATCTCCTACGCTGGGGATTCTTGTCCCGAACTGCAGCTCCACATCCTGGTGAGTGCAAGGAGAAAGCGAGTTCTACGCTGTGGGCGCCCACCCAAGCAGCAGCTAAAATTGGGGGGAGGGACACCGTGGTGGAAATCCCCCAAGTCATAAACGTTGGCCTGAGAGCACCATCTTTGCTGCAAAGTCAAAGTGCATCAAGGATAGATCTGTCACTAGCTGAACCACGCCTCCATGTCTAGAAGCAATCTACCTGTTAGTTTCAAATGTTGGGGACAATCAGCAGGGAAGGGCTACCTGTATTTGAGCTTCCCAGTGCTATCTGCCTGGAGAATGTTCCGTGGGGTCTGATCTGTAGTTTAGGTTAGCAGAAGCGCCGTAGGCAGGTTCATTTTTTAAAAAATGATTTTTATTAACTTTCAATTTAACAATTTAACAATCACATCATTATTTTCCACTTTACTCTCTGGCTCCCTAGAGCCTATTGACTTCCTTCCCTCCCATCTCTTGGCTTTTAAAATTAACCTTTATGTCCAGCATTTTATACATTTTTCAAATCCGATTAATTTCATAACAAAATACCTCAAAATTTAAATAAGTATAAAAAGGGAGGAAAAAAAGGGATAAATAAGTATAAAAAGGGAGCTTACAATGTTTTTCCAAATATCATATAAATTTACTCCAGTCCTTTTGGAATACTTGATCTTGCTGGTTTCAGATTTTTCCCGTCAGTTTTTCCAATTCTGCAAAGTCCATCATCTTAATCTGCCACTCTTCTTTCATTGGTACCTTCTTGTTGTTTCCATTTTGGGGCTGAAAGAGTTCTTGCTGCTGTTGTTGCATACATAAACAATATTTTATCTTCTCTATCTTCTCTTAGTATCTCTTCACCTACTATACCCAATAAAAAGGCTTCTGGTTTTTTAACAAAAGTGTTTTTAAACAATTTTTTTAACTCATTATATATCATTTCCCAGAAAGCCTTTGCTTCTTTACAAGTCCACCACATATGGTAAAAGATACCTTCCTTTTCTTTACATTTCCAACATTCATTAGTTCTTGTCCTATATATTTTGGCAAGTTTTGATGGTGTTAGATACCATCTATACATCATTTTCATGACATTTTCTTTAAGTGCACTGCATGCAGAGAAATCTCAATTCAGAACCATGTGGACTGGCACCTTGTTTTTAGTTTTAAATGAAGAGCTGTATATTGTGTGCTCTGTTGGAATGAGGGGGGAAAGTTAATTCATTTGATGTTCAAAGGTAAACCTGCCTAATTTGCAGATTCCGAAACAGTATTTGGACTGCAACAAAGACATCCTTTAAAAACCACACTTCTCGAAATCTTGCGATGCACTTTTCGGGCTAAGTATTGTTTACAAAAATGCATGCACTAGGGTAAAGTGTGCCTAACAGGCATGTATTAGTGAAAACAACATATGGAAATGGGGGGGGGGAGGGAATGCAAAATTGTGTAGAGTTGTGCGCAAACTTGCATACAAAAATGAGTGTGTTCAGAGAAATTCGCACTATAAAATGCTGAAGAATTTGGAAATTGCAAAGTGAGAGAAACCAAAAACCGATAGGTTCACCCATCCCTCGTGCTTTGATGATTAAAAAGAGCTGCGTCTTGAGCTTGACCAGAGCAGGAATAAAACTAGAAAGCTGTGTTCAGCTGGGTCGGACTATTTGATCATAGGAACAAAGGAAGTGTCCACTCGTGTCTCATGCCAGTCAAGCAAAAAGGCAAATTAAAGGCACATTTCCAGCCAGGAAAATGGACTCAGTGAGGATGCCAAGCTGAGCTCGTGAGAGGTGTGGTCTGAGGAGAGAGGGTGTGGTTAAGGAGGAGGTGTGGTTTTGGGGAGAGTCCCGGGGGCCGGATGGAGAGATCTGGAGGACCGCATTCAGCCCTTGGGCCTGATGTTCCCCACCCTTGCCCGGCTTGCTTGCAAACTCATCTGTCCCTTTTTCAACTTCAATATCAGCCCTGCACTGATGACTGCTACTCCGACATTACTCTCTGCCTCACTTACGAGCTTCATGACCCTGACGGAAAAGTCCTGGACCACCCCAAGCCTATGCTTGATATGTATCAGAAACCTGAAGTGGATTTCCAGGTAACAAGATATAAATAATGTTTTTTTAGGGGACTTAACTTTGTCTAAGGGACACGGGTGGCGCTGTGGGTTAAACCACAGAGCCTAGGACTTGCCGATCAGAAGGTCGGCGGTTTGAATCCCCGCGACAGGGTGAGCTCCCGTTGCTCGGTCCCAGCTCCTGCCAACCTAGCAGTTCGAAAGCACATCAAAGTGTAAGTAGATAAATAGCTACTGCTCCAGCGGGAAGGTAAACGGCGTTTCCGTGCGCTGCTCTGGTTCGCCAGAAGCAGCTTAGTCCTGCTGGCCACATGACCCGGAAGCTGTCTGCGGACAAACGCCGGCTCCCTCGGCCAGTAAAGCGAGATGAGCGCCGCAACCCCAGAGTTGGTCATGACTGGACCTAATGGTCAGAGATTCCTTTACCTTTAACTTTGTCTAATCTTTATACTGCAAACTGCCCTGTGAGCTTTGGATGAAGGGTGGTATAATAAAAATAATAATAATAATAAAAAAAAAAATCTGTTAATTTGTGGTAGAGTGCCCAAGAGTGCTTCTGTGTGGTGTTGAAGCTTAAACTGAGGACTCAGCTACACTGCGAATAAAACATTTTAGGTGTTGTAAAGTGCATTATACAAATGTGACACTAGATGGCGATGATGAGCTACGGCAAATTCAATGTATTTTTCCAAACATTTTTTTTAAAAAAAAGGATTTTCACAACTTTTTTATAGATTCCACCAGAGAAAGGCACCTGGAAAGGTGTGTAATGTGGTCCCACTTACAGTTTTCTGGCTGCTGTTTGAGTTGTCTGAGCTCTGACCAAATATTATGGGAGGAGCTTGCATAGAAACCAAACTGCTGTCAAAAGTGTACTTCCCAACCAATAGAACCCAAGTCCAAAGTAGACACCACTGTTTTCCATATGCAATATTAAGGAGTTCAAAAAAACCAGATAACAAAACTAGGTATCTGATGCCAGCGTATCTGTCCATTGATATATGAATACTCTGGGCTCCAGCACCAAATGGAATGCAAAGCAATTAGTTCACTGGGTTCATGTTATTATTATTTGTTTGTTTCGTAAAATTTAAACACTGCTTGATTTCAAAAAACAGACAAACCTCAGAGGTTTATGAAAAGATCAAACAATAAAATCAAGAAAAAACAACAGCCATAGTTTAAAAGTTTAAATACTAAAACAGATTAAAATTGCCTCAACGTTCTAAGCATCTGGCTAGGCTTGCCAAAACAAAAATGTCACCATTTCTCAGAATGGCCTACTTTGCAGGACTGTTGTGAGTCTGGAAATGTGAGATGACGTGGGGTTGTCAGCCAACCAATTTCTACACAAAGTAGACCTAAGTGAGTTACGGCCATTAATTTCAGAGGGTCTACTCTGAGAAGGACTAACATGGGCCATTCCCATTCTCCTTTTGGGAAGGGTTGAGTTGCTTGGATTCTGGCTGGCTTCAAGAGTTTCCACAGTGATAAAGATGATAATGATATAATTTTCTTGTCCCTTTGACTCCCGACATCCCTGCCAGCTGCCAGTCGTGGAAGACTGTGGTGACAAGTCCGTCTGCACACCTCGCTTGAGCTTAGCTGTTGAAATGGAGTGAGTCTTCTGAATGAGTTTTTATTTTTGTAATGTGCTTTTGGCCATCAGATCGGGAAGGAAAACCCCATTTTGGGCCACATTCACACCATCCACTCTGTCGCAGGAACTCCCCCCCCCCCAAATCATTCAGTTTGTACAAACTACACACACACGACATACACTACGCTTCTGTTATAAATTCATAGAAAATCAACCATACATCGGATCTGCACCGTTCCACTTTTATTTTACTCCATGAAGGAAGGACTACAAAATGGGGAAGGTGTGATACAGGGTAGCCATAATCCCTTGAGCATACCAGCACATACACAGGAGCCCTGCCCAGTTGCTATGCCAACCCTGATGGTCCTAGGCAGAAGACCATCAAGGTCACAAAGAACTTTTTGTGATGTATCAATGATGTAGTTGTGATGCAGTTTTAGGGGTGCAGTTTGGGGGATTAGTAACTAATAAAAATTGGGGTCTTCTTTTGCTCTGGATTTCCATCTTGCTTCATCTTGTTGTGGGTGGGAGTCCTGTCGCGACAGTTTCCAGTAAAGGCCAAGCCTACAGGCTGCTGTTTTGCTCCAAATTGTCCTGTTTGGTGTCTTTGTTTTTTGTCCGAGGGAGCCCTCGGATTCCTCCGTTAACAACTCAAAGCGCTATATTACCACTAGTCATGGCTTCTTCCCCCAAAGAATTGTGGGAGTCGTAGTTTGTTGAGGGCGTTCAGAGTTCTTAGGAGCCCCACGTTCCCCCCACAGGGATACATTTCCCAGAGTGGTTCAGCAGTCAATCCCTCTTCACAGGGAACTCTGGGAATTGTAGTTCTGGGAGGGGAATAGGGGCCTCCTAACTACTCCCTTTACAAACTACAGCTCCCAGAATTCTTGGGGGGAGGGCGCCATAACAACTTAAAGTGGTATCAAAGTGCTTTTCATAGATTGTGTAACTGGCCTGAGCGACCCACCCCACTTAGAACAGGGAGAAGTAAAATCCATTCACTGAGCCTATGCTGTTGAGGCAGCGCATAAATTTAACCAGAAATGTCCCTTTCCAGACATACTTTTTATTGTGCATTCATGATGATTTGGGCTCATGATGGTATCATGGTGGTTATGAGTGATCCCACTTTCGCTACCATTTGTGGATATAATAATAATAATAAATTCTATTTATACCCCGCCTTCCCTGGCCAGAGCCAGGCTCAGGGCGGCTATCACCAATAAAATCACAGTAAAAACATAATGGGGGGACGGAGGAACCAATTTAAAATACAGTTAAAATGTAATTTTTAAAATGCAGCCTCATTTTTAAAAGTAACAGGTAGACCAAGACCATAAGGGGAGGGAAACATAAGGGTCAGACTGAGTCCAAACCAAAGGCCAGGCGGAACAGCTCTGTCTTGCAGGCCCTGCAGAAAGATGTCAAGTCCCGCAGGGCCCTAGTCTCGTGACAGAGCGTTCCACCAAGTCGGGGCCAGTACTGAAAAGGCCCTGGCCCTAGTTGAGACCAATCTAACCACTTTGCGACCTGGGACCTCCAAAATGTTGTCATTTGTGGACCTTAAGGTCCTCCGCGGGGCATACCAGGAGAGGCGGTCCCGTACGTCGTGATCTGGGCTGTCTGACAAAAGCTTCAGTTTTTAAGATGTCACAAGACCTTGTGCTGTTTTTACAGTGTCTGCGGGTCTTGAAATACTATCTCTTTTTTCATTACAGGAAGGAACTGGTGGTTGGCTCCACCAAGGAACTGGCAATGAAAATCTATCTGTCCAACAGCGGCGACAACTCCCACATGACGTCTCTGGTTGTGCAGTACCCTTCAAACCTCCATTATAAAAATGTCCAAGAGGTCATGTCTTTCTTTGAACTTTCCCAGTGTTTAACTGGTCTTCTTTACCCCAATCTGGGCAGGTAGGGGGGCTATAGCACATTGGCAGAACACCTGCTCTGCGTGCCTAAGGCTCCAGCCTCTCTACGTAGGGCTGGGATATGACTCCGTGCTGGGAAGCCTGAAGAGCCTCTGCCAGTCAGTGCAGACAGTACTGAGCTATATGACCAAGGGTCTCACACGGGAAAAGGTATATTCAGAATCACGAGGACAGGTATCTCAATTTCTTTTGCGCCCAGAAAGTCCCAGGCTCAGTTCCCAGTATCTCCAGGTATGAAACATAGATGGACAAATAGACTGACTCAGTATAATGCAGCTTTCTACTGAATTCAGAACCATGATGACTGGAATCTTGTTTTCTTTTTAGTGGGGGGGAGGAGCCACAGCTCAGTGGTATAGCATTTATTTTGCATGTAAAAGGTCCCAATTCTAACACCCGGCATTTTCAGTTAAACTGATGGGAAAGGCCCTTTCTCTGCCAGACCCCCTAGAAAGCTGGTGGTGGTCAGAACAGATAGCTGAAGGGTCTGACGTGGTATAAGGCAATGTCTCGGGTCCCTAGCTATTTCCTCAGGTGCACGCTGTATCAAAGGAGGTTTCTGGGACATTCTGCATTGAAGAAAGATTCCTATTCTGCCCCACCTCCCATGTCTCAACAGATTTCCTCTTCCGTCATCCACTGTGATGCACCTCAGCCAGTCTCAGTTTTATTCTCATCTCTGCGCTGCAAGGTTGGACATCCGATCTTCAAGAAATCTACCGTGAGTTCAATTTGTGCAGGCATTCAGCTGCTCCCTAGACTTCTGCTTGTTGCCTTTGACACCCATTCTCTGCCAGCCATTGGCTGGGCTGCTGCATGACATCATGGAATGTTTGCCGAACATTCCAGCTGCTCAGACAGTCACGAGAATATTGATATATGCAGCACCCACAGCGCTTTCTCAGAATGCCAGATGTGCCAGTCGGTTTGGCCACCAATGCGAGAGTCAAACCAAACAGCTGTTTTAAAGGCTGCCCAACAAAGCTTAAATGTGGAAGGACGAGTGCAGGGTATGATTATTTTGCTTAAATACTCATTATCTAGTTACAGGGTAAAGGTAAAGGGACCCCTGACCATTAGGTCCAGTCGTGGCTGACTCTGGGGTTGCGGTGCTCATCTCGCTTTACTGGCCGAGGGAGCCGGTGTACAGCTTCCGGGTCATGTGGCCAGCATGACTAAGCTGCTTCTGGCAAACCAGAGCAGCGCACGGAAATGCCGTTTACTTTCCCGCCGGAGCGGTACCTATTTATCTACTTGCACTTTGATATGCTTTTGAACTGCTAGGTTGGCAGGAGCAGGGACCGAGCAACGGGAGCTCACCCCATCGCGGGGATTCGAACCGCCGACCTTCTGATCGGCAAGTCCTAGGCTCTGTGGTTTAACCCACAGCGCCACCCGCGTCCCTAGTTACAGGATAAATTGACATAAATCTGATATCAGGAATCACAAGACAGAGAAACCTGTAGGAGAACACTTCAATCTCCCAGGACATTCTATACAAGATCTCAAAGTAGCTGTCTTATTACAAAATAATTTCAGAAATAGACTGGAAATAGAAGTTGCTGAATTGCTACTTATTACCAAACTTAAAACCATGGGGAGATCTGGTCTGAATAGAGACATTGGATTCTTATCTCATTATACATGATAAGCTGTTTTTAGCCATCTCACTCCTTGCTTTTTCCTGTAAGACCAATTGCAGTCGTTAACAGTCGTCAATGGGTTTACCACACCTATCAGCCAATCACCCATTTCCACTTTTCTGAGTAATACCCCTCCCCACCCTCTCACTATATATAAGGGTCTGGTGACTTCTGTTTCAGTGTACAGTGGATGCTCGGGTTGCGAACATGATCCGTGCGGGATACATGTTCGCAACCCATGTCTGCGCGTCTTGCAATTCCCGCGGGTTGCAATTTGGCGCTTCTGCGCATGCGCAAAGCGCGATTTAGTGCTTATACGCATGTGCGACTGCCGAAACCCAGAAGTAACCCGTTACAGTACTTCCAGGTTTCAGTGGTCCGTAACCCGAAAAAACGCAACCTGAAGCAGCTGTAACCCGAGGTATGACTGTATCTGAAGAAGCTCATGCCAATAACAAACTTAGTTGGTCTCTAAGGTGCTACTGGAAAACTTTTTTTACTCATTATCTAATTCTTGCTTTCTCTCTACTTTCATTTGCTGCACAGGCAAATTTTTCAGTGACCTGGCAACTAGATGGGAAAAAATTCCCCACAGAATCTGCTAACTTCATGCTTAACGTTACCAAGTAAGTGGTCAGTCTCTGCTGAAAACTATTGACTCGAACAGGGCAAATGATCATGTTCAGCGCATTACTTCTTTATGCCTGGTTTTTTATTAACGTGCATTGCCAAAGTAGATTGGGGTGAGTGGGTGAGCTAGAATCTCCAGAGGCCAGTAATTAGGTTGGAGAAGGCTGTTTTAGAGTCATCAGGTACTACAGAAAGCTAACAGTCCTGTTCTGGGGAAAGAGGTGGGATATAAATGAATAATACAGCTCATCTGTTTGATTTTCACAGTGCCAACAAAAACAGCACAGCCCTGAGAGAAGACCGTTCCCTGGGTGTGAAATATGCCATGAACGCTATCCTTACCAGGTCGAGTCTTCAGGATTAGCCAAAACCAGAATGTCTCTTTGGACACAAACAAATGAGCAGGACTTGGGCTATGCTTAATTTTTTAAAGCTATTTTTGATTTTGATCCTCTTTTGAATGTTGTGGTCTAAACCACTGAGCCTCTTGGGCTTGCTGATCGGAAGGTTGGCGGTTTGAATCCCCGCGACGGGGTGAGCTCCCGTTGCTCTGTCCCAGCTCCTGCCAGTCTAGCAGTTTGAAAACACGCCAGTGCAAGTAGATAAATAGGTACCGCTGCTGCGGGAAGGTAAACAGCATTTCCGTGCGCTCTGGCACTCATCACAGTCCTCCGTGCACCGGAAAACTGTCTGTGGACAAACGCCGGCTCCCTCGGCCTGAAAGTAGAGGAGTGCTGCAACCCCATAATCACCTGACTGGACTTAAACATCCAGGGGTCCTTTAACTTAAACACGTTTTCAATTGATAATTTTAAGGTTTTATTTTCTGCTTTTCCAAATGTTAGAGGGTTGTTTCTCCCCTCCCTTCAAGCTGTATATAGATTGTGTTAAATAAAATAAAAAGTAGTAAAAATAACTCCCAGCAGCCTGGCCAGTGACAAGTCAGGAGTCGAACATCTGGAGGATGCCACCATAAACACTTGGTATCCTAGAAAAGCCTCAGGGGGGGGCAGATCCAAATAGACCCAAGGAAGACCAAGGTGGCGTGAATGCAAGGAAGTGTGTGGGCAACACCCAAATTCCCTCTGCTCCTTGTGCGCTGCTGATGCTTTGTTTTGCAATGATCAAACAGCTGTCCAATTAATTTATTTTAAAAATGTTTGTCCACAGGCAGCTTCCAAATGTGTATGCGAGCCTGGATGAAAGATCCTCCCACAGCACCCAATTCACCTTTAATGTAGGTACAAAGCCGCTGTACTCTTCCTCTCATCCCTAAGGTTCACTGTTACCTGATGTCGGTGTTTTATATTTAAAAATATAAAAATCTTTGCAGATCACAGGGAACCAATTTGGGGCACAGCTTGAGTTGCGGATCTGGGTCCCTCACAGCATAGACAACCGCCAGATTGCAAGCATAAAGAACGTGGCAGGGGTGCAGGTAAGTTTTCTGGTTTCCTCCCACTTAAAAAAACAAACAAACAAGCACGTGTGAGTATAGCTATAAAGATATGGAGCTGCTGGGATGATAGCGCAGTGCCAGCATCTGCCCCACTGCCTCTTGAGGGGGCATTCCCCATCCACTGGTGGCTGGTTGCTCATTCGGGCTGCTAAGACAGAGAAGGCAGGGAGCCCAAACGGGGAGTGGAGTCAGAGCCAGCAAAAGCCAACTAATTCTAGCCCATATTTTTCGCTCCATAAGACGCACCTAGTTTTTAGAGGAGGAAAACAAGGGAAAAAATATTCTGAAAGAAACAGTGGATGTATGATTTTTGTGGTTCATGCTGTGGCCACAGACATGTGATTTGATGGTGAGTTTGGGGTAGCCCAATGCAAAAATCCTGAGGATCCATGGCTTTTACCTTCCCCCTCCCAGGCAGCCTCCTTTATCTCTAACATCCCTTATCTCTCTCCCTGATCCCTTGCCGATCAGCTGTTTCTTTTCAACACTCCCTTCCCTCTTGTTTGCCTTAGTGGCTTTTCCTCAGCTCCTTTTCTTCTAATTTCTCTCCCTGTTGCTTTAGTCTTCCTGTTTCCCCCCTTAGCAAGTTTGCTGTCTTTACCTACCAGGCAGCCTCCTTTATCTCTAACGTCCCTTATCTCTCTCCCCGATCAGCGGCTTTGTTTCAACACCCACTTCCCTCTTTCAAAAAAGAAAAAAAAAAAGAAAAAAGGATTATCTGCTTTTTGCCCCTGGGCAATTCAGCTCCAGGGACCACACATTCGCTCCATAAGACACAGACATTTCCCCTTACATTTTAGGAAGAAAAACGTGCGTCTCATGGAGCGAAAAATACGGTAGGTTGCCAGCTTCCATGCCATTGGTTGTAAGAAGGCAGGCTGAGGTTGGGGGAGCAGTTTGTGATTCCCCCAATGGACCATCCTGCACAGCTGTAGCTCACCACCACCCTTCAGCCCAACAGGTGTGTGTGGGAACCTCTGGCCCTCCAGATGTTGCTGAGCTACAACATCAGTCCAACCAGCATGACTAGTGGCTAAGGATCATGGGACTTGTAGAACAGCACCTTTTCTGTAGCCTGGGGATAAAGTAAAACCTGGCTAGACTGACGTGGTTCATTTATGCGACCTCTGGGTTTATAGGCTGGGGCGGGGCAGGTAGAGAGGAGAGCCAATGAACCTCAAGGGTCCTACTAAAGAGACATGGGTGTGGTACAATTTATAGTAGACAAACTGTATAGTTCCAACCATTACAAAAATACAGTCATAAAAAATATACGTACATACATACAAGTTGGACGCCATATAAATCTTTACCAATATAAAACAGTGCTCTTAACAGGTTTAATACTGTGAAAGTTAAACTAGCTACAGTCTGCGTGTTATTTTTTTTAAAGGAACTATAACATTGAAGGATAAAATCCTGCAAGATTTTTTTAAAAAAGATTTAGAATAAAGGCTTTAATTAAAGATGCATGGACCTAAATTCTGAATTAAATGTTTTTGAACTGAAAGCAATTTGGTGGAGGGGAGGTGTAAATTAGGCTGAAATCTATTAGACAAAACACAAACCAATTATTTTGAAGATCCATTGCAATTGACCAAAGGTGAAACTAAAAGTTGAGAGGAAAAACGCCTTATCTTTTATTATATACATAAATCATAAGAAATACCTGCGTGCTTACAATAGCACCCGAAAGTTTCACCATTCGACAACCACAAGGCTCGGTTTCGTCACTGAAAGAAACTGCTTGTGTTCAGCAAATCTGTGGCAGACTTGAAGCTGAGAACCTCCTCACAGAACAGCTTGAGCTGCTTCTGTGCTTGTTTCAAGGAGGAAGTTGTTGGCTTCCTCTTGTAAGACACCTCTTTCAGAAGTTTGTCTGCTAAATAGTGAAGCCACAAGACGTTGCTGTGGGGGAAGTAGTCCGCCCAGCTATTTGCGTTCTCCTCTCTCATCTGCCTGTAAATGTCAAACTGATAGTCACCTCTGCCTTGGAAGATCTCCTCATCAGTGGAGAGGTCACAGTACACGGTTAACCCATCCCTCTCCAGCCTGGAGAAGGTGTAGTCAATAATGTTGACAAGGATGCCATGGGTGGGGAGAGTGTGGGTCTCCCCATTCAATCTAAAGCTCACCTTCTTTAAGGTGGTTTTCTTCACCAGCACATTGCCCCAGTGGAGATCTCGGTGCTCAAAGTGCAAAGCTTCCTCAGCCACGGCCAGCGAAGCTGTGACTTGGTGCAAGATGCTCTTGGAGGCCAGCACAGAGTTCAGCTGCCGGTTCTGCATGTATTCCAGGTCCATGCCTCCATACTCAAACTCCAAGACCACAAAGAGCTGCCGGTCTCCAAAGAAGTCTGGCCGGTCGTTTTCAGACACTCTCAGCCTGTGGTATTCATCCCAGGCAGCCAGGAGATGGTCAGGGTAGCTGCCCTGGACACAGTGAATGGAATGCAAGCTGATAAACCCAGACGTTTGGTGAACCTCCTCATCTGCCAAAAGGCTGAGCTCTTTTGAAATGATGATCTCGGGTAAGATCTCACCGAAGGTCTTTTGAGGTTCTCCATTGACTTGGTCGCTCCCTTCAATGGGGATTATTTTTAAAGCTGTGAGACCCCTTTCACCCTCTGTCCTGAAAACCTCCCCAAAAACACCTTCTCCAATTTTCTCACACTTCTGCATCTTATCGGGGGTGATGCATTCCTCAAAGGAGATTGGGCCGTTCTGATGGCATTCCCTGTAGACTTTTTCCTCATCCGTTAGAACCATCTCTGACATGGCAGAAGAGGTCATGGACGACAGCAGAACCATAGAGGAGGAAGGGGATATAGAGTAGCTCAGTTTTTGAGTGAAGGGGGTCTTGGGAGTCTCCGTCACGGAAGGAATAGAAGCATTGGCAATGCTGCCGCTTAAGCTTTCCACCTCGGACAGGATGATCTTTTTCTTGTGGAGAGAAAAAGAAGCCCGGATTCTGCGCCACAAGCTGGAATTCTTGAATGAGCACTCTGGAGACAGAATTGACGGGGAAAGATAGTCTTCCGTTTTGTTGCATTTCAAGCGTTCCTGAAGGAGGGAAGGATCAGCCTGCCTTTTCCGCCCCAAGTGCCTCTTCTGCCTTGCTTTCTCAAGCTTCCCTCGTTGTCCCCATCGACTGATACTGAATCCACTGATGCAGGCTTTTCGACCAGTGCCTACGGTGCTACAGGTGGGGACCAACTTTCTGCTGGTGTCAGATAGGCCACAAAGAGAATCTGACTGCAAAGTATGTTGTTTTTTCCAAGAAAGCTGGACTACTGCTTGTTTTTTGGTGGACTGACTAGCCAACCAGTTTGGCACCACCCGACTGTCCAGGAGCACAGTGGGCTGAAGCTGGGGGCTACTATAGTCTTTTATGTTATCATTCCTTTCTTCCGAGACCGCTCCGTTCAGCTCACCAACTGCCTTTGGAGAACTGGTGCATGCTTGAACTGAGACACGCTGCCTCCTGTTAGCAAGAGGCGCTGCATCTTTTGGCAAGCAGAGGTAAATCTTGTCATCATGCAAATTGGCTTGTAGCTGGAAAACACCCGAAAGAGGCTCTTTTGGTGACACTGGGAGGCTCTGGCCATGATCTGCACCCGGGCTTTGACTGGGGCTCACCACATAACACCCCGGCGAGATTGTGAGCCCTTCCCTGTTTGGCAAAGATGCTCCCGTCTCGCTGCAGGAATTGCAAGACTGCAAGGCAGAGCTGCTTTTGAACAGTGGATGGGGTGAGCTGCTGCAGTGCGGCTGAAATAACGTCACGGGCAGAGGTTCAGCCTGGGAATCCTCGTGCACAGACCTCTGCTGTAGACTGGGGACATCCTCCAGGGTGAAGAGCTCCAAGCTGCCTCCCATCTCCCTGGCATCCCCATCCATCTTCATTGAGCTCAGCTCAGAGAGGCCATCGCCGCCGCCACGACAGCAGTCCTTTCGCAACACTTCCTGCAGATCGTCGGGATGGAAGCAGCAGGCGTAAGAGGCAGGGCTGCTGCTCCGCAGGACTCTCTCCTCGCCTCCCTCCTCCTCCAAATCCCTTTTCGCCAGCCACGGCAGCTCGGGGGTGCTTGACAGCAACGGGAACTGTATACTCAGCCCTCTCTGGACAGGCTTCCGGCAGCGCTGAGTGACGTTCCTGCGCAGCGGGGTGGGGGGCACAAAGGCGCTGGCAGCAGCAGGCCGGTCCCCGAGCTCTCCTTGCGGGGCCTTGTTCTCCTTGGCCCCCTTCCCCTTTTTCTTGGCCCTGCCCTTCCTGCTGGGGGGCTTTTTGCGCAGCCGGGCCTTCCTGGTGGGGGGCAGGAAATCGGAGTCTTCGGAGGAGGAAGCGGGGGCAGCAGGGGCCTTTTGGACAGACTTGGGTGGCAGGTAACTCAGGTCTCCGAAGGAGGAAGAGGCAGCTGCCTCTTCGAAGGACAGGGAGGAGGAGCAGCTGCTGCTGAAGAGGCGCTTGCGGTCCACCGGGGGCGAGATCCAGGGGGCGGGAGGGGGCAGCCGCCTCAGCCCAGCCCGGCGAGCGGCAGCAGCGGAGGCCGCGCCCGGCCCGCCTCGGCCTAGTCCCCCCCGCAGCCCCGAGTACGTCCTCAGCAGCCGGGCCCGAGGCTGCTCCATGCGAGCGGAACCAGGAGGCCCAGCCCGAGCGCCCCTCACCCCACACGGGAAGTGGTCGGCCGGAAGCGGGCGAGGGGGCGGGACCCTCGAGGGGCGGGTTCCTTCTCCTTCGCTAGGCTACGGAGCGGAGTTCGGCGCGCCCGCCACCATTTCAAAGCCAGCTCTCGCGAGAACCCCGGCGGAACTTCCCTTAAAGCTGCCTTTGCGAGAGGCTTCCGCGGCCACCGTAGCCAATCAGGAGCGGCGGCGCGCGGCCCAAGCTCTCGCAAGATTTTCGGGGAGAGGTGGGGTTTGCTCCTTTCCATTACTGTCTGGCCTTTCCCGTCTCTATGGTACGGAGCGCCGCCCCGCGCTTCTTTCCTCTTTGACGGCCCCTAGAGGAAAGGGGAATAGGGGCGACGCTCTACACCTTAGCGTCCTGTTTGGGTTCTTGCTCGCCATTTGAGGGGTCAGGCTGCGGAAAGCTGCGTTCAGTTGAGGGTGTGTGGCGGGATTATTCTTTCTGCTCCAGATAAATATAAATATAAATATAAAATATAAATGTATTATAAATATATAATGGGTGGTATGTACTTTTATGTACAGAACCATTGAAATTAATAGACGTTGTCCATTCATTTTTATGGGTCAACTCCTGAGTATAACTAACGCTGAAAAAATAAAATATTTCTTTTCCGTTTATTTCCTTTATATTCTTAATATTCAGGATTTCAAAGCAGTACGCATAAACTTCAAAGAAAAACCGTACACAACAAAAAATACGAATGCATCGTGAGAACAGAAAGCCACCTTAGAATGCCTGTTGAAACGTTTATATCCAGCTGCCTTTGCATCCTGACTAATGTTTCCCCCGTGAATTCCGCCCCCCTCAGGATTGCTTTGCACAGTGTCATTTTTAAATTGCTGGTACTAAAATGAATTCCAAACGCAGCAATCTGCAATAGGTGGCGCATTTAAGAACATTGTATTTTAATATTTTTTTGGAAGCCGCCCAGAGTGGCTGGGGAAACCCAGCCAGATGGGCGGGGTATAAATACATTATTATTATTATTAAATAGTTAATGCCCTTTGAAAGGATACATTTGAAAATTGCTAATAATTAGAAATAAAGTTTCTCATTACCTGCCTCCCCAGAGCTCACCATAAACTATATGGTTGAGCATTGTATCAGCTGTTTATCATTGTACTGTTCAAATAAACATGTAATTAACCAAGTAATTAAAGCCAGGCTGCCGAGGTCCCTGGTGTACTGTAAGACGAGCACCAGCAGCTGGAACTTTTACCATCTGCTAACTTTCTTTCTCCTCTGTACAAACGTATTTAAGTCAATATGTGTTGTTGGTGGTGGATTTTTTTATTATTATTTTTTGTAATGCCAAATTTATTCTGTTTGCCAAATTGTTGTTTTTTGTTCAATTTGACCTCCTTGGTCTGTTTTGTAAACTGCCTTCTTCCCCCCCCCCATCCAAATTGATTGTATTTCTATAAGAGGTGGATGTTTGTTGTCCCCAGTTTATTATTACTGGCAAGAGGTACTGCTAGAATCAGCCCTACACTTGTAACAGGGGCATAAGAATTCTGGACTACAGGGTAGCAATAAAACACTTTTTTAAAAATGCTTTTTGGTGGAGAGGGCTTGTGTTCCTATCTATGGGCCCTTTGAGGATTAAGACAAATTCATGGCGGATCAGGCTTTCAGTTGGCCACAGGCTATGATGCCCACCTCCACTGTCAGATTCAGACCAGCTATCCCTATGTTCCAGGGGCATCCCTGATTTAGAGAAGCTGTTCTGGTTTCTGATCCCACTTTTCCTTAGGATGTCCCTGTTTTCAGTGGAGGGTATGGAGTTACCCGATCCCCAATCTGTCTGAAGGCAATCCTGTATAGGGAAGTTTTTTTTAATGTTAAATGTTTTTATTATGTTTTCATATATATTGGAAGCTGCGCAGAGTGGCTGGGGCAACCCAGTCAGATGTTTGGGGTATAAATAGTAAAATAATCATTATGGAATGGGGCGTCCCTATTTTCATCGGAGAAATGTTGGAGGGTTTGCAGATTCAGTATGCCTTTCAATACCAGTGTGAAAATAGGATGCTGGCATCAGGCTCTCACTGATGCAGCAACAGGTTCCACCTTAAGTCCTTTAATTTCAGTGGGTCTTCTCTGAGTAGGATTAACATTGGGTACAAGCCAAGGTTATTATTTTAAAAGAGGCAACAGTATACGATCAGAAATCTGTACGACTTTAATACTGCACACACTCTATACATATAAAGCACACTCAAACATTGTTTCCCTCAAAGGATTACCCTTCACAGAGTTGCAGCTCTTAACAAACTCCAGTTCCCAGAATTCTTTTAGATAAGGAATGTGTTTAAAGGTGTTTTGTGTACATGGCCTAAGTGCTATGAGTTGTATCAAATTAAGTGTTCTGAAATTAGTGCTGAAATTAGACCATGCCCATTCATTTCCGTGTTGCTTACTCTGAGTATGACCAACATTGGACACAACCCTGTTTCATTCATTTTTTTCTCCTCTTTCATCAGAATACCACTGTGTGCAAAATGGACCTTGGACGCACAGACTCGAAGGTAAAAATAGGGCTGTGGAGGGAGGAAGCATGTTTGCTGATCATACTCCTGCCCTTTTGCCTCTCAAGAAGGCAGCTTACAAGAAATCCATACAGTACAAAAGTTGGTGGGGTGGGGGGAGACAGAGAAATTAAACAGGAGTGCAAAAACCAAATAACCAGGAGTTTTAGTTTTTTCAAAGCCAAATGTAATTAATAGGCTGCTTCTGTTACCAGGAAAAGGCCCATTGCAATTTGTTGCCAGAGAAATGGTGCCTTTTGATGGCCCAACTCCCCAAGTTCGTTACCGGTCAGAGATTAATGAGCTGAGGCAGAAATCAAGTGAAAGCAAAGCTGATTTTTTAACTACTGTATCCGTTGCAACAGAGTCCCACTCCCCTTTTGTCAGGAGGTGAAGGACCCAGAACTAAGTAAAAACAACTCCTTTTAAAAGTTTGCATTTTGGCATGGAGAAGGACCTCCCCTTCTGCAGGTCATCTGGTTACATCACATACTAGGTGGAGTCAGGCAAACCGGGGTGTCACATTCCTGAATAATAGCTTGTTTTCACACAGTTCCAGAAAGTTTACACAAAGTATTGACATTGGAAATAGAATTTGTGAATCCAGGATTCTCTAAAACAGATCCTTCAGTGAAGGTGGAGTTGCATTGTGCACAATTATTGTCTCACTTCCGCTCTGTTTTGAAATACAACTGTGCTGTTTCTCTGTCAGGACAGTGAGGAAGTTGGATACCAGCTCGTGAGTTGTACCATCACATCAGAGAAGGAGGACGTGGTTGTGACGGCAGAGCTACCTTTAGCCAATTCCTTACAGGTACATGTTGCGGGGAGAGATTCTTTTCCAGGGGCAAAGATCCACCACTGATTAGATCAGGGGAGAGGAATGTCTGGCCATCGGGCCAAACTTGGCCTGACAGAGGTTCAGAATGGACCGGTGAGGCTGTTTCCCCCTAAACCCCACAGCCAGCATCATATGTGATGTCAGGCATGACTGGGAGCCTCAAAGTGCACTCCTGGTTGTGCTTTGGCAAGAGAAAACAGGCTTTGGCTGTTCAGCCCAAAGCCTGCTAGACCGACTGCATGAGTTCTCTGCAGGGAGCGCAATTGTGAAGCCTGGGGAAAAAACTGGTGAGTGCTTTGACATCCTCAGGTGCTTTGACGTCCCGACTTTGGGATTTCAAAGTGCCCAGTCCCTTGATGTAATTGTGGCATCAGGTGATCAACAGGTAGGTGGCCCTGTCCTCCTTACAAATTTGACCCAAGAGGCTAGAATCTGGTCCGCGTAGCCTTAATAATCCCCTCTCTGCACCATGGAGAAACTTTGAAATTTAGAAAGCTGCTTTGTGTTGAATCAGATCCTTGATCTATCTTTGTCTACACCCGGTGTGGGAACTTCTGACCCCTGAACTGCTGCAGCTCCCTTCATCTCAGGCCATTGGCCATGCTTGCTGGGGCTTGAATCCCAGCTTGGGAGAAAGTCAGGATATAAATGCAGTAAATATGTAAAGAAACAGCAGAAGGGCTAAAGGTTCCTCACGCCTGGCCGATACTGGCTTTCCTCATTTAACTATTGGAATTATTATTATTAATCATTTGTACCCTGCCCATCTGGCTGGGTTCCCCAGCCACTCTGGGCAGCTTCCAACAAAAATAAAAAATACATTAAAATGTCACACTTTAAAAACTTCCCTGAACAGGCTGCCTTCAGATGTCTTCTAAATGTCAGGTAGTTGTTTATCTCTTTGACATCTGATGGGAAGGCGTTCCACAGGGCGGGCGCCACTACCGAGAAGGCCCTCTGCCTGGTTCCCTGTAGCTTTGCTTCTCACAATGAGGGAACTGCCAGAAGGCCTTCGGCGCTGGACCTCAGTGTCTGGGCAGAACGATGGGGGAAATTCCAGTTGGGTGTCGTAAACATTGCTGTTGCTTCTTCCGCTCCTTCCATTTAGGTCTTAGAAAACAGGACTGACTTGCTGGTTCGAGGGGAAATTGTTTTCGACAGGAACCTTTACGTGGGCCTGAATGCGGAAAATTACAAAACAGAGGTAACTAGCGGGAGGCAAGGCACTTCAGGCCCTTTTCCACAGGGAAGGATGAAAGGAGAACCAAAAGTGAGAAATGGGGCTTTTCTCAGTCCTTAGCACAGCAGAACCAGCCCTATCATTGGGCCCTGGGGAGCAGCTTCCCTCTGCGACTGGTTGTGGGGGGTCACGAAAGAGCAGCAAATGTTTAAAAGCATGATTTATTATCTTATGGTTGGATTTTCGCTGTGTTTTTCTACACCTACATACACACCCAGGCAGCTGTGAATGTGCAGTCCACTCACGTTTATGAGGGAGCGGAAACATTTAAACATTTAACATTTAAACATTTAACATTTAAGGTTGTAGCAGAGCGCTGAATGCCTCAAGGTCTTAGGATTGCTTCCGCTGCAAAATGCATCCTCTTCCCTTGTTTCTGTTTTGCCCCTTGTCCGTAGATCAAGGTGATCTTGCTGAAGGAGAAAGTCTTTGATTTCCTTCCCTTCCTCATCGGCAGCTCTGTGGGCGGCTTGGCGCTGCTGCTGCTAATTACCGCCGTTCTTTATAAGGTTAGTATTCCTTCCACGGAGCCGTGTTTTAAAAATAGGCTAGATCAAGTCAAATCCGATATTTACTGTCACGGTCGATGAGCAGCGTTGAAGAAGTAAAGTAACAAGCGCGTCGGATGCATTATCCAAATGACTACAGCAGGATAAAATAATAAGAGCAGCACAGAGTGAAATAAAACGGTCACCGATGTTTCAGACTCTTGTAGTCATGTCACGAGCTCCAAAGACGAAAAAGGTACATAATGTCTGGGGTCAATTCCTGGCGGGTTTTGCTTGCTGCAGCACAGTGTTTGGCCACACTGAGAGCAATAGAGGCATTTTAATCGCAGGGGAGTAAAAGGACGTAAAATGCATTGGTTGCCCTGGCAGATTTAATTAAAGGGGTTCAGTAAAGATTTTGCACAGATCTTTATACAGATCTTTATACAATACAGAAGGACTTGGGCCGCTGACTCGACCTCTCCCAGAGGCGCTCGGGCGCTTGTGCTCGTGGTAAGGGGTGGTCCAGATTGTTTTAGGATGTTGTCAGTGGGAAGATGCTGATCTCTGAGTTGCTGCTACCAGGGGGTGACTTTAATAATAATAAGAATAATAAAAATAATAATTTATTTATTCCCTGCCCATCCGGCTGAGTTTCCCCAGCTACTCTGGGCGGCTTCCAATCAAGTGTTAAAAACAACACAGCATCAAGTATTAAAAAATTCCCTAAACAGGGCTGCCTTCAGATGTCTTTTAAAGATAGGATAGCTGCTTATTTCCTTCACATCTGGTGGGAGGGTGTTCCACAGGGTGGGTGCCACTACCGAGAAGGCCCTCTGCCTGTTTCCCTGTAACCTCACTTCTCGCAATGAGGGAACTGCCAGAAGGCCCTCGGCACTGGACCTCAGTGTCCGGGCTGAACGATGGGGGTGGAGACGCTCCTTCAGGTATACAGGAGCGAGCATTAAGGAGGTTTGGTACAGACCACCGCAGAAGGGTTTTATACCTGGGAAGGGCTGTAGGTCAGTGTTAGAGCACCTGCTTGGCATGCAGAAGGTCTCTGGTTCAACCCCCACCATCTCCAGGCAGGACTGGGTAAGACACTGGCCTAAAACATTGGAGGGCCACTGCCAATCAGCAGAGAGACGGCATGGTACCCTCCAGATGTTGTGGGATTCTAACTCGCAGCAGTGCCAGCTACCAAGAGGATCAGGGATGCTGGGAGTTGTAGTTCAGCTGCATCTGAAGAGCACCATGTTGGCTATCGCTGGTCTAGAGAACTTTGAGCTGGGTGGGTCAGTGCCCTGACTCTGTATAAAGCCCCTTCCCATGTATATACAGGGATGAGGAGCCTGTGGCTCTGGACTCCGACTCCCATCATCCCATGACCATCAGCCCTGCTACCTGGTGCTGATGTGTGTTGGAGTCTCACAACCTCCTGAGAGCCACAGTTTCCCCTTCCCCCATCCGTGGGATTTTGTATTAGAACTCTCCCATCACGTTCTTTTACAAACATGAAAGGCGTCTATTACTATTCTCCGCCTTTAAAATTGAAACTGTTGTTGTTGTTGCTTTAAAAAAAATTTGAACACATTAGCTGGATTCCCCATTGCTTATTTCTGCTCTCTTTTCACCCCCTTCCAGTGTGGTTTTTTCAAAAGAAAGTACAAAAATAGGATTGCAGAGCAGTGCGATTCCTGAGAACGAAGTGGAGAGAGATTCTGGAATGGGACGATGGGTAACTTTCCTCAGACGCGCGAGGCACAGTCAGATTGGACCTCATCTTCTTTTTATTAATGTATTCCTTGCTGTAGGCTGAAATAAACCTTTTGCTCTAGTCTTGGGTTCCTGAAAACCACTATTATGGATTTCGGTGCACCTTTCCCCCCCCAGGGGGTACTCAAGGGCACACAGTACCTGCACCTCTCTTTTTGTTGTTAAAGGTTGTGGCACTCACTTTAACAACTTCATGGTGAGTACCGGCACCTATTTTTCTAGGGGAAAAATTCACTGACGGATTTTATTTGGGAGCCTCATGGGCCTTTGTGTGGATTTTTTGAAGCAACCTCGTACTCCACATGGCTTAGTTCACAGCCAGCTTGAGATTGTGAATGTGTTTTTTTCCACCCATTCTCTCACTCCTGCCATCATCTCCCATTTTCCATATTAAGACCGTGACCCGGGGCCTGTGGTTTCGCCATCAGCCGATGCTTTTCCTTCCTCAAACCTCCCTCTCCCCACACTCTGTTTTACCAACCTGCCAAAGACTCCTGGGGAACACGAGAGCTTTCACACTATTTTTGTGGCCTTTCTCGTCAGCCTAATAAAAGTATTGCCCTAATATTGTGTTTGTTTTTGGATTTTCCCAGTCTTTGATTCCATATAAAAGGTAAAGGACCCCTGACAGTTAAGTCCAGTCGCAAATGACTCTGAGGTTGTGGCGCTCATTTCGCTTTACTGGCTGAGGGAGCCGACGTTTGTCCGCAGACAGTTTTTCCGGGTCATGCGGCCAGCATGACTAAGCTGCTTCTGGCGAACCAGAGCAGTGCACGGAAATGCCGTTTACCTTCCCGCCAGAGCGGTACCTATTTATCTACTTGCACTTTGATGTGCTTTTGAACTGCTAGGTTGGCAGGGGCAGGGACCGAGCAACGGGAGCTCACCCCGTCGTGGGGATTCGAACCGCCGACCTTCTGATCGGCAAGCCCTAGGCTCTGCGGTTTACACCACAGCGCCACCCGCGTCCCATTGATTCCATATAAAGAAGAACAATTGTTTATTTAAAAGACTGGAGCGAATTTAACTTTGCAGTGGCCCAGAACTCTTCATAGTGGTTGCAGGGCAGCTGCCTACAATCGGCTTTCTCCCCAGCAGCTGCTAACTCAGTGGTAGACTGCTCCTGAACCTGGAGGGTCCTTGTAGTCACCAGGACTAGTAGCCATTCGTGGAGCTTCCACCCTCCGCAAAGCATCTGAGCCCCTTTTAAAACTTTCCAAGCTGGTGCTGACATCTCCGGTTCTTCAGGGTAGAAAATTATCTATGTTTATTAGAAGTGGCTTGAAAAATTATTTCTTTTCCTGGATTTTTCTTTGCCTTCTGCCAATCTGTTTTGTTGGCTAACCCTGAATATGAAACTTGAGTATTATGAGAGGTAGAAAAAATGTCTATCTTATTTCTTTGTGACATACAGTGGTACCTCGGGTTAAGTACTTAATTCGTTCCGGAGGTCCGTTCTTAACCTGAAACTGTTCTTAACCTGAAGCACCACTTTAGCTAAAGGGGCCTCCTGCTGCCGCCGCGCCACCAGAGCCCGATTTCTGTTCTTATCCTGAAGCAAAGTTCTTAACCTGAAGCACTATTTCTGGGTTAGCGGAGTGTGTAACCTGAAGCGTATGTAACCTGAAGCGTATGTAACCTGAGATACCACTGTATTTAATATTATGAACGTCATTACTCCCACCACATCCCATCCCAACACAGTCATTTAAGTTTCAATGCAACACTTATCAGGGTGTAATTTCTATTGAATTCAATGGGGCTCGCTTTTGAAAAGAAAAGTATAGAATTTCATTGTTTTGTGTGGGGTTTCCCCCCCAACCCCTCAAAACTTTCTCCTTTCTTCATAAGGAAGGTGTTAAACCTCTCTGATAATTTTGGTTGTGCTTTTCTGAGCACTGTGTTTGTTCAAAAGAGGAAGAACTAGGTGGACCTCGCAAGATTGACGGTCTTAAGTTTCTGTCTCTTTCATCTGCACAAGACTTTTTTTAAATCAAATCTCCTTCTTTGTATTCCCCATGTCTATGTGACCCATCTGGCAGTGTTTCCAGTTTGTTATGCCTTGCTGGCATTCATCTATTTGGCACCGAGGGCCTGACTGCAGGAGCCATCCAACTTTAGAGAGAAACCCTCCATAAATTTTAAATTACACCATTATCCTTTCGCACAGCAGGTCTAGGGGATGTGGCCTTGTCTCGTACGCAAGACATAACCTGACATTTTTTCAGCAATTGCTCTTTCTCTCATCAGACCTCCTTGTCATTTAGTCACAGCCTGGGGAATCCTTCACACGACTCTCTGGGGGGTTTATGTAGGCAAAACAATCCTGCAATTCAAAGACACTTTGGGGATATTTAAACAGATGGCTCTTTCTTCGGGGGATGGTTTGATGCAGAAAATCAGAATGTCTGCTTAACGAAAGGTTTGCTGCACTGACAACCCCTAAACTTGCACCTGACACCTTCATTGTATAGCTTTTGCCTTATGCAGAAGACATACCTCTTTACCCTGGCCTTTTGACACTAGATATAGATAGATAGAAGGGACGCGGGTGGTGCTGTGGGTTAAACCACAGAGCCTAGGACTTGCCGATCAGAAGGTCGGCGGTTCGAATCCCCGCGACGGGGTGAGCTCCCGTTGCTCGGTCCCTGCTCCTGCCAACCTAGCAGTTCGAAAGCACATCAAAGTGCAAGTAGATAAATAGGTACCGCTCCGGCGGGAAGGTAAATGGCGTTTCCGTGCACTGCTCTGGTTCGCCAGAAGCGGCTTAATCATGCTGGCCACATGACCCGGAAGCTGTACGCCGGCTCCCTTGGCCAATAAAGCGAGATGAGCGCTGCAACCCCAGAGTCAGTCACAACTGGACCTAATGGTCAGGGGTCCCTTTACCTTTATTGATAGATAGATAGATAGATAGATAGATAGATAGATAGATCTGGAACCTAGTGTACGGAGGATTGAAAGCCGAAAATCAACTAACTCTACCACCAATTGCAGAATCCAAATGGTCCCAATATTTTACATCTGTATTTAACAATCTACACAGTGAACTTAAAGGAAATGAAACCACTAAAAATAAAATCAATAAACTCCAGGAGTGGCCAAGGGTAGAAGAAGAGGAAATTAGAGAGATAGTTAAAAATTTCAAATCGGGGAAATCTCCTGGGCCAGACGGTCTACCAATAGAATTATTCAAGACCTATATAGATTGGTGGGCAGAACCCTTAGCTCAATTGTTTACCCTCATAGATAAATATGGGATCATACCTGAGATATGGTTAAGATCAATAATTATCCCAATTTTTAAAAATGGCGACCCAAAAGAACCAAGGAATTATAGACCGATAAGCCTATTATCAGTGATAGGGAAAATCTACGCTAAGCACCTTTTATCTAAACTCCTTACCTGGATGAAAAATCTAAATTTACCAGGGAAAGAACAAATAGGTTTCTCCAAAGGTTGCTCTACATTAGACCACTGCCTTATACTTATGCATTTGGTTGAAAAATACAGATCTCAAAGGCAATCTAAGATATTTGCCGCTTTTGTAGATTTTCGTGGTGCATTTGACTCAATTGACCGCCCAAAGCTGTGGAGGAAACTCGCAGAATTAAAAATTGATCAGCGCTTATTGATCCTAATAAAAAATTTATACTCTTCCAATATCTGTCAAGTCAAACTTAACACCAAAGGTCACCTTTCATCAGACATCCCAAACTCGAAAGGGGTAAAACAAGGGTGTATTCTTGCCCCCTTCCTATTTAATTTATTTTTATCAGACTTGCCAGATCACCTTCAAAAAATAGAATCACATGCCCCTAAACTTAATCAGAAACCAGTTTCTCTGTTATTATACGCAGACGATGCTGTTCTACTATCATTAACGAGTTTGGGTCTGAAACGTCTTATATCTTCTCTGATCCTTTACTGCGAATGTAACAAGCTCTCTATAAATTACGAGAAGACAAAAATTTTGGTCTTCTCGAATGGTTGGAAATTAGAGAAATGGAAAATAAGAGGGCAAGAAATCCAACAAGTGAAAATCTATAGGTATCTGGGAATCTTATTCCAGAGCAATTTAGGGTGGGCAAATCATCGCACAAATGCCATAAAACAGGCAAAGTGCACTTCATCAGCAGTTGCCCGTTTTTATTATCAGAAAGGCAATCAATTTATTCCTGCGGCCAATCAGATATTCCAAACAAAAGTGCAATCCCAGATATTCTATGGAATCCCGCTATGGGTCCAAGCATATAATAGTGATTTAAAAAAGATTCACTCCAGCTTTCTGAGACGTATTCTTGGACTCCCAGCTGTGATCAAATATGAAACAATGTGTGCAGAAATAGGCATACACACAATGGAATATTGGGCCTGGTCCACCTCAATAAAGTACTGGTTACGCTGCCATTTTCGCTGCCCTCCATCAAGTCTGCTCGCTGATTTGCTCAAAGACTCCTACAAATCAAGATGGTATCAGTACCTCGAAAAAAAGATTGAATCTTTAGGCATCGAGCTGGAGCCCCTGTACAATTCTAATGAGCAATACATTTTCCATAATATCCTAACTAGACTAAAGGATGTCGAGAGGCAAAATATTATGGCAGCTGTAAACAAAATTTGCTCGCCCATATTCTATGATTTAAATATCTTAGATAGCAGAGCCAATTACGTCACCAAATTAATAATTCCAGCCCAACGTAGGGCTTTTATGCTGGCCCGTTTGAATGTTTTTCCCTCAGCACTTGTCAGGGGAAGATATCAAAACATCCCTAGAAACAAGAGATTCTGCAGATGTTTTATGAATGTCCCGGACACGGTAGAGCACATTCTCTTTCAGTGCCCATTGTACAGTACGCTCCGTCAACGCGTGCTGCCCCCTCTTTTGGGTGGTCTGGAGCCCCAACAAGGTGAATGTGTGGGATTCTGCCTATCCGACGTTGACCAAAGGGTAACGGCGGGGGTAGCCGAGTTTTTGGTAGCAGTCCTCCAAGGAGCAGGTTAACAAGGAAAACCACTGATTTTATATGTATATATATATATATGTATGTAGCCAACTGCTGCCTTTCTGTATATATCTCAAGGCTTTTATATGTTACTTTTTCTTTTATCGTTCTATTTGTATAATGCCTAATAAAGGTTTGGAATAAGTAAGTAAGATAGATAAGGTAGATAGGTAGGTAGATAATAGTCTAATGTAAGAAATCTAAATCTCCATTATCCTTCACTTTTTGCTCTGTTGGCTGGAGCTGATAGAAATCAATCCAACATCATTTACTTGGCCTGGATGGCACAGGTTCTCCATCATTGAATTAAATTAAATTAATAAATTAATCTCTTGTGCTTATAAGAGGTTGGAACAGGTGTGGGGGAACCTTTGGGCCTCCCGCTGTTGCTGAACTCAACTCCCATAGTCCCAGGCCATTGGCTTTGCTTGCTGGGGATGATGGGAGTTGTGGTTCCCCAACATCTGGAGGGCCAAAGTTCCCCCACTTCCGATGCAGTTGACAGGCACATAAGCCACACACAAAGTTCTCTCTTCCAGCCAAGGCCCTTCGCTACTGTGGATCTGTCCTATTTCAGGCAGGAGACCCTGTCAAAACAAAGCAGATGAACATAAGCAATGCATATATATTTGAGCCAGACATACATGCTGCGTATATATATATATATATTTGCAGTCTGATCATCCCTGGCAAGTCAGGGCGGCATAAAACTGACCGTCCTTTGGCAGCTGGCCCAGCAAAAGAAGGAGATTTGTAGGAGCACATTTGAAAAATGGGAGTCGGGCCAGACTGCTGGTCCAGCATATTCCTTCCTGGATCATTAATCCAGAGTGTCCCGTTCTGCTCCGTTAAATCCCTAAGTGGCAACCGTGAGCCACTCGCAAGGAAGATCTATGCATCACCGAGAGAGCCTCTGCACTGCTTGTCTTGTAAGTCCTGTGGGATGGGCGCATGTCAGTGTGTTGCTCGTCTGCAGAGGGCAAAGCCTTTAAAAATAACCAAAAAGTCTCCTGTGAACTCCCGACACAAGCTGCCTGCCTGTGCCAGCCAATCTCCATTCCCTGCCTTTTCTCAATAGACAAAACTGCAGCTGGACCCCTGAAGTCTGGGACATATGTCAGTGGGTGAAGCCTCTGCTTTAAGGTCCCAGGTTCAAATCTCCAGTAAGACAGATAATTTATTACAGTCAAAGACCAGCTCGCATAACATAACACAATAAAAAAGCGTTCATAACGATAAAACATGCAATCGGAACAGATTGCAGCAATAGCTCATGAGTTAAAATTGAGATATATACATACATCCGTACAGCTGAGATTTGGGCTACCTTTAGCTTTTCCCTAGTAAGCTATTTTATTCTAGAGGATGATCTGTGCCTACAAATCTCGGCACATAATAATAATATTTTATTTATATCCCGGCCTCCACAGCCGAAGCTGGGCTCAGAGCGGTTAACAACAGTAAAATAATACAGCATTCCAAAATCAATTCATTATAAAATCAGGTCGTCTTGTGATCTTTGCCTAAGAGGAGAAAATTAAGTTTAGACTTGTCTGAAAGATCGGCGAGCCTCTTCAGAAAGGATCAATGGTGTCTCTACGAATCTCCAGTAAAAAGAAGATGGAGGAACCTCAGAGCTGGGGGCCAAATGTGGCCCTCTGGATCTCTTGATATGGCCCTCAAAACTTTCTCCAAGCCACACCTCCTCTTTCCAGGCCACACCCCTCACTCAACTAAGCTCTTTGTCCCCGTCCCCCCCCCGAGTGTTTTTTGTCTGGATGGAATGTGCCCCAATCTCTGACAATGCACCTGATTAACTCCGCCGCCGGTGATGCTTGAGAAAAGAGATGGCAGGCCGACCGTGGCCTCTCCACGGGCAGCAGACACACAAATCAAGGTGAAAAATGACCTTCTCAAAAAGGCGCTCGCAGTCAGCAAAAACACTGTTTCAGGGGAGTGCAGAAAAAGTGAGGGGAGAGAGACGCTGGAAGTTTTCCTTCACGCAATTTTGGTTTCTACTCTGTGGTTTTGCAGTCAATGTCAGAGCTTGGGAGCTGGGGTTTTGAGGTGGTGGGAATAATATCTAAGGCCATGTTCAACTGTGATACCAGTTCCCTAAGAATCCTGGGAGTTGAGAGCGGTTAGGAGACCTCACTATTCCCCTCCCAGAGCTACAATTCCCAGAGTTCCCTGTGAAGAGGGATTGATTGTTAAACTACGCTGGGAATTGTAGCTCTATGCGGAAAATAATATTTTCAGCACCCTTAACAAAAGCACAGTTCCCAGGATTCTTTGGGAAAATCCATGACTGTTTAAAGTGGTACCAGAATGCCCTAAATGCATGGTATGAATGTGGCCTTAAACAGGAATGGAGAACATAGCGCCCCCATCTCTGACCAAAAACAAGGCGTTGGAGGGGAATAATGCAGTTTTTGAAGGTCAACAGCTAGTAGGTCTGTACCAAAACACTGAGGCATTACATTCCGAGCCTTGATTCTGGGATCAGCTGGTCTCGAACACAGAACTCTTTACCGTGTCTGCATCCCCACCATCCATTTAAAGCTCACTTCTGGGAAGGATCCTGGCAATTGTCGTTTGTTAAGGATAATAGGAACTGTAGTGCTGCGCCAGGTAAACTACAGTTCCCATGATCCTTTGGGAGGGCATGTGCTTTAAAATGGATGGTGGGTGTGCAACTTGCAAGCGTCCGGCGCCAATTCAGTGGCTGAATGGGCCGTGATAGAACGCCCTTCCTCTTCATCATCATTGCTAAGCGATGGCCTTGTGGTTCGTGTTTTTTAAAACCTACAAATGAAGACCCCTGCTGCAGGGGAACAGTGGCAACCATGGGCCTGTCTGAGGATGAGCCTTTATAAATGCATCTCATGTTCATATTTTAAATGTGCTTTAAACTCTGGGGGGAAGCCGGCAGAGTGTGCCATCTGGCTAGCATTTGCGATGCCCACAACCCTGAAACAACAACAACAACTTATTATTTATACCCCAGCCACTCTGAGCGGCTTCCAACAAAATATTAAAATACAGTAATGCATTAAATATTAAAAGCTTCCCTAAACAGGGCTGCCTTCAGATGTCTTCTAAAAGTGTGGTAGTTGTTTATCTCTTTGACATCTGATGGGAGGACATTCCACAGGGAGGGCGCCACTACCGAGAAGGCCCTCTGCCTGGTTCCCTGTAACTTGGCTTCTCGCAGTGAGGGAACCGCCAGAAGGCCCTCGGCGCTGGACCTCAGTGTCCAGGCAGAACGATGGCGGTGGAGATGCTCCTTCAGGTATACTGGACCGAGGCCGTCTTTCCGCAGTCTTTCCACAGCAATCCTTAGCGTAACGTTTTTCAATTGTGCGTATTGGTCTGCGCCTGTGACATCCCGAACACACACACACACACACACACACACACACAAGAAGGGCCCTGCTAGCCTTTTCACAGCCATTCTGGACTCCTGTTTATTTCCAATGCCTCTGACAGATGGGCATCGTTAACTAAAGGAGTTGGGGAGAACTTATAAACACAGAACAAAACAAGCTGTCAAGACGTAATGGATTAAACCTCTGGCACACCTCCAGGGAAAAGCAACTTAAGATGGAGTAAATAACAGCCAACAAGAGGTGGGAGGCTGGGAAACGTGAAATCAATAAGTGTCGACTATTGAAATATCGTAGTAAAATGCATCTCCGGGCAAAGATGGGTATAACATTTCTTAGAGCAGTGGGAGCCCCCTCACTGGAATTGGGGGGCCTGCAATGAAAAAGCTGCACGATGCAGTTCACAGTTCCAGCCGGCCACCCACTCCTGCCCCTTTTCATGATACTCCATTCTCTTCCCCTTCCCACCTGGCTTATGTATTTATTTATTATTCTGCAAACCGGGGTATGTGGGCAGGTGTTCCCTAAACCTGCTGGCCCTGTCCTGTATGTGGATAATGCCATTACATACAGCCTGAAGATTGACAGTGTTACCTTGGTTTTAGAACAGCTTAGTTTATGAGCAACTTGGATTAAGAACACTGCAAACCCAGAAGTAGGTGTTTTGGTTTGTGAACTTTGCCTTGCAAGCAGAACACGTTCATCTTCCAGTTGAGTGTGTTCCATTTGTAAATTGAGTCCCTTGCAGAGGCTTCCTATTGAGTCTGTCGGCTGTTGAGTCCCAAGCAGCCACGCAACACAGAGGTGATATTTGGAGCTTTTGCTATTTTTTGCATTTTCCTTTGTGTGGCTTTTTCATTATTTTTTTTTACTGTGAAAAGTCTTCATCTGCCCTGGCTGCAACAAAACATCATTTGTTTTATGGGACTGACTTGTGACTGTTGTTATGTACTGAAGTTCTCACCCTGGGCCAGCAGGGGGATACTGTAGATAGTTTTCACTCAGGTCCATATATGCAAATAAAGGATTGAAAGTGACATTCAGTGATTGGATAGTTATAGAAAATGGTTACTGTTGCGTTCTAGTGGAGCTCTAATATAAGCAGGCTGGCTGAACCCTTCAGTTCAGTTCTGTTCTGGCCTGTGAATAAACAAGAGCTGTTTGAAGAATCGCTGTGTCGTCTGATATGTTCACCCACAACTTAACAACTGTGGCTTGTAACTTCATTTTTGTGACTTGTTTTGTGACCGTGTGGAACCCAGTTCAGCTACTGATTGATTGATTGATTGTGTCACTGCATAAATGGATGAAAGCCCCCCATCCAAACAATGACTATAATCAGTGCATGTAAGAAAAAAATATAATTTTAATTTTTATCATCTACAATACTATCTTATTTATTCTATAGTACAGTACATTGATATTACTTTCATTTTATGGACCAGTGGTCTCGTTAGATAGTAAAATGCATATTAAATGGCTGTTTTAGGGGTTGCTTATAAAAGTCTGGAATGGATTAATCCGTTTTGCATTGCTTTCTATGGGAAAGCACACCTTGGTTTTAGAACGCTTTGGTTTTGGAACAGACTTCTGGAATGGACCAGGTCTGGGAACCAAGGTACCACTGTACAAGGCTTATGTCGGGTTGTGCATCCATAAGCAGTGACCAGAGGAGGACTGCCCTCTGGGAAGAGCACAGAGAGAAGGAATTCCCTGGTGCATCTGCAGCAGCAACACAACTGGCCGCTTTCCCCTGTCCCAGCTGCAACAAAACATGTCTCTTCTGTATCGGTCTCTACAGCCACAGCAGTTGCTGCGACTCTCCAACGAATTGATTTCACCTTCCCAATACAGATGGATGCCAACCAACACCACTTTGTGTTGTTTTTCTTAAAAATATAAAGCAGTATAGAAATAATAATTATGATTATGATTATTAGAGGGAATGGTGTACATTTTCTCTCTATGTTTCCGAGCACAATTCAAAGTGCTGGTGCTGACTTTTAAAGCCCTAAACGGCCTCAGTCCAGTATACCTGAAGGAGCATCTCCACCCCCACTGTTCTACCCGGATACTGAGGTCCAGCGCTGAGGGCTTTCTGGCGGTTCCCTCACTGCGAGAAGCCAAGTTACAGGGAACCAGGCAGAGGGCCTTCTCGGCGGTGGCACCCGTCCTGTGGAACGCCCATCCACCAGATGTCAAAGAGAACAACTACTACCAGATTTTTAGAAGACATCTGAAGGCAGCCCTGTTCAGGGAAGCTTTTAATGTTTGATGCATTACTGTATTTTAATATTTTGTTGGAAGCCGTCCAGAGTGGCCGGGGAAGCCCAGCCAGATGGGCGGAGTATAAATTTTATTATTATTATTATTATTATTATTATTATTATTATCATAATCATCATCATCATCATCATCATCATCATCATCATCTCTAGGGGGCTGATAGGTGGGGGGAGAATAAACCAGTCCTGCCAAGCTTCCGGACAGTTCATCCGAGCCATTGAAAAGACTGCTGCGGAAGGCGCCTATTGGCTAGTGCCAGTATGTCCCCAACACTCCATGTTGAGACAATAGAGGGGAATAGCTGGGAGGTGGGCGGGCAAGGAGCAGCCCCTAATGCCGCCTAAGGAAGTTGCCTGTCTTTGCCTAATGGTGGAGCCAGGGCCTAAGGAGCAGAAGTCTTGGAGAACTGCCTAAACCGCTCTGTGAAAGAAGACCAAGAATAAACTATTTGAGAGGCAAGTCAGATAAATCCAGCTGAAGAAGAAGAAAGCAATCTCCATCTCATAAGTCACACTCTTGAAGTGAACTGGAAATTGAAAAACAGAATAGATAGACAGATGCTTCCGATGCTCAGCGGCGGCTGGACCATTGGCATCCCATAATTTTCTTCAAATATATAAATCAGCCAAATGGGTGACACCTCACTGTTTTGTACACAAGGAAGGCCTCGTTCCCAGCAGCGAACAGCAGAGCCAGGGTGTTAAACAATGCTGAAAGGGTCCCGTTTTCATTATGATGAGGCTGTTAACTTTCCTCGCCACCGTTTCCAGTAAATCACTTCCCTGGCGGACATAAGGGCAATGTCAACAATGCTATATATGTTTTTTGCAATGCTTTGCCGTCTCGGCTCAGCCACTCCGACTGGAGACTCTGAGCTGTTGCCTTCAAAATTTATTTTCATGGGAACGGTAATGGCAGTCATAATAGGAGCTGCACAGGGAGACCAATAATAAAAGCTGCACATCAATATAGCATTAACTCGGAGGGTATCGTTGACCAGGCCTTGGGGCTGCCTTGAAGGCAGAGGCGGGCAAATGTGGCCCTTCACGTCTCAAGCTGGCTCTGGGAACCTTACCCAGGCTCCCAGTATGCACCAAGAACTGGTCTTCCTTTCTCCCCTCCTCAAGTGTTTTTGCCTGGCTGTTTTTGTGTCCTCGATGTTAACGGAAAAATCCGAGGGCTCCCTTGGACAAAAACAAAGACACCAACCAGGATAACTTGGAGCAAAACAGCAGCCTGTAGGCTTGGCCTTTATTGAATACTGTCGCGACCGGACTCCCATCCACAACAAGATGAAGCAAAATGGAAGCCCAGAACAAAAGAAGACCCCAACTTTTATTAGTTACTAATCTCCCAAACTACACCCCTAAGACTACATCACAAAAAGGAGGGGTTGAGGGAGGAGTTGTGGTGGTAACCTGAGTGTCCTGTCACCTGGCTGGTTCCCCCTTTCCCCCTCCCCATGAGTATTCTCCAGGTGACAGAGGGGAGTTTGCAGTTTCCTGCCCCCAGAGGGAAGAGCTGATCATTGTCCTTTGTTCCAGTCCATGCTGAATCCACTCCTGTATGCAAGTGCTTTGTGACCTTGATGGTCTTCTGTCTGGGACCATCAAGGTTGTCATGCCAACTGGGTAGGGCTCCTGTGTATGTGCTGGTATGCTCAAGGGATTATGGCTGCCTTGTATCACACCTTCCCCATTTTGTAGTCCTTCCTTCATGGAGTAAAATAAAAGTGGAACAGTGCAGATCCGATGTATGGTTGATTTTCTATGAATTTATAACAGAAGCGTAGCGTATATCGTGTGTGAGTGTGTGTGTGTGAAGTTTGTACAAACTGAAAGATGGGGGGGGGGTTTTCCTGTGACATCGAGTAGCTCTGATAATGCTTGCCAGGATGGAGGATGAGAGAGGGATGTGTTGACCACACACAATCTGAATCTGCTGGGTTATTTGGAGAGGATCATTACACTGTGGGCTATAAGTTCGCTTCTGGCTCAGAAATCTAACCCGTGAGGGACCATGGCTCAGTTGGAGAGCACCAGCAGCCCTGCATGCAGAAGATCCGGGTTCAATCCCCAACGACATCGCTAAGTAGACCCGGAAGAGACACGCTGCGTGTTTTCCAGTTTTCTCAACTGCATTTGCCTTTGCCCTTTGCACCTCGGTTTTCGAACTTTTCAGAACTCGAAGGGTCTTCCAAAACGGATTATGTTCGAGAACCGAGGTACCGCTATAAGTGTGGCAGAAACAGGTGGATCTGGAAGTTTGAGTTCTTTCATATTTTTATTTTTCGAATCTTGAATTCAACTCGTCACGTTCTTGCAACAACATGTGAATTTTTGTTTTTTAAATCCTCGTGAAATTTGGAAGCCATTTTAGTGCAAATCTGTCCCAATAAACACATTTTTTTGTATGCAGTTTTGAAAAACACACACATCTTTGGTAAAGCAACTTTCCCTATTGTTATAATAAATTGTATGTTATTGACTGCATTGTATTCTATTTTATGAATGTGTTGCCCTAATAACGCATTTTCGTAAACACTGGTTGGCATCACTCACAACATTCAGGAAAGGTGTATTTCGAAGGGTAGCTGCGTTTCAGTTCCTGCATTATCATTATTAAAAATATTTATTCCTTTTATTATTTATTTTTGTCATGAATGAAAGTGAGAGGGCCTTACAAAGTGAAACAAACATTAAAACCAAGCATAAAAACTTAAACAAGCCTGCCTACACAGCATACAATTAAAATGCATTTAAAGCACACCCACTTCCAATAAAGAATCTGTAATTTACACACACACACGAGCTACAACTCCCAGCACCCTTAACAAACTACAATTCCCAGGATTGTTTGTTGGGGAGGGGTAAACGTACTCAAAATGTGCTTTCCATCATGTGTTTGCAGCATACAATAAAACACTGGAAAAAAAGCGCATCTGCAAAGGGCAGAACTAATTCATCCCACCCGTCTTAAAAAGCTGAGCAAAAATGCATAAACAAAGAGGCCACCAATATGCTTAATACCCCCTCCGGATTAAGGACCCCAAACCTGGATGAACGCTAGGAATGTTTTGCCATGTGCCTAATAGCGGAGCATCGCAAGGGGGCCGTTTTTGCAAAAACTGCGTTGTGAAAAGGCAAAGGCGGCCAGCTTTCTCCTCCTGCAGAGCTATTATTGCAGGCTTGCAAAGGCCGAGGACCTTCTGACTCAGCCTTGAGATTCCATCACAGGCGGCAGAAGGAAGGTGGTTCTTCCACATACCTTGTCCAACCAGCAAGGGCTGCTGCTGCTCTTGCGAGATCTATGCTCAGCTGAGCTCTCCCTTGCCACCGAAAATTCAGATCAGAGCAAGCGCAGGAGGGCTCAGCAGCAGAGCTGAACCGGAGCTGTCGTTTCAGCTTTCCAGGAGAAACACGTGCGTGGCTAATTCCTCCCCACCTGTCTTTTTTTATTTTTATTTCCCCCCCTTCCTCCGCACCCCTGCCCATCCTTCTCCTCCTTCAGATGCTGAGCCAGCCGGGAGAGGATGGGGCAGGTGGCCTGGAAAGCTCTGTGCCTGTCGCTGTTCGATTATAAGACGGAGAAATATGTCATCGCCAAGAACAAGAAAGTGGGGGTGCTCTACCGGGTGGTCCAGCTCTCCATCATGGCCTACATTGTGGGGTAAGGAGAGAACCTTTGCTCTTCCTTTTTTTAAAAATATAATTATTCTGCGTCATTGATACCCACGCACAGTAAAACCAGGCTGGTCCTTCTCCATCACCTTTCCTGATGTCTCTTGCTGATCAGAGAATCATGGAATTGTAGGAAGGGACCCTGAGGGTCATCCAGACTGACCCCGTGCAACGCAGGAATCTTTTGCCCAACGTGGGGCTCAAAGCCACGACCCAGATCTTGAGATCATGCTCTGCTATTGACGGATTGTTTTATGGCTTGTGCTGCTCAGCTCGAAAACCGAAATGCAGGGAAACGTCGCAAACTGACTTGCACCAGGTCAGAAAACCGGCCTGCCTGCACCCAATGTTGCCCGCTCTGAGCGGCAGCTGCTCTCTGGGGTTGCCTTGGGCAGGGCGAAGGGTCTTCTTTGTTGCCAGATCCTTTGAAACGGGAGAGGCCAGGGATTGAACCCAGAGCCTTCCCCCATGCGCAGGAGAGGCTCAGCTTTAATAGTTGTGAGATCCCCAGCCGAGGAAGCTGGTGTGTCGCTGCTCAGAACCCCCTGACCTTTGAACCCGCCTAGCAGGGCTCATCCTACGACCTGGAAAAGCTGCGGGGAATAGGTACATTTAAAAAAACACACTGGCGTTTGGATTTTGCCAATTTGCACTGATTTTGCTCGATGCCAAGCATTCTGCTCCTTTGGGGATGGGCATAAAAACTCTGTTTTAAGGCTGGGCAACCCCAGATTTATTTATTTTTTGCAGGAGGGTTGTCAAGATGCTGTCTGGGGAGAGGGGGCTTCTAACTGGTGGTGTGGGGGCCAGGATCCTCAGCCACCAAGGGAGACAGAGAGGGGAGTATTTGGGCTTTGAGGGCAGCAACTGGGCACAGATCAGCAATGCCCACTAGGACCTTGGCAGATGCCCAGAATGTTGACTGCCGTTACGCATGTGGTTTATGCCTGTCGTTCCAAAACACTTCTTTCTCGGAAACGGCTGCTTCAGAGTCTCCAGGGTGGGCATGTGGAGGGTGCCTGCGTCGCATTGCACCCAGGGATAGCTGTGAACGGGCGGTCGCTCCTTGCCAGATAGGAACGGGACATTTGCCGGCAAAACCCTTTGGGTGGGGGTCTTCCCGGTGGGCACCTGCTGCACACATGTCGTTCAGCTTCCGTCTCTCCCTCCCCGCTGAAAGAGGGCAACCAGAACGCCTGCGCTTTGTTGTGCAAAAAGTTCATCCACATCTCGTTCCAGGTAGAGTGCTCCTTAGCATGGGGTTTCTACTTAGCAGTCGGTTGACAGACCTCTTTAGAAACGGTCTATTTAAAAATAAATAAATACTGGCTGGCGAGTGAGGGTTGTCAGCTGCTGTTAGCCACCACAGCTGAACAGAACCTCCACAGTCAGGCGCAGTGCACCTTGCCGTACCAGATGCTGGGGACAAGTATCACGGGAGTTGCTGTTGCCTCTTGCTTGGGAGCATCAAAAAATACCTGGCTGTCCCCTGTTGGTAACAGGACACTGGGCAGAATTCCTCAGCTTTCCCCTGTTCCAACAAGGCTCTTTTTGTTTTCATTGGTCCCAAGAGAATGAAGAGCTTTGTAGGCCTGCAACCATTTTCCATGGTAGAAAAGGGATATAGTGTTGGATTCCTAGGAAACAGAAGGACTCCGTTTGTCTTTATGATCTGAAAAACCTTTCTCCTGATCACTCATGCAGGAGACGTTCCATAGTTATCCACCGGTGGTGAGGGAAATGCACTCTGGACATGCTCAGGGGCACTCTCGCCTCTTCTTTTTCCAAGGAGTACTGCCTCCAGTTATGGATGCCACATTTGAAGGAGGGTGTTGACAAACAGGAACCTAGAGGAAGGGCAGCCAGGAGAACAAGGGACGTGAATACCAGGTCATGTGTGAAGCCACAGCTGAAAGAGAGCTAAGTGTGGTTAGCTTGGAGGAAAGACGTTTAAGGGTTAGGGAAATGACAGCCGTCTCCAAATAGCTGGAGGGCTATCACAGATGGAGCAGACTTGTTCTCTGTCGTTCCACAGGTCGGGATTTGAACCCGGCGCTCAAAAATTACAGCGAAGCATATTTCAGCAAGACAGCAGGAGGCAGTTCCTACTTGTAAGGAGAGCTGTTCAACAGGGAAACAGCCTCTGTTTGAAAGCAGCGGACTCGTCTCATCCTGCATTGCAGATCCTGCACCGAGCAGTGGATTGGACTACATGAGCTCGAGGGTCTCCTTTGCGACCCTGAAATGCTCTGATTCCATTCTGCCCTGTTTCCTTCATTCCTCATTTACCACTTGCATTTTAGGGTATTTGCAATGACCAGCTGTGGGCGAAAGCGAGGGCTTGTAATCTCAGAATGGGTTTTTTGTGGCGGATGTTGGTGCAGTCTGGGCACTCTGTACATGTTCAGTTTGCTTTGGTCCGGCGTTCCCATAGTACAGGATTGTAACAAGATGATTGGGTCGGGACCAGTGCAGGGAATGGATATCTCTGGCCCTCTGTATCGAGAGCAAAAGGTGTATTGCACAGATATTTCCAGGAGGACAGAATGCAGAATTTATTATTTCCAACATGCTTCACAGCATAAGTGTGTTTGTGTGTGGTTGCTGTCCAACCTGTCAGAAAAATTTACAATTCTGGGCATATTTATTCAGAAATAAGCCTCTCTTTTCCAAGCACTTTGGAAGTGCATTTGGGAACTGCACACAGACTCAGATGATTAATGGATCCCTTGAATGGATTGATTTAATCAGCTAAAACATCTGCATATATTAACAAACCCGCAATGTCCCCGCCCCACTGGAGGTTTAAAGGAGACGTGTTTTGTTGAGTCGGTACAAAATGGAGTTGGTGGTGGGGCTGAAAATGGTGGTGGGGCTCAGGAAGAAGATGGGAATCCTTCCGTTATCCACGGGTTTCTTTTAAAAACCACAGATCCTTTAAAAAATAATCTGGTGCTCAAGTTATAGAAGGACGTGTGAGAATTTAAATCAGTTGGTTAGAGCACGGATTTTCTGATTGAGACAGATGTTTTGAGACTACAGTTCCCATCATCCCTGACCACTGGTCCTGCTAGCTAGGGATCATGGGAGTTGTAGGCCAAAAACATCTGGAAGGCCGAGGTTGAGGAAGCCTGGATCCTCAGAGTCCCTTCCAACTTGATGATTCTCTGAAAGGTTCTGGGTTCGATTCCTTGCATTGATGAAAGATCTCATCTTAGGGGGATAAACAACAACAAAGACTCTCCTCCCTGGAAGAGAGGGGAGTGGTTGTGGGCGGGAGACCGAGCTCCGCCCCTGGTAGGGGGCCTTAGCCCCCTCCCCTCCTTACCTGGCTGGTGCCCACGCCCACCGGAGACAGCCAACCAGGTGCCTCCGGGGGGCGTGTGTAGCAGCTTAATGCTGTGGCACCAGCTCCGCCCCCTCCTCATTCGTCGTCGTCCCTCAGCGAGTCACCCACCCTCCACTCCCATTTAGCTCAGGGTCTAGGTTTTTGGCCTTGCTATGGACCTTAGGTTGGTCGCCCCGGTTGTCTGGGGGGCCTGGTAGGAATTTTTCCATTTGGCATTAGGCTTTTTGGTTTTTTCGCCTACCTCGTAGCAATCGTCACAACTTTTGTGGTATTGGTGGGTAGGTTAGGCATTGGATTCATGTGTTGTGCTGTGTCAAGGGCTAGGTGTGGCCATCGCCTATGCTATCTACCGTGGGTTATTCCGTTAAAGGAATCTGGCGGTCGTGTACTCTGTCCGATGCCTGCTTGGCGGGAGGCCATGGCACGACCCTCGGTGACATCAGGGGGTGAGCCTATAGTTGGATTAGCATCAACAGGCTCCACCTACTGTTGAATAAACCCACCTCCTATAGTCATCCAATGCCTAAGCCAATACCTTTTCACTGCTGTAATCAATAAAGTTGTGGCCTTTCCTTGCCCATTAACCTTATATCACGTGTCCTTGTGTATTTATTTCACTTAGCAGGGGTCGGGCCCTCGATCCACAACAATCTTTATTACGGTCCAGAGACCCAACAAATCGTTACAAAGCATTACACAATTCATACAGCCTACCTCCAGGTCAAACAAGCATTTTGTTCAGAATATAGGGATCATTGGTTCTTGCAACCACCGATAAAAACTTTGCCACTGCTAATGTTCTAGCATTTGTCCGGTCTTCCAATAGGAACCTGACCTAGTGAGCCTCTGATTTTCCCGGGAAAGGTACCAGCAAGGGTAGTATCAGTTCAGCCCTGGCTTGCTCATATTTTGCACAGTGCAACAAAATATGTTTTATGGAATCGATGTCTTGAGCACACGAGCAAAGTCTGTCCTGGTGGGGAACTCCTCTCAACCTGCCATCCAACACTGCAGAAGGAAAGACGTTTAGTCTGGCTTTGGTGAAAAGCCTTCGATAGTTTGGTACTGTCAGGTTTTTAATGTAAGATGTTAACTTAAAGACATGCCCATATTGTACTCCTACTGCCAGCGGACTACAGACTGCGTGTGATTGAGATCGCAAGTCACTGTGTGCATTATCCCATAATCTTTGCTTTAACATCTTTTGGGTGCCTTCATAACCCAGGTAATACAGTTGGGGGGGTGACAGACCAAGAGGTGGCTTTTTTAGCCATGGTTTTCTGCCATTCGCTGACAAATTCCTCATTGGTCAGGTGTTGGTACAAACCCTTCCCTAGATCAAACACTGAAATCCTGAGCCAATGTCTTAGGGCAGCCCACCACGCTTTAGTTGAAATTGGGCATTCACCAGCTTCTAACAGAAGTATGGAGTTGGGGGCACAGTTGGGTACCTGCAGCAGAGATCATAGAAATTTTGCCTGAAAGCCATCTAGCTTTGGCAGGTCCCCATTACGCCAGACATTTGCAGCGTACAGGAGTTGGGAAACGGGTTTTGCGTTGAAAACCCTTAAGGCTGCTGGAACATATTTGCCGCCCTTTGTGAAAAAGAATCTAAAAGCTCCTCACATTGGAAAGCTGCTGCCAGTCCGTGCATGTAGACACGGCCAAGCGTTCTTCCAGACTGTCACTATCTGTTGAATCAGTACAAAACAACTTCCGGTGCTCCTGATTAAACTTTTCGTTCGAGACCATGAGGACTAGAATCTTGCTTTGTTTTTAGGGAATGCTCAGAACTCGGTGGTTATGCAGAAGGTCTCAGGTCCAGTTCCCAATGGCATTTCCCAGGTCGGGCTGAGATATATTCCCTGGCTGAAACCCTGGAGAGCTGCTGCCAGTCAGTGCAGACAACACTGCGCTAGATGCACAGGGACTTCCTCTGCCTGAAACTGGCTTTCAGCTGCTCTTCTGCAAAGCCCCATTCAGCACATGACAGCAGATCAGGTTGCCATGGCAGCAACGTGGAGGATGCTTTAGCGCAGTGATCCCTCGGTGCTGCAGAATTCAGGAGCAGGCGTGGCCCACCGTGACTTCACGTCCCACAGAGGTGGCAAACCCTTCTGAGCCCAAGGACAACCACTTAGGGGGCAGGTGCCTATAGGGCTAAAAGGGGCTCTCTCCTGCCAGGCAAGCCATGTGCACTGGTGCCCATCACTGCCCCCCCTGAAAATCTCCCTCATTTCTGGCAATTCTCTCCCGCACGAGGTAGTGATCGGCCCCCAACCTGTAAGGCTTTATTTTTTTTTAATAAATTTTATTTTTGCATTTTCTGTTTTCCATAAATGAATGGATTATATACATAAACATATAATCCCTTCTGACTTCCCTCCCCCATCTTGAATCTGAATGTAATGATTTCCCCTTCTGCATCTCTGTCGTAACTCTATTTTTATAAATCCTTAGTTCAAATCTTTACCACAAGTTTTCTGTCAATCCTACCAATGTATGTAATTGTTTACAATAGTTCCCCCCCACCAAATAAATCATAAACTTTCCCCATTCTTTATTAAAGACCTCCTCTTCCTGGGTGTGGGTGTGTTTAAATTTTCTGTTTTACAATTTAAAATACTCATTTAAACATCCTTAAAATATCAACGACTTCTCTTTCCGTGGTTCATTTTGCATATCATAAATCCCTGCATATTTTACAAAAACGAAACCGTTCAGTGTTCCATTATTACATCCGTCCAAACTTATTTGCACTGTTGAATTTATCTTAATGCTGCTAAACCTCTTCCTGGTTTCTAATTCTTCCTGTGCATTTTGCCATCTCGACACCGTCCATCAGTTTTGTCCATTTGGCTTTAAAAGAGGAACCGGGCAAATCCACGAAGGAGGATAGAGCCACTGTCCCTCCACCGAATACCAGTTTGACGAAGGCTTCTGTTTCTTTCTCTGCCCAGATGAGTCAGAGCAGGGGTAGGCAAACTAAGGCCCGGGGGCCGGATCCGGCCCAATCGCCTTCTCAATCCAGCCCACGGACGGTCCGGGAATCAGCGTGTTTTTACATGAGTAGAACGTGTCCTTTTATTTAAAATGCATCTCTGGATTATTTGTGGGGCATTGGAATTCATTCATTTCCCCCCCTCAAAATATAGTCCGGCCCCCCACAAGGTCTAAGGGACAGTGGACTGGCCCCCTGCTGAAAAAGTTTGCTGACCCCTGAGTCAGAGGAAGAAACACAAGCCGTCATTCCCTTCCCTGAGTTGATGTCCTTCTTCAGCACAGATACTGAAGGAGAAGCAGAGAAGCAGATTCCAAGAAGCAGCCCAAGGCGATGGGTAAGACAGATTGTCCTGGTTCTAGGGGTTGCGCCGAGCTTGCGAGGTAGGACAGTTGTGACGCTGGAATGCCTTTGTTGGGTCTCGATGAGCGTCTGACATCCGGCTGTGAAATCTCACCAGTATCCTCATCCTCCCTCCAACGCAGTCCTCTCTCGCCATCCATCTCCTCCCCTCTGGTTGTGATGCTTCTTGGAATCTACTCATCTTTCCTGTTCGTATCCTTGGCAAGCAGACAAGTCCTCCCTATTTTTCTTCTTCTTTATCAATCACTCGTAGCTGAGTAAGATCGTCTTCCATAAACACGGTTTTAACAATGAGTCCCTAAGTGACTGTGGAGGCCAATTCTGGATCCACACGTCCTTCCACAGTGGGGACATGGGTTTCCGGGCGGGAGCTGATCCCCAGACTGTGCTTAGCAAATAGGAAGCAGCAAACAATGCGTAATTTAAAAAATATAAGATCAAACCGTTACACCAATCTGTCCCCCCTGCCCCCATCGTTCAGCCCAAACACTGAGGTCCAGCTGCAAGGAGGGTCTTCTGGCGGTTCCCACACTGTGAGATGTGAGGTTACAGGGAACCAGGCACAGGGGCTTCTCGGTGGTGGCGCCCGCCCTGTGGAACGCCCTCCCAGCAGATTTCAAGGAAATAAAGAACTATCTGACTTTTAGAAGACATCTGAAGGCAACCCTGTATCGGGAAGTTTTTAATGTTTGATGTTTTATCGCCTATTATTATTATTATTATTAGGGATGCGGGTGGCACTGTGGGTTAAACCACAGAGCCTAGGACTTGCTGATCAGAAGGTTGGCGGTTCGAATCCCCACAATGGGGTGAGCTCCCGTTGCTCAGTCCCTGCTTCTGCCAACCTAGCAGTTCGAAAGCACGTCAAAGTGCAAAGTAGATAAATAGATACTGCTCTGGCGGGAAGGTAAACGGCATTTCCGTGCGCTGCTCTGGTTCGCCAGAAGCGGCTTAGTCCTGCTGGCCACATGACCCGGAAGCTGTACGCCGGCTCCCTCGGCCAGTAAAGCGAGATGAGCGCCGCAATAATAAAAATAATAAATTATTATTATTATTATTATTATTATTATTATTATTATTATTACACAGTTTCCTTTGAGCTGGGGAACAGAAGCCAAGAGAAACAGCAGCATCATTATGAGTGCAATTAAAACACAGCATTTTTTCTACAAGTTGCAGAATTCTACTTTCCTTAGGGAGATACTATGGGCTGCAATTTTTTATTTTTTCTGTCAGGGCAGTGTGCACGAGTTTTCCCTTGGGAGACGGCTGATGTGATGACCCAGATCCCTGTAGGCATCAAAGGAGAGCAAATTGCTTCCCTGTAGCCAAGATGCCTCTCTGACGCGTGGGCGCTCAAGGATGTGACAGTCATTTACGTGGCACGTGGCTGTCGAACGACATACTTTCTGACGCAGCTGTCAGCATTTAATTACGGGACATTTAATTCCCTGCTTCCGCCTGGGCTCGGCAAGTTAGTAATTTAAGCCACGTTGAGGTGGTGATACCTTCAAGATTTCGTTTAGAAAGAAAGCAGACTCCCCACCCCCCGAGAATGGCACCATCTTTCTCTCCCCACCACACATGGCTGCGGTGACTTTTACTGGCTGTGAGACAGGCAGAAATTCAACAGGGAATGCTTTATCCTCCCCATAGAGAAGCCAGTGACTTGCTTTGCCTTGCCGTTCCAGCTGAGGTATGTAGAGAATTCCAAAGTAGGGAAAGGAGTCGGTCCACAATCCAATCTGTGCATCAGGAGGGATGGAGTCCTGGTCACCAAGAGACTCACAAAGGGAGGCACCAGTGAGTGCCCAGGCACTACTGGCAGCAATTTCCTGGAAATATTCCTGGAAATGAAACCTATTCCAAAGTAATAGTAGTGATGATGATGATGATGATGATGATGATTTATTTATACCCCACCCATCTGGCTGGGTCTCCCCAGCCGCTCTGGGCGGCTCCCAACAGAATATTAAAAACACAATAAGACATCAAACATTAAAAACTTCCCTAAACAGGGCTGCCTTCAGATGTCTTCTAAAAGTCAGATACAGTGGTACCTTGGGTTACAGACGCTTCAGGTTACAGACTCCACTAACCCAGAAATAGTACCTTGGGTTAGGAACTTTGCTTCAGGATGAGAACAGAAATCGTGCTCCGGTGGCGCGGCGGCAGCGGGAGGCCCCATTAGCTAAAGTGGTGCTTCAGGTTAAGAACAGTTTCAGGTTAAGAACAGACCTCCGGAACGAATTAGGTACGTAACCAGAGGTACCACTGTAGTTGTTTATTTCCTTGACATCTGATGGGAGGATGTTCCACAGGGCAGGCGCCACCACCGAGAAGGCCCTCTGCCTAGTTCCCTGTAACCTCACTTCTCGCAGGGAAGGAACTGCCAGAACCTCAGTGTCCGAGCTGAACGATGGGGGTGGAGACGCTCCTTCAGGTATACTGGACTGAGGCCATTTAGGGCTTTAAAGATCAGCATCAGCACTTTGAAATGTGCTCGGAAACATACCATGAGCCAGTACAGGTATTTCAAGACCAGTGTTATGTGGTCTCGGTGGCCGCTCCCAGTCACCAGTCTAGCTGCCACATTCTGGATTAGTTGCAGTTTCCGGGTCGCCTTCAAAGGTAACCCCACATAGAGCACATTGTAGTCCAAACAGGAAATAAACAGAGCATGCACCACTCTGGCGAGACAGTCTGCGGGCAGGGAGGGTCTCAGCCTGCGTACCAGATGGAGCTAGTAGACAGCCGCCCTGGACACAGAATTGACCTCTGCCTCCATGGACAGCTGTGAGTCCAGAATGACTCCCAGGCTGCGCACCTGGTCCTTCAGGGGCACAGTTACCCCATTCAGGACCAGGGAGTCACCTCACCCACCTGCCACCTGTCCCCAAAAGCAGTACTTCTGTCTTGTCTTGTCTTGTCTTGCCTTGTCAGGATTCAGCCTCAATCTATTACCTGCCATCCATCCTCCAACCACCTCCATACTCTCACACAGGACATTCTCCGCCTGGTTTGAGCCTTTATTTTTAATTTCACCGAAGCCAAGAACTGACTTCTGATGGAACATTAGCAGCTTTATTGAAGCAGACCAGCTCAGTATTGTCTACACTGACTGGCAGCAGCTCTCCAGAGTTTCACGCATGGAGTTGTTTCCCAGTCCGCAGTTTCAGAGCAAGGGAATTTCCAACCCTACCTGGAGGCAATGGGAATTGAACCCTGAACCTCCTGCGTGCAAAGCAGAGTCTCTGCCACTGAGCTACTTCTTTTCCCTGAGATACAAGAGTTCTAGTCCTCATGGTTCTGGATTTAAAGGTGATTAAATAAGAGCAGAGGGAGTTGCCTTAGACCAAGTTATCTAGCTCAGTACAGCATGCATTTTATTGAAACTCAAGAGCAGTCAAGTACAACATCCCTAGAGTGGAGATAAAAGGGGATGTCTGGACCAGCCAGTCAGAACTTCCTGTTTCTCCTAAGCTAGGACAGACTTCCTCTGCATGTGACTAGAGGTGGGCGTGGCCTCACCTGCCCTGGTAACAAAAGAGCAGGACTGGTCAGCCATCTCTCTCTCTCTGACCACATTTGTCGAAGAAGCAACATCTGCTTGGCCTAAGATGCTTTCTTGGCTTCCAGCCAAGAGAGGACAAAGGGACTGTCTCCTTATGAGATACAGTGGTACCTCAGGTTACATATGCTTCAGGTTACATACTCTTCAGGTTACAGACTCCGCTAACCCAGAAATAGTGCTTCAGGTTAAGAACTTTGCTTCAGGTTGCGAATAGAAATTGTGCTCTGGCGGCGCAGCAGCAACAGGAGGCCCCATTAGCTAAAGTTGTGCTTCAGGTTAAGAACAGTTTCAGGTTAAGTACGGACCTCCGGAATGAATTAAGTACTTAACCCGAGGTACCACTGTAGTTTCCAGGTGTATGTTACTTTTCTAAGCTAAGTCTACCTTCTGGGATCCAATTGTGAACAGAATGTGAGTGAGTAAACTCTTTTTATACTTTTATAGAAGACTGTGTCGTGTCTTATCTTTTTATGAGGGACTAAGTGGGGAATTACCTTTAAAACGTGTTTTAGAGGCTTTAGCGAGCCTGAGCAAATGCATCCGCTGTGTAAGTTTAAAAAAGGGGAATGTTACTCTGCTAAATTGTGGAACTTGTTAACACAAGTTGGAAAGGATATAATCAAACAATATATCCTCTCCTGCATCCCTGAACATTCCCGCAGTCTAGACCAGGCACGTCCAACAGGTAGATTGCGATATATTGGTATATCACCGGACATCTGTTGTAGATCACTGATCACTGGAAGATCACATGGCCACCCCTGGTCTAGACTGACTGGGAGATGCCAGGAACCGAACCTGGGCCCTTTTGCATGCAAAGCAGATGCTCTACCACTGAGCTATGACCCCTTCCCAAAGGAAAGGTGAAGTCCAGAAACGAATGGGATGTTAATTACCGTTTTTTTAAAAAATGCCCCTGAGCATGTCCAGAAGGCCCACCATGCACCACAGCTCTGATTTCGCCCCTGATTCAGAAAACTCTGTGTTGACTGTTGTTTCACTCTCTGTTGCATTTCCAGGTGGGTCTTCGTGGTCAAGAAAGGCTACCAGGATGTGGATACGTCTATCCAGAGCTCCGTCATCACCAAGGTGAAAGGCGTGGCTTTCACCAACACCTCTGAGCTGGGCGAGAGGCTATGGGATGTCGCAGACTATGTCATCCCCCCACAGGTACCCACACTGACGCAGTTTTGCTGCCTTCTTTCCCCTGATTCTAAGCATCAACATTTGTCTCTCATATATAGATATATATAGATAGGGGATGCGGGTGGTGCTGTGGGTTAAACCACAGAGCCTCTTGGGCTTGCCGATCAGAAGGTCAGCGGTTCAAATCCCTGTGACGGGGTGAGCTCCCATTGCTCGGTCCCTGCTCCTGCCAACCTAGCCGTTTGAAAGCATGTCAAAGTGCAAGTAGATAAATAGGTACTGTTCTGGCGGGAAGGTAAACGGCGTTTCCGTGCGCTGCTCTGCTTCGTCCCTTTACCTATAGATATAGATATCTATCTATCATCTGTCTATATCTATATTTATATCTGTATTTATATCTACATCTATATATGACCACATTGTTTTTTAAAAGGTTTCAAATTTCCATTCACCATCACCATCATTATTAAAATATATTTATCACTTTCCCTTTTTTTTGCAAAGGGGAGATAGATACTCATGTGTCCCTCATTACCAATGTGTAAGCGCCTGTTAGTTGGGTGCATTTTTCTATACTGTTCATATTAGTTCTATTAATTTACACATCACTTGGGAAGACAGGTGAACTAATGCCAGTGTATTGGACATCACCAGTGTCAAAGCAATTCTTCTTCAACATCAACTTCGTTGGACTGGTCATGTTGGTCATGTTGTGCGGATGCTTATTGTCTTCTAAAGCAACTACTCTATTCCGAACTTGAAAACGGAATGTGTAATGCTGGTGGTCAACAAAAGAGTTTCAAAGACTGTCTCAAGGCAAATCTTAAAAAAAAATGTAGTATAAACACCGACAATTGGGAAACACTGGCCTGTGAGTGCACCAGTTGGAGAACAGCCTTTGCCAAAGGTGTCATGGACTTTGAAGACGTTCAAACTCAGGACGAAAGGGAGAAACGTGCTAGGAGGAAGGCACGCTTGGCAAATCGACACCAGGATCAGCTCCCACCCAGAAACCCATGTCCCCACAGTGGAAGGATGTGTGGATCCAGAATTGGCCTCCACAGTCACTTACGGACTCACTGTTAAATTAAGATTAATTTACAAATCCAGGGTAGCTCAGGGGTTGCCTGAACCTTTTATGTCCTGGCAAAGATCACCTGCAGGAATGTCTCTGGTCATTCCCCTGCGTTGGTGAAGCTCACTGTAGAACAACAAGAAACTCGGCCGCTAGAGATTCATCGGGCGCCTTCTCTGCCAACTTTGGCAAATTTGGATGGTCAGGCCTGTGTGCGTCGAGTCTTGCCAGGACTCTCTGAGCCTGTGGATTTCCCCTGCAAATCCTCCTGGCCTTTGTGGGTTCCTTGCTGGTTTCTCTTCAAGGTGAATGCAGCCCAGTCCCCTGGGCCTCTCTCTGCAGAGATGTGGCTCTGTGCCCCATGCTAAGTATAGCCACCGACTGTAGCAATAAACAAGGAGGATTGCAAGGTGAGCCAAAGGCTTTTTTTAAGAAGAGGGAGAAGTAGCTTCCACGGGCCGCAAATTAAAGTGCTTTTAAAATCGTCCAGCTGCTTGGAACAGGAGGTTTCATAGAACCTGCAGATGTGGGGAATGATCGATGCTGCCTTTTAATGTCAGTAGCTCTTAATAACGTGCAGCCTGCAAATCACCCGGAGGTCTACCAGAAGGATGTTCGAAGGGATCCTAGCTGCTGGGTCAGGCCAAAGGGAGCCCATCTAGGCCTGCATCCTGGACCAACAAGATGCCCCTGTAATAAACGATAATCTGCCCTGATTCCCTTATGGGGGACGCAAAGAGCCCTTATAGAATCCGTTGCAGGTTCTCCATCAGTCGGAGAAAATAACAGAGGCCAACCAGAGAATATTGGGAAACAAAGCAGCTAGTAAGCTTGATCTTTATTGACCTGTTGCAACAGGGTGCCCCCTTCACACGCAGGAGAAGGAGGAGGACCCCAAACAAAGGCGTGCCTGCCCTTATATAGACATTTTAAATTCCCTGCCCTGGAGCTCAAGACCACCCCTCCATACATCATACATACATCACAGAAGGGGTGTAACCCAAGACCACCCCCCACAAACATCACATCTACACCACAGAAAGGGCGGTCTACAACAGAAATCTGAGTGCGTTGTTTATCTCCTGTCTGGCAGGTTACCTGTTAATGGTCACTTGACTGGATACCCTGGAGAGCCTGGCCAGTCTTTTGTAGAGACAAATACTTTGTTCCTGAGCCAGGTCACAGGCTCACCCTATTCATACACAGATATACCCTTAAGACAGGTTTTGTGAACAAAAAGACAATGGGGAGGCTTTTCCATTTTCCTTTGACCTTGCAGAGAAAACATTTGGTCTGGCGTGGAAAGGTAGAGAAACAAGCAATTAAAACAATAGTGATTTCTCACAGCAGCTACCCGGATGCCCCAACGAGAATGTCACAAGCAGGACCTGAGTCCAGCACCACTTTCACTCCCCAGTTTGTGGTTTTCAGCAACTGGTATTCAGAATCATTCTTCCACCAACAGTCGAGGAAGAACATGACCAGTATAGACCAGTAGAGCCTGATCTTTGCTTTGCCCACCGTGATCACAGGCCACATATTACTATTTTTGTCCTCAAGTTGTCAGATTTTTCCTAGCAAAATTCTGAAACTCCCTATCCCCCAACCCCATTTCTCTGCTTCATCTCCTCAGGGCGAAAGCGTCTTCTTTGTAATGACCAACTTGATTGTCACTCCAAACCAACGGCAGGACACCTGTGCTGAGGTAGGCATTTGTGAAAACGGAGATATGTTGTGAGTGCTTGTGTCTTAGACAGCGGGCAGGGCAGCAGTTTTGGAGACCATGTGTAAAGATTTCAGCAACGATGACTTGGACAGTCCAATGGTAAGGAATAGAGGCGCTTCCAGTCGGACACTGTTTTGGGGTGGGAGTCCGTTAAATGACAAAAAAAAAATCAGGTTGCAGAATTGTACTGGATTGGGAGGTCTTGCACAGCAACCCACTTCCCTCAAAATATCGGGCTTTTTTTGCAATAAGAGAAGGCATATATAATCTCCCCACAAACAAATAATAATGAATGCTCAGTAAATAGCCATCTTTGTTGATTGATGCTGCAAAAATATCAGGCTGAATGCACATTAAACAGGCCATCTAGAACCACCTAAGAGAACTGGGATTTGACAATCTGGAATTCCCAAGAAGGACACTGAGGTCTAGCCGCTTGTTGTTGTTGTTTAAGTTCGCGTTGGTCCCCGACCACTAGGGGGGATGTGGGAGAATTTTGTTAGAAAGACGAATGGAGATTCCTGCATGGTCCTCCAAAATAAGTTAATACGAGTATTCGCAATCGTTGGTTTTCCACTCTAGAGGAATTATGTACAGTGGTACCTTGGTTCTCAAATACCTTGCTACTCAAACAACTTGGTACCCAAACATTGCAAACCCGGAAATGAGTGTTCCGGTTTGCGAACTTTTTTCAGAAGCTGAACGTGCTCTGTTTTGAGTGTTATGCTTCCGATTTGAGTGCCACACTTCCATTTTGAGTACAGTATTATGCTAAGGTCTGTCTGTTTTTGCTATTTATTTTGAATTTTTTGTTTTGTTTTATTGCTTTCATTTTCTGGCTCAGTGGTCTCGTTAGACAGCAAAATGCATGTTAAAAAGGTTGTTTTTAAAAGTCTGGAACGGATTAATCCATTTTGCATGACTTTCTATGGGAAAGCGCACCTTGGTTTTGGTGGAATGCTTTGGTTTCGGAACGGACTTCCGGAACGGATAAAGTTTGAGAACCAAGGTGCCACTGTATAATAATTACATTAGCTTAATCCATTGAAATGTTGCTGTGAGAACGGTGTTATGTACTGAAGTTCTCACCCTGGGCTAGCAGGGGGATACTGTAGATAGTTATGCAAATAAGGGATCGAAAGTGACGTTCAGTGATTGGATAGTTTTAGAAAATGGCAACAGTTACATTGTTCTGGAGCTCTATATAAGCAGGCTGACTGAGCTCCTCAGTTCAGTTCTGTCCTGGCCTGTGAATAAACAAGAGCTGTTTGAAGAATCGCTGCGTTGTCTGATATGTTCACCCACAACTTAACGAACAGAATGTTGGGCTAGATGGGTCTGATCTAGCAGGTTCTTCTTGAGATCTTATGTTCACTATTGCAGCCACAACGGTGGAAATAGCATCCTCACTCCTGGCCACATACACAGAGGAAGGACATTGGTGGAGTTCCAATGAAAAAGGTTTGGGAGGCCCTCTAAATCAGCCGTCACTCACCTGTTGCCCTCCTGCTACTACGGACTACAACTCCCATCAGCCCCTCCCCAGTGCAGAATGGGGAAGGATGCTTGTGTGGTGCAGTGGTTAGAGTATCAGACCAGGACTGGGGAGACTGGGCTCAGCCATGCAGGTCACTAGGTGACGAACTTTGTGTCAGTCTCTGCCTTCGCCCCTGATTCACGGGATTTCCTTCCCTGTTTCCTTACAGAGCTCTGGCATTCCAGACGCGCTCTGTTACCGCAACAGCGACTGCAATTCTGGAGAAGCCGTCGTCGCTGGCAACGGTAAGGATTTGCCAGGCAATTTCTAAAGGCCTCTCCCCAGTGTCAAAGGCCAGGGTGGAAAACAATTGCTGCATGACGGGCAATTCTGCCTTGAGATAAATTTCCATTATAAACGGTTACCTCTGCTGCTGTTGAATTTATTTTATATTTTTGAGGTAACTTCTAAATCGCTGGGGAAGCCAACCCGATTTTCAAAGGCAGGAGGGCTATCAGAATGCCGAACGATAACTGAAATAAGTGTAATAAGCAAAAATCTGCCCTTATTCCCTTATGGGGGACACAAGAGCCCTGATAGAGTCCTTTGTAGGTTCTCTATCAGTCAGAGAAAATAACAGAGGCCAACCCGAGAATATTGAGAAGCAAAGCAGCTAGTAAGCCTGATCTTTATTGAACTGCAACAGGGTGCTCCCCTCACATGCAGGAGAAGGACCCAGAACCAAGGTGTGCCCGCCCTTATATAGACATTTTAAATTGCCTGCCCTGGAGTCCAAGACCACCCCCAGAAAAGTCATACATACACCACAGAAGGGGTGTGGTTCAAGACCACCCCGCAGACACATCATACCTACATCACAGAAAAGGCGGTCTAAAACAGAAATCTGAGTGCATTGTTTATCTCCTTTCTGACAGGTTACCTGTTAATGGTCACTTGATTGGATTACCTGGGGAGCCTGGCCAGTCTTTTGTAATGATAATGTAATGTTCCTGAGCCAGGTCACAGGCTCACCCTATTCATATACAGACATACCCTTAAGACAGGATTTGTGAACAAAAAGACAATGGGGAGGCTTTTCCATTTTCCTTTGACCTTGCAGAGAAATATTTGAGGTCAATTTGGGAGGAACAAAGTGGTTTCAGGACTTTTTCTGTGGGGTTTCAGACATGTGGTTTATATATTTATGTTTGCTGGGTACATTTATGAACATTTATTATATATATAAGACCTTAATATTTTATTATTTCATAAGTAATGTACGCGTCCTTATAAAAGTGAGTGATTGTTTGTAAAAGTTTCCTGCAAGCTGTGTGTTCCCCTTCTCTGTAGTGCCTTGAAAGCTGTGTGCTCTGTCCATTTTAGCAAACATTACTCTTTTCCCACAAACCCCACAAACTATTCCACCTAGCTGATTCCGCCCCCCCCCATAACTTTGTCTGCCCTGCAGGAGTCAAGACTGGCCGTTGTCTGAAGGTTGGGAACAGCCTGAGTGGGACGTGCGAGATCTTAGCTTGGTGTCCGGTGGAGAAGAAAGGCAGGCCAAAGTTGGTCCTAGTTATCACATTTATTTATTCACTTAAAACCACTCTAAATTTTTTAATACAGGCCAGCTGTGCCACACTTCCTTAAAGAATCATTAACCCAAGCAACCTGTGCTTTTCTTTTAGAAAGCCCCTTCTGGCAAACGCCGAAAACTTCACCGTCTACATCAAGAACTCCATCCGCTTCCCCCGGTTCAAGTTCTCCAAGTAAGTATCAGTCTTCCCTGTTGCTGAACTTTTTGCAGTCGCAGCAGAAGGAACGGCTTCTGCTAGAGGCACGGATGGTTCTGAAATCAGAGTAGCCAGATTCATGGAGGAGCAATAGGCTCTTGTCAGAGGAGACGCCTTTCATTCCCTCTACAGTGGTACCTTGGGTTACATATGCTTCAGGTTACATACGCTTCAGGTTACATATGCTTCAGGTTACATACGCTTCAGGTTACAGACTCTGCTAACCCAGAAATAGTGCTTCAGGTTAAGAACTTTGCTTCAGGATGAGAACAGAAATCGCAAGGCAACGTGGCAGCAGCAGGAGGCCCCATTAGCTAAAGTGGTGCTTCAGGTTAAGAACAGTTTCAGGTTAAGAACGGACCTCCGGAACGAATTAAGTACTTAACCTGAGGTACCACTGTATTACCAATGTTCAGTTGGTAAGCGCATATCATTATTTTGCCAAAATGGCACAAGGGAGATATCAACAGAATTCAGGGAACCCCCAAAGGGTTTGTAAAATTACAAAAAGTGTTTGGAGAAAAAAGCCTACGTGGGGAATTCCTTCCCCACATCCCAAAAAAATTGATTGTGAGTTTTTTCAGCGATTGGTTTATTGGCTGTCTGGTTTATTGGAGGGTTTGTACAGTGCTTTTTTCCCTTTAAAAATGTTTAGGAATATTCTCATTTTGGCTCTAGAAAATCACCATTTTATAGTTCAAATCGTGCAAATAAATATCTTATTGGCCTGAATATAAGCCTCACCTTTTTCCCCAAATTCTGACTATGAAAAGTTAAAGTGCGGCTTAAATTCGCGACCTTACAAAAATTGCCTTTTACGATGTCGCTGCTGAAACAGACATACGGTGAAACGGAACGGGTGTGAGTGCCTGCATGGTTTTAAGGGAGCGGCTTATATTCGGGTATTGTCGTTTTTTCTTTTTTTCCCTTGAATTTTAAAGGTGCGGCTTGTTTGCAGGTGCAGCTTATATTCGGGCCAATATGGTACAGTAAATGGACAAAAGTACAAAGACTGTTTAGGGGTATGCGTCCCCTCAGGAAAAAACCCCACTGGTTTTGTATATGGGACACATGGTTACTATTTGCTGCTGCATTAGTGTGGTCATTTTCGTACAATTGGTTTGTCTGCTTGGTTGTTAAGAATGAAAGATCTTAAATAAATCAGTGAAAATAAAACGTGGCTGCCAACTGAACTTCCTGCACTCCCTCAACGCAGAACCAACGTCCTTGACACCACAGATGACAGCTACCTGAAAACGTGCCGCTATGGACCAGACCATCCTTACTGCCCCATATTCCACCTGGGGAACCTCGTCTCATGGGCTGGGAGCAACTTTCAGGAAATGGCCTCAGAGGTATGGAGAAACCTGCTGTTCTGCTTCCTTTGGGGAAAAGAGCTACAGCTCAGTGGCAGAACATCTGGTCCCAGGTTCAAAGCCCCTACTGGCCACATGCCCCAGAAGCTGTACGCCGGCTCCCTCGGCCAGTAAAGCGAGATGAGCGCCGCAACCCCAGAGTCGGCCACAACCGGACCTAATGGTCAGGGGTCCCTTTACCTTTATACATTCTGCATGGCAACATGTGCAAATGGCTTTAGATACCTATTAGGTCCACAACTTACCATATAGCACATGGGTAGGCAAATTAAAGCCCGAGGGCTGGATCCGGCCCAATTGCCTTCTTAATCCAGCCCGCGGATGGCCCAGGAATTTGCATTTTTTTACATGAGTAGAATGTGTCCTTTTATTTAAAATGCATCTCTGGGTTATTTGTGGGGCATAGGAATTTGTTCATTTTTTCCCTTCAAAATATAGTCCGGCCCCCCACAAGGTCTGAGGGACAGTGGACTGGCCCCCTGCTGAAAAAGTTTGCTGACCCCTGATATGGCATATATTCAACACAAAAAAACAACGACAATTTGTTGTTGACAAAGGACAGCTGGACATATAAACGACCCCATTACCTTCAGTATCTTAGGGACTCATCAAACCTAAATCCGGCCCTGCCAGAGAGCCACTGGCGGTCAGAGCAGGCTGAGCCAAGACCGTGATGCTGCGGCAGAAAGGGCCAAAACAATTCTGTTTTCCTGACCTGCCGTTCAGGCAGCTTCCTGGATGGCACGTAGATCTCTTGGCGACTGGAATGGACAATATCCCACTGGGGGGAGCCTTAGTAGGAGAGGGGGAATCAGCAGGGATCGCAGGATCTCCTGGGGGGGAAAGGGCTCTGCGACCTTAACCTGGAGCTCGCGCTGAAGCAAACCTTTGTCTCTCTTTCGTTAAGGGTGGTGTGATAGGAATTCAGATTGAATGGGACTGTGACCTTGATAAGCCCCCCTCTGAATGCAATCCTCACTATTCTTTTAGCCGGCTGGATAACAAGTTTGCAGAGAAATCCGTCTCGTCAGGATACAACTTCAGGTAACAAGACATGGAGGGGGAGGCGATTTTCTCGATGTTTGCAGCAAGCAGAGTCACAGCCTTTACAAAGTAGCCCTAAGCCAGCCTCATTCTCTCTCTCTCTCTCTCTCTCTCTCTCTCTCTCTCACACACACACACACACACACACAGCCTAGCCTACCTTGCAAGGTTGTTGTAATAATAATAATAATTAATAATAATAAATTTTTATTTATACCCCGCCCTTCCCGGTTCAAAAACCGGGCTCAGGGCGGCTAACAACAAATTTAAAACACTTAATTGTAAAAGCAGCATAAAATACAGTATAAAAACACGAATAACAATAAAATTCAAAGTTCAGAAATCAATTTAGGGAAAATCCATCTAATAAGCATTAGATAATCCCCAGGGCTAGCTGGCTGAATTAGTCCTACTTGGGCCAGCGAGGAGGCCAGGGGAGAATTAGCTGTGGGGTCTCAGAGTTGGTGATCTTCATAAAAGGGGAGGGGGAGGGAAGAGAAGGGAAATAAAAGATCAGGCTGAATTCAGATTAAAGGCCAGGTGGAATAGCTCTGTATTCAGGGATTAAATGAGGAGGGGGGAGAAGCATGTACACCACCTTGAGTTCCACGGAGAAAAAGGTGGGATGTAAAGCTGTGAGAAATAATTATAAATGTAAGAAATGTAATATATATTAAAAACATTGAGTACCGTGGACGTTGCTCCCAGGTATGTAGATACAGAACCTCAGTATTCATTGATTCATCAGCCTGACTGATTGTTTAAATTTTTTTGAATGACTACCGGCGAATTGGGAAATGCTTAAAAACAAAAGTTAATTTATTTTCAAGGCAAGTCCTTACCAAAAGGGTGGGTGACAGGTGCCATTTCCTCAGGAAGTATATTTCCTTTAAAAAACACACACACACATACGATTGTAATTGCCAAAAGTCCAGAAGAGGTTTCTGGGCAGATCTACACATGGGAGAAAAAAACACGCCGTAAATAAGCCAGAAATTAAATCATTATCACAAAAGAAAAACGCTATGTAAAAATGGCATAGAATTTTTTTGCTCTCTGGCGCCATCTGGTGTTGCATGTTGATAATTAATTCAAAATGTTGTTTTTTGACTAATGTAGCTGAGTCCTCTCCCTATCTTTCCTTCTTCTAAGATGTTCCTCTGCTAAGATGTTCCTTGAAGTGACATGTACAGGTTTAGAAACAAAATATGCTTTAAAGGGTGGGGCAAGAGAGAGGAGGATCTGGGGTCTGATGCAAAACAACAACAACAACCAAACCCCCCATTGCTCCCCACTGCCTGCCGCCTCCCCCATAACAAATTCATTTCAGGTGAAATAACGCCATCCCTGCTCTGCTTTCTGATATTGCAGGTTTGCCAAGTATTACCGCGACGCAGCCGATGTTGATTTCCGGACTCTGATCAAGGCGTACGGGATCCGCTTTGATGTCATGGTGAACGGGAAGGTAGGAGGAAATGTGTTTTGGTGCCTCGTGTTTTTCTCTTTTGGCTGGGCAGACTCCAGATCCGAGGGGTTTTCCTGGGCGAAGTTTTTCCCTGCCTCTCTGCAGCCGGGATTTAGAAGATTACAGTCTCTAACAGGGGAGGGAGAATCTCGCTGTCATGGCTAGCAGGCATCAAGGATGGAAAGATTTCATCCTAGGCTGCATTCTTTGCAGTGCTGTTTCCGTTCCACTACAGTTCGGCTTCTGCTAAAACCTACATTGTTTCCCTCACTATCTGCTATGGTCAAAACAAACGTAATTAATTCCAGTGGCAGGGAAACATCGAAAACAATGCAGGAAAGCATGTACCGTATTTTTCGCTCCATAGGGCGCACCTAGTTTTCAGAGGGGGAAATCAAGGAAAAATATATGATTCCCCCCCCCCAGCTCTGGGAGCAGCGGACAGGCTGTGCGCAGCCTGTGCGCTTCTCCCAGACCTTCTCCCTGCTTTTGCGGGAGGTGGGGGAATTCCTCCATCTCCCGCAAAAGCCCACAGGAGCCACGCACCCTTTAAGGAGCGCACGGCTCCTGCAGGCTTTTCTACGAGGAGGGAGAAGGGACTGACGCGGCCAGTCAGTCCCTTGTCCCTCCTCGGGGAAAAGCCCCCAAGAGCGGCGCGCTCCTTAAAGGGGCTGCACGGCTTCTACTGGCTCTTCTAGGAGGTGGGGGAATTCCCCCACCTCCCGCAGAAGCCCCCAGAAGCCGCACGCTCTTTAAAGGGTGCGTGGCTCCTGTGGGCTTTTCTACGAAGTGGGAGAAGGGACTGATGTGGCCAGTCTGTCCCTTCTCCCTCCTGGGGAAAAGCCCGCAAGAGCCGCACGGAGCTTGTGTGCGGCTCTTGGGGGCTTTTCCCGCCTGCCTCCCCCCTGCATTCACTCCATAGGATGCACACACATTTCCCCTTGCTTTTTAGGAGGGAAAAAGTGTGTCCTATAGAGCGAAAAATACGGTAATTCTTTACATAACGATTTCGGACTAAAAAAAAAAAAGATTGACACTCTTACGTGATTTTTGTTCCTGATCTCAAAAGTCGGGGCAATTTCTGCTCCTGTTTGCAACAGAGTTCTCTGACCTCCGCAGTAGCCATTGGTAGTTTTATTCCTCTCCTTGAATCGGTCTTTCAAGGCCATCCCGCTTTGGGTGGCCATTTCTGCATTCAGTGGCAGAGAGTTCCACATCTCCACTTTGCCTCTCCCTTAACTCCAGGCTCCCCACATAAAAACAAAACTTTCCTGAACAAAATGCTTCTGGCTAAAGGCTCAACTCTCATCTTTTGACATGTTTTCTTTCAGGCGGGGAAATTTAACATTATTCCGACAGTCATCAATGTGGGATCCGGTGTTGCGCTGATGGGAGCGGTAAGTCGAGTTGAATCCAATATATTTTTTCATTGACCCAGTTGTGTGCATGAAAATCTGTCTGCTTCCGCCAAAAAAGGCTAGTCCCATTGTCTTATCAAGCGCATTCTTTATTTCACTAAAAGGAATCTAGTGGCTTGTATATGCCAAGGTTGAGCCATGTTTCTGAAGTCATGTGCAGGGCCTTTTTGGTTTTGGCTCCCTGCCTTTGGAATTTTCTCCCCAGAGACCCACGATTCCCAGAGTTCCTTGTGAAGAGGGATTGGTTGTTCAAGTGCTCTGGGAGAGGAATAGGAAGTCTCCCCACAAACTGCAGCTCCGAGGATTCTTTGGGTTTCGGGGTGCTTTAAACATACAATGTGAATGTGGTCTGTGTTAACAACGAGACCTCAGTGGAATCTAGACACATATAAAAACCGCTCTGAAAATGCTTTTTAAAAAAGTTGTAAAAAATAAATTGAATTTTCCATGAAGCTCACCAGCGCCATCTAGTATCACATTTTATATTGCACTTAAAACACACTGAAAACGTTTTATTTGCCCGACACAAAGTTTTATTAGCCCAATTGTGAGGTTCCCAATGCATGAATCACAGTGGCTAAGCTATGCAATCAAAGGCTGGGAAGCAGATTTCAACGAAATATCAGGTCTCATTCAGAGGCACTGTCGTCTCATCCTGCTCCCAGCTGGGGGGTTGGTCTAAATGACCTGCAGGATCCCTTCCATTTTCAAAATTATGTTCCTCTTTTCTGCTCTGCAGGCTTACTGTGACCTTTCTTTATCTCTGTGTTATTTTATTGCCTGATTTCTTTAGGCTACTGTGAGAGCTTAGGCGTAATCGGCTGTATAATTTCTTATAATGTGTCACAATGTTGATTTGGGCATTAGAAGAAACTGTATCTAATTTTTGAGAAGTAGTTTCGAGTAAATAGCTTTGCAATTGTTACTATACGGCTTATTATGTTTATGTGTTTTTTCAATTGGATTTCCGTAATATAGGCATTTGGGTGGTTTTTGGTTTTGTGAGAGCTTAGGCTGCATCTGCAACATACATTTAAAACTCATGGAAAGCACATCATTCCCCCCCCCCCAAAAAAAAGAATGCTGGGAACTGTAGTTTGTTAAGGGTGCTCGAAACTGTAGCTCTGTAAGAGGTAAACTATAAATCTGAGGATTTTGGGGGACGGGGGGATGGGCTTTAAATATACAGTGGTCTCAGCTACATTAGTTTAAAAAAAACCAACCCAACGTTTGGAATTCATTATAAACGTTCAACACCAGCTGGCGCCAGAGAGCAAAAAAATATATATGCCATTTTTACATAGTGTTTTTTTCTTTTGTTATAACGATTTAATTTCTGACTTAGTTCTAGTGGGCCCCCCCTGTGTGTAGATCCACCGTATATATACAGTGCTTTAAAAAGAACCACCCCAAACATGTTTGGAGGCAGAAATGGGCAGTAGCTCGAGTTCTTTTTATTGATTTATTGCTAAAATGTGTAAATTTGTTGTGTCAGCAATGCCTTGTCTGTCTCCTAGGGGGCTTTCTTCTGTGACCTGGTGTTGCTGTACTTCCTCCAAAAGAGCAATTTTTACCGAGGCAAAAAATACGAAGAAGTAAGGTATGTTGATTTCAGGCGCAAAGGGGCGTGTGGTGCGGCAGAGGCTTTTGAAACAACCACCTTGAGGGATTCCTGCCGATCACCTGGTCGTTGACATGGAGGTGGGGAGGGAAACGCCCCCTCTGACATCATCATGATGCCAGGCGATTGACAAGTGGGTGGCCCCGCCCACTGGCCAGACTTGGCCCTCAGAAACTGGGGAGGTCAGGATACCTACCCCTCTCCACACACTGTTACTGTCTCTCAGCCTCGCAGGGTTGCTGTGAAGATATAGTGGGGAGAAACATGTATGCTTCATTCACCTTGAGCTCTCTGGTGGAAAGATGAGATATAAACGAAATACAGTGGTACCTCGGGTTACAGATGCTTCAGGTTACAGACACTTCAGGTTACAGACTCCGCTAACCCAGAAATAGGTTAAGAACTTTGCTTCAGGATGAGAACAGAAATCGCACAGCAGCAACGGGAGGCCCCATTAGCTAAAGTGGTACCTCAGGTTAAGAACAGTTTCAGGACCTCCGGAATGAATTAAGTTCTTAACCCGAGGTACCACTGTAAAGAATAGAGCTGCCACACCAAAATCGAAAGAAAGTAAAGAGGATTTAAGATGAGGCTGGTGCGGCCTGTGGCTTCCGCCACCCATGGCACACCTGGCCATCAGTCAAGACCCCCCCCCCAGGGCACCACCAGGTACATCAGTTGAAAATCACTAACCTAAGGACTCATCTTTAGCAAGCCATTTCCAAGCTGGCTCCTGGCTTGTATTCTAACATGGTTAATTCGGTACCTGGGACCCAGGAATTGGAAGAGGGGTCCAGGAGTCGAGGCACCCCACACACTCATGACAATACAGTGGTACCTCGGGTTAAGAACGTAATTCGTTCCGGAGGTCCGTTCTTAACCTGAAACTATTCTTAACCTGAAGCACCACTTTAGCTAATGGGGCCTCCCGCTGCCGCCACTGCATGATTTCTGTTCTCATCCTGAAGCAAAGTTCTTAACCCAAGGTACTATTTCTGGGTTAGTGGAGTCTGTAACCTGAAGCGTCTGTAACCCAAGGTACCACTGTATAAAGAATCTGGAAGGAGATTCAGCTCCTCGGCTGCTTTAACCATTGACCTTGGTTTAAGACTGGGAAATGGGCCTGAATAATTCATCATTTCCGTTGGTTTAAAAGCCTCCTGGATTGGGCAGGAGCAGAGAGCATCCCTTGAGAACCATATATTATAGTCAGGAAGAGGACGAAAAGCTTAATGTGGAGTCTTTGCCGCATGCATTAGGATTTTTTAAAAATGCACCAGCATGTTTTGATTTTTAAAAGCACACGAACCCATACAGGTGAATGGGTTAAAACGGACGGTTTTCAAATCCTCCTTCGGGGGACTCTCTTTCTCTCTCTGTGTTGACTTTGTTTCCCAAGGGAGGCGGTGAAAGTTGGGAGGTAGTCAGGCCAGGCCGGGAGTTTGCCTCCTTGTTGAACCATGAGCCCTGGAAGGCACCCAGTGATGCTGACTTTTAACGCCAGCCCTGCAAGCGAGAGTCAAGTGATTTGTATTTTGCAAGATATGGGGGGCAAGAGCCTTTTGGTCTGATCCTGAGGGACAACATTCAGAGTAGGTCCCCTGAGCAGCTTTGGTGTACTGCCGTTCAGAGTTTCTGTGGGGGCACCCTAGAGATCTTTCCCTGCCATCCATGGACCCCCAGAACCTACCCAACGCTTGCTGCCCCCTTGGCCATGAAGGGGTGAGGATGCTGACCTTTTCATCCCTTGAAAAGTACATTGAGTTAGAGGAGGAAGTTAGAAGAATGGGTCCCTAGTTCGAGACACGACTTGACCTACAATACGATAATCTTTATTGTCATGGTCCCATACAGAACAACGAAACTGAAAATCTACATCAGGCATTCAGAAACCAACATCAGGCATTCAGAAACCAACAAGCCTGCTATCCCAGCTATCCCAGCCTGGTTAGCCCCCTAAAAACTCTGATAAAGGTAACGGTAAAGGGACCCCTGACCATTAGGTCCGGTCGTGACCGACTCTGGGGTTGCGGCGCTCATCTCACTTTATTGGCCGAGGGAGCCGGCATACAGCTTCCGGGTCATGCAGCCAGCATGACTAAGCCGCTTTTGGCAAGCCAGAGCAGCACACGGAAACACCGTTTACCTTCCTGCCGGAGCGGTACCTATTTATCTACTTGTACTTTGACGTGCTTTCAAACTGCTAGGTTGGCAGGAGCAGGGACCGAGCAACGGGAGCTCACCCCGTCACGGGGATTCGAACTGCCGACCTTCTGATCAGCAAGTCCTAGGCTCTGTGGTTTAACCCACAGCGCCACCCGCGTCCCTCAAAACTCTGATACCCCATGATTAAATACAATATACTCCCATAGAGACTACCTTACACTGCATTTAAAAGCAAAATTGCATTTGAATAGAAACTGTTTCTCAGGCGTCTTAGTCCTAGTCTTTATAACCCTGTACCTTCTTCCAGAAGGCAGAAGCTGAAAGAGATCATTTCCGGGGTGTGCACTATCTCTGCAGCTTTCTTATGGCACCTGGAAGCATAGATTTGATCCAAGGTGGGAAAAATGCACCCAATTATTCTCTCCGCAGTCTTTACAACCCTGGACAGCATTTTTCCCCTGACCGTGCAGCTCCCAAACCACACACACGGACCATAAGTTAATACACCTAGTTCATTGCTGCAGCCAAAACATACATTCCAACAAGTTCTTCAAGCCCCGTCTCTTACATTGGGTGTGAGGAACCAGTGGCCCTCCAGACAAAGGCAGAATACGGCTCCCATCATCCCTGTGTGGCCATTGGCCATCTCAGTTAGGGAGTTGTAGTCCAGAGTCATGGGTTCCCCTCTAGCCAATGCCATTGCCTTATCCCTCCACGACTTCTTTCTCTGTTTTTCTTTTTTGCAACAGGAAACCCGTGCCAGAAGCAAATATCAACGGAGACCAGAGTTCTGACTCCCTCTCCAGGCTGGATCACCTGAGGCAATTGCAGACGGTTGAGACCTAACGCCAAGGCCACTGACCGGCGACCGCACTCCACTAAGACTTCATGGGCCGGGGAAACTAAGCAATCCATGACGCCAGAGCCATCGTTTACCTCACGGATAGACAATGGAGACCAGGAGGATGCGGTTAACCCCAGGCCTTTCACAGCTCCCCAAAGCCTTATTTTCTGGTGACGTTCCGCCATACCCTGAGCCATCTACGTCACTCAACACAGGATTTAACATTTTTTAAAAAAACTAAAAATCAAATGCCAAAGCGACCTGCCTATATAATTCCGCAGTGGAGATGGTAGAAGTTAGGTATCCCCTGTGTTGCCATCTTGAATATACCTGAGGTCCATCCATCTTGGCCCAATTGTTGGGCAGCCATCTTGAATACAGCAGGATTGATCCACCTCAGTCAGTAGGGCTAACTATTATTTCCAGGACTTTGTCCTTCTACAGACAGAATAATCAGGACATATCCTTGGCATTCCTGACAGACAGAATATATTAATATTCCTTGGAGCAACGCACTTGGCTAGTGAGATTTCAGTCAACTGCTTTTCATCCAGCCAAGTCTTCTCTCCTGCAAATTAGCCTGTTTTAAACTGGAGGGCCCCAAACAAACTGAGGTGGGATTTTTTTTTAATTTTCTGGATTTTACGCCTTCGCAGGGCAAGGCAGGACCCTCCCTCTCCGAAGAAATGTTCTGTGGACTTCTGCAGGTCTTGAAAAATGTTTCATGACCTCATCAATGCAGACAATAAGGTGAACAAGAAATAGATCGCTTTGAGGTGACCTGTTTATGGAGCTTTCATCCCGATTAGTTGGCAGGGAGGTTAGATGACATTTCGTGAAGCAAAATGACTTCTTCTATTGCAAAATGTTCGGTTGTTAGGGTATGGCTGTGCCAAAGAGCTCCGGATCAAATTGTGCAGCCTGATTTTGCCGGTATGTGATGGGATCTCACTGGAAAAATAGCAACAGGCTGCAGAGTCACACCCTTAAATAAGAAAGCTATGTACAGAGATAGGTTCCTGAATGCGGGATCTGCAGAAATCTCTGTCCTCAGAGAGGTCTTGGTTGACACCCAGATCGGTGGCAGTGTGACATTATGCTCTGTCATTTAATGGGCGCAAAAAACCCACAGGCTGCTATGTTTTGCCCAACTTGAGAAATCAAGAGATGGCGCTAGGATTTTGAAAGACGGAATAAATCACCACGTCGAGAGGACTGAGTCATCCCCACGTACCCGGCAGCCTGGGTGAGCTGGTTTGATGACATTTCAAAGGAAGACTCTGTGTCCTTTTGTTTCGTAACCCATCTCCCGGGTTCAGTCTTCCAAATTAACTTTCCATCCTCGCATTTCGCAAGAATCGAGAAACTGTTTTGACTTTCTTCCTCTCCCCGCCCCTCTTATCCCCTTTCTTTACAGAAGTCTTGCTTTCCTCTTTATTAAGAGTAAGATCTTCGGACTTCCATCGCATAATGTTTCAGTAACAGAAAGAGAAAACATGCTTGTTTTTTTAGGGCAGATCCACACGTACACATTTGACATATCCAGTAAAGTACATTACTTCCCCCAAAGATTCCTGGGAACTGGAGTTTGTTAAGCGTGCTGGAACGAAATCTACAGTTCCCAGGAATATATTTGGGGCGGGGGGGGGAGTCCTGTGCTTTAAATGTGCAGTGAATATGCTTTGACCATATAGTGCGGCTCTGCCCTTAATGATTGACAGATTCTCTGTCACTATAATGATGGGGTCCTCGCTGTGGTGTCTGTGGCCTGCCAAGGCTTTCCCCTATGTTTTAATTTAAAAGCAGGTTTGGAGGGTTTTTAAAGGGGTTTCCTGCTTTTTTTAATGGGGTGAGGGACAGCCTGTTCGTCTGTGCTTTGGAGTGTCTTACAGAGGGGTCTGAACACTGTCAGCTTTATTTATTTTTGGTCAGGGGCTGACAATAGTTTCTTAGATTTCCAGGTGTGCCCCTGGGTCCAAAAAGAATTAGGACTCCTGTTCTAATTAGTGGCGTGTGTGCATGAAGGGCGGGGGGGGGGGGGAGAGGATGTTTTAAACAGGAATGCTCATTTCTCTCTCATGTCTCAGTATTAATCTTTGCTAACTGTGAACAAAATATAGCCAATGAATGCCATAACAAAGATGCTTTTATAGGAAGTTTAAATATTTATATGCAGGGCTGTGCCAAATATTCTCCCCCCGGCTGCTACTTCCCCTTCCTTGAATTAGCCACATGGGCAATCAGGGATCACATAGTGAATGTGATGGCATCATGATGCTGTGTCTGACATGATGATGTCACTGGACATCAGCGAATAAGGTACTTGCCCAGGGGTGGCTAGTCTCCACCCTGAGGGCCTGATCCACCTCCTTCACGCAAAGTTTTCTGGCCCCCTCAAGATCCCAGATACTGACAAGCTCTGGCAAAAAAAAGAGAGAAGGTATTATTAAAATCATAGTCTGTCCTTCCTACCAAAGGAGCCCTGGATAATTTGTGTGTGTGTGTAGATTAGATTTCAAAGCTCTCTATGAAGAGTCCAGGGTGTGTGGCTGTTCTTGTATTTTGCAGAATTAATAAAGGAAGCCAATTATCCACCCTGGAGCCTGCCTTCCATATGTGGAACTACAACTCCCATCATCCCTTGGAGATGTGGCTGGGGCTGATGGGAGGTGCAGTCCCAATGTCAAGGCTCAGTAATGAACGTAAAAAGTGGTGCATTGATCAGTGTGAGGGGAGAGCCATCTCATCCCATTAGAAAGGACCATACCGGTAGCCTATGTCTAAAATGCTCACTTGCGCAATCACAGGTGCTGCCTCCCACGCCCTCGCTCAGAATGTACTTTACGAAGCCAATGCAGAGAAAGGACTTTGGCACGTTTATAAAAGGTCTGTGCATCTGCATTGTCCGTGTGAAGGATTGGGGCGTTCTCAGGAATGGTCCCCGGTCCAAAGCTTCAGACACACCCGAGACTCATTGTACTGTGAATACAGATTGCTGTGAAACGAAGCAAGTCTCTGTGTTGTTTCTCTTCGCTTCGTAGATGTTAACGCTCGCTAAAATACAAATTTAGAAAGCGCTGGTTTCAGAAACAGACTTGGCCCCCACACACCATCAAGAAGAAACAGAAGATTGTGGCTGTGTTGCCGGTGGGATTCGGTTGCAGGCCAAGATCACAAAGTGGGGCATAAACTGAAAGGCTTGAGAATAAATGAAAACTGATGTTTTAAAATGAGGGTGGGAGGAACTGGGGGCTCTACAGGTGTCTCTGGACTAAAACTCCCATCATTCCTGTCCTTGGCCACATTGGCTGGGACTGATGGGAGTCCAGCAATATCTGGAGAGCCAACCCAGTCCCTGATTTCACAGATGGAAAAAAGGCCAGGAAGGAAAGTGAAGCTGTGAAGGAGGGTCAGTCATTGAAACAATGAATAAATAATTTTTTTAATGGGTTCAAAGTCTGGGGTGTGCGGAGGGGGAAGCTGAAGATCCCCAGGAGTGACAGAGGCCCAGCCGTCCCTGACCAAGGGTCAGTTGGGAGCCCAACAGGAGGTAGAGGGTATTATGTTGGCAACCCCTGGCAAAGAACCCTTCCCCCGGAAGTTCTTTCTAGCCTGGTGTCCACATTTCCACCATTAGCCCTGCTGAAGAGAACAAGGTGGATCTGTGTAGCCAGAACTGTTTCCAAAGGAGGGCAGCCTTACAGAAGGTTGCAAGGAGCACACGAAAGCCACAGCCTTGTCCCCTGATGCATCTCATGAAGGGTGCTGTGGTGGGGCTGGCTTTCCTCACAAAAGCAAGCTGTTGCGACGACACACCAGCACTCCTGGGTTCAGGGAACACCCTTAACGTTCAACGCTACAACAAATGCTGGAATTGCTAAGGTAGGGCTGGGGGGGGGGGCGTTCTTCAGCCCCAGGGGCACAATCCCGCCTGCGTTCCATTGGTGGGCGGGGTCAGAAGCAAAAGTGGGCAGGGCAAGGAATGCAAATTTTGCCTTTGCACAGTAGGCTAGTTTCCCCCACCCTGCTTTCCTATCCTCCCATCCTGACGAGCAAGAGGCAGGATCAGAGTTCAAGGATACATTTCCAGCCCAGCAAAAACACAAAAGGAAGGTGTGGAGCAGGGCCGGTCAGGGATGTGAGTTGCAGAGAGTTATGAGGACCAAATAGTGAGGGTCAGAGAACTGCATTTGACCCCAGGCCTGAGGCTCAGATAATGACCTATTCTGCAGGTTGGTGGTAAAGGAAAAGGGACCCCTGACCATTAGGTCCAGTCGTGACCGACTCTGGGGTTGCGGCGCTCATCTCACTTTACTGGCCGAGGGAGCCGGCGTACAGCTTCCGGGTCATGCAGCCAGCATGACTAAGCCGCTTTTGGCGAACCAGAGCAGCACACGGAAACACCGTTTACCTTCCCGCCGGAGCGGTACCTATTTATCTACTTGCACTTTGACGTGCTTTCAAACTGCTAGGTTGGCAGGAGCAGGGACCGAGCAATGGCAGCTCACCCTGTTGCAGGGATTCGAACCACCGACCTTCTGATCGGCATGTCCTAGGCTCTGTGGTTTAATCCACAGCGCCACCCACGTCCCTAGGTTGGTGGTAGGTGGAGCCAAAAGGGAAAGTGGATGGAGCAATGCATTTAATTTTGCCTTTCTACAGGGAGCTAGTTTTCTACACCCACACCTCTCTCCATCTAGGCAAGCAAAGGCACGATCAGAGTTCAAGGACACATTCCCAGCCAGATGAAAAAACTAAAGGAGGGTGTGAAACAGGCCCAGTAAGAAGTGTAGCTGGAGAAAGTGGAGAAAGCCAGAGGAGAGTTCTGAGGGCCAGACAAACAGGTTTTGAGGGCCACATTCTATACCTGGCTCAAATGAACAAATACAATACAGTAAAACAACAACTGAAAGAAAGGCATAGAAGGAGCACTATTTTCTCATCACACCTTCTTAGGGATTTCACATTTTGTTTAATTGGCAGGGTTTTACAGGCTCGTTTCCCGACAGAAGTTACTGGCAGGGTCAAGCAGCACAAGCAACGGATCAACAGCCCCAGACGTCTGGCCTAGGAGACAAGGTGACCATTTCCCTCGAAGTCCTGTCACTCCACGAGAACCGTTCTAACTCGGCGCGTCTCCTCTTCCGCCCTCCCCTAGTAAACATGTACCATGCCATAGAGGAAAGTCCAGAAGAGGACATATGTGAAGAGACCCCCGATCAGCCCTCCGGTGAAAAGGGGCCTTCGGGATTTAAAGTACTTGCTCCACCGCCGCCCGGCTTTCAGCACCAGGAGGATGGAGAGGAGGGCGGAGGCCAGGAAGTAGAAGATGAAGCCGTGAAGGCCGGTCAGGCCCAGGATCCCAGCGGTCGCTCCCGAGAGGGCAGAGACTGACGTCCGGCAGTAATCCAAAATGGCTGCGTTCCCTCGGACGGCAGCTTCACTGATGAACTGGGGGCCTTCCCGCTTGGCGATCACGGCATTGGCCATGGCTGCGATCCAGATCCGAGCGCCGCCGCTCACTTACTGCACTCCTGTGTAAAGAAGAGCAGGAAATATTGATTAGTCAGGAAACACCAGGCGGTACCATGCAGCAGTTTGGCTTCACCCCCAGAGGCGCACTCCATTGTCTCTCAAGGCAGATGGATACTACTATTACATTCATACCACAAAACAGCTCTGTACAGGCAAGATTGCCCTTTCGCTCCCTGAATTAAAACAAAACCATATTGTCAGCTATGAGGATCAGGTAGCTGATTATGGGGAAGACCCATGGCTGAGCTTCTGGAGAACCAATAATAATAATAATAATAATAATTTATTATTTATACCCTGCCCATCTGGCTGGGCCTCCCCAGCCACTCTGGGCGGCTTCCATAGAAACCAAAAATGCAGTAAAATATCACACGTTAAAAACTTCCCTGAACAGGGCTGCCTTAAGATGTCTTCTGAATGTCAAGTAGTTGTTTATCGCTTTGACATCTGCTGGAAGGGCGTTCCACAGGGCGGGCGCCACTACCGAGAAGGTCCTCTGCCTGGTTCCCTGTAGCTTTGCTTCTCGCAATGAGGGAACCGCCAGAAGGCCCTCGGCGCTGGACCTCAGCGTCTGGGCAGAATGATGGGGGTGGAGACGCTCCTTCAGGTATACTGGACCGAGGCCGTTTAGGGCTTTAAAGGTCAGCACCAATACTTTGAATTGTGCTCGGAAACGTACTGGGAGCCAATGGAGGTCTTTCAAGACCGGTGTTATATGGTCTCGGCGGCCGCCCCCAGTCACCAGTCTAGCTGCCGCTAGACTGCAAGCCAGAATGAACAATAATGGTCTGATCAGGGCTGGGGGGGACACATGACCTTCTAGACGTTGTTGAACTACAATGTCCACAATTCATGGCCATGCTTGCTGCAGGGAGCTGGAGACCAACAAAATCAGTACATTTTCGAGCGCAATTCAAAGTGTTGGTGCTGACCTTTAAAGCCCTAAGCGGCCTCAGCCCAGTATACCTGAAAGAGCGTCTCCAGCCCCATCATTCAGCCAGGACACTGGGGTCCAGCACCGAGGAGGGGCTTCTGGTAGTTCCCTCACTGCAAGTTGTGAGGTTACAGGGAACCCAGCAAAGGGCCTTCTCGGTGGTGGCGCCCACCCTGTGGAGGGAGATATCTGACTTTTAGAAAACATCTGAAGGCAGGCCTGTTTAGGGAAGTTTTTAATGTTTGATGTTTTATTGTATTTTTTAATATTTTGCTGGAAGCTGCCCAGAGTGGCTGGGGAAACCCAGCCAGATTGGCAGAGTATAAATTTATTTTTATTATTATTATTAGTTTCCCAGTTCCTGGACTGAACAGACAAATATGGCATGAGGTAGCTTTCCCTGTTCCTTTGGAAGGGGCTGTAGTTCAATGGCAGGTTCAACCCCTGCCTGGATGGCCAGAAAAGTCCCCTCTCTGAAACCCTAGAGGGCAGCCCCCAGTAAGGCATACTGAGCTAGACGGGCCAACCGTCATCTCACTGTAAGGCAGCTTCTCGTAAATTTATATAAGCCCTTTAATCAGAACCGTGATGACTGGAAACTTGCTTTATTTGTCAGGGGAAAGGCTGCAGCTCAGGGACAGAGAACCGGCTTTGTAAAGCCTTCATATCCAGTATCTCCAAGCAAAAATGGGGAATGTTTCCCAGCATGAAACCCTGGAGAGGCACAACTTTGTATAGTTCTACAACGACCAAACAGTTGTGTGGGGAACTAGGCAGTGATCCTTCCACACATGCGGACAGCTTTGAAGCATAGACTGTATTCTGTATCCCGCAAAGCATGATCATGATTGATTATTGCAAGCGAAATAACGCTGACGCCATCCCACAAGCCTCCCTCAGCACCACTCCATTTCTTCCCCCTCCACTGGAAGCCCGCCTCTGTCCCGCTCCGGGATGACGTCAGAGCCCCGGGTTATGGCGTCAGGGTCCTCTGCCATGATGTCTGAAATAAACGCCATGAGTGACCCATTCGGTTCCGAGAAAGAGGACCGCCGCCCCCTCCTCCCCGCGCACACCAAGAATCCTCCTTACCAGTTTTGGGTCGCCTTTTTCCCCTCTCTAATGCCGACCGAAAAAGTCTTTCCCTTCCAACCGGCTTTACCGGAAGTGGGTAGGCGCCGCCATCTTACAGCAGAAAGGATGCTGGGAGCACGGGTGACGTCACCGTCAGCGCGCGACGCGGCGTGACTCCGCCCCGCTTCTCACATGAGCCCCACGGGACTTGGCCACGGGGATACTTTCGCGTGCCTTATTTGGAATTTCCGGGTTTGTTTGGACCTTCCGGCTTCTTTATGCCACACTTCCGGCGTCTTCACGCCCCATTTCCGGTAACGTCCGTCGAAGTCGTTAAAGACGCCTTTGGATACCATGGATATGATGCGAGCTAGAGCGACCGCTTCTTCGTAGACCGGATTTCCGGTCTGAATTTGCCATGTAAGTTTCAGCGCTGAAAGCTGATTGGGTGGCTTTGTGCCAGTTACTGTCCTACCTCACAAGGTTGTTGTGGAAAGTTGTTTGGCGCTGTTTGTCGTGGGTTCATTTTAAAAAAACCCCAGACCGTTAAAATAACAGTCTCGTGAAAGGAACTGAGAGGAGTTGCGTGGTCAGGTGAGGAGAGCGAGGGAGCGGGCTGAGGGGAGTGGGCGTGGCCTCTTGGTAGGCGGAGAGACGTTGCGGGTCGCGGGGGCGTGGCCACGAGTAGCGGCAGTTGGAAGGGGTGTGGCCCGGACGCGGGAGGGGCGTGACCAAAAGAGGTCGCGAAGGCAATTGTGTGCGCGCGAAGAGGGGCGTGGCGACCGTTGAAGGGGAGGGGCGTGGCCAAACGAGGTCGCGAGGGCAAGTATGTGCGCACGAAGAGGGGCGTGGCGACCGTTGGAGGAGAGGGCGTGGCCTCTTGGTAGGCGGAGAGACATTGCAGGGAGCGGCAGTTGGAAGGGGCGTGGCCCGGCCGCGGGAGGGGGCGTGGCCAACCGAGGTCCCGAGGGCGAGTATGTGCGCGCGAAGAGGGGCGTGGCGACCGTTGGAGGGGCGTGGCGTGGCCCGGCCGCGGGAGGAGGCGCTTGGCCGCGGCGGAGGGGGCGTGGCCCATGGCGAGAGCGGCGCCGGGCAAGGGGCGTGTGCCGCCTCCGCCTCCGGCGCCTCGGCGGGCGCGTGAGCGACACGGGGCGGGGCGAGCGGGCGGCGAGGGCGTGGCCGTGGGCGTGTCCATCCCCCGAGGGGGCGTGTTCGTAGCCCGCCTGGGTCGGATCGGGCCGCTCTTCGCCTTTTGTTCCGTGGGAGGCGAGCGAGTGAGGCGCGGCGCCCGAGGCGGGGAGGCCAGGCCAGCGGGGGCCATGGCCTACATCCCCGGTCAGCCGGTCACGGCCGTGGTGGTGAGTGGAGGAGACGCCCTGCCCCCCCCCGTGTGGGACCCCAAAAAACCCAGCCCTCCCCCCAGTTTCACTCTCCTCTATGGGGCTGAGGGGGGGACTGGAAAAGCAAAGGATTTGCAATAGTGACTAACGTTGCTCTTAATCGTTTTGTAAACCGCTTTGGGGGGAAAACAGCCACAAGCGGCATGCAATTCTAATGGAAGAAATATTGAATTTAAATCCGATTTTAAAATAAAACCCATCTGCTTTGGATGGGAATTATGTTAATGTAGTAATAACAAACGTCACCCTCGTTGGTGGCGATCTGTCGCCCGCCTTTCAGCCTAAGGGCCCAGGGCGGTTTGCAACAATTAAAACCGCTAAAAAGAGTTTAAAACAGCTCACAGTCAGTGCTTTTCTTCTAGGAAAAAGGGTTCCAGTACTGCGTGCCCCTGAGTACCTCCAGGAAAAAAGCACTGCTCACATGCAAAAAAGTAGAGTGGGTTCTCAAAGCAGGCACCTCGAGTGTCAAAAGCTAAGGAAAATAGGTTTTGATGTATTAAAAGAAAAATGTAATAACAGTGGTGATAATTTATTAAATTGATGATATATTAAAAACATACTATAATCTCCCTGAAATGCATAGTGGAAGACCTATCTTTTTCATTCAGGAAAAAGAGGGTGAGGGGGCATTTTAGCCCATCCCACCTCTTCTTCACCTGCTTTTAAAAAAAATGTTGGGGATGGAATGTGTGTGTAGAAAAATCAGCTATTTTGCTGCTCCTTTCCAACCCTAACTCTTTCTTGCCTCCTTTAATTTGAATGGATGCATAGAATTGAATTGGAAGGGACTCCGAGGGTCATCTAGTCCAACCCCCTGCAGTGCAGGAATTTCTGCTAAACGCATCCATGGCAGGTTGCCATCCAACCTCTGCTTAAAAACTCCAAGGAAGGAGAGTTTGCCACCTCTCATGGGAGTTTTTTTTCCACTGTTATTCTACTCTTTGGCTGCTCTCTTGGAAATGCTGCCAGAACATCTTAGTGGTTGCTTAATTTCAATGGGCTTGCTGATTACTGTTGGCTATAACCCATTGTGCAAATATGTGTGTGAACTTCACATATAATTTATAAAAATAGCAGTGAAGATTGTTTTTATCCCTAAAGCACTTTGACCTTTCCTATAATTGAATCTCAGATAGACGTTTACAAGGCACTGCACTTGAGAGTTTCCAAGACACTCTCCTTGCTTACAGTTTATGTGCGACAAAAAAGGGACCATAGAATGGGCTGTGGAAAGGCAAGCAAATTGAGGCACTGATTCCGGCCTAATAGGAATCCTTGCAATGACCTGGTGGGACGGTCACTGTGGGCGACATTTCTGGGCAAGGAAGAGGTGCCAAACGGCTGCATTCGTTCTCTGCTTCTGCTTTATTAGGAGGCTGCCCACAATTTTGTAGTCTCTCGAGGGATGTTTCCCTCTCTTGCTCTCTCCCCTTATTTCATTACCTCACTTACTTCATTTGCTCTTATCTCCCCTCCTTTCCCTTCCAGATGCTGCTGAACTGCTGCCTCCCATCATCCCTGACCGTTGGCCATGCTGGCCATTGGGAACCGCAGTTCTGCAACATCTGGCTGGCCCCAAAAGCCTGTTAAGTCTCCTGCATTCAGGGGTCTTCCTCCAGCTGCTGAGCAGGGGTCTCGACTCCCAATCTCAAACCCTGCTGCATTCTTCCAACCCTACCAGTTGATCAGACCCCCACGATCTCAGAAGTGTTCTGGCTAAAAGTTCCAGAAGGCGTGTGTGTGTGTGTGGCTCTTGCATTCCATGGATTTACTCCTTCCGGGAAAATTCCTCTCTTGCCCTGCCTGATCAGGGTCTTAAATCTCTCTCCCTTGTTTTGTGCCTCTCTTCTACTTCCAACCTTCCCCCACAATTGCAAATCTTTATGCTTTATCCTTACCTGGTTCCGCCTGCCCCACCCTCCAAACCTTGCCCTCCCTCTGGCCGCCAGTCTCCCTTAGATTAGATCTGTTCGATTCCATCTGATCGGTTCAGTCTCCTTTGGGAGTGGTTGGTGATTCATGGCTGGTTGAGCAAATAGCTGGGAGGAGTGAAAAATGCTCTTTTTGTCGTCAGGGCACTGAATAAGCATAACGTGTATGTGTGTGTTTTGTTGCCGTCTGGTACAGGGAGAGAGAGAGAACCCTCAGGGTAGCCTGGCCCATAACCTGCTCCCTCCACCATAACACCCTCTCCTTAGCCTAAGGTCTGGGGTATTTGATGAGTGCACCTTGACAGGAAACCTGGAAAAACACATGGATGAGTCAATAATGGCTTGTCTAGCCTGAGTGCTTACAAGTCCAATGGTGATTTTTTTTTTAAAAAAAAGGTGAATGGCACAGACTGGTAGAGTATGGGTGTGGTGGGGAAAGTTTGGCCCTGGAAATCCCGTTTCCCAAAGAATGGGGCAGCTGTGAAGTTCAGGGAGTGGCTTTTGAATGCAAACAGAGCAGAAAACATTGTGGACCTTTCTTCCCCAACCTGGTGCCCTCTGGAGGTTTTGGAGTATAACTCCCAACAGCCCCTAGTCCAGAACATCTGGAGGGAAACAGCTTGGAGAAGTCCGTAGTAGGCATGTGGTGTATCTCCTGATCATGTGGAATACAACAGTGGAAGAAAGGGTTTGAAAAGATGAGGTTTGCTGAAAACTGGCACTTGTTCATTGCATTTATGTCCCTGCTTTCCTCAGGGCAGTGTAGGTGAAATGGGGTGCACAATGGCCCCGTGTGGTCGATTAAGATGAGAACGCAAGAGGGACTCGCCCAAGGTCACCCAGTGAATGGAGATTGTAACCCAAGCCTTGTTGGTCTGACATTCTGCACTGCTACACCCCACTGAGCTCACAGAGAGCGAGCGCATTAGTCATGCATCATAAGAATTTGGGGTGTGGAAGGGATACCGGGGGTGAAAGCACTGGAAGGAGCCTTTCTGATTGCTTTTCTAACAGGCCATGAATGCTGTCTGAAAGTGCTGAAGATGGAGAGAGCGTGGCATTATCTTATCTCATGGTATGAAGCAATCCAGAAATAACAGTCATAAGAGGCGGGGTGAGGCTTGTTCCCAGAAGTCAAGTGCAATTCTACCCAGATTTACTTGGAAGTCAGTGTCATTTGGTTTAGTGAGGCTTCACCCCTCCAAGTAAGGATGCATAGTAAGCATTGCAGCCGAAAGCTCAGCATTGGTCCGGGTCTGTGTATTTTTGCACCCCCTTCCCCTAAACATCTGGGTTTCGCTGTCCCCTACAAGGTAGTCCTCCAGATGTTATTGAGCTCCAGGTATGCCTGACCATTGGCTGAAGGGTTTTGGGAGTACGTCAACGCTGCTCTTTTCTACAATTCCCCTCTCTACTCCAGGAATCAACTCTTTGTTGTCAGGGGCAGGGAACGCGCGGCCCTCCAGATGTTGCCAGATCAGAACTTCCATCATTCCTCTCCCTTGGTGTTTGGGGGTGCCACAGTTAGCCACTCCTGCCATAACAGATCTGGGATTCCTCCGCTCTGAGGGTAGCAAAGCTGTGCCCCTCAGGGAGTGTGGTATCGACTTCTCTCAGCCCTAGCCAGCAGGACCAGGGGGTCAGGAATGAATGGCGGGACAACCCAATGCCATCAGGAGCCTCTCAAGTTCAGCCACCCCTGCTCAGCTCTGTGATCATGAGAGAGAAACGCTGACGGTTTTCATTTTAAAACTGAAATTGACTGTTCCCTGAAGGCAGGAGCCCACTTGGCTTTAGACCTGTCCAATAAAAATGCCAAGTGATGGTGCCATTTCATCCCCTCTAACCTTTTGTCCATCTCACGAGGCAGCGAGCCACTTAACGCTATCTCTGGAGTCACTGCTGCCATTCTGCCTTGTTTGGCTGTCTTCCCTTTGGTCTCTCTCGCCTTTTATCTCTCTCTTTCTGAAAGTGCTTTTCTCTTTCCCCCCTCAATGAGCTCATAACCCCCGTCTCCAATAAAAGGGTGCTTGTCTACACGGGTGAAATCCGATGCTTCCCCTCATTTCAGAACTGGCCGTTCTTGACCCCCGAGGAAATGACCTTGGATAGAAAGAATGGGAGCAAGGCACGCTCTGGGAAGATGGGGGCTTTTTGTTTCCAAAAATCCCTGCGGCCCAAGCCTTGGCAGATTACCCTAATCTTTACCCTAAACTACTGCCCTTCCCTAAAAGTATTTCCCTTTTCCTGTGGTTTGTTCTTCCTTCCTTCCAACCCTCCTTTCCCAAATTACTCCCCTGCCATCCCCTGTGTTAGAGCATTTGGTCCAATCCTGCAAGGCTCTTCTGAGCTGTCTGTCTCTCCTTTCTGCTCCCTCTGTGACACAAGGGCAGGTCAACCAATCACTGCTGAGGGCTCCTCTGCCCCCACCAAATCCCACGCTGGGCTCAGATGAAGCTGCTTTGGTTTAGAAAAACGCATAGCTGGCTCAGTTGCTCTTTGTAGTTAAGGATGGGATAGAGAGAAAAATTCTTCTGCTTTTTTTGGGGGGGGCAGATGGGAAGCAGGGCTTTGTGAAGAGCAGATGGTGGTTTTGTGCAAGATGTTGTGTCTGGCAGTGCAACAGCAAAGGCCTTTATACTGTGACACACAACCTCCTATTGAGACACCCACCCACCCCTTTTGCAGTTTCAGAACCCTTTTCCCTTTCTGAAGCAAGCAGGATGTGACCCATGGTGTCATTGCATGCTTGCCATATGTCTCTTTTTTAAAATAAAGGCCTTGTTGGCTCCAGATTGCTGGACAAGAGCACCTCTTTGTCCTGTTATCAAGCGTCTCACAAGAGCCAGAATGGATGAATCCCAAGCCGCAGGGGTGTACGTGGGCCTGCGAAGAGTCCTCGCGTTTCACACGACTCGCCTCTCCCTTCCCTTTCAGCAAAGGGTCGAAATCCACAAGCTCCGCCAGGGCGAAAACCTAATCCTGGGCTTCAGCATTGGAGGCGGCATTGACCAGGACCCCACGCAGAATCCCTTCTCGGAGGACAAGACTGACAAGGTCAGGATCTCGATGGCCTTAAAAGGCCCCTGGGCTGGTTTCGTGTAGGTCTGGCCTTGGCGTGATTTGAGCAGCAGAGTGTGGCTGGATCCTGATTGCGTCCAAAAATGCCTCTGTTGCTGTTGCTCAAATCCACCCTGAAAAGATCACTCTTGGTCTGGAGCCAGGCTGATCATGCAGGGAGCCTTTTTGAGGGGGTGGCAATTTCTACAGGCTGTAGAGAAGACTGGCAGTGTAACAGGAGACTTCCGGGCATGCCAACTCTTGTCTGTTTGATCGGCTTTCTTTGGAGCAGACTGGTCATGATCCACTCACCTGGCCTGTTCTTGGGAAAGAAGGAGTCTCCCCAAGCAACCAGATAGGAAAGGCCTGGGGGAACCTTCATCTTCCCCACTGTGGAAGAAGAAAATGGCAATTACTCCTTTTTCTTTTATGCCACAAGTGTAACTGGGTATGTGTAGACAACAGATGGACTGTTTCAATGTAGACTAGCAACTTGCAGGGCTGTGTGGGCTTGTGCGATCAAAAGACTCAGTTGATGGAACTTACAAAAGCCCTGGTACAAGGATGTCAGGTGGCTCTGAGGATGAACGAGCAGGGAGGACAAAGGATTTGGCCCTGGCTTTTATAAGCTTGACTCATGTGCAGGCCCGTCTGGAGGGTGGCTGTCTGGAGTCGCTTAGCAGAGAGTCCACTGGCTGAAGCCTTCCTCTCTCCACCTCAGTTCCTGTCACTGAGCAGAGAAGCAGAAAGCTCTTCACAGAGGTGCCTCCCAGAAGCAGTAAGCCAAAGGGATCTTTCTCAGACACCCTCACTTCTGGGCAACCTTCTGAGAGCCACATGGGCAGGGATGCAATTTTTACTTTTTGTATGGCAGGCTAATTTCTGCCTCAGTCACGCATCCCTCTCTACCCTCCGTCCAGACAGTTGAGAGGCATGATCAGAGTTCAAGGGCACATTTTCACCCAGGCAAAAGCCCGCAAGGAGGGTATGAAGTAGGGCTGGTGAGGGTTGTGGCCTGGGGAAGAGTCCTGAGGGCCTGATCGAGAAGTATGGAGGGCTGCATCTGGCTCCTGAAGGTTTCCCACCAGTGAACGAAGTCATCTAGAGCCGATCGTGCAAGTGGATCAGGGCCTTGTCACAAAATGAGCCTGGAACCACCTCCCCACCTCCAGTTTTCATTTCATGTGCATGTCCAGTGGGGGACCTCCATGGTGGTATCTTTATGCAGTCCGTCTTTTTCTCCTCTCAGGGCATTTATGTGACCAGAGTGACGGAAGGTGGCCCTGCCGAAGTGGCCGGCCTCCAGGTCGGAGACAAGATCATGCAGGTAAATCCCAGACTGGTTTAAGAAGAAGCAGGGGGGCGTCCCAGATTTCTTCCACTGCCAGGCTTTCCAGCTACTAAGTTTTCCCATTTAAAGTGTGGGAGGTTAGGCTGAGAGGTCGTGACTGGCGCAGTGTGCTCCATGGATGAGTGGGGATTTGAACCCTGGTCTCTCAGGTGCAGGCCTAACATCCTAACTGCTACACCACGCTAGTGACTTTTCTGAGTGGTCTGTTTTTATGGACTCAAAGCTTTAATCACTCCATCCTGTGAATTAAGTTGCTGAAGACCTTCCTTACGAGGCAAAACAAAAACACAGAAAGCTGCCTTATATATACTGAGTATATATCTAGCTCATTAATGTCTACACGGACTGGTAGCAGCTCTCCAGGGCTTCAGGCAAGGGGATTAAACTAGGGATTAAACATGGGACCTTCTGCATACAAAGCAGATGCTCAAACACTGAGCTGCTGTTTTATTATTTATTTAATTTATATCCCCCTCTTCCTCACAAAGGAACCCCTAGAAACAAAACCAAGACTCCAGTCCTCCTGATTCTTAATTAAGGGGTGATTTAAATAGGAAGCTGTCATATACTGATCATTTCCCCATCTACTGGCTCTCCAGAGTTTCAGACATTTCCTCGCTCTATACCTGGAGATGAGCGATTGGACCTGTGACCTTCTAGATGCAAAGCAGATGCTCTACCACTCAGCTACAGCTCTTCCCCTGCATTTAGGGCTGTACAGGTTAGAAAAAAGTTGGAGGAGTCATGTTTAAAACTAGAACCCACGAGATTATTGGATCAGGATCCAGAAAGCTCATTGCTGGACCTTGGACCAGTCACTCACAGCCTTATGTGCCCTGCCGGGTTGTTGCAAGGATAAATGGCAGCGCAAGAATCTTGTACGCTACCTTGAGCTCCTCAGAGGAGAGATGGGATGCCAATGTAATAAAGAGCAGCATGGAGAATTCTAGCCTGATACTAACATCCGCCGCACTCACACCATGAAGCTCACTAGAAATCGGGTAAGAGTAAGATTAAAGCACCCTCATCACTGCCACAAAGATTGTGGTGGTAGCCTCTTGTTTTCAGAAGCGTTTTCACCCAGATTTGTTGAGGTCTGTGGGTGATGGTAGTGGTGGTGAAACAGAACTTGCATGTGCAGGCAGAGGCCACCCCTGGATGTGGGGCATTAGGAACTGGCTCCCAGCTTCTGACTGCCAACACCCCTCGGTTGGCTGTCCTCCTGCTCCTAGTCTGCTTTGAATTGGTGCTGGGCCTTTCCTCAAGCGATGCTGCAAATGTATTGCAGGTGAACGGCTGGGATATGACAATGGTGACCCACGACCAAGCCCGGAAGAGGCTGACCAAGAGGAACGAGGAAGTGGTCCGCCTCCTGGTGACTAGGCACTCCCTACAGAAAGCTGTGCGGGAGTCCATGATGTCCTAACCGTGCCATTGAGTTGGTGGGGGGGAATGGATAATTTCAAACAGGGTGGGCAGGATGCTGATCACGGACCACAGCCAGCTGGGCTTGGAAGACTGCTGCACACACCCCCCCCCAGTGCAGAAAATCCCTTCCACAAAGGAGGTGCCATCTTTGTTGAGAGACTTGCCCCCCTCTTGGTTGTACTAAAAATGGCACCAGTACAGTAGCAGTTTGACCTGGCAGGATCAGCAGCTATGGATGGGCGTGGGGATCCTGTATTCCCTGCCTCTCCAGGTGTTGCTGGAGTGATCCTTCAGCTGAGGCTGCTGGGAGCTGGAGTCTAGCAACATTTGGAGGGCCCCTGGTTCCCCACTCCAATCCAGCAGGGGTCAAAGCGAGGTGCTCCCTTGGGTGGCGACACTGATACCAGCTGTGCAGGGAAATGTTTTGGCTTAAGGACCGACCCTTGTATGTAACCTGCCCGGACCTTCTCTTGCACAAATGGACGGCATCCAGCTTCTCCTGGTGAATTTCTCTTCCTAATGCTGGCTGAGTTCCAAGCCTAGAGAGCCTTCATCATACAACCAGGGGGAAGGAGTGGGGTGGGATATGGGGGTTGGGGGGGACAGGGGACAGTTTTACAAGCTCCAGTACCTTAGCTCCTTTAGAGTGTCCTCTAACATAAAATGCGTCCCAGGAAACTCTTTGTGGCTTAAACACCAAAGGCTCTTAAGACTTGTCATTTTGCAGAAAGCCCACATTTCAATTTTTATAGCAAAGGCATTCTTGTAAATAACCTCGTTCCCTCTGTGTGTGTGTGTGTCCTCATTCTAGTTCTAAAGCTTAGGTATAAGATAGCAAATACAGCCCACAGGAGAGAGAGTCCAAACCTACTCTTGACACTTGGGATGCACAGATTAAGCTGAAACCTTTGGTTGTGCCAAAGCGCCGTGTGCGAGTCCCCTTTCAACCTGTACGTGGCAGATTAGTGGCACCCTGGACTGGAAGTGCTGAACTGTAAAATGATAACAATATAGACCTTTTACGCTAGAGTTATTTTAATCAGGGGTGGCTCACCTGTGGCCCCCTGGATTTCACTGGACTCCAGCTCCCGTCATCCCTGACTTGGCTATGCTGGCTGAAGGCAGCTGGGAGTTCAACCCCTCTGGGTGCCCGTGGGGGGGGCACCTGTCTTGTAACTGGAAACCTCGCTGATTCTCTTCCATGTTTATCTCCGTTGAGATCAGGGAGCCTGTTGCATTCCAACGCCCATCATCCCTGCTCCAAGGGACTGGGGTCATAAGAGCTGGGGGTCCCCCAAAAGACCTGGAAGGTCACAGGTCCCCCACGGTCACACTGGGTCTTTTTCTGGGGCAGAAGCCTTAAATCATGCTTTGGGAGGGCTATCGCTCCCCCAGAATTGTCTTCCCATACCTGCTTGAGGGAATAGCTGCATTTGTGAAGTTTGTTCAAAGGGCAAGTGGTCTGGATCTTTTAGAGGGCTGAAGGCATCTCCCTGCCACACTCTTCCAGCAGGTTATCCTAGTACACCCATTTTGATTGATCTTGTATACGGCCTTTCTGGAATTTGCTTCCAATCACAGTTTTTGTATTAAATGTAACGGTCCACATTACTTTTTTTTTTAAAAAATCCACTGTAAATAAGCCCTTCTCTCTCCCTCCCCCGCAAAGTTTGTACCTCTAACTTATTTCAGTATATTACTGCTATTCCACTTTTGTGCTGATTTTACTTCAGTGATGTTAACCTTCAAGCTGAAAAGAAATTGCCAGTCTTGTCAAATACCACTAGATGCCTCTTAAATCACTGCATTTTGTACTTTGATGATGCCAAGGTAGTTTAGGGACTTCCTCTCTTTTGGCAGGCTTCCGTGAGGAAGCCTTGGCAGGGTGGGGTGGGGCTTGCATGTTCAACTGTTTCGTTTTTTTGTAAGGGAGGGGAGCAAGCAACTGTACAGCTCTGCTGCGTCTCATTTTACACAATAAAAGGAAGCTGGATTTTCTGTCTGGAATGTATTTCTGTCACTGCTTTCGTTGACGTGTTAAGCGTTGGAGGACAAGAGCCAACTTTGAAGAAGTGGTTCCACAAGCGTTGCTTTGTTCTCACTGCAGGAGAATGGGAAGGCGTATAAGTTGGGTGCTCTCCAACTCTTAGCAGCCACAGGCAGCATGGCCAATGATTTCCTCCCTCCCCTGATTTAGGCAACCACAGTGAACATGAGTAGGGCCTGCTGGAGGGGGCCAATGGCCCATCTAATCCAGCATCGTGGTCTCACAAGAGCCAACCAGGTGCCTCTTCTGGGAAACATGCAAGCAAGACCTGGGCACATGAGCCCTCTCCCCTGCTGCTGTTTCCAGCAATTGATTCTCAGAAGCATAGCTGCGTCTGACTGTGGAGGCAGAGCAGCGCCATCAATGGCCTCGGCTTCCATGAATACGTCTATTCCTCTTTTGAAGCAAACCAAGTTGGTGGGCCATCACTGTCTCCCGTGGGAGCGAGTTCAAGAGTTTCCACTGCCCACCCCTCTCCAGTATGGGAACTTTTCTCCCCTTCCTGACCTGGAGATGCCGTGAAGAGAATGCTGCACTTTGCCAAGTGACAGCGCTTCCCCAATATAAGCCGCTTTGCCCCACGGCTGGAGACTAACCAAAGGCTGCTTTGATCAGTCACAACCACACCGCTTCAGGTTTTGCTGGATGAGTTTTGAGTCAGACCGCCCTTGTACAAAGTTGTTTTTATTTTATTTGAAAAAGGCCAGATCACCAGTTCTTCATCTCAACAGCAAAGCTAATAAGGGAAGGAAAAGGTTGACTCAAAGCAACCTCCATGAACCCGTTTTCCTTCCTCTTCCCCCAACCCAAAGGAAGACATGCGTCTGTGGCACAAATAACCTTCAAGTATATAAGTAGTTTGGATCGTGGCATGGATTCCTTCAGAGAAGCGACCCTTTTCTCCTTCCTTGCAGGCAGCTGCAAACTTTTAGATGGCAAGATAATGGCCCATACTCGTAGCCGTAAACAGCTGGAGAGGAAGAAGTAACCCCATCTTCCTTCTGAAGCAGCTGTGAGCACCACTTGCCTGAAAAGCCCCCAAGAGATTTCCCTCTGCAGGAGTTGTGCTGCAGTCTCAGAAGGCATTAAGGCACCGGAAGGCGATTTGGAGCAGCAAAATGAGGTTTGTAGTAACCAAGTCCACGTGAGGAATAGGTCGGAGTCGCTGTGCTTTTCAGACAACCAAGTCTGATTCCCGTAGCGTTGTCCACCTCAAGGAAGCGCAGCTGGCGAAGGCAAGCACAGAGGGAGCGTCCCAGCAGGGCGGATGGTTAATCAAAAGTCTCGTATTCTTGGGGACGGTACAAGCAGTAATGCTGGACGATGAACACAATGTCAAAGATGATGGAGAAGAGGCCCAGCCCAAACTTGGTGGGGTCCCCAAAAAGCAGCCGCCATTCATCTGAAAAGCAAAGCAGGGAAGAAACACAATACAGATTGTGTATCAGCGACAGAGTAAGTAGAGAAAAGATTAAAGGATAGAAGAGGAAGGGACACGAAAGCTTATCCAAATTTGTACCCCTCCTGTCCACCTGAAGCTGAAACTTGGGGGTCATACAATGAAAAGCTGATATACCAAAATGTATAATTAATAATAATTTATTTATAGCCCGCCCATCTGGCTGGGTTTCCCCAGCCACTCTGGGTGGCTCCCAACAGAATATTAATAATAAAAAAGCGATAAAACATCAAACATTAACAACTTCCCTAAACAGGGCTGCCTTCAGATGTCTTCTAAAAGTCAGATAGTTTATTTCCTTGACATCTGATGGGAGGGCAAATAATAATAATTGAAAGGGCAAAGAATAAAAATAGCCTGCATGTTCACACAAGGCATCCCTCGACAGATTCACACACACACCTCCCCCCCAAACCCAATCATATTTTGTGGTTTCTAAAAGCAGAGTAGGGGAAACTCCAGGCCAATGCAGTCCTCTAGGGCTCTGTCTAGCCACCAGGGACTCTTCCCCAGGGCACTCTTCAAGCAGCCCTGCTCCACCCCTCTGCTGAAGCACTTTTGCCTAGGCAGAATGGGACAAAGGAGGAGGAGGACTTGTTTGCTTAGATGGCAGGGCGCCTGTTTCTATAAACTGCAGACTTGCGGTGCTGGAATGCAGCGTTCTGTGTAAAAGGTAACACACCTGGGACTGCCCACTTTTGTCCCTGTGCCCCCCACCATCAATGGTATGTGGTGCCTGGAATGTCCCATCCCTGTTATAAATGTCTTAAAAGGAGTGCAACAGAAAGAAAAAGGATTTCTGCCCCAAGCTGCTTAAGCAGATAATTGGGTTTTTATAAAAAAGAGGGTGGGGACATCACAGTATGAATTCACCCTGACAAGATGGGGCAGTGGGCAGTAGCTTAGGCCTAGTGTATAAATGCAAGGGAATGAGAGGGTCAGATGGGGCTCTGCCGCTTTAGAGGAAGACTAAACCCAGCGCAGAAGTTTCAAGAATGGAAAAGGATTACGGGGTTTTTAAGGGTTTGTTTATTCACTGCTTCGTGGCCCAAAGACAGCCCCCCAAAGTGAATAGCATATTAGTATAATAATAAATGCGACAATCATTCAAAATAATAAAAGATGGCAAAAAGTGCCGTATTTTTCGTCCTATAGGGCGCACCGGCCCATAGGACGCATCTTGTTTTTTTTGGGGGGGGGGAAGAATAAAAAAAAATTATTTCACCCCCCAGCCGTGGCTGCCGCCCCAAGCCTTGCGCACACCTGCCCGAAGCACGGGGCACCCTCCGGAGGGCTCCGCGGGCTGCAGGCTGCCGCCCCAAGCCTCGCGCGCCCGGCGGGACCTCCCGCCGGGTGCGCAAGGCTTGCCGATAGCTTCCTGAAGCCTGGAGAGCGAGAGGGGTTGGTGCACACAGATTCCTCTCGCTCTCCAGGCTTCAGCAAAAGCCTGCATTCGCCCCATAGGATGCACACACATTTCCCCTTCATTTTTGGAGGGGAAAAAGTGCGTCCTATGGGGCGAAAAATACAGTAAATACCAATATTTTCATCAGCTTCACCTAGCATGGGTGATAGGGGCCAGCGATATCTGGAGGACCACAGGTTGCTCCCCATTCATGCTCTGTGTACAGCAGCATATGAGGAAGATCATCTACCTCCTTGCCCATCTTTAGATTCTTGCGAAAGGTCAGTATCAGAAAAAAACAGAACTGTGGAGGACAAACCTCTGGCTTGATCAAGCTTGCTTAGCTCTAGGTTAGATTACTGTAACACATTATACATGGGGCTGCCTCTCAAGATGGTGAGGAAATTCAGCAGCCAGATTGCTCACCGGGGCAAGACAGTGTGAGAATATAATGCCATCCTGGCCCAACTGCACTATCTGCCAATTAGTTTCCAGGCCCAATTCAAAGTCCTGGCTTTGACCTATAAAGCCTTAAACAGCTCAGGACAGCAATACCTCAGGGATTGCCTCCTTTCATATGAACCTGTCTGGACCCTGTGATCATCATTCTGAGGCCCTTATTTGTGTTCCTCCTCTGCGAGAGGTCCAGAGGGCGGCAACACGAGAACAGGGCCTTTTCAATGGTGGCTCCCCGTATGTGGCATGCTCTCCCCAAAAAGGCTCACATGGTGCCCTCTTCAGGTGTCACGTGACATGCATTCCTTTCTAACCAGCCCCTTTGAACTGTCCATGGCTTTTTTGATGGGGTGGGATGTTTTATTGTATTCCCCCACTGGTTTTAACATATGTATGTACAGTAGGGTTTTTTTTTGTAAGTCTCTGAGTTGCTGCATTGAAAAGAAGGCGGCTAATAAATTTATCAATAAAAATAATAATTACCATTGTTGTAAGACTGCAAGAACATCTGAAGGAGGCTGAAGGTGCCTCCCGTGAAGTCCAGCAAAACATTTCCGATGCTCCAGCCCTCGGTGCTCTTGCGGCGGAAATTCAAGTAAGCCTAAAAAAGGAGGGAGAAGGTATCAGGGCAAAGGGACTCCCACTGGGAAGGAAGATGGTCTCCCAAGCTTCAAAGGACGAGTTTTTGGTAGGCTGGCACTGGTTTTCTGGTAGATCAGGCCCAGCTACATACAAATGGTGTCTTTTTAAAGGGAAAATGGGACCGACTGAAGGAGGGTGAGGTGAATTAAGGAAAATGACACGTGGATCTAGTTAAATGGCGTTATTTGTTTTGACGTCAGGCTATAGTAAACCACGAAAGTTGTAAAGGAAAAAGTAGTAATTTATATCATTGTATATCAGATGATTATGTTAAATAGATTCTTAATCGTATATTGTGTAATCTGAATTCTGCTCGTGGGGAGGGGATAGTCATGTTTATATTTATACCCTAATCAGTATTACAGTGGTCCCTTGGGTTAAGAACTTAATTCGTTCTGGAGGTCTGTTCTTAACCTGAAACTGTTCTTAACCTGAGGTACCACTTTAGCTAATGGGGCCTCCTGCTGCCACTGCGCGATTTTTGTTCTCAACCTGAAGCAAAGTTCTTACTATTTCTGGGTACTATTTCTGGGTTAGCAGAGTCTGTAACCTGAAGCGTCTGTAACCCGAGGTACCACTGTATAGGCAACTCCTTGTTTGCGCAGGGGCTGCGTTCTGGGTCACTGTGTGCTTGTGTGAAATTGCTTATTATTGGGACACCCATTTAAAAAGCCTGCAAACACCCCCTCTGCCCCTTTTTGTGATGTTTTGGGGTCATTTCCGGGTTCGGCGTGTACGCACGGTCACACGCATATGGGACACGCCTAAAGCGGTTGCTGCCTGCACTGTACTTTCATAATATTGTTTGGTATGGAAATTAAGAAAGGAGACAGAGGCTTGATGACAGACAGAGGCGAAGCCCAGCCATGAAACTCAGAACGCGTCGCAACCCCCCCCCCCCACTTACCTGGGGGAAGTATTTGACAAGGGTGACGCCCAGCTTGATGTAGGAGAAGTAGAAAAGGAAGGCCAGCCACGTGATCTTCCCGGCAGCGGCCACGGACAAGGTGGCGAAGACGAAGAGCCAGGCGAAGATGAGCAAGCCAACGGCCACCCAGGAGACCTTCTGGGTCCCTCTCTGAAAGGCCAGATCATCAGCATAAACAACTTACAAATGAGATATGCAGAACCAGGAGTTGGCACGTTGGGCGGAGGGTTTCTTTGGGTCCTGGCTCAGTGGTTAGAGAATCTGCTGTGCAGGCAGGAGGTCCGAGATTCAATGCCCCCGTATGAAACCCTGGAGAGCTGCTGCCAGTCAGTGTAGACACGGAGCTAGATGGTCTCACTCAACCCTAAGTCACTTTCTTGCATTCATCTTTAAATCTGCTCTTAAGTCGGAACCATGAGGACTAGCATCCTGCTTTATTTTGGGCGGGAGGAAGGGGGCTGTGGCTCAGTGGTAGAGCCCACAGAAGGTCCAGGTTCGAACCGAGGCAGGGAGGGCCAGAAGAGACCCCTGCCTGAAACCCTAGAAGAGCTGCTGCCAGCCAGTGCAGGCAATGTGCTAGATGGGCCAATGATCCAACTCTACAAGGCTACCTATGTTTCTAAAGGATTTCTAAAATGAAAAAGCTTTTCCTTTGAGTTAAACCAATATAGATGGCATGCCGGCAGTCAGAAAAGGCGCAGGCGTACGATCTTAGCCCTCAAAAGAGCTTCCAAGAGAGCGATCTGAAGGGTCCAAGCTCACCTCGTAGATCAGGCACTGGAAGATGATGAGGAGAGTCACAGCGACAGCGTGGAGGCTGAAGAAGACGTCATTGCTGTCCACCGGGTTCACACCATTGGGATAGGAGCGCAGGAACTGCTCCTAAGGAGGCAGGCGGCTGCTGGTCAGAACTGGGAATATGAGGCAATGGCCAAGCCCCAGTGGAAGGAAGGAGAGGGGTCCCCACCTACCTTCACAGATTTGACCCAGAAGAGGCCAACGTTGAAGACCGAGTAGGCAATGAAGCCGGTAAGGTTCAGGGCAATGAAGTCAAAACTGAGTCCCACGACACTGGAAGGAGGCAGGGAATAAAAACCCAGAAAATTATTACGACTTGATTTCTTGAATAAGAAATCAAGACAACAAACATTTTTATAAAAGAATGGAAACGGTTTATTGAATAAATTGTAACAGATAAAAACCATTGGCAGTTTCCTAAGAGTATATATTTAAAGAAGATGAGTAAATGAACAAATTCAGTTAATTTGGATATGCCGAAGGTATTAAAAATAAATTTAAAGAACCACAGAAAGTGGGGGAAGAAAGTCAAGTTTTGAAAAGTCAGAATGATTGTAAAATCAATGAAATGTATAAATCTGAAATGTATAAATTAAAAATTAAAAAAGAAAGAAAATTATTGCTACTTAGTATTTTAAATTTGTTACGTACCCTTCACTCTAAGGACCCAGAATGGGTAAAAAAAATTAAAATACAGGATCAAGGGACTGTTTTGAACAACTTACATTCACAGCAACAGGGTGGGCACTAAAACCATATGCATCTCAGGTGACAACGGCCAGAGTAAAGAGGAGCCTTCTGCATTGGCCAGAAACTATCTTGAAGGTGTCAGCCACCTGAATAGGGAGGGAGTTATTTGACTTTGGGGCCTCCAGAGAGAATGTTCTGGACTGCTGCCTGAGCTTCTGAGGGTGGTGGAACAAGCAACAGGGACCCCCTTCCCTCAATTTTAACACCTGAGAGGGTCTGTAGGGCAAGAGGTGGCCTTTCAGATCAATCAAAAGGTTATTCAAATGTACACATTGGTAGGCAGTCTTTTGACCCAACAGGGAAAATGCCATCGGCTAGCTTCCAAGAGCTGTGCATCGTCGATGTCTCACAGTGACAGCCAACTCTGAACTTGCCTGTCTGCTCAACCAATGCTAGAATGTCAAGTTCCTAGACCTTAGGACTGCAGAGATTTTAAGACTGAATGAAGCCTGGAGGAGGGGTCCGCTGTAAAGTCAGAGGCCAGAGGAGAAGCTGAGAGGGGGACGCAGTGGCTGTGGGGCTGATCCTTCAAGGGAGGCAAAAGTTGCTGTGTCCAGGAGAAAACGGGACAAAGGAGGAACAAGCAAGTCTGTACAGCAAAAAATAAAAGTTGTTTTTCTATATGCGATCTCCCCCTAGTGGTAGCTAGAAGGGAGCGGGAATTGTATTTTAGCTTATGCATGGGGTCCCCAACCTTTTGGAAATCTGGGAAATGTTATCATGGGCACCCCAAAAGCAAGACCCCTCTGCTTCCTTTTTACCTTTTCCGTCTCCAGTTCTCGAACACCTGGGGGTAAAAGGAGATTGACCAAGCCAGAAAGTAGATCCAGCCAATCACCTGGTCCACGATCCTCACTGCATTGCTGTGGATCACGAGGAAGCGGATTCTGGGCCTGCGGGAGAGGGAGGGGCAGCAGGTCACCAAAGGGAAGCTCACAGCACAATCCATTATATGATCAACTCTGGCATTTAAAAGCCATCGGGCTCAAGGAGGCTCATCCTGGAGCCAGTGGGATGGAAGACTTCAGAGTCCATTTCAAAGACAGGGAAGAGCAAACCCCTATAGGTTTCTCTTGGGAGGGGCCTGCCAAATTTAGGGCAGAGGGGGCGGCCTCAAATGGAGCACTGTCTGGGATAAACATCTGTTTGGGGTTTTTTTAAAAGCAGATTTCCATACTAGCAAGCATCTCCCAATTTACTCTGCCTCCTAATTTACTCTGCCTGTTCAGGCAGACAAAAAAAAAATGTGTTCTTAATTTGGCCTTTAGGTTACCCTCGATTTTAATTTTGAATTGTTGCTCTTAACGTCTTTACTTATGACTTCATGGTTTTAGTCTTTTTGCAAACTGTTCTGAGGTTTGTTTTTTGTCAGCCAAGCAGTATATAAATGTTATGATACAATATTATATCAACTGCATTCTGGCATTTCGTATATCCCACCTTTCCCCCAAAGAGCTCACATTGGGGTGCATGCCTCACCTCCCTCGACATTTTTTCTTCACAACAACCCTGTGAGGCAGGCACTGTAGGGCAGGTGGGTATGGTTTGGACAGAATTGCCTCACAAGCCATAACATAAAACAATTAGGTAGGAACGGAAAATTTCTGGTCCTCAGTGGACCTCAGTTTAAGAAATTTTTAAAAATCCCAAAATCGTTCCAAGGAGCATTATGGCTCCGGTAACAAGGATAGAAAAACACTAAAGGCTGACTCAACTGCTTACCCTGTTTGGTTGGACGAGTTGGACTGAAGATACACCGTCAGCTGCCCAACTTCTTTTGCTCTCACTAGGAAGCTCACCTTCTTTACGCCTGCCGTTACGATTACCTGGTAAAGCACGGAGACAACAGAAGTTGCTTTCTTCCCCAAGGACCACCTCTCCCCATATGAACCGACCTGGACCCTGCGATCATCTTTTGAGGCCCTTCTTCCTGACAGGTCTGGAGGACGGCAATGTGAGAACAGGGCCTTTTCTGTGGTGGCTCCCAGTTTGTGGGCTGCTCTCCCCGGGGAGGTCTGGCTGGTGCCTTTGTTATATATCTTTAGTGCCAGGCAAAAACATTCCTCTTTCTCCTAGGCCTTTGGCTAATTAATATTCTATATCCTTTTAAATGTGTTTGTGGGAGGGGGTTCTGGTCTGTTTTTGCTATTATTATTGAATTTTATGTTCTCATTTTGTATTTTTATGTTGCAAACTGCCCTGTGGTCTTCAAATTTAATAAACAAATAACTAACTATTCCAGGGCACTGTGCCTGGCCCTTGGGACTCCCCTGGGCCACACACCCCTCTCCTAAGGCCACATCCCTCAATGGACATGCTCTATGTCTTCCTCAAGTGCTTTTGCCTTGATCTCTTGATAATGCCTGAACAGAGATGGCTGTGCACATAGAAACACATGACACATGTGGGACTCTAATGCTACACTGCCCTGCTCAACTAAATTGCATGGATGCCTCTTGCTTGCCTATACAGGGATATGGGCTGGTGTACATAAACACATATTAGACTCTGGCTTGGTTGGAATGCAGCCTGCAGTACACAGTTGGGTCCACTTATTTTCCCCTGCTGGTCCCACCCACCACAGCCATGTGGCCCCCGGAAGCTCACCCACAAGGGAAAGCGGCCCCCAGGCCTCATCGCCAGATTCACGTGGGCTGGCAGTGGTTCTCCCGGACTCCAAACAGGAATCTTTCCAGGCCTTATCTGGGATTGAACCCAGTACCTTTCCCAAAAGGCAGGTGTTCGTTCCAGGACTTACTTGATCAGGCAGCTCGACGATGGTGCCATTTTCCCTGGATGAATATGTAACATTAAACGTGATCACCAGCGTCTGATTGAGCGGAGTGCTGGAAAAGATTGGGGAGGGGAGGGAATAGGAGAGACATTAGCAGAACCGCAGAGCATTTCTAAGACCCCATCTGCATTACCAACTTTATACTATCATAAAGGTGAAGGTAAAGGGACCCCTGACCATTAGGTCCAGTCGTGGCCGACTCTGGGGTTGCGACGCTCATCTCGCTTTACTGGCCGAGGGAGCCGGCGTACAGCTTCCGGGTCATGTGGCCAGCAGGACTAAGCCGCTTCTGGCGAACCAGAGCAGCGCACGGAAACGCCGTTTACCTTCCCGCCGGAGTGGTACCTATTTATCTACTTGCACTTTGACGTGTTTTCGAACTGCCAGGTGGGCAGGAGCAGGGACCGAGCAACAGGAGTTCACCCCGTCACGGGGATTCGAACCGCCAACCTTCTGATTGGCAAGTCCTAGGCTCTGTGCTTTAACCCACAGCGCCACCCGTGTCCCTATACTACCATCGCTTCCCCCAAAGAATCTTGGGACCTGTAGTTTGTTCAAGAAGCTGAGAGTTGCTAGGAGACCTCTATTCTCCTTGCAGAGCTACAGTTCCCAGAGTTCCCCAGGAAGAGGGGCTGACTATTAAATAAGTCTCTCAAGGGTAATCCTGGGAACTCTAGCTCTTTAAGGGGGCTAGGAATTTTATCTCCAGGGGGTAAACTACAGGGATTCCTTGCGGGGGAGCCATGTGTTTTCATGTTATGGTGTGACCTTTGTCCTGGAGGAAGAAAGAAGAGGCTATATTCTGGCTATTTTGCAAAGGGAGAAGTGATGTAATTAGGCAAATAGGGAGCTGAAAACCACACTTATTTCTTACCACCACCATCCCACCCTGTAACCTTCAAGGACAGAAATCAGAAACCCTGAGAGCTCACCTTAAAGTCACTGCAATGTCCATCACGCCACCATTCTCCAGTGAAACCTCCTCAGGAACAGAAAGCGTCGGGGGTCCATCTTAAATAGAATAGGGCAGGGGGAAGAGAGCTAAAAGATTTTCCAGCTTCAGACAAGCTACCACATGAATCATGCATTTTACGGCAACCCCAAGGGAGCGTGGGGGGGGGGAATAGTATGAACATAGGTTCCCACACCCTCCTTTGATGCCGTGTAGAATATTTAGAGGAGAGATTTGCTGGACTAACCTCTGCCCTAACCTGAAACTGTGTTCAGCAAGTGGTGTCAAGATTGAGGGGGACAGCTCAGAGCCAGTAGATTCTGAGCTGCATCGCTCTGGTTATTGCTGTATATTTCTTAATAGAGTAGACCAGATTAAGTTACTCTGTTAGAATCTTGAGTAAGGTTTGCAAGTACTTGTACTGTAGCAGCCTGGAGGGGGCTACTGGTCCAACTTGCCTGACTGGGAGTCTGGAAGGCAGAGGGCCTTCTTGGTGGTGGTGCCTGCCCTGTGGAACACCCTGCCACCAGATGTCAAGGAAATAAACAAATACCTGACTTTTAGAAGACATCTGAAGGCAGCCCTGTTTAGGGAAGTTTTTAATGTTAGATCTTTTGTTGTGTTCTTAATATCTTGTTGGAAGCCGCCTAGAGTGGCTGGAGAGGCCTGGCCAGATGGACGGGATATAATTAATAAATTTATCATCATCATCATCATCATCATAGTATGGTGTTTCAGTTTAGCAATTTCTTGGTGTGGTAGATGTCCAGGAAGCAAACACTGTTGCCGTTGTGTAACCAAATCTTAGTTTTTCAGAGACATGCTCAACTGTTTTAGATGTTGGGGTTTGCAGTGTGTGTGATGTGTAAGCACTTTGTACATGGTCATGGTTCCTACTGTTTCTGTAAAAATGAGAGGGGGTGTTGGATATTCTCTCTCTGTGTGTGAATCATTTGTTCCAGAAACAGAGAAGAAGTTTCAAGAAGCAGCAGAAGGCTGAGGTTTTTTTTGTCTATGCAAGGACCTTTTCTGTGGGAACTGACATGTACAGTGTGACAGGATGCACTGATAACAAAGGTTCTGTGTAACTTGTAGTAACTTGTTGCGAGTCTCTTGCTTGTGTCTTGCGGTGAGAGAAGCAGAGAGTGAGTCTTGGACTCTTGTTGGACTCTAAGCCTGTCTTAACCACAGCAGTGGTGAATGTCTGTACATATTTGCTACCAATATGCTTTTATACCTGTCAAGTAAACTTCTACACTTGACTGAATCTTTATGGTGCCCATGAGGGTTTATTGCCTACTGTGTGTACCTTTAACCCCGAAGACGCTTCCAAGGAAGGAGCGGTGTTGACATGCAGATCTGCTGAGAATGGATACTGGCACACCCACGCAGCAAAAGTGATGCCAGACCCAGTCCCTCCAAATCATCCATCAGAGGTTGATGGATTGATCCGACAGCCTTTGAAGCCAGGAAAACGTGAAGATAAGGTTCATTGTGCATTGTATAAAGGTAAAGGGTAAAGGGACCCCTGACCATTAGGTCCAGTCGTGGCCGACTCTGGGGTTGTGGCGCTCATCTCGCTTTATTGGCCAAGGGAGCTGGCGTTTGTCCATAGTTTTTCTGGATCATGTGGCCAGCATGACTAAGCCGCTTCTGGCGAACCAGAGCAGCGCACGGAAACACTGTTTACCTTCCCACTGGAGCGGTACCTATTCATCTACTTGCACTTTGACTTGCTTTCGAACTGCTAGGTTAGCAGGAGCAGGGACCGAGCAACGGGAGCTCACCCCGTCGTGGGGATTTGAACCGCCGACCTTCTGATCAGCAAGCCCTAGGCTCTGTGTATATTTCTCCTAGGGAAATCTCTCTTGAAAGAGATTCTTGAGACAAGTTGCTTCCCCCCACTCACTCCTCAGAGGAGTGGGGAAGAAAGATCTGTTGCTTATCGGTGGTTAGGGATAAATATACCACAAATTAGGTTTCTGTTTTTGCTCTAACAGGTCAGACAAAACCATAATTACACGAAAGGAGGATCCGATGGCCTGATTGACTAGTGCTGAACCCGGTTGCAGTTTTGCAATGACCAATCGCTTCTAACAAATAGATTTGACTGTACAACCGATGTAAGATATTGCCTGAATTTTACATTTCTTAGTGGGTGGGGAACATCAAGCAGCAGGGGCTGAAAGTGGACACCAACCAACACGCCCCCCCCCCGCCCTGATTTCTCTGTCAGGCCACCAACCCCTTTGGCCTTGTTTTGGATCCTCCTTGTGTGTTTTCGTCTGGCTGGAATGGGGCCTGGAACTCGTATAATACCAGTGATAGAGAGGGGTGCGAGAGAGAGAGAGAGAGAGAGAGAGAGAGAGAGAGAGAGAAGAAAGTAGAGCACAATACAAAAATATAATTTCCATTCTCTGCTCTGCCCACTTTTGACCTCTACCAAGCAGCCCCCAGAAGACCACTCAGGAAGAAACATGGCCCTCAGACTGACCCCTGTTGAAAGGACATTGTTTAAACATTTACAGGGAGACCACTATTATACTATATTCCTGTCTCAAGGAAAGGTATGCCTGCCGCAGGGTCAAAGAATGAGCATCATCAGACACCCAAAGCAGGGTAAGTGGGCTCTTTCCAACTCAGTGGAAGTACTTTTGATTTTCTCCCTATTTACAGCTACCACCCAAATTGGTGGAGTCTTGTAAGGAGCGGGCAGGGAAATGCGTTTGGAGAGAGGGCAGATCAGCGCCCTGAACTGGGGGCTTCCCACCCCAGCCTTAAAGCCACTGAAAAGCCATTCCGACTTAGACCCAGGAAGTGGTGGTCTTCGGAGCAAGCACTGCTGGTTCGTGAGTCTCATGACAAGTTCACACCCGCTTGAAACGGCAAGGAATCTATCCGGAGGCGAAACTCCGTCCTTTGATGGATGAGGGATGACTTACCACAGGCTCCCAAGGACGCAAGAGACAGGCCCAGCAGAAGGAAGAGGCCGATTCTGTGCACCATTTTTCCCTAATAGCTGGCAGCTGCAAATCGGCAAGTTAAAAGAGGAAGTCCTGGTTAGAGAGGCAGGGAGCGAGGGCTGATGTCCCAAGACAAAACTATGCTTTAAAAAAAAATAAAATAGAAAAAATTATGTTAGTCTAGGGGCAGGCATGAGTCTTAAAAGTGGGTAGGTTTTGGTTCAAATCCCAGCTCAGGTGTAAAGCTTAATCGAGGAGCTAATCGCCGTCTTTCAGCAGTCTACCTCCCAGGGTTGTTGAGAAGGTAAAAGTGTACAGTTGAAGGAAGGTGAGGACAGGTGACCCCACCTAGGCCCGAAGTCAACCCCCCCCCACTCAATAATCACACCAGGCCTCAAAACTGTCCCAAATTCCTTTTGTCTTCTAAAAATCCACAGCTACAGCTTTTCTGTGGATTCTCACAAGATGCTGGTACATAGGAAAAAACGTTACTTTTATCAGCACAAGAAGGCTTCAAAAAGCTAATGAATAGACTCTGTCAGAGCAGGCCTGAGAACTGAATCTTATCTCATTCGGTTGCAACATCTTGGACATGCTGAACCACCAGGGCTCCTCGACCCCTTGGCTCTCACTCTCCTTTCCTGGGAAGGGTGCCAAGAGTCCAGGAGTCCCAAGACAGCTTTCTGTTCATGCTCAGAGGAACTCATGGGGCAGGACTCCTGAGAGAGGAGAAAGGGGAGGAAATTGGAAGGGGAATATATACTCTGTGCAAATGACTGTGAACTGGTTCATGTTTTTGTGAGTTATCACACTTGCTCCTTCTACCAGTTCATGGATAGTAGAAATAAAGCTTTTTCTCCGAAACTATTCCTTGAGTGTCTGTTGACTCCCATCTCCCTTTCCCGGGCGCAATATTTTTCCCACCCGAGGGCAAAGCCTCATAAGGCTACACAGTGGCTTCCGATGACCTGCTTGTAGAGCATTAGTTACAATTTGTTTGTGCCGCGTCAAGCAATCATTACCCCATGCCTACACCAGCGCATTTCCCCATCCTTGTCGCAGGAAAGTCCTGATTTTGAAGTGAAATGGGTTTGTTGTGCAATATCTCCTAATCAACTATAATTTATCAACCCTCCAGCATGTGACTGAATCCCGGGTTGGGAGATGATGATGACATTCCTGCCACCTTGAGCTCCTTGGAGAAAGGGCAGGATAAAAAATGAGATAAAACGCTTTCTCTCAAGAGATATTTAAGTTTTACAACATCCCAAATTGAAGGACAATAAAACGGAGCAATACAGACACTAAATGCGGACTCTTGCATCATCAAACAGTCATTGTGCATTTGTACAAAATCATATGCTCCCATTAAATTGAAGTGGAAATCCCATACCCTCTTACCCTGCTGAACTCAATGGGGCTTACTTATATGAGGAGACATATTCCAATACGGACAGACCAGCCATCCAGAGTGGCTGGGGAAACCCAGCCAGATGGGTGGGATGGAAATGATAATGATAATAGGAATAATCATAATTATTATTTAACCTTTGCTTTAAAAACAACAGCACCCTCATGGGCAAAGTTATATTGCAACCAGAATAAAAGAAAAAGCTCCAGCATAAAAAAATGACAGCTTCACCAAATTTTGAATCGCATCAAAAGCAGAAGTGAGCAGGAGAAACTCTTACTATCATCATCATTTTATCATTATCAAGACCATCAACTGCCAACCACCTCAGCGTCCAGCGACTGCACTGTTTCAATGCAGATGCCCCACTCCACCCCGAGCATTTTAAAAATGCCAGTGTGGCTTAAAATCAAAGTAAGGAAGGGCAGGTTTAGAAGCGAGCCGTTGAAAACATGAGCTGGGTGTTTGGACTGAACTCTGTATGCGCTCAGAGGGGCTCTCAGACCCTTGCTTCACTGTCTCATAGCAAAGCATATGCGCAGAGGCGCCCCGACTTCCCTGGGTCCCTGTTTTTTTGGGGGAGGCGAGAATAAAGTTTTGAAGGGTCTCAATGGTGCGGGCACCCTTGGGTGGGGATTGGGGTGTCATGCCCCCTGTGGCCATAGGATGCTGCTGAGGGCTGAGAGAAGGAGGGGAGGAATGCAAGGGAGACACTTCTCTCTCGCACACGACCCCCTTCCCAGCCCAAAGCGCCCCAATTTTAAAAGTTAAAAGGAGCCTGAAGGGAAAGCACCGCTGTTATAGACTACAAGCCCCATTATGCAACGCGGCACCCGAGGCTTCCCAATACCGGCGGCAGCGCACCGCAATGCACACTGGGAGTCGAAGTCCTCCGAGGTCTGATTCGCCCCCTCGTCAGAAATAAACTTAAAAGGCCGCCTCGCAATCCTTACAACGGCCCCCTAACTCACCGCAGTGGGGCGGGGAGCGGTGTCTCCTCCTGCCAAGCGGTTCCCGCGACTGCCGTCTTTCCCCTCCCCGGCGTTGCTCCCACGGAAGCCTTTCACGTCGTCACCAAGGAGACGGGCCTTATATAATGGCCGGCCGCGCCTCAGGCCTTCCTCTCTCTCGCTCGGCGGCCATCTTGGGTGCGGCAAAGTCCCCGCTCTCCCCCCGCCCCCTCTCTATCATTCCTGGCTTGTGAAATCTTTTTGTGGGTTTCTCTTTCCCGCCCTCTCAGGCGAAGTCGTTATTTGAGGACACCTGTGAAGTAAGGTAAGCTTGGGAAAGGTCCCTAGTGAGGAAGGAAGGCGGGTCTGAAAGAAGGCAGCTGACACGCCCAAGATGGCGGCCACCACCTTCGGTGCGTCGTACTTCCCTTCGTAAAAATCGTACCCACATCGAGCTCCTGAAGGGGGACGACACACCCAAGATGGCGGTCGCGTCCTGAGGTCGCCATCTTGGGTGTGGCGCGCACCCCTCGGACCTTGGTCCAAAGTTCACTTTCTTCAACCCGATTCTGCTCCTGTGATCTGCTTTTTCACTTCGTATTTTAGCCCCATCGTCTTAACTCTGCCCCCATTTTAAGGTTGGAGGGGTTGTTAGCAGCGGCCTCCTTTGCATTGATTTACCTACCTGTTTTCCTCCCTCCCTCTAAACTGCATTTTAATCAGTTTTGTTCTTACATTCTTTTATTGGCTTCGTTGTAAGCTGCCTCTCGCGCAGGCAAGGTAGGATACAGGTTTGTTACTGTGCATTAAATAAATAGAAATAGCATAGCTGATGGCACCGTTCAATAAAAGTTTACTCAGGAGTAAGCTGCGTTGATCAGTTGGGCTTACTCAATGTCAGGTCATAGCTACTTTGCACTCTTGTACAGCATCAAAACCATCCCTTTCCTTCCCTGCAGTGACCCAGCTGGTTTTGTATAAGGAAGATGCCTCCCAAAATGCAAGACAAAGGTTTGAATCCTGCCATGGCGGCCTGCGTCCTGGGGATCGACTTGGGCACTTCATCGGTGAAAACCATCCTGCTGCAAGAGATGGAGCAGGGACCCACCGTGATCGCAAGCTGCGCCAGGGAAACCCGGGCTCAGGTGGAGAGCCCCAGTGCCGGGCCACAGGTGAAAGAGGATGAGATAAATTAATGGAAATCAGTTGAGTTGTTATTTGTCGTGAGTGGCCCATGGAACCTTCAAGTGCAGGAGGAGTCTGCCTTTGAATACCAGCAGCAAATTTTGGGCTTCCCTATAGCATCCTGTAGCGACGTGGGTGGCGCTGTGGGTTAAACCACAGAGCCTAGGACTTGCTGATCAGAAGGTCGGCGGTTCAAATCCCTGTGACAGGGTGAGCTCCCATTGCTCGGTCCCTGCTCCTGCCAACCTAGCAGTTCGAAAGCACGTCAAAGTGCAAGTAGATAAATAGGTACCACTCCAGCAGGAAGGTAAACGGCGTTTCCGTGCTCTGCTCTGGTTCTCCGGAAGCGGCTTAGTCATGCTGGCCACATGACCCGGAAGCTGTACACCGGCTCCCTCAGCCAATAAAGTGAGATGAGCGCCGCAACCCCAGAGTCGGTCACGACTGGACCTAATGGTCAGGGGTCCCTTTCCCTTTACCTATAGCATCCTGTAGGCTGTGGTGGAACACAGGAGGCTAGACTAAATCGACCTTTGGTCCGATCTAGCAAGGTGGATCAGAGGGACCTTTGGTTTGATCCAGCGTTGCATCCTCAAGAACATTGGAAGCTGCCTTATACTGAACCAGACCACTGTTCCATCTAGCTCAGTATACGGCCTAGGACCCTCGTACCTACGGGGCTGCCTCTCCCGGTATGCCCCACGGAGGACCTTACGGTCTTCAAATAAAAACATCTTGGAGATCCCGGGCCACAGGGAGGTTAGGCTGGCCTCAACCAGAGCCAGGGCTTTTTTGGCTGTGGCCCCGATCTGGTGGAATGCTGTGTCACAAGAGACTAGGACCATGTGGGACTTGACATCTTTTTGCAGGGCCTGCAAGACAGAGTTGGTCCACTAGGCCTTTGGTCAAGGCACAGTCTGACCCCCTTTTTCTGTTATCCTCATAGAACTCTAGTCCAATGGTTGCCATTAATTTGACTCTGAATTGATTATAGAATGTATTTCAATTAATTAATTGTGATTTTATGTAAACTGTGTTATTTTTACTGTTGTTAGCCGCTCTGAGCCCGGCTTCGCCTGGGGAGGGCAGGATATGGATAAAAAATTATTATTATTATTATTATTATTATTATTATTATTATTATTATTATCTACATTGACTGGTTTATTGGCTCTCCATGGATTCAGGCAGGAAGTCTTCCCACCCTTGGCTGGAGAAGCCAGGATTGAACCCGGGACCTTCTGCATGCAAAGCAGATGCTCTGCCACTGAGCTATGGCCCTCCCCAAGTCCATTGGGGTTCAGAGGAGGCTGTAGACTTAGGTTGCCACGCTTCTCCCCCTCCTAGAGCTCCTCTACATTCAACAGCAGTTGATCCAACTGTTAGAGCACTTCTTCTAAAATAAATCTGGCATGCCAAGATGGGAGCTGCTTTGCTGTCACAGAAAGCAGGTAAAACTGCTTCCAAGCTTCATTCCCTATGGGCTTTCTCTCTCTCTCTGCTCACGCAGGGGAACGAGCAAGATGTCCGCAAAATTGTCGCTGCCTTGAACGACTGCCTCGCCAGTCTCCCCCAGCAACTCCTGGGAAGGGTTTGCCGCATTGGTGTTACCGGACAAATGCACGGAGTCGTGTTTTGGAAAACAGGTCAAGGTGAGAGAGCTGGTTTGCAGAATCCTCCTTTCCAAATCCAGCACCACTCCTTCCTCAACACTTCTGTGGTGGCATCCTACTTTAAAATGCAAGCATTAAAAAAAAAAAGAATCAAAACTTAACATTTTCAAGCCTAATATCTCCCTATTCCCACATTCTAACAAAATGGTGCGGGCAAAAAAACCCCCCAACCCCCGGACAGATTGAACCTAAGATTGTGTCTAAATGAATAAAAGCAAAGATATTCAGGACTTTCCTTCAGGTAAAGGGACCCCTGACCATTAGGTGCAGTCGTGACCGACTCTGGGGTTGCGGCGCTCATCTCGGTTTATTGGCCGAGGGAGCCAGCGTACAGATTCCGGGTCATGTGGCCAGCAGGACTAAGCCGCTTCTGGCGAACCAGAGCAGCGCACGGAAACGCCGTTTACCTTCCCGCCGGAGCGGTACCTATTTATCTACTTGCACTTTGACGTGCTTTCGAACTGCTAGGTTGGCAGGAGCTGGGACTGAGCAATGGGAGCTCACCCCGTTGCGGGGATTCAAACCGCCGACCTTCTGATCTGCAAGTCCTAGGCTCTGTGGTTTAACCCACAGCTCCACCCACGTCCCATAGGACTTTCCTTACACTGTTTGTATTCGCATGTGTGAGTGTACATGTTCTCTGTTCTTTTCCCCTCTCAAAGTCAGGGTCAAGATAGCATTAAAAAGCACTGGAGAAATTCACAGAGGGGAGGTTAAGGGCTGTTAGCAATGATAGTGTAAATCAGGAGATGAGAACCTCAGGCGCCCAGGGGGCAAATGTGGCCCGTCAGGCCTCCCATTCCCTCCTGTGGGACTCTCCCTGGGCCACACACCCTTTGCAACCAAGCACCTTACTAGTCTAGCTTTGCATCCTCCTTGAGTGATTTCGCCTGGCTGGAAATGCATCCTTGAACTCTGATAATGTCTCTTGCTTGCCTAGACAGAGGGAGGTTACTCCGCCCATTTTTGCCTATGGTCCCTCCCAGCACTGGTACCTGGCCCCCGGAAAGCATCCCAGAAGGGCATGTGGCCCTCAGAATGATAAATATTCCCGAGAGGAACTATAATAATAATAATATTATATATATATATCTGGGTTGCTCCAGCCACTCTGGGCTGCTTCCAACACACATAAAAATAATAAAACATCAAACATTTATAGTAACAATCAGATCCTATATAAAAAGTCACAATAACTTTAAAATAAAGAACTTTTGTCAAATAAAGCAATATTCAAGAATCCATTAGATTCCAATAGTAAACAGTACAATTAAGCTCCAGCAAATAATAAAGAGTTTACACTTATCAATTACAATAAAGAATTATTAATAAATCAATAAAATCAATAATAATAAAATAACAGCAATAAAATAACAGCAAATCACAATGCATAAAATGCCAGAAAACGTACAAAAGGACCTACAACTTATAAAATTATTTTTAAACACTATCCCTGAACTCCTCTCTTCCCAGCTGCTTGTGCTGTTGTCAAAGCCATGGTCTGGGACTGGAGGGGCAAAGCGGGTGGAGAAGCCATTGCCTGCAGAAAGTCTCTCTCCCATCAGAAAGGCAGATTGGGTCGTGGGGACTGATTTCCTGAAAGAATTAGCTGCTTCTTGTCAGAGATGAATGTGGTCTTTAATGGCCTAGCAGGGTTCCCAAGTGATTTTATTCCTGGAATGCTAAAGCAATCAGAAATGGCTATTAGGTTGACAGACAAACTTGCTCCGTTTTCCAGATTTCCTGTGGGTGGCGGGCGTAAGATAAAATAAAATCTGGAAGTCACTATTGGCGTGTGATTTTGAGTGGAAACGCTTAATTTTTACCTTTCTCTGAAGCCATGAGTGTTTGGTTTTGACCTCTGCCCAGATGTAAATGGATGCAATCTCTCTTTCTCCCTCCTCCTGAGTGGATTAGCCAAAATCACATCTTCTTTGCTGTAAATGATGATTTTTATCTTTTTTGCTTTGTTTTTAACTGATTACCATTAATGTCCTTTCAAAGAGCCCATTTTCATGTTAGGAAGAGATAAATGGGAAGGGAGGGACAACCCAGCATGGTTGAAAGCAACTTTTTATGTGGAAAACAACAGAAAGGTCAGGAGAAAGAAACTAGATAGATTTTCTTTTTTCTTTTTTTTTGCTTTTCTGTGGTTTTAATCTTCATTTATCTAATGTCTGAAGAGCTAAGCCTCTTCCGAAAATTCAGGCAATGTAGTTCCGCAAAAGAGGATTTCCTTAACACCATTATACCAGTGGGTTGGTTTTGTGCGCAGGGAAGGGCCGTAGCTCAGGATTTGAACATCTGCTTTGCATGTAGAAGGTCCCTGGTACGATCTCTGGGGTCTTCAGATAGGACTGGGAAATAAGCCTGTCTGAAACCCTGGAGAGCTGCTGCCAGCCAGTAGGACTGGGCGATATATTGATATATTGTCCAAAACCGGCTTGAAGTTCACATCGTGATAACTGTTTCTTATAATATTTGAGCTGGCAATATATCACAAATCACAATGTGTATGAGGGCTAGGCGATACCTGGTTTCCAAAATCACCGGAAGCGGTGTTCTACTTGTAGAGAAAAACAAGCACACCAGTTCTAAAGTTCATGCAGTTCTCACAATGACCAGCTGGGATGGAAACCGTTCAGAGAGGGGAGGAACCCAATGGAGCTGGTCTCTCAGCTGAGCCAATGGAGGGGCCCTGTTTCTCATCTACCTCTGCTGCAGCATGATGGAATATGTACAGTGGTACCTCGGGTTAAGTACTTAATTCATTCCAGAGGTCCGTTCTTAACCTGAAACTGTTCTTAACCTGAAGCACCACTTTAGCTAATGGGGCCTCCTGCTGCTGCCACTCCGCTGGAGCACGATTTCTGTTCTCATCCTGAAGCAAAGTTCTTAACCCGAGGTACTATTTCTGGATTAGCGGAGTCTGTAACCTGAAGCGTATGTAACCTGAAGCATATGTAGCCCGAGGTACCACTGTATTGCCTGTTGCCTGTTGGAGAAGCCCAAAGGACCTGGTGTCTCTGCAGAGCCAACAAAACGGCCCTGCTTTCCACCCATCCCTCTCAAGACCCCAGGAGGTTCTTGCTGGGTGCAAGCCAGCAATGGACTTTGCAAGCCTCAGTGCTTGGAATTTGCAGAATGGAAGAGTTTATTGGGACAGTGTTGTCCGGGGTGGAAGATTCATTCGGCTCACCCTGGGGGCAAATGGAACGCCCCAGGTTCCCTCCTCATTGCATTGGAAATAAAGGGTGGCAGTCCTTGTGAAATAGACTCTGAGGGGAAGGGTATGTTTCCCAGTCTCCTGATGCTGGGTTGAACGGCGAGAAGCTGCTGTCAGTTGCCATTCTGAGTTCCTTGGGGCCTGGAGCTGAAGCCTAGATACAAGGTGCGAGGCAGCAGTGCGGCAGGTGGCGGTGCTGCGGTGCTGTGTGTGGCGGTCAGCTCAGCGGGATCCCACCTTCATCGCCAGTGAAATATACTCAGAGTCGAGAGTGGATTTCACGCTCGTATGAAATTCACGGCATGTAATGCCCTAAGAGAAAATTTAATGAAAATGATTTATAGGTGGTACATGACACCAGTCAAGCTTGCAAAATTTTACAATTTACCCGACAATAAATGTTGGAAATGTAATGAGACTGAAGGTACATTCTTTCACCTTTGGTGGACATGCCCAAGGATTAAGACATTCTGGGAGATGATTTATAACGAAATGAAAAAGGTATTTAAATATACCTTCCTGAAGAAACCAGAGGCCTTTCTCCTGGGCATGGTCGGCCAACTGGTGCTAAAGAAGGATAGAACTTTTTTTATGTATGCAACAACAGCAGCAAGAATACTCATCGCGAAGTATTGGAAGACACAAGATTTACCTACCCGGGAAGAATGGCAGATGAAGTTGATGGACTATATGGAACTGGCGGAAATGACTGGCAGAATCCGAGACCAGGGAGAAGAGTCGGTGGAAGAAGACTGGAAAAAGTTTAAAGACTATTTACAGAAATACTGTAAAATCAATGAATGTTAGAAAAATGTTGGAATGAAGTTACATGGCTTTAGTAGAAATGTTATAAGGAATTAAGTATAAATAGATTATTAGAGTATTAAAGGAAAAAATAAGGTTAGAATATGTTAAGATAATTATAGGATAGAAAGCAGAGGAAGATGGAAAGGAATTGCTGAAACAATTAACAGAAGTGGAATACAAAAAGGGAGGTGTGAGGAGGTCGTTGAAATAAGTGAATTAAAGATAAGATATTGAAATTGTTTGATGTGTTTTAAACTGTTGTTGTTTTGTTTTGTTAGTTTAATGTGTTAGTGTTATGTAGTGTTTTTGTATTGTATTGTACTGTTTATTTATTTATTTATTTTGTAGTGTTTAAATTGTTGGAAAAGTAATAAATACTATTTTTTTAAAAAAAAGAGAGAGTGGATTTCATGCTCTTTATTCAGCTCATAGTGGTGAGGAGGAATGGAAGTTCCCCCAGAATGTCTGCTTTATATACATGATTTACACAATGGGCCCCACGTGATTGGCTAATTCCGGGATTCTCCTGTAGGCCAATCAAGTTGCGAATTCACTTCCACCTGGAGCTGGATTGGGTGGCTCCTGTGCACCAATCAGACTGCTGCATTCTGGATCCTATTGTTCTAGGACCAATCAGACTGCTGCATTTTGGATCCTATTCAACTCAGTACATAACACCTTGTGTCCATGCTTTTGGAGGAGACACTGATGGATAAACACAACTCCGGATGGTCTGAGTCGCTTTGAATGAGCCGCACCAGGCTAACAGGTCCTCCTTCACCAGCTCTCTCTTCCCGTTCCAGGTTGCAAGTGGATCGAAAGTGGGCACGGGTGGACGTTTGAGCCTGAAGAGGTCAGTCACCTGATCACATGGCAAGATGGCCGCTGCAGCAGCCCCTTCCTGTCCTCGCTGCCTCAGCCGCAGTCGCACCTCAGCGTGGCCACGGGCTTCGGCTGCACCACAATCTACTGGTACTTGAAAAACAGGTACTGCTGCCCCTTCCTGCTTCAGCTTCTGCATCTTGCTTTGTCGCCTGCGATTCTGTGATGATTTATTTGCAGCCAGAGGCTGGGGTGGCCTTCCTGGTGGGTTCAGTCATGGGGGAGAAGCAATTGGGTGCAGCAGTGGGACTCAGACCAAAAAAGTTCACTGGGCGACCTTGAGTCAGTTGCACATTCGCTCTCTTGGCTTAACCTACTTCGCAGGGCTGTTCTGTGGATCAAAAATGTGGGTGGGGAAATAAATGCTTTGAGTTTCTTGGAGGAAAAGAAAGTTCTCTTTCATTGTATACAAGTTGTTTTTTCCACCCAGAGTCAGTCACAAATTAAAAGGTGTATTAACCAGCGGATGCCCAGGTTCATCAACTTTTTGTTTGTATGCTTATTGGACAGCCCAGATTTCCTGAAGCATTACGATGCTGCAGGCACCATCCAAGACTACGTTGTGGCCATGCTGTGTGGCCAGGAAAAGCCACAGATGTCTGTCCAGAACGCAGCCAGCTGGGGCTACTTCAACACCACAAGCAAAAGCTGGAATGTGGACATGTAAGTTAGCACTGTGGACTCAGATGGAGCCACTATTACAAAGCGGGGTGTGTGTGTCATTATTTCATTTTTTGATTCTGTGTGCTGGGATATGAGAGAAGGGGGGATGTCTTTTCTTTGATTCCCCCCTCCCCACCCACCAGCTCAATTTTATTTTATTTTGGAAGTGAATCAGGAGCAACTTCTCTAGCAAACCAGAAACGCCTTTCATTTTTAAAAATCCAACCCCTTGACGGACTGAAAACACTATATTCCCGACCATCATTCCCCCTCCACCCAGAAAAGCTGTGTTAGCTGCTGTTTGAAGTGGCCGGGTTTGCTCTTTTCAGGGACAGGCGTCTGAGGCCTCCAGCTGACTCCCCGAAGGGAAGATTCTCACATGCACAACCCTTCCAGGGAAGATAGAATCCGCTTCCTAAATCCGACTCAAGGTTGCGGACAACTTGGGTTTGGCTTGTGTGTGTGTGTGTTTCCGGGGCTAACCTGGTGTGGCAACAGCGGTGTACGGTGGCTGTGACAGGGTTGGGGTTGTCCAAGGGGTGCTTGTTGGGTCTAACTGCTTGTATGTGTTTTAAACTTTCTGAAGGCTTAACCCTTGGGGCGGTGTGTCCACACACAGCAGTCTGCTTTTTAAGGGCAGTAGCTCGATTTATCCAGCATGTCTGTGCATGTTTTTAAAGTACCACCCATACATTTTCTTAACAACAGCCCTGCAAGGTAGTTGCCAGGATAATCAGCCCCATATCGCTGGGGAACGTGGACAGGTGTTTCTAGACTTGCGCTGCTGTTGACAAGGAAAGCTGATCTGGAACCCTTTGCGGGGAAGCCGTGAACTTCCAGATATTGTGGGCCTCCAACTCCCATCGCCCCAGCCCAGGGGCCGCATTCCCATCTGTGCAACCTCCCGGGGGCCGCTTGCCAGTGGTGGGCTTGGCCAGAGGCAATAGCAGACGAAGCAACAAATGTAAATTTTAGCGTTTCTATTCTCCATCAGCGGGTGGCGCTGTGGGTTAAACCACAGAGCCTAGGACTTGCCGATCAGAAGGTCGGCGGTTCGAATCTCCGCAACAGGGTGAGCTCCCGTTGCTCGGTCCCTGCTCCTGCCAACCTAGCAGTTCGAAAGCACGTCAGAGTGCAAGTAGATAAATAGGTACTGCACCGGTGGGAAGGTAAATGGCATTTCCATGCGCTGCTCTGGTTCACCAGAAGCGGCTTAGTCATGCTGGCCACATGACCCGGAATCTGTACGCCGGCTCCCTCGGCCAAGAAAGCGAGATGAGTGTCGCAACCCCAGAGTCGGCAACGACTGGACCTAATGGTCAGGGGTCCCTTTACCTCTATTCTCCATCAAAGCAAGCAAAAGGCACTAATAGAGGTCAAGGACATTTCCCAGCTTGGCAAAAACCCTCAGTGAGGATAGAAAGCAGGCCTGGTGAAGGTGTTGCCAGGGGAGAGGTTTGAGGGCCAGAAAGAGAGGCACAGAGGGCCGCATTTGCTTCCTAGGTTCCTAACTTTTCTGGTTTCTGGCTTCCACCAAGGGCCTCCCCTTCCACCTTCTCCCCCATAATTTGAGCAGTGAGTTGATGCAATTATAATCTGCACGGCTGTGTTAGCCTGAGATCCCTCCTTTTTGCCTCCCCTCCAAGCATGTCCAGTAGCCGGGCCCTTCTCCTTCCAACACAGACATCTCCCCATTGACCTCTGCCTCTGGTTTCAGCCTTAAGGAGTCCCACTTCCCCATCCACTTGCTTCCTGAAGTGGTCCAGCCCGGAGAACTGGCCGGGGAAACCGCCTACGTGTGGCACCAGATACCAAAGGGGACGGAAGTCGGGGCCGCCTTGGGGGACTTCCAGTGTTCAGTGTACTCCTGCATGTCCGACAGCACAAGTGCAGGTAGGGGCACAAAGCAGCCTTCTGGAAATACAGTGGTACCTCGGGTTACATACGCTTCAGGTTACAGACTCCGCTAACCCAGAAATAGTACCTCGGGTTAAGAACTTTGTTTCAGGATGAGAACAGAAATCGTGCTCTGGTGGCACTGCGGCACCAGGAGGCCCCATTAGCTAAAGTGGTACCTCAGGTTAAGAACAGTTTCAGGTTAAGTACAGACCTCCAGAACGAATTAAGTTCTTAACCTGAGGTACCACTGTTATCTATTTGGAGCAGCTGTACCTGCTCTTTAGCAGAAAAGGCTCTCAGAGCAGCTTACACACAGTCAAAACAAGACAGTCCCTGCTCTCAAACTTACAATCCTAAAAAAAAAATGAGATGCAAGCAAAAAGGGAGAGGGAAGGAGGAGGAAAATAAAAACACAGGTACCCATTTCTATACAGTAGTAGTAGAAGAAGAGTTTGGATTTGCTTTATCACTACCCGAAGGAATCTCGAAAGGGGCTAACAATCTCCTTTTCCCTTCCTCCCCCACAACAAACTCTCTGTGAGGTGAGTGAGGCTGAGAGACTTCACAGAAATCTGACTAGCCCAAGGTCACTCAGCAGCTGCATGTGGAGGAGCAGGGAAGCGAACCCGGTTCACCAGATTACGAGTCCACTGCTCTTAACCACTGCACCACACTGGCAACAGTAGCAGTAGCTGCTCTAATGATCAGTTCAGGGGCAGGAGGTGCCTGATGGAGGTTCCCCTCCCTCCAGGGAGTTTATGGGGCCATGCAGGACCCCTGTTGAAGCTCCCTTGTGGGTCCAGCCTCACCTGTTGAAGGCCAGTTACATGCCTCTTTAAGCAGAATTTGAGCCCAGCGGGTGTTTTCCAACTCTTGCCTTCCTCTCCCCCTCCTAGTCCTCAACATCAGTACTTCTGCGCAACTCACCCTCCTGATGCCTTCGGGCTTCCAGCCGGCTGATTCACCGAACCCTCGTTCCCCGTTGGCCTACTACCCGTACTTCAACAACACCTACCTGGTGGTGGCTGCTTCCCTCAACGGCGGCAATGTGGTGGCGACGTTTGTGAACATGCTCGTGCGGTGGATGGCTGAGCTGGGTAAAGGAAGGGATAAGACGGGGACCTCTCTTCTCCTTCTGCCTTTCAGTCATTTGTGGTTTTTGGGGTTTTTAAAAAATAATTTAATATACATTTTATTAGTATTTTCCACACAACAACAACATGAAAGATATCGAAAAATAACAATACACAACACACAAAAATCAACATTCAAAAACTAAATAAAGCAACAACAACAACAACAAAAACCAAATCCATATCTTACAAGTTAATATTATAAACACTAAAACAACAACGACAACAGGACATTGACTTCCACCAATCCCACAGCACCTCCTTTATCTCTCATTGTGTCTTCCTGTTTTCTTTATCATCTCTATTCTAACATCTAGATATAAATCCCTCTTTCATATCCTTTCGCTTCACAAGGTTATTCCAGACTCAGCCAGATTTCTGTCCTCGAACCTTGACTTTTGGGGTATTCATTTAGGCACTCCCATTCAATTGGAATGGGAGGGCCTTTCACTCATTTGATCAGTCTTCCTCTCCCAACCCTTTTAATCTCCTTCTGCAGGACTCCAAGTCCCAGAATCGGATCTCTACCCGCGTATAATCAGCGCTGCCTTGGCCCAAACGGACACTGACCTCAACATCTGCCCCACCATCTTTGGGGAGAGGCACATGCCGGAAAGGTTGGCCTCGGTGATGGGCATCGCGGCCTCTGACCTCTCCCTGGGCCACGTGACCCGGGCGCTGTGCCACGGCGTGGTCCAGAACCTGCACTCCATGCTGCCTTCGCAGCACCTGAAGGAAGCCGGGGTCACGCGGATCCTGGCCAGCGGGAGCGCCCTGGGCAAGAACGAGGTGATGCGTCAGGAAGTGGAGAAGGCCTATCCATTTCCTGTGCTCTATGGGAGAAATGTGGATTCAGCCGTGGGTGCCGCCTTGGCCATGCTGCGCAGGAAGTGACCTTGGGGCCACAAGAAAGCACTTCCTCTGGAAAGCGGGGTCGTGAGCGCATAGAGGGCCAAAAGTTGCGGGGCAGAGGGAGAAAGGGAAGGCGAGAGAGTAGGCGCCCTCTACCCCGGAATAAAAATGCAGTGGATTCAGAACGATCCCATCTGTCGACCCAAAAACCAGATCCTTCCTGGAGCTATCTGCTTCCCACACATCCCTGGCAGTAGAGAGGTTAATGCAGGCCTCAGACACCACTGAAAGTTTTTTGGGGAAAGACTTTTGTTGCCCATTCTGTACCCCCTCCCCTTAAAGTTATATACAAGCCATTCTGTGTTTCCATTGCTAAAAGGAACCAGATATTTATTCCTCTGTTTTTGCAGTCATCTGCTATTCTGTTATAGGGACAGGGAAGTGATGCCTTCAGATATTGCCAGACTCTTTGTTGGCGCCTGTGATGGCAGCCATGGGCCTTTGGGGGATTCCTTCCTTTTGCAGATCTTCGGGGTGGATCAAACCCTGTGCAGCAGTACATTCCAGAATTAAATCTGGGAGGTGGAGAACACACCCCCACACACCCCAGGTTTGTTATTCCTCTTGCCTTCGGTAGGTTTTGTGGAGGGGTTTCCCATACTGAAGACGAACCCCTCCGCCCTCGCATACAAGAAGCATTTCTGCTTCGTAGTGGCTGAAGATGTCTCAGTGCAACAGGAATAAGAAAAATCGCCTGTGCTGATTTTTGTGCTGTTGTCGTCCTTGCCTCTCTCTCCGGGCCACCTGGAGAGTGCTCATGTCTCTCCAAGTGGGGAGGGAAAATGGGGCTTGGAGCCAAAATATGGGGGGAAGGAAGCAGTCAGATGGAAACAACAGCCCGGAGTGAAGCTACAGGGATGGGGCATCTATAGCCCTCCAGTTTGGATGGCATTTGGATACGTACAAATTTTGAAGCATAGCTGTGTTTCGGTTCTCGTACCATTCCAGAAAGTGCGGGTTTGATTGGTTTCGCAATAAACGCACACCGAATCAAATTGCTCCATCCCAGGGAGAGACCCGTGGTTTTCTCAGCGCATCAGTGATGCAATCTACTAATTAACCCTAAACATTTAAAAGCACCCTTTTCAGTGGCGGATTGTCAAAACCAGCACCATGTGTATGTAAACGTCAGGATTGAAGTGAGAAAGGTTTTCACTTAAAGGTCTGGCTCTGAGACCCTTAACGGTTTTCAAGGGGGTCTAGGAGTAAGAGGCTGGCCGAAATGTCCTAAATGAGCAGGTGCCAGTTTTGTAATTTTTGATCTATTTCTCAAATACAGCGTCCACAGGGTTGCACTAGTTTTATCTCTAAGGGAAGCAAACCGGAGAAGCACCACACACATCGCAAAATGCAACGGGAACACTTTTAAGAGTTTAAAGTGGGGGTTGGCACCTTTTGGCCCAGTGGCCAAATGCAGCCCTCCAGGCCTTTCTGTCAGGCCCTTGGGACTCCCTCCCCATTTACCCCATCCCTTCTCTCCCAAGCAACACACCCCACCAGCTCTGCTATTAACTCTTAAACTTCCTCTCCCTCCCCAACTAGAAATATGTCCTTGCCCTCTGAAAATGCCCTCTACTTGCCTGCACGGAGCATAGAGGGAGGTGGGGGTGGTTGTAGAAACTAGCCATCTGTACAAAGGTGACAGTGGCATTCAGTGCTCTGCCTACCACTGGCACGTGGACCCCAGAAGGGCTGCTCAGATGGGAGCATGGTCTTCAGACACAAAAAGATTCCTCATCCCAGAACAGAGTAATGCTTTGCCAGATAGATCAGTGGCTTGATTCCTGGCAAGGTAGCTTCCTGTGTGGATAATGGGCCTTGAAAATACATCAGTAATACTGAAACTCCGCTTTAAAGCACAGGTCGCTAAACTCCCCCCCCCCTTCCCCTCCACCAATTTGAGCCTTCCATCAAGAGAGCTTTGCGACAAATGGTGCATTTCCGTTGCTTTTTTATTGCTGCCATTATCATTTCTGCTCTCTGTCGTTTTTCCCGGTCACTTTTTGTTTTTAAATTACTTATTCCGCAGAGGGCTCTTTGGAAGCGTGGTCTGCCTCGGAGGAAAGAGCCGAGACACCAGTCTGGCTGCACCAGTGGGGCTGGGCCAATGCAAACGGGAAGATGAGATCAGAGTCTAAACGGCCCCATTTTTCTCCTCCTTCGAAGGGAAGAGCTCTGGCTCAGTGGCAGAATATGTGCTCTGCGTGAGGAGGGTCCCAGATTCCACCCTTAATGTCTCCAGGTGGGGTTGGGAAAGAGGACCCCCGCCTAAAATTCGGGAAAGCTCTTGCCAGTCCCTGTAGGCTGTATACTGTGTTAGGTGATCTGCTTCAAGAGAAGGCAGCTGTTCCTGTTCAATCAGCCTTTAGTTCAGAACCACGTGGACTAGAATCTTGGCTTTATTTTTTAACGGAAGAGCTGTAGCTTAGTGATAGAGGTCCCAAGTTCAGAAGGGGTCTCGGGTTCCCTGGCATCTCCTAGTAGGGGCTGGGAATGTCCCCTGCCTGAAACCCCGGAGAGCCACACTGCCAGTCAGTGTGGGCAATACTGGGACCAATGGTATGATGCAGCTCCCTCTAGCTCCTGCATTCCTCTTTCCTAGCTAAGGATCAGATTTTAATGATTGCTCAGTCCTGTATACTACAGGTGGGGACACTTTTCAGACCAGCGGCCACCTTCCTTTCTTCACAGCCTTCTGGAGGCCAAAGTAGGCAAAGCAAAGAATGGATACGGTAGGCTGCAAAGGAGTGTGGTTGTGCAGAAACCTGTGACTATTCGAGCCCCAGATGATGGCTGCAATTTAAATGTATTTTTTCCATTGTCTCAGGAAATGTGAAATGTCTGCCACTAAACTGTAAGTGTGCTGGGGAGTGGGGAATAAAATCCCGAGCAAAGATTTATTTGATTTGTTGTTTGCAAAAAGCCTCTGGAGGACTCCTGGGAATAGCAATCGCTTCGGCTTCCCCGGGCCGATTTCTCCATTATTGTATCACTCAAGTCCGGGTTTGCGCTACACATCACCGCCGCCTGCTTATTAAAACCGCCACTGTATGGTCCAATCTACAAGCACAGAGAGAAACAGGCTTCTGATATCCCCCACCCCTCCAGCCAACGCCTAAAAAGAGGCGATTTGGCTTCAGACGCTCTTGCAGGACGCGAAAAGTTTGCTGAGACGAGAATCCAGTTGCAGAAGAAGGACCCTTTCGAGAGCTGTAAGTTCTGCGATTTACTTTCCTAGGAACGCTGGAAGCTGCCTTATACAGAGTCAGACCATGGGGTGCATACAGCTCAGTTCTGTCTGCACTGACCGGCAGCATCTCTTCAGGGTTTCAGGCAAGGAGCGTTATCCCTGGTTTGGAGTTTGGACCACGGACCTTCTGCATGCAAAGCAGGCTCTCTGAGCTACAGCTCTTCCCCCTAAAATTAATCAAGGTTCTAGTCCTCATGACTGTGAATTACGGGCTGATTTAAATAGGGACTCCAGAAGCTGTTGTATAGAGAGAGGCCATTGGTCCATCTAGCTTCAGTGGCAGAAGGTCTCAGCCTTACCTGGAGATGCCGGGGATCAAACTTGGGACCTTCTGCATGCAAAGCAGGTGTTCTGCCACTGAGCTACAGCTCTTCCCCTAAAAATAAATCGGGATTCTAGTCCTCATGGTTCTGAGCACAGGTGTTCTGCCACTGAGCTATGGTTGTTTGCTTGCTGTGCATGCAATGCTCCTGAAATCCAGTTTGGATATGTCCTTTTGACTTCCATCGGTTGCTACCATCAGCTGCACCGTCCCAATACTGTTATTACAGTATTGTTATTACTATTCTCAGTTCCTTACCCACCCACATTCCCCGGCAACTTGCAGTACTGGGGATTATAGTATCTAGGCACCAGGCAAAACCACTTCTTTTTTCACCTATGGCATTCTTACCTATGGCATTCTTGAGTGCTTGGGGTGTCTTAATTCAGCTTTTTGAAAATAGAATTGTCTTTTAGATTCCTTCATGCTTTATGCTGGTCTTAATGGATGTGTTTGTTTATACTGTAAGGCACTTTGAATTACAATGGTAAAAATATATATATTAAATTTCTGTTTTACATTTTAAAATACCTATTCACTTAAGCAACCTTAAAATATCAATGACGCCCCTTCTTCTCTTTCCGTTGTATATTTTGCATATCATAAATGCCTGCGTATTTTATATAAACTAAACCGTTCCATATTCCATTATAACATCCATCAAAACTTATTTACACTGTTGAATTTATCTTCATGCTGCCCGCGTTTTCAGATATACACAATTTTACTACATATATTCAATAAACATTTCCCAACCTTCTTTAAACATGTTCTCTTATTCGATAGGTCCGCAAGGTGTGCATATTCCATCCGTTTAAGTTGCCATTCTTCTTTGGTTGGGACTTCGCTCGTTTTCCATTTTGGGGCTAACCAAACACGAGCCGCAGTAGTGGCATACATAAATAGTCATATTATTATTATTATTATTATTATTATTATTATTATTATTATTATTTAGCTTACCTTGCAGAGCTGTTGTAGGTCATAGATAGAGCATGCAGGAAGAGCACACTTTGAATACTGTGTACTGTTCTGTTCTGGTCACCTCACCTTCCAAAAATATATTGTTATGAGCTGGGAAAAGTTCAGAAAACATTAACTGAAATTATTATGAGGGCTGCAGCAACTCTCTCATGAAGACGGTACAGCATTTGGGGCTTTTGGAATTTTTTTGTTTTTAAAGGTGAGTTAAGGGGGACACACAGAGACACTCTCAAATATTCATAGACTTTGAATGGACCACAAGGATGATCTAGTTCTAGTCCAAACCCTTGAACATGACAGAGGTGTAGAAGATTATGCATGATGGGGAGAAAGTAAATACTCTAATGAATACTAGAACTTGGGGTAATCTATTGAGGCGCAACGTTGGAAGATGCAGGAGAGACAAAAGATTGTGTGTAAGCTGCTCTGGTAATGCCAGATTTATGTATAAGCTAAACAAGCTATAGCTTAGGGCCCCGTCTCTTGGGGGCGCCCAAAAAATTGAAAGGAAAAAACCCCAACGTACGTTTCCAAAATATAAGATAAAAAACAAATAAAATAAAACCTACATACAGCAACAGTGTTTTGTGCTGTGTAGGCTCCTAGGATGTAAGTAATGGGCCCCCAATCATTTTAAGTTTGAGCTTAATAATCATTTCATTGTTTCTTAAGTATTTCACTATTAATATACTTCTTAATTATATTTCAGTTCAGCAATTACTTTGATAAAATACATATTTTGTTATGTGCCAATGGCTTTAGATACCTATTAGGTCCACAAATTACCATATAGCATACATTCAACACACAAAAACAGCGACAATTTGTTGTTGACAAAGGACGGCTGGACATATAAAGGGCCCCTTTACCTTCAGTAGCTTAGGGCCTCAACAAACCTAAATCTGGCCCTGCGCTCTGGGAACCATTTTTTGCTGAAGAGCAGGGTACAAATACTCTAAATAAAAATAAAATAAAAGGAAGGACTTCCTTCACACAGCACAGTTTGTGGCAGCTGTGAAAAAAGCAAATTCCACACTAGGGATCATTAGGAAAGGAATTGGAAGTACAGTATCATAATCCCTTTACACAAATCTCTGGTGCAACCGCATTCGGAGTAATGTGGACAGTCCTGGTCGCCTGGGAAAGAATACTGCAGGGTTTGGTAAAGATTCAGAAAAGGGCAAGCAAATGATTGGAAGGATGGCGTCAAGATTGGAGCGTTTGGAACCTTTTAGCTGAGAGAAAAGGCAAGTAAGAAAAGGCAGCGTGAAAAGGAGTTTATAAAACTTTTGCATGGTATGGAGGATGCAGGTTGAGAAGAAAAAAAAATTCTCCCTCTCCCCTAACGCTAGAACTTGTGAAAGATTCAGGACAGATAAAACCCTTCTTCACGCAGCGTATGAACTATGGAACTCCCTTCTGCAGGAGACCATAAGGTAAAGGTAAAGGGACCCCGACCATTAGGTCCAGTCGTGGCCGACTCTGGGGTTGCGGCGCTCATCTCGCTTTACTGGCTGAGGGAGCCGGCGTACAGCTTCCGGGTCATGTGGCCAGCATGACTGAGCCGCTTCTGGGGAACCAGAGCAGCACACAGAAACGCCGTTTACCTTCCCGCCGGAGCGGTACCTATTTATCTACATGCACCTTGATGTGCTTTCGAACTGCTAGGTTGGCAGGAGCAGGGACCGAGCAACGGGAGCTCACCCCGTTGCGGGGATTCGAACCGCCGACCTTCTGATTGGCAAGTCCTAGGCTCTGTGGTTTAACCCACAGCCCCACCCACGTTTTTCAGGAGATCATAGCTGTCAACTTTGCGATTTTCTTGCGAGGAATCTTATTCGGAATAAGGGAATTTCCCTTGAAAAAAGGGAAACGTTGACAGCTATACAGGAGACAGTGATGGCCACTAACCTGGATGTCTTTAAAAGAAGAATGGAAAAATTCAAGGAAGAGAAGAAGGCTGTCAGTGGCTGCTAGTCCGTTGTTCTGCCTCCGCAGTCCAAAGCAGCAGGGCTTCTAAGTGCCAGTTGCTTGAAACTGCAGGAAGGGGGAAAGAGCTCTTGTGATCAGATCCTGCTTGCAGCTCAGATGGGCGATGCGGATGAAATTTAAAGACTGTTCAGCTAAATATGTTACGATAACTTAATTGGAAAAGCTTGCAAATAATAGATAGGCTTAGGATTTAAATATGTAAGGATAAGATAAGATGTTTAAAGCTAAATTAGAAAGAATGAAAGATGTTAAGAGATCAAGTTAATTTTTTGAGAAAATCGATTTTGGAAAAATGATACATAATGAAATTCAACCAAGGGGATTTGAGGAAGTCACTTAATAATGTTACCAAGATTTAAACAGGATGTATGTATGTTGTTTGTACGTTTGTTTGTTTGTTTTGGATTTTTGAAAATTATTTTAAAAAATTGAAAAGAAAAAAAAAACAGATGGGCGATGCGGGCCTGATCCAGCAGGCTATTATTAGTTTCATTTTTATTTGTTTTCCTTAGCTTTCAGGGAGAGTCGGAACACTTCCCCCCCCCCCCCAGCCTTGTTCTCCGGAACATGTCTGGAATCCTGGGGAAAATGCGGAAGTTGGGGAGCTCCGACCTGGAGGATTCAGAATCGATGGACGACCACTTGGAAGGCGAGGAGTCGGGGGCATGCACACCCGGCAGCAACAGGTCGACCATGCACAGCATCTTCGCCAAGCGGGCGCGGTTTGGGATTGGGGACGGAGACAAGGACACGGCTCCCATGGATTCTTTCTACCAGATGGACCACATGGTGTCCAGCCCCATCCTGAAGTTCAGCCTCAGCTTGGAGCGAGGGAGGTGTGGCAACCACTCTCCAAAGTGAGTGGGTCCCCTGGGGGGGGCTTTGAGTTACACTTGGGGGTCTAAGATGCCCTGCCCTTAACCCCCCCCCCTCTGTAGAAAAATTAGGGAGGGAGAAGAACTCCAATTCGGTTCAGATTTCAAAACCAAGTTACATCATTCGCACTTTCCAAAATACAGTGGTACCTCGGGTTACAGACACTTCAGGTTACGGACGCTTCAGGTTACAGACTCCGCTAACCCAGAAATAGTACCTCGGGTTAAGAACTTTGCTTCAGGATGAGAACAGAAATCGTGCTGTGGCGGGAGGCCCCATTAGCTAAAGTGGTGCTTCAGGTTAAGAACAGTTTCAGGTTAAGAACGGACCTCCGGAACGAATTAAGTTCTTAACCTGAGGTACCACTGTACCTCGGGTTACAGACACTTCAGGTTACAGACTCTGCTAACCCAGAAATAGTACCTCGGGTTAAGTACTTTGCTTCAGGATGAGAACAGAAATCGCACAGTGGTGGCGCAGCGGCAGCAGGAGGCCCCATTAGCTAAAGTGGTGTCTCAAGTTAAGAACAGTTTCAGGTTAAGAACGGACCTACAGAACAAATTAAGTTCTTAACCCGAGGTACCACTGCAACATGTGAATTGAAGTGCACCAGCCGAGGAAGGGAGACCAGGAAGGTGGTGTTTGTTCCTGGCTGTCAGGGTTCGATCTGATCTGTTTTATCATAGCTCTATGCTGCTTTTCATTTGAAGGAATCCTAAAGCAGCTTGCAAACAAGCCTCGGTTGTCGAACGTAATCCATACCAGAAGACCGTTCAGCTTCCAAAATGTTCAACAACCAAGCCATGGCTTCCGATTGGTTGCAAGAGCTTCTTGCACTTGGGTAGAAGCCGAGTCGGACGTTCGAGTTCCGAGGAACGTTTGGAAAACGGAGCATTTACTTCCGGGTTTTCAGCATTCGGGGGCCGAAACGTTCGAAAACGGAGCCGTTCGAGAGCCGAGGTTTGACTGTAGCATGATAGAACAGAACACAGCATAAATCATATCAAACGATTAACAAATCATCTGTGAAACAGATATGATACAAAACGATGTTAGCAACTTAAAAAACTATATGATTGACAAATCAGCATTTAGAAAGCAACATTGCCAACATGAACAAAATAGCAGCCCAAAAAATAAACTAAGCCCTCTCAACTATGCATGTCAGCCTGTAGACCTTCAGGCTCTCAATGCCTCTTTAACTGGCCCTGGTAGGGTTGCCATATTTCAAAAAGGTGAAAATCCGGACACAAAAGTTGTTGAGCTTCCCCCCCTGCCCCCGCACATAGAGAGAGGGAGGTGTGAGTGTGTGTCTAGAAACCAGCTCACCGGAAAAAGGTAAAATTGGCATCATGTGTTGCTCTGCCCACCAGTGGCGTAGCGTGGGTTGTCAGCACCCGGGGCAAGGCAAGTAATTTGCGCCCCTTAACCCGTGGATTTTAGCACTCGAGTGCGAGCGCGCCCCCCCCAGATGTTGCGGCCGGTGCGGCCGGCCCCCCTGCACCCCCCACGCTACGCCACTGGGGCTGGGGGCGAGCGAAGGAGCCAAAGACCCCCCCAAAGGCTCAGCAGGAATTTATTAAATTTATTATTTGCGGAGCCCCCGCGGGCCGAGGCAGCCGAAGCCCCCTCCCCTCGGGCGCCTCCCCGCCCCCTCCTCTCCTTGGGCTGTAGGTGGAGCCCGCGCTCCGAGGCGCTCCAGATCCGGGCTTGGCGAGCGCCTCTCCTCCTCCCGGCCGGGTCCGGGGGCTTCCAGCCGAGCTCCGTCCTCGCCCCCCCTCCCCCGCGGCTGAGACTTGCGCTGAGAGCCGGAGCCAGCGGCGCCCCCTTCCGACGGGAGACCCTCGCCCGCCCGCCGGCTTCCTCTCGGAGGGTTTTGGGGAGGGCAGGGCGCGTCGAGGCCCCTCGGAGCTCTCCTCCCTCCCAGTCGGCAGAAGCAGCCGCCGCCTGTGGCTGGGCCGAGGGGATGGCGCCGGCGTCGGCATCGGGGTGCGGAGGCTGCCGGTGCCCGGCCAGGCGTCGGTGGCGGCGTCGGCGCTGCTGCAGCGGCTGCTCCTCCTGCGAGCAGTGAGTGGAGCGCAGCCGCAGCGGCGGCGGCGGGGGGGGGGGCGCGCTAGGGCGCAAGGCTGGCGGCGGCGGCGGGGAGCCCGGCGGAGGAAGGAACTTGTCCCTTCCCTCTGGACTCGCGCCCCCCCCAGATGTTGCGCCCGGTGCGGCCGGCACCCCTGGCACCCCCCACGCTACGCCACTGCTGCCCACCAAAGGCATGTGGCCCCTGGGAGGTTACCCACAAGTGAATGTGGCCTTCAAGCTGCCATGGTGGTACATGTGTAGGGGGGGAACGATATATTTGTGGCCTGAGCCATTGCTCTCCAGGAGGAGCCACTAACCCACAGCCCTCCTTCCTTGTGGCAGACTTCTCCATCGCGGGGCTCGCCGAGGAGCCTCCATGGGCATGCGCCCCGAGAAATCGTTCAGGATCTACGACCGAAGGAGGCTCTTTGACGCGGTGGCCCAGGGGGATCCGAGCAAGCTGGACGACCTGCTCACCTACCTCCTGGAGACCCTGAAAAACCTGACGGATGAGGAGTTCAAAGGTAAGAGGGGATCGTGCGCCATTGCTCCCTTCCGGGGTTTGGGACGCGAAAGCCATTTCTAGAGCGTGGAGGATATTTCCTTGGAAGGCACCGAGTAAGACTTGTAGCAATGAGTGGGTGAGTGAAGGGAAGCTTTACTGGACCGAGGGCCACATTTCCTCCCAAGCAAGCTTCCAGGGGCCACAGACCACACACACACACCACCACCACCACCACCCGCAGCTGTCAACTTTTCCCTTTTCTTGCAAGGAATCCTATTCGGAATAAGGGAATTTCCCTTTAAAAAAGGGAAACGTTGACAGCTATGCCACCACCCATCTAGGCAAGCAAGAGGGATTGTCACAGGACAAATTTCCAGCTAAGGAAAGATACTCAAGGAAGGGGTGGAGCAGAGTCAATGAGGGGTGTGGCCTGAGCAGAGACCTGAGGGCCAGGTAGAGAGGTATGGAGGGCCGCGTTTGGGACTCAGGTTCCCAGCTTTGGATTTACAGGCCTGGTTGACAGCTATATCTTCTATATATTTTTTGCCTGGGCCTCTGCTGCCCAGTGCGGATTCCAGGATTTACACACACACACAAAGGGGAAATCTTGGGCCTGGCATCTCTAAACCTTGAACAGGGAGGGACATGCAAGCTAAGATTCTCTCAGGCTGCATCTGATCTCCATGGGTACATTTTGCAGAGTGGCAACGTTAGCACTGTCATGGCAAGGGCGCCCTCTGCTGCTCTTGGGAGTCTTGGCACATGCCCTGTCTTGCAACATCTTGCCATCCTCTGGCGCCAGACCTGGAGACGAGTACCCTCATTATGCACCTCCACTGCTTGCTCCCGTTTTGCCTGGATGTATAAATTTTGTGTGTTTCCTCCCCCAGAACCAGATACTGGGAAAACATGCTTGTTGAAAGCCATGCTGAACCTCCACAATGGCCGAAACGACACCATCCCTCTCCTGCTGGAGATTGCAGAGAAGACGGACAACCTGAAGGAGTTTGTGAATGCCGAGTACACAGACAGCTACTACAAGGGTAAGGAGTGTGCGATTGCTGTGGGTGGAGGGATGTGTATGGAGCTATTGACGGGGGCAGAGGGTGGAGACTGACTTTCCAAGCTCACGGTTCTGCCTCCTCTTCAGGCCAAACCGCTCTGCACATCGCCATCGAGAGACGAAACATGTACCTTGTGGACCTCCTGGTCAGGAACGGCGCCGACGTCCACGCGAAAGCCCACGGGGAGTTCTTCCAGAAAATCAGCGGCAGGCCCGGGTTTTATTTTGGTAGGCACTGTCTTTGGAAGGGTCCTAGGTCTTGAGTTGGATGGGGGCTGGCCGAGCCAGGAGGAACGGTCGACAGAAGACCCCCATGGAGGGACCCCGTGGGCTGGGAAGGTTTCTAGCCGGCTCAGGAGAGCGTGAGGAAGAGGATCCAAACATTAAAGCCTTGGGTAGAAACCACAACCTGAGCTCGAGTTCTCCACCTGGCAGGAGCCAGGACAGGATAGGTTTTTACCTTGCTCCCCCCCCATGTGACTCTGATAATCCATCGTTGTTCCCACCAGGTGAGCTGCCTCTCTCTTTGGCTGCCTGCACGAACCAGCTCAACATTGTGAAGTACCTTCTCGATAACCCCTACCACCCGGCCAACATTGCCGCCCAGGATTCCATAGGCAACACTGTCCTCCACGCTTTGGTGGAGATCGCCGACAACACGGAGGACAACACCAAGTTTGTCACCAAGATGTACAACGACATCCTCATTCTGGGAGCCAGGCTCAACCCCACCCTCAAACTGGAAGATATCGCCAACCGAAGGGGGCTGACACCGCTGACCCTAGCAGCCAAGACTGGGAAGATACAGGTAGGTTGTGTGAGCTGCTTGAAATGAACAGGCGCGCTCATTCCCAGTGCGCAGCTTGGAAGTCATTCTGGACTCACAGCTGTCCATGGAGGCGTAGGTTAATTCTGTGTCCAGGGTAGCTGTCTACCAGCTCCATCTGGTACGCAGGCTGAGGCCCTCCCTGCCCGCAGACTGTCTCGCCAGAGTGGTGCATGCTCTGGTTATCGCCCGCTTGGACTACTGCAATGCGCTCTACGTGGGGCTACCTTTGAAGGTGACCCGGAAACTACAACTAATCCAGAATGCGGCAGCTAGACTGGTGACTGGGAGCGGCTGCCGAGACCACATAACACCAGTCTTAAAAGACCTACATTGGCTCCCAGTACGTTTCTGAGCACAATTCAAAGTATTGGTGCTGACCTTTAAAGCCCTAAACAGCCTCGGTCCAGTATATCTGAAGGAGCGTCTCCACCTCCATCGTTCAGCCCAGACACTGAGGTCCAGCTCTGAGGGCCTTCTGGTGGTTCCCTCACTGCGAGAAGTGAAGCTACAGGGAACCAGGCAGAGGGCCTTCTCGGTAGTGGTGCCCGCCCTATGGAACGCCCTCCCAGCAGATGTCAAGGAAATAAACAACTATCTGACATCTGAAGACAGCCCTGTTTAGGGAAATTTTTAAGGTTTGATGTTGTATCGTGTTTTTAATATTCTGCTGGGAGCCGCCCAGAGTAGCTGGGTTGAAACCCAGCCAGATTGGCAGGCTATAAATAGTAAATTATTATTATTATTCGGCAACACCAACCAGCAATCCATCTGGAGATCAGAGCTAGATTAATTTTGTCAGTTGCGCAGCATGGGAGGGGGGCTACCGGGGCAATTGCCCCGGGGCACAAAAATGTTGAGGGGCACACCTCGGCAGCTGCCGCCCTGACAGGATCTGCTCTCCATCCTGTCTGCCTCACCTGGGCAGCGCGCCAAGCAGGAGCTGGGAGAGGATGGGCCCTTGCATCTCTCAGCTTCATGGCATCCCACCCACCCACCCAGCCAGCGGGGGAGGCAGGGGGGTGGCGAGACTCATGTTGACAGTGACGCCACAGCCCCAAGAGGCATACACACACACACACACGCTGCTCTGCAGCTCTGTCCAGCAGTAGCAGCGCTGCATGGAGGTGTCAGGGGGCGTAATATTTGTCTTGGGAAGGTAAAATACGGATCTTGCCCTGGTCTCTGGCAACTCATGCTATGCCACTGATTTTGTGACTCATTTTGCAGTGTCTGTGGCTCAAAACTCACCCTGCACTCACTTGGCGGTCTCAAGCCAGCCACTGTTCTTTCCGTCTGGGCTCCTGCGTCTGCAGAATGGTGCTAATAGCATAGTAAAGGTAAAGGTAAAGGGAACCCTGACCCTTAGGTCCAGTCATGGCTGACTCTGGGGTTGCAGCACTCATCTCGCTTTATTGGCCGAGGGAGCCGGCGTATAGCTTCCGACTAAGCCGCTTCTGGCGAACCAGAGCAGCACATGGAAATGCCGTTTACCTTCCCGCCGGAGCGGTACCTATTTATCTACTTGCACTTCGACATGCTTTCAAACTGCTAGGTTGGCAGGAGCTGGGACTGAGCAACGGGAGCTCACCCCGTCGCGGGGATTCGAACCGCCGACCTTCTGATCGGCAAGTCCTAGGCTCTGTGGTTTAACCCACAGCGCCACCCGCATCCTAATAGCATAGTAGCTAATAGCATAATAGCCCCGCCTTGTTGTTGCAAGGCAGAGATGCCCAAGCTTCCGTTGGCATATGTTTTCTGACTGAAAGCATTCCATTCTAGTTCTCAAAAATAGTTTGGTTTTTTAAAAAGCTACATAAAAACAACACCATCGGTAGTACTCAGCCCTGAGGGAGGTCACTGTTTGGTTTCGAAGGAGGCATATGAGGAACCGTGACTCAGGAAGGGATGCAGCCGTCGCCTGAGACTGCGGCACCTCTGAGTCAAGAGTGACTGAATGATCTGATTCCAGGGAGAAACAGTAAATCATACAGAGAGGCAACAGGAAGTCTCCTGTCCCCAGTCAGCACTTGGGATTCACAGGAAGTCTTTAATTCTGTCTTTTTTAATTCCTGGGAATCAAACCCAGGACAATTCCAGCGGAAACACTCACAAAGACCCTGCGTCAACAGGTGAGCTGTGATTCCTTTGCATTGCAAGCATATGCAAGGACTAGATGATTCACGGGCTCCTTCCAACTTCAGAATTCTATTATTTTAAAATCATAAGGGGGGGGGGGAAATCCCTATAAGAAAGGAGCCGGGGAAAGACGTAGGACTTACCATTTGGGGAGATTTGTGTTCTGAATTCAGCTTGCATTTGTTATCTCTCAAACCTTGGCGGACCAAATCAAGCGTCTCTTGCAAAGCTTAAAAAGGAAAGGAAAGGAAAGGTTACCACATCTGGGCCACTTTAGTTTAGAGAAAAGGCAAGTAAGAGGGGGTAAGGTGGAAGTGTATAAAATTATCAGCAGAGTGGAGAAAGCAGATAGAGAAAAGTTCTTCTCCCTCTCTCGCAATAGTAGGACTTAGCAGCCCATGAAACTGAGTGTTGAAATATTCAGGGCAGAGAAAAGAAAGTGCTTCTTCACATAGAGCATAGCTAAACTATGACTTTAAAAGAGGACGAGACACGGAGGACAAGGGTGCCGGTGGCTACTGGTTACAATGGCCATGTTCTCCCTCTGCAGTCTGCCTCTCAATTTCTGTTCCTGAGAATCACAAGTGGGAAGAAGAGTTACTGCTGCACCAGGTCCTGCTTGCAGGCATCCCATAATGACCACTGGGAGAACAGGATGCCGGGCCAGATGGGCCCTCTAGATGGGCCTGACCCTGTGGGTTTTTTCCTTGTGTTCTCATGGCTAGGTTTTTGCGTACATCCTCAGACGGGAGATCAAGGAGCCGGAGTGTCGCCACTTGTCCCGGAAGTTCACAGAATGGGCTTATGGGCCTGTTCACTCTTCACTCTATGACCTGTCCAGCATCGACACCTGTGAGAAGAACTCAGTCCTGGAGATCATCGCTTACAGCAGCGAGACGCCGGTATGTCTGAGGCCTGATTCCCTGGCCTCCAGTGCCACAGCTTAGAGGCTTCTTTGACGGCCCTCAGTGAGGTCAGGTTTAGGGATGGGCCAATCTGCCACAGTCCGTTTCCACATGTCCACATCAGTTTGCAATATATATATATTTTAAAATACCCTAATGAAAATTTGTCATCATCAGGGCGAATTCCTCCTAACGTACTCAATGACCCTTGGGGTCCCTTACAACTCTACAATTCTATCCAACTTAGCTTAATTTTTTTGCAATGCATTTTGGTATCTTATTTTCACATACAGTGGTACCTCGGGTTAAGTACTTAATTTGTTCCGGAGGTCTGTTCTTAACCTGAAACTGTTCTTAACCTGAAGCAGCACTTTAGTCAATGGGGCCTCCCACTGCCACCACGCCACCGGAGCCCGATTTCTGTTCTTATCCTGAAGCAAAGTTCTTAACCTGAAGCACTATTTCTGGGTTAGCGGAGTCTGTAACCTGAAGCGTATGTAACCTGAAGCATATGTAACCCGAGGTACCACTGTATGCATCTATAGAATGTACACTTTACCCAGCTATAACCCTTACTCTGCTGGAGAACTGCTTTGCAAAATCAGCCATTTTTATTTTTGATCGCAGTCCTTTTGCCCTTTTAATTTCCACTCTGCCCTTGGTTTTCTTCCGGTGGGGAGACTGGTCTATTAAAGTGCAGCAGGGGCAGCTAGCCCCCACCTGCCCATCATCTGACTTACAACCAGCCTAGCGCTTGGCACTCCCTTTCACTGGCTCTGGCGCCACCTGCTGTTGACCTCCCACCCTACCGGTCTGCTTTCCTTCCCCCTTCCAGAACCGGCACGAGATGCTGCTGGTGGAGCCTCTCAACCAGCTCCTGCAGGACAAATGGGACCGATTCGTCAAGCACCTCTTCTACTTCAACTTCTTCATTTACGCTGCCCACATCATCATCCTCACCGTCGCCGCCTATTACAGGCCAACGAAAAAGCACGGGGAGGTGGTTTAACTTCGAGATTCTCGGGTTTCTAGCTCTCCTTTTTTCATACCAACCCTTATGCAAGGGGTTTCTATACCTGTGGTTCCTGGAGTTTGCTTCCCCTGCTGAATTTCTTCCTGATATGGAGCTGTGAAATGCCCCAGGGGTCAGGTTAGGTGGGAATGGGTGTGTGGGGCGGCGTGTGTGCTATTCCTTTAGAAGTGGGACCTGCAGGAAAATGGTCAAACAGGGTCTCTTGGCCACGCTGCCTGCCTGCCCCACCCTTTCCCAGGTACTCCATTCCATTCTGTCTCTCAGCTTCCACCCCCCCCCCACCGAATCAGTCAGTGCTTCACAGTAATCATTGGGCAATTTTTCAGGTGGGGGCCACTTTCCCCTTTAAAGGATTTCCCCTCAATATCTTATATCCTTCTGAAACCTTGCCCGAGTTCCCTCAAGCCTCCTGATACAGGATAACAAGTTTTGTGCCAGGTCGCTAGAAGAAGAAGAAGCAGAGTTTGGATTTGATATCCCGCTTTATCACTACCTGAAGGAGTCTCAAAGCAGCTAACAATCTCCTTTTCCCTTCCTCCCCCACAACAAACACTCTGTGAGGTGAGTGGGGCTGAGAGACTTCAGAGAAGTGTGACTAGCCCAAGGTCACCCAGCAGCTGCATGTGGAGGAGCGGGGAAGCGAACCCAGTTCACCAGATTACGAGTCCACCGCTCTTCACCACTACACCATGCTGGCTCTCTAGTCTCGTGGTGTAGGCAGGGATGAGCTATCTTGTTTTGGCATTGCTCCTTAAGCCAGACTTGGTGCCCTCCAGATAAGACCCTCACCAACCTCAGAGTTGGGGAAGTCTCCTTGAAGCACTACGCATATTTATCGTCTCCTAAAACAATGCAGTAATTCAGTAGCGTGATCCTATGCGAGTTACCTTGGGAACGAATATGTTCAGTGGGACATACACCTGGCTTAGTGGTCCTTACTCATCACAGCCTACAGTTATTATACTACAGGACAGGGACGGGGAGAGGCTATACTCTGGCTCAGGAGCCTGATCAGTTATCCTACCCCAGCAAACATTTCTCCCCCCCTCTAAAGATCTCCCCCATTTTTGCATTTAAATAAAAATAAAAATGGGGTGGGCAGAGAACTGGTTAAACCTCTCTGCTCTGCCTTGTGCTCTGTTGGGGTTGCAAACCACACACACACTCATCAGATCACTTATTTTATTAGCAAGGAGAGGGCAGTGGCTCCCTCTCCTGAGCTGATATGCACAGATCAGCGGAGGAAGGTGGGATGGTTGTGTCTTTTGTGAGTCCTGTACGTCCAGTGAGCGTGGGAGAGTGTGGGGTGACCACAGTCACTGCTGGCGTTTCACCTTTAGAGGGCTGGCCAAGGGCAAATGTGCCTACTCCCCCCCCCCAAATTAGCCACTCCTGTTACAACACACTCACATAGCTGTCAGCTTACAGATTTGAAAATAAGGGACCAGCAGCCTTGAAAATAAGGGATCAGCAGCCAAAATAAGGGATTTTGCTTAGCTTATGAGTTCCATCGGCCCTTCCCCGCCCGAGAGGGAGGGAGAGAGACTCTCGCCGACACCACCCGCGAGCCCAGCATGAGGCAGTTGCGGCGCGGCGGCCGCTGAAGCGCCACCCTTCTGCATCCCTCCCCATCCCCTCCTCTTCCTCCTCCCTCAGGCCGCCTCCTCAGCCGCCGCTGCCGCCTCCGGCTTCCCCTGGCAGCGCAGTGGAAGTCTTGCAAGAGAGGGGCTGCCTGCCTGCCCGCAGCCACCCGTCTCCTCACGAAACGCCCGAGGGGGAAAAGGGAGAGACGTAGACGTGGCAGCTTGTGCGCTCTCTCTCTCGAGGTGGAGGACCCTGAGCCGCTGCTTCCCTCCCGAGCTGGGCGAGCATGAAACCCTGGAAATTTAAGGGACACCATCAATCCGGGACAGCAGCGGGACACGGCACTGGGATAAGGGAGTTTCCCGCCAAATAAGGGACAGTTGACAGCTATGCACTCATTCCTAGTTCACAGCTGGGCTCCGGATTTTGACTCGCTAAAGTTGCACCCTTCTCGTCCACAGCCCCCGTTCGCCTTTAATTACACGACCAACGAGTATTTCCGAGTCACCGGGGAGATCCTGAGTGTGTTGGGGGGTGCCTATTTCTTCTTCAGAGGGGTAAGAACTTCACCAGAGTCTCTTATGGGTGGGCAAAGGGCTTAGGTCCCGGGGGAACATACGCATTTTTTTAGCTTGTGCCATGGGGCCACCCCCTCTGGTCACTGCTCTCTCCCCTCCCCCTGATCTGCCACTCTGCACCGAGAAACAGAAATAGAGAAAGTGCTCACACACAAACGCACAAATGCTTCACTTTCCCAGGGAATATGGGTAAAGGTCAGATCCTGATTAATCTGAGCCTTTGAAATCCCATAGAACTGGAAAAGGAAGTGGGAAAGAGCAACTTCCTCCCTTGGTTCTAGGGCAGCGCAACTGGTTCTGCCGCACTAGGAGCTGAGCCCAGGGGGTAGCACTCCTACTTGTCCATATGTTACACAAACTATATCTGTGGCTTGTGGTTCTGTATTCAGCCATGGGAGAGCATTCCACAGACAGGGAGCCACTGCAGAGAAGGCCCCGTTCTCGTGTTAGTCTAAGGCCATTAAATGAGTTTCATGGCTAAGGCTCCAATCCCAGTCTACTGGGAAGACAGTGTATCGTCTCTCTGGATGAATTTCTTGTCCTTTATCATTCAGCAATACATTAGGAAGGGCGTGTGGCTCACTGGTGCACATCCTTTGCATGCTGTCTGGGTTAGGGTAGGTCATTTTATTGTGTATCTGCGTGAGGGGCGGTGGCGGTAAAAGACTTTACGGGTTTTTGTTGGACTGAAGCCCTTTTTACACCAACCTCTATTTATTCTCCTGCCTTTTTTTTAGATCAAGTATTTTAAGCAGAGACAGCCATCCCTGAAAGCAATCTTTACGAACAGCTACAGTGAACTTCTCTTGTAAGTGTGATATAACCAGCCTTATATAACCAACATGCTTACGTCTAATTAACACATGAAGGGGTTAATTCCATAGAGTAAGCTGTCCTGTCAGGTTTAGCATTGTCCCTCACCTTGGGAGTAACAAGGTAACTAAGCCTTTCTTCTCCTCCCAATCTACCTGAGAAGCTTAGCATGTTAAGAGGTTTTGAGGTGGTTGCTGCAGCTCAGACCACATGGCTCTTACAAGCCTCTCTTGAGTTTCTATGCAAATAATTTGGGAACTTTCAGCACTTGGCCAAGTTTCATCTGCCTATGAAACTTTTCTGATGTATGGAAAACAGCATGAAGCTGACCTTTGAAGGGTTTGTAAGTAAACCAGTTTTTAACTTACCAAACATGTGGTCTTTTCCTATGCTGGGGGCAGTTTGGGAACTCTCAACGACATATTGTAAAGGTATCTAACAGATTGTATTTCCACACTTTACTTTGCTGCATGTTTTGGGATTTTAAATCTCTGCTGGGATTCACTCACCAAAGGGCACCTGCAACTTGGCATCCAGGGAATTCTCATTTCTTTTTGCCAGTTTTTCCTTGAACCAACAGTAGACATCCCTTTTACGTGTTTTAAAGTGAGTGGCAGTGTGGTGTAGTGGTTAGAGTGTTGCACTAGGAAGACCAGGGATCAAATCCCCCATGCAGCCAGGAAGCTTGATTCCTCCTGTTGCCCACTCAGCTTCATCCACTCTGTCCTGATCCTGGGCTCAGCGATCCTGTACTTCAGCAAGCAAGAACTCTACGTCATCCTCATGGTCTTCGCCTTGGCCCTGGGCTGGACCAACCTGCTCTATTACACTCGTGGCTTCCAGCAGATGGGGATTTACTCAGTCATGCTGGAGAAGGTCAGTCTGGGATAAAAGGGGCAGTGGGTAGCAGAGGCTAGTCCCTTGGGGCGAAGGGTTCACTGCTCCACCAACCTGAGCCCATCCTCATCCAGTTGGGTCCTGGTTCTCTCTTCCCTCCCACCCCTCCACCTCTTTTTTGCAGATGATGCTGAGAGACCTGTGTCGTTTCATCGTGGTCTACCTCCTTTTCCATTTGGGCTTTTCGACAGGTAACAGAGTGACTGTTTTGGGTTCTTTTTGGTGGGGTTGGAGAGAGGACGAAAGCGAGTACCTACAGACGTGTCCTGGTGCTGCAAAAGCTGGGTGGGTTAGTTCAGAGGTGGGGGAGAAACTGGCTTGGGATCTACCAGTACAATTTGCAAGTAGATCAGCAAGGCATTTCCAGTTTCTGATTTCCCCAGAGACCGAGGTGACATTTGCACTGTTCTCAGAACATCCCAGTCACCAAGGAGAAATGGCTGATGTCCCCAGAGAGAGCAGCCTCCCACATTCCATGCACCAAACAGTGAAATATGCCCAATTAAATAAATAAGTAGAGGCAAATGTGTCCATTTATCATTCTTCTCACTCTTCAGTTCACTTCTTCACATTTCCCATCAGTTTGCAATTATTATTTTTAAATCAGTGCAGATTTCTCCTGATACACATTCCTTTTTTTAAAAATATATTTTTCTATTTTCTTTTCCCTTTCTCTTTTCTCCCATTCATTTCTTTTCCTTCCCACCCCCCTTTTTATTCTTTTTGCTCTTGTTCCTGTTTAGATTAGATTTTTAAAGTATTTATTTTATTCTGGTGCATTATAAAAAGATACTTTGTAATGGGCATGAACTTTTGCATATCTTTGGATAAGTATCAATAAAAACTGTGATGGGATGGTGAGCTGCTTGTGCGTAAAATCCTGATCCCTCAGAGTTTGGCTAAGTTCCCAAACCTCTGTCTGTGATGGAGCTCCTTAAGCATGGCTCCATCAATCGCTCGTTGAATCGGACAGTGGGCGTTTACGGAACTTCTTCCAGCATAAAAGCTCCTTGACGGAAACGCGTCTTCTGGACTCTCGGCGCGACAGTTTCCGCCGAGGAGTGGGTGTGCCTACGGGAGGTCCTGAAACCTCTCCACTGTTCCCGCTTGAAGTATCTCTGAGCTCTCCCTCCGACTCACTTTCCCTTGTAACTCCACTTCTCCCCCTGCTGGTCCCCTCCTCCGCTGAGTGGTCTCTCTCACCCTCCATGAGCCCTTTCACCTCCTTCGTCTCAGATGACAGTTCCCTGACATCCACCTCCCCTCTAGGGCCCCCTTCACCCCCTTCCCTCCCCTCCTCTGCGGGAGGCGAGGGAGCAAAACCCCTGAAGGAACCTCCCTCATCTTCCGAAGTTTCGAACACTTCCCTCCACCTTTTGCTGTTCCCGGTTTCCAAGTACTCCTCCTCCTCGGAGTCTGTACCCTCTTCCAACTCCGATTCCCTGAATCCCTCCAGTTCCTCCTCATCGTCGGTGGTGCCAAAGTACTCCCTCCGGAACCTCGCTACTGGTTGAGGTTTCCTGGGGAACCTTTGGTGGAACGTTTCGATCAAGACCTCGTCATGGACCTCCTCTGCCTTCACCCAGGTGTTTTCCGACTCCGGTTCCCCTTCCCACGCGACCAAATACTCCACCTGATTACCCTTCCACCTGGAGTCGATGATTTCCGCCACATAGTTGCGGCTTTCCCTTTCTTCTATGGCTGGCCCCCGTGTGGATACCCCTTCACCTTCCCCCCTGTATGGTGACAGTAATGACCTGTGGAATACTGGGTGCAGTTTCATGTGGTTCGGTAACCGGAGTCTGAAAGCCACTGGGTTGACCTGTTGGATGACCTTAAATGGTCCCAATCTTTTGGGTCTCAATTTCTTGCAACTACCCTTGAACGGCAACCCTTGGGTTGATAGCCAGACCCGACTCCCCACCCTAATTGTTTCACCTTCCCTTCTGCTCTTGTCTGCCTGCCTCTTATATTCTTCTTTGGCCCTTTCTAAGTTGTGTTGGAGTTGACGATGGATCGCTTCCATTTCTTCTACAAACAGTTCAGCGGCCGGAACACTCCATCTCTCTCCTCCTTCCCCTGGAAACGCCCTGGGGTGGCACCCATAATTAGCCAAAAAGGGGCTCATCCCGGTGGACACATTCTCTGCATTATTGTAAGCAAATTCCGCTAGTGCCAACTTTTCGACCCAATCGTTTTCTCTGTCATTGACATAACACCTCAGGTATTGTTGAAGGATACCGTTTGCCCTCTCCGCCTGCCCATTGGTCTCAGGGTGCCTGGCAGTCGAAAAGTTGACCTCTACGTGCAACAAGCTCATAAGCTTCCTCCAGAATCTGGACGTGAACTGTTTCCCTCTGTCGGAAACCAGCCTCAAGGGGGCGCCATGCAGCCTAAAAATATGTTCTACAAACAATTTTGCTGTCTCTTCCGCCGTGACTGCATGTGAGCAAGCTACAAAGTGACCCATCTTAGTTAACTGGTCTACTACGACTAGTATGGCGGTTTTCCCCTGGGATTTGGGCAGATCAGTCATAAAATCTATCGACACCGCCTCCCACGGTCGTTCTGGTGTGGGTAACGGTTCTAAATACCCCGCTGGTGCCCGCCTTTCTCCTTTGGCTCTCTGGCATTGGTCACACCTTCTCACATACTCCCGTACATCCTCCCTCACCTTGGGCCACCAAAACTCCCTGGTCACCAACCACATGGTCTTGTGTTGCCCAAAATGCCCCGCTGTGGGATTGTCGTGCAGCTGTTTGAGTACTCTCCCCCTCAATTCCCCTTCTGGTATATATAGCGCCCCTTTGTAATACAATGCCCCGTTTCTTTCTTCAAAACCTCCGGGGTCTTCTCCCTCTCCCCTTAAACCTCTGAGCTTATCCTGGGCGTACTCATCATTTACCGTTCCCTCTACCAGTTCTCTTTGCCCCACCCAGGCCGCACCACACACCCAGTGGTCCTCTGGGATAATATGTCTCTCTTCTGGCGCTCCCTCCCCCTCCAAATATTCCGGTTTGCGAGAGAGAGCGTCCGCTCTGATGTTTTCTGGACCTGGCACATAGCAGATTTCAAAATGGAATTTGGAGAACTCCTGGGCCCATCTCACTTGTCGTTGGTTGAGCACTCGTGCCGTTCTCCAATACTCCAAATTCTTGTGGTCCGTACATTCTTGTACCTTATGCTGTGCACCAATTAGTAAGTGTCTCCATCTCCGGAACGCTTCGTGAATGGCGAGTAGTTCTCGGTCATATACCGTGTAGTTCCTCTCGGATTTGTTCAGCTTACGCGAAAAGAAGGCACACGGTCTCCATTCCGACTTATTGCTCCCTGGCTGAAGTAGCACCGCCCCCACCGCGCGGTCTGAGGCATCAGTTTCCACTCTCATGGGTTTTTGTAAATCCACATGCAGGAGCTGTTCTTCCGAAGCGAATGCCTTTTTCAATTCCTCAAAAGCGTGCTCCGCCTCCGCCGTCCAAACGAATTTCTTCTTGCTGCTCAGACAGTCCGTGATGGGAGCCGTTAAGTGGGCAAAGTTCTTGATGAATTTACGGTAAAAGTTCCCAAACCCTAAGAACCTTTGCACATCTTTTTTCGTTTTCGGTGTCTTCCATTCCAGCACCGCCTGTACCTTGCCTGGATCCATGGCTAATCCCTTGTCTGATAGGCGGTACCCCAGGAATTCCACCTCCTTGGCGTGGAACTGACACTTCTCCAATTTCACCCACAACTGGTTTGCTTGCAGCTGGCTCAGCACTTCCCTGACATCCTTTACATGCTGCTCCTCATTCTCTGAATATATCAGCACGTCATCGAGAAAGGCCACGCAATTCTTGTAGAGCAAAGGTCCCAGTACATGGTTCATGAGCGATTGAAAACAGGCGGAGCCTGCTTGTAATCCAAAGGGCATAACGAGATATTCGAAAGCCCCTAGGGGGGTGAACATCGTTGTCTTCCATTCATCCCCCTTCTTTATTCGTATCAGGTTGTACGCTCCTCTCAGGTCCAGTTTCGTGAATATCTTTCCCTTCCTCACCCTGGTCAAAATGTCATCAATTCTGGGCATGGGGAAAGTCACTGGTTCTGACACGGCATTCAGCCGCCGGTAGTCCACGATCAATCTCGGTTTATCCGTGTTTTTTTTGTCCACAAAAAACACTGGGCTGCCCCCCACCGCTCTGGACTCTCTGATGAAACCTCTCTTCAGGTTTTTGTCAATAAACTCCCTCAACTCCTGCATTTCCCTGTCTGACATGGCGTACAGCTTGCCCACGGGGAGCTGGGCCCCAGGGACCAGGTTAATTTGGCAGTCAAAGTCTCTATGCGGTGGTAGTTTATCTGCTTCCCTTTCGCTGAAGACCTTGCTCAGGTCAGCGTATTGTTTGGGCACCTTCCCTTTGTCCGCCACTTCCATCCCTGCTAGGGAGGCTTTTGCCCCTTCTGGCACCTTTCCCTCTTTGCAGTGTTCCAAGCAATGTGCTGACCCAAAGGAGACCACTCTCTGATGCCAGCCCACTAGCGGGTCATGCAACGCTAGCCAGCTCATTCCCAAAATGACTGGCGCCCCTCCCAGGGTGGCTACATTGAACGCTATCCTTTCAGTGTGCCTTGCCACCCTCATAACCATTGGGACGGTCTGTAGGCTAACTTCTCCCCCCAACAGCTCCCTCCCATCGATAGTGGTGACCTGCAGGGGGTTGCTTAAAGGGAGTGTCTGTATCTGGTGTTCAGCTGCAAACTCCTTGCTCATAAAATTACAGGAGCTGCCTGAGTCCAACAGCGCCTTGGTCTTTAGTGGGTATCCGTTTGCCAGCTCTAGCAGCACCTCTATTACTAGAGCTGGTCTTGGAGGTTCCGGAGTGGGCACTTTTACTGCTCCTTGGCCTGTCTGCAGTGCCCTGACAGCGGCAGACAGGCGGTGGCTTTTACTGGCTCCTGGACTTCCTCCTCCTTCCCCCCAACAGCTCCCGCCATCCCTTGCCATTCCTTTCTTTGTGGGCAGACTCTGGCAAAGTGACCTGGCTGCTGGCAGAGGTAACATTTCTTGGCGCTCTTTCCCTCCTTCTTCCTCCCTTCACTGGGATTTGAAACTGCGCGCGCGCGCGCTGTTCCAACTTCCATCGGCTCTCCGGGCGGGAAACTGGGTTCTGGAATCTCTGGAATGCGGAAATCCCTCCAACGCTCTCCTTTCCCCTCCCGCTTCTCCAAGGCTCTTGCCTCCTGGCGCGCTCCAATGGTCAGCGCTGATTTGGTCAGCTGGTCCATAGACTCCGCCCTGGGCGCCCGGGAAAGTTCGTCTTTCACCGCCGAAGAAAGCCCCTCTTCAAAGAGCATTTGAATGGGTTCCGCCGATAGGTCCCACCCCAATTTATGTATCAACATTGTAAACTCAGTCCAGTACTCACGAACCGATCGGCTCCCCTGTTTGCAAGCCATCAATTGTCTGCGCACCAGTCCCTGTTCAATCTCACTGGAAAACATCAAATCCATGGCGCGAAAAAACTTCCTCGCGTCCTTCAGCATGTCACTATTCCCTGCCATCAGGGGCCGGACCCAGTCTCTCGCCCCCCCTTCGAGATGGCCAATCACAAACGCCACTCGCGATGCCTCATCGGGAAAGTCGTTAAACTGCAGTTCAAGAGCATACTGCATCTCTGTCCTAAAGGCTTGGTAGTTCCTGGGGTCCCCCCCAAACTTCTGCACCATTCCTGGCATCTTTCTTGCTAGTGTAGCGCCTTTTGCCTTTTCTGCATCCTGCGCCCTCCTTTCTTCTAGCCTCGCCGTTTGCATTGCTAGCTGGAGTTCCAAAACTCTGCACCTTTCTTCCAGAGTTGGACCTTCTCCAGCTCCTGCTGCTCCTCCGGCTCCAGCTGGGTTGCTCATGATGCCTCTCTGCACAAGCTGCTTTCAGGGACTGTCCGATTGCTGTGATGGGATGGTGAGCTGCTTGTGCGTAAAATCCTGATCCCTCAGAGTTTGGCTAAGTTCCCAAACCTCTGTCTGTGATGGAGCTCCTTAAGCATGGCTCCATCAATCGCTCGTTGAATCGGACAGTGGGCGTTTACGGAACTTCTTCCAGCATAAAAGCTCCTTGACGGAAACGCGTCTTCTGGACTCTCGGCGCGACAGTTTCCGCCGAGGAGTGGGTGTGCCTACGGGAGGTCCTGAAACCTCTCCACTGTTCCCGCTTGAAGTATCTCTGAGCTCTCCCTCCGACTCACTTTCCCTTGTAACTCCACTTCTCCCCCTGCTGGTCCCCTCCTCCGCTGAGTGGTCTCTCTCACCCTCCATGAGCCCTTTCACCTCCTTCGTCTCAGATGACAGTTCCCTGACAAAAACAGATATTAAAAAAACCACTTAATACGCAATTTGTATATGCAGTTTTTGCCTAATTATACTTTTTGGCTTTTTGCAAAGCAATTCCCACCCCACCTAATCTAATTCCTTTTCACTAATATATGTGTTTTTATGCCCGCTTCCCCCCCCGTAAGTGTGATTTTGAACACAATGCTTTGCTAGAGAACTGCATTGCAAGGGACGATTCTGAAGGCCGGCTGCGTTGCAGTTGGCGGATGGCTTTGCAAAATGTGGATTAAGTACCGTATTTTTCGCTCTATAACACGCACCAGACCATAACACGCACGTAGTTTTTAGAGGAGGAAAACAAGAAAAAAAATATTCTAAACGAAATAGTGGATATATGATTTTTGTGGTTCATGCTGTGGCCACAGACATGTGATCTGACAGTGAGTTTGGAGTAGCCCAATGCAAAAATCCTGAGAATCCATGTGGAGCCATGCTTTGTAACCACGGAGGAGGGAAGGAAGGGGAACCATGGATCCTCTGCTCACGACTGCAGCAGATCCCCCCCGCCACCCGCAGGCATTCACTCCATAACACGCACAGACATTTCCCCTTACTTTCTAGGAGGAAAAAAGTGAGTGTTATGGTGCAAAAAATACGGTACTTTTGCCTTGGAATGAGAACTAAATTGGGTTACTTCCTCGTTCCCTAGCTGTCGTGACCCTCATTGAGGACGACGATGAGCTGCTGGCACAGAACCAGACTCACAGCACCTGTCAAGCAAAGTGCCGCCCCTCCTACAACAACTTCTACTCTACCTGCCTAGAACTTTTCAAGTTCACAATTGGGATGGGAGATTTGGAGTTCACAGACAGTTACCACTTTAGGTTTGCCTCCCCGCTCCCCTTTTCTTTTAATGCATGCAAACTATTTTGTTCTGACATTTTCAGACTTATGTGAACAGTTCTGGCCGCCTCGTCTCAGACAGGATATTGTAGAGACGGAATAATAATAATAATAATAATAATAATAATAATAATAATAATAATAATTTATTTATATCCCGCCCTCCCCAACCGAAGCCGGGCTCAGAGCAGCTAACAACAATAAAAGTAACACAGCATTCTAAAATCAATTCATTCTAAAATCAATTCAAAATCAGATTAATGGCAACCATTGGGCTAGAGTTCTGTGAGGATTACCAAAGGAGGGGGTCAGACTGTGCCCTGGCCAAAGGCCAGGTGGAACAGCTCTGTCTTGCAGGCCCTGCGGAAAGATGTCAAGTCCCGCAGGGCCCTAGTCTCTTGTGACAGAGAGTTCCACCAGATCGGGGCCACAGCCGAAAAAGCCCTGGTTCTGGTTGAGGCCAGCCTAACCTCCTGTTTGGGACTTTTTAGTTTAGAGAAAAGGTGCGTCCAGTGAAGCTGAATGTTGGAAGAGTGAGGAGAGATAAAAGGAAGCGCTTTTTCACACAGCGCAGAGTGAAATTATGGAACTCGCTTCCACAAGAAGCAGGGATGCCCACCAACCTGTAGACTTTGAAAGAGGATTAGACAGATTCATAGAGGAGAGACTATTGATGGCTACTAGCCATGAAGGCTCTTCTCTTCCTCTACAACTGACGGCAGCAATGCTTCTGAATGCCAGTTGCTGGAAACCACAGGAGGGGAGAGGACTGCTCTTGGTTCGAATCCTGCGTGCTAGTTTCCCCACAGGCCCTGGTTGGCCACTCTAAGAACAAGATGCTAGACTGGCTAGGCCATTGGCCTGATCCAGCAGGCTCTTCTTATGTTCTAATAAGAATGCGTGCAATTGCAAAAAGTTAATATAAATCATTAAAACCTGGGGGGAAATCTCCCAAGAGAGTAAGTACATCCTTAATTGTTCAGAGGCAGGAGAGGGCATTCTTTGTGGCAGCCCCTAAGCTGCATAACTCCCTCTCCACATACATGCATCCAGCATTTGACACTTGAGAGATGCGTTTCAGGATCCAACCTATTCCTGTGGTTGTAATTTGTTTTTTTTAATGTTTTTCATACTGAATTTTAAACTGTTGTAAGCCGCCCTGGGACCCACTGGTGAAGGGCACATCAGAGGAGTGGTAGTAGCAGCAATAGTAATTAATATAACCAATTTATTTGCCTCAGTTGCCCGAAATTGTAAAGAATAACTACTGAAGTTATAGGAAACTCTTACAATTTATAATACAGTGGTACCTCGGGTTAAGAACTTAATTCGTTCCGGAGGTCTGTTCTTAACCTGAAACTGTTCTTAACCTGAGGTACCACTTTAGCTAATGGTGCCTCCCGCTGCCGCCGCACAATTTGTTCTCATCCTGAGGTAAAGTTCTTAACCCGAGGTACTATTTCTGGGTTAGTGGAGTCTGTAACTTGAAGCGTCTATAACCTGAAGCGTCTGTAACCCGAGGTACCACTGTAATTAAGAGTGCTGTTCCTATTTTCGTATACACCCTAAATCATCACCAATTCCTTTTCATCAGTTCAACCGAATTACAAACTATGGACATCAAACCTTTAACTTACAGGAGATCCTTGTGATTTATAAGTATAAAATGTGCTGTTCTGAACTCCCTCCCTCCCTCTCTCTGTCTTTCTTTCTTATGGACCTGTTTGCCCAGCGCATTCACACAGTTACCTGTATTTCCTAATTTTGCCGTTAGTTTCACTACCTTTAGTTCCCCACGCTTCAGGTCAGTCTTCATCATCCTGCTGGTGACTTACGTCATAGTCACCTACATCCTCCTCCTCAACATGCTCATCGCCCTGATGGGAGAAACGGTCAACAAGATTTCTCAGGAGAGCAAAAGCATTTGGAAGCTCCAGGTGAGTCTGGCTTCTGATCAGTGTCTCGGCCTCGGTGTGTCTGTGATAGGAATTTTGAGATCTTAGATATATGGTAATGTTCATAACTGCACGTACATAGATCAGCACAGGAAGACCGACCTGAAGCCATTTTGATTCCTAAACTGAGCAAACATTTTCTCTGCAAGGTCAAAGTGGAAAAGCCTCCCCATTGTCTTTTCCTTCACAAATCCTGTCTTAAGGGTATGTCTGTGTTTGAATAGGGTGTGAGCCTGTGACCTGCCCCAGGAACTAAGTATTTATCATTACAAAAGACTGGCCAGGCTCCCCAGGCAATCCAATCAAGTAACCTGCCAGACAGGAGATAAACAACAACAGGAGAAAAACAATATTCAAATTTCTGTTTTAGACCGCCTTTTCTGTGATGTAGGTGTGATGTATCTGAGGGGTGGTCTTAGGTTACACCCCTTCTGTGATGTAGGTATGATGTTTCTGGGGGTGGTCTTGATCTACAGGGTGGCAATTTCAAAAGTCTTTATAAGGTCTTGCAGGCCCTTTTTCTGGGTTCCTCCTCCTCTCCTGCGTGTGAGGGGAGCACCCTGTTGCGACAGATCAATAAAGATCAAGCTTACTAGCTGCTTTGCTTCTCAGTATTCTCTGGTTGGCCTCTGTTATTCTCTCCTACCAATAGGGAACCTATGTAAGGACTCTATATGGGCTCTTGGATACCCCATAAGGGGAAAGGGCAATTTTTGTTTACAACATGTCTTTGCTGAGTGAATTCAGCCAGCTCTGGGTTAGGGTCGGGAGGCTCTGGAAAACACAGGAATTAAGAGTCTCAGGCTCTACCAACTGAGATATATATATATATTTCCACCCAGAGAGCCATCACCATCTTGAACATCGAGAACAGCTATTGGAACTGCATTGTCAACTCCTTCCGATCTGGGAAACAAGTTCTGGTGGGGACTACTCCGGACGGGAAAAACGATTACCGTTGGTGCTTTAGGTAATTCTGGTTCCCTTCTCCGTACGCCTTGGGGTGACAAGGAAATAGAGGCTGTCAGGCCAAGCCCAAACATCCCACCCACCACCCGCCAATTCTGTGGTCCCATTCTCAGGCTGCAAAATTGTGGCCATGGACAGGTGAGAACTTTTGAAGCTTTTCAGGGACTGTCAGCCCTCATCACAGCTCTGGTCAGCTGGCAAGTCACCTTTTTGTATTCCCCAGAATTGCCTGCTTGCTTGAGATACTTGGAGTCACGTGTTTACACTGTTTTGGGTTGTAGCAATCTGTTTGCTAATGGTAACAGGAAGTGACGGTGTAGCAGTAAATTTTGAAGTACAAGAGTTCATCTTGAGAGACATATCCTGCATAACTACATCCTCAAGGAGGTTCTGTTACCAGCCCCGCTCCAAACAGCATAAAAAAAAATTGCAGGCAGCTGTGTATTTGTATATTTACACACAGATAGCCAAAAAGTGCAGAGTGCATTTGCCTGACATAGTACCCAACTGATTTGGAACAGCATCACTACAATCCTAGTTTCCTGGGAGCAAATGCCCTTGTAAAACACATTTGCACTTCAACAAAAGATCTTCCACCAGCTGAAATGCAACGTTTGGCCTTTAATTAGAAAGCCAAACATGTGAACTACTAGCATGAAGCAGGGACTCCATGAAAGGAAAGGAAAGCTGTATCCAGCCTCAGCCCGAGCACATCTGAAGGCAGCCCTGTTTAGGGACGTTTTTAATGACTGATGTTTTAATGTATTTTTAGTCTTTTGTTGGAAGCCGCCCACAGTGGTTGGGGAGACCCAGCCAGATGGGCAGGCTAGAAATAATAATAATAATAATAATAATACATTATTTTCCTCATTCCCTGGTTTCTGCCATGCTCATCCTTCCCAAAGAAGCTTGGAAGCCTCATTATCTCCCCATTCCTCACTCCCATCAGTGGTCTGTCAGTCATAATTGCTCATGTTCTGTCAATAATTGTCATATAATTGTCAATAATTGTCATAATTGCTCATGTTCTGTCAAAAAAAAAGAAGTAGCAGTCTCGGAGCTGGGCTGGCCCCCCACATTCCCTCCCCAGCTGTGTTGCTGCTAGGGGGAGACCTGACCACGTTTGCTTCTCCTGAACAGGGTAGATGAGGTGAACTGGTCCACATGGAACACCAATCTGGGCATCATCAACGAAGACCCTGGTGGATACAGCGAGGAGCTGAAACGGAACCTGAGCTTTTCTTTCAAATATGGGAGAGGTGAGGAAACATATTCCTTGTGACTGGGCGGTGGGAGCCTTTTGCAAACAGTTCATTTTTTTAGAGTGAATGAAGCCCAGGTGTTACTCAGTTGATGTTCTCTGTGGTGGTGGGACCCCAAGGAACTACCTGGTGTGGACTGAGCACGCTCAGTGTGCACAGAATGCTGGTTGTGGGAGGGACAGAGTGGAGTGGGGGGGGAGAATGGAATGGAGTTTCCTAGAGAAGGGTATGGCTGGCAGAAACTAGTAAACAGGGGTGCTGTACACTGCTTTTTATTGTTGGTCTTGGGGGGGGGTGGAGAGAAAGGCTATTGGTGTGAGGGGGAAAGGATATATAGGCAAGGAAAACTGGGAGGTAAGAGCCAGAGAAACTGTGTGCTGTTCATATGTTGTTCTTTTTAAATGCCACTTCTAGCTGCACTGAGCTCAGCCACGTTTCTGGAAAATCGGCGCGCAAGTGTCAAATCGAAACAAAAGCCAATCCCCGTCTCAGTTTCAGGGAAAAACTGGAAGACTTTGGTCCCGATCCGGAGAGATGGAAAACGAGAAGGGTCGCTCAAGCCCATTTCGGAAGACGGCGCGGATTCAGAAGAGCAAGGCCCCCGGAAGAAATCTCTCCCCAAGTTTGTCCACTTTTTTTGGTCTCTCGTCATCTTCTGCAAGGTTTTTAATTCTAGAAGCGACGGCCCATAAATGGGTGTGTTGTAGCGAGGAAATTAGATGTGGGCAAAAGGTGCCTTTTTAATCGTTAGAGGGATGCAAGCAAACAGTGGGCCAAATACCTTTTCTCCATGGGGCCTGATTTCGGGACAACAGGTTGCTGGTTGCTGAATACAATACCCCTAAACATTTTTTTAAAATTTGCAAGCTGAGTCTCCTAATATATTTAGGGTAGAGATGGAGAATCTCCACCAGGGTCCAAATATGGCCTCCCAGGCCTCTCCATCTGAACTTTAAAAATGAGAAACTGGGAGAAACTGAAGATTTGTGCCCCACCTCCCTGGCAAGGATCCTTCTCTGCGTGAGACCCTAGAGTCATAGAACTGTAGAGTTGGGAGGGACCCCAAGGGGTCATCTAGTCCAACCCCCCGCAGTGCAGGAACCTTGGAGGGCTGCTGCCAGCCAGTGTAGGCAATACTGAGTTAAGGTGGATGAATCTATCAGTTGTGGTTTATCTTTGTTTCTCGTTTTTCCCGTCTTGAGTTCAATTAAGCTCCCTGTGTTCAGGTGGATGTAAATGGCACATTAAAATTTATACTTATTTTGATCCTGGGTGGGGGCAGAGGGTATGGGGGGACCCCTTAAAATTATTCTAATTGTACACTTCTGTTTGTTTCATTTACAGCCCTGTCTTATGATTTGGGGAAGCTGCTGAATCAGTGGAAGAATCTCCCCACAAACCTTCTGTTATGTTGTGGCAAAAAATGTGTGTGTGTGTGTGTGTGTGTGAGAGAGAGAGAGAGAGAGAGAGAGAGAGAGAGAGAGAGAGAGTGCGAGAGAGAGAGAGTTGTTAAACAAGCGTCCAACAGGCCTCTCTTATTGTGTGCCATGAGCATTGGCTTTTGGGGGTAGACTGCCTCTGAAAATGGAGGCTTATCTGATCAATTATGTCTAATCACAGAATTTTTGCTGGGGAAGAACGTGTTGCATATTTAAGTGCTTCCCCCACATAAGAAGAGCCCTGCTGGATCAGACCAAAGGCCCATCTAGTCCAACAACCTGCTTCCTACAGTGCTCACCCAGCTTCCTCTAGGGCAATCTGCAAGCGGCACATGAAGGCATCAGATCTTGTTCCCCAGCAACAAATATTCAGGGACAGACTGCCTCTGAACAAGGAGGTTACACATAACCACCCTGGCCCGTAGCTTATCCTCCATGATGTAATCCAATTCAATACATTTCAGCAATGATATTATTATTAATTTTACTATTACTACTATTTTTTCTTTTCAGTTAATATTTATTTACCGTATTTTTTGCTCTATAAGACTCACTTTTTCCCTTCTAAAAAGTAAGGGGAAATGTGTGTGCGTCTTATGGAGCGAATGCAGGCTGCGCAGCTATCACAGAAGCCAGAGCAGCAAGAGGGATTGCTGATTTCACTGAGCTGTGATCCCTCTTGCTGTTCTGGCTTCTGAGATTCAGAATATTTTTTTTTCTTGTTTTCCTCCTCCCAAAACTAAGTGCGCCTTGTGGTCTGGTGCGTCTTATAGAGCGAAAAATACGGTATATATTCAATTCATTTTTATGCCACCTTTATCTTCCAAGGATCTTAAGGTGGTGTACGTGGTTCTCCTCCCCCTCCCCATTTCACCCTCACAACCACCCTGTGAGGTAGGTGAGGCTAAGAGATGGTGACTGATTCCAAGGTCACAGCCAGGGAGCTTCATGGCTGAGTGGAGATTCGAACCCTGCTCTCCCAGGTCTAGTCCAACACCCTAACCTTTATGCCACATTGGACCTAAGTGACAAAGTTAGGGCCATTAATTTCAATGGATCTACTCTGAGCAGGTCTAATATTGGATACAACCAGAAGTAGTAGTATTTTCTCAGCCCTTTAAAATCTGGCGTTTCTAATAATCGGTTTTTGGAAGATTTTATTGTGGATTGTTGTGGCTTTTCCTTGTTTTCATTAGCTTGCAATCTGTCCTGGAAAAGTTTTTACCCGCCTTAAAAAAAAAAGTATGTGTTGGGACATAATATAAATACATAAAATAAACTGGCATACACAGAACTATATACGTGTGACAAGCTCCTTTCTATTCCTGTATGAATGAATAGCTCAAACCTCAGAAGCTCTCCTCCTCTTGATTGCCATCAAGTCCAAGCTGGACGAGGGTTTCCTGACCATAAACTGTATTTCTTTCCAAACAAACAAAGATTGCATTCAAATGTCATTTCCTCATCAATCTCCTCCCAGCTGCCATTATGTCACAGCTATCCCACCCCCCCAAACTTTTGGCAATGTCAGCGCAGGGAATGGAATTGTTCAAAATTGGTTGGGTTGCTCCATACAGCTCCGCGCCCCCTAAGAAGAGCCTGGCTCCTGCATGAGGCCAGAGGAGGGCAGTCTAGAACCAGCCTCCTGTCCCCATGGAATTGCTGGATGCAGAGGAATGCTGGGAGGTATCAGCTGGGGGAACCCCCAAGGGAAGAAGGCTCAGAGCCTGGGGATTGGTGGTGGGACAACGAAGAGTGGTGAGAGGGAGAAGACTGGGAAGAGGTAACAGGACTTAGTGAGCAGAGGGAGTCTGCGGCAGAGAGAAGTGCAGAAGCAAGACAGGAGGGAGTCCAAGAGACAGAGAGGAGTCAAGCTGGCGAAGAAGCCAGGGGGTCTCCTGCTCCTGCTGCGAAAAGCTCCTCTCCCCGCTGGTCTCCCAGAACCAGAAGAGGTATGAAGAGGGTGGAGCAGAGACAGGCACTGCAGCAGAGTCTCAGATTGCTTGGGAATGACCTGGGGGAGGAGGGGGACTTGGGGAACTGTGGGAAGGTGGAGACCTTCAGTCTCCACAACTGCCTCGTAGGGACAAGACCTACCCGTGAGAGTTGCTGTGCTCATTGGGCCTGGCACTCCGGAGCAGCCCATTTATTCTAATACAGTCATAGGTAAAGGTAAAGGGACCCCTGACCGTTAGGTCCAGTCGTGGATGACTCTGGGGTTGCAGTGCTCGTCTCGCTTTATTGGCCGAGGGAGCTGGCGTACAGCTTCCGGGTCATGTGGCCAGCATGACTAAGCCGCTTCTGGAGAACCAGAGCAGCGCACGGAAATGCCGTTTACCTTCCCGCCAGAGCAGTACCTATTTATCTACTTGCACTTTGACGTGCTTCCGAACTGCTAGGTTGGCAGGAGCAAGGACCGAGCAATGGGAGCTCACCCCATCACGGGAATTTGAACTGCCGACCTTCTGATCGGCAAGTCCTAGGCTCTGTGGTTTAACCCACAGCACCACCCGCGTCCCTCAGGTCATACCTCGGGTTAAATGTGCTTCAGGTTTAGTGCTTTTGGGTTGCTGTCCACGGCGACCTGGAAGTAACGGAGCGCATTACTTCCAGGTTTCACCGCTCGCGCATGCGCAGACGGTCAAAATGACGTCACGCGCATGTGCAGAAGCGGCGAATTGCGGCACGCACAGACACGGGTTGTGTTCGCTTCTGGATGCGAACAGGGCTCCGGAATGGATCCCATTCGTATCCAGAGGCGCCACTGTAAAAGAGTTAACTTCACTTACTCCATGTGATTTATTGCTGAGCTGCTCCTGCAGAATGGGCAGCCTGTGACCAGGATCTGAGCACAATAGCAAAACTCTCCCCACTTGTGAATCTCACCAACGGCTATGCAGAGGCTTCCAACACTGGAGGCAGAATCCAGTCATCATACCTGTGCTCCCTGGGACTGTTTAAAACATCTGGAGGGCGTCGGGTTGGGGAAGGCCGGCATGCGTCCTGGGCTTGCATTACTAGAAGAAGCTACTTTGAAAAAACAAAAAAGAATCTACTAAGTTTCTAATTCAGGCAAATAGATCTAGAAAGCTCATGCTATATTGTTCCATTTTGCATATATTTAGGCTTTGCTCTCTAATATGTAAATGGCTTAAGACAATGTGCCAATCCACAACAGTTACTGGCCCACAGATGTTCTTTGCTAGCCTTCCTGCCTGCACACACCCCTCTGTTAGTTGTTTGTATCGTGTCAACAGCCTCAAGGTCAACAAATAATCACATCTTCATGCGACCTGACAATTTAGGGATTTAGTTTTTTTAAAAGGAGGCAATGACCTTCCTCCTACCCAGGATGAACAAGCATGACTGTCCTACATCTGAGAAAGCACGGAGTTGGTGCCTCTGAATGTGGAGAAATTAGAGGTAACCACCGTATGTCAGGAAGTAGAGAGGAAAGCTTCCATATCGGAAGATGTTACAGCTAGGAAGATTTAAGCTCTTGCATCAGGGCAACTTCCAGAAGGTGGTGAAGGCAGGCTATTTAAAGCATGGGTAGGCAAACTAAGGCCCAGGGGCCAGATCCAGCCCAGTCACCTTCTAAATCCGGACTGCGGACGGTCCGGGAATCTGTGTTTTTACATTAGTAGAATGTGTCCTTTTATTTAAAATGCATCTCTGGGTTATTTGTGGGGCATAGGAATTCGTTCATTCTTATTTCTTTTCAAAATATAGTCCGGCCCCCCCACAAGGTCTGAGGGACAGTGGACCGGCCCCCTGCTGAAAAAGTTTGCTGACCCCTGATTTAAAGGGTGCCAAGACCCATTGCACCCATATTATCACTTTTGCCCCCAGAAAGGTCAGAGGCAGCAAGGAACAGTTGTGCCTTTGCATACCCCACTGCTGCCAGGTTTAAGGGGGCTTGTTGAGGATGCCATTTGCCCTGTCCGCTGAAGGAGCCAAGGGTGGCAAACATGTCAATGCCAAACCAATGAAAACTGTGACAGGATAACATCATCCTAAAAACCCCTAAAAGCACCACCCTAGTCTTGAAATGTAGTCAAGAGGTGTCCTCCTTTCATTCTAGAAATCATTGCACCTGCACTTCGCAGCCTTCCTGGGTGTCTGTGTTTCATTTAAAGCCCAGAAGAAGTGATTGCCTTTTCAGCTCAGGGAACAGGAGGGGCAGCCAGGGAGGCTGCAAAAAAGATTTACTGGCAAGAAAAGCACACGCAACAGCCTAGGCCCCTTGCAATGATAAGTTTAGCTCTGCAGGGGTGGGGTGGGGGAATTCGCTTCAGTTCCCTTATTGAGACAAAATTACCTTATTTACACTTTGCCTCGCTGAGATGGTCCAAAGGAAAGCAGTTTTATTGTCATAACCTGCCCTGTGACTTTAAGGTGAAGAGAAGAAGAAGAAGAGGAGGAGGAGGAGGAGGAGGAGGAGAAATCTGGGAGGAAATGCTGATGAATTTTCACTGACATTCAGAAGACATCTTAAGGCAGCCCTGTTCAGGGAAGTTTTTAACGTGTGATATTTTACTGTATTTCTGGTTTCTATAGAAGCCGCCCAGAGTGGCTGGGGAGGCCCAGCCAGATGGGCGGGGTATAAATAATAAATTATTATTATTATTATCAGGATTTTCTTTTAATGCAACAACAAACCAATGTGGAGAACTGAACTTAAGTTTGGAAAAACTAGAAACTAATAGAACCTGAAATTGTCAGGTTTCCCTTTCCCTAACCACTGCCTCAGAAATCATCTTGGCCACCCCAAATTTCACCACCTGCAAGTGGGAGGGCAAAACGGGGGGAAAGGAGGGTTTTGGCATGATGAAAACAGCACACAAATGGCAAGGTGTTGAGTGGACTGTGAGCATAAGGAATCCTTCTCCGTGCTTCCCGTCGCTGATGTCCCAGCAATGGACTGTCCCCCCCAAACAGCAATGTCAGCGTTTCTAAAACCCCTCCACAATAACCAGAGGAATGAAGAGGGCAAGGATTTCCCTCCCCAACTTGTCAGACCAGATTTTTAATCATCTTCTGTCTCGTGGAAATGGCGCTGGACACCTGGGGACCCCACCCCAGTCCTTGCATGTCCTGTCTGCCACTGGGAATGGGTTTGGCTCCACTTGAGCAGCCTTTTCACCTCTGACTAATGGTACTGCTGCTCACAGCTGGCCATGAGACAACAGTCCTTCTCTCTATGGGAAGCACACGATGCAGCCTCCATGTGGCCAGGGGCTGGGAAATCAACAGTCCATGCCGTGACGCTCACAGAGTTGCTAAGGGCTGCAGACCTACCGTATTTTTCGCTCCATAAGACACACTTTTCCCCTCCTAAAAAGTAAGGGGAAATGTGTGTGCGTCTTATGGAGCGAATGCAGGCGGGAGGCTCTGCTCAGTGCTCCCGTTAAAGAGCCGCATGGAGCTCTTGCTAGCTTTTCCCCAAGGAGAGAGAAGGGCAGCTGGTCCGTCCCTTCTCCCTCCTCGGGGAAAAGCCCCCAAAAGCTGCACACACGCTCCGCACAGCTCTTTAAAGGGAGCACCGAGCAGAGCCTGTGTTCGGCTCTTGCTGGCTTTTCCAGGAGGAGGGAGAAGGGACTGACGGGCTGCCCTTCATCTCTTTCCCACCTCCCGGAAAATCCAGCAAGAGCCACACAAAGGCTCTGCTCAGCGCTTTTCCCCAAGGAGGGAGAAGGGCAGCCCATCTTATGGTTGGGTGTGTCTTATAGAGTGAAAAATACGGTATATACATAATGTAAGCCCTAGCAGCCCAGTACAAAGGCCAAAATCCTGATGCCATGCTCATGCTATTCCTCCATGCAATGTTGCTTCCTGTCTCCAGGTTGTACCTGGTGATGTTTGGGGATGCTTGTGGTGCTGGAATTGCTGATGAGGAATGAGATCTTCTTGGTTGAAAGAGATCCTTGTGCAACAGGGCTGTGATGACCATGGTTGAGCTGGGACCTCGGTAGGGAGGCAGGTGCCCACCCACACAAACCTCATTCAGCCATCTCGTTCAGCAATACGGAACTACTCCATTTTGAGGAAATCTAGCAGAGGAATGTCTGTCCCACAATGGGGATTGGTGCCCATTGGGACCGATGGGGCAGAAGGCAGGGAGCCCAACAGCAGGGACAATCGCAGCCAGAGCAAACTCTGTCTAGTTTTGTGTCCATCTTCCTCCCTCTTGAGCTGCACAAGGGGCAACACTGGAAGCAGGCTATGAGCTCAACAGCAAATCTCTCCCGAGTTGTGATTCCCAGCACTTGGCACTGCTAGTAGCCACTGGCAGACTGCTAGTAGCCACTGCTAGTAGCCACTGGCAGACGTCTCCTCTGTTAATCTGTGTAGCCCCCTTTTGAAGCATTGGTGGATATCGCTGCCTCTTGCGAGAGCAAATTCCATTGTTGTATTAAGTACTTTCATCTGCCACGAATTTTCGAACCTTCCATTATGTCAGACGGCCCAAGTTCTAGCATTCTTGCCTCATCCTTGTTGCTTCAGTTCTCACCTTTGTTTCCAAGCTTCAGGCACATGTGGGGATAATGATCCTGTCCTACCTCACCAGGTTGTTGTGAGGATCAGTGTGCTACTGGCCACGAAACGCTTTCGGCTTATTAAAACGCGCCCTCCATCATTATTTGGACGGAAAACTAATTGTCTCTTGCCTGCACCTGAGGAATCCGACCGCAAGATAATTAGCCTGCTTTCTTTCACTGCAAATGATTCTGCAAAAGAAGAAGGGTGGGGGGGAAATAAAGAAATCAAAATGATGAAAGCTCTCCGTATGGTTTTGAGATAATGTTCAGGTGTCCTTCCTTCGTCATCGTTATGACTCAACCTCTTTTGCATGGATAATTGGCGATGGTGGCGTCTTTCCTCAGCTCTGAGTAGCCAAGAAATTTGTGGTCTAGCAAGTTTGTCTCTTTTCGTAGCCAACCTGTGGATCCTGTGTAACTCAGCAGGCATTGAAAAGCACTCAATGCTATACTTATCCAGGGAAACTGCACCCAAGTCAGACGAGGGATGTGTCCCTGCCTCACGTTTTGGCGATTTATTTTAAGCTACGAGAGACGGGATATTTATTTAGTCCTTTCGCACCTTTGAGGGATGTCACAACAGGAACTGTAACAGCAACCAAGGATCTTTGGATTTCCCCTCCAGATATTCTCTGGACCAGTTTTCTTCCTAACTCTTGGCAAATGGGGATCTTTTAACCAAGGTGAGCCTTTGTGTTTGTGTCGTAAACATCTTTGTTTTGAGCTGATATTCTCTTAACAAGATTCTCTCCATCAGAAAAAAAAACAAAAGCTCAGCAGGCTCTTGATGCCTTGCTAGATATGTTTTCGTTTCTCTCCCATTTATTTTTTAAAGCTTGTGGGGTCGAAAGTGACTGCTCGTTGTTTTTTTTGTCGTCAGCCTAATGTCCATTTTTCATTTGACATTCTAATTTGTTTTGAGGCTTTGTCCGGGAGTAGTGATGAGTTTTGTTGCAGTTCTTGACTTTGCTGTAAGCAGCTGAGTGTATATGAATGTGCTCAAGGGTCCTAAGGACCAAATAGTGAGACATGCACCACAAAAGTCGTCGTCTATTAGATTTCCCACCTGCCCTTCACCATTTAAAAACAGAACATTAAAACCTTTTAAAATAAATTACAGTCAAGGGAACAGTGTGGCCCCATTCCCCCCCTTTTTTTAAACACTCAGGTGTCAAAAGCCGGGATAAAAAGTTAAATATGAAGAAGGCATGGGGGTGGGAATTATATGCTGTTGAAAGATGTGAGATGAGCTAAAAGTGGATTGGGTGGAAAAAAAGAACTTTGAAAATAATCAGAACTGATTTTTTAAAAATCTTGGCAAAAATCCAGCCAGATTGTTTGATTTCATACATGCTAGCTCCATAGATGCTGCGTTGTGTTTTATGGAAATCTAATTTGAACAGTCCTCTTGAAAGTAAAACCCCAAAGAATGCTCATGTACAAGCACCAGTGAGAAAGTGTGGGTGGGTGTGAGATAATTTGTGTTCTCCAGATGTGGGGACATAGCAGCCTTGCTGGTTTTACTCATTCACTGGGGAAGAGTAGCAGATCAGCAGAATAAGGTAGCAGCTTCCCGTGTTCCTGTTTTAATCAACCCTTTATTCAAAACCATGAGGTCTAGAATCTTACCGTATAAGTCTAGAGCAGGGGTTCCCAGACGGGTCTGTGAGCTTCATTCAGGCAGTCCATGGCAGGCCTGTGAAAACACAACTATAACTCGTACAGTGCATTACAGTTGCGACAAATAGCTAGGGCTGCAATATGCCCTGAATTTCCAGGTCATGTCCTGCAATTCGCCACCCAAAATATCCTGGATTATTTTTCAGAAATGGGGCAAATGACATGGAAAACCAGCAATGGAGGTTAAATCCTGCCAAAAAATTCCCTTAAAAAAACCTTTAAAAACTCAACAATTTGGGGGCCTTCCTGAAAAAGATCAACAACTTCCTGAAATATGGCAACCCTACAAATAGCAGACAAATCATTAACTGTCGTCTGTGGTCATTCAAATGAGGGAAAATGTTTGGGGACCACTGGTCTAGAGGAAAGGCCATAGCTCGGTGGTAGAACATCTGCCTCACATGCAGATGGTAGCCCTACCTGGACACAGGTAGGGCTAGGCGGGCCACCCCTGTGAAATCCTGGATAGCTGCTGCCAGTCAGTGTAGACAATACTGAGCTGGATGGGGGGGACAAGGGAGAAGACGATGCAATTTCAAGGTCAAGGTTCAAAGACCAGGGTAAAGAGGTGCATCTTCAGCATGCCACATGATACAGTGGTACCTCAGGTTAAGTACTTAATTCGTTCCAGAGGTCCGTTCTTAACCTGAAAGTGTTCTTAACCTGAAGCACCACTTTAGCTAATGGGGCCTCCCGCTGCCGCCGTGCCACCAGAGCACGATTTCTGTTCTCATCCTGAAGCAAAGTTCTTAACCTGAAGCACTATTTCTGGGTTAGCGGAGTCTGTAACCTGAAGCGTCTGTAACCCGAGGTACCACTGTATTTGGGTGATGTGAAGGAGATAAGCAAGGATTTCTGACCCTCGGTTGTTTTAATAACGGCAACAGCAAAACGACTCTTTCTCCCACCCTGCCAAATCAACTGCTGAAAGTAAGAAAGCTGGTGGACGGAGGAGCATCACCAGGCCTCCATCCAATTCTGGTACTCCAAACAAAGCCCCAAGCCCAGAATGAGTCAATTCTAAGTTTCAAGGACACATTCGGGACAGGACAAAAACAAGGAGGAAGTGAGGCAGGGTCAGAGAGGGGTGTGGCTTAGGGAAAGAGGGTGTGGCCTGTGAGAGAGTCCTAAGGGCCGGACAGAAAGGCTTGGAGGGCCACATTTGGGATCCGGTTGGCCTGAGCTTCCCCACCCCACCCCTGGAGGAGTAGTATCTAGTCTGGTTCCCAGAAAGACTTGCAGCGTGGTGATATATCAATATGGCACAATCAACCAAGGGCCAACAGCTGCATTCCCCAACAATTAAGGAGAAAACGTGTGGTTATTTACGCCTATTTTTCCTTAAACGCCTAAGGAATTGGGGAAAACATTTGTTTGCAAAGTCTACCACAGCCTTTAAATCAGGCTTCCTCAAACTCAGATGTTTTTTGGCCTACAACTCCCATGATCCCTAGCTAGCAGGACCAGTGCTCAGGGATGATGGGAATTGTAGTCTCAAAACATCTGAAGGGGTGAGTTTGAGGAAGCCTGCTTTAAATGATGGTCCGCATGTCGCCAGTGCCTGGCTTTAGCTAAAAACAAAGAAATATGATGTTGGGAAGAGGGAATGACTGCCCATGTCAAGAAGGGGGAGTATATTCATGTTTGTGGGGGGTTGCCGGGGGTAAAGGAAAAGGGAGATCCTTCACTGAATACAATAAGGTGCAATGTTCCTACAGACCCTCCAACCACATCCGCGGATCTTGGAAGAGGAATCGAATGGGGCTTGTGTAGGCTTGGCAAACTGGTTCCCAAGTTTCAAGCCCTCATGAGAGGTGGGGAAGTTGCTTAAAGAGGCTTCTGGATGTTGGGAACAGTTTCTGGGACACTGGGAGGCTAAACATGTTGCTTTGGGACAAATAATACTGCTTGTGGTTCTACACTCGTGGTTCTTTAACTGATTCCTGCATTGCAGGGATTTCGACTATATAGCCCACGAGGTCCCTTCCAATTCTATGATTCTATAGAATGCTCACTCTGCTACACTTGCCAATGAGCAATTGTTTAGAAAAGACAACCTAAATCTCCGGGATTGTCATAATCTCAGAGATGTTGACTTTGTAAAGCCACAGAGAGCTTCTCACAACCTGTGGGAATATGCAAAATTACTTGAGGCTAGGGGTGGGAGAGGGATTAAATTCTGTTCACACTGAAAGGCCACTGTTCACACTTTGTGAAACAATGCACAAACTGAAATGCAAAGATGCTTCGAAATGCACGTTTCCCTTGAATTTTGCACCACTGTTCTCCAGCCCAATGTCCAAAGATGTATATACTGAGGCAATTAGTGCATTAAAATAACATTCAGAATTACAAAAAATGCTAAAGATTTCCTTTAAGAGGGAACCAGAAGCTTATTTTCTGGGGATTACAGATTTGGATATCCCGTAGAAAATGAAGGGTATCTTTTTATATGCTACAGTAGCAGCTAGAGTTCTTATTGCTACAAAATGGAAGAGTGATGAAATCCCCTCCATTCATGAATGGATTAAAAAACTGACAGAATATGCGGTTAGATAGCCTATCAGAAAAAATAAAGAGCAAAGCAAAACAGGAATTTGTTTCCAAATGGGAGGTCTTCAGAGTTTATATGCAAAATAATTATAGCAGTTTAAACTCTGTTGCAGCATTTGAATAAGTTCCATAGTAGTGTTAAGAAAGATATGATATCTAAGATAAATTAAGCATTAGTTCATCTATGATAAAAGTGTGTACTGGCAACAAGTAACATATAATTGAAACAGGGAATAGACGGGAGGTTGGGTCTATAGTCCAAAGACCTTTTTTTGCTTTATAGTTTTGTAATTAATACAGTGGTACCTCTGGTTGTGAAAGGGTTTCCGGAGCCCCATTCACAACATGAGCAGAACGGAACATGCACCTGCGTGTGGGGGGCCCCCATTCGCCGCTTCTGCGTGTGCGCATAACGTCATTTTGCATGCCTGCGTCTGCGCAAGCGCAAGCGGTGAAACCCGGAAGTAACCCTTTCCGGTACTTCTAGGTCGCTGCGGGACGCAACCTGAAAAGACATAACCTGAACCGAATGTAACAAGATGTATGACTGTATTGTGTTTATTTCTACTTTCATTTGTATTTTTGTTTTTTGGTGTAATAATAATAATACAATAACAATAACAATAACAATAACAATAATAATAATAATAGTAGGGGCCCCAGTTTCGGTGGGGTCGCAGAGGGCACCTAGGTGTGATCTCATTGATGGCCGCCAAGAGCCGGTTATTCCAGCTCTCAACAAGCTCAGGATCCATCAGCCTCCATGGACAAACCCAAATAGGCTCGCCACCCAAGTAGGGGGGAAGTCAATCCTGGCTTTCATAGCATAGTGATCAGACCATGGCACCTCCACAGGGGAGGACATGATCACATCTATACCTGCGCCAAATATAAAATCCTGCGTGTGGCCTGCTTGATGTGTGGGGCCCGAAACAAACTGGGAGAGCCCTAGTGTCACCATGGAGGACACCAGGTCCAGAGCCCATGAGGAGGGGGCGGTATCAGCTTGGGCGTTGAAGTCTCCCAAAACCAATAGGTTAGGGAACTCCAAGGCCCAGCCAGCCACTGCCTCCAGTAGGCCTGACAGGGTGGCTGCTGGTGTGCTAGGTGGCCGGTACACCAACCAGACAGCCTAGCTCTCCTTGGTGTCCCACACCAGGCCAACACATTCAATGTCAGAGATCAATGGCGCTGGCAGAGCCCTGAAAAAACAATTCTCCCGGATTAACAACGCCACCCCTCTCCCCCGACCCACGGTCCGCGATTGGTGAAGGATGGAGAAACCCAGAGGTGCCATCTCATGCAAGGCAACTATTTCACCTTCGTGAACTCAGGTCTTTGTCACACAAGCCAGGTCAACCCCCTGTGAGGGGGAAAAGTCTCTCAGGGTGGCGGTTTTGTTGCCTGTAGACCTGGCATTGCACAGCACCAATGATAGGTAGGAAATCCCTGCTCGCCGTACCTTCGTCCCTCGGGATGGGGTGCAGATTGGAAGGGGTTCAAGCATCTTTGTATCTCAAACCCCTTCGCCTACAATATCTGCCCCCACCACTATACCTCCCTCGCCCTTCAACGGTGGTGATCCCAAGCGCCATGCCAGTCTCCCTTGTAATGGAATATCTATTTAATGGTATATCATCCAGGTCTCCTGAATCAAAAGTGTGTGGTGTTGAGATAAAAAGTCAGTGAAGCAATTATACCTGATGGATGCATCCCATCCAGCTACTGTACATACCAGGTTGGCGTTATGCTGGCCTGTTAGCTGTCAGTCCCTCTTTCCCTCATGAGATGGTTGGGGGGCTGTTAATTCCTTCTGTGCCTTTGGAGGAATTAGAGAGGCATGTACTGCAAAGTGGGGATCATTGGCTAGCAAAGAGCCAGCTTCCTTATCAGGGACCTCATTTGTCCTGTTCTGCCAGAGGTTCCTTGAAGGTTATTAGCATGGGAATGGCAGAGCTATCAAACTCCCCCTCTTCATCACTATCACTTGGGAAGGGATCGCACAGATGCACATGTGGCCTTCTTTGGGATGGAGAGCTGTTATGTATATTTGAATGTTTTGATTCCAGCTCCAGTGTGCTTTCGTTTTGAGTTGAGATCTCAGACCTTATGCTTACTAATATCCTCTTGAATTCTTATACAGTGGTACCTCGGGTTAAGTACTTAATTCGTTCCGGAGGTGCGTTCTTAACCTGAAACTGTTCTTAACCTGAAGCACCACTTTAGCTAATGGGGCCTCCTGCTGCTGCAGCACCGCCGGAGCACGATTTCTGTTCTCATCCTGAAGCAAAGTTCTTAACCCAAGGTACTATTTCTGGGTTAGCGGAGTCTGTAACCAGAAGCGTATGTAACCCAAGGTACCACTGTAGTTCTAAACTCAAGGTTTTATCCTCCCCCTTCATGCAACTGACGTTTCTGTTGATTAATTTAGTTTCATTTTTGAAAATTGGCTTGGATTCCCTGCCAGAGATCAGCTGTCTCACTGCTTCATCCTTGAAGACCCTTATTGGGTAAAGGAAGTGAGTCCGCCATAAGATATTTTTTATCCGCATAAGTCAGGACGGGAGGGCTGGTTTACCGAAAGTCATTAAGTAAGCGTTTGGTATTTCTTATGCTGGGCAGAAAATGGAAATTTTCCAGATCTACTTTTTGGTAGTGGCAGTTCAAAAGCCGAGATAAGGACGTCATAATTGACCTGTAATTCGTCCATCTGTACACCTTGTGGTGGATCTCATTCTTTTGAAGGACTTGGCAAGACCTTGTTTTATCTGGGACTCAGGTTGGTGAAACACTGACACAACTGTGCCTTGTCCTCCTTTTAACCCTTTGAGAGTTTGTGGAGGAGGAGCACATGTCCAAATTTCCTTCTGTATTGACTATTTTAATCAGACCATAGTTTCTGCAGACATCATGCAAATTTCTTGGTAAGGGCGCATGTCTGGAATCTTCTTGGTAAGGGTGCATGTCTGGAATCTTCTTGGTAAGGGTGCATGTCTGGAATCTGCTCCTCTACTGTCTTGTTCTAATGAGATGGGTGGGTCAGTGTTTGGGATAGAGGGAACCCCTCTTGTTCCTGTCCTCTGTGTCAGATCATCTCCTTCCCACCCTGAAAGGGAGGGGGTTCCCATGGCTTCATTACTGTTACGTACTGAGCTGAATAGGATCCAAAAAGCAGCAGTCTGATTGGTCCTAGAACAATAGAATTCAGAATGCAGCAGTCTGATTGGTCCTAGAACAATAGAATTCAGAATGCAGCAGTCTGATTGGTCCTAGAACAATAGGGTCCAGAATGCAGCAGTCTGATTGGTCCTAGAACAATGCAGCAGTCTGATTGGTCCGCAGGAGCCACCCAATCCAGCTCCAGGTGGAAGTGAATCCGCAACCTGATTGGCCTACAGGAAAATCCCAGGATTAGCCAATCACGTGCGACCCATTGTGTAAATAATGTATATAAAGCAGATATTTTGGGGGACCTTTCATTCCTCACTACTATGAGCTGAATAAAGAGCATGAAATCCACACTCAACTCAGAGTATATTTCAATTACTTACAATTTGTTCGGTTTCCTGGCTGGGGATGGCGGTGTCAGTTTTCAACTGCTTCTCTGCTTTAGAGGATTTGTGAGTCCCAGTTATGCTGTTTGGGCTCTTCCTGCCTCGTTTTTTCCTTCCAGCAGTCATTCCAATAAAGTCTGCAGAGTTCTATCAAGCCAGAACCAAATCTTTGCAACAACATGTTAGTCCAAAGTTTTAGCCAGAAACGAAATTGCAAGTCAGTCACAGTGGCTGCAATCGGGCTTCAACGGGCGTCTAATTGTTGCGGTAAATCAAGTTGAGTAATAATAAAACAGTAAACTAAACAAGGATAGGCGATGAGGTAATAAGGCAACCAATAAAACAGGACCACCTGTTTAGGCTGTTGACATTTGGGATGAACAAAGGTGTATGTGGGGTTGAGGGGGTGGGAGGCGAGAGACCTGCAACTGAATGCACTCTAACTCTCTGTGAGATCAAGCAATTTGTTTATTTTTAAATTGCACTACATTAATGCAGGTTAATTTTGTATGGACAGCCAAGTTGACCCACGGAATCCTCTCTTCCAGGACGATGATCAGAGATAGCAAGGAGATGGCTCCTCTCATGGGCGGCAAGAAAGCAAATCTGCCGGGGACCTCGCCGACAGCTCCTCAAGAGAAGAAAAGGTAAGGAGCAGCATCAGGCAAAATGCTGCAAAGGCAGCCAGTGGGCATCTTTGATATTTGTGTTGTTTGCATTTTTCAGAAACATAATGGGCATCTGTTTGGCCCCTGTGAGAACAGGATGCTGGACTAGACTAGATGGGCCACTGGCCTGATCCAGCAGGCTGCTCTTATGAAAAAGGCAAGTCACGCTCTCTTCTCAAGCAGCAGGTCGCCTTCGTAAATTTGCACTCAAGCTTCTGCAGATCTAGGGACGCAGGTAGTGCTGTGGGTTAAACCACAGAGCCTAGGACTTGCCGATCAGAAGGTCGGCGGTTTGAATCCCCACGATGGGGTGAGCTCCCATTGCTCAGTCCCTGCTCCTGCCCACCTAGCAGTTCAAAAGCACGTCAAAGTGCAAGTAGATAAATAGGTACCACTCCGGCGGGAAGGTAAACGGCGTTTCCGTGCGCTGCTATGGTTCGCCAGAAGCGACTTAGTCATGCTGGGCCACATGACCCGGAAGCTGTCTGCGGATAAACGCTGGCTTCCTTGGCCTATAGAGCGAGATGAGTGTGCAACCCCAGAGTCGGTCACGACTGGACCTAATGGTCGGGGTTTCCTTTACCTTTACCTTTACCTTTCTGCAGATCTCAGCTCCATCACTAGGAACAGAACTTCCCAAAAGTTTTCACATTGGTGACACACTTTTTAGACATGCGTCATTTTGTGACACAGAAATTCAGTTTTACTAGCAAACCGGAGGTTGAACTAACCCCTTTCCAGCCCCGGGAGGAAAGTGGGGAGCATTCACGCGACACACCTACACGCAGCAGCCGACACACTAACGTGTCGCAACACACAATTTGGAAAGCTCTGATTGGAAATCTCACAAGATGAATTGGCAACGCATTTCCAAGGACCGGTGTAATTTTTAGAGTTGAAGTTACACAACCTTATAGTCCCCTTGGGGGACTCTTGCTATATCACACCCCATTCCATGCCCCTTCTTCCCCTAGCCACACCCCACACCCTCGTCTAGTGATTTTGACTGGCTGAAAATGTGTCCTTGAATTCTGATAATGCCTCTCGCCTGCTTGAGTAGGTGTGTGTGTGTGTGTAAAAATGTGAGACTAGGGCTGTGAGGGCCCAGGTTTAAATCCATACTCAGCCTCAAAGCTCACTGAGTGATGGGACAAAAATTTTAATTCAGCTTAACCTACCTCACAGGGATGTTGTGAGGTTAAAGGCTGGGAAGCATCACAAATTCCTTGGAGGAAGGGTTATGGTATCAATGCAATCAACGGGAATACTTTAAACTCTGCCGTCTGCCGTGGATGCTTTATTTGACATTCCTAAACTGCAGGGGGTTAGATTAGATGACTCTTGGCATCCCTTCCAACTCTATGATTCTATGAAAATACTGTATATGGTGCTGCCATTTTGGGTGGGAGCGCTGTGCTGAGTCCTTTCCTCTCCCCACCCCCCACAACAAATGGGACATTGACACTCCCTACTTGTTCCCCTGCTCCTGCTTCTGGCAGGGGGAAGTTGCACATTTCTCATGTAATGATGTCAGGATACAGGGTATGTTGAATATGGCAGTGTTCTTCAGCCCCCAGATGTTGCTGGACTACAGCTCCCATCACCCCTGACCACCGGCTAAGCCGGCTGGGGACGGTGGAAGCTGTTTTCCAAACAACATCTGAGTTGGCTCCCACAACCACCAAACTGAAGAACGCTGAAATATACTGTGGATTTTGGATGAACTGGACACACGGCTACCGTTTCAAGTGGCAAATCCACGGGTGGTGATGGCGATGGCTTTCAAAATGTGCAAAGTTTCCACTACGAGACCCACTACTGGAGGGCGGTGGTGATGGGTATATAAATGAGCTGAACCATGGAAGAGCGACCTCTTGTACTTAGGGTTCCTACAACACACTCACCTCAAAGGCCGTGTTTTTTCAGCGGAAACAGTTCCACGCGCTCAGAGGTGACACGCCAGACACTGAGGAACCCCACGAAGCCTGCAGAGGGACAAGGCAGCCCTCGAAAGTTGACCAACCCAGTAGCCGCATGGTAAATGTTCCATTTATTTATCACACGTGCAAACCCCACCTGGTCCTCTGAGGTGCACACATGGAGTTTCTTTTTCAGCACACCCCAGTTATTGTCACAACAATCTAGTGAGGTAGGCTAGGTCAAGAGAGAGAGGGAGGGAGGGAGAGACTGGACCATGGTCACTCAGGCCACATTCATGCCAGTTTAAACCATCACAGCTTCCCCCGAAGAGCTGAAGAGTGTTGCTATCAGTGCTATTTTTCTAGAAAAAGAGGCGCCCAAACTCATCGTGAGAGCTTGTTCTCCCTTGTTCTCTTATTATGGCAATGGCGCTCACCTGAGAGGTGTCAGAACTGAGTTCCGGCTGGAAAAAAAGCTCTGTTTTTTTTTATGAGACCTCCCAAATCCCATAATTCTCTCTGAAGACAGATTGATGGTTAAACGGAGCTGGGAATGGTAGCTCTGTGAAGGGAAAGGGGTTTCTCAGCACCCTCTCAGCTCCCAAAATCATTTGGGGGAAGCTTTTAAATCTACAGTATGGTGTCAAGGTGGTCCCTGCATCTCGGACACAGTCTACGGTGCCACATAAGATCTCTGTAGCCATGATGGTTCTGTGATTCAAGAGGGCCTTCTGCACATGCTCAGAGTATTCTCCTTTTTTTAAAAAAATCAGGGTTAACCAACTGTGGTTCTTTTGTCATTGTTTTCTGCGATATATCAGGAATGCAGAAGCAGTTGTAAAGAAAGGAATGGCAGCTGAAGGAGGGGAGGGGAGGTAGACAAATGTGATTTGTGTGGTTCATAACTGAAGTTGTACACATGCCAGCACAAAGCATGAGGGTGTAAGGTGGGTGTAACTCCAGGGTCTAAAATTACCTAGCTGCACCACTTGGTAGAGCACATGGCTTTCCATGCAAAATGCTGGAAGTTCAATCCCTGGCATTGCCAGTTAAAAAGGGATCTGGTGGCAGGTGATGAGAGAAACCCAATTTCTGCCCGACACCCTGGAAAGCAGCTGCCAGTCAGAGCAGGTGATAATGGGCTAGATGCAGAAATTGCTTGACCTAAAGTGACACACAGCTGAAGGCTGCTTCCTGTGTTCCTGACGTCCTTTGCTCTCTTCAGTTCTCAATCTTCCTTCCTTCCTTCCTTCTTCCTCCCTTTCTGGTTTAATTAAATTTGTATATAACTTCCCATTAAAAGGTTCCATAGTGATTTACAAGCCACAAAAAATAGATTTCACATGTTCAATTTTAAACAGATTTAATGTGTTTAAACAATCTGTTTAACAAGATTTATTTCATTCCATTTATGAACTGCTACATCTCTACCCCACCTTGTCCTCCAAGGAGCTCTGGCTTACATGGTCCTCCCCCTTCTTGTTTAATCCCCACAACAGCCCTGCGAAGTAAGTTCGGCAGAGATGCAGTGAGTGGCTCAAGGTCACCCAGTGAGCTTCATGGCTGAGTGGGCATTTAGACCCTGGTCTCCCAGGTCCTCGTCGGAGACCCTAGACACCACACCACAATAAGTAACATCATTGGCACTGCCTGAACACCCAAGAAAACGAAACAAGTGTTTGGCTAGCATTGAAACAATGATGATGTTGGTGCCAGGTGGGCCCATCGAGACTGATGACAAGATCCGGGAAACTCACATGCCTGCTCATGGCTTTGTTGATGTTGTAACTCGTCTTGAAATACGTCAAACAGACAAGATAAATGCTTGTCACCTCACTTCTAACCAACCACTCATATCCAGCTGTTAGGTTTAAGCCTCCCGCACCAGCCCAAGAAGGCGGGTGTAGCCAATACACTTTCCTGTCTTCCTGGTGAAAATGGGGTGCGGCCCAAAACATTCCTATGGTGTAAGCAACAGGGACCACGTGAGCAGATTTAATTGCAAGGAATGCTCCTCTGTGCTCAATTTAATTACATGTCTCACTGCTTCTGCTGTTGTCCATCAGGCACCAATGGGAGGGTTTCTAAATCCAGAGTTTTGCAGCGCTCTTGAAGTGGGATGTTTTTATTCAATTCGACCCAATTTGAAGGTTCTGGGATTGCTTGCGGATTGGAATGATCAGGTGGCTTTAAAAGAGGATTAGACAAATTCACGGAGGATAGGTCATCAATGGCTACCAGCCACAATGGCTGCCTCAATGGTCAAAGGCATCTGAATAGAAGCCGCTGGGAATTGAAGGCAGGGAGAGTGGCTGTTTTGTTCAGGTGCCATGTGTGGGCTTCCCATTGGGGGCATCAGGCTGGCTACTGTGAGAACAGGATGCTGGACTGAGTGGCCTCTCTTTGCTCTGGTCCAGCACAGCCAGGCTCTTCTAAGGTTTCAATGCCTGGATAGCTCAGTTAGTTAGAGCACAGTGCAGTTAACAGGTTCGATCACTGTACGAGACAGCTGCATATTCTTGCAATGCAGGGGTTGCACTAGATCAGGCATTCCCAAAATCGGCCCTCCAGCTGTCGTTGGACTACAACTCCCATCATCCCTAGATAACAGGACCAGTGATCAGGGATGGTGGGAATTGTAGTCCCCAAACAGCTGGAGGGCCAAGTTTGGGGATGTCTGCACTAGATGATCCGCTACAATTCTATTATTCTCATGCCTCTTTTTTGATGTTGTCTCTCTCGCAGCCCTGAAAGTACAGGTGGGTTGACTTAGCAAGCCCATTTTTGAACAGGGAAGAATAGCAACACACCCAGGAGAGGTGGGATGTGTCATTAAAGGGTGGGGAGGCTGTGAATCGTGGCTGGGTATGGGGTGATTTATTGGAAGCTTTGCTTGCCCCCGGAGTCCACACGCTTCCCCTGCGGTGCTCTGCTCCAAAGGGCTCCTCACAGCTTGCTTCAGCAGAGTGGATACGCAGCGTAGAAACAGAAGCTGTTGCCGTGTGTGCGTATCAAATCAGGCTTAACGCACGGTGTCCTCCTTATCTTACAAATAGCTTTATTCTCGTAGCAAAAACAAACAGATCATAACTTTCCTGGTGACACAGGACTCATTTCTGCTCCTCTCCCGGTACGGAGCAACACACTCACTCACTGAGAGACAGAGTAGAACACTCCCCTCAGTATTCTAAACCACGCCTCAGAATGTGAGACGTCACTCAGAACTTCTTAACCCTGTAAGTTCTGACTCTCTCCATACTGGGTACCTATAGATAGTGCCTCAGTCGTTCCCAGAAGGATCTTCAGTCATTCCCAGAAGGATCTTCAGTCATTCATTTCCCGCTTCCTTGTCTAACTAGTATCAGAGTCAGCCTGCACACAGGCGATTCAGCTTTCTCTGGCTGTGCATGTAAGAAGCTGGCTTTATGCCTGAGCTGAACTAGCTGCCCCCTAGCTCAGTGTTGTGTATGCCATGGTAGGGAGGCTGCAGCCTTCCAGGTGTTGCTAGACTACAGTTCTCATAACCACTATCCACTGGGCATGTTGGCTGCTGGGAGCTGGAGTCCTACAACATCTGGAGGGCCACCAGTTTCTCTACACTGACTGGCAGTAGCAGCTGTCCAGGAATTTCAGGTAGGGAGTTTTTCCCATTGGGAACTGAACCTGCGGCTTCCTGCATGCAAAGCAGATGCTCAGCCACTTAGTTATGGCGTGTCATGTGCGCTTTCTAAATTAATCGTTGCTAGAGAGCGCTCAGTTGGTAGAGCCTCAGGGTCGTGGGTTTGAGCCCGTTGCTGGGCAAAAGATTTCTGCATTGCAGCGGGTTAGACTAGATGACCCTCGCGGTCCCTTCAAACTCTACAACTGTATGATATCTGCAGCATTTTGGATCCTTTTCTGTACTTCTCCACATTTACAAGTAGCTGATTTAACTGCAAGTGATGGGCCAGAACCAAGGTGGGCAGGCTGTCCTCTGCTTGGCTCGCTTGAATTAAGTGGGATCCAGTGCCCTATATATTTTGTGGCATCTGCAGAGCCCCCTAAAACAGCTTTAAAAACTCTTCTTCAATCATTCAAACACTGCGGAAGACTTTTTGTGATTAGCTCCTCCTCCATGCTCACCAGGCCACGCCTCCACACAAGAGGAGTTCCACGCTGAGTTGTCAATCACAGCTAAGCTCAGACCTCTGCCCAATCAGATACCTTTCCATGCTCTAAGCCGGCTTCACCCTTTCATATGGAGCACTGCTCTTTGAGCTCCCAAGCTCCATCCTCTGACTCTCAGGATAAAGCCTTAAGGTGACCTGGCCTCCCCACCCTCACCTGTCAAACTCAGCAGGTCTTGAGCTAGTTATTTGCTCAGGGTATTCATTTGCATAGTGCAATCAAAAGGCGTTTCATTTGACAGAGTAACACATACAGGTACAACAGCTGCAACAACAAAAACATCCCTGCCCTCAAGAGCCTACGGTCTAAATTTTGACAGTATACAACTGTATGTATATTCTGTGATTACACACACACACACACACAGTGCTTGCTTTGGTTGTGATGGAACTCATCAGGTTGGAGTATAGTCACCTCTTTTTTTGGCTGACAAAAGCAGCCATTATGTGCTTGCATCCAAGGCACTTTTATGAAGATATGTGCAGTGGTATCTCATTTTTTTAGGATACACACACACACACACACACACACACGGGGTGCAATTCAATTCAAGATGCATTTAAAGCTGGCCTTGTTGAATTCTCACTTTCCAAAACAATAAGCAAACTGAAACACAGCTGTCCTTTGCAATTTCTCACTTTCCTTCCCAAACTAGGCTATTTTTGCCACCTTGAGGACTAGAAACTTACCCTTTCTTGTTTTTTTGTTTTGCTTTTGCTAGTTGAGAGGCAGAGGAGGTGTGCACGGACAAATAGGAGCCCTATTCAACCCCCAACTCTGGCTCCATACTAGCCTATATTTGCCACCTTACTGACTAGGAACCTGAGGATACTGAGTCGTGGTAAACTTTACACACTCATGCAGGGCTTGAACAGAAGTAAACAACACTCAGGGCTGTTATCCTCATCCTGCTCCCAAGAATCACTTTGCACAATGCACTGACATTTCTGCTTTCAGTGGCTGCTATTGCCATTGCTTTTAAACTGATCTTAGCAAAATGTAAACAGCTTGTTCCACCCCACCTTGCCTCTCGGGGCTTTCCAAAAGCCGCTGTGCTACTGTTTTCTGGCAGGAGACTGATGTTCCCTCGGCTTTCTCTCTCTCTCCTCCCCATCCCATCCCTCTGTTCTATAAACACCCACATTTTTGTGTGTGTTGTGTTTTGCTGTGTAAGCCCAGAGAAATGTGTCACACGCTGGCTTTGGAATCTGCCCACAGAGGCCCAGAGCGTGGGAATGTGGGGCGTAAGCTTCTCACCCTTGGAGACAAGGCACTAAATTCAGAGCAAAGGGGGAGAAAGGGCTTCACCAGTTTGACCTGGAGGCAGTTCTCAGTTGACTTACTCCACAAGCCATACGGCTGATGGATTTGTTCCATTTATAGGTGGCATTTTCATCTCACCGTTTTACAAATGTTTAATCTTTGTTGTTGCATTTATTCCTGATGTTGTTAGCCGTCTTGGGCTATTTTTAGGAAGGTAGGGCAGGCACAGCCCTCCTAAATATATACCGTATTTTTCACTCTATAAGACGCACCAGACCACAAGACGCACCTAGTTTTTGGAGGAAGAAAACAAGAAAAAAATATATTCTGAATCTCAGAAGCCAGAACAGCAAGGGGGATCGCTGCGCAGTGAAAGCAGCAATCCCTCTTGCTGTTCTGGCTTCTGGGATAGCTGCACAGCACAGCCTGCATTTGCTCCATAAGACGCACACACATTTCCCCTTACTTTTTAGGAGGGAAAAAGTGAGTCTTATAGAGCAAAAAATACGGTACGTTTCTATCCCATCTTTCCTTTAAGTCGCTCAAAGCAGCACAGATGCTGTGTGCTCCTCCTTTTTATTCCCACAACAACCGTGTGAGGTGGCTAGACTGGAAATTACGAGCATGGATCAGATATGCTACCTTGGCTCATAAGATAGCCAGGTGCTGTCTTGCCCTGTCAAATTTATTTATTTTATTTTTAAAACAACCTTCAATGTTAATTTATTGCCCCGCCTTTCCTCCAAGGAGCACAAGATGGTTTTTTCTCCTCCCCATTTCCCTATTCTGTTCTCACAACAACCCTGCAAGCAGTTTAAGCTGAGAGTCAATGAACTGCCCCAAAGCCACCCAATGAGCTCCCTGGCTGAGTAGGGATTTGAATCCAGCACCCTAACCACCATACCACACTGGCTCTTGCTGTACTGCTCTGGCGGGAAGGTAAATGGCATTTCCGTGTGCTGCTCTGGTTCGCCAGAAGCGGCTTAGTCATGCTGGCCACATGACCCGGAAGCTGTACGCCGGCTCCCTCGGCCAATAAAGCGAGATGAGCGTCGCAACCCCAGAGTCTGGACCTAATGGTCAGGGGTCCCTTTACCTTTACCTTTAACCACCCCAAAAAACTTCCTCAACCTCTAATGACAGCTGAAACACTGGGCTTGTGGCCTGTTTGAACTACCTGCTTCTTGCAGATATGCAGGTGAAGTGGATGGGCTGCAAGCAGGCACATTCCACAGCCACACATGTTTCTAGTCCCCAGTGTTCCTTCTTGCCAGCTAGCTCCAGGGGGTGGGTGGGTGGGGAATCAAACTTGTTTCTCTTTTGCTGGCTAGACTCAAAACCTGACTCTGTTTTCCCCCCTCCTCTTTTGGAACACCCCCTCTCTCAGGCAGATCACTGGTCTCATCCCTCTCTTTGGCTGGTAGGTATGACCCACATTCCAAACTGACCTCCTTAACAATTATTGCTAGCGTTTGTTTATTCAGTTGTTGTATTCTCTCATACACGCACAAATCCTTTGGCTTCTCTGAAAGATACCCATGTGGATTTTTAAATTTTATTTTTGGTCAAACACGGATTCAATCAGTGGTGCTGTTGTGTAATTTTACAGTATAATACTGGGGGCTGGGAGTGGGGAGACCTGTTTAGAAGGTATTGTACAATACTTCACTCCATTAAAAATGCCAGCCCTGGCTATTGCTGAGCTTCTGCCTGATAGCCCTACCTGATTTTTTATTTAGGTGGAAGTGACAACATAAAGGGTTGAAAAGCAGGTGCTTAAATTTGCAACAAGCTCTCTGATTCAGGGTGGAAAACCCTTTTTAAGACCAAGGGCCGCATTGCCTGCTAGCCAACCTTCCGAGGGCCACTTGCCTGTGGTGGGCGGAGCCAGAGACAAAACTTGGTGGAGCAACAGGTGCATTCTTCACCTTTATGTAGTAGGGTAGTTTCTACCCACACGGAAACGCCCCACACTCTATCCTTCATCCAGACAAGCAAGAAGCATTATCAGAATTCAAGGACACATTTCCAGCTGGGCAAAAAACATTCGAGGAAGGTGTGAAGCAGGGCCAAAGGTCCATCTAGTGCATCAGTCTGATTGGTCAACCAGTGGCCCATCAGATGCATCCAGGAAGACACCAAGGAGGGTACAAAGCCAACAGCCCTCCCCATGTTGTTGTCCTCAGGATTTCATAATTAGAGGTAGACTGTCTCCGTGTGTGGAGGTCCCACATATATCATGCACCCATGCAGAGCTTTTTAAAAATTGCCCTCCTGGGAAATGAAACACATATGGACAGGGGGGTGGCTGCTAGGCCTGTCGCTCTCTGTTTTTGCCCTCCTACTAATAATAGCTTCGATCCAATGTATTCAGCAGTTCCCACTTTTTTCTCGAGATTGAAGCCTTCGACACCAATGTCACACCAAGCCGGACGTCACCTCCCGTCTTCTCAAAGCCGATGGACTCCAATATCCGCCCGTGGTACGTACCAGATAACGCGCTTGCTTCCCTCACATTGTCAGGAAAAGGCACGGTTGGGCTTCCGCGATGCTGCTCACCAGGGCGAATGCAGCACAGCCCCCTGGCAAGCGTCACAAGCAAAATCCTTCTTCCCAGCTTCCCAGCCTTGTCACCCTTAGGGAAGAGAGATAGGGTGGGGTGGGGGTGGGGAGGTTTGCTTGAGCTGCTGCTTTGAGGCTCAGCAGCAGGCCCACCTATCATCTACTCCACCATCCTAAGTGCCACTTCGACAGGTGGGCAGTATTGCCCACCTGTCAGCCACATGACTTGCTGCCACAGGAGGCAGGAATGGCCATCCGTTTTGCCCCGTATTAACATTTTTGTTATGGCATTCCTTGACTGAAGGCTACAAATTAAGTCTTAGTCACCAATTATATTCATTCTAGATGCTTTTGTTTCCTGATTTTCATGTGTAATTGCAGCTGATATTCTTCTGGCCTTATTTTTTTTTTCTTCTCACACCCTCTTTTTTGGCGTCCAGTGCATCTGCAAATTGCGAAGATATGGACTCCCCACAGTCCCTCCAAGATGACATGACTGAATACACCCCAAATGCAGACAGCTATTGGTGAGTGAACACACGTGATGCATTTCTGCACAGGGATTTTCTATAGATTCAGTGCTGACACGGGTTAGATTTACTGAGATCTTCCTCTCCTTCCCACCGGTGTGGTCTAAAAATCAAAGCCACCAGGCTAGATATCAATTTGGATGTGCCTTTAGGAATGATTGCCAATCAAATAAATTTTGTAGATGTTCTTAAACATTTTTAGATGCTTTTAACTGTTCTCAAGTGCTTTGTATTTATATTTATCTTACTTTTAATTGTATTGTTTTACCACTTTGGTGTTTGCTGCCCTGGGCAACTCTGGAAGGGCAAGATGGAAATAAAATCACCACCTTCATCAAAAACAAAATGTATAGCAAACAACTTAATAGAGAACAGGAACCAGATGAGGTCTGATGCAGACTTATCATTTAACCCTGGTTCACATCCTAAACCCAGGTTCTTGCTGAAGCTTGCTCAGCTAAGTCCTTAACGCTATATACATATAGCTGGACAAATAGGAAATGGTTTTAAACTTACCAAGCTACAAGCAAAGCCCTTTACCCAAACATAGCGTGTGTCTGAGTGTCTAGAGCATCTTGCACAAATTACCTTATCAGCGCTACAAGGTGGACCAGTATTATTATCTCACGTTGCAAATACAGGGCAGGCTTACCGTAAGAGAGTTTGCAGCTGAAGAGAGAGAGATTTGAACTTCCCGGCTGAGCTGCAACCATTTCTCTGCTTCCATGCCAACATTCTTCTGCTTTTAATCCAGCACTAATTCATCTCAAAGCGCTCGGCAAAACAACCGTCGGAAAAAGTTGAAGAAGTATCTGTTTCGGGCAGTGTCAGAGGGCAATATAGAAGAACTCCAGCACCTCCTTGCCGAAGTGAAGGATCGGTCGCATGCCTGCAGAAACCTGACAGTCCAAGGTATTCAGAAATTAAATTGAAATTATACCCAGCCCTTCTTCCCAAAGGAGCCCAGGGTGCCAAACATATCAATAATCAGATGCAATTAAAATGTCTAAAAACAGTTTTGAAAAACAAGCTTCTAAAAACAGTCAAAGGCTTCTAAAAACCAAGACCGACTCTCACAGCTAATAATTTATGGGTTGCTAGGAATAGTGTGTTTCGGCTATCGAATGGCTGGTGGCAGGGAAGGCCACCATCTTGAATGGCTCTAAAAGTGAATTAGACAAATTCATGGAGACGTCTGCCAATGGCTACTAGCCGCAATGGTTATGCTGTGCTTCTATGGTCAGAGGCAGTACAGTGGTACCTCGGGTTACATATGCTTCAGGTTACAGACTCCGCTAACCCAGAAATATTACCTCGGGTTAAGAACTTTGCTTCAGGATGAGAACAGAAATCGTGCAGCAGCGGTGCAGCGGCAGCAGGAGGCTCCATTAGCTAAAGTGGTGCTTCAGGTTAAGAACAGTTTCAGGTTAAGAACAGACCTCCACAACGAATTAAGTTCTTAACCCAAGGTACCACTGTAATGCTTCTGAATGCCAGTTGCTGGAAAACCACAGGAGCGGAGAGTGCCCTCATGCTCGAATCCTGCTTGTGAGTTTCCTCACAGGCATCCAGGTGGCCACAGTGAGAACAGGATGTTGGACTAGGTGGGCCATTGGCTTGATCCTGCTTTCGTTCTTCTGTTTTAGATTCTCCCTAAAAGATAAGAAGGAAGGAGACAGACACACCTCACTAGGAAGGGTGTTCCACAAATGGGGAGCCACCACCAGGAAAGCCCTGTCAAGGGTCACTGCCAACTGGGCACCCCCACCCAGTGGTGGTAGTTTAAAGGATGGTAGATTTTGCTCATACATTAGGGGAAACGTCTTAATGGCAAGAGCAGTTAATTAATAGAACCAGTTACTCAGAGAAGCAGTGCACTTTCCCTTGCTAGGGCTCTTGAAACCGAAGATGGGTAGCCATCTAGTGGAAATCCTTTGGATTTCCTGAACTGAGCAGGAAACCTACAATGGCCTCCCTCCAATGCTAAGATTTTTCGTAAGCACTTGTTTTTCATATTATTATTATTCTTATTCTTATTCTTATTCTAATTCTTCTTATTATTATTATTTTGCCAGACTATCTGATGAAAAAAATGACCTCTTCTGACACAGGCAAGACCTGCCTAATGAAAGCCTTGCTAAACATCAACGAGAACACAAAGGAAATTGTGAAAATACTTCTCTCATTTGCAGAAGAAAACCTGATCTTAGAAAGGCTCATCAATGCTGCATACACAGAAGAGGCCTACAGAGGTACAGTATTTGTGCTTTGCGTTCAAACCTGAAGAACATTGTGATGAGTATCATAGCACTTATTCCCCTATGACGTACTTGCTCCCCTCATCACACTATAACTTTGGACTACAAAATACAACGCAACTGAATGTTTGAAGATTCAGGGCGGACCGTAGAATTGGCTCCTGGAAGAGACAGTGATGGCCACCAACCTGGGTGACTTTAAAAGAGGATTAGACAAGTTCATGGAGGATAGGGCTAGCAATGGCTACTAGCCAGGATGGCTATGTCTTGCTTCCACCGTTGGAGACAGTACTGCCTCTGAATATCAGCTCTAAATCGGGACGCGGGTGGCGCTGTGGGTTAAACCACAGAGCCTAGGACTTGCCGACCAGAAAGTTGGCAGTTCGAATCCCCGCGACGGTGTGAGCTCCTGTTGCTCGGTCCCTGCTCCTGCCAACCTAGCAGTTCGAAAGCACATCAAAGTGCAAGTAGATAAATAGGTACCGCTCTGGCGGGAAGGTAAACGGCGTTTCCGTGCGCTGCTCTGGTTCGCCAGAAGTGGCTCAGTCAGGCTGGTCACATGACCCGGAAGCTGTACACTGGCTCCCTCGGCCAATAAAGTGAGATGAGCGCCGCAACCCCAGAGTCGGCCATGACTGGACCTAATGGTCAGGGGTCCCTTTACCTTTATCAGCTCTAAACATCCCCTAAGTTGGGACAGCCTAATTTCAGGCTCTCCACAGGCATCTAGTTGGACACTGTGAAAACAGGGTGCTGGGGTAGATTGGGTTTCTGATGTGTACCAGCCAACACTTCTGGATCCTTATGTTCTAATGCATACTGTTAAGTGATGGGAGAAGGGTTTATAAATACTCAAAAAGATGTTTCCAATCTGCAAAGCAAGTGCAAATGCCGTTTTAGCAGAAACAAGACTAAATATCAGTGGGTAGGATGCTAGGGTGACAAATTATGGAACTGCAGAATGAGATTCACAGAATTGTAAGTTGGAAGGGGCCCAAAGGATCGCCTAGTCCAGGGGTAGTCAACCTTTTTATACCTACCGCCCACTAATGCATCTTTCTTGGTGGTAAAATTTCCTTACCGCCCACCAGTCCTCAATGGAAGGAGGATTCAGCTTGTGCCGTAGAACCCCCTGCCGCCCACCTAGAAACCTGAAACGCTCAGCAGTGGGCGGTAAGGATCAGGTTGACAACCCCTGATGTAGTCCAAGCTCCTGCAATGCCCACAGCTACCCCTGGGTGGGCTTGAACCACCAACCTTCTGGTTCGCAACCAGGCACCCTGGCCCATTGCACTACCTGAGGTACATGTGTTTCTTTGTTCTGCAGGACAGACAGCTTTAAACATTGCCATTGAGAGACGGCAGTATGACATTACTCAGACCCTGATTGAGAAAGGAGCGGATGTGAACGCCCATGCACAAGGCGTCTTCTTCAATCCTAAACACAAGCACGAAGGTTTTTATTTTGGTAAGCAAATGCAGGAGGGCAGCTGATGCAATGATGCCATGGGAACTGGGATGGATGAATCTGTTTTTGTTTCCTCTCAATTTACCAGCTTCCCAATCTTTAGTTCATTTCTCGACATTTCTCCTAAATAATTGCAAATTTTGAAAAGTCCTCGGGAAAATTCATCCGCACCTTTAGTGCAAATTTCTCCTAAGATACACAAACTAGTATGCAGTTTTGCCTGGTATCCACATGTTTTGATGTTTGCATCAGGAGGACACCCGTGTCCTCTTCCCCACATACAGATGGAGAAATTTGCTTCAGCTTGCAGCCAAATGCATACCTAGCCCACCAGCACTGTTTGAAGCAATATGTCAGTTGAAGCACACCTGTCCTTTGAAATTTGCAGTTCTCTGAATTTTGCAATGCAGATTTCCAACCAAACAATGTATGCAAAAGCTCATATATCTTAGGGGGAAGTGTGTGTAAAAATGCAATTATTAGTAAAAACAACATAAAAACTCTGCATGAAATTGCTTGTATAAATGTGTACGTCAGGCAAAAGGCTACACACAAAAGTGTGTATATTAGGAGAAATTTGCACCGAAAGGCTGCTAAATTCTCACAGTGACTTTATAAAAAATGAATAAATCACAATCTGGTGTAGAAATGTGAAGCATTGGAAAAATGAGAAACTGAGAACTGCCCCTCTGAAACTGACAGATCTGTACATCCCTAATACCATTAAATTAAAAATATAAAGAGCAACAACTACAATGATGCATTATTTCCTCAGGAGAGACACCCCTGGCGTTAGCTGCCTGCACCAACCAGCCAGACATTGTCGAGCTATTAATGAACAACAGCAAGACGGACATCACTTCCCAAGATTCGAGGGGGAACAATATACTCCATGCCTTGGTGACAGTCGCAGAAGACTTTAAGACGCAAAATGACTTTGTGAGGAAGATGTACGATGCCATCCTCTTGAAAAGCAGAAACCGGGATTTGGAGACGATGAAGAATAAGGATGGTTTGACGCCTCTGCAGCTAGCTGCAAAAACTGGGAAGCTGGAGGTAAGCCTGACTTGGGAAGCAAAGGAGGAAGAAGAAGGAGACCCTGGCAGGTGGCATATTATGAAATGTTGGAAATATGTGGATTTTTTTGGGTAGACCAGGAAAACCTGTGGTCCTCTGGATGGTTTTGGATTCCATTAGCCCCTGCAGGCATGGCCAGTGGTCAGGAACAATGTAGTCCAGCAACATCTGGAGGTCCAGTGGTCAGGAACCTCAGGCACAGGGCCCAAATGTGGCCCACTGTCTGGCCCTCTTAACACTTTCCAGGCCACACCATTACCAGCACTGCTCCACGCCCTCCATGAATGCTTTTGCCTGACTGGAACATGTCTCTAAACTTCAATAAAGTCTCTTGCTTGCTTGCAAACAGGATAAGGAGATATGTGGTGTGTGTGTGTGTCTTGTAAGACTGGAATATAGCGCATCTATTGCTTTGCCTCTCGTTCCTGCCTTCTACTGGCATGTGGCCCTCAGAAGGTTGCCTACAACACAATGTGGCCCTCAGGCTGCTGTAGATTCTGCAGCCATTTTGGACTTCACTGGGTAGGAGCAACAGGAAGAGAGCCAAGTTTAGTTTTCATTTGGTTGCAACAACAGAGGGAGGTGGTACAGCAATATGCTAGTTATGCAATGTCTGTGGGAGCTTAGCAGCCACTGCCAGACTTAATGAATGCGGTAACAGCACAGTGTGCAAGATTAGATCTGAGCCAGATCTCATAACTTAGTCCCATCAGTTGTTCCCCAGCAAATGGTAGACTGCCTCTGAATGTGGAGGTATCACATAGCCATCTGGACTAATGGCTGATTATGATTTATTTTTTATTAGTCAGTGGGGGACTTTTAACTTGCTCACATATCTCCATTTTGGTCCATTAGATTCTGAAATACATTCTTAGCAGAGAAATCAGAGACAAGCCAAACAGAAGCCTTTCCAGGAAATTTACTGACTGGGCTTATGGACCCGTACAGTCTTCCCTGTACGACTTGACAGAACTGGACACCACCTCGGAGAACTCCTTGCTGGATATTATTGTCTACAATACAAATATTGGGGTAAGTTCATGCACCCTTAAAAAAAAAGTGTTGCTTTAGGAATCCTACATACCAACAGTGTGTTCAATTTTCCAAGCGTCAATCTATATTTAGCCCAAACGGCAGCATCTATGCAAAAGAGGATGGTAACATCAGACGTGGGGCAGGGAGGAGCTCCAAGCTTTGCAGAAAAACATTTTTTTGGGGGGTGGGAATCCTGCAAGGGAGAGAGAAACTCCAAAGTAGCCCAACAACAACTGGATGTGCCCATTTGCCATGGAATCCTGAGCATCTGCTAGGGCTGTGACTGTGGCAGGGGCAAGGATAGAAAATGGATAGTGGATGGAATGGAGTACCCCAGAATGGGGTGGCTGGCTGGCTGGATTCTTGCAAAGTGGTGTGTGTGTGTGTGTTTGGTATTACATGGAACAATACAATTAAAACAAATCTCTCTGTCTCTCTCTCACACACACATCCAAACACTTCTAACTAGAGCTCACACTTGCTTTTAATATGCCTGGAAAAGTTCTACAAAAATAAAAAAAATCAGCCTTTCCTATTCATTCACCAGCATAGGTTGTTTCTAGAACACATCAGCATTAGCCATCCTCAGAGTAGACCCATTGGAATTGATGGACATGACTAATTTAGGTCGCTTAATTTTAATGGGACTACTCTGAGTGGTCCTTAGCTGGATACAGCCCACAGCATTAACCCACCATCATATATCACATTGTTAAAATTAAGCCAGTCCTTAAGGCCTGCAGACACCTGGGTTCAAATCTTCACCCGACACACCGGTTGACCTTGGACCAGTCACAGTCTTTCAGCTTAATCTGCCTCACAAATCAGGTGTGAGCGCAAAATGATGGGGAAGCGGGAAACATGTATGGCGTCTTTGAGCTCCTAGGGAGGAAAAACAACATATAAAAGAAAGGAATAACTATAATAAAATAGGCTCCCCATTAGTTAATCAACTAAGGCATTAGCTGATTTATCTACCCATTGAACGCTTTCAGTTCTCCTGCTCCAGGCAAGGCACTGCTGGGATTAACTGCTTGTATAACCGCAGGCTTGACATCTTCCACCATCTGTTTCCAAGAGCTCATTATTTTATTCTCTATCTGGTCACGATGACCCCCCGGGGGGACTGACTCCTCTTGTCTTCTGCAGAATCGCCACGAAATGTTGGCTTTGGAACCTCTGCATTCCCTGCTGCGCATGAAGTGGAAAAGGTTTGCCAGACACGTGTTCTTCGTCTCCTGCTGTTTATACTTCATCTACAATGTGTTGCTGACGTTGATCTCCTACTACAGGCCTCAAGCAGAAATGGTAAGGTGTCCCCCCCCCCAAAAAAATGCCCCACTGTTTCTCCCATTTTGCTTTGTAAAATACGTAGCTGTTAAATATGCAGTGATGGTCACCAACTTGGATGGCTTTAAAAGAGGGTTAGATAAATTCATAGAGCAGAGAGCTATGTATCAATGGCTACTAGCCACAATGGCAACCTTCCACCTCCATTGCTAGAGGCAGTAAATGCCTCTGAATGCATCACAATTGGGGAGAGTTGCTCATGTGGGCTTTGGGGCAACTGGTTGGCCACTGTGAGAGCAGGATGCTGGACTGGATTGGGTCCTCTTTGGCCTGATGTAGCAGCCAGACCCTTCCAATGTTCTGAAAGCTTTGAGTGAAGATTTCACACCTCAGCACTATACATTTTTTATGGGCTAGGACCTGCCCTCCAATTCCTTGAAAGTTTTCTTCTTCTGCAAAAAAAATGCTTTTTTGCTTTTGTACCTCATTCACAGGGCACTTTAGCTTGTATTTATATTGTTGTGTGCAGGGATACTGTTGTTGCTATTTATGAATTGCCTTGTGCAGGTGTCCCAAGGTGATATACAAAATACAACAAAAACAGCTAAAAAACCAACAGAACATGAATTTAAAAACTAGTAGCCACCCATGGCAGAAACGTTTCCATTCAGTGTTGAGGTTGGAACAAAAATGTTCTCAGTTGTTTCTGGAAAGTGCAGGTGTGGACACCCGTCATATCTCGATGGGGATGCTGTTCCGCAGAACAGGGGCAGCCAAAAAGCTCTGCTCTGAGTGATCTGTGCAGTGGGCTTCCAAGAGCTTTGAAACTTGAAGGAGAAACTCTCCTGCTGACTGATGGTTGGATGGTACCGTGTACGCCTCCTTCCGGCAACTCCTGCAGCCAAGCTGGTGCCCAAAGTCTTGCTCCGCTTTCCTTTGGGCCACATCAGTGAGGCTGAGAGTGGGGTCTTATTCTGTGGGCAGCCCAGGACCTCCATACACACTGCCCAGGCTTGTGCCTCGGGAAGGTCGCTTTGGTGCTGCTAACACAGCAGCTTGACTTCACTCCCAGAGGTGTACTTCGTTGTCTCTTGAGACAGACAGATGCCAACAACATAAATAAAGGGGATTAGGTTGAGCTTACTTCATCATTGTAAGAGGAGTCATGTATGCTTTCCTTTCCATTAAGTGTTTCTCCAGCACTCTGAAGCCTCCCCAGATGCCCACACTTCCTGGTCTGAAAAGGCGCCATGACCACTTTCCCTATCCCAACTTCATGACATCATATGCACCACAACTTGTTGGAAATTTGAAAATTAGGATGTTAAATAATGGATATAGATTCAGTCGTGGGATCATCCTGAATTTTTCTCTCACCTCTGTCTTGTTTTCAGGCTCCACCATATCCTCTGAGTTTGACTGATGACCTCAGCTGGCTCCAGCTGACAGGACAAGTGACAGTGATGTTGGGGGCCATATTTATAGCAATTAAAGAGGTGAGATTCAATTATTGTTGTTGTTTGCTTTTTAATGTAAAATCAAAAGTACAAACAATCAATCAAAATGATGAAACATAGGAGCAGTACAGAGGTTGTATTTTCCATATATATATAAAAACAAAAGCAGCAAAACACATCATGATAACCAAATTGTGTGATTTGGGGAAAGAGTTTTGTACATTTGGATCTGACACTTCAGAAATTAAATCCAGTGTTAAAATATTCCAGGTCCTCTTTATCCTTAGAATTGCATAATTTGTGAGTTATTTTCTCTGCAATAGCCAGAGTCCACATATTCTTGTACCACAAGAGCTCTATGTCCTGTAGTGTTTTCAATTTCTGGGCCAAATAAGTTGTTATGAAACTTTCAATGCTCTCTCATTCAGTCCAACCCCAGACATTTTGCTGCCTGATGCAGAGCTCAAAGGGCACACTTCTTCCTTTAGGACCAACACTTTAAAAAGTCTTGCTGTCCCATTCAGGCTGTGATCCTTAGCTGCCTGCCCAGAAGTACACCCTGCTGAACTTAATGAGATTTACTTCTGAATATATATGTACAGGGCTGTGCTAATTCTTGCCTTCATCTGTTAGGTTGTAGTGCAACTGGGGCCGGCCCTACCGTTGTCTTTGTAAACTGCTGTGTGTTTGTGTCAGTTTTATAGATACATCCTAAAAGTAAAATGAATGGCTTTGGGAGGAGAGACCTGTGGCCCTCTAGATGTTGCTAGGCTACAACTCTCATTGTTCCTGGCTGCTCCTTATGCCTGTAACTGATGCATTGGTCCATCCCTAGTCGCTGCTTTGTGTGTTTGTGTGTTTTGTTAATCTACTCCTGGCAATTTCTACCTGCAGAGCGTAGCTATCTTCCTGCTCAGGCCTTCAGATCTCCAATCAATCCTATCTGACGCTTGGTTCCATTTCGCATTGTAAGTCATGCATAAGAATGCAAACGATTACAGCTCTGAAATAACATCCAGTCTTTCTCCGCTAAGTGGCTCATGGGCAATGCCTCTCTTTAACTCTGCCCTTAGCTCTTTTCTAATCTCTCTGCCAGCTCTTGATGTGATTTAGACATATAAATGTATATGCCATTTAAGGTCAAATGTGTTCCTTTTTTTTTTTAAAGATATTTATTAAAGTTTTACAAAAAGAAGAAAATTACAGAATAAAAAAAGAAAACAAAAAGAAAGAAGAAAAAATACAAAGAGTACAAAAATACATAAAAAAGATACAAAATACAAAATAAATAAATAAATAAATAGTTAAAAACAAATCAATCTTTTCATATCTTAAATTTCGTTTACTTATTTCCCCGACCTCCTCACACCTCCCTTTTTTGTATTCCCGTTCACATGGTTAATTCAGCAAATCCTTACCCTCTTTCTTTTATCTTAACTCTATATTTCAACATATTATAACTTTATATTTTCATCCGTTATCAATCCATTTTTACATATTCTTATTAACCTTGTTGCTAAGGCCACTTGGTTTCAATCCAACATCATTTTAACATTCATTAATTTTACAATGTTTCTGCAAATAGTCTTTGAATTTCTTCCAATCTTCTTCCACCAACTCTTCTCCCTGGTCTTGGATTCTGCCAGTCATTTCCGCCAGTTCCATATAGTCTATCACTTTCATCTGCCATTCTTCCAGAGTGGGTAAATCTTGTGTCTTCCAATACCTTGCGATGAGTATTCTTGCTGCTGCTGTAGCGTACATAAAGAAAGTTCTATCCTTCTTTGGCACCAATTGGCCGACCATGCCCAGGAGAAAGGCCTCTGGTTTCTTCAAGAAGGTATATTTAAATACCTTTTTCATTTCATTATAGATCATCTCCCAGAAAGCCTTTATCCTTGGGCACGTCCACCAAAGGTGAAAGAATGTACCTTCACTTTCTTTACATTTCCAACATTTATTATCGGGCAAATGATAGATTTTTGCAAGCTTGACTGGTGTCATGTACCACCTGTATATCATTTTCATAATATTCTCTCTTAAGGCATTACATGCCGTAAATTTCATACCTGTGGTCCACAACTGTTCCCAGTCAGCAAACATAATGTTATGTCCAACATCTTGTGCCCATTTAATCATAGCAGATTTAACCGTTTCGTCCTGAGTATTCCATTTCAGCAGCAAGTTATACATTCTTGAAAGTATCTTAGTTTTGGGATCTAACAGTTCTGTTTCCAATTTTGATTTTTCCACCTGGAAGCCAATTTTTTTGTCCAGATTGTAAGCCTCCCTTATTTGATAATAGTGAAGCCAGTCTTGCACTTTATCTTTTAATTTCTCAAAACTCTGCAATTTCAATTTGTCTCCTTCTTGTTCCAAAATTTCCCAATATTTCGGCCATTTGGCCTCCATATTGAGCTTTTTCTGAGCCTTCACTTCCATCGGTGACAACCACCTTGGGGTTTTATTTTCAAGTAAGTCCTTATATCTTATCCAGACATTAAACAATGCTTTCCTGACAATATGGTTTTTGAATGCTTTGTGAGCTTTAACCTTGTCGTACCACAAATATGCATGCCACCCAAAAACGTTGTTAAAACCTTCTAAATCCAAAATGTCTGTGTTCTCAAGAAGCAGCCATTCTTTCAACCAGCAGAATGCTGCTGATTCATAATAGAGTTTAAGGTCTGGCAGGGCAAATCCACCTCTTTCCTTTACATCAGTTAATATTTTAAATTTTATTCTGGGCTTCTTGCCCTGCCAGACAAATCTAGAAATATCTCTCTGCCACTTCTTGAAACAGTCCATTTTGTCCAAAATCTGCAATGATTGAAACAAAAATAACATTCTTGGCAATACATTCATCTTTATAACTGCAATTCGACCTAACAAGGAAAGCTTCAAATTTGACCATATTTCTAGATCCTTTTTCACTTCTGACCAACATTTCTCATAATTGTCTTTAAATAAGTTTAAGTTCTTAGCAGTCATATTAACCCCCAGGTATTTTACTTTCTTAACCAATGATAAACCTGTCTCCTTCTGAAACCTCTCTTTCTCAATCGGTGTTAAGTTTTTCTCAAGAACTTTAGTTTTTAACTTGTTCAACTTAAATCCTGCCACATGACCAAATTCTTGAATCAGTTCTAATACTCTTTTAGTACTAGATTCTGGCTCCTGTAACATCAGTACTAAGTCATCTGCAAAAGCTTTCAATTTGTACTGTTTGGCTCCGACCTGTATACCTTTAATAAGGTCAAATGTGTTCCTGGTGCCAGGGTGGCTTTTAAGATGCTTAATACTAGCATCTTAAAAGGCTGTGCTGTAATTATGAATGGGAGAGAAATTTGATTGTTTGCCTTGAAAGGCCATCCTACCTAATTCACGCTTTCTGACAAAAATATGCAAACTGATTTCCCAGTGCAGTTCTTCATCAAAGGATTGTGTGCAAAAATGCAAATACTAGGAAGAAACAGGCAGAAAAAAGCATGCGTTGGAGAAAATAACTTACAAATACTCATTATATGGGGGGAATTGCATGCAAAAATGTGTCTATTTCAGGAAATATGCCCTAAAATGCAGATGGATTTCCATGTGGGCTTTACAAAATAATAATCACGATGTAGAAATGCAGAGAATTCATTTTAGAATGGAAAATTAGAAACTGAAATTGACAAATGCCCCCCATCCTTAGTAGTTGTAACATACCCACGTCAAGAAAGTCTCTACCTGCTTCTTAATTGTCCAGTTTTCCTCACAGATGCAACTTTTTCCCTGTTGTGTCTTGACAGTTTTATACAAGCAGTCTTGGTTGTCTTCTCTGTCTGCTTGTACTTCTTCTCCTACAAAGAACACCTTGCGTGCCTCGTCTTAGCCATGTCCTTAGGGTGGGCCAACATGCTGTATTTCACCCGGGGTCTGCAGTCCATGGGAATCTATAGTGTGATGATCCAGCAGGCAAGTATGCCCTTCCAAGTTCCATTCGATATTTGATTGTGGCTGTCTGTCCACCATCTCCAGCACCCTGGTCTCAAAAGTGCTTGTCCTTCAGAAGGGCAGCTCCATTGCTGCACGAGCTGCTGCATGTCCTTACTGTTACTTTTTGTAATAAGGAACTTGGCTATAACCTTGGCTCTTCTAATGCCCATTTTTCCTTCTTTTGAAACAAAGCGGCCTGTCTTTGAGGGAAGTGCAAGAGCAGCTCCTGCTCTGCATGCAGGAGTTCAATCCCTGGCATCTCCAGGCAGGATGGGGAAAGATTCCCTGCCTGAAACCATGGAGAGCCACATTTGATAACACAGAGATAGATAGATGATGGCTATGCTCTGCCTCTATTGGGCTTGCTGAACAGAAAGTCGGCGGTTTGAATCCGTGCCATGGGGTGAGCTCCCGTTGCTCTGTCCCAGCTCCTACCAACCTAGCAGTTCAAAAGCATACTAACACGAGCAGATAAATAGGTACCACTGTGGTGGGAAGGTAAACGGCGTTTCTGTGTGCTCTGGCAGTCATCACGGTGTCCCGTTGTGCCAGAAGCAGTTTAGTCATGCTGGCCACAGGACCTGGAAAGCTGTCTGCGGACAAATACTGGCCTCCTTGGCCTGAAGCGAAATGAGCACCACACACCATAGTTGCCTTTGATTGGACTTAACCGTCCAGGGGTCCTTTTCCTTTACCTGCTATTGGAAGGAGGGAAGAGAGCACTTGTGCCCAGGTCCTGCTTGCTGGTTTCCCACAGGCATTCTCTGGGTGGCCACTGTGAGAACAGGATGCTGGACTAGTTGGGCCATGGGCCTGATTCAGCAGGCTCTTCTTACATTCTTATGGAGCAATGGTCTGATTCAGCATAAGGATCCCTGAAGCACATCTTAATGCAGACAAATTGAGAGAGCCCGTTTTGTCTTCACAATGTATCAGCATCCAGTAAAAGTGCTTTTGGGGTCAGCTTTCCAAATGCATATAGACTGAATACACTGATGCTGATAACTTGAACTACTGAAAGAGGTAGAGCGGTAAAATGGAGAGTTTTGAGGTTCTAATTAACATGCCATTGTGTTTTCCTTTTCCTTTTACAGGTCATATTGCATGACGTGATAAAGTTTCTAGTGGTGTACATTGTATTTCTGCTCGGATTTGGTGTAGGTAAGCAGAATTTGATGGTTATTATAGGAAGGTGGCGGTATCTTAAAAACATTTTGCATAGCTGGAATGCTGAGCTATCTAATCTTTGCTGGACTAAGCCTGCAGAACTCATGGCCCACCTAGGTAAACATAGCCCTGCTCTGCCCGACAAAGCATTCAGTGAAATGTGTAAGCTTGCATCCTCTTACACCAATCCAAATTGTACCAATATATGATTTGGATCTTCCACATGGCAGTTCATGCGGCCAAGTTTTGTGTCGTTTCCACAGAAAATCATCCTAGCACTCTGCCCCATATTATTTCTCCATTGAATCCAGATGTACCAATTCTGCAGAAAATGCAGCAAGTAAAAAAACCCAAAAAGCCACCCTGTGGAAATGGTAGATCCAAATTAAATGGGGTGGGTTTATGGGATGGGATTTTAATGGGGACAACATTGTGTGGATGGTGAACAAAACTTCTGTGGATGAGCAGCATCATGTCTCCAATAGACTGCAATGTGGAAGCTTCCCCCCCAACGTTTTCTTCTGAATATGGGGTAAGATAAATGCAAGGATTGTGGAGTCTTTGGGGAGCTTGTCAACCATTCTTGACCCTTGTAAGAACTCCTTGTAAACTTCCAGAAAAGCGCACAGGAACACAGAAGACATTCTACAAATATACAATATTAAAGGTGCCCTTCTCTCTTTCTCTCTTAAACACAGCCCTTGCTGCCTTGATAGATGATTGTCCTGAAAACAGTAAGTGCAGTAACTTCAGCACTTTAGGGAATGTCGAGATCGAACTCTTCAAACTCACCTTAGGCCTCGGTGACCTGGAGATCCACAAGGATGCAAAATACCCCATTCTGTTTCTGCTGCTCCGCATCTCCTTCGTCATCTTGACCTTTGTTCTCCTCCTTAACATGTTGATCGCATTGATGGGGGAGACAGTGGAAGATATATCCAAGGAGAGTGAACATATCTGGAGGCTTCAGGTTGGTTTTCCCATTACCACTGCAGCGGGGGGGGGGGCATATCCTTCCAGCCAAAATCTAAACCATGCCTGTAAACAGAATGTCAGCTGACAGCGCCAATCAGCTGATCAGCACAGCTAGTTAGTCCCCTCGCCTTAGCATGGGTGATCTCAGTGGGGCTCATTGTCAGTCCTCGACTAGCTAATCAGTGGGTTCTGTTCGCAAAGGAACAATCAAGTGTTCACTTCAAGCTCCAAATCCTTTTTGCAGTCATGTATGATATCTGGTGTGGGGAATGCAGACGTTGTTTGGAGAAAACAGGCCAAAACAGGCCCATGCTGGGCCTAATGCGGGTTCCCATACCTGCTGTAGACCAAGAGAGAGCACACCTTATGTTTGTGGGATCTCTTTTTCTTTATTCTTTTTGACTAGAAGTATGAAATCCACCCACCAATAAGCATTCTTAAAATTTTTTGTTTGTTTGTTTGTTTGTGTGTTGTTTTTTTACATTATCTGGTAACATTTTTCTTGTTACCACCAGAGGGCAAGAACTATTGTGGAAACAGAAAAGATCCTGCCAAAATTCCTGAGGAGAAAATTCCAGCTTGGAGAATGGTGCAAAGTGGCAGAGAATGATACCAGGTTATGTTTAAGGTAAATCAGATGTTCAGAAATGGATGAAGTTGCTCTGTTTTGATAACTGTGTCCTATTAGAGAGAGAAATTAACAAGCTCTACATAGCATGTTTAAGGGATCTCCTTAAACAGTTTCCAAGCTGCTCTTTTAACTGTGCTGCCACTGCATCAAGGCTTCTAGTCGTGGTGGCTATGTTCTACCTCCACTGATATCCCATAGGGAAAAATCAAATACGTCCATCTCTACAAACTGAATTCCAATCTTGTATAAAAAGTGAAACTATGCTCTGAACCAGTGGTGGCCAATCTGTGGCACTTCAGATGTTGTTGGACTCCAACTCCCAGCAGTCAGCATCACCAATGGTTAGGGATGATGGAAGTTGTAGTCTAGCAGCATATGGAGGGCCACAGGTTAGCTGCCCCTGCTCAAAACATGACATTACTTTTTCATATACTGATTAAGTGTGCATCGATTAAATGAATACTGAGCCCTGATTAAAAATCTGAAAACATGAAGTGTTTCTGTCATGGTGTAAAAGATGAATCATTATAATGTGTGGATTCTCTAACTAGGATTAATGAAGTCAAATGGACTGAATGGAAAACACATGTTGCATTCATCAATGAAGACCCAGGTCCAACAGGTAAGATTCATTTATAACTTTTGGAGTATTTTTTTTTTTAAAGCTTTGTGGCTATTTTGTCCTGTGTGTCCACACACACACTAATCTAGGGGAAGGAACCTCAGGACCAGGGACTGACTGAAATGTGGCCCTCTAAATCTCTCTATCTGGCCCTTGGGTCTCTCCTCAGCCCACACTCCTCACTGAGTCCTGTGTTCTTGATGTGTGATAATGCCTTACTTGCCTGCATGGGGGATGGAGAGATGTATGGGCTTACGTATTAAACCCCTGACATTTGCACAACTGGAGTGTAGCCTCCCATCCAAGGAAAAGAGTCACATTTGTTGATCCACCTAGTTTTTCCTCTGGCTCCACTCACCACTGGCATGCAGTTAATTTCACCGCACACAGGTGGTGTAGTGACAATAAAGGTTTATTATTTATTATTATTAGTTCTCAGAAGACTGCCTATGAAGGATTGTGAGTCTTGGTATGAAGAAAGTTGCCCACCCTTTGGTATAGACAAGTAGTGGTTCACTAGGTGGGGTGGGGCTGCTGTTGCTTACTAGGAGAGGCCAGGTGGTCGGCTCCAGTCCAGTTACAAGGCCTTTAACAAATTGGGTCCACGATACCTTAAAGGCCACCCAATCACATATATATGTGTCTTGATCACTGAGGTCTTCAGGGGGTGGGGAGTCACTGTTAGTTGTCCCCCAGGGCTCGGATGCACAGATTGTATCCACCAGGAGCCATGGTTTCAGATTGTGGGCCAATTTTACAGAACTTCCTTCCAGCTGAGGTCAGACAGGCCCATTCACTGTTAAACACCCAGGGCCAACTGAAGATTTTTTCATTCTGGTAGGCATGTTCATTGATTTTATAGTTTTAACTGAGTTAATATTCCTTGTGCTGTACTTTTGCAAACTGCTTAGAGACTATTGTAGTTAAGTGGTATATAAATTGTTTAAATAAGTAATAAATAGTGCAAATGCTCTGGTGCAGCAAATCCAGTGCTCCTAACTAGTATGTTTGCATGACATCAGCCTCCTTGTGCATCCCCTGTTGGTAAGCAACAGCAACCTATCAGACAGGAAGCTAGCACAGAAGCTCCACCCTACCCAGTGCACTGCTTCTGGTGTAGACAATGCCAACTAAGATGTGTCAATGATCTCTGACTAAGAATAAAGCAGCTTCCCAAGCCCACTGTGCACACAGTAGATGGATCACAGCCTCAGTGAATAAGTGGGGAATGTGCTGCTGTACTTACATACACAATTTCAAATGGTTTTTAAATGAATGTACTGGTGAGGTGGGGAAACAATTTTGACTATTTTTCTTTAGATTACAGCAGAATGCATGACGCATCAAGGAGTAATAGCAAGACCACTCTGAATACATATGAAGAAATTTATGATTTGCCAGAAACATCTGTTTAATGAAAGAACACAAGAAGAGCCTACTGCATCAGGCCAATGGCCCATCCCAAGTCCAGCATCCTGTTCTCAGAGTTGCCAATCAGATGCCCCAATAGGAACCCCATAGAGCTGCACATTGGACTAGATAAGACTATCTAGACTCCTAGCATAATCACAGGGGTGTGGGCAGGAAAGACATCTGCTGTTATTGCTGCTATTCCTCACACAGCCCAGCTTTCACTTTCAGAGGCTGGCTGAACTGGTTTCTTGTGGAAATGATAGGCAGAAAAGCAAAGTCATGGAAGGGGAAATATGGGCAACGACATGGAAAAGAAAGAGCAACTGGTCCAAACGGTACAGTGAAATAAGATTTTGAGATAGCCCACTTGTGTGAAGGTCCATCTGCGTAAGTTCAAGGAATGATTATTCAGTTGGGCCTCTGCACTTCAAATGGTAATATATTCCATGGACTGAAGGCATTTAAATATTTGGTTAGGATGCCACAAATGTTGCTTCTGTGCTTTGACCAACTGCATAGCTGGAAACAGAGTGCCTTTTCACAACTGCTGGCCCTCCATCTCCAAAACCAACAACTAACTTTTCACAACTCTGCTTTGAAAGTGTGCCAAATGAAACCTCAGGTCTATAAATATTTTAAAGATAGCTCTTTGTCAAAAGGTTCTCTTAAAGCTTGGCAATATGTGATACAGAATCTCTCTTTTGCCTTTTTGAAGGGTGCTGTTTGTTTGTTTGTTTTACTTCCTATGAAACCTTGAGACTGTTGGTTGTACTATGGGCAGGAGTGGGCAAACTTATGGGATCTACTTCTATTTTTACTAGAATCCCTTGGGATCTATTGTCTGTTTTTTATAAGATCCTTGAGATCCACCAACTAGAGCCAGGTGCAAAAGACATATGCTTAAAAGAATACTGAAGCTAGAAGTTTTTTTAGGTCAACAGAATGGAACAAAGTTATGCATGAAAACCCACTCTTGGTTACCTCTATGCTCTCTTCATTTCAGCAGTATAAATTAAGGGCGGTGCAGGGAGTCATTTTGTTGCTGCTATTGTTGCTGGGAGCTGGAAATCCTTGTCAATCTACTGCAAATGGCCCTGAGATGTACTAGTAGATCGCTATCTACCTTCTTCCATCCACCTCTCTACTAGGAAACAATGAAGAAATTATGACACACAAAATGCATTTCAGATTTGAAGTGAAACCACAGTATGAAATCTTCAGCACTAACCATTCTGAGAGTGGTTATTCTCTCAGACCCTTCCTGTGCTCACCTGGGTACCTGCTTGCCCGGGTGCCAGAAGACAGTACTGCAGAGGGAATGGATGGGAGGAGCCACCTCACCTCCTGACTTTAATAGGAGATTCAAAAAGGTGGCCAATCTTATCCTGCGAAAGGAAGATGAGCACATATCCAAAGGGAATATTTTATATGTGTTTGTGATGTATATGTACAGTATTTATATCTAGTCATTCCTGCAGAATGTGCCTTAATCCTCATGGATAATTACTGAAGAGTGTTCTTGTTTTTATGTTGTGAAATTATGAATGATGGTTTGTATGCTAACTAGATGTGTATGCACACATACACAGAGACACTGGTGCAGCAATAGCCCAGCATATTTTTCCGAAGACTATTCTAAAGGCGTGTCTTTATGGATGTTGTACCCTTTTGCTTCCCAATCAGCACTTTAGAGCCAAATGGCCATTTGAGATAAGTCTTCCAAAGAACAAAAAAAGAGGGAAAAGATAGAAACTATAATATGGTACCATTGTTATGCTGAATGTTATGACCTTTATTTAAATATTTGTTGTTATTCAATGTTTTTCAGAAAAAGATATTTATTGTGAATAAGAGAAATAAAAAGGATACTTTTATAAACATTTGATTCTCATGTTTTGTTTAGTTGTTCCACAAATCACATTAGCACCAATAAATAGCAATCAAAGAACAATGGGAGCACATTATATAGAGCTTATAACCCACCTATTCTTAGCAGCCAGAAGCCTCATAGCTAGACAGTGGAGAGAACTGTCAGGAGTAAACATGGACCAATACACTGAAACTGACACTGGAACAAATAGAAGAGGGTGCCTTCACCCCAGTATGGCTCCCCTTTATCACATACACAGCCCAACAAGGCAGCAACAAGAATCCACTGACAGCATACAAATCAGTCTGGCGTACCTGACCCAACAAGCCCTCCCCTCCCAAATGCAAATAAATAGCATGTGTGTGTGTATGTATATATATATATATATATATATATATATATATATATATATGCGCTAAGCACAGAAGGTACCATGGAACCAGTTCATTGGGCCCTTGGGCCCCCATTTTTATTTCTCACAATGCTCCAAACTGTCCACTGCTAATTCTGCTGCTTGATGTTACCAGCACTGCCAGGTAAGCCTGCCATGGGTCCATTAAGATAGAAGGGGGCGTGTTCAGGCCTGAAACCATCCCTGCATAGATAGACCCCTGTTCCATTTTATTAACCCCAAACTTTATAAAACAATTTTTAAAAAACAGAATGTTGGACTTACCGGTATAAGTACCTTTTCTGCAATGGACAGAGGGGATAGTTGGTTGAGTTGTCCCTCAAGAGCACAAGTATCCCCTCCTCCACAGGAGAAAAATATTGCAATAATTTATTTATATATCCCCAGGGCTACCACTCTGATAAAAATCTAAACACACACATATATGCGGGGGAGATCATCCTAATGACCCAAATGTTTTGGCTCATAAGTCCACTTTCAGTCTCACTGGAAACCTTTCCCCAACTCCAGTTCCAGATTAACCTCCCTAAATAATATTCAGATGTGACTCTATTAAGAATGCTACTCTGAAGCCGCCAAGCCCATTTCTTCGTGCTTCTCTGCTGTTTAATGTTAATGTAGTATCCAGTGTCTCTCTGATAAGGTACATTTTGCTACTAACCATGGCAGGCAGGATTTCAAGAGGTGAATCTTGTAGGTTAAACCAGCCTCATATAACTAGTATGCAAGCTTAGCCTAAGCCACTTCCCCTCAGCTTAGAAAACCAAGCCTTTTGTTCTATTTAGTCTGCATGTGAATTTGGTGTGCGACGAGCTCTGAGCTGCTCCTTCCAGCCACATGGCTTTAACCAGCCTATTTTGTTTCAGACAAGAATGAAGTCTGAAACTAATGTTATCCTACACCAATAGTTTAGGAACTTTTACCATTTTGTAACCAAGCAATGTTTTACTGCCTGTGCAACTTTTTCTGGCTGCTGTATGGAAAAGTACATGAATCTGGCATTTGAAGAGTTTTGTAAGTAATTCATTTTATAGCTTACTAAACATGTGGTCTACCTGTGTGCTGGAGAAGTGGAATACTTTGGAAAGAACCATTAAAAGTGGTATTCACTAGAAACGGCATGTTTTAAAGGTTTTACAGCCTTTATCTCTACACTTTGCTTTGTTGCATGTTTTGCTATGTTAAATCTCTGCTGGGGTTCTCTCACCAAAGGGTGCTTGCCCCCAAACTGTGGTATTGGCTTCCAGGATTTCCAACAAAACTTCTCCCATAATAGCAGCACTTCCAGAACTTGAGATGCCCTTACTGGTGTAAGATACAATATAATATTTACAGGTTTAATACGTCCATTGCCTCTTCTACTTCCTCAGTAATGGCCATGAAATATCTCCATGTTCAGCTTCTTGGGGCATAACACATTAAATACAAAACATATATTTCTGTTATTAAAAAGTGCTATTAATTTAAAAAAATATTTAGCATTTAGTATTTATAAAAAAAATACTAAAATACATTCATACTAACAATGCTTCTGAATGTTGATTGATCATATTGCCTTCAAAGTGCTTATTCCTTAAAAAAATATTCCTTACCATTAAATATTAATGTCTCTGTCTGAGTTACAGCCTATGAGCTCTGGCCATCTTGAGTTAGAAAGATCAAATGCATCTGTAATTGGGTTTCATCCTAAGTTTTGAAAAAGTTAAATGAAAAATTATTCCAGTTCTAAGAGACACATGCTCTGATCCCTTCTGCACTCAATTTTTCTATTACAGTTTTTACAAAAGCTTGTTGCTTTTCATAATAAGCAGCTTCATTCACAAAGGCTGGATATACTATCACGTCTCCTTCGTATGGGATTGTCTTTCCTTCAAGAGTTAAAAACATAGGGTCACCAGGGTTGAGAGGCTGCCAGTCTTGATCCTTGTGGGACAGGGGGGAAACAAGAAGATAAAAACACAGTATTTTTAATTACTGCCTATCTTGTTAGCCTTCATTTATACTGGGGTTAGAAACCTCTTGCCCATAGGCCGATATTGGCCTGCCAAGGGGTATTTCCTGTTTGGCCACTTCCCCAAACCATGCTCACCTGTTCATCAGCTGATGTCACCCAGCTTAATTCTATGTTGGCTACACCTTGCCAGTGAACTGGCATGCTCATCTAATCTCTTCCTCATGAGCAGGATTGAAATCTCCATTCATCAGCTGATGAGCAGGGGGTTAAATTCTGCTTGGTTCTGCTTTGTCAGTGTGGGGACTGCACTGGTGAAGTGGACTGCTCTTCCTACCCACAGGTCAACTGTGAGTGATGTCATCATGATGTCAGATAGTCATCTGACAGGTGGGTGACCCTGGCAATCTGTCAAAGTTCAGATAAAGATCTGACCTGCCAGGCCAAAAGTGTTCCCCCACCCCTGATATATATTCACATCTAGCAGGCAACCATAAACTATAGTTAACAGTGGAAAACTAATGGATAAGGGAATTTGCGGGGGGGGGGGGAGGGGAAAAGCCTGCAAGGCACTTGCTGTCTTTCAATGAGGATTCTATCCAGAGCAGGCCCTAGCAAGGCCCATGGGCTCTCATGCTTGTTTCCAGTGAGCAAGATTTCTGCATGAAATGAATGTGCGACTCAAGAATCAGCCATATGGGAGCTGATTCAAGACAGTCACACACTCATTCCATATGGAAGTGAATCATGGTCCTTTAGTAACTTTCCTGTTAACAAAGGGGAATTTGTACACCAGATTCTGACATTGCTGTTGTTTAAGGGCAGAGCAGCGTACTATATATCTGAAGAGAAATGGCATGTGTTTACCTGCAGGTTAGGGTGAATGACAGCCATGATCGCATTATTTTTCTTTCTTGGATAATCTACTTTCTCCATTATTTTGTAAACTTCAATTGTACACCGAGGGAATTCTTTTCCTAGGGAGAAAAAAAGAGCAACGTCTCCAAGTATTATGTCAAACAGCTCTTAGTATTTTTTTTTAAAGAAACTGAATCTAATGAATCTTTTTATTGACAATGTTTGAAGTCATTAAGATGGTAGCTATCTGTATCTTGTTAATATCATAATTAGATCTGGTCACAGGAAAATGTTTTTCTATAGATCGTCTCACTTCAGAAGATTGGGTTACTGAAAGATGACCCAGTTATGCAGCGATGCATGAAAGTCGGATCTAAATTTTATCTGAACAGCGAAAATCAGGGACCTTAATCACAATATGCAATGCATAAAATATATTCTGCAGATGATAGAATTTAGTAAAATGCTTCCTTTTGTCAGCATCTTACGAAGTTTAGTAATTATATTTCTCAGGTGCCATCAGATCATACCTTCAGAGATAACAATAGTAGCTATTGTCAGTTGCTATTATTGTATCTGTGAAGGAATTTTTCAAATGAAATATTATTTTGTACTGTATAGTATTGTGGCATTGATGCTGTGTAGGTACACAATAAAAGCCTGCTTAAAACTGTGGATATATTTATTTAGGCCCAGGTATATGGGAAAGGATGTGTGGGATTTAGTCTTCAGTACAGCTTTACGATTTAAGATTTAGTCTTCAGCACAGCTTTATGATTTAAGATTTAGTCTTCAGCACAGCTTTAAGGGACTCGGGTGGTGCTGTGGGTTAAACCACAGAGCCTAGGACTTGCCAATCAGAAGGTCGGCGGTTCAAATCCCTGCGACGGGGTGAGCTCCCACGGCTCGGTCCCTGCTCCTGCTAACCTACCCGTTTGAAAGCACGTCAAAGTGCAATGTAGATAAATAGGTACCGCTCTGGCGGGAAGGTAAATGGCGTTTCCGTGCGCTGCTCTGGTTCGCCAGAAGTGGCTTAGTCATGATGACAACATGACCCGGAAGCTGTACGCCAGCTCCCTCAGCCAGTAAAGTGAGATGAGTGCCGCAACCCCAGAGTCGGTCACGACTGGACCTAATGGTCAGGGGTTCCTTTACCTTTACCTTACAGCTTTAAGAAGATTCTCTTGTTAAGTCATCACTGTGAATTCAGGTGGTCAGGGTTAAAAGACTTGGAGCCAAATAAAGTGTCACTGAGAACCATTTCACCAAGATTGCAGAACTACAGTGCATATTTTTACAAAACAGCGAGGGTCAACCCCCACATCACCAAATAGCCCAATTCAGGTTAGTCACATAATGTTGAGTATTACCGTATTTTCCCCTCTATAACACGCAGATTTTTTCTCCTAAAAAGTAAGGGGAAATGTCTGTGCGTGTTATTGAGCGAATGTGTGGTCCCTGGAGCTGAGTGTCCCAAGTACAGGGCAAAAATCAGGCAAAAATCATATCGCGCCTTCACGGAGGAGAGGAGGCTGCTGCTTTCCTGCATTCTGCCTCAGGGTCTTACTGCCCACCCGCTTCTGTTTCGTTACTGTGTTTGCTCAAACGGAACAAAGAGCAGGCAAATCCCCTCCAGGCAAGCAGAGGGGAAAGCACAGCGTCCTTCCCTCTAATTCCTCTCCGTGCTCCGGTGCTGCTGCTGCTGCGTCTAGGGACTCGCAGGCAGCAGAAAACATGCAGGAGAGAGAGAGAGAGAGAGAGAGAGAGAGAGAGAGGGCTGGCTTGGGGGGGGGACTTTTGCCTTCCTTCCCCCCCCCCTTTAAACCCCTCTCTTGCATTCTTAGCCAGCTGCTTCTCCGCACACCCCTCTCGTGCTCCTTGTTCCTTCTATGTTTTTCCTTCCCTCCCCACTTAAAACGTGGTTACAAAGCACGGATCCACATGGATCCTCAGGATCTTTGCATTGGGTCACCCCAAATTCACCATCAGATCACATAGCAATGATCTGATGCAAAAACAGGGCTGCAATGGTGCAAAAACGTGGTTACAAAGCACGGGTCCACATGGATCCTCGGGATCTTTGCATTGGGTCACCCCAGATTCACCATCAGATCACATAGCATGTCCATGGCTACAGCCTGCACCAAAAAAATCATGCACCCACTGTTGCCTGGGGCTGCAATGGTGCAAAAACGTGGTTACAAAGCACAGATCAACATGGATTCTCGGGATTTTTGCATTGGGCTACCCCAAACTCACCGTCAAATCACATGTCTGTGGCCACAGCATGAAGCACAAAAATGATACATCCACTGTTTCATTCAGATTTTTTTTTCTTGTTTTCCTCCTATAAAAACTATGTGCGTGTTATGGTCAGGTGCGTGTTATCGAGCGAAAAATACGGTACTTGGAAAAGAAAAAAGGGAGTGGGATGGAGTGGAATATGCTGGAAGAAGGCATGGCTGGAATCCTGAACAGAAGCGCTCCTGTTAGGAGGGACGCTGCAAAAATCTGTTGCAGGTCCTTCTTGTGATTGCTATTTCCCACCAGCACATTAGCAAACTACTTGATGCTTGCTTAATACTGACAACTGCTATACCTGCATTGAACATTTGCACAAAGTCAAGGCCATGCTTGATGATCCTCCGCATTTTGTCCAAAATGTCAGCCCTGAGAACTCCTTGGGGCTGAGGACCCACTTCAATGCCTGCATAAGAAATAAAGGATATATCAGCTTCCCCTTCCTCTTTAGCACTATCTGACTGGCATTATACCCTTTTCCCCCACATTTTTTGTTTCAATTACTGTATACATTCCCAGTTATTTAAAATTTTCCTTCATGCATTGCACACATTTTTTGTTTGCTCAAATGGGGAAAGCAGTTGCACAGTTTAGGGACCCAGGTGCTTGCCAAGCGTACCTCCATGCAGAGTCTGTTCCCCAGGAGAGAAGCAACCACGGCTGTGACTGCTGTTACCACACTGGGAGTGGTGGACAGAGGTCAGCATCCAAATTCTATCCTCCAGGCAGAACATACCCAGTTCTTTCCACCCTACTTCACAGGGCTTATTTTGCATACCCCTGACCATATCCATTGCCCTCCTCTAAACTTATCCCAATATTGTCTTATATCTTTCTTGAAGTGTGGCACTAAGAATTTGGTCACCTCTGCACCCTACACTTGAAGCACTCTTATACCACTTTGAGAGCCATGCAGGGTCTTGGGAACTGTGGTTTGCTCAGGGTGTTGAGAAGTGTGAAGCTACATGAAATCAGTATGCTTAGAAATCTACGGCTCGAAGGAATTATTTTAGGTAAGCCACAAGTTTTAAAGTGCTACAAGAGTACTTTAATGCAGGGTGTGGATGTGGATACTTTGAGTTTGGCCCTCAGATGTGGTTGCCAAAAGCAGATGGGTGTTGTTGAAAATAACTAACTTGTATGACTCAATGAATCATAACTTAGGTACCAGCCTATCTGGGAACACAACTGCATATATTTCATCTCTGAGGACTGGGTAAAGCTTATAATGTTCATATTTACCTACAGGATGTTTTGCTATAGACCGGGTCGTTGCATATTTCAGGTTGGGATGCTCAATGAGGAAAACAGGGCAACCTTCTGGAGCCAAAGCATCCTGTGGAAAATATTTGTTTAAATATTGTACTTGTCCAAACATTAATGCTGAGTTAACAGAAGACCACTGGTGCAAAAGTTGGCTTATGCATTGTCTTCGACTGTTGTCTCATATTGAGCTGTCTTAAAATAAGTAGGACATCTTTCGAAAAAGTACAAAGCAGTGTTTGTTGGTGCTCTTTCTCTTAGATCACACAAAGTATGCTTCACTGAATTCTGTTTTGTGCTAATATAAGTGAACATGATTCCAGCATTAAATTATCAATGAGAGAATGAGAGAAAATTAATGTAGCAGTGCTCAAGAGGACCAAGCATTAAGCTGCCTTTAGGGCAGTTTCCCATCCCACATCCTTTCAACTCTGATTTAGGTTTTCTTACAGGAAAAAACAACAACAACAACCAGGATATTTGTAGCTTAGCTATATGACATTCTTCACATACTGGCCCAGTTTGCATGTCACATTAAACTGTTGTTTTAAACAAGCAATGCTTTAATGCAAATGAGCAGTACAATTGAGCACACTGCTCAAACTTTCCTGCAGTGCTCTCCTCTACCACTCCTGCAGGGGAAGTAACATTTAAATGTCTCATGTGTGGTGAATTAAAAAAACACAGAACTCAGCTCTTCATCAAATCACCTTAAACCAGATCCATCATGACTTTATGGTTTTTTTTTAAACTAATTGTTACTTGTTCCACTCATCTGTCTTACTGATGTCAAGTTAACTCTTGTGAGTGTTGGGGAGAGGAGAGGAATTTGCTACAGAGAAACCACACAGAGAGACACACCCTACCATCTCCAAATGGTGCTGCGCTCAACAACCTGGCTCTTTGGTGCCAGAGGGAGCTACACAGTTCACACATGGGAACATAAGAAAAGCCTGATGGATCAGTCCAGTGGTCCATCTAGTCCACCATTCTATTCTCACAGTGGTCAACCAGATGCCCTCTAGAGGAAACCCACAAGCAGGATTTGAGCACAAGAGGACTCTCCTCTCCTTCCAGCAACTGGTATTCAGAAGCATTCCTGCCTCCAGCTGTGGCACGTGAAGGAAAAGATTATGGCACTGACATATTAAAGCAGAAGAAATGTGCACTAAATGCTGGTGAATTTCTATGCAGACTTTAATAAAAATGCAAACTGATATGGAAATACGGAGAACTGAAGAGTGGAAAAATGAGAAACTGAAATTGACAGATTCACTCATCCCTATTTACAACCAAATATTAAAAGCAACAATTAACAGCAAAATTTAGTCAGCAGTATACAGCAAAATAAAATATTTTTTAGAATTCTTTTTTTTTTTTTTTTGGTCAGTTAGCAATGCTCAGCCACATACACCTGTGCCCCTCCCTTGGCCCTGGAATGATGTAGAAGAGCTAATTCAGGAATTAAACAGAAGGACTGGCTGGCCACAGACTGGCTGACAATAGCTGTGATTCCAGTGCTGGAAGCAGATGCAAGTTATAGGGCATGGAATATATTAAGGTTTCCTTCCCCTATCTTCACGCTATGCCATATTAGAGGGAGGGCTGTAGCTCAGTAGTTGAGTGTCTGCCTTGCAGAGGGTTGGACTAGTTGACCCTCGGGGTCCTTTCCAACTCTACAAGTCTATGATTCTAAGTCCCTGGCTCAATGCCCAGCATCTCCAGATAGGGCTCCCTGAAACCCATGAAACCCACTGCCAGTCAGTGTAGACAATACTGAGCAAGATGGGCCAATGGTATGACTCAGTATAAGGCAACTTCCTATGTCCCTATGATCTCTGGGAATTTGGTGCTGGTTCTATAATGCTCTGAATTCAGCACAGTTAACTCATGTGGGATTAGAACTTTTTACCTTTATATAGCGACACATCTGAATTGTGAAATCATCCCTGGAGTTTTCCAGTATGATGGTGCCACCCATGTTAGCTGTTGTGTTGTGCAGGTCAAATATAAGGTCATAGGCTTCATGGCTACCTTTTGGACCAAATATGCAGTTTATTTCTTGAGCCCTTCTCACTTCATACGGAGTGTTGTCTGCAAGCTGTTCGCTGTTGATAAAAAGTGCACACAAATTAAAAATCACTTAGCCATTTGCTCCTTTTGCAATTAAAAAAAAGAAAAATAATTAACTCTTCATTTATCTGGCACAGGATACTTATTCTTCCATTTGTATGTGTTTCTTTAATGTCAGAATTGGTGGCCATCAGCAATTTGCATGTGTGTTTGTCTCCTTCATTACTGACAGCAGCGTATGGCCTGCAATGACTAATACTAGTAATTGCTTAAGAACATAGACAGCTATTGGAATTTTGCAATCCTTCTTCACACTACAACAGAGAGCTGCCCTATCTGTATTTAAACAGAGTAGTATTTTTACCTTTGGCAATGTGCTGTGGCTGCCTGTGTGCAGTGACATTCTGAACAGTCCCATGAAGCTAGATTGCCCAGGAAGTTCATTTCAGGACACATGGGGAAAAATGACACTGGGAGCTCAGATGAATAGCAGCACTTTAATTTAACACACGCACAGCAACGCTGGCACTGATTCTCATTAAACCTTTATGCTGGCAGTTTAGCTTCCTGTGAAATTAGCATTTTTAAAAGGATGAAAAAGCTAAATAATGCACATCATTCTTAATTTGGTTGTTCCCTATCTATGCAATGTGATTGTACTCTAGGGATTCAAAGGTTTCTTTTTTCACTGGTTCGCTTTCACAAAAGCCCTAAATGCTTGCAGGAGGTGGTTGGTTGAGCCATGCTGGCAAGCCACCCCTTTTGATGCTGGCATATTCCCAACAACCACATTTTCAACTGAAAGGGTTCTTACGCATGTACAGGCTTGCACATAAATAGAAACCTTGTGCAATCAGGGTTCGAGAACATGTGCATGTCCCTATGAACATACAGCTGCTTACAAGTAGGAGCCCATTTTATGTATTGATCTAATTGCATGGATTTGGGGGCATGGGTACCTAAGATTGGGGCAGTGGCGTAGCGTGGGGGGTGCAGGGGGGGCTGGCCGCACCGGGCGCAACATCTGGGGGTTAGGGTAAGGGGGCGCAAATCCATGGGTTAGGGGGCGCAAATCCACAGGTTAGGGGGCGCAAATTACTTGCCTTGCCCCGGGTGCTGACAACCCACGCTACGCCACTGGATTGGGGACATGGCTTGCTGGTATACTCCACTGTCTCAATGTGATACATTTATGAAGGCTGCCTAAGATTCATTTCAAATTAACTTTAGGAGTGTTCGAAGGCAGTGGGCAATGCTTGTTTTCCTTTGAATGACAGGTATACACACACGTGAACAGCCTCATTGCACACTGCTTTGGAAAACTCAAGTTTCAAAAAGGCATTATTCATCTGGCAGGATGGCTGCTTGCGAAATGCACAGCCAAAGAACCCTTGAGTGCCTGCTTGGAATCTTCTCCCCCAACCTCAGGGATGTTTCTTGCAGACATAACTGCTTCAACCCTGTGGACTTATGAAAACAGGATTTCTACGTGTGCTGCTGCTCTGGATGTGGAAGACTCCAGCGGGATAGGGAGAGAAACCTCACCCTGAGACTGGATAATACGTGAGGAACATTTGCCTTACCCCAGAAGGGCCCCTCTAAGCAGTAGGCATGTATTTTTCCCCTTTGAGTTACAGCTGTTTGTGCATAGATGACTACTGCTCCTGTGGTCAAGTATTACAGAACAGTGCGACCCTTTAAATGTCTGCTCAGAAGTAAGTCACATTGAATTTAGTAGATGTTATGTACTGAGTTGAATAGGATCCAAACTGCAGCAGTCCGATTGGTCCTAGAACAATAGGATCCAAAAGGCAGCAGTCTGATTGGTCCTAGAACAATAGGATTCAGAATGCAGCATTCTGATTGGTCCTAGAACAATGCAGCAATATGATTGGTTGGCAGGAACCACCCAATCATGCTCCAGATAGAAGTGAATCCACAACCTGATTGGCTTACAGTAGAATTCCGGAATTAGCCAATCATGTGCAGCCCATTGTGTAAATAATGTATATAAAGCAGATACCTTGAGGGGACTTTCATTCATTCCTCCTCACCACTATGAGCTGAATAAAGAGCATGAAATCACTTTGCGACTCTGAGTATATTTCACTGGCGACGAAGGTGGGATCCCGCTGAGCTGACTGCCACACACAGCACCGCAGCACCGCCACCTGCCGCACCGCTGCCTCGCACCGTGTATCCAGGCTTCAGCTCCGGGACACAAGGAACTCAGAATGGCAACCGACAGCAGCTTCTCGCCGTTCAACCCAGCATCTGGAGACTGGGAAGCGTACGCCTCCCGTTTCACCTTCCTCCTAGAAGCCAAAGGGGTCACCGATGAAGAAGACGCCAAGAAGAGGGCAATATTCTTCAGCATCTGCGGAGAGGAGACGTTTGAAATCGCCCGGGCTCTCCTTGCACCCGAAGACGTCGCTACTGTTCCATACAAAACAATAATGGAACAGCTGAAGGGGCACTTTTCGCCACAGCCCTCTGTGGTGGCTCGTCGGAATGCCTTCTATGCAAAGCGGCAAGCCCCTGGGGAAACCATAACTGGGTTTGTGACCTCTCTCCGCCAAGCTGCCCGGTTCTGCAACTTCTCAGAGCTGGAGAACATGCTTCGTGACCGCCTCGTCGGTGGCCTGAAGGATGAGAAGCTGCAGCGACGCCTCTACGCTAAGAAGGACCTAACGTTCCAGGTCGCTCTGGAGGAGGCCCTGGCAACGGAAGCTGCCGAGAGGTCGACGCAAGAGGCATGGCCGAGCCAGCCGTCCCAACCGAGGGTCCACCATGAAGACCTCACCGACGACTCAGGATCCAACAGGGAGGAGGTGCACCGAGTACAGCAGCGCACTCAAGCAGCCCACATACCACAGCTGCCTCGACGAGAAGCAGGGAACTGCGCAAGCTGTGGAGACAGTCACGAGAGGAGGACCTGCCGTTTCCGCAATGCAGAGTGCAGGCAGTGCAGAAAATTGGGACACATCGCCCGGGTGTGTCGAGCTCGGCCCACCCAACGCCAGGCATCAGATGACCAATCCAAGAGCCCCAGGTCCCGGGGCCCAACACACCAAGGCAACTCGACGGAGCTCACGGGCTTCCAGGTATACCAGTTGCCCCACCCCAACGTAGAGAAAATTTATGTAGAGGTACAGATAGAGGGGGCCCCATGCCGCATGGAGCTTGACACGGGTTCAACTCTATCCATAATCTCGGCAAGGACCTTAAGGAAACTGTGTCCTACTGGGGGTCCCAAACTCAGGCCGGCCCCATTCACCCTCCGGGACTTCCAGAAACGTAAGGTCCCCACAATGGGGGTGGGGACCTTCAGGGTGCAATACCGAGGGCGGACGCGGCAACTGGACTTGCTTGTGGTCAAGGGCCCCTACATTAGCTTACTGGGATTGGCATGGTTTGGACCACTGGGGCTAGCCATCACCGGGGTGAACCACACTACCTTACAAGTGGACGTGGACGCCATATGCAAGGAATTTCCGGGGGTTTTTGATGGGAAATTGGGACAGTATACGGGCCCCCCCATTGCTCTACAGCTTGACCCCGCAGTACGACCAGTCAGGCTCAAGGCCCGCCGGGTCCCGTTCGCCCTGAAACCCCGTATAGACGAGGAATTGGACCGACTCGTGGAGCAAGGAGTGCTGGAGCCGGTGCCTAATGCCCCCTGGGAAACCCCAATCGTCACACCCGTCAAGCCGAATGGTTCGGTCCGCATCTGCGCAGACTACAAATGTACCATAAACAAGGCCCTCACGGCCCATGCATACCCAGTGCCAGTGGTCAGCCATGTCCTTGCCACCCTGGCTGGGTCGAAAATTTTTGGCAAGCTGGACTTGGCCCAAGCATATCAACAACTGCCAGTAGATGAGGCCACAGCAGAGGCACAGACGATTGTGACACACAGAGGAGCGTTCAGGGTAAAGCGGCTGCAATTCGGTGTCAGCGTGGCACCAGGCATATTCCAGAACCTAATGGACTCTCTCCTTAAAGGGATTCCTGGCGTCACCCCCTTCTTCGATGATGTGTTGATTGCCGGGCCCACACCAGAGGAGTTTGAGGACCGCCTCCGCACCGTTCTGCACCGTTTCCAGACGGCGGGTCTCAAGGTGAAGCGGGAAAAATGTCTACTAGGAGTGCCTCAGGTGGACTTTCTGGGATTTATGGTGGACGCAGAAGGGGTCCACCCGACTGGGGACAAGGTACGGGCCATTTGTGATGCCCCAGCGCCCAAGAACAAGACTGAACTTCAGGCCTTCTTGGGACTATTGAACTTTTACCATTCCTTCCTTCCCCACAAGGCGGCGGTAGCGGAGCCCCTACACAGACTCCTGGACAAGCGGGCCCCTTGGGTGTGGGGCCAGCGCCAGGAGGCCGCATTCCAGGCAGTCAAGGACTTGCTTGTCTCAAACTCGGTCTTGGCACACTTCGACGAGAGGCTGCCGGTGGTGCTAGCATGCGACGCCTCACCCTATGGCATTGGCGCTGTCCTGGGACACCAACTCCCGGATGGAAGAGAGGTACCGGTGGCATACTTTTCCCAGACACTCAACGCAACCGAGCGGAACTACTCGCAAATCGACAAGGAGGGTCTGGCAATCGTGAAGGGAGTAAAAAAATTCCATGATTTCTTGTACGGGCGGCCCTTCACCGTGGTGACTGACCACAAGCCCTTGCTTGGCTTGTTTGCCCCCGAAAAGCAGACCCCCCAAGTGCTGTCTCCTCGTGTCCTCAGGTGGTCAATTTTCCTTGCCAGCTACCAGTATGCACTGATTCACCGCCCTGGGAAGGCGATGGGCCATGCGGACGCCCTCAGCAGGCTACCACTACCGGAAACAGGCCCCGACCCAGCACCTGCACAAGAGGTTATGAGCCTGGAGCTGCTTCCCGACCGCCCCATTCAGGCACAAGAAGTTGCACACCATTCCAAGAAAGATAGGGTCATCTCCCGGGTCCTGGACTGGGTGTGGAGGGGATGGCCCAGCAGCAGCCCCGGGCCAGAATTCGCCGGCTACACAACCCGCAAACAGGAACTGTCGGCCCACAAGGGGTGCCTGTTATGGGGAAGCAGGGTCGTTGTTCCCCAGCCCCTCCGCAAAAGGGTCCTCACAGCCCTACACGAGACACACCCAGGGGTGGTAAGAATGAAGGCCCTTGCCAGGAGTTATGTGTGGTGGCCGGGGATCGACGGAGAGATAGAGGCCTGGGTCAAACACTGCCAGGCCTGCCAAGAATCCCGCCCAGATCCCCCAAGGGCCCCAGTCCAGTCCTGGGAGTCCGCCCGAGCACCATGGTCACGCCTGCATGTGGACTTCGCTGGCCCCTTTCAGGGGAAAATATTCTTCATAGTGGTGGACTCCTACACCAAATGGCTGGAAGTCGCACTGGTACCGTCCACTTCTACGTCCGCAGCCATCCGGGTACTACGCAGGCTGTTTGCAACCCACGGGCTCCCTGACACTCTCGTCTCAGACAACGGGACTGCATTTACGTCAGGAGAATTCCAAACCTTCACAGCGCAGAACGCCATCCGCCACATCCGTTCGGCGCCATTCCACCCTGCCACCAATGGCCAAGCAGAACGCATGGTGCGGACCACCAAGGACACCCTTAGCCGCATGACGCAAGGGGATTGGGAGTACCGCCTTGCCACATTCCTCCTAGCACAACACAGCACCCCCAGCTCAACGACTGGCCGGAGCCCCGCTGAACTACTAATGGGTCGGCGCCTTGCAATCAGATTGGACCGCCTTCACCCCGATAGAGCTCAGGATGAGGTAGTGGTGGGGGAAGGCAGGAACCCCCGGACCTTCGAGGCCCAGGACCCAGTGTACGCAAAGAATTTTGGGGCAGGCCCAGCATGGGTACCCGCCACAGTCACCAGGGTCACTGGTCCCGTGTCGTACGAGGTGCTAACGGATGGGGGGCAATGCTGGCGCCGCCACTGCGACCAGATACGGCGACGATTCCCGGGAGAAAACCAGGAGGAGGAAAGGTCAGAGGAGTCCCAAGGGAACAGAGGGGCAATGAGGCCCATAGAGCAGCAGGGGCAAGCAGGAGAGGCAGAATCAGTAAATACAGAGAGGACCCGCGAGGATGAAAGGACACCGGAACCAGAACCACGACTGAGCGAGCCGGTTGCACCAGACCAAACAGGCCCATCACAGCCAGCATCCTTGGAACATGAGCCAGAACCTGAACCCCGGACCAGGGAACACCCCAGGCCGCAACGCACACGTAGGCCACCGGCGTACCTCGAGGACTATGAATGCGACCTCCCGGGCAGGACTGGAACTTAGAGGGGAGGGGTGTTATGTACTGAGTTGAATAGGATCCAAACTGCAGCAGTCCGATTGGTCCTAGAACAATAGGATCCAAAAGGCAGCAGTCTGATTGGTCCTAGAACAATAGGATTCAGAATGCAGCAGTCTGATTGGTCCTAGAACAATGCAGCAATATGATTGGTTGGCAGGAACCACCCAATCATGCTCCAGATAGAAGTGAATCCACAACCTGATTGGCTTACAGTAGAATTCCGGAATTAGCCAATCATGTGCAGCCCATTGTGTAAATAATGTATATAAAGCAGATACCTTGAGGGGACTTTCATTCATTCCTCCTCACCACTATGAGCTGAATAAAGAGCATGAAATCACTTTGCGACTCTGAGTATATTTCAGTAGATATTACTCTCAAGTGGCGCTGTGGTCTAAACCACAGAGCCTAGGGCTTGCCGATCAGAAGGTTGGCATTTCGAATCCCCGCAGCGGGGTCAGCTCCCGTTGCTCGGTCCCTGCTCCTGTCCACCTAGCAGTTCGAAAGCACGTCAAAGTGCAAGTAGATAAATAGGTACTGCTCCAGCAAGAAGGTAAACAGCATTTCCGTGCACTGCTCTGGTTCGCCAGAAGTGGCTTAGTCATGCTGGCCACATGACCCGGAAGCTGTCTGCGGACAAATGCCAGCTCCCTCGGCCTATAGAGCGAGATGAGCACGCAACCCCAGAGACTGGACCTAATGGTCAGGGGTACCTTTACCTTTACCTACTCTCAAGTAAGCAGGTGCAGCGTTGCAGTCTTAAATGCATGCACATTTTGTTGTTGTTTAATCGTTTATACACTCAAACACACAAGGCAGAGGTTAGGCTTACCTAAGTCTTTTAGGATCAAAAACCCGATTCAGGTCGCAGTCAATATATCGGCAACATTTCTCCACTGCTCTTGGATTGGTGATAAAAGGCCGTACCTCCAGCCCCGGTCGCTGAATCTCTGTTCCATCATCCTGCCAGTGCTTGACCAGGAATACCCCAGACAACTCATTGCCGTGGGTTCCTCCAAAGATAGCGACCCTTCGCACAGGACCCTCTCTTGCTACAACTGGACAAGAATTCATTCTGTGAAACAGCTTTAATGACAGCTGTAACAACAAACCAAAACAGAAAGGCTAGGAATAAGAACAAATGACAAAAAACAACACAAACTGACACAGAACAAAGCCACACAAAAAGGTTCAGATTGCTGTGATTCCTACAGCTCCCTGGTCTGCCTGGAATTGATGTTATTTGGAAAATAAACATTTCCCTAACAAGTCTTAGATGCTTATTCTGCTACATGGGTGTTCCCCAACTAACTCTCCTCCCTAGACCGGCCCCTTCTTTCAACTATATTTGGATAGTAATATGTTGGAATCAGCTTTAAGAGTTCTATGGTAAGGCTCTAAGGGTGGCAGAAGGTTTCTTCTCTTATAAGTGTTTTCGTTTGTTTGTTTAAAGGAATGTGTGCCAATATACATACCAAAGATACTAAAAACGCCCTTGGATAAAAAGTTGCTAAGAAGGCTAAGAATTCCTCTCTATCACAAGCAGCAACCATACTTTCCTCTGGATAACTTTCTATTTCCACTATCAAGTTTTTACATTTATTTTATCCTGAAATCTCTCTCTTCTGCTCAGATTGCCTTCCAAATATCAATAACATCCAATTCACAGAGACATGTTGTTAAAAACAACACAATAAATGTAAAACACAGGTTGAAGCTATTTTAAGGGGAGCAAAACTGTCAGAAAGCCAAGGAAATGAAAAAGGGGGTTGCCTGGCACCATATATTTAAAGTATTTTGATGTCACTTTAAACAGTATTGGTTTTCCCCTCCCCAAAACTTTGGGAGCTGTAGTTTTTTAAGGATGCTGAGAGATGTTAGGAGACCCCCTAGTCCCCTTCTAGAGCTACAATTCCCAGAATGATTCAACAATCGATCCCTCTTCACAGGGAACTCTGGGAATTGTAGATCCCTGAGGGGAACAGGAGGTCTCCTAAGAATTCTCAGTACCCTGAACAAGGTATAAAGGGCACAAAACAATGGTATAAAACAAAACACAACAACACCAACTGGCAGGGAAATAATGGTGAGAAATTCAGTTCAGTTCACATTTTGATCCAAATCCACTTAATTCACACTTCCCAAAACAATGCAGGTACTGAAACAGAGCAAGCATTCAAAATTTGCATTTATCAAAATTCTACATAACAGTTCCCCAACCAGAAACAAACAAAATGTTCACAAAAATGTGTATATAAGAGAGAAGTTAATTTCATTGTACACAGGTTGTGCATTGACAATAAAGGTATTATTATTATTATTAAGTGTCATAAAATGAATATATTACTAAAAATAGCATTAAAACACATTGTATTAGGGGAAATAGCCTGCAAAAATAATTGCATTTTAGGAGAAATTGCACACAAAAATGTGTTACGTTGGGAGAATTGCACACTTAAAATGCTGACAAATTTCCATGAGGTTTTGGGTTTTTTTAATTAAAAAGAATTATCAGACTTATGCAAGCGAAACATACGTCGGGAAATGTGCCAACTGATAAAACTGGAAAAAGAGAGAAGCAGAAAGAAATTGAAATTGACACAGCCATCCATCCGTAACCCAAATGAGCACGATGCAGTTAGCTCCAGATGAAAGCTGGCAGCCATGGAAAGTGGTCCCCTTACTGATGAAGGGTCTTTGCTGGAGTTTGCCTCACAGTCACGTTCTGTGCAACTTACACTGAGCTCAAGGAGCGATCCACTTGGCAAAACCCAGGTGGTCCTACCCAGCTAGGAGGCTGAAAAAGCTCCTCTCCTTGCAAAGCCATGTCCCACAGAGATGCAAAAAATAATTGCCATACCTTCGGTGCTTGTAGAGGGATGAATGCGGAGGAAGATTTGCCTCCCTACTATTTGAATTTATACAGCAGTGATTAAAAACAAACAAACCACTCACCTATGCTGATTCTGTTAGAAGATATAAAACTAGACAGCCCAGCCACGGATTCAAAAATACACCTCCTCTTACACCACCAGCAACCTATTCACATTACCGACTTAATATTTACTGAGGCTGTCGGTGTCTTAATCCAGACAGACACCGTTTCTTTTAACTATATTGCCTCGACTTTCCCTGCACCCTGCCCTCAAAGTTCCTAGAGAAATAACTGTGATGGTAGATGATTTCTTAAGCTACAATGGAGCAGTTACACTGTATGTCAAAGTACAATCTGTACTGTCCTTTGCCCTCGTTTCCCCAAGGCTGTTAATTAACAAGCCGCCAGAGCCAGTGAATCACAACAGTTGTAAAGAGCTGAAATAACGTGGTGCTTTTGGAACGTGCACAGGGTGTTTTGAGGGTCTGCAGTGCCTCTATGGCGGTGGCCATAAGTATGCCAAGATCTAGCCTCTGTTAACAGGCCAGAAAGAGAGAGTCTAAAACCCTTTTCTTACTAAAGCCGTGTGAAAAATTGAGGCTAATTGTTTTGATGTTCGGCATGCGGCAGGGTTTGTTCTCAGGGGTGGGTGAGAAACCATCCGAACAGAAGACACACAGCGCGTTTCCAAACACAGTTTATGGCAGATGCCACAGAAACTCCCTTTTTGCTCATAGTACAGGTGGAGTTTGTCCAAAGAATATTCAAACTATCCCAACAGGCCACCAGACAATAGAAGCGCGGCCTTTTCTATTATTCCTTTGGATTGTTTTTATAGCGTTCTATGCGATGCTGTAAATGTTGTCGCGCACGGCCCTGATGTTTTGCATGAGGAGGCAGCCTATAAATGCTTTTCCAAAAAAAATATAAATGAATAAAAAGCAAAAAAAAAGGTTTCCTTAAGGAACCTGGGGGCTGCCTGAATATCTGGCATAATAAAGGGTTCATGGGGCAACAAATTCTCTATTACACCAGTCTTAATTCATTTATAGTCGAGATGGAAAAGGAGGTGGCAGGGGGATACCTGAAGTATTATATACACTATTATTTTTATTTTTTTAAAAAAGCTCAGTTTTGGCCATTGAAGAAATCAAAAGGACTTCTGGGGAAGGAAGTAAATGTGTCAGTTGGCCAGAGGAAAGGAGATCTTTTGAACGTTTCAGGGGTCCTGTGATGGTCATTTGTTTTAACTGTTCTTAATTTTGAATTTTAAACTGTTGAAACCCACCTTGGAACCTGCTGGTCAAGGTGGGGGGGGGTGTTAATAAACTTAATTGTCATTATGGTCATCATCATAACAGGTGTGTGTGGTAAAACAAAGAGGTGGAGGAAAGGCAGCATAAATAATAATAATAATAATAATAATAATAATAATAATAATAATAATAATAATATGTTATGTGGGTCCAGAATGCTACTAATGGAAGGAGGAGGAACCATATTCCTTCAGCAGAAGAAAAAGAGGGAATTGTGTTGACAACCATCTTAGCTACTCTGCAACCAGGAGAAAGACAAGTGGGAGGGGGGTAAACAACCACCAAAAAAAATCTGATAATATACCAATTATATAAACTGCACATATTTTAAAATGTTAACAGTTGTTAAGATTGGTGGTTCCACGGCTCTGACCTTTTCTCCTCAGGGGCTGAGGGTGACAGCTCTTGACATCCCCATACAAACAGGAGGAAGGAGAAACTCTGCATTTTTCTCCTTATGTTTTTAGTACTTAATACTTTCAGTTCTCCTCCCTCTTTCCCCTGAACTCCTGCCCTCTCTCTCCTTTTCCCATTTCTGCTCTTTTCTCTCTGGAATTAAAGGTTAGAATGAGAGAGATTTATCTCCTTTTGCTCCCCCCCCTAAAGAATCTCACAGGAAAGGAGAAACGCTGAAAGCCTGAAGGAATTCCCGTCCCCCTCACCCCCGACTTTAAAAGTCTTGCGCTAATTCTTAAAAATACCGAGTGCTTTAGAAATACTTGTAAATAAATAAATAGTGGGTTTAGGCGCTATTTCTGTCTTTCTCTCCCTTGTCAGCCTTGTGCCACCCTCACTTTCACCTCATGATAGTGGAGTCAGGCATTTTCCCGCCTTTTTCACCTCATGCTTTGGCACTCCATAACTAAGCAATTTAGGCACTTTTCCTGCCTTTTCCTCAGGTAACCATTTCTCTAAATGTATTTAAGCACCCCCCCACACACACACTTTCTTTTGTAACCCCTGTCAGCATTGAAACTTAAGTGTTTTCCACCTTTTTCACCTCATGCTACCTAACGGATTTAGGCCCTTCCCTGCCTCCTTCTCGTCCCCCTCATTAACCTGATTTTAATGGATGTAGGCAAATTATTTTCTCACTACCTTCCCCTTTCAGCTAGATTTAGGAACTCTTCCACTATTCTCCCTCATTGGCATTGCACTAATAGATATAGGCACTTGCCTGCCTTTTTCCCCCCTCTGTCAGGTTTGTGTTTAGGCTTTTCCCTCCACCCACCGCCATTTTTCTTGCACGGAGCCATCAACCTCTAGCAAATGGGTTGAGGCACTTTCTTGCCTCCTCCATTAGCCTCATGCTTGTAGATAGAGGCACTTTACGGTGCCAGCAACAGATGACCTTTTTATGTTCGCATTTAAGCCTAGTTTTTCCTCATGATTTTTGTTTTCTGGCCAGCCTGGTCACCAGTTCTGATTCTGTCCTCACCCTTGCCTTTTAAAATCTCATTATTCTTTCTCTTAATGTGTGTTTCTGCTAAAAAAATAAGACTCTTGTAATTTAGTCAGGCCTTTAATTCCCCCTCCTTCCCCTGCAGCTAGAGAGTTGTACACATATGCAAAAATGTGACTTTAACACACACGGGGAGAAAGCAATCCAACATGTTAAAACAAAACTGAGCTTGGTTAAAAACTAGAAATTCCAGGTTGTTTCCCCCCCTCCCCCTGCGCCCAAAAAACCCTCTCAATTGCATTGTAAGACATGATTTATAGCTCTTCTCCTAAACTTTTATTTTCCCATATACAGCCTTGCCAGCCACAGAAGTTACGAAAGCTTGGATGTGTATTTATACACAAAGTGAATGACGGGATTATTTTTATTCTGCTTAAACTAGGTAACAGTTTAATCTCATGTCACTCTGTTCTACCTAGGTTTGCATGCTATCCTTTATTTTTAACGGACATTAGTGCACGTGGTTCTCCTCTCATTTTATTATCACAACAACCCTGTGAGGTTGGTTAGGCTGAGAGACAGTAACTGGCCCAAGGGTCCCTCAGTATTTTCCTCAAAAAAATATTTTCCAGTTGCATTTTTTTAAAAAAGAAAATGCACAAAAATGGTCACCGTAGGGTTGTAGCCAGTGTTTGTCCTAAGACTTATTGGAATTCATGATCAAGACTTAGATCAATTAATTTCAATGGGTCAACGATGAAGAAAACTTAGTTATTATTAATTATTGAATTTACATATCACTCTAGACCTGGAGGTCTCAGGGAGGTTGACGGAACAAAATCAAATTATAAAACCACAAAATATATAATCAAAATAAAAACAACAAACCAATAACCCAGCGGGTTGGATGCAGCCCATAATATCTACCTGTTATATTTATCAGTCACCTCGTGCAAAAAGCCTCAAGGTGATGCGCAGTCTCATATGAAAAAAACATTAAGCACAATTAAAATGACAGCGATTCAATCATGGAGCCAATGTCCTAAACAGACAATGCACCCTGGATACCAAATCAGCTATTTCTGTCTATGTGTATGGAGCACTGTGTGCCCTAAATATTTTTACACATCTTTAAAATATTTAAATATGCTTTTATTAAATGTATCTTTTTTCTTACCGAGGAGTTTGCAAATAATAAGCAAACAAATAAACGTTTATAATGAATCCTGATGTTACCTGTTTGATCAGTAGAGCATTATCTATGCAACATACTGGTGGGAACTTTGCTTGTTGTGTGTTTGCATCTATATAATGGGTAGGCAAACTAAGGCCCGGGGGCCGGATCCGGCCCAATCGCCTTCTAAATCCAGCCCACGGACGGTTCGGGAATCAGCATGTTTTTACATGAGTAGAATGTGTGCTTTTATTTAAAATGCATCTCTGGGTTATTTGTGGGGCATAGGAATTCGTTCTTTTTTCCCTTCAAAATATAGTCTGGGCCCCCACAAGGTCTGCTAAAAACGTTTGCTGACCCCCAATCTATATATTATATTTTTAAATTTAGTACAATCTTGTTGTAAACTACTGTGCTTAAATAATGCACTACAATTCTCTTAAAAGCAATGCTTACATCACCCCTGGGAAAAGACGAGTGCTCAGTCATTTATCTTTTTGTGTGTGTGTCTAGGTATTGTGGAAGGAGAAATGAAGAGGACTTTAACTAACAATTCAAACCGCTCTACTGCAGGTATCAATATTGCACTGGTACTGAATTTGAAAATTATTCCGATGACTTGATGAAATGCCTGTCATGATGGTTCAGGTGGGGGAGCTTTAGAGATCCAGGGTAGGATGTACAGCAAACGTGTGGCCCTCCAGACCTTGCTACCTGGCCCTAGGGACTCTCTTCAGGCCATATCCTCTGCCCTCAAGCCACACTCCTCACTAGACCTGCTCTGCAACCCCTTTGAGAGTTTGAAATACTGAAAGTACAGTATCTGTGGCCTTCTGTGCCATTTCTGCGTGCAGGAGGTGGCCTTTGCAGGTGGGGGATAGTTCAAACTCTGCCTCAAAGCAAACTGTTAGCTTGTGTTTGTGTGTGAGAATCAACACAAATAATGTTATGAAAATAATATCATAACATAATATACATATTATGTTGTAACTTTGCATTTTAGGCTACTTACCAGTCCCACTGTTCAATCAGAAAAAAAGGAACAGGCAACCACTCACTTCAAACCCACTTAAAAATGAGCTATGTACCAGCAAACCAGCTGAAAATGTGGATTATTCTGCCATGCTAGCTGGTAAGTGGAGGACAATATTGTGTGTGTGTGTGTGTGTGTGTATTACACAATTATACAACTGAAATATCTGTGGGTCGCAAGACTACTTTCTTGTCTTTACTAATTATGTGGAACGCTGACATTTAAACAGGAGTTCTTGAAACTCTGCCCTTTTTTCTTTCAGTTCATATCATAGGTCCATGTTACAGGAAAGGAGAATTTCGGGCGCACTATTGTAGAAGATATATCTGTCATCTCTAATATGCTTGAAAAGGCTACTGTGCAGAATTTCTGCCAGGATTAATTACTGTAATAATAACAGTTAATCCTATTTTATGCTGGTCAAAGGGGAGGGGGAGCTTTCTTAGCGAAGAAACTTCTACCTCTCAATTGCCTTGTGGTTTCAAAATGCTGCCTTTGGAAAATGGTAATGTACAACAGTGCAACCATAAAATAATTGCTTACCTAGCTTTTCTCAAGGAGTGCATTCAACTTGGACCATGCAAACTACTGACACAGAAATAGGAAACCGATAGATTATACCGAGAACTGCTTATAAACAATTATATTAAGAGAGCACAAGTTTGGCTGCGGCTATTAGCCATGTTCCGTCAATGTACCTCCAATTTCCAGATGCTGGGCGGAAACAAAGCAGGAGATGATTGTTGGCTTCATGTCCTTCTTCTGAGCCTCTGGGGATTTCTGAATGGCCATTGATGGAGGCAGCATGTTGAAATAAATAGATAGGCCCTGACATCTGATCCAGCCAGGAGTTATATCACTGGTGCCCTTTAAATGTTACAGGAGTGCTGTAGGGAAAGTACCCATGTGATCAACCCAGCCCACATGTCTGCAGGGCTGTCAGCTTCAAGAGGAATGCTGTGAAAGAATCCACCGGGATTCTTGTGCTTGTTATTTATTTTACTTATTTATTTCCAAGCGGGACCTGCAACAAAATGTTGCATTGTAAAATTCTCATATTCAGGGTTTCTGGCCAGAAAGGCAGCCCTTTTCTCAGATACAGTGGTACCTCGGGTTAAGTACTTAATTCGTTCCGGAGGTCCGTACTTAACCTGAAACTGTTCTTAATCTGAAGCACCACTTTAGCTAATGGGGCCTCCTGCTGCTGCCGCGCCGCCGCAGCACAATTTCTGTTCTCATCCTGAAGCAAGGTTCTTAACCTGAAGCAGTATTTCTGGGTTAGTGGAGTCTGTAACCTGAAGCGTATGTAACCTGAAGCGTATGTAACCCAAGGTACCACTATACTCCATTTCATTCTTTATTCTGTCTTCCTGGTTTTCCATTCCTGCCACCCCTCCGCCTGACACTCAGCATTCCTTTCCCCCTGAGCAGGCTCGAACCTCCTTCAGCCACATTTCTGAGACAGCTTACAATAAATAATTAAGAACATAAACATAGCAAATCTATTAAACAATTACAGATATGCCTATCCCTAACCTGAAATAAATTACACCGTTAGAAGGGCACCTGAGAGCTCTTATTTTGGACAGTTATTGTCACAGTTCAAAGTTTCATGGGATTCCAGGCACACATGGAGATTACTGTGAGAGATGAAAGTGCAATTATCTTCAGTGTTGGAGAACTGGAACTTGAAGCACTACTGGTTCAGGGTGGGCGTGTAGTGGAATCCACAACACTGTGATTATGAGGAGTGCAAATGAAATTCGCATGTACAGTGGTACCTCAGGTTAAGTACTTAATTCATTCCGGAGGTCCGTTCTTAACCTGAAGCACCACTTTAGCTAATGGGCCCTCCCGCTGCTGCCGCGCCGCCAGAGCACGATTTCTGTTCTCATCCTGAAGCAAAGTTCTATTCCTGGGTTAGCGGAGTCTGTAACCTGAAGCGTATGTAACCTAAAGCGTATGTAACCCGAGGTACCACTGTATATATTTTTTCAAGCTCACAAACAACATATTACCAATATCATGAACTTGATTTCAATTAACTGTGCCCTTTGACTTTTTAAGATTTTGAATGGGAAACTGCAAAGCCAGAACCAACTCGATTACAGAAAACAATGTATGTATGGAAAAAAGCAACACATCTTAAATATATTAATCCTCCTCACTGCAAGTATATTTTATACAGTTATATTCCTGTAATTATATTTATTTTAAAATTATGGAAACTGATACTGTATGATTACACATATGATTTTTACAAGCGTCTGTCTTCATCATGCATTGTAAGCTCTAAAATTATGTCCTTAAAGCCCAGCAGAGCTTCCTGTTCCACCTTCAGTCTTAAGACACCCAAACGCACCAACATCAGCTGTATCACAAGCAGGAAAGAACTTCAACAACTGGAGGTTGGTTGCATCCCCCAAAGCGTACAACTGCTTCCAGCTGAGGTCATAATATCATTTGACATGAAACTTTGCTTCATTGGAATCCCTCTAGGTGGATTTTGGAGTTAAACCTTTTTGTGCTGATGAAACAATTCACTCTGCCTATGCTTCAAGTTCTGCCCTTTGGACATGAACTAGAAATGCAGGATGGGTGGGGAAGAATTCTGTAAAAATTTAAGGTGCAACAACATGCAGAGGTTAGACTAGATCACTAGTCTTCAGTTGGTGGGTTGGAACCCACTGATGGGTTGCAGCCTGATCCAATGTAGGTTGCAACAGAAGAAGAAAAAAAGTTTGGACTTGATATCCCTCCTTTCACTCCCCTTAAGGAGTCTCAAAGTGGCTAACAATCTCCTTTCCCTTCCTCCCCCCACAACAAACACTCTGTGAGGTGAGTGAGGCTGAGAGACTTCACAGAAGTCTGACTAGCCCAGGGGTCAGCAACCTTTTTCAGCCATGGCCCAGTCCACCGTCCCTCAGACCATGTGGTGGGCCGGACTATATTTTTTTTTTGAGGGGGGGAATGAATGAATTCCTATGCCCCACAAATAACCCGGAGATGCATTTTAAATAAAAGCACACATTCTACTCATGTAAAAACACCAGGCAGGCCCCACAAATAACCCAGAGATGCATTTTAAATAAAAGGACACAATCTACTCATGTAAAAACACGCTGATTCCCGGACCGTCCGTGGGCCGGACTGAGGCGGCGATTGGGCCGCATCCAGCCCACGGGCCTTAGGTTGCCTACCCCTGGACTAGCCCAAGGTCACCCAGCAGCTGCATGTGGAGGAGCGGGGAAGCGAACCCAGTTCACCAGATTACGAGTCCACCGCTCTTAACCACTACACCACGCTAGCTCTACTACCATGTAAATAGATGGGAAAAGATTAAGTATGGCCAACGGTCAGGGTTGATGGGAGCTGGAGTCTAGTAACATCTGGAAGACCCCACATGGGCTCTCCCTGTTCTAGGTATTTCTGGGAGGAATTAGAGGAAAGGATTTCAAAATGCTGTTGGGTTTCTAAATGCTTGTATACATATTTTGATATATTCAAGCCATATCAACTATTTTCACTGCAGACTAGAGGAGAAAAACAACACTTGGAAAAGAAACAACTTCCCAGCTTTGGGCAGTGGAACAGACAACAGGAAGGGTTCACAGCTTGACAACAGTCCAGAGTGTTTGATGGGAACCGGATCAAAGCAACAGAAATCAGCTGGCTATTCACATGGTAGCAAGGCAGGAGGAGCAGAACAAAGCTATCCAGCCACAGCCCAATGGCCAGCTGGAAAGAACACAGGGCTGAGGGGCCCACAGAGTCAGAGCACATCGTATATATTTAAACCCAGCCCTTTACAACAAAAAGTTAACGGGGAAAAAGCTGATTGTGCTCAAGATGTCAAAATCTTTCAGGTAACATTATAATATACATGTATTAAAAAAAAAAAGGTTTGTGTGTTCCACTTCCCACAAAACCTAGGGCTGTCTCCAATGCTAGTCCTACTCAGAGTAGGCCCACAGAAAAGTAATGAGCATGACTAACATTGGCCCATTCATTTCAATGGCTCCACACCGAGTAAAACTTTGTTGGATGGGGCCTCTAATCTTAAGTAATCTGCAATTTAAGACAGTGGTTGACTTGTAAATTATTTTACATCATCCAATAAAATCAAATTGCTTCCTCAGCTGAATTACCTGTTTCCACCCACCCCACCCACTTTTTAGCATATTGTATACCTTTTTAAAAGTGGGTTTTAGATTTGGGTATGAGACAACCACATAAAACATTTTGCAAGGAGCTACCAAGAAAATTAACCCAAACAGAGTTACACCCATCCACCCAGTGCTGCTGGGTTAAGTGATCTGGTCTCATAACTCAGATCAATCACCAAGAGTTAAGACAAGATGCTTAACATCAAAGAAAACCTGCTAAAAAAAGCAGCTAACTTTTTCTGCCATGCAGTTTCACAGATCACAATTAAAGTTCTTCTAAGGACTCAGCTAGATTGGTAAAGAAAAAGTGATTTATATGTGTTGTATATGTGATATAACACTGTTCCACCAGATGGTGCTGTGGAGTCCTGTTTTTCCCTACGGGATTTCCCTGTGTAAATTTACAATGCATTAAACTGAAACGCTTCTTTGATGTGTCTAGATCCAGTCTAAGAATAAGGGGGTGGGGAAAAACATTCAAGAGCTTCTGAGCATGTTCAAACTGTGAGCATGCGGCTGACTTTGAGCATGGCTGAATGAAAACCATGCAGGCACAGCATCTTGTTTCAACTTTCTGAGCTAGAGAAGAACTTATGGAGGAAAATGGTGCTCAGCTCATAGTACAGCTGACCATTACATGCTGGACAAATTTCTCTACCAAACCAGGTCTTTTGGGGGCATATGAGTTGTTCATCTTGTACAGGAGTGATTTGTTCAGATCATTTCTCACTAAGAGGTCTAGTGGCTGCACACTAGTCCTTGAAATTGCCCTGGAATGAGTACAGTAAGCCCACAACTAATGCAAGAGTTCGGTTCCTGGGAACTGTGTGCAAATGAAAAAATGCATAAAGCCAGGAAGGCCCCTTAAGCAACCTGTAAAAAAACAAACATAAAAAACCCAGCACTTACCAGCTCAGACTACCTTCCCCTTGCTCACAGGCCAGCTCCACTTGCTCTCTGTGCTTTCGCTTGGCCCTATCTTACTCTCCAACTGTGACAACGGCCGAACACTCTCCCAGGCTGAGTGCAATGGCTGATGGGATTGCCAATTGTCATTTCCTGCTCTCCCACCTCCTTCTGACATTTTTTCTACTCATATTTTGATTTCCCTCATTTTTCCAATTTATTTATTTATTGATCAACCTGTGCAAGTTTGTGATCGCCTAAGAAAAGTGAGCGTAAGTTGCAGGCTTACTGTACCTCAAAAACTGCTTTGCTCATCCATTCAGGGCAGAAACATGAAGTCCATTTTACATTCTCACTCCCCACACCCACTGGATCTCAAAAACAAAGTTGCATATGACAGAAAAACATTTAAAAATATATAATTCCAAGTATTGGAGCAGGAACTCACCACTGTGCAAAGGTCTTTAATTGCCTCAAGTTCTCTTTTTGTTTGCCTCTTCTGTGTGAAAGAAAGGGCCAGCGGCGTTTCAAGCAAAACTGCAGGAAAAAGACAATTCTCTCAGAATTATATCTGTCGTCATTGAAAGCATGAAACACTGGAGTCAGTATACGAATAAAGTGCCACTGTTATTTGAGGTCTTGGGTAAGTACAACAGTGTATTGTTTTTTTCTACACAGAATGCTGGTGCCACGATGCCAAGCATGGACAGTTAAATATATATTTCAGACAACAGCATCAGCTGCCCGGGACCCAGCACCCTAAGCAAGGCACGTTGCTGACACTTATCTTGCTGCCAACATGCTTTGCATTTTTTTCTCAGCCTGGTGCTCCCAGCAGACCCAGGAGCTGGGCCAAGGCATTGTTTTACTTTGCTGCAATGCCTCAGAGCAGGAGTGGGAACCCTTCTAACTCCCGAGGGCCTCTCATTCCCTTCTGGGTAAGCTTCCAGGGGCCACATGCCAGCGGTAGACAGGGTCAGAGGCAAAAGTGGGCAGAGCAACAGTGGTAAATTTTACCTCAGTACTGTAGGCTAATATCAGCGCATACTCAGACACGCTGCTTTCTAGCTTCCATCCAGCCACCCAGAGTGTCTGGGGCAACCCAGCTAGATGGGTGGGGTATAAATAATAAAATCATCAGCGTCAGCATCCAGGCGAGTAAAGAGTTCGAGGACACATTTCCAGCTGGGCAAGAATACCCAAGGAGGGTGCAAGGCAGGGCTGGTGAAGGGCCTGGTCTCAGGAGAAGGGGTCTGGCCTAGGAGGTTCCCCACCCCTGGCTCAGAGGAACACTGCTTGGGCAAGTGTAAACAACGGCTAGATCCAACTGCCCAGTGCTTCTTGGGGCACTGCAAGTGCCCTCTACTCCCTGTCACTGCTGCCAGCAAACTCAACAAGAGGGCACTTTGCATAGGTCTACCTCAGACCTAAGAATCCTGTCTGAAAGCATACAAACATCCAGTTCTCCAATTCTATGACACATTGCCTGATCTTCACTCACAGGGCCGGCTCTGACATTAGAGTGAGGAAGCTGCCTCAAGTGGCAGATGCTGGGGTGGGTGGGTTCAGAGAACAGCAGCAAAGTGTTGGAGGACGGAGCTGTGGATGCCACACAGCCTGAGCTAACCCACAGAATTCAAATTGTAGTACCCTAGAAGACTAGATTGTCATCCCACTTCCATCTTTGTACAAAATCAACCAAACAGACCTTTACAAAAAGCCGTTTATGTTATCTTAGGACACCGTGGGATACAATTGTTAATGTAAATCCTGCTCTATATATTTAGGCGTCCTGGATTCTGCAGTCACCCCTGGGCAGTACGGGGCCAAGACTTTCCTGTTGAGAGACGGGAAGGAGAGCATGCCATGTGTATTCTATGAGATTGTAAGTGTTGCGCATGTTTGTTCAATCGTGTACTACATGTGCTGCAGAAGCCACCACTTCTATTGCAATAAACACCTGTGCACCATTGGTACAAGTAGAGGGACTGAGGCCATGCCCAGCAGAATGATCAATCAGGGAGCTTCACAGGTTCCCCGAGTGTTCACCCTGTTTTCCTTTCACAAGTCATTACACATGTCAAATGCATACTCATGGAATACGGTATGTGGTCAGTCCTAAAATTTCACTAATATACAAGTAGCATATTAAAATATTTTCAAAACAAATATTATTTCTGTAGATTCTTCCAGTTTATTTTGACAGTAGAACATTTAACACCTATGTAAACCAGAGGTTATGGATGATCAGGCAATATATAAATCCTGTTAAATAAAACAAACACCTTACCTTGGCGTTTACCAGCCTTACCACTGCAACTGTAATTCTCCAAAAGCCATTTTTAAAATAATAATAAAAATTGAAACAACTTTGTTGATATGAGTTAGATTGTGGGAAAGAAGCATGAAGCTGTTGTTTAACTACAACAAAAAGGAGAATTCCAATGTTACTGTTACTTTAAAGGAAGGATAGCCAATGTGTTGCCCTCCAGATGCCACTGGGCTCCAGCTCCCATCATTCCTGACCACTGGCCATGCTGGCTGTTTGCACTGATGGGGAATGGAGTCCACAAGTACCTGAAGGGCCCCATGTTGGCTCCCTCTGTCCATGCTTAGTATTTCATGCTAAGGGTTGGGAGGTCTTACCTCTTATTCTTCTTGCATAACAGGACCGGGAGCTGCCAAGGTTAATCAGAGGTCGAGTCCACAGATGCATGGGAAACTATGACACAAAACGCAAAGTCTTCAAGTGCGTCTCCGTCAGACCTGCAACGGTTCCTGAGCAACAAACCTTCCAGAATTTTGTCAAAATTGCAGATGCTGAGATGAGCAAATATGTCAAAACAAGCAACGAAGTTTAACTTACACACATATACTAGGAACCATAACATGGGCGTAATGCGAAATATTTGCTAAAGCTCATATTTTCAGCACCGATATGAAAGCATCACCATAACATGTTACCTAAAATAAAGTAGTTCTGGTTTACACCCGTTATGCTTTTCAGCCTATGCTTTTTTGAGCCTAACAGCTCAAATCACAAGGGCCATGCTCAGCGGATAGAAAACTTGCTGTTCTTCTGTTGAGGCCTCAGATCAGAGATTTCATGTAGGACAGGGATAGCCAATGTGGTGCCCTCCAGCTGTCCCTGGACATCAGCATGGCCAGCTGCCAGTGTTAATGGGTGTTGGTGCCCAGTAATATCTGAAGGGCATCACGTTGGTTATCCCTGATGGAGCACATCCTCTCCCAAAGCTATGGAGGCTAGACAGTGACTGATCACTGCCCTATTTGCCTAATGCATTCTAAAAGGCAGCTCTCTGCAATACAAAACAGTGCTTACCTATTTTAGCCAAGATGCAGCAACAAATAAAAGCCCAGCAGATAGGTTCTAAATAGGGAGAGCCTTAGGTGGTATCATTTAAGGAAATGCAATGGAGCCTTGCAGAGGGGCTACATGGCCTCAGTTTTGAAAAAAAACACGCATTTTCAGTGGATATTTACTTATTTGATTCAGATGATTTATATACAGAACCATCCTTTGCCCAAGCCACAGGGTGGTTTTCAACAAACCAAATGGGGGAGAGGACCCATTGAAATATAATGCGATTCTTAAGAAACACATTGCAACAAATCAGGGAGCTCGGCTGAAGTCTGGAGTGTTGCTAGGTGCTTAAAAGGACATGAGGCACACCTTCATGTGACACAAACACGCATAAAATCTGCACCTGTTGATTTATACGGTGAATGGCTAGGATCTCATAAGTATTTTGCAGTGTGCCCAGTCACCCTGTATGGTTTTTTAAAAAAGGGATTTTTTAAAAGGGTAGGGTTATGGAGCTCAGTTAGAAAGTCTGAGGCTCCGGCTGCCTGCTCCACCCCTGCTTGGAGTCTAAAGATCACACTCATCAAGTTTGTCTACTTTGCATGCACACCATATATTTTTAAACACACAGCTTGCTCCAAAGGATCCTTGGAACTGTAGCTTACCCCTCACAGAGCTACAGTTCTCAGCACCCTTAAGAAACTACAGTCCTCATGATTCTTAAGGGGAAGCTGTGTGCTTTAAATTTGTGGTGTGTACACAACCAGAGACTCAGGAAGGTAAACACCTCATTAAAAAGGAAGAGGGATAAAATCTCGTAAAGCTGCTGAGAGCTGAAAGAACCTTAAAAGCACATTTAAGATATAGTGTAATCTTCTTGCTGGCATCCATCTGGGCACCTCCGGGGGTGAAGTTAAACCACTGTAACAGCACCTAAGTGACCTCTCTGGGTCACAAGCCTGGGCAGTGTGTTGGGTCCTGGGCTGCCCAGATGGCAAGACTCGCCTTTCAGCCTTACTGATGTGGTCCAAGGAAAGCAGAACAATAGTTATCATCTACATCTAACTTTACCACTAAAGCCGATCTTACTTTTAGAGGCTGAAATGTCAGAGGCACTCAGGGAGCTGAGGACTGCTGAGAATGCGAAAGTGTTCTCTCTCAGCGGCTCAGGTGTGTGTGCCTGCGCGCGTTACTAAGGAATATCACAAAGGGCTGCCAAGGGAATATCGGCACCCAATGGAATAAAATGCAGAATGACAAGAAAACTTCTTTGCATCTCCCTTTTTCTTTTTTTCAACTGCACAATTTGGTCTCCTAAACGCCAGTTGCTGACGACAATGGAATTCAAGAAAACTTTCCCGCACTTGCAACGTTTATGGCCATTTCATTCAGAGTAACTGCAGCAGAAACAAAGAACTGATTTTGCTACTGTCTCAAATGGATTAGAAGTAATAACAGAATCGATACTAATTCAAACCTATTGCCCTTTTGCATTTTCAGTGCCGTTGTTCTAAGAAATTACTCTGAGTAGGCATCTTTTTAAAAGATTCAAAATCTATTTCATGCTAAGAAAACAAAATGCTTTAAAAATTGGCTTTAAGTACTAATCAGGGCAAGTTATTTAAGAGTCAAATCCTCAGCTGCCTGGAACATTTGGTGGAAACCTACCTCAGTGTGTGCTATTCTTTTAAGATTTGTTTTAAATGCTAGTGACCGTGTTAGATGATATTAAAGGCTTTATTAAAACAAAAACAAATGAGACACATGGAATTGCATGGATCTGAGCAGTGGCCTGGGATGGGGCTGCTTTCCTATCTGCTCGGGGAAAAGAAAAGGCATGAAGACCCTGTTTTGTTTTTTCCTCCTTGCAGAAAAAAGCAATGCTTGGGAGTGCCCGACTAATATTAACAGAGAGTTCTTGAGGAAATTAAAATGGGGGCTCATAAAACCAGCTACTCAGTGAGAAGGGCCCAAGGCAGGTATCAGCACTGGTGGGCTCTGCTGGATACCAGCTGTTGGTTCCAGGTTTGCATGCTCCCTATAACAGAGCTGGAGTCATTACCTGGCATGTACATGTTCTGAATATCCGTTCCTCATTGCATAGGCTTGAGGGTTTTTGTGCTCACAGAGCTACAGTTCTCAGGATTCTTGGGGGGAAACGATGTTAATCTTTAAAGATGCAATTGTCAGATTCCTTAGTTTCTGGCTGTGTACACACTGCACATTTAAAGCACACAGCTTCTCCCAAAGAATCCTGGGAACTGTAGTTTATTAAGGGTAATGGGAACTGTAGCTCTGCGAGGGGTGAACTGGGAAGCCAGTGCCCTTATAAAGTGTGCAAGCCCGCACTGGACCAAGACAGTCATGGCCCACCTGCCAGAGAGGCTTCCATAAATGCTCCATTGCCATTTTGCCCCATCCCATCCACTCCTCCTCACTTAACTCAGCATGCAAGGTTTTGCAGAAATGAAAGCAACCCCTGCTGACAGCATGTATCGCTTTATTATAATAATACAGTGTTGGCAAATCAGAAAATTTCACATTTCAAATCATTGGAAGCATTTTTATTCCACAAGTCAAATACAGCCAGGGGGTGTAGGGTGAGTGGGAAGGTAATAGTCTAAAAAAAGGAGGCACCTGGACAAAAATACAAGGAACCACAGTAATGGAAAATACAGCTTTTAGTTACACATAAAAATTATATTTTTATATTTTTTATATATTTATATACATATTTAGAATCAAACTTGAACCAGTATTTAAAAAAAAAGAAAGAAAAAGGAAATTGGGAAGCTATTATGCACAATTTAATTTACTAACTGTACTTGTTTGTAATTTCTCAGCAGTATTGATATTTATTTTCCCAAGGGCAACTTTACAATAATATATCCTTGTCTGTTTTGGATTCAGTCAATGAATGATTGCATTTGTATGTTACAACAAACCACATCACAATAAACCATGGTTTATGGGGAAAAGTTGAGACTTTATGCACTCCCTTTTCATCTTCCTCCAAGTGTGACCACAAGGAGGAGCTCAGAAGCGTTCAACTCTCACTTCTACTTAACCAGAGCTTGCCATGCGATCCAATCTTAGCTATGGTTTGTTTGAAACAAGCCAACTTCAAACCATCCTTTATGAAGCTGGCTTGTTTAAACAAACCGTCATTAATATCCATCTTCCTTGTGGCTTCACCAACATGGAGGGAGGGTAGGATTATTCTTGAAGTGATAAACGATAGTCTGTTGAGATGGTCAAATGCAGCCATTGTAGTTGTGCACAGCTTTGCACTATGAATCTCTGAGGGTGCCTTGTCTCAACCAAACCACGAGAGCCAAACCACACCTCCATATTTCTCAGTGTACTTGCCTATTATTAGTGTTTTAGAGTAAGGTGCTGCCTTTAGGCAGAACGTGATTAACCCACGTCATAAAACAAGTTAACTATAATCAGCCAACAACTTGTATGTCTAAACAAGCCATCAACGGGATGAGCTGTCAATGTCTGGCAAAGCCAACTGAAAACACCACACACCTCGGCGGAGACAGCTCATGTCTCAAAGCAGAGCCGTTAAACTTAGAACAGTGTTCCCCAAATTTCTGACAGCTGTAGACATACTGTAGTTGTTAAATTGAGATGCGTGCTGCATTTTTATACCTGGAAAGGTTTGCCTTCAAGAATTACCCGCAGTCTCGGAAGCACACGCTCACCTGTATTTCCGTGTAATACATTAAGACTTGATTCTAGCTTTGAAGGGGCTGTCAGAACCGCAGCCTCCCACTGCTTCTCTCCTACACTTCTGCTCTTCCCAGGAGAAATGTGTGTCATCTGAATTTCCTGCAATGACTTGGATGTAACACCAGAGGAATAGAGAAAGCTGCCTGCTACCAAATCAGACCAGCAGCGGATCCAGCTCAGTGTTGTCTGCACTGTTTGGCAGCGTCTCTCCAGGGGTTCAGAGGGCGGAGAGGGGTGTTATAGGGGCCTCCTGCAAGCAACTTAGATGCTCCAACACAGAGCTATCCCCCTTTGCTCCAGTGCACTGTGGGAAATGTAAAAGGACAGCTATACCTGTGCTATACCAGGAGAGATCCATGCCACCTGGGTCTTCGTTGGGGGTGCTGGAAAATAAGGCACAGAATAAGCACAGCTGAAGGGTGCTGCTGGGGTCCTGGCACTTGGCCAAAGATGCTGGGCGCTGGGGCAGAGGTACAACAGATGGAGAGCCACTTGTGCTGCATCTCTTGTCATTGCTGAATGCTCTGAATTGCTCCTGCTGTGGAAAATACAAGATAGCAATGCCTTCGGAGACATGATCTGCAAAGATGCCCCATTCACCCCTTGGTTTGGTCCCAAAAGCAGTGTTTTGTTTACTAAGGCTTCTCACAGCTGGTTTCTCACTGCACGCCTGTTATGTACTGAGTTGAATAGGATCCAAAATGCAGCAGTCTGATTGGTCCTAGAACAATAGGATCCAAAAGGCAGCAGTCTGATTGGTCCTAGAACAATAGGATCCAAAAGGCAGCAGTCTGATTGGTCCTAGAACAATAGGATTCAGAATACAGCAGTCTGACTGGTCCTAGAACAATGCAGCAGTCTGATTGGTCTGCAGGAACCACCCAATCCAGCTCCAGATGGAAGTGAATCCACAACCTGATTGGCCTACAGGAGAATTCTGGAATTAACCAATCACGTGCAGCCCATTGTGTAAATAATGTATATAAAGCAGATACTTTGGGGAAACTTTCATTCCCTCCTCACCACTATGAGCTGAATAAAGAGCATGAAATTCACTCTCGACTCTGAGTATATTTCAACGCCACTTGCGAATGGCTGACGCAGTCATTGCTGCTTTGTGTGACTCTGAATGGCCTTTGGATATTTGGGAGGAAATAGGAAACAAGCAGGCTAAAGGGCTGGTGTTTCCTGCCTCCCCATCCCTTCTGCTGGCAAATCCCACATTTTTCTGACCCTCTGGTCTTTCATGGGGACTTTCACAACAGAAATTGGTTAGATGCAAAGATTCCCTTCCCTCTTGACTGAAGAAGCCTGTCTGGAAATCTACCTCTGCATCCAAGCTGATGTTTCTGCAGCAAGAAGACTGTACCAGTTAACATAGTTCATCTTTTTACAAGTGTAATGAAGGGGTTTTTTTTAAAAAAAGAATATTATCCACCAGTTTCCCCCCCACTTGAAATGCCACATTTTTCAGGACTAATCTCTCCAGCTGAAAAATGGCTATTCCCTGTGTTTCAAGTTGCATTAACAAACTACTTTTAAGTAGCATTTAAAATGATACAAAAAACGGAAGCATTGTTCAATTCTTTTCTGATATACATTTCAAGGGGGGAGGGCAGAACGACGACGTTTGACATCATTAACTATGCTGGGGCTCTAGAAACCAGTTTTTAAATATGAAATTGTGTTTTGGCTACAGGAAAATTTGTACAGATCCTTTTAAAAAAACGACAAAACAAAAAGACAAAACCCACACTAAGAGAGTCGGCAGAGGGTACAAAAAACCCCTACTTGGGGCTCAATTTAAGGTCCAGTTTCTGCAAAAAGGACACACACACACGCCTTGTGCATCCTGGCAAATCGCTTTCCTAGTGAAACGCTTCAGCAAACAGTTGTAAACATTACACAAAACTGATGTTTTCGAAAAACAAGCAAACCACACAGAGAAATACGATTTTCACGACATTGTACAACATTTTCACTGGCTGATGAACGTTTTGATTCGATGGTCCATACTGATCCCATTCTGTACACTCGTCCTATTGTTAAAAGGCACAGGTTGGTTGGGAGAGGAAAGGAAAGGTGGGAACTTTTTACTTTTCATCCTCCCTCAGTCTCTCACAATAGAGGTTAAGAATTTCACTTCTACCTCTTAGTTGCTTCTTTTAATACTCCTTACCTCATTAAACATTTACCAGAAAATGTCTAAACTGCTATGTCTAGAGAATCAGGCAAAACTACAAAAAATAATTAAAAAATTAAAAAATTGGGTGTCTGTGTGAAACTCTGGGCTATCTCTTAAGTGGTCCTCCTAGTGCTGTTGCTCAAGGCAGGAGGTGTCTCATGATGAAGGGGGGGCAGTTTTTTGCCAATTTCCCCCTCTACCTGCAGACCCCAGCCTCCTTTCCCCACCAAAAGGCAGTGCTTTTTTCTGGGAGTACTCAAAGGCACACAGTACCAACACCTCTTCTCTTTTTTTCCCTAGAAGAAAAGCACAAATTAAAAGTGCAGCACTTACTGTAATAATTTCATGGTGAGTGCCAGCACCGCTTTTTTCCCCCTAGTAGAAAAGCACTGCAGATGGGGATAAGAAAATCAGCCAATTTTGGTTTCTGATTTTTCCAATATTCAGATCTCTTCTCCAACTTTCCACATCAGTCGGGGGGGGGGGGAATCGGGATGGGGACTCTCTCCAGCGTTCTAATGCAAATTTTCCCCAATATCCACCTTTTTATATGACATATATTTGCATTTTTTTCACAGCGTTTTTTCACAACATAATGCTGTTTTGCATGTCTTTCGACCCATACACGCATTTTGATGCACACTCTGCCCTGGTATACACGTTTTGTACACGATATTGGCTGGAAATGGCAAAATTCAGAGAAGTGTCAGTCCCAAAGGATTTGTTGCGTTTCAGCTTGTGTATCAATTTGGTAATTTCAAATTAGGTTGCTTTGTTCTTTAAATGAGAACTGATGCCAATGTCTGCCCCATCCTTCCTCCAACCCCCTGGAAGTGATTTTCCAAAAAAAAAATTAACTTTTCTCCTCCGGCAGACACCTCCTGCTGAACCAATTGCTCTAGGAAGACCAAATGAATTCTGCCCTCTGCTTTGGGCATAAGAACCTTGCATAAAGGACATGCAAGCAGCACTTCCCTAATTCCCGCCACAATGAAAAAAACCCATTGTGGAAGCCAACTCACTCCATTTCAGACACTTCCGCCATCTTCTCCCCTGGATGAAGCTCAGAGGAAACCTCTGTTTCCCATTTGCAGAAGAAGCTTTAATTTGCAGTGCCAAAATGTTGGCCTGTCATGAAAATCACTTCTGCCCTGCTTAGTACACAGGGCTGATTGGCCGGCCCTTGTGGCAATCACAAAGCCGCTTCAACTCTTATTGGAGCAAGACTGAGTGCAGTAGAGGGGTGGGCCCTCACCTCTTCTCAGAGAATATATATATTTGGAAATTACTCCTCAAAGCGGTAGCCCCTTTCCATGCCCAAGGCTCCCTGTGAGCATAGGTACATAGGAAACGGCTTTCTTCGTCTTCTTTTTACATTTATACCCCACCTTTCCTTCAAGGAGCTCAACAAGGTGGCAAACGTCATTCTCCTCCTCCCCGTTTAACCCCCACAACCCTGTGAGGTAGATTGGGCCAAGAGTAAGTGACTGGACCAAGGTCACCCAGGGGGATTCATGGCTGAGTGGGGATTTGAACCCTGGGTTCCCAGGTCCTAGCCCAACCCTCTAACCACTACACCACAGTGGCTGTCAGCGAGACTGATGGGTCCACACAGCAGGTGGGGAATTTAATCTCTGCCTGAAGGACACTGGAGAGCTGTGGCTGAGGTCATGGACAATAAGCGGGTGGAACAACGGATGCAGCTCTGATCTTTGCATTGTAGGCTACCATCCCAGTTACATAAAGGTAAAGGTAAAGGGACCCCTGACCATTAGGTCCAGTCGTGACCGACTCTGGGGTTGCGGCGCTCATCTCGCTTTACTGGCCGAGGGAGCCGGCTTACAGCTTCCGAGTCATGTGGCCAGCATGACTAAGCCGCTTCTGGCGAACCAGAGCAGCGCACGGAAATGCTGTTTACCTTCCCGCCGGAGTGGTACCTATTTATCTACTTGCACTTTGACGTGCTTTCGAACTGCTAGGTGGGCAGGAGCAGGGACCCAGAAATGGGAGCTCACCCCGTTGCGGGGATTCGAACCGCTGACCTTCTGATCGGCAAGTCCTAGGCTCTGTGGTTTAACCCACGGCGCCACCCGCGTCCCCCCAGTTACATAACCTTCAGCTATTTCGACACCCACCCACCCAAAAAAGCCAGCAAGCAGGTTCTCTGCTACTAGTCTACTTTGACATTGGCTCCCCAAGGAGTCTTTCTCTAGCCCTGCCTAGAGATGCCAATGAGGACTGAACCTGGGACGTTCTGCATGCTCCTCCCTCTGTCACTGTGCCACAGAATCAGGGCAATTTGCAAACCTCAAAAAGGACGACTGATCATTGTTCAGCTGAGCTGCAGGTCCCTGATCACATCTCATAATCTTGGAAGCACACAAAACAGCACTGCAAGCACATGAGCTCTGGACCTGGACCCGAGAAGGATACGGACAACCATGTATTTGATAATGTACATCAATAAGCAAACGACGACAACAAAGAGAGGGTCAAGGTTGTTTAGTTAAATGCTCCAGCTTCCAGGGTCATCAAGGAATGTGGAAGACCAGTCTTACAGCAGTCTCTGTTTGGTCCAAACCAGGGGTTGTCAACCTGGTCCCTAACACCCACTAGTGGGTGTTTCAGGATTCTAGGTGGGCGGTAGGAGGTTCTACGGCACAAGCTGAATCCTCCTTCCATTAAGCACTGCTGGGCGGTAAGGAAATTTCACCACCAAGAAAGATGCATTAGTGGGCGGTAGGTAGAAAAAGGTTGACTACCCCTGGTCTAAACAGACCAACTGCCAAACCCTAACCAGTTCCATTGCTGAGAAACCTTCGGATCTGAATGATAAAAGCCAGAATTGGTTTGCTTTTAATGAAAGGAAGCTGAGATCTGATTCGGGACCCAAATCATTTCGTAAGGTTTAAGGCAAATGGTGCGTTTTGTTACAGCAGCTGGCCGTGGCAAAACGAAACCACAGCAGATGCCACGCCTGCAATGAGAATCTTCCCCACATCAGATCCAGTTCTGTTCAGATGGGAGAGAGCCAGCTCTGCTAATGCCGAATCGTATCTTATAAGCCACAGAAATGGCCCCGCTCAGCAGCCTTACCTGAACAGGAAGCTCTAGCCAGACGTCAGCAGTCACGGACTCAGGGTCAACAACTCAGAGCGACACGATTCTCAAGATGGAAACAGAACTCATTCCTCTCTCTCTCTCTCCCCCTCTCTCTCTCTGACTACCATCCTTGCAATCTGTAGATAGGACTTCTGGCTTCAGTACGTGTATTTTCAGATAAGTGGCTTAACTCCTTTAATCCTTACATGCGTACACATAGTAAGATACAGGCCAGACGGACTCAACTGACTACGATCCTATGAATTACTCTCCCTGCATCCTGGTATGCACGAGGGTCAGGCCTGAGGCCAAGTTCTTATTAAAATAAATAAAAATAAAGGTCAACAGTTATTGCTTAAGAAAATCGAAAAAAGTCAGCCTGCATTATTTGACTTTTTTGTGTGCGGCTCAAATTACGGCATGCAACTCTGTGTTAAAACCACAGCTTGGTTAAATCGATCAGCGAGTTTAAAGCAGTGGTACCCAAATTAAGTGGTCCCTCTAAGTTCCATAAACTCATCCTCAGTGCCCCTTACGTTATAAAAAGGGTATAGGGTTTGCACGACCCACTGAGGAGGATAATAACACAATAAAACTCAAAACAGTAACAACTAATTGCACATTTATTCCAAATCCAATTAAAAAATGACTATCAGATGTGAAAGGCTGGAATCACTGGATCACCGGTTTTGTTGAACTAATTAAACTAAATTCAACAAAACTGTTACACATCCAGCAAAAAATTATATATCCAGACCCCCCCCCATGCATCTTAGCAACCCCCTAAGTAATTCCATTGATCCCCCCCCATGGGGCAGTATCACCCAATTTGGGAACCACTGGTTTAAAGGGACAGCCTCGGCCTTCCATGCGTACGTTGTTCCAGTGGAAGTTTAGCAGGAAGAGAAAGATTGAGTGACCACACACAGCTAATTCTCAGAAACACTAATATTTATGGCCAAATCCCTGGCAAAGACACAAAACCAATTAAGCAATTATACGGGGCTATGCATCAGGTACAGATACTATAGGCACAATGCCATTTACTTTTAAAAAAGAGAGAGAATGAGAGGATTTTTGAACTGCATTCTTGATATTTGCTATAGCTAGCAATGTAATAGGAGCTCTGCGGCATCTGATCAAAGGATTACCTAGTCCAGCCTCCTATTCCCTCAGGGGAAAGCCCACATGCCTCTGGAAAGCCCACAAGCCGGGGGGGGGTATGGCGACAGCCCCCTCCCATGCTTTCTCCCCAGCAACTGTATTCTGAGGTAAACTGCTCCTGCCAGTGGAGGATCGTATTTAACTATCTTGACTTGAAACCACTGATAGATCTACCATTCTCTGTGGAACTGACTAACCCCCTTTTAAACCAATCCAAGTTAGCGGTTGTCACAGTTAATGATGAGATATTCAGGAGCCGCCACAGCAAAGGCTGTTAAAAATAATTTCATCGTGAAGATACGCAAGGGGGAGCCCTCTAAGCCAGGCTGAGAATCTTGCCCTGCTCTTCCTGAAATATGAGCCACATGTTTCTAGGCACAGAAAACACCTCTTTAACCTAGCAAAAAAAAAAAAAAGTTTTAACAGCCGATTCAGAGAGTTACACTTTTCATCTTAGAAAAAGGTGTCTCTGTACATTTTCAGGACTGGCATGCACTGATTCGGCCACAGAGGGCGAGGGAGAGACACATTTTTTCTCAACGGCACACAATTTTTGCCACAACTCAACTCATTTCCAAGGAATGCCCCCCCCCCAATTGCCATTTATTATATTACTTTACAAAATAGCACAGATCAGGCTGGAAAAAACCAAAAAGCAGGTTCAAAAAAGTCTAGATATTTAAGAAACAAGATATAAAAAGTGGATTGAGGCTTTAAAAAAGGTTTTTGAGACACACACGCACACAAAGAAACTGGGAGGTAGACAGATATTTTTGAGGATAAAAAACAGGTTTTTTTGAGGCGTTTAGCCATTATAAATGTCCAAGGCGACCCAACCACTGCTGAGCACCCATTATGCAGATCCAGAACGTCCATTTCTCATGTGTATGGAAGACTCATCAGTGCACTTGGGGTCTTTTGTAGTCATTCAAGTGCTTCTTGCTGTCATTTCTACTGCTCCCCCCTGCCCATTCATTTCTTAGCAATGAGGCTCAACGGAAGCGCCCTAATATTTCTTCTGTCCGCTGATTTCAGGCGGGAACATCTGGATGTTCGATACCGGAAAAGTACTATAAAATGGTGGGTATCGGAGTGGGGGAGGCGTGCTCTTTCGGGGCGTATTTTGCAAAGAACGGCAGAAAGACAGAGAGCATGACACCCACGATTGCCAGCATGTAGCCCCATCCGATCTGGCAGTCGCCAGCGTAGTAGATGCTTGAATTTTCGCAGTACCTCTGCACGGCAGTGGAACCGAGGCCGAAGGGGTAGACAAGGAGCCCAAATCCCATGATGAACACTAGCAGGAGAGAAGGCAGAAAAGAAGATGGCATTAGTATATATATAGTAAAACACACACACACACACACACTTTTAGTGTTGTGCCAACATTTTCACTTGTGTTTCTGCACCCAATTTTTAGCAATTCTGCACAATCTATCCTTGACAACAGCGTTCTCCTATCCACAGAAATGCCTTTACGTTTTTTTGTTTGGCAGTGTGGGAATATTAGAATTAGATTTCTCCAAACATCAAATAAGCTAATAAGCGGCTGTCAGCTTTAATGCCCACCTCGAGCAAGTAGGAAAATAAACCCATTAAGCTCCCATCGCACGAACCGCAGCTTTCTCCTGTCACCGAGCCCCAGAACACTCAATAAACCGTTGTTGGCGGTGAAAGCCACGTTTTCAGACACGCTTACTAATGACCGCTTAATAGCGCTGTCCATCAGCGAAGTCACATGCCAGGGGAGTCCACAAAATTAAGAGGGATCCCTTAACGGGGATCTTGTTAAGAGCAGCTGCGTGGATCACTCATTGCTCAACTTAAGTTCCAGAACGACGCTGAAAGGAGAAAAAACTTCCGAATGTAACTATCAGTTGCTATGACTGGCCCTCTGATTGTGACTGCTAACATACAAAAGCAAATTTTGCATCCTTTGCTTTGCCCGCTGCCAGCACGAGGCCCTCAGAAGTTCCCCCAGCCCTGTTGCAGGCTCAATTTGCAGAGTCAAAGGGAAGGACATTTTCCACCTCTCTCTCATAATAGTAAAGGTACAGGGACCCCTGACCATTAGGTCCAGTCGTGGCCGACTCTGGGGTTGCGGCACTCATCTCGCTTTACTGGCCGAGGGAGCTGGCGTACAGCTTCCGGGTCATGCGGCCAGCATGACGAAGCCGCTTCTGGCGAACCAGAGCAGCGCGCGGAAACGCCGTTGACCTTCCTGCCAGACTGGTACCTATTGATCTACTTGCACTCTGACGTGCTTTCGAACTGCTAGGTGGGCAGGAGCAGGGACCGAGCAACGGGAGCTCACCCCGTTGCGGGGATTCGAACCGCCGACCTTCTGATTGGCAAGTCCTAGGCTCAGTGGTTTAGACCACAGCACCACCCGCGTCCCCTCTCTCTCATAATACTAGATGCTAAATTGGGGGATGGAGCAAAACTGCTATGTGGAGAAGTTGCAGCATTAAGAGGCGATGTGATGGAAGTTTATAAAATGATTCCTGGCATGAAGGAAGTGGACAGAGGAAAGCTTTTCTCCCTCTGTCCTAACACTGGGAGTCGTGGGCATCCAGCGAAGCTGGACATTCAGGAGAGACAGAAGGAAGAACTTCTTCCCGCAGCACAGAGTTATACTATGGAACTCTCTCCCACCAGATACAGTGACAGCCACCAAGCTGTACGGCTTTGAAAGAGCATTAGGCAAACTCATTGATCAGGCTACCAGTCACAATGGCTATGCTCTCCTTTCGTTGTCAGGGGCAGTATACGCTTGTGGGCTTCCCTTTGGGTTCCTGGTTGTCCCCTGTAAGAACAGGATGCTGAGCCAAATCCCCAGGCCTGATCCAGCAGCCAGGCTCTTCTTTTACATTCTGAGTAGCCAGGACCGGCAGAAGTGGATGAATGAAGGTCACAGGCAAGGATGCGGCAGGTGAGGGGCAATCCGATAAATGGCGGTGCGCTCCTTTGCCAGACACCTCTCACCCTCCGCCAAGACATCCCTCTGACCCCGCAAAAGTTAACGGCTCACCTCGGTTAGGGCAGTTTTGCGACCTCCCGCAGTCGCCCGGCTCAGGCCATTCATTATTTTGCTGCACTGCACTCCACACTCCTTCCCACCCTGACACCAGTAACCCATTAAGAATCCCTCACTCAGAGTCCTTCGCCAGAAAAGTCATTGTCAGCTAGCGAGATGGTTTATGGCCGAGACCACAAGCATCAATTTAACAGAAGGTCACCTTTTATTTCTGCTTTCTAATCTGCCTGGCTTCCAGGGAGCGGGGGGTTTCGCTTCTCCGGGGCTGTGGTTTACTGGCTTGTGTTACCTGCGCTCTACAGTAGCGGATGCTCTCCGCTATATAAAACCTTCTTCTGGAGGATTTACAACCTGCCTGTAAAACACCCATTTCCCTCCCACAGCTGAAATCCAGAAAGGAAGACCTGCAGGGATGCTCTGCCTTCTCCTCAACCAGGAGAAGGGTCACTTCTTACCCTACTTCAACCAGATCTGCCCACCCCCCTTGCACCCTGGCCTGGAGACAGAAAAAGCCCACATGCACACACTTTGCAATATATGAGCAAACGCTGCACCTGTAGAATTAATCTGAGCCTGGAAAAGAGCATAGAGCTGGAAGAGGAAGTGGGAAAGAGTGGCACTCTTTCAACTTCCTCTCTCAACTCTTCTGTACTATTCAAGGGGGGAAAAGGTTTAAATAACGACAAATAGGACAATGTGTGTCCGTGTGTGGCATTTAGGGTCAGGCTAGGATGTGGGTGGCGTTGTGGGATAAACCACAGAGCCTAGGACTTGCCGATCAGAAGGTCAGTGGTTCGAATCCCCGTGACGGGGTGAGCTCCCGTTGCTCAGTCCCTGCTCCTGCCAACCTAGCAGTTCGAAAGCACATCCAAGTGCAAGTAGATAAATAGGTACCACTCCGGCGGGAAGGTAAACGGCGTTTCCGTGTGCTGCTCTGGTTCACCAGAAGTGGCTTAGTCATGCTGGCCACATGACTCAGAAGCTGTACGCTGGCTCCCTCGGCCAATAAAGCGAGATGAGCGCCGCAACCCCAGAGTCGGCCACGACTGGACCTAATGGTCAGGGGTCCCTTTACCTTTACCTTTTAGGACATGGGAGACCAGGGTTCAAATCCCCCACTCGGCCACAAAGCTCACTGGGCAAACTTGGGAGCTATTCTCTCAGCCTAGCCTACCTCGTAGGGTTGATGGGAGGATAAAATGGAGAGGAGGGCTGCAGATGCCACCTTGAGTTCCTTGGAGGAAAGTGGGATATAAATACAGGCTTTTCTCCAGCTATATTCTACTCAGACCCATTGAAAGAAACGAACCGGCCATCATTAACACCCCAAAGGGCCTATTAAGTCCAGCACTCAAGCGGATGCCTCCGGGAAGTCACAGTCCTCTCCCTTTTGTGACCCCCAGCGACTGGTATTCAGAGGCATCCTTATCTGACACAGAAAGTGTCAGGAGTTCAGCCTACACTTGAGTAGGACTCTGGCAGAGACACATGCCCGACTGGCATGTTCCCTCCCTCCTGGTCGATCGTTTGGGAGCTTCAAAAGCTTTCTTCAGCCCAAACATCACAACAACCGATGCCAACCGACACCGGCACACTTAGGGATCCGCAGAGTCTTTGCGCAGTTGCATAACAGACCTCAGCAACTCAGCATTTTGGCTAATCTACTTTATTTACATATAAACACACACGGAGCACTGCAACGTGGCTCCCTCTCTCTCTAGCATCAGACAGCAAAAAGAGAGAAAAACAAAGGACAATAGTCCCACTTCACGGAACACAGTAACACAAACATCCTGTCTCCGTCACTTCCCACTCTGTGGAGTCAAAACATACACCATCATCTGATAGACAACAATCCCATGACTGCAAACATAGATCAGGAATTCTAACAGAAAGTAGCCCACAGCCATCATGGGTGGCTAGAAGCCTTCGGGAGCCTTATCTGCCTAGTCCCATTTTAAACCCATCTAATTCCATTATTTCAACTATGGGCTGTGTAAAGTCAGAAGAGCTGTTTAAGAACTGGGAGAATGAGATCCACAGGGGCAAACCCATTAAACCAGCAGCTGCAGTTTTTTGTACAGGAAGTCTCCAGAGGCAGCCCCAAGTATGACACACACAGTAGCTAGCAGTGTAACCCAGAAGCTAGCAGGCTGTGTGATTAAAAAGAAACAGCTGCAATTCACCCTAAAGTTTCTAGATGGCAGCACCACCCAGGTCTCAGCAGTCTCAATGTTCAGGAACCGGCATCGGTCCCTCATTCTGTTCCTTAAGTATCTCCACCAACAAAGCATGAACTATTTACTTTTATTGACATTGAGAGAGGTTAGGGGGTCCAGGGCTTGGTCGTATGACAAAAGCGTGTTTACATCTCCCTACATGTAAACAAACTGTGAAAAAGACTCTATGAATTGAAAATGGAGACGCTGTGTGCTTTCCCCCGTTTACTGGTAACACAAGAAAATCTTGTAATAAAAAAACGTAATAAAAAAAGTGTGAACTATAAAAGAGACAGCCTTCTCCCCTTCTAAGTGGCTGGTGGGGGGAACTAGAGTGTAAAAATTTGTCCTGCACTTCTAACAAGATTTGGGGCAGACCACTATGGCGTCCCCATGAGCAAGGAGGCAAAGTTACAGAATAGAAAACTTTATGGAATAATGCAAAACATCAAAACTATCAAACTGAAGTCTCTGAAAGTCCTCGAATAAGTCACGGTGCCAGACTTTGCCTGGCGGAGATCTAGCTTGCAAAGCTTTGTGTAATCGGCAAATGTCCAATTCTGATGTCCAACTCTGAACTCTGCTGAACAGTGTTTCCGGATAGCAACTACTGTTTCGTTCAGTTCTTCATCAGCCAGTTAGCTCAACAAACACTTGTAAGTAGAAAGATGTGCAATTTCTTCATTAACCAATCTTCTTTCGAATTGATATAATATATATGAGAATAAAAAATACTCTGGAACAGTGCTCATGTGATTATGTAGTCACCAAGGTCCAGACAGAGAAGGCTGGAGGGGCAAGTCTGGTATCAGGGCCTGAATAACTGCCCCCCCCCCCCAGAAGATGGCAAAGTTGCTACTTCTTCCTTGGAGGCTTTTGAGCAGAGCTTGGATGGCCCTCTGCCAGGGATGCTTTAGCTGAGATTCCTGCATTGCAGGGGCTTGGACTAGATGACCCCTGGGTTCCCTTCCAACTCTACGATTCAATGATTCTATCATGTTCGCCAAGCGCAGCAGAGGCAAGGCCACGCTCCCTGTTGCCAAGAGTGCACCCAAGGCGATCAGATGCAGCGGGAGGGGACTCTCGGTTTCCGCGTTCTCCTTCTTCCGGGTTAAAGGGGCCAACCAAGGCTGGCATGCCACAAAGCTAAAGAGCCAGAACTGATTATTACGTAGATGGCCCTGTGTGGAAGCAAAGCTGTTGAGGAGCCGGGACTGGTAGCCATGGTTGAAATGAGGTCAAAGCAGGTGTGATAGACGCCATCAGTACCTACAATCCCAAACTCCGAGGGCTTGGCAGGCACCAGACAACCTCCCCAGTCTCCCTGTAATAAAAATCTGCAGCTGCCCACAAGGCCAGGTGTTGGGAGTAGAGCTGTTTTCCTCTTTCTCGCCCTCTCTCCAGCAAGGAGCGGTTATTTTTGGCTCAATTTAGGTTGCAACAGCTGGCAAAATCCCAGCGTTCTTCGAAAACCATCTTGATGCATTTGCATCAGGACGGAAGAGTCTGTCCTTTAGCTCCTCTCTCTCCTCTCCTGGGGGGTTCTCTGCTTTAAAAAGGCAGCGGTTAGCAGAACCAATAGGACAGGTGTGGCCAAAGAGGCAGGCAGTGCTTTCCTTGGTCACCTTGGAGCCTCTACGATGGCTCCATTCTCTCCGGAAAAAAACTATTCCTTGTCCACCACACACAACATTTGTTGCAGGGGATTCCCCCACCCCCCACCCTGATCTTAAATTCAATTTGCCACATTTCCAGATCAGTTTGCATTTGGGGGGGAGGGACTCCATGAAAATCCAGCAGCATTTTAGTGCAAATTTTCCCTAATAGACACATTCCTGTATGACATTTTGCTGAATATAAACATTTCCCCCTAATATAATTTGTCTGCAGCCTCCGCTAATAATTGCTTTTATACACACACTCCCACCCCCTAATATATTTACTCTTGCACCCATTACTTGGTCGGAGAACTGCAGGTTTTTGAAAGATGGCTCTACGCTTCAGTTCATGTATTGTTAGGGACAGGGTGACTTAGGGAGGGTCAACTTTAAATGCAAACTGGATCAGAACTCTCCTCCAATCCGGGTCTGAAAGTGGGCACAGAACAGCACTTTGTTTGGATAGCTATCATATAACTTCTTTGAAAGGAAGGGAGTGATATAAATTTGGAATAATAATATTTTACTATTATTATTATTATTATTATTATTATTATTATTATTATTATTGGGATGTGGGTGGCACTGCAGTCTAAACCGCAGAGCCCAGGGCTTGCTGATCAGAAGGTTGGTGGTTCAAATCCCCGTGACAGGGTGAGCTCCTGTTGTTTGGTCCCTGCTCCTGCCAACCTAGCAGTTCCAAAGCACATCAAAGTGCAAGTAGATAAATAGGTACTGCTCTGGCAGGAAGGTAAACGGCGTTTCCGTGCGCAGCTCTGGTTTCCAGAAGCGGCTTAGTCCTGCTGGCCACATGACCCGGAGGCTGTCTGCGGACAAACGCCAGCTCCCTCGGCCTATAGAGCGAGATGAGCGCACAACCCCAGAGTCGTCCGCGACTGCACCTAATGGTCAGGGATACAATTATTAATTTATTATTATTATTATTATTATTATTATTATTATTATTATTATTATTAACATTAACTAGCAGGGAATGCCCAGCACTGCCTGGGAATTTTTAGAAACCATAAATATATTTTGATTTATAAAGGGATTGTGTAATTTGGACCTGTCACACACAAAAAACTGGGTGAAGTCACAGCAAAGTCAAGTTGTGGTCCATCATCTTGCTTCAAAATGGCACCCAGCGTCCAAATATCAACAAAGATGGCAGTGCCATCTCAAGAGGCGTCCAAACGCACAGAGAGCAAATGGAGAAACCATTTCCCAAAACATATAGTAGATTGTATTGCTCAACTCTATCATTCTATAATAAATATAAACATGTCCTTAAAACAATAGTACTTAATGTGTCCAAGCAGCTAAGCTCCTAACTAAAATTCAGAGAGGTTTGCTTATTATTTATATCTGGGACACAGGGTTGTGTGTGTGTTTCCAATAGTAAGAGACCCAAACATCAGCTTTCCCCTCCTCCATTTCAGGCTGCTAATAAAGACTCTTATGTGGAGGTCAAAAACAGAGCTTCCCATTCATCAGACCCGCTCCCAAGTCCTGTCACCATTCAGAAGACCATGGTTCCACCCCCCATCCCATCCCTCCCTAGTCCATTCCACACTTCTGCTTCCAACATGCTGTAAATCAGCACAGGAAATAATTATCCTCTCTGAAGTGTCTCCCCCATCTTCCAGGTTTCTCTCAGCCCACCCCCCCCCCCCCCGCCCACAGCCATTTGTAGCCCCATTCCAGCCATACGGCAGACCACAAAACCAAAGATTTAAGAGTGTGCAACCCTTATTTGCAAATGTTATTTGCATTGGAGAAGGGGGGGGGCGAGTCGGAAAAGCTTCTGGGCAGGCAGCTTTTGGTTAGGGGAGGGTGAGCTGTCTCCGATTCCACTTATTATTTTAAAGGCTTACCTTTTATTTATCACGTAAAACCCAAGGTGGTTCACAATATACATGGAACCATCAAAATCAATAAGCAACAATGGCTAAAACACCCAGAGAGTCATATATATATCCTTGCCTCTGCTGTGGTCTTTAGCAAACAACAGATCTCTCCGCCCAGCCGAATCTGCGCTTGGACAAACCTGGGTAGCTTTAAAAGAGGATTAGACAAATTTCATGGAGGTATCTCAATGGCTACTAGCCCCGAGGGCTCATTTCTTCCCCCATGGCTGGAGACAGTGTGCCTCTAAATAGCGGTTGCTGGAAATCACAAGTTGTGAGAGTTTCTGCTATGCTTTCTACAATACGATAATCTTTATTGTCATTGTTCCATACAGAACAACGAAATTGAAAAATCTACGTACGACATCCAAAACCCAACAAGCCTGCTATCCCAGCTATCCCAACCTGGTTAGCCCCCTAAAAACTCTGATACCCCATTTTTAAATACAATATACTCCCATACAGACTCCTTACACTGCGTTTAAAACCAAAATCGTATTTGGGTAGAAACTGTTTCTCAGGCGGCTAGTTCTAGTCTTTATAACCCTGTACCTTCTTCCAGAAGGCAGAAGCTGAAAGAGATCATTTCCGGGGTGCGCACTATCCTGCGCTCTCTCTGCAGCTTTCTTATGGCACCTGGAAGCATAGATTTGATCCAAGGTGGGAAGAGTGCACCCAATTATTCTCTCTGCAGTCTTTACAACCCTGGATAGCATTGTTTTTCCCCTGACCATGCAGCTCCCAAACCACACACAGAGACCATAAGTTAATACACTCTCCACAGTCCAATGGTAAAATGCCATCAACAGTTCCTTTGAGAGATTGTTTTTCCGGAGGATTCTCAGCTTGAGGGCTGCCCAGTGGGGGATCTGGCTGATCCCTGTGACAACAGGATGCTGAGCTAGACTGGTTGTTGGCCTGAACCAAATTGGAGGCTTGTGGGGGAGAAGGAGCGAAAGACTAGCACTCTGTTGCACCCTCACCAGGAATAAGTTGGAGTTCTTGTTATTAAATATACCGAGAAAAAAGCACACCAAGGACTCTGGCCGACGTAAGTTTCAGTAGTGGGAGTGGTCCCTACTCGCAAATCAATAGTCAATTGTAACAAAAACTAATCCATTCAAAAGTATGTATTCTGACAAGGATTACAAACTCAAATAGAGATTACAAACTCAAACAGAGATTACAAACTCAGACTCATAAGGATATGTATGACACAATCTTTCGTTACAGTATTAGAGATAAGAGTTTATGAGATACACGTTGATCTACCCACACTTAGTTGTTATCTCTGAGAAACGCAGAAAATAACAGGATCTATTTATACAAATTCTTCAACCTTCCCCTTAAAAATTAGCTGATGAAGGTGAATACTTTGAAACAGGGCCCTGTCCTGGTTTCTGACCCATAATTGACTTCTGACTTCTGCTCAATGATTGAAACTAAGACCTTCACGTCGAATCTGACTATGGACTAACATGAACTTATCTCTACTCATAAACTCTTATCTCTAATTCTGTAACAGATTCCAACTCGGCAGAGATCAAGTGACAATAAAAGGCCCGGTAGGGTTCCGCCGGCTTCTATAAAAGCTGCCTAGCTCCTGAGTCTGAATAGTTGCTGGGAATCTCAGGTAGTGAGAGTGATGCTGCGCTCAGAGTCTGCTTATGGGTTTCTGGTTGGTCACTTTGTGAACACAGCACTGGTCTAAACAGGCCTTTGGCCTGATCCATTCCCATCAGGACCTGGCAACCCCTGCTCTAAATGCATGTAGTATTCCTGGCTATGAAGCCAAGGTCGTGGGTTCAAAACTCGCTTGTGCCAAGGCTGTGTAAAACCTTCACGGAACTACAATCTTGCTGGCTCCGTTGCTCAGAACCACCTTGTGATATATGACGTCGGCCTTTTACCAAGTGAAGTCTCGCCCATCGCCAAGCCTCTTGTTTTGAATTGCTCCGAGAGGGGGGTCAACCGCCTCCCACCCGAGGGGAAGGATTTGATGAGTTCAGCAAAATGGGTTCATACATCTTCTCAACGGTGGGCAGGGGGTTGGGGGCAGGTGGGGAGAATCAGTCACTTTTATTAAGATGCTTTTCTTCCACCAAGCCAATTTGCCCTTTTAACATCATTTGCATTACTTGATGGATGAACTTAAGGCAGTGTGCCTTCAACTAAAACAAGGAGGATCTTGGCAAACATGGATATTTAAGACTATAACAAAGAAGGACGCAGCAAGAACCCTGCTGAATCAGACCCAAGCTCTATCTAGTCCAGGATTAGGGAACATGTGGCCCTCCTGATATGCTTGGACTACACTTCCCATCAGCCAGCGTTGCCAAATGTCAGGGATGATGGGAATTGTAGTCCACCAGGGCCACCGGTTCCCCATCCCTGAGCTAATCCACCATTCAGCTTTCTACAGCAGCCAATCCGATGTCACTGGGGAGCCCACAAGCAGGGCGCTCCTCCTATGGCCCCTGGAAGGTTCTGCACAAGTCAATGTGGCCCTTGGTGGTTCCACAGCCCTGCCTTAAAGGGCCATCAGGTTATCTCTTAGTATCTTCACCTTCAAACAGCCAGGAACGGATTCTTTTTCCATCACCGAAAGAGAAATATTTACGGCAAGATGCCACAGAAGGCCGGGAGCCTCAACCATTTATTTATTTACACACACACACACACACACAGAGCAATCTCTGACGGGAACAAAATTTCAATTAATCACCACCTTATCTCTGAAAGAAGAAGTTGATCTCAAGGACAGAGTTATTATTCGCTTTGTTTTATAGAACGCGCCAGTCATGGATCTCCAGGCAGGAAACATTTATCCTTTTTCTTTTTCTTTTTGCCAAAGACTCATTCAAAGGTGAGCTGGGAGATCTTTAATGAAAAAATATTAAATGGGTTCTCAAGCACACGTTAGTCAGATCAGCAGCAGCAGACTATTGTTCTTTCAAGCTCACATTTCCAAGAAAGATTTTTCTAACAGTCCTTAGCAAGATATCGCCTTCGCATCTGCTTGGCTTATTATTCTGCTGATTTAGGCTTTTGAATGCCTCTAAGCAGATGATAAAAATCCTCTGTTCTTTAAAGAAATCCTTACTGCTCTCGTACATCGTTTGAATGACAAGGAGTCTGTGGTATTTCTAAGAAATAATGGAATCTGGTTAAGAAAATGTTTCCTAATTCAACCGCACCATCATCTAAATTTCTCTGCTTGTTGGCAGCTACATTCTATTCAAGAGAAGACTCAATGAAATTAAGGTGCCTATGACTGTAATATATGCTAATTTCAAGAGGCCTACTCGAACCCTGTGCTGGCTTGCTATGACTGCCAAGGCTCAATTCAATGGGGTCGTGATTAGTGATGTTAAATTCTTGAGAATATTATCACCTCACATCACTAGTCATGACGACTTAAAGGTAAAGGAACCCCTGACCATTAGGTCCAGTCGTGACCGACTCTGGGGTTGCGGCGCTCATCTCGCTTTATTGGCCGAGGGAGCCGGCGTACAGCTTCCGGGTCATGTGGCCAGCAGGACTAAGCCGCTTCTGGTGAACTAGAGCAGCGCACGGAAACGCCGTTTACCTTCCCGCCGGAGCGGTACCTATTTATCTACTTGCACTTTGATGTGCTTTCGAACTGCTAGGTTGGCAGGAGCAGGGACTGAGCAACGGGAGCTCACCCCGTCGCAGGGATTCGAACCACCAACCTTCTGATCGGCAAGTCCTAGGCTCTGTGGTTTAACCCACAGCGCCACCCGCGTCTTACAACCCCATAAAACTGCAGTGGGATGCCTCTGAATGCCAGAAGCTAGCAAACTGGGGAGAGTTGCTATCATTCAGGTTCTACTTTGGGGCTTCCCATTGGGACGTCTACTTGGCCACTGTGAGGACAGGTTGCTGCACTAGGTGTGCCCCCTTTGGCTTGATCCAGAAGCAACCTGCAATTCCATTTTCATCTAGGCTTCAACAGTTTCTAACACTGCCCCAAGTTTACAAGCTGGGACACATGCAGAGGGTGGCAGCCAAGATGATAAAGGGTCTGGAAACTAAGCCTTGAGGGAGCTGGGTACATTGAGCCTGGAAAAGAGGAGAGTGAGCAGAGACGTATGTTAAGTTATCTTCCAATATCTAAAGTGCTGTCACATGGAAGATGGAGCAAGCTTGTTTTCTCCTGCTCCAGAAGGCAGGACCTAAACCAACAGCTTCAAGTTACAAGAAAGGAGATTCCGACTAAACATTAGGAAGAACTTTCTGACAGTAAGAGCTGTTCTACAGTGGAATGATCTCTCTCAGGAGCTGGCAGACTCTCATTCCTCAGAGGTTTTTAAGCAGAGGTTGGATGGTCCTCTGTCATAGATGCTTTAGTTGAGATTCCTGCATTGCAGGCGATAAAGCTACATTATTCTAGAGGTCCCTTCAAAATCTCTGATTCTAAGATTCCAAGTCAAGGGAGCTGCGTGAAAGCCTTCATTCAACACCACGGACAGCTCCTGGATTGCCTAGAATAGATAGGAGACTACGGTGCTTAAGCAAACATTTGGAGGCGATTTTCAACTCGCTAAACAAGGGAAATGAGGGGGCTTGCTTGAAAAATGAGGGTTAGCCAATAAAAATAGCATTCCTCAAGCGAGTTCCTGACCCTGTTAATTGCCAACCAATTTTCCCTGTCCTTTGGGGAAAACAGATAAACGTAAGTTTGTTTTTCTGGGCAGGTTATGCCTTTCATCTCTATGCTGATAGAATCTGTTTCTCCACACCCAGCCAGCCCTTGAAAGGTTCACCAACTGAACAAGAGAGCTCTGCGACAGGGGTAGGGAACATTTTGTGAGCCCATGGGCCCCATTGTATCAGTGGCAACCTTCTGGAGGCTGAATGGCCATTGTCGGCAGGGCCCAGTTTCTACCTTTGCATGCAAAAGATGGCAGTACACACACACACACACACACACACACACACACACACACACACAGCTTCCATCCAGGCAAGCATAGGGCATGTGCCGCCATTCAATGACACATTTCCATCCAGGAAAAAGCACTCCATTGAGGGTGCAGAATGTGGCCTGAGGAGAACCCAGAGGGCCAGGCAGAGAGATCTGGAGGGCAGCATCTGGAACCTGGGTCTGAGCAGGGCCACTTCTCTTCTGAGCTTGTGAGGGAGCTGTTGGAACAGGCTAAGGGACTTATAACCTCGCTGTCAGCCCGGTCTAATCCTGACTCAAGCTTTGAAGCTCCCTGGGTGACTATGAGCCAGTCACAGCCTGAACTACCTTGCAGGGCTGTTGTGAGGACGAAACGGCAAAGGGGAGAACCACGTATGATACTTTGAGCTCCCTGGAGGAGAGGTAGGATGTACTGTATTTTTCGCTCTACAGGATGCACCGGACCATAGGAGGGGGAGAACGGGGGGGGGGGAATCTCCCCCTCTCTGCTCAGCGCCCCTTCAGCGAAGCAGCAGGAGAAATGGAGCCCCTTCCATTTCTCCTCCCGCTTCACTCAAGGGGCGCTGCGCAGAGAGGGAAAACTGTGCAGCGCCTCTCCAGCAAAGCGAAGCCTGGAGAGCAAGAGGGATCGGTGTGCACTGACCCCTCTCGCTCTACAGGCTTCAGACGGCTATCTGCAAGCCTTCAGAGTGCAGCGGGAACTGCGCTCCAGGGGCTTCAGGCGGCTTCAGTGAAAGCAACACGAAGCCTCCATAGCGTGGGGGGAGCTCTCCCTCTGCGCTTCGGAGGCTTCGCGCTGCTATCGCTGAAGCCAAAGAGCCTGCATTCGCTCCATAAGATGCACACACATTTTCCCTTAATTTTGAAGGGGGAAAGGTGCGTCGTATAGAGCGAAAAATACGGTAAATGGAATGAGAACGATGGATAATGCCATTCTCCCCCCCCCCCCATTTTTTTATTGTTTTCACTTATTTATACCAGAAGCAACCATCTATCAAAAGGGTGTGTGTATGCGTTGAAAACTGATTACTATTTGAGATCCAAAAACAGACCAGATCTTTGGAGCTGTGAACCCTTAAACAGCAACATGCAGGTCCTATTTGCCACCAAATCCTTTTTCAAAACACCCATCCCAATATAATTTTCTGGCATCATTTCCACTGGAGGTGCTGGGGAGACAGAAGTTTGAAACATTAAAAAGGAGGAAAGTGGTGTTTTTTTAAAGACAAAAGCTGGAAGAGGTCTTATTTTGGACAGGAGAGGCGCGTCCCCCTCTGTGGCTTTTCTTCTTCTGTGGTTGCTATGGCACTACGGCACATTTTTTCACACGGCAAGAGAAAGCCCAGCGGCGACCAAACAATAAGCGCTTGGCTCTGCAGGACGGGGTGTCCGTCTCGGCTCTTGACCCGCCTGACACTCTCATTCACCGGCCCCAACGTTCGCTGCATCCCCAAACAGCCCGGCAGCAGAGGGAAGGAGAGGTGGGAGAGGGAACGGTTGCTGCATCGCATATCACAGCGCGAAGGCTGAATTTTAATTGAGCCGGGAAGGAATGCGTGGCCAGGGTGACAGGGAGGTTTATTTAGGGGTCCTGGCGCTGTCAGGGAATGAATGCTTCATTCTTTGGGGGCTGTTCGCTTCGAAGAGGGAAGGAACAAAATAAGGGGGTTTTGTGTGTTTTTTTAAGGAAAAGACAATCAAAGGGACGACGTGGGAGAGTCTCCCACGCCGAGACGTTGATTTCTGAAGCATAACTGGTTGCTTGTGGGTTCAGTAAAGGTGGCCAAGAATAGAAGCCCAAGAAGCCTGTTACCAAATCAGACCACTAGATCCACCTCACTCAATACTGTATACTCTGGCTGGCAGCAGTTATCTGGATTTTCCCCAGCTGTGCCTGGAGACACATGGGACCCTCTGCATGTGAAGCAGGTGTTCTACTGCTGAGCCCCTAAAAATAAAGCTTGTGTTCTCCTGTTCTGGGGGGGGTAGGAACCAATAGCTTCAAGATGCAAGAAAGCAGATTCTGAAAGAACATCAGGAATAACTTTCTGATAGTAAGAGCCCTTCGACTGTGGAAGAGACTCCTCCTTCAGGAGATGGTGGACACTCCTTTGGAGGTTTTTAAGCAGAGGTTGTACAATTGTATGATCCCCCATGATTCTATAATTTCAGTCCTCGTGGTTTTGAATGAAGGGCTGGCTTAAATAGGGACTTAGGAAACTGGCTTCTGCCAAGCTAGAGCATCAATGTCCATTCAGCTCAGTACTGCCCACACTGGCTGGCAGCAGCTCTCCAGGGTTTCAGGCAAGGGGTTTATCCCAGCCGTGCCTGGAGATGCCACTGGGCATTGACACCATCTTTGTGGGCTGGGCCTTATAGCAGCAACAGATGCGGGAGGGCCCAGGTTGCTATTAAACAACAGGACCTTCACTTGTTGCTAGGGCAGTGTGACATCACCATCGACAGGGGTTGGTTCCCAGATGCTAAGAGCTGGGACTTGCATGATGCAACAATGCCAGGGGAGTGGGTGTGTCCTTGGTCACAAGGGGCGGGGCTATGGCTGCTAGGACACAGAAGCTTTGTTAGTTGGTGGTTAGGGGGCGTGGCCTCGCTTCTCCTTTTCGCCCTCTGTTGGAAAGGTGGGTAGGGCTGTTCCTTTAACAGGTGGCCTTTGGGCCAATCCTTCCTCTAGGCTGTGCTAGTGGAGGGGTGGAGCTCCTGGGAGGGGGCGCTCCTGGGGATCCGGGTCCCCTCCTTCCCCCAACTTGCCGGTCCCCCCTTCCTTCCTTTAACCCCCGCCCCACCAGAGCAGTGCCGCACGATACCGAGAGTGGGAGCTTGAGAGACAGGTGAGAAGAGGAGTGCCTTGCATCCGTCATGGGAAAGCCAAAGGGCAAGAGTCATGAGAAACATACGCTGGACGACCTGAAAAAGGAAGTGGAACTCGAGGACCACAAGTTGACCCTAGAGGAAATCAGCAGAAAGTATGGGGTGGACCTCAGCAAGGGTCTGACCAGCGCCCATGCCGCGGAGATCCTTGCTCGGGAGGGGCCAAACAGCTTGACGCCTCCCCCCACCACCCCGGAGTGGGTGAAGTTCTGCCGGCAGCTGTTTGGCGGCTTCTCCATGCTGCTGTGGCTGGGGTCCATTCTCTGCTTCTTGGCCTACGGCATCCAGATCATGATGGAGCCCTATGTCCTCAAGGACAACCTCTACCTGGGAATCGTGCTGACGGCCGTGGTCATTGTGACGGGCTGCTTCTCCTACTACCAGGAGGCCAAGAGCTCCAAGATCATGGACTCCTTCAAGCACATGGTGCCCCAGCAGGCCCTCGTGATCCGCGATGGGGAAAAGATACAGATCTCCGTCGAGGATGTGGTGAGGGGGGACCTGGTGGAGATCAAAGGCGGAGACCGGATCCCCGCCGATTTGCGAATCATCTCCGCCAGCGGCTGCAAGGTGGACAACTCCTCCCTGACGGGCGAGTCGGAGCCGCAGAGCCGCTCCCCGGACTTCACCAATGACAACCCACTGGAGACTCGCAACGTCTGCTTCTTCTCCACCAACTGCGTGGAAGGCACGGCCCGTGGCATCGTCATCATGACGGGGGACCACACGGTGATGGGCCGCATTGCTTCCCTGGCTTCCGGCCTGGAGGAAGGCCCCACCCCCATCGCCAGGGAAATAGCCCATTTCATCCACATCATCACAGCCGTGGCCGTCTTCCTAGGTGTGTCCTTCTTTGCTCTCTCCATTGTCCTCGGCTACACCTGGCTGCATGCCGTCATCTTCCTGATCGGCATCATTGTGGCCAACGTGCCCGAAGGGCTGCTGGCCACAGTCACAGTGTGCCTCACCCTGACCGCCAAGCGCATGGCCCGCAAGAACTGCCTCGTGAAGAACCTGGAGGCCGTGGAGACGCTGGGCTCCACCTCCACCATCTGCTCGGACAAGACGGGCACCCTGACTCAGAACCGCATGACCGTCTCCCACATGTGGATGGACAACCAGATCCACGAAGCGGACACCACCGAGGAGCAGGCTGGGGCCATGTTAAACAAGCGCTCTCCAACATGGGCAGCCCTGGCTCGTATTGCGGGCCTGTGCAACAGAGCGGACTTCAAAGTGGGTCAGGAGGCAGTCCCCATCACCAAGAGGGAGACGACTGGGGATGCTTCCGAGTCCGCGCTCCTGAAATGCATAGAGTTGTCCGCTGGGCCCGTGGCAAAGATGCGGGAGAAGAATCCCAAAGTGGTGGAGATCCCCTTTAACTCCACAAACAAATACCAGCTGTCCATCCACGAAGCTGAAGACAAGCCCAAGGGCCACATCCTGGTGATGAAGGGAGCTCCCGAAAGGATCCTGGACTGCTGCTCCACCATTATGATCCAAGGGAAGGAGGTGAACATGGACAAGAAGATGCAAGCGGAGTTCCAGAAAGCCTACGATGAACTGGGCGGGCTGGGAGAGAGAGTGCTGGGCTTCTGTCATTCCTACCTCCCCGAGCGCCAGTTTCCCAGGAATTTCAAGTTTGATGCAGAGAAGGTCAACTTTCCCATCAAGCAGCTCTGCTTTGTGGGGCTCATCTCCATGATTGACCCGCCCCGTGCCGCTGTGCCAGATGCCGTGGGCAAGTGCCGGAGTGCCGGCATCAAGGTGATCATGGTGACCGGAGACCACCCGATCACGGCCAAGGCCATTGCCAGGGGCGTGGGCATCATCTCCGAGACAAGCGAGACCGTGGAGGACATAGCCGCACGGCTCAACATCCCTGTCAGCGAAGTCAACCCGAGGGATGCAAAAGCCTGCGTCATCCACGGCACCAACCTCAAGGACATGACCTCTGCGGACCTGGACAACATCCTCAGGAACCACGCCGAGATCGTCTTCGCCCGGACCTCCCCACAGCAGAAGCTGATCATTGTGGAAGGGTGCCAGAGGCAGGGGGCCATCGTGGCCGTGACGGGCGACGGGGTGAACGACTCGCCGGCCCTGAAGAAGGCCGACATTGGCATCGCCATGGGCATTGCCGGCTCCGACGTCTCCAAGCAGGCCGCGGACATGATCCTCCTCGACGACAACTTCGCCTCCATCGTGACGGGTGTGGAGGAAGGCCGCCTGATCTTCGACAATCTGAAGAAGTCAATCGCCTACACCCTGACCAGCAACATCCCCGAGATCTCCCCCTTCCTGCTGTTCATCATCTTAAACATCCCTCTCCCTCTGGGGACCATCACCATCCTGTGCATCGACCTCGGCACGGACATGGTCCCGGCCATCTCCCTGGCCTACGAGGGCCCCGAGAGCGACATCATGAAGAGGAAGCCGCGGGACCCGAAGAAGGACAAGCTGGTGAACCAGCGCCTCATCAGCATGGCGTACGGGCAGATTGGGATGATGCAGGCCCTGGCCGGCTTCTACTCCTACTTTGTGATCATGGCGGAGAACGGCTTCCTCCCTCTCACCTTGCTGGGCCTCCGCCTGGATTGGGACGACAAGACCAAGAACGACCTGGAAGACAGCTACGGGCAGGAGTGGACCTACACGCAGCGCAAGGTGGTGGAGTACACCTGCCACACTGCCTTCTTCGTCAGCATCGTGGTGGTGCAATGGGCTGACCTCATCATCTGCAAGACACGAAAGCTCTCCCTCTTCCAGCAGGGCATGCGCAACAGGGTCCTCATCTTCGGCCTCGTGGAAGAGACCACCTTGGCCGTCTTCCTGTCCTACTGCCCCGGGCTGGATGCGGCCCTGAGGATGTTCCCACTGCGGGTCACCTGGTGGCTCTGCGCACTGCCCTTCAGCGTGCTGATCTTCGTCTATGACGAGATCCGGAAGTACCTCATCCGTCGGCACCCAGGGGGTTGGGTAGAGAAGGAGACGTACTACTGAACAGGCTGCCCAGGTGGGGTCTCCATGGGGCACGTCTCCCCAAGCACCCTTCATACAACTGCCATTGAGTGACGCGACCCGGACGGCACTGGGTTGGCCAAGCCTACTTTGCTGCTTTTGCAAAGACCTTGCAGGTCTTGTGTTGCTTCCAGGGGGGCAGGGAAGCCAAATTATTTCTTTAAAAAGTGAAGGGTGCATCTTGACCTTTGATCAATAAATGTTTTTGGAAAAATAAACAAGCCAAACGTCTCTCTCTCTCTCTCTCTCTCTTTCTCTCTCTCTCTCCCTCTGCCGTCTTTCCAGTTCTTTCTTTCTTTCTGATTGACTTCATCAAAATGTTTATGCACACAACTGCAGTGAACCAGCGAAAAGGAAACCTTTCTTTGGGTCAACTCTAAAAACTACTGCCGAAGAATTTCACTGGGCATCGCACACCCCACCCCAAAATTCTAGTATAAGGGTTGCCAACTTTTTGGAACCAGCGGGCACGTTTCAAATGTTGAGAGCGTGCTGCCTCTAACAGCTGAGGAGAGAGCATAGCCACTGTGGCTAGTAAACACTAGTAGCCTCCATCTCTAAGAATTTGCCCAATCCTCTTTTAAAGCCATCCAAGTTGGTGGCCATCACTGCCTCTTGTGGCAGAGAGTTCCACAGTCTGTGCTGTATGAAAGAAGTCCTTTCTTTCCTCTGTCCCAGGTCTTCCAACATTCAGCTTCATGCTAGAACTGCCCACTGAAGGATGGTTCTCATCCTCCAGCACATTTCACAAAAAACTCTGGCTGGGATTTTGGAAGTCCGGTGGAATTTGCAGAAGCAAACCAACAAAACAAATCTAGTTGCCTCCATGTCTGCAGCACAGGCAAAACTAAGGTTCTAAAACAGTTTGCTGCTAAAGCCCTCCAGTTTGCTGCTAAAACCCTCCACTCTCCCTCCTCCAGACTGGCAATCTGCCTGGAGGAGGGAGAGTGGGGGTGAACAGGCTGCATCTGGGAGACCAGAAGCCCCTGAAATTCATTTCCATCCACAGCAAACAGACACACTCCCTTGGTTTACATTAGATTGGGGTGTAGGCATGTGTAGGCAATGTGGTTTCTCCCCATTACCTCCTGACCTCTGGCCACGCTGATGGGGAGTGGAGTGCAGCACATCTGGAGTGCACTCTGTTGGTGATCCCTGGTCTAGATTTATTTATCTATGGTGGTAAAAGGAGTTAAACCACAGCTGTAAGCAAAGCAAATGTCTAAGAATAAAAAGGGGAGGTATCTCATAGGAGAGGAAATCCCCCAATAATTTCCTCTGGAATCCTCTGCTTTCTAATTGGTTTGATTGCATTAAAAGACCCAACGGATCACTCTGTCTCCATGCACCACCGCCATCCTGTTATCTAAGCTCACAGCTCCATGGCTGCCAGAAAGCCGCTTCCCCAGCTTACAGGGAACTGAGGGAGAGGAGTGTGATTTTCTGGTTTGTTAGGTGGGGCGGGAGGGCAATCGCTTTCTATTTCGGCACAGTGGAAATTAAATTCTCCCGTGCTGAGTACAGGCCTGCCTCTCTCTCTCTCCCCCCTCCCTGCCCGCTGCCCCTTTTATGAGTGACACAGAAAGCCAATTCACTCAGAGAGAGGCCGAGGTCACGGAGGGTTCAAAAATCGACCCACATACAGACCTCTGTGTTTTGTGCTGATGTTGGGTAAACGCACGCTGTCGCGGCCTTGCAAAATAAAAGTTACTAGTCCACATGCAGACACGACTCGCCTGCCTCTCCCTACGTTAGTCATCTCTGTCAAATCAAATAAAGAGGGAGGAGGAAAGCACAGGCTATTTTACCCATTAATACAATAGCTAGCTACCTATGTCTGATCATCATGGCGAAAGGGAACTCATTCTGCACTGGAACTTCACCCCTTTCCTTCCAGCTGTCTTCGCATGGGGAGACCTGCCTTGAAATTTGAGAACTATTGGTTCAGCATTTTGTCCGTCCCACCCCCACAAAAAAACCATCCTGTGGATGCCCATGAATGGCCCAAGGAAGGGAAGTTTAAAGGTTTCTAGTAAGCACAATGGCAAGGACCTTGGTAGGAGAGCCAGGTTTAGGTTCAGGACCATGGACAGCACTCCTGCCGCTGAGACCAAGCATCCATGTTGTCTTAGCAAGAGCCTGGAGCCACTAGCTGAGGTTTAGCAGGGGTTGGATAGTCACAAGTCCCCTCCTGACCAGCTAAAGGGACATTGCCTTTCCCTGCAGCTGCTAACTTCTTCAAGATAATGGGGTATCTAGCTGCAGGGACCTCTCCTCAGGGATCTTTTGCGACCCCAAGGGGCCCATTGACCTGCCATCAGAGTCTGAAGGCAGCGTTGTCTCAGGGTGGAGGGGAAGTGGACTCTGGCGCCCAAAGACCAACACAGGGTGGACCAGGATGTAGATTTATCCCCTCTCAGCGGTACAATTGCTGGTGGACTCTAACTCAGAGGAGTCCTGGTCTGGGACCATAACAGATGCCACACTAATATCATGCATGACTCATTTATTACATATTCACAAAGCCACATCAACCAATATTACAGGACACATCAGCTGGTCGGGGGGGGGGGCTCATTGCTGAAACATTCCCCACCATTTTTTTAAAGACTGGCAGGGGGAGACAAAGAAAAAAAGTGGCCTACATCGAGTGTGCACCTTGCTCCAGCATGAACAGCTCACTGCCTTTTCAAATTTAATTTAATTTGAATGATAATTAAAACCTCGACAGATGCAAATGGGACCATCTGCATAGCAGCTGAGGTGGAGGGGGAAAGAGGTGGCGGATTTGGGGGAGGGGGCTGTCGTTAGTGCACAAGGCAGTCAGGATGGAGCGGGGGGGGGGTGTTGGACTGGATTGCGACAAACTCTAAATGCAATTGCACAGAAATGAAGCCTCGCCATGGGAAGGCAGAGATCACTGATAAAACAGTGGTTTCTAGCTAGATGAATGAGCCTTCCATAAAAGGAAGAGATCAAAAGCTTCCACTTTCAAAACAACCACTGTTCCCTGTTTCGTCTGGACTCAGGGAACTGTGGTTTTCTCTAGCTGTAATGAGTTAAAACAAACCCAGATCAGATTCTTTTCTTATCAGGTAATTCCGGGACTGCCTCTCCTGGTATGTCCCACGGAGGACCTTACGGTCTTCAAACAAAAACATCTTGGAGGTTCTGGGCCACAGGGAGGTTAGGCTGGCCTCAACCAGAGCCAGGGCTTTTTTGGCTGTGGCTCCGATCTGGTGGAACGCTCTATCCCAAGAGACTAGGGCCCTGCGGGACTTGACATCCTTCCGCAGGGCCTGCAAGACAGAGCTGTTCCACCAGGCCTTTGGCCAAGACACAGTCTGACCCCCTCCTTTGGTAATCTTCACAGAACTCTAGCCCAATGGTTGCCATTAATTTGATTTTGAATTGATTTTAAAATGAATTGATTTTAGAATGCTGTGTTACTTTTATTGTTGTTAGCTGCTCTGAGCCCAGCTTTGGCTGGGGAGGGCGAGATATAAATAAATAAATTATTATTATTATTATTATTATTATTATTATTATTATTATTATTATTAGGATTGTGCAACTTGTTCTCTGTTGCCGCAGAGGGGTGCTAGAGAGAGAGAGGAATGGGGACAGAAAGAGAAAGCCAAAAGAGGAAGAGAGGGAGGACAAATGTGTGGCCCCACCCACTCCTGACTGGAGCCCCCCCCCTGCTACGCCAAAGAAAATGCACCCACTCCTGATTGCAGAGCTTGTAGTGAACTTGCAAACAACGATCAGAACTGCAGCAAAACAGCTACGTAATTCTTTGAAATTTTTTGTAGTGAAACCAGAATCCAGGAGGAATTTGAGACAGAGAAGACAAACAGAGCCCTTAAAAAAGAATGTAATTGGGAGGGAAGGAATACTGCTTCCTTACTTCAGACTTACTCTGGGCCCCATTCTGCTATGACTCACATTTCCGGGACTCCGACCCCACAGGTGCTCAGAATCACCCAGCAATTGCAACTTGGGAAAAGTTGGTCACCATGGGTACAAAAGTATAAGGTAACCAACAGGGATGAGGAACTCAGAGCCAGGGGCCAAATGCCGTCCTCTCTAGCTGGTACACTCCACAAGCCACACCCTTTCTCCCCAGGCCACACCCCTCGCTGGTCCTGCTTTGCATCTTCCTTGAGTGTTTTTGCCTGGCTGGAAATAATAATAATTTTTTTTTATATCCCGCCCTCCCCAGCCGAAGCCGGGCTCAGGGCAGCTAACAACAATAAAACAGTACAAAAGTACAGCATAAACAACACTCTAAAATCATTCATTATAAAATTAATTAATTCAAGCCACTGGCAACCATTGGGCCAGAGCTCTGCGAAGATTGCCGAGGGAGGGAGGCAGGCTGTGCCCTGGCCAAAGGCCTGGTGGAACAGCTCTGTCTTGCAGGCCCTGCGGAAAGATGTCAAGTCCCGCAGGGCCCTAGTCTCTTGTGACAGAGTGTTCCACCAGATCAGAGCCACAGCCGAAAAAGCCCTGGCTCTAGTTGAGGCCAGCCTAACTTCTCTGTGGCCTGGGACTTTCAAGATGTTTTTATTTGAAGACCGTAAGTTTCTCTGTGGGGCATACCAGGAGAGGCGGTCCCGTAGGTACGAGGGTCCTAGGCCGTATAGGGCTTTAAAGGTTAAAACCAGCACCTTAAACCTGATCCTGTACTCCACCGGGAGCCAGTGCAGCTGGTATAGCACTGGGTGAATGTGATCTCACAGCGAAGACCCCGTAAGGAGTCTCGCTGCAGTATTCTGCACCCGCTGGAGTTTCTGGGTCAGTCTCAAGGGCAGCCCCACGTAGAGCGAGTTACAATCATCCAGTCTGGAGGTCACTGTCACGTGGATCACAGTGGCTAGATCAGGGCGAGAGAGGTAAGGAGCCAACTGCTTAGCTTGGCGGAGATGGAAAAATGCCGCCTTTGTTATAGCTGCAATCTGCGCCTCCATGGAAAGGGAGGTGTCGAAGATTACACCCAAACTCTTAACAGACGGTGCTGGCACTAATTGCGCCCCCGCAAGAGATGGGAGTTGCCCCCTCAATCCCATATCGTCCCGTCCCAGCCACAGGACCTCTGTCTTTGAAGGATTTAGCTTCAACCGGCTCCCACGTAACTATCCAGCCACAGCTTCCAAACATCTGGTCAGTGTGTCTGGGGCCAAGTCAGGATGGCCATCCATCAACAGATAGAGTTGGGTGTCATTGACATACTGATGGCAACCCAGCCCAAAACTCCGAACAAGCTAGGCGAGGGGGCGCATAAAGATGTTGAAAAGCATCGGGGAGAGTATCGCACCCTGAGGTACTCCACACACCAAGGAGTGGCGCGATGACAATTCCCCGCCAAGCGCCACCCTCTGTCCCCGACCAGAGAGAAACGAGCGCAGCCATTGAAGGACTGTGCCCTGGATCCCCACGTCGGCAAGGCGGTGGTCCAGAAGTTCGTGATCGACCATGTCGAAAGCTGCTGACAGATCTAGAAGAATCAGCAGCCCCGACCCGCCTCGATCCAGCTGTCTACGAAGATCATCTGTTAGGGCAACCAGAGCCGTCTCAGTCCCATGACCAGCGCGGAAGCCAGACTGGAATGGATCCAGAGCCGATGTTTCATCCAGAAACCCACCAAGCTGTTCAGCAACCACTATCTCAATCACCTTACCCAGGAACGAAAGATTCGAAACCGGGCGGTAATTGGATAGATCTAAAGGATCTAATGATGTTTTCTTTAAGAGCGGGCGCACCACTGCCTCCTTCAGTTTCCCTGGGAATGTCCCCATGCCAAGGGACAAATTGATGATATCCCCCAGGAGGACCCGCACCTCCAGATGAGACACGCTCTAATCAGCCAAGACAGGCACAGGTCGAGAGGACAGGTGGTGAGCTTTCCAGCTCGGAGGAGTCTGTCCACATCGGCTGGGGATATCCGGTCGAAGTGGTCCAATACTGGACCCGAGGACAGTCGAGGGGCCTCCAGTTCCTTTATTGTATCCAAATTGGCAGGGAGGTAATGGCGGAGCAACAGGACCTTCTCCACAAAAAAGCTCGCAAATGCCTCACAGCTGTGTGTCAAATTGTTATTTAAATTTGGCTGTCCCTCAAGGGATGTTAAAGACCTGATTATACTAAATAATTGCGCTGGGCGAGAGCTAGCGGATGCAATGGAGGCCGAGAAGTAAGACTTCTTAGCAGCCTTCACCGCCATCTCGTAGGTTTTCATAAAAGCCCTATAAGATGTTCTTGAGGCTCCGTCACGGGCACCCCGCCATACTCGCTCTAGCCGTCTGAGGTCCCGCTTCATTTTCCGGAGCTCCTCGGTAAACCAGGGAGCCCGGTTTCTGCGGGGTCGCAGAGGGCGCTTAGGTGCGATCTCATCGATGGCTGCCAGGAGCTGGATATTCCAGCCCTCAACAAGCTCAGTCAATGAGTCGCCAGGGGGAGCAAGGTCCCGCAAGGCTTGGCGGAATCTATCAGGGTCTATCAGCCTCTGCGGGCGAGCCCAAATCGGCTCGCCACCTAAGCAGGGTGGGGGTCGAAAGTCAATCCTGGCTTTCAGAGCGTAGTGATCAGACCATGGCAGCTTCATCAAAGGAGACATGATCACATCTATACCTACGCCAAAGATCAAATCCAGCGTGTGGCCTGCTTGATGTGTCCTTGAACTCAGAGAATGCCTTTTGCTTGTCTCAATGGAGGACGGAGGAGGTGTGTGTGTGTGTGTGTGTGTGTGTGTGTACGCTAGGGGAAATTTGCATTTGTTGCCCTGCCCACTTTTGCCTCTGGCTCCACCCACCCACAACAAGTGGACCCCGGAAAGTTGCCCAGAAGGGAAGCTGGCCCTCAGGCTGAAAAAGCCCCCCACTCCTGCTGTACGGAAACACTTTGCACGTGCTCAGAAGCTAACTACGTCTCTCTCACACAAACGCGTACTCCACTGTTTGTTGCTCACCAACCCTCGGTCGGGAAGCTGGACTTTGGTGGGGAAAGTGCTATGATTAATATAGATCGAGTTTGAGCCATTAAGCATTATCCCTTTGCCTCGAGCCCTGGAGTCAAATTGATTACCGAGTTACTTTTTAAAAGTAATATGATAGAGTGGTCTGTGGCGAGTTTTGAAACAAGGCCAGAAGACCCATTTCGCCAATAACGCGTCCTTGCTGAGGGATTGCTTGGCCCCAGGAGGGGGGAGGGGAGGTGAAAGTGGGGAGGGGGGAATTTCTGACTAGGATTGCTTAGGAGAGGCTACGATGCACCGTCAGATTTCAGCCTTTGCACACAGGTTGAAGAAGCAAAAGGCAAAAGCGAAGACATCCCAAGGGTCCATATTTAGTTTTCTTCATCTGGAACCTGAGGGGTGGAGTAACAGATTGGCGCCTGCGAGCATCCTCACTCCCGACTGCTTCATCTGTGTGCCTCTTGTTTTGAGGGACGCAGGCGGGCGAGGAGGGGCTGGGGGGGGAGTGCCCCCGCTCTCTCTATAAGCGGCATCTTAACATGCGTGCAATTAGAAACAAGTGGCAAGAAGACAAGAGCGCCGCAGGCTGCGGCGTCTTCTGTAGCGACTCTCCCAAAGCGGCTGCTTTTCATCGCCCAATTTTGGCGCTGACAGGTGGCTGGGTTTGCTTTCTTCTCTTGTTAAGAAGGCTCAGAGCGGGGAGGGGAAACCTGCCAAATGGCCATGATCCAAGGAGGGGCTTTGGGGAAAAACATGAGGAGAGCCTAGCTGCTGGATCAGGCCTAGGGGGGCCCATCTGGTTCAACATCCTGTCCTTGCACTGGCCAACCAGAGGCCCCCAATGGGAAGCCCACAAGCAACTTTCCCCAACTGCAGTTTCTTCCCAGCATCTCGGATGCAGATGCATTAACGCCTCCCGGCAGCCAAGGTAGAATATTGCCATCAGATTTTATATCACGTGTCTAGTTGTACACCTTTAGGCGCCAGGCAAAAACGTTTCTCTTCAACCAGACCTCTGGCTGATTAACATCAGATACCCTTTTAAATGTGTTGTGAGATGAAGGATTATTGGTTTGTTTTGTTCTTATTTTTATTATGTATTATGTGTTTTCTTTATTGTATTTTTATGTTGTGAACAGCCCTGAGATCTACAGATGAGAGGCATTATATAAATTGAAATAAAATAATAATAATAATAATAATAATAATAATAATAGTAGTAGTAGTAGTAGTAGAAGAAGAAGAAGAAGACAGGCTCCAAGTACAGCAAACCTGGTGTATGAACACACACAAGCATATACAATCAATCCTGCACAATGAGATATAATACAAAATAGAAGAAAAGTGAGTTTGCGCAGGGGTTAAACACCAATTTTAGGGGAGCTAAATAAACTGGAAATCACAGCAGAGTAATGACTATTTCATCCAAAAGAACCACAGAATTCTTATTTAAAAAAGAAAGAAAGAAAGAAACAGAAAGCACACGAAAACAGCTAACATAAAAAGCCGGCCACACTAGTGAAAGCCTTCTGAATAAAAAACAACAACAAGACAATTCATGTTCTTTCTATATAAATTGGGCAACAGACTATTTTTTATAAAGCAAAACTTTGCCATGACCTGCCTGGGCAGACGTATTAATAAAGCGATTCTGTTGCACAGGTTAGTTAACTGGGAGCTTTGCAAAATCACTGACGTGCCACGTTAATTAAACTCGGTTGCTCGCCAAAAACAGACGCTTTAAACAATACCCCAAAGCTTGTGTACACATATTTTCCTGGGATGGGCCCTCTGGATGTTCCCATCATCCCTGACCATTGACAGTGCTTGGTTGCGTGGTTGATGGGAGTTGGAGCCCAAAAATGTTCAGAGAGCCACAGGTTCCCCCATCTCTGATCTACAAAGAGACATCTGGTTGGCCACTGTGAGAACAGGAGTTTGGACTAGATGGGCCATTGGCCTGATCCAGCAGAGATCTGCTGAAGTTTTTATGTCCTGGGGGTGGGGCGTGTCGCTTGTTCGGTCAACATCCCAGCTTGCCCTCAGCCAACCAAGTCACCTGCTTGTCCTTTCATCCTTCCCTCCGATCAGATTTAATTAGGCATGAAAAAATACAGTGGTACCTCTGGCGGCAAACGGGATTCGTTCCAGAGGCCCGTTCGCAACATTTTTGTTGTTGTTTGTTGTTTAGTCGTTTAGTCGTGTCCGACTCTTCGTGACCCCCTGGACCAGAGAACGCCAGGCACTCCTGTCTTCCACTGCCTCCCGCAGTTTGGTCAGACTCATGTTGGCCACTTTGAGAACACTGTCCCACCATCTCGTCCTCTGTCGACCCCTTCTCCTTGTGCCCTCCATCTTTCCCAACATCAGGGTCTTTTCCAGGGAGTCTTCTCTTCTCACGAGGTGGCCAAAGTCTTGGAGCCTCAGCTTCAGGATCTGTCCTTCCAGTGAGCACTCAGGGCTGATTTCCTTCAGAATGGTTTGATCTTCTTGCAGTCCATGGGACTCTCAAGAGTCTCCTCCAGCACCGTAATTCAAAAGCATCAATTCTTCGGCGATCAGCCTTCTTTATGGTCCAGCTCTCACTTCCATACATCACTACAGGGAAAACCATGGCTTTAACTATACAGACCTTCTTTATGGCCTAGGTTTGTCATTGTTCGCAACATTAAAAGAGCGCAACCCACAGCGGCGCGTCTGCACACGAGCAAGTTGCGATTCGCAGCTTCTATGCATACGCATGACATCATTTTGCGCTTCTGCGCATGCGGTGAAACCCAGAAGTAATCCTTTTCGGTACTTCCAGGTTGCCACGGGACGTAACCTGAAAGAATGTAACACGAAGCGGACGTAACATGAGGTATGACTGTATGGCAGAAACGGTAAGCCGAGTTCAAGTTCTGCTTCTGCCGAGGAGAGCCAAGATAGCCAGAACTCTGGCTGCCTTCTTTTTCTCTTTCCTCAAAGCCCTCGGATGTTGCCTTCAAGGTCAAGACAGAGTCTGCCTCAGCCCACCAGCTCCTGTGTGCTGCTCCCCATTCCCTCCTGAGCTGCTCTGAACCGTGGCTGCTTAGCAGCAATTAACTACAATCTGTTCTTTCTGCTTGCTGTCTTGGAATTTTTTAAAAAAATATATAGAAAATTAATCCATCCAAGGATATCTCTGCTTTCCTCTCCCGCCCTGAGAAACACCCTCTCCTGTCAAAAGTGAAGGAGACCATTTTGCCTGCATGCGCTTAGGAAAACCGTGCACATCTTCAACCTCATCGAAATTTTCCTCCCACCCGGATGAAAGCTGTCAATACATCAAAGACGCATCTTCACCTATAAGCTTGTAATTATCAAAGCAACATGCCAGGAGGATCAAATGAGCCCGCGTGGGTTTTCGGCGCTGCTTTCCCAAGCCCTCTTGCACCAATTAAAGAACACGCCCAAGGTCTGATCTTCTAAGGGCACCATTGCCAATTTGCAAACCTAAAATAAAAAAGGGAGCCCAGGGTGAGCGCGGAGACCTACCAAGCAGGGTGAACAAGGTCATGTGCCAGGAGGCAGGTGGGGCAAAGTTTCTCCCTGCCCCAGAGCGGTTAATGAATGCTGGAATTTGTGACTCCATGGTCCTGGTCCTACAGCACTTGGAAGGTCAATGTTTTGGAGTACGATAGCCAAAGCGGTTGCTGTACAGAATCCAAGGCAGCATTGGGCTCAACTACTTTGGGCTGCAGGTGGGAGAGCCATGGGGGGGTGTATTCTCCCTGGAAACAGAAATTAGTGTGCTGTGGAGTCAGCTAGGTAAGCTCATTTCCTCTCCTGATGCACTAAGCCATGGGTAGGCAAACTAAGGCCCGTGGGCCGGATCTGGCCCAATCGCCTTCTAAATCTGGCCTGTGGACAGTCCGGGAATCAGCGTGTTTTTACATGAGTAGAACGTGTCCTTTTATTTAAAATGCATCTCTGGGTTATTTGTGGGGCATAGGAATTCGTTCCTATTTTTTCCCCAAAATATAGTCCAGCCCCCCACAAGGTATGAGGGACAGTGGACTGGCCCCCTGCTGAAAAAGTTCGCTGACCCCTGCACTAAGCTTTCTGCTTGCAGACGTGACTTGTCATTCAAAAGGAACCCCAGCCCCCCAAACCACTGGCAACCCGAAGGGGTGTGTTCCCCCTTATCATCTTGTTTTGTGTGCACATTTGGGCCAAGCTGGACCCACATATACAGGAATGAGAGAAATACAGAAAGTGACAGAGAGTGACAAGGCATGGAGCTGGACAATCTTAAAAATTACCCAAATTATACCTCAGCTTGAGATAGAAAAGTAGCTGCATTAATTGACTAAACCACAGAGCCCAGGACTTGCCGATCAGAAGGTCAACGGTTCAAATCCCCACGATGGGGTGAGCTCCCGTTGCTCGGTCCCTGCTCCTGCCAACCTAGCCATTTGAAAGCACGTCAAAGTGCAAGTAGATAAATAGGTACCACTCCGGCGGGAAGGTAAACGGCGTTTCCGTGCACTGCTCTGGTTCGCCAGAAGCGGCTTAGTCATGCTGGCCACATGACCCAGAAGCTGTCTGCGGACAAACGCCGGCTCCCTCAGCCTATAGAGCGAGATGAGCGTGCAACCCCAGAGTTGTCCGCGACTGGACTTGATAGTCAGGGCATAGCTGTCAACTTTCAGATTTGAAAATAAGGGATCAGCAGCCTCGAAAATAAGGGATCAGCAGCCTCACCTATCCTGGGGACAGTCTACAGGATATCTAACAATCTGGAACAGCAGTGGGAAGCAGCGGGAAACGGAGCTGGAATAAGGGAATTTCCCGCAAAAAAAGGGAAGGTTGACAGCTATAGGTCAGGGGTCCGTTTACCTTTACCTAGATTATTATTATTGCTTATTTGCTGCCCATCTGAATGGGTTGCCCCAGCCACTCTGGGCTGCTTCCAACAAAATGTTAAAACACACCAAAAGCCCCTCAGACATTAAAAAAAACCTCCCTGAACAGCGACAGTGGCAATCCAGGATTTCAGGCAGGGAGTCTTTTCCCCAGCCCTTTTACCCAGATCGGACCTGGGACTTTCTGCATGCAAAGCAGATGTTCTGCCACTGGGCTGCATCCCTTCCCAAATGCCGAAAGGGCATCAAGTTGCACTGGCAGTGAAGTAGAATGGCATCGGGGGTCTCTGAATTCGGTCAACTGCCATCTGTCTCTTTGATCAGTTCAAGCCTTTCACTCAATCACCAAAGGGGACAGATAATTAAAGGCAGGGAGGTGTTTAAACACCTCCCCACAGGAAGCGAAGAAACAGAGATCACAGAGGCAAAGCAAAACTCCCCGTTCAAAAGACTGACAGGCGGCTCAGATCTTGCAGAGACAAATTTGACAAAAGGCTCTCCCGGCCTGCAAGCGCCAAGATCCAAGGACCCTTTCTTCCTTACTCCCGAAGGAGAGTCAAAACGGCCCCAGAGCGTCTGCACAAATCTGCTTGCGTGGAGGCGGATGTCTCTTGTGCACGTGCTCAGCCAAAAAATGAGAGGACCGCACACTACAGCAACTTGCAGGGAATTTCTTTCAACGGCCCCTGCCCAAGAAGAGGTCCCCAGTGGGCCACAAACCCAACGGGGAAAGAAAGAGGGGAACGAGGTGGCACTTTTCACATGCAGAGATTCCCCTCGGAGGCAGTGAACTGGGTCAAAATTTCCATCCCAATTATCACAGTCTCCCAAGTGACACAATCTTCTCTCGCTCTGTTCCCGTATTTTCTTTGGGGTGTGGGAGGGGAGGTTCACCTGGTTCCAGCTTGATGGGGATTTTAAAAGCTCGTAACTTAACTCAGCTCATCCTTTGGTGTTAGAACAATAAAGGTAAAGGTAGCCCTGACCGCAAGGTCCAGTTGCGGACGACTCTGGGGTTGCGTGCTCATCTCGCTCTATAGGCTGAGGGAGCCGCCGTTTGTCCGCAGACAGCTTCCGGGTCATGTGGCCAACATGACTAAGCTGCTTCTGGCGAACCAGAGCAGCGCATGGAAACACCGTTTACCTTCCCGCCAGTTACCTATTTATCTACTTGCACTTTGACGTGCTTTCGAACTGCTAGGTTGGCAGGAGCAGGGACTGAGCAATGGGAGCTCACCCCGTTGCGGGGATTCGAACCGCCAATCTTCCGATCGGCAAGTCCTAGGCTCTGTGATTTAGACCACAGCACCACCCGCATCCCTGTTAGAACAATAGCAGGCCCACAATTCTGCAGGCGCCTGGAGAAAATGTGTTTTATTATCAGCTGTAGTTTGTTCCAAGCATTGCAACCATACTGGCAGAATATATATTAATGTGGATCATGCCAGACCAGGTTGTTGGGCCGATCAGAGACAGCTGATCTCTAGAAACCACCCACCATCTCCGGATTGTCAGACATGCTGGCTGGGGCTGACGGGAGCTGAGAGCGCAACAATATCTGCAGGGCACCACGCAGGCCTCCCCTGCTAACCCACCTTAGCCCACGGCACTCCATGCTCTGGTAACGTCCAGGCTGGACTACTGCAATGAGCTCTCTATGGGGCTGCCCTTGAACACACCTCAGAAACTTAGGAACCTAGGAACCCTACTGGGCAAAAGTGGCATTTACATTTGTTGCCCATGTTGACCTCCAGAGGGTCACCCAGAAGGGAGCGCAGCCCTAAGAGTTAATCCGGATGCAGAGCCTGAAATCCACAAACACAGGGCCTAATCCGCCAGGGACTGCCTTGGCGAATGCTTTGCAGAAACAAAGAGTGTGATGAGGTCTGGAGAAAAGAAGCCTCGTCAGCATCGCCATCCAATATAATCTGTCGAATTAATGTGCCTTTGCTCTCTCTCGCTCTCCCTCCGCTGCCATTTCTCCCCAATGCCCTGTGCTAACATCAACCCCCCAGCTCTCCAAGCAGCTGGGAGCCTTTATTAAGCTAATGGGATACTGCAAATGGTCTCCTATTAAGATGATGAATTCAAGATGGCCAACATGCCCCATTAGAATAATGGCCTAAATAATAGCCATCTCAGAGAACGTTATCATCTGCAGAGAGGGAGAGAAAGAGAGCAAAAGAGGCGTTTGTGTCCTCCTGTTATTGCAAAACAAGGATTTCCCGGCTTCTTTCCTCCCTAGTCGGTGAAATCTAAGATTAGGATCAAAGGGTGAGGGGTCTGGCTATCCTCCCCACAGCGCTCCACAATCACCTGGGAGATGCCGGGGCCACTTCTGTTTATTCCAAAAAATATTTTTTTTAATATACACAGAGGGAATATCAAAACTCTGTACTTGGAAATCAAGTCCACAGCCAGCAATCGTTCTGAGCGCCGTGCAAAATCTGCAGTTTGAATAATTTAGGTGGGCCCTGGCTAGTCGGAGGGCTGAAGATAGAAAGGGCAGTGCAAACTGAGCCCTCTAAGCCATATCCCCAAGTGGTGCCCCACCTGTCAATCAACTGAGGCTGGGTGGCCCCGCCTACCTAGCAAAGCTGGTCTGCGGGGCATGGGGAGACAGAGATGCCCCACCTTTGGACCAAAAGCAACGAGAGCTGGGTTCGAATCCACATTTAACTGCAAAGCTCAGTGGGTGACCTTCTTGGGTTACTAGCTAAGCGTCAGCCTAACCCATCTAGCAGGGCTGTTGTGAGGATTAAAAAGGGGGGGGGCAAAACCATAGATCTCTGGAGGAAGGGAGAGGTTTATATACATTTAAAAATGGCAAATTGTCCCTGCCACAAAATATTGCAATGAGGAGTGCTCCAGTTCTGGGTGCCAGCCAGGCTTGCTCTTTCTAGTGTGTGCCATTCCACCTCCCTCCCTCCCTGGCTGCCTTCCCCTTTACTTGAAAGTGAGTCCTATTGAATTCAATGGGGCTTGCTCCCCAGTAGGTGGGGCTGGGGCCACAGGCTAAAGAGCTATGCTAGGCAGAGAGACCCACATCCACTGAAAGAGAGAGAGAGAAAGAAAGAAAGAGAGAGAGAGAGAGAGAGAGAGAGGGAGAGAGAGAGATCTGCCTAGCCATAAAAGGTACTTTCACAAGGCCATACACTGTACTTAGGCGAAATAGACGACCCTCCATGGAATTGGGATTCCGAAAACATTTCAGATATCAGATTCATTTAACCGGATTAGTCTTCTGGGATGGGATTATTAGGTCCATTGCGCTTTCCCCTTCCTCAGCCCCCCCCCATTACAATCCCATGGGGAATGGGGGGGGGGTTAGCAGAGGCATTCCCGCCTCAGTAAGATCTTAATGAATGGTGCCTTGTGGGCGGATGCCGGCAGGACGGTAATTAATGTAGTCATTCTCCATCGCTTGGAGAAACTCTTTATCTGAAGCAGGAATGGACAGACCCATCAATTCCACTTTCCCTCTTTCAAATTCCGTTCTCCCTATTTCCAAACCGCTCGGCAGATCTCCCAGTGAAAAGATCGTGCAAAAACTCGCAGGCGCCCTTCCTTAACAGATCCATTTGGGGGGATGCAATCGTGCCTTTAAAAAGATGCATCCTTCTGCATTAAATTTCCCCGATGGCACAGTGACAGTTGAGTATACTTTTCAGTGAAAATGTTTTGCATCAGAGGTAGGAGAGGCCAGAGTGAGCCGCTAACATAAGGCTAGTCATGGCACAGAATTAAAGAAATTCCCAGTCTCTCTTGCATGTACATATACACACCCATAAACTCGCCACCCTACCACTTTCGTTCTTTCTTTTTTACGCAGATGCTGACCAGGCGGAGTGGAATTGTCAAGCCTCCCCCAGAAAGATATATTCATTACAGAGAGGAAAGTCGCTTTTCTGAGCCGCGTGGTTGCAGCCGACTTCCTCGATCCCAGCCCTGCACTCCAGGGAATAGTCTCTCGCTCTCTCCGCCTGTCAGCGCTGTGATTAAAAAGGAAATTCCACAAAGCAGCTCTTCCAGCACAAGCTGACAAAAACAGGAAAGCGCAGCTCCGAGGCGAAGTTGCGTCGTCACTGCGAGGAAGAGCACACGTGGGCTGCAGGGTCACGAGTTCAAATCCTGTGCTCCTCCTGTGGGACCCTGCCACACGCAGTGCTAAAGAGCCGCTGTCTGACAGAGGACAGAGCGCTGGATCTGAGCCAGGGTTCAAATGCCCATTCAGCAGAGAAGCTCAGCCCAGCCGCTCTCAGTCCTAGCTACCTTGAAGGGTTGTAGAGAAGGGATTGAACCTGGGACCTTCTGGATGCAATGCAGGGGCTCTACCAGCTGAGCTACACCCTTCCCTAAGCATACATAAGGACCATATGCAAATTCTAATCAATAATAATAATAATTTATTTATACCCCGCCCATCTGGCTGGGTTTCCCCAGCCACTCTGGGCGGCTTCCAACAAAATATTAAAATACAGTAATGCATCAATCATTAAAAGCTTCCCTAAACAGGGCTGCCTTCAGATGTCTTCTAAAAGTCTGGTAGTTGTTGTTCTCTTTGGCATCTGGTGGGAGGGAGTTCCACAGGGAGGGTGCCACCACCGAGAAGGCCCTCTGCCTGGTTCCCTGTAACTTGGCTTCTCGCAGTGAGGGAACCACCAGAAGGCCCTCGGCGCTGGACCTCAGTGTCTGGGCAGAATGATGGGGGTGGAGACGCTCCTTCAGGTATACTGGACCGAGGCCGTTTAGGGCTTTAAAGGCCAGCACCAACACTTTGAATTGTGCTCAGAAACGTACTGGGAGCCACTGTACCGTAGGTCTTTCAAGACTGGTGTTATGTGGTCTCGGCAGCCAGTCCCAGTCACCAGTCTAGCTGCCGCACAACTAGTCAGGGAGTGAGTTATGCTGGGGGTTGGCCGTGGCTGTTGTGCATGCTGAATTTTCAGTTTTTTCTTGCCCTTTTCATTTATTTTTATTTTTTTAAGTGTTACACTTCTCCAATCCTCAGGGCTACTCTGAACCTGCCGATTCCTCCCTCCTGTTCCTCAAGAGTCCTACAGTGGTACCTCGGGTTACAGACGCTTCAGGTTACAGACGCTTCAGGTTACGGACTCTGCTAACCCAGAAAGAGTACCTCAGGTTAAGAACTTTGCTTCAGGATGAGAACAGAAATCGTGCTCCGGCAGCGCAGCAGCAGCAGCAGCAGGAGGCCCCATTAGCTAAAGTGGTGCTTCAGGTTAAGAACAGTTTCAGGTTAAGAACAGACCTCCGGAACGAATTAAGTTCTTAACCCGAGGTACCACTGTATTTCGGCTCCGTTCCCACTGGCACTTGCCACCTGAGTTTGCTATTATCCAGAACACACAATGGAGTGCACCCCATTCTGAATATCTCAGTCGTGTGGGGTTCTTTCCCCCCATAACTCTCCCCTCCATCCCGTTCCTTGCAAATCAGGAGTTGCAAAACAGCCACGCATGACCGCAGGGCCCTCGTGAAAGCAGCGCTGTAAAGAGAGCGATCCAGTCCGACGCCCCGGTAGGATTCGCTCCGTGAACCTTTCTCTCCGTAAAACACGGCGACGGCAGCGCCCTCTCTTCGCTGTTGCAAACATGCGGCAGGGCAACCCAGAAGAACAGAACTCGCTGGGGGTGGGCTGTGTGTGTGTGTGGTGGAAATGGCATTCTAATCCACCTTGGTTGGAAGGGAGACTCTCTCCGAAGGGCAGTAATTCAACCTATTAAACGCCTGGACGGAGTCGGCCATCTGCTAACGGTCTTTGAGGAATACCACTGCATAATTCAATAAAAGAAAACCAGAGCGGTGGGGGCAGAGAGAGAGAAAGAGGAGGGGGGGAAGGCTCTGCTTTCATTGAATCATAAGTCACCGCTGAAGTAATTATATTTTTTATATCCCTATCAGAAGGCAACAGGGTTTATCGGTTTTACTGGCTTCCCAAAGCAATCCGACTGCTCCACCAAGGTCACGGGGGGGGGGGGGGCATCCAGGCTTAACCCTTCCTCGTCTGCCAAGAAAAAAAGCCGGGGGAATGATGGGTCCAGCTTTCGAAAGCCATATTGGACAAAAGAGGCCTTTGATAATTCGGCCAGCCTACCCAGAATCCTTTGCAAAGAACTCGAAAGCCATGCGCCTGGCCATTGGCGGGGTATTTAGGGCAAAGCAAAAAATAACCCCTTTGTATTCATAAGGTGTGGAAGTGCGTACTTGGGGGGTATTTAGAAGCAGGTGGTGGCAAATTTTGAGGGTGGCAGAACAAATTAATCACGTTGCAGAAATAGAGCATTTGACTCTTTTATACCTATTATGTATGTGATTTAGCATATTATGGGTTATCGTCAATGCTAGCCCTACTCAGACCCATTGAAAACAATGGACATAACTAACCTGGGCCCATTAATTTCAGTAGGTCCTCTCTGAGTAAAACTTAGCTGGCTACAACCCAATTATAATCGGACTCACTAACAACACGAGTGACTTGGATGTAAGTGAGCGCTTGGCACAAAAAGTGATTTAAAACTCAGTTGGGTCCAAACTGCCTAAATCTGCGTATAAATCTGGGTAAAACAGACTCCTCCTTTGCCCCTAGGTGTGAGAGTCCATGTTGGTGTGTATGTGTGTGTGTGTGTGTTGTCATTGCAAGTTCATTGGTCCCCTCCGTGAGTGGGTGGCTTATGAGCGATGTCAATGGCACAATCCCCTATTGGTGGGTACTGGTGGTGTTTCAAAGGACTGTTTGTGTGTTGCTACATTTGCGGTTCTCTCTGTTGTTGACCTCGCACCCCCAACACCTGAGCAAGCAGGGGATACAGCGGGTATCCCATAAGGGATGCGGGTGGTGCTGTGGTCTAAACCACAGAGCCTAGGACTTGCCGATCGGAAGGTTGGCGGTTCAAATCCCCGCAACGGGGTGAGCTCCCGTTGCTCGGTCCCTGCTCCTGCCAACCTAGCAGTTCGAAAGAACATCAAAGTGCAAGTAGATAAATAGGTACCGCTCCTGCGGGAAGGTAAACAGCGTTTCCGTGTGCTGCTCTGGTTCGGTAGAAGCGGCTTAGTCCTGCTGGCCACATGACCCGGAAGCTGTACGCCGGCTCCCTCGGCCAATAAAGCGAGATGAGCGCCGCAACCCCAGAGTCGGTCATGAATGGACCTAATGGTCAGGGGTCCCTTTACCTTTACCTATGTTGTTGTCCCCGCACCCCCAACACCTGAGCAAGCATGGGATACAGCAGCCATTATGGCACATTAGCTTCTCCCCACCCCCAAGGGTAAGGCAAATATGGGATTGCTCTGGTAGAGGTATTTCTGGAAGATATTGGAGGCAATAAATTACCTCCGAACATTATGGGCAGGTATCCTATGAGAATATATTCATCAATGGCGGAATTAATGAAGCCTCCAGCTGCAAAACAAAATACAGAGGTACAGAAAGAAGACGGTCCAATATCTCTGATAAGAACTGGATACCATCCTCCATCGACTGACACACTTATTGGATCTGTTGCATTCTAATGGTTCATAAGAACAGAGGAGAGTCTGGCTGCTGGATCAGGTCATGGGATGCCCATTTAGCCAAGCATCCTGGTCTCACAGTGGCCCGCCTGCATGAGAAAAGACACTCCTTCCTCATTTGTGGCATTCTAGGGCCTATAACTAGAATGCCACAAATGAGGACGGAGTGTCTTTTCTCATGCAGGTTATAGGGCCTCGGACGCGGGTGGCGCTGTGGGTTAAACCACAGAGCCTAGGACTTGCCGATCAGAAGGTCAGTGGTTCAAATCCCCACGATGGGGTGAGCTCCCGTTGCTCGGTCCCTGCTCCTGCCAACCTAGCAGTTCGAAAGCACGTCAAAGTGCAAGTAGATAAATAGGTACCGCTCTGGCAGGAAGGTAAACGGCATTTCTGTGTGCTGCTCTGGTTCGCCAGAAGCGGCTTAGTCCTGCTGGCCACATGACCCAGAAGCTGTACGCCAGCTCCCTCGGCCAATAAAGCGAGATGTGCACCACAACCCCAGAGTCGGTCACAACTGGACCTAATGGTCAGGGGTCCCTTTACCTTTTTAGTTATAGGGCCTAGCAGCAAAAGGCCTGCTTCTGAGGTTGCCAGAGCCGTCTGCCTGAACCATTTTGGAAACAGCTGGCTGGCTTGTTGGACCTTGCCTGTTCTTGTAAAGCCAGGGCAGGGAGCCTGCAGCTGCCCAGATGTTGCAAGGCAGCCAATGCCAGAAACAGGAAACCTGTCCCACGTTGCTTATTCAATTCTTTCCAAGAGCCAAAAAGAAATAAAAGCAGCGCCCGTCTTATTTTGATGTGCAAAATATTTAATAAAAATTTTAAATGGCAGGGCGGGGGGGAACGGGGGGAGAGAAAGGCAGCTGCATGTAGATTTTAAGATGTGGCAAAACCTCACCACCACCACTCTGTTTCACATGCAAGCATACCATCTTCCTTCAAAAACTAATTTTAGCAGCCCTTTGCATTTCTGGAAGGCAGCCCAGAACGGAGGCAGTCTGGCATAAGAACCAGGCACACACACACACACCATGCCCAAGAAAAAGAAGGGAGCGGTAGATATTTCTCCGCCACCCACTTTGAGGAAGGCAGAAGCCACAGCATTTGTGAGAGCTGTAGGGATACAGCAGAGACGTCTGGAGGTGCATTTGCCCAGGAAACGTTCCCTCGGGCAGAAGGCGGTTTGGGAAGACACCCCCCTCTTCCCCCTCCTCTCCTCTGTTCAACCTCTTCGTAGCAACCCCCACCTCCCCAAAATCTGCGATGGGGAACCTATGGCCCTGTTGCTAGACACCAACTCCTGTCAGCCTCATAGCCTTGACCAGGCGTGATGGCAGCAATTTCTTGACATACTTGTTTCTTCCTGCTCTGGAGGGTAGGACTTGAACACAAGGCTTCAAGTGAGAAGGAAGGAGACTCTGACTAAACATCAGGAAGAACTTTCTGGCCGTAAGAGCTGTTTGGTAATGGAACGGTCTCCCTGGGAGGTTGTGGACTCTCCTTCCTTGGAGGTTTTTAAGCAGACGATGGGTGGCCCTTGTCATGGATGCTTTAGTTGAGATCCCTGAATGACTTAGGTCTAAATAGAGTCTGTTCAAAGTAAAACTTAGGCCCCTTATGCTCTGTATATTTAAAGCCGTATCGCAGCTGTGCCTTTCCTCTAAGACTCCTGAGAATTCCAGTTTTTTTAAGAATATATAAAAAAATAAAAATAAAATAAATGTCCAGTAGCACCTTAGAGACCAACTAAGTTTGTTCTTGGTGTTAGCTTTCGTGTGCATGCACACTTCTGAGTTGTTAGGAGACACACACACCCCTCACAAACAGGACGGACTGTGAAATCACTGTTAAAAATGGCATCATAGTCCTTTGAATATATACTGCAGGCAGGGCCTTAAATACAACCCGCGTGAATTAATGCAGGGAGAGAGGTATGGGTCTCAGAGCTTGTGTGAAGTTCATTCTACTGAATCCCAGGCTGCGCACCGCTGGGATGAGAGAGAGTAAGGAATGGCAATTTGGAGGAGACAAGAGGAGGCAGCTGAACGTGAGTTTTGAGATGTCCTTTTGTAACGACCAGAAGAAACAGCATCACTTCCCAGCAGCCGCATAAAAACAGAGCTGCCACAGGAGTTGCTGCATAAACAGGAAGCTGGGAGAGGACTATTTTTACTGACAACGGGGAGGAAATGCTGTCGAGGCCTCTACCACAGTAGCCCCTTTTAAGGGTTGGCACAGCTTTGCTCACTCCAGGGAGGGGACCGCTCTGAAACCACCAACTTCTACAAAAAACAAGGAGTCCCAACAGCAGGAATTTGCTTGGCCAGAAAGGGAAATCTGCTCCCTAAAATTAGGAGCTGCCTTATTCTGAATTGGGGACACGGGTGGCGCTGTGGGTTAAACCACAGAGCCTAGGGCTTGCTGATCAGAAGGTCGGTGGTTCGAATCCCCGCGACTGGGTGAGCTCCCGTTGCTCAGTCCCTGCTCCTGCCAACCTAGCAGTTCAAAAGCACGTCAAAGTGCAAGTAGATAAATAGGTACCGCTCCAGCGGGAAGGTAAATGGCGTTTCCGTGTGCTGTTCTGGTTCACCAGAAGCGGCTTAATCATGCTGGCCACATGACCCGGAAGCTGTACGAGATGAGCGCCGCAAGCTCAGTTGGTCACGACTGGACCTAATGGTCAAGGGTCCCTTTACCTTTACCTTATTCTGAATTGGGGAATTGCTCCATCCAGCTCTGTGTTCTCGACACTGACTGGCAGCAAATCTCCAGGGTTTGTCTACACTCAGAGCTGTAGACAGGAATGAGCTCGATGGAGTATTGGTTTGACTCAGGAAAAAGCACCCCCTTCTTTAACCCACCCTCGATTCAGAACCATGAGGACTGGAGTCTTGGTTTTTGTTGCTGGAGAGCACCTGCTTGGCAGGCAGAAGGTCCCAGGTTCAATCTAGCAGTGTCTTCAGGTACAGCTGGGGAAGATTCATAGACTCATAGAACTGTAGAGTTGGAAAGGGCCCCCCAATGGTCATCTAGCCTAACCCCCCACAATGGAGGAATCACAGCTAAAGAATCCCTGACAGGTGGCCATCCAAGCTCTGTTAGAAAACTCCATTGAAGGAGAGCCCACCATCTTCCAAGGTCATAGACTCATAGCTCTCCCGAAACCCTGGATAGCTGCTGCCAGTCAGTGTAGGCAATACTGAACTAGGTGAGGCAACTGAACTCCGCATATAAGGCAGTAAATAAGGCAGATATGAAAGTCACCTGTTCATTCAGAGCTATGAGGACTAGACTCTTGCTTTATTTTGAAGGAAAGGATCAGAACCCAGTGGGACAGCATCTGCGTTGCACACAGAACATCCCACCTTAAATCCCCAACATCTGCTGGTAGGGCTGAGAATGTCTCCCCATCTGAAACCCTAGAGAGCTGCTGCCAGTCAGTGCGGATAACCACCAGCTAGATTCCCCAAGGGCCTGACTCCGTATAAAGGCAGCTTCTCATTTTCCTAAATCCTTACTCAGCCACATGTTTGTTCAAATCGTACGCAGCAGAAATGTCAAGGGCCGAAGAACAACTGAACAGCACCTAACACATTAGCCAAAAAAAATATATTGGGTGGGGGATGATGTATGCTCCCACTCCCTGAAGGCTATGGGGTGGGGTGCGGAGACGGGAGGTGGCGGCTGCTGCCCCACAGCAATTCCCTCCCCACCCCCTGAGCCACACTTCGCACCTGCTCGCTGTTGGTTCCCGAAAGCCACCCGTCAAGAGCCATTCTGGTTCAATTACCTCTCTGATTAATATATTTATCAAGGCAAAAAATGAATCACGGGTTCAGTCCTTGCGCTGTCATGGGTGACAGATGGGCCACTCTCCACCCACCCATTAAATTCCTCTCTCCGCTCCCTCCGCCTGCTCCAAACCTCTCCCAGTGTTTCCTGTCGCCACGGAGCCCTGATCAACACCTGCCACTTTCACCCAGGCTCCCCTGGCACGCAGGCTCTCTGTTGCAGTGCCACAGTGGCACCGTTGCGGATGCAAATCCGTCGAGCCGCGGCTTACGTTTATCAACATGCACTTAGTTTTATGGGACAGGGTTGAGTGCAAAAACAGAGCCCTGCCCCGATGAGCTTACAATGAGTTGGATTGACTTACAAGCCTTTGTTGGTACTAGGTAGCATATTTTTGGAAAAAACCAGGGTTGGCAGCCTCCGGTTCATGGGTCTAATTAGCCTCCCGGTTTCATTCCGCTCAGCTGGCAAATTTGGCCCATGGGGGTATGAGAGACGCCCCAGGCTAAAAATGTTCCCCACTCTGATATAAATTAATAAACAAACTGCCATCTAAATATTGAGAAGACATCTGAAGGCAGCCCTGTATAGGGAAGCTTTTAATGTTTGATGTTTTAATGTGTTTTTATATTTTGCTGGAAGCCGCCCTGAGTGGCTGGGGCAACGCAGTCAGATGAGAGGCATATAAAGAACAAAATTATTATTATGATTATTATTATTTTTCCACTCCTCTGAGTGGAGGAGGGTCCCGCTTCTGCCCAGGCCAGTCCAAACCCTAAAAGGGATGAATCAACACATCCTCAACCACCAACTAGATTTCCTTAATGGCGCAACGGGAATCATTTTCACCACACCTTGATTCAAATTTGGCAGAGTGTTTGATGGGAGATAGGGGTCAGATACAAATCACAAGAGCAGATTTCAACTGGTCCACAAAATGCTAGACACCTGTGAGAATTTTTTCTGCTGGATCAGGCCTAATATGGCCCTCTAGTCCAGCATCCCATTCTCGCAGGGGCCAACCAGATGGGGAGCCCACAAGCAGGTCCTGAGAGCTTGAGCAACCCTCCCCACTCCTGATCCCCAGAATGCAGAGTTTAGCGTGGCGCACGGGAGCCAAGCAAGTGGGCGGCGGGGGTCCATGGGCTGGTTAAACGACCCCCCATGGGCCGCTTGTGGCCCATGGGCCTTAAGTCGCCGACCCCTGGTCTAAACCTCTTCTAAAGCCAGCCAATGCTTTTGAATTATGGTGCTGGAGAAGACTCTTGAGAGTCCCATGGACTGCAAGAAGATCAAACTGATCCATTCTGAAGGAAATCAGCCCTGAGTGCTCACTGGAAGGACAGATCCTGAAGCTGAGGCTCCAAGACTTTGGCCACCTCATGAGAAGAGAAGACTCCCTGGAAAAGACCCTGATGTTGGGAAAGATGGAGGGCACAAGGAGAAGGGGACGACAGAGGACGAGATGGTTGGATAGTGTTCTTGAAGCTCCCAGCATGAGTTTGACCAAACTGCGGGAGGCAGTGGAAGACAGGAGTGCCTGGCGTGCTCTGGTCCAGGGGGTCACGAAGAGTTGGACACGACTAAATGACTAAACCACAGCAACAAAAGCCAGTCAAGTTGTTGGCCATCTCTGCATCCTGTGGCAGTGAGTTCCACAGTTTAGCAACGTGCTGCATGGGGAAGTCCTTTCTTTTGCTTGTTCTGAATCTTCGAATGTTCAGTTTCATTGGGTGTTCACGAATTCTAGTACCATACAGGAGAAAACCTTTTCTCTGCTCACTTTGCCCACAACAGGCATCCTTCGGTACACCACCTCTATCAGATTTCCGCTTATTCCCCTTTTCTCTAGAAAAGAAAGCTGCAAACATTGCAACTTTCCATCACAGGGGAGTCATTCCAGGCCTTGGATCGTTTGGGCTGAAGCTTTTTCCAGCTCTACAATATCCTTTCCGAGTTGAGGCAACCATAAATGTACACAGTATTCGACGTGTGAACTGGAATTTGTGTAAAGGCATTGCAATAATTGGCAGCTTTAATTCTGATCTCTGATAGGGAATTGTTTATAGCTGCTGCGCACTTGAGCCTAAGAGGATTCTCCCTATAACTCAGAATTGACACCAGGCAGGACAGCACCCTCCCCTCTAGTCCCATTTGGATGGGGCTGTCAGCCTATTTAACAACAGTATAGTCAATTACTGGCTCAGCACCATCCATCATACGGGGCAGGGGATGCAGCCATAGCTCCCTCTCCTCTCTCAGGTGCACTATTTCTGATGTATTGGTGTGCGTGTGTGTGTGTGCCAAAGCAGCGCCCTCCATGTGCAGGAGGTGGGTATCAACAGGATCTGCTGAGTCCCGAGGTTTGCAGAAGTACCAACCCGCCCACAAAACCTGAAGTGTAGGGGAGAGAACCCCAAAATAGCCCAACTGAGTACAGAGCATGCCCAGAGGTCACTTAATGCCGACAGGTTGGGAGGGATGGAAAACCAGGTGAGAGGAGCAACGGAATAGAGTATACTAGAGCAGGGCAAAGCAAACAAACTGGGACCCTTATCAGGAGCAACGCTTTGCTGTAGGCCCCACCGGATGTTAAAGGGTTTGCAAGGTGGTTTCTTTTATGGCAAGAACTCCAATTTACACACTCCCTAACACCCATCATTTGCACAGATGCCAGACTAAGAGACTGGAGCACAGGGCAGGGTGCTCTTTGCCCCATCTAGCTTGCTATTCTCTACACTGACTGGCAGCCACTCTCCAGGATTTCAGAGAAGAGAATGGAAGGGAGAGAGTCTGCATGCAGAAGATCCCGGGTTCAGTCCCCAGCAGCCCCAGGCAGAGCTGAGAAAAGAGACTCCTGTCTGAAGCCCCAAAGAGCTGCTGCCAGTCAGAGCAGGTGACACACAGAGGTAGAAGGGAGGGATAGTCCGACTTGGTGCGTATGTATAGCAGCTGTACAGCCACAAAAAGGCCCTCTGAAGCCAATCCCTCCATATTGGGGATGGAGGAGGTTAAATAGATTAGCTGGGCCAGTCTGCTTTCCCACCCAGTTCCATGGGGCAGACCCCTGGCGTCAGCAATCAGCCTGTCTGCCTTGAGGCTCCACCTTAATCAGGTTAAGCCTGCAAACTGCTGGCCAGGGTATCTACCAGTTCCTCAAGAACTTCGCAGAGGAAACAACAAAAGCCACCCAGACTTCGGGAATTTAATTAGGTTACTTAAAAAAAAAAAAAGGTTAGCACTGTGTAATCTTTTTTTAATTAACCTTTGCGGGGAGTCCCAATTGGATATTCCAACTGGCTTGCAAAACAGCTGGGAATACTTTCCCTGAAAGAGAGTTCCTTGCAGAAGGGGTGCCCTTGTCAATCCTGTCTCTCCTCCCCCCCCCAAAAAAATCCAATTAAGTCAGAACTAGGGAGACGGTGGTGAAAGCCACATGCCCTCCTATTGAACAGTCTTCACCTCGGTAATCCTGTTGACTGGGTGGCAGCTACTTAAGAGAGCTGGCTGCAATCTGCTTACATTAAACACCTCCCCAGCCAGATATTCTTCTAGACATGAGCAGGGAGGATTAAGCAAATGCACAACATCCCTGCGGAGGCTTGCAACATGACGGCCCCTGGGCAGAGACTGCTTCTCTGCAGTTGAGAGATGGGTGTTGCGCCGGAGGACGGCAAAACAAGCATTTTGGAAAGAGGTCTGTTGTTCGCCGCACAATTGGGACACCTCTTCACACGCGATAGGCAACTTTCGCAGGACGGCTCCTAAGATGAGTTTTCGTCTTATGTTTAGGTACAACAGGACCACATTTTGAATCGAGATGGAAGGCTGCTTCAGAGTTCGAGGAACCCTTTCCTGCCACTTTGGACCAGAGGATCAGAGAGACATGGCATGGCTTTGCCTTAAAAATAAAAGCTATGAAGGAAAGGTTCTTGAATCCAAAGAGCTGCCAGCTTTCAGGAAGGCCCAGGGCAAGGGCTTTTTTAAAAAGAGAGAGAGAGAGAGGAGGGAATCTGAACTTGCTCTCCAATGGGTCCGTAAAGATGCAGGGATTGACGCGCAACCGGCCAACTGTCCTCCCCTGGAGGGCGTAAATGCTTACCTGGAGAGCTTCAGAGCAGCTGTTGGCAGGATGCCAGCTCCTTTCAGGGAGGCGAGGTGAGGGGGGGGGAGGGAGACAGAGTCCTGCCCACAAACAGATCAAATAATGATAATCGCAGGCTTTCACCAGACCAGTGCAGTTGTCTTATATAAACCAATTTACAGAGGGTAAGACTATGGGTGGCTGCCAGAGACAACAACTCTTATGTTCTGCCACCCGTGTCGGAGGCAGCATGCCTCTGAATGCCTGTTGCTGGTCATCTCAAGGGGGAAAAGGCTGTTGCTTTCACTCCTCGGCTGTTGGCATTGGGGCATCTGGTTGGCCACTGGGAGTCCAGGTCGCTGGTCCCCTTTGGCCTGATCAGCAGCTGGGCTCTTCCGGTTGTCATAGCTGGGCCAAGCGGCTCACATGGAACTCTCCATGGTGCTGATAAAATCTGGCTACCTGGGTGCCTCTTCTGGATGGATCAGGCTTCGGCCACAACAGTGGTGGGAGACTCACGGCCTTACAGAGTTTGCAGGGACCCACAGTCCCAGCATGACCAATGGGCAGGGACGATGAGAGCTGTGATCCACCGACACTGGGAGTGGGGTTACTGGTCCTCCTTAGCTTCTCAAGGGGGGGAGAGGAAACAGGGAACCCACATTTGCACACTGCCCTGTCCCCTGCAGGACAAAACCTACTTCCTTACTGCATCAGTCACAGTTCACTATGGCGGAAATCTGCCTTGCATGCAGAAGGTCCCAAGATCAATCTTTGGTGATCCCCTTTGGTAGGGCTGGGGAAAGTCTCCCTAGCTGAAACCCTGCTGCCAGTCAGTGTTGGCAACATGGAGGTAAATGGATCAGTGCTCTGGCTCCGTCTAAGTTAGCTTCCTGTGTTAATTTTCAAACAGCCTTTAACTCTGGGGTGTCTTTTTAAGCGTAAACCACAACACTTCTGTCCTTGGAGATACCATTCAGAAAGTGTTAGAAACTACTACTACTACTGTTGTTGTTGCTGCTGCTGTTGTTGTTCATAAGCAACAGTTTATGGCAGTCCTTCCACACGACAGCCTTATCAACTTGCCGGTGATCCATAGCGGCCCCGTAAATCTCTCTCAGATGAGCCCCGAAGCTTTTGAGGAGGCGCTAGAAAGGCAGTGACAGATGCTAGAATCGCCCCCTTCCCTCAGCACCCCCCCTCCCTGCAAAATGCTGCTTTTCTTTTAAGAAAATTAAAATTTTCTTTTAAGAAAATTAAGATGCATACAAATGCATCTGGAGCCCTTGAGATTTTGGGATGGGGAGAGTGGGAAGGATTATTGGACCTGGAATTGGATTAAGCCGATGGCGACAACAGCCAGTTAGCACAGGGGGGCGGAATCCATATGCGAATGCCATGTGGCGTCTCCGTGGGTGGCCGAGGAAGATGGTAGGAGCGCCCGGAGGCAGACCGGAAGCACATAGTTAAACTATGGAACTCGCTCCCACAGGAAGCAGCGATGGCTACCAACTTGGATGGCTTCAAAGGAGCATTAAGCAATTGTTTTGAGGAGGAGAGGGCTATGGGTGGCGACTAGCCAAGGATGGCTGTGCTCTGCTACCGCAGTCAGAGGCCGCGATGCTTCTGAATGCAAGTTGGAGTACAGGCTCAGTTTAAGGTGCTGGTTTTGACCTTTAAAGCCCTATGCGGCCTAGGACCCACATACCTACGGGACCGCCTCTCCTGGTATGCCCCGCGGAGGACCTTAAGGTCCACAAATGACAACGTTTTGGAGGTCCCACGTCACAAAGTGGTTAGATTTGTCTCAACTAGGGCCAGGGCCTTTTCAGTACTGGCCCCGACTTGGTGGAACGCTCTGTCACAAGAGACCAGGGCCCTGCGGGACTTGACATCTTTCTACAGGGCCTGCAAGACAGAGCTGTTCTGCCTGGCCTTTGGTTTGGACTCAGTCTGACTCTTATGTTTCCCTGCCCTTATGGTCTTGATTTATCGGCTACTTTTAAAATGAGGCTGCATTTTAAATTGCATTTTAACCTGTATTTTAAATTGTTTTTTTTCTTTTCTTTTCTTTTTCCCCTATTATGTTTTTACTGTGATTTTATTGGTGTTAGCCGCCCTGAGCCTGGCTCTGGTATAAATAAAATTTTATTATTATTATTATTATTATTATTATTATTATTATTATTATTATTATTATTATTACTAAGTTGCAGGAGGGAGAGTGCCGTTGTGCTTGTATCCTGCTTGCTAGTTTCCCATTAGGGCATTTGGTTGGCCACTGTGAGAACAGGATGCTACGCTAGATGGGCCATTGGCCTGATCCAGCAGGTTCATCTTATTCCTGAAGGCGTGTTAGGAGGGAACTGCAATTCTTCAGCTGTTTTGAGTAGCATCGTCAGTCTGTCTGATGCTTAGATGCAATACGACAGGGCAGGTCTCTGCCCTGAGATGCCTCCAATCAAAAATTCAACACAGCAGTGAGTGGTGAAATAATAGGAGGAGCAGAGGGAAGCAAGATGTGGAATTATCAGAACATTTTGGACAGTATAAACGCACCAGGAGAATATAGGGAGCTGTCTTATTACAGACCATTGGGTCAATCCAGCACAGAATAGTTTGCACTGAATGGCAATGTCAGGTGGGGAACATTCCTGGTCCTGCCTGGAGATGCCAGAAATGGAATCTGCAAAAAAGCAAGGGCTCTCCTCCTCGCCTAAAAATAAACCACGATTCCAGGCCTCATGGTTCTGAATCAAAGGTTCAGGAACAGATGAAGTTGCCTTTGTCAGATCTTTCTCTCCTGTTGCTTAGTACTGTCCACACCGACAGGCAGCAGCCCTCCAGGATTTCAGGTTGGTGCCCTGCATTGAATCAGACCATTGGGTCTATCTAGCTCGGTGCTGTCTGCACTGACTGGCAGCTGCTCTGCAGGTGATATTCTCAGCCCTGTCTGGTTATGCTGGGAATTGCAAAGCAGGGCTCTGTCGCAGAGCTACGTTCCTTCCCCACTCAAAAAAACAAAACAAAAAAAACACCCCATGTGATGTTACTGGGAGACCACCTTATTTAAAATTCAGCTTGCTTTTGGGCTCTTTCTTTTAAACAGCAGAGAAATGGTTCCTGCCGCCCACTCCCTCCAGCTGCTGAAAGCTGCTCAATGTGATTTCTTATCCTTCTGCAGACTGCTAGAAAACTGGCCAAGTGGAGGTCTTTGCTACTTTAAGCCCTTGGGCTGCCCTCAACACTCCAAAGCACATTTTTGTACATTTTTACTCCCGATCATCTTTGCTCAAATGGGGATGGGTAGGAGCAAAAGAAATCCTTTTTCTTTAAAAAAAAAATTTAATCGCCAAAGAATTGATGCTTTTGAATTATGGTGCTGGAGGAGACTCTTGAGAGTCCCATGGACTGCAAGAAGATCAAACCTCTCCATTCTGAAGGAAATCAGCCCTGAGTGCTCACTGGAAGGACAGATCCTGAAGCTGAGGCTCCAGTACTTTGGCCACCTCATGAGAAGAGAAGACTCCCTGGAAAAGACCCTGATGTTGGGAAAGATGGAGGGCACAAGGAGAAGGGGACAACAGAGGATGAGATGGTTGGACAGTGTTCTCGAAGCTACCAGCAGGAGTTTGACCAAACTGCGGGAGGCAGTGGAAGACAGGAGTGCCTGGCGTGCGCTGGTCCAGGGGGTCATGAAGAGTCGGACAAGACTAAATGACTAAACAACAAATAACAACAGGAGGAAAAGAAATCCTTTTTCTTTAAAAAAAATTAAACAGAAAGATTGGGGAACTGTTGCAAGGATTTAAAAAGCCCTCTGGAGAGGAACTGGCTTGGTTGTTGTTGTTGTTTTTAATGCTTATTCTCAAGACTCAAGCTCTGAAATGTTCAAGTTTCATTTTCCTGGCATTGGTGCAAAGGTACCAACCTGAAGTATGCTTAAGGATGGAGAGAAATTTAATTTTGTTTGCAGATTGGTTCAGAAAACGGCAGATTAGGCAGTTTCCCATTACAACGCAAGAAAGGAAACCCAACAATCCTTTGAAATCTACCATTTGTCAAATTTTGCAACCCCAACCAAGCCAAAGGCATGTATTAGGAGGAATTGTGCATCAAAATGTATACTTTAGTGAAACTCTCTCTCACGCACACATGCATATTAGGGGAAACTGCTTGCAAAAAAAAATACAGTGGTACCTTGGGTTAAGTACTGAATTCGTTCCGGAGGTCCATTCTTAACCTGAAACTGTTCTTAACCTGAAGCACCACTTTAGCTAATGGGGCCTCCTGCTGCCGCCGCGACGCCGGAGCACGATTTCTGTTCTCATCCTGAAACAAAGTTCTTAACCTATTTCTGGGTTAGCGGAGTCTGTAACCTGAAGCGTATGTAAGCTGAAACGTCTGTAACCCGAGGTACCACTGTATGTATATTAGTCAAAACTGCATAGAAAAATGTGAATTGTGAGAAATTCACCCTAAAATGCTAAATAATTTTCATGAGAGTCTTCCTGTCTCCCACATCCTAGTCCAACACTCTTACCGCTACAGCCACACTGGCTTTCCGATGTGGAAATGCGAAAAACTGAATTGGAGATGGGGGGGGATGGGAAGTGGTGGAGGTAACTGTGACACATTTGCTCATCCTTAATCTGGAGCTAAGCTGTGTCACCCCTGACAGACACCATTGCCATTGTACCCCCATGTTTAAAAGGGAGGAAAGAGACTCCAGCAACTAAATAAAACAAAGGATCCCTGGGAGGTGGAATTGAGAGATTCCGCGCTGGAGGTAAACAGACTACAGAACTGGAAGCTGGATTGACAAAGGAGAATTTACTGTTCCATGTATAATCAAGCTAATGAGGTCATTTAAGACGTTTGTCCCTGCCTTTTCTTCCTGGCCTCAGCGCACAAACCATGGCCCAGGAAGCACCATGCCTCTTAATTTCAGTTCGCTGTGGATTAATGGTGCTTTGAAACGTGGTGCCTTTTCCAGTCAACAGTAATAATCTGAAATCAATTGGGATTCAGGTCGTAAGGCTACTCTTGGGTACCTCACGCCGCTCGCCCATCCCTCCTCCCCTCCACCTGCTAGCTTTGGTCTTCTTCATCAAGAAACCCAGGCACTGTCTCCGCTTGAACAGCAAAAGCAGCAAAAATAAATAAACAATGTCATTGTGGTTTATCTATCTATCTATCTACTGGCACAGGGGGCAAATGGGAAGAAACACAGGTAAAGAATCGCAGGAGCAAATGTACTCCCTTCCACAGGGAGCGCTCTGTGGAGAGCGTTCTCTGTAAAATAAGGCAAGGCAAATCTAAGTTTCTAGTCCACTATGCGTTCCATGGAGAAGGTTCACATATTCTCAGCAGAGGCGCATCCAAGTTTCTAGTTCACTGGAGCAAAACATTTTTTTAAAAAAGTCTAGAAAAATACCAGTAGCAACAAAGGAATAAGCTCAAGGAAAAATTCAGCGAATATAAATTGATAAAAGCAACAAGGAAATAGGAAACATTTTTTAAAAAATAGAATAATAACGTATACATAATATATAAGCTATATATTGTTCTATAGATATGTACCTACCTACACCCACACAGTTGAAATACCTCTTTAGAAAATTAAATGGCTAAATCAGGGATGGAGAACCTCTGGCCCTCCAAGCCTCTCTATCCGGCCCTCTGGATTCTTCCTAGGCCACACCTCTCCTTGAGTGTTTTTGTCTGGCTGGAAATGTGCTTTTTACCTCTTATCATGCTTCTTTGCTTGCCTGGATGGAGGATGGAGAGAGGGGTTTGTGAATGTGGGTGTAGGAACTAGCCTACTGCGGCAAGGCAAGATTCACATTTCTGGCTCCGCCCACCAGTGGCATGTGGCCCCCAAAAGGCTGCTCAGAAGGGAATACGGCCCTTGGGATTCTAAAGGTCCCCCTTCTCAGAAGAATTACTGATGAAAGAAGAATGGGGGATGAAACTGATGGACTATGCAGAATTAGATAAATTAACAGGAAGGGTTCTGCGGGACCAGAAATTCTTAGAAGACTGGAGTAAATATACGAACTATTTGAAAAGTAATTGTAATGAACAGATTACGCTAGAAGGCCTTCAAGAAGTTTTGTAAGGAGGACCATCTGAAATATTGCAAGAAAGACTATGAGGAGAGTTATTAGTTAATGATAATTAAGAGTAATAGAGAAATTAAGAAATGCAGAATAAGTGATAAAGAACAAAAAATCGTCAGAGGTGTTGACAGAAGTCTAAAACCTTGTATAAGATATGAAGTTATGTTATATGATTGTTGGAAATGATATCTTTAAAAAACCAATAAAAATGTGTATATGTATGTGTGTGTGTGTGTATAAATATATTTACACATATATAAAAGGTCCCCCTTCTCTGCTGTAAACAGTTGATCCAGTTAAACTAGCAGATACAAGTTTCAAAAAAGGATGGCTTATAGACTTACCCGCTGCTGTCTGAATATAGCCAGCCAGGGTGCAGACCCTCTTCTCGCACGGCCCGCTGGGAAGGAAGATCACAATGACAGCCAGGAGGGAGCTGAAGGCTAGGAGTGCACAGCCCCCCGAACAGAGCACAGCGCTCGTCTGAAAATATGAATTAAAAAAAACACTTTCATTGTTACAGCTATACTTCCCTTTCCTCCAAGTTATCCTCTTCCCTCTTTTTATCCTCACAACCACCCTGCGAGGTAGGTTAGGCTGAGAGCCTTAGCCCAAAGTCACCCAGCGAGTTTCTGGCTGAATATGGGATTTGAACCCTGGTCTCCGGGGTCCCAGTCCAGCACTCTAACCTCTACACCACACAGGCTCTCTGAAGCGCCACGGTTCAGTTAGCATGTGTTGACCCTCTGGTTATCTGCTTCAAGCCAAGAAATTAAGAGGTGTGCCGTCATAAGTACGGTGGGGGAAAAGCCGACGGGACTGGGGGGTTCAAACAACCTGGAGCCACATGCACTTCCAATGGGAACGGGGGCTCTGTAGAGCAACAGATTTTGCTGGACGCCCAACTCCCGCCATCTCTTACCACTGGTCATACTGGCTGCCAGGAGCGGGAGCCCAGCATCAACTGGGGGTCAGAGGGTCAAAGGGGTGAGTGAGCAAGGAAGAAGATAAGGTCTTCCATTCGTGTACACACACACACACACACACACACACACACACACACACACCGTTCAGACTACCAAGCAAACAGATCCTTATCACTACCACAAGCACTCCTAACACCAAACTTGGACGGTCGCGTGCCAATCATTTTGGCGGCCTCAAAACAAAGAAAGCATTTTTGCACATTCACAGTGGGCAGGAATTCTACCTCTATATCCGCTTGTTAAAAAAAAAGTTAAACTCATACATTGGCAGACGAAACAATATATGATTTCTGATATGACTGAGAATCGCAGAGCCAGAGACAAAGAAGTTCAGAGTGTTAGAATCGAGATGTGGAAATATGGAAATAACGACGAGAGGCAGGATTGAGATTTGGAGATATGTGTCAGGGAACTGCCATCAGTACTGGAGGGGGAGAGCGAAAGCCAGAGGGATTCCAGAGAGCGTCCAGGGATCGGGAGGAGCAGCCCATCTTCTGGGGAAGAGAATCAGCGTAGCACCAGTGGAGAAGGGGGGCAGCTGGGGGAAGTGGCGAGGCGGTCTCATGACTCCTTGCCTGGGACCAGCGGGGAGAGTAGGGGTCCTCCGTTGCCCATGCCCTCCTTGCGCAGAAGCCTTCCGCGCAGGGAGAGTAGGCGGAGACTAGGCGTCAAAGAGCTTCTTTGCTGGAAGAAGTTTAAGAAAAGCCCACTCACGGATTCTGCCAGCGATTGAGTCAGCCACGGGTGAGTGGCTGTCCGGACAGAAAAGGTTCACTTTGGCAACCCAGCCAGGTGTTTGCACCCAGCCGGGGAGATGGGCACCTGCTTACGCACGAGCAACCCCTAGAACCATTACAATATGCTTCAAGGTCCAGACTATGGGAAGTCCAAAAATTAATAATTACAATTTGGAAGATAATTTGATCTTTTTTTATTTTAGTTTTTTATTTTTATTGGATTATGACTTGATATGTTAATTGGATGTTTTTTATTGGAAACTTGATAAAAACGATTTAACAGCAAAAAAAGTTAAACCCACCCCAACCCCCCAAATGGCCTGACAATGTCTCCTACTCAGTGAGTTCCCAACTGGGTGTGTCTGGCGGGGAGAGGGAATTGGCTTGCTTGAGCCCTTAACGCAATACCTGGGGAAGAAAATGTTGGGTTGGGGGTGAGGCAGGACATGTGAGCCAGGAGATTAAACCCTCTTTAGGGGACGCGGGTGGCGCTGTGGGTTAAACCACAGAGCCTAGGGCTTGCCGATCGGAAGGTCGGCAGTTCGAATCCCCACAACAGGGTGAGCTCCCGTTGCTCAGTCCCTGCTCCTGCCAATCTTGCAGTTCGAAAGCACGTCAAAGTGCAAGTAGATAAATAGGTACCGCTCTGGCGGGAAGGTAAACGGCGTTTCTGTGCACTGCTCTGGTTTGCCAGAAGCGGCTTAGTCATGCTGGCCACATGACCCGGAAGCTGTACGCCGGCTCCCTCGGCCAGTAAAGCGAGATGAGCGCCGCAACCCCAGAGTCGGCCACGACTGGACCTAATGGTCAGGGGTCCCTTTACCTTTACCTTTAGGGGCTGGACCTGGATTGTCCGGCATGCAGAGCAGCTACTCTGTCACTGAACCGGTCTTTCTGCAAACAAAAAACCATTGGCCTTATTTCTGAACACTTTTTCATCAAATGCACAGTTACAGCAAAGGCAGGTAAGTCACACTGCCTTTTAATCTAGGGGTAGGGACCTTCACCAGTCCAAGGGACGCTGTCCCTTCTGGGCAACCTTCCGGGGCCACATGCCAGACATGGGCGGAGCCATAGAAAGATGCATTTCCAGCCCGGCAGAAGTACCCACAGATGGCGCAAAGCAAGGGCCATAGAATCACCTGCAGATGGGGGTATGTGGCCTGGAGGGAGTTCCGTGGGCCAGGCAGAGAAGCCTGAAGGGCCAATGCCTTTTGTTCTTACACACAATAATTAAAGAACATTATTTGTCTCACAGGAAGCAGAACACAGGATGGATCAGGACCCGAGTTTGCTCCCCAACTCCCTGCAACACACGCACACCTCTCATGGTCCCTTTTGTGCCGTTAAATCTATCGCCCACGGTTCACCCGCCGCTCGGTCCCCAGGGTGATCAGGATGCCGGCAGTTGAGCATTAATAGGAAATGTATTACATGCTTGGCGGGATTAGAGATTGAACACACAAGTGCCATTAGAGGCTGCCGACGCGTCTCGCTGCCTCCGCTGATAGATTAAACGGATCCAGTTACCAGCCCTGCTGGCCGCTCCTGAACGTCCCTTAATTAAAATGCACCCTTCGCAGAAGGCGACCAGCCAGCCAGGGAGAACAGAAGCACCTCTGTGTACCTTGCATGTATTTTTATCGTCGCAAAGCCGCTTTCAAGGGGTAGATGGTGAAAAGCAGGTTATACATTTTTAACATAGACAAATGAATACGTTTCAAATCAGGAAGGCTATTGTGCAGAAGTTGGAGCAGGACTTAAGGACCAAGGAATGGAAGCTGCAATAAGTTCAACACTCAGCAATTGCCAATGGAATCTAGTACGCGTCTTTTTAGAAGTTCCAATGAGTTCGCTTCCAAAATTCGCACTCACCACACATAGAGAGGATCTCATCTCTCGGCTCTTTAGAATGCTGTCCATGGACACTTTGCCCAAGAATTACACTGGAGAAGAACCCTGATGAGCCCTCTCGTTCCCGCCCCCAAACAGCAGGAAAAGAACATTTTACATGCACACAGTTATTTAGAGATTCCATTCGGTATTCATAGATGGAATTCATTTCCTCAACCAACACCTTCTCTCCCCCACTCACCCGCCATACTACATGGGCTCGTAAAAGAAATTCATTTTGCTCCTTTCTTCACCCTCATCATCCGGGGGCTAGATAAGCTCCCATTAATGGACGCATGACCTGGCGCCACGCAGCCAGGGAACGCTTTAGCAGCTGCTTACTGGCTCCAGGGCCAGAAGCCGCATGCTTCTAGCACGAGGGGGGGAGGGGAATGCTCTTGCACCCCGCCTGTGGGTTTCCCATTGGGGTACCTGGTGTGAGAACAGGATGCTGGACTAGATGAGGCCCCTCTGGCATGATCCAGTAGCCAGGCTCTTCTGTTAGTGTTAGCTGGGGCAAGCCATTCACTTGGAACTCTCTGCCTCATGGGTATCTTCTCTGGATGGACCAGGCTTCAGCCACGTCTGTGGTGGGGCAACCATTGGCCCCCCAGCCAGTATGAGCAATGGGCAGGGACCATGAGAGCTCCCGATATGCCCCACGGAGGACCTTAATGTCCATAAATAGCAACACCCTAGTGGTCCCGGGCCCCAAGGAAGTCAGATTAGCCTCAACCAGAGCCAGGGCCTTTTCAACACTGGCTCCGGCCTGGTGGAACGCTCTGTCTCATGAGACCAGGGCCCTGCGGGATCTGATTTCCTTCCGCAGGGCCTGTAAGACAGAGTTGTTCCGCCTGGCCTTTGGCTTGGAATCAACTTGATTCCCTCCCCCTCTTACTTTTTTCCTTTCTCCTTCTGTGTTGGAACTCCTGTTTGGGGATTTCCCTGGCTTTTTTCTGGCCCACGTAGGACCAGTCTGGATAGTTAGCCTTGGTGAAGACTCGACGTTTTTATCCCCAAAAAAGTTTTTGATTGAGTTCCACTGAAATGAGGCTGCATTTTAATGTTTTAATATTGTATTTTAATTTTGTTTTTTAAGCTGTATTCTAATCCATTGTTTTTATATTTGGTGTTAGCTGCCCTGAGCCCGGTCTTGGCTGGGGAGGGCGGGGTATAAATAAAAATATTATTATTATTATTATTATTATTATTATGAAGAAATCCGCCAACATTTTTTGGGTGGGGGGCAGCTCCTCCATAGCTTCTTCTGTTCTTAAGGAAGGTGAATAAACACACCTCTTTTGCATATACAGTGGTACCTCGGATTACAGACGCTTCAGGTTACATACGCTTCAGGTGGTATGTACAGTGGTACCTCGGATTACAGACGCTTCAGGTTACATACGCTTCAGGTTACAGACTCCCCTAACCCAGAAATAGTACCTCGGGTTAAGAACTTTGCTTCAGGACGAGAACAGGAATCGTGCTCTGGCGGCAGCAGGAGGCCCCATTAGCTAAAGTGGTGCTTCAGGTTAAGAACAGTTTCAGGTTAAGAACGGGCCTCCAGAACGAATTAAGTACTTAACCCGAGGTACCATTGTAGATCTGTACACTGAAAGATCCAGCAGAGCACTTCTGACGGTCTCATTTGGGGGAAGCGGAACTCTCCATGGTGCTGAAACCACTGGCCTCCTTGCCTGGTGGTGCAAGCGGCTCACTTAGAACTCACCATGGTGCTGAAACCGCTTAAGAGTTGTGGGCTGCGGTTTCAACTCCCAGCATGACCAATGGGAGCCGGGCCGGTGGGAGGGGGTGGCCCTCCAGATGTGCGCCTTCCCATTTGGAACCAGCTTTCTCTTTGTCCTCCAAGCTGATCAAAGCAAATCCCTCTGCCCCATATCAAGGAGGGGTTTTTATGACTCTCCCCCAATAATCCATACAGTGCAGGGAGCCGCACAATAACAATATAAGAAGATACCTCACCTTCTCTCGTCTACATAATTAATCAAGAGGGCAGAAGTAGCCCCCCTGCACACACACACACTCAAAAACACAACACACGCTGTCAGGGGTTCAGGAGCAGAGGGAACGGATGGCGAGGAATCGGAAGGAGAGGTTAGCGATGATAGCCGTCCGAGATCTCTAAGTCTGTCCAGCGAATCGGAGGATTCACAGAAAGGGGCTCCCGTGGGCAGAGCTGGGGGGTTACCAAGAGGGGCACCCCAGGAAGAAGGGACCAGAGGGGATTCAGAGAGCAGCAGCTGGAAATCCGGACCAGCTACTCCACCAGAGAGCAGCAGGGGGGAGGAGTTCCAGGCACCAGCGACAGGCAGCTCTCCGGCAGCAGCCACGCCTGCGTCAGAGAGCGAGGAAACGGTAGAGAGGAGGGTCGGAGACAGCGCGCGCGCGCCAAGTTCAAATGTACCAGAGGGAGGAGCAATGAGCAGCCCGGAAAGGGAGCCAGGTCCTAAAGCCCGCCGAAGGGAGGGGGAGGAATCCGAAGGGTCCGCATCCGAGGCATCCAGGAAGGAAGGAACCCCGGGGGGTGGTAGGACCCAGAGGCGAAAGGAGAGACGCAAAAGGTGGAGCAAGGCTAGGGTCTTGAACTGGTGTACAGGAGGCGGAGATTCAGATGGGACTTCGCCGATCTAGGGAATAGACGTAGAGACGGACGCTAAGATGTGGAAATGGAAACTATACTTCAATAAAGACTTTATTCCGTTCTACCGGCTAGCGTTGGTCCTTTGTGAGCCGGGACCTAGAGGCAGTCTCTGACAGTAAGTCCCATCTCACAGAAGTTTTCATCAGTTCTCTTTGACTCAAGCGGCGTGTGGGGAGCGAAGCAGGGAGGAAAGAGGACTGGTGCCTTTGGAGCTCACAAAAGTCAAGCGACATGTCTACTGAAGAGCAAATTGCTTCCCTGCGAGAAGCGGTAACGCAGCTCAGCGCAGAGATAATCGCCTCCAGGAAAAGAGAGGATGAAGCGGCTGCTGCATGCCGAGATCTCCAAGCCAGGTTGGAAGTGCTTACTAAGCAGGCACAAACGGGTTCCAGATCCGAGGGAATCGGGTTGGGAAGGACTGGAGGCAGCATTGTATCTCACTTTGATGGGAATTTGCAGCAGTACCCCAATTTCCGAGCAGACGTGCAGTTTGCGCTGAAACTGCTGGAGAAAGAGTTTAGAGATGAGCAAGAAAAAGTGGGGTTTATCTTGTCTCATTTGCATGGAGAGGCGAAAGCATGTCTGCGCAATCTGTGGAGAGATATGGACCCAGCGCTCCAGAGTTCAGCTGCATTCATTAAAGCGATGGATTCTTGCTTTCTATCGAAAATAGACATTGACATTGCCCGTAAGGACATATTTGAGCTGAGACAAGGGAAAGCCAGCGTGAGGCAGTATCACTCCCGCTTTTTTGCATTGGTCAATGCCTTGGGGTGGGACAAGGATTCCCCCCCCGTTAGAGATCTTTATTGGGAAGGATTGAACCCCCAAATCAAGGATGAGATAGCGCGGGGGGAGAGACCCAAAAGCACCCAGGAAGTGGTGGACAGATCGCTTGCAGTGGGGGTGAGGCTGGAGGACCGCCCTTGGGACAGAGGAGAAGGGCGTTGGGGACGCACACCAGCCAGAGTGCCCTCCCTCTTGCCCAGGGATGTCGCGCGTGCGCAATCAACGCCTCCGCAAGCAGGGGGGGAGGAGCCAATGGAGATCGGCGGTGCTAGAGCTCATTCAGCCACCAGAGCCTTAACACCGGGAGCAGTCAAAACAAAGCAGCCTAGAGGGAACAGGAAGTGTTACATCTGTGACAGTTCGAAGCACATGGCGAAAGAGTGTCCCCAGAGGCTCCACAAGCACACTGCAGCTTCAATGACAGTAATGGGAGCAACTCAGCAAAGTGAACCACGGCAGGGAAACGGAAGCACTGGGGGCCAGCCAGGCGAGTCAGTGAAGAAGTCCCCAGAGATTTTGAAGCCCACGGATCCCCTCCCGCCCAAACCAGTGGTGCAGCTCACCGCATCGCTCCAGCTGCCCATTGGTCTCACTTTAGAAGTGCCGATTACGATTGACTCTGGCAGTAATGCGGACTTTATCGCACTGGAATTCCTTCAACAACACAACATAGCGCTACTGCCAGCCACACTGCCCCTGAACGTGGTCACAGTGGATGGCAGGGAACTGCTAGGGGGGCAGGTGGTGCAGCAGACACCACCTATGGTGATGCAAATTGGGAATCACCGAGAAGTCATCAGCTTCAACGTCACCCAATTGTCGGACACGCCCATAGTGTTGGGCATGAGTTGGCTGGATAGGCACAGCCCGGCATTAGCGTGGTACCAGCGGCAATTGACCTTCTGCTCTTCCTACTGCGCAGCGCACTGCATCCAGACCTGCCAGGAAGGAGAGGGGCGAGAGGATGCACCGCAGCTACACCTAGGCATGGTGCAAGCGGTGCCCAACAAGTACAAGGAGTTTTTGGAGGTCTTCTGCGAGAAGGAGGCGGACAAACTGCCCCCCCACAGACCCTATGACTGCAAGATTGATCTCCTGCCGGGGGCAACGCTGCCAACAGGGAAACTGTATTCCATGTCTGAGGACGAACTGCAGGAACTTAGGGAGTTCATAGACCACAATTTGAAGCGCGGGTTCATTCGGGAGTCGAAAGCTGTAGGGGGCAGTCCAGTATTCTTTGTGAAGAAGCGAGACACGCCCCAGAAGAGGCTTGTAGTTGACTTTCGAATTTTGAACTCGAAAACCAAGCCCTCGTCCTTCCCCATGCCCAAAATAGACGACCTGCTCGCGACGGTAAGGAAAGGACGCGTTTTCACCAAGTTGGATCTGCGAGGCGCGTACAACCTGATTCGTGTGCGGGAGGGCGACGAGTGGAAGACGGCCATGTTCACACCACTGGGCACCTACGAATACAGAGTTATGCCCTTCGGATTACAAAATGGCTCTCACTGTTTTCAAGCCTTTATGCATCACGTGTTGGCGGGACTCCTTTACAAGAAATGCGTATGCTTCCTGGACGACATCCTGATATTTTCTGAGTCGCGAGAAGCGCACGAGAGGGATGTCAGGGAAGTTCTGCGGAGACTAAAGGAGCACAGGCTGTACGCCAAGCTGGAGAAGTGCCAGTTCGACGTGACGGAGGTGGATTTCCTGGGCTATAAACTGTCGGACAAGGGGCTCGCCATGGACAGCGCCAAGGTTCGCTCAGTATTGGACTGGAAAAGCCCGCGCAATAGGAAGGAAGTCCAGCGGTTTGTCGGCTTTGCCAACTTTTATCGCAAGTTCATCAAGGGGTTCGCTATGCAAACGGCGGCCATCACTGACACGCTCAGCTCCAAGAAGAAGAAGTTTATCTGGACGGAGGAAGCGGAGCAGTCCTTTCAGAAACTCAAGCGTCTCTTCGCTTCCGAGGAGCAGCTGCTGCATGTGAATCCCAGCAGACCGATGAGGGTGGAGACGGACGCCTCAGACAGAGCCGTGGGAGCTGTACTGTTGCAACAAGACCAGCAGGGGGACTGGAGGCCGTGCGCCTTCTACTCAAGGAAGCTCAGCAAGTCGGAGCAGAATTACACCATCTGGGACAGGGAGTTGCTAGCCATCCATGCAGCGTTCAAAGCGTGGCGGCACTTCCTTATCGGAGCCAGACACACAGTGCAGGTCCGCACGGACCACAAGAATCTAGAGTACTGGCGCACGGCGAGGTTCCTGAATCAGAGGCACATTAGATGGGCAGAGTTCTTCGCGGACTTCGACTTCAAGATAGAGTACATCCCGGGTGACAACAACATCATGGCGGATGCCTTGTCCAGAAAGCCGCAATACCTCGAGGAGGAGGCACCGTCGGCAGCCAAGCACATTTTCGCACCGGAAGCGTGGGCTTGCGCCTCGGCGACCGTGGATCTGGACGCCGTACGTCGAGCGTTGCAGGAGGACCCCTTCGCGCTAGCCAAGATGGAGGAGGTGCACAAGGGCACGGTGAAGGACGACGAGTTCCAGATCAGAGACGGTTTGCTCATCCGCAAGGGAGCACTCTACGTGCCGGGGAATGACCTCCGCGCAAGGGTGCTGCAGCAGCTACACGACGCCCCCACTGCCGGGCACTTTGGCAGAGAAAAGACTGTAGAACTAGTGACCAGAGACTTTTGGTGGCCCAAGATGCGGGGGGAAGTAGCGGATTATGTCTCGAGATGCGACACCTGCCAAAGGGCCAAGTCAGTGCACAAACCGCCGGCGGGATTGCTGGAACCGTTGCAGACGCCGTCTGAGCCGTGGGAACGGGTGGCCCTGGACTTTGTCACGGATCTGCCCAGTTCGAGGGGAAAGACGGCAGTGCTTGTGGTGGTGGACATGTTTACCAAGATGGCACACTTCATTCCGTGTGCGAAGGTGGCCACGGCAGAACAGACCGCCAAACTGTTCATAGACCACGTGTTTAAGGTCCACGGTCTGCCACGATCTATTCTATCCGACCGGGGGCGGCAGTTCATCTCGAACTTCTGGCAAAAGTTGATGGGCATCCTGAACGTCAAGATCAATCTAGCGTCGGCGAGACACCCGCAGACCAACGGACAAGCGGAGAGGGTCAACGCCATCATGCAGCAGTACCTGAGATGCTACGCCAATCAGCAGCCTAACACGTGGGTGGACTACCTGCCCCTCGCAGAGTTCGCTTACAACAATACGAAGCACGTGTCGACGGGGGTGACGCCGTTCTTCGCCAACAACGGGAGGCATCCCAGAACCTTCCCAGGTTTAGAGAGAGTGGGGGAGGGGGAGCCGCAGGCAGCGGAAGAATTAGCGTCAGAGTTGCAGGAAGTCCACGAACAGCTTAGGAGGCAGTTGGAACTGGCAAAGCACGCATACAAACTGCAGGCTGACAGACACAGGAGAGTAGGGGAAGACATACAGGTGGGAGACTGGGTTTGGTTAGCAGCGCAAGCAGTGCCGACCAGATCGTTGGCCAAGAAGAAGCTAGGGCATAAGCAGCTAGGGCCTTACCAAGTCCAGGCACAGGTCAATCCAGTGGCCTTCCGGTTAGCGCTTCCGGAGGGTTCCAGAATGCATCCGGTCTTCCATAGATCGGTGCTCACGCCCTACAAAGCACCGCATAGATTTCACGAGCCAGGCACAGCACCAGATCCGCCCAGAGAAGGACCCAGGGAAAGGGGGTCGCCAAGAGGGGAGCGCATCAACGAAGCCACAGAGATTTTAGACTCGAGATGGGGGGAAGAGGGAGTAGAATACCTTCTTGCCAGAGAGGATACCCCGGCCAGCGCCAACAGTTGGGTGCCGGGCTATGCCTTGGACGAGCCTCTTCTCAAGGAAGAGTTCCATGCCATTTTCCCACACAGGCCCATGCCAGCCGAGTATTTCGATGACTGGCTCTTCACACCCACACTTTCAGGCAGCACGTTCCAGGGGTTCGACTCGGACGAGGAGACGGCACCACACATACGATCTCCGGAAGGTTCACCCTCGGGTTCTGCCTCAGACCGCTCCTATTGGTGGGATAATCAACCAGAGGAGCAGTGGCGCAGGAAGTGGCTGGGGGGTCCCTGGCAGGCATCACCCTCAGAGGGGAACGGGGGAGAGATGGACATGGACGTGTTGGGGGAGGACGTGGGATTTGAACACGAAGGCAGGGAGATGGAAGCAGAGGAGATCGACGTCGACGAGCGCACGGAGGACGAGCCAGACCTGCCCGATGTAATGTACGACACGAGGGAAGAACTGTATCCGGCACTCACCCCTGCCACGACGGAGCACCCAGAACCCACACCGGAAGGAGGGGAGGGGGGAAGGGGGGGCTTCGAGGGGGGGATGGATGTCAGGGGTTCAGGAGCAGAGGGAACGGATGGCGAGGAATCGGAAGGAGAGGTTAGCGATGATAGCCGTCCGAGATCTCTAAGTCTGTCCAGCGAATCGGAGGATTCACAGAAAGGGGCTCCCGTGGGCAGAGCTGGGGGGTTACCAAGAGGGGCACCCCAGGAAGAAGGGACCAGAGGGGATTCAGAGAGCAGCAGCTGGAAATCCGGACCAGCTACTCCACCAGAGAGCAGCAGGGGGGAGGAGTTCCAGGCACCAGCGACAGGCAGCTCTCCGGCAGCAGCCACGCCTGCGTCAGAGAGCGAGGAAACGGTAGAGAGGAGGGTCGGAGACAGCGCGCGCGCGCCAAGTTCAAATGTACCAGAGGGAGGAGCAATGAGCAGCCCGGAAAGGGAGCCAGGTCCTAAAGCCCGCCGAAGGGAGGGGGAGGAATCCGAAGGGTCCGCATCCGAGGCATCCAGGAAGGAAGGAACCCCGGGGGGTGGTAGGACCCAGAGGCGAAAGGAGAGACGCAAAAGGTGGAGCAAGGCTAGGGTCTTGAACTGGTGTACAGGAGGCGGAGATTCAGATGGGACTTCGCCGATCTAGGGAATAGACGTAGAGACGCACGCTAAGATGTGGAAATGGAAACTATACTTCAATAAAGACTTTATTCCGTTCTACCGGCTAGCGTTGGTCCTTTGTGAGCCGGGACCTAGAGGCAGTCTCTGACACACGCGTAGTGGTCTGCATGTGATTACTAGCCAGTGCTTCTGCATTTCCAATGATAATTTCATTTCTGATCTGCCATCTTGATGTATTATTTACTGGAACCGAGCAAGAGATTACTCCACTCCCTGCCTCCCATGCCTCTCCCCACCCCCTTCACCATCACCATCACTCGGCTTGCTTCAGAGTTTCCCTGCGGGGGAATGGAGCTTCCATTTAAGGTTGGGGGGGGGGTAAAGAGGAAAGTCTGTGCCAGAAGCTGCATTCATGCAAGGAAACAGATTGCCTCTCAGCTCCTGGGGATGACAGGCTGTGTGTTTACAAAAGAGCAGGGAATGGCCTCGGCTGAGCGGGGGAGCACCTGCTCTGCATGCAGAAGGGTCCAGGTTCAACCCCCGTCATGTCCAGGTGAGCTGGATGGACCAAAGGTCTGGCTCAGTTTAAGGCAACTTCTTGTTTAATTCAGTCGCTTCATCCAGAGGCATTAGGAATAGCATCTCACTTTATATTTAGGGAAAGAATGGCAGCTCAGAGGCAGAGAACCTGCCTTGCAAGCAGAATGGCCTGTGCTCAAGTAGGGCTGGAAACATCCCGCTATCTGAAACTCTGGGAACGGGACACCAACAGAACGGACAATACCAAGACAGGCAAACTAATAATTAGACTCAGTGTAAGGGACGTGGGTGGCGCTGTGGTCTAAACCACAGAGCCTAGGGCTTGCCAGTCAGAAGGTCGGCGGTTCGAATCCCCGCAACAGGGTGAGCTCCTGTTGCTTGGCCTCAGCTCCTGCCAACCTAGCAGTTTGAAAGCACAAAAGTACAAGTAGATAAATAGGTACCGCTCCAGCGGGAAGGTAAATGGCGTTGCTCTGGTTCGCCAGAAGCGGCTTAGTCATGCTGGCCACATGACCTGGAAGCTGTCTGCGAACAAGCGCTGGCTCCCTCGGCCTATAGAGCGAGATGAGCGTGCAACCCCAGAGTTGTCCGCGACTGGACTTAACGGTCAGGGGTACCTTTACCTTTACAGCAATTTTTTTTGTTCCTATGATTCAGCTTGAAGTGCAAAATATCTGTTAACAGTGGATGCAAAAAAGCAACCACCACAACAACCCTGGAAAAATAAGGAGCCTCTTCCGACTTGTCTGCCTGCCAAGCAGACTCACACGGTGGAGGCGGCCAATTCGTCTGTGTCCTGCACAATGGCAGGTCCCGCAGGAATGCAGAGCGCTTTTTTAAAAACGGCACCGCTTCTCTAAAACAGGAAAACTGATCAGCTGCTAGAACAATAAAAAAACAGCCACACATCCCCGTCTTTGACCTTTCGGGAAGTCAGAGCCTCCCTTGTCCTTTACTACAGAGCAGGAAGGAAATCTGGGGTGAGAGAAAAAGAGACAGAGAGAAACAGGAAAGAGCTGGAAGGGAACGTGCCAAAAATAGTTCAGTGGCAAAAGGATAGGCTGACTGGGGAAAGACACAAAAACACAATCTGTCCCGCCCGTGCTTAACAATTGCAGCATCTGTTGATACGTTTATTTATTTGGGGGGAAGGGAACCTTTTACCATGCAATGTCAGCCACTAGATGGAACAGAGAACACTCCCATTCACATCTGCCTGGGCTCAGAGATCTTCAGAGGAGGCCTTTCTCTCAGTCCTGCCACCCTCACAGGCATGCTTGGTGGGGATGCAGGAGAGGGCCTTCTTAGTGGCTGCCCCAAGACAACTTTGGAACTCCCTGCCTAGAGAAGCTAGAGTGACTCCCTGCTTGCTATCCTTCCGCCGGCAGGCTTTGTGGAACTGACTGTTATTTTCAAGGAAAGGGCTTATAATAATTCTGTGCTGTTTTTACTGTCTGTATTTTAACAGATTTGTTTTAAATATTGTTTGATTTAGATTGATTACTTCTTAACTAATATTTTTCATATCTTTTTAGCTTTCCGTATTTTATATGGGTTGTTTTAATTCATGTAAGCCACCTAGAGTCCCAGTCTGGGGTACAGTCAGGATATAATTAAATATTATAATAATAAAAGAAGAATAAATTTTAAATAATAATTTATTTATAACCCACCCATCTGGCTGGGTTTCCCTAGCCACTCTGGGCGGCTTCCAACAAAATATTAAAATACAGTGGTCTGTTAAACATTAATAGCTTCCCTAAACTGGGCTGCCTCCAGATGTCTTCTAAAAGTCTGGTAGTTGTTCTTCTCTTTGACATCTGGTGGAAGGGCGTTCCACAGGGTGGGCGCCACCACCAAGAAGGCCTTTTGCCTGGTTCCCTGTAACTTGACTTCTCGCAGTGAGAGAACCGCCAGAAGGCCCTTGGTGCTGGACCTCAGTGTCCGGGCAGAATGATGGGGGTAGAGATGCCCCTTCAGGTATACTGGACCGAGGCATATCAAGCTAGTTTCTGCATATAGTCACTTACACACTTTTCTCTCTACCCTCCATCCAGGCGAGCAAGGGACGTTGTCCGAGTCCAAGGACACATTTCCAGCCAGGCAAAACCATTCAAGGAGGGTGTGAACCTGGGCTAGTGAGGGGCGTGGCCTGAGGAGGAGGCGTGGCCTGGGGAGAGTTCCAGGGGGCCAGAGGGAGAGACCTGGGGGGGGGGGCTGCATTTGGCTCCTGATCAGAGGTTCCTCAGCCTTGCTCTGTAAGCAGCCTGTGAGCTCATACATGTACCAAGCCACCAGTGGGTTTTTCCCTTTGCCAGGACTATGAATTGGAGAAGGCTGCTCGGTCATCCAGCCACCACGTGGCAATCAAGTAAGAGAGACTGATGATGTGTAGATTCATAGAGTTGGAAGGGACCGCCAAACATCATCTAGTCCATGTTTCGCAACCTTGGATCTCTAGCTGTTTTTGGATTACAACTCCCATCATCCCTTGCTAGCAAGACCAGTGGCCAGGGATGATGGGAACTGTAGTCCAAAAACAGCTGGAGACCCAAGGTTGGGAAAGGCTGCTCTAGTCCAACCCCCCTGCAATGCAGGAATCACAGTTTAAGCATCCCTGACAGGTAGCCATCCAACATCTGTTGAAAAACATCCAAGGAAAGAGCCCAGCAGCTTCTGAGTGAGTCGGTTACGCTGTCAAACGGCAAACAAAGCAACTGAGTTTAATGCTCTTAATTTTGTTCTGTCGTATCTCTAACCAAAGACACTCTGGCTGTCTTAACAGGAAAGTCAGTCTTCGCCAGCCAGGTGGGGAACAGGGACACAAGTTCTTATCCTCGGCCTTCAGAATAATCTGTTGAGCACATTTTAATTCAACTGTGAATTACCGTATTTTTTGCTCTATAAGACTCACTTTTTCCCTCCTAAAAAGTAAGGGGAAATGTGTGTGCGTCTTATGGAGCGAATGCAGGCTGCGCAGCTATCCCAGAAGCCAGAACAGCAAGAGGGATTGCTGCTTTCACTGCACAGCGATCCCTCTTGCTGTTCTGGCTTCTGAGATTCAGAATATTTTTTTTCTTGTTTTCCTCCTCCAAAAACTAGGTGCGTCTTGTGGTCTGGTGCGTCTTATAGAGCGAAAAATACGGTAACTAACCGATTTAAGTATTGTTCCGCACACAGGTCTTAAAGTTTCGTGTGTGTTTTTTAAACCGAGAGGATGGCTGAAGCTCACACCTTGTACCACCCACCGAAAAGGTAATACAGAGATTTATACGGGTCTGTCATTAATCTGGATTTATTAGGCCACATAAAGGCATATTGATGGGCCCGCCAAGAGGCTCTTAATTTGTTTGGGGGATAAACAATTAATCACCCTCAGGAGTAGGATTGGGGGTGGGAAGAGAAGCAGGAGACAAGGATATTTTATGGCCTTTTGTTGGCAGGGAAATAATTCAAAAAAATAGATTCTGCTTGTGGGATCGAAAGAGATCAATAGTGACCAAGAGAGGAGAATTAAACCATGGAAAGCACCTCCCTAGTTAAGGAGTAGTAGAAGCCGAGTCCTCAAACTATGGGGTAGGGGGACCCTCTTGTGTCTGGAGGGAGGGGAAGGGTGTCACAATTAAAATGCACATGTTTAGGAAGTTGACAACCTGACTAAACAGAAGCACTGGGGCCAACTTGTGCATTTGGCAACCTCACAAGTTAATGTTTCTTACAGACAATGATGTTTATGACATATTCATTCTCTACAAATAGTGCTTTTAAAACAAGTATCAAACCTCTTTATTCTATCCTTTTATTAGAAAGTTAAGTAAAGCTGTTTGTAACAAGAGGGAAGAAGAGAATTTCAAATACTTGGATTCTGCATATCTTATTGGTGAACTCTCAAAATTCAAAAGAGGTCAGGCTAAAAAAATTAACCACCTGGCTGTTATCTACAAGCTCCAGCCCTCCCCAATCATAGGTGGAAGTGCTCTGATGTCACAGAATGCTCTGAGAAGCCCATATGGCTCAATGCCGGCTCGCCAGGGAAGTAAGCAGGATTGGAGTCAGGGGACAGAGCCAATTGGGGCGTGGGGAGAAGATACTTATTTTGCTCAAGTTCTCTTTGATTCATTGCTCTTCACACCACATGTGGCCACATCTCCATTGTACATTTACTTCCCCCGAAAAATCCTGAGAGCTGTAGTTTGCTAAAGACAATGATTAGGGTTAGGGTTGGACTAGATGGAAATTAGGGACGCGGGTGGCGCTGTGGGTTAAACCACAGAGCCTAGGACTTTCTGATCAGAAGGTCGGCAGTTCGAATCCCCACGACGGGGTGAGCTCCCGTTGCTCGGTCCCAGCTCCTGCCAACCTAGCAGTTCGAAAGCACAAAAGTGCAAGTAGATAAATAGGTACCACTCTGGCGGGAAGGTAAATGGCATTTCCGTGTGCTGCTCTGGTTCGCCAGAAGCGGCTTGGTCATGCTGGCCACATGACCCGGAAGCTGTACGAGATGAGCGCTGCAACCCCAGAGTCGGCCACGACTGGACCTAATGGTCAGGGGTCCCTTAGATGGAAATTGCAGCTCTAGGGGTAAACTACAATTCCCAGGATCCTTTGGGGGGTTGGACTAGATGACCCTTGCGGTCCCTTCCAACTCTACAATTCTATGATTCTATCACCTCTGCTCACCCGCCAAGTCGACTGGAGATGGGGAATATCCGTGGTACTCCAGACTGGACTCCCAACTCCCACCAGCCTCAGCTAGCATAGCTCCACGGTCAGGGAAAATAATGGGAGTTGCACCCAAGCACCATCTAGAAGGCTTGCACATCCCCAGCTCTGAAACACAACAGTTGACATTTGGTTTGCAAGGGCAGTACAAGAAAACATTCAGGAGAAGTGCCAGAGTTCAAAGCCTTGAGGAAACACAAAGTTAGGATCAAAAGTAAGTTGTGGGGGTACCTGGGAGGTCATCCAAACCAACCCCCTTTCCAAAGGGACAGCGATCTGTCCCTGGAAAGTGCCTGTCTACCCTTCTCTTAAAAGCCCTCACTCTTTGAGCAGAGTTATCAGAGGTCCGGGTAAAATGCAGTTGCACTGAACTCTGCACATGCTCAGCGATACTATGGTTTTTCCCCCCATTTATTGAACGCAGTGGTGAAGTGCAATCGTACTGGACTCTGCAGGTGCTCAGCAATACTCGTTTCCCTAGAAACGCCTCTCACGCTCCAGGGGATGAGGATTCAAAAACAGCAAGGGAGCCTTTCTCAATGCGATGCTTTCATCTCCCTTGATCTATGAATAGATTCCAGGCTGCACCTTTTTGCAGCCAGCCCCACAACCCCCAAGCACCCTTCCATTCGCATACGCGATCATCTCCAAGCTGCAGCCGTGAGAGTTGACCAGAGCTGACAGCGTTGGTTCGTGTGCAAAGCCTGCAGACGACAATTGCCTTTACTTTCCATAGCGAATGAAAACCAAAGCAATCCTGCAATCGGAGGTGATGGAAGTGGCTGGACAAGGGTAAAGTCATAGCACCAACAGGCAGTATTGCATAGTGGTTAGAGTGGCTACAGGTACCCCCCAGTGTAGCAGGCAACGGGGGATGAGGTGGGGAACCCTGCTCTGCCAGTCAGAGTTGCCAACAGTGGGTAGACGTGCAAATAACTCTGCCTTGGTTTAAAGGAAGTTCCTGTAATAAACCTGGCCCATTGCTGATGTTTCTGGGGAGAAGGGAGAGGGGATGATTGCTGTGCGCAGTCCCTTCACAATGCTGCTTTTTTTTAATCTGGGAAGGGGAGGAGATGATAGGCAGGGAGGGAAAGAGAAAGGAAAGAGGCAAGCGAAGGCATTAGCACATCAGTTGTGCAGCCAGAGACCCCCACCAAGGCAGGCAAAGAAGCTTAATGAAATTTTAATTAGGCGGCCACCTCGGGTGCCGTCGTTTGCCAGATCAGACCCCCCCACCTGCCTTCATTACTGCTCCAGAGGAGCAAAGGGATCCTTCCCTGCCACCCGATCAACATCAAGAATGGAATCCTCATTAGAGAAGCCCCCCAGGTTCTTGCACCCCCGTCCTTCCTGCCGGATCAGTATCTTAGCAGACGCTGTACGCTCCCAGGGGGAAAACCCAAAGAGACACATGGTTAGCTTCATCCAAGTCTCCCCAATTCACAACGTGTGACTCATTCATATTAATTAATCTGTAGCACATTAATTTGGGGGGGGGTTGAGGGGCTGCAGCTCAGCAACAGAGAATCTGTTTGACACACAGAAGGTTGAGGGTTCAATCCCATGCATCTCCACGTAGGATTTGGAATACCCACCCATTTGCAGAATTTGGAGGAGATTTCGAAGGGTGGGTGTGCTTTGCATATTGTTTCAGAAAGTGCAAATTAGTTAGATTCAAACTGAATTGAATTACTCCCCTGTGCCAAATAGGGAGAGTGTTTCCCAGCAAGGAGAGGCACTGCCCAAAGCCCCCCTCCCCCAGTTTCTCTCTCAGGGCCACCCTCTGGGCTGGAAAAGGTTCCTTCCCTTGAATAAAGAGATAGCCAGGAAAGAGATCTGTTGCCTAAGCTAACCTGAGACTGAACCAACAGGCATGACCTGCAACAAAATGTTGCAGTGAGCCGCGTTCCTCGCCAGGGTGCCAGCCAGGCCCTCTGCCAGGACCACTCCATTCAATTTCCTAACACACACACACTCCAAAAAAGTTAAACAAAATTATTAAGCATGCTCACTGGATGCTTTTCAGTTTTAGGTTTCCCCCATGGAAAAAAACTTTTTTTTCTACTTCTGCAAGAAGTTCCCACAAGCCTGCCATAGTCTTGTGCATGGACAGCAAGTGGTTTGGTTGCAAAAGGAACAGCACACACAGCTGAATGATGTTAATAGCAGGGATGATTGCTTCTGCTGGTCTTATTGCGATAACCGATTGCTAGGGCTGGGGTTAGTAATGGGCCCTGAGGCTTCAAGAAACCTAAGGACCCAAGATCTGAAGTACATAATCCAGAGCATTAGGCAAAATAGGTTCCCCGCCCTGCAGATGCATCATTTAGGGTACAGATGAGGAAGTTTATAGTTTAGCCCCATTAAGGAGAATACAGAGCGGGGGGGATCCTTGCAACTAGAAAAGCAGCATGTGAGGACCAAGAGGGACAAGGAGGTGCAAGCTGTGACCCTCACTCCTGCAAGGGCTGCTGGGAGATGGAGGCAACCTATGGAGGACCACAGACTTGCCCATTCTGGGCCTGGGATATTGGAAGTGGGATACACACACACACACACACACACACATATATATATATATATATATATATATATATATATATATATATATAATGAAGCTAGACACATCGCTCTCAAGCTGCAAAACAAGAAGTCCAGGGAGACCGCTCCTTCGATCTACAACAGTGTTTGCATTTTTAAACAGACACAGTGCCCCTCTTTCTGAGGGGAAAGGCCCCTTAATTAACCTCCAGGCACGACTCAAAGCATCATTTGTAAGGCGATTAGCATAATTCCCCTTCCGACAAAACACACAGCGTGCATTAATGATCCTTTGGTGAGAGCGGCTCCCTCAGACAAAAGGCACAGGCTGTGTACACACACACACACACACACACACCCCTCCGGTTCCTTCTCCCAGCCACCGCTTGGGTAAGAAGATTTGCGGGGTGCTACTTCAGCACCCCCAGCCCCAGCAATGGGGTGGGGAGGCAGGTTTTCCAACAACGTCTGAAGCCAACCTCGGAAATCTTTGAGATTTGTAAAGGTCATCACCCTCTATTGCAGCTGAGACCAGCTTTTTTCAAGGGCAGGGGCAGGGAAATTAGGATCTGGTGGAAATTCAACAGAATGCCAACTGCGCCGATAAAATGCCAGCAGAACTCCTGCGACATGCTAGAAGAATGAACAGCCACGGCAAGGCAGGGCTGTGATTGGCCCAAGGGTGACAACCGCTGGATCCCAGGGATGGAGAAACATTGCTATCTCTGATCATAGCTGGTAGCCATCAACAGCCTTGCCCAATCCTTTTTCAAAGCCATCTAAGTTGGGGGCCATTGCTGCCTCCTGTGGGATAGAGTTCCATAAATTAAGTATGCGCTGCATGAAAAAGGTCTGCCCTAAAGATAATATGGCACATAGTTCAACCTGGGTGGCTTGGCAAGGGCGATATACAATGCATGGAGGAAAGGGTTATCAATGAGGCAGTATGTGTCTGGGGACCATTTGCTGGGAATCACACATGGGGAGAGCATAGCTCTTGCTCTCAGGTCCTGCTCACAGGCTCCCATTGGGGCATCTGCTTGAACACTGTGCGAAGAGGACGCTGGAGCATCCTTTGGTCTGATCCAGTGGGGCTCTGCTTAGGCTCCAATGGCCATGGATGAAGGGAGTCGTAGTCCAAACATCTACGGCCGCACTGTGCACACGGCCAACCACAAAGCTTATTCAGAACACCCTGCAAGCCACATCGTAAATACACAGTGTGTATTTATACATGCCCAGCATCCCTTCTAAATCTGTTCAAACACAGTAATTTAGAAGGCCAAAAACGTTCCCGTTTCTTCGCCACCAAGCTAGGAATAGTAGCCTAACTACTATTAGCACCTAACTAAACTTCTGTGCAGGGACGTGGGTGGCGCTGTGGGTTAAACCACAGAGCCTAGGGCTTGCCGATCAGAAGGTCGGCGGTTCGAATCCCAGCGACGGGGTCAGCTCCCGTTGCTCGGTCCCTGCTCCTGCCCACCTAGCAGTTCAAAAGCACATCAAAGTGCAAGCAGATAAATAGATACCGCTCTGGCGGGAAGGTAAACGGCGTTTCCGTGCGCTGCTCTGGTTTGCCAGAAGCGGCTTAGTCATGCTGGCCACATGACCCGGAAGCTGTACGCCGGCTCCCTCGGTCTATAGAGCAAAATGAGAGCGCAACCCCAGAGTCGTCCACGACTGGACCTAACGGTCAGGGGTCCCTTTACCTTTTTAAACTTCTGCGCAGGTTTGAGGCTCCAAATGCCTCTAACGTTCAAGCCTATTTAGCACTGTGTGATTCTTCTTCAAACCTTTAACTTGTTTACGGGGGGTTGGGAGAAGTTGTTGCTGTTATTGATGTTATTGTTGTATCTTTGGTTTGGGATCTTATTATTTATGTGGAAATTGTTTCCATTTGGTTGTGCACTTTTTGATGTGTTTTATTTATTGTTCATGACTTTTGTTACGTTTGTAATTGTGTAAATCTTGTCATGTTGTAAGCCGCCTGGAGCACGGTTTCAACTATGGAAAGGCGGCATACAAACAAAATGATGATGACAATGATGATGATGATGATGATGATGATGATGAGTAGGGAAACCTCTGGCTCAGGGTGCCAAATGTGGCCCCTCCAGGCTTCCCTATCTGGCCCTGGGGGATTTTCACATGCCCCTTCCAGGTCCACAACCCAGATCACCTGGACAAGCTCCCCTTGAGTGTTTTTACCTGCCTGCGACTGTGCTTCTGCGCTTACGCAGAAGAAGGTGTAAAATTGTGTCACTGGGGTGCTCATGTATCAAACCCCTGAGGTTTTCTACGAAGCACATTTGTTCCTCTGCCCACTCCTGCCTTTGGCCCTGCCATGCGGCCCCCAAGAGATTGCTCACGACACAATGCGGCCCTCGAGCTGAAAAGGGTTCCCCCACTCTTGATTTAAATAGAGGGGAGTGTAGCTCAGTGGCAGGGCATCTGGCCTTGCATGCAGATGGCCCCGGGTTCAATCCCCAGTGGCAATTCCAGGTAGGGCTGGATACGTCCCACTGCCTGAAATGCTGGAGATTAGCTGCCAGTGAGTGCAGACAATATTGAGGTAGGTGGGCCGGTGGCCTGACTCAGCATTAGGCAGCTTCCTATATTCCTATTTAAATCAGAACCATGAGGACTGGCATGTTGCTTTATTTTTAGGGGGAGAACAGTAGCTCAGTGGTAGGGCATCTGCTTGCATGCAGAAGGCCCCAGGTTCTGCTCCTATTTGCAGGGGGGAAGCAACAAGGCTCAAGTTCGCAGCAAGGGCTTGGGAGGGTGGTTGTTGCTTTCAACTTGATTCCCCCATGCTAGGAGCACAGTAAAAAGAAAAAAAAAAACCTCCAAAGCTATTTGTGCTGTTGGAAGAGAGGTACCAAAGCAACTTGCCAAGAGGCATAGGTGCAGGGTCAGGCCAGGAAAGGTGGCAACCCCCTTTAGCACAAAACTCAGGAATGAAATTGGCAGAAGTTCAAGCCAGAAATGCAAACTCTCCAGAATGAAGCCAACTCAGATAAATAGATAGATGATAGATAGATATCAAACTCTCTTGTGCTCCGGATCAACAAGTATTCCAACCAACTCTTAGATGAGTCAGTGAAAGGTGAGTTGTAAATATTGCAAAAAAGCCAAGTGGAAGAGCCCGGTTCCATAGTGGTGATAATTAGCTGCTGATTGACATTTCCACTCCATAACAACCATGGCAGTTTCCACAGGGGTAAAAGAGTGTCAGGCTGCTGTGGCTGACAGACCCCATAATAACACATTTGTTAGCCCATTAATGCGCTACACAAGAATTCGCGCTGATTCCACACCATCACTGAGCAAGAACTAAAGATTTGCAGGGGGGGCGGGGAGGACCAACCCCCGATGCATGATTAATAAGAGTTTAAATGTTGTTTTAATCCTTTATAAATCATTTAAATGTACACAGTGGCAAGTGGAACCAGCAAGAAAATATAGCAATGTTATCTATGCCCCTGTTCCTGTTCAGGGGACCAGCCAGCCAGCCAACCAACCAACCAACCGTGTACTCCATTCCATTGCATAAATACATGCCCCACAACAAACTACTGCAATGTAATCTTCATCGCTGTCAACAGGAGCATTCCAGTTCAGGGTACTTGCCAGCCAGTCAGCCATGCCCTGCAGCAGGATACTCCACTGAATTCTTACATAAAAACCCGGTTTATGTTTCAAACTCATATTCGACATTCAGGGCCATCACCTACCAAGCATAGCAACTCCTCATTGGCCTTATTCTGGGTGCCTTATTCTTCCCCATCCTTACTTTTCTTTGTTAATTGCAACTGACTTTTTTTCTCTAAAGAGCCACCCTAACGATGCTTTAACTGGGAAATCGTTCTAAACACCAGCTCTAAGCCTCCTGCACAAGCTACGATACTTGTAAGTCTGCTGTTCTCCTGAGTATTGTCTGGGCTGGCCAGTCCCAAACTGGTGCCCCCCTCTCTCTATGTTTTGGACTACATCTCCCCCATCAGCCCCATCCAGTGGCCAGACTCCCTGGAAGCAAGTTTCAGGCAAAGACGGGTATTTTCCCAACCCTGTTACCCAATATTTTTATAATAGGAGACGCTGGAGATCAAACCTGGAAGCTTCTAAGAACACTGGAAGCCCAGCTGCTGGAACAGGCCCATGGGGGTGCGTCCAACGTTAGAAACTCAGATATGTAAGCTATTCGCCAAATGGCACCTTGAACCTAGGTTACAGTCACCCCCATCACCAGGGGGTTGGACTAGATGACCCTTGGGGTCCCTTCCAAGAATACGATTCTCTGATCTCAACTGCATTGCTTGGCTGTAGCTTGCTCTTACAATTCACTTGCCCCAGAATGCAAGAAGGATGTGGAAAAAGACACCGTGGAAATGGTAATAACTATGAACTGAGGGGCGCTGTGGATTAAACCACAGAGCCTAAGACTTGCCGATCAGAAGGTCGGCGGTACGAATCCCCGTGACGGGGTGAGCTCCCATTGCTCGGTCCCAGCTCCTGCCAACCTAGCAGTTCGAAAGCACGTGAAAGTGCAAGTAGATAAATAGGTACCGCTCTGACGGGAAGGTAAATGGTGTTTCCGTGTGCTGCTCTGGTTTGCCAGAAGCGGCTTAGTCATGCTGGCTACATGACCCGGAAGCTGTACGCCGGCTCCCTCGGCCAGTAAAGCAAGATGAGCGCCGCAACCCCAGAGTCGGCCACAACTGGACCTAATGGTCAGGGGTCCCTTTACCTTTACATGAACTGAGGCAGTGTTTTTTAAACTGTGGTTACCCAACTGTCATCCAGAAATCCCCTCGTGGTTGCAACTGGACCCACGCCAGTAGCAAAACGCGCCTGGCTCCTGGCTAATTTCTAACACTGGGCGCACCTAGTCCAGGACACCGCATCTCACAGCGGCCAACCGGATGCCCGAAAGATAAGCCCGCACGCAGAACCTGAGTGCCAACAGCAACATTATCTCCTCTTGTGATCCCCACCATTCAACAGTGGAAGGGAGAGCACAACCACCATGACAGCCTCTGTGAGCCCACTCTTAAAATTCATTCACCTGGGTGGCCATTGCTCCCTCTTGTGGGAACAAATGCCCCAGTACGAACTATGCACTATGTCAAGAAGTGCTTTCTTTTTTCCTCCCCTGAAGCTCCCACTAGATTTCTAACTGCAAAGCACGTGCTGTCTGCCTGCTGACACCCGGACAGCCCAGCAAACATCTCCGGCTTGTTTTCTGCTAGGCTTTCGTTTTTGGCATCATCAAAACAAGGCACGCGCGTGCACACACACCCAGGACACAAATTAAAATTAAAAACCTCAGAGGCAAGCCAATCCGGCTGGCAACCTTGACGCGAAACAACCTTCCTTGGAAGTCGCCGCTGCAGATTTAGGTGCAATTTTACGACGCAATTCCACAGGGGCTAGGAGAAAGGCCACCGCGCAATTTCAGAGCATCTGCTTTGCATGCAGAAGGTCCCAGGTTCAATCTCCAATGGCACCTCCAGGGAGGGCGGAGGGGAAACTATCCGCCTGAAGCCGTGGAGGGCCGCTGCCTGTCAGTGTAGGCAGTACTGACGGACCAATGGTCAGACTCAGCAAAAGGCAGCTTCCGGCTCCAGCTCCTTATTCAGAACCATGAGGACTAGAATTTTATGCTTATTTTCAGCGGAAGGATCACACACCTCTATGGCAGAACACCTGCTTTGCATGCAGAAGATTTAGTCCCTAGCATTTCTAGGTGTGGCTGGGAATGTCTCCCCATGGGAAACCCTAGACAGCCACTGCTGCCAGTCAGGGTAGATAACACTGAGCTAGAAGGACCAATGGTCTGACTCGGTATAGAATCATAAAACTGTAGCGTTGGAAGGGACCCCAAGGGTCATCCAGTCCAACCCCCTGCAATGGAGGAATCTCAGCTAAAGCATCCTTGACAGAGGGCCATCCAATGTGCATAAGGCAGCTCCTCATATGTTCCTTTTACTCCTAGATTCAATGCCCACCATTCCCTAGTGGCCTGGGAATGCCTCCCGTTGCCAAAACCTTGGAGAGCTGCCACCAGCAATACTGAGCTAGAAAGACTAATAGTCTGGCACAATTGATATAAGGCAGCTCCAAGAAGAGGCTCATTGGCAGAGCATCCACTTTGCATGCAGAATGGTCCCGGGTTCAATTGCTGATGGCACCTCCAGGGAGGGCTGGGAATATCCCCTTATTAAAAAGAGAGAGAGAGCTGTTGCCAGGCAGCTTCTTATGTTCCCATTCAACCAGCCTGTAATTCAGAAGCATGAGGACTAGAACCTTTCTTGATTTTTAAAAGAAGAGCTGTAGCCCAGTGGTATAGAGCACCTGCTTTGCCTGCAAGAGGTCCCAGGTGCAATCCCCGGCATCTCCTGGTGGGCTGTGTAGGTCCCGTTATCCGAACCGCCTGCCCCCCCCCCCCCCCCGCCGTCGCTGCCTGCCAGTGGGAACAACACAAAGCTAGATAGGCTCAACCCGTCTCTCACCTGCCAGGAGCCGGAGGGGATCTCGCTGAACCTCCCCAGCCCGCCGAAGGTGTAGCAGTCGTACATGTGGCGCAGGGACTCGGAGCAGTGCCACAGCAGCCCGAAGCTGACCTCTCCGCCGCCGGCGCCGCCTTCGCTGCCTTCCAGGGCGGCGGCCGTGGCCACCACCAAACGCCGCCCGCCGCCGCCGCCGCGCTCCTTCACGATCCAAGCCGGCGAGAGGAAGCTGAAGCTGCAGACGGCCACGAGGCAGGAGGACAAGAGGACCCAGAAGCAGCCCACGCAGCTGAACATCCTCGGCAGGGCGGCGGCGGCGGCGGGAGGCGGCTGGCCCAGGGAGCCCGTGGCTGCTCCGGCTGCCGTGCGCTCCCGCAGCAGCAGCGCCGCCGCATCCACGCGGCCGGCGCCGGCGCCTTTCTTCTTCTTCTTCTTCTTCGCCTCCTGCTTCTGGCGCGCCGGCATGGAGGGCCCTCTCTGGCTGGCTCACCTCGGGCCGGGAAGGGCCATGGGACGAGGGGCAGCGGCGCACGTGGCGAGCGAGAGGCGACCTCTCCGTCTTCTTCCCTGCGCGCTTTGGAGAGGTCAGGCGCGCCCTTGGAGAGGTTCGGCGAGCGGTGCGCCTCCGTGCGCAGCGAGCAGGTGCGCTCACTGCCTCTCTCGCCGCCCGCCGCCGAGTGTTCTTTCGCTCGGCTCCCGGTGGGCGGCTCCCTGGATCCAGCCTCGCCGTCACGTGGAAGCGTTGCCGGCAAGCGGTGGGGAGGAGCGCGGGGGGTGGCTGGCTCGCGCCCCACCCGGCGGAGGCTTCCCCTTTGGCCGAAGCGGCACCCCGAATCCGAAGCGGCGGTGATGACGACGTGAATCAAGATCAGGAGAGGTCAGGCCAAAGGGGACCCATCTAGTGCAGTGAGCAACCGGGATCCCCAAAGGGGAGCGCGCGAGTAGGACCTGAGCGCAACGCCATCTCTCCCCGCTTGAGATTCCAATGTTCAGAAACATTACGGCCTCCGACTGTGGTGGGGGAACCTAGACATCATGGCCAATAGCCACTGAGAGCCATCTCCTGAGTCCCACATGAGTTCCAGCGAGGCTGAGAAGGGGGTCTTGTCCTCTGGGCAGTCCAGGACCTCCATACACACTGCCCAGGCGTTGCACACCGTGGAAAGTCACTTCCGTGCTGCGGTACAACTTCACCCCTGGAGGAGCACTCCATTGTCCCAACAACTTTTAAAGCCATCCAAGTTGGTGGCCGTTTGCATCACAACCTCTTGGAGGGAGTTTCATAGTTTTAACCATGCGTGGTGGTGTCCTTCCTCTTGTTTGGAATCTCCCAACATATACGTTCTCCACTCCACCAATAGATTCTTATGCACCTCTGCCATGCCCCCTTTTCTAAACTAAAAAGCCCCAAATGCTGTCCCCTTTCTCTCCCTCCCCTATCGAAAAGCCAAGACACGCTTCATTTTTCACTCACCCACCCAAAGTTTACTTCATTATTACATTTCTATCCCACTTTTCCCTCCAAGGAGACTCAAGTGGGCAGACATGGTTTTTCCCTCCCCCATTTTATCCTCACGACAACCCTCTTAGGCTAGGTTAGGCTGAGACAGACAGTGACTGGCCTGAGATCAGTCATGAAGTTCAGTGGGGATTCGAAACCTGGTCTCCCAGGTCCTAGGTCCAGCACTTTTAACCACTGTTACACCAGACTGGCTCTCTCGTGGGTCCTTTGAGGCACACATTTCCATGTGAGGAAGTGCCATAGCATCCCCTTGGTATTTTTTTATTTGAAATGGGGGTGCCAATGGAACTTTAAAAATAAAAATGGGGCAGTCGTGAGCCGCGACTGGTTGTTTGTTGTTGTTTAGTTGTTTAGTCGTGTCCGACTCTTCGTGACCCCCTGGACCAGAGCATGCCAGGCACTCCTGTCTTCCACTGCCTCCCGCAGTTTGGTCAAACTCATGCTGGTAGCTTCAAGAACACTGTCCAACCATCTCATCCTCTGTCGTCCCCTTCTCCTTGTGCCCTCCATCTTTCCCAACATCAGGGTCTTTTCCAGGGAGTCTTCTCTTCTCATGAGGTGGCCAAAGTACTGGAGCCTCAGCTTCAGGATCTGTCCTTCCAGTGAGCACTCAGGGCTGATTTCCTGAAGAATGGAGAGGTTTGATCTTCTTGCAGTCCAGGGGACTCTCAAGAGTCTCCTCCAGCACCATAATTCAAAAGCATCAATTCTTCGGCGATCACTCTTCTTTATGGTCCAGCTCTCACTTCCATACATCACTACTGGGAAAACCATAGCTTTGACTATATGGACCTTTGTTGGCAAGGTGATGTCTCTGCTTTTTAAGATGCTGTCTAGGTTTGCCATCACTTTTATCCCAAGAAGCAGGCGTCTTTTAATTTCGTGACTGCTGTCACCATCTGCAGTGATCATGGAGCCCAAGAAAGTAAAATCTCTCACTGCCTCCATTTCTTCCCCTTCTATTTGCCAGTGGCCATGATCTTCGTTTTTTTGATGTTGAGCTTCAGACCATATTTTGCGCTCTCCTCTTTCACCCTCATTAAAAGGTTCTTTAATTCCTCCTCACTTTCTGCCATCAAGGTTGTGTCATCTGCATATCTGAAGTTATTGATATTTCTTTCGGCAATCTTAATTCTGGCTTGGGATTCATCCAGCCCAGCCTGGTTGCTACTGGGACTGATTAGGCAAAAGGCAGGGAGACAAACAGTAGGGGGAGCCAGAGGCAATGGCAGGCAGAGCCAACTAACTCTAGGTTTGTCCCCATCCTCCTCCCAGCTGAGTTCTACAGAGACTGAGGAGGAGGAAGCGGAAAGGCAGAGCCCTGGCTCTGGGCTGGCTATAAGAAGGCAGACAGGCAGATGAGGGGCTGGCTGAGGGCGAACCAAGGTTGGTGGGGCAGTGCCCCGTTTGGCCCAAATGAACCAGTCTAGGTTGAGGGGGCATTTCAGAGAGTCACTGTCAGTGTGGATAAAAGTGAGCTAGATGGATGGCTAACTCAGCTATTGGTTTAGACTGCTGTTAAAAGTCCATCAGGAACAGATCTGGAAACGGTGGATAGAGGCTGAGGAAAATAATATTGCACTCAGACCTGGCATTACGGTATTTATAAGGAGGATTCCTTTCTTTGGTAAAGATACCACTGAGCTGAGCGGCTGAACTCTCCTTTTGGGTTGCAAGAGAGAAGTTTTAAAGGCAATTAAGTTTGCAAAAAGGTGGACAAGTGCCCCCTGGTGTTTTCCAATAAAATAGCATGGGATGTTGGAATATGTAAGACTGCTCAGGTTGAACATAGGTCATGGGTCTGAAAAGATTGAAGCTACTTAGCTCTCCAGGGTTTCAGACAAGGGGCCCATCCCTACATGGAGATTCCATTGGGGACTGAACTTGAGACCTTATGCATGCAAAGCAGGTGCTCTTACCATTAAGCCACAGCTAGTCCCTTAAAATAAAACAAGCTCCTTGTGGTTCTAAATGAAAGGCTGATTTAAAGAAGAACACAGGAAGCTGCCTTATGCCAAGTCAGATCTTTGGTCCATCTTGCTCAGTACCGACTACACTGACTGTCAGCAGCTCTCCAGGATTTCAAATGGGGGAATATTCCCAGCCCTACTCAGAGATGCTGGGGATTGAACCTGGGACCTTCTGCATGCAAAGCAAGATGCTTTACCACTGAGCTACAGCCCTGACCAAGGTCAGCGCTGGATTTAGGGCAGGGTGGGTGGTTCCCCTGGACATGGCACTGAGCCAAGAGTGCACAAAATCAGCAGCAGCAGAATCTTTATTTGCATCAGCTGCTAGCCATAGCAATAACATAAAATAAAATGAACTGACATAGAGGTAAAACCTTAACGATACAAAATACATTCTGGGGGTTTACATCAATAATCAAATAAAAGATATTATTCTAATTTCCCCTGCTAATTTTTTTCCTCCAGTTTTTGCTGTCACCTGATTATCTTGATCTGCTAGAAGGACGGACACAGTAGCAATGGTTGAGCGACCGGGTATGGATAGTGTTATGTACTGAAGTTCTCACCCTGGGCCAGCAGGGGGATACTGTAGATTGTTATGCAAATGAAGGATTGAAAGTGACGTTCAGTGATTGGATGGATACTGTAGATAGTTATGCAAATGAAGAATCGAAAGTGACGTTCAGTGATTGGATAGTTTTAGAAAGTTGTTACAGTAACATGGTACTGGAGCTCTATATAAGCAGGCTGACTGAGCGCTTCAGTTCAGTTCTGTTCTGGCCTCTGAATAAAGAAGAGCTGTTTGAAGAATTGCTGTGTCGTCTGATATGTTCACCCACAACTTAACAGATAGTAGTAGAGGTGTAATAACCTCACTCCTCAAATCTTTATAAAGAGTGCAAGCTACAAGCACAGGAGCTACTGACTCAATACTGCCATCTCCACATGGACCTAACCGTTTTTCCAGTGGGATTTTTTGAAATCAACCCTCAAGTACATCTGAAGGCAGTGTATTTAATCTTGCATAAGTGAAAGTGCATCTGTATTTTGGAATTGTTGAATTTTGCAAATAGGGTGCCAGTGTGTCAAAATGGCTAGGTGGAAAAGAATCATACCATGGACAAAATTTTCTTATCATGGCCAAATGATTCTGTTGCTCGATATCATATAGGTGCGCCTAATTAAATTATTTGCTTTACTGAAGCCCAATGTTAATAACTGTTGCGGTGATAAACCAGAAAAGTAAAGCTGCTGGTTGACAATTTCAGTCCAAGCACTCTCGTGACAATCTTGCGATATTAAGGGTAGTAGACCGGTGGGGTTTAAATTCAGGCGAAGCCAATAATTAAATGTCCTACACCAAGTCTGTAATTCAACAGAGGGGAGATTAGCCTCCAAGCGCAATGAAGCATTTGGAACATGGGGGGGGGGGGATTGCCTTAGGAACTTAGATTGATCCAAGGTGAGCGCCTGTCCAGATCTGAGCCCCATATAATAACTGTGCTAGGGATTTAGCTTTAAACACTTCCAAGTGCTGGTGGTATGTGATTGTCACCTTTCATATGGAAAAAGTGTTTCGGAATTTTGGCACTTTGAGATGCTTTGCATATTTCTTATGTGCTCCCCGTGACCCTGTTGACTGAAAAATAAGGCTGAGGTATTTTAAGACTTTAACTCGTTCGATCAACTGATTATCCATATAATCAGTTGATCAAACTATAGTGTAGTGGTTAGAGTGTTTGACTAGGACCTGGGAGACCAGGGTGCAAATCCTCACTCATCTCTGAAGCTCACGGGGTGACCTTGGACCAGTGACTGCCTCTCAGCCTAACCTACATCACAGGGTTGTTGTGGGGATTCAATGAATGTGAGAACCACAGAGCTATGCCTCCATCTTCATCATGTGAAAACTTGGAACAATATCCTCAGGTAGCCCATTCACAAAACAGCTTATGTGGTGGCAATGCACTGATGATATCTTTGTGGTTTGGACAAATGGCAAAGATAACCTATCTATTACATCCACTCTATCAATTTACACCCACTTCATTCATCCAACTATCAAGTTTACTAACAATGTCCACTCACAAACCACTTAAATGACGGCGATACATTGATGGTCTGGGCAAATGGCAAAAAAGATCAATTACGGTACGTCCATTCTGTTCATCCAGCTATCAAGCTTACATTTACCAGCACCACTGATAGGTCACTCATTCCTTTCCTCAATGTCCTCCTCAGCACTGGAAGCACAAAAAAGCCACAGATCTTCTCTACAGCAAGCCCACTGATGTCCACACCTAGCTGTACAGGAAATCCTGCCATCCAAAATGGATACATGTTGTCTACAGCTTGGCTCTCAGGATCAAATGCATTTGCAACAATAAATATACATACCAAAGAAGGCTCATCAGTGAACTTCCTTCAAAGAGGATATCCTCTACATTTCATAGATTGAAACAACCACCAAGCTTTCATCCTGTTTAGAGAAAACCTCTTTCATCGAAGTGGGGTGTTAACAAATAGCAACTTATTTTTACCGAATTCATAGTTTAATTATAAATGGTAAAAGCACAAGCTCTGAGACCCTTAACACCATTTGAAAACCAATGGATTGGTTTGCCTTAATGTGACTTACAGATTTAGGGAAGCCTTTAGAAAGGTATTGGAACTAGAAACTGGCACCCAAATTCTTCTCAAGGACTGGAATAAAATTTGGGAATCGTGACCCTTAAAAACTGTTTCCAGTTTTCTTGGGGCAAACTCCTTGAAATTACTACACAGATAGCATCGCACTCCTTTGCAAATGTCTTTTAAAAAAATTTTATTTATGGAAATTTGAAAACTAAACGATAATTCAACAACATTTCAAATTTAATCAGTCAACCTAGTCCTAGGACTTCCCCTCCATGGTTTTCCCAAAATTCCAATTCTTGCTGCATATTATTATTATTATTATTATTATTATTATTATTCTATGCCTTAACTTCTTCACACAAAAAAAACTCCACCATACTTTCCACTGTTGTTCTTACTCAAATCTTATTTGCATTTAAACATGTTTACTTTGAGTTTTTAAATAATCTACAAACATTTTCCGGTCCTCCTTAAAGTCAGTCTCTTTTTGATCTCTAATTTTGCAAATCAGACTTTCCAATTCTACATATTTTACAATTTCAGGTGCCATTCTTCTTTAATGGGTAACTTTTTTGTGCATATAATATTCATGGTGCCAATGTTGCATAAAGCAACAGATTTACCTGTTTTGGGGGGACATCTCTTCCAGCTATCCCTAATAAAAAGGCTTCTGGTCTTTTGAGGAGAGTTACCTTAAATATCTTTTTTGTCTCATTATAAATCATCTCCCAAAAGTCCTTAGCCACTTTACATGTCCACCACATGTGGTAAAATGAACCTTCTATACTTCTTTACATTTCCAACAGATATTTGAAGCTGATTTAAACATCTTTGCCAATTTACTTGGTGTTAGGTACAGTTTTATATATAATTTTAATGAAGTTTTCCCTCAAAGTATAACACGTTGTGAAATTCAACCCAAATTTCCACAGTTTTCCCCATGATTCTAAGTCTATATTGTGCCCCACATCCCGAGATCATAGCAGATTTAATCTTTTCATCCTTGGTGTCCCATTCTAACAATATACATCCTTAAAATCAATTTTCCTCTGTTTTCTATCAGTTCCCTTTCAAATTGGGAACTTTGTTCATCAAAGCCGCACTTTTTATCATGTTTAAATGTTTCATTCAATTGGTAATATTGTAACCAGCTACTCCTCTATATCAACCTAATTGTTGGAAGGGTTACAATAAACTTAGTACATATCGTTTGTGGTGAGAAAAAGTACATTGGTACAAATTTGTTGTTTATGTTGTAGTCAGAAATGATAAATATTACTAAAGAAACCTGTTTGATGTCCAAATTTTTTGATGATACCAATCTATATATATTGTCAAAAGAATTTGTCATATATTTTGGCATCTCAAACGGTCTTAATGTTGGACACATTTGTTGACTGAGTAGTGAGAAAGAATGGACTGTGGAGTCTGTTGTTGTCCAGAAACACCAAGCAAGGTGAGCATGATGGGAAGGAGCTAATGAGATATTTTGAGAATTATTTATGGTTCTAGCCCCAACCCAGCTACACTGAGAGACAACAGCAGTTGGAGGAATTTCAGGAACTGGACAGCAGATAAAGGCCAAGGACTTTATAATTGGACATATTTAGACTGACACATGCAGAGAAAAGGAAAATAATTAGAGCACCTCCTTTGAAATCCTATGGAAAGTTAGAGAAGGTATTAACACAAATAGTAATTGCTAAAAACTGAAATGTAATTTGATGTCAATAAAAAATAAGAACTGGACAAAAAACATTGATCAAGGAACACAGGAAACCACTTTGATTAAACTGTATAAATTTGGAATTAATTTGAATTATTTTGATATTAATTGGAATCTGTATAATTGCCAAAACTGTGGTAAAATAGGGTAAATATTGGGAAATTAATTTTAAAAAATCATTTTAAAAAATGCCCGACATATTAACACGCATGTCCTCAACTAGAGGATAGCACCAGCGTTGCTTCAGCGAATTAAGGCCTCCTGAGCATAAATTTTATAAAAAAATTAATTAGTTTAAATTTTTTATATTTTATTATTGAAAGCGACACTGAGACCTAAATGGAGAATAGAAAGGGAAAAAATTAGGAATAAATAAATAATATACATGACATACTATAATTATACATCATAAAGAGATAATCATGCCCAGTATTGATTGATTCTCTCATATCAATACCTTTCCGTTAGCACAGGAGGTATTGTGGTTGGTCTGGTGCTGCCCTTAACCAATATGCCTGAACCAGAATCACTTCCAGCCAGGAACGGCCCATCCTAGCCGACGACCGTTCCCTTATACAAGATGGCTGCCTTCGGGCTCTAACGGCCGGACGGCGGAGTGGCGAGGGACGAAAGAGACAGCTTGCCCTCTCCCAAGATGGCCTCTCTCTTCGGCACGGCCTGCCCGCTTCCAACATGGCCCCCGCGCTACCGATCTCCCCCAGCGGGGCGTGCCCTCGTCCAAGATGGCCCCCTCGAGCACACCCTCCAATCAAAACCCGCTTTCCGCCGCTTCGATTCGCCGCTTTCCCTTCCCCGACGCCCATGCGGCCATGCCGCTTGAGGGCAAGAGGCCGGCCGGTTACCGTTGACTTTTTTAAAATAAATAATAATAATAACAGCCACTGAACATTTCCCGAGATGCCCCGCGAGGCCTTTCCTCACCGTTCGACCCCCGGAAGAAAGAACCTGCGCGGCGGCAGCGGCGGTTGTTGACAACATGGCGGCTGCCTCCTTTTCCGCCGTGTGGGGAGCGGGAGGCGGCGGCGGTTGCGGGAGGAGCAGGAGGAAGGCGCTGCCTCAGGAGCCCTGAGAGGGAGACGGGACCGCCCGGGCCTCCCTCTCCCGGCCCCCGCGCCGCCGCCGCCGCCACCATGTCCTTCTTCAAGAGGAAAGGTAAAAAATAATAATATAGAAGCCCGTTTGTGGGGGGGGGGGCGGGTTGTATGTGGTGTGAGGTGAAATGTGGGGGAGGGGTTGCCGGGAGGTCAAAGGGGCGGGGCGTCTTTTGGGGGAGGGGGAGGGCCTGTGTGTCTTTCTGAGGGGGGGGCTTAGTGTAGGGGGGGCTTAATTAAAAGAAAGCTTGTTTCAAGGGCGGTGGGGGTGCCTGTTCTTGAGGGAGAAGGGGAGTCCGGGTTTCTGAATGGGGGGAGCTAAGCAAAAGGGCGAAAGGGGGGGGCTGCCTTGTTGTGTGAGGAGGTGGGGGAGGGGGACTTCGAAGGGGGGGCTCTTGAGGGTGAAGGGGGAGGTGGGTGTTCCTGCTTTCTCTCTGTGTTTTGGGGGAGGAGAGGTAGCCAACACGGTACCTCCCCCAAATGATGTTGGGCCAGCATCCCAGCAGCCAGCATGCCCAATGGTTAGGGGTGATAGCGAGGGTGGGGAGGGGTTTTCAGAAGAAGCTCGGGAGCTTTTGGGGGGTGTCTCTGAATATAGGCTGGACCAGAAGCAGCGAAAGTTTGAGGCCTGATGGTGGTGGCAGAAGGGGGCAGCCGAAGGGGGCTGTCGGTGTGTGGGTGGTGAGGGTCTTAAGGGAATCGGGAGCGTGGAGAATAAAAGGCCTCGGGGAAGGGATGAAAAGGTTTAGGAACAAGCACGGTGGTGAGTTCGTTGGAGGGTGGCTATTTTGGGGGACAGAATTAATGTAGCAATTGGGTTCCAGGATGCTAATGGGACAGTGGTCCGGGAGTATTGGGAGTGAATGCTCATAGTAAGGGGATCTCTGCTGGACCCGTGTTATGGGGAATACAAAAACTGGGCAAGTGGGAGACTAGGTAGAGACGAGGTGGGTGTTTCAGGGTGATGGGTTGTCATACTTGTTAGTGTGTAAAAACAGAGGAAATAGCAGCCATGACAGTCAAAAGAGAGAGAACTAAGCTTCTGGGAAAAGGCATCTGAAAGAGTTTGAAATTCCCTCTGAATGAGCAGGACCCTTCAACTTCTGCCTTTATCACTAAGTCATTTGCAAACACGCCCAGCGCCATGTGCAAGGAAGGCTCACGTGAATGTCCTTGAGCACCTTGGTTTTCCTCTTGGCAGCGCCTGCCGTCTGCTTTTGCTGCAGTGCCCCTGGACCACTGAGGGGCTGGTGGGCTTGGACTATCTGCTGACTACTAGCCTTCTACTACTAGAATAACGAACAGCAGCCAAGCCTGAAAGAATTATATTCAATGAATCACAATAGCAAACAGCCATAAAACAAGGAGCAGCTTTATGACTGCTTCTCCCTTAGGTAGAACCCATTCCTACAGATTTCATAGCCTGTAAGCTCAAAACCCAAGGCAGCAGATTTGACATAGCTGCATTTGTGTTGGGGAATGCAGCTTCTCTCTTGTTTTGAGGCACTCCTTGGTCTAATAATTTGGGTTTGCATGACTTGAATGGGTCATTGCCTGATCTTCAAAGGCTTGGCTGTGAGCGCCCTACGACTAGCACAGCCGTCTCCTCACTTAGTGATATTTGCAATTGCATAAGTTTGCACTCCCAAGGCAAGAGATTTTTCAAAGTGATATGCACACAATATTTTCAAGTTCAATAGTGAGCCGTTAAACAAAAACAAAAAATTTGCAACGTTTGGAGAAACGTTTCCATATTACGTAAAGTATATAGTGTAACTTGAGATGTACATATTCTGTTTGCCTGTCTTGTTAAAATAGACCCAAGCACCCTTGAAGCAAAAAGGCCGGAGTCCTTCCTAAGGGAAATTTAGGGGACAGAGCTTCTACGGTATGAGGCAGGGGATGTTGCTGACATATTGATGGTGAGGGCTTTCAGGGTGCTTGCTCTCTGCTGTTTGGTCCTTCTTTTGCAAATAGAATTTATGAACTGTTGCAGTGTATACATCGTGGTGGCTTTTAAGGCCTTTAACCTGCTTTGGTCAGCTTGTGTGGGGTCACACACTCTCTAACAGGAAACATTTATGAGTCTATCTTCCTGAGTCAGGTTTTTACTAAATGCTTTTCATTCTTCAGCATCCTGTAGTGCATTTCAGTCTTTAAAATATTGCTTTGCTTCACCAGCCATAGTGGTGGTGTCTGTTTGTGAATGGCCCTGGACATCATGGAGGAATGGTACAATGGAAATGTGATGAATACATTTTCATTTTTTTAAAATGAAGTTGCTGCTCATTAAGCATCTTTCATAGTTTGGAGAAAGAGAGAGGCAGGATAAAAAACAAATCTGATTCTAGGAATGTGGGACTAGCTCTCATATCCCCCCCCACAAAAAAAAAAAAAGAATAGGAGAAGCAATTATAGAACAAGGAAATAATACAAATGTGCCTATTGCCATGTTGATTAAATTGCAGGTCACATAATGGACAGTTCCTCTATGTGCGTGTGTGTTTTAGAGTTAGACTTTTGTTGGGGATTGTTTCCCTGTTATAAAGCAGCAGTCCAACTGCTTTTGAAGTGTAAGGCTTTTTGTAAAAGTCAGCCTCTTGATACGCCCACTAACTTTTGGTACAATGGATTCATTTAAAGTTGCCTTTTCCTTAACCACACAAACCCTGTACTGAAAACAGCTATTTTGTGACCCAGCCCAGCCTTGGGAGCTGCTCCCCAGTTCTGGAATTCCCACCCCTGGGGCCGGTAGCTATAGGCTGTAACACAGCCTGTCCTTTCACCAGAGCTAACAAGGGAACAGGCTGGGCATTTCCTCCTGTCAAACCTCCTCCTCCCTTGGGTGTGAATTCACCATTTTTGCCGTTTTACTGTATTGAAGGGTGGCAGTGGCATGGATATTAAGCAGGGTCATTTAACTAGCTCAAACTGTGATTAAATATGGTGCTGGGAAATGAGGGGAAGGAATTCATGGTTGCTCATCTTCCTGCACCAGACTCTGGAACTTTGCTAACTTCAAGTATTTTCTTGAAACACCACTGAGACCTTTTGTATCAGGTTTTGAGGAGTGAAGCAGTCCCGGGGTTCAGGTTAGCAGTGTGACATCTGTTCTACTTTTGGTCCCTGATAGTTAGGAATCCCAAAACAGACAGTATAAGGCGTGCACACCATATCTAGCCCACCAACAGGACTTTGCCCTTGACCGCTGGTCACTTGAAGACGCTCAAAGATGTTTCCTCCCCCTCCTCAAAGGGAGCAGTTTGGTGTCAGGGCACTCCTTGCTTAGGTGCCTACTCTGACTCTACAATATCTACAATATCTGCATAGCAATGTTTCCTTCCTTTAAACAGGGTTATCTCGCTGAACTTGAAAGCATTGCTGGGATCCTTGATAACAAGGGGGGCAACAGACTTGAGATGGACACAATCGTGGGACCCACGTGGCGGCAGCCACAGTTTCCCACCAGCAGGCCTCTCAAAAGCCTGAATACCTGCCGCTGCAGAAAACCAAACACAAGGCATCCCAGCGACAAAACAAGTTTGCCTCGTGAGCAGCTGGCAATGGTAGCATCCCCCATTACCATCCTCCATTCTTAGACACACTCCTTGATGCTGGCCAGGAGTTTCAATGCAGATCCACCTGCATTTTGGAGCGAAGATACCCTCTGAAAACTATTACACAGGCCAGCTGGCCTTGGGATTGTCGTGTCTCAGAATGCAGGGGTATGGAAGGGGGGTGCGCTTGAATGCGTCTCCATGTCAGAAGTTCCCTCCAAGTAGAAAACCACTATTTTGGGGGGTGCTCAACTAGAGCCCTTCTCCTTATACTAGCTTGAATCGGGCATGGGCATTCTGTTTATGTAGGGAAGCATACAACCATGTGACACGCCTTCTCACCCCTTTCCGAACACCCTCCAGTCAGCTGCTGCCCCCACCCCTGGTCTCTGAGCAGCCCCCCCTCGCCCCAAAGAGAGGTGTCTCCTCACACTGCCCCACAGGGGCCTGGGAAGAGGATGCCCTCAGCCTTAGTGCTCCATGGAGACTGGCCCAAGGTGAACATGAGACCAGGACCATACTCACCTTAGGAGGCAGCAGTGGGTGCTGCCGGGCCTACATGGTGGAAAGGCTCCCCGTCAGCACTGGGCACTCAGCTCCCAGGCAGGCCTTGCACACAGTAAGTGCAAGAAAGGCCAGCATGGTGCCTGTCTGTCCACCTGCCTGCCCAGCCTCCCACTTGTCTGTCCATTCCTAATAGCAAGGGCTGGTGGTCTAGCTGGCTGGGCTCCCTCGCCCGCCTGCTTGCTTACTCTGAGGCTGCCTCAGCTTCTGGCAACCAGCACCCACTGGCCAGCTCCAGAGGCACCATTCGCCTGGGGAGCTTATAGCTATGGCTGCTGCAACAAAAAGCTATGCAAGCCTTTGGGAGGCAGAGACACGAGAGGGCATCAGAGAAGGGAGGGAAAGAAAGAGGATCAGAGGCCAATGTTGCTTGCAGCACCCCGGCAATCATTCAAGGCACCCCAGGGTGCCAAAGTACACTGGTTGAAAACCCCTTCTGTAAAGAAGGTGAATAAGTTGTGATACTTCCTTTTTTCTTTTTTTTTAAAAAAGTAATCTTTCAGGTCACCCAGCCTTCCTACTCTACAGGCTGAGAAACTCAGAGGACAATACAGGGTGGGGCAAAAAATCAGTACTGCTCTGGCAGGTTGATAGTGACCATGTTATGCCACTTCCTTTCCTGGGCAGAGAAGCAGGAAGTTTTAAAGTTAAGATATAGAGAGAAGTTCCGTGTAAGGTTCATGTTACCCAAAACTGTCCTGAACACACAGTTATTTTACCTTTAGGAATGCATCAGCAGAGGAAAAACGCTGGACAGTAACTGCCAGGTACCATTTGGGGCTTTTCTGGAAACTTTGGAAGACAAAGAACAGGGTTGGCAAAATTCAAAACTGCGAGGCATTATAGGGAAATGCCTTAGATCGAGGAGCTTAAAAAAAAGAAGTTTGCTTTTCTTTTGATTTATATATGCATCTATATTCTGCCCAGTAACAATGTTCTCTGAGCAGCTTACAATATCAATAAAAATTAAAATAGAAAGATCAACAGTAATACAATTGTAGATTTAAAACAAGCTTTTAAAAAAAGAGTTAAGAGATCTTTAAAAAGCCTTTTCCTGGTACTGAAATGATTCCAAAACTGGCATCAGTTGAGCCTCTCCAGATAATTGGGTTTCGAAAAATGTAAACCAGCAGCCAGAAGTGACTGTGTGAAGTTTTGAACACCTGTATGTATTCTAGAATGACTAAGGAACCATGCCAACTGCCTGATGGTGATGGAAGTGACGCTCACTGAGCATTAAGAAGCCCCAGTCCATTTGTTTTCCTATGTGCAAAAATGAGATTTTAAGTTGGGGAGTGATACAGTTTTTGAGTTTCACTACTACCCTATCTATAGCAGAAAATTGCTGAAAAACCCTGGAAACTTGAATGGTTCTTCACTGATACGTGTGGGCAGTAAAATAAAAGACCACCTATTCTTTGTCTATCTAAGTATATCTATAAGCAGCCTTTGGTTTTCAGTATGACGTAATACTGCTGTGCTAAATCTAGTAGAAATTCTGCTGACTGCATTTTGGACGTCTGCGAGGAAGTGAGCCTTCAGATTACAGTGGTGCCTCGCAAGACGAAATTAATTCATTCTGCGAGTTTTTCCGTCTTGCGAATTTTTCGTCTTGCGAAGCACGGAACTGCACCTCTTCAAGCAACGCGCCCGGTTTTAAGGAAAAGGAAACAAATTCGCAAGACGTTTTCGTCTTGCGAAGCAAGCCCATAGGGAAATTCGTCTTGCGAAGCAACTCTAAAAACGAAAAACTCTTTCGTCTTGCGAGTTTTTCGTCTTACGAGGCATTCATCTTGCGAGGTACCACTGTACTTTCTGAATCAGTGGGAACTCTTATTAGCTCCCAAACCCTAGTGGCTTTAGGGACGCACCCAGGAAAGTTAAGCTTCCTATCTCCTCTGGGACCAACATGCCAACCCAGCTTTGCTAACAAATCCATAAAGCTTGGTGGCTTGCAGAGAGGTTTAGAACCTTCCTGCTCCCATGTGCCTATTGGACATGAACGGCATAAAAGGAGAGGGAGAAGAGAACACACATTGCCAGCCTGGTCACCTGGAAGTAATTCCTACCCACCACAGGTGACCAGGCTTGCAGACATTTTCTGCCTACAGCAGACATTCATGCTACATGGAGATTTTGTAGACTGAGAGTCTATGGCTACCTAGTGGTGGTTTGCAACAGTTCCCTGCGCCTTATTTGATGATTCTAAAAGATAGTGGGGTTATAGAGTGAACCCTTTCAAATTAATGTTCTTAACTTGGTTGGACGCCTCCCAGGTTTCCTTGCAGTACCGTCTTTATTGTGTTGAAATGTAACTGACCTCTGTGTTCCTGCTTAGTAATTCCCTCGTGTGTGAGGCTGGTGCTGATAACAGAAATATTCAGGTGTAACCAGAAACGCAGGCAAGCTAAGTTGGTGACGTAAGTGAAGTTTGTGTTCCCGGCACCAAGTTAGCAGTTAGAAGGAAGTTACATGGAAGCATCTCCAGAGGGGAAGCAAGGAAGAAAGCCAGTGTGGAATAGTTATCGGGATGTGGAAGGACCAGAGTTTGAATCCTTACGCATCCATGGCACTTACTAGGTGATGTTGGGTAGTCACTGTCTTAACAACCTTTGCAGGGTTGTTTTGAAGACAGAAAAGCAGGAGGGAAACCATGTGAGGTTTATTGTTGGTTTGGCTGTTTGGTTATAACCAATCTTGCCTTGGGCAAGATAAAGTGACTAACAAATTTAATGAATGGATGAATAAATAATAATAAATCAATAATGTAAGCTACCATTGGAGCAGTATGCAGATGGAAAAACTGCACACTTGACTGAGTTGTTTCAAGCAGTTATTGGAAGAAATAGCCCACGGAAATCAAGGAAGGTGGGGAGCTGAGCGCATATTCTGGATGAAAGTTCAGGGCCTTGGCAAGTCCATTTAGAAAAAGGGCTGCAATATTTAGGTCATGGTCACGAACCTACCAGAACCCTCTGATCATCTTCTGAGGACCTTCTCCAGGTGCTCTTGCTGAGGAGGTTCAGAGGGTGGTGACAAAAAGCAGGACTTATTCCCATCTGTGGAACGCTCTCCCCTGTGAGGTCTGCCTCGTATTTCCATTGAGAGATTTTTGGCACCAGGCAAATAAATGCTTGCCTATTTTCCAAGGCTTTTGACAGAGATAATGTTGTGCACTGTTCTTTATTTGTCTGTGCATTATATGTGTAAATATAATATGAACTGTAGGTATTTAGTATGAATTCTTTCAATGGGATGGTGTGTTTATGTTCCTAAATGTGTTGTAAGTCACTCGGAGATGGTTGGGTAACAAGTGACTAACAAGTCTGATAAGTGATAATTAATGCATTTGCTTTGCATGAAGAAGATTCTGAATACCATTTCCAGTATGTCCAGTTTAAGCCGGGAAAGACTCCTCTGCCTGAGACCCTGGAGAGCCACTGCCATTCAGTGCAGACAGTGCTGAGCTAAGTAGGCCAGTGATCCAACTCAGTATAAAGCAGCCCCCTCCCTCCTCTTTCATCCTCACAACAGCCCTGTGAGGTTGGTCAGGCTGAGAGAGAAAATGACCTGCCCAAGGTCACCCAGTGAGCTTCATGGCTTAGTGAGGATTTGAACCCAGGTCTTAAACACTACATCACACTGGTTCTCCTGGTGTTTGTTTCAGATCACCCTTTGAAGGCAATCTGAAACAACCACTGCAATTAAAGGAAGTTGATGGAAATGCAGTCCTTGCACTGAATGGCACCTAGTTCAAACTTGGCCTGAGTGGCGGTAAATGTTTTGAATTTCATGCATACTTGCAAAATCTATTCCCTAGATCTGCCTCCTCCTTTAAGCCGGCTGTACAAGTCTGCACTTACCAATGAATTATGCAAAGCCCTGTGAAAGCGCTGCATTTCATACAGCAAGGATGCGCCTGTCAGCCTTGCTTGTCCTCTTTCGGCGGGAGGTTGCAGCTTCCCAAACTGGGCCACTGAGAATCAAGAGAGTGAGTAAGCTGCCTGCTAGATGAACAAGCATTCCAGTTATTTTAACAAGTGGGATTCACAAGATAGTGTGGAGGTGTAAATGCACTGAGGCCAGAGAGGCCTTTTGCGTATTTCCTGTGATGCCGCTGATTGCCAAGGGCCAAACATGTGATATTTCCAGGGCATGAAGTCTGGAAGATATTTCCAAATAACCACAATGTGCGTTTCTGAGGCCAGCTGATCAAACCGAATATTTAGGGCAACAACTCCCTTCAGCCCCAACCAGGCCGATGGAAGTTATAGTTCAAAACATCTGGAGGGCACCAGGTTAGGGGAGGCTAGCCTACAAAGGAGTCTGCGGGATTCACAAGTATGCTTACTCCATCACTTAAAGAATTCAGCCTGGTAAGAGATTACCATGCTGCTGAAATACCACACTCAAAATGGGTCTGCCAGTGAAAACTGCAGGCCCGTATCAAGTTATTTCCCTTCCCCTCGCAACACGAGGCTCACCAACAGTCCCTTGTCTGCGGTATTCGAAACTCCCATTGTTCTAGGCACATTTTGTGACAGGGAATTTCATTAGCGCGAACAGTTTCTGAGCTCTGGGTACAGTACTGCGCCTAAGATTTCAGATTAAAACTGCAGAGTGGAAGGAAAGGAGGACCTTTTTCTGCCTCCCCACTTCCAGCTGCTCTCTGAAGACTGGAGAAGAGACCCTCTTAAGAATATTAGGGGGCTGGACTGGGGAAGGACTAGACCATGTGAAAAATGAACAAAATATTTTAGCTGCAGTTCATTCATTTTCAGCTTTGTATTCTTGTTATAAAAAAGCACGCCTACACATTCCGTTGTTGTGCCCATAACCTCGGTTTAAGGCGCCATTTAGCTCCTAGCTTCCATATCTCAGTTTCTAACACGGTTTGTCTGGTAGCCTGTGGTGATTATCAGACCCCTCCAGGTAACTAGGCCGAGTTGTGTCTCCAGAGCTACAAATGGCTAACAATTTGTGCCTGCAGTCGGGCAGCTAGTAAGAACCAGCAAAGGCCGGTGACTTTTGCCGACTTACGTAATACAAATACATACCATATTTTGGTGTTTTTTTCCTGTGTAGCTTCCTTTCTCCTGCTTCTGTGAGAAACGCATGGCTACGACATTGCTGAAGCATGTGTGAATTGGGGCTCTGTGTCAGAGCATCTGTTTTGCATGCGGAAGGTCCCAGGTTCAGTTCCCAGCATCTCCAGGTACAGCTGGGAGAGATTCCCTGCCTGAAATCATGGGCAGCTGCTGCCAGTCAGTATAGATGATAATGAGCTAGATGGACCAATGGTCTGACTCAGGATAAGTCAGCTTCCTATGTTATGGGGAGGGAAGGGAGTACCTGTTAGCCTTGCGTCAAGCACAACAGCCTTCCTCCATTTGAGTCCAAATGGCAAGAAAGTGTCTGTACCAGTTTATAAAATGAACACAGCGAGTGCTTCAGTTGGTCTTGTAAAAATTAGTGAATTTCCTGTGGTGAACTTTAACTAGAGAGCCAGTCTTGTTAAATCATTGCCTGAGAAATCCTTGCGCTTCTCAGATTGTGTGTGGATGAGCTTACTTCTCCTATCTCAAAGCCTCCTCTTTCGGACCAAGGCTCAGGTTGGATGTATTAAAGATTAAGTTAATAAACTTCTGAAGGATACCTCCTTTCTGCCGCCAAATAAGGCAGCAGCAAATATTTTCGTTTGGCTAATTATTGTAACTCTTCCTTTTGAGGCAATTATCTCTCTTTCCTGTTTTCACATTGTTTGGCTTGTGCCTATTTTCCGTGGAGGCAATTATCACCAGCCGCTCTGCAAAACATCGCTTCAGTATCGCTAGCTCCATTCATCTGAGAAGCACATGCATTGAAATGTTCAAAGAACAAAGTGGTGTGTGTTGAAGGAGAGAGTAGACAGATGCTGTTCATGTATACAAGAACTGGAGCTGCCGAGTAGCAAGGAGAAGGAGCTGCAATTTGGCACATCTGTGTCGTGACTAAAGGGAGATCTGAAGTTGACAGGTGGCAGCACACAAGCCCTTATTCTTCTAGATCCCACTCTCTCCCCGCAATTTGTGGCTGGCATTTGCCTGCCTTGCAGGGCTGTTGTAAGGATAATGGAGAAAATGTGCTTGAAGCATTTCAGACGTTTGAATTCTGCTTATACACTGGTATAATCTCAGGACAGTAACTGTTTTATTTTTTTCTCCTTCCCTGCTCCCTCAGTTATTTAATGGTGGGGGGAAAGGATTATGATCTTCTCGTTGTAAGACAGTTGAAAAATATAAACAAATAATCAATTACATTTAAAACAATTAAAAACCAACAACTTTTACACCTGTAAAATCAGTTTCAAATCCAATAAAGATATGAAATGTGATACAAATCTCCACTTAGAAGGCTTTTTGAAAGAGGAAAGCTGTAGTAAAACAGGGCACATTTCGAAATAAGGGTAGGCCAGACTGCTGATGGGAGTTGTAGTCCAAAACATGGGTGGGGGCACCACAAAAGACTGGAGTTGGGCTCTTTACTATCTGCTTTGATTTAGTATAGTCAAACTTCGGCTCCCAAACACCCCTGCTTTGGAATGTTTCGGTTCCTGAATGCCGAAAATCTGCAAGTAACTGCTCCAGTTTTCAAATGATTTTCAGAAGATGAACGGCTTCCAGGGAGTTTTTATTTTTTCTCCATTGACTTTGCCAACTGCCCTTTGATCCTTGGTTGTTGAATGTTTCGGAAGTTGAACGGTCTTCCAGAACAGGTTACGTTCGACAACCAAGGTTTGACTGTATTGAAGGGGCCAAAAGGCCGTTGATTCCAGCCTTTTGCCAGCAGGACCGCCCACCTCCCAGGTTAATATGCACAATCCGGACCAGGCTTTCCTGAGCAGGTACTCTTTGGATGCTGCTGAACTCCCCATCCCCATCAGGCCCAGCCAGCATAGTCATAGACAAGGATGATGAGAGTTGGAAATCCAGTAACATCTGGAGGTCCCCAACCTAGGACCTTGTGCCACTCAGACAACGCTTGACTAAATGAGCCAGCGCCTTGACACATTCTGGGACAGCTTGGAAGACTCAGCATCCTTCCCCGAAGGGCAGGCTTGACTTTTCTGCAAAAGCGACTGGGCCTCACTGCATGTTCTTTTGTCTTGCAGTGAAGGGCAAAGAGCACGAGAAGGTAACCGAAGTGAAAGCAATTAAAGGTAAGTGCTCGTTTCTAGAATTTCTGAAGAGGAGGAAGGGTGATGTCAACTAGGCCCGGTAAACTAGATCTCAGTGTCTAGAGGGGTATCCAGGTTAGTTTATTGCAGGGGGAAAAAAGACAGGGAGTTTTATATGGAAATAGCCTTTATCTTTCTTTATGTAACCAAATTTATATACTACTTAATGGGAAAAAATCTCTTTCAGTAGTTTACATGAAGTAGTGTAAAATATTTGTAAGAAAATACCAATAAAACCAACAGACTTTAAAAGCGAGTAGACATAATACGATGCTCAAACTAGAGAGAGAATCTACAGAATTTAAGACCAAGTAGGCACAATCAGTTCCATGTCTTGGAAATAGTGAAGGCACGCACCTGATCTTAGCAAGAGGGTTGTATAGCAGGGGTGGCCTGCCTCTCTCCTTTGAGGTCCCCCAATCCCCCAAGCTAGCCTTCCCCTCTGTGCAGTTTGAACTATAGTTCCCATCAGCGCCAGCCAACGTGGTAGTCTGATGCTGACGGGAGCAGTGGTCCAAAAGATCTGGCAGGCACCAGGCTGAGTTGCCTGAGCGCCAGAAGAGTGTGCTGCCATGCCAACAAACTTGAATGGGCAGACTCTACAGTGAATTTTGCACTAAGACTTCCCTGGCTCTGGATCCAGGCCTGGTGCCAGCACCCGCAAGCGTTTGCGAGCGCCCTCCAGGACTGACACCTTTCCTACCTGCAGAGAACACAAGACATAAATATTGACATCTATATTCTGTGTCCCTTTTCATCTCTTTTGATCCTGTAATAAAAAAATATGGAGCATTCTTATTCCTCGGAATTTACAAGTGTGTAGCAATGGGCAATCTTCTTACCGCAAAAGCTGAAGTGGCCTTTGTAAATTGCTTCAGGACTGGATTCAGGTCCCCAGTAGACTACCCTGAACAAACGCCTCAGAAATTCCTATTCCCCTCCCCCTTGGCACAGTGTTTGCAGAATCGGGACCCATTGCAGTGCCAAACAGTGTTCAGCAAGAAGGCTCCTTTGCCCGGCTTCTCAAATCACATTGGAACTTAAAGCTCTTCCCGCTCTCCAGTACCGAAAATTCCCGTCGTTTTGTGTTTAGTCAGCATTGAGTTCCTTCAAAATGTTGGTAATCCTCAAAGATTAGGAGGATTAGCCTTAATTGGGTACCCTAAGCCCCGTTATCCGGGGTCTCTTTCTATTTTTCAGTGATTCTGTGTCATCAGCACAGCCTTTTTACTGCTTTCCGCAAGCAATCTGTGTGTTGGTGTGTGTGTTTGTTGCTTTTGCTGTCGGGGACGGGAGGGTAGAGCTGAGCCGAACAGTATTTTCTCTGCTTCTGTTGCTTATCTTTGACAAATTGGCACAACTTTAATGTGCTCCCCTTCTGCCTGTTAAAACATTCCAGTTGCCTTACTGATTTCACTCTCTGTCTTATGTTTAACTACATCAGAGGTTGGGAGCATTTTGCAGCCCGAGGGCCGCATTTTCTTCTGCTCTCGCTTCCAGGGGCCGCATGCTGGTCAGGTGGTGCCAGAGGCAAAAGTGGGCAGAGCAACAAAATAAATTATGAGCTTTGTACAGTAGGCTAGTTTCTGCACACACTCAGAACACCCTCTTCTCTCTGTCCTCCATCCAAGCAAGCAGAGAAGCATTTTCAGAGTGGAAGGACACTCTGTCCCAGTCAGGGAAAAGCACCCAAGAAGGGTGCAAAGGAGGGCGAGTCTCAAGGGCTGCATTTGGTCCCTGGGCCTCATTTGCCCTGCTCCTGAAGTCCTTGTGACTTGCATCAGGGCATGTTTACAGTGGGTTCTTTGGCACCTGACTCTCCAAGCTGCAACAGTTTGCTCCCCACCTGACCCCTGAGGTGGCTGGCTTGCTTTTATGCTCATTATCTAAAGCATTTTATCGTACTTTCCATCAAAGTCAGCCATTCCTGCATTAAACAATTACGTGCATTGCAGTCTGACTCAAGAAGCACTTCTTCTGTGCATTGAAGAAACTGGTTTCCATACTGTGTGTTAACTAGCGTTTGCTCAAACCAGGCTGCCCAGAAATTTTTGGATCCAGCTCTCATCAGTCCTGTCGAGCATGACCAGAGTTATGGGATGATGGGAGCTGGCCTCAATATCTGGAGGGCTACAGGTTCCCCGTCTCTGATTTAAACCATGTGGATGTAGTTTGGGGTGGGCTTTTGGCACAGTGCTGAACAAGGTGTCCTTTCTGGTGGGGTAAAGGTAAAGGGACCCCTGACCATTAGGTCCAGTCGTGGCCAACTCTGGGGTTGCAGCGCTCATCTCGCTTTAGTGGCCGAGGGAGCCGGCGTACAGCTTCCGGGTCATGTGGCCAGCATGACTAAGCCGCTTCTGGTGAACCAGAGCAGCACACGGAAACGCTGTTTACCTTCCCGCCGGAGCGGTACCTATTTATCTACTTGCACTTTGATGTGCTTTCGAACTGCTAGGTTGGCAGGAGCAGGGACCGAGCAACAGGAGCTCACCCCGTCTCGGAGATTTGAACCGCCGACCTTCTGGTCGGCAAATCCTAGGCTCTGTGGTTTAACCCACAGCGTCATCCGGGTCCCTCTGGTGGGGTACATGGCCAAAAAAACCCAGCAACCCAGTGCCTTCCTTTTCCTCCCCTTTTCCTTCTTCTTCCAGCTGCAGTGCCAGTACATTCCCCGCAGAGAAGCACCCGGAACCATGCCTTGCTGGAGGCCGCCGGACCAAGCCATGTGGCCATCAATGCCATCTCTGCCAACATGGAGTCCTCGAGCAGCCGCACAGCGGCTCTTAAAAAGCAGCCCAGCCACATGGAGGCTGCGCACTTTGGAGACCTTGGTAAGCCGCAGCTTCTTCCTTGGTGGACATCTGGAGAGCACCCTCTCTATTTAAATCTCCCTTAGTGTAGAGATTTTCAAAAGGGTTACCTAACAAATCTGTAGAATCACGAACTGTGTAGACTGTTTATGCTAGCCAGATTTAATATGTTTCCCTCGATGATAGTAAGAGGAAGATATTTAGCTCTCCCAGAAACAGAGTGTGTCTGCAAATGTGGTAGGCAGGAACCTGATACGTTGGAGCATATTTTCTTTTCTTGTGATTTTGGCATTTATGCCAGAAGACAATTGTTAGAGGCCTTAAAATCCAACAGGCTCAGGACCTGCTCTCGGACAGGAATGATCAAATCACTTTAATAGTGGCTAAATTTTTGAGTGCTGTCCATGTGAAAAGACTGGGCCATTATAGAGAGATTTAGTGGTTCTTGAATGGTCGGTGATGTGGTAGCGTTATACTGTTTTATTTATACAAATTGTTATGCTGAGTTCATATTTTCCACAATCTGTATACGGTGTTTGATTTATAATGTGTAGTTTGCTATGCCTTATAAAGGATTGACTGATTGATCTGGAGAGCAGGGGCACCTTTCCTTGGTGTTGATGGGGAACCTGTGGCTTTTCACATGTTCTCAGGCTGCCATCTCTCATCAGCCGCAGCCCCAGTGCTCAGGGATGGCAGAGTTGTACAGTTCCAGCCATTCCAGCTGTAGGTGGTTGGTTTGGCTGTAATAGGCAAGGGCTAAGGATGCGCTGGTCTAGGTTCTTTTTCAAAGCTACGTCATCAGGGATGAGCAAGGAAATCTTAACAGTGGCCTTTTCCTCCTTAAGATGAGTATAAGGTCCATTCACTTGTAGATTTATCTCGCCTTCCCCTGCTGTGTCGCAAAAGGAACCTATAGGGAGGTTTTTGTAGTATTACTTAGTTAAGGAAGATTTAAATTTAAATGCCTTAATGGTGTGACCTTGGCATCAATAGATTAGTCAGTTGATTTTTTTAAAAAAGGTGCCCTGATTAATTAATTGGACAGATTCTTTAAAAACAAATTATACTGTGTTACCACAAATACCTCCAAAATCTGCAAATGGCAGCCTCTATTTCAGAAGGGACCTTTCCCTATCTCTCACATGCACAGAGAGAGAAAGAGGGGGACGTATTTTTTGCTTACTGTTTTTACTCAGATGCCAATTTGGTCAATTGATTAAAAGACAGTTAAGTCGGTTAATTGTACACATTTTGGTTATTTAGCAGTGATAGCCCTAATTCCTCATTTTACACCAGGCGGTGTGTCAACTAAAATAACAAACCACATGGCAGTGGTTTTATTTGTAAGGAAGAAACAGCAGGGGCAGGTGGCTCTGTTGCAGACTGCAAGGAGCTGCCCTTTAACTCTGCAAAGCAGCCTTTGCCAACATGGTGCCCTCCAGCAGCCGTGCTGGCTGGGGCTGATGGAAGTTGTGGTTCAAATCATCCACAGGTTGTGGTGAGACTTGATGTAAAGCAGCCCTGCACAGTGATAGTCCGATATCTGTTATACAAATGACTTGGGCTCCCAAACACCTGAAAGACCACCACCTTCCCTACAGCCCCTGCCAGGTGCCAAGATCAACAGAGGGGGTCCTCTTGGTCGTTCTATCACCCTCGGAAGCTGGGGGGGAGCTGCCAGAGGGCCTCCTTCTATGACACGTGAGGTGTTTATTCTTAGCAACCACCTTCCTTTTATGATTGTAGGTTGTTTTAAACTGTTTCAATATTGTCTTTTAATGTTGTCACCCACCCTGGGACATTAGGATGAAGGGTAGATAATAAATTACAATAAATAATAATAAATTTTTATTTATACCCCACCCTTCTCGGTTCAGAAAACCAGGCTCAGGGCAGCTAACAACAAATTTAAAACACTTAATTGATGCAACAAAAAACAGCGTAAAATACAGTATAAATTGTGAATAACAATAAATTCAAAAATCAATTTAGGGGGGAAATCCATCCAATAGACATTAGATGATCACCAGGGCTAGCTGGCTAAGTGCTATTTGGACCAGCGAGGAGACCAGGGGAAAATTAGCTGTGGGATCCCAGAGCGGGTAATCTTCATAAAAAGGGGAGGGGGAGGGAAGGAAGGGGAATAAAAGATCAGGCTGAATTCAAATTAAAGGCCAGGCGGAATTACAGGCCCTGCGGAAGGAAGTTAAATCCTGCAGGGACCTGGTCTCATGGGACAGAGCATTCCACCAGGTCGGAGCCATCACTGAGAAGGCCCTGGCCCCGGTGGAGGATAATCTGACTTCCTTAGGGCCCGGGACCTCTAAACTATGGTTATTCATGGACCTTAAGTCTTCCCCCCACACCCAGCCTCTGACCTAGAAGCATCTTTCTTTTCTATCCCCCCCGCCCCGCCTGCCTCTCCTTTAGGCCGATCCTGTCTGGATTATCAGGCTCAAGAGACCAAATCTAGCCTTTCCAAGACGCTTGAGCAAGTCCTCCGGGACGCCGTCGGCCTCCCCTACTTCATCCAGTTCATGGAGCTGCGCCGCATGGAGCACCTGGTCCGCTTCTGGCTGGAGGCGGAGAGCTTCCACTCCACCACGTGGTCCCGCATCAGAGCACACAGCCTGAACACCGTCAAGCACAGCTCCTTGGCTGAGCCGGTCTCCCCTTCCTCCAAGCAGCTGGAGAACGCAGCTTCGCCATCGTCTTCCTCCGAGTTGCTCAGCAGGCGCCTGGAGGACTGTGGTCCGGCCCAGCCCTCGCCTGGCAGGCTGCCGGCCGCTGAACTGAACGGCCAGGCGCTGAGCCTTCAGAACCGTTTGCTGCTTTGCCAAGGTGCTGCTGGCAAGGCCCGTCTGGGGCTTGGGGGGTCCGGAGCAGAGGACTGTCCTGCTCCAGAGGAACCTCAAGACCCTTCCAAAGTCTCCGTATCCAATAGAAACAGTCCCTCCTTTGCACTAAAGGACTTGTCAGGAAAACTCATGAAAAGTAAGTGCTTCCTGGCCGGGAATGCCAGTATATCTTCTGAATCTGTACACACCTTGCTCAGGGTGCAGAAATATCTAGCCACTGTCCTGCTGGGAAATGATAAGTGACGCTGTATGGAAGGACAGCTGCTAAGCTGAGGAGTTCTTGCTTTGATTTTTTTCCTTTTCCTTCCCCACCCCCTTTTCCTTTTGTGCCAGGTCTTTTTAAGATTGTACGCCGAGGACTGCATTGTTTTTCATTGGCCTGGGAGCCGCTCTGGGAGCCTTTCTAACTAAAGAGTGGGGGGCATAAATGCTTTGAATCAATAATAATAATAATAATAATAATAATAATTTATTATTTATACCCCGCTCATCTGGCTGGGTTTCCCCAGCCACTCTGGGTGGCTTCCAACAAAATATTAAAATACAATAGTCCTTCAGATATTAAAAGCTTCCCTAAACAGGGCTCCTAAAAGTCTGGTAGTTGTTTTTTCCTTTGACATCTGGTGGGAGGGTATTCCACAGGGCGGGCGCCACTACTGAGAAGGTCCTGATCTGTAATAAACCACCGATCAACCTGATGTAAATAAGTAATACCTAGAGAGCCAGAGGTTCCTGTATTTAAAGAATAAGAAGGAAGACCAATAGGCCCATGCCCCAAGGAGCTACCAACAGAAACAATAGAGAGAGAAAACAGTGTGGTAATCCAGGACGTTTGCTGACTGTAGGTTTTAGAAAGGGATGGTATCCCAAACCACTTCTGAAAGGCTCCTTAATTTGGAAAGTCAGCTTGCCATGCAACATGGGAGTATTTGCTGTTTCCAAACTGCCAATCCAAAATTCCAGCCAGGTGCATAAAACCCAGGTGTGCAGCTCTTAACTTCCTTCTCTTAAACCCTGGAGAGCTGTTGCCAGTCAGTGCAGGCAGTAATGAGCCGGAGAGGCCAATGATTTTATTCAGAACCATGAGGACTAGATCCTTACTTTGCTTTTAGGGGAAGAGTACAAAACTTGCATGCAGAAAGTTCCTGGTTTGATCCCCAGCTTCTCCAGGTAAGGGCTGGGGAAGAGCCCATGCCTGAAAACCTGGAGAGGAGCTGCTGCTGCTGCTGCTGCTGCCAGTTGGTGTAAACCATACTGAGGAAGATGAACTCAGCGATCTGACTCAGTGCAAGTTAGCTTCCTATGTTGAGTAACCATTTCTAAGGGGGGAAAGGAGCTTGCTGGTCCAACAAGTCACGCCTTGTGTTTATCATGCCACTGCCTTCACTCTTGTTTTCCCCCCTTTCTTTTTAGGTATAGAACAGGATGCAGTTACAATTTTTACCAAATATATCTCTCCCGATGCTGCTAAACCCATACCAATCACAGAGCTGATGAGAAACGATATAGTGGGTAAGGAGCAGGCATGTGTGTCTTCCTCAGAAATGGTGGTCTCATTGCTCCCGAGAGATAAACCCCGGGGATTTCTTTGAGAGAGGCTGCAATCATAGTCCAACCCTTACTATGATTTGGGCCCAGGCTATCTGAAGGACCAGATTCTCCCATACGAACCCACCCAGGCTCTGAGGGCTTTGGGGGAGTCCCTTTTCTCAGTCCCTCCACCCTCACAGACCTGCTTGGTGAGGACGTAGGAGAGGGCCTTTTCGGTGGCTGCTCCCAGGCTTTGGAACTCCCTCCCTAGAGAAGCCAGACTCGCTCCTTCTTTGTTGTCCTGCTGGCAAGTGAAGACTGTTTTATTCCCATAGGCTTTGCGGAACTGACTGTTTTTAAGGAAAGGGCTTTCAATAGGGCTCCTCTGTTTTTACTCTCTATATTTTAACAGATTGGTTTTTACGTCATTCTCATTCCATTACAGTTTAATTCTTATTAGTTCAGTAGTTAATTACAGTCATACCTCGGGTTGAATGTGCTTCGAGATGAGCACGTTCGAGTTGCGCTCCGCGGCAACCCGGAAGTAACGGAGCACGTTACTTCCGGGTTTCGCCGCTTGCGCATGCGCAGGCGCTAAAAATGACATCATGCGCAGAAGCGCCAAAATGTGACCTGCACAGACACAGCTTACGTTTGCTTCTAGATGCGAACAGGGCTCCGGAACGGATCCCATTCACATCTAGAGGTACCACTGTATAGTCTATTATCCTTCCTGTGGTTTTAGCTATCTGTATTGTATCCATGCTAGTTTTTAATTTTTGTGAGCTGCCTCGAGTCCTTGGTTCTGGGGAAACAGTAGGATGATATAAATGAATAACAATGATAATGATAGATAAAGTATTCCAACCACTTCTATATTTCTGCCATAGATATGCACAACTAATAAATTTCTGCACTGTCTGTCCGTACTGCAGAATGCATACAGTGCCACTAACTTTGATATGTGATCTGCTGACCTTACAGCAAAGATTTGTGGGGAAGACGGACAGGTGGACCCAAACTGCTTCGTCTTGGCACAGTCGATAGTGTTTAATGCCATGGAACAAGAGTAAGTTGACCCTATTGTTAAAATAATAACAATAAGTGTAGGGTGCTTTATATTCTGAGCACCTGACTGCTCTTCCCAGGTGGGGCAGCCAAGGAGAAGCCCCTGGGCAGAGCTGGCGAGAGGGGGCAGTCCTGGGGTTGAAGGAGCCCCCAGCAGCCCTCCATTGGTCAGACCAGAGAGCAAATCTTCCCTGGGGGGGTTTCAAGATGGGGTTCAGTCAGCATCTGGTCTGCTTTTAAGGCTTCCTCACTGCACTGACTAAGCTCCCTTGTCAGCCTCCCCTTTGGATCCAGCAGTGGGATTTGGAATTCAGTTGGGGGCTGTATCCCAGACCCTCAGGGCTCCAGTCCCAGCACTTCAGCCTTGATCCTGCCCAGCCAGCTTCCTGTGCACCTTGGCGCCTTGCACACTGCGGAGCTGGAGTCTCTTCCTCTTCCTTCTCCCCGCTTCTAATGAGACCCCCCCCTGTGTCCCCCTCGCCCTCGGACAGGCACTTTAGCGAATTCTTGCGGAGCCACCACTTCTGCAAATACCAGATTGAGGTGCTGACCAGTGGGACTGTCTACCTGGCCGACATCCTCTTCTGCGAATCCGCCCTCTTCTATTTCTCCGAGGTGAGGTGGCTTCTCCCTTTTCTTCTCGGCCAGAGCTCTGCCCCCCGTTTCTGCCAAGTAGAAGAGGAGCCACTCTTGACTGCTGTGGCCTGGAGCAATTTGGCTGGATTTGCTTCCCCAACCGCCGTGTGGGAGTGGGCTGCCGTGGCATCTGCCCTCAGGCCTTGTTTGGGCACTCATCGGGCCTTTGCCACCTGTAAAAGCCATGGTGGGGCTGGGAACGTTGAATCCTTTCTTTCCGCTATCACCCTCCACGGCGAATCCCCACCCTGGGGCCCTCTGGGTGCTATAGGACCTCCAGCTCCCATCAGCCATCAGAGGCGGTGGGAACAGGAGGTGCAGCAAGGTTGCATCAGATAGTGTGAGTCTTCTGTTTTTTTCCTTTATGCATTCTCCTCCAATATAGAGTCCTTGTCAACTCAGCATAAGAAAGGTGCAAAAACACCCCTAGATGCTAAATACATGCTGAACAGCCGTGGTTATTTTTAAGCAAGATGTCGAGAAGTAGTGTTGCAAAAAGCCCTGGGGAGATGTCAAGTATATTTATAGTAGAGGCCTCTTCTCTCTGCAGCCCAGGCTGCTACTGAGCACCCTTTTGTGCGGCTCCCCCACCCCTCCTGTGCCCTCGCCTGGATCTGCCAAGCAGGTTTCCTCGGTTGTCGGCTTGGGGTTCAAGTCATTGTTTCAGTTTTGGCTCCGAAGGTGGCGCAGTGGAACGTCTCCCTTGTTTGTTTCTTTGAAACAATATCTCTCCTACCCTTCATGGTGAAGGATTGTGCTGGTTCTGCCAAGCGGAAGAATGTTCTGTCAATCGGGGATAAACAACCTCAGGACCAGGGGGGCCAAAAGGCCTTTCTCTCTGGTCCTTGGAACTTTTCCCAGTCCATACCCCTTCAATGGCCCTTTCTTTCACCCTCCTGGAGTAGTTTTGCCTGGCTGGAAATGTGCCCTTGAACTCTTAACATGCCTCTTGCTTCCCTATGTATAGGACAGAGAGGGTGTGGGTGGCTGTAAAGGTAAAGGGACCCCTGACCGTTAGGTCCAGTCGCGGACGACTCTGGGGTTGCGGCGCTCATCTCGCTGTATTGGCTGAGGGAGCTGGCGTACAGCTTCCGGGTCATGTGGCCAGCATGACTAAGCCGCTTCTGGAGAACCAGAGCAGCGCACGGAAACGCCGTTTACCTTCCTGCTGGAGCGGTACCTATTTATCTACTTGCACTTTGACGTGCTTTCAAACTGCTAGGTGGGCAGGAGCTGGGAGAAAGCAATGGGAGCTCACCCCATCGCACGGATTCGAACCGCCGACCTTCTGATCGGCAAGCCCTAGGCTCAGTGGTTTAACCCACAGCGCCACCCGCGTCCCTGTGGGTGGCTGTAGAAACTAGCTAATTGCACAAAGGTAAAATCTGTGTCTGTTGCTCTACTCCCTTGTGTTTCTGGCCCCACCCACCCCCAGCAAGTGGCCCTCGAAAGGCTGCCCAGAACTGAAATTGGCCCTTGGGTTGACAAAAGTTCCCTCTCCCTGCCTTAAGTCTTGTTTCTACACCTTTAAAACGATGCCAGCAAGCTACCTCCTAGAAGAAACTGGGAGAATATCCCTGCTCACTGCTTTACTTTTGTTTCCCAGTTCATGGAGAAAGAAGATGCCGTTAACATCTTGCAGTTCTGGCTGGCAGCAGATAACTTCCAGTCTCAGCTGGCCGCCAAAGAGGGCCAGTACGACGGGCAGGAGGCCCAGAACGACGCCATGATCTTATATGACAAGTGAGTCCCATGCCTGGAAATTCGCCATCCTCCTTGGCTTTCTTCTCTTGACCAAGACAATTTCTAACCCAGCAAGCATCAGACCCTCAGTCCTTCACCTTAACTGACTGCAGAGATTAAATATTTTGGGCACAGCAAGCCAGGACCCAGAGAATCTCAAAGCTTAAAATGTTTCCAAGTCTCTAGTCTTCATGGTGACTGCTGGGGCGGGAAGGGGAAACTTGACAGCATTCCATCAGGATGGGGTTGGTGAGATTGGGGAGAGAGCGCTTAGTTAACTCCCTTGGCTTCCACTTCAGGGAACAGAAACAAGAGCTGGCCTTTTCTGAGAAAAAGAGGGGCGGTTGCTGAGCTGCAATTGAGCAGCTAGCAAATTGGGCCTTTTGCTTCTGCCTGTGTGTGAAAGAGGGACTTTACAGTTGGGTCAGAGATGTGGGACCCGTGGAGTCGGACTTTTTTGAAACGTCACCTCCTCAGCATTAGGGCTGGGCGACGATATATCGTCCAAAACCGGTTTGAAGTTCACATTGTGATAATTGTTTCATAATATTTGAGCTGGCAATATATCACAAATCACAATGCGTGTAAGGGCTAGGCGACACCAGCTAAACACTGCGATGTTATCAGCAGCGAAACCTCACTATCACCAGTTAAACATCACAATCTACCACAATGTCTGAAGTAAGGATGAAACTGTACAGTTCCTTCCTTATTTCACATATTGTGATTATAGATATATCATGCTGGTGATATCCAGCCCTACTCAGCATTGTCGTTTCCCCCCTCTCTTGTTCTTTTCTGCCTCGTCCTCCTCCTCTGTGGCTGCAGGTACTTCTCCCTCCAAGCCACTCATCCTCTAGGCTTCGATGACCCCGTGAGACTGGAAATAGAATCCAACATTTGCAGGGAAGGTGGACCACTCCCCAACTGTTTCACCACTCCGTTGCGGCAAGCCTGGACCACCATGGAGAAGGTGAGGAGGTGGCTCTCATCCTCCCTCCCCCTCTTTTTTAATCTTTAGGAGGAATATCTCTCAAAAAAATTATTAGTTTTCACAATATTATAAACAAACAAACACACAAAACAAACAAACAAAAATCATAGCCTTATTGAAAATTACAGTTATTAACTTTGTTAAGTGAATTCCTCGTTTCCCCTTGGTTGAATTTCATTGCATGTCCTTTTACCGGTTTTCCAAATCCCAATTTTTATGAAATTTAACTTAAACATTAACATCCTTAGATCTTCACCTTATGGAATTAAACATATTAATTCATCACTTAACATAAATAAAATCCTAAGCCCATTAAGTATCTGCAAGCTGTTTACAGTTAGTTTAACTTAGCAAATTTAACTAAATAATCATTAAATTTATTCCACTCTTCCTGATACTCCTCCTCCTTCTGGTCGCGGACTCTTCTGGTTGGAGGAAAATCTCTGAAACTGGGTGTTGATTTTAAAACAGCCATGTTCATCTGGCGAGCCAGGCCTGAAACTGCAGCAAAGCGGGTGCTCTTTCGCTGAGCTAAGGCCTTTCCTCTAAAAATACAGCAAGATTACAGCCCTCGTTGTTCTGAACAAAGGGCTGGTTTTAAATAGGAGCATGAGAAGCCCAGGTTCTTTTGCTCTGCCTGGCAGCAGATCTTCTGGTTCTCAGGCAGACAGGCACCTTTCCCATCTGCTGTTCCCTGATCCTTTTCTTCCTTGGAGATACCGGGGGTTGATCCTGACACCTTCTGCCTGCAGAAGAGCCCCCTGAGCTGCATCCTCCCGGTTCTAAATGTGCCCTGGGGTGTCTTCCCTCTCTTCCAGGTTTTCCTCCCCAGCTTCCTCTCCAGCAACCTTTACTACAAATACTTGAACGACCTCATCCATTCGGTCCGCGGAGATGAGTTTGCCAGCGGCTGCAACGCCCCGACTGTTCACGGCCACGGCGGCCCTCCTGACCACGACTCCCACATGGGCTCCCTGGATGGCACGGCTTCTTCCTCCCAGGTGTGTGGCCTGCTTCTCGCTCTCTCTCTCTCTCCAAACAAACAACCACCACCCGCCTCCTTGGGGTCTGATCAGCTCTCGCTTGGAAGCCTGCTTCCCTGACCCCCGTCCTTAGCAAAGGCCAAGAGAGAGAATGGACTGCTTGAGCGAGGGGATGGTGAGGGTGGCAGAAAGTACAGTTGCCGTTACAGTGGTACCTTGGTTCTCAAACTTTATCCGTTCTGGAAGTCTGTTCCAAAACCAAAGCGTTCCAGAACCAAGGCGCGCTAATGCAAAATGGATTAATCCGTTCCAGGCTGTTAAAAACAACCCCTAAAATAGCAATTTAACATGAATTTTACTCTCTAACGAGACCATTGATCCATAAAATGAAAGCAATAAGCAATGTACTGCAGTCACACAATCAATCAATGAATCAGTAGCTGAACTGGGTTCCACACAGTCACAAAAACAAAACAAAAAAGAACCGCTAAAACAAAATAAATAGCAGAAACAGACAGACCTCAGCATAACACTCCAAGTGGAGCACGTTTGGCTTCCGAAAAAGTTCGCAAACCGGAACACTTACTTCCAGGTTTGCAGTGTTTGGGTTCCAAGTTGTTTGAGTACCAAGGTGTTTGAGAACCAAGGTACCACTGTGCTTGTTAATTTGCGAAGCACTTTTGTAATTCTTGGAAGCCCTTCGTGGGCATCATTTGGCAACAAGGTGCAGGGAGGGAGTTCCACACTTTGCAGCGGCTGCCTTCACAAAAAAGGATGTTGCTGCCATGTGTACATCCCTTTGCATCTTTGGGTTTTCTTCTGGGAATGGGCAGCCATCATGGACTGTAAGGTCCATGGCCCATCTGGATTTTCCTCCTCCCTGTCCCTGTTCTTAAAGCATCAGCTCTTGTCTTGCTTCCACCCCACCCCCACCGTCTTCTCCTCTTCCTCCCCGGGTCAATTAATAATGCCTGGAAACTCTGTTGCAGCCCGGCCTCAAAAAGGCGAATATAAAAATCCTGAAAAACTTTGACGAAGCAATAATTGTCGATGCTGCCAGCCTGGACCCGGAGTCTCTGTATCAACGGACGTACGCTGGGTAAGATCCCTTTGGAGCTCTTGCTGCGAGGAAGCAGAGGGTGGGGAAACGGGAGTATGCTGCTATTCCCAGCCATTTTCGGACTTTGGCCTTCAATGATGAAAGCAGCTCCCCCCCCCCCCAGCTTCCTTAAAAACTCCAGATTCTTTCCCTAGAGCTGACTTTGTAGCTGTAATTTAACCTAGAGGTTACCAGAGCATAGACAGCAGGCTTAGGCTATCCCGGCCCAGCTGGTAGACTCGTAATCTGGTGAATCGGGTTCGCTTCCCCGCTCCTCCACCTGCAGCTGCTGGGTGACCTTGGGCTAGTCACGCTTCTCTGAAGTCTCTCAGCTCCACTCACCTCACAGAGTGTTTGTTGTGGGGGAGGAAGGGAAAGGAGAATGTTAGCCGCTTTGAGACTCCTTCGGGTAATGATAAAGCGGGATATCAAATCCAAACTCCTCCTCCTCCTCCTCCTCCTCTTCTTCTTCTTCTTCTTATTATTATTCTTCCACTCCTGGATGCAAAAGTGTTGGATGTTACCACCAGTTTTTGAGGCTTTCCTCTCTCTCTCTCTCTCTCTCTCTCTCTCTCTCTCTCTCTCTGTGTGTGTGTGTGTGTGTGTGTGTATTGCTAGGAGAGCAAAAGCCTTGGGTACGTTTCCTATAGAACTCCACACTAATGAGTGAGTGCAAGGGCAAGAAATCTAAAGAAGATGCAGAACCAGAAAAGGGCGAGTGAAGAGGTCTAGGGTGGTGCAGAAATCCCTGTGGAGTGGGTTGGAGATGTGAGGTGCGGACCTCGTGGTGCCAGTGGGCAGCAGAGTGTTCAGAAACAGCAGCTATATGGGAGTGAGAGAGAGTGAGAAGGGAATTCTCCAGAACAGAAGTCGGCATCTTAAAAAGGAAGCTTTTCACATGGACTTCTTAAGACACATGACATCTCAAGCATCTAGGCATGAATATACTAACCTGTACAACATGGATATTTCAACAATGGCTTTCTGCATTTGAAAGTTGGGGGAGGGCTGTTTTATTTCCATTTATAGTTTATTCTTGTTTGTAAAATATAAATAGCGATGTTACTCATTTCGAAAAACCAAAGAAAGAAAGAAAAAGCTTTTCCATAGCCAGAATTATAAATCACTGCTGAGTTAATAACATCGTGGGAAGTGCCCCTGAGATTTCACTGATCCCACTCCTGTTCAGGCGTTTAAAATCCTGAGGTGAAATGATGCGCAATGCGGTGGGAGGGTGGTCTCTTGTGCTGTGACTGGCTCTTCCTCCCCACAGCTCATGACTCTGGTCTTTCTCTCTCTCTCTTTTTCCATCCGCCAACTCCTGCTGCAGAAAAATGACGTTTGGGCGAGTGAGTGACCTGGGCCAGTTCATCCGGGAGTCTGAGCCGGAGCCCGACGTCAAGAAGTCGAAAGGTAAACTGTCTTCTCCTGAAATCTTTTGAAGGGATGGTGCCAAAACAACCTAAACGTTCAGCCCGGACACTGAGATCCAGCACCGAGGGCCTTCTGGCAGTTCCTTCATTGCAAGAAGTGAGGTTACAGGGAACCAGACAGAGGGCCTTCTCAGTAGTGGCGCCCACCTTGTGGAACACCCTCCCTTCAGATGTGAAGGAATAAGCAGCTATCCTATCATTAAAAGACATCTGAAGGCAGCCCTGTTCAGGGAAGTTTTTAATATTTAATGTTGTACTGTTTTTAACACTTGATTGGGAGCCGCCCAGAGTGGCTGGGGAAACTCAGCCAGATGGGCGGGGTATAAATAATAAATTATTATTATTATTATTATTATTACTAAACACTTTTCGAAGCAGCTCTTTGGAGCAGCCCCACCAGTGAAGATTTTTTAAAAATCAAATAAAGTATAACCTGCCTTTCATCAGTATATATATTATTGAAACAATTTATTTACCACTAACTTCAGTGGTCTGTATAAGCTGTTTACAAAAGTGCAATACAAAAAAATAATAATCAGTTAAAACTATAAAATCAAACTTCAGTTATGATGCCTGTTTGCCTTCATAACAAATTTGAATGCTGGACTTAGACAGACATATGTGTTTTAACTGTTCATGCTTCTGATCACTTCGGGGTGTTTCATGGGAAGAGAGTCCTAAACTGAATACACAAATAGGCAGGGCTGTTGGTCTGATTCAGCAGAGCTGCTCTTACACCCTTATTATTTGTGGCTGTTCCTAGGTAGAGAAAATTGCCAGAGTGTCATTTTATTATTAGAATAACACCTGTTTCCTCCTGCATGCTGCTGCATCGCCTTTCTCTCTCTCATTCCCCCAATCCAGGGTCCATGTTTTCACAAGCAATGAAGAAATGGGTGCAAGGAAACACAGATGAGGTAAGGCCCCTTCAGATCTCCTAGCCTCTTGCTAAGACGCCGCAGAAGAAATCTCAAGTGTGTGGATGTCTTGTCTATCTGTGCGTCTCTCTGTTTTTAGCTGGCTTCAAGGAATATATCAGAGGGAAGTGGGTGCTTTGTGCCAGGGGGAGGAATTCATAACACCAACAAAAAGTATCAATAATTGGGTTGCTTCTGTGAATGTTACAATCTCCTCTTGCAAAATTTGGAATACAGTGGTACCCCGCAAGACGAATGCCTCGCTAAACGAAAAACCCGCAAGACGAAAGGGTTTTCCGATTTTTAGCAGCTTCGCAAGACGAATTTCCCTATGGGCTTGCTTCGCAAGACGAAAGCCCATAGGGAAATCTCCGGGGACAGCGGGGAAGCGCAGCGCGCCTTCTCCTCTGTTCCCGGACCTGTCCTGAAGACTTGCGGTGGGAGGAAGGTTTTCCTCCCCACCGCCAACATTCAGAAGGCTGTTCTGAAGGCTGGCGGTGGGAAGAAAGCCCTTCTCCCCTGCCAGCCTTCAGAAGAGTTCCCCCAGGGCTGCCTAGGCTGCGGATAGCAGCCTGCTGCCCCGCGCGAGGGACGCTCTGCTTCAGAGCGCCCCTCACGCCGGGCAGACATCCACAGCTTGGGGAGCCCTGCAGGACTTCCCCGCAGGGCTCTCCAAGCTGCGGATAGCAGCCTGCTGCCCCTATCCGCAGCTTGCGGGTAGCAGCCTGCTACCCCTATCCGCAGCTTGGAGAGCCCTGCGGGGAACTCCTGCAGGGCTCCCCAAGCTGCGGATGTCTGCCCGGCGCGAGGGGCGCTTTGCTTAAGAGCGCCCCTCGTGCGGGGCAGCCGGCTGCTATCCGCAGCTTGGAGAGCCCTGCGGGGAAGTCCTGCAGGGCTCCCCAAGCTGCGAATGTCTGCCCCGTGCGAGGGGCGCTCTGCTTAAGAGCGCCCCTCGTGCGGGGCAGCAGGCTGCTATCCGCAGCCTAGGCAGCCCTGCGGGAACTCTTCTGAAGGCTGGCGGCGGGAGAAGGGCTTTTCTTCCCACCGCCAGCCTTCAGAAGGCTGTTCTGAAGGCTGGCGGTGGGGAGAAAAGTCCTTCTCCCCCCGCCAGCCTTCAGAAGAGGTCCGGGGACAGACTGTCCCCGGACCTGGTCTGAAGGCGGTCTCCATAGGAACGCATTAATTGATTTTCAATGCATTCCTATGGGAAACCGTGCTTCGCAAGACAAAAAACTCGCAAGAAGAAAAAACTTGCGGAACGAATTAATTTCGTCTTGCGAGGCACCACTGTACTTGGGATTCTCTTGGCTGTTTGGTGGGAGGAAAAAAGATTGCAGCTGTCCTAGGTAGTAGTAGTTGGCAGCCAATAACTGCAGCGTGTGTGTGTTAGGTTTCTTCTCCACCCCGCCATTTTGGGGTTGCGTATTTCCTAAGCCCAAGCGTTGCCTGCTTTTCTGCTTTTCAGGCTCAAGAGGAGATGGCCTGGAGGATCGCAAAGATGATTGTCAATGATGTCATGCACCAGGCACAACCTGACCCAGCTGTAGAAAAAATTACAAAGGTAACAAGGGGGCGTTCCCCTGGTTGCATGCTCTTTATGGCTGCGCCTTCGTGAAGGCAGTGTCCTCTAGATTTGGACTCCTACTCCCAGCCAGCATGCCTGTGAAAGGCTGCAGGTTCCCCATCCCAGATTTAGCCGCTACTGTATTTTAATTCCCTGCAAATCCCCTTAAGGAAACAAGAGTTGCCTCCTGCTAGGCCAGGGATGGGGGAAGTCTGTGGACCCTCTGGAATGTTGCTGGACTCCAACTCCCATAATCCTTGAGCATTGGGCATAACACCAGTTCTGAAAGACCTACATTGGCTCTCAGTACGTTTCTGAGCACAATTCAAAGTGTTGGTGCTGACCTTGAAAGTCCTAAACTGCCTCGGTCCAGTATATCAGAAGGAGCGTCTCCACCCCTATTGTTCAGCCCAGACACTGAGGTCCAGCTCCGAGGGCCTTTTGGCAGTTCCCTCACTGTTAGAAGTGAGGTTACAGGGAACCAGGCAGAGGGCCTTTTCAGTAGTGGCACCCGCCCTGTGGAACACCCATCAGATGTCAAGGAAATAAACAACTATCTGACTTTTAAAAGACATCTGAAGGCAGCCCTGTTTTGGGAAGTTTTTAATGTCTTATGTTTTATCATGTTTTTAGTATTCTGTTAGGAGCCTCCCAGAGTGGCTGGGGAAACCCAGCCAGATGGGTGGGGTATAAATATTATTATTATTATTATTATTATTATTATTATTATTATTATTATTGCTGCTGTTGTGAGCTGAAGTCCCAACAACATCTGGGGTCCTCACCTGGGGTCCTCCAAGCAACCATTGTTTGAGGCAAACCCTGAGACTTCTGTCTACTTGCCCCAGTGTCTTTTCCACCCACCACTGTACTATCAAACCAACATTTTCTCTCTCTTTCTCTCCTCACACCCGCAGCTATGATCTTCAGCATTTCCAAACAAGGGGACATTGGGTTTTTCTGCCTCTGAAGATACAAGTGGATTCTGTTCCTTCTCTCTCCACCCCAGGGGAAATGAAAACTCTGTTGGCCGATTTCTCCTTTGAAACAGAGTCAGCAGAAAACCAAGCACTGTAGACTGATGTGTGTCCTCCTTTCAGAACAAACATTTTCAGGAGATTTTGGGGGGAAGCAGGGCCTAAGACTTCCTTGCATTGAGCGCAAATCAGTTTGCTTCTCTCCTGCACATATGCCCTAAATTCCCTGTTGAACAGACACGTTTCTGGCAAAAGGTTTGCCAGCTCCCTCTGCGAAGGATTTCTCCTCCAAATGGCTTGGAACTGGAGCACAGTTCACATCGAAAGGACTGGAGGATAGATTTCCACGTCTCTTCCTCCTCTGAAGGTTCCTAGCTGTGCTTTCTTTTTTTAGAGGAAAAATCTGCAATCAGAAAGGCACGGGGCACCTTAACCCGTCAGAGAGGGCTGAGCTATTGACGGCGAACGGTCTTTTAAGAATCCTGGAGCCATTTTGAGTTTTTCTTTCTTTTTACTTGAAGCGTTCTGAATACGGTAGCAGCTGAACCTCTTCTCTCACATTTGTCTCGGTCCTGGAAAAAATAGTGACAGAGAGCGGGCGTTGATTGCAAGCGACTTCCGATTCTCCATAGTCACTTTGGCCCTTAAGTCAGTCAAGTCCATTCCTTGCTTCTGAGAAGGCAGAGCTCCACACCCACCCATCTCGTCCTGTAATGGGCATGTTCTGCCAAGGACTGAAATGCAAGCAGAAAAGAATGATCTCTGTTCCCCGGGTGCCCTCTTTTTTGTTTTAAAGCTTTGCAAATGCTCCTGTTGAACTAAAACTGTTTTCTGTTTCCTGGTCTTTTTTTTTAATTGCCAGTTCTGAGTCAGCAGGCCTTTGTCCTTACATTTTCTTGCAATCCTTTAGGGGGATAGGAAGCGATCTCCATGCAACCTGGAGGGACGCTTCCATTATTCCTGCAGCAGGCGACTAGTTTCCCCAGAGTATTCAGAGTACTCAGGAATGGGTCCACTCCGTGTGTCTGTGTGTTGTGCGTATTTTCCTTTAGGTCTTCACTCCGGTTGAAATGTTTTCTGTTTAGAGAGTTTGTTTGCTTTTCAATTCCATTTTGCTTTTGTTTTCTGAAGACTCTGTGCAAAAGAAACATTTAAAAAAACAACACACACACACACAACCCAAATCCTCTGTAGGAGACCCCCCCCTCGATTCGTCTCCAGCGTTTTGAAAGTCTTGATGGATGAAGCAGGTATCATCCTCCTGTTGCAATATCTGATCTAGCAAGGCACTCCTGTCAGTCTGCCAGAAGCAAAAAGCTGTGTATATGTTTTTTGGTACTGTGTACCACCACCTTACAGTCTCATGCCCAAGTATTCATGTACTTAAGAAGCATATTTAAATTGTGTTTTGATTGAAAATATATAAATATATATATATATATATAAATATTATGAATTTGTGTCCATCTTCCGTGTGTGCGTTTCCTTAGGTGGCTTGTCTGTTCCCAGCTAGAAAAGCTGAATCGACACTTTCAAACCAGGTGGGGGTGAACCTTTGGCTCTCTAGATGTTGCTGAACTATTAACTTCCATCAGCCACAGCAAACATGCACAGGACTGATGGGAGTTGTGGTTCAGCAACATTTGCGGGGGGGGGGGAGGTTTCCCACATTTGCCTTCCTCAAATCCAAGGATGGACAGAAAGTACACTGGGATTATGGAACAATCGCTGGGTAATTTGCAGTAGATTGGCTTTCAAAGTCCCTGACATCTAGCCATCTACGACAACAACGAGCAACTGGTTTCATTTGCGTAGGTGCCGTGGGTCAGGATCAGCTCTCCCAGTAGGGCAGAGACACAGTACTGCTTACTAAGTGGGGGGTTGGTGAGGCAGCAGGGTGCTTGGAAAGTCCATTTGAAAAACGAAATGAGTTCAAGTCCAGCAATTAAATCCAGTTTCACCTTTGTCCCTTTGCAAAACAAACTTCAGTTCACAGTTCAAGTGCGTCCAAATTATCATAGGCAAAAAGATAACTCAGAATGTTACAAGCTGATGTGCTGAAGTATAAAATATACTTTAAGAAGACTAAAAAACATCAACACACACACAAACATGAATGTGTAGTTTTAATTTCTTTTCCCCAACAGTTGTTATATTTAAGCTTCAAAGTCTAAAGAGGGTGGTTTTTTTAATGTAACTACAAACCGTTCAACATTCTACCCCATAATGAGCTTAAGTTGTGTTCAGTTTGCTCAGCAATTGTGGAAACTACTTTTAAGTGTTGTTCAGAGGTATTTTAAACTCATTCCATGAACTTCTGTTAAACAGATCTAGTTCATTCTGACCGGTGGGAGGTGGGGGCTGTGCAGGTTCACCAGCAGTGAGAATCCTTGAAGGGCAGGAATGAAATAGACCATATTTCTCATGCTGGAGGGGTGTACTTTGTGGAGTTCCTCAAAAGTGCTCAAAAATGGGGGGAAGCCACCCCATAAGGCGCATAAATGAGGCAGATTGTGGGGGGCAGCAATGAAAGACAAGCAGGTGTCACTAAAACACGTTACAGATGCAGCAGTCCTGAAGCTAGCTTGCTTTATTTGTTTGCATTTATAGACCATGTTTTCCTCCAGGCTCCAGGTTCTCTCCAAACATGGGTTCTCCCCGCCCTTGATTAATCACCACAACAACCCTGTTAGGCTGAGAAAGGCAGTGACAGTTTCGTGGTGTGTTGCTCTAACCACTATACCATGCTATTCTCTTCCCCATAGACAGCAAAATGATACCATGTAAGGAAGTTGCTTTCACAGTAGCCTTTTTTGTTTGGGATTCCCATCCTGTGCACTCAAGGTTATTTGTGTGTGTGTGTGTGATTGATTGATTGATTGATGGATAGGATAGGATACTGATTGATTGATTGATTGATTGATTGATAGGACATATCTATCTAACAGCACTGATTGTTGTTGTTGTTTAGTCGTTTAGTCGTGTCCGACTCTTCGTGACCCCCTGGACCAGAGCACACCAGGCACTTCTGTCTTCCACTGCCTCCTGGAAATCAGGGCTGATTTCCTTCAGAATGGAGAGGTTTGATCTTCTTGCAGTCCATGGGACTCTCAAGAGTCTCCTCCAGCACCAGAATTCAAAAGCATCAATTCTTTGGCGATCAGCCTTTTTGATGGTCCAGCTCTCACTTCCATACATCACTACTGGGAAAACCATAGCTTTAACTATACGAACCTCTGTTGGCAAGGTGATGTCTCTACTTCTACTTCTACTGATAACCTGTTACTTTTCCCATTTTCTGTTATAATGCCATCTTTTTCTTTTTAAATCTGTGGTGAGATTTCATTGCCACCCTCCTGATTTTATGGTGATATTTAGTACACAATTGTAGCTCCAACCTTTCTGATACTGGCTGGGTGGAGCCATTGCCTCTTAATCTGCTCATGTCCCGATGTGCATGTTTACTGATTTCCAGCTCACACTGCCATTTTTATATTACTATTATTATTTGCTACTTTTCACATATTTTTAAAACAATCATCACTCTGGAAGCCAGAAATTAAATACCACTCTCCTTCTTCAGGAAACAGGAACTGGCAAATCAATGCTCGGCGGGGGAGGGGGGACAGGGGAAAAAGGAATATTTAGGATGTAAGTCGTCATGAAATAAATGATAGTGTGGAACCTCTGTTTTTAACCCCACTTCCAGCTGGTTGCAGAAAAGCAGGGTCTTCACACAAGTACAACCCCAGTGCTGCACCAAGATTCAGATGGGGGGGGGGAACACTTCAGAAGAAAGAATTTACTGGAATTGAAAGATAAAACAGTGCTGTTTTGGAGGTGGAACACGAGGATAGAGGGCTTCCTTTCAGAGAAGGGCCATGATGTAATCTACCACAGCACCAGGGTGATTTATCAACCTTCCTCTGGAGCAAGGTGATAACGAGGCTTTCAAGTTTTGCTGTTGTTTCCTGCAGCATAAGGCTAGCTTCTCCCTCCGCTATCAGAGTCTGCCTCTGAATACCAGTCATGAGGAATCACAAGGTGTGGGGAGAGTTGCTCTTGTGCTCAGAACCTGCTTGTGGGCTTCCCACTGGGGGCATCAGGTTGGCCACTGTGTGAACAGGAGGCTGGACTAGATGGGTGCTTTGTGAAACGTAAAGGTAAAGGGAGCCCTGACCATTTGGTCCAGTCGTGACCGACTCTGGGGTTGCAGCGCTCATCTCGCTTTATTGGCCGAGGGAGCCGGAGTACAGCTTCCGGGTCATGTGGCCAGCATGACTAAGCCACTTCTGGCAAACCAGAGCAGCGCACGGAAACGCCATTTACCTTCCCGCCAGAGCGGTACCTATTTATCTACTTGCACTTTGACGTGCTTTCGAACTGCTAGGTTGGCAGGAGCAGGGACCGGGCAACAGGAGCTCACCCCGTCACGGGGATTCGAACCACCAACCTTCTGATCAGCAAGCCCTAGACTCTGTGGTTTAACCCACAGCCACACCCGCGTCCCTTGTGAAACATGGACCACTTATAAACACCATCTCCAACTCCTTGATAGATTCCATCAACGGTGTCTCTGAAAAATATTACACATCACTTGGGAAGACAGGCGAACTAATACCAGTGTACTGGAAGAAGCAAAGATCACCAGTGTCAAAGCAATGATTCTTCAACATCAACTTTGTTGGACTGGTCATGTTGTGCGGATGCCCGATGATCATCTTCCAAAGCAACTACTCTATTCTGAACTTAAATATGGAAAGTGTGATGCTGGTGGTCAACAAAAGAGGTTTAAAGACTGTCTCAAGGCAATTTTAAAAAAATGTAGTCTAAGCACCAACAATTGGGAAACACTGGCCTGCAAGCGCTCCAGTTGGAGAACAGCCTTTACCAAAGGTGTCGTGGGCTTTGAAGACACTCGAACTCAGGATGCAAGGGAGAAACATGTTAAGAGGAAGGAACACTTGGCAAATCCACACCGTGATCAACTCCCGCCCGAACACCCATGTCTCCACTGTGGAAGGACGTGTGGATCCAGAATTGGCCTCCACAGTCACTTCGGGACATATTGTTAAAACCGTGTATATGGAAGACAATCTTACTCGGCTACGAGGGATCAATAAAGAAGAAGAAGATCCAGCAGCCTCTATTATTCTTCTATATGAGGGTTCAGGGGCTAAGGTGTGCCAGGTGAATGGAAAAGCTCCGGAAGCAGTGGGGGAGACAGGACAGCTGCTTGGCATGCAGAAGATCCTAGGTTCCAAGTAAAAGTTGGATACATAACATAACTGAATACATAATACCAACCTAAAGGCAAGCAGATGATGGGAGAAAGCCCCTGCCCCCCGCTCTCTGCCAGAGACCTTGAAAGGCCGCTGCTGCCAGTCAGAGTAGAGAATACTGGCCTTTATGGACCAAAGTTCTGTCTGACCCCAATCAAGATCAAACAACATGTTGTTGTTGTTGTTGTTTAGTCGTTTAGTCGTGTCCGACTCTTTGTGACCCCCTGGACCAGAGCACGCCAGGCACTCCTGTCTTCCACTGCCTCCTGCAGTTTGGTCAAACTTATGCTGGTAGCTTCGAGAACACTGTCCCACCATCTCGTCCTCTGTCGTCCCCTTCTCCTTGTGCCCTCCATCTTTCCCAACATCAGGGTCTTTTCCAGGGAGTCTTCTCTTCTCATGAGGTGGCCAAAGTATTGGAGCCTCAGCTTCACGATCTGTCCTTCCAGTGAGCACTCAGGGCTTATTTCCTTCAGAATGGAGAGGTTTGATCTTCTTGCAGTCCATTGGACTCTCAAGAGTCTCCTCCAGCACCAGAATTCAAAAGCATCAATTCTTCGGCAATCAGCCTTCTTTATGGTCCAGCTCTCACTTCCATACATCACTACTGGGAAAACCAGAGCTTTAACTATACGGGCCTTTATTGGCAAGGTGATGTCTCTGCTTTTTAAGATGCTGTCTAGGTTTGTCATTGCTCTTCTCCCAAGATCAAACAACATCCTATACTGTACTGTATAGTCAAGCCACGGCTCTCGTGCTGTTCCCCCGTTTCCCCAGCAGGTGGCGGTGGAGTCCCTCCCCCGAGTGCGACTTCTAGGCGCAGGGAGATGACGTTGTCAATTTCCCCTCCACGTGGGTGCAGCTGGCTTGCTTGCTAGAAAGCAGGGAAAAGTCTGCTCGAGGACTCCAGATTTCTCAAAGTGGATTGGCAGGTAAAGACCCACTTTTCTGTCTGCCGGTGCTGCAAAGGATTTTGACCCATGGGGTGGGTGGAAGAGAGGAAGAGAGAGGGGGCTTGGGGGTGGGATGAAAAGCAGAATTTTGAACCAGGGGTTTAAAGGGAGAAACGTGGGAAGGTTAGGAGTATATGTGTGAGAGAGAAGGAGGTTTTGCTCCAGAAACTGATCTAGGGGGAGAAAGGGAGACCTATATCCATTATTATTATTATTATCATTACTACTATTTATTTTGTTATTTATATCCCACACATCTGGCTGGGTTTCCCCAGCCACGCTGGGTGGCTCACAGCATATATCAGAAAATACTAAAACATCCAGCATTAAAAACTTCCCGATATAGGGCTGCCTTCAGATGCCTTCTAAAAGGCAGATAGTTGTTTATTTCCTTGACATCTGAAGGGAGGATGTTCCATACAATTGGAGAAGGCAGTTCGGAGCCAGTAAAAAGGTAAAGGTATGCCTGACCGTTAGATCCAGTCGCGGACAAATCTGGGGTTGCGCACTCATCTCATTCTATAGGCCGAGGGAGCTGACGTTTGTCTGCAGACAGTTTTTCCGGGTCATGTGGCCAGCATGACTAAGCCGATTCTGGCGAACCAGAGCAGCGCACGGAAACGCCATTTACCTTCCCGCCGGAGCGGTACCTATTTATCTACTTGGACTTTGATGTGCTTTCGAACTGCTAGGTTGGCAGTTCATTTGGATTCATTAAGTGGCGGGGGCGGACCAAACGAATCGGTCCCACCTCCCTGCAGAGGGGAAGGGTCATGTTCGCCCATATGATTGTCTGTGTTTTTATCCACAGGTCAAGGTGCAAACCTTAACCAAAAAAATAAAATGACAGCAGACGTGGAGCGACTCCTTATCCAGTTCAAAGATGAAGCCGGTGAAGCCTTGGGCTCTCCCTTTGATGTGCCCATCAACATTACGCCAGAGAAGCTTCAGCTCGTCTGCAACGCCCTCCTGGAGAAGGTACTGGTGTTGGGGTTGCATCCCGGGCCAGAGTTAAGGTTAAGGGGGACTGGCTTCCCCCGCCAGAAGCCAGAGTCGCTTGCTTTTTGAATGCCACCCAGTCTCTTTACTCCACAAACAAATGCAGCTCTTCTGGGTTTATGAAATGGCTACTCATCCGATCTGAAATACTCCCTTTGCAGGCAAGGCTAAATTCATTAAAACAGATCTCCAGAAGAGATAAAAATCCAGACTTCTGTCCTCTAGTCTCCACTCTGTAGAATATTGATAAGATGAGTTCAAACCAATTAGCACAACGTTAAATTTAAAAGTAATTTAAAATGTCGAGAGCTCGGAACCACAGACTCCGCTGCTTTTTGTAATCTTTTTTATTTGATTTTCAAAAATATAAACATAAAACAGTGCAAAATCCAAATATCGAGATTACTCTGAATCTCCTGACTTTTCCTCCCCATCCTTTCCATGGGTCCTTTTAATTCTATTTTCAACTGCATATCAGTACTTCTCCAATTTTTCATCTTCCTAAATTATCTATACATTCTGTTATATTACAAGTGTGTTTAAAATCTTGCTAATATTTTGGCCTGTTTACAATGGTTTTGTATATATATTATAAACATTTCCCTTTTTAAAATTTCTTGTCTTCTTGATTCCTGAGCTGTCCAATTCATGTTGCCATTTTGGCATAGTCCATCGACTTGATTTTTCCATTCTTCTCTGGTCGGGGTTGTCTGTTCCTTCCAAACACTGCCGCTTTTTAAATGCAGAACGTCCTGGGTTTAATCTCCAGGTAGGGCTGAGAATGCTCCCCTGTGGAACCCTGGAGAGCTGCTGCCAGTCAGAGTAAGCAGTACTGTGATTGATGGGCCGGTGCTTCTGGCTTGGTGTAAAGCAGCTTCCTAGTGTCCTAATCAAATCCACCCTTCATTCAGAACCATGAGGACTAGAACCTTGGTTTAATTTTATGGGGAGGGCTGTGGCTCAGTTCTAGAGAGTGCTTTGCATGCAGCGCCCAGTGTTCCCTTTGGCTTGCGAGCTACATTTCCAGTTCCCAAGTATCTTTTGCCTTCAAGCAGGTAGCCAGCTGTGCTGGGCCCGGGGGTAACCCGAGCAACACGGTCCAGGTCCGGTCCCGAATCCAAGGGTTCCGCGAGGAGTCAGTCCAGCAGGACATGAGGCAGGAAACCAGGCAAGGTCAGGCACAGGATCACAGGCAGGTTCTGGCAAACAGCAGTGACCCTGGGGCGGGGTCCAGCAGCCTTTTATCTCTGTTGGGGTAACGGCTGGTCCTGATCCCCCGGTGACTCACCTCCCTGTCTCGCCCAAAGGCGAGCACTCCTCCTGCGAGTAATAATAATAATAATAATAATAATTTATTATTTATACCCCGCCCATCTGGCTGAGTTTCCCCAGCCACTCTGGGCGGCTCCCAATCAAGTATTAAAAACAGTACAGCGTTAAATATTAAAAACTTCCCTGAACAGGGCTGCCTTCAGATGTCTTCTGAATGTCAGGTAGTTGATTATCTCTTTGACATCTGATGGGAGGGCGTTCCACAGGGCAGGTGCCACCACCAAGAAGGCCTTCTGCCTGGTTCCCTGTAACTTGGCTTCTCACAGTGAGGGAACCACCAGAAGGCCCTTGGCGCTGGATCTCAGTGTCTGGGCTGAACGATGGGGGTGGAGACACTCCTTCAGGTATACTGGGCCGAAGCCGTTTAGGGCTTTAAAGGTCAGCACCAACACTTTGAATCGTGCTCGGAAACGTACTGGGAGCCAAGTATTCAGGTCTCTCCTTCTCTCAGACCTAAGTCTCTGCAGCTCAGGAGACGTCGGTGGGTTACTAGACCCAGAGGCCACCTCAGCCTCTCCTGACCCAACCGGTAGTGGAGCATCTGTAAGTGATGGCCTAGCTGAAGGCAACGAGGTCATCCCCGCATCTGGAGCCAGGGCAGGCTCAGGCCCCTGACTCAGCCCAGCTGGTGCTTGTTGCAGGGGAACCTGTGCAGACGGGGGCTCATCAGAATCAGGCCCCAGACTCGGTTCTGATGCCGCCTGAAGCAAAGGATCCGGTGCGGACTGGCACTCCTCTGGCTCCGAGTCCGAGTCCCAGGCCATCACACCAACGGGAGAGCCCGTGTCAAAAGTCCTGTCGAGCAAGGAACGTTAAATTCCCTTTTTTAAAAATGGTGATTCGCTGTTTCCAAAGCGGTGCACCTAACACACAGTGTCTGAAGCTGAAACCCCGACTCTCTCCCATCATAGGAGGAACCACTGCCGCTGGCTTTCTATGTGCGAGACTCTGAGATCGTGGCCTCCCTGCAGCAGACATTGGCAGGCCAGACCCTGGAGACGGAGAAGGTGGTGGAGATCGTCTACCAGCCGCAGGCTGTGTTCAAAGTCCGCGCCGTCACCCGCTGCACCAGTTCTTTGGAGGGGCACAGCGAGGCCGTCATCTCAGTCGCCTTCAGTCCCACTGGGAAGTAAGTCGAGGGCCCAGCCGGGGTTCGAGTGGGGGAGAAGTACAGAAAAGGAGCGCGCAGAGCGTTCCAGGCAGGGTGGATAAAAATCAATTCTTAAAAAAAAAATCATATTTTTTAAAATTTAAATTGGATTTTTTAAATTTAAATCAGATTTTTAAAATAAAATGCTTTTGGAGGAAAAATCTTTCCAAAGATAGTTTTCTATTTAAGTTACATTACAGTCCAAAGGCTATTCATCAGGAAATAAGGATTTGTTTTAAGTTTTTCCTGTGTGCTAAAACTCAGTCTAAGTTGTTTAAAAAAACACACACGTTTAACCACATCAGTTAACAAACATGGATGCATATGCTATGTTATTGCTTTAGTTAAATAAAGTATTTAAATTGTTCTTAAGGAAATGATTGTTTTTCGCCTTCCAATAAAGGACAGCAGAAAAGTTGTCCAAATATAAACAGTTAAATTATTAAACCTCACACTAATTTCATACTTATCTGTCTATGTATTTCTAATAGTATAACCAAATCAGTAATTTCTGATATAACTGTAAAAACTACTCTGAAAATTTATTATTCTAAAAAAGAAACCTTCCTCTGGTTGTAAATATTAAGAATGAGCAAGAATACCAGCAAGAATTAGTCTTTCTGTAAAAGGAATGATTTAAATCAAGTCTTACTGACTAGTGATTTAAATGGATTTGATTTAAATCAAATCCACCCTGGTTCCAGGGATGACTAAATGGCTGGCTGGAGCCTCTTTGACCTGCCTTTGCTAAGTTGCGTCCCAGCGATGCACAGAACCTCCTTGCCCTTGAGCGAGGTGATAGCGAGGCTTTCAAGTTTGACTGTCACTTTGTTTCCCGATGAGTAATGTTCCCCAAACTTGGGCCGCCGGTGTTTTTGGGACTACAGCTCCCATCATCCCTAGCTAGCAGGACCAGTGGTCAGGGGTGATGGGGATTTGGGTCCAAAAACAGCTGGCGACCCAAGTGTGGGAAAATCCTGACTTAGAGGATGGGATTGTGCCTGCTGCACAATCCCAGAATCTGCCCTGGAGGGTCCCAAAGTGAGAATCTGCATGCACCCAGCTGTTTCCCCCCCTCCTTTTCAAGGTACCTCGCCAGTGGCTCCGGGGACACAACCGTGCGCTTCTGGGACCTCAACACGGAGACCCCGCACTTCACGGCCAAGGGTGAGTCTCAATAAGGCTGTGGAAAAATGTCTTCCAGTAATCTGTTTTGAGTTGGTGGCTGCCCCAGGGGCATGCGGATGGACTGTGTCTATCTGGCTTTGGTTTTAAGGGGACAAAAGCCATGGCTCAGTGGTAGAGCATTTGCTTTGGAGACAGAAGGTCTCAGGTTTGATCCCTGAAATGTCCAGGTTGGGCAGGGAATTCTCTCGATCTGAAAATCCACATTTTCTGCCTGTTCAGGCACAGAAACATGCACACATGGGTTCTAGTCTCTTTCCGCTTGCCGTTGATTTTAATTCTCTCTTGAATCTTAACAAAATACTTTTAAAAAAAAATAGTACTCTTACTGGCTCTTTCTTTTTTAAAATTTATTTATTTGGTTTTATCCAAATTATAGTTTTACAATCACATATGCAACATAAAGACAAGATTCTATAGAACAGGCACCCCCAACCTGCAGCCCTCCAGATGTTTTGGCCTACAACTCCCATGATTCCTAGCTAACAGGACCAGTGGTCAGGGATGATGGGAATTGTAGTCCAAAACATCTGGGGGGCCGATGGTTGGGGATGCCTGTTCTATAGAATCTCCTGGACTTTCTTTCTCCCCTTTGTGGGTCCTGTTCTTCATCATTTCCTCCTGCATCTTTTATAATAATCTTTTTACATCTCCATTCTATCCAAAATTCACCATTAAACTACAAGTATTATTACAATCCCACACACAAATTTAACTGTTTGCAATGGTTTTTAAGATAAGTTAAAAAAAATTCCCAATTCTTTATTAAAATTTTGGTTTTCCTGATTTCCGATTCTTCCGGTCATTTTGCCAATTTTTTCACCAGGTCACCGTCACTGGGTGCTCAGCATAGCCTGGTCTCCTGATGGCAGGAAATTGGCGTCTGGGTGCAAAAACTGCCAGGTACAGGGTGTCCCTCACCTTTGGGTCTTGGTACTCCCTCTGAATTCATCCTGGCTGGGTCTTTCTTTCTCTGAGCCGAGGACAAACAGGGACCTACAGCAAAAAAAAATGTTGCAGCACGGCATGCTTTTGTTCAGAGTGCCGGCCCTTCCCTTTCACGGGTTCCTCCATTCCGTTTTCTGCCTCCTAGTCTTCTGTCCCTTTCAACAGACAAGAGTTGTCCTCACCAATAAGTGCAGGGAAATATTGTGCTGTTGAGTACTTCTGTTCAGGATGCCCATTTTGGGGATGCTCCATTCCATGTTGCCCTTTCTGGTATTCTCTCCCCATCCACAGCCAAGGACCAGCCTCTCAGATCAGGACCAGCACAACAACAAAGTGTTGCTGTGTCAGGCGCTCCTGTTCAGGATGCCAGCCATACCCTTTTTGGGGATACTCCATTCCACATCGCCCCTTCCGGTATTCTCTTCCCCATCACAGACAAGGACCAGCCTCGTAGTTAAGCAGGGTTTCCAACTAACTGTTGCAGTGTCAAGCGCTCCTGTTCAGGATGCCAGCCATACCCGTTTTGTGGATACTCCATTCCATTTCCCCCATATTTTGTTCCTCTGCTTTTTCCTGCCAATGGACAAGCTGTGTTCGTGGCCAGTGAGCTCATTCAATCCTCACTGAGCTATTTTAGGTTTTCCTCCCCCTTAACTCTTTCCACCTCTATAAAGCTTTTGGGGGGATGGCGTTGTAGTTCTGCGAACCTTGATTCCTTGGACGTGACTCTTGCCACTTTGGCGATCACTGACGGCTAGCCGTGACGGTGATGTTCTCCCTCACCTGTCAGAGACAGTATACCTCTGAATGCCAGCCGCTGGGAATCACAGTTGAGCAGAATTGCTGCTCAGGTGACCTTCGTGTAGCAATCTCTCTGTCCGCCTGGGCCGCAGCCATATTTCTGATTTTATCCTTTCGTGCAGATATTTCTCTGGGATCCCGAGACGGGGAATCAGATCGGACGGGTCCTCGTGGGGCACTCCAAATGGATTACTTCTCTCTGCTGGGAGCCTCTACATCTGTAAGTCTCCCCCATTCTGGACACCCCCCCCAAAAAAAAAACACCTTCTAATCCTTTGGGTTACTTTGGATTTCAACCCATTCATCCATCAGCATGGTGTAATGGTTAGGATGTCAGGCAAGGGCTGGGAAGACCTGAGTTTGAATCTCCCATTCAGCCGTGAAGTGACCTTAAGCTAGTGGCCATCTCACAATCTGACCTCTCCCCCTAGAGCTGAGCACAAATACAGGAGGAAAGCCTGGATTGCTGTACCGGCTCTCAAATCTCTGTTTTTCCTTTTTTAAACAAAAAATGCAAGGTTCTAACCCGTAAAACAGTTTAAAACTCGTGTCAACTTTATAAACATCTGGGTAAGGTAAAGGGACCCCTGACCATTAGGTCCAGTCGTGACCGACTCTGGGGTTGCGGCGCTCATCTCGCTTTACTGGCCGAGGGAACCTGCGTACAGCTTCCGGGTCATGTGGCCAGCAGGACTAAGCCGCTTCTGGCGAACCAGAGCAGCCCACGGAAACGCCATTTACCTTCCCGCCAGAGTGGTACCTATTTATCTACTTGCACTTTGATGTGCTTTAGAACTGCTAGGTTGGTAGGAGCAGGGACCGAGCAACGGGAGCTCACCCCGTCGTGGGGATTCGAACTGGCGACCTTCTGATCAGCAAGTCCTAGGCTCTGTGGTTTAACCCACAGCGCCATCTAAACCAGGCATTGTCAAACTCGGCCCTCCAGAAGTTTTTCAGCTTACAACTCCCATCATCCCTAGCTAACAGGACCAGTGGTCAGGGATGATGGGAATTGTAGTCTCGAAACATCAGGAGGGCCGAGTTTGCCTATGCCTGGTCTAAACAATGATATCTTTAGCAGGCACGGAAACGAGTATATCGTGAGAACGCCTGCCTGATATCAATAGGCAGGGAGTTCCAACGCCTTAGCTTAAGGTTTCCTGGTTTTGCCCTCTGCAGGAACCCGGAATGCCGCTACCTGGCCAGCTCCTCCAAAGACGGCAGCGTCCGCATCTGGGACACAGTCGCAGGCCGGTGCGACAAGATCCTGACGGGCCACACGCAGTCGGTGACCTGCGTCAAGTGGGGCGGGGACAACTTGCTGTACTCTTCGTCTCAGGATCGGACCATCAAGGTCTGGAGGCCCCTGGATGTAAGTCTGGGAAAATCTGAGAAATTAAGAAATGCAGAATAAGCGATAAAGAACGGAAAACCATCAGAGGTGGTTGACGGACGTCTAAAATATTGTATAAGATAAGAAGTTATGTTAAATATTTGTTGAAAATGATATGTAAAAAACCCAAGAAAAATGTATATAAAAAAAAGTTGCGAGTCAGGGACTGATTTGCCTTTTTTCTGTTCCACTTTTCAGGGAGTCCTCTGCCGCACACTTCAGGGTCACGCGCACTGGGTGAACACTATGGCCCTCAGCACAGACTATGTTCTCCGCACTGGGGCTTTTGAGCCGGCCGAGGCCTCCATCAACCCCCAGGACGTCAGCGGATCCTGTAAGATCACACTGCGCCCTTGGGTGGCATCAGGCTCCCGCCTCTCCTTTTGCTTTTGTTCAAGGCAGGGAGTCATAGAATCCTGCAGTCGGAAGGGAACCCGGGGGTCACCTAGTCCAACCCCCGCAATGCAGGAATCTCAGCTAAAGCATCCATGACAGAGGGCCAGACAACCTCTGCTTATAAACCCCCCAAGGAAAGAGAGTCCACAACCTCCTGGGGGAATTCTTACTCTTTCTCTCTCCCTGGGAGAAAGGAAGCTGTTGCTACAACTTTAGCACCATGAGATCAGTATGAAATGCAGAATTTTGAGCATCCTTGGGAGTTCAGCATTCTCACCAAGCAGGTTCCTCTGCCTGCAGGTAGTTCCTAACCTGCGTTTCCTTCCTCCTGCAGTGGCAGAGATAAAGCAGAAAGCACAGCAGAGGTACAGCCAAGTCAGGGTAAGTCTGCCCTCCTGCCTGCCCTGGCCACGAAATAGCCGCTCGGCTGCAGCTCCCAGAGCTCTCAGCAAAGGAGTTGGTTGTTCAACCACTCTGGGAACTGTAGCTGCAGAGGAGAATAGGGCTCTCCCAGCAGCACCCTCAACAAACTATAGTTCCCCAGTTTCTTTTTCTTCCCCTCCCCCCAATAATTTTTATTATTTTTTTCCAAATATCTTAAAGACAATACAGCTTAACAATATTATTCTCCTTTCAATCTATATCTTATCCAAATTAACTTCCCTCCACCCCCTTCTGGCTTCTCTACATTGCTCTTACTTAAGCGTGATTACTATATATACATTCCATAAATGTCTATAATTCCTTAATACATTTTTGTATTATACTTTAGGCATACATTCCTTATTATAATACAGCATTACATCTTGTGGTCTAACCAAATGTTTACAATAAATGTTAGGAGTTTTATTTCAGTCCTGTGAGTGTCTTTATCTATGTACAGTTTTCTCTAAGTATACCATAAATTTGGACCATTCTTTTTGGAATTTCTCATCGTCCTACTGTCGGATTCTTCCAGCTAGCCTTGCTATTTCTGCATACTCCAATACTTTCTGTTGCCATTCTTCAATCGTCGGAATATCCTGTTGTTTCCATCTCTGTGCGAGGAGTAGTCTTCCTGCTGTTGTGGCATACAGGAAGAATTTCTGATCTTCCTTTTTAATGTCCTCTCCAACCATTCCTAACAAAAATGCCTCTGGTTTTTTATAAAAGGTGTACCTAAATATCTTTTTTAACTCATTATACACACTATCCCTTGTCACACAACCACCACATGTGGTAGAAATTTCCCTCTTTTACAGTGCATTTCCGACAGTTCTTATTTTTCATTTTGTACATCTTTGCTAGTTTGGTGGGTGTTAAGTACCACCTATACATCATTTTTAACAAATTCTCTTTTAAGGTCATGGATGCGGTAAATTTTATTCCTAAATTCCATAGCCTTGTCCATTTCTCATACTCGATATTATATCCTAGGTCCATTGCCCACTTAGTCATGACCTCCTTAGTTTCTTCATCTTTTGTATGCCATTCCAACAAAAAATCATGTACTTTAGTTCCCCAATTTCTATGGGTGAAGCTATAACGGTTTAAAGTTGTGCTTTAAATATAGAGCGATGAGGCCTCTTGTCTTGGGCAGCTGGTTGCATCTTGCGCCAGTGAGTTCAGAATCGAACGTGACTAACTTGGGCCTATTCATTTCATTGGGTCCCCTTGGGTATAGTCGATTAGCAAGGAATCTGGTGCATCTTAGGGGGTGGTCGGCCCCAGAATGAGGTGCTGTCCCAGAATCCCATTCTTCTCAGTGACAGAGGGCGCTTCCTTCTCTGCCCACAGGGCACGGGGCTCGAAAGGCTCGTCTCCGGGTCGGATGACTTCACGCTGTTCCTCTGGGCACCTGCAGAGGACAAAAAGCCTTTGGGGAGAATGACCGGCCACCAGGCATTGATCAACCAAGTCCTTTTCTCTCCCGACACGCGGATCATTGCCAGTGCGTCCTTCGACAAGTCCGTCAAGCTGTGGGATGGCAAAACGGGCAAGTAAGTTTGTGATAATTATACCGTTTCCCTTTATCTCAAGCCGCTTCACAATTTTCCAAGGAAGAGCTACAAAAATAATGATGGATGTATCAAAGTACTCCCTGTTACAGGCAAATGATTAAAAAAGCCTATATTTAATTAAACACACACACACGTTTGGTCTTAGGCCTCAGCTGCGCCTTGGGAATTACGATTGCTTTCAGTTTTCCAGTTCGTCTTCGTAAAACAAGTTCCAAGTCCTCATGAGGGCGTTTCAGCACGGATGCTGGAAATCAAAGGCTCTTCATAGGCTGGTTCTGGAGGGAAGACATTTGCGTCACAGTCTTAACACAGTTGGAGTTCTTGTTATTAAATATACCAAGAAAAAAGCACACCAAGAACTCTGGCCGATATAAGTTTCAGTCGTGGGAGTGGTCCCTACTCGCAAATCAATAGTCAGTTGTAACAAAAGCTAATCCTTCAAAAGTATGTATTCCGACAAGGATTACAAACCCATATAGAGATTACAAACTCAAACTCATAAGGATATGTATAGCACAATAATTTGTTACAGAATCAGAGACTGGTGTGCTTTTTTCTTGGTAGAGTCTTAACACACACACATTTCCCACACCAGGTACCTCACCTCCCTGCGGGGACATGTATCGGCCGTGTACCAGATCGCGTGGTCAGCCGACAGCCGCCTGCTGGTCAGCGGGAGCAGCGACAGCACACTCAAGGTCTGGGACGTCAAGACACAGAAACTGGCTGTCGACCTTCCTGGCCATGCGGACGAGGTAAGGCCCTAGACAGCAGTGAGGTTTTTCATCAGGGCTGCTTGGCAAGAAAGGACAGGGCGGCAGATTGAAGACCCCGACCCCAAAATTGGCCCATTGGTGGTTTGTGGATCAGCGGTGGGGAACCGGAGCCATACTCCCCTTGCAGGCTGATTATTGATTATTATTTCAGCCAGATCCATCGTCCCTTGACCGGCACCTGGACAGGCTATATGACATCAGGCGGCTCCTGATTTTAAGCTCTTCTAAAGGGACGTGGATGGCGTTATGGGTTAAACCACAGAGCCTAGGACTTGCCAATCAGAAGGTCGGCGGTTCGAATCCCCGCGACGGGGTGAGCTCCCGTTGCTCGGTCCCTGCTCCTGCCAACCTAGCAGGTCGAAAGCACACCAGTGCAATTAGATAAATAGGTACCGCTCTGGCGGGAAGGTAAGAGGCGTTTCTGGGCGCTGCTCTGGTTTCACCAGAAGCGGCTTAGTCATGCTGGCCACATGGCCCGGAAGCTGTACCTCAGCTCCCTCGGCCAATAAAGTGAGATGAGCACCACAACCCCAGAGTTGGCCACAACTGGACCTAATGGTCAGGGGTCCCTTTACCTTTTTAAAGGGGCCAGAAGAAGAGTTCACTTTGTTTAAAAGTAAAGGACCCCTGACAGTTAACTCCAGTCTCGAACGACTTTGGGGTTGCAGCGCTCGTCTCGCTTTACTGGCCAAAGGAGCCGGCATTTGTCCGCAGACAGTTTTTCCGGGTCATGTGGCCAGCATGACTAAGCCGCTTCTGGCGAAACCAGAGCAGCACACGGAAACGCCGCTTACCTTCCTGCCGCAGCGGTACCTATTTATCTACTTGCACTTTGACGTGCTTTCGAACTGCTAGTGGGCAGGAGCAGGGACTGAGCAACGGGAGCTCACCCCGTCGCGGGAATTCAAACCGCTGGCCTTCCAATCGGCAAGCCCTAGGCTCAGTGGTTTAGACCACAGCGCCACCCGCGTCCCTTTGTAAACTTGGTTTACAAGTTGCAAAAAAAAATTCTTTAAAAAAAAACACACACACCCAAAGAGGACCCGTTCGATCCTTGCTCACTTATCTGTTAAATATTTCTATATCCTGACTGTTTGTGCCACCCAAAGCCTGGCTGCCGTGGTCCTGGGGGAAGGCACGTCCAATGAGCCCCATCATCAAGGGCGCATGGTGCATCATTATGCACGCACCACATAACTGATTTTATAATGAATTGATTTTAGAATGCTGTATTGTTTTACTGTTGTTAGCCGCTCTGAGCCTGGCTTCAGCTGGGGAGGGCGGGATATAAATAAATTATTATTATTATTATTATTATTATTATTATTATTATTATTATTATTACAACCTGTTGTCGTTTCCTAAACTCAGCCCGCTGAGAACCTGAGCGTGCACTACCTTTTTCACACACAAAAATGGAAAATGAAGTTGCTAGTCCCTAAGATGGCTGGCAGCTTGCGCGAGCCATGGCGGTGAAATCTTGCTCGCTCTTTTCTTCTCGCTTTGCTGTTTCTTTAGCAAAGCCCACCGAGGCGCGTTCGAGAAAAGCATCTCCAAGCCCCTCAGAGCGGCTGTGGACTGACCCTCGTCTTGTTCCCTTCCCAGGTGTTTGCGGTGGACTGGAGTCCTGACGGACAACGGGTAGCGAGCGGTGGGAAGGACAAATGTCTGAGGATGTAAGTTCAAGGCAGGGGTTTTTGCCTGGAAGGTGGGTCACTCCGTTATCTTCAGAAAAGGAACATGATCTGGAAGCCTCTCTCCCCTTTTCATTGCACTTCTGGTGTCACTGCCTGTGTGAGAGAGAGAAAAGTGAGGGAGTCATTAGTGTACCTGGCTATTTAGAATAAGGGGGTCAATGTGGCACCTTCCAGGTCCTTTTAGACTACAACTCCCATCATCCCCAGCCAGTGGTTGCCCAATGGGTGTTGAGAGTCTTTGACATACACATTGGTTATCCCTGATTTAAAGTGTACAGTGGTACCTCAGGTTACATACGCTTCAGGTTACAGACTCCGCTAACCCAGAAATAGTGCTTCAGGTTAAGAACTTTGCTTCAGGATAAGAACAGAAATCGGGCTCCAGCGGTGCGGCAGCAGCAGGAGGCCCCATTAGCTAAAGTGGTGCTTCAGGTTAAGAACAGTTTCAGGTTAAGAACGGACCTCCGGAATGAATTAAGTACTTAACCTGAGGTACCACTGTAACTAAAATTAAGGGGAGAACAATATAAAGGGCAGGTCTCTGCCCCCAAGGGGCCTACAGTTCCACATTTTCAGTTCTGTTGGCTGTGTGATCTAGCGAATGAAAGTCAGGTTTGATCAGCCACGGATCTCACTGGGTGTTCTTGGGCGAGTAGTTGTCCGGCCTGACCTACCTCACAAGGTTGTTGTGAGGAGAAGCTGGGTTTCATCACCCTGTGGGGGAACCCACAGGTCTTGCTGCACTACAACTCCCATCATCCTTGACCCACTGGCCATACTTCCTGGGGAAATTGAAGTTCAGCAACAGCCAGAGGCTCCCCTTCAGCACCCGCCGTTGAGGAACGGAAAAATACAGATTATTTTCGCTGTTTTTCTTCTTCTTTAAACAGATGGAGACGATAGCTGTGAGGAAAGGACTGTCACATATGGAGCCCATCCGCTTGACAGTTTCCCCCCCTGGCGCAGACTGCGGCCTGCCAGCCTTCCATTTTCAGGAGGGCTACTTGAATCAAGACTGTTCTCTCTTTTTGGATCCAGATAAAGGAGTCCTCTCCTCTCTTGTCAGCCAGCTTCTGGGCTTGTTGATGCCTCTTGCTAAGTTGTTGCTGCTCACAGTTGTCTAAAACCTACACACACACACCCTGCCAGTCTTCCCTGATGAGAGCTGGCGCAGTCTAGAAGTCGAAGCGGAAGCAATCCAGAAGGTCCTGAGTTCGAATCTCCCCATTTTAGCCTTGGATTCACAATGTGTCGTTAGGCCAGCATCGGCCCACCACCGCCACCCCACCATGGCCTGAGAAAGGGGTGAAAATCTTATTTCTTCTCCTAATCGCAAACCTGGGTGCTGAGTGCCGAAAAGATGCTTCCATTGAGGAGCAAGACAGAAAGTTTGAGCACTGATAGAACCCCTGAGGTTCAAAGAAATGATAAATAAATCGATAAATCTCTCTTTTAAGCAGTTTGCAGCTTATCTTAAAACACCAAACAGTCTGTATTTTCAAAGCACCAGTGTAAAACATCAGAAACGAAAATCGGGAAGCACAACAAAGTTCCCTGTTTAAAGTAGCATAATTAGCTGAAAAACAACATATTCTCTTACATGTGCGAAAAAGAAACCCATTACAAAAAAGAATCGAATGCAAAAAGTATTCCGTGAGTAAAGCATCATTAGCAGCTAAACAAAAATAATGGTTTGTATTAAGTTTAACTTGGGGCAGACGCATTAGAATTGGACTCACGGTACCCAGGTCCATTATTTTATGTGGATCTTGGAGTTGGACCAGCTCAAATGTTTACCAGTGCGTGAGTCACCGTGGTCAATTGGAGGAAGTTAACATTCCATAAGAAACCTTGGATTTATTTGTTTACCAAAGAGACTAGTCCCTTTGAGGTCAGGGCAAGCGTGCCACGGCCTTCCTCCCCCTTTCTCTTCTAATATCATTTGTCTTCATCCAGCTGCCTCGGAGGCCTGTGCCCAGGGAGAAAGGCAGCCTATAAATATTTTAAATAAATAGCTTTTGACAGCCAATGTGTAACGGTTAGAGTGCCAAGACCGGAGTTCAAATCCACCACTCATCCGTAAAGCTCACTGGGTCACCTTGGGCCGGTCCCTGTCTCTCTCAGCCTAACCTACCTCACAGGGTTGTTGTGAGGATAAAATCAATCAATCAATCAATCAGTCTTTATTACGGTCCAGAGACCCAACAAATAAAAATAGGGAGAGCGGTAAGCCATGTTACCTTAAGCACGGGAGGAAAATGTGTTTTGTAAACATAATGAATAAATCAATTTTTAAATAGCCTTACTGATTCCTCCACCCCGTGTTTTTTTTTGTTAAGCCATCCAAGCAAAACGGCCATCACCATTTAAATCCATAATCTGATAATTTAGGAGATAAGCATTATTCTGGTGGATTAGAAGAAAAGGCCATCTGGTCTGACCGACATCTTTGTTCCCAGTCGAGATACCTCTTTGGAAACCGGCAAACGGCGGAAGAGCAGCTTTGTTTTCTCTCCGGCTTGTGATCTAGGGGCGCAAGGGATCATTTCTAGGGAACAAAACTGTTGGCATCTTAATGCCGTTCTGCAAATCTATGGTGCGACTACATTTGGAATGCTATTTGCAGTACTGGTTGCCTCGCCTCAAACCTCCGAATATCGTGTGGGGCGTTTGATTACATTCACATTTTGTTATTTTTCTGGTGAGTTGGGAATACAAGAAGAGCCACAAGCACTTCAGCAAATGGCCAGGCAGCCAGACTTTGCAGAGAGCATCATAATACGAAAAAGAATGGAAAATTATTATCTGTTCCTGCTCTCCTTGTTTACTTGCCCTCCGGAAGTATATTTTTTCTGTTTGGGCTTCCAGTTTATTTCCTTGCTGAAATAATTCCCTGTCTCTCTGCGATATCTTGCTCTGCTCATCCCTTTGTGGGGGACGGAGGTTTGATTCTTTTCCGTCCCCTCTCGCCGAAAAAGGCCTTCACCTCCAAAAACGAGCAGGGAGTTCCCTGTTGAGAGAAGGCCGCCATCAATTAATCAACATCAGCTTCAGTTGATTTATCTACATAAATGCCAGGTGTGGTTTTGGCAAGCTGCACAGCAGCATCCTCAGGAATCCCCGCGGAATGGTTTTCTCGATGGTTCTTAAATTGCCTGCCAACTTGTCTTGTTAAATGCTCTGGGTTTTTTTAGAAAAATGTGTCGCCTTCCAGCACAGAGCTGCAGGCTGCAATGGACCCCTGAGGAGATCTTCCATCGCTCAGAACAGCACTGCTGTTCAGCAAGTTAAACCTTCCCCTCATGGTTTTCCCTCCTTTCCCAAAGCTGATGCCGCCTCAAGATTATTTGGGGGTGCCGGTTTGGTTTAATACAATTATTCTGAGGCTCTTAAGCAGCACTTTAAGCCGGAGGACCGCATTCAAATCTGCACCACCTTCTGGGGGCCACACTGGGATGGTGGGCAGAGGCAGAAAGGGGCATGTGGCCAATAAATTACCTATTTTAAAACATTTTGAGGGGGGAATTGATTCGTAAAATACACGGTTTTCAGTCCAGACCTAGGGAAACCTCTTGTCAACAGGCAACGTCACATGATTGGTTGGGGGCCGGAATGTTCTAGAAACGGCCTCGTGGCTGACTTGGTGGGGGCGCCAGTTTGGGCCATGGCATTTAATGAACGACAAACTGGAAATCTGAATCTAAAGACCCGACTGGTTGAATTTTTTTTTTTAAGCACTGGAAGGCCTCAAGCGAACGTTGCTTTCTTAAAAGCTCTGAGTTCTCAATAATAATAATAATAAAATTAATAAGAATAAATTTTATTTATGCCCACCCTCCCCAGCTACTAGTCCCTCATACTCTCTTTTATCACAGCGCCTAACCCTTTATTTAAGATTCACTCATGTCTCTGTCCTCGTCCTGGAACAACCGTGGAGGTCAGCTGTGTTTCGTGAGGAAGCCAGCAGCAAGGTCACGGCACTTAATCCCCAAATTGCACGGGAAAAGTGTGGCAGAGGAGCGTTACATGGGTGGTTCCCTTCTTCTGACATAAAAAGCCGGCATTTGATCCTCTCTGGATCAGGATTGCCTAAGCTGCCCTTTGCCGCCGCAAGACGTTTTGCAGCATGGTTCCCATCAGCCCCGGCTAGCATGGCTTCAGAGTCTATGACGCAAAGAAACACCCAGAATTATAACATGCAATAAAGTGATCCCATTAGAATATAAACCAACCCGGATCATCCTCCGAGGCCTTTCCTCATGTGCCTCCTTCACGAGAGGTTCAGCGAGAGCAGGCCTTTTCTGCAGCGGCTCCCCGTTTGTGCAATGCTCTCCCCAGCGATTCTCATTTTGCATTTTTTAATTCCATCAGTTTTACCGAAGTCTGAAATAAAATAGGCAAAGCTTAATCGCAGATATCCTGTATCTTTTTTTTTTAATCAAAGATCAAAACTAATCTGAATAGAAACACAAACAAAAAATAGGAAAAGGAAAAAAACAGAAAAGGGGAAACGAAGGGGGGTGGAATATAGCTTCTGACTCTTCGTCTGTCAGCTATATATAGAAAATTATTTAAAACGTCCGCTCCAGAATACACAAGAAGGTTGGGTCAGGTGTCCTCTGAACTCTCCTTCAGCTTTTAGGGAGCCGGTGTGAGTGTGATGGATGATGAAACGCATGCGTACGTGTGGAGTGGAATTAATTTGTCACCTGATGGGCAGGTAAGCTTCAAATAGGTCCTGGGGTAATGACCCCAGTGAATTGATTCCACCAGGTGTGTCTCGTGATGTTTATATAACCAGCTTGAACATTGTAAAAGGGAAAAGGGGAACAAATTACCTGTTGGCAAACCTTCCTCCAGTTTTCCAAGGTGCGTGCAACAGAGCAGTTGCTAACTTTCCTTGCAATCCAGTTTAAAGCACAGGGGCGGGTTAGGTATTCCCCCCCCCCCCGGTTAGTTGGCAAAGATGATCATGGTTATGAAATGAAACAATATATTATGTCGCTTTCTGAAGAACACATGCATAGTTCCCTGGTTTTTCCTCTCCCCTCCTCATCCCTTTTTCCTTTTATTAGACAGTCACACCATTGTATGGTGCTGGATACAAGGAGAGAGAGAATTTGTTTTGCATTTAGAAAACTTTAAGCACATTATAAGTCATAAGAATAATACAGCTTTTCAGGTTACCATTTGCATCTGAACCAGTTCCTAGGAAAACAAAGTCACAACTCTGTGAACAGGGCCAGATGTAAAATGGGGGCCTTTATATGTCCAGCTGTCCTTTGTCATCAACAAATTGTCGCTGTTTTTTGTGTTGAATATATGCTATATATATATATGGTAATTTATAGGCCTAATAGGTATCTAAAGCCATTTGCACATAACAAAATATGTATTTTATCGAAGTGATATTTTAGGGAACAGTCTAGCAGGCGGGGCCCGTTACTTACACCATAGGAGCCTACACAACACAAAAACACTGTTGCTGTATGTAGGTTTTATTTTATTTGTTTGTTTGTTTTTAATCTTATATTTTGGAAATGTGCATCCAGGTTTTTTTCCCTTTAAATTTTTTGGGGGGCCCTAAGCTATAGCTTGTTTAGCTTATACATAAGTCTGGCACTGTCTGTGTTGTAACACAATTTTTATTTACAACATCTGTGAATTTAAAAGATGTACTTGTGGAGGAGTGAATGGAACAAATTCTGAAAAGAAGCAGGAGACATATGTGTGTGTGAAATAATTTATACAAGCGCTTAGAGCAAGGGGGGGGAAGGTGAAGGGCTTCATGTGACCCATTTGCATTGCCTTGATGGATGGAAGCACTTGATTGACGCTCAGCAACTCCCAAGGCCTGTTTACGAGGACTTGAGCGCATGTGATACCGTTAGGTCATGCGCTTTTCAGGGCAGGCCTGTGAAAAATGGATTTGTGGTTTGTGTGTTTGAATCTTCTACTTCCCTCCCCACCAAAAACTTGCTTTGAATACATCTTCCTTTTGCAGAAGAACGGGAAATCTACCCGACTCTTAACGCTCCCCTTCCCAACCATATTGTCTCACTAGCAGATTTGCGCACCGAAGCAAATTTTCTTTTGCATGTCAGCTCGCGGGCCTTATCCGGCCACATGCCTCAAATGTGCTGGTACCAAAGGGGTTGGGATGTTGCGTCCAGCTGTAGGGGGATGCTGTCAGTGTCATGCCTTACTGGGGAGGTGTGGGTGTTTGCACGTTTCGTAGAATCTGTTAAAGAAAAAGAAGCTGAGTTAGAAGGGAACCCCAAGGCTCATCTAGTCTAACCCCCTGCAATGAAGGAATCACAGTTGAAGAAATCTTGACAGATGGTCACCCAACCTCTATTTAAAAACCTCCAATGAAATGTGGATTTACCACCTCGGAAGGTGGTGGACTCTCCTTCATTGGAGGTTTGGAGGTAGCATTGTTTATTTATTTTATTTCTTTATTTCTGTATTTAATTGCACACATATATTCCACCTCCTCCAAAAGCTCAGGGCAGTGAATGTCTCCCCCCACTTTCAACCGCCCAGGTAATCCTCACAACAACCCTGTAAGGTAGGCCAGGCTGAGAATGACTGGCCCAAGGTTGCCCAGTGAGCTTCTTGTCTGAGTGGGAATTTGAACCCTGGTCTCCCTACTAGGCAGTGCTGCATGGCCTTTTGCTAATAATGTTTTGGTAATATGGCAACCCTTGGTCGAGGATTGCCAACTGATCAGAATATATATATATATATATATATATATATATATATATATATATATATACCAGGCCTGCTCCTCTGCCTCGATCTGCAAGCAAAAAGAGTACAAAGCGAAGGATCATTGCCTGCTATAACAGTTGCAGAGCAAAGCTGCTGTTTGGGTGGTGAAAAATGTGGCAGTCCTACAATGAGGTGAATTGCCTAGTTAGTAACAGTAACAAAACAGGCCTCACCTGTAATTTACACAGACGGGCACAGAGAAAAGCTAGAACATCACACCCACCGTACCTTTTATCTGACAAGATTTATATACCGCTTAATCAGCAGCAACAAAACCCTCTATTTGCAGTTTAACCTGCTGTTGGGCAGAGGAACGTGGGCTGGTGTGAAAAGTTGGCAACCAACCCTCAGTGTGGCCTCCTAACTTGAAAGGCTACTCAATGCCTGGCCAGACAGAACTTGTGGCTTTATGTGTATGGTGAGCATGTGTATGTGAATTAATTTTATTTAGTTTGTGTTTTTGCCACATATATATATGGTCAAGATAGATGGTCAAGATATATATATATGGGCTTATCTTGACCAAAAACAAAATGGCGCCCAAGGCCATTATTTCCCGCCCTCTCGCAACTTTCCCTCACAGACGTCGCCGTCAATCTCCGCCCCCCGCCCGCCTCTTCCTTCCCCCGCGCGCGGGGACTCTTTTTCCTCTTCCTCTGATTTCCCCTCCGCCCTCTTCTCAATCCCGGCGGAGGGAGACAGGAAGCCTTGGGCCTGCGCGATACGTCCTATAAGAAGGGCTGCACCGCGCGGAGGCTTCGGCAGTCGTAGCCGGACGCCGGCGGGGCAGGGAGGACTACCGGCGGCGGAAGACGCGAGTGGGGCGGCGGGCAGCGGCCTGAGGAGAAGACAGGATTTCTCTCTTCCCCTCCCTTTATCCCTTTCACCCCCACCCGGAAATATCTGTGGCCCAGGACTAGAAAGAGCCCGACCCCTTTATTTCGACCCGTTTTAGGGTCTATTGCCTTGACTTTTATTTTTGTGGGGGTGGGAAAGAGGTTTAGGAAGCCCTGCAGGCCGATAACGAGGTGTGGGGGGCACAATGTAAGAAGGCCGTGATGAGAGACCCCTGAGGGGGGGCCTGAGCCCCCTGCCCCAATTCCCCATTCCCAATTTACAGGCCTTCTGTATTTATCTCTATCCGCCGCCCCCCCCATTAAAAAGGGTTGGTATGCTTTCCACCATCCCCCCTTAAAAGGTTTTTTTTTTAATATAAGAAATACAGCAGAATCCACCTTTCTCCCTATCACCACTCAGGGATATGCCTCTTCCCCTTTCCCTTTTTTAATTAAAGAAATAGGTATCTTAATTGATCACCTCCCCATTTTTAAGGGGTCTCTCTGTGTATTCTATATAATTTATCCCAGGATACAATTCTTCCCACCCTCATTTAGATTGTCACTGTCCTTTTAAAATTCCTTTATTATGTAGAACCCCATTTGGGCACGTTATTAAATTGTGGTCCCCTTTCTTTTCAAGGGTCTTTGATTTTGTTTCTCCCACCACCTTTTTAGGCTTTATTGCTTTCCTCCCCCCCCCTTGTAAAAGCTTAGATAAGCCCTCTACTCCTCATATTTAAACAAACCATTAAAGGTGCTAACACCCCCTTTTATTTCTGAAGCCTTAAAACTCACCTGTGCCACCTTTACCCAGCGACCTGTGCTTGCACGTCTCTGGCCTTTATTATTACATTAGTAATAATAATTTATATCGGGCCCAAAGGAACCTAAATGCTCACTCTTCCTTTCCGTGTTCCCTCTTGCCTCTTCTCCCCTTCAGAGGAGGATTAATCTCCCCGTCCTCCTTTCCTCCTTCCTTTCCCCCATGCCAGAAAACGCTCATCGCCTTTGGGACGCCGGAGCAGCCAGCCAGTATCCCCCGACCCCCTTCGCCTGGGGACCCCCGGCCTGTGCCTGCCCAAGCAACATGCCCACAGCTGCCTCCCGTCCTTGGGGGCGGGCAGGAGGAAGGGAGACGGACAGACCCACCCTAGTCAACCTGCTTGGTGCCTCATCTTCCTCCCCTCCACAGCCTGGGTTGCTGATGTGAGCTTAATATTTTTTAAAAGCCTTTGCTGTGGCGGTCCCTTCTCCCCAGCTGGTCTCCCTTTATCCTCCCTGCCCGTTGGGCTTCATGCCCCCTTGAAGGAGGATGGAGGTGGTGGGAGACTTTGAATATAGCAAGAAGGACCTCATAGGACATGGAGCATTCGCTGTGGTCTTTAAAGGTCGCCACCGCAAGGTAAATCCAGCAGGGTAGGGTGGCGGACTCCTCTCCCCCTCCCTTCCCTTTCCCTCTTAGCCCATCTCTTGGCTGGTTATACAACCATCTCCTTTCCTTCCTCTGTGTGTGTGTGTGTGTGTTTGTGTGCATGACTGGTCGAGGAGGAGCTGATATTTGAAATAAGTCAAAGGGTCAGTCCGCAAGCAGCTCTGCTTCAGCATCTCCCCTTTTCTCTGCCTTTTGATCTGTTTTGTTTCTCCTATGGCCATCCTTGTTGTTGACATCAGCTAGCCTGTTCTGGAGAGTCAGCTGAGGTCAGGTGTTTTCTAAAGCAGCGCTTTTTCTCGGGGGTGGGGGTGGGGGGCGTGGAATGTGGATGTGGCTCCTCCGCCTTTTTATTCTAAAGTTCACGCCTGTTTGTTTTTATTTCAAAGCAGAGCAGAGATGGTGGTGGTGATGTCAACCTGTTATTATGGGCTCCTGCTGCCCCTTTTCTCGATTCTTTAGTTGCAGTTGCTTAGAAAGGTTTCAGCAAGGTAACCTTTCTAAGGTTTAACAATTCAGGGTGGAATGCCTCTTTCCTTTCTCTACCCGCCCCCCTCTTACTTGTAAACCTCTCAAAGTGCAGGGGCAGCAGAGACCAGTCTTATTCCCTCCCCCATCCAGTAACTGCAGAGCTAATGGGAAACTCTCTCTCTTCAGATTGGTAAAGATTTCTTAAATGTCACCAGTCCCAGCCTCGCTGCCCTTTATAATGGGAAGCTTTGCTGGCCATCAGCCCTCCCCCCTTTACTTTATTCTGAGATAAACCTGCCCCATTTCTGCTGCAGCCACTGTGTCATGTCTAGTTGTGACCTCAGGACCTCAATAACCCCTTTTACATAAGCCCAGTAACTTGACCTAAAGCTTATAATTCCCCCCCCCCCTTTGCTACAAGCTTATCTATCTTTGGACTTTTGGCAAGTTGATGTTTCCCTTGCTTCTGTTATGTAAAAAGAGCACATTTATTATCTACCTTGTCCTACCAATAAGAGGGGCATTTTCAGCAGGGGCATCTCAGCTATGGAATACTGTAGTCTCTGTCCAGAGAGGTTCACCCGCTGCCTTCTCTGATTTGTCAGAGCATGTGGAGGCATTTTAATTCACGCAAGCTTTTCAGTTGGGTTCTAAATCTGGACTTATTTTGGTGTCTCTTCTGGAAAAAAATGTTTCTTCTATAACTTGTTTTTGTTGATTTTAATTCAGATACAGTGTATGTTCAGTATTGTTGTCTTAAGTGGAAATACTTATTAATAGGTGGCTGCATAATTCAAGAAATAACACTAACAAATGAGAGCAAGATGGTTCCTTGTTGCCCATCCTTTCCCACCTTTTGTCACCTTTCTCCCATTGAAAAGGAGATGGTGGTAAGCTCCTTAAATCAGGAGCTCACTTATGTTTTGCAAAGTACTATGTAGATAAAAACAAAGCAACAATTTTGCAGGGCAAAAATGCCTTCTAGGCAGTTGTCAGTAATTTGAAGGTACTTTCAAATTAACTTTACTCAAACTTAACACCTCCCCACAGAGCGTGCAACTCTGTGTGATCTTTCTTGCCTTCTTAAGTGGTCTGTTTTTCCTATTTGGCACCTCCCAGAACAGTTTGTGACTCAAAAGATGACAGCATTGACTGACTGAAACACAACAAAAAGCTGTTGCATAACTCAAATGCAAAGTTTATAAGGGGGTGGGGAGATTTGAAAATTGAGTCAGGCACTTGTGTTGTGAGATGATCATTTTACATTTGGGATTACCCTCAATCTTTTCAATATCTTTAGTCTATTGGAAACAGATTTCCACTCCTCTGTAATAAAGTATATGAAGAGCCTTGCAATTTGTAGTCATTTGTGATTCAGAATAGACAATTTGCTTGTGTAGTGGCTGCTTTTGCACATGACACTAAGCTGTGTCTAGCCTAGAGGTGGTTTGTTCAGACTGGTGAAACCACCCTAGCAGACTAACCATGTTTTGTTTTCATGTGAAGCTATACCTTGTTGGTTCACAAACCCTGGCATGTTTCAACTATGGCTTGGCATTATGTCCACATTCAACAGTCTTGCTTAATCAGGGTTTCTTAGGCCACTCCAGATGCTTGTCAAGCTTACAGAGGCACAATGCAAGAGCAGCTGAAAAAAAACAAACCCAAACTTTGGAGAAACAAACCACTGCTTGTTTGCTTGTCTGTCTGTGAGAGGGCTTGTGGTTTGTTGGAAAACAGCAGCAACCAAGATATGGCACAGCAGTTAAATTCAAATGCAACCATTGGAGGTGGAAGCTGACAAAAGGGAATGGGAATCATTGAAGTAGTGTAATAATAGGCAGCCACAAGCCCTGTTTTAATCAGGAGTAGGAACTAAAGGGGCAGTTCTCATTGCCCGCTACTTCCACTCTTGGAGGCAGAATGCTTGTGAATAGCAGTTGCTGGGAAACAAAGGAGGGGTGAGTGCTGTTGTGAATTCTTGCTTGTGGACTTCCCATATGCGTCTGTTTAGTCACTGTGAGAACAAGATGCTGGACTACATGGGCCACTGGCCTGGTCCAGCAGGATTTTATGTTCCTATGACTGGAAAATACAGTGGTACCTCAGGTTACATACGCTTCAGGTTACAGACTCCGCTAACCCAGAAATAGTACCACGGGTTAAGAACTTTGCTTCAGGATAAGAACAGAAATCGTGCTCCAGTGGCGCGGCAGCAGCGGGATGCCCCATTGGCTAAAGTGGTGCTTCAGGTTAAGAACGGACCTCTGGAACGAATTAAGTACTTAACCCGAGGTACCACTGTATCGATGCCCCAAATGTCAGGGAGGAAGTGGGCGGGATCAGGACCCCAGGCGGCATCCTCATCCCAAGCAGTTTCCAGCCACCCTTGCCATGTCTCTGAGATGGCAACCGGGGGTTCCAGTTGGTCTTCCGAAGAAGAAGAAGACTGGATTTGGCCCTGGAGCCTCCAGTTGCTGACCTGTTACTTGCAGTAAATAAGGGCTCATTAGCAAGGACCGAGGTGCCAGCCTCCTGTTACCCCATCATTCTCTTTAAACTGCTTATGTTGACCACTCCTAAAGACTGGAAACCCCAACATAGCCATTTACAGGCTAGGGCTGATGGGAGTTTGTAATCCAAAACCTCTGGAGGGCATCAGGTTGAGGATGACTGGTCTAGAGAACTTTTTAAAAAGAAGCACATCTTAGGGCCATTGGGTTGCTTAACACAGAAAATCAGGATACTTTTTTGGATTTAAAACACTTTTTTGTTATTCTTTTCAGAAAACTGACTGGGAAGTGGCCATCAAAAGCATCAACAAGAAGAACTTGTCGAAATCTCAGCTCCTCCTTGGGAAAGAAATAAAAATTTTAAAGGTATGGTTTGTGATATACTTCCAGACTTCATCCTTCCTGCAAGGTGTCCTCAGAGGGCTGGTGGGAAACTTAATCCTCATACCTAGATAGTCATACCAGTTCCAGCATTTTATGCCTTCCTGCAAAGGCCGAGATTTGGAGGGTTTGCAAATAATGCATTGGGATTCTCCATCTCTAGAAATTGACAAATCCATTAGATGACTGGTGCGGAGGGCTTGAATATTGCCAGGCCTCAGCTCTTTGATTTTTCTTTCTGTGTAAGCACAGTAAAAGCACAGATTTCAGCATCTGTGTTTATGACTTATTAAAAAGAATGAAAATTTGTAGAGATAGGTGTTGCATTTTTAGTACACTGACAATGAAATCAGCTTCCTGAGAATTGTTTATTTTATTAATGTCTGCTAGTTTCTAGTCTTTCATAGTTTGCAAGGATACACTCAGAAGTTTGTCTGGGTGAATGGTACTTGATGCTGAAATCTCAGAAGCCCAAATGTTAACTGAGGGTGCAGGCTTTAATGCTTTATTATTGTGCTATATCCCATATAGTATAATTACACCAAATAAGCAAATATATACAAACTATCCTTATTAATATGTAAGAGAATTAAGGGTTTCTTGGTGCAGAGTTCAAGTTTACTTGGGGCAGAAGACTTAGTTTCTCTACTAGGGGACATTGTTTTAATTGTACTGATTTTTCTAAAGCTCCTCCCACACTGGACTTGGAATGCTGTGGGTGGCAGCTTCTGGAGGGGTGTGGAATTTTCACACTTGCTTCTGTCATTTGGCTGACCTGGCCCTTTTTAGGGTAACTGATTCAAAAGAAACACTGTGTGATCTGTCTTAAGGGGATTGCAAAGTAGAGATGTTAGAGAGGTTATTCAGCAGCACAGAGGCCCAACTTCTTATTTAATGGGGTACTTTATTTGATCCCCATGTCAAAACTGGGAACATGGAAGGTTGCTTAACAGCGGGTCAGACCATTCTTCCATTTAGCTCTTTATTGTCTGCTGCCCAGGGCCTTGCCCATCACTTCCTTCACCTGAACTCTTTTCACTTGGGATTTCAGTATTAAACCTGGGGTCTCCTGCCTGCAGAGCAGGTGCTCTACCAGTTAGCAGTAGCCCCTCAGCAGAAGTTATGCCACCATTAGGGTCTTGTGCTGTTGCTTCCCCTCTTAACTTGATACCCCCCTCCCCAAAGTCACACAATTTCCAATGCAGTGAAATTTGGCACTGTTGTCTTTGCTGGTGCCAGACATCACCTGCAGGATTCTTTTTCTTGTACCTAGCACTCCTGTTTTTTAAACACACACGTTTCTATCACCCACACAGGTTTTTCTGATCACATTCAGCAATACTGCGACCTCTTGGAACTCTTTTGAGTGACCTAACTCATCCTTCTCCCAGCACGATGCCCTTCCAGATGTTTTAGACTACACTTCCTGGCAGCCCCAATTGGAGTTGTAGTTCCAGACATCTGGAGGGTTTGGTGTTGAGGGAAGACTGAGTTAGCTAATTAGATCATTTCACATATGTCACCTTGACACCCCTCTTAGACACTGCCAGGAATTCAAACATTTCGGCTATTCTGAGCATGTTGTCAAGCAACTCATAACTTGATTACCCCTTCTTTGATAAACAAGAGCAGTTCCTGGGCTATGGAGGACAGCACCTTTTTCATGAAGTGCAGCAGAGTTCTCTAACCACAAATATTTTAAATAACAAATGTGTTTCTTGTTTTACAGTAAATTTGAGACGTGTTTTCCTCTAAAATGTCCCCACGTGGTTAGGAATCATTCTCCCTCGACCCCTTTATACATACTGGGCATCCCTGGACTACAACTGCCACCATCCCTATTTAGCAGGACCAGTGGTCAGGGATGATTGGAATTGTAGTCCAAAAACAGCTGGAGACCCAAGTTTGGGAAGCACTGGTCTACACCAACTAGCAGCAACTCCCAAGGTTTCAGGCAGGGAATATTCCCAGCCTGCCTGGAGATGTTGGCAATTGAACCTGAGATTCTTTGCATGTGAACTATGTGATTACTGCGCTTCCCCAAAAAAGAAAACGCAGGATTCCAGTTCTTGTGGTTTTAAATTAAGAGCTGGTTTTAGAAGGAACATAGGAATTAGACTTTTGCTGACTCTTCGCCCACATAGCTCAGGATTGTTGATTGTGATAGGAAGCAGCTCTCCGGGATCTCAGACAGGAAGTCTTTCCCAGTCTTACCTGGAGATGCTGAGTTATGGACTAGGCCCCCAATTGCACTCCAGAATAGGTGGGACTATCGTTTACAAGCCAGCCCGTGTGCTCTGCCCCATCATGCAGTGCAGGTGCTCCAGAGCTGAGCTGCAGCCCTTCCCCACTGCAGAGGTAGCAGTGGCAGGCAGAACCTTCCCTCCCCAGTTGCTGAGGTTAGTGTTAACCACAACAGGTAGACACACATCAGTCATTAGAATAAAAAGAAAACGTTTAAAATGACCCCACCTCTTTCACCTTGAACCCTAACTGCAGCTGCCTAATCTTAGAACCAACTAAACAGCACTTTTAAAAAAGGGGGAGGAAATCGCTGAGAGACAGCAGCAGCTGAAAAAACAGTAGATAAAAAGTGGCTGGTAAAAAAAGGTGGCGATTATGAAAGCCAACCTTGGCTCCAGAATGGAGAGATGCTATCCGCTCACTAGGCAGGAGGAACAAAAGTGCACATGGGACAGTAAACCATTAACTGGGACTTCCCAGGAGCAGCACACACAGCCAGTCTGTTTGTCTTTCCCCTGTTACAGATTCAATACACAACAAATGTAAATGTACAACATAAGATAACAGGGAGGCAGGTTACATTCCCCCCCCCCCCTGGTCACAGCTTGGCAGGAGAGGTCACATTTTTATAGGTTTTTTGGGGGGGGTTGCTTGTACATTTCTTTCACATGTACATTTGATGCTATTTGACTGGCCTTCACATCACTTGTGATGTTGCCCTAACTGAATAGGGATAATCTCTTCAAGTGCTTCTCTTCTTTTTTCTAGGAACTTCAGCATGAGAACATTGTAGCTCTCTATGATGTCCAGGTGAGTTTGTTCTCCAGCCTGTTGGACCTGGCTGTATTTTTTTATGATAATAATTGTGCATGTAACAACTTCCCAAGGAGTTGCTGTGTTTGGCTTCCTGAAGGAAACACAACACAACAGGGGGTCTTTTGGTACCTTCTAAAGACTGATAGCTTTATTGTGGCGAAGGTGAGGAGTTTCAGTCCCCTTTCTCTGATTTTTGAGATTGTCCAGACCCCACTCCTCAGTGGCCCTGTCCTCGACTCCCCTTGATTGCCTTTGCCTGAAATGTGTCCTTGAGTTGTGAAAATGCCTCTGAGTGTGGGTGGGTGTGTTTAGAAGCCTCTGGATTTTATGGGGCTGAAATGCAGGCTACAGTATGAAAGTAACAGTCACACCTGTCCACTTCTGCCTCTGGCCCCACCTACAACTTGCTTGCGGCCCCATGAAGGTTCCCTTGTGTGCGAATGCGGCCCTCAGGATGAAAAAGGTTCCCTTCCCCTGCATTACAGCATCGACTTCATTTGGACAAGAAACCTGACTGATGTGGAAGAAAATGTCCTGCCAGTTACAGTAAAAATGCCAGCATTATTTGGTTCTGCGCGGGAAGAATATCTTAGAGATGAGCAGCTTCTAAAGTGCGTCTGATCCCACAGGCTGCAGCATTCTGGGAACAGGAATGAGCTGTTTCCGATGGGGGTCACTAGGGAGCAGGAAGAGCTTCGCTTTGTTCTTGCTGGTGTCTGGACTAGGTGTTGAGCTCATTGTGCCAGCAGCTCTCCTCTTTGTTTATAACAGAAGGCTTTGTCCAGAAGGCTTCTGATGGATTGGAAGGATAGATGATTTATTTTTGGTTGGATCCTTTTTTCAGTGCACTCTTCGAGGCATGGATTTCAGGCCTGTCACTAGGGTTCCCTGCCCTTCCTAAGGGGCAGTTGGAGTGAATGAACGTGGCTATTAAATGGTTTCCCTCATTTCTTCCCTCTCCTGTATGGCTTGCATGCCAGAGTCTCTGTGTCTGCTTGTCAGAGTGAAAAGTACCCTGGACTCTGCATGTGTGTCTGCCTCACGTTCCCTTAAGAGGAAATGTGTGCTGCCTCCTGAGGCTTGTGATGGTCAGATGCAACTATTGTTAAGACGACATGTGTGTACTTAGAGGTTCTGGTTCCTTGTGTGCTTCCCGGGCAATCTCTTGTTGGTACAGAAATGCAGAAATGATGTTCCTGTTCAAGAGGCAGGTGGAGGGAGCTTGCCCTGGAAACAGAAACATGTTCTAGGGCTCCCCTTCCTGCAACCTGCCAGCTGTGGCCTTTGTGTAAAACTGAGGTGTACCTGGTTTGCTAAGCCTTTTCAGCTTCACAAAAGGAAGCGGAATGAAGCTTCTAGCTGGGCTGGTCACCCAGCTCTGCCTCAGCATCTTCACTTCACATAGGACTTTTCCATTTGCTGGTGTGCTTTTCCCATCAGCCCCAGCTGGCATGGCCATGCCGGGGCTGATGGGAGCATGAGCACGCTGGCTGGGGCTGACGGCAGTTGTAGTCCAAAACATCTGAATAGCACCAGGTGAACGAAGGCTGCCTTAGTTATTATTTTTCCATGCGTATAGGGAGGAGAAGATAACTCTGGGCTGCTTACATTGCCAGTTGTGTATGGGGTTAGCACCTGCTCCTGAAACCAAATGTAAAGGGATTGGCTGAAGCTGCATGGCATCAGAAAAAGACGCTGGAGCCTCCTCAAACTGGACTATCCCATTTTCTCTCCCCTCCTCCAAAAAAACCACTAGAGGATCCGCTACGGTCACATCTATCTCATACATTTAAAGCACAGGGCTTCCCCCAGAGAATCCTGGGAACTGTAGTTTACCCTTCACAGAGCTATAATTTCCAGCACCCTTAACAAACACTTCCCAGGATTCTTTGAGAGAAACCATGTGCTTTAAATGGGTAGATGTGATCTTATACCAATTGCCCTCTGGGGAGGATCCAGTCAGTAGTTCTATTTTGATATTCTCCTGTTGCGATTTTTTCCATTATTATTACTGCATATTTTGACATTGGTTGTAAGCTGCCTGAAAATCTATACTTAAAGGTTGGGTATAAATAATGATTTAAAAGGTTCTTTTTAATTGGTTAATAAAGCTCAACTCCCGGCTTGCTTTATCCCACAAGCTGCTTAATAAGTGCCTACTCTGGCTGCAAAGATTGCTGGCCTCAGCATCTGCAAGCCTGCCCCACACCCCAGCCTTTGCAGGTTCTATTCCATGCCTGGCAAGTTCCTAAAGAGTCAGAAACCCAAGTGGCAACCTAACTTAGCTTGATCATGTTTTCAGATCTCATGGTTTAGATTTGATTATTTATTTTGGAAATCTCATCATATGTTCCGGATGAACAGGTGTGTTGTTCTGGAACATTGCAAGCTTGACTGTATCAACACCTTTCCTGGTCATGAGCTGTTGGCTGGAAGAAACCCCTGGCGCTGTGGAGACACGTCATACTTCCCAGTATGCCAGGAATTGTTTCCTGAAAATGAATGTCACACAAGGCGGACGACTGAACGACTCATTAACAGTTCTGCTTGGGGGTGGGGTGAGGAGCATTGCCAACGGAAACAGACTTACCCTTTCACAAGGTGGCCAGACAACCATGGAAAAGCCAGTCCACATGTAATAGGTGGCAGTAGCAAACTTGCAGATTTTTTTCTAGCTTGGCTTCACGAGCCTCCCCATCTTTTGGCCTTCTCTCACACGCATGTATCCTATTTCGTTTAAGGTTGCTTTAGCAGCTGCATCAGCTTAAAGCCAAAGCAGAAAACAAGAGTGTAATATGTAGCACGTAAGTGAAATGCTTCAGTGTGATGCAAAAATCCAGGAAAATAAGAACTGTTGTCTTGGTTAGGCTGCATTGAATTATGGCAGCTGGCAGCAAGTCCCTTTTCATTTGACATTCGTCTCTTTGCCTGTTCCAATTTACATTTTGTCAGGAAATAGGTTCTGCTGCCCTAGGAGCCTAGGATCAGACTAGCCAGGTATTGTCTTCTCTGACTGGCCGCAGCTCTCCAAGGTGTTGGATAGAGAAGGGTCTTTCCTAGCAGCCTCCTGCTTGGAGGCCCTTCATAGTGGACATTCAGGGGATTGAATCTGGTATCTTCTGTGTGCCAAGCAGGTGCTCTGCTGCTGTTCTGCGGTTCCTCCCAAAATGCACCACAGTGATTCTGTACACATACATCTCCCTGCATGTAGAAAATTAGATAGGAAACTTTTCTTCTCAGCATCTAGTCTTCAGCTAGCATGAGTCTCAGCAAGGAATCCTCCCACTTATGAATGAGCATCTAGTCTCAACTAATATATGGCTCAGGCACAGGGCGTTCCTCCTCATCTCTTGCTTGTGACAATTACGCCTTAGGACAGCAGCCTATGAGAGCCTGGAGCCTTCCAGGTGCTTTTAACAGCAGTTGCCAGTGAGAGCCCTGGGGCTGGTGAGCGACAAACTTTTTGCAGAAGGCTGGAGAAGGCTGTTTCAGAAGGGAGCCTCGCATTTCTGGGAGCAGCTTCTCACATGGTGGAATTTAGCAAGTGTCATTTCTTTGAGATTTCCTTGCTATTCTCTGCTCCAGCAGTCTGTTCGACAGAAGAGTGTCATAGCTGCTGAGATTCCAGTCAAGCATTTGCTTTGCTGTTTAGCACAAGTAGTCCCTTCTGATCTCGCTTGTCCTCCTTGCATGGCCAGTTCTGCCCTTTCGGACTAATTCTTTGCACTCTTCAGTTTGAGAAATATAGCAAAGATCTGTTTCCATCTCCCGCTTGTAACAGCTCTGCTTTTACTTACATAAAGGTTGTTTGGGAGGCACCATCTTTTTTCCTGGGCTGAGCTGAACAGCTGCCAGCTTAGCAAAACTTGCTCGTGGTACCCATGAGTCTTAATGGCAGGGCTGGACAAGGGAGGTGAGAGGGAAAGTAGCGTTTTCCTTCCAGCCTTGGACTTGATTTTGAAAAACTCCAGTTTGCTGGAGGAAAGGATATGTGAATGTCATACCTTTTTGAATATATTTCATGCACAGTTTTGTAAGGAAACGTAATACTTGGCAGGACACTGCAGCTTGGCAGAGGGAATTGGTCTCTGTGAAATTGATGTGCGAAAAGAGCATTGCAGTCAACAAAAACAAGGCTTTGTGGTGCCAGACTTAAATGAAACGGCTCTTGTCATCAGCAGTAAGAAGTTTTTACAGCCGGCAAAGAATGATTATGACTCCATAGCTGGGCTTTGGTTAGCTTTGTCATTGTTCCCTCCCCAGACCATGCGCTTCCTGCATCCCCTTTGCACAGCCTTTCAGGGGGAAAGCCAGGGCTAAGAGGAGAACCTCTGCTGTAGCTCCACCCATGTTTCTCATTGTGAACCTGGGTGTGGAGGATGGAGATTCCCTTGGTGCTCCTCTCCTCTTATTACCATAGGGCTCTGCCCACACTGCATTGATTTAGGTCACTTCACCCCACAGGTTTGGTAGAGTGAACCATACCACGTGGCTGCTTGTAGATGCTGGAAACAAGCAATTACCAGGTCCTCCTTCGCTAAGTCCCCAACGATAGCCTGGAAATAATTCCTTTTCAACAAAATGCCTGTTCTTCCTAGAGTGATCAACTTCCGCTGTCCCACACAGAATTACAGACAATGAAACAGTGATGTGTTCTGCACAGAAGAGGCAAATAGCCCCCTGCCTGGTTGCCTTGTTTTGGAAGTTTTTGTATACAGGAAGAGACCCCATATAACCCTCAGTTAACAGATTGATTTATTCTAAAATATAATAGGAGTGGCTGATACTAGTTGACCTAGGTACATCTGGTCAGGCTAGCTAATAACATTGGACTTAACTTTGTCTACATGGTCTAGAGTCAAAGAGTGCAATGTAGAAAATAAGTATTGTCATCAGAACTGGTGTAGTCAGTTGTTCAGAATAACGTAGCTTTCAGGATGCCACAGAGCAATCCTCTTCCTTTTTGAGGACATGTCATTCATTCATGTTAACTTCAGGCAATCTAACACAAAAACACGCTTCTGTTCTAAGTGTGCTCTTCTGACAGATTGGTTAACTTTGTGTTTGAAAGCCTGTCCCTCTTGCAAAAGCTTCAGGTGGAAAAATTGATAACCAGATAAAACTGGAGGAGGGGAGTTGAATGTTGGCCAGGCCCCCCCCCCAACTTAATTCTCTCCCCTCCCCGCTAAATTCTCTCTTTCCCTCCAGTGCTGATGCTGTTTTTCAATCGACTTGACATAGGATAGATCCCACGCCATTCTATTCAAACAGCCAGCATTCATGTTTTGGGCAACTTCAAATATAAAGTGCTTTGTAGAATGAATCATTCAGCCGATCTGCCTGTGGGAAAGCATCCAGTTGAGGGTCTTTTTCATTTTTTTTTATGAATGGTCCGTACCACTTACCAAGTCCTTACTGGAAAAACTCCTTGGTGCATGCAGGATAAAACCAGAATCCCTGGTCCCCATTATTTCTGAACTTCAGCCTGTGGCTTTTTGCTCCTTAGCAAACCACAATCACTAGCCAGCCTGAAGCCATTGTTTGTTGTTGGCTTGCTGATTGTGGGTTGCTAGGGAGCAACCATTAATGGTCTTTGGCTGGATGCAATGGGAAGCTGAGGCTTCTTGGCTTGTGCCAGGAAGGAGAACAAAGCAGAACAATAAGACCAAGCCTAGCTTAGTGTTATGTGTGAACACTGTAACTGGTGACCTCCAGGCCAGAACAAGCCTGCAGCATGGCCCTTAGTCCATTGACTGTCTCTTCCCCTGTCCCAGCTCTCTTTTTACCTCTTTCTAGAAAGATGGGAAGAGAACAAGTGCACAGCCTTGTTGCCTCGAAAATATTTGCTTAATTAGGTGACTCATGAATTAAATACAAATAAATACATAAACCTTCCCTATAACACCTGTTTAGTAAAATAATAATAATTTAGAGAGCGTCACTTGCTTGATGAGCATATTTCCCCCAGTTCTTACCTTCTGGATTCCACTTGTGGTGACAGATCATGCTTGCTGGCTTCCCCATTGGGGCACCTGGTTGGCTACTTTGGCAACAGAGTGCTGGGCTTGGGTGTACTTTTGGTCTGATCCAGCTGCCAAGCTCTTCTGATGAGAACATCAGAAGAAATGGGAAGGTCAAGTGTAGAGGTGAACCCCGAGAACATAAGAGTCTGCTGTCCTCATCTAGTCTAGCGTCCTGTTCTTGTAGTGGCAAACCAGATATCACCACTGGGAAACAGGCACGTGGGACCTGAGTGAAATAGCACTCTCCCCTCCTATAAGTGGTATTCAGAAGCATACAGCCTCTGATCTTGGAGGCAAGAGCATAGCCATCCATAACCAGTAACAAACACAAGTTTGTTGTGCACACTGGGTTGGAGGATGCGCTGAGAGATTTTACCTGCTGCTCAGTTTGGTGCCCTAGCATATTAAGCTGCTGACTGGTGTCACTGATAGATAGTAATAAATCTAGTCCCCTCCCTAAACCCCCAGAAGTTTGAAATGCTTGGAACAAAAAGGAAAGCCTGCTCCAGGTTGATCACATTCTCATTAAGTGAGCTTGTATACTTTCCCTGCAATTTTTTGTTTCACGGGCCTTGATTTGTATTAGCTGAGCTGTCTGAGCCCACAGACACCTGGAAACCCAGTATTTCGCTTTCAACCAAACTCAGAGGGCTTGATGCATCACTTAGCCTGGCTCAAGCAAGCACTGGTGGGGTGGGGGGAAATGCAAACAATGTTCATTCATCTGGAAATGCACCCCGGTGAATTGGTGAGCCATTAATGTCTGTGCATCGCTTGACAGTCAGAGAGCATTGCACAAAAGCAGGGCTGATAATTGCTGTTGATTTTCATGCGGTCACTCTCTGCATCTTGAGCAGCTGGGGGCTGCAGTTAATTGCATTTTGCAAGGAGAGCCTGTCCCTGTCTCAGGAGTGCAAGCAACTGAAGAAAACCAAAGGCAGGCTGGGGGATGGAAAGGTGGTGGAATTATAAGGCTATAGATCAGTTGAATAAAGCATAATTGTTATAGCCATAGGTCACCACAATATAAATATAGCATATATAGAGAGGGAGAGAGAAACAGAAAAGCAATAACCCCCCTAATTTAAATCACACCCCTTCACGCATTGTAAGCTATGCAGCTGTTTAACAATGACAGAATAAAAACTTCTCCCCAGTGGTGCAGTGAGTCAGTGCATCTGGCTGGGGTTTGAGCCCACCCAGGGATCGCTGTGGACAGGATTGGTTGGTCTAGATGACTCTTGGGGTCCCTTCCAGCTCTACACTTCTATGATTATATACCCACCGTACTAAGTTTTTTTGTATTTTCTTAGCTTCCAGAGCAAATTTTGTTCCTTGGATGGTAGTGAATACATCTCTGCCTACAAGCAGTGTACATCTTTGGTCCAGGAAGGGGACAGGGGAATCTGTTTGGCAGGGAGTGAAGAAGACAAGTAAGGAATGTTGTGCCTGAGTTGCTAATATAAGGGGCAACTTGGCAAAATAATAGACTTTCTTAGCCTCACCAGACTCACAGATTAGCTCTTCATGAAACACTAAACGCTTCTCGGCCTATGATCACCCAACAAGTATCAGGCATTACTGAACCCAGTGCGATAGGGAGTTCCATAAACTGGGTGCCTAGTTGCGATCAGTCTTTTTCTGATTTCTTGGCTAAAGTGTTAGTGTACTCAGGTTTCCCAAACCTAGTAAAACAGCCCTTGTTTACAGCAGATTATGAGGCGTGTACTAAAACTTGTACTCATTTACTTTAGGACAACCAACCAACCAACCAGGCCAACTTAACCTCCTCACCCAGCACAATGAACGATGTGTGCCCTAAATTGACCTCACATCCACTTCTAGGGAAGTGTTCTATATACCGTAAATGGTTCCCTCAGGGTATAATATTGGAAGGCCCCAAGATTTAGACATGGATCGGAAACCTGCAGTCCCTTATCTTTGCCACTTGATGAACAGTTCCAGCTGTCCTTAAGTACATAGGTAGTCTTAGGCGGTAACCTTTGCCACTTGGAGATGTCTGCAGGCTCGGTGGATATCCCATGGAAGTATCCATTATTTGACTGGCCCATTGTCTATGCTTTGCAGGGGATTGGACTAGATGACCCATGGGATCCCATCCATCACTACAGTTCTATCTCCTCACATTGGGAATTGCCATATGCTAGGTTAGACTATTCATCCATCCCCAGTACTCTGTACTCTGACTGGCAGCAGCTCTGTGTGTATGTGTGTTTTTCTAGCAGAGAAGGATTCTTCCCCATTGCTTGTTCCCTCGCGCTATTTCTATCTGGAGGCTGACTGGCAGCTTCTACATGCAATGCCAAGTGTTCTACCCGCTGAGCTGCGGTCACATTCATTCCCAGTTGAATGCGCAGCCTCTGCTGTCCCCCTGTGAGCCCGTGTTCCGTGCAGGGGTATGCCATGGCAACACATGTTTTGAGGGAGCGTTCCCATAACTGGCAGGAATTTATGCCTTGGTCCTGCATGTCAATCATCTTGGCACGTCAGCTGGAGCAGCCACAGCCGCAGTCGTTTTTTTGGCGGGCAGTTAGGAGTCTTGAAACTGTCTGTGGCTGGCAGCCAGCTTGGTAGGAAAAACTGACGATGTGCATCGCCTTTTATCCCTGGTGAAGCAGACCAGAAGTCCCTGAGATGTTTCTCCTTTTGAGGATGGTGTGGTTTCTGCCTTTTTTGTCAAGGCGGAGCATCCTGTTGGTGCTATATAAATAATGGTAAACAAAGCGCTGCACCCTCAGGAGTTCATAGAAATGCCACCCATGAGGAACAGAAAGTGGGAAGGAACTAATACTGTCAGCTGAGCTTGAGCTTGTGTATTCTGGGATGGTCCTTTTGTTTAGATCATCCTTGTACTGTAGTTAAATTTAACAACTGTGCATCATTTTTCCTCATTGTAACAGCACACTTTTTGTTTTGCAAGACATAAGCTAGGTTTGCCACTTAAAGGGTGTGGGGCAAGCCGCCTTCTACCTGGCGCCCTTCAGATGTTTGGGGCTATAACCTTTTATCAAATTATGCATAGCATGGAGAAAGTGGCTAGAGAAATGGTCTATTCAGGACAGATAAAAGAAAGTACTTCTTCATGCAGAGCATAGTTAAGACATGTGGAACTTGCTTCCACAGGAGGGCCACCACTTTGGATGACTTTAAGAGGATTGAACAAATCCATAGAGGATAAGGCTGCCGATGACTAGAGCTGGGCAATATCTGGTTTTCAACATTGTGATATATCACCAGCCAAACATATCACAATGTCTGAAATAAGGATGGAGCTATGTAGAGGCATTGGCTGGCTTCATGGTTTTTTCCTGCACCGTGATTTTTGCATCACACACACACACGATTCGCAGTATATTGCTGGGTCAAATCTTATGAAACCAATATCATGATATGAACTTCAAACTGGGTTTTGGACAATATATTGATATATCATCCATCCCTGTTGATTACTAGCCATAGCAAGTGTGCTGTGCCTCCACAGTTGGAGAAAACAATACTTCTTAATACCAGTTGCTGGAAACTGCAAGAGGGGAGAAGAGGATGTTGGCCTAGATGGGCCACTGGTCTGATCCATCAGGTTCTTCTTAAGTTCTTAACACCCATCAGTGCTTGGCAGCTGGGGCTGTTGGGAGTTCTAGTCCTAAATATCTGGAGGACACCAGGTGGATGAAGGCTGGTGTAGGGTAATGGAGCTATGCAGGGCACTGAACCTTCAGCCACCAGAAATCTTGTTCACGTACACACAAACACTCTCTCACTTTTGAGATTGCAGCAGGCATGACTCGCATTTATTTTCAAGCATGTCTGTGGAGTCATAAGGCTTAGAAATTTGGTATTTTTAGTAACCTGGGCAGGAAGAAAGCTGGATTCCACTCCCATTACTACATTCTGTGCCACTTCTCTTTTGCTGAAGGAAGAGTGTGGCCACGGCCTCCGTTTCATTCACGATCAATGGAGAACATGCAAAAACCAAAGTGTGCACTTCGCCTCAGTTCTGCTGCACCAGGGCATGTTAGATGCAGAGATGATTTAAGGCTGGGAATCACAGAATCTCAAGCATGGAGGTAGTAGCTGCAGCTCTGGGAAATGTGGTGAAGCCCAGCTTATTACTCTTTGCTTCCTGGATGTCTGGGTGGTCATGGCAAGGAAGAAGGCTGAGCCTTACCTACGTCTGTTTTTATTAAGAGTTTCTTATTGAACTTTTCAAAAAGGAACAAAAACAAAGGCAAACAATACAAACTTAACCATAATAAATCAAGACGATGTGTTCTGTACATATAAATAAGGGGGATTGTGGGAGACATCTGATGGTCCAGATGAACCTGGTGCTCAGACATCCAAGCAAATAGATCTATATATAGAGTCTATATAACAGACAACTTCCTGCCTGTCTTGTGTTTAGAGGAGCACCTTTATCTCATATACTGCCAGCTGAGTCATGTCTTCTGTGTCATTGGGGGCAGTAGCCTCTTTCCAGTATTGAAGCATTAGGCGTTAAGCCACCATAAGTGCCCCCAGAAGTCACTTATATTGTCCCTTTGTCAGGTTCCAAAGGACCGGCACACAGTTCAATAGAACATTCACGTCAGTAAATCTGAAGGAGGTGTCCAAAACCAGATTTATGCAGCTGATGACCTCTGCCCAAAGGACTTGAGTTAATCTTGTTAAATTGCATCCTGCCTCTTGGAGCAAAGTCCTCACCAGGTGATTTTCAATAGAACAAAAAAGTTAAAAGGTGTCATTGTTGCTCCTGGTTTGTACGGCTGCGAGGGAAGGGCACTTTGCATGTGGCCTTGTTTATACATTTGAAGGCTGAAGCATACCATTTGAGATCTAGTTATGGGCCCTGCTTGTGTTCAGTTCTGGTGGGAACCCGGGCACGTGGCTTTTACAGGAAGAAAATACTGCAACTTCTCTGTTGCAGGGAAGAGCCATTGCTCAGCTGAGGAGCACATGCTGTGCTTTCATAAGGTCCCAGGTTCAATATCCAGCTTGTCCAGATAGGGCTGGAGAATCCATGCAGTCTTGACACAGAAGGGAGCATCTTCCTGTACTGGCAAAGCACACCTGCAGCCTTGCCCGTTGTGTTTTGGTGAAGCTGTGTGCAATTCAACATTCTGCTCTGGGTAATCCTGAACAACTCTCCTGAAAACTTGTTTCCAAGGCGGCTGTGAATGAGTTTAGTCGGACAGAAGAAAAGAGGCAGTGAGAGGGTGCTGTTAAAAAGAAAAGTGAACCCCTTGTCCTAAACATTAGTTACTGGAATGAGTGAATGGATCTGCCTCTCAGATTTAATGGATTGGTCTCCTGATAAAAGTCCCACAAGTTTACTGCTGGCAAGATGTTTGGGCCAAGGGCAGTTTGGACAGGATGCATCTGCTCCATGCAAGCAAGCAAACAGAGTGACCAGGAGGAATCCTTTCATTCAGTCATCCACTGATTTCTGTCTCTATCCTCATTTGTATGAGCCAGCCTTCCAATCCCCAAGGATATCTGCTTTCCTAGAAGTTTCGCTTTCTTCGCAGGAAGTCTTGCAAAGTAAACAACACTGCTCCATCGCTTCAGAGAGGCTGGTTGAAGGACTTGCCCAACTCCTTTTTCTCTCCAGCCAGTTCTTTGTTGGCTCCTCTTTTCTTTCCAGGAAAACAGAGTAATGTAAACTGGGTGCGGCACTACCCGAGGATGGGCGTGCAGCGACAGGGAAAGATTTATCTGTTGCTCCTTGGAGGCCATGCGAGGACAGAGAAAATTTGGCTCCCTCTCTGGTGCCTTCAGGCCTCTACCATTGGTGCTGTTCAGTGAAAGCTTTGACTGGTTCAGCTGTGATAGCCAGCAGACAGGCTCCTTTCCCCTGATCTGTTACTTCCCTTGGCTGTCTTCCCATGGAGAGGAGCTTTGGCTTCCCGTTGTTCACACAGTCACAGCACCCTGGAGTAACAGCAAAAGTGTGTGCATTTGAGGGGGGAGATGCCCCCTGTGGTAACCGCTGGTGGCAATCAGACTGGCTGTATTCAGGAGGCACAGAGCTGCGATCCCAAAATTTGCCAGGAAAATAACCAACAGATACTGGCAGTTGACCCAAATGAACTGCGGGACAGGAAAGAGAATGGCATCTGGGTAAGATGCAAGGCATCCTGGGATGTAGTTTGAGTAAGACCATTCTATAAATGTGGCTATTCTTAGTCCCAAGTGCCACTTGCCCTGCTTGGCTGAATCATGGCACAGTCTCAGGGATATCTTTTCCCAGCCCTGTCTCCTTGCAGTCTGTGCCAGGGGTCACAGCTGGGACCACTTTCTGTGACGTCTGTGTTTTCCATTTGAGCTGGGAATTCTTCCTAGCCATCGGAAGGAAGGGGAGAGTGTGGTCAGGCCTGGTCTAGGCCCTTGGGAGACCATTGCAACCCCGTTACATCGCTTTACCTCTTCTCAACCCTCTTGCTGTTCCAGCAGTATCCCCCCTCCCTTTTGGTTGGGCCCCTCTAAGCTTTTTTAGCACTGTCTGAAGTCTGTCCTTTTTTTACGACGCTTGTTGCTATTATAATAGTAATGTCCAGGTTCGTAGATTGCAATATTTGATGGGTTTCGGTTTTGACGTTCTAGTCATAAGCATAGAATTGTAGGGTTGAAAAGGGAACCCAATGGTTATCTAGTCCACCCCCCTTCAATGCACAGTTCCTTGAAATAGAACATCTTGCCAGTGAAAACTTGCTTGTAAACAAAGAATGTTGTTGGGTCAGCCAGGCTGCCAGAAAAGTAGGCTTTTAAGAATACAAGAAGAGCCCAGCTGCTGTGTCAGGCCAAGGGCCCATCTAGTCAAACATCCTGTTTTTGCAACGGCTTATCGGAAGCCCTTGTGAATCCCACAAGAAAGACAAGAACACAGTAGCCCCCTTCTCCGCCACAGCTGCTGCATTTCCACATCCCACAGGTGAGCACTCGAGTCGAGTCCGCAACCATAGTCTTCCTTAGCCAAATGGTTCACTCCCAAAAGTGCTTGCTGTTGCCTGCCCCACCCCAAACACTGCAATACAGAAATGTGACACGCAGCGTTCTAAGCTCACTCTGTGTGGAAGAACCAGTACCACTGCTGGTGGCGACGGCAACTTTGTCTCTGTCCGCATGGCCCTCCTAACTGCTGGGCTGTGGCGTTACCACATTGTTTGGATTGAAGGGTTATTCCTCCTCTTCCTAGTTTATTTCCCTAAGTTGATTGGCTGTGTCTGGGCTGCCAGGGGTGGGAGATGGGGCTGGTGTTCATAGCGTTAGGCCTGGCTTGCTGACTTCCTAACTGCAGGACTGTAGCTTTAGCTGGGTTGGGGTAGAGGGGAAGATGTGGACTTGGTACATGCATGTTCACTGTGTGCGAGGAGGGTTGTGTATGTCTGTCTGAGGAGACAATGGAGTGTGCCTCTGGAGGTGAAGTCAAATCTCTGCCTTAGCAGCGCCAAAGTGACCTCCCCAAGGTACAAGCCTAGGCAGTGTGTATCAAAGTCCTGGACTGCCCAGACAACAAGACCCACCTCTTGGCCTTGCTGATGTAGTCCAAAGGAAAGTAGAGCAATACGTTGGACACCTGCTTGGCTGCCAGAGTTTCCAGAAGGAGGCATACATGGCGTCTTAGGGACTCCACCCCAGATTTGTGTAGGGTTCTCCTCCTTAGCCTTTTCTTCTCCCAAAGATAACCCACAAGGCAGAGGAGGTTTAGGATCAAGAGTTTTCCTTCTCATAGATGGGCTACCTTCCGTGGTTGACAAGCCTGGGGTAGAGAGTATGGAATGGATTAAGTGATGTCATTGCAGTCATTGCTGCATATTGGTTGGTGTGTTCCATGCACTTGGTGGACAACAGTGTCAATTCCAGGTGCCCCTTGATGAGTGGATGTTGCTTCCCCACACCCAGTGTTACGTACCTGATGTTGCTGTTAGTGGGGCATAGGATGCCCACCATGTTAGACTGACAGGTGACATTGTAGCAGTAGCCACCTTCACTGCACCATTGGATGTGTGCTGCCCATTTTGAGGCATCTGCAGAAAGGCATCTGCCTTTAATAAAGGAGCCAGGGAGCGCATTAGAAATAGACTCCAGGGTTTTGCATTCACTTACAGGCTCGGCTATAACTAGAATTATCCAGAGCACTTATGTAAGCTGTTTCTCCTCTTTATTTTAAAGCCTTGTCATTTAGATTATGCACAGTTATCAGGGCCTTTGTGCTTTTATTTCTATTTTTGAGAATAAATGGTTTATTTTCAGCTAATAATATGTCTGTCTACTGCGCCTCCAAATGTGTGTATATTGCATATGTACTTATTTATACTGTGTATGGGCCATTCTTATCCCCCCTTCCCACTAAAAGATCCATAGCAGCAAAATAAGCGAGATTCCTGCCCTGATGGAGGCAGAGGGTTGAATGAAAAATGACAATCCCAGCTACTGTGGGGTGGTCCCAGGGGTCCCAGCTTGCGCTTTCCCTTCAGAAGGTCCTGAGTTCAGTCCTTGGCATCTTGAAGAAAGAATCAGGTAGTGGTGCTGCCAGAGTGGGCTGGAGTCACCAATCTTTTTTATTTAGGTCCATGGGCGCATTTGGATTTTTGAGTGAGTGCCCTCTTTGGGCCCTCCGCTTCCCCAGATAAGCTCCTTCCTCTTCCCCACTCCACCCCCCCCCAAAAAAAAGAGAGAGAAAGAAAATGTGTGTGTGTGTACACAACACTTTGCTTTTCCAAGGAATTTTGGTAGAAGTTAGATGCAATAGAATGAGTGAGTCTCTAAAAGCACATAGAGGTGAAAGAGGAATTGGGAAAGAGTGTCTATATAATTTTCAAGGGACAAAAAAGCAGCCAAGCTCACTAGTTCATGAGCAAGGGAGCAGTGGGTGAGGGGACTCAAGAGATGTCAGGGGCACCAGGGGTGAGACCTCAAAGGTGTCACTGTGCCTACGGATTGGCAACGCCTGTCCTAGGCTGAGAGCAAGCCTAGCAACTTCCCTGGGGCTGCTGAGGTTGTAGCTGCTGCTTACTACTTATTAGCGAGAAGTTTGAGTTTGACAGAAGTAGTGCCAGTTTGAGTTTGACAGAAGCAGTGCCAGTGCTGCGAAGGTTGCCCTACCAGTTCATGGCTGTGACAGGATCTGAGCCCTGGATTTGAATCCATTGCTGTACATGCTGTGGGTCCACAGAGGCTCTTGTTTGCAGCCCTATGTGGGTCCCAACTGCCAAATGCGGTTTTTGCTGTTTGTTTGGGACAGAGGGAAAGGTTGCTGCTGGTCCCCAGGAGGTTGTGAGCCAAATTTACAGTTGGATTTTTGTCCTTGGAGCAGTCCACTCCCCACAGTCTGGATTCCAGATGAGTCAGGAGAGGTCAAGCCAGTAGGGAGGTATCTCAGCTCTGTTGCTGTATCAGATTTCTCCTGGGCCACAAGGGTGTTCTGTGCCCAGAGCTTGCTTCGGCGGCCAGCTTCCCAGAGCATGTGGGGAGCTTGAATTGAATGTTTGGGCTCTGCGACTTGAACGCCTGAGTTTATTCCAGGTCTTGGCAGCCTCAACAGAAGGTGCCTTTGCTAACCTTGAGCTTTCTAAGAGGTGGGATCGGTTGTGGCTTCCTTTGCTGGGGGAAGCAAGCAGCCTTCTTCAAAAAGAGCTGAACGGTGACTGTCTCTTCTGGTTCTGAAGCTCCAGGCCTAACATCTGAAAACAGAATTGTGTTTTTTTGTATGGCTCACTCCAGTCTCTCAGCTTCACTTTGCTCATCACAGTCAGGCTCTCTGGAAGTATTTCAAATAATTATCCTTTATGCTAGCGGTAAGAGAGAGAAAAAGCATCCCTAGAAAAAACACCAAGGAAACTGATTGATTCCTAGAGAGAGGGGCTAATGTTTCCTTCATTAACAACAAGATAAAGCTGTCATGCATAAGTGGTTGGCAAATTTTATGGTATATTTTCTGTTCATGTGTAAAGTAACAGGCTGTTAGTCTGTAAAAAATAAAAATAATGCTGTTTTGGGTTTGCAGATTAGTGGGACTTTAGCAGCTCTCACCTTGTGCCACTTAGTATATGAATTAAGCACCAGGAACACATGGGCAGGGTCCTACTGCCTCCATGTTGTCTCTCCTGCCCACATATGGCAGCTTCTTCACGAAGGAATCTCTCTTTTTCTGGATATCTCTCCATCTCTGACTCTGTTTCCACACACACATTCATACTCTTGCATACACCACCTTTAAAAGAGACGGCTCATATCATAGCCATAAAAATGTGAGAGCAACAGCTATGAAAACTAGGAAGGATTTCCCCAGCAGTTAAGGAAGAAGATCTTAATAGGCCCTCCCCTTAGCCTCTGGACCTTCTGTACTACAACTCCCAGCAACCCCAACCAAAATGGAAAGTGGTCATGAATGATGGGAGTCGTAGTCCAAAAATCTGGTTTGGCAGTTCATATGTTGTGCCAAAGTTTAAGCCTAAGCTTTCTTAACTACGGTTTGAGGCAAAGTCTTGAGTTGAGCACTTGTGTGTGTATGTCCTTGCTAGTGCTTATTGAGACATCAGGTTAGAATTCGTTTTTGAATAATATCATCATCTGCTTCCTTTGCGGAAGGGCCACAGCTAAGTGGCAGAGCTGTTGCTTTGCATGTGGAAACCCAAAAGCCTCAGGTAGGGCTGGGATAAGACTCGCAGCCTGAAACCCTGGAGAGCCCACTGCCAGTTAGTATAGACCAGGGACGTCCAACTCCCAACTAACTGCAATCTACTCCTGGGGGGGGGGGACTGGCAGTGATCTACCCATTGGGGGGGCAGGACACTCCTGGTATAGACAATATTGAAGTAAATGGGCCAATGGTCTGACTCTTTAGTTTTGTTCCTATTATTAAATAAGAAATTTCTCTGCTTCTCTTTCAGGAGATGCCCAATTCTGTCTTTCTGGTAATGGAGGTGTGTATTGAATTTTCTAATTTCTCCTTTGATGGATTTTAGTATTTTTCTTTTTATATTGAAATGCCATACAAACAAACTGCAGCCTGCCTTGTTTAGCTGTAGAATCAAACAAGAGAATGTGTGCTACTTCCCATCCCAGCCGCCCAAAGTGTGCAGTTAGAATGACCTATGTTTATATTGCACATAGTCAAGTACTTTATTACGGTCATAGACCAGCATAAGCAAAACATATACATAAATAGCATAACAGTATGAATCCAAGCGAATAATTATTAAATAAATAGGAGCTAGAACCAAACGTAGATTTAAACATATACATAGAATACTTAATTAAGCATAGATAATGGGTGAGTAAAAATTTATAAGAGAAATTAAAAGATCAGTTAACACAGCCAAATGGGGTGGGCTTCAGAAGTGCGGATCTAACAATATGGGCCTTCAGTTTAGGATTGAATTGTAGCATAGATCATTCTTCGTCAAATATCTATCATGGCAGCGCAAAATCTGGCGACTGAATATGTGACTTCTGGGCTCGCTTCCTGTAGTAATAGGGGGATGTTGTGTTGTTCTGAACGCCCAGGAAACATATAAGATGGGCTGGATAAACCTAGTTCGAATGTCTATATAATACTGGCAGTGAAGAAGGGCATGCTCCGTTGTTTCCTGCTGCCCACGTATTAATCTAGTTCGCATGTCACATGAAAATATGGTTAAAATAAACTGTGGTCTTCACAAGAACAAGCATTATTCGACTTGCATGCTGCAGTGAGTTGCTCTTCTCCTGGCACACCAATGAGGGGAAAGAAGACAAGCTATCATTCTGCTTGTCGTTATGTGTGTCTCCTGTCTCGTGGTTTGCTTATCTCCAGACAAACCACGAGCAGAACCCTTGGGTTGTTTAAGAGAAACAGACTACATGCACTGTTTTGAATGCAACAGAAAGCCAGACTGTGGTTTGTTTCCTCCTGGTGCAGCATTCAAGGGGGAGGAGTGAAGCTCCTCCAGTTTCAGCTGCGTGCACCACCTCACTGCCTGTTCACGTTAAACCGTATGTTATCTTTTAACTATGGTTTACAATGATGTGCAGACCACGTCTGAGTTAAGAGGTTCCGTCTGTGCTCATGGTGCTATAGTTGTTAAAATACAGTTACTAAAGATGGTGTGTTCTTGAATGTCCTCTTCCTACAGCCCACGTCAGCTGTGTCAAAGTTGAAAGAAAGAAAATGGAGAGTTTAGGGAGGGGGGAAGTGATGGAGGTTGAGCAAAGATGTAAGAGGCTTTGCTGTACAGGAAAGAACACCAGATACTCAGTATTATGGTTTCTTTTTTGAAGCCAACGTATATGAGAATTTCAAAGCTCAGTGTTTGGAGAGGCTGTTAGTAGGAGCTATTTGTCACTGATGACGTCCTGTTGAGCTGTGGGCATGGGGTGGTTAATGGCAGACCTGCAATATTCCTAAAAAGAATACGTTCACCAGTGACTGCTGTAAGCTTCCAAATTCCCAAAGCATAAAGACACCACAGGGTTTTTCCAGACCTGGAAGTTTGCAGCTGAGAACAGGGTGTTGTGCCAAACATTTTAGTCTCTTCTTCTAAACCCTATGGCTTCCCTAAACTTTTGGCAGAAAACAGCTTACATATTTCCAGTGCTTTCTCCTTTGCATCGAGTAGCAGCAGGCTCTCTTTCTCTTAAAAAATAAATAAAAAGTTCTGTCTCTCATTTGTATTTGTTCATCTGTGGCTTGAGAGCATTCTTTCCTTTACCCAGAGAAACAACTAATATAGCTTCACATTGCCTTGCTGAATGACTTGGAGATCTGCTATTAACCACTTGGGTGTGTGTGGGTGTGTACATGTACACACACAAACACAAAATATCAAATGATACATTTTATGAAATAAATAAGTAAGTAATACAACCTGGGTTGTTAATTTCAGGTGCACTTAAAATAGACTTATGATTTAGTGAGTTCCATAAATTACATAGCAGCCTCGTTCACAATACCTGTGATTCTTAACCAAAATGTCTGTTAACTCTCCAAAATTAGTTAAATATGAATAATAGGAAATGTATTTGAATATACACACATCGATTTTTAAGATAATTGAATACTCAGGCTTCCTACAAATGGAGCAGTTTCTGATCTCCTAACCATCAATGAAGAGACTCGTATGCCCCCTCCGCTGTCTGATTTGGAAATGTCCCCCTCCCCTTACTTTTCAGAATGGAGCCAAGATGCTGAGTTGTATCTACATTAGCATTTTTCACAAATTATGGTCAATTCCAAATACAGGTTATATTATTATTGTTATTATTATTGTTACTACTACTACAAGGGCTGGAAACTGGTGGTGTGGCCTAGCCACGGTTTAGTGAAAATTGCCAGTCCAAATGTAGCTGCTCCATGGTTAGTTCAGAAAATTAAATTGTGGCAGGGATATCTATGTGCAGGAAGGGAAAGGATAACCCAAGCCTGGGGGAAGATCCTGATACAGTTGATTGTGCCATGGTATGTTAGGTCTATTGTGGGCCTTGTGCACAAGCAGGCTGAGAAGTGCAGACACCCGCAAATCTGATACTAACCCATTTCCTTTCTCTCTTGGGCAGTATTGCAACGGTGGAGACCTGGCAGATTACTTACAAGGTAATGGATTGCTTGTGGTTCTTAATTCATGGCTCAGAAGTCTTGGTGTGCTGTGACGCTGCCCCGTGGCTGTCTCTTTTCCTGCAAAGTTTATGACTGGCTGGAGGGAGTTTGTTTTCTGGCTGTGTATTTTAATACCCTTTTGTTTTCAAAGCTGCCAGTAAACTAGTTCAAGCTAAAATTGGCACCCGCTTCCTGTCAGTCATGCTTTCTCCATATACATTTTTAAAAAGGAATTGCACCGGGGAGGGTCAGCATGCTGCAAGACATTGTGCTCTGTTGTAGAATTGAGTCTGCAAGATAGCGGGCCTTTGTTTAGATTTCCTGGGATCTTGTGCCAACCGTTTCCTGAAATCTTTGGAGGAAGACGATAAGGCTTTGTGAGAAGAGGTGCTGGAAGCCAGGGGAAGAGATTCCTCTTCCATTGACTATAAGTTGGAGGAGAGATGCTTCGTTTACATGTGACCAGCATAATAAGCTGACAGACTGCATGGTGATTCAGAAATGCTTAATTTTGGGAATTGATCCCTGCCTCACAGCTGTTGCAGGGGAAACAGGGTGTTTTTCATCCTTCAAAGACCAATGTGTTTTTCTTCCCTGTGTTCGTTCTCTCTTGGGCCTGTCTTAGCAAATTTTTCTGTTGGTCACACTCAAGTGCGATAGAAAGTTGGGAACTGCCTTTTGTATACAGGTGTTACATAGGAGCCAAAGCACGAGTGTCCTTTAAATCCTGTTGATTCCACTGGGAGAGGTTTAAGAACGCTCTTAAAAGTATCACATTGAAAGAAAGTAACAGGACCCTGAAGTGCCCAACACTGACTTCAGCCGTCTCCCAGTGAATTTTGTATCTGCTGGAGCAAAGCATTTTTAAAGCCGTCTTTGGATTCAGTGTGGCAGCTTCAGTGCATGCTTAAGTGCTTCCCAAAGAGCTCTGTTCACGCCAGGAAGTTTCCAGGACTCTGAAAGGGATATAAAGTACTTTCCTTCCCTCAGCAAAAGGAACGCTCAGCGAAGACACCATCCGCATATTCCTGCAGCAGATTGCTGCTGCCATGCGTATCCTCCACAGCAAAGGGATAATTCACAGGGACCTCAAGCCACAAAACATCCTGCTGTCGTACGCCAACCGCAGGAAATCCAACATCAGCGGCATACGCATCAAGATAGGTAAGTCGGCCCTGGTGCGCTGCCTCAGCAGGGTGGGAAACGACTGTGAGACATTACTGCTCATTTGCGTGCCTTTCTCTCTTCTACATCTGCACAGAAGGGTAGAGGAGCATGGTGAGTGCTCAACTGGACCTCTGTGTCCCGCCACCCAAGTCTTGATTGTTCTGGGTGGTCCCCCAGCAACATTAAAGACCAACCTATGCATTTGTTACTGAGATGCTCATTGGAGAGCTGTGATTGGCTGTAGCACCCTCTCGAGTGCTTGTTTCTTGACCAGTCTGGCTTTACCCCTCAGTCTAATGCATCCCTGCTAGCTAGGGATGATGGGAGTTGTATTCCAAAAACACCTGGAGACTCAGGTTTGAGGAACCCTGGCTCTAATGTATGGACCATCCCCACATTCCACAGGTGTGTTTCTTTTTACAGTGGTGTCTTGGAACAAAGCAGACTGGGTGTGCTTTCGTTCATTGCTCTTGAATCAATCAGTTATGCATTCAGCTGCTGACAGAGAACTGTTTCTGCTGACCCCAAAGCCGCTTGCGTTGCGACTGGGGGAGACGGCAAAAGGGGCCCTTTCTTTGGAAGCCTTCATATTTGTGGTATTTTGTAACATAAAAGGGCAGCAAGTTGGTCCATGATAGATAGATAGATAGAAAGAAAGAAAAAACCCACCAAAAGGTAGTTAAAGAGATGTATGCTTTCCTTTAAACAGCTGACTTTGGGTTTGCTCGTTATCTCCAGAGCAACATGATGGCTGCCACCCTCTGTGGTTCCCCTATGTACATGGTGAGTAACAGCTCATTAAGTTTTCATTGCTGCCATCAGACTTTGGACCCATCCACACTATATATTTAAAGCAGTATCATGCCATTTTAAATAGTCATCTCCCCCCCCCCAAAAAAATCTGGGAACCGTAGTTTTTTTAAAAAGGGTGATGAGAGTTGTTAGGAAACCCCTGTTCTCCTCCCAGAGCTACAATTCCCATGGTTCCCTGGGAAAGGGCATTGACTTTTAAACCTTTCTGGGAGTTGCAGCTTTGGGAAAGGAAAAGGGGTCTCCTAACACCTCCGAGTGCTCTTAACTAACTACTGTTCCCAAGATTCTTTAAATATTTGGTAAAGGTGGGGCCTTAAACTGAGAATTTTCAGTAATACTACTCAGATTTGTGTATTTTTGTCTTTATTTAATTTGTTCTTCCACTGTTTCTTGTCTGCAAGCGGTTTACATTTTGAAAAAGTCAGTAAATCAAATCATTGCAAATCACAGTGCACCATTAAAATCAGAGTAGAATATCAATAATCTAACTTTCTGACCAGCCTCCAAAGCATTCTGTATTATCAGTAAAAGCATTATTGGTAAATTTTCCCAACACTCTTACAAGTCAGTGCTGTTATCCCCATTCTGCAGACAAGGAACTGAGACTGCCTTGTCTGGTGTCCCCTAAGTGCTGCATCCTTCAACCTTCATGGTTGGCTACGCTGGCTGAGGATGAGAAGAGCTGGAGTCACAACATCTGGGGACCTTCAGGAGGAAGGAAAAGAAAAGAATACACCTCCCTACTCAACTTGGGGGACACCCCCCAATATATTTTGGGACTGGCATCCCTCTGACACTACATAGCATGGCAGGAGAAAGACTTTGGGCAAAGGGGATTAATTTGCTTCCCTCCTCCAAGTAAAAATTGGAGTTGAAAAATTGGTGTGTTTGGAGCAGGAAATAACACTTACCAGGAGATTGCAAAGGCAGCAATAGATCAGCCATGATAGTGAAAAATCTGTTCCAGGCAGGATGCTGGCGCTCTCCCAGTCCGCAGATTCGATGTTTGGCACAGTGTCTGTTATCTCAGGGGAAACTTGGTCTTGAAAGAGGAATGTGCTCCCCCACCCTGGTTTAGCCGGCCCAGAAGAGGAACTCTTATCAGAGGCCGCACTCAGGTTCTAACGCAAAGAAAGCCAACTGTGATCCTGCAAAAAGAAGCTGGTGTGAAGGCAGCCCTTAGACACTTCTCTCATGGTGCCTCGCCCTTTGTGAAACTCCGCCCCACCGCCCTGCAGAGGGGAAGGGTCGCGGAGAAGTCCAGTTGCAGCAGGAAGTGATCTGACCATGGCACTTCCTTCGTTTCGCTTTTACTTAGTGTTAGACCACCCATGTCCATAGAGATGAACACCAGGTCTAAGGCATGTCCGCAACTATGAGTTGGGCCAAATTTATTCAGGGACAGCATGGATGTTAAAATCCCCTAGGACAACCAAACTAGGTGTCTCCAGGAGAACATCTGCAGCGACCTGAAGCAGCTCGGGCAGGGAATCCTTGGTGCAGCGGGGAGATCAGTACACCAAAGGGGATCCTGTACTGCCCCTATTGCCCAACTTCCAGAACATGCACTCAGAAAACTGGGTCTTCCCAATAGGACGCATGGTGCAGGCTAATGACTTCCTAAAGATCACTGCAACCCCCTCTCCCCACCCAAATGACCTGGGCTGCTGTGCGTAAGAGAAACCTGGTGGACAAGCAGCGGCAAGAACAGGCCCACCTGCCTCGTCCAACCAAGTCTCTGTCACACATGACAGGTCAATTCCTCCATCCACGATCAAGTCATGGCCGGCAGTGATCTTGTGGGTCATTGCCCTGGCATTGCACAGCAGCACCTTAAGGTCATGTGGCTCACTCTTGATTCCAGCATCTTTCCGGTCAGAACCAGACCTGGAGGTAGAGATAGTCTTCAAACAATGACTAAACCTACTTCCTTGGTAATGGCATGGTCTGGTGCTAGCCTAACTCCTCCTCCTACCCATGATCACACTCTTTGCATCTTTCAGGCTCCTGAAGTGATCATGTCGCAGCACTATGATGCGAAGGCCGACCTCTGGAGTATCGGAACAGTGATCTATCAGTGTCTGGTTGGAAAGCCTCCTTTTCAGGTATGGGCAGCTTAAACTCTGCCTGCCACAGTGGGCAGAGAATGGAACAGTTTGAGGGATGCTATCCTCCCCTCCATATCATGTCCTAAGGTTGAGAGTGGGGCTCCCTGCTTGTGAAACACTCTCCAGGAAGGCTCACCTGACCCCTTAGTTACATATCTTTAGTCGCCAGGTGAAAAAATGTCTCTTTTCCCAAGCCTTTGGCTGATTAAACAATCTGTGGCCTTTTTAACTGTGTGGCAGGGTATTATTTTTGTTTGTTACTAGGTTATGTATTTTTTTATTTCTATATTGTAAACAGCCATGTGATCCTCAGATGAAGGGTAGCATAGAAATTGGATAAATAAATGATGTCTGGCAAGTGTCAGCTGGGCCTGGCCAGTAAAAAACAGCTGGGCCAGCCAAATTAGCCAGCCTAGCGGACCTCATTGAACCCATATGTTGAGGTTCCTCACCCATGCTCTCCCAGTAGGTATCTGCTCTTCATTTTTAAATAAACACATTTCCCCGTAGATGTTATGTGCTTGTGAGGGCATCAGTTTGGCCACTGTGAGAACAGAATCCTGGGCTTTGTAGGCCTTTGGCCTGATCCAGCAGCAGCCAGGCTCCCTTGGTGCCCTTTGTTCTCACACAGGTGTATGTTAAGGACATTAGGGGTTTGGGGTAAATACAACTTGGCAAATCACACTTATTCTCCCTTTCACAGGCTAACAGTCCTCAAGACCTCAGAATGTTTTATGAAAAGAACAGGAATCTGATCCCTAGGTATGTATGTCTACTTTTGTGGAGGGTTTTTGATATCTGCTAGAATCTTAAGAATTTGAATAACTTTACCTCTGTTGAAGGGTGACAGATCGTCAATGTGTTTTGTTCAGTAGGACTCGTATGATTTATATATAGTAAAAATACAAATCTCCCACTTAGTTCTCTTCTGTATTCAGTGTTCCCAGGGAAACATCAGCTTCCTTGGCTGACCTGCTGTTGGGTTTGCTTCAGAGAAACCAGAAAGATAGAATGGACTTTGGTGAGTAAACATTTTATGACTCCTTGCCTCCCCTGCCCAAGTAATTATTTTGCTTTCTTGTGTGAATCAGTGTGCTTGAAGATTATCAGTTTAGTGGTTTTAATAGGCTTGAGCTGCAGTCTTGGTTTGGTGTATTTGTCCATTGTAGAAAGTTAAGCAGTACCTTTTACAGAACTTGTTCAACACACTGGATATGCTAGCTTTTGAATTACACAGAACACTTCTTCAGATGTTCAAAGTCTTAGTTAAATTCATTTATTTTATTTCATAAAATTCATACACTGCATGATTGTAAAAAAACAACACCTCAAAGCTGTTTAAAGCAATACCATTATCAATATGAAGAATTAGCAATAAACCTTTCAATAAATTTATTTCGACAATAAACAAAAAATAGATTAAAACTCTTACTAACTTTCTAAATATAGGCTTGTCTAAAGAAAAATATTTTTGGAAGGCACCGAAAAGAGCACCGTGAAGGAGCCTACTGCCCAATAGCAGTAGACAGGGTTCCAAAGTGTAGCTGTTGCCTCAAAAAAATATTGAATGCTTACAAATATGGAACAAGTACAAAGTGGCACCTGTAGCAGTCATTTGTTAAATGAGAAGCGATTGGGAGATTGGGGTGAGTCACCTCTATTAAGAAAATGAAAGAGAAGACAGGAGAAGGAGTGGGGAAGAGCAAAACATTGGCGCTACTTTGTGAGATCAGATGGTCAGGGCAACCCAAACACTCCTTAATTGTGGGATTGCAAAAGGGGTTGGCTTGGATAGTGTGAGTAGACCACTTTTAGGTTCAGGGTACTGGACTTGCCTCTTGGCCATTGGAATGAGGCATGCATGGCCCTTTAACCTTATTTTTGCACCGGCTTGTGAGTTTGAAGCCAGGCAACTTGGCTCTGTGTTGCAATAAAACAAAGAGTTAACAGAATGAATGGGCTGAAGAAACTCCACAAAACGCCACCCATTCAGCCCTCAGGTGAGATTTCCTCTTGCCCAAAGCAGAACCCACCTATCGTGCAATCATGGTGTGGGTTGGGGCATACCTGTGCTGAAGGAAGCAATGCCTTTCAGGGAACCAGGAACCAGCATGCAAGTGCTGTGTCTCTGAAGCAGGATTGTCATCTCGACCCCAAACCCGAAAGGGGAGTTTTAACAAATGGGTGTGATGGGAAACCACTCCTGAAAGGAAACTGATTGGTGCAGAGTAAGCCCTACCCACCCCCACTTCTAGAAAAGTGGAGAAAGCCCTTCCCCTTACAGGTTCTCTTATATGAGAGAATTCCCTTAGAAAGGGGCAAACCTTGGCCACAGAGAAACACTTTCTCTCAGCTGGACTCTTTACATGCCAGCCTCTTCGCAAGGATCATCAGATCAGAAAGCTTCAAGGTAAGGAATTCTGTTGCCCAGCAGTTAGCCTAACTCAGAGCAGCTGCAGGACAGAGTCCTACGGTTCTGGAAATCACACACAGATTCTAAGGCATAGAGTTCCTGACCCAGCCTCCTTTTTGCAGCCATAAAAGCTCCTCTGAGCACTGGATAGGTGAAAGTTTCACCCACCCTTTGTCTTCCAGAATCCTGTGCCAGAATTGGCATGCTCCATGGTCTCACCTCTTTTCCGCCACCCTTTTTAGCATATCTCTCCCTCTCCCTCTCCATCTCTCTGGTTGTGAATTCAGGGATTTGTGTCCTTAACTGTATATACAGTACCACATTGTTCAGTGTGTCATTGAATTTCCCTTTGTCACTCCGCTTCAATAGATCTGGTGCTTCAACATTCAATTCAGCTCTGTGAATTCCCAGATCCTGAACATAATCTCAGGGCGGGGTGTATTAGACTCATGTAAAAGATGCCTCTCCTTTCACAAGCTTGTTCTAGGGTCATGTGTGCAATTCATTTACATGCAGGTTCCCAGAGGCACGTGTTGACATTTGATCAGAGACTAGCGGCTGAGTTGGCCTCTAGCTGACCACCAAATTGGGGCAATGGACGCCCCAAAAACCAGATAGCAGAAACCCCTGAAAACAAGGTGTTCTGCGGGAAGAGAGGGGTTGAGCCGTCCCTGGGGCCTCCCTGCCAGCATTGAACCGACACAGGGATCAAGCCCAGTCATCCTGCCACCTTCTGTGTAACCGACCCTACAGGGTGGTTGCACAAGGATATGGGTGTGGCAATTAAGAGTGTAGAGGGGAGACAGTATGTTCCATTGGTTAGAGTCTTTGACTAAGAGCTGAGAGATTGGGGTTCTAGTCCCCACTCTGCCCTGGAGCTCACTCAGCTTAACCTACCTCACTGGGTCGTTGTAAGGAGAAAATGTGGAAAGGAATAATCATATATGCCAGTTTGAGCTCCTTGGTGGAAAACAATGTGGGATATGAAGACAATTATAAACAAGTAAATCACCTATTAAGATGGATACTTAATTTCTGGGATCGTTGGGTTCTTAAATCCATTTATTTAAATGCAGGTTGACTCTAGATTGGCTTTTCATTTTTATTTCGTCTGTTTTGAATATGCAGCAATGTGATGAGAAGGGGCAGGTGACGGGAAGCAAGATACTGCAGAGTGGGCAGTTCTCCTCCCCCTCTTTGCTTTCTGCTCAGCTGTTCCTGTGGCACTTCCGGTTAGGGATGTTAGGTTGTAAATAGCAATGGTCTGCTTACATAATCCTGGGTTTCTTGGAGGTATGAGGATTACGCCGAAAGCACAAAAATTAAATGCCAAGCTTTAAAAGCATGAACAAGTTTTCATGCAACCTGTAAATGGCAGTCAGTGTGTTAAAAGAAAAGAATGAACAGCCATAGAGGAACGACACTGAAAATAGCTTGCTGGACTATTTATAGTGTTCTGCGTCGACTTGGCCTTCGTGATTGTTGTCTGGAAGGTTTCTGACGAAATCCTCTTTCTGCCAGCTCAGGCTTTGAACAGTTGCTGACCAGCTGATGCTTGGCAGCTGTTTGTGGTGTGGGGGGTGGGGAGAGGAAAATGCAATGTTTTGTGTTCGCTTTTCTACCTGTCGGGGATATAACTTTGCTTTCCTCTTGCTTTTGGGACTTAGCATTTAAAAACATGGCACCAGGCAGAGAAGGCTGAACTGCAGCGTGCCAAACAATTAACCTTTTTTTAAAAAATAAATAAAAATACCACCAGTGAAGGAGACCCCACCCCATTCAAGGAGCTCACTGCTGCTGCTACTGTAACCATTTTTATCTTCACAACAGACTTGCCAGGGAGGCTAGGTCAGGGGGTTGCCAGCGGAGAGGACGTCCCTGGCGCTTGCAGGGCCATCTCCCTCTGTTGAAATGAGGCTTGAAAGAAGCACGCCATTGTAGCCAATAATCCCGCTTTTAAATGTATTCATTAATATGAGCAGGTCCAGCATAGGTGTCCAAATGAAATTGAGATTAGTGAGATTTCCCACCCACCGGGTGATAGAAGATGCGTGTTTTTCTTTCCAACCTTGCAGTGTGAGTCTCTTGGACACCACAAGGGCTCTCAGAACCCACTTCCATTGCTCATCTGTTAGTCCCCACACCACAAGGAAGTCCAGTTTAGGAAATCAGTAACTTGGGAGGCGGCTGGAGCCCCCCTCAAGCAGCTGCCCCGCAGCCTTTCGCAGGACAGCATGTGCTAACTCCAGGACAGCAAAGCCGCTTATCAAGGGTGTCTGGACTCTCCCTCCTGAGCCGCAGAACACCCTGTTCTGACTCAGGGTGTCAGAGCCTGTTGGACCTGCAGTGCTAGACCTGTCCCCCTCCGCTTAAAATGACTCGAGGGAGGGAGGTGGCTGAGTTTGATAACGCGTTCTCCTGGGTTCACTGCTGTTTGCTCTGAGCCTTGAACAGGGGCACTTGGGTCCAAGCTCTGTTAATCATCCCTACCGCTGCTCTGAGCGATGTTTAGCTGAGTACAAAAACAAAGCTGTTGTTGTTAGCTCACTGGTTTTGGCCTGAGGGTGCAGTTACTTTTGCTTTGCAACAAGGTGTTGTACACAAGATGAGCAATCTGTGTAGTGTAGCTCATAGAGTTGTGATAGGAATTTTATGGTCTTAGATATATGGTAATGTTCATAAGTGTACCAACCAAGCGTGTACATAGATCAGCACAGGAAGGCCAACCTGGAACCATTTTGATTCCTAAACTGACCAAATGTTTTCTCTGCAAGGTCAAAGTGGGAAACCTCCCCATTGTCTCTTTCCTCACAAATCCTGTCTTAACGACACATATGAATAGGGTGACACATATGAATAGGGTGACACATTTAAGATATGAATAGGGTGCGAGCCTGTGACCTGCCCCAGGAACTAAGTATTTATCACTACAAAAGAATGGCCGGGCTCCCCAGGTAACCTGCCAGACAGGAGATAAACAACAACAGGAGAAAAACAATATTCAAATTTCTGTTTTAGACCGCCTTTTCTGTGATGTAGGTGTGATGTATCTGAGGGGTGGTCTTAGGTTACACCCCTTCTGTGATGTATGTATGATGTTTCTGGGGGTGGTCTTGATCTACAGGGTGGCAATTTCAAAAGTCTTTATAAGGCCTTGCACGCCATTTTTCTGGGTCCTCTTCCTCTCCTGCGGGTAAGGGGAGCACCCTGTTGCAACAGATCAATAAAGATCAAGCTTACTAGCTGCTTTGCTTCTCAGTATTCTCTGGTTGGCCTCTGTTATTCTCTCCTACCAATAGGGAACCTATGTAAGGACTCTATATGGGCTCTTGGATACCCCATAAGGGAAAGGGGCAATTTTTGTTTACAACAGAGTGTTGGACCAGGGTTCAAATCCCCACTCAGCCATGAAGCTCACTGGGTGACCTTAGGGGCCAGTGCCTGCCTCTCCGCCTAACCTACCTCCCATTGTCCCATTGTTGTTGTGGGGATTAAATAAGGAGGGAGGGGAAACCATGTTACTCCACCTTGAGTCCCTTGGAAGGAAAGATATAAATGCAATAAATAAATGACTGGGGAGGGGACAACTATGCATCCCCATCAGGGCACACTGGGCTCTACCAATTACAGTACATGTTACTATTTTAAAAATGAAAATTTTACATTCCCCCCCCTTTTTGCTGCCACTGCCAAATATTGCAACCCAACCCCACCCCTTCTCCATGATCTGTAAAGTGTGTCTTTCAATTAATACAAGCAGCGCTTCAAAAACTGAAAGCCAAGCCTGTGTCTGTGAGGAAATGGGCTTTTAAGTACCTGCCTTCGATCCCTCTGGCCAGCTGCATCTTTAAAGTGATGGACTGTATTTCTTTTCCAAGTGTAATAGCAACACATACACTGGGAAAGCGTTAATCTTTCATGAGCTCTTTTTGAGCCCTGGATGGAAAAGTGTGTGTGTGTGTGTGTGTGTGTGTGTGTGGAGACGGAGGGAGGGAGGGAGTTGTGATCCCTCACCCTGCAGCTCTGCAGCCCCCTTCTGGATTAGAGGCTAATGTGTCATACAGCCAACTTTTTTCCTCTCTTGCAGAAGCCTTCTTCAACCACCCTTTCCTCGACCAGGTTTCAACGGTCAGAAAGTGTAAGTCAGAATTCCCTTCTGCCTTATCTTTGCTCAACCCCCACCCCCCATACTTATAGAATCATAGAATTGTAGAGCTGGAAGGGTCACTGAGGGTCATCTAGTCCAACCCCCTGCAATGCAGGAATCTCAACTACTCTTTTAAATGTGTTTGTGGGGATGGGGGTTCCTTTTGAATAGTTTATACCCCTCATCCCAACAGGTTTCAGTAATGCCTATTAGGTCATATTTGCCATCCCGTATTAAGAGCTCAAATTTGTCTTGCTTGTTTCCCATGCTCTGCATTAGTATAGAGACAACTGAAACCATGAGTCATTCCCCCCAGCTGCTTCCTTTTTTTAGTTTCCTACCCTTTAACACATTTATGGAGCACCACCACAGGTTCTTGTGTATCAATGATGCTATTATCCCCAGTACTTTTTGTTGTGATTATTTATTTATTTATTCATTCATTCATTCATGAATAAATCCCATCTGGCTGGGTTTCCCGGCCACTCTGGGCGGCTTCCAACAAAATATTAAAATACAGTAGTCCATCAGATAGAATAAGGTTTCCCAAACAGGGCTCCCTTCAGATGTCTCCTAAAAGTCTGATAGTTTTTTCCTTTGACATCTGGTGGGAGGGTGTTCCACAGGGCAGGCGCCACTACCAAGAAGGCCCTATGCCTGGTTCCCTGTGACTTTGCTTCTCGCAGAGAGGGAACCTCCAGAAGGCCCTCGGCGCTGGACCTCAGTGTCCGGGCAGAACGATGGAGGTGGAGACGCTCCTTCAGATATACTGGACCGAGGCCGTTTAGGGCTTTAAAGGTCAGCACCAACACTTTGAATTGTGCTTGGAAACGTACTGGGAGCCAATGTAGGTCTTTCAAGACCAGTGCTACGTGGTCTTGGCGGCCGCTCCCAGTCACCAGTCTAGCTGCCGCATTCTGGATTAATTGTAGTTTCTGGGTCACCTTCAAAGATAGCCCTGTGTAGAGCGCATTGCAATAGTCCAACCAGAGCATGCACCACTCTGGCGAGACAGTCTGTGGGCAGGGATGGCCTCATCCTGTGTACCAGATGGAGCTGATAAACAGCTGCCCTGGACACAGAACTGACCTGCACCTCCATGGACAGCTGCGAGTCCAAATTACTCCCAGGCTGCACACTTGGTCCTTCATTTACCTACCTCATGCATCATACTCTGTTCCTTTGCAAGGTTCCTGCTCCTTTAGACATTCTACCCCCTCCGAGTCTGAGATACTTGGGCTTTTTGATTGCAATGTAGTGGAGGGGGATCCTCTTTCCATGTATTAGTGGCTTTAAATGTTGCCGAAAGCTTTTGTCTGCAGCATGGCAATTTTCATGCTGGGAGGGGGCTACTAAAGGCGATCTGGGTAGTTTCTCTTCATATGCCCCCCCTCCCCCAAAGAAACACTGAAACTCCTCAGAACCTGCACTTTCCTTACATTGTTCTCCTTTCCACAGCTTGCCCTGTGCCAGTGCCGACGTACACGGGCTCCGTCTCTGGCAGCTCCTGCGGCAGTTCCCCCTCCTGCCGGTTTGCTTCTCCCCCAGTAAGTTCTGTTCTGATTTGGGAGGCCACAGTCTTTGTCCCTGGGGAGCAGAAATCCATCCTGGGTGCACCTTCAGTCTCAACTTCTCAGCTGCCGCTTTTAAAAAGCCAGGAAGGAAGGAAGCGGAAAGAAAGAAGAGTTTATAGCCCTTGTGAGATGCTGTACTGCCTGCAGCCGTCAGGAGCAGCATCACGGGGCAGGAGAGAAGCAAAGCCAAGGGTCTAGGCAGCTTCAGTTTCCCCAGAGTCGCCCTCAGGTTGCCTGTTGAAGAGTAAGGATGTGCCGAAAACTGGCTAGGGAGAAGACAGAGAGACCTTTTGTCATTGTTGAGAAACTATCTCCAAGCGTTAAAAGATGTCCCACTAATGTTTCTAGCCCCAGCTGAGATGAAACTTGAAAGTATACAAGGAAGTAGTTAGCGAAACTTCAAAGATCATAACTGAGGAGCTGAGCAATTACTCTTGGTCAGTCGGTGGTGGACGTGGCCTAGGGGTGGCAGAATCAACAAGGCCAGTAAACTTGATCAAGCTGTTTCCAGGCAGAGACTGGTGCATTATGGGTTCTTCTTGTTACATTTCCCCTTCCGCCATCAAGTGCAGCAGCTCCCCAAATGTTGTTTGACTTCTTAAACATAGAGTTAATTTTTAATTATCAGTCTGGGCTGCAGTTCCACTTGAAGGGCCTTCTTCAATGACTCCTCTCTTCCGCTCTAGTGACCCTTATTATTTCTGCTTTCCCCTGGTCCCCGTTGACCCAGCAGCCGTCTTCTCTCGGGTGAGCAAGGTGTCTCCTTGCAGAACAGTTAGCAGACAGTCGGGAGCACATTTTCTGCAGGCTCTTTCCTTCCACAACCGTGTATTTTCTGCTGTTTTGGTGGGTTTTGTCGTGTTTGCCTGGGGGACTTCGGTGCAAAATAGAGAACAGTGGCATCTTCTGTACTGGGCCAACTTTTGGGTGATGCCCAGAGAAATTCATTTTAGAGCAGAGGTTGGGAAGCTTTTATCAGCCAGAGGGCCGCAATCCCCTTTGGGCAACCTTCTGAGGACCACATGCCAGTAGTGGGTGGGGCTAGAGTAGAGATGGGAAGGCCTGGGGAAAAACGGGGGGGGGGCAGTTTTTCCCCAAAGCTGGTTTTTCTTCCTTTTTTCCTGATTTTTTCCAGGTCTTCCCATCTCTAGGCCAGAGTCAAAAGTGGGCGGAGCAATGGATGTAATTTTGACCTTTGTACAGTGGGCTAGTTTCTATACCCACATTTACACCACTTTTGAGATTTTTCTTTAAAATATAAAGTGGTATAGAAATGAAATAAATAATAATAATGTACAGCCCTCCCTCTAGTCTCCATCCAAACAAGCAAGAGGCATTCAAGGACACGTCCCAGCTAGGCAAAAGCATTCAAAGAAGGTGTGAAAAAGGGCTGGGGACCAGGTGTAGAATGGGGAGAGTCCTGAGGGCCACATTCGATTCCCCCACCCTTGTTTTATTACCAGTTAATCATTTATTTTAACAACTTGCACAGCACTTAATCACATCCGTCTCCAGGCCGTGTATGGGAGACCCAATACAATAAGACTAAAAATGAATTAAAAACAGAATTCAGGTAAAAAGCCTGCTGGAATAATATGTCTTCAGAAAGCGCTAGAAGTTTAGAGAGAACAACCTATCTGACATCAACTGGAGGTGGGTTCCACAAAACTGGCCCCATCATATTCCTGGTGGGTGCAAGCTGTGTATCTGAGACATGGAGGCAGAGGGACTACTCACAGTGCCTCGCTCAGTTGCCTCAAGGCTCTAAAGGATCAGCAGTTTTAGAAGTTTCTATGCCTCCTTTTCATTGAGCAATTCTGAAGGTAGCTCACAGCAGGTGATAGTCATGCCCTCGCATGTGTACCCATACACTCCCAACGGCCCTTTGTCCTCTCTCCAATCAATGCAAGTTTTTGCATTTTATACAAATAAATCAAGTTGGGGCAGCAGAAGGATAACAGCTCATGCACAGCCCTTCTCCTTGTGCCAGCCTCTTCCCCATTGGAGGCCCTGCAAGGGATCCTGACATCTCCCCTTTCCTCCCTTCAGTCCCTCCCAGACATGCAGCATATCCAGGAAGACAACCTCTCTTCTCCTCCCTTGGGGCCTCCAAATTATCTTCAGGTGTCTAAAGACTCCACCAGCACCAGTAGCAAGAACTCCTCTTGCGACACGGACGACTTCGTTCTGGTCCCACACAACATCTCCGACCAGTCATGTAAGACTCTGGATTTGTTGGCCCTTGGCCATTTGTCGCTGCCGTTTTTAATATTTAAAGAGAAATGTGTGCTGCTAATTTTTTTACTCCAGTGTCGTCGTTGAGTATGTTTCCTGTTTCGTTTTCTCCCCATCCCCATTCAGAGAGCTCTCCTTAACTCCTGCAGGCCTTCCTTCCAGTGTCTTGCAAATGAGCAAGGGTTTCATGAGACTGGGGTATTCCCAGGGTAAATTTGGGGCAGGAGCAAAAAAATTTTGGGAAAAAAGGTTTGAAAAGCTATACATTGTGTTCCCCCCACCACCTTGATCCCTTTCAATCTCATGATTGTATAGGTTAATGAAATCAAAACTCCAGAGGCTTAAAAGCATGGAATAAATCCACGTTGAATTCCTTTCCTTGCTAGCAGGGTCCCTTTCCAGGGGTGCCAATGCAGGATCTACTTGCCATCTCATACTATAACTTCACCTCTGTACCCACCGGAATGGTGGCTCACGGGGGTCAGCCTATGCTCAGGGCAGGGGTGAGCTTTTCAACAGCAGCCCCTTACACTTCCCTTTTCCTGCTGGAAATGAAAAACCCATCCTATCTTACTCAGGGAGTGTTGCCATTGTGTATAAGCAACTGCACATTTATGCACATTCTGTTTGCACACAACACGCAAGTGGGTTCCTGGTACCTGGAAATGGGAAGCGCCTGGTCAACTGAAGCTCTCTGGCTCCCACAAGCCAGAGAGAGAGTGGGGCTTGGTTGAGTAGAGTGTTCCCCATGTTACGCAATTTCACATATGTGCGCGGGGGCCTGGAACAGAACCCCCATGTAAACGGGGAGTCTCCTGTATGTAACAACCTTGAGGGCATCCCAGCCACCGTTTCATCTATTCCCTGCCAGCTGTAACCTACTTTGCTGTGAAACTGCAACTTTTATGGAGGCCATATTGACGCATTGCCCGTGTGATTCAGCTTTTATGCTGAAGCAGGTTGCACTTCACTTCTGCCATACGCTGAAGGAACACCTCTTTCCCTTGGCCTCTTGAGGCCAGAGATTTGCCTTTTCAGGGACCGCCTTGTTCCTGTGATTGTAATTTTTCAGACTGTTCGTAGTGTTAAATTTTAAATTGCTGTAACCCACTGTGGGACATCATGGTGCAGGGCAGATAATAAATTGTAATAGTAGTAGTAATAATAATAGCCAGCTTCCCATCAGTGTCTATTCAGGAATATGGTGTGCGTGTGAATAGGCTGTGTTGTGCTCAACAGAGCCGCATTGTCTCCTTGCGCAGTGTCGCTTAGCACAGCTTCAAATTAAAATATTGCTGAGTTTCTCTTTCTCTCTCGCTGTATCTCTGCCACTCCCTGGGCCCTAATGCCTGTTTCCTGGTGTCTTCTTTTTGCTATGCAGACGACATGCCTCTGGCAGCAGTCGGCCGTCGGGCCTCAAGTGAATTCCTGATGTGTGGAGGGTAGGTGGTGACGCTCGTTGAGCTCTGTTGCTTTGACATTCATTGCCCAGAATGTAGGAGGAATGAAAAGTCGCTAGATCGGCTTCCTCCAGCCTGACGCCCTCTGCATGTTTTGGACTACAATTCCCATGAGCCCCAGCCAGCAAAACCGTATGCATTTACGGGGCCCACTTAATAATTGGCTTTTTAATTGGTTGAGGACAGCGCTGTGGTTGCACAGGCACACTCTGAGGTTTGTCAGTGACCCAGCAGTGGATCCCCACACTGCAGCTGAAGACCAATTCACAAGCCCCAGTGTTGTTTAAACAAGAACCAGTAATATCCCTACCCTGAACAAACCTGTTGCCTTTGTTGTGTCGCAAGATGTGCTACAAAAGTGGCCTGCTGAAGAAGGCTGAGAGCTGTAGTCTTGTAAGCTGGAAATGTAAGAAAATAAGAAGAGCTCTGCTGGATCAGGCCAGTGGCCCATCTAGTCCAGCATCCTGTTCTCAACAGTGGTCCAGCAGCTGCTTCTGTAAGAAGCCCGCAAGCAGGATTCAAGCACAAGAGCACGCTTTCCCCCTCCTGTGGTTTCCACAACTGGTGTTCAGAAACATTGCTGCCTTTGTACCCCAGCAAATTAATCCTTCAGTTGGAAGCAAAGCTATGCCAGTGCAAGAACGGAATCAAAGCCGGAGCTTGTGGCTCTCTTCTTGCTTACTTTCTTCTTCCCTCTTGTGCCACAGGAGACCTTGCAGAGTCCGTTGCGCAATTGGCCGCTACACTTAGGCATCAACCCCAAAGCCACTCTTTGATTTTGCCACTTTCACAGGCGCTTACTTCATACAAGGCGTAACATTCGTGCAATCGGTACAGCAGCAGCAAATCCCTGAAAATCTCCTCCAAACAAACCGTTTTAAAGTCCTTTTTAAAAAAATAAAAGCACTGTCTCTGCCGGAAAAGTGCTGATGTTGTGCTCAGTGCAGCTTCTGAATTTGCACACTGCAGAGTAGCCCCGGCCAGACTTTTATCTAGATTCAGGCGAAAGATGCTTATCTGTGCTGCAGGGGAAGCCCTGAGAGAACTTTGGCTGCTTTCTAATTGGTAAGATTTTTTTAAAACTCTGATTATTGGTGAAACTGAGCAGATTTCATTTGTTTCTGAAGCGTTTTACCCTGTTCTTCAGCCGAAAAGGACTCCCTCAGCAACTAAAAAATGATCAATAATGAGACAGTCCCCTGCTCTCAGGCTTGTACTCTAAAAGACATGGCACAAAAAGGAGGCGAGATTGGATCTTAAGTTACTGAGTTTTTATGACTGCCAGCTGGAATGGAAACATTTCAGGGGAAAGATGAGCTGGTTTCTCAGCAGAACTGTTAAGGTGGCTCTCACTTTCTCCTCTTATACTCATTTAAATTTGAGGCCGATTTGCAGTTATGAGTGAGGGTTCCGCTACTGAAACTTCACATGCTTCCCCTCTTCCTGAGAAAACTGCTGGATTATGGGGGAGATTTGGCTTGGGGAAAACTGTGGCCAAATGCTTTCAAGTTGCTGTTGGCTGCAGGGGGGCAAGACTAACAGGCCACCCCCCCCAAGGTCCCAAAAGATTTCTTACTCTGGTTAACAGCAGTTTTGGAGGATCGGAGCTTTGGGGGGGGGGGACATTAGAGCCTTTATGACAGGGATAGCCAACGTGGTGCCCTCCAGATTTTGTTGGATTATGACTTTCATCAGTCTGTGTAAACATGGCCAGTGAAGTCCAGTAGCATCTGGGGGTGCCATGTCAGCTACATCATGGGCCCTAATGCAAATCTCTCGCTCTGTCGGCAGCTCCTTTTTTAGCAGGGTGGGGGTGGGTTGGCAGGAGAGTTCAAACTCTGTCGCTTTGCAAATTACATTGCATTTTGACTGTTTATGAAGCGAGGTGCTATTCTGCCCATTTTACAGATGGGAGAGCTGCAGTTGTGGGAAAACTCCTTGTCCTGCAGGCAAGGTCAGCTGAGAGTTGCCTTCACGGCTGGGTGACGCTGTGCACGCTGGGCATTGCCATCTGCTCTAATGTTTGGGGTGACGGTATCTCAACCTTTTCTTATTGGGGGTGCTGAGAGAGTCCTGAAGCGATTGGTCTCGCGTGTGTTTGTGTGTCAGTCATAGCTTGTTCCTGTGCGTCCTTCTGTGTGCTAGAGCCCCTGTGGCCAAGCCCAACTTCCATCGTCCCAGATGCTGCAGAGCCTCCTTGTGGGAAAACCTCATTAGCAGCTTTCTTCTCTAAGTTGCTGAGCTGCCATGATTTCAGCCCTTTCCATTTCGGCAAGGTGTGAGAGAGGAGCTAGGCTCCAGAGAGATGGGGAATTATATTGTCATGGCAACAAGGATGAAGCTGAAGTGGGCTCTCCAGGGCTTTGTGGTGGTGGTGCTTAAACAGCTGAGCAAAACTCTTTTCCGCAGCCTGCCATCCAGTTTCCAGCTTCCTACAGGAGCAAGCTTTTGTTCACTTGGGAAGCCATTGTGTGTTGAGGAAGGGGCAAAGCTTGTCGCTCCTCCCTGGATTGGATAAATTAGCCTCCATTGGTTGGTTTATAAAAATGTTTGTATACCGCTGTGTCATTAAAAATCAAAGATGTTTCTAGCAATGAAATCTTAAAGCCATGAAAAAGTTAAGATGGGGCCCCTGCGGATTTTGCTGCACCCGGATCCATCCATTGCCCTTTCATAAGCATCTAGCAAGCATTGTGATGGTGCAAAGCTCACCTGTGTAGCTTGGAAAAGACTAAGGAAATTAAAAAATGTCGTTTGAAGAGGCAAGACACCCCTGGGATTCTTGAGGGAGCAGAGACAAAAAGCAGCCAAGTCTTCTGCAAAGTTCTCAAGTTGAAGCTGAGGGGCTTAGCTGAAATCTGCTTGAATGCATGCTGTCCCTTCAGAGGAGGAGAGTTTGGGGACACGTTTTTGTATGGACTCTGCTCTTGCCATCAAGCCCACGCTAGGGATTGTGAGGGGAAAGATTGGAAATGAAACTGCCAACATCCTAAAGACTTTCTGCAAATCTCTGGTGATGCCACACTTTGAATACTGTGTACATTTTCTGGTTTCCCCACTGCAAAAAGGTTTAGCTGGCTAGTCAGTCGTTCCTGGCGTGTGGCTGCTCTCACATGCTGACAACTTTCAGGAGCCACAGGGTGAGTGCAGGGTGGGAACTAAAGATGCACAGGTGACCCCAGAAGGAGGATGACGTGTCCCTCACCTGCGGTATTACCCCTCCTCTAGCTACACTACCACAATTATAAGACTAATAAAATTAACATAAGAAAACAGTTATGAGATAAAATGCAAAAATGTAGGACACAGCAAATGATGGAGTATTCACTGAACATTTTGAGACCATGGACCCTTCCTCACAGAAAACAGATTTAGTTATCTGAACAGGTCTGAACAGATAGTTTGGGTTAACTGTCTCCCATAGTTTGAAGAACTAAGGCTGCAAGGACAGACTAAATGAAGGATTTCCTCAAACAGTGCTTTGGCGTTTGCTCCCACTAGAAGTCGTGATGGCTTTCAACTTGGATGGCTTTAAAAGGGGAGGAGAAGACTACCAATGGCCACAATCACTATGTTCTTCATCCATTATGCCTCTGAATACCAGTTCCTAGGAATCACAAGTGTGGAGAGAGTTACTATTTGTGGGCTGCTGACTGGGAGCTTCTGTTTGGCCACTGTGAGAACAGTGCTGGACTCGATGGGCCCCCTTTGGCCTGATCCAATAACCAGGCTCTCTTCTGATGTGCAGTTCGCCCCAGTGTGGACTGCACAGTTTGCGCCTGTAGGTCTTCCCCCACATCTACCTTTCCCCAAAATGTTTTGGCACAAATCTAAGCTAGTGAACTTCAGGCATCCACTTCAGAGCGTGGGCAGTGGCTGCTGCTGTGTGGCTCATTCCCAAGCATATCTTGACCTGTGTTTAGCTGAGCTGTTCTCAAGAGGCCAGCATTGACTGGCTGAGAAGTTTGCAGCAGAAGCGCATGAACCACGCATGCACCCACACAACAGCGTGCTTAGGTGATAATCTTTGGCTGCTTTATTGACTAGTTACATAAGCTGTTTTCTTGCTCCAAACCGTTCCCCGTATCGCCTGCCTTTTTGAGCCTTGAACAAACACAAGGCAACGCAGGCCAGCCATCCTTGCTCCTGAACTTCCTGTTCCCTCCCCACAGTGGATTTTCCTAGAATGACTTTGTTTTGAAACATTGGAAGTGGGTGGGGAGAGAGCGTCCTCCAGCCTCTCTGCCCGCATGCCTGCCTGTGGGGAGGAGGGGAGGGGCCCAGTGTGCAGCTGACCTGCTTTCCTCCGAGTTAAATGATTGATTTTTCCAGTCAAGTCTCCAGTCCCTGCTGGTTTGCACTCCGGCTCATTAGCAGAGGCTTGCTTGCCGCTGTCCAGAAACCGCAGCTATTTGGCGCGCATGTAGACCCTGCCGGGAAACCCAGGCCCTTGTTCATTTGCCTCTCTCCCGAAGACCCACGTTACCTCTGGACAATGGTGCAGATTGAAAAGCGGCTCCTCTGCCACCCCTCATTCCCCCTCTCCTTCCCTCCCGCCTTCAGGCAGTGCCAGCCGTCGGTCTCCCCCCGCAGCGAGACAGCACCCATCCCGGTTCCCACTCAGCTACGCAATTACCAGCGCATCGAGCAGAACCTAACCTCAGCTGCCAGCCCCGTCTCAAACCCCCATGGGTCGCCCAGGTAAGAGAACTTTTTATTTTTTCATATTTGCTTTGCCCACCCTCACCAAAGGAAGATGTCTTGCCAGTAATTAAAAAAAACACATACATTGTTTCTTTGTTTGAATTGGGTTATATGACTATAAGGCCATTGTACAGTGGTACCTCGGGTTACATACGCTTCAGGTTACAGACTCCGCTAACCCAGAAATAGTGTTTCAAGTTAAGAACTTTGCTTCAGGATGAGAACAGAAATTGTGCTCCGGTGGCACGGCGGCAGCAGGAGGCCCCATTAGCTAAAGTGGTGCTTCAGGTTAAGAACAGTTTCCGGTTAAGAACGGACCTCCGGAACGAATTAAGTACTTAACCCAAGGTACCACTGTACATTTAAAGCACACACAATGACACGCAACCCTGCCCCCAGCCCTGGAAACTGTAGTTTAAGGGTGCTGGGGGTTGTCGTTCTGTGAGGGATACAGGATGGTTCTCGGTGGATTCCATGTGCTCTAAATATGCTTTAAACATACAGTGTGTTTACCTAACTTGATGGGCACATTGGAACTCTACAAGACCCAGCAGGATATTTGGTGGGAGCAATTGGAGGTTATGTCGCAGAAAAAACATCCTAACTGTTGATGTGAAACAGTATCTAAATAGTCAAATATGGAAGTTGTTTAATATTTGAAGAAGGGTTGGGAAGTCACTGTTGCTATTGTTCAAACAAAAGCTGAACATTCTGGGGTTGGGTTGGGAATGTATGTCTGTTAAAGATTGTTAGTGACAGGCTGGCTGCTCCTGCTGCTGCTGCTGCTGCTGATTTGATTTCTTACCCGCTCATCACCAGGTTGGCAAAGGCTGTCCTAGGGTGTCAAAAGACCCAGAGTAAAGAGGTGCACATATTGCAAGCAGATCTCTCCCTGAAACTGGACACAAGTCTCCTTTTGGGTTTTGTTTGCAGATCCGCTGTGGTGAGGCGGTCAAACACTAGCCCCATGGGCTTCCTGAAGACAGGCTCCTGTTCCCCAGTGCCAGCCGATTCCGCGCAGGGCGTTGGGCGCAGGCTGTCCACAGGATCTTCCCGTCCGTACTCCCCTTCACCGCTCGGTAAGCGCATCGGCAGAGACACTTGAAAGGTGCTGTTTAGCACAAAAAGAGGTGGTTGCTTAACTCTCGAAGATGGCTTTTGTGTGCACTTGATAGCAAAATCTTGTGCTCAGCAAATAGCTCACCACTGCTGGAGGGGGGAAGGGTCTAATCTCTGTGATAATCAGGGCAAGCTTGAAATGCCTCAGGCCCCCACAGGCGCTATGCCAGGGATGAAACCCCAGCTCTACACGTGCTAGCTTGGGGATTGCACAGCACAAATGGATTTGTTGGCTGGTGGTCTTACCTGGCCTTCCCTGTAAACTCCATGGGCAGGTTACAAGGATATAGCTATCTGGTTATAAGAGAAATAAGACCAGTTGCAATTACGAAATAAGGAGAGTGTGTGAAACCAAAAGACAGTTCCATCTATAAAACAGTTTGTTTCATATATTAAAAACTGGGTTGTTGAAGTTTTGCTACAGGTAAACTTAATGTAACAGCATTAATGAATTTCAGTGGGTCTGCTCTGAGTAGGAGTAATGGTGGGTGCAGCCCAATGCAAACATTTAAAAATAATTCCATACATATACACAGTTAAATAGTTCTGATGCAGATGCAATCCGGGATTAAGACAATTGAAGTCTACTGTGACTGCAGTGACAACCACAATTTCCTCACCAGCACCCTTTCACTTTAGCTCTGAGCTGGATAGTATGAAACAGAGCAATGAGTTTATAGTGAAAACAATCACAGAGTCTCCAACTAGTAAAATTAAGTTTGCCATCAGCTCGATGCATGGACCCGAGACTCAATGCATGAAGCATTATCCTGGAAGTTGCAGCTCATGTGATTTTTTGGGGTGGGGGGGAGGCAGTGAGGACCGTAAGCGTTGGGGTCAGAGGGAAGGGAAACAGAAAAGTCGAGACTGAAATTACTGTTCAGAAAGCTGTGCCTCGGAGATCCTGTTTATAAATCACAATGAGGTGTTTTTTAAAGGAGCAGCTGCTGATCAAGGGCACCTGTGGTGTATTTGTTTGATCAAATGCTCCCTTGTTTTCTTTTTCCGGAAAATAATAATGGTGCATTCCCTTCCCTTCTCCAATAGTTGGCACCATCCCTGAGCAACTTGGGCACTGCTGTTGTGGGCAGATGCAAGGGCACGACTCCCGGAGCCGGAACTCCTCAGGTGAGCGGCATCTCATCCCCGGTTCACTTACTTATTTTATGTCATTTATATACGCTGCTTCATATTTCCGAGAACAATCTCCCAAGCGCTTTACAGCAGCCTAAGATCATCACAAAAAGCCGGAACACAACCCCAGTCTTAAGGCTCAGCCTTCGGCCTGCTGCCTGGACATGCACATCCTGGGCAACTGTTAGCCCCTTTCCAAGAACCCTAAGTCGCAAAGGTTTCTGGGTAGCTTACTCAAGAAGCTCTTGGGCGCAAAGCAGTTGCTTGAAAGACTGGTAGAGATGAGCTCTTTTCTATAGATTCTGGAGCACTGCGTTCTGGTTATATGTACAAACATCACAGATCAAGGAGTCTTTGGGCATGAACCTGATAGTGCAATTTAATAGGATTTCCCTTGTAAGGTGTTTTTTGCTTCTCTTCCTAGTAACCCCATTTGGCTGGTCTCTCACGTTCCCATTTTACAGATGGGAGAAGAGATTGAATCTCTCTCCACCAAGGCCTCTTGGGAACTGAAGCAGCTCTTGGTGATGCTTCCCTGGACTGTACCATTTGATGCTGCCATAGGGGGGCGCTCACATCTGCATGCTTTTTCACATGGGTTATTTATTTTATTTCATTAGTGGGGGCCAGAGCAGCCAGGTAGGGGGTTCCTCCTCACTTGCCTTCTGAAGCTGAACAGTAGAGGAAGAAAAAACATTGTGTGCACATGTGTGAATCAGCCCTCGGTCTTGGTTAAAGCAAGACTAGCCCAGCCCTCCGAGAAGCAAGCCCCAGCACCCCCTGGGGCTCACCTTATGTCTTGGGCAGCAGGAAAACGGTTGAAAATTCTGCTGCAGAGCCAACAAACTGACGGTTAACTCATTGAGAACAGAAGGGTTGGTTTTAATCTTCTCCCGATTTAGAGGCACAGATTTGGGTGGGGGCAGGGGGGGGATGCCTTTTTAAATGAAGGAAGGGAGGCAACCTCTGTTAGCTTTGTGGACAGGTCTTTGTTGGGTCAGCTTCCGTGGCTCTCTTTGTCCGGACGGGCAGGCACAATTGCACACGCGCAGAGCGGTTGCCTGCCAAGCGCTTGGCTTTTGTGTGGGGGGTGTGTGTGTGTATAGCACTGTTCAAGTACAGCTCCCTCCCAAGATGGAGGACAAGCAGCCAGCGCTGTGACCCCAGCTGACCTTCCCTGCGTCCTCAGTTCCCCCCCAGCTTTGATGTTCTACTGTAGGCTCTGCTCCCTCTCTCTCTCTCTCTCCCTCTCTAGTGGATTATGAAAGCGCTGGATTGTAAGCTTCCTCCTCCCCACCCCCTTTCCCAGGCTTTCAGTCCTTTGTGACTTCTGATGACAAAGGAAAAGCTTTCCATCCACTCAACCTAAGTGGATCTCCCCCGCTCTCCGCATGCGCATAAGGCCTTTGGGTTGATGGACAGTGGTGAATTTTTGGTTGGGAGCCATGACTTTTCAGAGAAATTTTGGACTCTGGGTACAACAAAGAGTGCAGTATCTATCATTGTGAGAGGCGATAAAGCAAAGGGTGGCATTCAACTAAGTTCTGCTCAGAGCTGACCCCTTGAAACAAGTGGGTGTAGCTTAGTCATGCTCGTTAATTTCAGTGGGTAGTTGAATACCCCCCAAAATGACATCTGCTCCATACGTTGGAAGCACATGGCTTCTCCCAAAAGATTTGTTTGTTAAAGGTGCTGGCAGTTGTAAGGAGGGAGCCCATAGCAGTTAAAGTGATGTAAATGTGCTTTAAATCTGAGGCAGTGGAATCTACCTCTTTAGGATAGTGGTGACAGCATGCCTCGTGGTAGTGTTCTGAGGGCGAGCAATTTTCAGGGGTACAGTACACTGGCACAGTGTTTTACTCAAAGTAGACCTGTTGAAGTTAATGGACCTAACTCAGTCCTGTTCATTAATTTCAGTGGGTGTGTTCTGAGTAATGCCCAGTTGAACGCCATGCAGAATCACATTCAAACCATACATGTAGAACACACAGTTCCCAGGATCCTTTCAGGGAAGTATATTTTTTAAGGGTGCTGGGAATTGTAGCTATGTGGGTGGCAAACCTGGTTGACCCCTTTAGGCTTTCCGTGTGCTAGGCAGATGTGCTCTTTGACTGAGCTATTCCCCCCCCCCCCAAAAAAAATGGTCACCTTTGTCTGAATGTCAGTTGCTGAGGATCACAAGTGGGGAGAAAGCTTCTGCCTTGCTTGTGGGCTTCCCACTGGGGCATCTGGTGTAGATGGGCCTGTGGCTTGATCATGCATCCAGGGCTGGGTGAAGAAGTATTTCCTCTTGCCTTCATCTCTTCAGAGGGAAGACTGCTGGGAGCTTTGAATCCCACCCAGATGGCCTTTTCCCACTTCTTCCTCTTCCCCCAGGCTCCCCGGCACCGCAGTCCCAGTCTCCGCAGTCCCTCCTGATGGCGGGTGCCCGTCTACAGAGCAGCCCGGCAACCCTGACGGACATTTACCAGAACAAGCAGAAGCTCCGGAAGCAGCACTCGGACCCTGTCTGCCCATCCTACGCGGGCTACAGCTACAGCCACTCTCCACAGCCAGCCCGGCCGGTCAGCCTGGGGACGTCGCCCACGAAGCACGCAGGATCGTCGCCCCGGAGCTCCGACTGGCTCTTCAAAACGCCCCTGCCGACAATCATTGGCTCTCCCACAAAGGTGGGCGTTGAGACCTCTTCCACAGGGACAAGATTGGTAGGCTCTGGACCAGTGTAGAAATGCTGACTCCCTCTCAGAGAAATTGGGAGCAGGTTAAGGATCATGTGCCGTCTCCAGGGAATTAGTTTATCTCTCCCTCCCCCCCCCCCCCAGCCTCTGCTTGCACGAGATACCCCTGGCGCCATTGCTTAACTGCGCTTAAATTGACATGTGTTGTTGACTCATCTGTTTTTTAAGTGATAGCCAACTCATTGTTGGAATCCCAAGGGCTGTATGCGATGCAGCTCCGCTGGCACAAGGGGCTTCGATTTGAACAATGGAACCTCCTCTCCAGGCACCTCAAAACCAGCTCCAGGGTGCTGGAGGACCCTCCAGAGCAGATTTGGGGTGGGAGTTGAGGAAACGGAAGTCCCGCTGCTATCAGCTAGCTGTTGTTACCACTGGCACTTGGATTTAACGTCTGATGGGCCGCCATTTCCCCCATCCCTGGCTTGAAACCAGAGACTTGAATGGCATGTGGGGGTGGGGGTGGGGGGTGACTCCAGGAAGAGAGGGAGGCTGCTCCTGATCTTCTTAAGCCTCAGCTGCCTCAAAACGATAAAGCCAGATGGGAACAAAACCCTGTGAGACTCACTTCTATTTTATTTGCCCTTCCAGACAACCGCTCCTTTCAAGATCCCAAAAACGCAAGCCTCCTCCAACTTGGTGGGCCTGGTCAGCCGCCAGGGACCGTCGGACGTCCCACTACTGCAGCAGGCAAAGGATGTGGGCGAGGCGAGAACGTTCCCCCACTTCCATTCGACACAGGGAAGCGACAGGCAGGCAGCGGAACAGCAGCAGCAGCATCACCGCGGCAAGACTCTGTTTGGCAGGTAGCAGCTGCAGCCTCCACCCTCCCTCCCCAAACGCTGTGCCCTAAACAACTTGGCCCCAGAGTGCCTTAACCTCCGTCCCCCTCCCCCTCAGGCTGCACCCCGGTCACTTTTGGTGGTCCCACTTGCCCCAAACTTTTGGCTGGCCTTTTCCACAGGTCGAGCGTTCACTGTGGCAGGCCCTGAAATCCTTGCTAGTAGAAGAGGCTTGCCGGGAGCTGTCCCTGCTCCATTTTAGATGGGTAAAAAAAAAACCCTGCCTTATCCAGGCAGGCCTTTTCAAACTGGAGATTATTTGCCCAACCAGCTTTTACTTAAGTGTTTAACATTTTAAAATTGTTTCTGTTGAAATGACTGGGGTGTGTGCTTTTTTTATCCCATATACCTCCTTGTGCTATTTTTATACAACAGCGTGGGTTTCCAAGTAAATAAGTTTTTTAATAATAAAAAAATTCCGTTGCCTGCAGAAAAAGGGGGGGGCTCTTCAAGTCCCTTCATGCCCCAAAACTGATGCCAAGGATCACTGTAAAGGCAGAGCTGTGGAGCAGAAGAAAAAATCCCCCATTTCACACCTTACCTTCACAAAGGATTGCAGCAGGTCCCTTTCACCTGTTCTTGCTCTCCTCTTGCCTGTTTGTGGCATATACAAATGATGCAGAGTGGGTCCTATTTCCTCGGCTGACAAAACAGTTGTGGTTCTGCTGATTCTATAAGGGAGGCCTTAGCACAGCACTGAACTTACGCCACCCCAGAGCACTAGGGTTAAGCTTTCAGTGCAGCGCTCTTCCTCCCGCAGAAGCTACTGTGGAAATGGAACGGAAGCACCTGGTTGTTTCATTGGGCTTGCCCAGGAAAAGGTCCCAGCGGAACACGATCTCTGCAGTGTGTGGTTTAGACCACAGCATGTGGATCTGGTGTGTCAGTGTGTGTAAATATAAGCCTCATTTCCTGGTGCGGCTTCTCCCCCTCCAGCACTCAGAAGTTCCCCGTTGTTTTGCATTTTGCACTTGCAAATCCATGTTTGTTTCTCCCTGCCTGCAAACTCCTACCAGATGAAGATGGGTGTAAATTACAAACGACCCATTTTGATCTGTTGTACAGTTGGTTTTCTTTCTTCCCCCCTAGTTCTACTAGGTCTCCCCCCCCCCCCCATGAAGTGGATCTTTAAACAGCTCTTTTGAGAGCACTTTCCCCTCCTCTGCTGTGCTCTGCTTGCCCCCTCCCCACCCCCCAGACTGGATGTACACACTATCTGACGTAACCACAGCACTGCATCATGGGGAGTGGCTTCCTGAAGCCAGCACGCCCCACCCTCTGTTTTAGTTTACATCAGACCTGCACAAAGTGAAGGCAATCTGCAATGGGCTCCTTCCTATCATGGCCACAATGGGGCCAGGACTGGGGAAGAGTGGGTCAAGCCACGACCTATGTCTAGCAAACTGCATTTGGCTTGGTGGATCACAGCTCATGCAGGCCTGGCATACATTGAGGATACTTAACTCGCGCCACAGTCTGAGGTCAGCCGCACACTAAAGCCAGGAGAAGCAAGTCATACCCCACCCTTGCCCAGCCCAGGCTTTGCCACTTCTCCCCCACCCCGCTGGATTTTGCCATTTCCCAAACGCATTGTGCTTTCTTTCCGCCTAGGTCTGTGAGCACCGGCAAGCTGTCAGATCAGCAAGCAAAAGCAGCTCTGGGAGGCCAGCTCTGTCAGGGCAGCACAGACAGCCTTAACACTGAGCGGCCAATGGATACAGGTAAGGCAGCTGGTGGCTGGAGCTCTTGGTAGGGTGGAAGGCAAGGGAGAAATGGAGGAAGAATGCCTGTTCAGTAGCTGCATACATGAGAGAGAGGGAGAATAAAAAGCCTGTGAGTGTATATATTGAGTGTACATATAGATATGCATACATTCACTCCCTCCTGGAATGCAAGAGGCCCCCACCTGTGCTGGCATTCTGCTGGCTTCTGAAGGCACACCTGTTTACCTGGTCATTCCCTTGATCACTCTCCCCATGACTCCCATTTTAATGGGGCTGTTTTCATTGTGTGTTTTACACACAGCCCCGCCAGCTGAAGAGAGTGCCACAAATCCACCCAAGTGGACTCCAGCCCACAAAAGCTTCATATTCAAATTGTCCCGAACTTTATGGCCACTGCATGACTGATAGCCAGGAGGAATCAAAAACATAAATAACATGAAGGCATGGATTATCCATCGACCTCCGCTTGCAAATGTTTTCCTTCCCCCCCCCAAGAGTGAAAATCAAATTTTAATAGGGCTGCCCAGATCCAGATTAAAGTTGTTCCTCTCCCCGCCTCCTGACCTCCCCGCCTTATTCAACATCTTTATCAACGACTTGGATGATGGACTCAAGGGCATCCTGATCAAATTTGCAGATGACACCAAACTGGGAGGGGTGGCTAACACCCCAGAGGACAGGATCACACTTCAAAACGACCTTGACAGATTAGAGAACTGGGCCAAAACAAACAAGATGAATTTTAACAGGGAGAAATGTAAAGTATTGCACTTGGGCAAAAAAAATGAGAGGCACAAATACAAGATGGGTGACACCTGGCTTGAGAGCAGTACATGTGAAAAGGATCTAGGAGTCTTGGTTGACCACAAACTTGACATGAGCCAACAGTGTGACGCGGCAGCTAAAAAAGCCAATGCAATTCTGGGCTGCATCAATAGGAGTATAGCATCTAGATCAAGGGAAGTAATAGTGCCACTGTATTCTGCTCTGGTCAGACCTCACCTGGAGTACTGTGTCCAGTTCTGGGCACCACAGTTCAAGAAGGACACTGACAAACTGGAACGTGTCCAGAGGAGGGCAACCAAAATGGTCAAAGGCCTGGAAACGATGCCTTATGAGGAACGGCTAAGGGAGCTGGGCATGTTTAGCCTGGAGAAGAGGAGGTTAAGGGGTGATATGATAGCCATGTTCAAATATATAAAAGGATGTCACATAGAGGAGGGAGAAAGGTTGTTTTCTGCTGCTCCAGAGAAGCGGACACGGAGCAATGGATCCAAACTACAAGAAAGAAGATTCCACCTAAACATTAGGAAGAACTTCCTGACAGTAAGAGCTGTTCGACAGTGGAATTTGCTGCCAAGGAGTGTGGTGGAGTCTCCTTCTTTGGAGGTCTTTAAGCAGAGGCTTGACAACCATATGTCAGGAGTGCTCTGATGGTGTTTCCTGCTTGGCAGGGGGTTGGACTCGATGGCCCTTGTGGTCTCTTCCAACTCTATGATTCTATGATTCTATGGTCATTGGCCTTGCCTGGGTTAAGCCAAAAACCTCACAGGAAAAAGTGGGTTTCGAGGAGGGATCTGTAATGGGAGATAACCAGGGAAGTGGCAAGAGGGACAGCAGATACCCCTTCCCAGTGGCCGTGTTTGGCTCCAGCTCTACTTGTACATTGTGTGTGGGGCATGTCCTCAGGAGGACTAACGTGCCGTCTCTTCCTCCCCCCAGCTCCACCGGGGGCCTGCGGCATCGCAGCAGTTCCTCCCTCCATGGGAGCCGGCGTGAGCTCAAGAGCCGTGATGTTTACCGTGGGGTCCCCTCCCAACAGCGCCACCCCTCCAACCTGCACCCACATGGTCCTCAGAGCTCGGACAACATCTGGTGAGTGGCATGGACATTGCCTGTTGCCGGGGCCAGATTGTGCAGCAAGGCAGGGAGGTGGGAGTTCAGGAGAAGTCAGTTGGGGATCTCGGACTGTTACCCCAAAATAAGGTCGCCATATTTCAAAAGGTGAAAATCCAGACAAAAAAGTGTTGGTGGTGGTTGTTTTGCCAAAGTTGTTGAGCTTTTTCTGGCGACCCTACCCCCTCACTTCTCCTGCCCAAGTCCGTACATAGTGTGGTTATTTTTTTAAAAAGTATTCCAGGGCAAAACCCTCTCAAAAGATAGAGGAGCCTTCTGTCTGTCTGCAGAAGTGCTTCAGCCCTTTCAATACTCCTCCCTTGACTGAATCACAGGAAGACCCTCAAGCATCCTTACTTACACATTGATTTGCTCCAGGGCTTCTGAGAAAAAGTACACTTGTGGTTGGGTGGAGAGTGAAAATCGTTGCCACCACATGTCTGTAATTTTGTTTTATAGTTTGCTATTCCCTGAATAATAAAGAAACAAGTGTGTGTGTTTCTTTCTCCCCTCCCCACCTTTTCCAGTTGGCTCCAACAGCTCTGGGGGGTCTCTGTGCTCTACCAGCGGCCGGGTCCTCATGGGCTCCCCTCCTGGTGTTTACATGGGCTCCTCTCCCCCCGGAGCAGAGGCAGCTCCGTGCCTGAAGTACATGCCTTATGGCACTTCACCTCCAAGCTTAGAGGGGTTTATCACCTTTGAGGCCCCAGAACTGCCGGAAGAGACTTTGATGGAGGTAAGGAAGAGCGGCAACTTAAGAGTGAGTTTAAGTGACTATGTATTGGGGCTGGGGTTTCTCCAGATGTTGCAGGGTCCCCTGTCAGGGATGACTGGAGAACCAAAGATGTCCCATCCCTGTTAAATAAATTAAACGTACATTGTTAAAGCAGTTTAGGTTTTATAAGATAGTAGGTATAGCATCTATTTAAGTTCCAACCCCCCAATATTTTCATTCACACATACACAGGAGTACCCATTTTTTTCTCTGCATATTTTATGTTGTTGTTCTTTTATTGATCACCTATGCAAGTGTCTCAGTGTGATGTACAATAAAGAAATGAAGAGGGGAAGAAATATTTGAACACACACACACACCCGAGAGAGAGAGAGAATACAAAGTAGACGCTCCTGGCAGAGTCCCCTTTCATCCAGCTGGAGAAGCCCGTTAGAACAAAAGTGCATTGAAAGTGCAGGTAGTGGGCACCTCTTGCATCTTGACAGAGTTGCTTTTCCGAATATTGACAGATAAAATTCATTTATGCTTTTGAAGGAGATTGTAACAGTGATGACCCCTAAGGGCAGGGGGAGCCTGTGGCCCTCTAGACTTTGTTGGACTACATCTCCCATCAGCCCCAGCCAGCATGACCAGTGGCCAGGAATGGAGGGCTGTAGATTCCCCATGCCTAGTATGTGTGTGTTTTGTAACACGTCTCCCCAATACTTAACTATTGTCAGACGAGATCCAAAACTTACAACCCTTGCCATTAAATACCTTCTAATTGGGGGCAGGAAGGTTTTCAGCACCCACCTTAAAACTTTGGAAAGAGAGAGGGACCTTGCCAGATCTTCCCAGGGAGAGAATTCCGTATAGCTGTGGGTGGCACTCTAGGGAAGGGGCTGTTTGGCGGTGGTGGCCTGCTAACTCCTTGATGCTAAGCGGGGCTCTCTCTGCTTCTTCCCTCCTGGCAGAGGGAGCACACAGACACCCTGCGCCACCTGAACTTGATGCTGGCCTTCACGGAGTGTGTCCTGGACCTGACCGCTGTCCGAAGCGGGAACCCTGAGCTCTGCTCCTCGGCGGTGTCTGTCTATCAGATCCAGGAGAGTGTGGTAGTGGATCAGATCAGCCAGCTGAGCAAAGACTGGGGGTAGGTACCCACCCACCAGACCCCAGGAGGCTGGTCTTTGTTGAGCTGCCCAGCGCCAGTGTGCCCAAGTCCTTATACCATCAAGAAGGCATTTCCGTGTTGCCAATGAGCAATGTGGGGGTGGGGGGGTTTGTGGGGTAGTCCTTCTGAGGCTGAGCTGTGCAAGGCCATCTCTTCACGCCCCGCATGTGGCAATGGGCCAATGCCCGAGCTGCTATTCTCTCCCTTGCTTTTTAATGCTTGCTGTGGACAACCCCCCCCCCCCAAAAAAAAAATGGGATTGGGAAAGTGGCAGCTCCTCTCCTAACAAAAGGCACCCGTTTCACTCTTCTCCAGGCAAGTTGAGCAGCTGGTCCTGTACATGAAAGCTGCCCAGTTGTTGGCGTCCTCCTTGCACCTAGCCAAAGCGCAGATCAAGTCGGCGAAGCTGAACCTCTCTACCGCAGTGAAGCAAGGTGTGTGGGGCTACCCTCAGGGCATGGAGCCCAGGCCCTTGGTCCATCTAGCTCAGTGGGGTCTGCAGTCAACCGGCAGCAGACACTCCAGGATCCCAGGTGGGGGGACATTCCCAGCCTTGCCTGGAGATACTGCAAGGGACAGAACCTGGGACTTCTCACAGGTTGAGTATCTGCTGCCTTTCATGCAGAAAGTCCCAGCTTCCGTCCCCAGTGGCATCTCCAGGTACGGCTAGGAAAGCATCCTTGCCTGAAACTCTGGAGAGCTGGTGCCAGTCAGAGCGGGCAGTTCTGAGCTCGATGGACCAGTGGTCTGGTTCGGTAGAAGGCAACCTGCTGGGACCCAGAGGTGGCAGTGGAAGCTTCCCAGACCCAGTGAACAGGCCCAGGAGCTTGTCAAGGTCTGTAGGGCATCAGCCACAAGGCACTTTGAATGGATGTCAGCAAAGCCAAGGCAGCAGCATATGCCCTTCCTGCTGCTCAGGCTGTGACAGGAGCAGGCCAGTGCCCCCCTCCCTGTTTCACAGCTGCTTTCTTCCCTGCAGTGGTAAAAAACCTGAACGAGAGGTACAAGTTCTGCATCGCCATGTGCAAGAAGCTGACGGGAAAGCTGAACCGGTTCTTTTCGGACAAGCAGAGGTTCGTCGACGAAATCAACAGCGTCACGGCCGAGAAGCTCATCTACAGCTGTGCTGTGGAAATGGTAAAGGGGGTCGGTGGGTGGGAAGAAGGCTATGCAGCAGTGGTGGGCGGAGCTAGAGGCAAAAGGGGGTGGAGCAGTGAACACATGTCACCTTTGTCCAGGAGGCTGGTTTCTGCGTTTCCTGTCTCTCTCACACCCTTCTATCCTCCACCCAGGCCAGTGGGAGGCATGATCAGACACTTTCCAGCCTTGCAAAAGCACTGAAGGGGGAGTCAAGGCAGGGCTGGGGCAAAAGGGCAGGTCCAGATAAAGAGTATCTTGGAGGGCTGCATTTGGCCCCTGTATCTGATCCCCTTGTGGGTAAAAGATAAGGAGGACTTTCAGGAGAGAAGGGCTTTTTTGTGGGTGGGTGAGGGTCCTGTCTATGTCTGCCCCTCAGAGCTCCAGGGCTCAGCCTCCTTATCCACAAGCAAATCTCTCAGTGGATGTGGGATATAGAGAGAGGTCACCAGCTATCATGGGGAACGGGATTCTGAATAAGTGAGCTTCTGGCACTCACTGAGAATCTTGCCACAGTCATGTTCAAAAGCCACATGTGGGCTCCCTCCTCGGCTTTGCCTTTCTGGGGAACATAAAAGCAGTGAGGGGCCCTTGCATTTCCATTGAAAGAGGCACGCAAACAAATTAGGTGGCACTCTCGGGATTAATTAAACTGGGCTTTCTTTTTTCCATTCGTTAATGCCTTCTTTGTATGTCTCAGAAGTTAACCCAAGGTGCCATTTCTGCGTGTTGTCTGGCTAATATTTCGTCAGACTTAAACAGTCATTAGTTTTAATTCCCTGGGGTGTCGCACACAGTCCCCGTTGTGGGAGAAAGGGAAGCTTTTCTGGTAATGGTACCCTGGGTAACATGGTTGGAGGCTCGGGGAGACTCCCTGATGGTCTTGGGCAAAATAGAAAGGTTCCGGGGTTTCCAAAAGATGCAGCAGCTTCAGACAAAGAGGAGGAACGTTCACTCATTGCAAAATAAAAATCCACACAAGTTTTCCCAGTGTTCCAGTTCTTCCTTTTAAAAAGATTGAGGGAAATATGAAAAGCTCTTTCCCCTCACCCAGATTTTTTTCTTGGAGGTTAACATTTCTAATGTTTTTACTTTCTACCAACGATGTCAAGCATGTAGCCCCCCCCCCCCCAATTGTATCATCTCAGCAGCTACTGTGAGATAGGCTAAGCCGAGAGATTAGGAAAGGGGCACAGAGTTGCCTTTGGCAGGAGTGGGATTAGAACCCAGGTCCTCAGTCACGTCCTTTACTACTCGACAGAAGGCAGTCTCTGCGGTGGGTGGAGGTTGCCTTCCGTGCAGGTCACTGCTTTGAGTGCCCCCATTTTCTTAGCCCCTGGGCTTGATCGGTCTCTTCATCCCATCTCAGGTGCAGGCGGCCGCCCTGGACGAGATGTTTCAGCAGACAGAAGACATTGCATACCGATACCACAAAGCAGCTCTGTTGCTGGAAGGCCTGGCAAAGATCATACAAGACCCGGTTGACATAGAAAACATTAACAAATGTAAGTCGGTTTGGCGGTGTTGGGGCGTCCCCTTCGCAAAGTGTGACTCCTTTCCTAGAATCTGGAACAAGCCGTGTTGCTCTGAGCCTGGACAACTCAAAGAATCCCCTCTTAAGGGTTCAGTGCAAGCACTTCTTGCAGGCTCACCTGTGTCCACCTCTTTTTAACACGTTCTCCTTTGCTTTCAGATAAAGCGAGTATTGAACGCAGGCTCTCGGCCCTTTGCTGCAGCGCAGTGGCTGTTTACGAGCAGTAGGCGAGTCGCCCGGGACCACTTGGCAGATTGTTCCGCTACAGCCAAATCGACCCCTTTGCCCCTGTCGCAGCAGGAGGGCAGGTTTTTACATTTCTGTGGGTTTTCTACCAAAGAGAAAGGAGAAATGTGGTTGATTCGCAGAGGGGAAGAAACCCTGAACTATCTCGGAGGAGACTTGCCTTATGACTTAAAACTTGCGCACCCCACCCCATCTTTCACTGAGCAGCCAGGTTCAAAAGGCTCGTCTTTCCATTCCCAGCAGAACCTTGCCACAGAGCCTCGGTTGGGGACGGCAAATTGGCGTATTATTACGATTTCTTACGAAAGGATGGAACAAAGAATGGGACTTCCGTATTTGGGCAAGGTCCAGAATCGCAGGGCTGGAAGAGATTTCTTTTTGGAACAAGACTCTGGGAGGAAGCTGAGAACAGTGCTAACTGCAAACCTGTGTCTTGTGGCGCTTTTGAGGCTGTTGCTGGATTTGGACCTGAGCTCGTGTTTTGTAAATAGCACTTCTTCAAGCCCATCAGGCATAAGAAGAAACGGCACCTTTTGGAAAAAGACGAGGAGAAATGATGGACCTGGGTGAGGGTGGGGTCTTCTTTTTTTTTATTTTACTTTTGAGGGAGATCCATTTGGAATCCCTGAAACCAGTTTGAGCAGTTATCGTGGATATAAAAGCTTGATGGTTTTTGTCTTCTTCCTGAATATCCTGGCCCAAAATACTTTATATTGCACTAATTTACTAAAAAAAAGAAAAACTATACTCTTCCGGGGGGGGGGGGCTTTTTTTTTTTTTTTTTTAAAGCAGAAAAGGCACAACAAACTTGCTGGAGCAGGTTAGAGGAAACCATTCGATTTCACTGTATGCTTTTCGAGGGGGAAAAAACCACCGCCCATCCCGAAATCATCCAGAAAAGAAAAGAAAAAACGCTTTCCGAAATTTCAAATGTAGCGTCTTAGGAGACTTTCAGGCAAAGCTGTACATAACCTGTCTTCAGGAGGACTTTTCCCTTTTTTTATATACCTGTTTGTCTAATACTTGAGTAACTTGGCCACAACTCCGGAGCATTTCGGTGGTGTTGCGAAGCCCCCGCTGGCTTGCTGTTCTTCCCCACTTCCCCCTCCCGTTTATACAAGTTTGGTTGCTTAGTTCTGTTGTAGCATGTGGAACTTGTGTGTTACTGCCTGTATTTATCGATAGGTATCCCCTTAATCCTGTCCCGTCCCCCCTTTCATATCAGAGGAGGCGTGCTGCGGTTTCAGTCTGTTCCTTTAAAACTGCATAAAGGGTTCTCGGACACACGAAGTGTTAGGTCTCTGCGTGTTGTGGTGGCACGGACTTTTCCTCCCCTTACGGTAGCAGAAGAGCATTAAAAAATCAGGGTGGCTTTTGAGGACACTCTGACACTTCCTACGGCTGCTTCCCCCCCATTTTCAGACATGCCTCCGGGTGGCTTTTGTGAATTCGTTATCTAGGCAACTTAGTTTCTCTGGAAATGATCCCTCTTCATTTTGAGAGTTGGCTTTTTTTAAAAAAAAAAAATAAGAAAATTATCATCACTTGGACACTTGAACACACCCCATTCTTCAGAACGAAATCATTTGGAACCTTATTTTTGTACTAGCCAGGCCTTCTCGGCAGGGAGGTCGTTGACATTCAGACACCATCTGTTTCCATGAACTGATGACCGCATATATGTGTGTGTGTATGGGTGGGTCTCCTTTGCCCCCTACCCTTGTTTTTATTTTCTTTGCTTTGACAACGTAATGTACTGTTTACCTTATTTATCTGTATGAGAAATTCCAGCAGTTAATTTGAAAGTTTTTTTTTTCTTTTTAATTTATACGACATTTGTATTTTTAGGTCTTTAATACTGTGTTTCTACTACCTCTTCTTTGTAACTGCATGCATTTATTCTTGACTCCCTGTAGCGTAATAACTGAAAAACAAAAACAAAATCCTGTTGCATAATTTTTATTATGGCCTGTATAAATGTATATTAAGGTTAAAAAAAAAAAATATAAACCGATACTCAGAAGTGTTTTTATGGTACAGCTTGACACTTTAAAGATTTTGCAGTCACCGGCATAATGAACCCAGTGCAGTGCTGTCAAGAACATAAGGTGGTGGTCAAGTTTTACTCAAGAGTAGACACACTGGAATTAAGAAACTTAAAATACGTTCTGTTTCGCCAGGCCCATTTGGTGGCTGAAGTTCTGTCCCTGGCAACCCTGAAATTAGTACTTTGAGAACAAATTATTTTTCTTTAGAAGGTTGTTTTCTTAGAAGTTATTACTGTCATTATTTACTGAATTTACATTCTTCCTTCCTAGGGAGGTGAACAGAGAAACAATTTAAAAGCGAAGTGAAAACAATTAAAACATTCTAAAAGCCATGACAGTTAAAACCATTATTCCCTCCAGTTAACATGGGGGTGGTATTGCAATCATATTAATTCAGATGTGTTTGCTGCCCTGGGCTTCTTGGTGGGAAGTGCAGAGTATACATCCAGTAAGTAACAGGTCAGAGTTGGGCCCATTGATTCCAGTGGGTCTCCTCTTTAGTAAAACTTAGCTGAATACCACCCACAGGAAGGTGCTTTGCACAGAATCAGACCATCTAGCTTGATATTGCATACACTGGCTTGCAGCAGCGCTCCAGGGTTTCAGGCAGTGCATCTCTCCCCCGCCTGTAATGGTTCTAGGGGTTGCTTGTGCGTAAATCGGCGCCACACCTGGCTGGGTTACCTGGGTGGACTCTTTCTGTCCGGACAGCCACTCACCCGTGGCTGTCTCAATCGCTGGCAGAATCCGTCAGTGGGCGTTTCTTGAACTTCTTCCAGCAAAGAAGCTCTTTGACGCCTAGTCTCCGCCTACTCTCCCTGCGCGGAAGTCTTCTGCGCAGGGAGGGTGTGGGCAGCAGAGGACCCGTGCTCTCCCCGCTGGTCTCCGGCGAGGAGACATGGAGCCCCCTCGCCGATTCCCCCATCTGCCCCCCTTCTCCACTGGTGCTACGCTGATTTCCTTCCCCAGAAGATGGGCTGCTTCTCTCCCTGTGGGAGGAAGGAGCAAAAGCTCTGGAGATTCCAGTAAACTGCAGGTCCAGGAATATGTCTGCAGATTTGAATCCCATTGTGGACAGGTGAGTGGTCAGTCAGAACTATTGCTTATTGCAGCAGATGATGATGATGATGATGATGATGATGATGATGATGATGATGATGATGATTTACTGGCCCTTTGCCCTAAGGTCCCGGAGCAGGTTGCAACATTAAAAGAGATCCAGCACAGAGGGCCTTCTGGCGGTTCCCTCGCGAGAAGTGAGGTTACAGGGAACCAGGCAGAGGGCCTTCTCGGTGGTGGCTCCTGCCCTGTGGAATGCCCTCCCACCAGATGTCAAGGCAATAAACAACTATTTTACTTTTAAAAGACACCTGAAGGAGGCCCTGTTTAGGGAAATTTTTAATGTCTGATGCTGTATTGTTTCTGATATTTGGTTGGAAGCCACCCAGAGTGGCTGGGGAGACCCAGTCAGATGGGCAGGGTATAAATAATACATCATCATCATTATTATTTATTATTATGCAGGACACGCCACAAGGAGCACCTTCTCCCAGGGCACCCCCCTCGGGTCAATGTGAACACCCAGAAGGGTCCACGTAAGGAAGGAGGCAGTCTTTTGGGTATTTGGGTCTTCTAATGCTTTAAGAACTGGCAAACAACGTCGCTGTTTTAAATTGAATTACTTGAGATCTGAAGGGAACTCCAGCAAGGAGACTGGCTGCAGCAGCCCTGCATAGAGTGAACTGCAATAATCCAACCTGCAAATTGGCAGAGCAGGGAAGTACAGTGGCCAGGCTATCCACGGTTGAGTCCTAGAAAAAAAACCCAAGCTGCAATCTTGCTCCAACCAGGGGAGTGCAGTCCTGCCCAGGGCAGGTTGCTTCCCCACCTCCCAGATTTTGAGTTGAGGCAGGGCGGTAATTTATTTATTTTGGGGGGAGCGGTGGTGGTAGCTCAGTTATAGAACAATTGCTTTAATTGCAGAGGGGTCCCACGTCCATTTCCTGACTTCGCCAGTTTTAAAAGGACCAGGGGAGAAAAGAAAGGGAAGATCCTGCAAGGTGTGCTACTCTTCTGTTGCAGCAAGATCAGTCGGTCAGATTACAGTGAGCCATCCGGCATGGATGCTTCAGTTGAGATCCCAGCGTTGGGGGGGGGTGGACTAGACAGCCTTGGGGTTCCTTCCAGTTCTATGATCCAAGGTGACTTCCCTGCCTGAGACCAGATAACAGTTAAGGCAGATAGTGGTGGGATACGTGGAATTAAGTAGCCTGGGCCTGACTTCGTACAAAAAATACTCCCCTGACGCTGCATCTCCCTTGTGATACGAACAAACTCTGGCATCCTGCAAAGGGCGCCATGCAGCTGTGTGCATATAAGCATGCAGAATTGCACCAGCACACCTTTCCAGCGAGGTGGGGCCTTTGCAATATGCCTGTTGTTTTCTTGGCGCGCTGAGTGTTAATGGAAATTTGTGCTCCGCAAGGTGGCGCCAGCAAGCCGCTGCCCTTTTGCTCCCTTGTTCCCTCTTATAGCTGGGCAAGCGAAATCAATGCCTGCCGTCTCGAGGGTTGGCGTCGCATGCGCAGAGACGCAGGGCCATTTATGTGCCCACGCCACCTCTCGAGGCAGTAGCATAAGAACACAAGAATGTGGCCCATTTAGCTTGAGCGCAGCAGCAACAACACCTGCAGATTCTGGCATTCTTCACAGGCATACTTTCTCTGGCGTGGCAGTGAGGTTGTGGAAGCGCCACAGCTCACAGGTGGACTGTTGCTTTGCATGCAGAAGGTCCAAGATTTGATCTCCAGGCAGGGCTTCTTGCCTGACCCCTGGAGAGCCGCTGCTGGTCAGTGTAGCTGACACTGTGCTAGATGGAACAATGAACTGACTGTTAAGACAGCTTTCTAACTAAATCACCCCTTTGTTCCCAACCATGAGGACCAGAAGCTTATATTTTTAGAGGACGAGCTGTAGGTCAGTGAGAAAGGGCAGCTCCCTGTGCATGCACGATTGTTGCTTTCGGGAAACAATGGTCTATAATCTTGTCCTTGGAAGATTGCCCATTTAGGAGATCTGACCTTTGAGCTTGAGAAAGGATCTCTACTCTTAATGTAGAGTGTTAAGAGCACTACCTGAATACCCAGCAGAGTTGGCAATCCTGTCTCTGGGATTGTTTGGCTGGAAACTACAAGCGCTTGCTGAAGGGCAGAAAGGAGGAGTTGACTGCAAACGGGAGCCAAAGGGAAACTGGCAACTCAGTCTGGTTTTGAAATTACACCTTTGTGGGAAACGATTCTGGCAGAAGATGAAATCCCAAAGCCTCAAAGGCACCTCCTGCCCAAGGGTGGGTGGGGAGCATTTCTCAAATATTTGCTAGACCTGACTGGGAGAGTTGGTTTGCCCTACTGAAATCCCTCTGTACCTTAAGCCAGAATCAAATATACCGTATTTTTCGCTCCATGACGCACTTTTTTCCTCCTAAAAAGTAAGGGGAAATGTCTGTGCGTCTTATGGAGCGAATGTGTGGTCCCTGGAGCCGAATTGCCCAGGGGTGAAAAGCAGATCGTGCTTTTAATTTTTAAAGAAAGAGGGAAGGGGGTGTTGAAACGAAGCCGCTGAGCAGCTAATCGGCAAGCGATCGGGAGGGAGATAAGGGACACTAGCGATAAAGGAGGCTGCCTGGGAGGGGGGAGGTAAAAGCACATGGATCCTCAGGATTTTTGCATTGGGTCACCCCAAATTCACCATCAGATTACATAGCATGTCCATGGCTGCAGCCTGCACCAAAAAAATCACACATCCACTGTTTTGTGGGGCCAAAGTGGCGCAAAAACGTGGTTACAAAGCACGGATCCACATGGATTTTCAGGATTTTTGATTTGGGCTACCCCAAACTCACTGACAAATCACATATCATGTCTGTGGCCACAGCATGAACCACAAAAATCATACATCCCCTGTTTCGTTCAGAATATTTTTTTCTTGTTTTCCTCCTCTAAAAACTGGGTGCGTCTTATGGTCAGGTGCGTCTTATAGAGCGAAAAATACGGTGAGTGGCAAAGGGATTTCATTGCGGCAGAGTCCTTTTAACTCTGTTCACCCTCCTTTGATCGGGTGAGAGCAGCGTTGGGAATTCTTGGCTTCAAAGTGCAGAGATAAGTTGCAGCTCAAGTTTGGCCAGAGGCACCCGCCCACATTACAAGGACTCCTTTCTGCCAGGCAAAACCCCACTGGTAAGGCTGGTGTGGAGCAGGGCTAACCGCAGCCTAGGGAAAGCACCGAGGGCCAGGCAAAGGAATCTGAAGGGCCACATGAGAATTAAGGTGACTTAAGGTAAAGGGACCCCTGCCCATTAGGACCAGTCGTGGCCGACTCGGGGGTTGCGGTGCTCGTCTCACTTTATTGGCCGAGGGAGCCAGCGTACAGCTTCCAGGTCACGTGGCCAGCATGACTAAGCCGCTTCTGGCAAACCAGAGCAGCGCACAGAAACGCCGTTTACCTTCCCGCCAGAGTGGTACCTATTTATCTACTTGCACTTTGACGTGCTTTCGAACTGCTAGGTTGGCAGGAGCAGGGACCGAGCAACGGGAGCTCACCCCGTCACGGGGATTTGAACCGCCGACCTTCTGATCGGCAAGTCCTAGGCTCTGTGGTTTAACCCACAGCGCCACCCGCATCCCTATTATGAAGGTGGCTTACCAGTCACTTATTCAACACTTGTTCTTGCAGTAACAATATGAAACAGAGCTTTGTCTGAAGGGAGGGGGCAGATTCACAGCCATTAATACAGAGTACCCGAAAACCTTATTTCGAGCTGCCAGGGGCATGTGGATTTGAGTTCCTTTTACTCCAGCTGAGCAAGCAACGCCCACTTTAAGGAATCAGGCAAAGTCTGCTTCGATCTTGCGATTTTTGTACATTAAACAATATTAAAGGACTGTAGCTCAGTGGCAGAACATCTGCTTGGCATGCACACAAGGTCCCAGGTTTGATCCCAGGGGAATCTCCAGGGGAAAGACTCCCTGTCCGAAACCCTGGAGAGCTGCTGCTGCTGCCAGCCAGTGTAGGCAATACTGGCCTAGATGGAGCAGTGGTCTGACTCAGAAAAAAGCTTCCTAACTCAGGCTGTGACCTTTATGTCATTGCAGAGGGGGGAACACTCCAGCACGGACCAAGTGGGAAATGGATAATGGGACTGGTCTGGTGTAGTGGTTAGAGTGCCAAACTAGGCCCCGAGGGACCCAGGCCCTCTCCCCTCCTGTTGTTTTCCAACAACTAGTATTCAGAAGAATCGCTGTCTCTGTTTGTGGAGGAAGAACATACCCGTCATGACTAGTATCCGCTGAAAGATAGGTCTTTATCCTCCACCAATCGGTCTAATTCTCTCTTCAAGCTACATCTTGTGGCAGTGAGTTCCACAGTTGAACTGTGTGGAGAACGACTTTCTTTTCTCTTGCCCCAAATCTCCCAACGTTCGGCTTCCTTGGGTCCCACACGTTCTAGCGTTACCAGGGAGGAAGAAGAAAATCCGCATTCTCCAAGACTGGACATAATTTGTTAAACTCCTGTGATATCACCTCTCTTGAGGTGTGGGGATTCAGCTGCCCCCTTAACTTTAGGACGAACTTTTCAGCCAGGAAACCCCCAAAGCAGGTGGCAGGCTGGATCGTGATGCTTCTGAATGCCAGAATTGACAACCACTGTACCCATTTTCCCCGTCACTGTGGGGAGAAAAACGAGTTGCCCTCGTTCTGTTTTTCTTTTTTCCCATGCATGCTGTTTTAATGAGAATACGGTACAGATGTCAGTCCTGGGCTCGCATCCAAATTTCCTGCAGCGGGAGGGCTGAGGCTTTTCTTTCAAGGCTGGTGTCGGGGTGGAGGAACTAGGTCTGTTTTCTACGGACTGGTACACAACCCAGCCGAGCCCTTAAAAGTAGCTCTTGCCTGAAAGGTAACCTTCATCTCTCTTTGCAAATGTTAAAATTAAGGGTTTGTTTGCCTGGATAAAGCAGAGAAAGTGTTGCTGCTCGTGTGGTTTGTGGGTCGTTTTGCAAGGGCGAGGAAGTATGATTTAAGGGGGAATCTCGTCAGATTTATTTTTCTTGCAACGGTTGCCTGGGTGGAAAATTCTTTTCACTTAGCAAAGCTGGGTTTCGGGTTTGGTTTTTGTTTTTTTAATCAAAATATAAAGGGAGGGTGGATCCGAGAGAGGAACCTTGGGTCGGAAGAGATTTCTGTTGACTTTGTTTTTGTTTAGAAGGCCAAAACTCAGAGCCAAGAAAAAGAGAGAGTTACGATGTGAAGAAACAAGGGTCTTTCTTATGCCAAGATTGGGCCTTCCAGAAATGGCTGGGTCAGCAGAGCAGCTACTTTGCATGCAAAAGGTCCCGGGTTCAATCGGGTCAGGGTGGGCATGTGCCCCTGCCTGAAACCCTGGGCAGCTGCTGCCAGTCAGTGTGGGCAGTATGGAGCTAGATGGACCAATGATCCAACTCAGTTTAAGGCAGCTTCCTGGGTTCCTGTTTAATTCAACCATGAGGACTGGAATCTTGTTTTATTTGCAGAGGAAGGGCTGTAACGCAGTGGTTGAGCATCTGCCCTGCCCAGGTTCAGTCCCTGGCGTCTCCAGCTTGGACTGGGGATGCCCCCTTCTCTGAAATCCTGGAGAGCTGCTGCCAGTCAGTGCAGGCAGTACTGAGCTGCAATTGTCCCTATCCATTCTTTCCCAGAACTTGAAGCAAGCACCCCACTGCCTTCGCTGGAAATGTGTTCCTGCACTTATTTGGGACTGAGCCCCATTGCACCCACTGGCAGTTACTCCTGAGTAAACAGGCCCAGGAGTGTGCTATTAAGCCGTTGGGGGGGAAAGAAGGCTGCGTAGCTGGGGGAGCAGGGAGGGGCAGATGCCCCCCTCTAAATAAATAAAAATAAATAAAAATAAATAGCAAACGGTGGTTCTGCTGCCTCAACAAAAATCCTGGCTACGCCCATGGTAAGCGGCAACATTTACTCCTGAGTAGGGATCCCAGGGATGCGGGTGGCGCTGTGGGTTAAACCACAGAGCCTAGGACTTGCCAATCAGAAGGTCGGCAGTTCGAATCCCCGTGACGGGGTGAGCTCCCGTTGCTCGGTCCCTGCTCCTGCCAACCTAGCAGTTCGAAAGCACGTCAAAGTGCAAGTAGATAAATAGGTACCACTCCTGCGGGAAGGTAAACGGCGTTTCTGTGCGCTGCTCTGGTTCACCAGAAGTGGCTTAGTCATGCTGGCCACATGGCCACATGACGCCAGCTTCCTCGGCCAGTAAAGCGAGATGAGCGCCGCAAGCCCAGAGTCGTCCACGACTGGACCTAATGGTCAGGGGTCCCTTTACCTTTACCTTTAGGCATCTCTAGGCTTGCAAAGTTCAGCTGCTACCCTTTGCCCCCATAAACAGGGAATCAATCAGGTCATCTGAGCACGGTTTTTTTGCTGCATCCCCAGGATCTGAACTGGTGCTTTTTCTGGAGCGGAGAGTTTACACCCCAGATCTTGCCAGACCCATCATTCCTAAATTGGGGGTGTGTGCGCTGGGCGGAAGCTGGAGTCTTAACAGCATCTGGAGGGCCATTGCTGTACTCCCAGCAGCAAAATAGCTAGTAACTTTGTTGAGGAACAGAGGTTTGCCTTCCTCCTGTGTGGCTTGGCTCACTTACGTGAGATGCTCATATATCCCTGCAGCCAACAGCACCTTAGAGCATAGTATTTTGGTTGCTTTCTGTGGACCAGGGTAGTGGGTGGGTGGCGTTTTATATTTTGCTGTTTCTTCCCTGCAGCTTTTCAGGAGTTTATCTGTGAAGCTACATGGATGTTTGCATTTCTTAAAATGGTTTTAAAAAGAAATTAAGAATATTGTCCTGGGGTAGTGAAAATTGCCATAAATTCCGAAGCGCTTGAAAGAGTAAAAGTGTGGGTCTGTCAGGCTTCTGCCCGCCCCCCCCCCCGCCCAATAAAGCGGCAGTGCAGCTGGGGAATGATTTGTGAAGGATCGGGGCCCGCATGGCTTCCCCAGACAGGCTGGTCTCCACCAGAAGGAAGGCAATGACTACATTGAGCCACAAAGCTACATAGAAGGCCCTTTGAGAGCTTCCATTAATACGAGAAATTCAAAGTGTTAATGATGTGATGATCCAGTGCGTGTTTTTTTCCTTGCTGGATACCAAAGCAGGCGCCATTCCAGGCTGTGTTATCAAGGAAATAATACGAGCAAAGGTTAGCGAGTCTAATCAGATGGCCGATACTCTTCTTGGCGTTCCCAATCCGCCAACCACGTTATCTGGCTGTTTGTTACCTTTGACCATGGATATTTGCCACATTGGTCATCCATTAGCTGGGGTGATTTTATTTTTAACTTGGTGGGTGTGGCGCATAAAGTATTGATTGCATATACAGGGGCAAGTTGCTTACACGTGAAGAGATGTACAAAAAGGGTGTTGTTACCGGGAAAATCCGAGGGCTCCCTTGGACAAAAACAAAGACACCAACCAGGATAACTTGGAGCAAAACAGCAGCCTGTAGGCTTGGCCTTTATTGAACTGTTGCAACAGGGTGTTCCCCTCACTTGCAGGAGAGAGGAAGGACCCAGAAAAATGGTGTGCATGGCCTTATAAAGACTTTTGAAATTGCCACCCTGTAGATCAAGACCACCCCCAGAAACATCATACATACATCACAGAAGAGGTGTAACCTAAGACCACCCCTCAGATACATACATCACAGAAAGGAGGGGTTGAGGGAGGAGTTGTGGTGGTAACCTGAGTGTCCTGTCACCTGGCTGGTTCCCCCTTTCCCCCTCCCCATGAGTATTTTCCAGGTGACAGAGGGGAGTTTGCAGTTTCCTGCCCCCAGGGGGAAGAGCTGATTATTGTCCTTTGTTCCAGTCTGTGCTGAATGCACTCCCATATGCAAGTTCTTTGTGATCTTGATGGTCTTCTGTCTAGGACCATCAGGGTTGGCATAGCAACTGGGCAGGGCTCCTGTGTGTGTACTGGTATGCTCAAGGATTATGGCTGCCCTGTATCAAACCTTCCCCATTTTGTAGTCCTTCCTTCCTTCATGGAGTAAAATAAAAGTGGAACAGTGCAAATCTGATGTATGGTTGATTTTCTATGAATTTATAACAGAAGCATAGCGTATGGTGTGTGTGTGTGTGTGAAGTTTGTACAAACTGAATGATTGGGGGGGGTGTTCCTGCTACAGTGTGAAACTGTATAGTCAGGAAAACCTGCTTACTTAGATTACTATCCGCTGATTCAGATGATTATTCTGCATTAAGAATGCGTTTGTGCAGGAAAAACTCAGCCTTGGCCACAAATACCTTGTTCTTGCTGCCGAAGCAGACATTTAGCCCTGACAACGCAGACATGCTTTTTTCCTTGTGAGAACGTGACTTAATTTTTACGCACTGGTAAAGCAAAGGCGAGGGGGTGCTTCTCTCGAAGCCTGCTTAATTTACAGTCCAGTGAAGTCAACTTTTGTTCGAGTAAAAACTGCCCTGAACATCCACAACACAGGCCACAGTTCAACAGGTGTGGCTTCTCCTGTGATAGGAATTTTGAGGTCTTAGATATATGGTAATGTTCATAAGTGTACCAACCAAGCACGTACATAGATCAGCACAGGAAGACCGACCTGAAACCATTTTGATTCCTAAACTGAGCAAATGTTTTCCCTGTGGGGTGAAGGGGGTCAAGGAGCCTTCCCATTGTCTCAGGAATTGATTAATCAGCATCTTAATGGGTGACAGACTTTCTGGAAAGGCAATCAGATAACCTGGCAAACAGGAAAAACAACATTCAAATTTCTAAACAAAAAAAAAAAATTCTTCCGGTAGCACCTTAAAGACCAACTAAGTTAGTTCTTGGTATGAGCTTTCGTGTGCATGCACACTTCTTCAGATACCTATCTGAAGTGTATCGGAAGAAATTTATTTATTTTTTGTTTTGACTATGGCAGACCAACACGGCTACCTATCTGTAATTCAAATTTCTGTTTTAGACCGCCTTTTCTGTGATGTAGGTATGATGTTTCTGGGGGTGGTCTTGATCCACAGGGTGGCAATTTCAAAAGTCTTTATAAGGCCTTGCACACCATTCTTCTGGGTCCCTCCTCCTCTCCTGCGGGTGAGGGGAGCACCCTGTTGCAAGAGATCAATAAAGATCAAGCTTACTAGCTGCTTTGCTTCTCAATATTCTCTGGTTGGCCTCTGTTATTTTCTCCTACCAATAGGGAACCTACGTAAGGACTCTATATGGGCTCTTGGATACCCCATAAGGGAAAAGGGCAATTTTTGTTTACAACACTCCCTACACAGCCATTTTTGCAGGAGAAAAACCAACCCTGGTGGACTTTGCCCGGTCTACTCAGGCATAAGGTGCACCCTCATAAAGATATGCATTTGAACCCTATACATTTTCCTGTTGCATATATTCTCTTTTTTTGGAGCGGGGTGTTGTTCAGTTCCCTCTGGGCTCTCTCCTCTTAAAACTGACACCCTCTATTCCAATCTCTGCTCACCTACTTTTAACAGCCCTCAAAACTGGGTAAAACTTTGCCTGACGTGGAATAGTGGGAAAGCTTAACCTAGTGGATATCTACCTGTCTGGTTGCTGTTAGAAGCCCAGGAGCAAAGTGGGAGAAGAGAAGGTGTCAACTTTTTACCTTTCATCTACCCAGGGAAGGTATATTTGACTGCAATCGTAACCCCACTTACCTGGGAGTTATTCCCCTGCCCCGTTTAATTAAAAAGGATTTACACCCGAGTAGACATAGCTAGGTTTGCGCTGGCTTTTTTGCGGGGTAGGTGTGATTTGCCTCCTGAGGAGAGGGATGCAGTTCAAGCCGATCCTATGTCGCTTTACTGGGAAGTAGAAATCCCCCTTTGTTCAATGGGGCTTACTCCCAAGTAAATTCGTTTTTAGGATTCATCTTGGACACGCTTATTTGGGCGTAAACTCCATTGAACACGGGGGAGATTTACTTCTGAGCAAACGTGACTAGGTTTGGGTTGCACGTAGTTTCACCGTGCCTTTAATAAACTGTAGCATTCATAATAATAATAATAATAATAATAATAATTCGACATTACTAATTAATAAATACTAATTGATAAATGCCAGTTGATTAAGCTTTTGTGGATTTTGCATTGATTTTAAATGTGCTGTATGAGCTGCGGGGACGGGGGCTGCTTCCGTGAAGTTTTTTTTTGCCGAGGGGTGGGAAATCAACATTGAGCATCAACAGACGCACGTGCTGGGGGAGGGGCTTGTCCGGGACCGGAAGTGGGTCGAGGTCGCCCTCAGGACCGGAAGGCGGAAGTCCGCGCCTGGAAGGGTTGGGGAAGATGTCAACTCTGGGGAGCCGCGTCCAGACGTACACGGGAGGGGGGTAAGGGAGATGCGTGTTTTTTTGGGAGGGGGCGGGGCTTGCAGTGGATGTGTGTTTAAGCAGCTGCAGAACAGGCAGGAATTCACCAAGGACAGCTTTCCCTAGTTTACAACACGTTAAAGCACCCAAACAATCCAGAATTTTAAAAAAATTCAAGCTTCAAGGGGAATATTTCAGATCCTGCTCCAAGTGAGCATTTGGTTTCCCCCATATTTGTTTGCCTACTTAATTTATAGAGCTGCCCCATAGGAGGAAGACTCCAGGAAGGCAGTGTGGTGTAGTGGTTGGAGCACATGACTAGGACCCACGAGATCAGGGTTTGAATCCCCCACTCGGTCAGGAAGCTCTTTTGGGGGACCTTGGAGTCAGTCGCAGCCTCTTCACCTGCCTCACAGAGTTGTCGTAGGGATTAACTGAGGGGGCATGAATCATGGACTCCTGGGAGAAAAAGATGGGAGTCTAATGCGATGAATAAGCCCTCCTGCTGACTTGTGCCTTGTGAAATGTTTCTGGGTCGTTCTGACATTCTAAACCCACAGGTTTGCTGGGAAACCAGTTTGGGCCAGCAGGTGACTGGAGGGGGAGGGCGTGTCGCCTGGATTCAATTTATTCAGGAGCGGGTGTGACAGAAACCACATGTGCCTCATAAACCCAGGAGCAAGGCTTGGCTTTGGAAGGGGCCGTGGGGCTTTCTCCTGACCCCGAGCCAACGGAGAGCCTGCCCTTTTCCCTTTTGCTCTCCGGTTAGGCTCTCCGAAATCTGTGTCAAGTTGAGCAGTCGGCTTTCAAGGGACCTCCTCTGCGTCGGCAGATCCAAACCTTTCTGTCTCCCCTGCAGGTGCCTCACAGCAGCCATGGAGAAAATCAAGCTAGCCGTGGAGCGGGCCAGGGCGGCTTTCAACACAGGGAAGACGCGGCCCTTGGAGTTCAGAATCCAGCAGCTGTTGGCCCTCAAGAAGATGATAAAGGAGAAGGAGAAAGAAATCGCGGCAGCCCTCATGGCAGACCTCCACAAGGTCTGTTGTGCACTGGCCGTGTCTTCCTATAGCACCCGTTGGGGATTCTGTAGCTGTGATTCCTGCATTGGAGGGGGGTTGGGCTGGATGGCCTCTGGGGGTCCCTTCCAATTCTACCGTTCTATGAATTGTTTTTGGGGTGGGGGGGAAATCTGAGGCCAGGGTTCTCTGGCAACAGGGCCCTGGGGGGGAATGTTTGGGGACCCCCCTATTTTCTATGATTGTACTTTTTTATTGTAAGTTTTAAAACTGTTCTGTGTTCCAAGGTATTGCTAGCCTCCCCCAGCACCTTGGAGTGCAGGGCGGGGAATAAGTTAAAATAATCATCATAATTTTGGACCAGTTGATGTTTCCAAGTTCTCTTTGAGGGTAGCCCTGCATGGGGCTCATTGCAGCAATCTAGTCTGGAAGTTATCGTTGGGGTGAAGGGCAAGTAATAAATTGCAACAAGAGTGAAAGAGGATATTGATGTTACAGATATGAAATTGGGAACTGCTAGATATGTGTTATGATGAAATTCATATTGGAAGGTGTTGAGGAAGTCTTCTAGCAATGTAAATATACCAGGGTATAAGAAGGGGGGGGGAATTCTACTTTTATCTTTTGCGTTTTTATTGTTGTTCAGTTTTTATGTTGTGTTAAATGTAATGTTTTTTTCTGTGTTTATGTATTATAAGAGAAAACCAATAATTTGGGGGGGGGGAATTATAACAAGAACACCCTCAAGATTGGGCTGCTGCAAGGCTCTCCACGTGGGGCAGCCCTTGAAGACAAAATGGAAACTTCATCTGTTCCAAATTTACTATAATATTTGGGGATGCAGGGAGTATCATATCTCCTCCCAGTCTCCTCTTTTTCAGGCTAAACTAAGGTCACCAGATGTCCCCATTTCCCAGGGACAGTCCCCGGATTTACAAATCAGTCCCCATACAAAATCCATGGAAGTTGAAAAGTGTCCCCAGATTCATTGAAAAAAATCTGGTAACCTTAGGCTAAACACCCCCAACTTCCTCATCAGGCATGGTTTCCAGACCCTCAATCTCCTCTGCCCACCTTCCAGCTTGTCAACTTCCTTCTTAAATTGGGGCGCCCAGAACTGGACACAGTATTCCAGGTGTGGTCTGACCAAGGCAGAAGAGAGCGGTACCATTCCTTCCCTTGGTCTGGACACTAGACTTCAGGTGATGCAGTCAGGAATTGCATTAGCCTTTTTTGCTGCTGCATCACACAGTGGGCTCATGTTCAGCTTGTGGTCCACTAAAACCCCTAGATCCTTTTCACATGCACTGCTGTGAAGCCAGGTATCCCCCATCCCATGTTATTGATCCTCCCCTTTCTTCTTTGGGCTTGGTTAAAAGGTAAAGGGACCTCTGACCATTAGGTCCAGTCATGGCCGACTCTGGGGTTGCGGCACTCATCTCACTTTATTGGCCAAGGGAGCCGGCGTACAGCTTCCGGGTCATGTGGCCAGCATGCCTAAGCCGCTTCTGGCGAACCAGAGCAGCGCACGGAAACACAGTTTACCTTCCCGCCGGAGCAGTGCCTATTTATCTACTTGCCCTTTGACGTGCTTTCGAACTGCTAGGTTGGCAGGAGCAGGGACCGAGCAACGGGAGCTCACCCCGATGCGGGGATTCGAACCGCTGGCCTTCTAATCGGCAAGCCCTAGGCTCTGTGGTTTAACCCACAGCGCCACCCACGTCCCTTCCTTGGGCTTGGTTACTGGCTAGTAAAAATAATAATAATAAGCAGATAATATATTAAATAATACTAATATTAATGCTGCTCTGGTCTCCTTTGGGAGGAAAGCTTGGGGTACAGATTTAAGAAATAAAACAATATGTGGCTTGGTTGCCGGTTTACTATTCTTATTATTAATACGATGAAATTCACAAGATTATTGTGGTTGCCGATTGTTCTTAATACATGCCACCTCCTCTTGGCTCCCGGACAGAACGAGCTCAACGCTTTTAGCTACGAGATTATGGGCGCTCTGGGGGAGATTGCTCTGATGGTGGACAAACTCCCTGAATGGGCTGCCCCTCAGTACGTGGAGAAGACCATTATGACGATGACTGACGAGACCTACATCCACCGTGAGCCGCTGGGTGTGGTCCTGGTCATCGGGGCATGGAACTACCCTTTCATCCTCGTCATACAGCCGCTCATTGGGGCCATCGCCGCAGGTAAGTGGGCGGTTCTTCCGTCGGTGCGGCTCAGGGGGTAGAGAACCTTTGAAATCCCAGGCATGGGAATAGGGGGAATGTTTCAAGTCCTCATGAGGACAGAGAGCTGTTTGGAGGCACGAAAACCACAGCGCTGGGAAAAGCTCGGTCCGAACGGGAGGCAAGAGAAGCCTTTGCAGGGATAAAGATTTGCTCAGTTGAGTGGGGCCGACCCACGGGTTTACGATTGCGGCCGTCATTCCCTCTCCTGACTCCTATGGTTCTGCCTGAGCTGTGGTCCTGTGGTGTTTGCAGCCCACAAAACTGCTTGTCCTGAAAACCCGGGTGGGGGTCCCCTTTTCTCCAGAGCCTGGCCGCTGGATCACGCTAAAGCAACACCTTGTCCTGGCCTCCTTGCCTAGATAGGGATGTAGGGCAGCGGCAGAGCTCCTGTCTGGCCTGCAGAAGGTCCCAGGTTCCAACTCCAGCATCACCAGTTGCAGCTGGGAGTTGCCCTGTGTCTGAGAGCTGCTGCCGGCCAGTGTCGACAATACTGGGCTAGATAGGCCAGTGGTATGGCTGGGTCTAAGGCAGCTTCCCATCCTGAGCTCAGCAGGCCCTCTGTCCTCCTTGTGTTCCCCAGCGGCTGGTATTCAGGGGCCTCTGATCTTTGGGGTATAGCACAGCCATCGCGACTAGCAGCCAACCGCTCCTCCTTTTCCTCTTCCTGCACTTTTGAACAAATATCCCCTTCCTCGAATCTTCCAGGGAACGCTGTCGTGCTTAAGCCGTCCGAGGTCGGCGAACACACGGCCAAGCTCTTTGAAGAAATCCTCCCTCAGTACCTGGACAAGGTAGGTCCAATCTCCCGGCTTGGCGTCAGATTTGTGATCCAGAAGCGCTTAATTTCTCTGCGGGTGGAAGAGTGCGTGTTCTGTGCTTTGTTTTGTTAAGGCCTTAAATTCTGCATGTTGACCGTTGCAAATTCTTCGCCAGGGGAAAAGCGACGCCGCCATAACGCTCCACATCCTCCAGATGTTTTGCCAAACTACAACTCCCAGCCGCCAATGTAGCCCTGCCTGATGGGAGTTGTAGTTTGGCAATATTTGGAGGGCGCCGGGTCGACGAAGGCTGCCACAGTCGGCGTCGGGAGACATTCCCACCTCTTCTCCAGCACAGTTTAAATTGGCCCCATCAGAGAGCGCTGAAGTCCAGCAAATACTATAATAATATTAGTTATTATGTATGTAATTGTTACATACTCTTCCCCCCAAAAGCATACTTCTGTTTTATTTACTTATTGTTATTATTTTATTAACTTAAATGTCGCGCCTTCCCCCCCCCCTTCCCCTTCCCTCTCTGGAAAAAGGAACTCACTGTGTTCTCCCCAAAATGCAACATTGTGCAATATATTTATTCAACTTATTTCCCCGTTCTTCCTGCCAAAGGCAGCAAACATGCCAATAGCAGAATCCCCTTAAAACCTCTGAAAAACCATTTTGGTAACAACCTTTTTTTACAAAGAAAGAAGAAGAAAAGGGGGGGTGGAGTTTAAAACTTCTGAAAGAAGCCTTTCCACACCCTCTGTCACGTGTAAAACCATCTGCTCCGACTGATAGCAAAACAGTACATAAGATAGCAGCATTAGCAACATAAAACCAGGAAGAAACAATTAAATAGTGAAACGACAGTTTGAATAACAACCCTAGAGGGAATAGCACCAAGATTAATGAGCCCCCAAACGCTTTGCTTGACAGCCTTTGTAAACAGCTGCTGTTTTAAACCAGGGGTGGGGAGCCAAGGACTCAGGGGCCAAATCTGGCCCACAGGCCTCTCTGGCCCCCGGGATCTTCCCGAAGTCATGCTTGGCCCCCTCGTTCCGGTCCTGGCTGGGATGTGCCCCTGGGCTGTGATAAAGCCTCTTGCTGTTTGGAAACCTCTGACCTTCTGCACAGTTGCAACACAGCCCCTTTGAACCAAAGAGGAGGATCTCTGCCGTTTCTCTGCTTTCCCTCTTTCTCCTGCCCAGTTCTTTTGGCATGCGGCCCCTGGATTGTCGCCTGGGAGGGAATGAGGCCCTTGAGCTGAGAAACAGTTTCCCAGCCCTGTCTTTAAACAGGTACTTAGGACCGTGAAGCCGGAGGCAGGTGCACTTTGGCGTGGGTTGCTAAAAAGCTGCAACCGGTCTGACATTCCAGTTTGACTAGCTGATCTGGATGCGTCTTATGCTGAGGTCAGGCTTCAAAATCCAACAGTCTCGTATTTAATTTTGTCTTTTGTTTGTGTCTACCGTACTGAGCTCCAAAGGCAAGCTTGGAGTGCCGAAATACACAGCACTCTGCTTATCGCTGCTCTTGCTAGAGCAACGGGAAATAGAAATTAACTACCGTTTAGCACATATAATGCTGGTAGATGGATATCAGCGAAGCATCAGCAAATGAGAAAATTGCATATTCAGTTCTCCACATTTCTCCAAGGGTTCGTTTGTTCTAAATGTGCACGGAGATTCGTGAGCCTTTGACTCTAAATTCTTCCTCCTGTGCACATTTTGGTATGCAATTTGTCCTAATACCCACGTTTTTGCAAACCAGCTTTCCCAAATCTGATCCAGGTGTTTTGCATGTTATTCATATGCCTTTCTCTGCACGCTTTGCCCCGGGCTGTGCATTTCCATGGACGATGCTCATTGCACAATCTGGCGTCTTGCGCTTCTGGAAATGCAAATCATGTATGCCTTTCAGCGCAAACAAAATCAAATCCCTGCCCCAACCTGGCACTGTCCCTAAATTCCAGCTAAAAGCGACATGAACTTTATTTCCCCACCCGCTCCCCTCGCTCTTATGGGAGTCGAGCTGTTCTAAGCCACGCTTCTGTTCTGCGTTCCCTGCCAGGAGCTGTTCCCGGTCGTCAACGGGGGCGTTCCGGAGACCACAGAGCTGCTGAAGCAGCGGTTCGACCACATCCTCTACACAGGCAACAGCACAGTGGGGAAAATCGTCATGGAGGCTGCCGCCAAGCACCTGACACCTGTCACTCTTGAGCTGGGAGGGAAGAGCCCTTGTTACATCGACAAAAACTGCGATATCGACATGGCGTGCAGGTGAGCTCTGCAACGGGTCGCTCTGTGCTTGAGCCAGTGCTGTCATGGTTCTGCAGCTCAGGGTCCATTCACAGCCCACCTGCATTTGTTGTTGTTGTTTAGTCATTTATTCATGTCCGACTCTTCATGACCCCCTGGACCAGAGCACGCCAGGCACTCCTGTCTTCCACTGCCTCCCGCAGTTTGGTCAAACTCATGCTGAGAACACTGTCCCACCATCTTGTCTTCTGTCGTCCCCTTCTCCTTGTGCCCTCCATCTTTCCCAGCATCAGGGTCTTTTCCAGGGAGCCTTCTCTTCTCATGAGGTGACCAAAGTCTTGGAGCCTCAGCTTCACGATCTGTCCTTCCAGTGAGCACTCAGGGCTGATTTCCTTCAGAATGGAGAGGTTTGATCTTCTTGCAGTCCATGGGACTCTCAAGAGTCTCCTCCAGCACCATAATTCAAAAGCATCCATTCTTTGGCGATCAGCCTTCTTTATGGTCCAGCTTTCACTTCCATACATCACTACTGGGAAAACCATAGCTTTAACTATATATTTTTTTCAATTTTTTTAATTAGTTTTCCAAATATATAACAAACAAAAAACATAAACAAACAAACACTTATCCAAAATCTGATAGTTCCATTTTTGTTCACATTGTTAAATGACTTCCTCAGATCCCCCTAGCTGAGTTTCCTTGTAGTCCATTGTAGCAGTTTTCCAAAACTATTTTCACATAAAATTTACTTGGGCAATTAACATCTTTCTTTCTTTTCATTTTGACTTTAACTTAGTGTTTTACCACATCACATATTTCAGTCCTAGGCCTATTTGTTACTCGCAGGTAGTTCTATTTATGGTATCTTAACATATTTAGCTAAATAGTCTTTAAATTTCTTTTCCATTCCTCTTGATGCTCCTCCTCCCTCTGGTCACGGACTCTTCTGGTCAGGTCGACTAGCTCCCAAAAATCCATCATCTTCATCTGCCATTCCTCCACTGTCGGTACTTCTTGTAGTTTCCAATTTTTAGCCAGCAAAATTCTAGCTGCAGTTGTGGCATACAAAAACAGACTTACATCTTTCTTGGGCAATTCCAGTATACTTTATTATTTCTAATTTGTTTATTACCCGGCCGTCACCCCGACATACCAGGGCAGGTTGCAACATTAAAATGCTGCCGGCATCCGTCTGTCTTGAGAGACAGTGGAGTGTGCCTCCGGGGGTGAAGTCAAACCACTGTATTAGTCGTCGTCGTCGTCTTTGGCAATCACTCGTAGCTGAGTAAGATTGTCTTCCATAAACACGGTTTTAACAGTGAGTCCATAAGTGACTGTGGAGGCCAATTCTGGACCCACACGTCCTTCCACAGTGGGGACATGGTTTCCGGGTGGGAGTTCATCACGGTGAAGATTTGCCAAAGGTGCCTTCCTCTTAGCACGTTTCTCCCTTGCGTCCTGAGTTCGAGTGTCTTCAAAGCCCATGACACCTTTTAATAATAATAATTATAATTTATTATTTGTACCCTGTCCATCTGGCTGGGTTTCCCCAGCCACTCTGGGCGGCTTCCAACAAAGATGAAAAAATACATTAAAATGTCACACATTAAAAACTTCCCTGAACAGGGCTGCCTTCAGATGTCTTCTAAATGTCAGGTAGTTGTTTATTTCCTTGACAACTGGTGAGAGGGCGTTCCACAGGGCGGGCGCCACCACTGAGAAGGCCCTCTGCCTGGTTCCCTGTAGCTTTGCTTCTCGCAGGGAGGGAACCGCCAGAAGGCTCTCGGCGCTGGACCTCAGCGTCCGGGCAGAACGATGGGGGTGGAGATGCTCCTTCAGGTATACTGGACCGAGGCTGTTTAGGGCTTTAAAGGTCAACACCAACACTTTGAACTGTGCTCAGAAACGTCCTGGGAGCCAATGAAGATCTTTCAGGACTGGTGTTATGTGGTCTCGGCGGCCGCCCCCAGTCACCAGTCTAGCTTTGGCAAAGGCTGTTCTCCAGTTGGAGCGCTCGCAGGCAAGCAGTGAAGTTACCTCTCTGGGGTGCAAGTCTGGGCAGTGTGTCTGGGGGTGCTGGGCTGCCCAGATGACAAAACACCCCCCCCTTGCCCTAGCTGATGTGATCCAAAGGAAAGCAGAGCGAGACGTTGGGCACCAGCTTGGCAGCAGGAGTTGCCAGAAGGAGACGTACAAGGCGCCATCAAACCATCTTAGGGTTTTCTCCTGAGGCTTTTCTTCTCCCAAAGAGATCCTACAAGGCATTAGCCTTTTTCTTTTTAATGGAAAAAAACCACACCATGTAAAACAGCTTGCAACCATAAGATATATATTTTATTTTTTCCCAAAATTTTTTATTAAATTTTCACAATTATAACACATACAACATTAACAAAAAAGATAAACAAAACCAGAAAAGCATACCAAAGAAAAAACAATACAATACAAAACCACAACAGTAATAATAAAAAAGTAATCTTAATCCCATACCCAGTTTTGTTTACATTGTAGATTGACTTCCTCAAGTCCCTTCCTTCTGAATTTCCTTGTATCTGCATGTAACAGCTTTCCAATATCATTTTTAAACAAAAATATTTCCAACTTTTGTCTATCTTATTCACTTTTCTTACTGTTCTAAATACCATTTATTTAATTAAATCCTAATTTAATCCTAGGCCTATTTGGTACTTTCAAGTAACTTCTAATTTTTTATATTACAGTATTTATTCAAATAGTTCTTAAATTTTTTTGCAACCGTAAGATATAAGGTGGGTCCTAAAATCAGGCAACTCAGGCGTCAAAAAAGCAGATTAAAGAGGAGCGTCTTCAGCGTTTTCTGAAAGCTGTATAATGAAGATGCCAGATAGACCTCTGTGGAGTGGGTGTTCCACAGCTTAGGGGCCGCTGCAAAGAAGTCCCTCTCCCGCTGAGCCGCCATGCATCAAGGCTCTGTGGGTGGAGGAACGACCAAGATCTCGGGGTCTTAGTGGACCACAAGCTGAACATGAGTCCGCTGTGTGATGCAGCAGCAAAAAAGGCTAATGCTATTCTAGGCTGCATCAACAGAAGTCTAGTGTCCACATCTAGGGAAGTCAATGTTATCGCTCTATTCTGCCTTGGTCAGACAACACCTGGAGTCCTGTGTCCAAATCTAGGTAAAGGTAAAGGGACCCCTGACCATTAGGTCCAGTTGTGACCGACTCTGGGGTTGCGGCGTTCATCTCGCTTTATTGGCCGAGGGAGCCGGCATACAGCTTCCAGGTCATGTGGCCAGCAGGACTAAGCTGCTTCTGGCGAACCAGAGCAGCGCACAGAAACGCCGTTTACCTTCACGCCAGAGTGGTACCTATTTATCTACTTGCACTTTGACGTGCTTTTGAACTGCTAGGTTGGCAGGAGCAGGGACAGAGCAACGGGAGCTCACCCCGTGGCGGGGATTCGAACTGCCGACCTTCTGATCAGCAAGTCCTACTTTGTGGTTTAATGCACAGCACTACCCGCGTCCCTGTGTCCAAATCTAGGGCGCCCCAATTTAAGAAGGCTATTGACAAGGTGGAGCTTCCAATAGCTAAAGCAGAGCTTTCCAAGCTAAATGCTTTGACACACTTTATAGATGCACATCATTTCGCCACACAGTAATTCAGTTTTACTAGCGAACCGGAGATTAATCTAATCCCTTTCCAGCCCCAGGTGGAGCGCAATTGCATGGCCCGCCTACACACTAATGAGTTTGGAAAGCTTTGATGTCAAAGCTTGTCACATGGAAGGTGGCTTGAGTTTGTTTTCTCCTGCTGTGGACGGCAGGATTTGGACAATGGATCCAAGTTACAAGAAAGGTTCCGACTAAACATCTGGAAGAACTTTCTGAATGCAAGGGCTGTTTGACAGTGGAATGGTCTCCCTCAGGAAGTTGTGGACTCCCCTTCCTTGGAGGTTTTTATGGAGATAATAATAACATTATTATATATTATTATATATATATTATAATAATTATAATAATTATAATTATAATTATTATAATTGTTATAATTGTTATAATTGTTATACAGTGGTACTTTGGGTTACATACGCTTTAGGTTACATATGCGTCAGGTTACAGACTCCGCTGACCCAGAAATAGTACCTCAGGTTAAGAACTTTGCTTCAGGATGAGAATAGAAATCGTGTGGCGGCAGCGGGAGGCCCCATTAGCTAAAGTGGTGCTTCAGGTTAAGAGCAGTTTCAGGTTAAGAATGGACCTCCAGAACGAATTAAGTACTTCACCCGAGGTACCACTGTAATATAATTATAATAATAATAATAATAGTAAAGGTAAAGGTACCCCTGCCTGTTCGGTCCAGTCTTGACAGACTCTAGGGTTGTGCGCTCATCTCACTCTATAGGCCGGGAGCCAGCGCTGTCCGCAGACACTTCCGGGTCACGTGGCCAGCATGACGAAGCTGCTCTGGCAAGCCAGCGCAGCACACGGAAACGCCGTTTACCTTCCCGCTAGTAAGCGGTCCCTATTTATCTACTTGCACCCGGGGGTGCTTTCGAACTGCTAGGTTGGCAGGCGCTGGGACCGAGCAACGGGAGCGCACCCCGCCGCGGGGATTCGAACCGCCGACCATGCGATCGGCAAGTCCTAGGCGCTGAGGTTTTACCCACAGCGCCACCCGCGTCCCTATAATAATAATAATAATAATAATAATAATAATAATAATAATAATATATTTATAGCCCACCCTCCCCAGCCAAAGCTGGGCTCAGAGCGGCTAACAACAGTAAAAATAACACAGTTTACATAAAATCATAATCAATTAATTGGAATATTGTACATTCTAAAATCAATTCATAATCAAATTAATGTCAACCATTGGGCTAGAGTTCTGTGAGGATTACCAAAGGAGGGGGTCAGACTGTGTCTTGGCCAGAGGCCTGGTGGAACAGCTCTGTCTTGCAGGCCCTGTGGAAGGATGTCAAGTCCTGCAGGGCCCTAGTCTCTTGGGATAGAGCGTTCCACCAGATCGGGGCCACAGCTGAAAAAGCCCTGGCTCTGGTTGAGGCCAGCCCCAGGTGTCGGATAGCCATCTGTCATGTATGATCTAGCTGAGATTCCTGCATTGCAGGGGGCTGGACTAGATGACCCTGGGGTCCCTCCCAACTCTGCAACTCTTATTAGTCTAGAGAGCCTTCTCTCTTCTTTTTTAAATAATATTTTTATTGAGTTTACATTATTTTTACCATAGTCACCATCCTTTAAAATCATAACATCATCTATAGTCTTGCTCAAACTGAGCCTCAACTTCCCCCCTCCCATTACTTGGCTTTCATCAATATTCACTTACAACTTGGCATTCCTATATCAACCTACTTACCTTCTTTCATGCTTACAAAATTTACCTTATTAATTGTAAAGAGATTCCAAAAATTTATTTAAGAAATATTTATTAAGGTTTCACAAAAACAAACATACAAAAACACATAATAACAAAATAAAAAAAATAAAAAATAAAAAAAATAAAACAATACAGAAACAACAAGAAAAATTAAGAACAATTGTTTTTCTTTTTTTTTTTTAATTAAATATTTATTGGTATTTTCAAGAAACATATATCAAACAAAAACACAAAAATAAACAAATTAAAAACAACAAAAAAATCCAAACTTAACAGAAAAAAAAAAAACACTTAAAGTTTCAAATACTTATTTCCCTTAACCTTATTTCTCAGACCTCCTCACACCTCCCCTTCTTGTATTCCAATTTAAATTGTCAATTCAGCAAGTCCTTAACTTATTTCTTCACCCTGACTTAAACGTTTATTCTAACATGCTATTATTTTACTTTGCTTCTTTTTTCCATTTCCTCAATTTATTTTTACCAACCTTTTAAATTTAAAAAAAAAGAGAGGAAAAACCAATTTTACCTTATCAAAATTACACATCAATACTTATACCTCCTTACTTATTCTTAACCCTTTTTCCTAAAGTCGACCAAAATTTCCCTTCCACGGTTTCCCCAATTTCCATACAACTAACAAAAAAAAAATATAGCAAGAAAAGAAGAATAAAAGGCAGATTATACTTATATACCCTTTGGATTCCCGACCTCCACCCACCCTTTTCCCGGTTCCAGTCCCCAGCCAACCCATCAGTCTTTATGTTCTTTTAGCCTGGAGATCTCACGTCCGAGGCCCTTATATCTCTCTCAGTTCCTTTCTGCCGGCCTCTTTGATAGTCCTTGATGTTGAACCCCAAGTCTCGGAGAGGCTCCGGCCCGACAAGATCCATGTTCCTTCCAGCCCGTCCTCCACACTTAAGAGCGAAGCCTACGGGGTATTCTAGCTCTTGCTTCAAATTTCTTACAAATCCATATGTCCCCGAAGCTCCAACTTTCGCCTTCAACAATTCTGTGATCCTCAGGTCTTCAGATCTCCTCCAAAGGGGATCTCTCCATTTTTCAGACTCCCATTCAGACCGGGCTTTCCACATCCAATTTTTATTGTCCTTTTTTGTCATCATGTCAGGCCTCCTATTACCACTCTCCTTTAACTCGTGCAGAATTCCAGCTCCTCCTTCATTTTCTTCAAAAGCAACATGTTGTTCCATCGTGTCTACACTTTCAGTTTCATTTATTTGTTCAATAGAATGGGCTCCCTGTTTCAAATCCTTATCAGGCTCAAGACAGTTATTTACTGTTAAGTGTAGTGCTGAGACCTCTGTAGACAAAGCACTGTACTCCTCCTGTAACTTTCCCAAGAGAACAAATGCTCTGTCCAATTCTGCTTGAAATTTACATGCTCCAGCCATTTTTGTAATGTAATGTCCCTATTACCCCTCTAGGGGGATTTTAGTTCCTTGATATTCCTTTCAGCTCAAAACCAAAAGTCCAGTTATTTTGTATCAGCCCTCCTTACTTTCAACGAGTTATACCAAATGAGCCAGCAGAAACAGCAAAAAACAATGTTCCCTTTTTCCAGCTGACAGCTAGTTGACTGACAGCTAACTTGACAGCTGTCAAACTCTTCAATACAGCAGGCTTTCTCCTAGGACGTTCCCAGGTCTGGGGGGGGGGGGTAAAACTTCAGTTTCCCAAAAATTCTTTTAATCCTCCGGTAGATCTTCTTATAATGTTAAAACCGTGAAATCAAGATCTTTTTTAACAAACAAGAAACAGATTCTCTCGACCTTAGCTACTCGGTCCTTTGCTTTAAGTTGTTTACAAAGAGGGGGGGGTGGACTTCCTTTTTAGCCCCTTCCCGCTCGTTCCAGATCCAGAATAGAAATTTTTTTTTAAAGTTCCAATCTCCGTATTACTCACGGGTTGATGTTTATAGTCCAATCGATCAAAAGAAGAAGTTGGCGCTCTCTGTCAATGGCTTGCGGCTTCACTCCGTAGACGAGGGAGTACTCTCAGCACCACGCCCCACCCTGCCTCCGTTCCGAAGCCTTTAAAAAGGCTCCGTCGCGGATTGGGGGGGGCGCAAATGGTGCCCGCCGAGTCTCTGTGCTCACAGGCATCCGCGCCTGTGATTTTAAGGGTCCCCGCTTGAGATTCCAAAAATTAGCATTACAAAATATTTTAACTCAAACCTGCAAGCGTTTTCAAAAGTTTACAATGTTCTCTCATATATTGTATGAATTTACTCCAGTCCTTTTCAAACAACTCGTCACGGTTTGGTATCTTCCCCATCAGTTTCACCAGTTCTGCATATTCCATCATTTTAGTCTGCCATTTTCCCAAGGATGGAAGTTCCTGCTGCTTCCATTTCTGGGCTAAAAGTATCCTCGCGGCTGTAGTAGCATAGATAAATAAATGTATATTTTGGGGGGGAATTTCTTCTCCAATTGTACCCAAGAAAAACACCTCTGGTTTTTTAATAAAGGTATTTTTAGAAACCTTTTTCAGTTCATTATATATCATATCCCAGTAGGCTTTAACCTTAGTACAAATCCACCACATATGGAAGAAATTCCCCTCCTTTTCCTTAAATTTCCATCTAGAGAGCCTTCTCTGCTCATCTCTGCACCCAAGAGGACCTGCAGGGAATGAGCTGGCCTTTCAGATATTTGGGACCTGAGTTGATTTTAGCCAGAAGCCTCCCAAGCAAGGGAATGATGTGAGAGATCCCCGCTGGAGACTGGCCCACCAATCACAGCCTGCGCCCTATTGGCTTTCCTTCCTGCCTGCCTCCTTGCTTCCAGCCAGCCCCTGGGGGGCCGTGCCTATCAGCTCCTTCCTCCTCTTTCGCCCCTTGTAGACCACAGAAGGGAGGAGGCACCAAAACTAGAATCAGTTGGCTTTGCTCTGGCGCCACCTGCTGTTGGGCTCCTGGCCTTTCGTCCTATGAGTGATGAAACAGCCCTCTTCTCTTTGCTCGTGGGATCTGAGAAATTGCCCTTCGTTCTAAGCCTTGAATCCGGCTCAGTAGAAAATTCCATGTGTGGTTACGCCACAATGATGGGTATTAACAGCATTATGACATAGGCTGCCTCTTTCCCTGAACCTTGGTTTACTTCTAACCTGCTTGGATGTATTTTGCATCACCGGCTTGCGTTGAGCAATCGAGAGCAGGGGAGCCAAAGTGCAAATTCTCCCTCCTCCTCCCCTTTTCAAATAAAATAACAGCTGATGAATTCTGGAAATCTGAGCCGACTTTTGTGGTGGGGAAGGTTTTTTGGGCCCCCGACGCATGCCAGAAGTGGGCAGCGCAAGAGGGAGAATTTGTACCTATGTGCTTCCGGCTACACGCTTTCTCTCTCTGCATCCAAGGGAGCGGAAGGCGTGATCCAAATTCAAGGTTACACTCTAGGCAGAAACACTCATGGAGGTTCAAGCAAAGGATGTTTGGCCCCAGGAGACTTAGGAGGAACGGACGGGGAAGTCCAGAGGCCCACAACTGACCTCTCTTTTCTTTTCCTTTTTTAAAGTATTTTTTATTAGGAATTTCTTTTTTTAAACTTTTTTTTATTCAAAATTAAAACAAAACATATTATCTAGAAACATATCATCCTCATTCCACCCCCCCATTTTTCCTCCCTCCCCCCACCCCCACCCCGGCTTCCCTCAGTTCCAGTCTTTGATTTCTCTAAAAATGCTGTTTTCTGCATGTTACACAGTTGTATAGATCCTCAAACTATTTAGCTGATTATCCTCAATAAAAAGTTTGTGAGTGTTTCTTCAAAACCTGCCAAGGAGTCCAGTTCGTTTTGTTGCTTCTTTAAGTACAGTGGTACCTCGAGTTAAGTACTTAATTCGTTCCGGAGGTCCGTACTTAACCTGAAACTGTTCTTAACCTGAAGCACCACTTTAGCTAATGGGGCCTCCTGCTGCTGCCACGCTGCCGGAACACAATTTCTGTTCTTAAACCGAGGTACTATTTCTGGGTTAGTGGAGTGTGTAACCTGAAGCGTATGTAACCTGAAGCGTATGTAACCCGAGGTACCACTGTACTTTGTAAAGGGTTCCCATTCATCTTTAAAGTCACAGTTATCCTTGTCCCGTAGTTTGTATGTCATAACTGGCCTCTCAACCTGGGGTTCCCCGTCCCTGATGTTAGAGCATGTTGATTTTGCAGTTGTGCATCAGACGTTGTGCCGTTGTGGGTGGGTGAGGTCCTGGGGAACCCCAAAGGATGCAGCCTTCAAAACAGCAATTATTAGATCTCTTAGGAAGGCTGCACATTGCCAATTGATTCTCTTTCAACACTGCGATGCCTTGGTGTAGCCCAGACAGGATTTACCGTATTTTTTGCTCTATAAGACTCACCTTTTCCCTCCTAAAAGTAAGGGGAAATGTGTGTGCGTCTTATGGAGCGAATGCAGGCTGCGCAGCTATCCCAGAAGCCAGAACAGCAAGAGGGATTGCTGCTTTCACTGCACAGCGATCCCTCTTGCTCTTCTGGCTTCTGAGATTTTTTTTCTTGTTTTCCTCCTCCAAAAACTAGGTGCGTTTTGTGGTCTGGTGCGTCTTATAGAGCAAAAAATACGGTAGTAGCGAAATCCTCTCCCCGCCGCCCTTTGAAAAAGTTTACCTCTCCCAAGACACTGGTCCATGGCGTTAGATCTTAGGTCTCTCTTTCCTCCTTTTTCCCGGCAGGCGGATCACATGGGGGAAATTCATGAATTGCGGCCAGACCTGCATCGCCCCTGACTACATTCTGTGCGACCCGTCCATCGAAAACCAAATAGTGGAGACTGTTAAGAAGACGCTGAAGGTGAGGTCTTAGAATCGGGCAGATTCGTTCACAGGAGCCTTGTGCCATCAAGGATACATGGCTTTACAGTCGTAGCTTGGAAGTCGAAAGGGAATACGTTCCGGAAGTCCGTTCGACTTCCAAAACATTCGGAAACCAAAGCGCGGCTTCTGATTGGCTGCGGGAAGTTCCTGCAGCCAATCGGAAGCCCCGTCGGACGTTCGGGTTCCAAAGAACCTTCGCAAACCAGAACACTCACTTCCAGGTTTGCAGCATTCGGGAGCCAAAACGTCCGAGTACCAAGGTGTTGGGGATCTAAGGTACGCCGTATTGTTCCATTACATTTTTCCATCACATTTCTAAGCCAAAGACCTGGAATGGTCATGCCAGGGCGTTGGGAACCCCAAGGCTGTGATGCTTTGCGGTTTAAAGTTTTTGAGTCTCTTATTTTCCTTGCGTCCACCCTTTTCTGATTGCTTGCTTGTTAACAAGTCAATTAAATGGCTAGTTAGGACTACAAGAAGTTTTGTAAGGAGAAACATATGAAATATCGCAAAGTAGAGGAAGAATAGAGATATTAGTTATGAGATTTAAATGTAATAGTGAAAGTCAGAAATGTAAATTAAGTGAATAGATTGGAAAAATTTCAGATGTGATTGATGGAAGTCAAAAAATTGTATAAGATATAAAAGTATGTTTAGTTACTGTATTTTCTGGCGTATAAGACTACTTTTTAACCCAGGAAAATCTCAAAAATCGGGGGTCGTCCTATACGCCGGCTACAGCAGCAGCTCCTGCAGCAGCTCCCCACCAAAGGACAAAACGGCAGCAAATTAAATCAGAGGACACCGAGCTCTCTAGATGAAGCAGAAATACGCCTGGAAATTGGCCCCAGAAGCCCCCCCAGTCACCAGCAATAGAACGACCCTAACTGCTCCCGGTAGTAGACCACTAGCAAATTCCACGAGTGGCTCAGCAAAAGCAGTAAAAAATCCCCCCCGAATGTTTCAGCAGGTCCGACAAAAGCAATAACCAAGCGAAGTTCAGTGACGTCCTAGCGATTGAGGAAGCGAGCCAAAGAGGAAGCCCTCCAGCTCGCTCCTCTGTTTAAACGGACCTGGCCAACCCCAACCCCCCCGCCCCGGCCACTGGGAAGTGGAGTGGATTTCCAAGCCGGACTAGAGACTGGTTTTTAAATTTTTTATTTTGTGTGCGTTGGAAGAGGGGTAGTCTTATCCGGCGAGTATATCCCAAACTCTATATTTTAACTGGAAAAGTTGGGGGGTCTTCTTATACGCCCAGTCGTCTTATACGCCGGAAAATAAGGTATTGTTGAAAATGATATGTTAAAAAACTAATAACAATATATATAGAGATATATAAAAGTCAATAAAATGAAAACAAATTTTAAAAAACCAGGAGGCTAGCCCTCCCAGCCACCCTGAGCTAACATGGCCTCGTTGATCCTCCCCTGGCAGGAGTTTTACGGCGAGGACATGAAGAAATCCCCGGACTACGAGAGGATTGTGAACAAACGCCATTTCAAGAGACTCATGGGCCTCCTGGAAGGGCAGAAGATCGCTTACGGCGGGGAAACGGATGAATCCACGTGCTTCATAGGTAAAGCCGGGAGGGATCTGAGTTTCGCTCTGAATCTCAGGCCGTGTTTATCGGACGCACGGGCAGAAGCAATCTGCATGCCTCTTCTGTGCGGAGGAGGAGGAAGAATGAATCGGTTGGGTGGATAAATACATGCTGTTGTGCATGTGATTAAAAACAGGGTGTTTACAGCAGTGTTGCGAAAGGGGAAGCTCTGCTTCTGCCTGCAGAAGGCTTCAGGTTCAATCCCCTGCTCTGACGCCGCAAAAGGCAGCTTCCTACATTCCTCTTTAAATCAGACGATGAGGACTAGAATCTTGCTTTGTTTTCAAGAGCTGTGGCCGAGTGGTAAGAGCGTCGGCTTTTGCATGCAGCTGGGGCTGGGATGCCCCACCTCCACCCCAGTGTCTGAAACTCTGGAGAGCTGCTGCCAGTCAGTGTAGGCATCCCACCAGATGTCAAAGGGAACAACCACCACCAGACTTTCAGAAGACATCTGACGGCAGCCCTGTTTAGGGAAGCTTTTAATGTTTGACGCATTACTGTATTTTAATATTTGGTTGGAAGCCGCACAGAGTAGCTGGGGAAGCCCAGCCAGGTGGGCAGGGTATAAATAATATATTATTATTATTATAATTATAGGCAATACAGTGGTACCTCAGGTTACATACGCTTCAGGTTACAGACGCTTCAGGTTACAGACTCCGCTAACCCAGAAATAGTGCTTCAGGTTAAGAACTTTGCTTCAGGATGAGAACAGAAATCGTGCGACGGCAGCGGGAGGCCCCATTAGCTAAAGTGGTGCTTCAGGTTAAGAACAGTTTCAGGTTAAGAATGGACCTCCGGAATGAATTAAGTACTTAACCCGAGGTACCACTGTACCGAGCGAGATAGAGCAGCAGTCTGACCATGTATATAAGGCAACATCTTGTATTTAAAGGATCGTCCTTTTAGCCAACTTTAAAAGTGCCCCCAGGAAGCAGATTATTTTTTTAACAACCTAATTTTTAATACAAAGATGTGCAACAGTTGCAAACAGCAAACAGCTTCCCCCCCCCAATTTAATTTCTCACACTGGAAGGGAGCCCCCCTCCCCTTTTTTTAAGACATGGGTGTTGTCTGAGTCGTCAGAGCAGGAGACTCTTAATCTCAGGGCTGTGGGTTTGAGCCCCGTGTTGGGCAAAATAATAATTAATAGTAATAATAAATTTTATTTATACCCCGCCCTCCCTGGCCAGAGCCGGGCTCAGGGCGGCTAACACCAATAAAATCAAAGTGAAAACAAAATAGTGGGGAAAGAGGGGTGGGGGGAGAAAGAAAAAAAACCCCAATTTAAAATGCAGGTTAAAATGCAATTTAAAAAAAGTAGCTGATAAATCAAGACCATAAGGGGAGGGAAACATAAGGGTCAGACCGAGATTCCTGCCTTGAAAGGGGTTGAGCTAGATGACTCTCATGGTCTCTCCCAACTCTGCAATTCTATGATTCTGTGAAGTCTAAAAGCAAAGCAGGGGTTCAGAACCTCTGCATCAGAAGTGGGGGAAACCTGAGCAACAAACAGGCAGCAAGGTGGCGCCCCCACCTGGCCGGAGTTGATACTGAAGAGGCTCCCTTATAAGACTCCTGTGGCATCAGCCACTTGGTACAACGCCCCTGCCATGTAGGGTCCTCAGGCTGAATATTGCCAGGTGGAAATGTTGGGGTGATCCTATTATTATTAATCATCACCTTTAAGCTCTTCCCCCAAATCACAGGTGAATTGCAGGGGAGGCTGGTTGTGGGGAGAGGTGGAGAGTTTTTAGAACTGAGGGCTAGCAGCTTGAGAAGTTTATATGGAAGCTAGCGTGGGATTTGGAGCCCAGTCCTTTGAAGTTCTCCTCAGAAGCAAACTCCCTTCTGGAGCCTGCTGACCTGTAGAAGTTGACTTGTCTCTTAATCCCCTTTTAATTAACTTTAGAACGGTGTGTTTTTTTAATACCTGTTTCAGCTTATTAATAATTGGAATGCCTTTTGGTGGTAAACCGCTTGGGCTTTTAAAAAAATTGAACTATAATTAAATACAGAATTATTATTATCTTAAACAGCTGCAAAGTGAGCCCCAATGGATTCCATGCGGGGTTTACTCCCAGGGAAGCATGCATGAGAATCTTTTCGGCTGGAGACGTTCTGGTTCAGCTTTGGAAATGTTAGGTTTTTTGTATCCTGTTAATGCACCATTAGGATGTGGGTGGCGCTGTGGGTTAAACCACAGAGCCTAGGACTTGCCAATCAGAAGGTCGGCGGTTCGAATCCCCGCAACAGGGTGAGCTCCCGTTGCTCGGTCCCTGCTCCTGCCAACCTAGCAGTTTGAAAGCACGTCAAAAGTGCAAGCAGATAAATAGGTACCGCTCCGGCGGGAAGGTAAACGGCGTTTCCGTGCGCTGCTCTGGTTCGCCAGAAGCGGCTTAGTCATGCTGGCCACATGACCCGGAAACTGTACGCTGGCTCCCTTGGCCATAAAGCGAGATGAGCGTCGCAACCCCAGAGTCGGCCACGACTGGACCTAATGGTCAGGGGTCCCTTTACCTTTACCTTAATGCACCATTAATTAATTAAAGAGGTTTATATACCACCCATTCACTCCTGTGGTTTCTAGTACAGTGGTACCTCGGGTTACAGGCGCTTCAGGTTACAGACTCTGCTAAACCAGAAATAGTGCTTCAGGTTAAGAACTTTGCTTCAGGATGAGAACAGAAATTGTGCTCCGGCGGCAGCAGGAGGCCCCATTAGCTAAAGTGGTGCTTCAGGTTAAGAACAGTTTCAGGTTAAGAACGGACCTCCGGAACAAATTAAGTACTTACCCTGAGGTACCACTGTACTGCTAAGTGGGCAGAGCACCCGCTTTGCACCCAGGTTCGATCCCCAACATCTCCTGTTTAAAAAGGACCAGGTTGCACCCTGGACTCACCTCTTTTCTCCCAGCACCAACCATTCTCACGGACGTCAACCGGGAATCCAAGGTCATGCAGGAGGAGATCTTCGGCCCCATCCTGCCCATCGTCACCGTCAAGGGCCTGGACGACGCCATCCAGTTTATCAACCAGCGGGAGAAGCCCCTGGCCCTTTACGTCTTCGCCGACAACAAAAAGGTAAGAGTTCAGAGGTCAGGTTTCGCACTCGGGGGATGGAGCCTCTCGGGACACAAACCACTTCTGGGCTGCGTCGATTCGTTCCGGCCTCAGTCCTGGTTGCAAACCATTTGGGTTTCAGTCCTAGTACTTAGAGGCAGATTGCCCCCAACAGTGGAGAAAGTAGCTGTTCTTCCTGGTAGCCACTGAGAGCATGAATTTGTCATTTTTAAAGCCAGGGTTGTTTTTATTATTATTATTAATAATAATAATAATAATAATAATAATAATAATTTTTATTTATACCCCACCCTCCCCAGCCAAGGCCAGGCTCAGGGCGGCTAACAAGCAATAATAAAAACAAGTTGAATGAATACAACTTAAAAGCAAGATTAAAATGCAACATTAAAATATTGAAACATTAAAATTTTAAAATGCAGCCTCATCACAGGAGGAGAAAGGAGAAAGAAAAAAGAATATTACTATTCCTCCTTTATTTCAGTCTGTCGCTGCACTGGACTCGAAACTTTTCACATATGGAATTGTTTGTGTACAGTGGACGCTCGGGTTGCGGACATGATCCTTGCAGGAGGCACGTTCGCAACCTTCAGCATTCGCAACCCGCAGCTCTGCGTCTGCGCATGCACAGGTTGCGATTCGGTGCTTCTGCGCATGTGCAAAGTGTGATTTAGTTCTTCTGCCTGAGCGCTGAAACACAGAAGTAACCTGTTCTGGTACTTCTAGGTTTCGGCGCATCCGTAACCCGAAAACGCGCAACCTGAAGCGTCTGTAACCCGAGGTATGACTGTATCTGTATGGGATCGTTTTTAATTGCTTCCATGGTGACATTGCATTGAGACAGTTTATGGGAAGCAATTCATGGACAGCATCAAATCCACAATTTCTTACACTTCATTTTGTTCATGAATCGCTTCCTAGGACGCCTCTGGAAGTGATTTTCACAATGCAGTAGAAGCAGTCAAAACAAAACAAATTACATGTATAATAACAGTTCGAGCAACTGCATGCGTACACACACACAAAACTTCAAATCTAGTGCAGATGCCATATAAAGATGGCAATTAGAAGATTCTGTTGGAAGATGAAAAGTCTTCAATGGGGACCAAGAAGGTGATGGAAAAGGCTGCTTTCTGATTTTTAACGGGAGGGAGTTCCAGAAGGCAGGAGCCGCCACGCAATAGGCCAAATTCTAACCTTGTATGGAATGGACTTCCTGATAAGATCATAATAATAATAAATAATAAATAATAACATTTTATTTATATCCTGCCCTCCCCAGCTGAAGCCGGGCTCAGGGCGGCTAACAACATTAAAATAATACAACATTCTAAAATCAATTTAAATCAAATTAATGGCAACCATTGGGCTAAAGTTCTGTGAGGATTACCAAAGGAGGGGGTCAGGCTGTGCCCTGGCCAAAGGCCAGGCGGAACAGCTCTGTCTTGCAGGCCCTGCGGAAAGATGTCAAGTCCCGCAGGGCCCTAGTCTCTTGGGACAGAGCGTTCCACCAGATCGGAGCCACAGCCGAAAAAGCCCTGGTTAGGTCGATGCCAGCCTAACCTCTCTGTGGCCTGGGACCTTTTGTTTGAAGACCATAAGGTCCTCCGTGGGACATACCAGGAGAGGCGGTCCCGTAGGTACGAGGGTCCTAGGCTGTGAAGGGCTGTCTCCTGCAGAGTGCAGTGATCCATTGATCAGGGCATCCCGGTTTTGAGCTGTGTGACTGGGTGGCGCTGTGGGTTAAACCACAGAGCCTAGGACTTGCCGATCAGAAGGTCAGCGGTTCAAATCCCCGCGACGGGGTGAGCTCCCGTTTGTCAGTCCCTGCTCCTGCCAACCTAGCAGTTCGAAAGCACATCAAAGGGCAAGTAGATAAATAGGTACCGCTCCGGTGGGAAGGTAAACGGCGTTTCCATGCGCTGCTCTGGTTCGCCAGAAGCGGCTTAGTCATGCTGGCCACATGACCCGGAAGCTGTACGCCGGCTCCCTCGGCCAATAAAGCGAGATGAGCGCCGCAACCCCAGAGTCGGTCACGACTGGACCTAATGGTCAGGGGTCCCTTTACCTTTACCAGGCCTCTGCCCACCAGGAACTTGGTCCCAATTCCGTTTCAGGCTCTTGTTCATTGACCCATTCTGGTAGCACAGCAGAACCAAACCTGCCTCCCCAAAGTATTGAGGTGTCATTTATTCCGTCCCTCCAGTTAATCAGCCCAAGAGCGAGTTGATGGATTTGTTGGTTGAGCTGGTTATAAGCTTGCGGTCTCATTTCCCTCTCTTATCCGCCCCCCTTCTTTTTTCCCTCCCTCCCAGATAATCAAAAGGATGATTGCAGAGACTTCCAGCGGAGGGGTGACAGCCAACGATGTTCTGATGCACTTCACTCTCCCTTGCTTCCCGTTTGGAGGCGTTGGTGAGTCAGTCGCCCCTCAGGGACATTGGGGGGGGGGTGCCAAGATGGCAGGGGAGGACATAGGATTGGATGGGGGCTTTCTTGGCAGACTTTCCTAATCAGGAGGAGTTTTGCCTCACGCCTTGGGGCAAGCTGTTTTGCCTCAGCCCTCCCTCCCCTCTCTGTTTTGAGGCTACTTATGGCAGCCTACTTTACAGGGCTGTTGTGAACTATAATAATAATAATAATAATAATAATAATAATAATAATAATAATAAATAAAAAATTTATTTACACCCCGCCTTCCCCGGCCAGGGCTCAGGGCAGCTAACACCAATAAAATCACTGTACAGTGGTACCTCGGGTTACATACGCTTCAGGTTACAGACTCCGCTAACCCAGAAATAGTGCTTCAGGTTAAGAACTTTGCTTCAGGATAAGAACAGAAATCGTGCTCCGGCGGCGCAGGAGGCCCCATTAGCTAAAGTGGTGCTTCAGGTTAAGAACAGTTTCAGGTTAAGTGCGGACCTCCGGAACGAATTAAATACTTAACCCGAGGTACCACTGTAAAAACATAATGGGGGGAGGACCAATTTAAAATACAGGTTAAAATACAATTTAAAATGCAGCCTCATTTTAAAGTAGCTGATAAATCAAGACCATAGGGGAGGGAAACATAAGGGTCAGACTGAGTCCAAACCAAAGGCCAGGCGGAACAGCTCTGTCTTGCAGGCCCTGCGGAAAGATGTCAAGTCCTGCAGGGCCCTAGTCTCTTGTGACAGAGCGTTCCACCAGATCGGGGCCAGTACTGAAAAGGCCCTGGCCCTAGTTGAGACCAATCTAACCTCCTTGAGGCTTGGAACCTCCAAAGTGTTGTTATTTGTGGACCTTAAGATCCTCTGCAGGGCATACCAGGAGAGGTGGTCCTGTAGGTACGTGGGTCCTAGGCCCTCCCTAAAGCCTGGCACTCGCTTGATCCTGGTTTGCCCAGGCGTTTTAGATTCACGTGATCTCCCTTGGTATGCTTTGTGATTTTTATCCATGGTCCTTCCTCAAGTTGGCCAACATTAGGATTTTACAGCGTTGTACCCACACTGCACACTGCTCTGAAATCCGTTTCAGTGAATAAACAAATGAACACATTAACAAACTTTGAACACACAGTGCTATATAAATTGTGTTTTTTATAATTGATTATACACTTAGCTTAATATAACCAAATGTTGTTTTTATTTATGCTCATTTATCATAACATGGGACGCGGGTGGCGCTGTGGGTTAAACCACAGAGACTAGGACTTGCTGATTAGAAGGTCAGCAGTTCGAATCCCCGCGATGGGGTGAGCTCCTGTTGCTCGGTTCCAGTTCCTGCAGTTTGAAAGCACGTAGATAAATAGGTACTGCTCCGGCGGGAAGATAAACGGCGTTTCCATGCGCTGCTCTGGTTCGCTAGAAGCGGCTTAGTCATGCTGACCACATGACCCGGAAGCTGTCCGTGGACAAACGCCAGCTTCCCCGGCCAATAAAGCGAGATGAGCGCCGCAACCCCAGAGTCGGCCACGACCAGACCTAATGGTCAGGGGTCCCTTTACCTTTACCTATCATAACATTATTTAGACCAGTTTTATTTAATAACAGTTTATCATAACCTTAATTATTACTAAATAATAATGGGTTGTATCTGGCTGTGTCTTACTCAGAGTAGGCTCATTGAAATGAAGGAATATACTTTAACTCTCAGTCTGACTTAGTTGGATTCTTTTCTTGCAGAGCTATATATTGTTGGATGGTTTGTGGTTTTCTTTTCTGGCAGCTTGAGGACTAATGACTTTTTTGACAGAACTATGTGTTTATTGCTTGAGGACTTGCGACTTTTTCTGGCAGCGCTATACATCATTGGTTGAGGACTAGTTACTCATTTTTTTTTTTGACAGATCTGTAGGCTAATTGCTTTGAGGGCTAGTGAATTGTGGGGGGGTTTTTTGGCAGATCGATTTACCCAGCTTCCCTCTCCTACTTGATGGGTTTTTGTTTTGCTCCTTTCCCCCATGCTTAGACCTTGCTTGCCATTGTTTCCCCCCCCTTCCAGGTAACAGTGGGATGGGGGCCTACCACGGCCGGTACAGCTTTGAGACCTTCTCCCACAAACGCTCCTGCCTCGTCCGGGCCCTCAAGATGGAAGCTGTCAACAACCTCCGCTACCCGCCCAGCAGCCGCAAGAAGGTAGATTGGGCCAAGTTCTTTGTCCTGAAGAAGTTCAACAAACGCAAGATTGGGCTCGCCCTCCTCGCAGTCTTGGGCATCCTGGTGGCCGTCGTGGTCAAGGTGAGCTGTTGGCATATACTGGCTGGACTAATAATAATAATCATCATTTATCATTTATACTCCGCCCATCTGGCTGGGTTTCCCCAGCCACTCTGGGCGGCTCCCAACAGAATATTAAAATCATGATAAAACATCAAACATTAAAAACTTCCCTATACAGTGGTACCTCGGGTTACAGACGCTTCAGGTTACAGACTCCGCTAACTCAGAAATAGTACCTCGGGTTAAGAACTTTGCTTCAGGATGAGAACAGAAATCGCACGGTGGCAGCGGGAGGCCCCATTAGCTAAAGTGATACCTCAGGTTAAGAACAGTTTCAGGTTAAGAACGGACCTCTGGAAGGAATTAAGTTCTTAACCTGAAGTACCACTGTACAAGATTGCTTTCAGATATCTTCTAAAAGTCAGGTAGTTGTTTATTTCCTTGACATCTGGTGGGAGGGCGTTCCACAGGGCGGGCGCCACTACCGAGAAGGCCCTCTGCCTGGTTCCCTGTAACCTCACTTCTTGCAGGGAGGAAACTGCCAGAAGGCCCTGGGAGCTGGACCTCGGTGTTTGGGCTGAACGATGGGGGTGGAGACGCTCCTTCAGGTATACTGGGCCAAGGCCATTTAGGGCTTTCAAGGTCAGCACCAAGACTTTGAATTGTGCTCGGAAACTTACTGGGAGCCAATGTATGTCTTTCAGAACCGGTGTTACGTGGTCTCGGCGGCTGCTCCCAGTCACCAGTCTAGCTGCCGCATTCTGGATTAATTGTAGTTTCCGGGTCACCTTCAAAGGTAGCCCCATGTAGAGTGCATTGCAGTAGTCCAAGCAGGAAATAACCAGAGCATGCACCACTCTGGTCAGACAGTCTGCGGGCAGGGAGGGTCTCAGCCTGCGTACCAGGTGGAGCTGGGAGACAGCAGAGGAATGGCTGGAGGCACCAGCAGAGACTCAGAGCCCGAGGAGTGGGGGGACGATGAGGGAGAAGACCGGGAAGAGAAGTCGGAAGCTGAAAAGCTAACAGGGCTTAGTGAGAAGGAAGAGGCTGTAACAGAGAGCAGTCCAGAATCAGAGGCCGAAGCTGGAGCAGGAGAGGAGGGAGGCCGAGAGGCCGAGATGAGTTTGGAGGGGCACAGGGGTCTCCCCTTCCTGCAGCAACAAGTTGCTCTCCAGCAGCCAGTGTGGTGCTGTGGTTAAGAGCAGTGGACTTGTAATCTGGTGAACCGGGTTCGCTTCCCCGCCCCTCCACCTGAAGCTGCTGGGTGACCTTGGGCCAGTCACACTTCTCTGAAGTCTCTCAGCCCCGCTCACCTCACAGAGTGTTTGTTGTGGGGGAGGAAGGGAAAGGAGAATGTTAGCCGCTTTGAGACTCCTTCGGGTAGTGATAAAGCGGGATATCAAATCCAAACTCCTCTTCTTCTTCTCTCCCCCCTTGTCTCCCAGAACCAGGAGAGGCACGAAAAGGGCAGAGAAGAAATTAGCGTCAACGCAGGCGTACTCTCAGATTGCGTAGGGAAAACCCTGGAGAGGAAGGGACTTAGGCAGCTGTGAGAAGGCAGGGATTTTCAGTCTCCGCAACAGCTTCATGGGGCAAGGCCTGGCAGAGATGAGTCACTGTACTCCTTAGGCCTAACGCTGCTGTGCAGATCGTGGATTTTTTGTGTGATTTACTGCTGGCTCGCTCCTGTCGGCCTTCCCAGCGGGGCTTAACTGGGAGCTAAGTTGTCCGTCCTTGCTGGGACTCTGCTGAAAGGAGGTGAGGTGTCGGAAGGGCTGTCGGGTCACGGAAAAGGGCGAAGGCCCGGTTCTCGGCTGCCCTGGAGGGCAGAACTAATGAGGTTGGGTAAACGGAGGGTAGATTTCAGCTGAACTTTAGAAGGAACATCAGAACAGTAGCATGGAAAGCAGGGAGACCCACGGTAGGAGGAGCCAGAGCAAAACGGTAGGCGGAGCTAGAGCCAGTAGTTCTGATTGGTTGTAAGAAGGCAGGTGGGGCGGGAGTTGGCTGAAGGCCAGCCGTGGTTGGTGCACTGTTTTAAGGTCTGTTCCTTTATGGGGGGTTTTCACGTCTTATTTTACTCCTGTTGTAAATCGCCCAGCAGCTTGTGCAAAAGGTGGCATACTTTGCTTAAGACAGAATGAGTGCTCACACACACGTCTTTGTAAACTGCTCAGAGGCAACTGTAGTTCAGTGGTTTAAATATGTAAGTGAAATTGAATATATAATTTATCTGAATAATTGTGCGGGGGGCAGAGAAGGAGTGAGTGAGCTGCCCCCAGAAAGAGATGGAGTGGGAACGGTTTCTAAGACCCGTGTGGCTGTTTGGGGTGCTTGTTTGCCCTGTTCTCTTGACCTAGGAGTTTGGTTAAATTGGGGGAAATGTTGATTGTGGTCCTCTCTACACTTTTGCTCTGCTTGCTTTAGGCCGGTGCAGTTCATTTCTTCATTATCTTTACAGATTCTGTCATTTTTTGTCACACCGTTGTCATTTACTTCTGTACATTTTTATTATCATTACTTCATCTCATTGCTCACCGCCTTGGGATTGGAAATATTCAGTGAAGAGCAGGTTATAGACACACAGAAATAAAAAATGAAGATAGGCACTGGGAGGCCCCATCTGATTCTCTAAATTCTGCTCTTCCAGCCCCCATTGCTGCCTGAAACCGGATTTTCTTCTTTGACATCATCGCCCAGAGGCAACCTTTTGGCTCTCCAGATGTTGCTGGACTCCAACTCCCATAATTCCATTGGCCGGTGGCCCTGCAGCCTGCTGGGAGTTGAAGTCCAACAACAGCTGCAGCCTCTGTCCAGGTTCCCCAAGGCCTGGCACTCCTCTGTATGGGTGTGTTCCTTCCCCACAAGAACTCGGCCCACGAGCCCAACGCATGTTAAGTCTGACAAAAGCAGGGGTTGCCCCTTACCCAATCTATTTCTCATTTTCTTCTGGTTCTCCCCAGAACGGCCGGGTTGGGCTAGGGATTAAGACCTTGCTGGCTGCAGTGGCCACACAGAGAATGTGGAACCTCGGTAGGAAGTGATGAAACCCATATTCAAAGCCGGCGCATTCAGGGGAGGTAGGACTCTCCTTTCTTGCTATTCCGCGCCCGTCTCCCGTGTGGCCCCTGCATGCGGCTTGCACAGATGCGGGGGCCGCATGATTAAAAAATGGCATGCGCTCGGTTGTGGCTGAGCAGCATCGGGGAAAGAGTTTAGTTCAGGGGTGAGGAACCCTGGCGGTCTTGCAGACACGGTGGGTGTACAAAACCCATCATTCCAGCAAGATGGTGAAGGGGATCAAAATGACTCCTCTGCTAGGAAAAAGTGGCAGCCTTTGGGGCTTTTCGGTTCAGAGAAAAGGCAAGTCAGAGGTGACAGGATATTAAATAATAATAATTTATTATTTATACCCCCCCCCCAATCTGGCTGGGCTTCCCCAGCCACTCTGGGCGGCTTCCAACCAAATATTAAAATACCATAATGCATCAAACATTAAAAGCTTCCCTAAACAGGGCTGCCTTCAGATGTCTTCTAAAAGTCTGGTAGTTGTTCTCTTTGACATCTGGTGGGAGGGCGTTCCACAGGGCTGATGCCACTACCGAGAAGGCCCTCTGCCTGGTTCCCTGTAGCTTTGCTTCTCACAGCGAAGGAACCACCAGAAGGCCCTTGGAGCTGGACCTCAGTGTCCGGGCAGAACGATGGGGGTGGAGACGCTCCTTCAGGTATACTGGGCCGAGGCCATTTAGTGCTTTCAAGGTCAGCACCAACACCTTGAATTGTGCTTAGAAATGTACTGGGAGCCAATGTAGGTCTTTCAAGACCGGTGTTATGTGGTCTCGGTGGCCGCTCCCAGTCACCAGTCTAGGATAGTCTTCTATAGAATGATGCGTGGCACGGAGAAATTGGACAGAGAGAAGTTTTTCCCTCCTCTTAACACGAGAACTCGTGGGCATCTTCAGAGGTTGGAAGATTCAAGACAGATGGAAGGAATTGTTTCTTCACGCAGCGCATTGTTGAGCTGTGGAACTCCCTCCCACAAGAGTGGTGCTGGCTTTTAAAGAGGCTTCAAATGCTATCAGTGGCTCGGCTCTGCTTCCAAAGTTGGAGGCAGTGATGCTTCTGAATGCCAGTTGTTGGGAACTGTAGAAGGAGATGGCGCTCTTGTGCCCAGATCCTGCTTGCAGGTTCCCTGTGACGGGCATCTGGTTGGCCCCGGGGAGAACTGGACTGGGTGGGCCATTGGCCTGAACAGCAGGTTCTTCTCATGTAACCTGTGGCCAGGCTACTGGCTGGGGGCGTTGGGTGTCCAGCAACACAGAATCATACACTTGTGGAGTCGGCATCTAGTCCTGCAATGCAGAATCTCAGCTATAAACACATGATAGATGGCTATCCAATCTTTGCTTAAAGACCTCCAGTGAAGGAAGGAGAGTCCGCCATCTCTTGTGGGAGTCTGTTCCACTGTCAAATGGCTCTTATTGGCAGAGAGGTCTTCCTCAGTCTCCCCATCCCTGATCTAGCAGCGCCTGGGACGCAAGATCTCTCATCATTTTTGTGGATAACAAGAAGATCAAGTTATCTCTTCTGATATGCATCCAATGAGACGCTTCTGTTTTTGCGTGTGGCTTGCAATGATCTGCTGACGAGTTTAGAATGGGAGAGTTGGAAGGGACCCTGCAATGCTTGCTCCATTTGCGGTGGCTGCCCGCTATATTTGACATGTGTCCATCGCGATCGCTCGCGAAAAAGACCATTTGCTGGCAATCCCCCACAGAGCTGCTGCTGATCAGATTCTAAGAGCAGATGAGTCAACGGCGTGCCTCAGTTTAAGGCAGCATTGGACATTCTTCTATGCATAGCTTCAGATTTCTGGGGTTTTTTTCCCTTTAAAAAAACCACGCACAAATGAAGGAAAACACAGTAGATTCAAAGAGCTAATGGCATTCAATTCTCTCTCTTTCTTCCAGGTCGCGTTTTTCTGAGTCCGGGGTTCACCGACACCATTGACGGAACAAGTCGTGTTATACAAGCTGTTCTCACCGGGTTAAGGGGGCTGGTTGCTAAAGCGCACTTCTGTAAGGAATTTTGCCATTTCTTTTTAATCATTAAGCACACTAAAAAGTCCAGAGGAGGATCTGAGCGACAGTCTGCGCCCACAGCCTCCCGCTGTAAACGAGGGTGTTTTAGGCAGCGAAACCGAAAAGCGCTGTCAATATTCTCGCTGCTGTTCTTGAAGGACTCTTCACACACAAAAAATATATGTCTGAGGGTTTTTAAAAAGTAAGAAGTGGCCTTGCTCTGTGCCAGATGGGCTGATACATCAGTCCCCGTCTCGCCTCTTTGGCTTAGGTTGTCTTTGAAATAATAACCAATAATCAGAAACGAGGAACGTGAAATGCTCCAAAAGGAGGCTGAAATCAGAATGGGGTTGTGGTTTTGGGAGGGGAGTGTAATTGTACAGAAAATAAACAGATGAAAGCCTTCGATAAATGGGGTGCTGGATCCAAATTAAATAATTAAACAAATCAAATAATAATGGGACACGGAGTGTATATTCCAAAAGGCCTATAATGAGGCTAGTCCTCATCCGCCTTTACTCCCCTTCAGAAGGGGAAATTTCCTGGTGGAAAATTTGGACCCTTAAACCGCTTCTGCCCCAGAGTTGTCCATGCAGAAACAGTCACAAATTTCTGCGCCTGCTTAGGATTACAGAGAGGGTTAGGGTATCGCCTGCAAGAAGCTAATGGGCAGTTGTCCCGTTGCAAAATGAAAGGGCGCTGTGCGAGAGAGCAGGCTGGTTTCTGGCCTGACTCTGTGCCAAATACCTTCTTGTATCTGGTGGAGGTGGAGAACCTCTGGACAATGCAGGACTCCCAGCATCCCTGACCAGGCTGCCTGGGACTCATCTGGAGCTGGGAGTCCTGCGAAATCCAGACGGGCTGCAGGCCAGCTGCCCAGTCTGATTTGGCTTGCAAAGTGACACCAGCCCAGCGAAGCGGCCTTAGGGTGTGTTTGTGTGACCAATTTCAGTCCGCACTCCTTGACGCCCAGAGGTGGGGAACCTGCGGCCTTCCAGATGTCAACCCCATCACATTTAAAGCACTGTGATGCCATTTTCAACAGTCATGACTCCCCCCCCCCCAAAAAAAAAAAAAAAATTATGGGAGCTGTAGTTGGATAAGGGTGCTGGGACTTGATAGGAGATTCCAAGTTCCCCTCCCAGAGCTACAGTTCCCAGAGTTCACTGCAGAGAGGGAGGAGAAGAGAAAGGGTTTTGTTTTTCAAAAGAGAGGTTTCTGAGATGGGCGTTTTAACACAGCCTTCCTGCAACCTGGCATCTTCCAATATGTTTTTGGACTACAAAATCCATCAGGTTGGTTGAGGCCGATGGGACTTGTAGTCCCGACCCTCTGGAAGGCACCAGTGGAGGCTGGTCTGATTCACTACAACTGACTCATCCCATTTCTGTGCTGGAAGGTGGATTAAATTCAACCAGCGCGACCTACAGATTTGTTTCCAACTGACCTTTTCCAAGGATTTCTCTTCCTTTCATTCTTTTCCCCTTCAAAAAATAAACACTTCTTACATAAAGTATTTTAGATGCAGAGAATGAAAGAACTGACGTGAGTTTAGAATTATTATCAAAATATTTTATATGGGAAGATGGATATATTTCTCTCTCTGTATGTTTAAGAAATGTGGGTGTATCCTTGTAACTTACGCAAGCTGCAAATATAACATGATTAAACTCGAGAGTGGGTTGAAGCTTTTTAATGATTAAGAGTTTTTCCTGATTTGACCTTTGGGCCTTGAGCGCTTTATTGATATCGGTTCATGGTTGCATCCTACTCAGAGTAGACCCATTGACATTAATGGGCACAGCTGACGGAGGCCCATTCATTTCAGTTTTGGTCAACTCTTGAGCAGAACATAGCGAGAGGTGGCCCCTCCTCGCCGCAGCATCAGCCAACGGTTGGACCCCAACTCCCATCGGCCCCAGCCAACATGGCCGCCAACTGCAAGGGATGATGGGAGTGTAGCACAGTGACATCTGGCATGCAGCAGTGCGGCAATCCCTCTCTGAGCCAGAGCTGGGTTTCTTGCGCCGCCAAGTCCTGGGTTCAAGTCCGGCCTGCACTTGCTGATGACATCAAAACACAGCCCTGCGCCCAGCTATTCTGGGGTCCAGTTTCTTGCTTCTAAGTCAAACAGGACCCCCCTCCCTCTTCCTTCCTTCCTGGACCAATCAAAATGGGGTGTGTGTGTGTGTCTGAATATATCCCTAATCTTTAACGGTGAAGAACCGAATCGTGACGCCGATGGCTAGGATGATGACGGCAGCTGCAACAGCCAGTCCCCTCTGGATGATCAGTTGCCTTGTAGTCAGGACTTTTCCCACAGTGGAGAGGCCTGTCACCGTCTCATCCTGCAGCTGGAGCTGGTAAGTTGGCCCGTCGGTCTTGGAGAAACTAAGGAGGACAGCTCCGTTCTGAGCGTCCGTCTGGCCTGCAGCAGGCGGAGAAGGAGAGAGACACGACTGTCAGCTTGGCGTCTGGTTAGCTGCTGTGAGAACAGAATGCTGGACCATATAGGCCTCTGGAATCCATTTTCCTCACTCTGCCCTCGCTTGGATTTCGCTCGCTGTCAAGGGGGGCAGCACACGGTCAAATATCCTTCATGGCGGCATACAAGGTTCCAGCCACGATTCACCTTCAGAAACCATTTCTGCGTATGTTTTCTGAAGCGTTGCGCCTCAGTGGCCAGAGCGAGAGACTCTTCAGTCTCAGGGTTCGAGCCCCACGTTGGACGAAAAAACCAGGCGCACTGAGTCCAGTGCCAAATTTACGTATAAGCTAAACAGGCTATAGCTTAGAGCCCACCTCTCTTGGAGGCCCCCCCCCAAAAAAAATAAAGGGGGGAAAAACCAGGATGTACGTTTCCAAAATATAAGATAAAAAATAAATAAAATAAAACCTACATACAGCAACAGGGTTTTGTGTTGTGTAGGCTCCTATGATGTAAATAATGGGCCTCGCCTGCTAGCCTTTTGTTATGTGCAAATGGCTTTAGATACCTGTTAGGTCCATAAATTGCCAAATAGCATATATTCAATGCAAAAAACAGCGGTGATTTGTTGACAAAGGACAGCTGGACATACAAAGGGCCGTATTACCTTAGGGACTCATCAAACCTAAATCTAGCCCTGCCACTGACCCCTTTGTGCTACAGAGCAGTGGGTGGCTAAAATACGTTTGTGGGGGCAGGGGGACATGACTTTCCCCGTGTTTTATAAAACCAACCAAGTCAGCAGCCCAACGGCATAGCCCCCCCCTTTGCATCTGTGGGGTTGGTGTTAATGGGTATTTCGACGCTACCCTTGGGCTTTGAAGGAGGGCCGCCAGTTCCCCTTTTTCTAATATCGAATATCAGCCACACTTCTGATGGCGACAGACACTGGACCTCCTTTGAGGATCAAACAAGGAAAAAACAAACCCGTGTTCCATACCGGAAGAAGGAGCCATCTTGCTTGGGACGGGAGCCGAGTTCAAACCCTCCGGGGGCAGCCTCTGGGTCAATCCTGCACGGTGCTGAGCCTGGAGGGCAGATCCAGACAGTTCGTTAAGGAAGCGGCCAGGGATTTAGGTGTTTTTTTAAGGCTTCTAGGACCTCTCCGCAGGGAGAAGGGCTGCAGCTCAGTGCCTGGAGCCCCTGCTTGGCATGCAGAATGTGCCAGTTTCAGTCCCTGGCAGCATCTCCAGGTTGGGCTGTGGGGGGTGGGGAGACTCCCTGCCCCAAACTCTGGAGAGTGGCTGCCAGCCAGTGTCCATAATACTGAGCTGGATGGACCAAGGGGCTGGATCAAGGTAAGGCAGCTTCTGTGTTCAGCGCTTGCAATAATTTTCCAGTTTTACCCTGGAGTGACTCACAAGATAAAAACAGGATAAAGAAACAATAGAAAATTAACTCTCCTTGGCCATCTTATTGTTTCCTACTCCAACATAGCTCCTGCTGTCTAGGTGGGCCTCATGTGGCCCCTGACATCATTTTATGTGGCCCCCAACACCGCCCCGTTCTTCCTATGCATTTGTTCCTTTTTCACCTGTTGGTTCTGATCTGAGTGGTTTCTAAAGAGAATTTGACGAATCCACAGAGGTGTCCGTTGGCAGCTACAAGCCAAGGTTGCCACGGATCATGGAATCGTGAGAATTGAAGAGTTGCAAGGGGACCTGGGGGTCATCTAGTCCAACCCCCCGCAGTGCAGGAAACTTTCTCCCAACATGGGGTCGTGAGTGGGGGGAGCTTTGCTGCTGTGCTTGTGGGCTTCTGACTGGGCTAGATGGGCTTCCTTTGCCCCGATCCAGCTGGGAAATTATTACAGGGAAAACGGAAGCAGAGTGGTCTTCGCTCCAAATCAGTTAATCCGGAACACTTTTGCCTGTGGCTCCGCTCGCTGCCAACACACAGCCCCCGACAAAGGGAATGCGGCCCCCAAAGAAGAAAAAAACCCCACCCTTTAAGCAAATCTGCATTGGCTCCCAGTACGTTTTCGAGCACAATTCAAAGTGTTGGTGCTGACCTTGAAAGCCCTAAACGGCCTCGGCCCAGTAGACCTGAAGGAGCATCTCCACCCCTGTCACTCAGCCCGGAGGAGGGCCTTCTGGCGGTTCCCTCCCTGCGAGATGTGAGGTTACAGGGAACCAGGCAGAGGGCCTTCTCGGTAGTGGCGCCCACCCTGTGGAACGCCCTCCCACCAGATGTCAAGGAAATAAGTAGCTATCTTATCTTTAAAAGACATCTGAAGGCAGCTCTGCTTAGGGAAGTTTTTAATATTTAATACTGTATTGTTTTTAACATTCGATTGGAAGCCGCCCAGAGTGGCTGGGGAAACTCAGCCAGAGGGGCGGGGTATAAATATTATTATTATTATTATTATTAATCTCCCTACCTCCTCAGCTGCCTGCTTCCAGTTCATCCGGCCAATGTAGGTTATAGAGCATATGCAAGGGATAAGGGCACATATCAACATGCCCAGCCAGAGGCCTGAGGAGAAGATGGAGAGAGACCACACAGAAGGGTCAACGGGGGTTATATGTCATGGGCAGAGCGCCTGGCCTGCATGCAGAAGGTCCCAGGTTTGATCCCCGATGGCACCTCCAGGTAGAAGAATAGGAACTCCTTCCTGAAAGCCACAGCCAATCAGTGTGGGCAATACTGAGCCAGACGGACCAATGAGCAAACTTGGTATTAAGGCGGTACCTATGAGTCCCATTTTGGCCACGAAAACTAGCACAATGGCCACCGGCAATCCCACGGCATAGTACCCGACGGCGTTGAAGATGGCGCCAAGCTTCTGTTTCCCGGTGCCACGCAGGACCCCGCTGGTGGTACACTGCGAAGAGGGGAAGAAGGGGTTACAATATGATTGCGTCTCACACGGGGGTTACCTTCTGGGGGTAGCCCATACGCACAACAAGGTGTGGGATATATGCAGCCTCATAAAAGGGTAAAGGGACCCCTGACCGTTAGGTCCAGTCATGGATGACTCTGGGGTTGCGGCGCTCATATCACTTTATTGGCCAAGGGAGCCAGCGTACAGCTTCCGGGTCATGTGGCCAGCATGACCAAGCTGCTTCTGGTGAACCAGAGCAGCGCACGGAAACGCCGTTTACCTTCCCGCCGGAGACGTACCTATTGATCTACTTGCACTTTGAGGTGCTTTCAAACTGCTAGGTTGGCAGGAGCAGGGACCGAGCAACGGGAGCTCACCCCGTCACGGGGATTTGAATCGCCGACCTTCTAATCGGCAAGTCCTAGGCTCTGTGGTTTAACCCACAGTGCCACCTGCCTCCATCCAGCCTCATAGAACCACTCTAAATGCATGGAAGGGGTTAAGACCATAGAGTAAGCTGTCCTGTCAGGCTTAGCTAGGTTTCAACACCCGTCCCTTGGGAGGAAGGGTGACCAAACTCTTTGGTCTTTCCCTTCCACCTGACCAGTAAGGAGGTCTAAGCTGGGTGCTCCAAGCTTAGACCGTATCGCTTTAGCGAGCCATCTTTGCGTTTCCATAGAAATAATTTAGGAACAGTGTAACATTTGGAAACTGTACTGCCTGTGTTTTCTTGCTGCTGTGTGGAAAAGCACGTGAATCTGACTTTGGAAAAGTTGGTAAGTAAAGCATTTTAACTTACCGACCATGTGGTCTCTTTCTATGCGAAGGGATGTGGGGGGACTTTGGAAGCCTATATTCCCACACTTTGCTGCATGCTTTGTGGTTTTAAATCTATGCTGGGGTTTTCTCACCAAAGAGTACTTGCCCCAAACCCGGATATCTAGGCACCCGGGGAATTCTCCTTTTATTCTACCATCAATTTCCATTTTCCCCTTTAACCAAATGCAAAATACAACAAAAAGGATGTAACAAAAACTGTCCCCATTAGTGCAGCTCTATCCTTCTGGAGCCAGTGTGCCAAGAAGGCCTTGGCCCCCCAAAAAACAAGGCAGAGAGTTTTAAAACTCTTTTCTCCTGTTCTCTTATTATTCATGACTTTCCAGAGCCAAGCCCTGATTCTTTTCAAAAATGTTACTCATTTTAACATTTAAAAACTTGACTTCCTTCCCCCTCTTGCTGCAGTTCCTTAACTTTATTTTTAATATTTTCTGCATATCCAAATTAACTTAATTTGTTCATTTATTCATCTACTTTAAATATATATTTTTTATGAAACTGCGGGTTATTACAATAATCCTGCCAATGTTCTTATCAGTTTACAATTTATTTGTAAATATTCAATAAACCATTTCCATTCGTTTATAAAAAGTTTGTTATCTTGATTTCTTATTTTTCCAGTATGTTTCGCCATTTCTGCATATTCCGTAAGTTTTTAGTATCCATTCTTCTTTTGTTGGGACTGGATTAGACCTCTCGTTAAGAAGGCATGAGAACAATGAGTAGGTTGTGCATTGTGCAAAGCATTAAAAAAAAACCCAACCCAACCTCAATTCAACTTCCTCATCTGATTTTAGGATGTATTTTAATTGATTGCCTGATTTTATGTTAATGTGTTATATGTTTGATGTTAGCCGCTCTGAGCCCGGTTTTGGCCGGGGAGGGCGGAGTATAAATAATAATAATAATAATAATAATAATAATAATAATTATTATTATTATTATTAAACAAGATGAAAGACCACCCCACCCTATTTCCCTTAAAGGTCGATATACTCACACAAAGGGCTTCGAAAAGGTGGAAAGCGACGTAGACGGGAATGACCTTTGCAACGAGTTCAACTACCTCCCTATTTGCAGAGAGACAGAAAACAAAACAGTGAGTAGAACATGAGACTCTTAATCTCAGGGTAGCGGATTCGAGTCCCACACTGCACCAAAGATTCCTGCATTGCAGGGGGCTGAACTAAATGATCCTTGGGATCTCTTCCAACTCTACAATCCTTTGGTTCTATGAAAGGGTGCTGTTTAATTCCAAGGGCAAAACAACAACAAACCTATGTTTACGTGAAACATATTCAATAAACACACAAGACGTAACCGGCTGTATGTTTGAAAAAATAATATATACTATTCATTGTATTGAATTGCTTACAGCAGCTACTACTATGCTATAAGATCCACTGTCCTGTGATATCATATATGTATGTACAGTTGTTGATGGTTTTTATATTAATTTTGCTGTAAAATGTGTGAGATTATGATATTGTATTTATTTGCATTACTTAGAGTTTGTACTATTGATGAAGCCCAAGACGGCGATACAAGGCTAATATTCCGGAAATCCTTGTCTTAGACTCTGTGAAAGGATTCTGTGGAACTGCAACAACCTTTTGTGTGGATTGTTGGACTTTATGAACAGACAGGTGGAAAAGACACTTTCACATATATGGACCTTATGCATAAACTGATTAGAGAATGAACTGATCCACTGGGTCTTCTACTTTTTCGTTGAACTTTGAGTTAGTACTTCTGTTGAAATCTACAATTCAATACAATGAATAGTATATAGTATTTTTTTCAAACGTACAGCCGGTTACGTCTTCTGTGTTTATTGTTTAATTCCAAGGAAGAAGAAGAAGAAGAAGAAGAAGAAGAAGAAGAAGAAGAAGAAGAGGAGGAGTTTGGATTTGATATCCCACTTTCTCACTACCCGAAGGAGTCTCAAAGCAGCTAACAATCTCCTTTCCCTTCCTCCCCCACAACAAACACTCTGTGAGGTGAGTGGGGCTGAGAGACTTCAGAGAAATGTGACTGGCCCAAGGTCACCCAGCAGCTGCATGTGGAGGAGCGGGGAAGCGAACCTGGTTCACCAGATTACGAGTCCACCGCTCTTAACCACTACACCACACTGGCTCTCAGTTCTCCTTTCTAGGAGGCTGTTCTGGCCACATCAATGTGCCTGAGATACCAGACTAAAACTGCCCCTCTACCTCCTAAATGCCTCAGACTCTGAGTTCCTCCCCAACCAAGCTCCCAGAAACATTTGTCTTGCTTTATTTTTTGTTCATAAGCCAATTTGTCAACTCAAAGAAATTCCTCCTTTTAATAACAATGGTGCAGCTTGTCGCCAAGTTCTTACTGCATGACAAGAAATCACAGAATTTCAGGCCTCTCTGCTATGGCTAATAGTATAAACAGGGGAATCTCAGATTTAATGGAGTCCCAGTTTCCCACTCCTGGACGCCTCAGCTTATTCCAGACAAGCACACACTCCCTCTGCAGGGTGAGGTAAATAACAGCAGCCTTCTTCACAGGGTCATTGGGATGTCCAGGGTAAAGGAACCTCTTCTACTTTGAGGGCCGCATGCCCTCGGTGTTTTATCTCTTGTTTCATGGGTTCCTAACCCTTTTTGAGCCAGGAACACCTTTGGAAATCTCACAGAACTGTTGCAGTCACCGCAAATACCGTATTTTTCGTCCTATAGGGCGCACCGGCCCATAGGATGCACCTCGTTTTTTGGGGGGGGGAATGAATAAACAAAAATTATTTACCCCCCCCCCCAGCCGCGGCTGCTGCCCGCAAGCCTTGTGAGCCCGCAGGAACTCCTGCCGGGCGCGCAAGGCTTGCGGATGTCTTCCTGAAGCCTGGAGAGCGAGAGGGGTTGGTGCGCGCCGATGCCTCTCGCTCTACAGGCTTCAGCGAAAGCCTGCATTCGCCCCATAGGACGCACCACACATTTCCCCTTCATTTTTGGAGGGGGAAAAAGTGCGTCCTATGGGGCGAAAAATACGGTATATCCATTTCACAGAAGAAAAATTGGCATCGCTTAGAACACGCCAGGCGAGGTGTGTACGCATACCAAAACTGCGACTATTGAAGGTGGCATGAAACTGCTTTAAATATATATTGCAGATGAGGCCTTGATTTTGGACAGTAGGCCGAGAGTTGTTAAAGACCTTCTGATCGGCAAGCCCTAGGCTCTGTGGTTTAACCCACAGCGCCACCCGCGTTGTTAGGAGACTCCTATTCCCCTCATAGGGCTATCATTCCCAGAGGGGTTTAGCATTCAGTCCCTCTTCCCAGGGAACCTGGGGAATTGTAGTTCCGTGAGGGGAATAAGGGGTCTCCTAACCACCCTCAACAAACTACAGTTCCCAGGATTCTTTGGGGGCAGCCATGACTGTTTACAGTGACATCGTAGCACCTTTAAATGTAAGGTGTGGACTTGGCACCACGTTGATGCTAAGTAGTACTGTCAGCCTAAAAAACACATGGTTTGTGACTTACTCATCGCTGGTAAATATATAAGCTAGGACGTCCTTTGTGGATGCTGTCAGGGTGCCCATCAGCAGGAAAAAAAACACTGGAGAAGACCAAAAAGAGTTTATAAGTTTAAGTTTTACCCACTGAAATTAACAGACACCCAAGTTAGTCATACCCACTATTTTAAATGGGTCTACTCTAGGTAGGACTAGCATCAGACACAAGCCAGAGAGTACAAACAGAAGAAAGGTGGCAATCACTGTAACTGTTGCTCTCAAAAAAGGGTTAATGTTTAACCCTATGGTTGGCGCCCAGCTGTCCTTAAATGCCTTGAGGGGAGAAGTTATGGCTTTTGCCTTCTTTGTCCCAAGAAGGGTTAAAACAGGGGTTGGCAACCGTTTGGGGAGCCATTTTGAATGTCGAGAAAGCGATGTGGGAGCCAGTCACAAAATGGCTGCCAAGGGGGACATGGTATGAGATGAAATAACTGTGATCCATTGTGGGGGGCTGGACTAAATGACCGCTCCCGGGGTCCCTTCCAACTCTGCAGTTCTATAAAACGAGAAGAACTTGTTGCGAAATTCCACGTACCTGTGCACAAAATGGAGACCACGAAGGATTTCCGGGCTTCCTCGAAGTTCCCAGCTCCCAAGGCGTTCCCCACCAGGACGCTAACAGATGCACTGATCCCAAACGGAATCTGGAAAGGACAGTGTTGCTTTTGACACCTTAACCAAAGCTTTTGGGATCGTAGATTGTGTGTGTATGTTCACTGGAAGCATCTCGCCCTTGAGAAACCACCACCGCCCTGAAAAATCTCAAACTGGCATACTTCAAAACATACCCATACATCCTAAATAATATGGGTTACTTATACAATGGGCAGTTTCTGCAACATATATATATATATATATATATATATATATATATATATATTATATGATATACAGCACAACCCTGATCTCTGAGCAGCGAGAGAGTGAAGGTCGGTGGAGATTTCAGGATATATGGTTTGTTTACACGTCTAGACAACCTGGGCACCGGATGCAGGAGCTCACAGCATGAACACCCCAGCAAATCATGTTATACCTCTGGGTTCAGCACAGAGCAAGACAAGCCTATGTCTCTCCTCTTTCCACCATCAGCCGAAACTCTCAAACACAGACACAGTCCCACTCGGCCCATCGTTATTATTATTCTAATTATATATTTATACCCCCATGGGGACTCAAGGCAGTTTACAGATAGAAACAAGAACCACTAAGAACAAAGGGGGGGGGGAATCATTAAAAAGCAATTAAACACCAATAAAATTAAAACTATATACATGTATAAGGTAAAGGTACAGGTAAAGGTACCCCTGACTGTTAGGTCCAGTCGCGGATGACTCTCGGGTTGTGCACTCAGCTCGCTTTACTGGCCGAGGGAGCCAACGATTGTCCGTAGACAGCTTCCGGGTCATGTGGCCAGCATGACTAAGCCGCTTCTGGCGAACCAGAGCAGCGCATGGAAACGCCGTTTACCTTCCCGCCGGAGCGGTACATATTTATCTACTTGTGCTGGCATGCTTTCAAACTGCTAGGTTGGCAGGAGCAGGGATCAAGCAACGGGAGCTCACCCCATCGCAGGGATTCGAATCACCGATCTTCTGATCGGCAAGCCCAAGAGGCTCAGTGGTTTAGACCACAGCGCCACCCGCGTTCCTATATATGCATATATAAAAGCTATTAAAACAATACAAAGTAACTGCAATAAAACAACATCCATACTTCCCCAAAGTTTGCTGAAACAAAAAAGCATTCACCTGCCACTGAACCTATTGTTCTCCCTCCTAGGATGACTAGGTGAGATGGGGAAAAGTCTCCCCCATGTTGTCTCTATGGCAACACAGCTCACTCTTTTGAGATGCTGAAGAGGGCCCTTCGCTGGCCATTATCTTACAAAGAAACTGGTCTGACCAGTTCAGCCTCCTCTTCTGCTCAGACCTAACCTGTACAGGATCACAGCGACCCAAAGGCACCGTCCAGACTTGCCCCACCCACCCACCCACCCCAAAATGTAACACTATAATAATTTGTACGTGATGCAGCTGAGGAGTAGGTCTTACCATGTAGGCGATTGTGGCCACTTCGTAAATGATGGATTGGCACGACAACTCTAGGACACCGAGGAGACCTGGGTTGGGGGGAATTGAGGGAGGAGAGAAGGCAGGACATGGGAATCAGTGACAGAGGACTGTGCTGAGCTTTAGACATGTACACATTCAAAGCATTCAGACATTCAAAACATTGCGGCCCTTAAGGCATCTCTCTCCAGCTCTCAGGAGTCTCCCCAAGAATGTGAGGTGCTACTGAGACAAACCCCTTTATAACCAGGGAGCAGGAAGTTTAAAAAGTAAAAAGTATCAGCCATATTTTTATTTTCTTGCTCTCCTGTTGTTTGGAAATAGTTTAATGCTGTATACAGGCTGTTAGTTATGTGAGGTGATATTTACTGTACTTTTCCGTCTATAAGACGCCCCCATGTATAAGACACCCCCAGGGTTGTTGAGTTTTTTTTAGGAGGGGATGGCCGAAAATCATCCTCCCGCACGCATCACAAAATCCGCCCCCCATCTGTCCCATCGTCGGCAGAAGCTGCCAATCGCCTGCCCAATTGCCGCAGCATCAGCCAATCAACACCACCCCATTGACGCGGCAACCAATAATGCACACAATAGCCATGAACAACTGCAGCAGCAAGCAATCAAACGTCCACCCTATTCACTACCCGTGTATAAGACAACCCCCATTTTTTAGCATGATTTATCAAGAAAAAAAAACTAGTCTTATACACAGAAAAGTACAGTATTTGTCAATCTAATAGAGTGGACCCTCCGGATACGAATTAAATTCATTCCGGGGGTCCGTACTTAACCTGAAAAGTCCGTAACTGGAGACACCACTTCCAGGCTTGCCACGTTCGCAACCCAAAAGTTATGTAACTCGAGGGTCCACTGTAGTTCCATAGCTTTAAATGTTTGTAAGGTTGGTGTCCTTTTTTATTTTTCAGAATCTGTACTTGGTACAGTGGAACCGCATTTGTCAAACGTAATCCATTCTCGAAGACCATTCGACTTCTGAAACATTCGACTTCCAAGGCGCTTTCAAAAACAGAAGCAATTCCGGGTTTTCAGCATTTGAAAACCGAAACATTTGGCTTCCACGACACTCGGAAACCAAGGTTCCACTGTATGTATTACTTTTTCTGTTAGGAGGTGGCGTGTATTATTTACTATTTGCATGGTAAAATTCATTATATAAAATGTTAGCCAAGTTCTACATTTCACATTTTGAGCTGCAGATTATATTAAAAAATACTGTGTGTGTGTCTGTATAGGAATAAAAAGTTAACAGGGCACTGGTGGTTGTCTCTGCCTCAGTTCCTGAGCTGCAATTGGTGCCTGTGCAATTATGTCACCAGCCTAGCCGTGCAGATAGTAGGATCTGGGCATTGTATTGTAATTACCATGCTCCAATGCGATTGGCTTGGTCTTCTGGCTCCTCCCACTGCCCATGACACCTCCCCTCCCACTGACCTATCATAAAACTTCCGATTTCGAAGGTCCACCATTCGATGCAGGTCATGAGCATGCTGGGAACAGCTAAGGCCATAAACACGTCCCATTCCTGGAGGCATTCGGTGGACCATCCTAGGATTTGGAGAAAGCAGGGAAGAAAGGGAGAAAAAAACAGGGCAGATTTCAATTCTATTTTCTGATGAGGCAACATTTGTTATGTACGTGAAGCTGGCAAAGTCACTTAAATAACAGAGTCCCCAGAGAAAAGTCCTGATAACGCTTCACTGAGAAAACTGGACAAAAGCAGCATATAAATTTGAAGAGAACCGGATATAGAAGTTTTGTCTTTTTAAAGCAGGTCTTGTATACAGCAGGGAGACATTCAATCAAACAGAGGGGAGGAAACGTCCTCAAAGCTGCACCTCCAATCAGAGCATGTGTTATCTCAGGGAGGATCATGCCCCTCTGCATGGTTGCTAAGCAACAGCTCCCCCTCCCCTCTGGGCTAGCTGCCTTTAGCAGAATTAACCCTTGAGTTACAACCTGAATGATCCCTGCGGTCGCACTTTCAACATGAAACTGGGAAAGGAAACTCAGAAGAGACGGGGGCGTTGGGAAATGTTATGTACTGAGTTGAATAGGATCCAAACTGCAGCAGTCTGATTGGTCCTAGAACAATAGGATCCAAAAGGCAGCAGTCTGATTGGTCCTAGAACAATACAGCAGTATGATTGGTTGGCAGGAACCACCCAATCATGCTCCAGATAGAAGTGAATCCACAACCTGATTGGCTTACAGTAGAATTCCGGAATTAGCCAATCATGTGCAGCCCATTGTGTAAATAATGTATATAAAGCAGATACTTTGAGGGGACATTCATTCATTCCTCCTCACCACTATGAGCTGAATAAAGAGCATGAAATCACTTTGCGACTCTGAGTATATTTCAGGAAACAAGCAGGTTACCTCCCCAGGTTTCAGCGTGAAGCTTTTTCCATTTGATGTACAGGAAGAGGGCAATGGCTTGCGAATACTGTGCGATGGTGTTGGCCCAGGCAGAGCCCCTGGAATGAGGAAAGGAAGGGGATTACAAATAAGCGAGGGCCACGTTGGAAACGTTACGTGGTAGAGCTTTATAAAATGGTTGGCAATGTATGAAGTGGGGGGCTAGAGACCGATTTTTCGGGTCCTTCCGTGGCACCCACAAACCCTCTGAACCCGCCCACCCACTGCTCCCCTGGCCATGAAGTAGGAAAAGGGGGTGACTTTCCCCCCTCGCTAGAAAAATTCGTAGAGCTGAGGGAGGAAGTTGAGAGAGTGACGCTCTTTCCCTCTTTCTGCTCTGTGGTGCTTTTCTTTTTTTTATTCAATTTTTATTAGGAATTTAAACAAAGCATATTATCTTAAAACATATCATCCTTAATTCCCCCCCACCCCCGACTTCCCTCAGTTCCAATCCCTGATTTCTCTATAAATGCTATTCTCTGCATGTTACAAAGTTGTATAGATCCTTAATTTGTCTAACTGGTTGTTATCGATAAAAGGTTTGTGATGCTCTATGGTGCTTTTCAAGGCTCAGGTGAATTCGGCTGGATTTGAGTTAGACCCAAATCCTCTCTTTCGGTGGTGTGTGTGTGTGTGTGTTGATCTGGGGAAGGAGGGAAGAGAAGTAATAGAGGAGAATGCCTTCCACAGCGTTCACACAGACACCCAAATGTCCCCACATGCCTACAAAGGTTGGCAACCCCCATAATTAGGCCTTAGGAGGTCACCCCGACTTTCTTTGTGCAGGCAGGAAGTGCCAACCCCATCACACCGTTCGGGTCCATTCCCGAAAATCGCAATAACTGAGGGAATGAAAAAAAAGCAACACACACTTCATTGAAGGACCGAAGATCACAATGGGTCTGTTGAAAGTGATATAATTGCCATACTTTTCAGTCCCCCATGTATAAGGAAACCCCTTTTTTGAACCCTTAAGAAATAAATATTTTAAACATCAAACTGAGCAACTTTGTTGAGCTTTTTTGGAGCGGATTGCCGAAAATTGTTGTGTTGAAGTTTTTTTGGAGCTTTTTTTTTTTTTTTGCAGCTTTCAACGCTACTGGTGAGTCGTGTTTCTTTTAACCACCTGGGTATAAGATGATTCGCAATTTTTTTACTGAATTTTTTTTAGCAAAAAAACTCGTCTTATACATGGAAAAATACGGTATACCTCCTTCAAATTTTTAAAAAGCTAACCAGGAAAATTGAAGGGGAAATGCATTTTAAAATGTGGTTAAATGCAGGAAACAGGGACAAGGAGGAATGACTGTTACTTCCACAGACATGATGGAGGCATTTAAGGAGCAAGAAAGACTGCCCCCCAACTGTCTTTTAAAGAGAGGTTCTTTCTGGGTGTAGATCTGGGCTTGCTGTCAAAACAGCAACCTTGCAGAGACCTTGATTGTCCAAGAACATCCCCACCCCAAACCCTTGACTTGATATATACAAACAAAGGATTTTGCAATACATTCCTAGCATTCCACCGACGAAAGAAAGAAAAAGGTGAGTAGGCGGTGCATTCGAAATGCAGGTTGGTCCTACCACCCGTTTCTCATTTACCTAACCCCCATGTGAAGCTGGTAGAGGAAGACATAATTTGCAATCAGATTGACGATGTTTCCAGCAATGCCACACAGAACCTCAGGCCAGATGATCCTCTGAAACAAGATATTATTTTAGCAATGAGATGAACCAGGTGCTTTATCACTGAGCTACCAACATTTCCCTAATAATAATAATAATATATTATTTATACCCCGCCCATCTGGCTGGGTTTCCCCAGCCACTCTGGGCGGTTTCCAACAAAGTATTAAAATACAGTGGTCTGTTAAACATTAAAAGCTTCCCTAAAGAGGGCTGCCTTTAGATGTCTTCTAAAAGTCTGGTAGTTGTTGTTCTCTTTGACATCTGGTGGGAGGGAGTTCCACAGGGCGGGCGCCACTACCGAGAAGGCCCTCTGCCTGATTCCCTGTAACTTGGCTTCTCACAGTGAAGGAACCACCAGAAGGCCCTCAGCACTGGACCTCAGCGTCCGGGCAGAACGATGGGAGAGGCAGTTGGAAAACAGGGACACTTGGGAGGGTCCAGGGGACTGCACCCCTTAAACTGAGTCAGCCTATCTTGCTCAGTATTGCCTGCACTGACTGGCAGCAGTGGCTCCTCAAGGGCTTCAGTCGGGGCGGAGATATTCCCAGGCCTCCCTGGAGATGCTGGGGATTGAAACCTTCTGCCTGCTCAGCTGCCTTTCCTGCCTTTATTTCCCCAACAAGAGAAAGAGCATCTTACCTGATTCTGCAGGTACCTCATCTGGATCTGGTAAATAAACGTCGCCTGTGGAGCAAGGAGGAATGAATACAACCTGCGATCCAAAGCAGGTGTGTGTGAGCAAAAGCCACTTCCGACATCCGGAGGAGGTGGTGTTGTGGGCTTCACGCCCCCAACACGAGCGTGGGGGCTGCGCGATCGGGGAAATCCTCGGGCCGCGTCATCCCCCGAGCCAGCCAATCAGCTGGCTCGGGGTGTGTGGCTTGCCGCATTTAAGGCGAGCGCGGCCCCGGGATCTCCCTCTTTGACCGGCGCAGCTGATCGTGTTTCCCACCTGCCCGCTCCTTTTCTTTTTCAGGTTTCCTGATGACCTTGCGATGGACCTTGGTTGGTCGCCGTTAATGGGCCTGGTAGGAATTTTTTCCACTGGGCAAATTGGCACCAGCCATTTAGTTTTCCGCCTGCCTCGTAGCAAATTGTCACAACTTCTTTGTTCTTGGCGGTTAGACATTGGTAGGGGTATTGTTATTTAGATGTGTTGGAGGGGAGGAGTGCCATCACCTCCCCCAAATATTGAAGGGTAGTCCGTTAAAGGATTCCGGGGGGCCTGGCTTCATCCGAAACCTATGGAGGCCAGGGCCTAAAGCGCCCCCCCCGAGCGGTGACCCCGGGGGAGTACCTAGTTGATGTGCATCAGCAGGGCTTCCCCTGCTGGTGTTAGGTGTTATGTACTGAGTTGAATAGGATCCAAACTGCAGCAGTCTGATTGGTCCTAGAACAATAGGATCCAGAATGCAGCAGTCTGATTGGTCCTAGAACAATAGGATTCAGAATGCAGCAGTCTGATTGGTCCTAGAACAATGCAGCAGTATGATTGGTTGGCAGGAACCACCCAATCATGCTCCAGATAGAAGTGAATCCACAACCTGATTGGCTTACAGTAGAATTCTGGAATTAGCCAATCATGTGCAGCCCATTGTGTAAATAATGCATATAAAGCAGATACTTGGAGGGGACTTTCATTTCATTCCTCCTCACCACTATGAGCTGAATAAAGAGCATGAAATCACTTTGCGACTCTGAGTATATTTCACTGACCCTTCCCGGTCTTCAAGCAATCAGACTGAAGCCGGATCGTGGATAGGACCAATGCCTAAGCCAATACCGCTCTTACCTGTAACCAATAAAGTTGTGGCCAATTTTAGCCCATTAACCTTATTCACGGTGTCCTGTGTCTTTATTTCTATTGGGGGAGGCGGGAAATCGCCACGCAATTAATGCTCTCTTCCCCCAGCGATGCATCCATCTTCTTTATACCTCCTTTTCTCAGAGCTGACCCTTTTTGGAAAACAAACGGGGCTTTCGGCAGGCGGCAGTCCAACCGATGTAGCACCTGCGCTGCCTCGTAGAAGCAGAGGAAAGTTTGACCAGTTGGGTCACAGCCTGCCTTGTGGCTATCTTCTAGAGGCGCAAGAGGCCTGGAAGTGCCCCTCCAGGGTTTCAGGCAGTGGCTGCTTCCAAACCTACCTGCAGAGGACTGAACCTGGGGGACCTTCTGCAAGCAAAGCAGGTATTCCCAGCACTGAACTGCCACCCGTTCCACTTAAAAGACCCCACCGAGAAAATGAAAGAAAGCAGGATGGAATAGGAGACTTACGGGAAGCGCTGGGATGAAGATCATGACGTAAACCTGTGTGAGCCTGGAGCAATGAAAACAAACGAGCAAAGAAAACAAACCCAAAAATTAGCAGTTTATTATCCTGCAGCTGATACTTGTTCCCATCCCTGGGGGGGCATCCCATCGTAACAGCGCAGAAGCTACCCCACCCCGTGCCCTGCCAACGCCTTCGTTTTCTGGCATTGCTGAGAGGTGCATTTTTTGAGAAGCCTTGTCAAGAAAAACAAGAAAAGGATTGCATGCAGCAGCTATCCCAGAATCCCTCGCTTCAAGGCCATTGTGTGACTGCAGAAAAGGGCACTCTAGCCCTGACTCTTTGTGCCCTCCCTCTTCAATCTCAGGGCACGTTTAAAGCCCTGCGACACCACTTTAAAGAACCAGGCCTTCCCCCAAAGAATTCTGGGAGCTGTAGTTTCTTATGGCTGCTGGGAGTTGCTAGGAGACCCCGGTTTCCTCCTCAGAACTACAGTTCCCAGGGTGGCTTAATCAATCAATCCTTCTTCCCAGAGAACTCTGGGAATCGTAGCTCTGTGAGGGGGAAATGGGGTCTCCTAGGAGCTCTCAGCATCCTTAATGTACTACAGCTCCCATGATCCTTTGGGGGAGGCTCACCTGGCACCATCGCTGTATAGCTTCAAGCACCAGTCAAAAACATTCCTTTTTTAACCAGACCTTTGCTGTTTAATAATCTAGGGTAGAGTTTCCCTAAACTTGGGTCTCTGGTTGTTTTTGGACTACAATTCCCATCATCCCTGACCACTGGTCCTTCTAGCTAGGGATGATGGGAGCTGTAGTCCAAAAAGCCAGATGGAGACCCATGTTTGGGAAACCCTGATGATCTAGGGCTGTTCAGAGTGGGTGGCATGTTTTAAACTATTTCTTTTTCTTCCTGGTTTCAACTTTTGCCACTTTTGATTGATGGGGTCTGTGTGGAGAGGGTAACAATGTTCAGATTTTTGGGCATTGAATTACAAGAGGATCTGTCCTGGAGTGTCAACACAAGGGGGCTTGTGAAGAAGGCGCAGCAGAGATTGTACTTTTTGAGAATTCTAAGGAAAAACCATCTTCCGCAGAAACTGCTGCTTGCCTTCTATCACTGTGCCATTGAGAGCGTGCTCACTTATGGCTTATGTGTGTGGTACGGAAGCTGTACTACCCAGGACAGGATGGGGTTGTGCAGAGTTGTTAAGGCAGCAGAGAGCATTGTTGGCTGCCCACTCTCCACCTTAGAGCAGATTTATGCCACAAGGTGCCATAGGAAGGCACTGGACATAGTAAAAGATCCATCGCATCCTGGTCACTGTCTCTTCGAGCTCCTGCCGTCGGGACGGAGATACAGGACGATGAAGACAAGAACGAGCCGTCTTAAGAACAGCTTCTTCTCCAGAGCGATCTCGGCCCTGAATGGGAAGCCTGGACTTTGAAAGTCATCTAATCTTCCTTGCTGTACTATACTGTATTGTTTTAATTAGTGTTTTTATGGAGCAGTCAAGTAATTTCGTTGTCCCTGAGAGGGGGCAATGACAATAAAGATATTATTATTATTATTATTATTATTATTATTATTATTATTATTATTATAACTTGTGGATGTGCTTGTTCGTTTCTGTAAGTCGCTTTGAGTTGCCTGTAGCAAGATAAATTAGTAGTAAATTTAATAACCACCACCACCGCCATTTAAAGTGGTATCGTGGTGCTTTGAACGTATGGTGCAATTGTGGCCTCAGTTTCGCCCTTGTATAACTCAGGAGAGAGCAAGATGGTGGCAAAGCAAGAATTAGTTGGCTCTGCCTTTCATTGACTCTGTCTCTTCCTATCATTGGTTTTGGCGCCACCTGCTGTTCGGCTCCCGGCCTTCCGCCCTACCAGCCCCAGTGGGCACCAGCAGTGGCGTAGCGTGGGTTGTCAGCACCCGGGGCAAGGCAAGTAATTTGCGCCCCCTAACCCGTGGATTTGCGCCCCCTAACCCATGGATTTGCCCTAACCCCAGATGTTGCGCCCGGTGCGGCCGGCCCCCCCTGCACCCCCCACGCTACGCCACTGGGCACCAGCCACCTTTGGAAATATGGGGTATTGTGTGTGGACATGGGAAAGGGGGGAAATCGCATGCACAGTGATCAGCCTCAAGTCCAATCAACGGCTGGGTGGAGGATTTCCCTTTTCTTTCTCCCCACCTGGAGACATCTGGGTCCTGTCGGATGAGTAAGAGGAGCTGCTCTGTGTTGACGAAGATGGCCCAGCAGGGGAAGCAGCAGAGAAGCAGAATGAGGATCCCCCGTTGCAAGATGGTCCCCACACGCTTCATATTCTTCCCGCCATACGTCTGGGGAGGGGGGCGTGTGGGTGAAGGTTCCAAAAAACAAGCAGCATCATTGAAACTCTCCAGCCTTTGGACACAAAGGTAACTCACAACAGGAGTTTTATTCACAATATTTCACTGCTCTGGGATGTTCTAGAAAGAGAAGGCATTGTTTCTCTAGGCAAGGAAAGGCGGGGAGCCTGTGACCCTCCTGATATTACTAGTTTCTGACTCGCATCAGTGTTGGTGCACGGGGTGGGGTGGGGAATAGATATAAAAGGATAATTCCCTGGATGCCAGGATCCAGGTTTGGGGCAAGTACTCTTAAAGCATTAAAATAAAGGCTGTTCGACCTTTAACATATGCCTTTGTGATTTCCAAATTTTCCACTAGCATAAAAAAAGACCACAGGTTTGGTAACTTTAAAATGTTTTACTTACAAACTCTCCAAAGGTCAAATTCATGTGCTTTTCCATACAGCATTCAGGGGGGGAAATGCACAGGCAGTAAAAATTGGCTTTGTTACAGTGTTGAAAGTTCCTAAATTATTGGTATAGAAACTCAAGAATGGCTTGTGAGAGCTATGCAGCTAAGCTGTTGCTCCAGCGTAGCCTCTTAACATGCTGAGCTTCTGAGCTAGACTGGGGTGGGAACAAAGACTTGATTACCTAGTTCCTCCTAAGGTGGAGCGACCTAGTTAAGCCTAGCAGGACAGCTTACTTTATGGTCTTAACCCCTTCACGCATTGATTAGATTTAAGGATGTGGGTTATATGAGGCTGGTTATCCCAGAGTCAGTCCCACAAAGGCCGAAGGTCAGGGGAATTATGGGAGTTGTAGTCCAGCAACTTCTGAAGAGCTACAGGTTCTTGTAGCATTTTGCAATCTTACAAACCATCTACAGAGACTGGATTATAAGGAACAAACTTCACTTAGCCGTTTGCGGCTGCTAAACTATACACAAAACTGAAACTAGTCCCATCTTCAGAGCTTCCTTTGCCTGCAGGTCTTACCCAGCACTGATTCCCTCCCAGCAACCAGCCTTTCAAAATGTTCAAGCAAGACACACCTTGACGCTGGCCTTGTCTCAGACTACGTTTCATACACCAGAATTCGAACACACAGCGGCAGCCAGCCATTACTCACCTGTGATATTAACGTATCGCAAGCTGAAGACAACCCAAATCCAACAGAGATGCCTGTTACATTTATAACCTAGGGACCATCAGAGAGGGGAGAAATTAACAGGCAGACAAATCGAGGGGTTATAATGTTGAATGCTAGAAAGAATGGCACAATCTTATGGTCTGGAGTCTTCACTGTGAGAAGCCAAGTTACAAGGAATCAGGCAGAGGGCCTTCTCGGTGGTGGCACCCGCCCTGTGGAACGCCCTCCCACCAGATGTCAAAGAGAAGAACAACTACCTGACATTTAGAAGACATCTGGAGGCAGCCCTCTTTAGGGAAGCTTTTAATGTTTAACAGACCACTGTATTTTAATACTTTGTTGGAAGCCGCCCAGAGTGGCTGGGGAAACCCAGCCAGATGGGCGGGGTATAAATAATAGTATTATTATTATTATTATTATTATTATTATTATTATTATTATCATCATCATCATCATCATCATCTGAGGCTGTCTGCCTTCGAGCAGGATAAATTATTTGTTCATCAAGCCCACTATTGACTATTAAGAACATAAGGAGAGCCTGCTGGATCAGGTCCATGTCCCCTCTAGTCCAGCATCCTGTTCTCACAGGGGCTAACAAGATGCCTATGGGAAACCTGCAATCAGGATCCGAGCACAAGAGCAACTCTCCCCTCCTGTGGCTTCCAGCTCCTGGAATCTAGAAGCATCACTGCCACCCATAGCCATCTCTTCCTCCATGAATTTGTCTAATCCTCTTTAAAGCCATCCCAGAGTGGCTGGGGAAATAGTAAATTATTATTATTATTATTATCCAAGTGGATGGCCATCACTGCCTCGTGTGTTCCGTAGTTTAACTGTCAGCTGTGTGACAAAGTCCTTCCTTTCATCTCTCCTGAATCTTCACACATTCAGCTTCATTGCGTGTGCACAAGTTGCAGCGTTATGAGAGAGGGAGAAAAACTTTTCTCTATGCCGTGAATAGGGATGCGGGTGGCGCTGTGGGTTAAACCACACAGCCTAGGACTTGCCGATCAGAAGGTCGGCGGTTCGAATCCCCGCGACGGGGTGAGCTCCCGCTGCTCGGTCCCTGCTCCTGCCCACCTAGCAGTTTGAAAGCACGTCAAAGTGCAAGTAGATAAATAGGTACTGCTCCAGCGGGAAGGTAAATGGCGTTTCCGTGCGCTGCTCCGGTTCTCCAGAGGCTTAGTCATGCTGGCCACATGACCCGGAAGCTGTACACCGGCTCCCTCGGCCAGTAAAGCGAGATGAGCGCTGCAACCCCAGAGTCGGCCATGACTGGACCTAATGGTCAGGGGTCCCTTTACCTTTACCTTTATGCCATGAATAATTCTACAAACTTCTACCCTGTTCTCCTCTCACTCGCCTTTTCTCTAAACTGGTAAGTCCCAAAGGCTGCAGCCTGTCTTCACAGGGAAGACACAACCACCCCTTAAACTTTTCGGCTGCCAAACTCTTCTCAGGGTTTCTCATGCTTCTTACAGCTGAGCCACCTGTTTTCTAAACCGAAAAGCTCCAGATAAAATAGGAACATGGGAAACTGCCCTATGCTGAATCAGACCATTGCCCTGGCTTGCTTGTCTACACTGACCGGCAGCATCTCTGCAGGGCTTCAGGCAGGGGGTGTTTCCCAGACACACCTGGGCTCTGAATCTGGAACCTTCTGCACTCAAACCAGGCATTCTACCACTGAGCTAGAACCCATCCTATAAGAATGAGACAGAATTCCTCGTCATTCTAAAGCAAACTAATGGATGATTTAAACAGGAGCATAGGAAACTGCCCTATACTGAGTCAGGCCAACGATTAATGCCCATCGAGCTCAATACTGTCAACACTGACTCACAGCAGCTCTCCAGGAGATGCTGGAGATTGAACCCGGGTCCTTCTGCATGCAGAGCAGGTGCTCTACTATTGAGCTACAGCTCTTTCCTAAATTCAAGGCATGTTTTACTAATCCAGCCAAAGTGTGTGAAAGGCCAACAATGACCCTCTCTAGAAGGAGTCTTCTGCTCCCTTGTCTGGCTCTGAATGAGTCGTCGTTCTGGGCACACATCCTGATTGGACGTTGACTCATTCAGAGATGCAACGAGGACACTCTGCAGAGGTCCAGGGACATTTTAAAACACATACGTACGCACACACACACACACACACACACACTTAAAAACACTCACCGCAATGGCAAGGGTGACAGAAGCCAGCTCAACCTTGCCAAGGTGGCCACAGAATATTGTGCTGACAACATGGATCATAAATACGAGTAACTGGATGAGCGTCTGTTGGGGAAAAACAAAGGAAATTTGAAGACATATAACCCTAGAAACTGTCATATTGTGCTGGGAAGAATTTATGGTGCGGATTGTGGAAAATGGAATGACATCGTTGTGAATTTAGCGGTGATTAAAATCCTGCTGCCCACCCTTTAATATGGCCACCTTTAGCTTGGCAGCCAAACAGGCCTACATTTGGAAAACCGAGCAGCTAAATAGCTCAGATCTAAGGTCTTGAAATCAGACTTTAGATGGGAGCTATGCAGCAGAGTTCGTCTCCATCAACTTAGCTCAGGGGCCAGCAAACGTTTTCAGCAGGGGGCCGGTCCACTGTCCCTCAGACCTTGTGGGGGGCCGGACTATATTTTTGGGGGGGAGGAGGGAAAGAACAAATTCCTATGCCCCACAAATAACCCAGAGATGCGTTTTAAATAAAAGCACACATTCTACTCCTATAAAAACACCAGGCAGGCCCCCAAAATAACCCAGAGATGCATTTTAAATAAAAGGACACATTCTACTCTTGTAAAAACACGCTGATTCCTGGACCATCCGCGGGCCGGATTTAGAAGGCGAATGGGCCAGATCCGGCCCCCGGGCCTTAGTTTGCCTACCCATGACTTAGCTCTCAGCAATTTAACCGTGAGCAGCAAGGTCCATAGAAACATAGAACTGCAGAGGTGGAAGAGACCATGAGCGACTCGAACCCACAACCCCAAGATTAAGAGTCTGACGCTCTACTGACTCAGCTATCCCAGGCTGAACAGAGCGGAGACAAAAGCTGGCAGATATCAGCTTCAGAGTGGGAAAGGAAGTTGTCTTGCCAGCACAGAGAATTGGCGTATTAACCACGGGTTTGGAGTCTTACCAGCGGCCCTGCCAGCACCAAAATTTTCTTTGTTTCTTGCCAGAAGTTGGAAGGAATAAATCGGCATAATTTCCTGCAGCAACTTGGGGCGGAAGCTTGCGGCTCAGCGGCTGAATCCTCGAGGGATGTCTTCTTAGAGATGGACGATGCTCCAAGATCCATAAGCAGAAAGGGACCCTCTCTCCCAGGTGGATTCCTTTTTTAAAAAACAGACGCGCCTGATTTGTCTGATCCAAGAGGGCACTTGTCTAACAGCTGCAGAACGGACTTCACTCAGAAGCCGGATACTCGGACCTGCTTGTCCTCACGCCCCTACGATTTTGGGCTAAAGGGTGATGATTAAAGTCTCTCCCGAGCCAATAAAAGATGAAGGAGGGGCAGGCTGTTTGGGCCGGTCTGCCGTGAGCAGAGATCCGCAGGAGGCTGGCTCCAAGGACCTGGGGCATGTCCAAAGTAACCGTCACAAGACCAGGACATTTGAGAAGCTTTCCTCCATGCAAGGGAGAGCCAGCGAAACAGGATACATATATATATATCTAAGACTTTAATGATGAGTCAGGCCCCATCGTCCGTCAAGAATAATAGGGCTCCCGGACGGCACTGCCCTCGAGTGCTGGAACTCGGAGCCTAATTCAGAGCAAGTGGTTAGTCCTCATGGCTGAGAAGAATTGGGGCAAGGCTTAGTGAAATGTCAGGTCAGCATAGCTGTCAACTTTTCCCTTTTCTTGTGAGGAATTCTATTCGGAATAAGGGAATTTCCCTGAAAAAGGGGAAATGTTAACAGCTATGGGCAGGTGGCAAGGAGGGAGGGAGGACCTCCAGCCAAGAGGAGATGAGGACTCTGAGCCCCTCTCGGGATTTAACAAGGCTGGAAGCAAATATATAGATATTTGCCTTTTTTATAGATAGCAGACCTTAGACGGGAGTTCGATTACAGCTGCTTAGGTCTTGGAAACAAGGTTTGCAGAAGCCCAGGACAAAGACAAAACACGAAGAGTAGGTGCCGTTGGAAATAACGGGAGCGACTAACTTGGGTCCATTAATTTCGGTGGGTCTACTCCCAAGTAAAACATGGTTGGATAAAATCCACTGCGTGAATGTGTGTAGGCAGACTGTGTGTGTTTGTGTGTGAGAGAAAGAGAGACTCATACAGAGGGTCAGCAACAAAAAATTGCAGCGTGGTATGCTTCTGTTCGGGACGCGGGTGGCGCTGTGGGTTAAACCACAGAGCCTAGGACTTGCCGATCAGAAGGTTGGCGGTTTGAATCCCCACGACGGGGTGAACTCCCGTTGCTCGGTCCCTGCTCCTGCCAACCTAGCAGTTCAAAAGCACGTCAAAGTGCAAGTAGATAAATAGGTACCACTTCGGCGGGAAGGTAAACAGCATTTCCATGCGCTGCTCTGGTTCGCCAGAAGCGGCTTAGTCATGCTGGCCACATGACCCGGAAGCTGTACGCCGGCTCCCTCGGCCAATAAAGCGAGATGAGTGCCGCAACCCCAGAGTCGGCCACGACTGGACCTAATGGTTAGGGGTCCCTTTACCTTTTTACCTTTATGCTTCTGTTCAGTGGGCCAGCCAGCCAGCCATGCCCTCTCTTCTGAGGCTCCATTCCATTTGTCCACACACAAAACTGGATTCTGTGACCACAGAGGATGCTCAGTTGCCTGCCTGTTCTGGGCTTCTTCTCCTCTTAGGCTCCTCCAACACCCCTTATACCCATTTTTCTCCTGGGTAGCTTGTGGTTCTCTCAGGCTTGCTAACAGCACCCTTCCACGCAGGTGACCAGGCCTAGACTGGAGCAACTGGAGCCCCTGGTCTGGGAGACCTTTAGAGGTCCAAACTTAGCAGCATCTGATCACGAGAAATAAAACCACGTTCTCTTCTTTACTGTTACCAAGCAACTTGGCCTAGGTCATTAAATCTGCCTGTTTTTCAAATTGGCTTTTTTTTTTGCAAGAGGCCAAGGCCTCCCTCGATTAGGAGGCCCTGGGCTGCGGCCTGCTCAGCCTGCATGTAAATCCGGCACTAGATGTGACTCGGTTTTAGCTAAGCTAGCTACGTAAGGAGAGGGAAAGAGCTCACTTTTTCAATACGTAAAGATGGGGAAGGAGCTGCCCTCGTGATCTTGCTGGACTCCAACTCCCATCAGCCCCAGCCAGGAAGATCAAAGGTCAGGTGTGATGGGAGTTGGAGTCCAGAAGCCATTAGAGGAGTCAGTGGTCCACAAAGGGGCGCTGCTCTGCTTGGGAACGATTTGTGACAGGAACAGAGGAAATGGACTTCGATTGAGCCAGACCCATTGCTCCATCTGGCTCAGTGTTGTCTACACTGACTGGCAGCAGCTCTCCAGTATTTCCAGACAGGGAGCCTTTCCCAGCCCTGCTTGGAAATTGCAGGGGATCGAACCTGGGACCTTCTCATGTGCACTGCCGCCCGGTTCCAACTTTCCCCTTAGAAGTAAAAGCAAGGCGCCAGTCCTCATGATATCAGGTATTCAAAAGTAAGGAGTCCATGGCTTGGCTTTGGAAAAACAGTAGTACTTAGTTCATTGGGAACAAGTGCTCTAGGGTTTTAGATAGACAATGCATCCCCCCAGTTCTGTCGGGAGATGCTGGGTGAAATAAATAAATATTAAGGTCTTATGTATATAATAAAGGTTCATAAATGTACCAAGCAAACACGTACATATATAGGCCACATGTCTGAAGCTGCACAGGAAAGCAGCTATGGAGCCATTTTGACTCCCAGGCTGACCAGGTGTTTTCTCTGCAAAGTCAAATGGAGGAGCCTCCCCATCCTCTTTGCCTTCACAAATCCTCTCTTAAGGGTATGTCTGTGTATGAATAGGGTGAGGCTGTGATCTGGCTCAAGAACTACCGTATTTTTCGCACGATTGGACGCACCGGACCATAGGGCGCACCTAGTTTTTTGGGGGCGAAATAAAGGAAAAAAAATTTCCCTTTATTTCCCCCCCCCCCCAAAGCAGGTCAGGGAAACCGAACCAGGTCGAGGAACAGCGGGATTGTGGCGCTGCCCCTCCCTGCTGTCCCCCGAGCTTGTGGGGCTGGCTGATGTCTGCCTGGCGCGAGGGGCGCTCTGCTTCAGGGCGCCCCACCCGCCGGGCGGCAGGCTGCTATCCGCAGCTTGGGGAGCCTTGCAGGGAACTCCTGCAGGGCTCCCCACCCTGCGGATGTCTGCCCGGCGCGAGGGGCGCTCTGATTCAGGGCGACCCACCCGCCGGGCGGCAGGCTGCTATCCGCAGCTTGGAGAGCCTTGCGGGGAACTCCTGCAGGGCTCCCCAAGCTGCGGATGTCTGCCCGGCGCGAGGGGCGCTCTGATTGAGGGCGCCCCGCCCGCCGGGCGGCAGGCTGCTATCCGCAGCTTGGGGAGCCTTGCAGGGAACTCCTGCAGGGCTCCCCACCCTGCGGATGTGTTCCCGAAGCGCCGGGCGCTCTGCTTTCAGGGCGCTCGACGCTCCGGGAAGCAGGCTGCTATCCGCAGCCTAGACATCCCTGCGGGACCTCCCGCAGGGTTGCCTAGGCTGCGGATGTGTTCCCGAAGCGCCGGGCGCTCTGCTTTCAGGGCGCCCGACGCTCAAGGAAGCAGGCTGCTATCCGCAGCCTAGACATCCCTGCGGGATCTCCCGCAGGGTTGCCTAGGCTGCGGATGAGTTCCCGAAGCGCCGGGCGCTCTGCTTTCAGGGCGCCCGACGCTCCGGGAAGCAGGCTGCTATCCGCAGCCTAGACACAGCTAGCGGAGCGCTAATCCCGAAGCTTGGGGCTGCGGAGCTCAGCGCGCCCCAAGCTTCTGGGTGCCGGCAAGGTCTAGACGGCTAGCGGAGACCTTGCCGGCACCTAGAAGCTTGGGGCGCGCTGAGCTCCGCACGCCCCAAGCTTCGGGATTAATGCAGCGCTCCGCTAGCCGTGGGAGAGCTGGGTCTCCCACGGCTAGCGGATAGCTTCCTGAAGCCTGGAGAGCGAGAGGGGTCGGTGCGCACCAACCCCTCTCGCTCTCCAGGCTTCAGCGAAAGCCTGCATTCGCTCCATAGGACGCACACACATTTTCCCTTGCTTTTTAGGAGGGAAAAAGTGCGTCCTATGGTGCGAAAAATACGGTAAGTACTTATCATTACAAAAGACTGGCCAGGCTCCCCAGGGTATCAGTCCAGTAAGCATTAACAGGTAACTTGCCAGACAGGAGAAAAACAACATTCAAATTTCTGTTTTAGACCGCCTTTTCTGTGATGTAGGTATGATGTATCTGAGGGGTGGCCTTAGGTTACACCCCTTCTGTGATGTATGTATGATGTTTCTGGGGGTGGTCTTGATCTACAGGGTGGCAATTTCAAAAGTCCATATAAAGCCTTGCACGCCATTGTTCTGGGTTCCTCCTCCCTCCTGCGTGTGGTGAGTGAGGACCCTGTTGCAACAGATCAATAAAGATCAAGCTTAGTAGCTGCTTTGCTTCTCAATATTCTCTGGTTGGCCTCTGTTTTTTTCCTCCGACTGACGGAGAACCTACAAAGGACTCTAATAAGGGAATAAGGGCAAATTTTCGTTTATTTCAGAGGCAACCCAGCCAGATGGGCGGGGTATAAATAATAAGATTATTATTCTTATTAACCTGGCTCTTCTTATAAGATCCAGGGCAGATCTTACGCAGCGCATAGTTTAAACTATGGAACTCGCTTCCACTGGAAGCACTGATAGCCACCAACTTGAACGGCTTTCAAAGTGGGTTAGAGAAATTCTCAGAGGAAAAGGATATCGACAACTAACTGGATACCAGTTCCTGCAAACCACAGGAAAGGGGAGGGCTTGTTCCCCCAGATCTGGTTTCCCGAGTTTCCCATGGGCATCTAGTCAGCTTCTGTGAGATCAGGATGCTCGACCACATGGGCCATGGGCCTGATCCAGTAGGATCTTCTACCGGAGACCTTTCGCACGCTGACACCCAACCCCCCTCCGGACGTGATACTGGAACTGGTCCATAAGCCATCTGTGTAAACGCCAGCAAGGGCCAATCCGTATTAATGTGCTCTTTGACCTGGATGTGTTAATGAATGGCCAAATTCACTGGATTAAGGGAGGGCAAAGGCCGCATTTTGACACCTGAGCGCCCCCTCGCCTCCCCATTCGGTGCACAATCTGAAGTCTTGCAAGGGAATCCAGATTCCAAGGCCTGTAGGAATTGCCATACCAAAGCCTTGAGGTGGTTTGCATTCCCTCCTCATAAATCGGCTTCAAACGCCCCTACTCAGTTAATTATTTTTAAAATCTCTGTGCTGGCCAGCCATCCATGGACGCATCCAAGACAGGCTCGTTTTTGTCACTTATAAAATGCGCACCCTCCGTTTCATGGCGATTTGATCTTTGCTGACCCGGCGCTCTCCTGATGGGTTGGACTACAGCTCCCATCAGGGCCAGGGGCCAGCACAGTCAGGGACAAGGATGGGATTTGTAGTTCAAACCATCTAGAGGGCACCAGGATTTAGCTGGAGGTCGCCAACAGGATGCCTTCTGGGTGTTGCTGTACTACAACTCCCATCCCTGCCTGACCATTGGCCCTGCTGGCTGGGGCTGAAGGGAGTTGTAGTTCAACAGTATCTGGAGGCAGCACGTTGGCTCCTTGGGGCTGTTTCCTTGGAACTTGTGTGAATCTGGGTGCTTTATTTAGTTACTGCGTTATTTAGTTTATTTAGTTACTGGGTGCTTTATTTAGTTACTACTACTGTACTCCCCTTATGGTTTTGATCTATGGGCTACTTTAAAAATGAGGCTGCATTTTAAATTGCATTTTAACCTGTATGTTAAATTGGGGTTTTTCCCCTATTATGATTTTACTGTAATTTTACTGGTGTTAGCCGCCCTGAGCCCGGCTCTGGCCAGGGAGGGTGGGGTATAAATGAAATGTATTATTATTATTATTATTATTATTATTATTATTATTATTATATCCCATCTTTTTCCTCCAAGGAGCTCAAGGTGGTGTATGTGGTCCCCCCCTTCATTTAATCCCCACAACAACCCTGTGTGGTAGGATAGGCTGAGAGGCAGTAGCCCAGTCAGCTTAATGGCTTACTTGGGAGTTGGGATTCGAACCCTGGTTTCCCAGGCCCTAGTCCAATGCTCTAACTGCTACACCATACAGGCTCTCAGTGGATGCTGGATTAGATGGGCCTTTGGCCTGATCCAGCAAGGGCTCTGCATCAATTCTTACTGTAGCACCCTGCTTGTGGTTAACGCTTAGCTGGAATGAAATATTCAACGCAGCAATAGAGAAATTAAAATAATCATTTATTTGTCAGACAAATAAATGAGAGACACAGTGGTATATGGTTACCAAAGCTCTGCCCACTCCAGCCCTGATGGTCAGCACTTATATTTCCTCAGCCCAGCCCCCTTGCTCCTCCTTTGGCTGCCTCTGTCCAATCAGCCTGGTTGAAATTCCTATTGGCTGTTTGCTAGAACCAATCATAAAAGATACACCCATTTCCTATTACCTTTTATGGGAGACAAAGAGCTATATTTCCTTCTATCTATAAATGGCAAACAAGTAGACATATATCTTACATTTGCCTCAACAAGGCACCTTAATTACCAGATCACCTTTTGCCCTTCTTGCCCTGTTGCCCTCCAAAACAGATGGTTAAAACAGATGCTCATTCTGTCTTAAACAGATCTTGGGTTCACATTCTCACACACCATCAATGAAATAAGAATCTAACATTTCTTACTTTCTAAATCCTTTGCATAATTACATTTAAGCCAATATATTTCATACATAACATATATAGATTTTTAGAAGCAAAGGCCTTTTCAAAGTAAAAAGGAACTTAGTAAAAACACTTTCCAGAAGCAACCCCCCTTTCAAGCCAGCTGCTGTTTCTATTAGCTCTTGCCCTTTAACCGTAGGAAAATGTGGCTAAAGTCTCTAATGGGAGGCACATGGTATTATTTTCTGTTAAACAATAAATCCTACTATTTACTAACTCTTAATTAGTGCTTTTGCAGCTTGATTGTATTCTGTAGGGTCAGTAACCTAGTAACCTTTGCTCCCAGCCTGTAATTCCCTTTTTACAACTTTGAGAATTTTGGCTCCTGCTATAAATTGTGGCCAGAGGATTGGAGAAGATCAGTCCACATCCCAATCCCAAAGAAGGGCAGTGCTAAAGAATGCTCCAACTACCGCACAATTGCACTCATTTCACACGCTAGCAAGGTTATGCTTAAAATTCTACAAGGAAGGCTCAATCAGTATGTGGACCGAGAACTCCCAGAAGTGCAAGCTGGATTTAGAAGAGGCAGAGGAACCAGAGACCAAATTGCAAACATGCGCTGGATTATGGAGAAAGACAGAGAGTTCCAGAAAGATATCTACTTCTGCTTCATTGACTATGCAAAAGCCTTTGACTGTGTCGACCACAGCAAACTATGGCAAGTTCTTAAAGAAATGGGAGTGCCTGATCACCTCATCTGTCTCCTGATAAATCTCTATGTGGGACAAGAAGCTACAGTTAGAACTGGATATGGAACAACTGATTGGTTCAAAATTGGGAAAGGAGTACGACAAGGCTGTATATTGTCTCCCTGGTTATTTAACTTATATGCAGAATTCATCATGCAAAAGGCTGGGCTGGATGAATCCCTAGCCGGAATTAAGATTGCTGGAAGAAATATCAACAACCTCAGATATGCAGATGACACAACCTTGATGGCAGAAAGTGAGGAGGAATTAAAGAACCTTTTATTGAGGGTAAAAGAGGAGAGTGCAAAATATGGTCTGAAGCTCAACATCAAAAAAACAAAGATCATGGCCACTGGTCCCATCACCTCCTGGCAAATAGAAGGAGAAGAAATGGAGGCAGTGAGAGATTTTACTTTCTTGGGCTCCATGATCACTGCAGATGGTGACAGCAGCCACGAAATTAAGAGACGCCTGCTTCTTGGGAGGAAAGCAATGACCAACCTAGACAGCATCTTAAAAAGTAGAGACATCACCTTGCCAACAAAGGTCCGTATAGTAAAAGCTATGGTTTTCCCAGTAGTGATGTATGGAAGTGAGAGCTGGACCATAAAGAAGGCTGATCGTCGAAGAATTGATGCTTTTGAATTATGGTGCTGGAGGAGACTCTTGAGAGTCTCATGGACTGCAAGAAGATCAAACCTATCCATTCTTAAGGAAATCAGCCCTGAGTGCTCACTGGAAGGACAGATCCTGAAGCTGAGGCTCCAATACTTGGCCACCTCATGAGAAGAGAAGACTCCCTGGAAAAGACCCTGATGTTGGGAAAGATGGAGGGCACAAGGAGAAGGGGACGACAGAGGACGAGATGGTTGGATAGTGTCTTCGAAGCTACAAACATGAGTCTGACCAAACTGCGGGAGGCAGTGGAAGACAGGAGTGCCTGGCGTGCTCTGGTCCAGGGGGTCACGAAGAGTCGGACACGACTAAACGACTAAACAACAACAAGAAATAAATCAGGGGGGCCTTTGTCCAGGAGGATAAACATCTGCCAAAGTCTTTTAGCCAGCTGGTCTTCTGCCTGGCATAAAAACACACAAGCATCTGCAAATATATTTTTTTTAAGCTCATTTTAAAATACAAGTCTTGATCAGATGCCTTATTACAACCCTCTACCATGTCCTGCCTCATCAGGTTGTTGTACAAAAAAAAGTGTGTGTTGTATGGACCATCAACTCCATTAGAAGCCTCTGGTAACCCTGAACTACGATTTAAGAACTGATGCCTGGGTTTGCTTTTTTTCCTCTGCCCTCCCTGCCCCTTTTCCTTGTGTGCCATTTTTGTTTTTGTTGAGGATTATAAGCCTGTGGGATCTTTGCTTTCATTGATTTCAAGGCACTCTGGGAGCCTTCTTGGCCGAAAGAGCAGGCCACAAATCCTCTAAATAAATAAGCAAACGCTCAGTTAATCTTAAACAAGAATTGAGGAAATAATGTCTGGAAATCGATATTTTGGCTCTAAAGATTCCAAAAACCTATCTCTGTTTGTGGACTGAATTAGCAGCAAAGCAAAGAGCGAGGAGCTGTCTCAGCAGGGGAAAGAGGAGGAAGAATCTGCTTTATTTTAATTGGCTGAAGAATAATGAGGGCAAATATTTGCAAGAGATTTGCAACCGGCAAATTGAGAAAATAAAAATCCCCCAGTCGTACAACCCTGACCTTTTGAGGGCAGGTTTTCGCAGACATATTGCATGTCTTCCGTTGTCTTGCGTGAGAGAGGCAACTATTACTGTTTGTCTGCTTTAAGAGAGAGAGAGAGAGAGAGAGAGAGAGAGAGAGAGAGAGAGAGTTTATACTGCCAATATCTTAGGGTGCAATATAGCATATTAAGTGCTGCTTTCGAGTGAGTAGATAGAGTCAAGCCTGTTGAAATCGACAGAGCTCAAAATGACTTCAGAAGAAATTGAACTGGGTTGAGCAATCAGGGATTGAACTGGGTACAGATTTTATTTTTTATTTTTTTCAAAAAAAATATTGGTTTTCACAATATTATAAACAAACAAACACATAAGACAAACAAACATAAATCATAGCCTTATTGAAATTTACACTTATTAACTTTGTTAAATGACTTCCCCGCTTCCCCTTGGTTGAATTTCATTGCATATCCTTTTAACGGTTTCCCAAATCATAATTTTTATAAAATTTAACTTAAACATAAACATCCTTAAATCTTCACTTTATGAAATTAAACATATTAATTCATCACTTAACATAAATAAAATCCTAAGCCAATTAAGTATCTGCAAGCTGTTTTCAGTTAATTTAACTTAACATATTTAACTAAATAATCATTAAATTTAATCCACACTTCCTGATACTTCTCCTCCTTCTGGTCGCGGACTCTTCCAGTTAGGTCGGCTAGCTCCGGAAAATCCATCATCTTCACCTGCCATTCTTTTATCGTTGGTAATTCTTGGGTTTTCCACTTTTTAGCTAACAAAATACGAGCAGCAGTACAGATTTTAATAGACGAGAATCCCACAACTTATTGAATCTGGATTTTATTCCCAATATCTGATTCCCAGCCTTTTAGTCATGTTTCCATAGGAAGTTTGCCTGATTCTTACCCAGAAATTATACAGTGACGCGATGTGATCCAATGAAATAGACTAGAGAGAACTGGCTCCAGACTAACTCTGCGACTCTGATGGTGCTTACGAGGGAGTCAGCCTCATGCAACTGAGCAGAAGTTCCTTTGGAGTAAGCCCAGTAGAATTTACTTCTGAAATCAAAACCGGAATCACTTTTGTAGCACCGCCTTAATCTGTTCAGCTTTCGCGGTTTTGTATTGCATTCCTCTGCATGTTGAGGGTATGTAAGCTGCTGCGTGTGGGCTATGATCATAGCAGTAATAAGAAAAATATAAAGATGGAAGTCAATATGACATAAGGGTGAAAGTATTGACCTTAGACAGGGTTCAAACCCCCCACTCCCAATGCACTCTCACTAAGTGACCCTGGGCCAGTCATATCGTTCTACGCGGACACTGAGGTCCAGCTCCGAGGGCCTTCTGGCGGTTCCCTCACTGCAAGAAGCCAAGTTACAGGGAACCAGGCAGAGGGCCTTCTCGGTGGTGGCCCCCTCCCTGTGGAACGCCCTGCCATCAGATGTCAAAGAGAACAACAACTAGCAGACTTTTAGAAGACATCTGAAGGCAGCCCTGTTTAGGGAAGCTTTTAATGTTTGATGTATCACAGTATTTTAATATTCTTTTGGAAGCCGCCCAGAGTGGCTGGGGAAGCCCAGCCAGATGGGCGGGGTATAAGTAATAAATTATTATTATTATTATTATTATTATTATTATTATTATTATACTACATTTAAACACTCCCCTTTCTCTGAGCTTAACCTACCTCACAGGGTTGTTGTGAAGATTAAAAAAAATAGCGGTGGGGTAACTCATGCTGCCTCAAACACCTTGGAGGAAAGGACAGGGAATATGAATGTGAATAATAAATTTACTTTAATAATCATTTCTATTCATAGATTTAATAATTCTAGTTACAGGTAGGTAGCCGTGTTGGTCTGCCGTAGTCGAAACAAAATTTAAAAAATTCCTTCCAGTAGCACCTTAGAGACCAGCTAAGTTTGTTATTGGTATGAGCTTTCATGTGCATGCACACTTCTTCAGAAAGCTCATACCAATAACAAACTTAGTTGGTCTCTAAGGTGCTGCTGGAAGGAATTTTTTAAATTTTGTTTTTACATTTAATAATGATTATTTAATATTGCATTTTGGTTGTGGTAACCTGCCCAGGGACTTTATGGTGAATAGCAGTAAATTAATATTGATAATAATAAAAATAAAAATAAAACCAATTATAATAAACTTAATTCATTCCTTTGATAATAATTTTTAAATATCTTATTTTAATTGTTGTGGTGTGCCCTGGGGCCTTAAGGTGAAGGGCAGGTAATTGATACTAATAATATAGTAAATCAATTTTAATCAACATTTTCTATTTGCTAATCGCTATTTAATATTTTGTTTTAATGGTTGTGACCTGCCTGGGACCTTAGGGTGAAGGGCAAGTAATTAATACTAATAATACAGAAAATCAACTTTAATCAACATTTTCTATTTGCTAATCGTTATTTAATATTTTGTTTTAACGGTTGTGACCTGCTCTGGGTGAAGGGCTGGGCAAGTAATTAATGAATTAACAACAACAACAACAAAATATGAAACCAATAATAAAAATGACCCCGCCCGCCCATCCGATTTGGGGGTCCCGGGTGTTCCCCCTCCCTCCCTCGGCGCGCGCGTCACCGCCGGCTCCGCCCAATGGGGAAGGGGATTCCCCTCCGCGCGCCCGCCCCCCTGGCCCGCCTGCGCTGCACGTGGCCGCCGCCGGGGAGCGATGCTTCGGCTGGGCTGGACGGCGCGGCCGTTGGCGCTGCCGCTCGGAGCTTCTGCTGCTGCTGCTTCTGCTGCTGCTGCTGCTCCCTCGCCCCGCCGGGGAGGAGGACGATGCGGAGGCTGGAGGAGAAGCGAGGCGCCGAGGAGGACGAGCCCCAGGAGATCCGGCCGCTGCCTCCTCCTCCGCCGCCGCCGCCGCCGCCCTCGCCCTCCTGCTGCGGCCGGAGCCTCCGCCGCCTCGTCCCCGTCGGCGCCTGGCGAGAGGCCCGCGAGCTGGTCCAGATCGGCGGCCCCGTGGTGAGGAAGGAGGGCAGGCGGGGAGGGCGGGGACCCAAAGGAGAACCGCGATCTCTCCCGGGGGGGGGGGAGGGCAGCGGTGGTGCAGTGGTTAGAGCGCCCTTGGCCCGCCTCGCAGGGCTGTTGTGCGGGCGGAATGGGCGGAGGGAGAGAAGCAGATGAATGATCGTCAGGATCAATGAATGAGGAGGAGAGACTGAGAAATGAGAGATCAGAGCATAGCTGTCAACGTTTCCCCTTTTTAAAGGGAAATTCCCTTATTCCGAATAGGATTCCATTGCAAGAAAAGGGAAAAGTTGACAGCTATGGGTCAGAGAGAGATCTGGGGAGAATAAAATGGGAGGGAAAGAGAGAGAATTGGGAGGAATAAAAATCTGTAGAGCTGAAATGGCTTTTAATCTAGTGTTCCGTTTACCGCCAATTGCATTTTTTAAAATAATTGTTCCTAACTGTTTTGACTGATAAATCTCACTGTTCCGTTGTTTTCGCAAACTGCTCTGAGTTTCTCCCTCTCACAATCAAGCAGTGTGTAATTTTTATTTGAAAGACGGAACGAAATAATGGGGTTGTCTCTGACCAAGCTGAACCCCGTCAGAATGGGTGAGTCAGCCGTGCCCCTTCATTTCAATGGGTCTACTCTGAGTGAGCAGAGCCAGCATTGGATGCAACCTGCAGGAGATGTACTGGGAGGCGTGGGGTGAAAGTGAAGGGACAGGATACCCAAATCCTGTCTGTGAAATCACCCCCCCCCAACAAAAGAAGGATGAAGGATGAGAAAATGGGAGGGAGAAAGGCAGAGAAAAAGAAAAGAATGAAATGAGAGGTGAATAGAGGAAAGGCAGGAGGAAGGGAAGAGGAAAGAAGAGGAAGGGAAGGAGGAAATTGAGAGACAGAACTGCACTACGTCCTCTGAAAATAGAACAAGGTTCCAGTCCTCATGGTTCTGAACGAAGGGCTGATTTCAGTTGAACTGCCTTAAGCTGAGTCAGTTCATCGGTCCATTTAACCCAGTGTTGTCTGCACTGACTGGCAGCAGCTCTCCAGAGTTTCAGGCCAGGAGACATTCCCTACCAGGAGATGCCACTGGAGGCTGAACCTTCATGCAAAACAGGTACTCTATCCCACAGCTGTGGTCTCAAGAGACCCACCCTATCTTGTCCTTGCCCAAAAGTGGACTCACCCCTAGATGATAAGGGAAGGAGGTGGGGGGGTCCAAAGTCTGAGCTTATTGGGGCCCAGAAACCCCACCCTGAGCCCTTTTTACGACCCGCTAAAAACTAAAGTACACATTTCATTTTCCGGCTCAGCCTTGTGACCTCTTCCACGAAACCTTACGCGAATGGCTGTTTTTAAAAATCTTTATTTTTGCATGGAAATTGGCACACGATGGAACCGAAAGTGCTTTTGTTTTCTTAAAAAAGAGATTTTCTAATCTGCCTTTCAGGGCAGGCTCCTTTGCCAAGACCTCTCGCACCAGAACAATACAATATAGACGAGACCCACCCGGATAAAACCACGAGGCAAAGCTGAGAACATTGTTTTATCCTGCATTATAGATCCTGCACCGGATTGAGGGGGGAGGGTTAGACTAGATTAGGGGTGGGGGGGATATCAGGCCTGGGGGTCCGGATGCGGCCCTCTGGCTCTCTCTTTCTGGCCCTTGATGTTCTTCTCGGGTCACGCCCCACACCTTCTACCTTTTTTGAGTTCTTTAACTGTTTGGAATGTGTCCTTGAACTGTAAAAAAATAAAAAACCCGTTTGTTTGCTTGGATGGCGAGATGTGTGTGAAAACCTCTGGCTTCTGCACGGCTGAAATGTGCAGCCTATAGTACAAAAGTAAGGCCCCCGTCTTCACAGTGCATTTAAAGCTGTATCATGCCACTTTCATAGAATCATATAGTTGGAAGGGACCCCAAGGGTCATCTAGTCCAACCCGCACAAATCTCAACTGTCGAACAGCTCTTACTGTCAGAAAGTTCTTCCTGATGTTTAGTCGGAATCTCCTTTCTTGCAACTTGAAGCCATGGGTTCAGGAGAAAGCAAGCTCGCTTCCATGTGGTAGCCCTTAAGATATTTGAAGATGGCTATCATATCTCCTCTTAGTCTCCTCTTTTCCAGGCTAAACATAACCAGCTCCTTCAACCACTCCTCATCAGGCTTGGTTTCCAGACCCTTGATCATCTTGGTTGCTCTCCTCTGCACATGTTCTAGCTTGTCGACATCCATCTTAAATTGTGGCGCCCAGAACTGGACACAGTCTTCCAGGTGTGGTCTGACCGAGGCAGAATAGAGTCAGACTATTCCTTCCTTTGATCCGCACACTAGACTTCTTCTGTTGATGCAGTCAAGAATAGCATTAGCTTTTTTTGCTGCTGCGTCACACACTGGGCTCATGTTAAGCTTTTAATAATAATAATAACAGCATCTTAAAAAGCAGAGACATCACCTTGCCAACAAAGGTCTGTATAGTTAAAGCTATGGTTTTCCCAGTAGTGATGTATGGAAGTGAGAGCTGGACCATAAAGAAGGCTGATCTCCGAAGAATGGATGCTTTTGAATTCTGGTGCTGGAGGAGACTCTTGAGAGTCCCATGGTCTGCAAGAAGATCAAACCTCTCCATTCTGAAGGAAATCAGCCCTGAGTGCTCCCTGGAAGGACAGATCCTGAAGCTGAGGCTCCAATACTTTGGCCACCTCATGAGAAGAGAAGACTCCCTGGAAAAGACCCTGATGTTGGGAAAGTTGGAGGGCACAAGGAGAAGGGGACGACAGAGGATGAGATGGTGGGACAGTGTTCTCGAAGCTCCCAGCATGAGTTTGACCAAACTGCGGGAGGCAGTGGAAGACAGGAGTGCCTGGCGTGCTCTGGTCCAGGGGGTCACGAAGAGTCGGACATGATTAAACGACTAAACAACAACAACAACAATTTATTATTTATACCCCGCCCATCTGGCTGAGTTTCCCCAGCCACTCTGGGCGGCTCCCAATTGAGTGTTAAAAACAACACAGCATTAAATATTAAAAACTTCCCTAAACAGGACTGCCTTCAGATGTCTTTTAAAAATAAGATAGCTGCTTATTTCCTTGACATCTGGTGGGAGGGTGTTCCACAGGGCGGGTGCCACTACCAAGAAGGCCCTCTGCCTGGTTCCCTGTAACTTGGCTTCTCGCAGTGAGGGAACCGCCAGAAGGCCCTCAGTGCTGGACCTCAGTGTCCGGGCTGAACGATGGGGGTGGAGACACTCCTTCAGGTATACAGGACCGAGGCTATTTAGGTTTTCCCCAGTCATGGCTTCCCCCAAAGGACCCTGGGAACTGTAGTTTGTTAAGGGGGCTGGGGATTATTAGGAGTTATCCCAGTTTCCCTCACGGGGCTTCCATTTCCAGATTGGTTCAATCCCTCTTCCCAAGGAACTACTTCCTGAAATTTATACGCTGCTTGATTGGAAAAGAAAAACCCCACCTCAAAACGGTTTACAAAAGAGCTAAAATGCTAACTATCAATAAAAAGAACTCAGAACAATCCTTTAAAACATTTTAAAAAATACGTTTGCTGGGCCGCACAACGACGTCTCACTTTTTCTTTTCTTCTAAAATAAAAACACTGAAACTCCCATATTTTATTATTCTGCTCAGTCGCCTCTTAATCTAATATTGGCGTTGGCTGTTCCGATACTTGATTTCCGCTCCCCTTGGCTCCGCTGGCAAAGCAGCAGAGCTCTTGCAACTTTTACAAGGAGGACCTAGAACTGAGTTGTCCACCAGCTTTTCTTCGGCTTGCTTGCCAGGGACCTGAGGTTTTGCAGCGAGCTGCTTGTTGGCCTTTCTGTTCAGATCCTGGAAGGCGTGTGTGCTTCGATCTGTGGCCCCCGCCTCGCCCACTGCTTGCAAAGCGCCCTGGGGCTGGAGCTTGCTCAGTTCCTGGGAGGCCTGCTTATTTTGGTTATCTTGCAAAGGAGCCTTGCAAAATGCTCTGGGCCGTAGATTCAGATTTGTTTGTTTGTGTGTGGTCCAGCACGGCAAATATACCCGCATGAAATTAACTCGGCTAAAAAGATATACAGTGGTACCTCTGGTTACGTACTTAATTCGTTCTGGAGGTCCGTTCTTAACCTGAAACTGTTCTTAACCTGAAGCACCACTTTAGTTAATGGGGCCTCCGTCTGCCGCCGCACGATTTCTGTTCTCATCCTGAAGCAAAGTTCTTAACCTGAGGTAATATTTCTGGGTTAGGGGAGTCTGTAACCTGAAGCATCTGTAACCTGAAGCATATGTAACCTGAGGTACCACCGTATAGGAACAAACGCAAACTTAAAATTTTGAATTTGCTCGGCGGATCACAACATTTCTGTTAAAAAAAAGAACGAACAAACCTGGGGACTTCTGCATGCTGAACTTTAAAGTGCTTGTGTTTGTGTGTGTGTGTGTGTGATCTTATGTTTGGATCAGCTGTCCTGTCCCTCTGGAACAGGGGGAGAGGGATCAGTCCCTTCAATCCCAAATAGCCTTTTGTTCATTGTCCATCTTGCAAGCATCTGACTTTGGGTCGGAAGTTTTCTGCTGCCAGATAATGGCACCTCTTGAAACTTTCATGCCCTGGGGTTGAGGGTTTATGTGTGTCTGACAGTCTGACTTGTTCCTTGAGCACATGCTTTGCATAAAAGGTCCCAGGTTCAATCCTAGCTGTGGGGGAAGGAACAGGACAAATGTGCGCTGCGATAAAATGTTGCAGCATGAAGTGCTGCTCTTCCATATTCTAGCCCCTCTCTCCCCCCATGAGAACTTAGGAAGCTGCCTTGTGATGAGTTGACCCTTTAGTCCATCCAGCACCGTACTGACCACACTGACCGGTAGCGGCTCTCCAGGGTTTTAGGCACAGTGTCTTTCCCCAGTCCTACCTGGTGATGCCGAAAATCGAACCCAGGACTGAGTTCAAACAGATGCTCTTATCACTGAGCTCCACTCCCTTGTCCCCTTTCTCCCAACAGTCTATCAGCATTCCCGGATCGCCAAGCCCATTCAGTCTTCACTGAGATGTTTTTGCGTCACCGTAAAATTGGGGGGAGTATTTTGCAACTCCACACAGCGCCTGAACTCTGGAAATAACAGGAACGTTGATCCTTCGGCTAAAGGAGCCAAAGATCTGACTTTTTAATATTATTTTTCTTCTCCTCTGCTGGGTCTCTCTATTGACGTGTTCCGGATTGGGCCATTCAGCTAACAGTACATTGCCTCTTCTCTACTTCCCCCCACCCTCCCAAAAAATCCACATATTTGTGTCAGGGCATGTCCAGAATTAGAGGACTGCTGTCCTAAACCTCTCCCCGCCATCGCGCGGTCAGGAAACAAAACGCTTATTTTCTCTTTCCCCTCCCAGATCCTTGTCAGGGCGAAAGATTGCTGCCCTAGGGTAGTGCCGAGCTTTGCCTAAGCTGTGCTTGTTGGGACCTGTTCAGCTTCTCTTGGCGCTCTTCCCCAAGTACAAGAAAACACTGCTTTGGATCGGGCCCCGGTTCCTGGAACCAAAAGCCAGTTCAAACTCCACAGGGCCAAGACACACGGGAGAGGTTCTGCGAGGCGCGAGCGGGGAGTGGAAATTTTTTGAACCATTTTTTGGAGGAACATTGCAGGCTCCCTGCAAGTAGAAAGCTAGCCTCTGTGTGACAAAACACCCGGGGTTGTTCCATGCGCCGAGACCTTGCGTTCGGGAGGCGGGGAGGCGGCCTGTTCTCTCACTTTAAAAAAAAAAAGATTTTTATTGATACAAGAAAGAAAAAAAACACAAATACCAAATTACACACAAGAATAACCATAGACACATAATTTTCTTAGCAAACAATAAAACATATATTGGTCTTAACACTAAAGACCCAACCTCCCGTCTATTCCATATTTCAATTTCATATTACTTATTGCCAGTACACACTTTTATCATAATTAAACTTATTCTTAATAAATCTAATTTCTTATATCTACCTTGCAACTATTACTGAAGTTCCTCGAATGCTGCAACAGAATTTAAACTACTATATTTTTCAGATATTCTTTGAAAACCTCCCATTTTCAAACAAATTCCTGTTTTGATTTATTCTTTATTTTTTCTGATAGACCATCTAATTCGGCATTTTCTGTCAGCTTTTGGATCCGATCTTGTACAGAGGGGATTTCATTAGTCTTCCATTTTGCTGCGATCAAAACTCTTGCTGCCGCTGTCGCATATAAAAAGATACCCTTCCTCCTTTGTGGAATATCCAAATCTGTTATTCCCAGGAGGTAGGCCTCTGGTTTTTTATTGAAAGAGATCTTTAGCATTTTTTGCAGTTCTGCATGGATACTCTCCCAGAATACCTGTATTTTCCTACATATCCACCACATATGGTAGAAAGTTCCTGAGTCTCGGAGGCGGCCTGTTCTCATAGTGATGTCCAGCAGATGCCCCCAATAGGAAGCCCTCGAGCAGGACGCGGGTGCGAGAGCCTGTGGCTTGTACATATTCGGAAGCCCTGCCCTCCCTCCAACCACAGAAGCAGAGCAGAACCACCGTGGCAACAGAGAAACTTATCCTCCGCAAACTTGGCTAAGCCTCTTTTATAGGCATCTGAGTTAGTGGCTGCCACTCAGTGACGCAGCGTGGGTTGCCGGTGCCCGGGGCAAGGCAAATAGCATTGGCACAGTCTGCCGATAGGCTGGGACGAAGGGGCAACAGCTCAGTGATCTACCCAAGTGGGAATCTTTCCAAAGCCTGCAGAGGGCACCCTGGCAACCAGCCACCACCCAGATGGACTCCTTAATCTACTCACGTGAACATTGGGAGATTTTCTGAGCGAGAGGATTGGAGTATTGAGGCTGTATTTGAATGTTTTAATGTTGTGTTTTAATGTTGTGTTTTAATCTTGTTTTTAAGTTGTATTTCAATCAATTTGTTTTATATTGGGTGTTATCCGCCCTAAGCATGGTCTTGGCTGGGGTGGGTGGGGTATAAATAATAATAATAATAATAATAATAATAATAATAATAATAATTATTATTAAAATTACAGGTGGTTAGCATGTTGTAGCGGGTTGGCCTGGATGACTCTAGGGGTCCCGTGGCACAGATTTATGCAACGAGGACGAGCTGTGTTTTTATTCATTATTACCACTTCTTCTTTGCCCTCTGAAATTTTGCGCCCCCGAGAATATAAAATACGCAGTGATTTACGTTATGCGAAACCAAAGAGAAGAAGGGAAGCGACTTATATTTTAAGGTTGTTTAAATGAATATTTTAAATTACAAAACAGAAAATTTAATAAAAAAAGAATTATTTTGTGCCCCGGGCAGCCGCCCCATGCTACACCACTGCCGCCACCGCCTCCTGCAGGAGTGCGTTCCGCAGTTTAATTGTGTGCTTGGCGATGGGATGCGCTCACACCTTACCCTTCCTCCTTAGTTCGTGGCGCAGCTTCTGGGCTTCCTGATCAGTGTGGTGAGCTCCATCTTCTGCGGCCACCTGGGCAAAGTCGAGCTGGATGCCGTCACCCTCGCTGTATCGGTACGTAAGGAGCTGCCTTGCGCTCAGCCAGACCCCTGGGCTGCCCCGCTCCCTGAGAGCTGGGGCAAGTGCTCCACCCTCAAGCTGCATCCCCTCTCGCTAAAAGCAGAGCCAAGATCCCAGTCCTCATGGTTCTGATTTCAAGAGGAATGCAGGAAGCTGCTGATGCCGAGTCGGGCCAAGGGGGCGTCTGCCTCAGCACTGCCTGCACTGACTGGCAGCAGCTCCCCGCCGAGGTTTCAGCCCTACCTAGAAATGGCGGACATGCCGAACCTGGAACTCTGATCTTAAGAGTCAAGTGGCAGCTCCTTGTGGTTCTGAATAACGGGAGCTGATTTCGTTAGGAACCCAGGAAGCTGTCATATATACTGAGCTGGGGCAATGGCCTAGCTAGTGTTGTCTGCACTGGCTGGCAGCAGCTCTCCAGAGTTTCGGGCAGGGGGCGTTCCCAGCTGTAGCTGGAGATGCCACTGGGGTCCGAACCTGGGACTTTCTGCATGACTTTGACACCCTCCCTTTCTTCCTTTCTCTCTCATCACTCCTGCCTCCCAGGTCATCAATGTGATTGGCATTTCTGTGGGCACCGGATTGGCATCTGTCTGTGACACTCTCATGTCCCAGGTATGTCCGAACATCGCATAGGGAGCTCCTCAGTACCATGTCTGACTTCTTCTACCCACCTAGTCCAGTATTCCCTGCTCTGGTTGGCAGCAGCTCCCCAGGCTCTTTCCCCCATCACCTGGCTAGCTGATCCCCTTTTAAAAACCCTCAAGATGCCAAGGACTATACAGTGAAGTTTTAAACGTTGGGTGTATGTCTTCCTGTGTTTTTATATTTTGTTGGAAGCCGCCCAGAGTGGCTGGGACATAACATTATTATTATTGAACCTGGGAGCTTCTGCTTGCAAAGCAAGGGCTCTAACCACTATGCCACATGGCACACCCGGAGAGGGATGCAATACGTCCCTGAGGAGGCCACCTCGCCTCTTATCAGGGACGCCAGGAGGGTTTCATCCTAATCCCGAAGTTTCTCCCCTTTCCCTTAGTGAATAACAGCCAAAATTGGGCAAAGCTTTGCAGCGGTGCAAGGAGCAGCGACCAATTTAATTGTTGCTTTCCTGGTGTTTTTTTAATCAGACGTACGGGAGCAAGAACGTGAAGCATGTGGGGACCATCCTGCAACGGGGGATCCTTATCCTGCTCCTCTTCTGCTTCCCCTGCTGGGCCTTCTTTATCAACACGGAGCAGATCCTGCTTCTCTGCAGGCAGGACCCAGAAGTCTCCAGGTTAGATGCTTTCGCTCCTTGCATGCAAATGCACACACACCTTTACAGCAAACATCTCAGGATGGGGTGGGGGGTGGGGAGCTGTGATCCACCCTTCTGTGGCGTTTCCTCAAACCTCTTCCCTCTTCCCGTCTCCTGACACTGTTCTCCAAATCGGTTCCAAGCTCCTAGTCCTTAACGTTTTCCGGCCTTTACGTGAGCGGCAAGCAAAGCTGGGAAACTCCTCTGCCAAGGCTCTTTGCTCTGGTTATCTCCCGCTTGGACTACTGCAACGCGCTCTACGTGGGGCTACCTTTGAAGGTGACCCGGAAACTGCAATTAATCCAGAATGCGGCAGCTAGATTGGTGACTGGGAGTGGCCACTGGGACCACATAACACCGGTCCTGAAAGACCTAGATTGGCTCCCAGGACATTTCCGAGCACAATTCAAAGTGTTGGTGCTGACCTTTAAAGCCCTAAACGGCCTCGGTCTGGTATATCTGAATGAGCGTCTCCACCCCCATCATTCAGCCCGGACACTGAGGTTCTGGTGGTTCCCTCCCTGCGAGAAATGAGGTTACAGGGAACTAGGCAGAGGGCCTTCTTGGTGGTGGCGCCTGCCCTGTGGAATGCCCTCCCACCAGATGTCAAGGAAATAAACAACTATCTGACTTTTAGAAGACATCTGAAGGCAGCTCCGTTTAGGGAAGTTTTTAACGTTTGATGTTTTATCGCGTTTTTAATGTTCTGTTGGGAGCTGCCCAGAGTGGCTGGGAGACCCGGCCAGATGGGCTGGGTATAAGTAATAAATTATTATTATTATAAAGCACAGATTCAGAAGCAAAACTGTGCCACTGTGCAAGGCCCAAGGGCTGAAATCCTTAACACTTGCTAGAGTGCTAGTCATACTCAGAGCAACCTAGTTTTGAGCAAGGATGCTCACACCTGTACTGTTAAGGAACTTGATTTAACCTCTTCTAGCTGCCCTGAGAATCTGGAAGGAAGCTGGGCAAAGTGATAAGGTCAGCCTCCCATCAATCTGAGAAACTCACCAGAATATTTTGTGGTTTTTTTACAATCTGGCGCTTCTGCACAAGTTTGGTCTTTGTGTCCTTATGGACTAGGAACTTAAAAAGAGCTGATCCCCAGTTTGTAGCCGGTTTGTGCTTTTGAGTAATTCGGTTTGCAGGACACACACAATTCTGCACTTCCTACTATCGCTCCCTTCTGTTCTCACATTTGGGGCTTAAATCTCTGCTCCCCTTCCTGGGCTTTGAGAACTCCTTCTCCCTCTCTCTCTCTTTCTCAAGAGACATCTTCGGGACCTCAAACCTTCCTTCAGGTGGACAGAAACACCTGATTAAAAAAAAAAAAACATTTTCAGAACTTCTCCTCTCCCAGTCGCAAAAAAAACCTGAAGATTGCTTTGGGTTTTTATTATTATTATTATTATTATTATTATTATTATTATTATTTAGTTTTTTTTAACATACCATTTTCAACAGTAATTAAACATACTTTTACATCTTATTCAAATTTTTGACTTCCATCAATCCTGTCTGAAAATTTTCCAATCTAATCTCTTAGTATGCATTTCTTATCTTCCTTATTACATTTCAAACTCATCACCAGTATCTCTATCTTTTTCTACTTTGTAACACTTCGTATATTTCTCCTTACAAAACTTCTTGTAGTCCTACTAGTGTAATTTGTTGATTACAGTTGCTCTTCAAATAATTCATATACTTCTTCCAATCTTCTGTAAGTCTCTGGTCCCGCAGGTTTCGAATCCTTCCTGTCATTTTGTCCAATTCTGCGTAGTCCATTAATTTTGTCTGCCGTTCTTCTTTCGTCAGAATTTCTTCTTGCTTCCATTTCTGGGCTAACAATACTCTTGCCGCTGTTGTTGCATATAAAAACAGTTTAACATCTTGCCTATTAATGTCCTGACCTATAACACCAAGTAAAAATGCTTCTGGTTTTTTAAAAAAATGTATATTTCAACATGTTGAAAGTTAGAAGATTTGTTTGTTTGTTTGTTTTAGCTATATACCAGGCTTCCTCAACCTCGGCCCTCCAGCTGTTTTGAGACTACAATTCCCATCATCCCTGACCACTGGTCCTGCTAGCTAGGGATCATGGGAGTTGTAGGCCAAAAACACCTGGAGGGCCGAGGTTGAAGAAGCCTGCTATAAACCTGGTTGTTGTGAGGCTTAAAGAGGGAGGGGAGAAGAACCATGTACACCACTTCAAGCTCCTTCGAGGACAAGGTGAACTATAAACGGAATGATAGACGGATGAATAATGGCATGAACTGGAGCCTCCAGATCTGAGAGCAGTCTACCTAACTATCTGCAGGGTTGAATCCCTGCTTCGGATTCTCCTAGACCTGCGAGCTTCCGATGCAACCAATGAACCCATTAAGTTCCTATCCGCTGTGCCTGGGAAGAAGAATAAAATTTCTGTTGATGTCTTTCAGATTGACTCAGGTTTACGTGATGATATTTATTCCAGCACTCCCAGTAAGTGTTGTTTTTTTAAAAAATAAAAAAATCTCCCCTTCTTTCCTCTCTGCACCCCCCACACCCCAGATTCCTTGTTCCCGTTTACACTTGCCATTAAAACAATTGCGATTTCAGAAGCACCTTAAATTCGCTTCGGGGAGCTGTGTCTCAGAGGTGGGGCTCGGATGTTAGTCCTTCATTTAGAAACAGATTCACACCCCGGCGTTTTCCCATATACCGGTAGTTCTGGGCAGCTTCCGAAAGCAAGTCAAAATACACGGCAGGATTTTGAGGTTTGCGGGTCATGGCTATTTAAAGGTAAAGGGACCCCTGACCGTTAGGTCCAGTCGTGGCCGACTCTGGGGTTGCAGCGCTCATCTCGCTTTACTGGCCGAGGGAGCCGATGTATAGCTTCCGGGTCATGTGGCCAGCATGACTAAGCCGCTTCTGGCGAACCAGAGCAGCGCACGAAAACGCCGTTTACCTTCCCGCCAGAGCGGTACCTATTTATCTACTTGCACTTTGACGTGCTTTTGAACTGCTAAGTTGGCAGGAGCAGGGACCGAGCAACGGGAGCTCAACCCGTCGCGGGGATTCGAACCGCTGACCTTCTGATCGGCAAGCCCTAGGCTCTGTGGTTTAACCCACAGCGCCACCAGCGTCCCTGTCATGGCTATTTGGAAGCAGGCAAATCCAGGGAGGACAATGCTGTCGATGGGCACTAGCCATGATGGCTATGATCCATCTCTGCGGAGGCAGCTGCTGGCAATTGCAAGAGGGGGGAGAGTTCGAATCCTGCTTACGGGCTTCCCACTGGGGTATTTGTTTGGCCTCCTAGAGAACAGGAGGCGAGAGAGGTCCCCCTGGGCTCTTCCGACCATCTCATGAGCTGCTAATTCACCGACATGCTCTGTGGCATCCCAGTCCAAACTGGGAATTAACTGGGAATGCTGGGAATCATCTGGGGCAAGGGCAAAGGACTCTTCGGGGCCCAGTTGCTCAAGGCAAGCTGCCGCCGAAAGAAATCTAATCCAACACGGTTCTGTGGTTTATTTCCCTCCCACCCCCCTCCAGGCAGCTTTCATCTATCAGCTACAAACCCGCTACTTGCAAAGCCAGGTATGGACCCATTAACCTGCTTGGGGGGGGGGTTGGGGGGCCGTCGCTGCGCCAAGGGGGTTGTGCAAACATTTCCTTTGGCATTTTGGACAGTCTGGGTAGTTGGCCTTGGTGAAGATTTGACGTTTTCATCCCCAAAAAGTTTTTGATCCGAGTTTCTACTGAAACGAGGCTGCATTTTAACGCTGTGTGTTAATCTTGTTTTTAAGTTGTATTTTAATCGATTGTTTTATACCTGGTGTTAGCCGCCCTGAACCCAATCATGGCTGGGGAGGGCGGGGTATAAATAATAATTATAATTATAATTATAATTATAATTATAATTATAATTATAATTATAATTATAATTATAATTATAATTATTATTATGAAACGTGTTTCTGGAGTGGGGTGGGGCAGCTTCTCGTTTGATTTATTCTTAGCAGCCTAACACAGTCAAGCACATTTTGAACCGTTAAAGACTGCTGGGGGGGGGCAGAGAGAGATGCTGGAGAGACTTTCCAAATCTTTTGTCAACCTTTCCCCAAAGGGATCCATCCCTGAGGGCAATTCCTCCAGGGTTTGAAGGTTGAGGGAGGTGGGGAGATGTAAACTGGGAGCCTTACCTGGGTGTGGGAACAGGCTGGCTAGCTGGCTGGGGAGGTGTGCTTAATTTTCCCTTTTTCTCCCCCCCCCCCCGGATCCCAGGCTATCCTCCTGCCCCAGGTGATCACGGGCGTCGTGGCCAATATCCTGAACGTGATCATGAACACTGTCTTCCTTTACTCCTTTGGGCTAGGAGTGGTGTAAGTTCGGGGTTCAGGGTTCGGGTCTTGTTGCTAACACAGAAATTCCTGGACAGCTTGGGATCCGGTTTCCCAAAAGGCCAAACTGTCCCTGCGTAGACCTGTAAGATCACTGGGGAAAGTTTTGCTCGTGGTGACCCCTACAGGATATCATGGGGCTGCGACCCCCAAAATTGGCATTTCCCACCCTTGCCGCTGCAACAGGGGAAGCAACGGGCTGTTGATGCCCTCCCTCTTTGATATCCACTCTGTGAGCCATTTTGGTGTGGACGGGGTTGGACTAGATGTCCTTTGGGGTGCCTTCCCACGCTACAATTCTGTGATTCTGTGACATGCTGGCTTATTTCAATGCTAGGCAACCGGGGGCAGTGGGAGTGTTTTATCTGCTGCATTACGGCCCGGGTGCACATATCTGTGTGCATTTAAGGTCCCCATCCCTAATTTGCGGGTTGCCATCTGATTGGATTTCACTTTGAATCCGATTTGATTTTAGGTTGTATCTTAACTGATCGCTTGATTTTATGGTAATATGTTATATATTTGATGTTAGCCGCTCTGAGCCTGGTTTTGGCCGGAGGGGGGCAGGGTATAAATAAAAATTATTATTATTATTATTATTATTATTATTATTATTATTATTATTATTATTACTATCTCCTCCCCAATTTATTTAAAAAATGAAAGCTAAGTTTCTAGTTCTCATGATTGCAAAGAAATCTGCTGCTAGCCCCGCCACCCACTCATAAAACTACATGGCAATGTGTTACTAGGACCACCAGCCTAAAGAAAAACTGAACCTGACATTCTCTCAATTCTTCCTCCTAACTTGCTCAATTTCCCCTCGCTGTTTCACAGGGGCTCTGCGTGGGCCAACACGCTGTCTCAGAATTTGCAGGCCCTCCTCCTCTTCCTGTATGTGTGGTGGAAGAAGATACACAAGGAGACCTGGGGAGGTACTTTATTATTATTATTATTATTATTATTATTATTATTATTATTATTATCAATTGCTTTTTATTAAAATTTATATACCACCATTCCTCCAAGGAGCTCAAAGAAGGCCATGCTGCCATCTCCCTGTTTTATTTCCTCTCAACAACCCTGTGAGGTAGGCTAGGCTAAGAAACAGCGGCCAGCCCAAAGATCACCCGGTGGCTGAGTCGGGTTTTGAACGGTGGCCTCCGAGGTCCCTAGTCCAGCACTATAACTGTGACACCCACCCCTGGGCTCTCTGCGAGGCGTTAAACCTGGGGATTATTTTTTAATTTTTGCCTTTGAGAAGGCAGCGTGGAAGGAGGGGAGAGCGAAAACCCTCTGGCAATGTCCTGTGCCGTTTGCGGGCGACTGCGGTGGGGGAAAAGCCTTTTAAGGGAGCCCCTTTGCAGTGATAGGTCAGGGTGGGTCACGTGACGCGCAGCTAATCAAAGCTTCTGGAATCTGGAAGCCTCTTTCTGCTGGTTCTTGCAGGCTGGACGCTCGACTGCTTGCAGGAGTGGGGCTCCTTCGTCCGCCTGGCTCTCCCCAGCATGCTGATGATCTGCATCGAGTGGTGGACATTTGAGATCGGCAGCTTCCTGGCGGGTGAGGCTAAGGCCGTGTCTCTATCTGCTTCCCTGTCCTGCATCTCCATTCCCCTGCTTCGTACCATGCCAAGTCAACAATCTGCAGTACCCCTTTCTCGCCACGACCAACGGCGGCACTGCAGAGCAGCACTCCCTGTTCCCTCAAGTCTTGCTGGTGCCCCAAACGCATCACTGCGCCCAGAGGCTAATCTTCCCTCTGTAGAATTATGGATCTGAGACAGGACACTTTAACCATTGGCTTCTCCTAAACTCAGATCCCCCTGGTGTAATATCCCTAGCGCTACAAGATTGTCACAAGTCTAAAATTGTCTATCCAAAGCTTCACTCTTGTGGTTTATCACCACAACAGCTACTCGCTTTGGGTTTTAGTAAAGAAAGCAGTCTAATTTGTCAGCGCCTAAATGATACCGAAGAGGGACGCGGGTGGCGCTGTGGGTCAAACCACAGAGCCTGGGGCTTGCCGATCAGAAGGTCGGTGGTTCGAATCCCCGCAACGGGGTGAGCTCCCGTTGCTCGGTCCCTGCTCCTGCCAACCTAGCAGTTCGAAAGCACGTCAGAGTGCAAGTAGATAAATAGGTACTGCTCCGGCGGGAAGGTAAATGGCGTTTTCGTGCGCTGCTCTGGTTCGCCAGAAGCGGCTTAGTCATGCTGGCCACATGACCCGGAAGCTGTACGCCGGCTCCCTCAGCCACTAAAGCGAGATGAGCGCCGCAACCCCAGAGTCGGCCACAACTGGACCTAATGCTCAGGGGTCCCTTTACCTTTACCTTTAAATGATACCGAGTGTCAGAACAACTTGGCCGCAATAAGGAACTTTTGTCCATGGCGTGACTATTTTCCACCTTCCCAGTTTGACTCTCTGGCACCCGATCTGCATAACCTAGCAATTCTAAAATATAGACACGCTTTTACTCTCGCAAGATTGAATGTGTTGCCCTCGGCTGGACTCGAGAGACGATTCCAACAGATTCCACACGAAAAACGCTTATGCCCCTGTGGAGATGGCAGTACAGAATTGGTGGCGCATGCCCTTCTGTCTTGCACTCCTTATAGAGACGCATGAGATTATCACCCCTCTTTTGCTGTCCATTCCGGGTCGCCCAACCACTGTCCCAGTGTCCTTTCTCTTGGCAGATCAAGATGAGCAGGTGACAGCAAAGGTTGCAAGGTTTTTAGCTGGGGCAATCAGAACAAGATCCACTACAGTCATACCTTGGGTTACAGACGCTTCAGGTTGCGTTTTTTTAGGTTACGGACCCGCCGAAACCCGGAAGTACCGGAAAAGGTTTCGGGGGTTGCACATGCACAGAAGCGCTAAATCATGCTTTGCGCATGCGCAGAGGTGCTGAATCGCAACCTGCGCGTGCACAGATGCACCGCTATGGGTTGTGAATGCTGTGGGTTGCAAACATGCATCCCGCATGGATCACGTTCGCAACCCGAGTGTCCACTATATTTGACTATTGATTCAAAACCCAAAAATATATTTTATATAATTACCTTTTGATTTCTATGCTTTGTATTTCGTATTGTTGTTTTACTGCTATGGCTGATGGCTGACGCAAATAAAGATTCATTCATTCATTCATTCTTGCTGGTGCAGAGAGTGAGCTGTGTCCAATTGGACCAGGCCAGCACCTCCTCCCCATTCACATGTCTGCCATTAAGTCTAAAGACCAGCATCTCCCGCCTCCTCCTTTTTGGCCTCTGATGACTCACCTGCTTTCAGTTCTCCTCCATAATTCCTCTGTGTCTCCTTTTCTTCCTCTTTCCTCCCCAAGGCATGATCAGTGTGGTCGAATTGGGCGCTCAGTCCATCATCTACGAACTGGCTACGGTCGCATATCTGGTGAGGAATTGAATTTCCTTGTACTGAGTGAGCCATTTTCGGCTAGAACTCGCCGTGCCGTTATCTCTTCACTCGAGTCTCCCGTTTTTATAAAAATTGCTGCTATTGTTCCAGTGACACCTGTTTATTTTGAATTCTCATTGCAGGTATTTGTTATACCTTAGTGGTTTGCACAACTTGGGCTTTTATACTTTGCAACACTATTTTGCAGCCCTTTTTTTGGCATGAATCATCCCAGTCAGAGATCTGCACTGATTCATCGCCAGACCAAATTCAAGTTGTTGCTGTTGTTAATTAAATTTGTATACCGCCTGATACCCGTAGATCTCAGGGTGGTTCACAAAATAAAATTACAATATACCATGTTTTTCGCTCTATAGGGCGCACCTGACCATAGGGTGCACCTAGTTTTCAGAGAGGGAAATCAATGAAAAAAATATGATTCCCCCCCCCCCCCAGCTCTGGGAGCAGCGGACAGGCTGCACGCAGCCTGTGCACTTCTCCCAGACCTTCTCCCTGCAATTGCGGGAGGTGGGGGAATTCCTCCATCACCCGCAAAAGCCCACAGGAGGGAGAAGGGACTGACTCGGCCAGTCAGTCCCTTCTCCCTCCTTGGGGAAAAGCCCCCAAGAGCGGCACGCTCTTTAAAGGCTGTGCGGCTCCTGCTGGCTTTTCTAGGAGGTGGGGGAATTCCCCCACCTCGTAGAAAAGCCCGCAGAAGCCGCGCAGCCTTTAAAGAGTGCGCGGCTTTTCGTGCTTTTGCGGGAGATGGGGGAATTCCCCCATCTCCCGCAAAAGCCCACAGGAGCCGTGCACCCTTTAAAGAGCGCACAGCTCCTGTGGGCTTTTCGACCTTCCCGCTACCCCCCGAGCCTGTGGGGCTGGCGGTGGGGGAAAGCGCTGCTTTCCCACACCGCCAGCCTCAAAGACCAGACTCTCCTGGCTTCAGCGAAAGCAACGTGAAGCCTCTGGAGCACAAGCTTTGGAGGCTTCGCGTTGCTATCGCTGAAGCCAGGGAGCCTGCATTCGCTCCATAGGACGCACACACATTTCCCCTTAATTTTTGGAGGGGAAAAAGTTTGTCCTATAGAGCGAAAAATACGGTAAAAAGCACAAAATACGTAATTAAAATTAAAACAAATACTATTGGTATATAAAACCCTTAACAGCTTGGGACCAGTTTACTTGTGGGAACGCTTTACTCCCTATATGCCCTTCGATCTGTAGAACTGGCACAGCTACACTCATTTCAAACTTTTAAGAGATTGTTCTTTTAGTGTGGCATCACCTACCCTTGGGAACTCCCTGCCTATAGACATCGGACAGCTTCTTTCACTGTACACATTTTGGTGCCTCCTCCAAACATTATTTTAGGCAAGCCTGTCCAGTCCTGTAGAATATTGACCTGTGTTTTAATCTGGTTGTTTTTTAAAAAAAGTTTTTTGTTGATTTTAGTTATTTTTGAAGCTTTTAAATAGCTGTTTTTAACTGGCAGGAGGGATCGGTTGCTGAAAATTTCATTGCTTTGATATTTTTGTAAACCGCCTTGCGGTGTGTGTGTGTGGTTTTGTGTTCCGTTTTAAAATTCAGCGGTATATATATTTTACAAAACAAAATAAACGTGCTTACTGAATAGGCGTCACCACACACTTTTGAGTAAACATCCCTAGAATTGCACTGTTGTGGCCATCTTCTCTCTCCCCCCCCCAACGCACAACTTCAAAAAAGAAACTCTCCAAATACAGTCACACCTCAGGTTACAGCCGCTTCAGGTTGCGTTTTTTCAGATTACGGACCCGCCGAAATCCGGAAGTACCGGAATGGGTTACTCCCGGGTTTCGGCAGCCACGCATGCGCAGAAGCGCTAAATCACAACCTGCACAGACGCGCTGCTGCGGGTTGTGAACGCTGTGGGTTGCGAACTGCATCCACTGTACTTTTTTTTAGCCTTAAAGGGGCTGTTGCTTTCGCTCCTCACTCCCTTTGACTGCAGAATATTTTGCCCCCTTGGTTAATCCTCTCTCCTGTCGCCCCACCAGCTACCGCAAGGCATGAGCGTTGCCTCCAGCGTCCGAGTGGGGAACGCCCTGGGGGCTGGTGACGTCCAGCAAGCCAAACTGTCCTGCATCACGGGGCTCCTCTGCACGGGTGTGTATGTCTCTTTAAGGCTGTCCCAGTCCCTCTGGTAGTGGGCGGAGCTCTCTTTCCCAGGAAGGGTTCATCCTTAAAGGGGCAGCGTCCCCTAGGCTCAGGGGCAGAGAACCCTCTATTCTCACAAGCATATTCTCATATTCTCACATATTCTCACAAGCGACCTTCTGGGGGCCATGTGATAGTGATGGAAAGGGCCAGAGACAAAGAGATCGAGAGAGAGAGAGGGTGAAAGAACAGGTGCAAGGGGTTTCTACGCACCCATTCCTATCTGCCGTCCTGCAGAACGTCCTCCCATCTTGGGAAAGGGGGCGGGGCTTGGGGAGGCGGGATCTGGAGTGTCCCAAGGGAGCCACAGAGGGCCGCATTCAGACCTGAGGTTCCCCCACCCTGGCATGAGAGATGTGCTACCTCTGAGGCACATTCAGACCGTTGCCAGAGGAGCTCTTTAAATAGTGTTGCATTTTTTAATGTGTGACATTTTTGTGTATTTTTGGTCTTTGTTGGAAGCCGCCCAAAGTGGCTGGGGAAACCCAGCCAGATGGGCGGGGTACAAATAATTAATTAATTAATAAATAATAATAATAATAATAATAATAATAATAATAATAATAATATAAAAACGCTTCTGATCTGATCTCTCTCTCCTGTCCCAGGTGTGTTTGCTATGGTGTTTGCTGGCCTTCTGGCAGCCGTGAAGGACGTGGTAGCCTACGTCTTTACCAGCGACAGGTAGGTCATTCAAACCTGGAGCAGGAAATTCCTTCAGCATTGATCTGGGCAAATAGGCGGACTGCTCAGAGATTCTCAACTTAAAAATGGAAAGCGTAATGCTGGTGGTCAACAAAAGAGGTTTAAAGACTCTCTCAAAAGAATGTGGTATAAACACCGACAACTGGGAAACGCTGGCCTGCGAGCGCTCCAGTTGGAGAACAGCCTTTGCCAAAGGCGTCATGGGCTTTGAAGACACTCGAACTCAGGACGCAAGGGAGAAACGTGCTAAGAGGAAGGCACGCTTGGCAAATCCACACTGTGATCAGCTCCTGCCCGGAAACCCATGTCCCCACTGTGGAAGGATGTGTGGATCCAGAATTGGCCTCCACAGTCACTTACGGACTCACTGTTAAGACCACGTTTATGGAAGACAATCTTACTCAGCTACAAGTGGTCACCAAAGAAGTTTAAACACAAAATGCATTAAAAGCAGGACAAAACAGCAACCAATAATACATAATTATGGTGGAGAAAATTACACTAAATTTGAGATTTTGACAGGGACTAGAACCTCCAAACCCATATTTATTTGATTTGGCATTCTTTTATTACAACAGAGACATCTTTTTCAAAGCAACCCTTTTGTAAGCCTGGCAAATGCAAAACTATACTTGATGATCTGATAATGCTGATATTCTTTACTGGGACTTGGTTATTTTAACCCGTTTTAAACTGGGCTGATCCTACGTGCCTATTTTGTAGCTTTGTTTTTCATCTTTTAATTTTTTTCTGTTAATTGTTATCTCTGTTTTATATACGTTATAAAATGAAATAATGCTTTTTTAAAAAACCTCAAAAACCACAAAAAAGCCCACCTTCTTTCCTTGCCCATTCTCAGTCTTGTCTTTCCTCCCCGACAGAGAGATCATCGCCCTGGTTGCCAAAGTGATGATGATTTTCGCCCCTTTCCATCTGCTGGATGCAATAGCGGTGAGTTCAGTACAGCATGAATTGGTACCCATGGCTCTGTGTGGCTGCAAACCCTGTAGTTTCACTAGGGGGCAGCACAAGCACAGAACGTGGTTCTTCCTTTTCCTGTTCTCAGGTTTAAAACTTAGCAAGCTGCTAGACCTCATGTTCATAAACATATTTTTGAAGCCATTCGGCCAGTCAATCTTCGGCTGCCAAATAAACCTTTCCAGGGTTTGGAGATCTAGTTTTTTCCCTGTCTTGTGGGTATTCTCCCAACACTGCCCCAGCCCCAGCAAGCAAAAATTGCTCACAAATAATTTTCGGATGGAATGTAAACGGAGAGGAGTTGTGCAAATGGATTCAGCTTGCCTCATATAAGCAGCTTTCCTGTTAAAATTATTGGACTTAGCTGAGGTGGCAAAGTTGGCGTGTTTAATCAGAGAAAAATATTTTTTAATATTTACGAAAGACTGGAAACCCCTTATAGACTCTTTGTGGAAAAGAAAATGGAACTGTTGATATCTGGGTTTGAATTAAACATTGGTTTATAGAACCATTGAGTGTTATCTTGGGAGTGGATGTTTTAAATATTTTTCTATATACTGTATAGCCGACAAACGAAGAATTGGAAGTTCTTTCTTTCTTTCTTTCTCCCCTTCTCCTTTCTTCATTTTGGTTTGTGTTTTATTTGGATTAGTTTTTTTTTAACTTTGATAAAAAGATATTGGATATTAATCTCTGTATTTTTTTCAAACTTTAATATTTATTTATTTTAAAGAAAAAAACCCAACCCTTTGAGGTAGGCCAGGGTTTTGACGCTCTCCCACACTGACACTGTTGCTGAACTGGTATAATTTTAGCCCACTCTCCTTCTCATCCCCTCTCCAGGCCACCTGCGGCGGAATACTGAGAGGAGCAGGAAAACAGAAGATTGGTGCCATCGCCAACGCCATCGGCTATTACACCATTGGGCTTCCCATTGGCATCACACTTATGTTTAGGTACAAGCTTGGAGTGATGGGTACGTATCTCAGTAGGCCAACGCCAGCTGACGTTTGCTTAAAAAGAAAGAAAAAGAAATTTAATTTAATACCTGCTGGTCATTTTTTTCTAAGAGACATCAAGGATTGTGTGTGCTTGTTCACCTCTTCCCTCCTCATCCTGTTTTCCTTTTGTGTCGTGTCTTTTTTTTATTCTAAGCCTGTGGGCAGGGACTATGTGTCTGTGTCTTTACTCACACCAGGAGCCATGCTGATTGAAGAGCAGGATATAAATGCTTTCAACAAATGGAAAAAAAAAGAGCAAAGCCTTTGTTTGGGACCTGCCACTAGGTCCCTTCGCTCAGCTGTCTCCAAGATCCAGCCGGACCAGGTGGGGGGGGGACCTGTGGCTCCTCCGGATGTTGCGGAACTACAACTCCCATCAGCCCTAGCAAGCATGGCTAATGGCCAGAGATGATGGGAGCTGTAGTTCAGCAGCATTCGGAGGGCCCAAATTTCCCTCACAGCTTTGTATTTATTATAATAATGAATAATAAAAAAATTTTATTTATATCCCGCCCTCCCCAGCCGAAGCCGGGCTCAGAGCGGCTAACAACAGTAACATGATACAACATTCTAAAATCAATTCATTCTAAAAGCAGTTCAAATCAGATTAATGGCAACCATTGGGCTAGAGTTCTGTGAGGATTGCCAAAGGAGGGGGTCAGACTGTGCCTCGGCCAAAGGCCTGGTGGAACAGCTCTGTCTTGCAGGCCCTGTGGAAAGATGTCAAATCCCGCAGGGCCCTTGTCTCTTGTGACAGAGCCTTCCACCAGATCGGGGCCACAGCCGAAAAAGCCCTGGCTCTGGTTGAGGCCAGCCTAACCTCCCTGTGGCCCGGGACCTCCAAGATGTTATTTGGTCCTCCGTGGGACATACCAGGAGAGGCGGTCCTGTAGGTACGAGGGTCCTAGGCCGTATAGGGCTTTGAAGGTTTAAACCAGCACCTTGAACCTGATCCTGCACTCCACCGGGAGCCAGTGCAGCTGGTATAGCACCGGGTGAATGTGATCTCGCAGCGAGGACCCCGTAAGGAGTCTCGCCGCGGCATTCTGCACCCGCTGGAGTTTCTGGGTCAGTCTCAAGGGCAGCCCCACGTAGAGCGAATTACAATAATCCAGTCTGGAGGTGACCGTCGCATGGATCACAGTGGCTGTGTATTAGGATGCTGCCTTATGCCAAGTCAAGTTGGACAACCCAATACTACCTGCTCTGACTGGCAGAGCACCACTCACTTTGGGAACTGCTGATTTAACATTTGTTGTAGTTCCAAAAACCGCTGGGGTGAGATGCACCGGGTTTGTTTTTTAAATGATTTTTATTGGCTTTACATATAATTATGTAACTTCAGATCCTCTTATTTTATCTCTGGCTCAACTGAGCCTGACAACTTCGTTCCCTCCCATCTGATGGTTTACAACAGGCACCCCCAACCTTCGGCCCTCCAGGTGTTTTGGACTACAGTTCCCATCATCCCTGACCACTGGTCCTGTTAGCTAGGGATCATGGGAGTTGTAGGCCAAAACATCTGGAGGGCTGCAGGTTGGGGATGGTGAATGGTTTCTTTAAATATTAAGGTTCATTATTGTTTCACAAGATGCGTGTCTCTTTAAAGGCCAGAGCAAATAACATGACCTAGTTTTACAGCTGTGAAGCAGTACAGCAGGTGCTGTTAAGTTGTATTAATTAAGCTGTGTCAGCAATGAGGTATTGTATATAAAGAGCAGCATGTAGCTCTCTCAGTCCCCTGGTGAATGGGATGGTGGATGGGTCATGCTTATTGATATAATGTAATTTAGTGTAAAAGGGGTTTTCGTTTTTGTTGTTAATGCCTAGCAAAAATTACTTTTGCATTTCGTGAATGTGTGGTCTCCCCAGCATGCCTTCTGCAGTGCAACTAGTCTGCAAAATAACCAACTGGGGATGCCTGGTTCACAAAATGAAACTTTCCATCTTTACATTTCGCTTCGTTTCCTATCCTTGTCATATCACTACCTAAAATATTAAGTTACTCAACCTGAATAGGTAGCAATTTCCTCTTACAAACCTTCAGGTAGCCCTGCTATAATGATGTGAACTGCTTACAATTGTCTTTCAAACATGATATACATTTGTTCCAGTCCTTTTGGAATGCTTGGTCTCGCTGGTTCCGAATTCTTCCCGTCAGTTTCGCCAGTTCTGCAAAGTCCATCATCCTCATCTGCCACTCTGCTTTTCTTGGGGTGCCCTGGGTTTGGGAAGCTTGACTTGTACACAGAATAAATAAATACTCTAACCCTACTGGACGGTTCAGGGACACGGGTGGCGCTGTGGGTTAAACCACAGACCCTAGGACTTGCCGATCAGAAGGTTGGCGGTTCGAATCCCCACGGCGGGGTGAGCTCCTATTGCTCAGTCCCTGCTCCTGCCAACCTAGCAGTTCGAAAGCACGAAGTGCAAGTAGATAAATAGGTACCGCTCCAGCGGGAAGGTAAACGGTGTTTCACCAGAAGCGGCTCAGTCATGCTGGCCACATGACCTGGAAGCTGTACGCTGTACGCCGGCTCCCTCGGCCAATAAAGCAAGATGAGCGCCACAACCCCAGAGTCAGCCACGACTGGACCTAATGGTCAGGGGTCCCTTTACCTTTACTAGATGGTTCATCTGAGGGATCTTGTTCTCTCTCTCTCTCTCTCTTTAGGCCTGTGGACGGGGCTGATCGTCTGTATCTCCCTCCAAGCTGCCTCTTTCCTGGTCCTCGTCCTGCGAGCCGACTGGAAAAAGGCCTCGGAAGAGGTGAGGCTCCAGAGCACCGGTTCCTTTGGTTTCCGTAAGTGGGCGGGTCCCAGCCTCCCCCAGGGGAAAGGGGGCACCTCATGGAATCATAGAGCGGTAGAGCTGGAAAGGGAGCCCCAAAGGACATCTAGCCCAACCCCTTGCAAAGAAACGCAGGGGAAGAATCCTTGATAGCTGGCCACCCACCCTCTGCTTAAAAGCCAGAGGAGATCGTCTGACAGCTTCCAAGCTTGTCCGTTCCTCTGTTGAATGACTCTTATCATCCTTCCTGATGTTTAGAGAGAATCTGCTTTCCGCAACTTGAATCCGTTGCTTCGAGTCCTATCGTCTGGAGCAGCAGAATAATAATACAGAGGACGCTGGGGTTGCGAACGTGATCCGTGCGGGGTGCACATTTGCAACCCACAGTGGCATGTCTGTGCATGCACGGGTTGCGATTCGGCACTTCTGTGCAAAGCGTGATTTAGTGCTTCTGCGCATGCGTGACCGCCGAAACCCAAAGTAACCCGTTCCGGTACTTCCTGGTTTCGGTGGGTGTGTAACCCGAAAAAACGCAACCTGAAGCGGCTGTAAGCCGAGGTATGACTGCATAGTCAAACCCCGGTTGTTGAACATAATCCGTTCCGGAAGCACGTTCGGCTTCCAAAACGTTTGACAACCGAGGCGCAGCTTCCGATTGGCTGCAGGAGCTTCAAGCAGAAGCCCATCAGACGTTCGGCTTCCGAAAAATGTTCGTAAACCGGAGCATTTACTTCTGGGTTTTCGGCGTTCAGGAGCCGAAACGTTCCAGAACAGAGGCGTTCGGGATCCGAGGTTTGACTGTAACAACAATAGCATCATCAATAGTAATTTAATTGTTTAAATGCTGCCCATCTAACTGGGTTGCCCCAGCCACTCTGTGCAGCTCCCAACAAAATATTAAAAAGAACATGTGGTCTGAGACCTGCCCAGAGCGTTTGGCCCCTGCTGGATTGATGCAAAACACATAAAAGACAAATATCCTCTTCTGCCATGGGGGGTGCTGAACTCTCGGCCTCACAGGAACTCTTCCTTCCTCAGTTCCCTGAAAGAGACGCAAAAGGTTTTTGTGTGTTTCTTGGGCTCTGCTTTCCTTCAGAAATTTCACACCCCAGTTTGTGGTTTTAAGGCAAAGGTGTGTCGTCAAGGTGGGAAAAGTGCCGTACTGAAAACGAGGAGCTCCAGAAACCTGACGATCCAAATTAAAATGTTGGGATTCTGCTCCCGGCTTCCAAATGAGAGGCAACGGGTTGCGGCGAGCTTTGCTCAGAAGTTGGAAATCGAGACCCCTAAGCTAGCCGTGCCCATTATTCCCAGTGGGACTGTTTTGAGCAGGACTAGCATGGGAGACAGCCTTCGCAGGAGACGTACTGAAATTAGCTGCCCTTAATTAGGCGCACCCATTAACTTCAAGGGGTCTACTCTAGGTAAGATGAGAGTTGGATGGTACCCAGTACAGTGGTACCTCAGGTTCAGTACTTAATTCGTTCCGGAGGTCCGTTCTTAACCTGAAACTGTTCTTAACCTGAAGCACCACTTTAGCTAATGGGGCCTCCTGCTGCCGCCGCACCGCAGGAGCCCGATTTCTGTTCTCATCCTGAAGCAAAGTTCTTAACCTGAAGCACTATTTCTGGCTTAGTGGAGTCTGTAACCTGAAGCGGATGTAACCTGAGGTACCACTGTACTTTTCGGAGAGATGTGCAGTTGTGAAAGTATTCAGGCGTCTAACGAAGGGCGACTTAATGAGCCTTGATTGGGACGTCATGGGAAATGTGTGCTATGGGTGTTAACCCTGAGATCTCTCCTCTCTCTCTCCCCCCCATCCCAAATTTTTCATCTCCTAGGCTCAGAGCCGAGCAGGGCTGACAGCCAGACTACAGACCGGCAGTTCTGAGGACATTTCTGCTAATAAACCGGTGCCCTTAGGTAATTTTTCAATGGGGGTGGGAATGAATGGGGTTGAGAGAATGATATATATATTTTGGGGGGGGGGAGATGAATGGGGCTGGGAGTGATTCCTTTTCCCGCTTGTCCCCGATTATATAAACGTCAGGTGGGGCACAGAGGAGAGCGGAGCCTGCAACATTTTCCCACCTTCGCCGCATCAAGCAGTTGGTCCCTTACCTTTCCCGCCCCGACCTGGCCACAGTGTTCCATGCGAAGGTCACCTCCAGGCTTGACTACTGTAATTCGCTCTACGCGGGGCTGCCCTGGAAGCTGTCCCAGAAACTCCAGCAGGTGCAGAATGCTGCAGCGAGGCTCCTCACGGGGTCTCTGCCATGGGAGCATATTCACCCAGTGCTTTTCCAGCTGCACTGGCTCCCGGTGGAGTACAGGGTCAGATTTAAGGTGCTGGCTTTGACCTTTAAAGCCCTTCATGGCCTAGGACCCTCATACCTACAGGACCACCTCTCCCGGTATGGCCCACGGAGGACCTTAAGGTCCATAAATAGCAACACCCTAGAGGTCCTGGGCCCTAAGGAAGTCAAATTAGCCTCAGCCAGTGCCAGGGCCTTTTCAACACTGGCTCCAGCCTGCTGGAACGCTCTGTCTCATGAGACCAGGGCCCTGTGGGATCTGATTTCTTTCTGCAGGGCCTGTAAGACAGAGCTGTTCCGCCTGGCCTTTGGCTTGGAGCCAATTTGATTCCCTCCCCCTCTTTCTTTTTTATTTTTCCTTTCTCCTGTGATGAGGCTGCATTTTAATATTTTAATGTTTCAATATTTTAATGTTGTATTTTAATCTTGTTTTTAAGTTGTAATCATTCAACTTGTTTTTATTATTGCTTGTTAGCCGCCCTGAGCCCGGCCTTGGCTGGGGAGGGCAGGGTATAAATAAAAATTATTATTATTAAAGTTTCGCTTTTAAAACCCAGTTCCTCGCAAGACAGCTTGATCACCATAACTGCTCTTCCCTGTGCGATACGTGGCCCGGGGCAGGTTTCCAAGGGTTAAGTTCCTAGAATTGTGGGGTTGGATGGGGCCCCCGGGGGTCATCCGGCCTAGCCCCCTGGCCATGCCGGAATCGCAGCTCAGGAATCGCCGAGAGATGGCTCACCCTGGCCTCTACTTTGCCTCTTGACCCCCTCTGCTTCTCCCTCTGTTTCTGGACTGCTCTCTGCCGCAGCCTCTTCCTGCTCACTAAGCCCTGTTCGGATACCTCCTTCTCCCATTCTTCCCCCTCTTTGGGCTCTGAGCCTTCTTCCCTTGGGGGATCCTCAGCTCATTCCCCCACATCTCTGCGCCCAACCAGACAATGACATACAGCAATGAAAGGGGTGAGTAAGATTGGGAAATAATAATAATAGTATTTATTTATTTATTTATTTATGCATTCATTCCCCGCCCATCTGGCTGGGTTTCCCCAGCCACTCTGGGCGGCTTCCAACAGGATATTAAAAACACAGTAAAAGATCAAACATTTAAAACTTCCCTTAGCAGGGCTGCCTTCAGATGTCTTCTAAAAGTCAGATAGTTGTTTATTTCCTTGACATCTGACGGAAGGGCGTTCCACACGGCAGGCATCACCAAGAAGGCCCTCTGCCTGGTTCCCTGTAACCTCACTTCTCTCGGGGAGGGAACTGCCAGAAGGCCCTCGGAGCTGGACCTCAGTGTTCGGGCAGAATGATGGGGGTGGAGACGCTCCTTCAGGTATACTGGGCCATTTAGGGCTTTAAAGATCAGCACCAACACTTTGAATTGTGCCCGGAAATGTCCTGGGAGCCATGCAGGTCTTTCAAGAGCGGTGTTATGTGGTCTTGGTGGCCGCCCCCAGTCCCCAGTCTAGCTGCCGCATTCTGGATTAGTTGTAGTTTCTGGGTCACCTTCAAAGGTAGCCCCACGTAGAGCGCATTGCAGTAGTCCAAGCGGGAGATAACCAGAGCAGTGATGGAGAGAGAAAAGGGGCGAGAAACCCTTTCCTTTTTGCAACTGCGGCCTTACGCACTGCCAGGACGCGGCCCGCAACCGATTTCCCCTTCGTGGATTGTGGAAAAGCCGCCCCCCTGAACTAACGGCGAGGTTTTCTACCCCACAGCCTACCTCACGATGGAAACGGAGGTCCCCAACGGAGACGCTCTCGCTGGCATGGACCACGTGATGGAGCACCCGCCGCAAGACCAGCTGATTCCCCCGGAAGAGCTCACTTCGTCTGGCGTGGAAGTCTTGTCCGGGAAACAGCTGCTTTTGCACCGGGGGCTGGCTGTGGCGTTGGCCGTCTCCGTTTTGGTTGCAGGCGTCCTGATCCGCCTCCTGTTGCAGAACGGGTAAGGCGCCGAGGGGCGGCAGGCGGACCCCATCGAGGACAGAAGACACCTGGGAACTCTCTTCAATTCTGGATGAACCCCTTTCCTTCCTGGGGCTCGGCCAGGTGTGTGTCGCACAAAAGAGAACCACTTAGCCAGTCACCCTTGGCCTGAAGGATGGGGGAATATTTCCTGGGCTGGCCTGAGCCGCTCTGCTTTCGTTGGGAAGAGTTGGCCGACTCAAGAAAAGGATAATCGGGTATCACTATGAGGATGTTCAAGCGATGGGTCACTGTTACTCAGTTCTTCTTTTCCTGGAAGTTTATTTTCAACCAGACTTTCCCCCTTGCAGCTCAAATCTTTTTTGAGTATCTCCCCACACCCCGTTTTAAAAATATTTCAATAACTAGCCTGCGGTTGTTGAACCCCGAGGCGCGAGATCAAGGACTTGGTTCATGCCGCAGACTTTATTATCTTGAGATGTGGACCCTGCCGGTTTTATGCGTCGTGAGCTCAGAGCTCGTTAAGTTTCCTTTGGCAACCTCTAGCCGAAAAAGCACCTTTTCTGTGACCCCTTTTTTCCCAGTAATTCTGCATTTTGGTATGGTTCAGGGTTTTTATGAATAAACCGAGTTTTCTGAGTTGTTTTAATAGAGTGCCAGGTCAAGTGCCTCTTCGATGACACCGGCAGAAGTTCTGAGCCAGGTGTGTGGGAAACGTCGGCCCGAGCTGAACTACAACTCTCCTCCGCTGCAGCAAGGGTGTTGGGAGTTGTAGTTCAGCAACGTCCGGAGGGGGACAAAGGCTCCCCACGCCTGTTCCGCCCCAACAGACATTGCTAAATAACAAGTGGGAACTGTAAGAAAGTGCTGCCGGCTGTTCAGGCTGCTAGCCCGTCTGCCGTAAACTCCCTTCCTTTCCCCCAAAAGGCCCTTGGTGCTCTAATAATAATAATAATAATAATAATTATTATTATTATTATTATTATTATTATTATTATTATTATTATTATCTATTTATACCCAGCCCTTCCCAGTTCAAAAACCGGGCTCAGGGCGGCTAACAACAAATTTAAAACACTTAATTATAAAAGCAGCTTAAATTCAGTATAAAAACATGAATAACAATAAAATTCAAAAATCAATTTAGGGGAAATAAGCATTGGATAACCCCCAGGGTAGCTGGCTGAGTTGGTCCTACTTGGGCCAGCGAGGAGGCCAGGGGAGAATTAGCTGTGGGGTCTCAGAGAAGGTGATCTTCATAAAAGGGGAGGAGGAGGGAAGAGAAGGGAAATAAAAGATCAGGCTGAATTCAGATTAAAGGCCAGGCGGAATAGCACTGTCTTACAGGCCCAACGGAAGGAGGTTAAATCCTGAAGGGCCGTAGTCTCATGGGACACAGCATTCCACCAGGTCGGAGCCATCACTGAGAAGGCCCTGGTCACTAACTGGCTGTGCTCAGGCCCCATTGCGGGGTTTTGAGGCTCCGCTCTCTTGCTTGTGGTTATTTTTGTTGGATGATTGAGGGCAGATTAAAGAATGCAGCTTGCTCCTACGGGAGGCAGCTATGGCTACCAGCCTGGATGGCTTTAAAGGAGGATTGTTTAGTCGTTTAGTCATGCCCAACTCTTCGTGACCCCCTGGACCAGAGCACGCCAGGCACTCCTGTCTTCCACTGCCTCCCGCAGTTTGGTCAAACTCATGCTGGTAGCTTCGAGAACACTGTCCCACCATCTCGTCCTCCGTCATCCCCTTTTCCTTGTGCCCTCCATCTTTCCCAACATCAGGGTCTTTTCCAGGGAGTCTTCTCTTCTCATGAGGTGGCCAAAGTATTGGAGCCTCAGCTTCAGGATCTGTCCTTCCAGGGAGCACTCAGGGCTGATTTCCTTCAGAATGGAGAGGTTTGATCTTCTTGCAGTCCATGGGATTCTCCAGAGTCTCCTCCAGCACCAGAATTCAAAAGCATCCATTCTTCGGCGATCAGCCTTCTTGATGGTCCAGCTCTCACTTCCGTACATCACTACTGGGAAAACCATAGCTTTAACTATGCGGACCTTTGTCGGCAAGGGGATGTCTCTGCTAAAGAAGGATTAGATAAATTCATAGCGGAAAAGGCTGCTGGCCAGAATGGCTCTGTTCTGCCCTCCACAGAACATGCTTCTGAATGCTAGTTGCTGGAAACCACAGCAGGGGAGAGTTGCTCTTTTGCTCGGATCCTGCCTGCTTGGTTTCCCTTTGGGGCACCTGGCTGGCCAGTGTGAGAACAGAATGCTGGACTAGACAGGCCATTGGCCTAATCCAGCTGTATTTCCTTACATTCTGCAGATTGTATTTTGCATTTCTGCAAATGTCTCCCGCTGGTGCATGGACCCGGCGTACTGATTCTTTGGCCTTCCAGTTGCTGCTGAGCTACAACTCCCACCATCCTTGGCCATTAGCCTTGTTGGCTCGGTGCTGGTGGGAGTTATAGTTTAGTGACACCCTGTAGGAGCCAAACCTTCCCTGCTCCTGGCACAGATAGCGTTTTGGCTGCAGTCAAAAAGAGTTTGCTATTAGTAAAGGTAAAGGGACCCCTGACCATTAGGTCCAGTCGTGGCCGACTCTGGGGTTGCGGCGCTCATCTCGCTTTATTGGCCGAGGGAGCCGTTGTACAGCTTCCGGGTCATGTGGCCAGCATGACGAAGCCGCTTCTGGCGAACCAGAGCAGCGCACGGAAACGCCGTTTACCTTCCCGCTGGAGCGGTACCTATTGGTCTACTTGCACTGGTGTGCTTTCAAACTGCTAGGTTGGCAGGAGCAGGGACCGAGCAACAGGAGCTCACCCCGTCACGGGGATTTGAACCGCCAAGCTTCTGATCGGCAAGTCCTAGGCTCTGTGGTTTAACCCACAGTGCCACCCGTGTCCCTTGCTATTAGTATGTAGCAGAAATAGAGCGGGGAGACAGGGACCCTCAAACCTTCAGATGTTGTCCAACTCTCATCAGCCCCAGCCAACATGCTCTGTCGCTGAGCTACAATCCTAAGCTTGAAAATAAAAACAAGATTCCAGTCCTCATGGTTCCCCTTTTGAATTAAGGCCCTTCCCCAGCAAGGAACCACCTAGTCTTAGCAAAAAATGATTCGAAATATAACAGCACAGAAACCGCTCAAGTTGAATTGTGAGTAAAGGAAAAAGAGATCAATTTGAGCTAAAAATTTGGAACAAAGGGGTTCTAAAAACGGAGGTAGATCCCTTTTTGCTGTTTTAAAAGTGAAAGTAGTTACCGCTGACCGAAGCCGCAAGCGGGAAAAGCTGTCAGGAAACTTACAAGTAAGCTTTCAAAATCCTCCCTTCTTGCGGGGGGAAGGGGGGGGGAGAACTTTACTTTAAAAAGAGAACCCTGCATGTCGATTTGAGAAACAGCTGGTGTAAAACCCAGATAAAGGCCAGGTGGATAAATATGAATGACAGATTTAATGAAAGTGATAAAAGTCGCTGGATAGAGCTGCAACCATTCCTGCGGCCACTAGGTGTCGCTTCAGCCCCATTTAACCGCTCCGTTTATCTTTTTGGCAATTTGATTTTGAAAGCAAATTTGGGACCCTTTCTACACTTGCACAAGTCAGAGAGGTGCTGGGGTTTGCTCCTGAAGCCCCTCCTCGCGGGTGTGAAAAGTCTGCCCCATGCCACTGGTTTCTCAGTCAGCCGGGGAATTAATTAGTTCCACTGTTCCTTCTAAGAGCAAACTTGGGTGGTTGAGGGCCCATCACTTTGGAAGTGAACAAGACTACATGGAAAACAGAAACTTGCTGCCTTTCCCCCCCAAAAAGGACTCATATGCCATGGGTAGGCAAACTAAGGCCCGGGGGCCGGATCCGGCCCAATCGCCTTCTAAATCCAGCAGACGGACCAGGAATCAGCGTGTTTTCACATGAGTAGAATGTGTCCTTTTATTTAAAAAGCATCTCTGGGTTATTTGTGGGGCATTGGAATTTGTTCATTTGGCCCCCCAAATTATAGTCCGGCCCCCAACAAGGTCTGAGGGACAGTGGACCGGCCCCCTGCTGAAAAAGGTTGCTGACCCCTGATATATGCCAAACTACACAAAGGGAACAACTCTTCTTGAATCACATGGAGGTGTCAGTGGTCAGAAAGCCCTCTTAGGGATGATGAGTGCGCTGCAACATTGCGTTGCAGTTCCCAGGGATATCACATTAATAATAATTTATAGTTTTATTCCGGCTCCCAGCCACCCACAAGGAGTTCTAGGCTGCATAACCATGCCCTCTAGCCCCAAACTTGCTTTATCCTAGCAAAACCCCCACCAGGTACATTAGGCTGGGGTGCTCTGCGTATGCTCAGAGGTGCATTTATCCGGCAACCGCAAACTCAAGCTGTGACCCAGCAGGGAAACAGATTTTAGGGGCCCCTCTCCTGTAAAAACCCTCCAGCTCTGGGTTTTACTGTGCTACTGTTAGGAATAATATTGCACTCACTCTTAAAATGTGGGTCCTTAAGGACCCAAAATGATACAAACGGGAGACGTCAGCAGGGGCGAAGGTTTTGCAGAGGTGCAGTGTGTGTGAAGTATTTAGGAGGGGAAATCTTAAAGTGGGGAGCCCCCCAAAAATAGGCCAACGCAGACTGAGCATGCTCTGTGAGCACAGAATGTTACGTGGGGGTGTGTGTGGAATGGAGTGCCCTGTCTAAGGGCGCGGCTGGCTGATGGAATACTCCACGCTGCAACATTTTGTCGCAGTTTCTGCTGACGAATTATAAGAACTGTGGGGACTCTGGACTCTCGGGGAAGTTTTGATGCTGGTTTGAAGAAAGCACATCGGCTTGGGCCTGCAGTACTGGCTTTTTTAAAAGGAGGCACACACACCCTGAAAAAATGAGCATGCAGAAGGCAAATTTGAATTGCTCCTGGGGCCTTGGCAGAGGAAGACAAAGGAGTTTAATAAGCGTGAGGCATCTTCCGGGGGGGTGGGGGGGTGGCGATTATCTGGGTATTTATGGGGTAATCTCAAAGGCCTCCTGGCAGCAGGTGGTAGAGAACTTTCCAGAGGCAGCCCTGATACTGGGAAATGAAAACGGAAGCCCAAAGCAGCCTGTGGGTGACCCTGCAAAAGCCACACCCCTGTTTCCACCCCAAATGTTTCTGCCTAGCTGGAAATGTGTCCAGGGCTCCACCCCATTTTGCCTGCGGCCTCCAGAAAGTTGCTCAGAAGGTAATATGGCCCTTGGGTCAAAGGTCCCCCTCCCGTCTTCTCCTTTGTAAATGTGTGATGTGCACTCAGTCAAACACCACGCGTGCCGGTGGCGCTGTAGAAATAATGCGCTTTGGACATGCTCAAGGGCACACCGTTTCCTGGTAAAACCTTCCGAGATGTTGCAGGTCTGAGGCCTCCCTCTAACAAAGGTCTGGAGAAAGTGAGGGGAAAGCAATTTGTACATGCTCAGGAGCACTATTGAGTCAAGCAGCAACACCATAAAATTGGCCTTGCTTTATAGCACCATTAATGGCCCTAACACAGATCTACATTTGGATACATACAATGTTTTCAAACGATTTTCAGTTGTTTCAAAATTCTGGCCCTTTTTATTTTTTACAAGCGAGTTTCAAAAACCTGAACTAAATATTACCATGCTCACTTTCCTGAGACGAAGTCCCCTTGACCACAATAGGACTTGCCTCCGAGTAGACCTGCAAAAGAGGCTCGGCCTCTAAGGGGGGGCGGGCTACAATCCCCGGCGCATGCTTTCCTCGGGAGTAAATCCTGAGCTGTTCCCGAGTAGACCTGTAACAGAGAGACATGCAACAATCCGATGGCACACTTTCCCCGGGAGTAAATCCAATGGAACATCGGACCATTTGCTCCCGAGAAACCAAGCAGAGAGAGAGAGAGAGAAGATCAAGTGCGCCTTCCCTCCCTACCCGCAGACTGTCTCACCAGAGTGGTGCATGCTCTGGTTATTTCCTGCTTGGACTACTGCAATGCACTCTACGTGGGGCTACCTTTGAAGGTGACCCGGAAACTGCAATTAATCCAGAATGCAGCAGCTAGACTGGTGACTGGGAGCGGCCGCTGAGACCACATAACACCGGTTCTGAGAGATCTGCATTGGCTCCCAGTACGTTTCCGAGCACAATTCAAAGTGTTGGTGCTGACCTTGAAAGCCCTAAACGGCTTCGGCCCAGTATACCTGAAGGAGCGTCTCCACCCCCATCGTTCAGCCTGGACACTGAGGTCCAGCGCCGAGGGCCTTCTGGCAGTTCCCTCATTGCGAGAAGTGAGGTTACAGGGAACCAGACAGAGGGCCTTCTCGGTGGTGGCACCCACCCTGTGGAATGCCCTCCCTTCAGATGTGAAGGAAATAAGTAGCTATCCTATCTTTAAAAGACATCTGAAGGCAGCCCTGTTCAGGGAAGTTTTTAATATTTAATGCTGTATTGTTTTTAACACTTGATAGGAAGCCACCCAGAGTGGCTGGGGTATAAATTATTATTATTATTATTATTCCCGGGAGTTTTAGTCCCATAACCACCGCACCATTTGCTCCCGCGTAGACACTATAGGAAAGTGGGGAAGCATCCCCCAGGGTACACCCAACACGTGCAAACATGCGAAAGAGAGAGGTTCGCGCCCAGCAAACCCACTGCCAAGCTGGGGCGGGAGAGAAAACCCCAAAGGAGTACCCTGCCATTTACTCCCGAGTAGACACATACACAAAGAGAGCGAGCGAGGGTTTCATTTTTACATTATATTGAAATTGGAAATGTAAAGAAAAGGAAGGAACGTTTTATCATATGTGGTGGACCTGCCCCAAGGTGAAAGACTTCTGGGGAAAGATATATAACGAATTGAAAAAAATGTTGAGATATACATTTATAAAGAAACCAGAGGCCTTTCTTCTTGGAATAACAGGTTTGGAATTGCCCAAGAAAGATGTAAAATTATTTTGGTATGCTATGCCACAACTGCGGCTCGTATTTTGATAGCTAAAAAGTGGAAAACCCAAGAATTACCAACGATAGAAGAACGGCAGATGAAGATGATGGATTTTTCGGAGCTAGCCGACCTACCCAGAAGAGTCGCTGACCAGAAGGAGGAGTAGTATCAGGAAGAGTGGATCAAATTTAATGATTACTTAAACATGTTAAATTAAACTAACTGAAAACAGCTTGCAGATACTTAATTGGCTTAGGATTTTATTTAAGTTAAGTGATGAATTCATAGGTTTAATTTCATAATGTGAAGATCTAAGGATGTTAACGTTTAAGTTAAATTATTTTAAGAACTATGATTTGGAAAACCGTTAAAAGGACATGCAATGAAATTCAACCAAGGGGAAGCGAGGAAGTCACTTAATAATGTTAATAGGTGTAATTTTTAATCAGGTTATGATTTATGTTTGTTTTATGTGTTTTGTTTGTTTATAATGTTGTGCAAATCAATTAAAAAATTTGGGGGGAAAAGAGAGAGCGCCAGCCTCGCGTGCTACAACCAGGGCGCGCTTACTCCCGAGCCGACCGAGGATCGGGGCCGCCGGTCCCAGAAAAGCGGGTCAGCCAGCGGGAAACGGGAGAAAGGATAGGAGAGGGAGACGGAGCGGGTCTCTCCGGTGCGCAGCCCGGGGCTGCTGGGGGCGGTGTCTGCGCGGCGTCGGGGGGCGGGTCGCGGGCCGGCGAGCGCCACGCGGGGAAGGCGAGGCGGGCCGGGCCGGGAGCGCCCGCTGGCGGCGGCGGCTGCCTGGCTCGGTGTGGCTGGGCTCGGCCGGCTGGCTGGCTGGCGGCGGCGGCGGGAGCTGCGTGGGGCTCGGCGGGGATGTCTTCGTCGCCGTGCGCTGCTGCTGCCGCCGCGGCGCCGCTGGCCGAACTGCTGGGCGAGGCGCTGGCGGCGCCCGACGGCTCGGTGGTGCCCGTGGCCTCGCTGCCGGCGAGGGGCGTCTCGCTCGTGGGGCTCTACTTCGGATACTGCGGCGCCGGCAGCAGCGCAGCCGGAGCCGCCGCCGCCGCCGCTGGAGCGGCAGGAGCCGGAGCCGGGCCGGGCGCGCAGCTGGCCGCTAGCCTGGCCGCCTTTTACGCGCGCTTCCAGCCGGCCCGGAGCGAAGCCGGAGCCGGAGCGGCGCCGGAGCAGCAGCGGCAACAGCGCCTGGAGATCGTCTTCGTGTCGGCCGAGCAGGATCAGCAGCGCTGGCAGGAAGCCACGCGGGCCATGCCGTGGCTGGCGCTCCCCTTTGCCGACAAGCGCCGGAAGGTGAGCGCAGCGCGGGTCGGCGGGGAACGTGGGAAGCGGGAGACACGCGTGTTGGGGCAGAGAGGGGGGTGGGTGGCAGGAGGCCACGTCTCTTTCTCCCTCCCTCTCTCTCTCTCTCTTTCTGGGAAGCGTCCATGATGGCCCGGACCCTCCTTCCCAAGCGCACATCCGTGCGCCCCTCTCCAAAAAGCGGTGTTTGGAGAGGCCGGCTTGGGGGACCATCGTTCGTGGCCGCTGGGCGCCGAGAATCACCGTCCCGATAGTTCCTAGGCAGAGGGAACTCCGCTAAAACGCTTTTTTCCGTCGCACAATGCTGCCTGTGCGTGTTCACTCCGAAGTAAGCCCCGTGGAGTTGGGAGGAGCTTTGCTCCGAAGTAAGCGCAGCGTAGGCTGGAAAGGGAGCGCGTAACGGGCCTTACTTTTCTACCCAAACTAGTCCGCCCCCCCTCCCAACCCGCCACTTTGCAACATAATTTTTTGCAGCCTCGTCCTGTAAGCACGCGTTTACTTCGGAAACAAATCCTGTTGCTTTGAACGCGGTTTACTCTCGAGTAGATGCGAGGCTGGGGCGGGGTTGCTGCCGTAAAAGGAATCCATAGTAAAGAAGGCGGTGGGTGAAGAATCCAAAAATCAAAGCCCAGAAATACTGCAATCCTATCTATGTGTCTCTTTACCTGTTGAACTTACGAGGTTTGGCACAAATATTTTTATTTTAGCAGGAATTTTAAGTTTTCTTATTTGTTTTGCGGCTCGTTTTAAACTGGCGTTGTTTTTCCTGTATCTTGTGGTGACCTTACCTTAGACATCACCTTTTGGAGAAGAGGCACAGAAAGGGTCAAAAGGTAGCTATTAATTACATCTACTCGGAAGTAAACCCCCATGAGTTCAGTGGGGTTTACTACCAGGCAAATGGATGTAGTAACTTGGGTGTAGTTGAAAGAAATAAATGGGGTTTTCTGCGCTGTGTGAATGGGTTGTAAATCACTGTGTGGAACCTGCTGTGATTCAGGGACCCCCAAATCTTAGCATTGGTATTTGGTTTGCAAAGAGACCCTTAAAAAAAATCCCCACCCCAAATTTCCTCCTCTAACCAGATATTTTGCCTTTAAATAATTTGCTGAAGGCTCCCCCGTCCCCGAAATCCTCTCTTCCGATTCCAGCTGTGTTAACCCAGATTAAATTCCATTTTTTAATTCCGGTTTTAGTGAAATGGGTAAGGATGTTTGGCTGTTGCAAGGAGCTGGCGTAAACCGCCCAACCCATTTTTCAATTCGTTATGCGTCTTATTTTGGGCGTGTGGGATCTACTCGTTGGTTCTCTCCTGTTCTGTTGGGGATGCTCCACATCAGATTCAGAAAACGGGATTTTGGTACCCCTGCCCTGCCCTGCAGCGAGAGCAGGACATCTTTTCATTTTGCAATAATTTCCAGAGAGTCCTCTGAAAGAATATTTATTGGGTTGTATATGGACTGTCTTTCTCCGTATTGTAGGCGGGGTGGGGGGGGAAGACTTGGTTAAAATAAAATAAAATCAAATCTATACAACACACCACACAGATAATTTTGTTCCGCAGACAGAAGGAAAATATTTCATTTTTTAAAAAACCTTTAAAAAACACATGTAATTCATTCCAATTCTCCACTCACCCCTTTAAAAAGAACACCTAGGCCTTCTCTTTGATGCAAGGCCTTTGGGTGACATTACAGCAGCTAGCTATTTTCTACCTGGGTAATCTGGACCAGCTTTTGATTCTGATTTTAAAAATCACCTTTTTTGGGGGGGGTTGATTATGTGCATTTAAAAGAAAATTCCCATTCATGGTGGAATTGCACCAGCAGGAACTGGCGGTCCTTAATCTGGAAGTAAAATCCACTGCAAAGCTGCCGCCCCCAACCTGGGCGCTGACCTCCTAAGCCTTTTGGACTGCCACTCCCATGATCCCCAGCTGATCCCCTGGGGGCTGATGGGAGTTGTGGTCCAAAAGGTCTGGAGGGCACCAGGTGGCATTGCTTTTGGATTGAGGAACTTTGCTTTGTAAGGCACATTTTAAAGTGGCGAAAGGATTGTTCTTTGCTTGCTAGAACAAAAGACCTCTTAGGTTTACAGCAGCGTCTAAAATATTTATTAATAATGCCAAATAATATAAAAAATTCAAGAGTTACAAGAGAAATTAATAATAATAATAATAATAATTTATTCCCCGGCCACTCTGGGCGGCTTCCAACCGAATATTAAAAACAACACAGCATCAGACATTCAAAAACGTCCCTAAACAGGGCCGCCTTCAGTTGTCTTTTAAAAGTAAAACAGTTGTCTATTGCTTCGACATCTGCTGGGAGGGCGTTCCACAGGGCGGGTGCCACAACCGAGAAGGCCCTCTGCCTGGTTTCCTGTAACTTTGCTTCTCGCAGTGAGGGAACTGCCAGAAGGCCCTCGGAACTGGACCTCAGTGTCTGTGTTGAACGATGGCGGTGGAGACGCTCCTTCAGGTCTACTGGGCCAAGACCATTTAGGGCTTTCAAGGTCAGCACCAACACTTTGAATTGTGCTCAGAAACGTACTGAGAGCCAGTGTAGGTCTTTCAGGACCGGTCTTATATGGTCTTGGCAGCCGCTCCCAGTCACCAGTCTGGCTGCCGCATTCTGGATTCATTGTAATTTCCGGGTCACCTTCAAAGGTAGCCCCACGTAGTCCAAGCCGGAGATAACTAGAGCATGCACCACAATATACATCACCGATTTTAAAACATTTAACTGAAACCGTGTAGCAAAATGCCGTGCTAAACTGAGTTGACCAAGAAACAAAAGATTTCAGCAGGGGCCAAAAACGTACATTGAAGAAGCCTGTCTAATTTCAATGTGCGGGGAGTTCCGAAGTGTAGGGCAACGTGGCAATTGTAAATGGGCCAGTTACACAGATCCCAGCAGTGAATGGGTATATATGGGGACGATCCAGCAAGTAAACTGGTCCCAAGCGGTCAAGGGCTTTGCATACCAATAGTGACACCTGGATCTATGTTGATCTCATTTGTAGCCTCCTCAGTGGTGCAAAAGGAAGGGGCAGGCAGGGGAATCGCAACTGGTTTTCTGACGTTACTCCTCTCTCCCTTTATTCGACTGGAAAGGCCACGACTGCATGGCAGACCTAGGCCCATATAAGGCAGCTTTCTTTCTCATTAAACCAGCCTTTAATTTTGAACCATGAGGACTAGATCCTTGGCTTTCTTTTTAGGTGAGGCGTTGTAGCTCAGTGGTTTGCAGAAGGTCTCTGCTTCGATTCCCGGGATCTCCAGCTAGGTCTCCCATCTGAAACCCTGGACGGCTGTTGCTGGTCAGTGTATCAGGCATGTCCAAAGTCCGTTTTGGGGGCCTAATCTGGCCTGCCGGTCAGTTTAATCCGGCCCCTGTGGCAGTTTATTTCCTGGGGTAAAATACAGTGGTACCTCTGGATGCGAACGGGATCCGTTCCGGAGCCCCGTTTGCATCCAGCACAGAACGCAACCCACGACTCTCTGCTTCCACGCATGCGTCATTTTGAGAGTTTGCGCATGCGCGAGCGGCAAAACCCGGAAGTAACGCGTTCCCGAAAATGCTTAACCCGAAGCTACTTCAACCCAAGGTAATGACAAAGCTCAACAACTTTGGTGTAAAATCATAAAAAACCTTAGCAACTTCAATCTTAAAAAAGGAACTTTGGTTGGCCCTTTGGCCAGCCCTCACGGCCCTTCACGTCATCAAATCTGGCCCTCTTTGAAAAAAGTTTGGACGCCACTGGTGGACAATCCTGAGCTGGTTTGGCCCTGTAAAAGGCAACTCCATGTCTTCCTAGGATTGCAGCCACAGAGTTTGCAAGCGCCCTGACTTGAGAGCCCAGCATACTTGCAGATCTGTGCAAATGACGGCAACATCATCTGTACGGTTAATACATAGACTGTGGAGTAAGTCAAGATGCACAAAGCGGTTTTCTAAGTTGCATGTGTACCCTGGCTTGGGACAAAAACCCTGTAAATATTGGGTTTGTGGAGTGTAAGGAGGAGTCACAGCTAGTGGGCCATATTTCTCTGCTGGCTTTTGATGTAAATAGCAAGTGATGGGGAACCTGTGGCATTCCATGTCGCATCAGACTCCAGTTCCCATCAGCCCCAGCCAGCATGTCCAGCGGTCATGGATGATGGGTGTTGTACTCCAGCAATATTTGGAAGGTCACAGATTCCCTGGCATTTAGGGTCAGCGGTGAGAAAACTGTATGTGATGAAAAGTACCTAAACCAGAAGGGAGTGATTCACATCTGCAGTGGGAAGGATGTTCCCAAGTCCTGGTCACACCTGGGCTTGGATTTTCACTCTGCCCTGGGTGGCAAGGGAGTTTGCTGCTTCTGGGCAACCAGGAAGTATTACAGGAATGAATTCCCTTCATTTCTCTATCCTGAAGACTGACTCAGGAATGCTTTGCAGACAGGCGATGAAAATCCAACAGATTTCTCTGCAAGGCTGCTAGATCTAATGAGACGCTTCAATTTATGAAACTTGGATCACTCAAGGTGGTACCAAAACAATATTTTAGGTAAAAACGACCCCTTGTTTGCAGTGCTTCCCCCCCCCCCCTGGAAAAATAGGTGGGGGAACTCATCACGAAGTAAGTTTGTTTATTTATTGCATGCTCAGTCGCAGTGCTGCCACACACACCCTCCCCACCAGTGCAGTGGCTAAGTGTAAAATGTGATTAATAAACTCAAACAGACAATGGTGTGGATCAAAAATGGCCACAGCTTTATTGATTACAGATACAGGTGGATTTTTGGCTCAGGCATTGGGTATGTTCCCGTTCCAGACAAAAAAAGAAAAAATTAAAAGGTGAGGGAACTTAGTTCGCCTGAGTTCCTGCTCAAAAAATCCCCTGCTTGTTTGTATTTGTTTGTGAATCTCTAGCTTGGCTGATCCGAAAGACATGAGCGGATTTGATGCAGCTGAGTTTGGGCTTGATTCTGAAAAGGGAGCGGCTGTGTCAGACTGAGAATTATCACACCTTTCTTTAGATTGCATAATCCACTGCAGAGTTTATTCAAGTCGCTTCCCAATCTACCAAGCTTTGGCGGCACTCCTCATTGCACCATGAGGACTAGGCCCTTGCCTTTTTCTTACAAATAGCAGCTCAGATTCTCAGGAGCCCACATCCTGTATCCCAGGCCGTATGTTGGTCTGCTAATGTGAAAACAGGTGCGTTACACCTGGCCCGGTCTGCTTGCAGCCTGGCCATCTTTGGAAACGGGCCTACTGATCCCAAACTCTTACCTAACTGATGCTTTTTATAGCAGGGCCTCCTTGTGAGGTGAAGCTTTCTGAAGGCCAAGGGCCGCATTCGCTTCTGGGCAAGTTCCTGGGGTCCACATGCCCATGGTCGGCAGGGCCAGAGGGGAAGGGGGGCAGAGTAACAATTTTTTGTCCACTTGGCTAGTTTTTACACTCAAACCTCCTGTCCCAATCCTCCTTGCAGGCTAACAAAAGGCAAAATCAGAGTTCAAGGAGATTTTCCAGCCCGGCAAAAACACACAATGAGGCTGCGAGTGAGAGGCAGTGAGCGAATCAGAGGAGGGTTCGAAGGGCCAAATAGAAAAGTCTAGGGGGCCGCATTGATTAAACATTGATACCGTTGTGCGGTAAGTAGTTCGCTGAGGAACAAAGTGCTTCAAATGGTCCCTGCCAGTCACTGAGTGGCAAATATGTCAGAAACGTGTTTTGGAATTGGGAGGAATTGAGTGGTGTGTGGAATTTTGAGGGTTTGACGTTCTCCACCAGAAATCTCTTTTCTGGCTGTGAGTTAATTCATGTGGAAGGAACAAAACCGGGTTTGAAACAGGGACTTGGGTCTCCTTTCGCACTGGCACGATTCAGAAGTGACCTGAGCACGTTTGAGGTCGATGTGGAGCATCCCAAATTTTATTTTTCCAAACAGGAGGGATATATTTTTCCTCTTCCACCCTGACATTGAAGAGGGCAGGGCGCTTTTGGGTTGAAGGATGAGGAGATTCTGAAAATGAACTGCCCCCGAAAGGTGTTTGGATTCCACATTCTCGCTTTTGAAGCGAAATTTCTGCCAGAGCTTAAAAATGGGGAAATCATTGTCGTGTGATGCTGGGCGTGAACCCCAAAGGACAAAAGAAGGCGTGCGGGGAAATTGCCTAATTTTCAGGTGTTGAAAGTGGGTGAGCCGGTAATCCACAGGCTTTAGCGCTGGGTGCAGACGTGCGCTGCAGAGCTGTGGTGGCGCAGGTCTAAGACGCATGCTTTGATTGCAGAAGGTTCAATCCGCAGCATTGGGAGATTTGTTTATTTTGAATAAATTTCATTAGAAATTGGAAATCCGAAACTAAAACATTCATCTAGATAAAAACACAGGTCCAGAGGAAAGGAAGAGGGAGAGAAAAAAGAAGGGGGAAAGAGAGAGAGAGAGAGAGGTAGAGACAAATAGAAAAATGATTAAACGAGGGAAAAGGTAATAAAGGAGGGGGGATTAATTTAAGAAACTAAAGAACTTCTGTCCAGTATAATACCTAGCCAGGCTACTTTCTAAGAACCAACATTATCTTCAGCCTTCAAACCCAAATGTCATTCATTCATTATGTTTTTCACGCAAAAATTCATCAGGATGTTTACGACAGGCAGAAGAGAGCCCTTCTTCCCCACAGCGTATAGTAAGACTGTGGAACTCACTCCCACAGGAGACAGTGGTGTCCAACTTAAAAGTGGATATTAGACAGATCAGGGAGAACTGACTATTAATGGCTACCAGCCGGGATGGCTATGTTCTGCCTCCATAGTTAGAGACAGCAACACATCTGCATCCTAGTTGCTGAAAAACACAGGCGAGGAGAGAGGGCTTCTGTGCTCAGGTCCTGATGGAGCATTTCCTGCAGGCATCTGGGTGGTCACTGCAAACAGGATGCTGGACTAGATGGACCACTGGTGGACTCCTCTTATATATTATATTTTCAGCCCACCTTTTCCACCAAGTTGCTCTGTGCTGGCCATCAACTTGGAGAGCTTTAAAAGAGGGAGAGATTCATGGAGAAGAAAACTATTGGTGACTCCTTGCCACAATGGCTGCTCTCAGAGCAGAATCTGGGACTTGGGATTAGCTCAGTTGGTTGAGCATGAGGCTCTTAATCTCAGGTTCATGGGTTCAAGCCCCACATCGGGCAAAAGATTCCTGTTTTGAAGGGCGTTGGACCAGATAACCCTCAAGGTCCCTTCCAACTCTGGAATCCTATGATCTATGATCTTATTCTATGTCAATGCATTCCAGTAACTGGGAATCGCAAGTGAAGAGAGACTCTATGTACAGTTTCTCCAAGGATCTGTCCTGTTCCCCAGACGCCAGGGCTGCGGAAGAGCTCTGTGTCGGTCTGCGGACTGTTAGCTTCCCTCGATCCAAGCTGAGGTTGGGAGTGGAGAGAGATTCCTGTCAACCGATGCTCTTCCAACATGCTCTGCTGTGTCTTCCGAGGGCGTCTGCATGGCGAGATCCCTGCTTGAGGAGTGTGTGCCGGCGTGCGGCTGGGTTTTTGCGGCGGCAAAGAACAGTTTCTCCCTTTCCGATTCAGTTTGCAGCTAATCTGCTCTGAAAGCTGCCGGGCGGCTCAAAGCGGCGTCCTGCCGTGTTGTTCCATATTTTGCTTTTATTTCCTTTCCTCCCTGCGGCACCTCCATGCGCTTGAGCGTCAAGAGAGGGCCGGACTCTGCATGTGGAATGGCAAGGAGCTTCTTTAGAAGAAGACGGGGCTTGCGCCAATCCGATGGGAGGATATGCTTGCTGGTTGCCTGCTTTGCATCCGGCGGGAGTCTTGTATTTCTCCTTCCCCAGAATACGGGCAAGACTTGTGCAGACCTGGCAGGGCTGTGTTGGACAGGGCCCTTGCCACGTTTTATTCCAGATGCCAGGAGATGGCCCAAAGCTCCGTCATGGGCCACCTGCTTCGTTCCTGTTCCATCTGCCCTTAATTCAGAACCATGAGGACTGGAAACCTGTTTTATCTTCATGCAGAAGAGCCATTGCTCAGTGGGAGAGCACCTGCATGCAGAAAGTCCCAGGATCAGTTCCAGGCAGCATCTCCCGGTAGGGCTAGGAAACACTCCTTTCCTGAAACCCTGGAGAGATCCTGCCAGTCAGTGTAGACAATACCAATGTAGATAGGCCCTATGGGCTTACTCAATATGAGGCAGCTTCTTATGTCCCTATGTATATCTTCCTTTTCCTCTTCCTGAATGCAAGTGGAAGGTTAAGGGAAAGGTCCTGCAAGTCTGTAGCAAAAAGCTGGTTGGTGGAAGGCAGCGACTGGCTAGCGCCTGTGACGTCTCCAAGACCCCTTTCCGCCCCAGATTGTTGGAGCGGTTTTGCAATTCTTGGACAACCCCCCCCTTTTTTTCTCTCTTTATAAATCTCTGCTCCTTTAGATAAATAAACTCCAATGAAAGGTAAAGCCACAAACCAGTAAATGTACAGATGGTGTTTGCTTAAAACAAAACAAATAAATTAAAACAACAATGGGGCAGCCCACCGAGGCATGTAAGGAATTGCTAGAATGTGAAGGAGGCTGAAGGCGGGAGCGAAAAATCTTTTGCACCTTCTCTTCGAAGCTCAGGCTTTCGCCCTGAGTGCTGAGTTCCCTAAGGGTGTCCTGGAAGCTGTGAGGTGCATGTTATTGTTGGGATCCTTGTGGGGCCAAACGGAGAAAATTTGGAGGGCCGCATTCAGCAACCTCCCTGAAATTCACTTCTGCCCTTCATTTCTGCCCTTTAGTTAACACTGTTAAATATTTCCTGGTTGGCTCGGTTTCCCGAGCAATAGCTCCGTTAAGCCTTTTGCAGCAGTGTCTTGTGGCCCTTTAAAGACTAACAAATTTATTCTGGTGTGACGCAGGAAGGCTGCCTTATTCTGAGTCAGACCAATGGTTCACCTAGCTCAGTACTGTCTACACTGGCAGGCAGCAGCTCCTTCGGGTTCCAGGCAGGGGAACATTCCCAGCCTGAGCTGGAGATGCCGCTTGGAGGTAGAGCCTGGGAGCTTCTGTCGGTAAGGCAAGTGCTCTACCATAGAGCTGTGCCCCTTCCACTAAAAGTGAAGTTAGATTCTAGTCCTCATGATCCAATATCTAGTACAGTGGCCAACCCGGGTGCCTCTTCTGGGAAGCCCAGGACCTGAGCACCCTCGCTTTATGTGGTTACCAGCGACATTCATCTTGCACCAGCAGCATTAATCTGTACTGGCCAATTCCTTCCTACGAAGATGCTGCTGATTCTGATATACAGTGGTACCTCGGGTTAAGTACTTAATTCGTTCCGGAGGTCCGTACTTAACCTGAAACTCTTCTTAACCTGAAGCACCACTTTAGCTAATGGGGCCTCCTGCTGCTGCCGCGCTGCCGGAGCCCGATTTCTGTTCTCATCCTGAAGCAAAGTTCTTAACCTGAAGCACTATTTCTGGTTTAGCGGAGTCTGTAACCTGAAGCGTATGTAACCTGAAGCGTATGTAACCTGAAGCGTATGTAACCCAAGGTACCACTGTACCTGAAACCTCATTTTTTTGTTGAAACTGTCTCAAAATGCTCTTGATGGGAAAGATACCCTGGCCTTGGAAAGGCAATTAAACCACGTGGCATGCTTAAAAAAAATAACACCTTTGTTGCTGTTCGATCCACAAGCGACAGCAATGAAATCTTTTTATGTCCGCTCACCTGTTTTAAAAGCCTTTCCAGCGAACTGGACAGGCCCTGGAGAGCCTAATAAGTTTCCTTTATGAGGAATATCGAAAATTGAATCCTGGCCTGCTTTTGCTCCACACGCCCCCTGAGTGTCTTTAGGGAAGCGCTAGGAGTGGCTGCAAATTTTATATTTTGGGTCTGCTTTTTTTCTATGAGAACATAGCACTTTAAAAAAGTAAATAAATGATGGTGTCTTTAAGAAGGGGAAAAAGGGGTTGGGCAGGGGCTGGCATTCCCCGAAAGTTCAGTATTGCGGTTTGGATTTGTGTTCCTGCGGAGTGCTGAGTAATTTTGGAGGCGTGTGGGGATGTGGCTCCGCTTTGTAAGGACCTCTTAATCTGGGGATAACAGAGCTTCGCTTGTAAGCTTATAACTGGCAATTAACGTTGGGTGGATCAGGTTTCGAAACAGGAGGTTTATAAAAATGGAAGGTTTGGTGCGCTCGGAGTTTGGGGAGGCAGGCTTGAAGTGTGTATCTGAGATCTGGATGGGGGGGAATTAGTTTTAAAAAAAGAGAAAAAAAGAACCCAGATATCTGTTGTATGGATCTGCAATTTTGAGGCTTCAGGACCAAATCCAGCCCTCCTAACTGATAGCTTCCCAGTGGCATGACTGGGGATCTCTGATTTTCTGCCTGCTCGACTTGCAGCTGAACTCTTGCGAAGCTCATGCTACTTGCCTGAATAAACCTGAATGCTTGAAAAGAGTGCTGTTGTCTCGGCTGAGTAGCACAGTCTGTGTACGTTCTATAAAGTACCTACCAAAGCCATGCATACAGTTGGTTTTGAAGAGATGCAGTGGTGCCCCGCAAGACGAATGCCTCGCAAAACGAAAAACGCGCAAGACGAAAGGGTTTTTCGGTTTTTGCGTTGCTTCGCTAGACGATTTTCCCTATGGGCTTGCTTCGCAAGACGAAAACGTCTTGCGAGTTTGTTCGCTTTTTTCTTAAAGCCGCTTGAAGAGGCGCAGTTGCGACGGACCGTGCTTCGCAAGACGAAAAACATCGCAAGACGAAAAGACTCGCGGAACGAATTAATTTCGTCTTGCGAGGCACCACTGTATTTGTTTCTGAATTGACTTGCAGCTGACCCCTTGCAAAGCTCTCCTGAAATTAGTCTACAGAGGAGATAAGCTCTTGTAAGGAGTTCTGCTGTACTGGCTTTTAATTCTTGATTTTAAAGTTGCAACTGAACTCTTGCAGAGGATCTGGCAGAGGTGTCCCAGTTTGATTTGGTGGTTTGCGGGAAGAAGACCTGAGCCAATAGGAAGAGATTTCTCATAGGCACCAGTGAGTCAGACCATATATACTGAGTCAGACCACTGGTTCATTTTGCTCCATGTTGCTTACACTGACAGGAAGGATTTCAGGCAGGGGACATTCATGGCCTTATTGTCAGGATTGGACCCGAACTTTCTGCATCCAAAGCAGAACCACAACCCTTCCCCATAGATCTGTGGGGGGCTGGACTGGCACCACCCCTCCTCTACAGAAGGTTGCTAGGTGCTGATACCCAACCTGGCGCAAGTTGCTAGGCAACAGCAGCATCACTCCCCTGTCCTGTCAAACTGGCTGCCCCAGGTTGGTTATCTGAGCGGCAGTTTAATGGCGGCAGGTAGCTCCTCCCCTCACCCTTCAAATTAGGCGGGGGCTCATCTGCTAATACCAGCTGTTGGACCCAGAGACATGACTTTTCTGGGAGATCTAGGAAAACCAGGAGCCAGGCCTAGTCGCTCCCCTCCAGATGTTGCACAGATGTTGTTCTGCTTAGCCAAAGAGAGAGAGAGAGAGAAGGCGATTATGATATTACTGGCATATGGGGCCTATTTATTGTTCCCTTAATACTCAGAAAGTGCTGGGTTGAAGCTGCCCTAAGCTTGCAAAAGGAGGCTGGCTGAACTGCCCTGCATCTTCCTAAAAGGTGTAAAGGGGTGGTGTGAAGGGGTATACACTCAGGGTTATAGCCGGTGCTAGAAATTCACCAGGTGCGTTTTGTGACTGGCGCGGGTCCAGCTGAGACCATGTGGAGATCTCTGGAGGCCAGAATGGCGACGGACGTCTCCACCTGGCTGGCCCCTCCAGCTTTCTTAAGCAGGTAGTAAGTGGTCAAACAAACCCCCCTGTTGCAAAGAGAACGTCAGCAATGTCTAAGCAACACGATGACCATGTACCTACGCAATAGACAATCTTTATAGAATTCCTTCAAACCATTTGTTGTTGTTGTTTAGTTGTTTAGTCGTGTCCGACTCTTCGTGACCCCCTGGACCAGAGCACGCCAGGCACTCCTGTCTTCCACTGCCTCCCGCAGTTTGGTCAGACTCATGCTGGTAGCCTCGAGAACACTGTCCCACTATCTCGCCCTCTGTCGTCCCCTTCTCCTTGTGCCCTCCATCTTTCCCAACATCAGGGTCTTTTCCAGGGAGTCTTCTCTTCTCATGAGGTGGCCAAAGTATTGGAGTCTCAGCTTCAGAAGTACAAAATGAAATCTATAGTCTCAAAGTCTCTGAAAATCTTTAAATGAAGCAAGGTACCAGACTTTGTACGATGAAAGACAAGCTGTGAAGCTTTGTGTATTCAGCAAATACGATGTCCAAGACTGGACAGAGATTCCGGATATTGACTACTGTTTCGTAGAATTCTTCGTCAGCGTGGTGGGAGGATATAGAATTGCTTCATAAACCCATCTTATGTCGAATGAATGCATGTAAATGAAAATATCAAATGCTGCGGAACAGTGCTCATGAAATAATTCTTACTTAAGCAGGTAAGCAGGTGAGCTTATTTATTGCATTTACAGTATATCCCACCTTTCCCCTCGGGAGTTCATGGCTAATCCCTGCAATGTCCCTGTGACTGACTCCAAGGTCACCCAGTGAGGTTCCTGACCAAGTGGGGATTCGAACCCTGATCTCTCCAACACTCTGAACCACTGAATCCCACTAGCTTCCTATAGTTCTTCTGCTGTGAGGTAGCTCTGTAAATTAAGTAGGTAAATGAGTATGGCGAAAGCGAAATGCCCCTTAGAGAAGGATCTGAAATATTTCTTTTGGCCCCGTGAGAACAGGAGGCAGGACCAGATGGGCCCCTGGTCTGATCCAGCAGGACTTCCCTTATACAGTGGTACCTCGGGTTACATACGCTTCAGGTTACAGACTCTACTAACCCAGAAATAGTACCTCGGGTTAAGAACTTTGCTTCAGGATGAGAACAGAAATCGTGCTCCAGCAGCGCAGCAGCAGCAGGAGGCCCCATTAGCTAAAGTGGTGATTCAGGTTAAGAACAGTTTCAGGTTAAGAACGGACCTCCGGAACGAATTAAGTATTTAACCCAAAATACCACTGTATTTTTATGACTGGTGTGAATTTTGTGCATCTCTCTTCACATTGCTTAATTGCTTTTTATAAATGTGTTTTTAAAATACTGTTTTTGCATGTGGACGAGGGCTTTAAATTCAGATCTCTTCTCCCTCGTCCCCCTTGCCACATGCTTTAGCCTGTTAGCTTTTGGTTGACACCCCTTTTTGTGGCTTTGTGTTGTAAGCATCCGTGGTGGAAAGGAATGCCAATCCTCCTTCCTGCCTGCGAAGGGAAGAGATTCCAAATGTGTTTAGCACTAACGTGAGGCAAGGGATTAAAATTCTCCTGCGGCTCAGCAGAAATGCAACCTCCTTTCCTTGATTTTGCGCTGAGCTTTTGCACTGGAGAAAAACCACGGCTGATCATAGAATTGTGGAGCTGGGAGGAAACTAGGTGTGTGCTTGTTAGCAAGTGGGGGGATGTGGCCCTCCATACCTCTCTGCCTGGCCCTTGGGTCTCTCTCCAGGCCACTAGCCTACTGCAGAATGATAAAATTATCATTTCTTGCTTCACCCACCTTTGCCTCTGGCCCTGCCCACTTCTGACATGTGGCCCTGGAGAGGTTTCCCAGAAGGCAATGTGGCCCTTGGGCTGAAAATGATTCCCTACTTCTGATAGATATATACAACCCCCCCCCCACGGGAAGATCAGAGATTAGGGGTGTTGTTTGCATCAGTTGAAGGAAATTTTAAATGATGAAATTTGATGGATTCTTAGCAGTGCAGTTCTCTACAGGTCTACTTGGAGCTCATAGGGACTTGCTCCCAGGCAGCAGATATATAGCACCTTTGTTGATCAAGCTGTCGGTTCAACTGGTAGATGGATTTTAAAAAATAATAATCCCAGTACAGTCAAGCCTTGGTTCTTGAACAGGTATGTTTTTGAATGATTCAGCTCCCGAATGCTGTTCTTGAACATTTTTCGGAACTCGGAACAGCTTCCGGTTTTTTTTTTTTTTCTTCTCCATTGACTTTGCTGACCACCCTTTGATCTTCAGTTGTCAAAGGTTTCGGATAACTGAGGTTTGACTGTATTTATTCTGAAATCTGAAGAGGCAGAGCTTTCTTAAAAGTTCAGACGCCACAGCGACGGGTCTAAGCAGGCATCTAAGGAAGGGTTTTCTGTTCTTGTTCAGTGGACAAAGGCACGTCTCGCGCTTATCTTTTTTAAAAAATTTTTTTATTCAAAGTTATAACAAAACATATTTTCCAAAAACATATCCTTATCCCCCCCCATTTTTCCTCCCCCCTCCCCCCACAAAACCCATTCCTCCACCCCACCCCCCGACTTCCCTCAGTTCCAGTCTTTGGTTTCTCCAATAATGCTATTTTCTGCATGTTACAGAGTTGTAGAGATCCTCCAATGGTTTAGCTAATTATTATCAGTAAAAATATTGTGGATGTTTATTCAAAACCTGCCAAGGAGTCCAGTTCGCTTTGCTGCGTCTTCAAATACTTTGTGAAAGGTTCCCATTCATTCTTAAAGTCACAGTTATCCTTGTCCCGTAGCTTATGTGTCAATTTTGCCAGTTCTTCATAATCCATCAATTTTTCTTGCCATGATTCTTTAGTTGGGATTTCTTCAGTCTTCCATCCTTGTGCTACCAGAACTCTCACGGCCGTTGTCGCATACATGAAGATGTTTTTCATGTCTCGCTCTTATCGAAAGCTTTTGGAAACTGGCTTAAAGGCATGCAGGACAGCTTGGATCCGTTAGGGTCGTGGAACTGTAGGCCAACCCCCTGCGATGCAGGAAGCCCAGCGACCATCCAGCCTCTGCCTAAAAGCCTCCAGTGAAAGAGAGCCCACTACCCTCCGAGGTAGCCTGTTCCACTGTGAAACAGCTCTTAGCACCAGAAAGTTCTTCCAGGTGTTTATTCAGAATCTCCTCCCTTTTGCAATTTGAACCTGCTGTTTCAGGCCCTGTCATCTGGAGCGGCAGGAAACAAACTCTCTCCATCTTCCATGTGGCAGCCCTTGAGATAATTTGAAGATGGCTACGCTATCTCCGCTTAGTCTCTTCTCTTCCAGGCTAAACATCCCCAACTCCTTCAACTGTTCCTCACCAGGCTTGGCTTCTGGATCCTTGATCGCCCTGGTCGTCCTCCTCTGCTCACCTTCCAGTTGGCTGTCTCCTCCATCTCTATCTTCCTGGTTACGATGATGGGGCGGCTCGAGGGGAGCTAACAGCTCCTCAGCTGTGTTTTTCTCATAATCTCTCTCCCCCACCCCACTGCCTTCCAGGAAGGCTACACACACACACATACTTTTTTTTTATCTGGCCTTGTGCTTTCACATCTGGCTGAAATCTGGACTGCCGGCGGTCAGGCCAGATGTGGCGGCTCGACTTGAGCAGGAGGGATTATTTCATAAGGCGGCTTTCTTGTGGCAATGTCGAGGCTTGAAAGGATAAAAAGATAGGTGTCTGATCACTTCCTCGCTGCCTTTATTATTATTATTTTTATTAAAGAAAAAGGCGGACTGACGCCCACAGGAGCTCAACGTATGCAGAGGCTTCGCTGTTTTCCTTTGCCTAATTCCCTTTTGGAGCCATCCCAAATTGGTGGCAGTCACCAGTACACATCTATCAGCAGAGAATTGTACTAGTGTGCTTTGCGAAGATTCACCACTCTCTTGTCTGTCCTGAATCTTTTGCACACCCTGGGATGACTCCCATTGGCCCAGCTGCTGTGATGTCACAGAGAGGCGGCAGCCTGATGCTGGGCTACAGAGGAATTCTCAAATGACATTTAGGATATGAAATCCCAGATCAGTAAGGAACTCCTGGCAAACTGTACCGCATATTAATAATTCCTGCTTTGCCAGGGGGTTGGACTAAATGACCGTTTGGGTGCCTTCCAGCTCTACAGTTCTATGATTCTTGTATAATAATAATAATAATAATAATAATAATAATTTTTATTTATACCCCGCCCTCCCCAGCCAAGGCCGGGCTCAGGGCGGCTAACAAGCAATAATAAAAACAAGCTGAATGAATACAACTTAAAAACAAGATTAAAATACAACATTAAAATATTAAAATGCAGCCTCATCACAGGAGGAGAAAGGAAAGAGAAAGAATAAAGAGGGGGAGGGAATCAAATTGGCTCCAAGCCAAAGGCCAGGCGGAACAGCTCTGTTTTACAGGCCCTGCAGAAAGAAATCGGATCCCGCAGGGCCCTGGTCTCATGAGGCAGAGCGTTCCAGCAGGCTGGAGCCAGTGTTGAAAAGGCCCTGGCTCTGGTTGAAGCTAATCTAACTTCCTTAGGGCCCGGGAGCACTAGGGTGTTGCTATTTATGGACCTTGAGGCTCTCCGTGGGGCATACTGGGAGAGGCGGTCCCCTAGGTACAAGGCTCCTAGGCCGTGAAGGTCTTTAAAGGTCAAAACCAGCACCTTAAATCTGATCCTGTACTCCACCGGGAGCCAGTGCAGCTGGAAAAGCACTGGGTGAATATGCTCCCATGGCAGAGACCCCGTGAGGAGCCTCGCTGCAGCATTCTGCACCCACTGGAGTTTCTGGGACAGCATCAAGGGCAGCCCCACGTAAAGCGAATTACAGTAGTCAAACCTGGAGGAGACTGTCGCATGGATCACTGTGGCCAGGTCGTGTATTATTTACACCGCTTTTTAGCATACATCATCCCTAAAGCTCACAGTAGTTCACGGGGGTGAAGCTTGTATGTAACTAGTCGCCTGGGGCGAGTAAGAATCTACTCCATTCAATCAGCCGAGAAAGGCAGGCAGGTGAACAGCTTTGGAAAATCTTCAAGACTTTCTGCAGTGAGGTGTATACAATATTGGAGTAGAGCTGATTGTAGGACCCCTTTGGGGTCAAGTTTGTGTAGCCTTTCCACAAAAGGATGGCTCATTGGGTGACAATGTGACAGCCGCAACCCACTGGGTATTTGTGTGTGTGTGTTTTGTCACTAGGCTGTTTTGGAGGCTGCACAGTAGCCTAGGAGATGATAGGCTCTGCATCTTCTGGGTCGATTCCCCCATTGTGGCATTTTGATCTCGCTGTTGAGATGAAACACCCCCTTTTTTTGCATTCGAAAAGCAGGCCAGTTCATTCTTCCGGGGCAAGGATCTGAACAATGGTTCTGTTTTTTCATACACACACACACACACACACACACACACACAGTGTGTGTGTGTGTGTGTGTGTGTGTGTATATATATATATATATAAAATCTGTTGTGAGATCCTTGAGAAATCTCAGCAATGTGTTCGTATCAGCTGGCAGCAACAGAGAAGAGAATATCATAGGAAATGACGTTTCAACATCCAGCGTGAATTTAGGCCAAGTGGGTCTTGGGGGTGGGAATTTTTGGAAAGAAAAGAGGCTTTCTGAGGCGTTTGCAAGTGGCAGAAAAGCTGTTAACTCCCCTCCCCTCGCATCCCGAGGAAGCCGCTAGAAAGCCCAAACATTTTTCTTATGGCTTCCTCATCTTGCATTTTTCAAAATTTGAATCAGAGCCAAACGGATACAATGATGAACGTCTATGTCTATTTTGCCCTCTTGGCGACACCGCCAGAGAGGTGGCGTTTCCTTCCCTTCAGTAACATAGGAACAACGTGAGCAGTCTTTTCCTTGGTCCATCTGGCTCAGTATCGTCTACACTGACTGGCAGCAGCTCTCCTGCGTATCTTGCAAGAGGTTTCTCTCCCAGGCCTGCCAGGAGATGCTGGCGATTAACCCATCAGATGATTAGTGCATAAAGTAGGTGCTGTCTCACTGAGCTACATCTCTTCTCCTGAAAAAAAGCCAAGATTCCGGTCCTCATGTGTGATGGGAATGGTACAGTTTGAACCCAGATCTCGCTCAGCTAATTTTGCTTCCCCTCTCTTCCCCCATTAGATGTCCTTTGGAGAGGTCCTTGCTGAAGGGATTTTATGGTTGTAAAATCCATGGCTGTTAACAGGTTTCCTGGGGTGCGTGGAAACCGTTTGAGATAATTTGCACAGGATAATTGACACAAGAAAAAATGAAGTTTGCATCGTTATTTTTCTGTTGCCCTGGGTCAGGTATTGCCTTGATGGTTCTCTCTGGATGTTGCTAGACTATAGGCACATGCATTTAAAGGGCTACGGTACCACTTTAAACAGTCTTTGCTTCTCCCCCACCACCAAAAAAAAAATTAAAAAAATTCTGGGAGCTGTAGTTTGTTATGGCTGCTGAGAGGTTGTTAGTAGACCCTATATCCCCTTCCCAGAGCTAGAATTCTCAGAGTTCCCTGCGAAGAGCAATTGATAGCTAAACCACTCAGTATTAAAAAGTTAAAACAAACTATAGTCATACCTTTGTGCTCAAATGTAACCCGTTCCGGAAGTCCGTTCGACTTCCAAAAATGTTCAGAAACCAAGACACAGCTTCCGATTGGCTGCAGGAGCTTCTTGCACTCAATCAGAAGCTGTGTCGGATGTTCGGGTTCCAAAGAATGTTAGAAAACCATAACACTTACTTCCAGGTTTTCGGCGTTCGGGAGCCAAAACGTACGACTACCAAGGCGTTCGAGAACCAAGGTACGACTGTACAGGCGCAGGAATAGGGTGGCTAACACATACACAAGTGGGAATGAGTGTACCTGTGTTGATTTGTACTGTTCAATTATCGTGTACGCGGGTATGCAGGCTATACACTCGTTGGAAAGTTACATGTGAATACCTGTGCGAGGGCACAGCTCAGCTGTTTGTATACATAGGTTGTACACTGGTTGAATGTAATGTGCGAACATCCCTACTGTAACCTAGGGAACCGGGAATCCTGCGGCCCTCCTGGATGTTGCGAGGCTACAAGTCCCACTATACCTGACACTTGGCCACATTGGCACATCCAGTGGCACCCAGAGACCCGTCTTTGGCTTGGGGTTCAAGATCTGGAGAGAGCAAGATGCTTAGCAACTTGACAAACAAACCAAAGCACATCCCTTTGGCTCTGTAACCTACACAAAGGAACGGAAGTGTTAAGACTCTCTGCAGCCCACAACCTGATCGCTCGACAGCACTTTGTGGCTTCTGTGGTCTGTGAGATGACGTCTGGATTCCCGTCTGCTGATGCTTTTGTGTGTGTCTTAAATTACGTAAGCATCTTTTTAAAGGTGGCAGCAGACTAGTTCGTTTCTCTCTCCCCCCCCCCCCCCCAAGGTCTGGCTTTAAGAAAGCTGAAGACAAGCTTTATCAATTTTGTACCACTAGTTATTGAGGATGAACCAGGGATTTTTATTTTTTTAAAGTCGCTTCATGAACTCTTAGCTACATTTGGAACTGGTGCCAAATCGCAGCTACCTGGTGCGTAGAGCAAGAGGGTGTGGCCTTTTTCTGACCAGGGGGCCAAATTCCCTTCTGGGAAAGCTCCCAGGGGCCACATTCTATTTGAGGGCGAGAGCAGAGGGAAAAGTGAGCAGAGCCACAAATGTAACTGTAAGCTTTAAATGTATATGTAGGCTTACACTCTCTGTCCTCCATGCAGGCAAGCAAAGAGGCGCATTCAAGAGTTCGAGGCCACATTCCCAGCCAGGCAAAAACCCTCGAGGGTGTGGATCAGGAGCACTAAGGGGCCTGGGGACAGTAGGCTTGGAGTAGGGGGCGCCACATTTGCAGAAGTTCCCCAAACCCTGGTTTGAAGGGTAAGAAGGCATCTGAGGCACGCGATGAGATACAACAAAATTATGAGCACCGTTTGAAGGTCAAGGTAAAGGGACCCCTGACCGTTAGGTCCAGTCGTGGATGACTCTGGGGTTGTGGCGCTCATCTCGCTTTATTGGCCGTGGGAGCCGGCATACAGCTTCCGGGTCATGTGGCCAGCATGACTAAGCCGCTTCTGGCGAACCAGAGCAGCGCAGGGAAACGCCGTTTACCTTCCCGCTGGAGCAGTACCTATTTATCTACTTGCACTTTGAGGTGCTTTCGAACTGCTAGGTTGGCAGGAGCAGGGACCGAGCAACGGGAGCTCACCCTGTTGTGGGGATTTGAACCGCCGACCTTCTGATCAGCAAGTCCTAGGCTCTTTGGTTTAACCCACAGCACCACCCATGTCCCTTATGAGCACCGTTTAAGAGAGGCTAAATAGCACATATAGGTAGGCAGGCAGACCCAGACCCACACCATACTGCGGTGGGCAGAAGATTTGAAAACTGGCAAAAGGGGACCTTTCTGCGTAGGAACATCATTAACATATGGAGTTGGTTATTGCAGGATGTAAATGGTGCTCAGCTCCCCCCACCCCCAGCCACTGCCCAGATTACATGGCTTTGGGGGGGGGTACACAGTCTTAGAAAAGTATGTGAAAGACTCAAGTCCATCAACCCGATATGTGGCAGCTCAGCGAAGACCCCATGTTTAGAGTCAGTCATCTGAGTTCCAGATGGCGAGGGTGGGGGGGAGTTTGGCAGGCAACAACTTAGAGGGGACCTGCTTGAGAGTTTGCCCCAGAGGCGAGATCCTGGAGCAATTTGATTCAGCAGGGAAATGCCAACATTTTTTATCCATTGTGGTATAAAACCTCTGGAAAAACCGTTTGGGAAGGAGGAAGTGCCGCTGAACCAGCAAATGCAACAGTCCATGTCCCCCTCCCTGTTTCTTTTTAATTTTTAACCCTGTCATCGTCTTAGAATCATAGCCCCCTGCAATGCAGGAATCTTGGTTCAACCTGATTTTTCTGTTGGGGCCACACTGTGGTGGGGCAGTTGTGCCTTCAGTTGCGGTGGCAAAATGCTGCCAGCTGAAAGAAAGGGCTTGATCGGCAGCTTTTAGGCCACACTCGTTATATACTCCTCATTACGTCTCTGGTAATTAAGCTTGAGGGCAGATTAGAAGCAGCGGGTGGGAATCTGCAGACAAGCAGATTTTGGCTAACAGCGGCCTCTGTATTTGTGCCAAGGCCACACCTCTCAACTGCCCTATGTCCTTGAACTCTGAGCATGCCTCTTGGTCGCCTGGATGGAGAAGAGAAACACTCTTGTCTTGTGAGTGTGTGTAAAAAGCAGCCTATTCTACAAAGGTTTTAAAAAAAGTGCATTTGTTGCTTCACCCGCTTCTGCCTTTGGCATGTGGCCCCCAGTAGGTTGCCCCAAAGCAATTCTGGCCCTTGGGCTGGAAAACATTACCCAACCCCTGGTGCAAGTGAAATCGGAGAGTCTACGCCTGCTTCGTTTTTTCTCACTGTCCTCCATTGTCTAATTTGTTTCTGTCTCTAGGGCATGGGTAGGCAAACTAAGGCCCAGGGGCCGGATCCGGCCCAGTCGCCTTCTAAATCCGGCCCTTAGACGGTCTGGGAAGCAGTGTGTTTTTACATGAGTAGAATGTGTCCTTTTATTTAAAATGCACCTCTGGGTTATTTGTGGGGCATAGGAATTCGTTCATATATTTTTTTCAAAATATAGTCCGGCCCCCCACAAGTTCTGAGGGACAGAGGCCTGGCCCCCTGCTGAAAAAGTTTGCTGACCCCTGCTCTAGGCTATCAGGAGAAGGGAGTCTGTCCAGAGTCATTCTTTTGAAAAAAACATGGATGGAGATTCATTCTTGCATTTATATCCCACCTTTTTCTACAAGGAGCTCATGTACATGGCTCTCCCCCTCCTCGCCACGCAACAACCCTTTTGGGTAGGTTAGGCTGAGAGAGACAGTGGCTTGAGCAAGGTCACCCAATGAACTTTATGGACAAGTAGCGATTTGAACTCTGGTCTGCCAGGTCCTAACGCTCTAACCACTCCACCACACCAGACTTATTATTATTTATATAAAACCATAGTCATTTCCTAGCCCTGAAAGAGATTTTTGGAACTCTTCGGTAACCTGGGTACCAATTTTCACGCCCAGTTTTTGCCCACAGCATCTGGGCAAATGCCTTGGTGGGTTGTTAAATTTTATTTTAAAGCAACCTCTATTGAGCTTTCGCGGCCAATGTAGCGCCGCCACCAAACCAGCCGCCTCCGGCATTCGCTTCCATGGCCTTGGGAAGGTGCATTGTGGGAGATTTTCCAGGAGAGAAATTGTCTTGCGCGAGGGCATTGCCTCTGAGGCCGGTTGTGTCTGCTGCGATTCAAGGCCATCTCCCAAAGACATAGGGGGCTGGGTGGGGGTGATTTATTGCTCCTTTGTCCCCACACAGAACATGATGCCCGCCTGGAAAATCGCTGTGTGTCCCTGCTTTCCTGGAGGCTGATATACAGCCTTGTTAAAAGTGATTGCTCCATTGCAATGCGAGGCGGGTGGAAGGAGCAGGGAGATGGCATTGATGCAACGGAAAAAAAGACATCAACGTATTAAATCTGTTAATGGCAGCAGTGCAGGGGGGTTGAATAACGCGTGTGGTTGCATTTTATGGCTGCGGCGAGGCTTCCTTGCATCTTTGTCCTGTAACTGGCATATGTAGCTGGTGTTTTGTAGGGAAATATGATGGTTTGAAAAGATGTAGGATCAACCAGCCGTTGTTATTATTTTAAATGAGAAAGGATATCCTGAGTCTGAACAAGAAAGGGGAAAAGCGCAATGGAAATATGGTTCAAGAAGGTAGATGCATTGCAGGGCTTTGGACTAAATGACCCTTCTAACTCTACAATTCTATGATTATCTGTATTAGGAAGGAAGACTGAAATGAGCATTTGGCCTTCCCAATTCCCACCCAGTTCCTTGTTCTCTTGTAGGCAGTTAACTGGGCTGTGTCGTTTTTGCACCATCCTTTGAGAAGGTGCTGTCCTCCCAATTTACCTTCACAACAACCCTGCAAGGCAAGCTCGGCTGTGGAAGAACGACTGTGCCAAGCGAAAGGGAATTTGAACCCAAGCCTGTGCTGTTCCTATTAGGGCCAGAGGGTGGGGAACATTTTCAACCCAAGGGCCGCATGGTGATTTTCCGAGGGCCACATGCCAGTGGGCGGGACCAGAAGCAAAAGTGGGTGGAGCAACAATTGATCATTTTTACTGGCCACACCCCCCTCCATTCAGGCCAAGCTAAGAGCATTATCAGAGTTCAGATCCATCTTTTGGCCGCAAATCAGGGTTCATGAGTGGTGTGGCCTGGCAGAGAGTCCCTGGACTAGATGTGCCATTGGCCTAATCCAGCGGACTCTTCCTAAACTCTTCTGCATGGGGAGAAAAAGGGAAGATCTTGGTAACGAGAGCCTCGCTGGGGTGGTTTTTGTCTTATATTTTTGCCGCCAAATGTTTCGTGTTGAAGACTGACTGAATGCAGGTCTCTCCCCGAGGCTCTCCTCTCTCTCCCTCTCTCTGTCTTTCTCTTTCTTTGCCCTTCGATGGAGCTCATCCCTCCGGCTGGGATTTCCATACATGGAAGCGCCAGGGCTGCAGCCAGAGGGAGCGGCCGTGGATGCCAGTCCATCTGGGCCTCGGTTTCCCCCGCAGCTGACGCAGCGCTCAGGCAGATGGCTTTGGTTTCTCTGCAATAATCCCGCACAAAAAGGCAAATAAGACGGGATCCCACTGCTCAGGGAGTGAGAGAGCGAGGGTATCGTTTTACGGGCCATTCAGGCCAGCCAGGAGGTTTTTAACCTGTTCTTGCTGAGCTTTGGAAAATAACCTCATTTTTAAAATATATAAATAAGAATAAGGCACTAGTTTTTCTTGAGGTTTGCAACCACCGCTTCTGAGAGAAGTCACATTCCCATGTTGTGGGTTCACTTTGTTACACGCTGTATCCCTGTTTGCTGCTTCTAGGAACTGTAGTTTGCTAGGGGTGCTGGGAGTTGTTAAGGGACCCCATTCCTCTAGCAGAACTACACTTCCCGTAGTGGTTTAACAATCAATTGCTATTGCCAGGGTATTCTGAGAGTTGTAGCTCCCTGAGAGAAATGAGGGTTCCCTAACAACTCTCAGGACCTTTAACAAACTACAGTTCCCAAGCTTCTTCAGAGTGGCATAAAAGTGCTTTTATTGCAACGTGTGGAGATGGCCTCATGTAACGGTGGGACACAGGAGATTTTCCCACAAAGATTTCATGCGAAGGCAGTATTGTGTGGGAGCAATTGTTTTTGAGATCCTCTCTTTGGGGATTTAAAGGGATCAGGCCCAGAAATGGATAGGAAGGCTGTAAAGGGCGCAAATCGTGTGCTCCAGGCAAGCTGCCCCTAACAATGCTATAGCAGCAGCGTTCAGCCCCACTTATACTTTTGGAACACTCTTCAAGGGCAGCCCCAAAGAGACAGTAGTCTAGCAGAGATGTTTCCCAGTCACATGCAACAGTTGCGTCCCTCTGCGGGGAAGACAATAGCTTTGAGGCAGAGCACCTAAAGGTCCTGGGCTCAGCCCCCAGCATCTCCAGATAGGGCTTGGAAATGCTCCTATCAGAAACTCCGGAAAGCCACTGCCAATCAGTGTAGACAGTATTGAGCTAGATAGTCCCAGTGGTCTGATTCCAGAATAAGGCTGTTTTCTCCCTGCTGTCTGGAAGATCACCAGAAACCCACCAGGCCTAAGGAGACCCCTCTGATTCTTCTCACAGATTCCTCTCTGATCAACAGGAAAGCAAACCCTTCCTGCTGTCCTTGCAAAATATTAACAGCAAGAACTGGAGAAATATGGATTATCCGTAACAAATTCCTTTATCGAGGCTTAGAATCTATTAAAGGCATCAGCACCCCATCGGAATGGGCTTGGCCTGAGTTTCCTCTGAGAGCATCCCGGCCAAAGCAAACATCTGGTGCCAAAATGATGGCAAGATCTTATTACACTTGCTTTAACAAGAGGAGGCCCTTTTTGTGAGATAAAAACTCTGCATCCCCTTTCAACTTTAGGTTTCTCCTCCATACAAACTTTGCCTGCTTTCATTTAGCAAACGGGAGTTGCCTTCGTTGCAGGGGACTTTGGGCTGACCCAGCGGACCATCTCTTAACATCCTTAACCGAGAATGCACCAATTCAGGATAGCTTAGTACAGTTTTCGTTGTGCCTGGACACTGTTCTGTAGTGGTTAGAGCAGGGAGGTGAACCCTGCGCACAGCCAGTGGTGAGGGATGATGGGAGTTGTAGTCCAGCAATGCCGCCAGAGAGCCATAGGTTCTCCACCTCTGGTTATCGGGCAGGATTCAGGGAGACCCGAGTTCAAATCCCCACTGGAGCCATGAAGAAGCTCACTGGGTGGTCTTAACGTCATTCACTTTGCTCTCAGCCTAACCTGCCCTGCTGAGTCAATGTGAAGTTAACATGGAGGGGGACCATGCGTACCACTCGCTCTTAGCTTCTGGGGAGAAGAAGGGCGATGGAAAAGGAAGGAAGGAACAGTTATGAGATTTTGAGTTAACGCTTTCGACGTGTAAATTAAGACAAGAAAATGAAGAGATGCAGAGATGTTGTTAAGAGATTATTTATAAGCTAGTGTTGTTGTTGTTGCTTATTCCTGGTAAAAAATGCCCAGTACTCATAATTGTTTTGGGGTGTCAGCACAAAATGGCTGCCATGGTCAAGAAAAAAAAGTGGCAAGGATACCCTGTGCTGGTGAGTCCCATTACAAAAATGAAGCAATTCAAGTTATTAGTGTACTTAAATAAAACTTGAGTATGCTCTACATTTTGAGAAGTTGTTTTTCTGTCTGTTCTCTGTGCATTTGGACACCTTTCAAAATACCGTAATTGAATTTTGTATGGTGGTTCCTGAGGCCAAGGAGCACGTTTTCATCTGTGTTTGGCTACGATAGGACACCATTTTGAATTTAAAAATGGCGGCCTAAAAGTATTCAAAAGCCTCTAAAAACTTTTAAAACGTCAAAATAATTTCTTGTTAGAAATGTGCTGCTGTCACAAGAAAACCTGCCTTGTTCTGCTCAGAGGTAAGTCCTAGTGAGCTCAATGAGAGCTACTCACAGGGTCAGCATGTATCAGATTGCAGCCTAACTATTTCTTCAGGAAACCATAGAAGGAGTTGGGCTCATCTTTCGTTTATTATTTCGCTTAATTGAATTTTAAGCCCCTGCGTTTTTCAACCTGGTGTCTTCACCCTAGGCCCTGTGAGATTTTTCTTTTTTTTTTTTTAAGGGAGCGAGGGAGAGAAATTTATTTATTTATGCCCTGACAGGCTGTGTCAGGGAGGAAATTGAGTGAAGCTTCATTGTGAGGAGAAAATTCTTGACATGGCCATATTTTTTTGGGATGGCGTTCATATTTCAGCCGGACAAAGGCGACGGCGTTTCCTGAAGAGGCAGTTAAAATATCTGTGGTTGTGTCTGTCGTCGTTGTGGGGTGTGTGTGTGTGTGTGTGTGTGTGTGTAAAAGCCAGAAAACATGGATTTTGGTGAGGGAACGGATTGGTTTTGTGGCGACTGAGCGTGTGCTTAAGGGCTGGTTTGGGCTCTTTTCCTTGACAAATTAAGGGCAGAATCTGGTTGAGGTGAAGCAGGGTTGCTCCTCAAAATGGCACCCCTGTGCCGAGTTTTCCTCAGAGAGAGAAAAAGGGGTCGATGGAGAGAAAAAGGTGTGGGGAGAAGGGGTAACGGAGAGAGAAACAGGTGACTTCTCTCTAAGGGGCGACATTAAAAAGTGGTTGGTGGAAGAAAGAGGTGTGAGAGAAAAAGGTCGGGGGTGGGGAGAAGGGGTGATAGTGAAAGGGAAAATAGAGAAGGGGTGAGAGAGAAAAAGGGTTGGTGGAGAGAAGAGGACAGAGAAAAGGGATAGCAAAGGGGAGAGAGAGAGAGAGAGAAGGGGTGACAGAAAAGGGTGAATAGAAAGAAAAGGGGTGATGGAAGGGGAGGAAAAAAGGGGTAGAGAGAAAAAAGGGGGTGACGGAAAGAAGGGGTGATGGGGAGAGAGGGAGAAAAGGAGGTGATAAACAGGAGGGAGGGAGGAATAATAGAACTGGTGGAATAATAGAAAGGGGTGTCCCTGCCCTTTGATATTGCACTATTGCCTTTGGCCCTCCTAACTATTGGCATGTGGCCCTCAACAGAACAATAATGGCGGAGGGGGTTGTCCACCTCTGGTACAAGAGGTCCCGTTACGTGGCAAGTTTCCTTCCCGCCCATCCCCTTGGGAACAACGCAGGATGAGCCATTGTGTTGCCTCCGTGTTACGACGCGGTGGTCTGGGTGGCTGAGGGGAGGGCGAAGAGAGGCTGTTTCCTGAGGGGTTTCTTTCATGTCAGACTCGGAGCTGCTGCTTTTTACGAGCCAGCCGGAAACATGCGAAGTGGTTTTATGGCGCTTCAGATCCTCCGGGGAGTGGGGAGGGAATGGCTCTCTGGGCGCACCTTAGCCCTCCGGCAGAAAAGAAAAACCACATCCGTTAGCATCTCTGCGGCTGAGGAAATTCCTTCTCTGATCCTTAAATTTGGCAGGGGAGAGAGAAAGGGTGAAGCTTTCCTAAGCCAGCGAACCCGTTTTCAAGTCAGGTTTGCTGTCAGGTGAAGGCGGGACCAGGTTTAGTCTGAGTCTGGATGCGGGCCAACCCCTCTTTGATGGCATCCGTATCCCGCCATTTTCTCCAAGGAGCTCAAGGTGACGCATACGTAGTTATCCCCCTCCTCGTTTAATCCGCACAACAACCCTCTGAAGTTGGCTTGGCCGGAAGAGGACATGACTGGCCCCAATGTCACAGCCAGTGAGCTTCATGGCTGAGAGGGGATTTGAACCCTGGTACTCTAACCGCTACACCACACTGTGCTGGCCATGATGCTGGCTGTGTGATGCTCGGCCACCTTTCAGCCTAGTCTGCCTTGCAGGGTTGTTGAGAGGACAAAATACGGGGTAATCCATGCACCTTGCCAAGCTTTCCTTGGGGTGGAAATGTAGAGCATAAAACGTACATGAAAATGGTACATTAAAAGGACGGGTTGCAGGCTGATTATTGGGGTAGAAAACACAGGTTGGGAACAAAATGGGATTCACTAATTTTCCAGTTTCCCTTCCTGGTTAGTAGCAACATAATTGATTCCGTAGTGTGAAAGAGTGAGAATTATGCACCTTCAAAGGGCCCCAACTAATAATAATAATAATAATAATAATAATAATTATTATTATTATTATTATTATTATTATTATTATTATTATTATTATTTACTTATAGTCCGCCCTACCGACTGGGTTGCCCCAGCCAGTCTGGGCGGCTTCCAACATAATATAAAAACACAGTGAGACATTAAACATTAAAAACCTTCCCAATTCAGGGCTGCATTCAGATGTCTTTTAAAAGTCAAATAGATGTTTATTTCCTTATATCTGATAGGAGGGCATTCCGCAATACAGCACGGGCATCACTACCGAGAAAGTCCTATGCCCTGTTTGCTGTAACTTCATATCCCGCAGTGAGGGAACTGCCAGAAGGTCCTCAGAGCTGGACCTCAATGTCCAGACTGGGTGACGGGGGTGGAGATGCTCCTTCAGGTATACAGGGCCAAAACCGTTTAGGGCTTTAAAGGTCAGCACCAACACTTTGAACTGTGCTCAGAAATGTACTGAGAGCCAGTCTAGATATTTTAGGACCTACAGCAGCAACTCACGCAGAGAGACAAGGGGCCACCTCTGCTGCTGCGCCTGTCCGTTGAGAGTGGTTACATGATCCAGCGGCACTTGATGCAGAAGATAAAGATCCGCTGCCTGCCTAGCTCCCAGCAGACACTGACTGAAAGAAGGTAAGCCCAGAGTAGTAGATCATACAGAGACACAGTGGGCAACCTCCACCTGGATAGATTCTTTGGGCATTTTTTTTAAAAAAAACCCTCAGCTTTGGTTTGGTTCATGTTCATGCACTTCTTGTGGGGGTGGTGCAAGTTCTCTTGCAGCCCTGACACACACTTTTGGGGTGAATGACTTAAAGGGGAGAGCACATCTGCAGGCAAAGCTGTAGCCCATCTTTGTGGATCTCTGGTATTTTTTTTGCAACAGGACCTCTTTTTTCCCCTTTTCCTTTTTTCGAACAGACATCTTGCTCTGTTGCTGGCTTGCTGGGAGCCTCTGCCAAGAATGCAAATAATTAGAGCAAATTAAACCCAAACTTCTTTTTTCTGCCTGAGCATGTCCTAACTTAACATCTGCTGAATGTACAAGAAATCCTGTAAGCCTGGACAGGAGCAGAGATGGTTGAGGGAGGTGGGGGGTGAAAAGTAGGATGGGCTGGTGGCAAACATCAAAAGGCCTACATACATCTCAGGAACTTGCTCTGAGACTCGGTGCCTGAGATGGTAGAATCCTGAGGTGTGAGAGTAGGACTGTACCACCTCACACCACGAGTGTGTGATGTGCGTTATTGTTGAACTGCCCTCTGCTTTAATGGAACATCCTGCAAATTAAAAATGAACTATACCCCTTGAAAAAAAGAGTACAGTACTTTAAGCAACAGAAAGCCGGTGTGGTGTAGTGTGAGAGTGTTGAACTAGAGCCTGTGAGACCTGAGTTTCGTATCCCCATTTGGCCAAGATGCTGAGTTGGGGTGACTTTTAGCCAGTCACTTTCTCTCTTTTTTCCCCCTTGTTCCAATTTTAGTATATGTGCTGCCGAAGCGAGCACTACTTTCTCTCATCCTCTCCTACCTTGCAGGGTTGTTGTGAGGATTGAATGGGAGAGGGGGGAACCCTGACAGCTGTGTCATGGAACAGCAGTGTACAGATGCCTAAATAAGTGATATAGAGCATTATTGGATGAGTAAAGGCGAAATGAGAGGTCTTGATGGGGGAATGGTGACCTCTTGAAACATTGCTTTCCTCACCATCACCCACCTCACAGAGCTGATTTCACCCTTCTTTGACCTTAGCTATGTCCTCTGTTAAGGGACACGGGTGGCGCTGTGGGTTAAACCACAGAGCCTAGGACTTGCTGATCAGAAGGTCGGCGGTTCGAATCCCCGCAACGGGGTGAGCTCCCGTTGCTCGGTCCCTGCTCCTGCCAACCTAGCAGTTCGAAAGCGTGTCAAAGTGCAAGTAGATAAATAGGTACTGCTCCGGCGGGAAGGTAAACAGCGTTTCTGTGTGCTGCTCTAGTTCACCAGAAGCGGCTTAGTCATGCTGGCTTCATGACCCGGAAGCTGTACGCCGGCTCCCTCGGCCAATAAAGCAAGATGAGCACCGCAATCCCAGAGTCGCCCACGACTGGACCTAATGGTCAGGGGTCCCTTTACCTTTTATGTCCTCTGTAATGTATAATAGTCATGAGGGGTAAATGGAACCTCCAGCTTCAGGAGCAGTTTATCCCCGAGTCCTGGTTGCTGGGAAACAACAGCTGAAGATGGCTATTGCCTTCATGTCCTACAGTGATCCAGGATGTTGAAAACTCTTGATACTATTTCTGCAGCAGGGTCTCCATCTTCAGCGTCTTAGAGCCTAGACAACATGAAACGGGAGCTTTTTAGCCACTGAGAAGTCTGTCTCCTTTTCCTTTGTAACTGATTGGGGCCAATCAGAGTGAAAGGAGGTGAGCCAGTCACTGAGGACGGGCTCCTAGGGTCACTCTGGAGATGGTGCATGGGAAGAACACTGAGAAGGAGTTGTTCTGTATGCTCCAAACCTAAGTATTTAGGAGCACTGAAAACACAAGGGGTTTCCAAGGGAATGGAGAGTGCAAGTTCTGTTCCCTACAAGGGAATTTCATGGAAAACATAACTTGAGTCCCACCGAAAGAAGGTATTAGATCACTTCAAATCATTTGCCCATGTGCCTGCACAGAAAACAGTAGATCTAGCTGAAAGGCAACAAACACATGGAGATCTGCACCAAGCATTGCAATGCACCCCTAATTATTATAGTTATTAGAGAGTTTTATAAACTTAGAAGGGGCATGGCTGTGACTATCGTGAATGGACCCTGCACTACTGAATTTGCCACTACACTACTGATGTCCTGATTGTGAGCTTCCCAGGACTGGGGGATCTGCCTGTCCAGTCTGGGAATAGAAAGCTGAATTTTTATCTGATTCAGCCAGGCTCTCTGTAATGTCCTTTTTATTGCCTCATTCTCTCTGGCCACTGCTGAGTTGGAGTTCCTCCCAGTTCCGGTAAGTGGGAGATTTTTTCTTCTTCCTTTTTAGAACAGAGGCTGACGGCTTTGTTTTGAAAAGCGCTAGCAGGGTTTTCTGTGGGCTTTGGACTCATGTCAGCTCGTTTCCTTCTCGGCCCGCCAACCCAGGGATCTCCATAGCCAACAACTACTGTATCACGGTGCGTTGTTCCTCCTTGGCTAATGGGGTTGGTTTTTTAAATCCAGTGCCTTCGTCTTCTGCAACTTCGCCCTTTTTTTTTTTTTTTTGCATTCTCAGCTCTTTGCATTTTCATGCTACTGGCATCCGTTGGCTCAAATCCAGTTCCTTTTGGCCCAAAGGCGACAGCGCTTCTTACTCATTTCATTGTTCGGGACCAAGAAAGGGTGGAACTTTCCCACCTTTTCCAGGCCCTGCTGATATATTTTGATTGGCTAGATTCCAGCAAGGAATCCTGATTGGCTGGTTTCTAGCTTGGCTCCCTGATTGGCTGGTTCCAAGTTTGGCTCCCTGATTGGCTAGGAGGCTTATATAAGTGTTCTTAACTCTGGGGAAACTTCTAGTCTTGAACAGCTCTACAGGTGACGGTTACCTCTTTCTTAGATCCAGTGTGAGATTGGATCTCAACGTCTTATTGATGATGAAGCACTTGTAATGTACTTTTGTCTTTCCCTTTCCCAGTTTGCAACACCCTTGTGAAGTAGGCTGCTTTGTTCTCCGTTTTACAGGTTGAAAATGGAGAAGGAAGGATACCCAGTGCATTAAATGGTACAGTCCTTCCTTGGAATTGTACCACTTCAGAATTTAAGTAGGGGATGCAGATTCCTGTTGTGTTATTCGCCTGGTGTCCTTGGGTACATTTTATTTTATTTTATTTTTGGGAACACTCAGCTAGGCTCAAGGTAAAGCAAGCAAGCAAGCAAAACAAAACAAACAAAAACAGCTGTTCTAGTTTAAATAGTGAAAAGAGAGGGAAATTACAAATTCTTTGCCATTCTGGTCACATTTCTGTGACCCAGGAGGACCAGAAGTTACTTAGAAGCACTTGGATTTCCTGATAAAATTATGTTCTGGGACTAATTAATGTCTTAATGATCCCCAAATAGCTGTGGTCAGGATAGCAAAAACATAAACAAAACAACTGTGGTTCTTTCCCCCACGGAACAGAAGAGACTCCCTTATACAAAGTCAGACCATTGTTCCATCTAGCTCAGGGTTGTCTGCACTGACTGGCAACAGCTCTCCAGGTTTTCAGATGGGGGTGACATTCCCAGCCCTATGTGGAGATACGAGGGTTTGAATCTGGGATCTTCTCCATGCTGTATCCCTGAGCTACAGCTGTTCCCCTGGAAATGAACCAGGGTTCTAGTCCTCATGGTTCTTTATTAAAGACTGATTGATTAGGAATATTGGAAGCTGTCTTATAGTCAATCAGACCTGTGACCTTCTGTACACAAGGCAAATGCTGTTCCACTGAGCTATGTCCCTTTCCCTCAATATTCCAGTTACAGAGCCAAATCAAACTCTAAAATCCTCTGTGTGTGTGCCCCCCCCCCAATAAACTTTGATGCTCTGAGTGTAGCCTGTGGGTGTTACCGGTCAGTTCCTGCCTCAGGGCTGCAGTTTCCCCCCACTCTTCTTCCTGGTGGTAGGCCTGTCTCTTTTTGCTAGCAGGTGAGTTTGGAGCCAGCTGCGGATCCTGCCTTTTCAGAGGCCCGTTTGAGCTTGAAAGGAGGGAATGGGGATAAAGAGAAACAGCGCACAGCGGGGATGAATGAACTTGCCCTACTTTGAACAAAAGCCTCCCTCGCTTACTCCCACTGTCGGATTTGAGGGAAAAGATGTTCCGTAGTGCACAAAACGCCTCCTTTGCTACGCAGTGAATTCTGATGCAGGAAGATGGTGGCCGGGAACTGCTTTGGCAAGATCAAAGCTCTGAGGGTCCAGTTCTTTTTTATATATAAAAACATTGCGTTCATAACCCCACTGTGTCCTCCAGGGTGGTGGATGTGGTTCTCTTCCTTCCCATTTTATTCTCACAACAACCCTGTGAGAAGCTGAGGCTGTGAGAAGGTGAGGCTGAGGGACAGTGAGGGGTCCAAGGTTACCCAGCAGTTTCGTGTGGCCGAGTGGGCATTTGAACTCTGGTCTCCCGGGTCTTTGAGTGCAGGGGAATCCCATAGATTGCACTGTTCCTCCAAGACACTTTTCATGTACTTCTAAACCAGAGCTCTGGTAAATTTCCTTCTTGTCTAGAGAAGGATTTGTGAGGAAACGTCACCCTGTCCTGATAAAAGCCAAGGGTGGGTGGGGATTAGACCAGAATCCCCTTCCGATGACAGACTGTCTTTGAAAAATCCACCATAATATAATCTCTCTCTTTCAATTAACTTAAATGAAGCTTCCTCATCTTGATTCCCTTTGGAGAGGCTCTGGAGCTAAGTTGTCCCCCAGATTTTTCCTCTGCAGAGTCAGGTGGTGCTAGCCCCGCAAAGTGGGGTGTTCACCTGGGGGTCCAAAATGAGTTTGATCAGAATCCTAACTGGCCATCACCTGTTTGCTTCCATGAGAAGGGGGAACGGAAGATTTTTCCGGTTTTGAGAGAAGGAAATTTTGCTTTAAAGTGGTTGAGTACATCAGAATCACTGAGTAGATGATAGATAGATAGATAGATAGATAGATAGATAGATAGATAGATAATGTATTTTAAAAACCACCTTTTAATAAGCCTCCTTAGACAGGAGGTGCTAACTGCTGCTATTCTTTTAAACCCAGAGCTGTTTTGACAAATCCAGATCTAGGATCCTGGGGGCCTCTGGAGTCAAGGGAACGGGCTGGGATCCAGCACGCCAGACGGTGTCTGGATGCATTCAATAGACCTTCTGGCTCCAACTGTTGACTGCCTGCTTTTCTGCTATAGGTCGGGATTGTCAGAGCTTGCAAGAGCCTCTTTGAATCCGGAATGTACTGACTTTAATTATCTTTGGGGGGAGGGGAGGGGAACAGAGAGAGAGAGAGAGAGAGAGAGAGAGAGAGAGAATTGTAGCTTCTCCCCAATTCCTCCAGACCTGGGTATAGCATATCTGAAAATTTAAGGGGTTAGCTGTCAGTTCACCCTTGGAGTTTTGCTTCCCTGTGCTCAATCAGACCTAGGAGGCTGGCTATATTTTAAAAAGTGGCCTTTGGTTGCCTGTGACAAGTGCCAATTGCCTCCCAAGTAACCAGGCTAGGAATATGTTTGTAATATCTGAATGTGGGGACTTCCTTGCTGGATCAGGGAAAAGAAGTCAATCTGAATGTTATGGAACCTTCTTCAATCCGAGGACCACATTTCTATCTGGGAAACCTTCCAAGGGCCACGTGCCAGTGGTGGGCGAGGTCAGAGGGGAAAGTGAGTGGACCAATGAAGGTAAATGTCTACCTTTGTGCCTTGGGCTACTTCCTATACATGCGCCTTCTAGGTCTGCTCCATGGCGTTTGTTTTCTTGTGTATTTAACATCCTGGGTCAGCATCTCCACACATCAGCATTGGTGACCACACACTTGAGGTGATAGATGATTTTGTCTACTCGGGCTCCACCATAACCAGCAACTTCTCTATCATTGGTGAGCTGGACAAGTGTATTGACTAGGCAACTACGGCAATAGGTCGCTTCTCCAAAAGGGTATGGAAGAATGTGATGCTGACGACCAATAGCAAGATGAAGCTCTGCTAGGCTTGCGTTTTGAGCATGCTGCTTTATGGAGGTGAGTTGTGGGCAACTTACACCCACCAGGAGCGATGCCTCAAGCCCTTCCACGTGTGCTGCGTCAGGAAGATTTTGAGCACCACAGGGCAGGACAGAGACTCAAACAAAGATGAGCTCTCCCAAGCCCAGATTCCCAACATGTTTGCAGTCCTGTCTCAGCGATGTCTACACTGGCTTGGTCATGTTCACAGAATAGAAGATGGCAGGATCCCCAAGGACACGCTTCAGGCACCAGGCCCATTGGCAGACCAACTCTGCGCTACAGAAATGTCTGCAAACGTGACACAAAGGCTGGCAACATCAACCCTGCTCTGTAGGATTCCCTTGCAGACGACCACAGTGCCTGGAGATAGGCAGTCAGGTCGTGTATCTGTAGCAGTGACCGGAGGAGAAATGACTGCTGGGAGGAGCGCAGAGAGAAGAAACGCCATGGTGCATCTGCAGCAGCACAACCGGATGCCTTCCTCTGCCCCAGCTGCAACAAAACATGTCTCTCCTATATCAGTCTCTGCAGCCACGGTGGGTGCTGCAACCTGCCAACACTTTGACTTCCACTTTTTATACGACTTGTGGAAAATGGTGTGGAAATCTTGTTTTTCAGATTAATAGGGAGGGGGGAAGAGAAGTATTTCTCCTGTAACACTTTCCAACTCGGGAGCCAATCCAGAGAAACTCAAGGCCGGGGCGTTCAGGACACACAACCCAACACACTTGTGGAACTCATGGCTGCAACATCTGGGGAACATTGCCAGGTTTAGATGGCTTTCAGAGGGGATACGGCAAAGATGGAGGAGGGGAAGCCTCATCAATGGCTACTAGTCACAATGGCTATGTGGAACCTCCCAGTTTAGGAGCAGTCTATCCCCAAATTTACCTGTTGAATCACAAATGGGGAAAGGGCTTTTGTTGCGCTCATGTCACTCTGTGAGAACAGGATGTTGGACTTCAACAGCCTCTGGGTCTGATCCAGCAATGTTATTCTTACATTATTGCCTCCCAGTTGTGGAGTCCACAAAAGTTTGCAAGATGCTGTTTCTTTTCTGCCTTTGAGGCCATCAGTGTGCTGCTCTGTGATGATATTGACCTTGAGTGTAGGCCAGGCGCATTTCTTATGGACTAGAAACATTTCCCTACCTCCTCTGGAGGATTTTGTGAAGGTTGGGAAAAAGTCTAGGAAGATTCAGGGGATTGGCTTGTAAGGCTGCAGCTTGGCTTGCTGAGTCTCCAAAAAGAATTATCCACGGTACTTTTGATTCTCCTTTTCCAGCCCTCCATAAATCTCCCCTTGTATTCTACCCTGGAACGGATGCCGAAAGCCTCTGTTAAATCAGACGCAAGCGGAAAGGCCCCATTCAGCCACCTGGCCTGGCCTTCTCTCTCTCTGTGGTCTGGCTTTGGGCTTCCTAGGCATCCCTCCAAGTTGTAAGGCCAAGGTCCCCAGGGAGGGCATCTGTCAGCCGCCTGCCCTCCCCGTCTGGGCCTTCCCTCTGCGGCAGGTGGCATTAAACCCTCGCAAAGAGTCCCACTGCAAACGGCTCATGGGGTCCAGTGAGACTCCCCTCTTTGCTTCCCAGGGACGCTGTCCTCTGCCCACCAACCCCTCTATTGTGCCCTTCCCTCCAGAGAAGCGGCCCTGGTTGGCAACGAGCAGCCGCCGCCACCTCCCCGTCCTAAGACGCCACATTCCTGCTTAATTGGCTAATGCTTTTCTGTTTACCTTTGGTTTGTTATGACAAATCGGACAGATTTTTCCTGGCGCTCGCTGCAGTGGTATCCAAACAAATCAAAAGAGAACGGTGCGTGGAGCCAAGTTCACTGTGATCCATGGAGGGGGGGGTGTTTGTGCACGCGTTCGGAGGAGAGGGGGGGTTTACGTCTGTTTCTTATTTTCGTCTTGTTGTTGTTTACACACCACCCTGGGTGTTTGTGATTCATGTTGTGGCTACGATCTCCAAAGCCATTTCCTGGGGAATGTCCCCTTGGCTTACTTTCTCTCTGGGCTCTCCACCCCACGTGGGCAGCTTACATGCTCAGCTATGCACTTATTATTTGCTTACTACATTCCCTCCAAGGAGCTCAAGGTGGCATACATGGTTCTCCCTGTCCTCGTTTAATCCCCAGAACGACCCTGTGAGGCAGGTTAGGCTGAGAGAGACAGTGACTGGCCCCTAAGGTCATACCCAGGGAGCTTCGTGGCCGAGTGGCGGATTTGAACACTGGTCTCCGAGGTCCTAGTCCTACACTAACCACTACACCACACTTGCAACCAGCTCAGAATCTGCTGTCATCCTCCTCTTCCTTAATCTGATTTCCTCCCCTCAATAGAACTGTGAGCCAGTGTGGTGTAGTGGTTAGAGCGGTAGATTTGTAATCTGGGGAACCGGGTTCGCGTCTCCGCTCCTCCACATGCAGCTGCTGGGTGACCTTGGGCTAGTCACGCTTCTCTGAAGTCTCTCAGCCCCACTCACCTCACAGAGTGTTTGTTGTGGGGGAGGAAGGGAAAGGAGAATGTTAGCCGCTTTGAGACTCCTTTGGGTAGTGATAAAGCGGGATATCAAATCCTTTTTTTTTTTTGTATAATAATATTTATTAAAATTTCAGAGGAAATACAAAAATATGAAAAAGAAAAAAAAGAAGAAAAAAGAGGGGGGGAAATGAAGAAAAAGAAGACAAAAAGATACAAAATACAGAAAAATAAAAATAGTTAAAAACAAATCAGTCATTCCATATCCTATCTTTCGTCTGCCTATTTCCCCGACTTCCTCACACCTCCCTCTTCTTGTATCCTGATTCAATCATTGTTTCAGCAAATCCTTTCTATATTTTAGCTTATAACCAATTAATTAACTCTATATATCCTATCCATCTTTCACCATATTCTGTTATTCAATTTACCTTACTTTATTTAACCTTATCTTACCATAAAATACCATAAAATACCTTAAAACTTAAAAAACTTAATACTTATTTATCCTTATATCATTTCTGCTAAAGCCAGACAATTTCATTCCAACATTCTCCCTAATATTCATTAATTTTACACTAATTCCCAAAATAAAATTTTTTCTTTATAGACTCTTCCAATTTTCATCCAACGTCCCTTCTTTCTGCTCTCGGGTTATGTCAGTCCTTGCTATCCATTCCATCTAGTCCATCAACCTGGTAGTCTGATATCCGAGGCTCTTAAGTCTCTTCCATGCCCCTTCTGCAGATCTTTTTCTTCTTGTTTATTTTTGCACTTTTCCTTGTCTTTTGTTGGTCTCTTTCTTAGTTTCTTTCCTTTCTCCTTAGGGAGTAGGTCTCCGGGGAATTTCCACCCATACTCATGTCCATCTCCCCGCATCAGACCAGCCCATTCCCCACAGTCCCACTCCCCACAGTCATCAATATAATCCAAAAGATCTTTAACAGCATATTTCAAAATCTCTCCAAAGTTGAGAGCCTCCTCAGCTCCCAACTCCCTCTGGCCTAATTCAAGTTCATTCTTCCAAAACAGCTGCTTATGCTCCTGCAGGGCCTCGGGTCTCTCCATTTGTGTTGCTTGAGGTTGCACCGTAGCCTCCTTCATTATTGTCTGCCCTTGCATTTGCCCAGTCGAACCAGTTTCCTGAATTGGTCCCTGTATGATTTCTATGTCAATATTCCCTACTTGTCAGCGGGATATCAAATCCAAACTCCAAACTCAGCAGGAAGCAGTATGGGGGCAAAACCAGACTTCAGTTGGCTCTGCCTGTCATTGTCTCTGGCCCTGCCTACTGTTGGGCTTGAGCAGATATATAAGAAGGGTTGCCATACGTCCGGAAGTTCCCAAACATAGCCAGGATTCGGCCATCGGAAAGTGGAAAGATTTCACTTGCAAAAAAAAGTTCAGCAACTGTGTTGTATCCAGATTTTCACTTTTTGAAATATGGCAACCCTAATACAACTGCTAGCACATTTGCCAAGCTAAGCAAGGTTTGGTATGGTTTCAAACTGAGATTCCTGGGAGCTGTAGTTTGTAAAGGGTGCAGAGAGTGGTTAGGAGACTTCTGTTTACCTCCCAGAGCTACAGTTCCCAGCGTTTCCTGTGACATGGGATTGATCTTTAAATCGTTCTGGGAATTGTGTCTCTACAAGGGGAGTTGGAGTATCTCCTTGCAACTCCCAGCACCCTTAGCAAACTGCAGCTCCCAGAATCCTTTGGGGGAGCCATGGCTGTTTAAAGTGGCATCATTTAAAACATGTGGTGTGAATGTTGCCCAAGACGCCAATCCTAGACCCTCTTGCCTGGCATGTTTAAAGGGAATGCTAGCTTGTTAAAGAGGCTGAGAGTTGTCAGGAGACCTGCACCCACCGTGTGAATGTCGTAAGTGTCCCCTCACCCTTTTTCTTTTCCGGAGTTGTTTTCTTTCCTTGTTGAAGCTGGCTGGCTCTTACGAAGCTCCCCATCCTGTTTGCCCTATCCGGGTTTTGTCAGCATGCAAGATCTCTGGCCGTCTCCTCGGAGGTCTCTCTGGACACCTTGACGAGACCAAATCCGCTTTCTCCCGCCTGGCCAGTGATGGTTGCTGCAAAGAGAATTAACAGAAGAAAAGATCTGTTACCATTATGGTTAAGCTCTTACCCGCCCCCCCGCCCCCCAAGCACAAAAAAAGCCTCTTGTGAAGCTTGAAAACAGCTGAGCTTTCATTCCAAAGCAGCAAGGCACCTCTGTGCTTTCTCTCTTCCCCCCACCCCCAAAAATGTTTCTTTAAATGTTTATTTCAAAGAAAATTAGAAGCAGAAAAATCTCTTGCATCTGGGATAGTTCTGGAAATGGCTTTCTTAGTTTTTTTTTTGTTTTTTTTTTTAAAAAGGGTGCTCAGGGGACATGTTTGGGGAAGTAATTGCCCCTCCCTGATACCATATTAATTTTTTTTAAAAAAAATGTTTTATACATCTGCAAAAAAAATACAACTTCAACATGGACGCAAAGTCAACAACAGATATATAATACAAAGGTTTAATGTATTTAAACGAGGAAAGGGCAAGGAGGAGGGAGGAGGAAAAATAAATAGGAGCAGATGGGTTTAGGACTACAGTGTTCCCAGTGATATCTGCAGCTTAGCATTCTCTTGCATTTTGTTATACCCGTTTTGTGAACTACCAATGCGTCCAGCATTCTGTTCTCACAGTGGCCAACCAGATGGGGTACCTCATCTGGCCTGCTGGCGAGATCCTTAATTGCTCCACTGCCCTATGGTCAAACTTTTGAGGAGTGCCTGCCCGTCAAAGTTCAGAGGCAAAACAAAACAAAAAATTTTTTTCCTTCCAGTAGCACCTTAAAGACCAACTAAGTTAGTTCTTGGTATGAGCTTTCGTGTGCATGCACACTTGTTCAGATACAAGTGTGCATGCACACGAAAGCTCATACCAAGAACTAACTTAGTTGGTCTTTAAGGTGCTACTGGAAGGAAAAAGTTCAGAGGGGCTCTCTGTAATTGGCACTGAGAGTGATCGCCCCACCATAATATAGATGATCCCAGCTGTTTGAGAGCCCAGCTTGTAAAGGAGTTATGTCTCACCTGCATCCCATATGTTGTCAGGTGTGGGGCAGGTGAGTGTGGTTTGGGGGAAACAGCTTATTCAGGGCTGGAGGTTCCTAAGGCTTTTACGCCATGGTCTGTCTGATTGCCCAGACTCTATATAATATAGAGCCACATGCTGTATATTTATTAATTGCATTTATGTCCCACCTGCTTGTCCAAGGAACTCATTTCATTCCCACAACAAACCTGTTGTTGTCCCAGGGTCACCCAGTGAGCTTCAGAGCCGAATGGGGATTTGAACTCTGGTCTCCCAGAGCCTACCCCAGCACTCTAACCACTGCACCACACAGGCTCTCTATAACTACGATCTGAAGCCATGGTTTATTTACTACGGTTCACGCTCTTGTCGGCTCCATTGCTTGTCAGGGCTGCTGGGAGTTGTAGTCCAAAAAATCCAATGCTTTCCAGGTTGTGGGAAGCTGATATCAGTCACCAGTCACACACACACACCCTCTTTCCCCCTGCAAGACTGATACTGTCAGGATTGGACCAGCTATGAGCTGTGGTGTTTTCAGACCATTGAGTGAGGCAAGCTACAAGAGTATTTAGCTGTTGAAGCGATTATTGTAGCTTAGCAACGGAAAGAGTTGAAGTGGGGAGGGAGACGCACACCCTGTTCTCTGAGTTTTTAAAGCAATATTGGATGAGACCTTTTTTCCTTTTTAACGGGAACAGCTAATTTTTTTTTTTAAAGTGCAGGAATCTCTCCAGCCTCCAGAAAAGACGGAGCGAGAGGGATCTTGGCATCCCTCTAGTATGCTCAGGGAACAATGACGGAATAAGCCACTGGAGTTTAGGTTCTGCTGGAGGAATTCCTGCTGTCTTGTTCCCCCTTCCCCCCCCCCAAAAAAAAATAGTCTCTGGGGGGATTATTGTGAAAATGGCTCACCTGTAGGAATTTCAGCATGCCTTGTTTGGATCTTCCATTTTTACATATCTTAGGGACCAAGCTAGGGTGGCTGCTAGAGACTGACAATTTGATTTACTCTTTCCACCTTCAAAGGCAGCCCCATATACATTGCACAGCAGTAGTCTAGCCTGGAGATTTCCTGTGCCATGAGGAGTTACGGTCTGAAAAGCTTACAGAACTGCTTACAAATCAGTCTAAATAACACCAGCTTGCATTCTAAAAGGACGTGACACAAAAGGAAAAAGGGATAAGGTGGGGAGAGGAAAAAAGCAGGAAAGTTTATCCTTTGCTTACCCCTGCAGTAGTCCAAATGACACATACGGTACTTCTTTCCATCAAGGCATTGATACCCTTAACTTCCCCTGCCCCATGGACCACTTGAATTTTTTTTGTTCTGCCTGTTAATAACAATTGTCCTACCCTGTGCTAGATGCTGTATGTTTTGAGGTTTTTTTGAAAAAATGTTGCTTTTATTTCTCGTATTTTAGTGTGTTACAATTAGAGTTCCATACAGTTCAGATTGTAAGTGTTATTCGCTGACACAATGCTGAATGAAGCTTGCGGGCGTTGAATTGCATTGTTTGGTTGCAGCAGAGCACTTGGTTTCAGAAAGACAGCAGCTGCAGCCTCCCAACCTAGTAAGAACTTGGGTTTGATGCGACCTCAGCATCAATCCTTTTAGTGAATGGAGCAAATGTGGAGCTTATTTCCCCCACTTGATCTTCTTGGCTGCCTGGTTCCCCTTCCTTCTCCACCCTCCTCCGTCTCTTCTCTCTCCCTCTCTCTGGCAAAACTGACATTTTTTCTCTCTTGACCCTCCTGAGATCCAGCTGCGCAGGCCCTCTCCAGCTCACTTAAGCATCTGAGCTGCTGCCACATCGCTTGACTTGCGACGGGAGGAGAAACCCGCTCGCCTGTCTCCCAGCCAAGGAAAGCTGATGCAACCCCAGCCGCCCTTCCTCTGGGTCTCAAGGGCTGCAAAGCCCGGCCAAATAAACAGAAGGCTTTAGCCGCCTTTAAGTGGACACTGCGTCCAGAGCCTTTGCAAACACATTCCGAAGCTCCTCTAAAGACTGCGGAAACTCCATAAAAAAAAAACCCTTTTGGCTCTGGAAATGTTTTAAAGTGCAGGCCTGCTGTTGTCAGGGTGAGCGATTGGTTGAGTGAGGGCTGCGTTTTCCAGAGTGCGGCTTTCCTCGCAACCCCACCTCGCTTGAGCTCCTGCAGCTGAAGTTTTACGAGGTTGAACTGACCACCTGGCAGGGCTGTTGTCTTTGCTCATGAATCAATTCTGAACGAATCTGCACATGGCTCATACAATCATGTTGGTGGAAGGCCAACGATTTCAAATGGTGCGTTTTTAAGTATCACCGCCATCCGACATGATAGAATCTTATGCATGGCATGGGAGAGTGGCCAGAGAACAGCTTGCACATAGTTAAACAATGGAACTTGTTGCCAGAGGAGGCAGCGATGGCCACCAGCTTGGATGGCTTTGAAAGAAGCCATCTTTCAAATCATGGAGGATAGGCTATTGATGGCTACTGGCTGCAAGAGCTATGATCCACTCCCATTGCTGGAGGCAGTTAGTACATGCCAGTGTGGTGTAGTGGTTAAGAGCGGTAGTCTCGTAATTTGGGGAACCGGGTTCGCGTCTCTGCTCCTCCACATGCAGCTGCTGGGTGACCTTGGGCCAGTCACACTTCTCTGAAGTCTCTCAGCCCCACTCACCTCACAGAGTGTTTGTTGTGGGGGAGGAAGGGAAAGGAGAATGTTAGCTGCTTTGAGACTCCTTAAAGGGAGTGAAAGGCGGGATATCAAATCCAAACTCCTCCTCCTCCTCCTCCTCCTCCTCCTCCTCCTCCTCCTCTTCTTCTTCTTCTTCTTCTTCTTCTTCTTCTTCTTCTCTGAATACCAGTTGCTGCCATTCATGAGTGGGGAGAATTGTTGTTGTGCTCAGGTTCTGCTTGTGGGCTTTCCCATTGGGGCATCTGGTTGGTCACTGTGAGAAGACTAGGTGCACCATTGGCCTGACCCAGCAGGTCTCTTCATTTGTTCTTTTTACCTTATTTTTTAAAAAATTAATTTATCATACCTGGCGCCACTTGGGACATCTAAGAAACCCAAAATAATCTGTGTGGTTTTGAATTCATTTATTAAAATCAGCGCTGCTTTGAACAGTTCCGTGCACCATCTCGATTCAAAATGGCCTCTGGTTGCAACCGGGAAAGCCAGTTAGGTCCCTGCTGCAAGGAGCTTACAGTCTGAGCTTTTGAACCATGAGGCAGCAACTGGGAGGAGGGAGAGTGGAAGGGGCAAGAGCATTCTAAGTATAACTTCACTCCTTGCTTTTGCAGTTCATTACCACATCTCTCTCTCTCTCTTTTTTCCCCTCCCTCCAGTTGAAACTCTGGAACAAGTTCCGAGTGTCCAACATTCCCTCGCTGATATTTATAGATGCCACTACGGGAAAGGTTGTGTGCCGGAACGGCCTCTTGGTAATTCGAGATGACCCAGAAGGTAAGGCTGTGTGTTTAATGCTCTCACTTGTCACGCCAAAGGAAATCTTTGCATCATTGCCTCTTGTGGGTCACGGTTGCCCTTTTCTGAGAGCATGGCAGAGATTGAGGCAAGCCGATGCACTCGGGCGAACCTCACCAAAGACTTCTTGGAGGCATAGGAAGCTCCAGCTCTTCTCCTAAGAACAAAGCAAGATTCCAGTCCTCATTGTTCAGAATTACAGGCTGATTTAATTAGAATTTCAATATACTGCTTTATAAGGAGTGGTTTATCTAGCTCAGTTTTGTCTACACTGACTGGCAGCAGCTCTCCAGGGTTTGGGGCAGGGAGTCTTCCTCAGCCCCACGTGGAGATGCCATTGAGGATTAAGTGTGGGCCAATTGCCTTCTCCATCTCCTGGGCCATTGTGAGGGTTTAAGCAGTGCTTGGCAACTGAACCTAGCTGCCATATTTATTTCCCACAATGCACTTTCCTGCAATGACACCAGTCTTGGGCCTGCATGATGGCAGACACCATTTTGGATTCTCTTTTGGGGGGGATACAGGTCGAGACAGATGGGGTGCTGCTGTGATGTTGTTAGTCGTTTCTCTGCTTTATGCTGTGCTCCTCCCGCTCCTGCTCCAGGTTTGGAGTTCCCTTGGGGGGCCCGGCCATTCGGCGACGTGGTTGCTGGGCCTCTCCTCCGAAATAATGGCCAGACCCAGGAGAGCAGCACCCTTGAGGGCTCCTACGTTGGCGTTTACTTCTCTGCACACTGGGTGAGCTATGCTCTTAACTTTACCACTTTGGGGGTGTGGGTGGCGAATGGAGCTCAGGGGTGCACGCGAGCATGTGCAGAGTGCCTTCCCCTTACAACTGAGTCATCACAAGCAGAGCCATGTATTGACTAACGTAGTGATGAATTATAAGTAAAGAATAATCAGTGATTGTAATGGGAAGAAGTCTATTTTTAATTAATAGCGGGGATTTTTGTATGGTTTGTGGCTCAGAAAGTTTTGTTATGATTCAGACGCCTTTTGTACAGCAGCTGTGACTGCCAGCATCCCCCATCAACGTATATGAAGTGCATTTGGAGTGTTTTCATACAATCCTAGCATTGTAGAGTTGGAAGGAACCACAAGGGTCATCTAGTCCAACCCCCTGCAGTTCAGGAATCTTTTGCCCAACATTTGTTAAACCCTTTATTTGCATTGCACCGGCTTTACCTGTGCTGAAGGTTGTAGTCCACAGTGTTTCTTGTTTTGCAGCCTGCCTGCCTACACATACCTACTTAAGTCATTTTTGGCATGTAGAGAGCCTGATGGGGAGAAAAGCACTTGCTCCCAGTTGACCAAACCCTTTCCCCGTAGGCAATTCCCACTCACCATGAGGCTGCCTGTGTAATAGTAATGTACCACCTTCCCCATGCTATTTCTTTTGCAGTGCCCCCCCTGCAGAAGCCTCACCCGGGTACTAGTGGAATCCTATCGTAAGATCAAGGAATCCGGTCATAAATTCGAGATCGTCTTTGTCAGCGCAGACAGGTAAGAGCTGCCTCTCTGCCATTGGAACCAGCTCCTGCTACGCTTGGTGGGGAAGGGACAGGACATGGGAATGAAAGGTGATTGGCTATTGGCCAGTCAGAATGGATTGGCAGGTGGTCCATGGCACTGGGGAAGCGGGTGCCAGAAGCAGGCGGGACAGGAGCAGGGGCTGTATGTCATTAGCGGAGCTCTGAGTGTGGAATCAAGCATTCTGAGAGCCTCAGCTTTTGGTTTTCTTAAAGCACAGTTTCTAGTCCCTAGGATTGAGTTCAAAGGTGCATGTGACCCGTTGCCTGGTGAAATGTTAAGTTACAGAGCTCTGGACCTTGACACATAAGCACTTGCATACATATTTTCCCAGGCTTGTTACCTGTTGGAGGGGTTCTGTGCCCTCACTACAGAGGTGCCAAAGTTTAGTTCCTAGAAGGTAATCAGGGATTGGTAAGGCAGGCATGGAGAGAGAGAGAGAGAATTTGAGAGCAGAGCCAGAAACACCCGAGGAAGAGCCTGCAGAGCAAGGGAAGCATCAGGAGGGTAAAGGGACCCCTGACCATTAGGTCCAGTCGTGACTGACTCTGGGGTTGCAGCACTCATCTCGCTTTCTTGGCCGAGGGAGCCGGCGTACAGCTTCCAGGTCATGTGGCCAGCAGGACTAAGCCGCTTCTGGCAAACCAGAGCAGCGCACGGAAACGCCGTTTACCTTCCTGCCGGAGCGGTCCCTATTTATCTACTTGCACTTTGACGTGCTTTCGAACTGCTAGGTTGGCAGGAGCAGGGACCGAGCAAGGGGATCTCACCCTGTCGCGGGGATTCAAACCACCGACCTTCTGATCGGCAAGTCCTAGGCTCTGTGGTTTAACCCACAGCGCCACCCGCGTCCCATCAGGAGGGTAGTCAGGAGCAAAGGAAGGGATGGAATCTAATGCAACAAATGGCTCTCAGCTACAGATTAACAAAACCCATCCACAGTAAAAGGAATTCAAAGACAGCAACTGATATCAGTAAAGTTGCGTGTCCTTTTCCAATGAGTTGCAGTGTGGCTTTGAGATCAGGGGTCCTTCTCAGCTCCTGGCGTTCGAATCCACACTCAGCAGACAACCTTAGAACTACATTTCCATTGTGCAAGGCTGTTCTTTGGTGGCCTCTTCCTGTGGCTTTTAGAATCCCTGTGGCACCTCCTAGGCAGTATTTTTATATATCCCACAATTTTACAGACGTTGGGGTTTTTTTTAGAAACTCTGCATCCCATTCACCCCTGCCTTATTTATATATACAGTATATGAAGAAGAGCAAGTTTCTAGTCCTCATTACAGTGGGGAAAGTACACTTGGGGGCGGGGAACCATTGTTGGAGTGCCTGGCCCCAGAGTGATGGATGGATAAGTTTCCTTAGTATCAACCTTAATATGGTTGTTAAAAGGTAAAGCGACCCCTCACCATTAGGTCCAGTTGTAACCGACTCTGGGGTTGCGGCGCTCATCTCGCTTTATTGGCCGAGGGAACCGGCGTACACCTTCCGGGTCATGTGGCCAGCATGACTAAGCCGCTTCTGGCGAACCAGAGCAGCGCATGGAAACACCATTTACCTTCCCGCCGGAGTGGTGCCTATTTATCTACTTGCACTTTGAGGTGCTTTTGAACTGCTAGGTTGGCAGGAGAATATGGTTGTTACGCTTCTATAAATCATAGGGTGCACACGGTCGCCCTGCCTTGCCGCCTGGCCGCCCCCTGTGCCATATCCACAGCACTGATCAGCTTCATCCCCCTTCGCAAAGAGCACATTTCACAACAGCAGCCCTGTGAAGGCTACTGCAACCAGACTGCTTTTGTCCGCACTCGTTCCGCACTGCAGGGTTGGTGTTCCACCTGGAAAGCGTAAAAGGCTGCCTCCTTTTGCTTTGCCCCCTCCAGGTCAGAGGAGTCATTCAAGCAGTATTTCAGCGAGATGCCCTGGCTAGCCGTCCCGTACGCTGATGATTCTCGCCGCTCGCGTCTCAACCGGCTCTATGGCATCCAAGGTGGGACAAAAACCCTCTTCGAAAACTAACGTTCCTAGGATTGCATGTGTCGTGCATAACATACTTGTGGCCCTTGCTAGAAAAGGTAGTGCCAAAACAAAAAGGTCATTGATTAGGTTTAGTACTGACGTGTAATGTTTATGTTTCCTTATATCCCAGTTATTGGGATATTTGTGTAAAACTCTTATAAAATGTTTACTTGTATGAAATTCTTATAAACGTCTTAAAGTAAAAAAACAAAAACCAGCCCTCAACTTGGTCCCAGATTCGATTTCCCACATTTCCTGGAAGGGCTGGGAAGGTGCCCCAGTCTGGAATCCTTGAGAGCTGCTGCCAGTTAGTGTCGACATTATTGAGAATAGATGGACTGATGGTCTGACTCAGTAGAAGGCAGCATCTTACATTCTGTGCATTACTCGCCTCATTCTCCTCCTCCTTCTTTTAACTCTGTCCAAGAGGGAGGTTTTCTCAGATCTACCTTTTGCCAGGCTTTTGTCATTTGCTCGTTTCCCTTTGTCATTTTCACCACTGTGCCCTGCTGGTGACCTTAGGGGATTTCTAAGGAAGCATGAAATAGTTAATGATAAACACTCAAAACCAATACACCCCTGCCAAGAACCAAAAGACACTGAACAATGATTTAACCATTTAAAAAAAATGCTACATGGGCTATCAACAGAATTTTTGAATTCAGCTTAAGGAACCTTTGATCTTGGGGGTGGGTGGAATTTAAAGGTTCAAAGAATATGCAAAAGTACCTAACTCTGTTAAACACCTGAATTGTAAACATTTCAATAAATAACGAGGGGATAGCAATACCTGTGGTAAATAATAATAATAATAATAATAATAATAATAATAATAATAATATGCTGCCCATCTGACTGGGTTGCCCTAGCCACTCCAATCAGCTCCCAGTAAAATATTGAAAACATAATAAAACATCAACCATTAAAAACTTCCCTTCAGATGTCTTCTATTTAATAACAATATTAATGTTGTATGTACTTATACTTGCCAAATCTCTGGGCTCAATGTTGTTGTCACTCCATAGAGGTGGAGTGGGGAACTTCGGGTTTGGGTTTGAGATGTGGCCCTTGAGGTTTCTCCATCTGGCCCTCTGGACACCCCTCAGGCCACACCCTTCACCCAGCCTTTCTTCGTACCCTCCTTGAATATTTTTGCCTGCCCTGGGAAAGTGTCATTGAACTCTTTCTTTCTTGGATGAATGAAAGAGCGAACGTTTGCATTCACATTTGTTGCTCCGCCCACTTCATCTCTGGCCCCACCCACTATTGGCAGGTGACCTATGGAAGAGAAAGCAGAAAAAAAGCTCCTTCACTTTTCTTCTTGAGTGATCAAGAAAGGGAGAGGAAGGGGTGTGGCTATGCAAATTAGGGCAACCTTCTGATTCTACGGCTCCCATTAAGGGACAAACGAACGGGCTGTGGCTTTGCATGGCTAGGGAGGCACGAAAGTCCTCTTTTTCTCGGCCCACCCAAAAGTAAACTGGAGCTATTTGGAGTAGATTTGGGCCCGTGTTAGACAAGGCTGGTGGGAGCTGTACAGGCGACTCCCCACTTAACGCAGAGGTAATGTTCAGGGGTCCTGCGTGCATAAGTGAAATTGTGTAAAGTGGGGCGCACCCCCCCAAACACCCCAATTGCTGCTCTCTCTTCAATCCATACCAAAAGTACTGTATCCGTTATTGAAGGCTAGAACGATGTTGATTCAGAAATTAAGGGGTTAAAAGCTGTAATGATTATGTGATTAAGAAAAGAAAGGCTAAAAATTATATAGAAATTAGGGGAAGGATTTGCTGAATTGACTTAATTAGAGAATGGAATACAGAAAGGGGAGGTATGAGGAGGTCGGGAAAGTAAGTTTTATGAATATAAGGATGGAAATTATACTTGTTTTGTACGTGTTTTGTTTGGATTGTATGTATTTTTATTGTTTTTGTTTTTTATTGTTCTGTTTTTTCTGTTTTATATAAATTCCTAAACCTTAATAAATATATTATAAAAAAAACCAAAAGTACTGTATCCGAAAACATCCACAACTAGATGTCATCTAGAGGCCACACAGCAAGACGACTGCTGCGCTGCCCCCCACATCACTTGTTAGTTGGGGAGGCCGAGCAGCATAAACAAAGCCCCTCTGTGCCTCCAGTCTCTTCAAGGCTTCCTCCGCCTTCACTGATGTCCTCTTTGGGCTCCAAGGAGGGTTTCCTCATGAATCACGAGGACTCTCCAGCTCTCTCCTGCCATTTCTGGGTTCGAATGGAGTTGTTTAATTATTTTCCAGCACTGCACATGAGTTGTTTGCGCGTAAGTAGGGGGGGACACCTTCAGCCCCAAACATGGCTGTGAGTCCAAAGCACCTGGCAGGGGCCCCAGGCTAAGGAAGACTATGCTAGAGATGTTCCAAGCTGGCTGCGTGTGTCTGCTTCTGTTTTCCTTCCTGAGTAGGGAAATGACAGGCTTTCTTGTTCCTCTGGCCTTGTGCCCTGGAGGTGGTTTGTGCTTTAACTTTAATTTTTTTCTGCCAAAAGGGAAAAGAAAATCAAATCTGCAGGAGGAAATTGTACACAGACCCCGAGAGCTTAATTTGGGGAGTGTCTGAAAGCTCCCATTCACAGCGCTGGGGAAGGGAGGGCTCCACCCTCATCCCCACAAGCCCCTGACCTTGGGAAGGGCTGTAGCTCACCGATAGAGCATGTGGTTGTACAGGCTGAAAGCCACCAGTTCTGCATCTGACATAATCTCCCTTTAAAAGAATCAGGTGGCAGGTGGTGGGTTAAAGACCCTTCTCTCTCTGAGACCCTGAGGAGCCATTGCTAGTTGCTGTAGACTTTGGGGCGGGGATAGACCACCATGTTGGAACTACAACTCCCAGCATTCCTCTCTGTTGGCCAAGCTGCCTGGGGCTGATGGGAGTTGGAGTCCAATAACATCTAGAGAGAATCTTGAGCTAGATGGGTCTGTGATTTGACTCTGTAGAAGGTCACTTTCTAGGTTCCTATGTTCAGGGTTCCCTGTTGCCAAAAGAATTGCAAAAAGGGGAACTTTTTCAGCCTGAGGGCCACCTTGCTTTCTGGACAAGCTTCTGGGTGCCGTGTGCCAGTGGGAGGCAGAGTCAGGGGGGAAAGTGGGTGGAACAGCAAATAAAATTTTTTCCACAGTGGGTTAGTTTATAGACACTCACCCCTCTTAAATTCTCCATCCAAGCAAGCAAAGAGGCGTGTTCAGAGTTCAATGGCACATTCTCAGCACAGCAAAAATACTGAAACAGGGGCAGTGAGGGCTGTGACCTGTGAGGGAGACCCAAGGGCCAGATAGAGAGGTCTGGAGGGCCTCGTTCATTCCCTGAAAATAAGATTAGTCAGAGTTCTTTTGCCTTTTGCTAGAACCCAAACATCTACCAACCTGAAGCCAGGTGTGAAGTAGATGAAATGAAAGACTTCGGCTTGCCTCCAGCTACGTTTTACTTTGAGTAGACCCAATGAGATTAATGGGCCCAAGTGTATAATGTCCATTATCTTCAGTGGGTCTGCTCTAAAAACATAGCTGGCTTTGTGCCAAGTGGTACTGAATTCTTCATGTTCCCTAGGCTTTTCTCATCTCTAATGAAGCTGAAATTATTACTATTATTTATTATTATTACATGGTTCTCACCATTTAATTCTCACAATGACCCTCCAAGGTAAGCTAGCCTGAGAGACTGCGCATGGCCCATTTTCACCCAGTGAGAGTTTCAAGGCTGAGCAGGGATTAGAGACCCAGTTTCCCCCAGGTCCTAGTCCATGACACCGTCATTGGCTTCCTCCTTCTTCCAGATCAGGGTATCGTGCAGAGTGGCAGCACTTAGACTCCTTAGCAGATCTGAGCTTTGCTGTGCTCCTGTGTGCCTTTAACTCTTTTTTTCAATTTGCTTTTCCTCTCAGCACACAGTTTGGGGATTTATTTCCCTCTCCCTGCGTGTCGAATCATCACTTGGGGTTGTTGGTTTTTTTTTGGTGTAGGTCACCGCACAAAAGCAGCTGTTGCAGGAAGAATGCAAACAATGTGGGGAATGAGCTGGAAGCTCTGAAGGCAGCCGGCTTGTGGGGCAAATTCCTGGCAAAGACTTGGCTGGCAACAGCCGGCTGTGAACCCTGATACATATTCTTTGGCCAGGGGTGAGGATATTATATTAAAATTTAAAACAGAACCAGAGGAATCATAGAATTGGGGAGCTGGAAGGGACCACAAGGGTCATCTAGTCCAACCCCCTACAAAGCAAGAATCTTTTGCCCAACGTGGGGCCCAAACCCTTGACCCTGAGATTAAGAGAGTCATGATCTGCTGACTGAGAGAGCTTGATTGCAACAGCTGTGCCTATAAAGCACCACAAAAAAGAAACAATAACTGTTGCTCACCAATTTCAGCACCTCAAAAAAAAATTCCAGATTTTTTTTTCATTCATTCTTAATAATAATAATAATAATAATAATAATAATAATAATAATAATTTATTATTTATACCCCGCCCATCTGGCTGGGTTTCCCCAGCCACTGTGGGTGGGTTCCAACAAAACACTAAAATACAATAACCTATTAAACATTAAAAGCTTCCCTAAACAGGGCTGCCTTCAGATGTCTTCTAAAAGTTTGGTAGTTATTTTTCTCCTTGACATCTGGTGGGAGGGCGTTCCACAGGGCGGGTGCCACTACCGAGAAGGCCCTCTGCCTGGTTCCCTGTAACTTGGCTTCTCACAGCGAGGGAACCGCCAGAAGGCCCTCGGTATATGCACTGGTATATACCACATTTCATCACATAACTTACAGCATACTTTTTTTCTTTTTTAAAAAAGCAAGTTCCTAGTCCTTATGAAAGCTTCCTGTGATCCTGTGATCCTGTGGCTCACCTGATTCCTTGGCTGGTGAGGTGGGGTGTCAGTCTGTCCTCGAAACCAGCCAGCGTGGCAGGGGCTCAGTAAGCAAGGAAGCAGCTCCTGTCCTGGTGAGCTGCCAGTTTGAGCCCTGCGGCACCCATTGCTCTTGACTTGTTACTTCCATCCTTCTGGCTTAGTGCTACATAGAGCTTGCTCATGAGTGAATTTCTCCTACCTCACCCCCCCAAAACAAAAAAACCCAGTTTTATTAACCATCCTACATGAAACCAGTTTCACGCTGCCTACTAGAGAAGGAGGCAGGCTCATCACTGTTTAGCCACAATTTAGGGAAACCTGATTCCTGGACAGCTGAGTGGCAGGTGGTGGCTGCAGGCGGGACATCACTTGACACCTGTCAGATATTTTTTTTCCAAGGCAGCAGGGGGATCAGGTCAGTAGGGGTCCTGAAGAGAGGCAAAAGCAATCCAGAGATCCAAAGTGACTGGCAAGGAGGGTAGGAAAATGCCCAACTGGCTGAACATTTCAGTATGTGTAAGTTAACATCAGAAGAGTCCAGCTGTGGAATCGGGCCACAGGCTGGATTTGCCTATGTGATGTCATCACTGAGGGCAAGCGAAGTCAAATGGCGAGTGAGGGCAGTGTAGGAAGAGGCTGGCCACTGGATCATTTAGTCTTGTTCTCACAGTGACCAGCCAGAAGCCAGATTGGGCTATCTGCTGCCATCACTGAGGGCAAATGCAGTAAGATTGCAGTCTTTATGGTTCTGAGTAAAGAGCTTTGCAACTAAGTTGTGGTTTTCTTCCCCAGAGAGCAGAAGAGACTTCCTTATACCAAATCAGACCATTGGTCCATCTAGCTCAGTGTTACCTGCACTGACTGGCAGTGCCGGCTTTCAGACAGGAGTCCTGCCCAGCCACTGGGGATTGAAGCTGGACCGTCCGCATGCAAATGCTCTGTAACTGAGGATCACCGTCTCCCTCTTCGTATGCACCTTGCCCACACAGAGGCTCACCTTGCTGTTTATCTTTGTCCCTATCCCAGGCATCCCGACCCTCATAGTCCTGGATCCCAAGGGGGACGTGATCACGCGACAAGGCCGGGTGGAGGTGCTGAACGACATCGAGTGCCGGGAGTTCCCCTGGCACCCCAAACCCGTCCTGGAGCTGACCGACTCCAACGCCGTCCAGCTGAACGAGGGCCCTTGCCTCGTCCTCTTCGTAGGTAAGGGATTCCCCCAACTGCGGCAGCCGCTTCCTCACCTGCCTCTTCTCCACTCGGAAGGTTGCAGAGATCAGAAACACCACATCTCTTCCTGAAAGTTGTAGAAGTGGCTTTGGAAATTTTTTCGTCCTCAAGATTGCAACACACACTCTGTTTCTAGCCAGAAGCAACATACCAGGTGGAACCTCAAGCCTGGGGGTCAGATGTGGCCCTCCATATGCCTCTGTCTGGCCCTTGGGACTCTCTCCAAGCCATGATCCTCATGGGTCAGTTTCAAACCCTCATTGCTTTTGTTTTTGAATGGGTCTTGTTAGAAACTAGAATACCATACAAAGGCAAAATCTGCATTTCTTGCTCATTCATTCCCCTCTGCCCCTGCCCACTTCTAGTATGTGGCTCTCAGGAGGTTGTCCAGAAGAGAATGCAGCTCTCAGTCTGAAAAGGGTTCCCCATCCCTGGCTTAGTGTGCTCCCCAAACCCTGGGGTTGCTGTTAGGCTTTCTCCTCCGTGACCACAACCTGCAGCCATAGGACAAGTCTTGGGTTAAGGAGGAGAGACTCTGACTCCGTTTCTGGGCTTGGATGACGTGTTAATCCATGGGGAAGCAGTGGCTCTTTGGGCATCACTGGGCTATAACTCCCATCATTCCTGGTTGTTAGCCATGTAGGCTGGAGCTGATGGGAGTTGTAGTCCAGCATCTGGAGGCCACCCTGCTCCGGAAATCCCGGGAAAGAGCAAAGCAGCTGCGATCTTCTCTTCCCCGGTGTGTTCCCACTAGCAACACAGCTGTTGTTTCCAGTTCTGAATCTGGGTTAGGGCTTCCAGCCCAGTGGAAATCTCTGTTCAGCATGAGGCTACATCTCCCCCCCTGCAAGCAACACCCCACCCACCCACGGTGATGTGGTACCTTAATCGGATGAGCTGTTCCCCAGTTGCAGCCATGCTGTGCCTGATCAGTTCCCTTACAATGGCGGCACTCCAAGCCTCACATTCATCCGTTTCCTGTTTCTGCCCCTGGAGTCTTCTCCCCCTCCACCCAACCGAGGACTCAAGCTGTGTCTGAATGCGGTTGTCTGTAACCCCCCTGGAGTGCGGGGCCAATTGCGCTTCTTTCACGGCACATACATCTAAGCCCCCCCACCAACCCCAACAGTTCTCAGTTTGTATCGGCGGCCATGGGGGAAACGGGGGCGGTGAGCGTAACACCTCCCCACGTAATTAATTCTTTTGCTTTAGATTTGATCTCACGCTTAACCTTTTGTAAAGCGCTGTTTTGTCTGCAAAGTGCTTGAAAATACACAAACGCTTTTTCGCACGAGCGCACACTTGAGACCGTTTAGTGCTTGGAACGGCTTGTCTTTGGCAACGCGCTTGTGTAAGCTGTACATCTCCTGCCTTTATCGCAGTTGTGTCCTTCCCTTGTGATGTGCACACACACACACACACACACGAAGGCAGGCAGACCCACAGACACGTGGATATTCAAACTAGGCTCTCGCCATTTTGTTCCTGTTTTCTGGTTGTAACCGTACCAAATCTGGGTTTAAATGCACCATTGAGGTTTGTTTCACTCTGAAATGTCGCCTCCCACCCAGCCCCCCAAAACGTGTTTTGAGAAAGGCAAAAATGGTTTCTCTTACAGTGAATTGGATCAGGGAGGTAGATAGATAGATAGATAGATAGATAGATAGATAGATAGAAAGAAAGAAGATAGATAGATAGATAGATAGATAGATAGATAGAAAGAAAGAAAGAAGATAGATAGATAGATAGATAGATAGATAGATGGATAATTAATTAAGACTTGCTGCTGCTTAAAATGCTACAACGAAATGAATCATACAATATTTCACAATGCTGTAGGTGAAATGTATTCTGAATGGGAATGTCTATACATGCTTAAATGCAAAAAAATAAAACAAAATGATAACGTCCAACAAAATAAATGTGACAGATTGTGCTTAATGGAGGCTATGTTGCAATCAAGCAGTATATGGATTTCATTACATAAATAAATAGCACTGAGACAGTAAGTTTGTTTTGTTCGTTTTTTAAAAAAACAACAACCCAAAATGATATATCCAAATAGATGCCTGATCAACAGAATTCATGTCTGTTGATCAGCTATCTCTTCAGATAGATCATTTTATTTATTATGGCTTTAAGCATGTATAGCAGTTCCCTTCGTTTTAGTGGAATACGTTTTTATCTGTGTCATCATCAGTTCTTGTGTGCTATATGTGAAACAAACACGATAGTCTCTGGTCTTAGACGAAGCTGTCTTTTTTTGTCCTACTGGGATGGGGCAGCTCTGCTAGTCAGCCTAGTTCTCCCCCTCACCGCTGCCCCCTAGTAATTCACTCTCCTCTCCGCTTTCTAGCTCTCTGTTCAAGCTGAGCTCACTGTGACCCTTCTTATTTATTCAGCAAAGCGCTGCTGCGTGAGGGTCCTCCAGCCCACCGGGAACCCGACTCTTGTAGCCGGGGGTGGGAATAGATTGTTGCGCTCCCTGCGGGTGAGTGGGGAATGATTGATAGGGCGGCCCCATCTGGCTAATGATGGACCACTCTGGAAGAGAGTTATCCCAGCAGCATAATAACATCCTTCCCCCTTCCATGCTTGCCTGTGGGGCAGAAATTCAGCGGGGGAACAAATAATCCAGGAATTGTTTCCAGGGGTTCGGTTAGAGGGTGGATCGTGCTGTGTCCTTGCAGGGTGAAAATGACCTAGAACTCTGTTGCCATGATGACAAATGTCAAGCCCTCTGCTAATGAGTACCTGTCATTACTCTGCCTAGGGGGAAACCTTGTCCTTTTTCTTTTTTGCCTGGTTTAGGGCTGTTGTTGCTTTTGTATTTCTTTAAAAAAAATAAATTTATATATACATGTATACTGAAAGCTTTAGTGATGCTCCATCCCTGTATATATATAATCACGGCGATCAATAATTCAATTAATCCAGCCATCTCATATCAAAAGGAACCTATGCTAATTGTGCAATTAATTCAGCTGAATATTTGAAAACCTTTCAGTTTACCCAATTTCATTCTACTTTTTTATATTTTCCCTTCCCCCCAGATTGATTCTAAACCAGTGCATATTAAAATAGCAGACAATAGCCCCTTAATACAATAAAAGTGTGCTGAAATGATAATGTAAACATAATAAAACTGCAAGACAGTCCAAAATTTTAAATGCAGTCGTTAGCTACAACAGCACATGGTTCACAAATGCTGTTTTAAATTAGCCTGAATGAATGACAGCAGTTAATATTTCATCTGTAGCTCTTCTTCGTAGTTTATACATAACATCCAGTTATTTAAAAAAATTTAATACAGTATCTTTCTTTTTTATTTCATTACTTGTTACACGTGTAGCAAACAAGACTGACAAAATATTCCAACAATTCAAAGAAAGAAATTGTTTTTCTGTCTTCCTTAAATGGTTTATTTTATGTTATTTTTGTTTATACCCTGCTCTCTGAAAAAAAGAATAAGGAGACGATATGGGAGTTAGCACATAGCTATGGTTGATGAGGCTGTTTCAGCTTCTTTGCCTTACCCTAGTATATATATTGCCTCGATCTGTGGAACTGGCGCCATTACAGGCGCCACATAATACTTGTTCCGCCTTTGTAAGAAATCCATCATTTAATGTGGTAAAACCCACCCTTTGGAATTCCCTGCGTCTTGACATCAGGCAGGGACCTTCATTGTACACTTTTCGACACCCGCTAAAAACCTTTTTGTTTAGGCCATGGGTAGGCAAACTAAGGCCTAGGGGCCAGATCCGACCCAGTCGCCGTCTAAATCCGGCCTGCGGATGGTCTGGGAATCAGCGTGATTTTACATGAATAGAATGCATCCTTTTATTTAAAATGCATCTCTGGGTTATTTGTAGGGCATAGGAATTCGTTCATATTTCTTTTTTCCCCAAAATATAGTCCGGTCCCCTACAAGGTCTGAGGGACAGTGGACCGGCCCCCTGCTGAAAAAGTTTGCTGACCCCTGGTTTAGACAAAACCAGACATGACATGTAGAATGCTGGCATGTGTTTTAATCTGTTTTTAGCTTATTGTGGATTTTAGTTCTTTTTCGAATGCTTTTCAGAGAACGGTTTTTACTGATAATTTTATTGGTTATGTGTTTATTTACCCACCCTTCACCCTAAGTTCTCAAGGTGGGTTATAGCATTATTGTATTATACTTTTTGTAAACTGTTTTGAGGTTTGTGCTTAAAAAAACCCACATTAAGTAAAGTAGTATATAATTTTTTTACAAAGTAAATAAATAAAGTTAGATTGGGGTAGCCACTGTAGCTCCCTCCAGATTTTGTCGGCTGCAAACCCCTTCATCTCCTGACCGTTGGCCATTCTGGCAAGTTCTGATGGGATTTGTCGCCTGACAGCATCTATACCTCTATAGAGATCTTGCTGTTCTACAGCTGCCCCCCCCCCACTTCACCTCTGCACCACTCTGGCTCCTGAAATTCCACTTCAGGTGCTGTTGCTGCTATCAACATCATCATCATCATGATCATTATTATTTTCATTTCTATGACGGTTTCTATTTTTAAGGGGGGGGAAATCTCAAAGCTGTTTACAACACATTTAAACACCAAATAAAACAATCCAGAATGAAACATGATTGAAGAAAGTCAAATATGGAGTATACATTCAAAGCAACATAATTAAATCAAAATTAAACATTGTGTCAGGGAACTGACATCGGAGCCAGAGGTGGAGGCAAGGCTCCCAAGCGATGCTGGAGAAGGGCCCAGCAGGGAGAGAGGGAGCTCATCGGCTGGGGAAGGAAATCAGCGTAACACCAGGGATAAAAGGGGGGAGATGGGGGAATCGGCGAGGGGGCTCCAGGACTCCTCGCCGGAGACCAGCGGGGAGAGCACGGGTCCTCCGCTACCCACACCCACCCTGCGCAGAAGACTTCCGCGCAGGGAAAGTAGGCGTAGACTTGGCGTCAAAGAACTTCTTTGCTGGAAGAAGTTCAAGAAACGCCCACTGACGGATTCTGCTAGTGACTGAAACAGCCACGAAGTGAAGGGCTGTCCAGCCAGGAAAAGGTTTAACCAGGCAACCTAGCCAGGAGTGGCAGCAACTTACGCACGAGCAACCCCATATAACCATTACACATTGCAAGGGAGGTCAGCTGCAGAATGCACATTTAATGCAGCAAAGTTAACAACAACAACAACAAGGGATAGGGACAAGGGACTTTTGAAACAGTCGTCGTGAAAATCAACGGGCAAGTTACAGGTGCCTTCTGACACTTGAATTGCTGCTGCATTAAGTTAGATACCAAAAGCGACACTCTCCCTCCCTGTGGCTTCTGAGTTTCCAGCAGGCAATGCTCCCATGTTTTCCGAACATCTTTGCACCCAAATGGACTAGAAACTTGATTTTTTTTAAAAAGAGGCTTTTGATTCTCTGGAATCTAAATTTTGGAGCCAGGACCACAGCATGCATTCTTGCCAGTATTTTCACGGGGTTGTGATGAGACGCAGGACCTGGCTTCCTGTGACACGCCCCCCCCAACACACACACACATTTAAAATTGCTCTGAAAGTTCCCCAGATAATTCAGCTGTCCTTTCAGCTGCGGGACACCCTCCCCTATCGATCCAGCCCGACAGCAAAGCCCCGTTTTACAGTCCCCCCGTCTCTCCATCTCTCTCTCCTCGTGACCCCACCTCCTTTAAATTAAACAGCAGGAGCCTCAGAACAGCTTGGAGGGGTGTGTGTGTATGTGTCTTTACACAGAGCTGCATCTGTGACTATTATTAATCAGCTTTGTGCCGTATATATTTGCCACCTACTTGGGAGGTCAGCCTGGAGGCACAGGAGCTGGAGCGCAGCCAATTAGCTTTGTTGGTGGGGGGAGAAGGGGAGAGAAAAAAATTAATCCCATTATTAATCTTTCTCCCCGAATGCAAACACGGAGGGTGGGTGGGATTGTCTGTGTCTTCAGCCTCTCTTGTTCTCTGTTTAAATTTTTAAAAAAGCGAGAGGAACAGGGAGCTCATCTCACGGGTCTTTGCAAGCTGACACCCCATGGTTGAAATTACACAGCCAATCCAGACACAAGCACCGCAACATTCAAAACGTTCCTAATCGAGTCAGCAGTGTGGCTTTGGCCTTCGGGGTTCTTGCGGGTGAGGCCTGCACATTCCAGCCGGCTTTAGACAAAGAGACTGTCAAAGCCCCAAACCGCTGCCCTTAACTCGGAGCAGGTCAGAACAGGGGACTGTTTGTAGAAACCCCCAAAGCTGTGATCTACTTTTAGGAACGTGGGAAGCGATAACTTTATATCAGACCCTATTATACAGATTGACCTGTTAGGTATTCATTTATATTTAAAAATTACCTGGAATTGGCTTGTTTTGTTTTTAGAGATTGCTTTAAATTCAGTGCCCTTCAGTGCAAGAGGCAAGAGGCCTGTGAATCACCAGGAGGAGGGGATCGCGAGTGAGGGGGGACTGTCACCATTGCACCCCGCTTCCCATGTGGGCTTCCCCGGCCCCTGTGAGAACAGGATGTCAGGCTGCATGGCCACGGGCTTTATCAAGCAGGGCTCTTTTGTTCATGTACTTGATTTCGCTTGCCGTCGGTGATGGCAGCATGGAGTCAAATCTGCCATCTGGTTGGCCACTGTGAGAACAGGATGCTGGATTAAGATGGGCCTCTGGTCTGACCCAGCTCTTCTTATAATGTTCTAAGCTGATTGAAGAAGTGTGTTGGTGTGTATTCAATGCTTTCCAGTAACGAGTGCATGCCACAATTTCACATAAGTGTAGAAAGCATCTGGGGGGGGGGTGTTGTCTTTGCTGTGCCATTCAGCTTCTATGTGGCTGAAACTGCGCCATACACAAAGCCCTCCCAGGATACACTGACAGAAGTTGCTTTTAAAAAGTGAAGACTGGAACCTTGAAGCTGATGCCGATCATTTTTCCTCCACATCTCTTGCCCTGCAGATTCTGACGACGACGGGGAGTCCGAGGCCGCCAAGCAGCTGATCCAGCCCATTGCCGAGAAAATAATTGCCAAATACAAAGCCAAAGACGAAGAGGCTCCGCTGCTGTTTTTCGTTGCCGGAGAGGTACGGCCAGGGAAGGGGGAGCTGCAGCAGTGGGGGAAAAGGGTGGGTCTTGCATGGCCATGTGACATAGTAAGGTAAAGTGACCCCTGACCATTAGGTCCAGTTGCAGACGACTCTGGGGTTGCGACGCTCATCTCGCTTTACTGGCCAAGGGAGCTGGCGTACAGCTTCCAGGTCATGTGGCCAGCATGACAAAGCCGCTTCTGGCAAACCAGAGCAGCGCACGGAAACGCCGTTTACCTTCCTGCCGGAGCAGTACCTATTTATCTACTTGCACTTTGACGTGCTTTTGAACTGCTAGGTTGGCAGGAGCTGGGACCGAGCAACGGGAGCTCACCTGTCGCGGGGATTTGAACCACCAATCTTCTGATCGGCAAATCCTAGGCCCTGTGGTTTAACCCACAGTGCCACCCGCGTCCTGGGGCATAGCTGACTTCTAATGCTTGTGGGCTTCTGATTCCTCTTAGGGAGGGCATCTGTGTTAAAAGCTGAAAGCTGCAACACTAGGCCGTCTGCCCCTTTCCCCAGTGCACCCTGGGAACTGTTGTGATGGGGAAGGGGAAAGGGTTCTTTAACAGAACTCAGCATCCTCACCAACCTACAAGACCCAGAATTCCTCAGGGGAGAGGCGAGGGAAGTGTCATCAGCCAAGGGCCACATTCTCTTGTCAGTGATCTTCTAAGGGCCAGAGGCTTGGGCTTGGGGCGAGGCCAGAGTGAGCGGAGCAAAGGATGCTGCATAAATTTGTAGAGGAAGTTGCTTTCCAGCTGCACCAAAGTCAGAGGTGTCTCACTCTCTGCACATGCACAGAGGGGAGGGGATGTGGCCTAGGGAGAGGACCGAGGGCCACATAGGGGAGCCCTGAGGGCTGATCTGAGCTTCCCCACCCCTGCTGCTTTAGGCAAAGCCATGACTGTTATCTCAGGGTCAAAGAATGCAAGCTGTAAAGCTGCTGGTCCAAATCTCAGGCCAGCTGTGAACTTTCTAGGTGGGCTTACAACTTTCTTACAAGGTAGGAAAGCACTACTATCCTCATTTTACAGATGCGCTTCCTTGCCCTCCCTCCTGCAATGCTTATAGATAATAGCTTGACTAAGGCCGATATCATGCCAGCAGCAAGTTACCAAATACGTAGAATATACCATCGCAGATTACAGTTAATGGTTGTGGCTTTCATACAGTTCAATATTTTCTCAATGAATAAACGGAAACCTTGCCTATCAGGTGAGAAGCTTAGGCTAGACCACTTTTCCCTGACATGCCAGCTTTCTATGTGGAACAAATTTAGTCTGGAGGAGTATTTGACCATGTGATCCCTTCCCTTCTCGCATCCAGTCTGATGTGGTTCAGTCCAGAAACGGGAACTTTAGCATTTTTCCTGCTGTCGGTGAGCAAGCAAGGCTTTACAGACTGTTAGCTTAGGCCTCCACCTGCCTCCCCAATCTGCAAAAAATAATACTGGCCCTCCTTGCAGGTTGGTTTGTAAGGATTGAGAAAGCCAATGTCAGCAAAGCACTGCACCCATTTTAAAAACATGCTTTTTAAATCATAGAATCATAGTGATGAGGTGTCACGAGGGTCATTAGTCCAGCCCCCTGCAATGCAGGAATCTTTTGAAGAGTCTCATGCTCTACTGACTGAGCTATGCACCTTTCATTGTTTGAGAAGCGCACAGTCCAAACACTGTCCCAGGCGCATGGTTAGGATAAAGGCTTTTGGGAACAAGATGAGGTCATGTCCGTTGAGATTTAACTTGGAAACCTGACCCAGTTGCTCAGAGCTTTACTTATATTCAGAAGTGGCAAGCCTGTGTGTGTGTGTGTGTGTGTGTGTGTGTGTGATGTGAGAGAGACAGAGAGAGAGAGCGAGCAATTTTGTTTGCCAAAGAGTTGCAAGGGATCACTAAGAGAATTTTCAGACTCAAATCTGGTTCTTTGCACATTCTCAGGTGTCCTGTTGTCTCCTTATGTGTGGGCTGCTGGCAGTCAAAAGGGGTTTGTGTGTAACCCCTGTGTACCAGGACATTTTCAGACTGCTGACTGCCGTCTCCCTTCCAACCTGGCTCCCCTTGGTAGCTTTTGCTGACTGGCTTCTATTTGGATCGGAGCCATCAGGGCTTCTTATGTACAGCCATGCCTTGGAAGTCGAACGTTCAGAAACGTTCAGAAACTAAAGTGCAGCTTCTCATTGGCTGCAGGAAGCTCCTGCAGCCAGTCGGAAGCCCCATCGGACATTCGGCTTCCAAAACAACATTCGAAAACCGGAGCACTCACTTCTGGGTTTTGATCGTTCGGGAGCCGGAACATTTGACTCCCAAGGTGTTCGGGAGCCGAGGTATGACTGTAACTCATTTGCCACAATTAGTTTGGAACACAGCCTCCCTGTCCACAGAAAGTCTACCTCTGAATATCAGATTCCGGGGACACTGCAATAAATGGGCCTTTGGCCTGATCTAGCGATGTGATCCTTATGTTCTCTCACCCCACTCCTTTTTATTTTAAGGAGTTTTGGGGGCTGAGTATGTAAATTAGGGGGCCTTGACCGAGACATGGCTCAGCTTTTCAACTCCGGGGGGCGAACGGGACATGTGGCCATTCCCCTTGTTTCCCGAGCGAGCCAAACGAACACGGCGTTCCCTTCCTGCCAGAGACCACCCCTCGTTTTCCAGAGCTTTGTTGCTCCTCCGTCCATACGCTTCCCCCTGCCCCGCGACCCCCTAACATGTTTGAGATGCCTGCCTGCCACCCACCCCTTGGGATTTCTGAATGCGCTCCTTGTTGTAAAAAAAAAAAAGCCTTCTAAAACAAAGGTCTCCAGCACCCTATTCCCTCCCTCCCAGATAGCCCCGGGAAATTCCCTTCTCTCCCCCCCCCCCTTCCTCCTGCTTTTCTCCCTCTCGCTCTCTCCCCAAAGCCCCTCCGCGGACCAGCCCCACATTGACAAACACAGCCCTTCATTCATTTCCAACGCCATCTGCTTGCAGGCTCCCTGACAGCCGCCTGAATGACCCATTCATCACCCACGCTGTAGCTCCTGGATGACGCCCCCCGGCGTTGTTTTGCGCTAACCCTGCGAGCGAAAGGGGGCTGCGGTAACGTGCACATGCGCGCGGGGGGGGGAGGGCGGCTCCCACCACATCCACAGCATTGATTTACGGGCACTGCGCTTTTTTGCGGTGGGCGGAGCTTCCCTGCGCCGTCTCCCCCCTTTTAAAAGCAAATAACAAACGAACAAGGGAGGGGTGAAATAAATAGGGGGCAGTGAAATGGGGGGGGAGACTCCCTAGTCCCGCACCTGTTGGGCACTGATAATACGGGGTTGGCGGGACCCGCCCCCTCGCCAGCTGGCCTTGGCCCCCGAAGGTGCTGGGAACGCCCTCTTGCCTCTGGGGACCCGACACAGCGACCCCGGGGGGCTTCTTGGGGCATGGAGGGTCCTTTGTGGAAGACGGAACAAATGTCAAGCCTTTTTTTTGAGGCCCTCCGAGCTGGTCAGAGAATGAGAATCGGAGATTTCGGAGAACTCTGATCCCGGCATCTGGCAACAATGCCTCCTCGCCCCCTTCGTCCAGAAAGCCTCTCCAAGATGCTCTCTTCCATTCTCTATAATGCGCCCAGCACCGTTGGGTCGGCCTGAGGAGGATTGGTTGCAGACAATACTGGGGAAGGGGCAGCGTCTCTGAGCACCCCTGGACTTGGCTGACGATTCCTGCCTTTCCCCCATCCCCCTGTTGCCGCGCCTGCGTGTTCCAGACATTGATGGGATTTTGGGCGTGGAGGGATGGGCGCCCGCCATTTTGTCGAGACAGAGAGGCAGACCAAGATGGATGGAGGCGGGCAATGGGGGTGGGGGAGAGCTGCGGTCGAAGAAAGAGGGGGGCGCTCAGGGTTGGATAAGAGTGAACGAGTAATAAATAATATTTGCCTATTTAGCAGAGGAGCAGCTCAAGATCCACTGTGTCGTGATGGTTAGCTGATGAACCTGCCAAGGCATGTTAGAATCCAGCTCCCATCCGCCCCAGTGGCTAGCATGGCCACCGGTCAGGGATGATGGAAGTTGGAGCCCAGGGCTCTCTGGAAGGCCCCGGGGTCCCCATCTCTGGGCTCAGAGAGTAGCATTAGGGAGATCTGGCTTCAAATCCCCACTCAGCCATGAAGTTGACACTTTCTCTCGGCCTAGCCCACCTTCCAAGGGTGTCGTGGGGTAAAACGAGGAGCTGTACGCTGCCTTGTACTTGTCAGAAAGGTAGGATATTGATGCAGTTAATACGTAGGAGAGTCTAAGCCCTTCACGTGCCTAGGTTAGCCCTCAACAACATCCCCAAAAGGTAGGCAGTGGCCATGAAAAGCAGAGAGTTTGTGCTCCTGGCACTGAGGAGGTGCGTTTTGCTTTTCTTTTAATCGTGGCTGTCGCGTCTGCCTGCATCTCCTGCCAGAAAACCAGGGGAAAAGAGGAATAAATCTCACCAGGGCCTTCATGGCTCAGAATCCTGTCTCTCAGCCCACGCTAGCTGCAGTCACGGTGCCAAGACCCAAACAAAGCAAAAACTGCCTTCAGCAACACACAGACGTTACACACAAACAGATCCTTTGCATCCATCTGCTTCTTTATTAAGGTTTTTATTGCCCATTTCTTTGGCACTCCACCTTGATCAGGCAGGGTGGGCTGATCTGCCCGGGATATCGATGTTCAGGCCGCCTGTTCTGTGCGGGTGCTTGGGCACACCTCTTTTGCGTCTGTGGATGCCTTCAGGTATATCTAACCAAGCCTTATGAGGGAGTTTGGGATGGATTCGCGTTATGGCAAAAGAGATGCTGACTAAAAATTAGGAAGAGCTTTCTGCCATTCGACAGTGGAGCGGATTCGCTTGGAAGGCGTGGACTCTCCTTCCTTGGAAGTTTTTAAACAGGTTGCCTGGTCGTCTGTCAGGGATTCTTTAGCTGCGATTCCTGCATTGCAGGGGGTTGCACTGGATTAACCTTTGGGTCCCCTCCTGTGATTCTGTCTCCTGCACCATTCTAAGCCTGTTTCCCCCCTAATTCAGCCATGAGGACTAGATCCTTGGCTTGCTTTTTTTTAAAAAAAAATGCAAGTGGAGCTTCTCAAGCTGCTAAAGAGTAGAGCAACCTGTCGCTCCACTTAACCTAACCACAATTTGCAGCGCTCTCTGTTCACAGCCTTTTCCCCGTCTGGGTGATAACAGAGCCAAAATAGATAAGGGAACACTTACTGGCTTCAGTCAGCTGTGTGTGTGTCTGTGTGTGTGTGTGTGTGAGAGAGAGAGAGAGAGAGAGAGAGAATGGGAGGAGGCCTTAACCTTTGGCCTGGCTTTCACCCTTTCTAAGCAGAGAGGGGAGGCGGAGGCACTATGCCACAGACCCCCCCCCTTTGTACTCCCCCCCCCCCCGTTTTCATTGTGGCTTGACTGACAGGCAGGGTGAGAGGGTGCTGCAAGTACAGACAAAAGGCAGCTTCTTTTTTCCCCATTGCCCCCCCTCTGATTACACCAGGCCACAATGAACACAAGACCCTCCTGCCTAGTTGATGATAATACTTATTTTACATGGTACCAGCAGTTCCTGAGATGCTTTACACAGTTTCATACACACACAAAAATGTTTTTTGGGGGTATTTTTTAATATCCCGCACCGAAAAGGGTTTGCAATCGGATCAAAGGCCCCTCTAGTCTGGAGCTCCTAGCTATGTCCCCCCTCTGCTTTCAAAGGCACACTGCCCCTGAATAACAGTGGGTTGGGGATCGCAATGACTCCTGCTTGAAACCGTGCAGAGCTGCTGCCAGTCAGTGTAGACAACAGTGAGCTAAATGGACCGTTGTTTTTATATAAGGTGGCTTCCCATACTCCTGCTTAACGCATCCCTTTGTTCAGAACCATGAGGACTGGGATCTTTTAGGGGGACACAGGGAGCTGCTGCTACTCCACCTAGCCCAGAATTGTCTTTTCTGATGGGCAGGGGCTCTCCAGGGTTTGGGTCAGGGGGTCTCTCCTAGCCCCGCCTAGAGATCCTACTGGGGATTGAACCTGGGAGGTTTTGCATGCAAAGCAAGGGCTCTCTGCTTCTGAGCTACAGCCTCCTCTTCCCCTTTGCAGGCAGACAGTCCCAGACTCACTCCCCAAAGGGCATCTCCAGCTAAGGCTGGAAATATCCCCTGTCTAGAGAGCGGGTGCCAGTCAGCGCAAGCAATACTGAACTTAAGAGGGAGCAAGGGGATAAGGAAACTTCCGGTGTTCCTGCCTCTTAGATTTTGGGATAACGGATCTCTCTCGGTCATCTTTTACAGGATGACATGACCGACTCCCTTCGGGACTACACCAACCTCCCAGAGGCTGCTCCTCTTCTCACCATCCTGGACATGTCTGCGCGTGCCAAGTACGTCATGGACGTCGAGGAGATCACACCCGACATCGTGGAAGCTTTTGTGAATGACTTTCTAATGGACAAGCTTAAACCGGAGCCCATCTGAAGAGAAGCAGAGGCAGGGTTGAAAAGGGGAGGGGGCCTCTTTTTTCCTGCCCCCACTCCCAGCTTGGACCTTATTTAAAAAATTGCAGGATTTTTTTCTCTCTCTCCAGCTCTGTGCACAACGTTAACTCTTGACGTTCTTGTGGTGCCTTGTTTTTTCCAAACACAGCAGTTTCTCTCTTCTTGATTTCCCCTCCTAACCAAACTCTTTTTAAAAGGTGCTGCATTTCAGCTGGGAGGTGCTGGTCAGAGGAGGCTTGGCTTATAGTTTTCGGGGTGTGATGGGAAGTGGGAGCTTTCCCAAGAGCCCAGGTGAAGGAGAAGTGATGGATTTCCCATGGTCCCAGCCAGAGCTGTGGCTGCATTCTGGTTTTTTTTTATTATTAAAAAAAAATCTCTGCTGGTCACTCATGTAACCTGTCCAAACAAAACAGTAACCAGATCCTTTATCAAAGCCCAGTTTTTCCATCTTTCCAAGATGACAAGTGACATACAAGCACCCACACCTAAATCCAGCATATGTAATATTTTGGGGGAAGGGTAGGGTAGTTAACCCATCAAAACTGTTTGCCTTTCGAGGCTGAAGAAAAATAAAAGCTTACAGAGCAGGCCACTGCCCTCCTGGCTATGTTCTTTTGAGGGGTAGGGGAGTGAGGATCTTCTAACAAATACTCTGTATCTTCTTCCAGCTGCACTCCCTTAGGGTGTCTTGCAGTAGGGAAACAGCATCAGGTTTCGTAGGTGAGGGTCACCTCTCCAGCTTTGCTGGAATGCTCCGGGTTCAAAATGCAAAAGCATTTAATGCTCACTTGTATTGCAAATCGAATAGCATTTTCTCTCTCTTCCCCTTGAATCTTCCTACAACTTGGATCGTAATCCAGTTGTCCATGCCTTTCTCTCTTTGCAGTTTGTACACAACAGTTGCATCTTGGGAGCCTGTAAGTTGCCAAGCCACCTGAAAGGTCGATATTAAAGACTCGGGAGCCCTGGGATAATGAGATTTCCTCGGGCCCCATATCTGCCATGCAGGGCTTAAAGCACATGGGGAGTCATGGGACGTGCCCGTGGGGTCTGTGTGTGAGATCTTGCTGGTGCTGCCACTGGACTGTATAAATTGAGATGGGGCGGTGTAGGAGGACAAATTAGGGGCCTTGGAAAACGTTTGCATCCTCTTGCGTTATCTTTTACCCTGGGGAGGAGGAGGTTTCCTTGCATTTTTTAGCCTAGCTTTGAAAATCAGCAATTTGACTGTGGAAGGTTGTTCACCCACTGTTTAAAACTTTCAACCGCGGGTTGGTGGGGTGTTTTGGTAGTGGCCTGTTTTTGCTAAAATTAGCAGCATTTTGCTGCCCCTCAGAAATTCAGGCAAGTCAAGACTTCAATGGCTCAGTTAAGTGGGATGTCGCCTGAGGTGTAGTCCGCCATTTGCCCAAACTTTCAAGGGCTCAGAGTAAGGAGAGGAGGGGCGCACATTAACTTCCCCACCCTACTGCGTTGTGTGGCTTAAAGATATGCAAAACTTTTCTAAGTCACATTTGCTGAGTGTAAGCAGAAGCTTCTGCCTGGTCAGGGACCCCAGTAAAACAAGCTCCCTGGTTGGGAGAGGGGTCTGTAGCTGCCATCCTAAAATTCAGGCCACTAGCAAGTAGAGAACTTTCCAGTCACTCTGAATTGTTGAATTCCACCTTCTGCTTTGCAACCAACTTTCTGCAGAGTGCTTTCTTCCACTGACTTTGAAATAAAACCCAGGACTCTCTTCGGTATTTTTCTCCTCCCTCGCCTTTTTTTCTTCCTTAATCCCATGTTAAATACATCCCCCCTAAACATGCAGCTGATAAAAGCTTCAGCAAGTCTCGATAGAGGCGACTCTGATGTTTTTAGCCGTTTTGGCAAGCAAGGTGGGTTGGGTTGGGATTACGCTGGGATAGCACAGCCAGATCCTCTCTCCCCAACCCCATCGTCTCTCTCTCCCTCTTTCTCTCTCCCTGGCAAAGTTGGACGTTGTAAAAAACAAACAGACTTGTACATGGTGACTGGAACTTTGTAATAAAACCCGTTCTAGTAACGTCAGCACGCCCAGAGTGTGGTTTTGCTGTCAAGGCTGCAGAGGCAGGTTGCTAGAATGTGGAGACGTGTTTGGGCAGGATAGCGTGGGAGAAAACTCTTGAGAGAAACTCATGGCAAGGGGCCTCGGGACAGATCTGCCCCCCTCCATGTTTTCTTGCAACATGGAGGTGATTTGTTGTGTTACTCCAGATGCTGCTGGACTACAAGTCCCATGATCCTTGGCTGGGGCTGCTGGGAGTCCCACAGCCATTCACAGGGGCTTCTGATTTGCTCACCCCGTTAATGCAAGAGGTCTTGCTTTCCAGCACCTCTGCTTGGAGGTAACACCCAGGAGCCTGGAGTTTATAAAAAGGCCTTGATCAAGTAGAGTGATGCTTTAGGCCACAGATCCAACAGCTAGAAAGTCCTGCTTCCTCCAGACGTCCCTCTTTCTGCAGGATGCAAACCCGGACGGGGTGGCAAAGCTGAATTCACCACTGCCTAGAGCAGGGATGGGGGCCCTCTAGCTGGAACCCAGCTCTATGATCCATAGCCACCCCGTGGCTGATAGGAATTGAAGTCCAACAACATCCAGAGCAGGGGGTGATGGCAGCTCTGGCCTTCTGGATCTTGGAGGAGTGCTGCTCTCATCCCTGACCATTTGACCAAACTGCCCAGAGCTGATAGGAGACCAGCCTTTGACCAGGGGGGTCGCAGGTGCACCGATCCTGTCCAGGAGTAAAGCAGGGTAAAGAAATCTGGCAATGCTAACTACTTCATGTAGAGTCCCCACCCTTTTGCCATCAAGTGCTTCTGTGAGTGTTCTGCCACCTTCTGGTGAAAAAGAAGCTTAGCAGTTTGAGAATCACACATATACAGTACTAAGAATTTTCAAAAAGCTCCTTTTGGAGGGGCCAGAGTGGCAAGGGTCAGAGCTGGAGGTTCAAAAAGAGAGGAAACATTTAAAAGACATTTCTGGCAGATGGCAGCATTCAGGCTTCCATTAAGGGTGGGCAGGGCAGAGCAGAGAAGCCACCTGTCAGTCCAAACTGGCTTTTACAGAATGTTTAAACCTTGCTGGCAATCTGAAATGAGAAGAAGCCTCAGTGGCTTATTAGAAATACACTCAACAAAGAGGGGAGCAAATCCAGAATTTATTCTGTACAACTCCACATAAACAATGGGAAGATCTCTTTTCCCAGCAGAAAGAGATTTAAAAGCTTGATATTTAACCAGGATGACCGTTTAGCAGATTTATCTTTTAACCTATTGGCTTAATGCACTAAAACGCTATCTGGGTAAGAAACCTGAACATCTGATTTGGACAAAAGAGGAGATTGGGAGGGCTAGGAAGGAAGTAGATGGAGATTCCCCCCCAAAAAATCAGGAGTTTACAGGCTCAGCCAGGAAGGGTCACTCAGCAGGAGAAGGAGACACCAACCGGAAAAAGGCCTGAACAAACACATTGCATTGTGAGGAGGGACTACAGCAAGGGAGCCTGTGGCAGCTTGAGGTCGCCCGCCAGAGGCGACAAGCTGCGCCGTGCCCTTGGCAAGGGATCAGAGAGGACCTGGTGAGGTCACCCTAGAAGCTGTGCCAGAGGCTGAGTCACGGACCCAGCAATGCACCGTCGCTGCCAGAAAAGGGAGGAGGGGGAAAAAGATGGGGTGGGGATGAAGCTGACTTTTTAAAAAGTACACGCTGGCAGATGCCACAGCCCTGGGGCGCTTGGCTACATTGATTTTGTGCCAGCTTCACAGGGTGAGGGCCTCCAGGCCCAAGGCAAAGCTTTCTTTGTTATCTCTGAGTTTCAGAATTCAAAACGCATGCAAGATCTGAGAGTCTGGATTGTACCCCTTTAGCCAGCCAGGTATGTGCACTTGGGGCAGGGTCCTATGCTGGAATGTCCCTCTATAGCTGCTGTTGTTTCTCCTATCAAAGTATCCCTGCATGGAGTTAGCTAGAACCTCAAGGAAAGATCCAAACATGTCCCCCTGAAGTGCTGGTTTTCTAGATGCAGGGACCTGTGTTTTTTGTGTTTTCCCACCAGGGGTGGAAGGAATTCAAATGCACAGGCACTCCACGTACGTATGCCCCCATAAGCCCCAGTGACGCAATGTGGGAAAACAACCGACTGAAGCAGAAAAAGTGTAAAAAATGGGGTTGAATGTTTCTGCTGGGCTTTCTTGCAATCACACCTGCCTCCCCCGGAGAGCCATTCATGGCAAACAGCCTTTTGTAAACGACAGTCTCTTAAGAGACACTTGCCCCCTCCCTTCCTGTTCACTTCCGTTGTCTTCGGCAACAGGGCTGCACTGAGAGTGCGGTCCCACCAAGTCAGAGAGAAGGGCCTCTCCAAGATGGAGGGGCCAAAACCAAAGGGCAATGTTTGTTTCTCTGAACACCCCCACAGGCAAGACTCCGGCATCTCTTCCTCAACAGTTCTGCCGGATCCCGGAGATGGGGTTTCTCCCCGCCTCTGACAGCTTCATCTGCCGCTTTCCTTCGAAGAGAAGGATGCTGGCAGCCATGGCACAGTTCAAGCTGTCCACGCCAGGGACCACCGGGATGACCAGCCGCTTCCCCCCCGTGCTCTGGGCCAGCTGCCTGGCTTCCGTGCTCACGCCATGGGTCTCCCCACCGATCACCACCGCCGTTGCGGGACCCTCCATCCAGGGCTCGGAGTAAGGCTGGACTTCCAGCCGGCCCGGTTCTTGCCTCTCGTCTTCGCTGCCGTCCAAATCACGGTCCCAACCCTGCAGAGCCGGCTTCGCCTTCAGGTTGTAGGGCCGGGAGACCCAGCCATGGCTGGCGGCGTTCTCTGCCACTGCCGGTGTGGCCTGTGCCTGGGAGCAGTCGGCCACGTGCACACAGCTGTCGGGGAGGAGGTAGCTTGGCAGGACCCCCCAGTCCAGGTCGGAAAGGATGGAGAGGCGGAAGTGAGCTCCCATCCCTGCCCGGAGGACTTTGGGCTCCCAGGCGTCGACGCAGCCTGCAGTGCGGGGAGAGGGAAAAGGAGAAATGTTAGAAGAGTCTGGAGCAGTCTTGTGGAGAATGACACACTGCTAGGACAAAAGGGGTGGGACGCGGGTGGCGCTGTGGGTTAAACCACAGAGCCTAGGACTTGCCGATCAGAAGGTCGGCGGTTCGAATCCCTGCGACAGGGTGAGCTCCTGTTGCTCGGTCCCTGCTCCTGCCAACCTAGCAGTTCGAAAGCACATCAAAGTGCAAGTAGATAAATAGGTACTGCTCTGGCGGGAAGGTAAACGGTGTTTCTAAAGGCATGTCTTGTTGTTTTTTAATTTAACAAATGCTTCAAAAATATAGATAGAAAAGTAAACGTCCTTTGGGGAGGGAGGGATTCTCATTTGATGAAAGCAGTCGCAATCCCAATTCCACAGATCTCTTTAAAAGATTAAAGGAGGAAGCTTTCCAGAAGCAAAGCCTGCCCCTTTTGCATATCTGAAGCCTTACCAAGTCCATGAGTCAGGTCAGCTTTGGAGATGCCCTCCATATCTTACAGCCATAGGTTTGGAAATGTGTCATAACAAAAGCTGCTTTGTTAAAGGGTTAATGGCAACAGGCTTCTTGATTAAGAAAACTCCGTTACCCATCAGTCTTATCTCCTTGGAGCCAAACCGCCGCAAGCCCATCAGGTTCTATTCTATATAAACCTTTCTCAGCCTGATGCCTTCAAGTCTGGGACATTAATTCCCATCAGGCCACAGAATGCAGAGAGAGCAGGGACAGGTATTATTTCTGACCCCTCTCCCTGTCTGCAATTTCCAGCAACTATTATTCAAAGGCATGTTGCAGTTTCTGCCTCACTCTCTCTTAAAGCTGTCCAGGTTGGTGTCAGTCACTGCCTCTTGTGGGACCAACCAGCTGGCCTCTGGGAAGACCGCAAACAGGTCCTGCCCAAGGAGCAGAAGCGGAATTGGAACCCAGCTCTGATCTATCCATAGAGTGACGCTCCCCACCTTTTAGAAGCAGCACCCTGCTGCAACCTGCTCCAGCTGCTGATCTCAGGAGGGTGCCCATGTTCCCTGGGTCGCGGATGTTGTCGCAGATCAGAGAGAGGGGCAGCGCATGTTCTCGCTGGACTTCCGGGTACGCCATTTTGGCGTGGTCTGGTCTGGAGAAGATTCCTGGGGGGGAAAGCAGTCAGGGAGGATTCCTTTAATAATAATTTTTATTTATACCCCGCCCTCCCCAGCCAAGGCCGGGCTCAGAGCGGCTAACAAGCAATAATAAAAACAAGTTGAATGAATACAACTTAAAAACAACATTAAAATACAACATTAAAATATTGAAACATTAAAATATTAAAATGTAGCCTCATCGCAGGAGGAGAAAGGAAAAGAAAAAAGAAAGAGGGGGAGGGAATCAAATTGGCTACAAGCCAAAGGCCAGGCAGAACAACTCTGTCTTACAGGCCCTGCAGAAAGAAATCAGATCCTGCAGGGCCCTGGTCTCATGAGGCAGAGCGTTCCACCAGGCCGGAGCCGGAGTTGAAAAGCCTAACTTTTTTAGGGCCCGGGACCACTAGGGTGTTGCTATTTATGGACCTTAAGGTCCTCCGTGGGGCATACCGGGAGAGGCGGTCCCGTAGGTACGAGGTTCCTAGGCCGGAAGGGCTTTAAAGGTCAAAACCAGCACCTTAAATCTGACCCTGTACTCCACCGGGAGCCAGCGCAGCTGGAAAAGCACTGGGTGAATATGCTCCCATGGCAGAGACCCCGTGAGGAGCCTCACTGCAGCATTCTGCACCCGCTGGAGTTTCTGGGACAGCTTCAAGGGCAGCCCCACGTAGAGCGAATTACAGTAGTCAAGAACAAGGATGGAGGCTCCTCAGACCCGTAGCCTCAAATGGGCCCCTCAAGACTCTCCCCAAACCTCTCCCCAGGCCACACCCCCTACTGGCCCTGCTTCACACACCCCATGAGTGCCTGAAATTCTGGAGTGCCACTTCCAGTCAGTGTAGACACTACTGAGCTAGATGGGTCAATACGGTCTGACTCAGTATAAGGCAGCTTCCCATGTTCCTCTTTAAACCAGCCCCTCATAAGGACTAGAATCTTGTTTTAATTTCAGGAAAAGAGCTGTGACTCAAAGTATCAGCCTCGCCCTGGTTCAATTTCCAGCACTTCCAGCTTGGGCTGGGAATATCCTCTTGTCTGAGACCCTGCAGAGCTGCTGCCAGCCAGTGTGGATGTTACTGAGCTCAGAGGGACCAATGGCCTGCCTATGTATAAGGCAGTTCCTGATGAACTTACCAATCACACCCTGAGATGTGATGACATCAGACCAGGTCTTGAGGTCTTCAAACTTCACCTTAACAAGGCTGGCGCCTTTCAGCTTGTCCACTGGCAGCTCCTTCAAATGCTCTATGGTGCTGAAGAAGAGTGTCTGGGGAACGGCGCCAGCTGCCAGCGCGTCGGTGATGAGTCGCCTGCCCTCCAGCAGGATCTTCCCGTGTCTCTCGCGAAACGACCTGGACTTGGCAAGCGTCACCACTTTGCTGCAGAGAAACAGATCCGTCAAGCCCCTCTTCCCCAGGCTGGTTGACAAATGTTATCTGTAGCCCCCAAAAATGACAACCACCAAAAGCGATAGAGCACATCGGCCTGCTCAACCAGAGGTGGTTCTTCCAACAGAAACAAATCCCAAATGTGCACAACTGTTTCCATTTATAACAAGCCCTCCAATACCAGGAGAATGGTTGTAGCTCCACTGTACAGCCTCAGCGTTTCATTCACAAGGCTCCAGGTTCAATCCCTGGCATCTCCTGGGAATGTTGCCTTCCTGAAGTCGTGGAAAGCCACTGCTGGGCAGTGCAGACAATTCTGAGCTAGATGGATGGGTTGCTCTGTCTTGCTATAAGGCAGCTTTCTGTATGAACCCATCCAATCTCCATCACATCCTTCTGCAGCCTTTTTCTGCCAAAAAAAAAACTAGAGAGAATGTGTATCTATGGTGAGGGAGGGAAGGAAACCTTACCCTGCTTCCAGAGCCACATGGAAGACTGACTAAATGAAAGCCACGTGGACTTAGGGACATTGGGAAGTTGCACTGCCTTGCTTGCCAGAGAGCATCATTGCAAGGGGGCGAATAACCCAGCTCATTTGTTTCCTCTACCCTTCCCTTCTCCTGCCGCACCATAATTCAAAAGCATCAATTCTTTGGCGATCAGCCTTCTTTATGGTCCAGCTCTCACTTCCATGGGATGTATGGAAGTGAGAGCTGGACCATAAAGAAGGCTGATCGCCAAAGAATTGATGCTTTTGAATTATGGTGCTGGAGGAGACTCTTGAGAGTCCCATGGACTGCAAGATCAAACCTCTCCATTCTGAAGGAAATCAGCCCTGAGTGCTCACTGGAAGCACAGATCCTGAAGCTGAGGCTCCAATACTTTGGCCACCTCATGAGAAGAGAAGACTCCCTGGAAAAGACCCTGATGTTGGGAAAGAGAAGGGGACGACACAAGGAGAAGGGGACGACAGAGGATGAGATGGTTGGACAGTGTTCTCGAAGCTACGAACATGAGTTTGACCAAACTGCGGGAGGCAGTGGAAGACAGGAGTGCCTGGCGTGCTCTGGTCCAGGGGGTCACGAAGAGTCAGACACGACTAAAAGACTAAATGACAACAACCACAACACCCTTCCCTTCTGTTTTTCCTTTCACCCTGCAAATACTCGACTGCGAATCAGCAGACAGAGAAGACTGCCTTATCTTTTAATATACAGCTGGCACTTTTTTCCAAGTAGTTTAAAGTCGCTTCTTATTAATTTTTAATATTATTATAGGAAACCAGTGTGGTGCAGCGGCTGGAGTGTTGAATTAGAAGGCACTGGCAGACCAGAGTTCAAATCCTCCCAGCCGTGAAGCAGTCATGCTCTCTCAGCCCAATCAACCTCACAGGGTTCGTGTGGGAATAAAATGGGGAAAGAACCCTGCTCCTTGGAGGAAAGGTGGGGTTTAAATACAACAAACATTTCCATCCTTCTGTCTCCCATCCACCCAGAACTGCAACTCCCAGAGGCCCTTGCGCGCGGCCTTTTTCGCCTGCCCTGGTGGCTCTTGGGAGTTGTAGTCCCTTTCCCATTCGTCGCTTCCCGGCCTCCGCCCGTGCCCAACAACAACCCCCAGGATGCCTTGCGCGCACGCGTAGCCTTGCCTAAGTCTCTTGTCTCCGGATTGCGCCCTCTCGAAGCAAAGTTCCGCTTCTTTGCGTTCCGGCACCTTCTTCTCCTCCTTCGCGGCCGCTGCCTTTGGGACCTTGCTCTCCCAGCCGGCCTGGTCTGGAGGCTTCTTCGAAGGTCCGGCCTTGGCCTGAGGAGGGCTGGGGACGACCCGTCGCTGCTCCTCCCGCGTCTCCGCGACGGAGGGCAGCACGCGGACCGGGCTCCTCTTCAGCGCGCGGACCCCTCGCCGCCCGGCCGCGCTGCCCAAGGCCGGCCTGAGGAGCAAGAAGGGGGCTCGCGCTCCCCTCATGAAGGCCGCCATATTGGTTCCTGGCGCGGGCGTCGAGCGGGATTTCTCCTTCTCCGACTATCGCGAGATATCCGTTACTAATGGCAACAGCGTCCTTTTTTTACATACCGGCCCTAAAAAGCCATAGAGATGGAAGAGGGGCGTAAAAACGTTTGTTCGCAAGTTCCGCGAGACATTCGGAAGCGGCCATTGGCTGAGAGTCCCTTGTAGAGATATGGCATAGTAGAGTCATTGTTGCGGTTTCCAGGCTCACACTTTTAAGATGCACCCGACATGGTGTTCACCATAGATATATAAAGTTTTAGACACACCACTCAACGTTCGTGGAAAAACATGAATTATAGAAGCCTTCAAAAAGAAGTTTTATCGTTTTCAAGAGCGCTGTCTGATTTGAGGCGACAGCGCTCTTGAAAAAGATAAAACTTCTTTTTGAAGGCTTCTAAAATTCATTTTAAAAGTTGCCTCAGGTTTAGGCGGCGTGTCGTGACGTCATTCCCACGCGCCAGAAAGGGGAGAGGATAAATACAAAACCAACCCCACCCCCTGAATCAGGCGACCGCGCTTGCTCGCGAATCACTTCTGTGTGGGCGGGTTTGCCCGTGAGGTGGAGTTTGGGAAGAAAGACAAAACCCCTCAATATGAAGGCTCGGCGGGCGCTGCATTTCGTGTTCAAAGTGGGCGACCGAGCCGAGACCGCGCGCTTCTACCGGGATGTACTGGGCATGCGCGTAAGTGGGGGCGCGAGGCGGTGGGCGCTTAGGAAGCGGCCTTGGCTGTTTGGGGGGAGGGCTTTTTGAGGCAGGGGTGACGTCACGACTACGGGTGCCCCAGGGTCCCAAGCCACGCGGGAACGAGTTGGTTTGGTTTTTGAGCGTCTTCCCCTAGAGCGGATAGTTAATTACGGCGGCCTCTTTGGCCCAATCTTTCCTGCAGATGCGGCGTTTGCTTTCGTGAACGTTTGCCGCTCCTGATTACGCCGCAGAGGGGCGCACTTAGTTTTTCAGGAATGCATTGATTTTATATAAGTAACAAACTTCAGGAAAAAATCTGCGTGTGTCTCTGTATATCTATATAGATAGAGTCACATGTTGCGTTTAAGATCACTTTGGAATAGATGAAAATATAGAGTTATAATATGTTAAGATACAGAGTTAAGATAAACGAAAGAGGGTAAGGATTTGCTGATTTGATTATTTAAATGGGGATACAAAAAGGGGAGGTGTGAGGAGGCCAAGGAAATAAGATAATGAGTTAGGGTTACAAAAAATGGATTTGTTTTTATTCTTCTTTTTTCTATTTTATGTACTTTTCTATGTTTTTTTTTGTATTTCTTTCTTTTTATATGACCTTTTTAAATTTATGTTTTTGTAAAACTTCAATAAATATCTTTTTTTAAAAAAAAATAAGATCACTTTGGAATAACAACAACAACAACAACAACAACAATTTATTTATTTATACCCCGCCCCTCTGGCTGAGTTTCCCCAGCCACTCTGGGCGACTCCCAATTGAGTGTTAAAAGCAATACAGCATCAAGTATTAAAAACTTCCCTAAACAGGCCTGCCTTCAGATGTCTTTTAAAAGATAAGATAGCTGCTTATTTCCATGACATCTGAAGGGAGGGCGTTCCACGGGGCGGGCGCCTTGTGTTAAAATGCAATATTAAAAACAATTTTAAAAATAAAGTGTCCCCAAACCATGCACGTCAAAAGTGTCAAAAGCCTTCTTGTTTGTGCCTGAACGTTATTTTTTTTTAAACAAACAGGTTCTAAGGCATGAAGAATTTGAAGAAGGCTGCAAGGCCACTTGTAACGGGTACGTCGTCTTCATTTTCGTTGTTTCTCATCAAAGGGGACGTTTCCCTCGACACTCTTGAGCAGGCATAGGCAAACTCGGCCCTCCAGATGTTTTCGGACTACAACTCCCATCATCCCTAGCTAACAGGACCAGTGGTCAGGGATGATGGGAGTTGTAGTACCAAAACATCTGGAGGGCTGAGTTTGCCTAGGCCTGCTCTTGAATGTTCGGAGGCGGTAGCCCCAAAGGGGTGGAGAGCTCTGAGGCAGGTGCCGCTGCCTGACAACGCAAGCTTCTTCTGCCAATAGTGCCTGCGATATAAATGCTCCCTCACTTCCCATTGGCTGACCTTCTGTGACATCATGGGACGGGCGCAACAATTCTACCTGTGTATAGTGCCAGTGTCTGGATAGAATGCTGCCCTTCAAATGAGTGCAGCGTTGGGTGGAAAGGAGTTGTGAACCATTGATGAGAGTAGAAGACTGGGAAGGTAGATGGGAAACTAATCAGAATAGAAAAAAGCTGCCAATCTGACCTGGTATGTCTGCCCATCAATCAAGCCCTTGATTGCCCTCTCTGACTGGCAGTGGCTTTCCAGAGTTTCAGGAAAGAGTCTCGCTCAACCCTATCCAGAGATGCCGGACTTGGGACCTTCTCATGCAAGGCATGTTCTCTGCCATTACATTGGCATCTGAGTGATCTGAAGAACCCCAGAGGAGAGGAAGATGTAGGCTTTTTTCCTCCTAATTTATTGCAATACAAATAAAAGGCAGCTGTGTTTCTAGCCCCTATGACGGCAAGTGGAGTAAAACGATGGTGGGCTACGGTCCCGAAGACAATCACTTCGTCGCGGAGCTAACCTACAATTACGGAATCGGAGATTACCGCCTCGGCAACGATTTCCTGGTAGGCACCGCTTCATTTGGTTGATAAGTGAGAAGGTTTGCAAAGTACGTTGGTTCTGGGATCGCTAAGGCTTAGTTTCTGCTCAAAAGAACAGGTGAATTGAACAAAGCACTGACTAGGCCCTGGGAGTTCGGTGGGCCACATTTCTCATTCTAGAAAAGGTAAAAAGCTCTGCAGTTGCTGTTGGGGGACTTTAGAGTTTGCATTGCAAAAGGACTAGATCAGTGAGCTTTCGTGGACTGTGTGTTCTGAGGCTTGGAGTCTTCGATTGTGGTAGGGTTAGGTGTACTGCAGGGGTTAGGAAACCTTTCGCCCTCCTGATTCTGCTAAACTACAACTCCCATCAGCACCAGCAAGCATGTCCAATGGGCACAGAGGATGGGAGCTGCAGTTAAGCAAAATCTTGCTCAGTGCCCTCCATCAAAAAATTCCAGGACGGTTTTAATCTGTTCTTAGTGAATTTTTATTTTAACTTTTGGAAAGTCTTAAATTATTGTTAATTTTTCTTATTGATGATTTTATTCTTTCTGTTAAGTGCTTTGAGGGTTTTTCTTTTACAATCAAGCAGTTTATAAGTTCTATGAAACATAAAAATTGTAAAAGAAAGATGGTCTTGTCAACAGAAAGCGAGACCTCTGAAGCCTATCCAACAGCTTGGGCAGGTTCAGAAACTTCAGGGGGTCAAATGTGGCAGGCGGGTGTTATTTTTTTATACTGCTACAACTCCTACATTTATATCCCGCTTTTACTCCAAGGAGCTCAAGGCGGTAAGCATGTTCCCCCCCCCCCCTTGCCATTTAATTGCAAACACAACCCTGTGAGGCAGGTTAGGCTGAGAAAGAGCAATTGGCCCCAGGTCATCCAGGGCTGTGATTCTGGGGCTATTTTCTTCTTCTTCTTCTTGTCATGCCAGGGGATGACTATTGTGTCCAGCCAGGCTGTGAGCAATGCCAAAAAGCTGCAGTGGCCGCTCAAAGAGACCTCAGCAGGCGTCTACGAAACAGAAGCCCCAGGAGGCTACAAGTTCTGCCTGGAAGACAAAACGTCATCAAAGGAAGGTAAAGAGGGGGTGCCATATGATACTCTAGTTAGGATGACAGTGGATTCATCTGCCCATGGGGATTCAGCCTTCTGAAAAAAATTCTTTTCCTTCAAGCTTATGCAGGCAGTTAAGAATGCCTCTTTCGACAATTGCTAACTGATTTCTGATTTTAATTACCGTATTTTTCGCTCTATAAAACGCACCAGACCACAAGACGCACCTAGTTTTTGGAGGAGGAAAACAAGAAAAAAAATATTCTGAATCTCAGAAGCCAGAACAGCAAGAGGGATCGCTGCGCAGTGAAAGCAGCAACCCCTCTGGTTGTTCTGGCTTCTGGGATAGCTGCGCAGCCTGCATTCGCTCCATAAGACGCACACATATTTCCCCTTACTTTTTCGGAGGGAAAAGGTGAGTCTTATAGAGCAAAAATACGGTATTTGATATGGCTTCCATCGTATTGTTTTTATGTTCAATTGCTGCAAACTGCTCAGATTTTTTAAAATAATGAATCAGCAGTACAGGCAACCCCCAGTTGACGCGTGTTCAATATGTGTGCGACTGTGCATACGCTCATCATGCCAAACCCCTGGAAGTGACCTAAAAATGTCACAAAAAGAAGCAGAACGCGGCTGGGTAGGGGTGGAACTGGGTTGGAATAGGGTGTTTGCGGGCTTTTAAAAATGTGTTTCAAATATACGCAGTCTCACTGACGCGTGCGGTGCCCAGAATGTAACCCCTGCGTAAATGCGGGTGGGTGAGAGGCGTTGCCTGTATATAACCAGTTTTTATAAAGAATAACAATAAAGTTGGGGAGAAGAACTACCAGCCACCAGTCTGGAATTTCTTGCAATCCTCAATCCGGTACCTAAAGCCCACCCATTCCTGAAGCTCTTCCGTTCTTCCAGATCCTGTGCTGAAGGTTACTTTGGCTGTGTCCAGCCTGCAGAAATCTGTGGACTACTGGTCCAAGTTCCTGGGCATGAAGCTGTACGAGAAGGACGAAGACAAGCAGAAGGCTCTGCTCGGCTATGGAGATAACCAGGTGAGGCTGAAGGTGCACCAGGCAGCTGAGGGGATCCTCAGGGCATCTTCTAGGTACGTGTGGCAGAGACAGGGCCGCCATTCCAGCTTCTGCAGTGGGTGGGCGTCTATGGCTCTCAGTACCCAGCATGTCACGACTGGACCTAATGGTCAGGGGTCCCTTTCCCTTTTGAAGGGACGTGGGTGGCGCTGTGGGTTAAACCACAGAGCCTAGGACTTGCTGATCACAAGGTCGGCAGTTCGAATCCCCACGATGGGGTGAGCTCCCGTTGCTCAGTCCCTGCTCCTGCCAACCTAGCAGTTCGAAAGCACCTCAAAGTGCAAGTAGATAAATAGGTACCGCTCTGGCGGGAAGGTAAACGGCATTTCCGTGCGCTGCTCTGGTTCGCCAAAAGTGGCTTGGTCATGCTGTATGCCGGCTCCCTCGGCCAATAAAGCGAGATGAGCACCGCAACCCCAGAGTCGGCCACGACTGGACCTAATGGTCAGGGGTCCCTTTCCCTTTCCTTCCTTTCTACCCAGCACCGTGTACCAGGCGCTGTGGTCTAAAGCACTGAGCCTAGGGCTTGCCGATCGGAAGGTAGGCGGTTCGAATCCCTGCGACAGGGTGAGCTCCCGTTGCTCGGTCCCTGCTCCTGCCAACCTAGCAGTTAGAAAGCATGTCAAAGTGCAAGTAGATAAATAGGTACCACCCTGGCGTGAAGGTAAACGGTGTTTCCATGCGCTGCTCTGGTTCGCCAGAAGCGGCTTAGTCCTGCTGGCCACATGACCCGGAAGCTGTACGCCAGCTCCCTCGGCCAATAAAGCGAGATGAGTGCTGCAACCCCAGAGTTGTCTGTGGCTGGACCTAATGGTCAGGGGTCCCTTTACCTTATCCAGCGCTGTTAACAAACTATACAGTTCCCAGGATTCCATCGGGGAAGTCATGTGCTTTAAATGGATGGCATGGATGTCACTGCTCTCTTCGCAAGCCCCACTTCTGCTGCTGCTGCTGCTGAGGCACCAGTCTACATTGCAAACCCAGTGGCCTGATTTCCTTTCCTTTTATTTCTCTCTTCCAGTGTAAGCTGGAGTTGCAGGGCATCGGCCAAGCCGTGGACCACGGGGCAGCCTTTGGGAGGATCGCCTTCTCCTGCCCCAAGGAAGAGGTCAGTGGGGATTGCTTACAAGGTTTGTCAGGAAGGGGCTGCCACTCAAGTGATAGATGGAAGGTCCTGGGTTCGGTTCCTGGCGGCATCTCCAGGTCGGGCTGGGAGGGACTCCTGCACGAAATCTTGCAGAGCCCCTGCCAGTCAGAGTAGAGAACACTGAGGTAGGCCCAGTGGCCTGGACTTGGTGTCAGGCAGCTTCTCATGTTCCTAATATTCCCAACAAGACAAAGGCAACTTTAGCTTGAAATAAATGCTTAGTGGGGAAATATCAAAAGCATGCGACACCTGTTCATAAATAAAAATGATGAATGGCTACCTATCTGTTCATTAAAGTCCTTCTTCACGCAGCACCTAGTGAAGCTGTGGTGCTCACTCTTGCAGTGGCAGGTATGGCTTCAAAAGAGGATTGGGCAATTTCATGGAGGAAAAGACTGCCATTGTTTACTAGTCACAGTGACTGTGCTCTGTCTCCCAATGCTTCTGAATGCCAGTTCCTGGAAGCCACAAGAAGAGAGAGTTTCCCCACAGAATCCCCAGAGGGGCCTCTGGGGGGCCACTGTAAGAACAGGTTGCTGGGCTAGAGGGGCCGCTGCCCCTTCTTCTTACAGTCTTTTTTTTTTATTCATTTCCCTTTTTCATTCATTCTATACATCTCATATTCATAACATTTACTATGCGTTCCTCCCTCCCTCCCCTCCTGGGCTTCCCCCAACTTCTGATTTGTTTCTCCTTTCACCCACTTTGCTACCTCCTAAAAGAAAAAACTACGAATAACATATTTATACAATAACATCAAACATAAAAATAACAATGAATACACCATATTCTCTATCTTCTACACATTTTCTAATACTAATAATGTGTATGTTTATTTAAATCTCTTCTTACAGTCTTAATTCAGCTAGTTATTGAATACTGTAAATGGATTCATTTGGCTTATTTATTTATTTGATGACATTTGGATCCCAACTTTCCTCCAAGGAGCACAAGGTGGCATCCATACTACTCCTCCCTGTTTTATCCCCCACAATAACCCTGCCAGGTAGGTTAGGTTGAGAGACAGGGACTGTCCCAAGGAGCTTTGTGGCCAAGTGAGGATTTGGACCCTGATCTCCCAGTTTGGCACTCCAACCACTGGACCTTAAACACAACTGAAAGGGATTCTTCAGAAACTATTTGGCATCCAAGTTACAGATTTATTTCATTAAAGGTGCTCAAAAGATTTTCCAAAAGAGAAATGGGCTTCCTCTTCTCTTCCCTCGCTCAAAACGGACACATTCGCACTCTGCTGATTTTCCCTTCCCCCGTTTTGTTTGTCCTCCAAGTTGCCCGGCATCGAAGCCTTGATGAAGAAGGAAGGCCAGAAGATCTTGACCCCCCTCGTGAGCCTGGACACGCCTGGGAAAGCGACGGTTCAGGTGGTCATCCTGGCGGACCCCGTGAGTGCAGCCTCAAAACAGCTTTTGGGCCTCCAATGTAGGTCAGGAACGAGGGCTCTGTGGCCAGGTGTCGTTAGACTCCAACTCCTATCAGCCCCAGTTGCAGCAAGGCCAGTGGTCATGGGCGATGGGAGATGTAGTCCATCAGCATCTGGAGGGCCACAGGGTCCCCTATCCTTGATCCCACGAAGCAGCATTCCCTACTTGTGTGCAAGTGATGAAGGAATGCCTCTGTTTAGCAGAGGGAGTCTTTCCTGAGAGAGGAGAATTCCTCTTCTTGGAGCAACGACTGACAAAACTGTAGACCTTCAAATGTAGGACTTCCGACTCCTACCATCTCTATGGGTTCCTGTATATGTAGTGCATGCGGAGGGAAAATTTTAACACATCACAGAGTTCCCAAAAAATAAACCACAGGCAATTTCATCCAGCAGAGCTTTACTGCTGCTGAAGGCAAAAGAGCACAATGGTCACAAATCCAATACATTCAGGATTGACACAGGCCATAAGAAATGCAGTTACAGCAGATTTACCTTAAACTTAACAATAACTTATAATCAGACTAAACCTTAATGGCCTCGGTTCAGTATACCTGAAGGAGCGTCTCCACCCCCATCGTTCAGCCTGGACACTGAGATCCAGCTCTGAGGGCCTTCTGGCGGTTCCCCCCCTGCAAGAACTGAGGTTACAGGGAACCAGACAGAGGGCCTTCTTGGTAGTGGCGCCCGCCCTGTGGAACGCCCTCTCATCAGATGTCAATGAAATAAGCAGCTATCCTATCTTCAAAAGACATCTGAAGGCAGCCCTGTTCAGCAAAGTTTTTAATATTTAACGCTGTTCTGTTTTTAACACTTGATTGGGAGCCGCCCAGAGTGGCTGGGGAAACTCAGCCAGATGGGCGGGGTATAAATAATCAATTATTATTATTATTATTATTATTATTATTATTATTAACACTACAGCATACAGAACAGAACACCACACCAGAACAGAGAAAAGAGAAAGTGTGAAACAGAACCCAGGCTCCTCCTGGCCTGACTATTACAGTCAGCATGACCTTGACAGAAAGGATAAGGAACCAGTTTAAACCAGCTGTGCTTGGTTTCCCAGAATAACCCAAACACCAGAAACCACCTGCCTGTTTCTTTCACGTAGAAAGAAACCTTCCAGAACACTCTTGAACTAAGCAGAACAGGAAAGACCTCTACACATCAGATCAATACCTTCTGTACTAAGAAATGCAAACTGACAGTATATCCCCCAAATAATTGCCAGCTCCCTTGAGTAGTGACTGCGACCGCCGTGGCAAATGTCGCTTCCCTTCAGGTGACCCCTTTGCTGTTCCTCCTCTTCCACCTGCTTTAGGACGGCCACGAAATCTGCTTCGTCGGGGACGAGGCTTTCAGAGAGCTTTCCAAGGTGGACCCAAACGGTGGGAAACTCTTAGATGAGGTGAGTCTCCCCCTTTCAACGTTTATTCCAAATTAAAGGTGATCCAAGGGCTCAGCTTCTCTCCTCCGCGATGCAGCTCACGGCTTTTCTCTACTCTCCTGCAGGCGATGGCGGCTGACAAGAGCCACGAATGGTTTGCCAAACGTAACACCCCAAAGCCTTCCGCTTAGCCTGGGTGGGGAATCGTCTGGTTGGCTGCATCTTTTATGGGGACCTGGGAAAGGAGGCCGTCGGCCATACTTTCCGCGCACGTGGATGAGTAGCGCTGCTATTGCTTGGAACTCCTCTTTTAATTAAATTAATTATGGTTTCCTTCCTTCCTCTTTTGAATCTGTTCCTTTCTTGTGTGTGCGTGGAGCGGGGGGAGGCCTCTTGGCTGCTACGGATGCAGCCTGCAAAAGTGTGATGATTTGCCAAAGCAAAACGCCACTGCATGTCACTGTCCTGTCCAGTGTTTCAAATGCACACACCCCTTTGAGAACTTTTCTGTGCGACTCAGCCAGCAATAGATAGACAGACAGACAGACAGACAGACAGACAGACAGACAGACAGATAGTCTATCCTACTGAGCATTCCTGCTGTCTAAAAGGACAGGCCCCCTTCCCCCAAATTGTTGGGACCGTACCACTCTATCTTGCAAAATGTATGTTTTTAAGTGCCACATTTTTACTAAATTCTCTGCACCCAGAAATTCTAGCAGACCGTTGCCAGAAAACAAATGTCAGAGCCCCTGTCTTGCATGCAGAAGCTCCCACAATTCGATCCTCAGCACCTCCGGGTTAAAGGGATTAGTTAGCGGCAGGTGATGAGGAAAGAGCTGCCTGAAAGATGGGCGGCAGCTGCCAGTCAGAGCAGGCAGCAGTGGCCTTGATGGAGAAAGTGTCTGACCTATAAAAGGCTGCTCCCTAAGCTGCTTAAGCACGTCAGGAAAAGGTTTAAGGAGCAGGTTTGGTGCTCCTTTTCAGGCAAGGCATTTGCCACGGCGGTACAGTCCTCCAACCCTTGCAGGGCTGTACCACAAAACTAAGCCCAGTGCACCTCTCCCAATTTGAAACGACAAAATACCGCAAGGTGACGCTGGAGAGCTTCTCAAGGGGCGCTTTATTGCCTTAACCGCCAGAGATCGTCGGGGCGGAAGATGACTGAAGCGACCTGGAAGCCGGGTTCCGCGCAGCCCTCTCCGCAGTCATCTGCTGTCCTTCTTCTCCAGCTCCTCCACCCTGGTGATGTGGACCTCCTCAGCGGCTTCCTCCTCCGAAAGGTCTCGGTGGTCGCTCCCTGCCTCCCTTGTCGCTTTGGATTTTAGGTCGTGGCTGGCCAGGCAGGGGGCGGCCCTCTTGTGCAGCAGATCCATGACGGAGACGGACCCTTTCACTTGCGAGACCAGGCCAGTGGCTTTCTCAAGCTCAGCCTGTGACATGTTGTCATGAGCGCGCCTTCCTTCTGACCTGTGCACAGGGCCTTTCTCGAAATCAGGAGCGAGTCATGCTTGAAAGGACTGTCCCTGTGTTCCAAACAGAGGGCAGGAAAAGGAGCCTATTAATATTGTTCTTCTTCTTCTTATTATTATTAATTAGTATTAAGGTGAGCATCGCCTTACCCCATACAGCGGTACCTCGGGTTAAGTACTTAATTCGTTCCAGAGGCCCATTCTTAACCTGAAACTGTTCTTAACCTGAAGCACCACTTTAGCTAATGGGGCCTTCTGCTGCCGCCAGAGCACGATTTCTGTTCTCATCCTGAAGCAAAGTTCTTAACCTGAAGCACTATTTCTGGTTTAGCGGAGTCTGTAACCTGAAGCGTCTGTAACCCGAGGTACCACTGTACAGTGTACTAACGGGATCCATTCCAGAGCCCCGTTCGCATCCAGAAGCAAACGTAACTAGTGATGGCACATCTGCGCACACGTCGCTTTTCGCCGCTTCTGCGCATGCGCGTGACGTCATTTTTGAGTGCGCATGCGCAAGCGGCGAAACCCGGAAGTTAAAGCGCTCCATTACTTCCGGGTTGCCGCAGAGCGCAACTCGAACACGCTCAACTTGAAGCGTATTCAACCCGAGGTATGACCGTATATGCCCTCTTGGCTGTTTCGATCTGCAGAACTGTCCCTGTGACGGGTGCCACATAACGGCCATTTGTAAGAACTCAAGCTGTTAGTGTGGCAGCACTTACACTTTGGAACTCCCTGATACAAGGCGGAACTCCCTGATACAAGGCGGAACTCCCTGATACAATTGATACAAGGCGGGCGTTTTCACCATACTCTTTCCGGCGCTTGCTAAAAACATTTTTGTTTAGACAAGCCTAGCCAGATATTTGGAATGCTGATGTGTGTTCAGTTTGTTGCGAAATGTTTTGAATGTTTTAATTATTTTACTTGTAATCTTATTCTTTTTGTAAACTACTTTGGGGATTTCTACAACCAAGTGGGATATACATTCTATGGAATATTAATAATAATATAATAATAAGCCTGCCCTTCACTCTAACGGCCCAGGGTTACAGTAATTAAAACACAATATTAAAGACAGTTTAAGACTGCAATGAAGTTGTTCTAATAATACAATGACAATAACAGTGTATGTTTTGCTCAGAGCAATATTACAGAGCAGTGATGAATTGCAGGAGGACCTTTCATGGATTTAAAAATGCATCGCCTATAATTATCTTCTGACACAGCACCCCGTAAGGTGGCTGAGTTCCAGAGCGGTAAAAGGCCCCCTCGCTTCAGATTCCCAGAGCTGTAATTCTAGTGTTGCCATATTTCAAAAAGTGAAAATCTGGGCAGAAAAGCTGTTGAGCCTTGTTTTTTTGCAATGCCTCGAAGAAATTGGTAGCCTACAGAGAGATACGCTTGTCTGGATGGTGTCGGGCCAACCAGCATGGCCGATGGTCCTAGACTACACGAGGCAAACAACGGGAGGGGGAACCCTGTGGCCTTCCAGCTGTGCCACTACAGCTCCCATGAACCCCAGCTAAAATGGCCAGTAGCGAGGGATGATGGGCGTTGTAGTCTACCAGCATCCGGAGACTCCCCACTCCTTTCATAGCTGCCAACTTTTCCCTTTTCTTGCGAGGAATCCTATTCGGAATAAGGGAATTTCCCTTAAAGAAGGGGAAAAGTTGACAGCTATGCACTCCTTTAGAGTTTCGGATCGGGACCGGGGCAGCCTGGGATTAAATCTCCACTCACCCCAAAATACAGCGGGGCGTTTTATAACCCGTATGCGTTTTATTTGCTTGCAAACGCTTCTGCAGTGCCACCATGCAGACAGAAATGCAAGAAAGCACTCTGCACATGCCCAGAGACGCGTCCCTCAAGCTATCCCCAGGAGGCGATTTAAAAGATGGCAGGTGCGAAACGTCGAGAGCTGGAAGAGAATGTCTCCTGCCCCAATATTTCCAAAGCCCGGCGCCCTTCTCGCTTTGCAATCGGGGAGCCCCGGCACTTGCTACTCCTAGTAAGGAAGGAGGAAGAGAAAGAGCCTCCCCCCAAAAAAACAACCTCCATCCAGGGGCTTTTTTTACCAGCCGGTGTACGCGGGCAGCAGGATGGCTCGGCGGCCCCTGCGCCGTGCAGTGTTCCGCAGGAGCCTACAGAGGTAGCTGTTCCGACGGCGCTTCTGCTTGCGCAGCCCCGTCTCGCTGGCTGCAAAGGGATCCGCCCAGGGACCGAGAGATCCGGGAGGAGGAGCCGGGATCCAGCGCGCCCGCGCGGTTGGAAAGCGACTACAGTTTTGCTGCGGCGGCGGCGGCGTGGCGCAATTTGGCGAGCCTGCCCGTGCGCCCCTCTCCAAAGCTTTGTGCCGTGCGCCCTGAGCGCACAATGGACGGCGCCGCCGCCGCCGTCTCCAACTGCGGAGCCCCGGAGGGCGCCGTCGCCCGAGCCGCTGCCGCCGTCGAGGATCCCGGCGCGGGCAGGCGGCGGAGGAGCCCCGCTCTCGGCCATGCCGCCTTCCCCTCGCCTGCCGGAGCCGGGCTAGGAGGCAGCCCCGAAGCCATGGAGCTAGGTAGCTGGGCGTCTGCTGGCCTTCCTCTCTCGCTTCCCGCTACTCGGAGTAGACCCCTTTGGAATGAACGGAGCCCAGTTGGTCGCGGCTGTTCGTTTCAAGGGGTTCTTCTGCACTGAGTAGGACTTGGGTTTTCTTAAGCGGCTTTTCCTGCCAAGGAGCGCATTTGTAAGAAATCAGTCTTTTAGCGAGGGCAACACGCACACTTTTGAACTCGCCTCCTACTGCCCTCTTTTCAGAGCCTGGGGGGAAAAACATTTTAAGAAAGCCCACCCAGAAGTGTAGTCAGTGGACGTTTGCTTTAAGCTTGTCGTTTATTTTAACTCTCTTCTGGATATTTTAAATAGCTGCTTTTAACCGTACAATGTTATTGTTCTTTTTTTTGTGTGTGTGTGAACTGTTTTGAGGTGTGTGGGTGTGTATATATGCACACACACACACACACAAAAAAAAAATCAAGCAGTTTTATGAAATTAATCAAAATGAATAGGGAAGGTTCTGGTTTGAACCCTGAGCCCACTTAGTGGCCTTCCAGGCATGGCCAAACTCAGTCCTCCAGCTATTTTTGGGACTACAATTCCCATCATCCCTGACCACTGGTCCTGTTAGCTAGGGATGATGGGAGTTGTAGTCCCAAAGCAGCTGGAGGGCCAAGTTTGGCCATGCCTGCAGGCTTAAGCAAAGCCAGGTGACTGTCTCTCTCAGTCATTCCATCCTTGGAATATTGGCTGATTATAATACTGACTTCGCCTTGCCTGCAGGGTTTTTGTGATTGTCAGCTAGATGATGACAAAGTAGTTGATGGTGGTTATTAAGAGAATTACTGTTACCACCCTTCTTTCCTTGTCTATCTGCTTTCTTGAAGAAACAATGGTGCCCCTCAGAGGGGAGAAGAACTCTGTACGTGTTCAGAAGCATTGATAAGTTTTCTTCTTCTCTGAAGCAGACAAAACAACCCTGTTGCCTTTCAGAAGGCACTCTGCCTGAGCTCAGATGCTCCTTTTCCCCTTTAGTACCTTTGAAAATAAAATAAAATCCGCCACACTCTGCGGCAGGTGTGCTCAATGGCGTTATCTGTTTTCTTTATTTTATTGGGAAAAACTTGTCTTCCACTTAACTGTAGGCAAAATCTCGTAAGGAGTTTACCAAAGATAACCTCACCCCACATTAAAAATATACATTAAAATGATAGGTAGGTAGAAATAAAAAAGTGTTTCTTTAAAAATTGAAAATATAATTAAAATTGGCTGTTAAGCTAAAATGGATTCAAATGTATGCCCCCCCCCCCGGAACACTTGCCTAAATGGAAATAGTTTTTGGCAGGTGGCGAAAAGAATGCAGCTAAGGCTCCTGCCTAACATCAAGAGGCAGAGAGTTCCAGAGTCTGGATGCTGCCACCCTGAAAAATCTATTCCATACAAGTGCAGAACGACTATTATGTGGCACTTTTACTACTGCCATTTCCACACATCAAGACGGTCGAGAAGGTACATGTGGGGTCCTGTTGACTAACAGTGTTTGTCACAGAAGGGTCTTGGGTTCGAACCTCCACGCTTCCAGCTCAAAGGATCGTGGAGTAGGTGGGAAGGTGTCGGGCTCAGCAGCAGGGCGTCTTTCTGGCATGTAGAAGGTCCCAGGTTCATTCCCCAGCAACTCCAGATAGGGCTGGGAATTCCCCTCTCCCTGTAGCCCTGGAGAGCGGCTGCCAATCAGTGTGGGCAGTACTGAGCTAGTTGGACCCAGTGGTGTGACCCTATATAAGGCAGCTTCCAATGTGTCTCTGCCCAGGACCGAAGAGTGCTGCTGCCAGTCAGAGGGGGCCGTATAGGGCTGGATGGATAAATGCAGGTCTTTGCCTTCTCAGTATGCCTGTCTTTGCTCAAACAGGGCCGGTGACCATCTGCGGAGAACTGAGTGTGTTGCACGGGGGGTTCCTGTTGGCTTCCAGCATCTGCCACCCCAAACCGCTGTCGGAGTTGGCCAAGTCCGACTGGCCCCAAGTGGGGAAGCCCATCATCGATGCCCTGGAAGAGATCTGCACGTCCCATTCGTCGTACCCACCCGAGCCTGGCGCCTGGAAGAGGAAAGCCGCGGTGGTCCTCTGGTCCAAGATCCTCCTCTCGTTGCCCTCTGTCTCCGCCAACCAGAGGTGGAAGGAAGATGTCTTCTTCTCGGCCAGCAACATGATCCCGGAGATCAACCACACTGTCCTCTTTGAGCTCTTCAAGGCTATCAACGCCCCGCGGCTGTTCGCCCAGCTGCTGCTGGTGTTGCCAGAACACGTCTGCCGGAAGGAGCTGGAGACCTTTGTGGGGTACGTGGCCGACGAGACTTCCCCGGCCGACGTCTCGTTCTTCTTGGACGTCTGGTGGGAAATTCTGAAGCATCAGGAGGGACAGGAGGACAGGCTGATGCTCCTCTTCCGCTCGGTATCCCACCAGTATCTCTCGGAGCCTGACGAGGTGGGGCAGCCCCCAAAGAGATTCAAGAGCGACGCCCCTTCTTTGCTAGGTTCCTCCGTGGCCGCTGGCGTCCTCCCAGTCTTGACCGAAGGCTTGAAGCTCATCAAGGAGAACGTCAACCCAGCCAGGATGAAATGCCACGCTCTCGCCAACCTGGCAGACGTGCTGTCCGTGTCGCTCGCGGCGCAGCGCGAGGCGGACTCGCTGCCGGTCCATGCTTATTTGGAGAAGATCTCCTCCGTGGTAACACTCTGGAGCAGCGACTGCGATGGTCGATACAGCAAGCAGGAACTGAGTGAGCAGGTGAAAGAGGCGGAGAGGAGCATCAGCTTGCTGAACGCCGTGAGGCCACCGGGCGAAGTGCTGCCCGTCGATGTGGGCTTCCTCCGGGCCTTGCTGGAGGAGTGGTCCCCTGCTCTGCAGGAGCTGCTCAACGACCCCCAGCAGATCTGCTACGAGAGCTACCGGCTCCTGGAGTCCCTGGCTTCTCTCAAGAAGACATTGGCGGACTGCTCCAAGCAGGAAGACCACAACAGAGATGCTGCGCAGGAGATGTCGGCGCTCAGTGACCTCATTGCAGGCTTCTTGAAGAAAGTGAGCCCTGAGTTGTGGGGCAAGAGCGCCAGTGGCAACCTCCTGCCATCGGTGGCCATGGTGGTCATCGAGAAAAAGATGGACAGGCACCAAGAGGTGTGCTCCCTTTTTGCTTTGGAGAAAAGCTGGGCGTTCACAGACGACTGGGTCGCTTGCCTCGTTCGGAACAAAGACCTGTTCCGGGAACCAGAGCTGGTCTTGAAATTGCTGGAGACGTTGGCGTCTGCCGACCCCTCCGGGAAGCAGGAGCAGCAAGCCACGGTGGCGAGGGTCCTGCTGGAGTGCTACATGGACCTCCCCTTGCCCGATAAGAACAAAGTGATTTCGGGCGTTTTGGCTGCTTGGGGCAGGCGGGGCCTCTCTAAGGTGTCTCCGGCTTTCTCGGAGGGGTTCCAGGAGGACCTCAACGTGGCCTTCAACCAGATCATCCAGAGCGCCTCTGGAGAAGGCTTGAAGAAGGCCGTGGCTTCCGTGTCCCGGCTGGTCGTCCTCAACCCGGAGGCCACCATCAAGAAAATGAGCAACTTAGCCGTGGCCAATCTGGGGACGCACCAGTTCTTGGCGGAGATCCTGTGTTCCTTCCCGGCTCTGAGCTTCCAGGAGACTCTGGACTCGGAGGAAGCACCTGTCGGCCTGCTGCTGGGGTGCCTGAAAGAAGCCGTCTGGGACCGCCTCTCGTCGCCCAAGGAGAAGGAGCAGTTCCTGGAGTTCGTGGTTTATCTCTTGCAGCCGAGCGCAGCAAGGCCTCTCCTCTCTCCGGCAGAGGTGACGCAGGCCCTCATCCTCCCTTTCCTCAAGGCGGGCTCCCCTTGCATCGAGCTGTGCTTGCAGATCCTCAACAAAGTCCTGAAAGTGCCGCTGCCCGCCGAGGAGGCCAGCTGGCTCCACAGCTGCCACCCTTTCCCTCTCCTCTTCTGCCTCTGCAAGCTCCTCGATGGCTTTGCCCAGTACTGGCACGAGCCGCAAGACCAGCACTGCCTCTCCTTGGAAGCCAAGGACTTGGTGGCCGCCAACCTAGCTCAGCTCTGCGACGCCCTCTTGGCGCAGAAGGACTCCCTGTCGCCCGAGCTGTGGGCACAGTCGGTGGCTTGGCTGCACAAGAAGGTGGCAGCCTTGGACTGGACCGTCGGCCTCCGCCTGAAGAGCATCTATGGGGAGCACTTCAAGAACGAGGTCCCGGCCACGCTCTTTGAGGTCTGCAAGCTCCCAGAGGGAGAGTGGACATCCTGTCCGCTCCCGAATTACGGCGCGGGCAGCGGCCTGCTGGCCTGGATGGAGTGCTGCTGTGTCTCTGCCGCCTTGCGGGAGGAGATGCTGGCGCTCCTCACAGTCAACGTGGACAACCCCGAGGAGGTCAACCTCTTCAGCAAAGGCTTCCTGGTGGCCCTTGTCCAGGTCTTCCCTTGGTGCAGCCACAGCGAGTGGCGGAGGTTGGTTGGCGTGGTTCAGAGCCTTCTAGATCAAGAAGTGCTGTACGTGCCGTATTCATTGGAGTACGTCCAGTTCCTGCCCTTGCTGAACTTCCGCCCGTTTGCCTACCATCTCCAGTTCTCGGTTCTTCTCCTGAGGGCCTTCCAGTTCCTCTGCGGCGCCAGCGGCTCCACCTGGCTGCCGGCGGAGGCGTGGAGGCACGTGGCCCGGCTGTACTGCCTCGCCGTGTCCGATCTGCTGGGTTCGGTCAAGGGCATTGCCCGGAATCAGTGGCAGCCGGCCCAGGAGAAGAGTAACGTGACGCGAGAGCTGTCCTTCGTCTACATCCAGATCTTCTGCCACGCCCTCCACGTGGCCGCCATGCTGCCGGACGACGGCACGGGCGAGCCCCTCCTCCTCCTCTCCCTGGAGATCCTCTCGCAGTACGAGATGCTCTACGACGCCGACGAGGCTCTCGGCAGCGCCCTGAGGAAGGCCAACGAGAGGCACTTCCTGGAGTCCATCGCGGAGAACGTCACCAACAAGGAGCTACGAACGATGCTCCTGCAAAAGCTCCGGAAGCTGTGAAGCCGGCCGCGGTTCAAGAACTGGGAAACAGGTTGCGCGGTCCGTACGGAGTTGAAGGTGCCTTCTGAACCTCAGGACCATGGTTCGTTCTGCAGGCGTCTCTCCCCAAAGGAGCAGGGTGGGAGATTTGGAACCTCTATAATAAACCTTTTTATCACTTTGATGGTTTTCGCAACCGGCTAATCGGTATTTATTTATTTGTGGGAATAGTTGTATGCTGCCATATACATAAATATACATATCCAAGTGGTTTACAGCAAGGAAAGCGTAAAACGTGTGTTGTAAAAGCACAAAAAAGCTTAAAAACGAGCAGCAGCAAAGCATTGTGGAAGGATGCACTCTTAATTACCTCCATAGTCCTGGTGGAATTGAATTTTTTTTTCAGTAGGTGCTTAAAAGTTGGCAGAGAAGGTACCTGGTGAGTCTCCAGTGGCAGAGAGTTCCACAGGACTGGGCCCATGGCACTGAAAGCTGCCGTTTTCAAATGAGACTCGCTGACTTGGGGGATGATCCACAACACTCCTTCAGATGACCTCCGTGGTCGAGATGGGATATAAGCATTTTTGCAATCCCTATTTGTTGTTATTTTGTGGTTATTGGAGTGTATCTCCTACTAAATTCAACTCAGACTCCTGAAACTGAAGCACTTAAGCTAGTCACATCATTTAATTTCAGTGGGTTTACTCAGAGTAGGACGAATGTTGAATGCAGCTTGTCGTTACCAATTCAGTTATCAATCGCCTTTTACATAGGTCTCAAGGTGATTTTATAGACTTAACACTGAAAGAGCTAAAAGTTTTAAAATCTCTGGCTAATATGCAACATTAACCATGTGCAGAGCAAACCCGCTGAAATTAATGGATGTGGCTTGACTTGGGCCCATTAATTTATCTGTTTTGTAACTCACTGCAAATCCTTCTGAGAGTTTTTGTGGAGTCAGCTACTATTTCTGGGGCTTGGAGGAGAAACTTTCCGGCAGAACGCAGTCACCTGTTGGTGGTTTCTCCTGTAATAGCAAAACAATGATTAGCCTAAAATGGTTAGGCACCCAATATTCCCCTCTGCACCACATCATTTAACGGCTAAAGCCTCTGCAAGAAGCACAAAGGGTTTCACTGGATGAGTTGTCCAGGCATTCTCTGCAAAAGTTGAGGCAGCGCTGAACCAAAGCATTGCCACAAAAAGTGGTCAAAAAGAAAATGCCAATCTAAAATGCACATGGGCACTTAATTTGAAGGGCTCCTTGTATTTGCACTCTTTCAGTTGGGCCGGATTTTTAAGGCTTGTCTTTCACCTCCCTAGCTCTGCTTTTAGGTTTTTAATCAGTTGTCCGTTACACTTGATTTTAGTGTTTTCCTAAATCCTTAACCAGCAGAGCTTCATGGTTCAAAAGGTAGGCCTTAGTTTGCCTACCCATGGTCAAGATCCAGTGATCCCCAGGCACGTATCTCCAGGTTGTGGAGACATCAGGCACCATCTTGGCCCCTAGGTATCTTCACTTGGTCAAAAAATGCGCCTGGCATATTTCGAGCACTGAACAAGAGTCCACAATTCAAATTTATCAACAGGTTATCTTTTATTTGTCTGCTTTCAAATATATATATATATATATATATACCAGGCCTGTAGTCTTGCAGGAGAAAACAGTGAATCCAGTGACAAAACCATTTAATATGGAGTCTCTCTTTCTTTCCTTCCTCACCCATTTTGGCAGGGTTGTGTCACAGTGAGAGGAGACTTGTCCAAAAGAGTCGCTTGACGCTGTCCCCTAAAGAGTAGTGTGTAAACGCTGCAAGTGGTTATAATGTTTTGGGCATCTCCTAGGCACTTGTTTGTGATCTTTTGGAGAACCCAAAACCCGTAGAATCCTCTGGTTATGAGGGACACAGTGAATACTTATTTACAGTACATTCCTTTCTGGTTTTGCAATATAACGTTGAAGGTTCCCAGGGAGGGAAACATGCTTCTGTCGGCCTCCCTGCTGCCGATTCCACCTGGCGACTTCAAAAGGCATTCTTAAGATGTTTGGCACGTCTGACCACGTCTCGTAGCATCGTTTGGAAGTCAAAAGACAGCATTTAAATATTGTGGAACAGGGATGGAGTTTGCTGTTCTCTCAACCTCTCTCATATCCCTGGCATATGATCTTCCTTTCAAAGAAAAATGACACTTAGGCATGTTGGAGCAGATATTGTAAACCAGCGAGTTGGCTGAGGGGAAAGGGAAATATCTCCTAGGATTTGTGCAATTTCAGAGACATTTGAGGGCTGTTCCCCGTTCTGTTGTACACAAGGCACCTTATTGGTCTCAAGGAAAATAATATTAATAAAGGAAAGTCTGGGACACATAGGCATGGTCAGAGCTTTTGGCCTGGGTGGGTCACATGGGGGCTGTCGACAGACAGTAGTTCCCATCATCTCTGAAAAGGACTGTGGGAAGAGATTTGAGGTTTCTGAGGGACTCCACAACGAGGAAAAGCGACAGCATTTGGGGGTGAGGGTTTAGTTTAGGAAGTAAAAAAAGGAGGGTTATATGAGGTAGAGGAGAAGATAACCTCCCCATCTTCTGTTCTCCACAGTGCACAGTGTGGAGAACAGTAGATATGAGGAAGAAAACCTCCCAAATACAGTGGTACCTCGGTTTCGAGCGTCCAGGAAGCCGAATATTGCGGTTTTTGCCGAAAACCCGGAAGTAATTGCTTCCGTTTTCAAATGCTTTTTGGAAATCGAATGGCTTCCGGTGAGTCCCCCCCCCCCAAATTTCTCCACTGACGTTGCAGACCGCCCTTTGCGCCTCGGTTGTCAAACATTTCGGAAGTCAAGCGGTCTTCTGGAATGGATTATGTCGACAACTGAGGTAAACCACTGTACTAGAATCCAATGGGGACATCTAATAGAGCTGGAAAACTGAGTGGAAAGAACTTCGCCCAGCGCCGCTACGGAATTCGCTCCCCTAAGTTGTCGTGAGGGCGGCCATATTGGTTGTCTTTAAAGGGGGATGAGGCACATTTGTGGAGGATATAGCTTATCGCTGGCAGCTAGGCAGGCTGGCTGTGGTGTCCCAAGACTGTTGGAGGCAGTAAAAAGCCACTTCTGATGAAGTGAAAGGCGCTTCTGATGAGTTTGGGGACCTCTGGAGAGCACCACAACCTCAGAGGAGACGCTGGTTTGTTAAGGAGAAGTTGTAGCCGCATCAATCCGAAGGCTGCTCCAACGTGGTACAGTGGTACCTCAGGTTACATACGCTTCAGGTTACATACGCTTCAGGTTACACACTCCACTAACCCAGAAATAGTGCTTCAGGTTAAGAACTTTGCTTCAGGATAAGAACAGAAATCAGGCTCCGGCGGCGCGGTTGCAGCAGGAGGCCCCATTAGCTAAAGTGGTGCTTCAGGTTAAGAACAGTTTCAGGTTAAGAATGGACCTCCAGAACGAATTAAGTACTTAACCCGAGGTACCACTGTACTTGCAAAGGAGTTCCGGAAAGAGCAGACATAAACAAGGAGGTAGAAAAAAGACCAGCTGCTTCTTGGCCAAGTTGCGCAGGGTCTAGAGACACCCCCCCAGCTTGACCAGAAAGAAAATGGGCACAAGAAGTGATGGGGGGGGGGAAACACCCCTGTAGGAAAATGGATTGCACCAGTGATGGGGGAACCAAATGCTGCTGGACTCCAACTCCCAGAAGCCAGTGTGGTCAATGGCCAGGGGAATGATGGGAGTTGTAGTCCAGCCCCATCTGGCAGGCCACGGCTTTTCATAGAATTGTCGAGCTGGAAGGGACAACAAGGGTCATCTAGTCGAACCCCGTGCAATGCAGGATTTTTTTTGCCCAAGGTGGGGGGGGGGCTTGAACCCCCGACTCTGAGATTAAGAGTCTCATGCTCTACCAGCCCAACTAACCCTGGGTTGGACCCAAGCTCCACCTGCGGCAGACTTCTTGCGTTCCAAACGGAGGGCCACCGTCAACGTGGAGCCGGGTGCGAATTGCGTGGGGAAGCTTTACCCCTGTGTGGCGCTGGCACTGATGGTGCAGAGATTTTAGGCTGACCCCTGCAGGGTCTCGACAAAAAGACTCATCTTACAGGCAGGACAAAGAAACACCAACACATTTGATTTGGCCCCGAGACCAGGTCACGAGAGGGGGCGATCCCCGCACCAGCCTCCAGCTGCCTGGTCATTCCCCCCCCCCCCCAAATATGATGACCAGGCTGCCCAACGCCCCATTTTCTTCCCCAGCATAGAATCCATACCCTCCTCATTTTTACAGCTCAGGGAGTGGGTGAAAAGACAGCTTGATTTTGCCAAACTGGCACGTGGGTCCCAAGCCCACGATTCGAGTCCTGGGGCGAAACAGTTCACAGTCCTCCCTGCGGAAAATGTACTCTGGGTTATCTGCCCCCCCCCCGGCCTTCTTCACTTCAGCAGTATAATGGGGGGGGGGTCATTTTCTTGCTCCTATTCAGAGCATGACTTGAGAAGCAATAAACCCTCGATTTCACCGAAGCCATCGAGAAACCTACAGCCGGCGTACCCAGGGCCCCCTTTCTGCCCACCCTTTTGTCCCAAGAGAGGCCAGCGCTGGCAGGGGACCGGATCCTGGCACGCTGCCCCCATCCTGCAAACTGGAAGCAGCTTCCAGGAGTCCCGGCCCATTTTGAGCACCTTGGGGGTGCGCCTGTGGGAACGGGGTGCTAGGCGAGGTGGGTGGGTGGCCGGATCCAGCAGCAATCTTCTGGCAGTAGACTCCTCAGAACAGAACAGAAAGCAACCCGGCCTTGCTCGCACCGTATGGCAACTGGATTTCACCCAGGGGCCACCTGCAGAGGTCGTTCGCTTGTCACTTCTGGGCAAAGCCCACGGCGTCCCGACTGAGAGGTCTCTCCCCAGAGGCTGGCGCAGAAAGTCGGGGCGGGCAGGACCCAGCCGACAGGGAGCAGGTCTCAGGCCGCCATTATCGGGCTCGGTCCGGGGCCGGCGGAGCTCTGTACAGCCGCAGGGCCTTGCGGCAGATGAGGGCGAACCAGTAGAGCTGAGGGGCGATGAGCAGGGCGTTGGCCACGTTGCAGTGGAGGGGGATGTGGAAAGGCACTTTGTAGATGGGGAGGCCGGCCTGGCGGCCGTAGGCCCAGTACATGAAGGGGAAGAGGACAATGCGGCAGAGGAAGAAGGTCACCAGGACAAGGATGCCGTTGACTTTGTGCAAGGCCGAATCCTGCATTTTCAGCTGGGGAAGAGAAAGCAGAGTAAAGCGGGAGGTGAAAGTGGTTCTATACAGCTATTTAAACAACAACAACCAGAAAACCCTAGAGCTGTGGAAATTATTACAGTGGTACCTCGAGTTACAGACGCTTCAGGTTACAGATGCTTCAGGTTACAGACTCCGCTAACTCAGAAATACAGTCATACCTTGGGTTGAAGTAGCTTCAAGTTAAGTATTTTTGGGCTGCGCTCCTTGGCGACCCGAAGTAACGGAGCGCGTTACTTCCGGGTTTTGCCGCTCACGCATGCGCAGACGCTCAAAATGACGTCACGTGCATGCGCGGAACCAGCGAAACGCAGCACGCGCAGATGCGCAGTCGCGTGTTACATTTACTTCAGGATGCGTTCGTATCCAGAGGTACCACTGTAGGTTAAGAACTTTGCTTCAAGAGGAGAACAGAAATCGTGTGGCGGCAGCGGGAGGCCCCATTAGCTAAAGTGGTACCTCAGGTTAAGAACATTTTCAGGTTAAGAACGGACCTCCAGAACGAATTAAGTTCTTAACCTGAGGTACCACTGTATTACTAATCCTCATCTGACTGGGTCGCCCCAGCCACTCACTCTGGGTAGCTTCCAACAAATTATAAAACCACACACCGTATTTCCAGCAACATCCTCCTCCTTTGTGTAGGAGAACTCAGTCCTGCATTTGCAGTGTGTTTCAGTCACTGGTACAGTGCATTTAGCATCTCTCTCGGGGGGGCGGGGTGCCTGTTGCTTCTCTGCATGATTGCACTGCTTTTGTTTTTCATAAAAAAAAATACCAGTGACTTGTGGAGAAATGAAGGCAGGTGCTTGCGATGGCAGGAAATTCTGTCTTTTGCCATCAGAAACACAACTGCCCTGAGCCTCAGAGCAAAGCACATCTCTGCTTTTAACCAGGGAGTAAAAGAAACGGGTATCGGACCCCGAGTGTCTGAGAAAGCCTGGGGTTGCGGTTTTACCTGCAACAGGATCTTGCCCAACGATACAAAGGGGGTGCTCAGCTCAGCCGTGTAGATGCAGCCGACAAAGAAGTCTCCCAGCTCACCTCTGAAGTGCTGTGGATGAAAGCAGGGGAGAGAATTTTAGGGATTTGTGTGTGTGTGCAAGCGGCTTGCAACCCAGCAGCCCTTTCTGGCGTTGGTGAGGAGAAGTAGGGAATGCTTTTCAGTCTGAGGGCCAAATTCCCTTCCGGGCAGCCTTCCGGGGCCTGCATGGACAGCTCTGAAGATATCACAGCCATATTTTGCATCACACTTCCTGAAATCGAGGAACAGGCTTTTGCCAGTCCTGGGATGCTGTTTCAAACAGAATTTTGCACGATGGTTCCTGAATCAAGGAGCCCTTCTATGCTTGGATATAATCCAAGTAGAGGCTCCTCATGAGGCCAGAGGAACATCCCCCGGCTGTGAGGTGTGAAGGCTGCTCCCCGCAAGGCCCTTTCCACCTGGCCTACTATGTTAAATATGTACAGTGGTACGTCGGGTTACAGACGCTTCAGGTTACAGACTCCGCTAACCCAGAAATAGTACCTCGGATTAAGAACTTTGCTTCAGGATGAGAACAGAAATCGTGCTCCGGCAGCGCGGCAGCAGCAGGAGGCCCCATTAGCTAAAGTGGTGCTTCAGGTTAAGAACAGTTTCAGGTTAAGAACGGACCTCCGGAACGAATTAAGTACTTAACCTGAGGTACCACTGTATTCTGTAGTTGACCTCCTTTGTAATGTTTTATTTTGACATCTTTAAGATATTTTAGTTTTCTTTTATGTTGCTTTGACTGTATACTCTACACAGTGGTACCTCTGTTTATGAACGTTTCTGGTTACGCACGCTTTGGGTTTCGAGCTCTGCTAACCCGGAAGTAGCTGCTCCTGGTTGCGAACTTTGCCCTGGGATGCGAGTGGGAATCATGCGCCGGAGGCATGCATGCGCAGCAGGAAGCGCCATTAGCGAAAGCGCGCCTCAGGATAAGAACGGTTTCTGGTTACGAACGGACCTCTGGAAGGGATTCAGTTTGTAACCAGAAGTACCACTGTATTTGACTTTCTTCAGATAGTATTATTTATGTTTTATTGATTTAATGTGCTGTGCTGGCCACATGACCCGGAAAAACTGTCTGTAGACAAGCGTCGGCTCCCTCAGCCAGTAAACCGAGATGAGCGCCGCAACCTCAGAGTCGTTTGCGACTGATCTTAACTGTCAGGTGTCCTTTACTTTTTTTAAACCGCTCTGAGATTTTTCTTAAAAATACAAAAAGCGATACAGAAATTTTAAAAATAACCGGGCACCATTGCGAATCGAGATGGCAGGCTGGACCTTTCAAAACGGCACTGATTTTATCCAAATTTTGCAAGTGGGCCCAAGATCAAGGAACAGGCTTTCGGCTGCCTTTGGATACCACTGGTCGCCATTTTGAATCAAGATGGCCGGCCAAACCTTTCAGTTTTGTATCATAGATACAAGGCTGCTAGTTAATCATGGCGATTACAGACACTTTCCGGGAAGTTTCCACGCTTGTGCCTGCGCAGGTTGGCATCTCCCAGCAAGCATGGCAGAGCGCCCACAGGTACGTTTCCAAGCACAATTCAAAGTGTTGGTGCTGACCTTTAAAGCCCTAAACGGCCTTGGTCCAGTATACCTGAAGGAGCGTCTCCACCCCCATCGTTCTGCCCGGACGCTGAGGTCCAGTGCTGAGGGCCTTCTGGTGGTTCCTTCACTGTGAGAAGCCAAGTTACAGGGAATCAGGCAGAGGGCCTTCTCGGTAGTGGCCCCCTCCCTGTGGAACGCCCTCCCACCAGATGTCAAAGAGAACAACAACTACCAAACTTTTAGAAGACATCTAAAGGCAGCTCTGTTTAGGGAAGCTTTTAATGTTTAATAGATTATTGTATTTTAGCGTTTTGTTGGAAGCTGCCCAGAGTGGCTGGGGAAACCCAGCCAGATGGGCGGGGTATAAATAATAAATTATTATTATTAACACCCAGAACGCGCCAAACTCCTTGAGAAAACAGAAGTGCTCTCACCGTAGCCACTGGCGTGAGGACGATGAGGATGAAAAGGTGGTGTGTGACCATCAGCCTTTCTCTCTGCAGGAAGCTGTTGACGCTGGCCAGAGAATGCTTCGGGTGCGCCTCCCCTTTCTCCTCGCCCTTGTGCCAGTGACAGAGGTACATGACGTAGATGTCGTAGGCCATGTAGGAGACCACAACCCACATGTACTCCTGCGCAATCCAGTGCCTGTTTGGGGAGGAGAAGGAAGAGCATAGAGGGGTGGGTTAAGGGTGGGCATTTGAGGGCATCACGGACCGAGGGCCAAGGACCTGGAAATCCCTAATTTCGCACGCCTCGTTTCGAATTTGAAACATGCGTCCCAAGAATAATAATAATAGCTTTAAACTTCAGGGTGTGCCAACGCTAGTCCTGTGTGCAGCAGACCCACTGAAGTTAAGGGACATCGAGAACCCGGGTTCCTTGTTCTCAATGGGTCTACTCTGAGTAGGACTCAGTCAGATACCATGGGTTAAAATTTTAGATTCAACATGTGGCAAAAGCTCCCCCCGCCCCACCAATGTTTCCATTCCAGCTGGCTGTTGTAAGAACTACCGCTGCATTTTAAGAATTGTTTTGCGTGTTTGCTTTCACGCCTCTTCCCTCCCCATCCCTTTTTCCTCTTGTGTCGTGTCTAAGATTGCAAGGCTGCCGGCAGGTGCTGTCTTGGGGGTGGGGGGGCATTCTTCTTGCATTCAGACTGCCTCCACACAAGGAAGCACTGTGTGGCATCCTGGTTAATATCCACCAAAAGGGCTCACCTTCTACCACGAAGCTGTTTTTTATTTTAAACGGTGGAATCTGCAGCTTCAGGCCTTCAAGGGCGGAGAGGGGTGCTTTTTTGTTTTGGTGCCTTGATGCAATTCGTTCTGCAAAGCTTTCCTTGCAGTTAATGATGCAACGCATGCTTTGTCAAAATTGCCTGTTGCAAAAGTGGTGACATTTCCCCCTATTTTTCTAGGACAGAGCTTTGCACAACTCGGGATGAGTTCAGCCAACACAATACGCAACCCCTTTAGAAACTAATTCATATCCAGCAGTCTCTCTGGCAAAAGAGAAGCATTCCTAGTCCTCGTGATTTTTATTTTTTATTTTAAAGTGGCAGAGTGCCATTGGTGCACACGGTGCGCATGGAATTTAAAGTTGAGCAACTGAGTGCAGGTCTCTGCTCCCAGAAGTTTGCAATAGATATTTCCAAGAAGGGAGGAGAAAATGAAAGGAAGTATGGAGACAATATGAGCCAGTGGAGATATGTTAATTTGGGTGGGTGGGGGAGAACAGAGTGAAGGTTTGGAGGGGCAGATCTGTGACCCTCATGTTGGACTCCAACTTCCATCATCACTGACAACCGGCTGTGTGAGATGCTGTGGCTGTTGTTGTCTGGAGCAAGCCAGCTGTAAATCACTAAGGTCTATTACCTCTTCAGCTTCCAGCCCTTCCTTTTCCTAGTCTTCTCCCTCTGATCACTCATCATTGTCACACCACCAACCTCCAGGCTCTGAGCCTTCTTCCCTTAGTGGTTCCCAAAGCTGGTTCCTCCCATCATTCCTCTGCTTGCAGCCAGTCCAGGGCAGTTATCTACACTGAACCCCTGCCTGAAACCCCGGAGAGCTGCTACCAGCCACTGTAGGCAGTATTGATCTAGATGGACAGCTTCCTACGAGGAGCAGTGCCAGCCTCCAAGCACTTCCTGCAACTCAGGGGCATCTGAGTCAGAGAACCTGCACTCCAGGTCTGGATCCGGGTCTCAGCAAGAGTCAGACCACGGGGTCCATCGGACTTAGTATTGTCTGCACTGGCTGGCAGCAGCTGCCCAGGATTTCAGGCAGGCAGTCTCAACCTGTCCTACGTGGCAATGGAGGTTGAACATGGCTCCTTCTGCATGCAGAGCAGATTCTCTCTACCACTAAACTAGGGCCCTCTCCCCATCACCAACACACCCAAATTCCAATCTGGATGTGGGTTGGACTAGATGATCCCTGGGATCCCATCCATTGTATGATTCAGTGAAATACGTCAAACCCTGCAGCAAGGGCTGCTTGGTCTCAAGACCACACACCTTTATTCGGAAGCAAGCCTCTCTGGGATTTGCTCAGGAGGAAGAGGCCTGCAGTCCAAGCATCCTTATCTCTCGCAGGTGAAAGTCCTCTGATAAGCGCAGGTGAAAATCTGCACACCTGGCTTCAGTTTACAAGCCTCTCTTTAATTACCTGTCGTGCACGACGTCCTCGCAGCTGAAGATGACAATGATCCCAGAAAGAGTGGCCATCATGGCCTGGACAGACGACACCAGCCTAGGGAGAAAACAATGGTCAACGAGGGAAATGTTTGTACAGTGGTACCTCGGGTTACAGACGCTTCAGGTTACAGACTCCGCTAATCCAGAAATATTACCTCGGGTTAAGAACTTTGCTTCAGGATGAGAACAGAAATCGTGCTCCGGTGGCGCAGCGGCAGCGGGAGGCCCTATTAGCTAAAGTGGTACCTCAGGTTAAGAACAATTTCAGGTTAAGAACGGACCTCCGGAACAAATTAAGTACTTAACCCGAGGTACCACTGTACACTGTAGCTGGACTCCAGCTCCATCATTCCCCTGACCATGGACTTGGCCAGTAGGGGCTGATGGGAATTGGAGTCAACATCTGGAGGGCTGGCTGCAGGTTCCCCGGAGCTAGATCCGCAGGATCCTAGAACTTAGGGGGTGCCTAAAATGAGGGTGCAGAAAGTGGACACAGAGATGTATTTGCGACCCAACTCTACAATTCCAGGATTCTGCGACTTCCTGATTGGCAGCTTATCATTTGAACTTTGGGGTGGGGCGGGGAAAACGCTGGCTCTTCCCACAAAGAGGTTTAAACTGAAATTGGCACGGTCACCACGTCCCAAGAGACAAAGTAAATACCCTTGAATCAATAAACAGTGGTTTCCCTTTCTCGTATTTATACATTGGTTCTCCGGCTTGTCGTTGGTTGAGTTTGGCCTTCCGTTGAGTCATCAGTTTGCGTCTCGGTCCTGCTGGGAGACTCGTGAGCCGAGAGGAGATACAATGGCCAACTATTTTGAATGGTGGGGGGCTTTTACTAGGTCCATAAATAGCAACACCCTAATGGTCCCGGGCCCTAAGGAAGTTAGATTGGCTGCAACCAGAGCCAGGGCCTTTTCAACTCTGGCTCCGGCCTGGTGGAACGCTCTGCCTCATGAGACCAGGGCCATGCAGGATCAGGGCTGATTTCCTTCAGAATGGATAGGTTTGATCTTGCAGTCCATGGGACTCTCAAGAGTCTCCTCCAACACCAGAATTCAAAAGCATCAATTCTTCGGCAATCAGCTTTCTTGATGGTCCAGCTCTCACTTCCATACATCACTACTGGGAAAACCATAGCTTTAACTATACGGACCTTTGTTGGCAAGGTGATGTCTCTGCTTTTTAAGATGCTGTCTTAGTTGTGTTATAAAATGAATTTTAAAAAATGCGGGGGGGGGGGGAGAAGGCAAAGGGAGGCTGGCTGCCAAGTATCCTGTTCTGACAGTGGCCAACATGATGTCCCCAAGCAAAGCCACCAAGCAGGATTTGAGAACCACAGCAATCAGAGTTTGCGATTCCCAGCAACTGGTATTCAGAGGTAGACTGCACCTGGCTGTGGAGGAAGAACATTGCCACCATGGCTTTCTTTTATCTGCCCTGAATCTCCCGACCTTCAGCTCCCTTGGCTGGCCACGGGTTCAAATGTTACGAGAGGCAAGGAATGCTTTTCTCTACCTACTTTCCCCACACCGATCCATCCTGTTCTCATGTTGTTATGCAAGAGGGAGAGATAAACGTGTCGTCTTAATTCAGCTTCTTGCCAGGACGCAACCAAATCTCTCTGTGTCTGGTGTGAATGGATTGGTCAACCTGCTCTTGATGTAGAAACACAAGAACCGCCTGGGTCTTCTGAGGAGGTTCCCTGCTGCAACTCTGACAGGGTTGCTGCTCCAGGCTCCCCTCGCTCAAAATCAAGAAGTGCATTCCCAGATCAGAAACAAATTGTCATCTAAGGCTCCCGCAGGGCCAAACTGCTATTCTGCATAGGAGGCTGCCCGGTGCATCTCTGGGTGATACCCTGGGATTTATTTTTTAGTGTGCAGTCAGACACAAAAAACCACTGATCCCTAAGGAGAAGCTGCCACTGATATAGGATGTTAAGCAAGGAGCAAAGTATGCTTTTGTCTGTAATGACTGTTTTGAAAATTATCATCGGGTGTGTGATGGGGCATTTGTGTAGTTGGGAAATCTACTTTAAAACACAACGCCGAGTCCCTGTTCTTCTCTTCTGCAAGTTCGGCCACACCTCTGAACCTGCTGCGACTGGCTCTCTCTCACTCCAAACGTCAGGGAATTGCCTGCCCTAGGATGAGGCTGCCCGTTGCACCCCTGCACGAATCCCTGCTCCAGGATTCCTGTCTCCCAATCCAGAAGCACTCCCAAATTAGCATCCTGGGACAACATAGAGAGGTTGGTGTGTTCCTTTTGGGGAGAGGAGCCTATGATCTTGGACACAGTCTGTTAAATGGATGTAGGAGTCGAGTGTGCCCTGGAGTTCAATGTTGAAAGCCTTTTGATGTTTAAAGAGCATTGTGCGTCTCAAGCATGCAGCCTATGATTCGGTTTGGGAAGCTCTGCTTTCAACAGTTGGGTGGGGGTAACCATTCCACACCCCAGTAAGAGGCTAGCGTGATGCTGTGCTTAGTGTTTGGGGTCAAGCACGCGAGGCCTGCGTTCAAATCCCGCCACCTTGAAATTCACTGAATGGTCTCCAACGATCCAAGAGGGCTGATTCAGCCAGGATAATAGCTTGTGTCCAGGGGCGGGGAAGGCTTTTCACCCACGAGGGCCGCATTCCCTTCTAAGCAAGCTTCCGGGGGCCATGTTCCGCTGGCGGGCGGGGCCAGAAGCAAAAGTGGGCGGAGCAATGCATATAAATATTACACACACCTCCGCTCTCTCTCCAGGCGGTAGGCGTGGTCAAAGGCACCTGATAGCCAGGTAAAAAATAGGGTGTGTGGCCTAGGTAGACTTCCCAGAGCCAGGCAGAGGGGCCCGGAGGGCACCCCACACCTAGCATGGAGAATACTGAGCTAGATAGAATCAAGTCACACATTCCAAGCCCCTGCAATGCAAGAATCTCAGCTAAAGCAGTTTTAGGGAAGTTTTTAATGTTTGATGTTTTATTGTATTTTTAATATTTTGTTGCAAGCTGCCCAGAGTGGCTGGGGAAACCCAGCCCGATGGGCAGGGTATAAATAATAATAATAATAATAATAATAATAATAATAATAATAGTTGTTGTTATGGCGGCCATCCAACCTCTGCTTAAAAACCTCCAAGGAAGGAGAGGCCACAACCTCCCAAGGGGAAATTGGAGCACTGGAGCAGAGACTTTGCCAAAGTACTGTGTCCATAATAATAATAATAATAATTTATTATTTATACCCCGCCCATCTGGCTGGGCTTCCCCAGCCGCTCTGGGAGGCTTCCAACAAAATATTAAAATACAGCAATGCCTCAAACATTAAAAGCTTCCCTAAACAGGGCTGCCTTCAGATGCCTTATAAAAGCCTGGTAGTTGTTGTTCTCTTTGACATCTGGTGGGAGGGTGTTCCACAGGGCGGGCGCCACCACCGAGAAGGCCCTCTGCCAGCTTCCCTGTAACTTGTCCATAGTGGCAGAGCATCTGCTTGGCATGCAGAAGGTCCTGGATCCAACCCTCGGCTTCTCCAGTCAGGGTTGGGTAACACTCCCTGCCAGGGAATCCTGGAGAGCCAGCAGCAGCGAGTGTCAGTAATACGGAGGAGGGTGAAACCAACAGCCTGGCTGCGCGGAAGACTGTGTTCTTGTGTAATAGTGAGGGTCATGGCACTGTTCCTGCGAACTCGTAGCCTCCTCTGCAGCAAAATAAACACCCAAACCCATTTCGCAAGCGACTCTCCTTTTGTCCCCAACTAGGACGGTGGAGAGAGAGTGGAATCCAATTTGCAGATGACACCAAGCCGGGAAGGGTAGCAGAAGACAGAATTGGGATTCCAGGTTACCTCTGCAGACAGGAAAATTGGGCCGAAACTAACATGGATTTCAATAAGGGACACTTAGGTAGGAAGAAGCAGCTGGACAAATATAAGGTGGCTTGCCAGTAGGACATGTGAAAAGGATCTAGGGGTCTTAGTGGACCACAAGCTGGTCATGAGTCCATTGTGTGATGCTGCAGCAAAAAAAGCTAATGCTATTCTTGGCTGTATCAACAGAAGTCTAGTGTCCAGATGAAGGGAAGGAATAAAGGTAAAGGGACCCCTGACCATTAGGTCCAGTCGTGACTGACTCTGGGGTTGCGGCGCTCATCTCGCTTTACTGGCGTTTAGGGAGCCGGCATACAGCTTCCGGGTCATGTGGCCAGCATGACTAAGCCGCTTCTGGCGAACCAGAGCAGTGCACGGAAACGCCGTTTACCTTCCCGCCAGAGTGGTACCTATTTATCTACTTGCACTCTGAGGTGCTTTCGAACTGCTAGGTTGGAAGGAGCAGGGACCGAGCAACGGGAGCTCACCCCGTCACGGGGATTCGAACCGCCGACCTTCTGAGCAAGTCCTAGGCTCTGTGGTTTAACCCACAGTGCCACCCAGAAGGGAAGGAATGGTACTCCTCTATTCTGCCTTGGTCAGACCACACCTAGAAGACTGTGCCCAGTTCTGGGCGCCCCAATTTTAGAAGGATATTGACAAGCAGGAATGTGTGCAGAGGAGGGAGACAAAGATTATCATGGGTTGTGGAAACCAAGCCTGATGAGGTGGGTCTGTTTAGCCTGGAAAAGAGGAGACCAAGAGGAGAGACGATAGCCATCTTCAGATAAGGGCTGTCAGATGGAACAAGCCTGTTTTCTCCTGTTCTAGGTGGGACTCAAACCAACGGCTTCAAGTTTCAAGAAAGGAGATTCCGACTAAACATTAGGAAGAATTTTCTGACAGCAGGAGCTGTTTGACAGTGGAACGGACTCCCTAAGCAGAGACCATCTGCCTCAGATGCTTTAGTTGAAATTCCTGCATTGAAGAGGGTTGGACTAGATGACCACTGGGTTCCCAAATCCATGAAATGTCTGTCCTACCAATAAGCACAAGCCATTCTTTGGGGATCTGGCTTCAGAACGATATTGCTTCTCTTGTCCTGTTCCTTGACGACATTTCCATCCCAGCTTTTCACCAGACCGAGCTGTTCCCAATTTCCCCCACATAACATACTGAGCATCCCATAGCTAAAACTTCCTGCCATCTTTCCTATGACTCCGATGGCTGAATTTGTACAAACACGGATCCTTCCCCTCTGGTTCCTAAATTGCAATTATATCATTATATGAATAATATATATATATTTTAAGAAGAAAAAAGTGCCATGAAAAGATTCACTCACTCGACATATGCAGCCTTATACAGAGCAAAACCATCTGTAAATTTGACTCAGTATTGCCTACACTGACCGGCAGCCTCTCTCTAGAGTTTCAGGGGGCCCTACTGCATGCACTGACTTGCAGCAGCTCCCTGGGATTTCAGCAGGGAGCCTTTCCCAGCCCTGACAGGAGATGCTATTGGTGATTGAACCTGCAGCCTTCTGCATGCAAGCTCAGTATTGACTGCACTGACTGGCAGCAGCTCTCCAGGGTTTCAGGCAGCCCTACCCAGAGATGCTGGGGGTTGAACTTGAGACCTTCCGCATGCAAAGCAGATGCTGTGTTGCTAAGCAACAGGAGCCATTCCCTCTGGCTCCCTAAGGATAGAGATAGTCTCTTGCCTGCCTCGCAATCTTCTCTTTCATCGGGACAGGAATGTCCCTGCCTTATCGCTGCCCTGCCCTTAAACTCCTGTTGAAAGCCTTCGCCCTGCCCTTAAACCAGTGTTGCTGTTCTTAGGGAGGCAGGGAGAGACTCCCCTTCCTCCCATGGGCCTTAAGGGGTCCTCTTCCCTTCCCCCCCCCCCGCGCAAGCCCCTCTGGATCCTCCAAACAGGCAAAAAAGCAAAACTAGAGCAATTGCATTTGCAACCGATCCGGACTGAGGAACCTGGTGCTCTTCAGATGCTGTTGGATTGCTACTCCAAGCAGACAGCAGGGCCAATGGTTAGGGAGTCCAACAACATCGGAGGGCCTTCCAATTTCCCCCGAACCCGCTATATGGGATCCTTCTGTATTGTTAAGGGGTCGAACTGACCCCGTTTGCCTTTTCCCAAAGCCCGCCCGCCGAGGAGCCCTGTGCGGCTCGTAAGCAGCCGGCTTTGCTCTTCAAAGCAACAGGCAGCCAAGCCTGGATGGAGAAGAAGTTTCTGAAAGTTCGCGCCAGCTGCTCGCTCTCCCTCGATCCCGGCCACGGAGAGCTGGATCCCTCCAGCCTGGGGAGGGAGAGGGAGAAAGGGACAAAGACCCGCCGTCTAGGGGTAGCATCCAATCCGAGGGCTACACACATAGAAGTTAACAGATCGCAGTGTGAGGCTTGTTGAGGCCGGCGGGTCTACTCTGAGTCGGGCTTACGCCGGATCCGACCCGGCTTCCCGCGCCTGCAAGAACTTTGCGCCGGCTTTTCATTCAACTCCATCCGGTTGCATAAGAGGATCCGGGTGGAATGCCTTCCCTTTTCCTCCGCCTCTCCCCCCTCCCCGCACCTCTGGCTTCCCGTCGGACTCCCTCCCTCTCTCCCCCACCTCGGTGCCAGCCGGTACCTGCCGCTGAGAACGATCCGGTCCTTGAGGCTCCATGCCGGCGCCAGCCAGCGCAGGCTGCGGACGGAGACTGCGAAAAGCCCCGGGAAGAAGAGAGCTCCGAGGGCCAGCGTCTGCCACATCCCTTCCCCGGCTCCGCGCGAGCCCTTCCCCGGCTGCCGGCCGCCCAGGCGCTCCGGGGATCTGCTCCGCAGACAGAAGAGGCGCTCGCCAACGGGACGCCCGCCTCGAACGCCGTGTTTGTCAACAGCAGGCCGAGCGGCGGCGGCGGCGGCGAAAGAGGAGGTGGAGCTGCCGCCGCCGTCGTCGTCGGGCGGGAGAGATAGTGAGAGAGTGATGGAAGGGGCGGGCGGTGGGCCGCCTTCTGCAGCGGCCGGCCCTTCCCTCCCCCTGAGCCGGTAGGAGCGTCAATGTGGGGTGCAGGGAAGTCGAGGAGGAGGAGGAGGAGGATCCTGTGTCGTCCGTCCCCTCGAAATAAATAAATTAAATAAATCTCCCGCCCCCTCGGGGCTGAACCCTTTGCAAGATCGGTTGCCGCCGCCGCCCCGAACTGATGGAACGCCGGCTGCCTGAACGTTCCGCGGGATGGAACGTTGGCTGCCTGAACGTTCCGCGCGATGGAAGGCTCGGCGCCCTCAACGTTCCAAACCCCGCCGCGCGAAACGTTCCAACGTTCCACGGAGCTTTGAAGAAGTTGCCCCGCTCCCCAGGAGTGGGCGGGGCCGTAGAGTTCACGGAGCGTTGACGGCGCGCTCCGAACCGCGTGGGCTGCGGCCGCCGAGACTTCCAAGGGTTCCACCCCTGTCGCTAACACTCCGTTCCATTTTCCCCGCTGGATAGTTTCCAGGAAAGGGGGTGTACCGGGTGGGTGTTGGGATAGATCGAAGTGTATTTGGTGCATAATAAGGAAGAGGCGCCTCTGGTGTTGGGCAAACAGGTTTGTAGGCTTATTTCGTTTATTTTTAAATGAATCCACCCCCCGCAACAACAGCCTCCCTCTAACCTGGCGTGTTTTAGTTTCGTTTTTTAAAACAAGGACGGCTAAAAAAGAAGAAGAAAAAATACAGGAATGGGGAGCTTTTTCCAGCCCGAGGGCCGCATTCCCTCATGTTGGCGGGGGCGGGCCAGGACAATGGTGGGTGTGGCTAGGGGCAAAAGGGGGTGGAGTGTTGGATATGACTGCATTTCAGCAAAGCAGAGTTCTCTACGCACAGACCACTCCATCCTCCATTCTCCATCCAGGCAAGAAAGAGACATAAGCAAAGTTTAGCGACACATCCCAGTCAGGCAAAAGCGCCAGAGGAGCGTATGAAGCATGACTGCTGGGGGCGTGGCCTACAGAAATGGGGCGTGGCCTAAGGAGCCTCCGGAAGGCTGTACTGTACAGTGATACCTCGGGTTACAGACGCTTCAGGTTACAGACTCCGCTAACCCAGAAATAGTACCTCGGGTTAAGAACTTTGCTTCAGGATGAGAACAGAAATCGCGCGGCGGCGGCAGGAGGCCCCATTAGCTAAAGTGGTGCTAAAGCGTGGTGTAGTGGTTAAGAGCGATAGACTGGTAATCTGGGGAACTGGGTTCGTGTCTCCGCTCCTCCACCTGCAGCTGCTGGGTGACCTTGGGCTAGTCACACTTCTCTGAAGTCTCTCAGCCCCACTCACCTCACAGAGTGTTTGTTGTGGGGGAGGAAGGGAAAGGAGAATGTTAGCTGCTTTGAGACTCCTTCGGGTAGTGATAAAGCGGGATATCAAATCCAAACTCTGCTTCTTCTTCTTCTTCAGGTTAAGAACAGTTTCAGGATAAGAACAGACCTCCGGAACGAATTAAGTACTTAACTCGAGATACCACTGTACTTGGCCCTGGGCCTTAAGTTCCCCATCTGTCCTCTATCCCCCAGGGTTGCCATATTTCAGAAAGGGCCCAGGGCCACCCACTGAGCTTCACAGCCTTCCAGATCCTACTCCGATCCTTTATAACTGCTGTTCTTCTAATTCCTGAAAAGGAGTTGGTTGTGATATCTCCCTTCTTAGGGCTAGGGTGGAAATGATATTTAAAACTGTTGAGGAGGAAGGTGAAGGCAGGTAAGCTGTCAAGTTCGATTTGGATCTCAAACCACCTACAGATCTTGCAAAATGTGGATTCGAAGGGAATGGGGAGTGGAGAGGCTGCCTGCTGTGCCAGGGATCATAGAGTGTAGCCTAGAAAAGGGAATGCTGGAATATAAAACTCTATGCTTCGGGAGGACTGAACGATAGGGACAGGTCTTGCTATCCAAACACTCGCTGTACAAAAATTCACTTCTCCACATCAGTACCCAAACACACTGCAGGTTCAGATATCCAAACAGCCTGCATATATAGTGCCTTATTTTTTGTGTTTTGTTGGTGCATGGCAACCATTTCACCAGAAACCACGGCAGGATGGAGCAAGGGGGGGAGATCGGATAAATAAGATTGCATTTTCCCCTTCTTTGCTTGCCTTTTGCAAGATTTCAGTGGGCTTTCCAGGGTTTTCCTGTCATCCTAGCATCAAAATTTAAACCTCTGCTACAAACACCACTAATGACAAAGGCTTCGAACCATGAACATGTGCTTCTTAATTATGGGTAGGCAAACTAAGGCCCGGGGGCCGGATCTGGCCCAATCGCCTTCAAAATCCAGCCCGTGGAAGGTCTGGGAATCAGCTTGTTTTTACATGAGTAGAACGTGTGCTTTTATTTAAAATGCATCTCTGGGTTATTTGTGGAGCTGTGATAGGAATTTTATGGTCTTAGACATATGGTAATGTTCATAAGCTGTACCAACCGAGCACATACATAGATCAGCACAGGAAGACCGACCTGGAACCATTTTGATTCCTAAACTAAGCAAATGTTTTCTCTGCAAGGTCAAAGTGGGAAACCTCCCATTGTCTTTTCCTTCACAAATCTTGTCTTAAGGGCACATTTAAGATATGAATAGGGTGTGAGCCTGTGACCTGGCCCAGGAACTAAGTATTTATCACTACAAAAGACTGGCCAGGCTCCCCAGGCAATCCAATCAAGTAACCTGCCAGACAGGAGAGAAACAACAACAGGAGAAAAACAACATTCAAATTTCTGTTTAGGCCGCCTTTTCTGTGATGTAGGTGTGATGTATCTGAGGGGTGGTCTTAGGTTACACCCTTTCTGTTACAGATAGGTAGCCGTGTTGGTCTGCCATAGTCAAAACAAAAAAAAAAATTTTCTTTCCAGTAGCACCTTAAAGACCAACTAAGTTAGTTCTTGGTATGAGCTTTCGTGTGCATGCACACTTCGTCAGATACCCTTTCTGTGATGTATGTATGATGTTTCTGGGGGTGGTCTTGATCTGCAGGGTGGCAATTTCAAAAGTCTTTATAAGGCCTTGCACACCATTTTTCTGGGTCCCTCCTCCTCTCTTGCAGGTGAGGGGAGCACCCTGTTGCAACAGATCAATAAAGATCAGGCTTACTAGCTGCTTTGCTTCTCAATACTCTCTGGTTGGCCTCTGTTATTTTCTCCTACCATTAGGGAACCTACGTAAGGACTCTATATGGGCTCTTGGATACCCCATAAGGGAAAAGGGCAATTTTTTGTTTACAACAGGGCATAGGAATTCATTCATATATATTTTTCCAAAATACAGTCCGGCCCCCCACAAGGTCTGAGGGTCTGAGGGACAGTGGACCGGCCCCCTGCTGAAAAAGTTTGCTGACCCCTGTTCTTAGTCAATAAAGGTAAAGGGACCCCTGACCATTAGGACCAGTCGTGGCCGACTCTGGGGTTGCGGCGCTCATCTCGCTTTAGTGGCCGAGGGAGCCAGCGTACAGCTTCTGGGTCATGTGGCCAGCATGACTAAGCCGCTTCTGGTGAACCAGAGCAGCGCATGGAAACGCTGTTTACCTTCCCGCCGGAGCGGTACCTCTTTATCTACTTGCACTTTGACGTGCTTTCGAACTGCTAGGTTGGCAGGAGCAGGGACCGAACAACGAGAGCTCACCCCGTCACGGGGATTCAAACCACCGACCTTTTGATCGGCAAGTTCTAGGCTCTGTGGTTTAACCCACAGCACCACCCACGTCCCTTCTTAGTCAATATGGCAACCCATTTTCAAACCTCTTCTCTGCTCACCTCTTTCAAAGCGTTATTTGAGGGATCGAACTCTTGCAAAAGGCCGGCTTTTTACGAGGCAAGCCGTTTTTATAAAACACAGCCATGAGCTCCTGTGTAGTGTAAACACGGCTGGAGAACTGTTGTGGGTGTGCTAATCACAAGAGCCTTTCTTGCTGAGAAATTCCTGCTTCAGAATCTAGAAGTGGCAAGACAGGTCTGGCTCTTCCCCATCTCTGGACGACACCACTGTGTTTTGATGCGCTGTGCTGATGCCAGCGAGGCCTGGCACAGGCAAGAGAAAACTGGCATCACTTAGACTTCTAAACACCCGCCTGTTCTATTCTTTTTGTAAAATTATTCCTTTATGTACCTGACTGTTTTAATTGCTTCTCACGAACATATCTCACAGCAATCTCACAATTGCTATTAAATTGCAGTTTCATATGCAAAAAACCCCCAATTAAACGCAATTCCATTCATTATTTTTAAATGTATATCAAATTCTCTGTATAGAGACAGTTAAAAACAAGTCCATATATGAAGACAGTTCCATAGATTAAATACAAATTTTAATCCAAGGCAGATACATTGAACACACTCCAAATATTTAAAGCTGTACACACCCCCCTCCAATAATACTGTATTTTACCCCTTACAGAGCTACAAATCCCAACACAAACAATAGTTCTCAGTACACTTTGGTGGTGGTGGTGAAATGTGCTTTAAATGTGAGGTGCATGAACAGCCGAATAAAATACAGGTTGGCAGTCAACTATGTTTTTTTTTAATCAAAAGCAGACCCACTTCAAATAATGACAATGGCAAAATTAGACCCATTGACTTCAATGAGTCTGACTTTGTTGAGGGGTCATTCCTTTCAATGTGCTTACTCTTGAGCAAAGCTTAGCTGAGCACCACCCATAATTCTGCCTCCGGGAATATTGTTTCCACACATAGGCAAGCGTAATCAGTTGAAATGAATTTAATTGGGCTGTAGCTGTCACCTCATAGGTCCCTGCCCCAATGAGCTTACAAATTGCATTTCGACTATGCCAGGTGGGGTGAGAGAGAGTGACTATGGGCAGAGCTGGCATCCACCTCTGCCATCCTTTGCCAACTCAGCTGATTCCTGCCCTGGATCCACACCCATGGAGAGAAAAAGTCGTTCCAGGGCTGTGAGTAATGCTGGATCTCTGGGCCTCGCTGCCTTGCAAGCATCCCGCAACCCCCCTGAAGTATTGTCCAGAATCAAAATATAGTGGTACCTCGGGTTAAGTACTTAAGTCCGTTCTTAACCTGAAACCGTTCTTAACCTGAAGTACCACTTTAGCTAATGGGGCCTCCCGCTGCCGCCGGGGCACGATTTCTGTTCTCATCCTGAAGCAAAGTTCTTAACCTGAAGCACTATTTCTGGGTTAGCGGAGTCTGTAATCTGAAGCGTCTGTAACCTGAGGTACCACTGTATAATGAAATAGGTCTTAAGTGCTCCTAGCTATGATACCTATTGCAACCCACCCAATCAGAGGGGTTGAGAAACACTGATTTGCCAAGCTACACATACCATCCTGGCAAGGTAACAATGCGTCCCGGGTGAGGAAACCTGGCCAACCTCATGATCACGTCATGTAAGCACTAGGTTCTGCCCTCCCTTTAAATAAAACAGCCATCCACGCATGAATCAAGCTTTGTCGAACGCCTGATGACAGTCTGCAGGTGGCAGCTCAAAATCCACCTTTGCAGTTGGTGGGAAGTTTGTGTGTTCAGGCAGAATCACCTGCGCTTCCTCTGTTTATCTCTTGTTTTCCCTTTCCGCCCACTGCTCTGTTGTCTTCCAGTTTCTAAATTGTATGCCCCTTGGGGCAGAGACTTGCTGTCTCCTTGATTGCAAAGCGCCACGCTGCAACAATGCACCCATTAAATGTAATCTTTGGGGAAAACGTAATCAGATTTTGGCCTAGAGCAGGCCTTATGCAAGGGACACGGGTGGCGCTGTGGGTTAAACCACAGAGCCTAGGACTTGCCAATCAGAAAGTCGGCGGTTTGAATCCCCGCGACGGGGTGAGCTCCCGTTGCTCGGTCCCTGCTCCTGCCAACCTAGCAGTTTAAAAGCACGTCAAAGTGCAAGTAGATAAATAGGTACCGCTCTGGCGGGAAGGTAAACGGCGTTTCCATGCGCTGCTCTGGTTCGCCAGAAGCGGCTTAGTCATGCTGGACACATGACCCGGAAGCTGTACGCCGGCTCCCTTGGCCAATAAAGTGAAATGAGCGCCGCAACCCCAGAGTCGGTCACGACTGGACCTAATGGTCAGGGGTCCCTTTACCTTTACCTAGGCCTTACGCATCTTAAAAAGAAGAGACATCACCTTGCCAACAAAGGTCAGTATAGTAAAAGCTATGGTTTTCCCAGTAGTGATGTATGGAAGTGAGAGCTGGACCATCAAGAAGGCTGATCGTCGAAGAATTGATGCTTTTGAATTACGGTGCTGGAGGAGACTCTTAAGAGTCCCATGGACTGCAAGAAGATCAAACCTCTCCATTCTGAAGGAAATCAGCCCTGAGTGCTCACTGGGGGGACAGATCCTGAAGCTGAGGCTCCAAGACTTTGGCCACCTCATGAGAAGAGAAGACTCCCTGGAAAAGACCCTGATGTTGGGAAAGATGGAGGGCACAAGGAGAAGGGGACGACAGAGGACGAGATCGTTGGATAGTGTCTTCGAAGCTACAAACATGAGTCTGACCAAACTGCGGGAGGCAGTGGAAGACAGGAGTGCCTGGCGTGCTCTGGTCCAGGGGGTCACGAAGAGTCGGACACGACTAAACAGCAACAGGCCTTACGCTACCTAACGCCTTCCAGATATTTTGGACTACAATGCCTATGAGCGCAGGCCTCCACCAAGGCTGTTGTGGGGGGTGGGGTGGGAATATCCCGAATATCCCATCTGATAACCCAGAGAACTTCTGCCAGTCAGTGTCAATGGTACTGAGCTACATGGACCAATAGTCTTACCCAGCTTAAGGCTGTCTTCCCGTGTCGGAGTAGAGCTATGGTAATTCTTCTACTAGCTTTCACTAGGCGTCCTTATCAGCTACACAAACACTCCAGTTCATTTCACAAGTGACTGTCTCTTTGGTCTCACTGGGATAGGGACAAGAGAGGACTCCTGCATGTTGAGGTCTAGCAACTTGAGCTTTTTTCAAACGGGTTCTTTGAATGCGTCCACAGGCTGGGGGGCCGAAATCAAACAGAATAAGGAATATAAAAAGGGCTTAAGTGGCACATAGATGCCAGCCATTCCCAACTGGGTGCCCTCAGGATGTTTTGCACTACATCTCCCATCAGGCTCAGCCAGCACAGCTTGATGGAATTTGTTATCTGCAGTGGCTTTTTAAGAAACATTGATCACTAAAAATGTGCATTTTTTTGCTGAGGTTTTTTTTTGGGGGGGGGGAGAACCTGCAGTCGGGCTACATTTCCCATCACCCCTGACCATTGGCTGGGGCTGATGGGAGTCGGAAGGCCACAGCTGCCATATCCCTGGTCTAAATATATGATAAGCCAGATACCAGTCTCCCACCCACCCCCTAAAAGAAACCTTTGCAGGAATACAGTGGTACGTCGGGTTAAGTACTTCATTCGTTCCGGAGGTCCGTTCTTAACCTGAAACTGTTCTTAACCTGAAGCACCACTTTAGCTAATGGGGCCTCCTGCTGCTGCTGCTGCTGCTGCTGCACCGCTGGAGCACGATTTCTGTTCTCATCCTGAAGCAAAGTTCTTAACCTGAAGCACTATTTCTGGGTTAGCAGAGTCTGTAACCTGAAGCGTATGTAACCCGAGGTACCACTGTAATTAGTTGCAATTATTCAAACCTGATTACAGCAGAAATCTCCCCGGCACAAAAACTTGGTTAGGGTTGTGAGTGATTCCCACTCACTTACAATTTTCCGGCTAATGTTAGTGCACTCTTAACTCCCACCCACTGATAATATTCTGGAAACAGTGGTGGAGGTTTTAATCTAGTGCCCAGATACGACAATTTCAGCCCTCCTTTTCATCCCATATAGTTCTTGAGCAGATGTGATTAAGCCAGACATGTCTTTCTAATTAGTTTATTTTCCTTTCCTACCTCCACCCTTCCTCCCCACTTAAAATACCGGTAGCTGCAAACTGCCTTCTTCCCTCCTTAAATGGAAACCAAACATGTCAATAAGAAGGCAGGTCCTAATTGCCCTGAATTGCTGAACACACCCAGCAACAAAGCCATCTTTGACTCAGGAACACCAAGGGAACACCAACAAGGAGGAAACCACATTCCAAGTATATTAATTTATCCAATCGGGACTGGAACCTCGAGTGGTGAGATGTGATGGGTGTGACTTAAATATTTCACTCTCTTTTTTAATTATTGCTTCAGGACAGGGACATCCCAGGTTCAGTCCTCAACATCTGCAGGCAGAGCCAGATGTGCATGAATTAAGTGGCCAAATGTAATGATTTACTCAGTTGCTTCAAGAGAGCAGCTGAACTGACACGACAATCTATCACAGGGTTCCTCCACCTTGGGTTCCAAGATTTATCATCACCGTCACCATCAACTAAATTTGTATTCCACCTTTCATTTGTAGATCTCAGGATCGTTCACAGCTTAAGATAAAGGAAAGGTAAAGGTAAAGGGACCCCTGACCATTAGGTCCAGTCGTGACCGACTCTGGGGTTGCGGCACTCATCTCACTTTACTGGCTGAGGGAGCCGGCGTACAGCTTCCGGGTCTTGTGGCCAGCATGACTGAGCCGCTTCTGGCGAACCAGAGCAGCGCACGGAAACGCCGTTTACCTTCCTGCCAGAGCGGTACCTATTTATCTACTTGCACTTTGACGTGCTTTCGAACTGCTAGGTTGGCAGGAGCAGGGACCGAGCAACGGGAGCTCACCCCGTCGCGGGGATTCGAACTGCCGACCTTCTGATCGGCAAGTCCTAGGCTCTGTGGTTTAACCCACAGTGCCACCCGCGTGCCAGATAAAGTATACAGACACAAAATACAAGATAAAAACAAGATCAATAAACCTCCTGGACTACATCTCTCACCATCCATCATATTTGGCCAGCTTAGCCAATGGTCAGTGTTATAAGAATTTTAAGGTCTCAAATATAGAATAAATATTCATAAACACACACATATCTAAATATATGAACCATGTGTCTGAAATAGTAAGAGAGAGCAATCCTGAAGCCATTTTGACTCTCCCAATGACCTCAAATATTCCTCTCCAGTAAGGGAGAAAGCCTTCCCATTGTCTTTTTGCTTGCAAATCCTGTCTTAAGGGCGAATTTGTGTCTGAATAGGGTGAGCCTGTGACCAGCACTCAGGAACTATTAACCATCACAAAAGAATGGCCAGACTACCCAGGTAATGCAATCAGTGACCATTATCAGGTGTCCTGGCGGACAGGATTTCTGCTGTAGACTGCCTCCTTCTGTGATGAATGTATGATGTTTTGAAGGGTGGTGGTCTTGGGCTACAGGGTGGGCAATTTCAAAAATCTATATAGGGGCTTGTGCACCAATGTTCTGGGTTCGCCTCCCTCCTGCGTGTGGTGAGTGAGGACCCTGTTGCAAAAGTTCCTTTAATAAATATCAGGCTTCCTAGCCGCTTTGCATCTCAATATTCTCTGGCTGGCCTCTATTATTTCTCCTACCAATAGGGAACCCACTTAAGGACTCTATATGGGCTCTGGAATACCCCATAAGCAAAAGGGAGCAGTTTTTCTTATAACAGGGATGATGGGAAATGTAGTCCAACACCATCCGGTGGTCCAAGGTTGCTGTTGTCGTCTTGACCATTATGGTCATAGCAACCACAGGAAATAATAATCCTATACTCTGGTTGTCGTTGGCATCCGTCTGTCTCGAGAGACAATGGAGTCTGCCTTCGGGGGTGAAGCCAGATTGCCGTGCTAGCGGCAGTAAAGTGACCTCCCTGGGTGCAAGTCTGGGCAGTGGGTCTGGGGGTGCTGGGCTGCCCAGACGACAAGACCCCCCCCCCAGCCTCGCTGATGTGGTCGAAAGGAAAGCAGAGCTGAGGTCCAGCACTGAGGACCTTCTGGCAGTTCCCTCGTTGCGAGAAGTGAGGTTACAGGGAACCAGGTAGAGGGCCTTCTGTCTATCACAAATTTGTCAGAATCAGACAACAAATATGTGATTTCTGTTTGATCACCACCATCAGGTATCTTAACTATGTCAGGAAAAAAACTTTGCCCTTGGTTCAGAATACAAGCAGCAGTGTATAAATTATGATAAAAATCTTCGGCTGCTTGGGCACTAAACATCGGTGCTGTTCTACTGGAATTTTTTCTGCCATGTGCCTCTAAATATTCTGACGGCGCCATCTGAAGCCGCAAAGCCAGAAATGCTTTCTAAACAAACTAACCGGTAAATCATGTAGGTAAATCTCAAATCCGTGTGATAATTTAAGAAAATGTAACAGTGACAAGAGCGGTTTATGGAATGCTTGTAGATCTCGCTGAGCACAGAAATCACCCAGCTTATTATATATATATTTATATTATATATATATATATATATATATATATATATATATATATAAGTCTGAGTGAGGGCCTGTTTTTAAGAACCTGCAGAAGTATATCAAAAGCAAACATTTGCTCTTCACAATTTGCTACCCAAGTAGTCTCTCTGTGCAGCTGTAGCTTCCATATTAAGAAGTTTAAAACAATACATAAACAAAACCATTAAAATAGAAGACTGTACTGGCACAATTCCAGTCTCCGCTTTAATACTAGCTGCCGGTGGGCAAACCAAGTAATATTTTGAGGATTTTGTTTTGAATAATTTCCAGTTGACTGGAGGGCCAGATTCCCCAAACTACATTGACCTGGAGTGACTTTCCGTCAGACAGTTTCGTACCAGCCAAAGAGACTTATTATTTTTAGTGATTGTTGTGCTCCTTCATTCAGATCAGCCTTCTCCATCTGGTGCCCTCCAGATGGTTTCAACTACAAATCCCATCAGCCATTGTGGCCAATAGTTAGGGATGATGGGAATTGTAGTCCATCAACATCTGTAGGGCACTGAGTTGGAAACGGTTGGTTTACATCAGGCGTCCCCAAACTCGGCCCTCCAGCTGTTTTGGGACTACAATTCCCATCATCCCTAGCTAACAGGACCAGTGGTCATGGATGATGGGAGTTGTAGTCCAAAACAGCTGGAGGGCTGAGTTTGGGGATGCCTGGTTTACATCATTATTTATTGTTGTTGCTGTATATCATGACATATCTTAATAAACTACTGGTAGAGGCCTCGATGCATTTAGCGATTATCTACCTTTATCTCTCCTGATTCCTGACTTAAAACTTGTACTCTGGGATTTACTAAAGGAGTAAATTTGCTGGTTCTGGGTCTCTATGAGTGATTACTCCCCCAGGTTACAGATCTGCTTGGGGAGATATCTTAGGAGCCAAGAGAGACCACAGACAGCGTGTTTCTGCTCTGTGACGCATATCACCAAATGGAGAGAAACATGCTAATTTCAGGAGATGAAGCTGTGTTGAAGTGGAGGGCGAACGTGGACCCAGAAAGTAACATGGGCTGGCATGGCAGGCTAATTGACGGACCCCCTTGCCTTGGCAACTGAATGCAGAGATAATGACACTTCCAAGTTCATTTGTGGCAGATTAGCATAGGCTCAGAGAGTGAGAAAAAAAGAATCAAGCAGAGGCTAGGTACTACTTTTTCTTTTCTTTAATGCGGTTCCTACTTCACACCAGCTGCTCAGACGGTGATGCTTCTTTGCAAGACCCTTTGCATCTCATTAAAAGATAAAGGTTGCATTTTGTCAGACTGAAGCTCTTCTGTCAAAGCTCAAATGTGTTTTACGAGTTGAGTAAGTAAACACCACCGACTCCCGGGAGATTGCAGTCGTGCTGATCCTAATAACAGCTGGGTATTGTGAGGTCTTACTGCTGTTTCGGGGAGTGTGTGTGAATGATAACCGATAAATACAGCTGCCTTATTTTTTCAGAGCATCCTTGGGGGATGTGCGAGAGGCTATATATTTGAGGTTTCTTTCCTTCTCTCCACTTCTAGGATGAATCTATAAACATTCCTGTTTGTTCACCGGGGCATTTCCTAACTGAAAGACATTGTTCCTGGCAACCTGCAATTATTAACTGCGAGAGCAAACAATTGGCTTTGTTCTTAAGTTTTATTCACCAACACGCTTCCTGCCCTGGGATCCTTGTGGAGGAAGGGCGGGATATAAGTCGAATATACATAAATAAAAATAATAATGCAGAGCGGCCGCCAAGACCATATAACACTGGTCTTGAAAGACCTACATTGACTCTCAGTACGTTTCAGAGTAGAATCATAGAATCATAGAGTTGGAAGAGACCACAAGGGCCATCGAGTCCAACCCCCTGCCAAGCAGGAAACACCATCAGAGCACTCCTGACATATGGTTGTCAAGCCTCTGCTTAAAGACCTCCCAAAAAGGAGACTCCACCACACTCCTTGGCAGCAAATTCCACTGTCGAACAGCTCTTACTGTCAGGAAGTTCTTCCTAATGTTTAGGTGGAATCTTCTTTCTTGTAGTTTGGATCCATTGCTCCGTGTCCGCTTCTCTGGAGCAGCAGAAAACAACCTTTCTCCCTCCTCTATGTGACATCCTTTTATATATTTGAACATGGCTATCATATCACCCCTTAACCTCCTCTTCTCCAGGCTAAACATGCCCAGCTCCCTTAGCCGTTCCTCATAAGGCATCATTTCCAGGCCTTTGACCATTTTGGTTGCCCTCCTCTGGACACGTTCCAGTTTGTCAGTGTCCTTCGTGAACTGTGGTGCCCAGAACTGGACACAGTACTCCAGGTGAGGTCTGACCAGAGCAGAATACAGCGGCACTATTACTTCCCTTGATCTAGATGCTATACTCCTCTTGATGCAGCCCAGAATTGCATTGGCTTTTTTAGCTGCCGCGTCACACAAGTATAATTCAAAGTGTATAATTCAAAGTATAATTCAAAGTGTTGGTGCTGACCTTTAAAGCCCTAAAAGGCTTTGGCCCAGTATACCTGAAGGAGCATCTCCACCCCCATCGTTCAGCCTCGACACTGAGGTCCAGCACTGAGGGCCTTCTGGCGGTTCCCTCCCTGCGAGAAGTGAGGTTACAGGGAACCAGGCAGAGGGCCTTCTTGGTGGTGGTGCCTGCCCCGTGGAACGTCCTCCCATCAGATGTCAAGGAGATAAACAACTATCTGACTTTTAGAAGACACCTGAAGGCAGCCCTGTTTAGGGAAGCTTTTAATGCTTGATGTTTTATTGTGTTTTTAATCTTTTTTGGGGAGCCACCCAGAGTGGCTGGGAAAATGCAGCCAGATGGGAGGGGTATAAATAATAAATTATTATTATTATATTATAATAAGCTGCCACGGCGAGTCCCTACACTTCAGAATTTGCCACAACGCCACTGAGATCAAAGTACTCACAAAGGCAGAAGAGCAGTGTTTGGTTAAGACGCTGGCAACCCTTGCTGGCAGAGGGAGGCCAGTTCCAGATTCTGAAGCGGAGAAAAGGTTTGTAATAATAATAATAATAATAATAATAATAATAATAATAATAATAATAATAAAAAATAATAATGTATTATTTATACCCCGCACATCTGGCTGAGTTTCCCCAGCCACTCTGGGCAGCTTCCAATCAAGTGTTAAAAACAATACAGCATTAAATATTAAAAACTTCCCTAAACAGGGCTGCCTTCAGATGTCTTTTAAAGAGAAGATAACTGCTTATTTCCTTCACATCTGAAGGGAGGGCATTCCACAGGGCGGGCGCCACTACCGAGAAGGCCCTCTGCCTGGTTCAAGGTGGAGCAAGGTGCTTCTGTAGCTACCGGAGCTGTAACTTTGCCAGAGGTTATTGTGCGGCATGTGAGGGCTTGCACGAAGCAGCTGGATGTATTTGGAAATTTTCTATAAAGAGACGTCTCCCTGGAGCAATGGGAGGTGTTTGGTTTTTGAAAAAAAACAACACGTACAGACAAATACCAGAAGGAGTAAGAGCAATCATAGCTGTGGCGTAAGGAAATTGGAAGAGCTTGGCTGCAGGAACAGGGTCAAAGGGAGCCCATATATTCCAGGATCCTCTTCTCACAGTGGCCCCTCAGATGCCCCCAAGCAGGTCCTGGGGGCCGCAGCAACTCTCCCTGCTTGTGATTCAGAGGCCTATTGCATCTGAAAGTGGAGCAGGCAGAACGCAGCCATCATGGCTGTTGCAGAATAATTAAAGGTTGGCTTTTGCTGCCCAGTTCCCCAAGGGACTGAGTCCCCAAAGTCCATGATTGGCCAGAGAAGAATGGATGGAGGTAAAATCCAGCGAAAGCAAGGCAGATCTTTATTTTTCTGTTGCAACAGAGTCCGTCCACCTCCTTGCAAGGAGGTGAGAGACCCAGAACAAAGATGTGTTGGAAGTAAAGACTTTCGGCACTGTCCATCCCCTTAGCCAAAGACGACCCTAAGAAGCGTCATACATGCATCACAGAAATGTCTACCACAGACATTTGAGAGTGTGGCTTCTCTCCTGTCTGCCAAGATACCTGATAAGTGTTTTACTGATTGCATTACCTGGGCAGTCTGGCCATTCTTTTGAGATGGTAAATCTGGGCTTGCCCTGTGTCCTCTTTTTCCAGGACATGTCCCCTTTTTCACGGGTATGTAAAACAGGAGTCGGGACGCAGGTGGCGCTGTGGGTTAAACCACAGAGCCTAGGACTTGCTGATCAGAAGGTTGGCGGTTCAAATCCCCACGACGGGGTGAGCGCCCGTTGCTCGGTCCCTGCTCCTGCCAACCTAGCAGTTTGAAAGCACGTCAAGTGCAAGTAGATAAATAGGTACCGCTCTGGCAGGAAGGTAAATGGTGTTTCCGTGCGCTGCTCTGGTTCGCCAGAAGCGGCTTAGTCCTGCTGGTCACGTGACCCGGAAGCTGTACGCCGGCTCCCTCGGCCAGTAAAGCAAGATGAGCGACGCAGCCCCAGAGTCGGCCACAACTGGACCTAGCGGCCAGGGGTCCCTTTACCTTTTTAAAACAAGAGTCATCATAGCGATCCATGGTTAAAAGTAGAAGTCAGCAAATGTGTCCTCTTTTTTACTCTTCAAAACATGGCAACCCTAGAAATACCTTAGTTCTTGAATCCAGGTCACCGTCCCACCCTATTCATACCCAAATATGCCCTTTAAATAGAATTTGAAGGATTTGAAAGTGTAAGAACTATTGAGAAAGGTTTCTCTTCTCATGAGTGATACGGAAGGGGGGGGCATGTCTTCTTCACCTTCTTCTTCGCTACAATATATCAATTTATTTCCAATTGTCAATGTCAAAAGGGACTAAAATCTATAAAATTCATAGAAAATCAAGGTGCCAATTTGCTCAATTTCTCTAGGACTCCATCACACCTCCCCTGTCCTCCATAATCCCTCAAACAAGGTGTCAAGACCCTAATCCTGTCAAATCACTCTGCCTCCAGGAAATGCCAGTACATGGACCATTGTCTTCTCATCAGGATGTGCTTATCTGCGCATATCTCCAGCTCTGCATATTCCCCCCTCCCTCCTCCATATGTTAATCCTGTGTAACCCAACCTCTTCTTAATGTATTCATGATGTAACTGTGTAACCCAACCTCTCTTTAATGTATTCATGATGTAACTGGGATGTATTTTGCACTGTATTCTGGGACATGGAGGGAAGTTTCAAAAGTTTATGTCACCCCTTTCTCGCGGTTCAATCTCGCCTTGAACCTGTTGCGCAATAAACGTGGATCTTCTGCAGCTTGCTCCTGTCTCCGGCTGAGCTCATTTTCCTCCGCAGGGATCCGCGGACTTAGTCCGACGAGCTGGGTGGCTGAGCAGCCTCGCACCCAGATTTTTACCGTAACATGAGGAAAGATTTTGAGTGATTAGGAGAGCCAGGATGGCTTTTGGGGATTGTTCTGTGTGCTAAAAATAATGTGTAATTGTCTCAGAGAATATTTCCTAAATTTTGAAGGATTCGTTTCCTGTGGAGTGTGTGTTTGCTATGTGTGTGTACCGTAAATACACAAGATGGGGAGAAAATCCCTCTTCAACCTGTGAGATAAGAAAATAGCAATTTACAGTAGTAGTAGTAGTAGTAGTAGTAGTAGTAGTAGTAGTAGTAAGAAGAAGAAGAAGAAGAAGAAGAAGAAGAAATTTTTATTTATACCCTGCCCTCCCCGGTTCAGAAAACCAGGCTCAGGGCGGCTAACAACAAATTTAAAACACTTAGTTGATGCAACAAAAAAAAGCATAAAATATGGTATAAAGCGTGAATAACAATAAATTCAGAATTCAAAAATCAATTTAGGGGGGAAATCCATCCAATAAACCTCCAATTTATTGTAGAAGAACAAGCAACTGGATCTATCATGGAGCAGCTTTGAAGTGACAAGGATATAAAAAGGATATAAAGGTTGTTGTGTATTGAGTCAAAGGATTTTATATCTGTATTATTATTGTCTGTATTTGCATTAGGGTAAAGTAACTGCCTTTTGGTTCCAGAGGGGACAGCTACTATTGGTTCATTTAAGCTGCTGTATTTGGATCCTCTGTCTTATTGGTTTCCTCCAAAAGGCAGGACTGTGATTGCCTGATATTGTTCCCTCCAAAATGTACCCTTTCTAGCTAGTTCCCTGTCCCTATAAAGGTAGCTCTCCCCTCCTCAGTTCTCAGTCTTGTTTGCTTTAATAAAGAAGTGTTACTACAGAACTGTCTCCAGCATATTATGTCAAGAGAGCTGAAATCACAAACCCCGCGTCACAACAAAGGTTTATTCAAAATGTGGCAAGCTTCTTAATTACACAAACATTTAGCCAAGAATATAAAACCTACAGAAGCTAATAGCTAAATTCTAATTACCCATTAATACATACAAATGAAGCAGAGTTGCCAGGGGGAAGTAAAAATACAGCCAGAGGAGTATATCAGGAGGCCTGACATAACACCCAGGCACATTGCACTAATTAATCAAACCAGCACAGGGCTAATTTCACCTGGGCAAGGTAAATTCTTGACTGCGGCTAGTAGCCGTTGGCAGGGGACCTCAGATTCCTGTTTGGCTATAGGTGGCCTTGGTCAAGCGATACATCTTGTCTCTGCCGACTCTTGTGCTGCTAAGTTTTGACCCAGTTTGGTCTGCCAGTTGCTGCTAAAGGCAGAAGAGCGGGTGGAGGCAATAAAAGTTGGCAACCCTGAGGCCCATCATTTTAAGTGGCACCCTCTGCTGCATCCCACAGAACTTGCGCCAGAGGGTGTGACACAACGGCTGGGAACCGCAGCGAGGGAGAGTGATCGCATGTTCGGGTCCTGATTGCGGGTTTCCTCACAGACATTTGGTTGGCCGCTGTGACAACAGGATACTAGACTAAATGGGTCATTGTCCAGACTGTTATAAGAAAAACTGCTCCCTCTTGCTTATGGGGTATTCCAGAGCCCATATAGAGTCCTTAAGTGGGTTCCCTATTGGTAGGAGAAATAATAGAGGCCAACCAGAGAATAACTGAGAAGCAAAGCGGCTAGGAAGCCTGATATTTATTGAAGGAACTGTTGCAACAGGGTCCCCACTCACCACACGCAGGAGGGACGAGAACCCAGAACCAAGGTGTGCAAGCCCTTATATTTGTTGTTGTTTAGTCGTGTCCCACTCTTCGTGACCCCCTGGACCAGAGCACACCAGGCACTCCTGTCTTCCACTGCCTCCCGCAGTTTGGTCAAACTCATGCTGGTAGCTTCGAGAACACTGTCCCACCATCTCGTCCTCTGTTGTCCCCTTCTCCTTGTGCCCTCCATCTTTCTCAACATCAGGGTCTTTTCCAGGGAGTCTTCTCTTCTCATGAGGTGGCCAAAGTATTGGAGCCTCAGCTTCAGGATCTGTCCTTCCAGTGAGCACTCAGGGCTGATTTCCTTCAGAATGGAGAGGTTTGATCTTCTTGCAGTCCATGGGACTCTCAAGAGTCTCCTCCAGCACCATATTTCAAAAGCATCAATTCTTCAGCGATCAGCCTTCTTTATGGTCCAGCTCTCACTTCCATACATCACTACTGGGAAAACCATAGCTTTCACTATACGGACCTTTGTTGGCAAGGTGATGTCTCTGCTTTGAAGATGCTGTCTAGGTGTGTCATTGCTTTTCTCCCAAGAAGCAGGCGTCTTTTAATTTCGTGGCTGCTGTCACCATCTGCAGTGATCATGGAGCCCAAGAAAGTAAAATCTCTCACTGCCTCCGTTTCTTCCCCTTCTATTTGCCAGGAGGTGATGGGCCCAGTGGCCATGATCTTCGTTTTTTTGATGTTGAGCTTCAGACCATATTTTGCACTCTCTTATATCCCTTATATAGACTTTTGAAATTGCCCACTCTGTAGCCCAAGACCACCATCCCTCAAAACATCATACATACATCATAGGAGGAGGCAGAAATCTTGTCTGCCAGGACACCTGATAATGGTCACTGATTGCATTTCCTGGGCAGTCTGGCAATTCTTTTGTGATGGTTAATAGTTCCTGAGTCCAGGGTACAGGCTCACCCTATTCAGACACAAATTTGCCCTTAAGACAGGATTTGCAAGCAAAAAGACAATGGGAAGGCTTTCTCCCTTACTGCAGAGGAATATTTGAGGTCATTGGGAGAGTCAAAATGGCTTCAGGATTGCTCTCTCTTACTATTTCAGACACATGGTTCATATATTTAGAAATGTGTGTGTTATTTATAAATAAATAAATAAATAAATAAATAAATAAATAAATAAATATAATTTATTATTTATATCCCGCCCATCTGGCTGACTTTCCCCAGCCACTCTGGGCGGCTTCCAATTGAATGTTAAAAACAATACAGCATTAAATATTAAAAACTTCCTTAATGAATATTTATTATATATTTGAGACCTTAATTTTTTTGTAACATGATCCAACAGGTTGTCCTCATCTAATATGAAGAAACAAGCCTCCTTCTTAACTTTCCTGACCATCTCCAAGCACCCCACCTCTGCACACCCACAGAATATTGCATATATACAGAATATGCAATATCTTAGGCAAGCAACAGAAGCTTAATCTGCCATGTCTGGCTATTGAGAGGGCGGCTTTTTTTGTTTGTTAAGAGGCAGCTGGTGGGCGGAACTGGGGGCGACATGTGTCAGAGGGTTTAGTCTCCCACCCCCACCGCCCCATCTTCAGAACCCCATTTTTGTCCATCTCCGTAAGTCCTCTTTATGGGGAGGGCATGGCTGTCTGGTCTTTTAGTAGGTCCGCTCCTACTTAAGAGGTGGAACGCTGCAACATTTTGTTGTTGTTCCATTTGTTATTGTCATCATCTCGCGATTTGATGCCACACGCAATGCAACATACCATGCTCATTAAACGGGCGTTGAATTATCCTGTTCATAACTGATGCAAGAACATGAGAAGAATGTAAGGAAGACGGCCTGGATCAGGCCAGTGGCCCATGTAGCCCTGAATCCTGGTCTCACGGTGGCCAATCAGATGCCATCAGTTGTTATTAATTGTACTTTATTATTAACAGCGATGATAACACCATTGTAAATATCAGTTATAAGAACTCTGTTGGCAACGACAATAAGATTAATAACAACAGATATTTGAATACTTGGGAAGCCCATGATTCATAAGTACAAATGCGTGAGTCAAAAGAAATGATTCTTAATGGGAAAAGTTACAAAGCATGTGCTTAAATCAGCCTACCTTTGAAAACAAATGGATTTTAAAAAACCAAGCAAACCCTTTTTAAAAAAGTGTTTCCCCCAGCTTGAGCTGAAAGGCACTCTGCCAATGCTCAGAAACGCTGGTGGCTGTCATATATGCAAATGCCATATATGCATATGCATCAAAAAATATTAAGGGGCTCAGAAATACTTTGAAATAAGTATATGAAAATATTCTCGCACCAACGGAAAAGGAATGCAAGCACTCTGTAATTTCGTATAGCGACCATTCACTTTTTTCTTGATAGTGTTTGACTTGTAAAAAGCTTAAATAAAATGTTTATTTATTTTTTAAATAAAAAGTACGCCCACATTTCCCTCACCGCTCCAAGAATTTCGCAGAGTCTCAAGCGCCCATTGAGAAAAAGAAAAACTCAGAGGAAACCCCGCCCCCAGGAGGGAGGGGGGTCGAAGTGAGCGTGACCGTATACGTCATCTGGCCCCGCCCCTCCTTCCCCATTGGCTGCTCCCATTCCCCCTCCCTCCACGCGGTCCTCCAGCATCCCAGAATGCCGCCGTTCCCGGAAGTGGCGCGCTTTCCCTCAAGCGTTGAGAGAGAGGAAGAGAGGAGGCGGGTGGCTAGTCGAGCGTCGCGGGGCAGGCCAGGATGGAGGAGGACGAGCTGGACTTGGCCGACGAGCTGGAGGCCGCCCTGCAGCTGGCGCCGGAGGTGCAGCTGGCCATCGAGCAGGTGAGCGAGAACCGGGCGAGAGAAGGTGAGGGGAAGGGGGCGGGGCTGTGCATGCTAATGTGGGGTTTCGTGGTAGGCGGGGCTCCCGTAGTCCCGAAGCGATTGGGCGGAGTGTAAGGAGGCGGGGCTATGTATGCTAATATGGGGCTCTGTGGTGGGAGGAGACGCCTGTATCTCCAAAGCGATTGGGTGAAGTGTGAGTAAGGGGCGGGGCTCTGTATTCTAATATGGGGGTTCTGTGTGGGGAGGGGCTGTAGGGAGTGGGGGGGGCTGCCTTAAATTGAGGGGGGTCTATTTGGGTGTCTTTGAGGAGAGGGACGTTGTGGGGGTGCTGCTTATTTTGGGGGGGGTCGTGATGTTTTTTCTTCTGTACTGAATTTCTTCTATACTTACCTTCGTTGTAAACGATCGTTTGCATCTGTATTTTAAACCAATAAAGATTTACCATGAAAAATAATAATTTGGGGAGGGGAGCAGGTGCTGGTTGAATGACAGGCTGCTAGATAGGAGACCCCCTGCCCACAGGGCAGCAGTTTATTATTTATTTGCTGCATTTATATCCCACCTTTTTTATATACTGAGCTAAAGGTGATGTACAATAGTATTGTTGTTTAGTCGCTTAGTCATGTCCGCCTCTTCGTGACCCCCTGGACCAGAGCACGCCAGGCACTCCTGTCTTCCACTGCCGCCCGCAGTTTGGTCAAACTCATGCTGGTAGCTTCGAGAACGCTGTCCACCCATCTCGTCCTCTGTCGTCCCCTTCTCCTTGTGCCCTCCATCTTTCCCAACATCAGGGTCTTTTCCACGGAGTCTTCTCTTCTCATGAGGTGGCCAAAGTATTGGAGCCTCAGCTTCAGGATCTGTCCTTCCAGTGAGCACTCAGGGCTGATTTCCTTCAGAATGGAGAGGTTTGATCTTCTTGCAGTCCATGGGACTCTCAAGAATCTCCTCCAGCACCATAATTCAAAAGCATCCATTCATCGGTGATCAGCCTTCTTTATGGTCCAGCTCTCACTTCCATTCATCATACTGGGAAAACCATAGCTTTAAGTATACAGACCTTTGTCGCTGCTTTTTAATATGCTGTCTGGGTTTGTCATTGTGTACATTAGTATTGTAATTATTTATTAAATTGTGGCTCAGGGAGCAACTGGGTTGTGTGTACAGTGGTACCTCTGGATACGAACGGGCTCCGTTCTGGAGCCCCATTCGCATCCAGAAGCAAACGTAACAAGCAACAGCACGTCTGCACACATCATTTTGAGTATCTGCGCATGCGCAAGTGGCAAAACCTGGAAGTAACGTGCTCCGTTACTTCCGTGTTTCTGCGGAGCGCAACTCGAACACGCTCAACCCGAAGCGCATCCAACCCGAGGTATGACTGTACAGTGGTACCTCGGGTTACAAACGCTTTGTATTTGTGTTTAGAGCAGGGGAGGGGAGAGAGTTCCTCATGGGCATGACACGCATGCAGCCAGAGAATTCAGTTTGCAAATGCGCCCCCAAAGGTTGACCCCCCCCCAGTTGACGCAATGTTTGTAGAGTGAAGGATTTAAATGCCAAGGGAGGTCAGTGCGACCTGGCTGCGTTTACTTGGTCAGATAAAGAGCAGGAAGTGGAATAAGTTTAAGGACCGTTCACCATTAAAACAGACATTAATGCGAAGAACCTGCTTGGGGTCTTAGTTCAGTGGTAACAGTAGCATATAAATAAAGGGAAACAAGCAAGATGCACCAAACAACTCATACCATTCAAAACAAACGCGTAATGATTCAAGATTAGGAGGGACAGGAGGACACTGGGATTGGAAGCAGATAGTGCCAATGTGTTTGCATGATGCAGGAGTTGGGGGTAAGGTGAGGCTGAGCTGGATTGGAGAAGATTTTGCTGGTGAAGCAGAACTTGGGAAGGATGGAGGGAGAGGTAGGGGAACCTGAAGCAGCCTCTGTGCAGGCCAGGGTGGGATCCTGACCCCTGTCTTCCAGCCTCTCTCCATAACCAAGGAAGGAAGGAATGTGATCCATATCCCACAAAGCACTGCACAGCCTCTCTGTTTTTACCATGGTGCTGGACATTTGCTGTTTTTGGCACAGCGTGTGTGTTGCTGTGTTCCTTTTCGTCTTTTATTTGAATTGCTAGGGTTTGAGGTTTTTAATGTAAGTCACATTTATTTATTTATTTATTTATTTCATTTATAATCCCATCTTTTTCTCCAAGGAGCTCAAGGTTCTCTCTCTCATTTAATCCCCACAAAAACCCAGTGAGCTGGGTTAGGCTGAGGGGCAGTATGACTTGCCCAGGGTCACCCAGTGAGCCCCATGGCCAAGCGGGAATTTGAACCCCAGTGTCTCCCAGGTCATAGTCCAACGCTCCACGCCGTACAGGCTCTTTTGTAAGAAAAACAACTAACACATACTTCCGTTCTTTTTCTTGACCCCTAGGTGTTTCCGAGTCAAGATCCTTTGGACCGAGCTGACTTCAACGCTGTGGAGTACATCAACACGCTTTTCCCGACCGAGCAAGTGAGTGCATGGTGTCACAATTGTGAAAAACAGTTTCTTCTTTTACCCTGTTTTTCTGTTGGTAGATTCATAAGAGATTCACAAAACAATAGTAAAACGTTGGAGAGTTTCCCTTGCCTCCTAACAGTGATCAACTTCTGGGGTCCATCGATGGTTAACCATTGCCTTCTAAATATATTTATCGAGAGAATTTCCGCAAAAGAGAAATAAAAGGCTGCTGAAAACACAAAAGCAGCAAATACAGTTAAGGCAAGACTAAAAGACTGCAGCTGCCATCATATCCAGCCAGCTTAGCCTGTGGCAAGGGATGATGGGAGTTGTAGTCCAACAGTATCTGGGAAGCCAGGGTTGAAGAACAATGGTCGAGGGAGAGAGCCTGCTTTTGATCTCTGTGGCATGTCTCATTTTGCAGTGTCTTGTTTGTCCACTAGAGGCCACCGTTCTTCTTCCGTTAAGCAAGATCAGAACATAGGAGGCTGCCTTATAGTGAGTCTGGGCGGCTTTCACCATATATAAAAACATAATAAAACATGAAACATTAAAAACCTCCCTATACAAGGCTGTCTTCTAAAGGTTGTATAGTGGCTTATCTTCTTGACAGAGGATGTTTAACTCCGTATCCTCCAACATTTCTCTGATGAAAATAGGGACGTCCTAAGGTGGCACTGTGGTTTAAACCACAGAGCCTAGGACTTGCCGATCAGAAGGTCGGTGGTTCGAATCCCTGTGACGAGGTGAGCTCCCGTTTCTTGGTCCCAGCTCCTGCCCACCTAGCAGTTCGAAAGCACACCAGTGCAAGTAGATAAATAGGTACCGCTCCGGCGGGAAGGTAAACGGCGTTTCCGTGCGCTGCTCTGGTTCGCCAGAAGTGGCTTAGTCCTGCTGGCCACATGACCCGGAAGCTGTACGCCGGCTCCCTCGGCCAATAAAGCGAGATGAGCGCCGCAACCCCAGAGTCGGGCACGACTGGACCTAATGGTCAGGGGTCCCTTTACCTTTAAGGAAAAGTAGGCCATTCCGGGATCAGATCAGATCCCGGCTTCTGTAAATCCGGGACTGTCCCTGGAAAATAGGAACATTTTGTAGGGTTTGCCAACAGGCACCATGCTCTTCTCGGCATGGAGGGCCAAATCCCCATTCTGTTGACACTGCATATATGGCTAAATAACTGACTCCCCCTTTCTCTCCTTTTTCTTTGACAGTCTTTGGCAAACATTGATGATGTGGTGAACAAGATCAAGCTGAAAATAAGGTAAGCAGGGCAATTAAAAATATTATTATCAATGGGGCTGCTGTGGGGCGGTAAAAGCTGCTGTTCCTTTAGCCTAGGGAAGGGGCTGACCGTCTTTGTCCCAACTTAACCCCCGCCAGCCTGCTGGAGGCTCTATGCCAGCGGTGGCAATAGCACCCTGGTGCATGCAGACACATTGGAAATGGCACAGCTGAAAAACACGGAGAAGATAAAAGGCACACAGCCTCTTGCCTGAGGAAAGGGGAGTGGTCGCTTCCTTCTGACTCGTGGAGTGATTGCTGTGATGACAGAGGAGCTGGCTCCTCTGGAATGGGGCGAGCTTGCTTCAATTCAGGAGCGTAGCTGTTTTTGATTTAAACCACTTATTTATTCGAGTAAGCTGTGTGTGGAAATCCGATATGAAAACTGTGAAATGGTATAAAAGCTTGTGACTGTAAATTGTGGCCAGCTCCTGAAACGCGGGAATTGCAGCGAATGTGGAACTGTCGTCTTGCATTGTGGTAACCCTTCCTGGAACCTTGTAGCAAAGAGGAGTGTGTAAGAAGTCGAATAAATATTATTAATAAGGAATACCAAGGTTCCAGTAAATCAGTAATTTAAAAACAGGAATCCAGTAATAACCAGGTTCATTCCTGCTGGTCAGGGAAAGCCTGGGCAAATAGTTATTTCCGGGGAGGGGGGGTGTTCAAGAAACTTTACCCAGAGTAGACCTGTTGAAATCAATGCAACTAACTTAAGAATAATAATAATAATTTTTATTTATACCGTGCCCTCCCCAGCCAAGGCCAGGCTCAGGCGGCTAACAAGCAATAATAAAAACAAGTTGAATGAATACAACTTAAAAACAAGATTAAAATACAATAGTAAAATATTGAAACATTAAAATGCAGCCTCATTTTCAATGGATCTGTAACTGCCCTGTGTCTTTTCAAGAACATAGGAAGACTGCCTTAGACTGAGTTAGACTAAGGTTACCAGATTTTTTTCAAAGAATCTGGGGACACTTTTTTTTTTGAAAAGAGGAAAAAAATATTTAAAAAGTTAAAAAAAAAAGAAGTACCCTATTTTTTGCCCTATAGGATGCACTTTCCCCCCTCCAAAAATGAAGGGGAAATGTGTGTGCGTCCTATGGGGCGAATGCAGGCTTTCGCTGAAGCCTGGAGAGCGAGAGGGGTCGGTGCGCACCGACCCCTCTCGCTCTCCAGGCTTCAGGAAGTTATCCGCAAGCCTTGGGAGCTCCGCGGGAGTTCCCGTCAGGCTCCCAAGGCTTGCGGATAGCAGCCTGCATCCCGAAGCCTGGGGCACGCTGCACAGCACACCCCGGGCTTTGTGCAGATATCGGGCAGCCCCACAAGCTCGGGGGACAGCGGGGAGGCAGAGCGCCGCCTTCCCGCTATTCCCCGACCTGGTTTGGAGGCTGGCACTGGGGAGAAGCGCGCAAGCCTGGGGAGACCAGCGCGACTTCCCGCTGGGCTCCCTAGGCTTGCGGATAACAGCCTGTTCTGGGGGCTGGGGTTGGGGGAAGCTCGGGCATCCCCCGCCCCAGCCCCACGCCTGGGTGGGGGAAATAATTTTTTCCCCCTTTATTTCCCCCCGCCCCCAAAAAACTAGGTGCGTCCTATGGGCCGGTGCGTCCTATGGGGCGAAAAATACGGTAATATATTTTCTTCTGCGGGCAGTTGGCCAGGTGGCTGGGCGCTCTTGCTCCCAGCTCGATTTGGGTCGCGGGGGGGTCAGCGCTTCCCCCAATTGACGTGCCGGGTGTCCCTGGTTCCCCCTTGGCAGTGGCAGCAGCAGCCTGGAGCCAGCCTGGTAGCGCAGTTGGCTCTGGCTGGCTTAAGGAGCTGTTCGCTGCTGTGGCCATTTTGCCTCGCCAGAAGTCCCCATATGATGTATCTTGTGCCGTTGAACCAATCACACAACATTCATTCCCTACTAATAAATCTGCAACACTTAAAATATAAATCCGGGGACGGATTTTGTCCGGGGACAGATTTGTGAATCCGGCGACTGTCGCTGGGAAACGGGGACGTCTGGTAACCGTAAGTTAGACCTTTGGTCCACACTGCTGGGCAGCAGTGGCTCTCCAGGGTTTCCAGGCAGCGAATATCTCTCCCAGCCCACCTGGATATACTGGTGATTGACCTGGGGACCTTCTGCCTGCTGAGCAGAAGCTCTACCTCTTTTGTTGTCAGTCTGGCTGCCTACTTGCTTGCTGTCTGCATGTCTGTCTGGTCCTAGCAGTCTGCCCCTTCCCTGCTCCCTGCCTCCGGGAAGTTCTCATGCAGGTCGCGATTGCAGACAGACACCGGAGGCAAATGCAATCTCCTCCTTTCTGAGATCACTGTCGGGTAAAGGAACAAAACTTAAGCAAGGTTTGCATCTTAGAGCTTGTAGTGGCTGGAGTATCGGACTAGGACATTCCTGGGAGTTGTTGTTGTCGTTTAGTCGTGTCCGACTCTTCGTGACCACCTGGACCAGAGCACACCAGGCACTCCTGTCTTCCACTGCCTCCCGCAGTTTGGTCTTGTCTTTGTCCATGGGGTTTTCTTGGCAGGGATACTGGAGTGGCTTGCCGGTTCCTGCTCCAGGTGGATCACGTTTGGTCAAAACTCTCCAGTATGAGCTGTCCATCTTGGGTGGCCCTGCGTGGCATAGCTCATAGCTTCTCTGAGTTATTCAAGCCCCTTCGCCACGGCAAGGCAGTGATCCATGAAGGGGATTCCTGGGAGACCAGGGTTCAAATCTCCACTCAGTCATGAAGCTCACTGGGTGATCTTGGGCTAGTCGTCATTTCCTGGCCTAACCTACCCCGCAGGGTTGCTTTTTGGATGTGATAAGGCGGCAGAAAACTGTGTGCCGCCTTGAGGTGGGTTAGACATGCAATAAATCAAATTATACAGGAGTGGGATTTCTTTTAACTCTCTGTGGGACTGGTTTACAGTGCTGGAATATTTGTTTTTAGAATATAGAAACAGCACAGTTTTCCCTTCCCTAAAATGGTCTCTTGAACAAACTGTGTAAAAAAAGAAAAGAAATCTGATGCTGAACATCAACCTTCAGGCTGTCTCCCTTCTCTCTTTCTTCCCCTTTGCAGGCGTTTGGATGATAACATCCGGACCGTGGTGAGAGGTCAGACAAATGTTGGGCAGGATGGCCGCGAGGTATGAGTTTATTAAATTTCTCGCAGCTGAATCTATCCAGGGACCTTGCCGGAGAGATGCAAGGAATGGCATTTAGACAGCAGAAAAGTCTTCTTCGGGAGGTGATAGACTCTCCTTCCTTGGAGGTTTTTAAACAGAGGTTGGGTGGCCTTCTGTCATGTTGATCTAGTTGAGATTCCTGCATTGCAGTGGGGTCGGACTAGACATAACCCTCAGGTCCCTTCCAACTCTACCATTCTGTGATTCTCTAGGTTTCCCCCAGCCCTGTACTGAGGACTAGAAACCTGCAAGGGTTGTTGGCCCCATGTTTCAAGATTATTATTATTATTATTATTATTATTATTATTATTTATACCCCGCCAGAGCCAGGCTCAGGGCAGCTAACACCAGTAAAATTACAATAAAAACATAATAGGGAAAAGGAAAAAAAGCACAATTTAAAATACAGGTTAAAATGCAATTTAAAATGCAGCCTCATTTTAAAAGTAGCCCATGGATCAAAACTGTAAGGGGAGGGAAAACATAAGGGTCAGACTGAGTCCAAACCAAAGGCCAGGCGGAACAGCTCTGTCTTGCAGGCCCTGCGGAAAGATGTCAAGTCCCGCAGGGCCCTAGTCTCTTGGGACAGAGTGTTCCACCAAGTCGGGGCCAGTGCTGAAAAGGCCCTGGCCCTAGTTGAAACCAATCTAACCACCTTGCGACTTGGGACCTCCAAAGTGTTGTCATTTGTGGACCTCAAGGTCCTCCGTGGGGCATACCAGGAGAGGCGGTCCCGTAGGTACGTGGGTCCTAGGCCACATAGGGCTTTAAAGGTCAAAACCAGCACCTTAAACTTGACCCTGTACTCCACAGGGAGGCAGTGCAGTTGGAGTTCAAGGTGGTTTCCAGCATGTTGGGGGGGTGTCCCCCCGAATATGAGCAAGTGTACCTGAATATGTGGTACCTTTAAGATTTGGGTCTGGATATAAGAAAGAGTGGGGCATTCAGGATCATCTATTTCCAGCAATAAAAAAATCCCTTTGTGCGTTCAATCCCCACGTTGGGCCAAAGATTCCTGCGTTGCAGAGGGTGGGACTGGATGACCCCTGGGATTCCTCCCAATTCCATGATTATATGATTCTTGCCCCTTGTCACTTCTGAGGAGATGGCTGCTGGTTCCTTCCTTGTTAATATTTGGCTGCACTGGAAATGTTTATTACATCTGACTCTGATTTATATATTTTAGCCAGCGGGTACCACTTGGTGTGTCTTAATTTATTTCAGAACGGAATTAAAATGCTTTAATGTGCGTACAGTGGTACCTCGGGTTACATACGCTTCAGGTTACATACGCTTCAGGTTACAGACTCCGCTAACCCAGAAATAGTGCTTCAGGTTAAGAACTTTGCTTCAGGATGAGAACAGGAATCGTGCTCCGGCGTCGCGGCGGCAGCAGGAGGCCCCATTAGCTAAAGTGGTGCTTCAGGTTAAGAACAGTTTCAGGTTAAGAACGGACCTCCGGAATGAATCAAGTACTTAACCCGAGGTACCACTGTATTCTGTAGCATTTCCGCTTCTAACTGTGGAGGCAGTGCATAGCCATCATGCCCCATCTGGTGCCCATTCCTGCCTCATGTGGAGGAGAGTTCCACAGATTAACAATGCACTGCGTGATGAAGTCCTTTTCTTTTCTCCGTCCCGAATCTTCCAAAAGTGCCGTTCAGGTTGAAATAGTAAAAGCAAGCGTGAGCAATGCGCGTGGCCGCAGAATCTCACTTCTTTGCGATTTTTCCCTGCCACAAAAGCTCCGTTGAACTGGCGGCTGTTTTTGGAACTACAAAGCCGGCAGGAATCTTAGGAATTTCCCGGCTCCAGCAGTTAATAGGTCAGAGCGTAGGGAAAGCAGAGCAGGTCTTATTACACAGGAAAAGCCTCTTGAATGGCATTTTGGTCCGCAGTGGGTTCCCCCCTCCCTTCTTTTTCCTCCCACCCCAAAGAAGCCAGACGAAAAAGGAAAACCCTGGCGAAATAATTTCTCCTCCTGAGCTGCTCTTTCCCCAGGGAGGTGGAAGGAGAGAAGAGATTGTCTGTCTGTGATAATAGCCTAATTAATAATAGGGCTGAAAGCTCCCCCCCTCCCCAAATCATGTTCTGGCCTGCTTTCCCCCCCCTCCCACCCTTTCGAAATGAAGGGAACCTTTGTTCAACACTAAAAATGTATGGCGCTTCAGATTTTTTTTAAAAAAAAAAGGAAAAGAGGCTTATGTGTCCCCGACCACACTACTCCTCAGTCCACCCTCCTTTTTAGAATAATAGAATTGCAGAGTTGTTAGGGACCCTGCAGGTCATCTAGTCCAGCCCCCTGCAATGCAGCAATCTTGCACCCTATGTGGGGCTCGAACCCACAACCCGGAGATTAAGAGTCTGGTGCTTCACTGACTGAGCCATCCCAGCAGTTCATGCACTGTGATGCTGCTACAGGCTGCACCGATGGCCACCCAATGGGATGGTTCAATTCCAGGGATTGGGTCACATCCATACTTGCCTCTGCGAACCACACAAGGAGGATTCAAGAGAGGGTCTTTCCATCACTTTTTGAAAAAATTGGACATCCCAAGGACAGATCTCAGGATCTTTTGTTTCCACGCAAAGCAGATGTTGTGATTGCTGAGCTACAATCCCCCTTCCAAAATTTGGGATGTGCTATCGGTGTGGCAGTGGGACGCGGGTGGCGCTGTGGGTAAAACCTCAGCGCCTAGGACTTGCCGATCGCATGGTCGGCGGTTCGAATCCCCGCGGCGGGGTGCGCTCCCGTCGTTCGGTCCCAGCGCCTGCCAACCTAGCAGTTCGAAAGCACCCCCGGGTGCAAGTAGATAAATAGGGACCGCTTACCAGCGGGAAGGTAAACGGCGTTCTGTGTGCTGCGCTGGCTCGCCAGATGCAGCTTGTCACGCTGGCCACGTGACCCGGAAGTGTCTGCGGACAGCGCTGGCTCCCGGCCTATAGAGTGAGATGAGCGCACAACCCTAGAGTCTGGCAAGACTGGCCCGAACAGGCAAGGGTACCTTTACCTTTACCTTATCGGTGTGCAAGCAGACAGGAAGATAGATATAGATAAATAAATAGATTTAGATATAGATATGCGTGAGAGATATTAGCTTCTTAGGGATGATTTGCAAAGTTGTGCAGAAAGCTTATGTCACATTGTGCCTAAATATAGGTAATTTTGGAATATTCTCTCCCCGCAACAATTGTATGAGATGATGTTTTAGAACCCTTCCTCCTTTAATGCATTGTTCCTTGCTTATTGGAAGCATTTCCCACCCTGATCTTCAGCCTAAAAAAGGCTCCCGGAGCAGCTTGCAGATGTCAACAATGAGACGAGACCAGCTTTTTTTTTAATGGCATAAAAGGAAAAGGCATTGGGAGGGAGGAGGAAAAATGTAAAATTAGGTGCTAGACCTCGGTTACAGAGTTCTCATGACAACCAGCTGGAAAGGAAGCAGCTGAACGAGAGCAGGAGGATTTTGCTCCTGGTCTCCCAGTTGAGCCAATTTAGCAGCCCTGCTTCCCATTTTTTCCTGGTGAAACGGCTGCGTGATGGTTGAGGACGGGGCTGGATTCGCAGTGAAGCCAGTGACATAACCCTGCTTCCCTTCTCTCCTTTGCTGCAGCTGCTCACTTTACAATTAAAACAAAAAGACAGCGAACAGCAACCTTTAACATAGAAACCTTTGCATTAACTTTGGGCAGAAGGTGGAGTTGGGCTAGCAGGAGCTGCAGGTTGTGTCTGGAATACTTGTGGATTTTTATTTTTAATTTTAAAATTGCAAGGCTTCAGGAGCTGCCCTGCACACCAATCTGTAACATTTCTCAAGTTTTGAGCGCGTTCTTTTTAAAAATACGCTGCCCCAGATTTCATTTTTCTCTTAAGATTGTTGGAAACGCTTAAAATAGCCTCGCTTCTTCTGGCTTTCTGGTGGGTGTGCTTCGCTTTTGAAATGGGGCTTTTGTTTTGTCTTGCCCAAAATCTGCAGATGGATTTCTTTTTTTCTTAAAAAAAAAAAGCTGCATCGCTTAATGAGTCCTTTATGGGGAGGAAACAGCGGGAGCGCATTCCTGGGCAGGGTGTAACACACTCCCCGCCCCCCCCCCCAGCAGTTCCAGACGGCGGCTATTTCTGACTCCTGGGCAGGGGCCCGGGAAAGCAGATCCCACTACTGCTACTGCGGTAGTCTCTCCTTCCAGCGTGAGACGGCATTGCAGATGTTTCCCCCCTCCTTTCTCTCTCTCACCCCCCCTTTAGGATTTTTCTTCAGTTCTGCCCAGGAACACATGTTGACACAGTTTTGGTTGCCTCGCTTAAAAAGGGATACAGTGGTACCTCAGGTTAAGAACTTAATTCGTTCTTAACGTGAAACTGTTCTTAACTTGAGGTACCACCTTAGCTAATGGGGCCTCCGTCTGCCGCCGCGCGATTTCTGTTCTCATCCTGAAGCAAAGTTCTTAACCTGAGGTACTATTTCTGGGTTAGTGGAGTCTGTAACCTGAAGCGTATTTAACCCGAGGTACCACTGTATTGTAGAGCATGGGTAGGCAAATTAAGGCCTGGGGGCCGAATCTGGCCCAATCGCCTTCTCAATCCAGCCCACGGACGGTCTGGGAATCAGCATGTTTTTACATGAGTAGAATGTGTCCTTTGATTTTAAAATGCATCTCTGGGTTATTTGTGGGGCAAAGGAATTTGTTCATTCCCCCCCCCCCAAAATATAGTCCGGCACCCCACAAGGTCTGAGGGACAGTGGACCGGCCCCCTGCTGAAAAAGTTTGCAGACCCCTGGTGTACAGTCAGAAAAAGGGTTCAGAAAAGGGAGACTGGAATGGACATGGGGGTGTGAGGAAAGGTTGCAGCTTTCAGTTTGGGGCTTTTCAGTTTGCAGAACAGGCGAGTAAGAGGAGACCTGAGAACCGTAGGATTGTAGAACTGGAAGGCACATCAAGTACATTCCCCTCCAACACGGGAATCTTTTGCCCGATGTGGGGCTTGAAACTACAGCCGTGAGATTAAGGAATCTCATGGTCTACCGACTGAGAACCAGAGAGGTTTGTGAACCTCTGTATGGGGGATGGAGAGAGTGGTTAGAGAGGTGTTTTTCCTCCCTTGTAACCCTAAAGCTCACTGACAGCCAGAGAGCTGAATTTTGGAAGATTCAGGATAGATGGGAGAAAGGATTTATTCACATAGCACATAGTTAAACGACAGAACTTGCTCACACAGGAGGCAAAATGACAGCCGCCAACCTAGATGGCTTTGCAGGAGGATTAGACGAATTAATGGAGGGTAAGGTTATCAGCAAGGGACGCGAGTGGCGCTGTGGGTTAAACCACAGAGCCCTAGGACTTGCCGATCAGAAGGTCGGTGGTTCAAATCCCCACGACGGGGTGAGCTCCCGTTGCTCGGTCCCTGCTCCTGCCAACCTAGCAGTTCAAAAGCACGTCAAAGTGCAAGTAGATAAATAGGTACCACTCTGGCGGGAAGGTAAACGGTGTTTCCGTGCGCTGCTCTGGCTCGCCAGAAGCGGCTCAGTCATGCTGGCCACATGACCCGGAAGCTGTACGCCGGCTCCCTCAGCCAGTAAAGCGAGATGAGCGCCGCAACCCCAGAGTCGGTCACGACTGGACCTAATGGTCAGGGGTCCCTTTACCTTTACCTTTAAGGTTATCAGTGGCTACAAGCCACAATGCCTGTGTTCTCCCTCCACTGAGGCAGTAAACCTCCGAATGCTGCTTATTATTTTTATTTTTATTATTATTATTATTAGATTTGTACCCCACTGTGGTTTACATGGTTCTCCTCTTCCCTGTTTTACCCTTCACAGCAACCTTGTGAGGCAGGCCAGGCAGAGAGAAAGGAACTGGCCCAGTTTGTTTTATTGCTGGGTGGGGTTTCGGAGCCTGATCTCCAGTTGTTCCCAGGCCCTGTCTGTGGGCTTCTGAGAGGAGTCATCTGGTTGGCCACTGTGAGAACCGCCGCCTGGGCTGGATGGGCCATTGGCCTGACCCAGAAAGTTCTTCTGAAGTGGAAACTCCTCTTGGTTCGAATCCCCCGCCCCCCGTTTTTGCAGAAAACCCAAAAGAAAGTTTGTTATGGAGTGTTATAGAACTGTCGAAAGTGGGATAAATAGAATTGTGGCATCGCCAGAGACATCAACATCTGTGTTATCTGCTATCTATTTTTATTTTCTATTAAATTATATTATTGTTAACAGTTTTGTTATCATTACTTAAGGATTGTAATAATAAACGAAAGAGCCTTGTGGCACCTTAGAGTTCTAGGAACTTTTATTCTAGTCCAAACTTTCGTGGGTCCTCTTTTATCAAAATGCCCTCAGCTGGCAGTTCACTCCCTATTTGCCCTCTCTCACCCTTTTTGTTATTTCCGCAAGGGCTCAACACCCTTCTGGGATTTTCCCTGCCCACCAAGAGGACTAGGAGCTTGTTTCTTGCCTAGAGTCCAAGAAGCAGTAGCTTTCTGACCAGAAAAAAGGTTGAGCTCTTGCCGCTTGGCTCAGAAGAACTTGATCTCTGCCTAATTCCTCCTGAATTTGGAAACCAAACTTTAGTCTCCCTCTTCCTCCCTCCAGGCACTGGAAGAAGCCCAGAAGGCTATTCAGCAGCTCTTCGGCAAGATTAAGGACATCAAGGACAAAGCTGAGAAATCTGAGCAGATGGTGAGTGACGAATAATATCTTGTTGCCTGTTATTAATGGTGTCCTCAGCAATCTCCACCCCCCCTTTCCTTTTCCTGCTCCATTAGCACAACGTCTTACAGGAACCTTAACTGAGTCAGATCACTGGTCCATCTGGCTCAATATTGTCTGCTCTGACCGGCAGCACCACTCCTGGATTTCAGTCAGGAGTCTCTCGAGACTCTACCTGCAGATTGAACATGCTTGCAAGGCAGACACTCTGCTGTGCCTGTGGCCCTTCCACAAACCATGGGCGGCCCCTGAAGCAACTTTACCTGGCCCTTGGTAGTTTGAAAACAAGGAGAATATTTTTCAGAGCTTCTAAGGCAATGAAGAGATGACTCTTGGGTGTGTGCAGTACGCTGCCAACCCGTCTCTGGGTACAGGTTTTCCTTGCCGCCCTCCCTTCCAAAGCAATGACCTTGCACAGGGCTTAGCATCCTTTGGCCCCACGGACAGAAGCCATCTGACAGCTGAGCCACGTCACTAGAGGGACACTGGACTCTTCCCTCTGAGATTGTCCTCTTCTGTGGTGTCTCAGGCTCTCCTCTGGGGAAGATGGAGGGGTTCCTGCAGCCTGGAGCCGAGCCCTACCATCAGGCGTGGGGAACCTTTGGCCCTCCAAACGTTGCTGAACCACCCATCGCCCCTGGCCATTGGCCCTTCTTATTGAGGCTGATGGGAGTTGCAGTTCAGCAAGAACCGGCACTGGGTGTCTGTTTCCAAGCGATGCGTCTCGGAGGGCACCTTTTTCAAGTGTTCTCCTAGAGCTTGGGAAACAGCGGCCCGCCTGGGTGTTCCTGGGCTGCAGCTCATCCCTGCCCAAGGGCTTCTGGGAGTTGGAGTCCAGCAACATCCGGAGGACCACCAGTTCCGTATCCCTGCCTCAAAATTTGTGACCAGCGCTGTTTGTTCGCGAGCGGAAAGGGTTGGGGGTGGGGAACCCATTGGGGTGGATTTTGTGGCTTCTACAGACATGGGTGGGGAGAGGGAGGGGTCTGGGCAGGTCAGCAAAAACTCCCATGGCGTCCGTGAAGTTAACTCTTTATTCAAAGAAACAAGACTGCTCTGGAAGCGATGCCTAGTGAGCACAACAGCACTTCCTAGCAGATCTTGCCCCAATGAGGCATTTGTGGGGACTGGAGCTCTCTAAGTCTCTCTCTGTGTGTGCACAGTTTCTTGAATTCTTCTGTTTATCCTGGGAGCATATTCACCCAGTGCTTTTCCAGCTGCACTGGCTCCCGGTGGAGTACAGGGTCAGATTTAAGGTGCTGGTTTTGACCTTTAAAGCCCTTCATGGCCTAGGACCCTCGTACCTACGGGACCGCTTCTCCCGGTCTGCCTCATGGAGAGCCTCAAGGTCCATAAATAGCAACACCCTCGAGGTCCCGGGCCCTAAGGAAGTCAGATTAGCCTCAACCAGAGCCAGGGCCTTTTCAACACTGGCTCCGGCCTGGTGGAACGCTCTGTCTCATGAGACCAGGGCCCTGCGGGATCTGATTTCTTTCCGCAGGGCCTGTAAGACAGAGTTGTTCCACCTGGCCTTTGGCTTGGAGCCAATTTGATTCCCTCCCCCTCTTTCTTTTCTCTTTTCCTTTCTCCTTCTGCAATGAGGTTTCAGTATTTTAATGTTGTATTTTAATTTTGTTTTTAAGTTGTATTCATTCAATTTGTTTTTATTATTGCTTGTTAGCCGCCCTGAGCCCGGCCTTGGCTGGGGAGGGTGGGGTATAAATTAAAATTATTATTATTATTATTATTATTATTATTATTATTATTATTCACCTGCGACAGGTGAAGGAAATCACCCGCGACATCAAGCAGCTGGACCACGCCAAGCGCCACCTGACCACCTCCATCACGACCCTGAACCACCTCCACATGCTAGCTGGCGGAGTCGACTCCCTGGAGTAAGCAGTGCGCCCTGGGGGGGGGGGTGCCATGATAATGTGGGCGCGCAGAGGAGGCTGGGGAAACTGTGGCATGGAATTGGGTACGGGATTAGCTTTTGGGCAAACCCAACTTTTTTTAAAAAAAGAGTAAGCTTCTAGTCCTTAGGGGTTGCAAGTCAGAGGAAGCTTACAGTGGGCTGCATTGAAGGCAAGCAAAACTCAGCGGTGGGCGGGGCCAGGGGCAACAGTGGGCGGAGCAATAAGGATCGATTTCGCCTGGAGACAGGGAGGACCTCGGGGGCCAGGCAGAGGCCTTGGGGGCCAGATTTGGTCGCAGGACCTATGGCTCCCGACCCTGAGTAAGCTCCTTGGTCTGACTGGGTCCAGTATACCTGAAGGAGCGCCTCCACCCCCATCGTTCTACCCGGACACTGAGGTCCAGCACCGAGGGCCTTCTGGTGGTTCCCTCACTGCGAGAAGCCAAGTTACAGGGAACCAGGCAGAGGGCCTTCTCGGTAGTGGCACCCGCCCTGTGGAACGCCCTCCCACCAGATGTCAAAGAGAACAATAACTACCAGACTTTTAGAAGACATCTGAAGGCAGCCCTGTTTAGGGAAGCTTTTAATGTTTGATGTATCACAGTATTTTAATATTCTTTTGGAAGCCGCCCAGAGTGGCTGGGGAAGCCCAGCCAGATGGGCGGGGTATAAATAATAAATTATTATTATTATTATTATTATTATTATTATTATTAGGCAGCTTCCAGTGTTTGATTTAATCCCCAACTTCTCTCTTCTAATTAACCACCCCCCCTTTCTCCTCTCTCTTCCCCCCACTCCCATCTCTAGGGCAATGACGAGGAGGCGGCAGTATGGGGAAGTGGCCAACCTCCTGCAAGGGGTCGTGAACGTGCTGGAGCATTTCAACAAGTACATGGGGATCCCGCAGATTCGGCAGCTTTCTGAGAGGTGAGATGAAGGCGGTGATCTCCCGAGACTCGGAAGAGGGGAGCCCAGGAACATAGCAGCCGTTCAGAGTCTCCCTGTGTTAACAGAGGAGCGAATGTTAACTGAGTTCCTGCTCAGACATTCAGCTGCACCTCTTTGGTCTGCAGAGACAGGGAGGGCATTCCTGCCTTGTTTTTCACTTTTAATAAAGCGACTGCTCTCCGTCCATGGAAGATGTTAACATAAATTTACCCTGACATGCTTTCATGGGATTTGTGTTTTTAATAAAGTCAGGAAACCATACAAAGCGACCCTGTTAGCAGGCAGGACTGTCAAAACAGTCCCTTATACTCCGGGGTTCCTTCAACTCAGTTCTTAAATCTTCGTTTTCACCCTTTAAGGAATATTCTGGTTAAAGGGCTGTCACTCTTGCTTCTTGAGTTGTTTCCGGTACACTAGAAGCCACCGCCTTGTTTGGCTTGGCAGGCGTTTAATTCCCCAACTAGTTTTGCTAGGAACAAAAACTTCCTGCAGAAGCCTGCGTTTGGCGACCAGAGCCCTAACCCAATTTCCTTGTTGGTTCCTGGGCAGGGTGAAGGCTGCCCAGAACGAGCTGGGGCAACAGATCCTGGCAGATTTCGAGGAAGCGTTTCCTTCTCAAGGCACAAAGGTAATGAAATAAATATAAATCCCGGTCTCTCCCTTGCTTGCAGAAGTGCAAATGAGCTTCCCCTATTTCTCAACAACAAAATAATGGTGTTTGTAGCCCAGTTTTTATGCAGCTGGCATGAGAATCATTTGTAGGGGAGAAATGGTAGCGGGGAGGGGAGGTGCTTCACCCTTTACCTTGCAACACCTCCCCGTGGCTGCTTTTTCTGTTTGACCAGCCAATGTCCCAGATTGAGGAGAAAAGGAGCTGGGGCTGGAGAAAAGGGAAGCACCTCAAACCCTCTGCTGTGTCTCCCTATCAATGGTTCTTCTCCCTGCTCCCTCTTCTTTTTCACTTCTATAACTGCTCATCGCTGCATCTTCTGCATCATCCCAGATGATCTATATTCACTATGACTTTACCGTACTTTGGGGTGTCCTGAATACCACCATTTGGTAGCCGAGCCCAAAACCCCAAGTCTCATTTGGATGCTTTTTGGTTTGCCTGCTGCTGAAAGTGACCACGAGGTGATTGATAATATCATTTATCAGTTTTAGACTCTTAAGTACTAGCAGTTGCCAGGACTTGTCCTGTTCGCTTCTGCGTAGTTCCTTCCTTACCACAGATACAGTCATACCTCATGTTGCGTTAGGTTCATGTTGCATCTTTTTGGCTTGCAAACGCGGCAAACCCGGAAGCATACTTCCGGGTTTTGCTGGGCGTGCATGTGCAGAAGCATTCTGTGGGCTTTGCACATGCGCAGAAGCGCTCTATCGCGCTCCGCACTTGTGCAGAAGTGCTGCTCTAGTTGCAGACTTTGTGGGGTGTAAACGGCACCCTGGAATGGATCATGTCCGCAACTAGAGTTACCACTGTATTAAGATATACAGTGGTACCTTGGGTTACATACACTTCAGGTTACATACGCTTCAGGTTACAGACACTGCTAACCCAGAAATAGTGCTTCAGGTTAAGAACTTTGCTTCAGGATGAGAACAGAAATTGTGCTCCGGCGGTGCAGCGGGAGGCCCCATTAGCTTAAGTGGTGCTTCAGGTTAAGAACATTTTCAGGTTAAGTACGGACCTCCGGAACGAATTAAGTACTTAACCCGAGGTACCACTCTATTGATATATCGCGATGTTTAGCTGGTGATATATCACAGTGTTGAAAACCAGATATCGCCCAGCCCTACTTGCATTTAATATATCCCCAAAGTATAGTCACTGGCACCACTGGAAGCGAAAACCCTGAATTCTTTGCCTTTCTCCTCCCTGACAGAGGGCTGGAGGTCCCAGCAACGTCCTGCGGGATGCCTGCCTGGTTGCAAATGTCTTGGACCCCAGAATCAAGCAGGAGATCATCAAGAAATTCATCAAGCAGCACCTCTCGGAATACCTTGTGCTCTTCCAGGAAAACCAAGATGTAAGTCAGGATATTCCCCCTGCGCAGAACTCTTAGCTTTTCGCAGGCTGTTCAGATATCCTCCTTTCTTTTTTGGGGGGCATAGGAAATGTATGCCAGGAACTTCCTTTGTGCTTGTAAGCTTCTTAGAAGGCACTTTGGCAATTGAGCAGCGTAGAAACCAACCAACACCAATCAATCAATCAATCAATCAGTTAACAACCTCTGTCTACAGCTGTTCTCATAGTGCCTCCCTCTCTCTTGCCCTCCAGGTCGCCTGGCTGGATAAAATCGACCGGCGTTACGCTTGGATCAAACGCCAGCTGGTGGATTACGAGGAGAAGTACGTCCGCATGTTCCCGGCGGAATGGTGCATGACCGAGAGGATTGCGGTCGACTTCTGCCACATTACCAGGTAGCGGGGCCCAGGGCACTCTGCTTTATTTATTTGCGGAAGGATTTTATATGCCACCGCCCGGTGTATAAGGTCAGGGTGGTGGACAGCAACATAAGAACCTGCAGTTAAAAGCAGCGCAGAGTAATTATTAAAATGGCCAGCTGCTTGAGAAAATGTATGGTGTGTCAGGGGAGGGGGAGCACCTCTGGTGTCTTCCGATCCCGACAACAGCAGTATAAGAACCAGCAGTTAAAAACAGCACACAGGGTCATCGCTAAAATGGCTACCTGCTTGAGAAAAATGTAAACAACCTGCAGGCCAAGCAGATTTGATCTGGAGTGTCTCTTGGGAATGTCCCTCTCGCCTGAAACTGAGAGAGCTGCTGCCGTTCAATGTAGGCAGCACTGAGCTAGGTAAAGGTAAAGGGACCCCTGACCATTAGGTCTAGTCGTGGCCAACTCTGGGGTTGCGGCGCTCATCTCGCTTTATTGGCCGAGGGAGCCGGCGTACAGCTTCCGGGTCATGTGGCCAGCATGACTAAGCCACTTCTGGCGAACCAGAGCAGCGCACGGAAACGCCGTTTACCTTCCCGCCAGAGCGGTACCTATTTATCTACTTGCACTTTGACGTCCTTTCGAACTACTAGGTTGGCAGGAGCAGGGACCGAGCAACGGGAGCTCACCCCGTCGCGGGGATTCGAACCGCCAACCTTCTGATCGGCAAGCCCTAGGCTCTGTGGTTTAACCCACAGCGCCACCTGTGTCCCATCTAGCACTGAGCTAGATGGACCCAAATGTCTGACTTTCTATAAGGCAGCTTCCTACATCAGGGCAGGTGTGAGGTAAGGACCTACCTAAGCTTCTCTCCCCCTGCCGCAGGACGGAGCTTGCAAAGATCATGCGGACGCGGGCGAAGGAGATCGAGGTGAAGCTCCTTCTCTTTGCCATCCAGAGGACCACAAACTTCGAAGGGTTGCTGGCAAAACGCTTCTCGGGTTGCACCCTCTCCGACACAGTGCCGGTGAGTCGGGTCTCCCCAGCCGCTCTGGGCAGCTCCCAACAGAATATTAAAAACAACGATCAAACATTAAAAAATTCCCTAAACAGGGCTGCCTTCAGATGTCTTCTAAAAGTCAGGTAGTCGTTTATTTCCTTGACATCTGATGGCAGGGCGTTCCACAGGGAGGGGGCCACCACCGAGAAGGCCCTCTGCCTGGTTCCCTGTAACTTTGCTTCTCGCAGGTAGGGAACCGCCAGAAGGCCCTCAGAGCTGGACCTCAGTGTCCAGGCTGAATGATGGGAGTGGAGACGCTCCTTCAGGTATACTGGGCCGAGGCCATTTGAAAGGGTCCGAGTGTTACAAGCGAAGCAGGAAGAGCTCTCCCCTGTCTGCTTTCTCCCTGCCTAATTTCCTTCTGCTTTGTCGTGTCGCCCTTTCCTACCTCATCGCAGAAGAAGGCTGAGCCTCCACCTCCCAACACCAACCCCTTCCTGGAAGACGAAACCGTCCTGGAGTCGGACGAAGCCACGTTAGAAAAGGCCGACATTGACAGGGTAAGTCTCTTAGCCTCTCGAGGCTTTCGTGGGTGCCGCCCATGTGTTTTCAAGCCCTTCTTCCTGCCCAGAACGGCTGGGCACTTAATTCCCTCCTTTAAAAAAATAAAAATGGAGGTTCTCAGATGGAGGAAGGTTTGGTCCCGCCAACTCCTTTCTGACCTGCAGGTCCCCAAGCTCCCCTGTGTGAGATTTTGCATTGGACTACAGCCAGAAACACAGGAAGGTGCTTTGTGTTGTGTCAGAGCTTTGGGCCGTAGAACGTCAGAAGGGAACCCAAGGGCCATCTAGTCCAGCCCCCTGCAATGCATCTAGCTCAGTGTTGTCTACTCTGGCTGGCAGTAGCTATCCAGCCCCACCTGGAGATGCCTCTGGGGGTGGAACCTGAGACCTTTTTTATGCAGAGCAGAAGCTCTTGCCCAGGGGTCAGGAAGCTTTTCCAGCAGGGGGTCGGTCCACTGTCCCTCAGACCTTGTGGGGGGCCAGACTTTTTGTTGGGCGGGGGGGAAATGAACAAATTCCTACACCCCACAAATAACCCAGAGATGCATTTTAAATAAAAGGACACATTCTACTTATGTAAACACATGCTGATTCCTGGACTGTCCGTGGGCTGGATTTAGAAGGCGATTGGGCTGGATCCGGCCCCCGGGCCTTAGTTTGCCTACCTCTGCTCTTGCCTCTGAGCTTGCAGCCCTTCTCCTAAAAACACAGTCAGCTTCTAGTCTTCATGGTTTAAGAGTTCACAAAGGTTCCGAGAAAAATATTTCCCCATCCACTTTCTCTATGCCAAGTTTATTGCAACCCCTTCGACTAACATGTAGGGGATTTTCCTGTTCCGTTTGCTGTTTTATGTTTATGTGGGGATACTGACCTGATGGAGGGGAGCATTGCAAATGGAAAAGGAGACATTTTCCTGAGGGTTGAAGAGTCTGAACTGAGTAATTAAAAAATAACGACAATCAAAATGTCTCTCTTTAAAAAAGTTCCTTCCAACTTTGTTTTCCAGCCCAAAAAGCCGAAAGTTCCAGACAATCCTTTTCATGGCATCGTCTCCAAGTGCTTTGAGCCTCATCTCTACGTCTACATTGAATCCCAGGACAAGTGAGTAAAGGAAGGAAAAAGACAAGAAATAAGAATGTATTGATGCTCTTTCCCCATCCTCACCCAAACTTTTGGTCCTGATCCATTGGGAACATCCTTTTTACATTAGCATTGGTACGGGGCCGTGAGCAACTCCCTTTTTAATTTCTTCAATTTCTCGTGTGGGAACAGACCCCTTTGTCCAGACCTTCAGGACGAAAGAAGGGCCACAGATTTGCACAGCCCTGAGAATCTCGGTTTTTGCTTTAAAAGTCAAGTTTCTAGTCCTTGTGGCTGGGACGGTAGGCTCGGGAGCACGTGCACAGCGCGGCTTGGCTTCGATGCCCTCTGGTAGATCTATGCCTCAGTGGGCAGAACATGAATGAATGAGACAAGCAAAAACCAGTCTAAATCCTTTTGCCTGACTGCCTGTATGTTTGTCTTTGCTTCTCTTCTGCCTCCAGAAACCTCAGCGAGCTGATTGACCGCTTCGTGGGGGATTTCAAAGCCCAAGGGCCCCCCAAGCCGAACGTGGACGAGGGCGGGGCTGTCCTGCCCAGCTGTGCTGACCTCTTTGTGTACTACAAGAAATGCATGGTGCAGTGTTCCCAGCTGAGCACCGGGGAGCCCATGATTGCCCTTTCCACCATCTTCCAGAAATACCTCCGGGAATACGCCTGGAAGATCCTCTCGGGAAATCTGCCCAAGTGAGGTTTTAACACCATCAGATGACATTTTTTAAAAAAATGTTAGCGCTTTAGAGGAACCCCCCCATAGCAAGAAGTTAAACTATCAGTAACAGCGTAATAAAACCAACGTCGAGGGGAGAGCGATGTCTGCATTTAAAGCGAAGCAAAGTCAATACACTAGTCCTCAAGAATACAGAGGGTTGTAGCCAACTAAATTCTGCTTGGGGGAGATCCACTGAGATTAATGGATCTTCTTTAGTCGTGGCTTTTCAGTGGGCCTAGACCAGCGGTTCTCAACTGTGGGTCCCCAGACGTTGTTGGACTACAACTCCCATCATCCCTGAGCTCTGGCCTTGCTAGCTAGGGGTGATGGGAGTTGTAGTCCAACAACATCTGGGGACCCACAGGTTGAGAAAGGCTGGTCTAGACTGTCGCTGGAAGCAACCCATGAGAAACAGCCTTACACTGAGCTGGAATATTGGCCTATCTAGCTTTGCCTACACGGGCTGGCAGCAGCTCTCCAGGGTAGCAGACAGGAGGCCGTGTCCCATCCTTGCCTGGAGATGCCAGGACTTGAACCTGGGACCCTCTGCATGCAAAGCAGGTGCACTCGATCACTGAGCTACGCTCAAGTGCAGAGCATGGGTTGGGAACCTCTGGCCTGTGGGCCAAATGTGGTCCTCCAAGCATCTCTGCCCAACTCTCTGCCCTCTCCCTAGGCGACGCCCCTCACTGGCACTACCCCTCACTCTCGCCCAGTACTTATGCCTGGCTGGAAGGTGTCTAACTGTGAAAATGTCCGGATGGAGAGGGATGTCTGATGTGTGTGTGTTGGTGTAGAAACCACTGGCTCTTGTTTGGCTGGGTTGTTGGCGAAGAGATCAGAGGTGACCCTGTGGACCCGCCCATTTTGCTTCTGGACCCGCCCACCAGTCGGATGTGCCCGCCCCTTTCCCCAAAGATCGTCCACAAAAGAATGTGGAATGTAGCCTGTTGCACCCTTGAATATAATTATTCTTGTTCTGCAGAAAAAGAGACTTCATGGTAAGGAGATTGAGAAAGACAATGGTTTGGTCCCCTTGATTACCAGTGTGAATTATCCCAGAGAATTCAGGACAATGCAGTATTGTATATACCGCATTTTGCTGTGTATAAGACGATGCTTTTTGCTGAAAAAAAATTAGGCAAAAATTGGGTGGCGTCTTATACACGGATAGTGAATTCAGAGGGGGGGGACGTGCGATTAATGGCAGCAGCAAGCAGGAGATTGGCAGCGGCGATTGGGCGGGTGATTGGTGGCTGCAGCAAGGCCTGCTGGCGATTGGCTGTGGCTGCGGCATTTGGGCAGGCAATTGGCGGCTGCAGCGAGGTGTGCGATCGGCAGTGGCTGTGGCAAGCGATTGGCAGTGGCAGGCAGGCGGGTGAGTGATTGGCGGAAGTGACATCCCCCATCCCAAAAAGCTAAACAATTTCTTAATTTGGGGTTAAATTTGTTGTTGTTGTTGTTAGTCGTGTCCGCCCCTTCGTGACCCCCTGGACCAGAGCACGCCAGGCACTCCTGTCTTCCACTGCCTCCCGCAGTTTGGTCAAACTCATGCTGGTAGCTTCAAGAATACTGTCCCACCATCTCGTCCTCTGTCGTCCCCTTCTCCTTGTGCCCTCCATCTTTCCCAACATCAGGGTCTTTTCCAGGGAGTCTTCTCTTCTCATGAGGTGGCCAAAGTCTTGGAGCCTCAGCTTCAGGATCTGTCCTTCCAGTGAGCACTCAGGGCTGATTTCCTTCAGAATGGAGAGGTTTGATCTTCTTGCAGTCCAGGGGACTCTTAAGAGTCTCTTCCAGCAACATAATTCATAATTATTTTTTAAAAATAGTTAAAAAAAATAAGGATTGTCTTATACATGGGGGCGTCTTATACATTTTACTAATCGCCTCCTACACAGCCTACGCAAGAAAAACAAAAGAAGTTAAAAACCCACTAGAAACAGCCGATGCATTTAAAGCAGTGCATTTAAAATGATTTAAAACAAAACAGGCATTCACGGCTGGTGCTTTTTGGGCTGTCAAGCCCCCCTCTGTGTTTAATTGCCGGGTTCTTTCCCCCCTTGCAGGACGACCAGCAGCAGTGGGGGGCTGACTATCAGCAGCCTGCTGAAGGAGAAAGAGGGTTCGGAGGTGGCCAAGTTCACCTTGGAGGAGCTCTGCCTGATCTGCAGTATCCTGAGCACGGCCGAGTACTGCTTGGCGACCACCCAACAGGTAAAGCCTGCAGGTGGGAATTGTTGGGAGATGGATTTCAACAATGACTGTGGCTGCAACGCGCAGGTTGTCTCCTCCCACTTGCTCTCAAGGAAGCATAGCACATGGGTAGGCAAACTAAAGCCCAGGGGGGTCGGATCCGGCCCAGTCGCCTTCTAAATCTGGCCCCTGGATGGTCCGGGAATCAGCATGTTTTTTACATGAGTAGAATGTGTCCTTTTATTTAAAATGCATCTCTGGGTTATTTGTGGGGCATAGGAATTTGTTCATTCTCCCCTCCCAAAAATATATATATAGTCTGGCCCCCCACAAGGTCTGAGGGACCATGGACTGGCCCCCTGCTGAAAAAGTTTGCTGACCCCTGGCATAGCACATCTGAAAACATCCTGCAGTTTCTGACAGAATTCTAGAAATGTGGAAATGGGGGTCCCCAGTTATTAGGGGTGTGGGGTGTACATGTCCCTGGCTGCCTCACACGGGCTGTTTTCAATTTTATACTTAAAGGCAGAGAGCAGTAGGCATGGTTAAGCGAGTGGTTAGACAAAAGACTTGATGTTTCGGGATCAGCCAGACTTTCACGGAGAAAGCCTCTCTCCCTGTCTCACACCCCAAACTTCTTCAACAGCTCGAGGAGAAGCTCAAAGAGAAAGTTGACGCCAGTCTGGTGGAGCGGATCAATCTGATGGGGGAGATGGATACCTTTAGCATGTACGTATGCTGCTGGCGACCTCCCCCCGCCCCAAAATGTGCTCATGGGGTCCATGGGGTCCTGGCTGGGACTGCTGGAGAGTCATAGCCCAGAAATTCAGATTGCCAAAGACATTTGCTTGTCTGGATGGAGGAGAGAGAGAGGTGTACATGTACAGAAACTAGTCTACTGTCCAAAAGTTAAGATTTGCACCCACTGCCCTGACTACTTTTGCCATTGGCTCCGCCCACCACCGAAGTTGCGGCCCCCAGAAAGTTGCTCAGATGGGAACGCGGCCCCCCAGGCTGCAAACCATCCCTGCAACAAGGCCTTTAAACAGGCAGAGGCAAACTTGGCCCTCCAGATGTTTGGTGACTACAACTCCCATCATCCCTGTTAGCTAGGGATGATGGGAGTTGTAGTCCCAAAACATCTGGAGGGCCGAGTTTGCCTGTGCCTGCCTTTAAAGGTTAAAAGGTTAAAAGAACTCTTTAAGTTGGCTTTCCCATTTTTGCAGGTTCCCGTTTTTTTAAACATCTGCTCAGCTCCTCCAAGGACCACCGTGGGGCCTGCGAGCCCCTCTCCCTCCCCGCCACTGCGGCCACCTTGACAACCATATTGGCAGCCACAGCTCCCCGCGGTGCCTGTGTTTTCCAGGCCTTTTTTTCCTGACAGGCCTGTCAGCTGAGGTGACGTTTCCCTCATGCTCAAAGAAAATTGAAGTAGACGAGAGCTGATATTTCTATTAACGGGTGACTGTTTTTATGCGCCGTTAACAGCTGCGTGTGTGAGCCCTGACAGGCCGGGAGTTTTGTCGCGCCTTTTTTTTAATTTCCCGGCATGAGTGGAGGTGCCTGGGCGAGTTCTTGTGACGGGCGGCTTCAGCGTTGACGGCTCTGTCAGGAAGTTATTTTGTCCGTTCCTGAGGGAAGATTGGCAGCTTTAATTTACTAAGAGTAGATTACGCCTGGGAAGGCGTAATTTGTGTCTCCCAAATTTGGCAGCTGAGTGGAGCGCCGAACTTTTTTCTCTAATAGAGCTGTTCAGCACAATTCAAGTTGTGTTAACATTCATTTACCCCCCTGTGTTTCGTTGTTGAACTTCTTAGCCTCTCATTACATAGAAAGGCTTTCTCTCTGGTGTGATTGCAAATTGTTTGGCGCAGTGCAGCTTTCCCCAACCTAGATGTTGTTGGACTACAAGTCCCATCGTCACTTGCCTTACTGGCTAAGGATAATGAGAGTTGTAGTCCAATGACATCTGGAGGTGGGAAAGGCTGGTGTGGTAAATAGAGTGCCATACTGGGACGAGGGAGATGGGGGCTTGGATCCCCACCTGGGCATGAAGTTTGCCAATGAACGCTGGGCCAGTCACTGCCTCTCAGCCCAAACTACCTGGCAGGGTTGTCGTGAGGGATAAAACAGGGAGGAGATCTGTGCATCCCATCTCGAGCCCTTTGAAGTAAAATTCTGGTCCTCCTTTCCTACCGAAGGGAGCCCAGGGCCAAAAAGTTAAAATAATGCCATTTGAAATGAAAAACATATTTAAAACAGTATAAAACAGTTTAAAACATTTAGAACATCTGGAAGTCATGTAGAAGTAATGAGGAAGTGTAAAATGCATTCTGCTCAAAACACATTTGCACAAAAGCACTTGCAATTCATAAAAGAGCTGCAGTTCCCAGAGTGGTTTAACCATCAGTCCGTCTGCCCAGGGAACTCTGGGGATTGTGGCTCTGGGAGGGGAATGGGGGTGTCCCAATAGCTCTTACTACCCACCACAAACTACAACTCCCAGAATTCTTTGGAGGAAGAAGCCATGACTGTTTAAAGTGGTATAAAACTGCTTTAAATGTGGGGCCTAAATGTAGAAAAGTAGGGTGTCAGGGCGCTTTCCCCTGAACTTGCTAGTTTTCTGCAGGCAGGGAATTTTAAAGAAGATTTTGCCGGGAGGCAATCCTGAATCCCTCCCTTTTCCAGCCTCAGGTTGCGTCTCTAGAACAGAGAGTTCAAGCAGAGAAATTCAGTGATCTCCCCCTTGACCCTGAGCTCACCCAGCTGGCCTTTGCCTCAGTCGTTTCATCTCGCTTTTATTATTTTCTAAGTGTCTCTGTATAATTAAAAAAAGGAAATTCAGAAAGCTGTCAGATGAGTGAGTAACAACAACCTTCTAGGGCATCACAGCTAGCGGGGCCTTCTTTGTGTTGGCTCCCACAGCAATAAACGTAAAATGAAACCGCCTTGTTCCCTTTTCAGAGTGATTTCTAACAGCATCCAGCTTCTGGTGCAGGACTTGGACGCTGCCTGTGACCCAGCTCTCACGGCCATGAGCAAGGTAAGAGTCTCAAGCTTTTAAAAACTAAAGTAGGAAGGGATTCCGGAGGACATGTATTCCAACCCCGAGAAGCTTACCAAACTATCAAAGTGCTGTTCATGTTTTATACCGTATTTTATGCTGTTTTTTGTAGCATCAATTAAGTGTTTTAAATTTGTTGTTAGTCACCCTGAGCTCGGTTTTCTGAACCGGAAAGGGCGGGGTATAAATAAAAAGTGTGTTTTGGTCTGGCTGGAAATGTGCCCTTGGTCTTGATGCCTCTTTGCTTCCCTGGATGGAGGCGGAAGAGGGATAATAAAATAATAATAATAATAATAATAATAATAATAATAATAATAATAATATTTATTTATACCCCACCCTCCCCAGCCAAGGCCGGGCTCAGGGCGGCTAACAAGCAATACTAAAAATAAGTTGAATGAATACAACTTAAAAACAAGTTTAAAATACAACATTAAAATATTGAAACATTAAAATATTAAAATGTAGCCTCATCGCGGGAGGAGAAAGGAAAAGAGAAAAGAAAGAGGGGGAGGGAATCAAATTGGCTCCAAGCCAAAGGCCAGGTGGAACAACTCTGTCTTACAGGCCCTGCGGAAAGAAATCAGATCCCACAGGGCCCGGGTCTCATGAGACAGAGCGTTCCACCAGGCCGGAGCCAGAGTTGAAAAGGCCCTGCCTCTGGTTGAGGCTAATCTAACTTCCTTAGGGCCCGGGACCTCTAAGGTGTTGCTATTTATGGACCTTGAGGCTCTCCGTGGGGCATACCGGGAGAGGCGGTCCCGTAGGTACGAGGGTCCTAGGCCATGAAGGACTTTAAAGGTCAAAACCATCACCTTAAATCTGACCCTGTACTCCACCGGGAGCCAGTGCAGCTGGAAAAGCACTGGGTGAATATGCTCCCATGGCAGAGACCCCATGAGGAGCCTCGCTGCAGCATTCTGCACTCGCTGGAGTTTCTGGGACAGCTTCAAGGGCAGCCCCGCGTAGAGCGAATTACAGTAGTCAAGCCTGGAGGTGACCGTCGCATGGATGAGCAAGTGTGCATAGAAGCTGGCCTACTGCACAGAGGCAAAAAATTGGCATTGGTTGCTCCGCCCACTTTTGCCTCTGGCCCCGCCCACTGCCTGCACACGGACCCCAGGAAGTTGTCCAGAAGGGAATTTGGCCCTCAGACTCGAAAAGGTTTCCCACCCCCAGCTGTATACAAAAACCAAGGTGTGTTAGGGGGTCAGCTGCTGCTGGTAGCACAAACGGAATGCTAAAAAGTTGAGCCCAGGGGTCAAATAAATCCCCGCCTAACCCAAATTTGATCTTCTGGCCCACTCCGTCTCCCGCCAAAATTGCACCCGGCAGCCTTTAACTACCTAACAGGACCGTTGTGAGCATACGAACGGGGTTGGAGGGAGAGAATGACGTAGGAGATTTCTAAACGCCTTGGAGGAAAGACGGGATTAAAATACCGTATTTTCCGGCATATAAGACAACTGGGCGTATAAGACGACCCTCCCCCCAACTTTTCCAGTTAAAATATAGAGTTTGGGATATACTCGCCGTATAAGACTACCCCTCTTCCAACGCACGCCAAATAAAAATTTAAAAAACCAGTCTCCAGTCCGGCTCGGAAATCCGCTTCACTTCCCAGTGGCCGGGGGCTTCTGGGGCCAATTTTCAAGTGTATTTCTGCTTCATCTAGAGAGCTTGGTGTCCTCTGATTTAATTTGCTGTCGTTTTATCCTTTGGTGGGGAGCTGCTGCTGTAGCCGGCGTATAAGACGACCCCCGACTTTTGAGAAGATTTTCCTGGATTAAAAAGTAGTCTTATACGCCAGAAAATACAGTAATCACACGGGCACGAAAATCTTGGGCAGCATCACTGTTGGTCTCTGGTTTGTGTTGCGTTCAGGCCTCGGAAGCTGGGTCTCGTTCCGCTGCTACGTAAAAACCTTCCGCCTCCTTGCAGATGCAGTGGCAGAATGTGGAGCACGTGGGCGACCAGAGCCCCTATGTCACGTCGGTGATCTTGCACATCAAGCAGAACGTCCCCATCATCCGGGACAACCTGGCCTCCACCCGCAAGTACTTCACGCAGTTCTGCATCAAGTTCGCCAAGTGAGTTCCTCCTGCTGCTCTGCTTGCATAATAATAATAATAATAATAATAATAATAATAATAATAATTTACTTATTCCCCTGCCCATCTGGCTGAGTTTCCCCAGCCACTCTGGCCGGCTCCCAATCAACTGTTAAAAACAGTACAGCATTAAATATTAAAAACTTCCCTGAACAGGGAATTATGTAATGAGGAATTATGATGCTGATTTATAAAAAAGAATGTGATTTCTCAAGGTTAATAGATGATAGAGAAGTGATCATGAGACTGCGATAGATATGTTAAATGTCATGGGGATGTCAGAAAGAGAGACGGAAAGAAGTCAAAGCTCATTTTGAGCAAATAATATAAGTTGTGAATATGTGTATGGAATTCAAATGAAATACAGAAAAAAATCAATAAAAATTATGTTTTAAAAAAAAACTTCTCTGAACAGGGCTGCCTTCAGATGTCTTTTACAGATAGGATAGCTGCTTATTTCCTTCACATCTGAAGGGAGGGCATTCCACAGGGTGGGCGCCACCACCGAGAAGGCCCGCTGTCTGGTTCCCTGCAACCTCACTTCTCGCAATGAGGGAACTGCAAGAAGGCCCTCGGCGCTGGATCTCAGTGTCCGAGCAGAACGATGGGGGTGGAGACGCTCCTTCAGGTCTACTGGACCGAGGCCGTTTAGGTATGCATGGCCTTCTGGGACCTCAGGCCCTCCAGGCTTCTCTTTTCAGCCCCCCAGGACTCTCTTGCCAGGCCACGCTCCCTCACCGGCCCTGCACCACCACCCTAGCTGGTTTTCACCATCCATGAACTCTGGCAATGCCTCTCACTTGACCGGATGGTGGGCAAAGAGCGTCATGTGCAAGTGTGGCCACTGCTCAGAGCTGGAATTTGCATCCCTTGCCCTGCCCACTTTTGCTCCTTGCCCCGCCCACCGTCGACAAGATTCCCCAGCCATGTGCTGAAACTTCTTCGTCTTCTTTTACTAAACCGTTTTTCATTAAGTTTTACATTTCAAATTTAAATTCAAATGCTGAACATCATCATCATTTAAGATTCCCTGAATGCTTTGACTCCCCTCCATCCTTCCATGGTCACCATTTCCAGTCTTTTCCCACCGCTTCACTTATTTCCTCTATTTTTCTAATCCTTTTTTACCTTCGTTTTTAGTACATTACGTTACTCAAATCCTGCCAAAGCTTTTAGTTGTTTACAGTGTTCTCTTAAATACATTGCAAATTTCCCCCTTAAAGTTCCTCTCTTCCTGGTTTCTGATTTTCCCGGTCACTTTCGCCATAGCCCTGTTCAGGGAAGTTTTTAATATTTAATGCTGTACTGTTTTGAACATTTGATTGGGAGCCGCCCAGAGTGGCTGGGGAAACTCAGCCAGATGGGCGAGGTATAAATAATAATAATAATTAATAATAAAATACCGGCATAGTCCATCATCTTCACCAGCCATTCGTCTCTGGTTGGGACTTTATCTTCTTTCCATCTCTGGGCCAGTAGTATCCGCGTACATAAATAATTGTTTCTGCTCCTATGGTATCTCTGCACCTAAGATTCCTAGCAAAAAAGCCTCTGGTTTTCCCCACAAATGTTATTTTATTTTATTTTTTTTAAATAATATTTATTAAAATTTTTCAAAAATACAAAAAATATCGCTTTACGGGACTCCCCCCTTCCCCCACCCCTACCATATTCCCCTTTCATATTGTTGGCCAAACAAGTTCCCCATTCAAATTGAAACTTAATTTGTTTTACAGTAAAAAAAAGAAAAAAAAAAAAAAAACCCAGTGTTCTTTCCCCAAGACCCACCCCATGTCATTCCACAATTTCCATTTTTTAATAAAAGAAGCACCCCAGATAATAGAAACAGAAAAGGTAGAGAATAAAAAAAATATAATGAATAATAGACCAATTCAGCAAAAAATAACCAAGTTGGCAAGCCTTTGGAGTTTTAGTTCTCCCCCCCCTGTCCCCGGTTTAATTTCCCCCTGACCATCAACCCCTGGTGTCTGCCTGGAATTCTTAAGACCATAAATCACAACTTTTCCCCAACTCCTTGCTGGCTTTTTCTTTTTTTAAAATTAAAAATAAATTTTTTTGAAAATCAAAATTATTATTATTATCATTATTTTTCAAAACTTTAACTTCAGTCTTTAATAAAACTGTAATAGAACTCCCTCCATTGTTCTTTCCAGGTTGTAGTCTGATTTCCCTTTGTTCCGCTGCTAAAACGTTGTAGTTCGAAAGTTTGGTAAGTCTGCAGGGATGGTTGTTATTCAGGGGCAAAACCTTACGTTCAGTCCCTTCCTTTCTTCAATAGAAAAATCTATTGTCTCCTTTAAAAAAACAAAAAAGAAAACACCCTGAAGACGAGATGTTATTTCCGTTTTGCAGCTTTCCCAGAAGATAACCAGTCCTGTAAAGTTCCATTGGTGTTTTTCCACTTTCCCAATCCTTGTAATGTCCCGAAACTCCTCAAGGGGGATTGTTGTATCTTTGTTTCCTCTAATCCAAAAGTCAATTTGTTATCCATATTCGCCATTTTGTATCCAAATTTTAACAAGTTGTAGCAAATTGTATCAAATTTAACCAGCCAAGTTCTCATAATAAAATCCACTCCGCTTTTCGACTTTGACAGCTATTTTGACAGCTGTCAAGATCTCCGACTCCTTTCACCAGGCTCTCTCTTCAGTCACCCCGGTTCCCAGGGGGGGGGGTTGCGTTTCCCTTCTCCAGTTCCTCCTCCAGCACAGTTCTTGTAGTTCCCCATCGTGAAATTTTGGATTTTTATCAGCAATGCAAGCCTTTTTGGGTCTTGGTTTCCCCGTCCTTGTTTTGGAAAGTTTACAATAGGGAGGGGACTGACTTCCTTTTTGGATCCCCCCCGCTCGTATCCAATTCGAAAAAAAAATTTTTTTTTCCTCCTTTTGAACCCGATTTCCAAATTTACTCACGGGTTGTTGTTGAAAAGTCCGAATTTTCAATGGAAGAAGTCAGCGCTCTCCGCCGAATGGCATGCGGCTTCGCTCAGCAGGGGAAGCAGAAAACTCAAGGCACCACGCTTCTCCCCGGCACCCGATCCGTAGCCTTTAAAAAGGCTCCTTCACGAGTCGGGAGGGCGCTAACGGTGCAAGCCGAGTCTCCATGTCCACGGCCTCCGTGGCCGTGGTTTCTAAGGGTCCCCGCATCGCCGGTGCGGTAGAACCCAGCCCCTGCCGAGCAGACTCCCTCCGGAGCTCGGAGGGAGTCCGCCATTCGGCGATGGCGCCAACCCGGAAGTCCCCACAAATGTTATTTTAAACATTTTTTTAACTCATTATATATCATTTCCCAGAATGCTTTTGTTATCTTGCATGCCCACCACATGTGGTAGAACGTACCTGTGCTGAAACTTCTTAGGCTGAAATCCTCCTGCTTAGCAGAAAACCCCAAGGAACAGAACTTTACTTCTGAGCCGAAAAGGAGAGGGTTGTTCCATGATAGTGTGTAGCCTTGAAACCTCAATGCGGTTTGACATGGGGACCAGCCTACACCAAAGGGATGGTTGTAGTCTTAGGCAGAGGATGGCTGAACAAGCCGTCCCAGAGGAGAAGTGGAAGAGCAATGATTACGTACGCATAGATACATAATTTTATTTGTATGACGCCTTCCCATAGTTAAAACCAAGCTCAAAGGCGGCTTACAACAGGGAAAAATACAGTAATTACAAACATAACAAAAATAGGCACGAACAAACAAACATAACATCAAAAAGTATGCATCCAAATTAAAACCATTTCCACGTAAGTCGTAACGCCATCTAAAATAAAGGTACAGCAAAATTAAAATCAGTAACAGCAACAAAAAAACGGCCAAACAGTTGTTGTTGTTGTTGTTGTTTAGTCATGTCCGACTCTTCGTGACCCCATGGACCAGAGCATGTCAGGCAGGTAGCTTCGACAACACTGTCCAGCCATCTCGTCCTCTGTCGTCCCCTTCTCCTTGTGCCCTCCATCTTTCCCAACATCAGGGTCTTTTCCAGGGAGTCTTCTCTTCTCATGAGGTGGCCAAAGTATTGGAGCCTCAGCTTCACGATCTGTCCTTCCAGTGAGCACTCAGGGCTGATTTCCTTCAGAATGGAGAGGTTTGATCTTCTTGCAGTCCATGGGACTCTTGAGTCTCCTCCAGCACCAGAATTCAGTACCCAAACAGTACCCCAGTCCAAGAGTGTTCAGCAGCCTCCACTTTTGCAGCTGGAGTCAGTCTGGACCCCACCTTCCCAGTCCAGGTGGAAAATGCCTGCAAGACAGGGAGCAGGTCTTCCAGGATCCGCAGCCCAGATGGGCTTGATGGCACCAGTTGGTTAAGTTTCAGGAAGCAGAGAGGAACCAGTTCTCCAAATGGAGAGAAGTAGAAAGGGGGGTCCTCCAATCCATGGATTGATTCGGGAAATAAAAGTCAGAGGCCCCGCAATTTTTCCTTGCCTTGTGAGAAGGCAGCCATTACTATTTCTCCTCAGCCTCTGATCCAGCTAAGGTAGACTTCTTTGGAGCAGAGATGTTCCATTCAGTTGCTGTCTGGCTCTGTGTGTTTCTCTGAAGCTTTCCCTCCTTCAAACCCCTCTTTTCATGTTGTTTTTGTCGAGAAATACGCAGGCGGATCTCTCAGACTGGTTTGCACCAACATTTTGGGGCTCTCTGTGTCCCTTTCCCCCTCTCTGGGAGCGTTTAGTTTCACCTTATGGGGCCTTCTCCTGATAAATCATCAGATGTTGGCGGGCTTTCTAAAGTGCTGCCTCTGCGAAAAATTTATGGCGCTTCAGGCTCCAACAGAAACTGTGCCTGAGGTTTTTATAGTATCGCTTAGCGGGGCGATAAATCCATTTATAGATTAAATACACAGACTTCTGCCATTTTTGCTGGGCAGGCTTTTAATAGCTTGGCTCTGCTTGCCTGGCTCTTTTTAATTTCAATTTTTTTTTTTTAAATAAAGACTTCACTGATTAGCCCACATCATGGAGGGAAACTTTGCCCGACTCTTGCATCTGGAACGAGTTTGGATGGAGAGGGGAAGGGAACGTTACTTTGAATATCGCTGCGTTTGTGGAAGCCTGCAAGGGTGTCTCCTTCGCCCCAGCAGCTGTGGGCTGAAAGGCCTAGAGATCAGCTTCTTGGGAATTGAACGTCCCCCCTCCAGTCACTTTTATTCCATTTTAAAAGCTGCTAGTCCCCATGGCCGCAGGAGTACGCTTAAAAATGTGTGGGCAACACCTGGTTGGAATCTCAAGGTGCCTCTGGAACATAGGTAGCTGCCTTGAAACCATATCAGACCTTTGGCATCCATTGAGCTCAGCTCTGTCTACACTGGTTGGCAGCAGCAGTTCTCCAAGGTTTCAGGCAGCGAGTATTTCCCAGTCTTATCTGAAGATACTGGGGGACCTTCTGCATGTGGAAAAAAACAGAAGAGCCTGGGTCAAAGGGGGACTATCTAGCCTAGCGTCCTGTTCCCACAGTGGCGCCCAAGATGCCCTGATGGGAGTCCCATAGTTTAGATCTGTGCTGTGTGAAAATGGACTTTATTTTAGCTCTCCAGAATCTCCCAATAGTCAGCTTCACTGCATGTCCGCAGGTTAAGTGAGAAGGAGAAAAACTTTTCCCTGTGCATAATTTTATAAGATTCTATCATGTTGCCTCTTGTCTGCCATTCTCGGCAGTGGTGCCCGCCTTGTGGAACGCCCTCCCTTCAGATGTCAAAGAATTCAACAACTACCTGGCTTTTAGAAGACATCTGAAGGCAGCCCTGTTTAGGGAAGTTTTTAATGTTTGATGTTTTGTTGTGTTTTTAATATTCTGTTGGGAGCCGCCCAGAATGGCTGGGGAAACCCGGCCAGATGGGTGGGGTATAAATAATAAATTATTATTATATTATTATTTCTCCCAAATGCCACAACCTTTTCTCAGAGGGGTCACTCCATCCCCCTTGATATTTTTTGTTTGTTTCATTTACATTTTTGTTGTTTAAAAAAAGATTGTTTATTCCCCCTTCCTTTTCTTTGTTTGTTAAATTGTTAAAAAGGAGGAGGGGGAAATTATACTTGTGTTTTTTATTTTATTTAAGTAGGGGGATAAAATGTGGAGTGTTCCGTGTTGATTTCTTCGATTATTTCCCTGCAGCTCCTTCATCCCCAAATTTATCAACCACCTCTTCAAGTGCAAGCCCATCAGCATGGTGGGGGCCGAACAGGTGAGAATCGAGGACTGAAAGGGATCAGGTGAAGCAGGGGCCTGCAGGCGGAGCAGCGTAGAGAAGGGAGAACATTGCATTTTGAATTTTTAAGTATTTAAAAAATATAAATATTGCATTGGGGTGGCTAGCATACCACGGTTTACAAGGTGTGGAGAAGCAAATCCTATGTTGGCTGCAGAGTGTATTTCTGAATGGCATTTTCCTTCATCCAGCAAAAAGAAGTCTGAGCAGAGGCAACCCAGTGAGGCAGCCCCTCTGAGCTGCCGTTGAAAATCCTGGGCAAGAGGCCATTTCATTTCCGCTCTTAAATAAACCACGGTGCCTAGTGATTTCTGAACTCGGGGAACTGTGGTTTGTTTAAACTTGAGTGCTTTTTATTGCCTGGGTTTGCCTGGGCTGAAGCAAGCCGCAGTTCCCTGTGTTTCTGTTTCTTAGCATATACCAGAAGAAGAATGTTTTAGTGCAGGTTAGCCAACGTGATCTCTTCCCAACATTACCGACCTGCAACTTCCATCATCTCTGAGCACTGGCTGTTCTGGTTGGGGATGATGGGACTTGGTGTGGTCCGAAATATCCAGAGGGAAGACTGATTTGGGGTGTTGGAAAGCACTAGGATTTCATCCCCCGCCCTCTGGAATAGCCACATCCCGTGTGTGGAGCTTTCCCACTGGGCAACAAGAGTCGGGGGGCTCCCTTGACCCACTGAAGCTTAACCCCCACCTTTAAATCTGATGCAGCTGCTTTTGGACACTCATTCTCTGAAGATGGTTCTGCTGGACCTGCCGTCTATCGGGTCCCAGGTGGTGAGGAAGGCCCCTGCCAGCTACACCAAGATCGTGGTGAAAGGCATGACGCGTGCCGAAATGATTCTTAAGGTAACTTCAGGGCTCTTTCTTTCTTTCTTTCTTTCTTTCTTTCTTTCTTTCTTTCTTTCTTTCTTTCTCTTACCTGACTCCTAGCTGCCCTTGTGCAAAACTCTCCTGTCCCACACACCCACTATGAGAGCCAGTGTGGTGTAGTGGTTGGAGCGGTAGATTTGTAATCTGGGGAACCGGGTTCGCGTCTCCGCTCCTCCACCTGCAGCTGCTGGGTGACCTTGGGCCAGTCACACTTCTCTGAAGTCTCTCAGCCTCACTCACCTCACAGAGTGTTTGTTGTGGGGGAGGAAGGGAAAGGAGAATGTTAGCCGCTTTGAGACTCCTTCAGGTAGTGATAAAGTGGGAAATCAAATCCAAACTCTTCTTCTTCTATCAACTGTCAGCCCGTTTTGTTGCCTATCGGAAGGGGCGGCATTGTCACGGGAGCCTTGCCGGTCCGTAATCTCACAGTTAGCTCTTTCTCATCAAAAGATGGAGTTAGCTCTTTATTATCAAAAACGCAATCGCCATGGACTTGGTTGAGTGCTAGACCTAATGAGCAGATCAGCTCATTCCCGGTGGTCTCCCTTCAGGAAAATCAGTTGCTGAAAGTCCTCGTCTCCTTACAGCTGCTGAAGTTCCTCTCCAGGGCGTTTTCCAAGCAATCAGAGACCGTGCCTTTGTGCAGCCAACCTCTCCTTTGCCCTTTCATGCCTCTTCTGGTTCTGGGAGACAGAGCGGGAGAGGGTGACACCTGTGACACTTCACCAGCCTGACTCATCTCTGCTTTTTTGGCCTCCAACCTCCCTCTCTCTTGCTTCCAACTCTGCTTCTTGACTTCTCTCTGCACCGACTCTCCCAGCTCACTAAGCCCTGTTAGCTCTTCCCAGTCTGCTCCCTCTTCCCCTCATCGACGCCCCACCACCAATCCCCGGTTTCTGAGCCATCGTCCCTTGGAGAGGTTCCCCAACTGGTCCCTCGCACCATTTCTCTGCGTCCAACCAGTTCGTGACCAGTGGTCGACTTTGCCAGCTCAATCCCTGAAAGCATCACCAGGTTCAAAAAGTGACTGGGTGGCCAGTGACCTTTCTCTCCCTGAAGAGCCACTGCCAGATGAGTACGCAGTATTGAGCTTAAATGGACAACAATTCTGTGTCCAGGGCAGCTGTCTACCAGCTCCACCTAGTATGCAGGCTAAGACCCTACCTGCCCGCAGACTGTCTCACCAGAGTGGTGCATGCTCTAGTTATCTCCCGCTTGGACTACTGCAACGCGCTCTGCGTGGGGCTACCTTTGAAGGTGACCTGGAAACTGCAATTAATCCAGAATGCGGCAGCTAGACTGGTGACTGGGGGCGGCCGCCGAGACCACATAACACCAGTTCTGAGAGATCCACATTGGCTCCCAGTACGTTTCCGAGCACAATTCAAAGTGTTAGTGCTGACCTTTAAAGCCCTAAACGGCCTCGGTCCTGTATACCCGAAGGAGCGTCTCCACCCCCATCGTTCAGCCCAGACACTGAGATCCAGTGCCAAGGGCCTTCTGACGGTTCCCTCATTGCGAGACGTGAGGCTACAGGGAACCAGACAGAGTGCCTTCTCGGTGGTGGCGCCCACCCTGTGGAACACCCTTCCTTCAGATGTGAAGGAAATAAGCAGCTATCTTCTCTTTAAAAGACATCTGAAGGCAGCCCTGTTCAGGGAAGTTTTTAATATTTAACACTGTACTGCTTTTAACACTTGATTGGGAGCTGCCCAGAGTGGCTGGGGAAACTCAGCCAGATGGGCAGGGTATAAATAATAAATTATTATTATTATTATTATTATTATTATTATTATTATTATTATTATTATTATTAACAAGCCCATACATTGCAACCAATGATGGTAACTCAGAGGTAGAACACCCGCCTTCCATGAAGAAGGTCCCGAGTTCGATTCACGGCATCCCCCATTGAAAGAGGCAGCAGGTAGGCAGGACTTTGCCCAGAGAGCGACTGCCAGTCCGAGCAGGCACTACTGGCCCAGGTGGAGAAATGGCACGGCCTGTTCTGAGACAGAACGCTGGAATGTCTGTGGCTTTTAATAAGTAAATATCCTAGCCCTCCGGCCTCAGATTCTTGGTGCGTGTGTCATTTTTTTGGGGGGGGGGGATGTGTCTCATTGACACCTCACAAACAGAGGCCTCTCCACGCCTGGCCCCAATTGCTGGTGGTTTGGTGAATCATCTCTCCTTTGCTTCTGTGGGCCTTGCCTTCCCACACCTCGTAGTAGCCGTGATATATACATATAAGGCAAAACAAAACCCCACCAGCCTTACTCTGGTTTTTTCTGTGGATTCTCTTCCCTGCTCCCTCGTCCTGTCAGGTTTTCTGCACAGACGCAGTGGCTGGTTGCTTGGCTTTCGTAGATAACCACATGAACTTCCCACAAGACTATTATAGATCTCCCTCTCTCTCTCTCGTTCCCCGAATGCTGTCCCAGGGCTATGGAGGGGAGGTTTTGGGCTCCCCTCGGGTGGAATTCCTCCGGCGTTCCCGATGAGATCATTGCAGAGGGTTGCCAGCTGTTGCTTGTGGGGCTGCGATTCTGTCAGGATGGGGGTGGCCTTGCCACTAGAAGCATCCATTTGCTCTGAGCGGCACAGGCTTCTTAGATCATGTCTTGCATTTATATACCACCCTGCTCCTCATTTAATCCCCATTCAGCATGGAGGAATGATGGCGGGAAGGAGTTAAACGGCTTTGGCCCTATACGCCTGACCCCCATCGTCCAGCCCAGACACCGAGGTCCACCTCCGAGGACCTTCTGGCGGTTCCCTCCCTGCGAGAAACGAAGGGAGAGGGAACCAGGCAGAGGGCCTTCTCGGTGGTGGCACCTGCCCTGTGAGCGGCTTTGAAAAAGGACTGGACCAATCCACAGAAGGGGGGAGGGCTCTTGAGCTTGGGTCCTGCTTATGGGCTTCACACTGGCACCTGGTTGGCCGCTGTGAGCCCAGGATGCTGGATTACATGGGCCACCGGCCTGATCCAGCACAGCTCTTCTTAAGTTCCTAGGATAGGTTCTTGGTGGCTATTAGTTGGCAGGACTGCGTGCTGCCTCTCTCTGAATGCTTCGCACGGCAACATTTTGATGCCTTACTTTCTTCGCCTTCCTTTAACGCTTCAACGTCCCTTGACTTGCTGTGGTTTTTGTGGTCCGTAGTTGCCGCGGTCACGATCACTTTCTTGTGGGATCCTCTTTAGAGCAGCCTCTAAATCATCCTTTCTCAAGCTGTGGGTCCCCAGATGTTGTTGAACTACAACTCCCATCACCCCTAGCTAGCAAGGCCAGAGCTCAGGGATGATGGGAGTTGTAGTCCAACAACATCTGGGGACCCCCAGGTTGAGAACCGCTGCAAATGAACAGGCGGGAGGGCTAGCATGGTGGCTAGAGCGCTGTGCTAAAACCCGCGAGACCCGAGTTCGAATCTCCCCCTCAGCCGTGAAGCTTTCTCAGTGGGGGCTTCTCTCAGCCAACCCCGTTCCCCAGGGTGGTTGTGAGGACAAAACAGAGGAGAGGGAGAGAGCTGAGCCTGACGCTTTGAGGAAGAGATGCGAACATGATAAAGAACAATGAAATAAACCCCCACTGGTGGCTTGTGTGTCACTTCTATGGGGTTCCTCAAGGTTTTAAGGGGGATATCGCAGCCCAGCTCCTTAAAGTTGGAGGTGGCCATCCCGATCAGGCGGAAGGGCCTTGCCTCAGCCGCCCTCTGCCTGGACGACCCTCCCTTCTGACAGTTTTACTCCCCGCCTCTCCCTGCAGGTCGTGATGGCCCCCCACGAGCCGCCCGTGGTGTTTGTGGACAACTACATCAAACTCCTGGCCGACTGCAGCACCGACACCTTCCAGAAGATTCTGGACATGAAGGTGAGGGGAGCCCTGTGGGCTCCGCCAGCGCTGGTGGCCTCCACCCCGATTCCAGGGTTTTGAGGCCGGCACTGCAGCTTTCCTGCGACTCCCGTTCATTTAGAGAAGCCTGGAGTTGGAAGGGACTCCAGGGTCATTTAGTCCAGCCCGCTATAACGCAGGAATTTCAGGTCACACAGGAGACCATCCCAAGGGGCACTCTGGTGGGAAGGGGGCACGTTGACGCTCTCTCGGGCTGATTTATTTCTGCGTTTATTCGTGTGGCGTTTGCCCTCCTATGTGTGTGACATCATACTGGGTTCATAGGAAAAAGGGTTAACTAATTGTAAAATGACTAACCAATGGGAACCCAGGGGGCAGAGTTAACGATGTATAAGATTTAAGCACAGAGGTTTTTAGTGAGTTAGAGTTGTTGAGAAGACAGTCTGGAGTTAGGAGAGACAGAGAAGAGAAGTCTGTGGGTTGGGCTAGTCTGGTGTGAGAGAGGGAGAGAATTAGTTAAGAGGAGTCAGTCACACAGCTGAGATCATCAGTCAGAAGGTATTAGGAAGGTAAAGGTAAAGGGACCCCTGACCATTAGGTCCAGTCGTGGCCGACTCTGGGGTTGTGGCGCTCATCTCGCTTTATTGGCCGAGGGAGCCGGCGTACAGCATGACTGGCCAGCATGACTAAGCCACTTCTGGTGAACCAGAGTAACACACGAAAACGCCATTTACCTTCCCGCCAGAGTGGTACCTATTTATCTACTTGCACTTTGACGTGCTTTTGAACTGCTAGGTTGGCAGGAGCAGGGACCGAGCAACGGGAGCTCACCCCGTCGCGGGGATTCGAACTGCCAACCTTCTGATCAACAAGTCCTAGGCTCTGTGGTTTAACCCACAGCGCCACCCGCGTCCATCCAGCCTCATAGAACCACTCTAAATGCATGGAGAGGGTTAACCCACAGTGCCAGCCGCTAAAGTTAAAATACTGGCAGGAATATTATCTGAGAAACCACAAATTTGTTAATGTTTGTAAAATAAACTTGTTTTATTTGGTTCACTTTTAACAACTGATTGGACTCGGTGTTTTACCATAGAGTAACTGGTTGTGGCAGTGGGGAAGCGAGCACAGTGGTGGCACAGGGATCAATAGATGGTTAAACATCCGGGGACCCTGTGTGATGGCCACAATTCGCCTACACATGTCATCTCCCTCGTCCCGCAGGGTCTGAAGAGGAGCGAGCAGAGCAGCATGCTGGACTTGTTCCGCCAGAGGCTCCCGGCTCCTCCCTCCGGAGGCGACAGTGCCACCTCCATCTCCCTGGCGGCCCCTACGCCCGAGCAGGAATCCTCGCGCATCCGCAAGCTGGAGAAACTCATCAAGAAGAGGCTCTAGGGGGCTTCTTCTTCTTCTTCCCCTCCACGCCCTGCTCTCTTTTTCTCCAAGATGAGCCGTGCTGCTGAGAATGAGTCTCCCCTTCGCCTGCTCCTGGTACTCCAGATTCAAATTCCTTGTCGCTCACTTTTGGAAGATCCTTGGCACTGAGACTGTACCAGCCGGAAGAGTCACACACACGAGGGGGCTTTTCGGCTATCCTGTGCCACTTCAGACTCCAGCGAGGAACGTCTCCTGAGCCACCTTCAAAAATATAAAGAAATCACCCCACATATTTCACTTTTTCATTGTCACATGCTTGCTTTGCTATGAGTATGGGTTGTCTGTATAGGGAGGAGGATATTCAGATGTGCAGTTCCGCCCTGCGGTCTGAAATGGTACAGGCCAGCAAGTCCTCAACATGGGAGTCTCCTAATGGGATCAGTTCTGCGCTTTTCCCTCCATAGGAATCCCCTGAGCTTCTCCACCTGAGCTGCTTCATCTCCCTGCCATTGCCTTCCCTGTGTTCGCTTCCATACAGTCCCCGCAGCACAGCGGTACTCAGTGAGGCCGAGTGCTGCTTTGTCCTCTGCGTGGGAATGGTTGTTATGGTCTTGCACATAAATGTGCTGTTAATGTAAGAAAACACGGAAGCCAGGTGCAGGGAATGTTGGTCGTGGAACCCGCAGGATATGACAGGTCAAAGGTCCCTATTCACTCCCCCCCCAAGTGACTTTCCTGCAGGGTCCCTTTAGTTGTGGCTCCTAAAAACACCCTGGCAGCTTGGTTTTGAAACAATATTTTGCATTGTTTTCCGGAGGCGGGGCTGAGCTAAGGCCTAGGGGCCGCTAGCTGCCGACCCTCCTTGACTGGAGTCGGCTGCCGCCCTGCTGCTTGACTCGGTTGGCCCTTTGTCCCATTTGGCTTCTTCGAGGCGTGCGTGGTGTTGACTCTCGCTACAGATCCGCTTGCGAAAGGAAGCCTAATCAAGGCGGGCGTGGCTTCTCCCTCCCAGGCTATATGGATGTCCTTGCGTTAAGGGCAAACAAAACCCGGGCCATAAATTCCAAAGGTGATAAAGATCAGGAAGCTGAAAAATATTCAGAGCTAGGTTTGTCCACCCAACCCTGCCTTTGCAGATATGTAGACAAAAGGTTGACCGTTAAAATGGAGGTATACTTTTCGCTGTTGACAGTTTTTGCCACTTTGGCGTGAAGATTTAAAAAAACTTTGTTTTTTTGTCATCTTGATTTGAAACTACCCTCTTTCCTTATTTATCAGGTGCTTTTGGATGGTTAGGTTCCCTTTCAGTTGTATATTTTCTGTTCTGTATAGCTCTCCTTTAAGTTGTACATTTTCTGTTAATAAAGAGGATTCTTCTGTGAGGTTTTTCTTTTTCTTTTTGTTAAGTTCTGCCTTCCTGTCAGATTTTTTTCTTCTTTTGCTGTTTCTTGCAGAGTGAAGTTTAAGTGAAGTAAATGGGCAGCCTCTTTTCATGTCATCTGTGTTTGTACATGTTTTCAGTGATATCTATTAAACAAAGTCGGAACCGTTTTTGCCAAAGGGAGTGTGTGTGAGCAAGCCCAGAACTCATTAAACACACTTTACTCTTACTCCCCGCACCCCAACGGTTTAATTTTAGAGGAGCCAGTTCCTTTGATTTGAGCATGAATTGCTTCTTTGGCCAGGATTCATGCATGGGAGTGGGCAAGCTCCAGAACAGTCATTCAGGCAGAGACACAATGGATATCCTCCTTGGAGGGCCAGCTAGGTCTCCTGCATCCTTGTCTTGGTGGAACTGCCTTGCCTTGAACAGATGCTGATTGGACTGAGCTCTAAGGGCAGAATAGTGCCTCATACAGAGATGCGGTGGGCAGGCTCCTCAGAGGACAGGCAGCTTTTCTGCATCTCTCTGTCGGAAAGAACTGAATGATCTAGTCACATGCAATCCTTAGTTGTGGTAGAATTACTTGCCACTAAAAGGAGCCCAATAAGAAAGAAACAAGGCTGAGGCCCTGGATTCATGCAGAGAGGCAGCAGGCATTTCCTCTGTGAAAGAATTCTTTGACATTCGTAGGAGCCTTTACATTTATCTCTTGTGCCTGAAAGCCTGGAGAGCCCCTGCCAGTCAGTGCAGGTAGTACTGAGCTAGAGGGACCAATAGGTCTGACTCTATAAGGCAGTTTCTTGTTTAAATCTGCTCTTTATTTCGAACCATGAGGACTAGACTCTTAGTTTTTAGGGGATGGGCTGTATATAATGCAGCACCCTATGATCTACCATTTGGGAATTCCCAATCTCTCCAGCAAGGAACAGTGGAAGCTGGATCTCGTGTACACATGATTAAAAAATACAGCTTTATTTCACTATGTTTTATATTTATAACTTTTTTTAAAAAATGCTTGTAACCTCTCCACAAAGTTGCACGTCTCTCGGTGGGGGTCTCTGCGTGTGGCGTTTGCCAGGCTTTGTCCCTTGTTTCTAACAAGCGGGAGTTCCCTCTTTCGCCCTCTAAACTTTTGCAGGAGTGACCTTTTCGCGGACAGAGTTGGTATTCAGAGCCAGGGAGAATTCTCTGCTCCAAAGGCTCCAGAAGGAGCAACTTGGGCGGGGGGAGTTTCATAACCCCTTCTCTTCCATCCCAATGGCTTTGCCTTTCTCAAGTTTAACCCTCATAACAAGGACACATTTCTGTGCCCAGGGAACGCGGTGTGCTTTTCTGGTCCCTCTTTGCTTTTAACCTCCGAGACGAAGGAGTCAGTAAAGGGTGCCCTACAAAGGGACCTCTCCATGTTTGCTTGGCAGTAGATCTCACTGTGTTTGATGCGGATTTCTCCCTAGTAAAGTCTGGTTTTTGGGAGGGGTTGGGATTGCAGTATAAGACATATTTAGAGTGGTACTGGACCAGTTCACAGAAGAAGAAAGATGTCAGAGGATATTGGTCTGGCCATCTAAATTATTATTCATTATTCATTGTTGGAATTCTTGTGTTTTTTTATTTATTTAGCACATTTGTACCCCGCTGTTCAGCCAGAAAGGTTCCCAGCGTGGCTAACGTGCAATTGAAACAAGACAGCCCTTCCCCAGAGGCTTGCAAACACGTCACACAAGGGAAATGTCTCATCTGCTTCTACACTGGTGCACACCTGCTTAAATATCTCAAATATGAAACAGCCCTGGACCTAAGAAACTTGGTGTGGGCTTCTGGCATTTGTGAGAGGCGTCAATGAAAAGCAACTCTTTAAAAGAAAGGAAAATGAAGGGTTTCAATAGGTAATTGACCCAGTTAATCCCGGTTAGTAAGGCACCCTGTTTTTAAAACATCACCGTTGTAGAAACGGCAGCAGCTGAAATGCAACTTCTGCGTCGAGTGCTGGGCCTCCGAAGTGCTTAGGGCTTCATCCGTGACCAGGGAGTGCCTCTGAATACTTTTGCTGAGCTTGATGCCCCCAAGTGAACCCCTGCAGTGCCAGCGCAACTGGGATGGAGAGAGTTAAAAGAGCTTCCCGTTTAGGTGAGACGCAGAGAAGCCTTCCCGGGGCAGGTCTGCTGCACTTTGAGAATCTCACGGAGGAAATCCCTCTACGCCTCATCTGCCTCTTGAAACCCTGCTCCAATTGGCATCAATTTCCCCAGGATCCGGTTTCGGCAGAGACCAGCAGCCTGTGTCCCTCACCCCGCCAGCATGAGGCTGCGGCCTTCCTTCAGGAAGCCCTTGGCCCCGGGACGTGCATAGCTTGAAGCCACAGACGCCGGTGGCGGCTGGCTCCCTCCTGCGCCTCGTTCCAGGAGGGCCATGAAGGAATTTGTCTGAAAGAGGCTTTGGGCTTGCACTCGAGCGCCGTGGCCGCCGGGCCCAGACGTTGGCCGTGTGTTTGCTTTGGCCCCCAGGTCTGCTTTGAGCTCCCCCGCCGCCCCCAGGAGTCCTTCCCCGGCGATGACGCAGAGATCTAGGAGGCTTCCAAAGGTTGTTCTGCACACACTTCTATATATTGTTGGGGGTGGCCAGTCCAGAGCTCATCTGGGATGCAGCCGAGCGTCGTTGCAGGCCTCTGGGTTTGAGGCACGCATGCCATCCCATAAACGGAGGCCGGCTCATGACGACAAATGGGGCTGTGCCTCACTGACCCACACGCAGCTGCGAACACTGGGCCGTTTCTTCTGGCTCCCTCCACTGCCATCGAATGCATCCCCTCCAACAGTTCTCTGATGGAAATAGGGACGTCGTAAGGAAAAGTGTGGAACGTGGGTGGCGCTGTGGGTTAAACCACAGAGCCTGGGACTTGCCGGTCAGAAGGTAATCGGTTCGAATCCCCGCAACGGGGTGAGCTCCTGTTGCTCGGTCCCAGCTCCTGCCAACCTAGCAGTTCAAAAGCACGTCAAAGTGCAAGTAGATAAATAGGTACCACTTGGGCGGGAAGGTAAACGGCATTTCTGTGCGCTGCTCTGGTTCGCCAGAAGCGGCTTAGTCATGCTGGCCTCATGACCCGGAAGCTGTATGCCGGCTCCCTCAGCCAATAAAGCGAGATGAGCGCCGCAACCCCAGAGTCGGCAACGACTGGACCTAATGGTCAGGGGTCCCTTTACCTTTACCTTTTAAGGAAAAGTGGGACATTCTGGGATCTGATCAGAACCTGGGATGGCTTCTGTAAATCCAGGACTGTCCCTGGAAAATAGGGACACTTAGAGGGTCTGTGAACGCGATGTTAGTCGTGATCTATCCGTCGTCCTGTACTTCCTTGATAAATATTGCTTTGTTGCTTTTCTCTTCCATCTCGGCTGCTGTCTGATTTGAAAACAGGAGCTGCTGTTAAGCCGAGGTGTGTTCGCTTGGGCATGTGCAGATGGCAGCTTCCTTGGAGTTTTGGAGGAGGGTCAATGTAAGGGCCCTGCCGGATCAGGCCAGGGGCCTATTTGGTCCAGGGTCCGGTTCTTGCGGTGGCCAACCAGATGCCCATTATGGGAAACCAGCAAGCCACATCTGAGAGCAACAGCACGCTCCCCTTCGGTGGCTGGCAGCTAGTCGCTCCCTCCTGGCCTAACCCACCTCGCAGGGCTGTTGTGAGGAGAACGAGAAAGGGCCAGGAACCATGCACACGCCACCTTGAGCTCCTTGTAGGGAAAGGCGGGGTAGAAATAAATGCAACATCGGTGCAGCCAAGCTCTTAGAGTCTCCTTCCAGCTCTCCTTCCAAGCCGCAAATAGTCCATGAGAGACCAAATGTGGCTTTCAGTGAGCAGGGGTAAAGGGTGCAGGAGAAAATGGATGCGTGCCTGAAAAAAGCACACTCTGTTTCGTGCTTGGCGGGGACACACCTCTGCTTTTTATCACCCCAGGAATGGCTCAGCTATTAATACAGCCATCACACTGTGCAGAAGGACACACCTTTATTGACTAGAGACCATTGGCGACAGAGGGTGAAAGAAGGACTCAATGTCATATTGATTGTTGGTGTCACTGCATAATCTTTTAATGGAAGCTGTAACTAACAATTTGTTTAGGGTGCGGGGAGATTCCTTCCTCTGGTGAATATGGCATGCGTGTGTGAGACACATGCTCCTTCAGAGGTGGTTGGCAGATTGTGACGTTCTACCCTGTCCTTTATAGCTACATACAATTTGCATTAATTCCTGGGCGGGGGAAAACCCAACTGTGAGTAAAATGGGGAACAGCATTTGCAAACCAGCGGTGCTGAACATTTCATGGAAAGGGCAGTGTGACATTCCAGTTCATGGAAGAAGTCTTGCTAACATGCGCTGTGGACCTTACTCTGGTTCAACTGTTTACCCACTGTGGGCTTTTGGGAACCTGATGCAGCGACTGAGAGACCTGCAACAAAATGTTGCAGTGTGGAGTGCTTAGTGGCGTGTGCGCACACGAAAACTTTTAAAAACATAATAAATATGTTTTAAGTATCAAGTGACATAAGAAATAAAAGAAAGGGGAAAAACAAGAAGCAATAAATATCCCATGTGGCTAAAGCAACATAAATATAACACCACCTTACATTTTCAGGTGTCAAATACAAAACAGTCTCTAAATAATAGCTTTCAGATGCCTGGTGGGAAAAGTCCAGCTTTCAGCTTTCCAGCCAGCCAGGCCCTTTCCAGGAAACTCCATTCCATCTGCCCTCCTTTCCAGTTTCACTCCGTGCCTACTGAGCATGCTCAGTCATTGGTTTTGATTCCCACCCTGCCCTTTCTTACATAAATTTTTGGGTGTTGATGCTGCTGTCTTGGCTAAGTAAGGACTGGCACTCCGATAACTGAGATGAGCTGGATTTGCTGCATCCAGTGAAGGAAGTCCACCTGAACCCTGTTTCCTGTCTCCGGTAGTGGACAGCCAGATCCTTCTGGAAAGCCTGCGGTCAGGCCACAGAATGGTCCTCCACTGTTTTCCACCTCCAGCATCTCGTATGCCACAGTAAAGTGCCTCTGAATAATGAATTTTGTTGCTTTGCCTATTAGTGGTTGTTGGTAGCTCCAACCCACCCCCAAATAATGGTCTGATCCTTTTCAAAAGGCTATTCTGCTGCTGTACAGAGTATCATCCTCCTCCTCTAATCATCCCTTGGCCACAGTGCTTGGGGGCTGATGGGCGTTCAGCAACACTTAAAGCCACAGGTTTCCCATCCCTGAATTAAAACATGCTTCACCATTGAGTTATGGCCCACTCTGAGATAAAATTTCTCTCTCTCTTCATCTTCCAAAACTGAGCTCCGGGAGGTCTGGGGCAGCCACTTCACCACCCTAATGCCCTCCTGATTATTTCGGACCACAACTGCCACAACCACTAGGGATGGCTGCCTCTGAAGTGTAGTTCGGGGCTGCGTTGGCAAAAGCCTCCCTCCTCCAGATCTACAAATAGCTCTCCTCGGGGAAACTGGATCAAAGCCGAAAGGGGGGCCTTTTCTTCTGAGTTCACGGAAACCTCGATGAATCCACATCAGGTTTTTTTTTTATATATATCAAAAAAATAAAAATAAAAGTGTGGTTTGACCTTTTAAAAACGCCTTTTCCATACTGATCTGCTGAGTCGCAGGTTCTGTGATTCACTGAAAAAGTGCGAATTCCCAGTGGCTCCCAGCCGGCTGGCTTGCGAAGGCCTGGTTTTGATTTGGGTTATTTATGCTTGCAGACGGAGGTGGGAGTGGAAAGAGGGCAGCCTTTCTCAAGGTCTTAAAAAAAAAAAACTTTCAGTGGAAGCGGAGAGGAAGGGGGGGAGTTGAAGGAGGGATAATAACATTGCAGTGTGGGCTCAAGGGCAGTGGAACTGCGAAGAGGACTAAGTCAGTTCACCTGTCCATCTAGCTCAATATTGTCTGCACTGACTGGCAGCAGCTATCCAACAAAGAGTCTTTCCCAGTCTGCCTGGGATCAAACACAGGACCTTTTTTTGCATACAAAGCAGGTGCTCTGCCACTGAACTACAGCCCTTCCCCTAAAATAAGATTCCAGTCCTCATTATTCTGAATTACGAGGGCTGATTTAAACAGGAACACAGGAAGCTGCCTGGTCCATCGAGCCCAGTGACTGGCAGCCCCTCTGCAGGATTGCAGGCAGTGTTCGCATATCAGAGACACTATGGAATTGCCGGTGCTCAGAGGAGACTACCTGTTGCATCTCTGGAAGAGTTGCTGCTCTGCCGATCTGTCTTTACTTTTGCACCAAAATCACATTGCAATCACATTGGATGTGATTACCTAATTCAAATGATACAGGGAAGCCACAGAAAGAGAGACTCAAGAGATGTTGCCTATTGCATCTCTGCGGGAGTCATTGCCTCTTTCCAGGCAACCTCTCTTTAAAGGTAAAGGTAAAGGGACCCCTGACCATTAGGTCCAGTCGTGGCCGACTCTGGGGTTGCGGTGCTCATCTTGCTTTATTGGCCGAGGGAGCCGGCGTACAGCTTCCGGGTCATGTGGCCAGCATGACTAAGCCGCTTCTGGCAAACCAGAGCAGCGCACGGAAACGCCGTTTACCTTCCCGCCAGAGTGGTACCTATTTATCTACTTGCACTTTGATGTGCTTTCGAACTGCTAGGTTGGCAGGAGCAGGGACCGAGCAACGGGAGCTTACCCCATCGTGGGGATTCGAACCGCCGACCTTCTGATCCGCAAGTCCTAGGCTCTGTGATTTAACCCACACAAATCGGCCATATCTCAGCATCCAGGTGTGCTGCGTTCGTCCAGCTGCTGTGGAACTATCTGGGGAGGCTGTCTCTGCTGCGGGATTTCCATCAGAAAGCCCCTCAAAATCACTGCTACCCTCCAGGAGCTACAATTCTCAAGACTGTGGTTTACATTTAAAGGCAACCCTACCCGCAGTCACGCCATACATTTAAAGGGGTATCAAGCCACTTTCAGCAGTCAAGGCTTCCCCCCAAAGTATCCTGGGAGTTGTAGTTTGTGAAGGGTGCTGGGAGCAATTGCTCAGCACCTGAGCTACAGTTCTCCGAGTGGTTTGACAGTCAACTCCTCCTCGCAGGGAAGTTTGTGAATCGCACCTCCGGGAGGAGAACAGGGGTCTCCTAGCAAGTCTCGGCGCCCTTTGCAAACTTAGTTCCCAGGATTATTTGGAGACGCCAAGGTTCTTGCAAGCGCCGTAGGACGGCTATAAATGGACGGTGCGCACGGAAGTGGAAGATCCGGCTAGCCAGATAGCAGGCCCCTTCAAGCAGCATAAATTTGGTGGAGCCCCGGGCGAGGGAGCCGCGGCCCTTTCCCCTCGGATCGTGTCGCCAGGCTGCTCCCCTCTCGGCAGCCCCGGGGAGGCGGGTCTCTCTCCGGCCTCCGCCCCTCGCCCGAGGCGGCCGCCTGCGCGTCCCTCTCGCCAGTGCGCTCCGGGCGCGCGGAGGAAGAAGGAGGCGCGATGGTGGGGCGGCTCAGCTTGCCGGACGTCCCGGAGCTGCCGGACTCGAAGCGCCGGGCCGAGCGGGGCCTCGACAGCCCCGACTCCGGGCTGCCCCCCAGCCCCAGCCCCGGCAGCTGGCTGCTCTCTGGCGGCGGATCGGAGCGGGGAGGGGTCGCCAGTGCGCTGCCGGAGACCGAGAGACCGGAGACCAAGCCGCTTCCCAAGGTGAGTGCAGGAAAGCGGGCGCCTGCGTCTGTCCCGGCGTGGGACCGGAGTGAATCCGGGTTAACGGAGTATGCGTGCACGGCGATGCAGGTCCAAACGCTAGCAAGGGAGCGTCGAGCGGGGGATGCAATCCGAATTAGCGGCGCGGCTCAAGCGGGATTAGGGGAGGCTGTGGACGAGTGCGCAAAGCGGAGTGTGGAATTGGAGAGCTAATCCGGAGTATGCGAGTCCATGTAGTGCGGGCTCAAGGCGCTCTTGACGGTGCAATCCCGAACATGTTTTATCTGACGCTAAGGTTCAGGGGGATGGACTGTCTAAACTACTCAAGCGAGTTTTTAAAATATATATACTATTGCAGTGTGAACTGGATCATACTCGGTGCAACATAAAATCCAGCGCGCGCCTATTTCGTTTTGCAACGCAAATAAAACGCAAAGCAGCCTCTGCAGATCCGGGCGAGGTCAGTTTGAGATGCCAAACTAGCAACAAATTCCTTGCCCTCCTTCTGCCTCCCTTGACGTGGTGCTTTCTGAGACCCTTCGGGGACTAGGCAGGTGCATTTGTAACCCCCACTTCCTGCCTAGCTGTGGCTCCAGTTTCCCTAACTGGTGCAAACTGGAGAACCCCTCTTCTCCCATCCGTAGTATTTTCCTGCTGGAGGCGACCTGTTCCAGCTCCCCGTGGGAGCAGTCGAGGGTTTTAACTTGGGGAACTTAATCCTCTCGAGATCCTTCGCATCATGGTAGTAAAGTTAGGCCATCATGATCACTGTGCCCATTTTGCAGACTGGATGCCACAGGCAGTGTGGTGACTCGTGTTGGGATTGTCCAAATCTCAAGGGTGCCATCCTGTGCCCAACCTGCTGCACTAGAATTTAGTGGAATCGGCTTGCCATGGGCCCAGATGAGAGGGGCGTATGCCACAACCCCGCTAAATGTTTTCAGTCAGATGCCACTGCATATTGCAAGCTAGTGTGTTGATGATTTCTTATGCCTCTCGAGAGTTTCCAAGTGCATGATGGGCGGGAATAGTAGGGGGTTATGAGCAGGGGTGGGGGGCTGCTAGGATCCCCAAGGGCTCTGTGGGTGGGTTATTACTGTATGTTGTACATATGAACTTCCCAAATTCTCTTGTGGGATTATGGGGCCCCGGCAATTGTCATGGGACCTCCTAACGTTTCGTTTCTTTATTATTATTATTATGACATTTATATGAAGAGCTCAGGGTGGCATACATGACCCATAAGACTGGACATATATTTATATGAATCCCCTGAATCTTTGTTTCATTTGCTGATGTTTTTATGCTGCTCAAGTTTGTATTTTTCCTTTTTTAGCTGGGTTCACTTTTCATATTGCACATAGTTTGGAGGTTTTTGAACTATTCGGCTGTTTGGAAAGGCTTTGAAATAAATACATGGTTCTCCCCACCCTCCCTGTTTTTAACCTCCTAACAACAACCCTGTGAGGTAGGTCTGGCTGAGATGACCCCTGGTGAGCTTCCTTGCTGATTCCAGGATTTGAACCCTGGTCCAACCAGTATAGCAAACAGGCTTCCAAAAAGGATTCTCTCCCCCACCCACCCCCCGTATAGTGTGATTCCCACCTCCAGCATGGTGACAGACCATTTGTGTCTTGTTAATAATTTCTCTTCCAGGCAGCTGCTACGGAATGTAAACCAACATTTGGCGCGCAGCTGCTGTGTCCCCCCAACATGCTGCAACAGGATTCGGAGACAGGTGGGATCAGGAGAGGGAGAGCGTTATCTGGGGTCTGTGGCTTTCTCCGCTGAATATTACTGCCCCACATACAGATAGTTGTGGGGAGGTGGAGGCAGTTACCCCAGCTCAGCCACGGAGTTGTCAGTATAAATGTACCTTGTCCACTTCCTCTTCTGCTCCCTTTTACCTATGAGATTGCCTTGCCACATATACTCAGCCACATTGATTGGTGGAACTGGTGCTCTTACAGGTGCCACATAATACCTGTTCCACATCTGTTAAGACATCCGTCTTTTATTGTCTTTGGAACTCCCTGCCTATTGATACCAGCCCAGGCTCCTTCACTGTACTCTTTTCGGCTCCTGCCAAAAACACTTTTGTTTAGACAAGCCTGTCCAGATGCTCAGAAAGTTGGTGAGTGTTATAACCTGTTTTTAGACTCTAGTTCATGGGTAGGCAAACTAAGGCCTGGGGCCTGGATCCGGCCCAATCGCCTTCTAAATCTGGCCTGCTGATGGTCCGGGAATCAGTGTGTTTTTATCAGCGAGTAGAATGTGTCCTTTTATTAAAAATGCATCTCTGGGTTATTTGTGGGGCCCGCCTGGTGTTTTTACATGCGCAGAATACCGGTATGTGCTTTTATTTAAAAGGCATCTCTGGGTTATTTGCGGGGCATAGGAATTCATTCATTTCCCCTCCCAAAATATAGTCTGGCCCCCCACAAGGTCTGAGGGACAGTGGACCGGCTTCCTCCTGAAAAAGTTCGCTGACCCCTGCTTTAAAACTTTTGAGAGTTTTAAACTATTATTGTTAATTTTTTCCTATTGATTTGTTGTTTTATTTTAATTTTTGTATCTTTTTGAGGTTTCTTTGAAAAAACAAGCAGCGTACAAATTTTAGGAAGCTAATAATTTTGTCACTCTGGGCTAGCTTGCATACACAAAAGGTAACAGGTTTTAAAACGATAGGCTGGCTAATTTGAAGCCCACACCGCCTCTTGGTTCTGACTTTGCAACCACTAAGGTGGATTGGAATCCCCTGCACCCATTAAGAGTGCATTTGAGGAAGGCAGTAAGGTGTAGTGATTGGAGTGTCATACTAGGACCAGGGTTCAAATCCTTGCACAGCTATGAAGCTCACTGGGCAACCTTGAGCCAGTTACTGCCTCTTAGCCTAACCTACCTCACGGGGTTGTTGTGATGATTACACGAGGAGGGGGAGAACCATATTTGCCGCCTTGAGCTCCTTGGAGGAAAAAAAATGGGATGTAAATGCAATAAAGAAATACATGTTGAAAATGAAGGGGAACTGGGTAGTGGTTAAAGGGTGTGAAGGGCGTAGCTAAATAATATTTTAGCCTGGCTACGAATGACCCCCCCCTTCCCTAATTTGCAGGAATTAATTCCCTGAAGGGTATCTCCTCCCCTTTATTTGCAGACTCCTCTGGAGACAAAATACAAACAAAGAATAAAATTGGGGTTTTTTTGCTTTCTTATGTTGGAGGGAGGAAAGGAGGAGGAATTTTGGCTTGATTCTCCTGAAATGTAGGTACTAGGAAACAGCTGTGACTCTTCGGTGTGGCTTCTTTGAAGCAAGAACTCAGAGCCTGACCCCAAGTTGAAATGGAAGTCAATGAGGGGATGTTGAGTGGGGCAACCCAGCCAGATGGGCAGGGTATAAATAAAAACAAATTAAGAAGAAGAAGAAGAAGAAGAAGAAGAAGTCCCCCCCAAGTCGGAGACAGGGCACTGGGATGGATGATTGAGTGCGTGTTGCTCCACTAGCCACTGAATTTACACAACCCGCATTTTTCGCCCTATAAGACGCACCAAACCATAAGACGCACCTAGTTTTTGGAGGAGGAAAACAAGAAAATAAATATTCTGAATCTCAGAAGCCAGAACAACAAGAGGGATCACTGCGCAGTGAAAGCAGCAATCCCTCTTGCTGTTCTGGCTTCTGGGATAGCTGCGCAGCCTGCATTTGCTCCATTAGACGCACACACATTTCCCCTTACTTTTTAGGAGGGAAAAAGTGAGTCTTATAGAGCAAAAAATACGGTAAGTATCTTGGTTACTTGGGGCACTTCAAGCCTGTTTTTTGGGTTGGGTTCGATTGTGTATCGGCAAACTCAGGTTTTGCTGTTATGGTTGGTTAGGAGATCTTGCGCAACGAGCTCGCTTCCCCAAACAGGCTCCTTTTTTTTTGCGATGGGCAAATGCACTTTGGAAAGTGCGGGGGGTAAGGCTTGCATCTAACCTCTGTCCAAAGGAATCAGAGCGGAATGGGCCTTAAGCAGAGCAGGCGACAGATCAGGATTGGAGGCTTGTTAAATAGCCCACGTTATCTAATCTCCCTGGGAAAGAAAGGGATGAGTGTTCCAGAAATGGGTTGTCTGGAAGCCTTGTAGGGCGGCACGTTTTTTTCATGGCTTGGTTTTAGATGGAGGTGTTGGAAAAGAAGGAACTTTTTTCCAAGATGTGTAGCTGCCGGGGCTGAAATGGTTTCAGCGCTGTTTAAGGACTGGATCGAGTTAAGGGCCAGGAGAGGTGTGAGAAATGTGTTCCACCTCTTCCGCCTTGCCAGGACAGTAGCACTGCGCCTGCAGCATCTGTGTGGGAATTGTCTCTGTCCAAAACGCTAAGGACTTGAGTTCATAACTTGCAGTGCTGGGCGGTTTTCCCCCCTTTTCTTTTTGCTTCTTTGTTTTTGGCTGAGCTGATGTTGCTCAACCTCACTTTTCCATCTTTAAAAGAGGAAAAGAGGAGGAGGAGGAATTATCGTGGCCAAATATGCAGGCTGAACTTTTTATAGGACTGCAAAGAACACTGTAGGCTGAGGCCGTGCTATTAAAAAAAGAGAAAAAAGTAAGAGCTGCTGAAATCGGAATGTGTTGGATCTTTTTAAGGGAAAAAACAAAACCTTGAAAATGTAAAAGTGTGAACTGTGTCAGATTTGTGTTTGCTGATACAGTACAGTGGTACCTCGGGTTACATACGCTTCAGGTTACAGACTCCGCTAACCCAGAAATAATGCTTCAGGTTAAGAACCTTGCTTCAGGATAAGAACAGAAATCGTGCCCCGGCGGCGTGGCAGCAGCAGGAGGCCCCATTAGCTAAAGTGGTGCTTCAGGTTAAGAACAGTTTCAGGTTAAGAACAGACCTCTGGAACGAATTAAGTACTTAACCCGAGGTACCACTGTATGTGTAATGACGAGAATCTTTTGCCAGGAAGGGCTGTAGCTCAGGAAGGAAGTATATGCTGGCATGGATTCGGGTTCAATCCACAATGGCATCCGGGTTCAATCCACAATGGCATCTCCAGGTGGGGCTGGCAGAGACTCCCTCCAGGAACTCAGGAGGGCTGCTGCTGCCAGTCAGTGTAGACAAGACTGAGCTAGTCTGACTTGGTAGAAGGCAGCTTCCTCTCCTGTGCTCCTAACAGCGGCATTGCTACTGTGAATTGCTGTCCGGGGCAAGGAAGGTTTTCCAGACAGGGGCCGTGCTCCCTTTGGGGCCACATGCTGTGGTGGGCGGGGCCAGGGGCAAAAAGTGGGCGGAGCAACAAACGCAAATTTTCACAGCTAGCTTTTTTTTTTTTTACACTTCCTGACATGACCTCTCTCTATCCTCCACCTTCACAAGCCAGAGGCATTGCCAGAGTGCAAGGACACATTTCCAGCAAAATGTGGAAACACACAAGGAGGGTTCAGGTGAGGGGTGTGGCTTTCAGAGAGGGGGTGTGGTCTGGAGAGAGTCCCACGTTTGGGCCCCGGGAATGAGGTTCTGCGCTCTGGCTTTGTAAGATTGGCTTATATTTTTGGATATAAAATATCCACGCCTTCCGTTGTCTTCCATGCCTTCTGCTGTTTGATAGAGTCACCGTTCAGTGTGTTGCCTGCCAACTTCCCATGCTGAAAGACGTGCCTTTTCTTTTGCAGGAGACCTCGTCTTCTCCCAGCCCGCTGCTCCCCGGATGCTCCTCTCGCTTATGCCCTCTGTCCTTTGGGGAAGGAGTGGCGTTTGATCCGTTGCCGCCCAAGGATATAAGGTAGACTGAAAGTTGTAAAAGGAGGGGAGCAAAGACGACCAGCAGGATTTGTCAAAGCCCATCGCTGGGCGGAGAAGCGAGATGGCCTTGTGTGGACCTGCAGAGTCAACTGCATTCCTGGGCACTGGAGGCTGGGGGCAGCCTGCTACATTTCTCGAAGAGCTTGAGGAAAATAGCGCTTTGCATATTAGAGCACAATTCCCTGAGGCTTGGGCTCCATGAGCTGTTTTAGGCACAAACAGAGGCTTGCTTTCTGTTATCGGCCGACCCATATGCCATATCGCAGACTGATTTTGGAAGCCCCCTCAAAAGTGGTTTGTCAGGCAGGCTTCTGTTCTGAGAAATCATTATTTATTAGATTTATATCCTTCATCGTAAGATCTCAGGGCAGTCCACAGAGTTTAGGCATTACCAAACAATTCTGCCAGGCTTATGCAAGCAATTAAGAGTTCACAATAGTTTGTTGATACTTGTTTCTTATTTTTTTGCTGTTAAATTGCTTTTAAATGCTTTTATTGTATGTTTTTGATCTTTTTAATGCTTTGATATGTTTTTAAGCAGCATATAATTTAAAAATAAACCTATAAAATCTATTCTTTTTAGCTAAAGCGTTCTGGCAAGTGTAACGATGCTAACTGTTCTGTCCTGTTTTCTCTCTCTGCTCCACCCTGCGTCCATAGGTACACCTCTTCGGTGAAATACGACTCTGAGAAGCACTTCATCAACAATATTTCTATGCCGATGGGGCTGGGATTGTCCTCTTGCAGCCAGACGGTCATCTGCGTCCCCAACAACACTTGGCGCAGCTACAAAGCGGAGGTGCACCTCGAACCGCGCCCCCGGCCCAGGAGTTTCTCCAGCACCACAATCGTCTACCCCAAGCACACCAAGACTGTGTACACCACCACACTGGATTACAACTGCCGAAAGTTCATGCGGAAGTTCCTGTCCAGCGTGGAGCTGGAATCGACTGGGAGTGATAACAACCCTGATGGTTGCTGACTACACTTTCTCTCTCTGTCTCTTTCCCTCCCTCCCTCTCTGCTGTTGCAACATGATGGGTTTCCGTCGCATCGTAAGCTCTCCACCCGATGGAAATGGATGAAACCCTGAATTAGCTTTGCCTCCCGAACGAGTTTCCTCTTGTAGCTACCTCTCCTCCACGGCATGTCTTCAGCCTTAAGGATCCTGTGGGCCTGCACTTAATTTATGTCTACAGGAACGCAAAAACTATTTTCTCCGAGGTCACTTTTTCTCCTTTCTTTTGCTGTCTTTTCCTCGTGTGGGGTGAAAATAAGCGGACCTTTCTGTTCCGAGAGGAAAGTAACTTGTTCGTGGAGAAGAGAAGGAGCTTAGGACAAAGGCCTTCAAGCGAAAACAATTCCTGAACTGGCAATTGGAAACCATCCTAGTGGCTCCTGCATCAAGTAACTTTATATATAAAGAAGAACTCTTTCCCACCTAAAAACCATAACTTATTTTCGATAGTCTCATTTATTACGTTAATGTATTAAAACAGATTTTTTGCCAGGGAGGGCTGGCTGGTGGTCAAATCACAGTTATAGATTATCACTCTATAAACCTTACTGATCACACTCTTTGTGTTATGCCTGCGTCTTTTAAGGAAGCCCAAAAATCAGGCCAGTTGTGGTTTGGCATAAAAACACAATAATTACTAGGTTATCGGTTTCCCAGATATGCATTATATAGCATGTTTTATTTAATTCATTGCGGACTTGTCCAACAGTTCACTTTGGTTAAATTTGGTTGAAGTTGCTCCTGCAGGAGTATAAAGCAAGTATAAAGCTAATATTTACCTTGGGATCATCATCATTTAACGCATCATTGCTTTAAAAGAGCAACATTTTGCAAATGCCACAATTCAGAACCGCCCACGAGTGCTTTGGAAAGCTGAGGATAATGGTGGCACAACCTTAGGCAATCTCTTTTGGATAATGACTTTCAGATTTCTATGATGAAAGTAGCAATTCTGTGGCCCAGCAGCATGCTAAGCTGCTGTTAATGGGAGATTCAGAGCCAGTTCCTCTGTCCTGACTGCCTAAAATGTGTGTGTTGTGAACAGGTCATTTGAGTAATTCTTCACAGGCACAAAAGGAGGATCTGACTTGACTCCTCTGTGTACTGGGGCAGATACTTTGGTCCATCTAGCTTAGAATAATTGACACTGACCAGCAGGAAGTCTCCAGGGTTTCAGGCAGGGGTCACCCTATCTGCAGACGCCAGGGATTGAACCTGGGATCTTCTGCATGCAGTGCAGATATTCTATTACTATGCCACAACACTTGCCCCAAGGGTCTTAGAAAGATTTGCAGTAGCGTGTCAAAACAGTTTTGGTAAATTTGGACAACTGTTTCACTACAAAGGCGGAGTAAGAATGCTGGATACGTACACCCTAGAAATTGGTCCTAAATATTGAGCAGCATAGAGGCATCTGAGAATTTTATTCTGTCTCCATAGCAGTGCCTCCGTTTGTGGTCAGAGACTTCCTGGTTGTGAGGGGTAGATTAAACCTCCTGCAATAATCTGGACTAGAAGTATGACCCAGTTGGCCAGTTCCGATTCAAAGGTAACGATCAGCTTTCTCCAGGGGACAGGGCAGTCTGGATGAGCCCTATGTTGTGTCGAGAGCTTCCCCTTCCCCACCAATTTTTTCTTTGAAAGCCTTGTTCCGTTTTTAGTCTGAAAAACAATTTACGTTGCCTGTTGTAACAGCCATTCCCTGTCAACAAATCTCAGTAAATTTGAGGAAGGCTGTGAGATGGCTGGGGTTTTGTGTTTTTGTTTTGCCAGTGGTTCCCTCTACAAAAATAAACAGCTGAGAATCTTGAGGCACCTGAAAGGCTGATGGGTTTATAATGGCACGGCCAAACAGCGCAAACAAGATTTCATTTTCTTTCCTCCAACAGTTCCCCGGCAGGGTCTCTTGTTGAAGTTTTATTGTTATGCTTTTGCAAGCACTCTGACCAAAGGAAACATTCCCTTTTATAAAAAATGCATTCCCCCCCCCAAATGTTGCTGAAATATAGAGCAGATGAAGCATGGAGAAATTCCTTAGCCTGGTTGGAACAGAAGTTGTTTTGTGGGGTGTGTGAGCCAGTTTCACTCATAAGAATTTATGATCTCTACACCTTAAAAGGTGTGCGGGAGAGATTCATTTTGGGCAAGAACAAGTTTAGTTTTTGTCAGGAATCCAGAATGGAGCAGAAAGTCCAGTCAGTTGAGTTTGTTCTTGCAAGTGTGATTAATGGTAAGTGTAAGGTATTTATAAGGCATTCTATGTATGAAGGCAGGGTTACTTCATGGTAAGAAGGGGAAATTGTTTTTGAGTTATTAATTTGATTATAATTGATGGTTCCTTTGCTGTGAAGGGAACTAGAATCTAGGGAATCTTTTGCAAATGTTGCACACTTTTAAAGAAAACTTTGGGGATGCTACTGCCCCCCTCCTCCATCCCACCATGCCACGGCCAAACCAAAGCTAAGTTTTCAAAAGCCAGGAACTCTGTATGCAAACAAAATACTGTAATCTCTGGTGCAGGATGCAAACAACATGCTATCATTTCCGGTGCAGGGTGCAAACAAATTACTCTGTTACTACGTAGTCATAGAGAAACACTGAATTTGTTGTTTTTGTTGAGTTCTGCAGAAGGAGCAATAACATTCTTTGAAGTAACAGAAAAATCTTTATGAAAGGAGCAAGGTGTAGGAGTCATTCCTCACTTAATTTTGCATTGCTGTTGCGAAAGCAGCTGAATGTATATAAAAAAAGGACATGTAATTTTCCTACTGGGTGGGGTTACCAAGTAGCGTTTAAGGGGAAACGACTGAGAAGTTAGACATTCCTTGAGGAGTGACTGTTTTGTTAGAAATGACCAAGTACTCATTGTCATTGCTGCATACCTAGCAGTGTGAAGAAGTGATCTAAGAACTCGTAGGGCTGCCTATGGGAAGATGTCCTCTTAACTTTTGAATCTGTGAGCTCTCTGGGAATACTAGCAAGTTGTTTTTGTTTTAAAACACACGCACACAAGTCTCTAGTTCTTGTGGTAAAATGAACATGGAAAGGTGGGCAGGTCTCTTTGATGAATTCTTTGCATAGATGGCAGCTGACAGAGTAGCAAGTGCAAATTTCCCCGTAGAACCTTTCTGCGTACAGGCCCCAAATCTTCTAACAGTGATATTTTAACTGGGCAAACAGAATTTGGGGAGAGACATCCCACATGGGATGAGAGATGGAATTTGAAAAAGGATGGGCCACTGAGTCCCCAGTGCTGCAAATGCACGTGGTTCAAAAATACTGAAAAAAAGAGAGCCCAGCATTGGCAGGGCATTATTGCGGAGGTTACTTATCTTTTTCTTTTGAATGGGCTACAAGAACATGTGTGGTATTGCAAATAAGGTTTCTCTTTTTTAAAATAATAAAAAAGGTACAAAAAATGTATTGGGAATAGGAAAAGCATCCAGTGTGGACCCAATAGGGAGATGAGATGTTTGCAACTCTTTGCTCACAAGAGTCACTTATTCACATTGTCATCCCCTCAATTAAGTATCCTCCATAGCAGCCCTAAAAACCAGCTCTGTGGAGCCGATTTATGTGCAAAATGTCTCAGATTCAATCCCTGGCATCTCCATGAAGGACTGGCAAGGATTCTTGCAATAATAATAATAATAATAATAATAATAATAATAATAATAATAATTATTTTATTATTTATACCCTGCCCACCTGCTGGGTTTCCCCAGCCACTCTGGGTGGCTTACAGTACATATAAAAACAAGCTGCTGCCAGCCAGTGTAGAGGGAGCAGTAGGGAAACTATGGCCCTCCAGATGTTGTTTGGCTCCAGCTCCTGTTATCCCCAATGGCCACAGCCTCTGGACAGGGACGACCTGGGCAACTCTAGGCTCCCCGTCCTTCGGATAGTGACACTACTGGACCAAATGGTCTAGCTCAGTATGAAGCCGCTTCCTAAGTTCCTACAATTGCCAACGTGTACCTACTACTAGACAAAGGAGTTTGGCTTCCTTCATTTAGCTCTTATCTCTCAGCCTTCTCCCTCCTAATCTTTTAGGATGAAAAGTCTGTGGAAGGCAGTGATGGCAGATTTTACTCCTTTTTCCAGCAGCCTTTAAGATCAGGATGGTAGAGCGCTCATAATATTTTTATTCCTATGGCAGTGAATAAATCTGTGCCACTCCTAGAGGTATATTTTGGGGCTTTAGTTGCTAACTTGAAAATATTAAACTGCTCTTGCCTGCTACCTCCAGGATATTTTTGTCTGCAGGAACCAAATAGGGAACTGACTAAAGGGGCTTCCTGGAAGTATTTGGTTGAAGGGGCTTAGGCCAATTCAGCGAAGTAACTCTTGGGGTTCATCAGACATGTCACAGTGGCTTCTAGCCTACTTCTTGGTTAAGAAATCAAAGGGCTTCTTTTTGTGTTTAGTAACATGGCATTTGAAGAAGCCCCTAGAATTTGGGTGGTGGTGGGTGGGACCCACCTGGATACTTGTTTTATGCAGATATTTCTCCAGGTCGATGTGCTCTGGGGCTCTCCAAGTTTTGCTTTTTCAATGAGTTAATTAATAAACTAAGCCTTGTATCATCCTCATCCTTGCCTGTTGTTGTTTTTTTTAATAACATGATCAGTCTTCGATATCTACCTATATGTGTTTTTATGTTTTAAAAAAGAGGTGAGTTTTTGGTCTTTTTTAAGTGTCATGACATGATTTAAAAGTTAACTTGTGTTGCTGCATTCTTGCGAAGTCCTGGATATCACTGTGCAATGTCAATGACATGATTCCTCTCCCTATCTCTATGACTGTTCTCAATTTGCTTTGGATTTCTCCCCATTTTAACTAGTAATAAATTATCTGAAGAACATAATCCCAGAGAAGTGTGTTGTGTTTAAGTGTATTGTGTTTATTGACACTCATCGCAGACGAGGCTTGTCACTACTACCATACTTTCTGTATGTGTGAATGTTTACTGAATCTGAAAAACTGACAAATGAAAACATAAGGAATTGGAGGTTATGTTTGCTTTTCTTTAAAATAAATATTTTCATAGGCACTTGATCTCATTTTATCCATACCACCAGGCTCTCAGGCAAACCATTTTAAATAGGTAAAAAAAAATATCATATGTGGAGTTCCTAGCTTTAAAATTTTCTTTAGGATAATTTAGCTTGCACTTCTATATACACTTACTTGGGAGTAAGCCCTATTGAAGTCTCATTTAACTATTTCCAATCCAGTACCAATGCAATTAGGAAGAAGGGCAGGGTATAAATTAAATGAATAAATAAAAACCAAAAGCTCCAATGATAGTTCTTAGCAACCCAGTAAAACCTCAGATCCAAGGGTCAAATGTGGCCCCTGAAGCCTCTTTACCTGGCCCTCAGGACTATCCCTAGGCCACACCTCCTCAGCCATGCCCCTCAAGAGCCCTGCTTCTTTGAGTGTTTTTTCTTGTCTTCAAACTCTGCTTGTGTGCCTGGATGGAGGATATAAAAGGGTGTGTGTGTGTGTGTGTGTGTGTGTGTGTGTAAACTTGCCTGCTGTACAAACGTAAAATGTACACTTGCTGCTCCAACCACTTTTGCCTCTGGCCCTGTGCATCACTGGCACGTGGGACCTGAAATATTGCCCAGAAAGGAATGCAGCCCTCACCTGAAAAAGGTTCCCTACTGTGCAGTAAAAGGGAGTTCAGGTGAAGTTCAGAGAAGATACCTTTATTGTGTCGTTATTCTTCCCCTACCACAAAGGGAGCATACGCCATGTTCTCTCCACCAACTGCAAAGGAAGACGACACTGATTGGTTTTGTACACAGCAAAGTGAGAAGCAATGGTTTAATTCTGACAAAACTGAAAGTCATTCCCGTAGATTCCCCAATCCCTTCCTCCATCTATGGAAGGTTAGTTGGATGCCAGCAAATCATTATCTATCCATCCGCACAGAATTTTATCAAACTTAAATTTGCAGTATGCAGACAGCTGTTGGTTAACTTGATGAAAAGATGAATCATTTCATTAGTTTCAAATATAACCATCTAGGGTTACCTCTTCAAGATCTTCATGCCTTTGCTTAAACAAAGCAAAACAGAAGCGTCGGGAAGATTTCTTTACACTATTTCCTGAGAAACACTTGGCATCAGTGCTGACGGCCTTTTTGAGACGTTTGTTGAGATCTTAGAATTCGGTCCACTTTGGTCTGTCTTGGGCGCTGAAGTAGTAGTGGAGGACATGCTCTTTCGTAGCAACTGCTCCTTGCCCTGAGGAGGAGCCACATAATGTTGTGGCAAGTGCTTAAAAGCGAACGATGGCTCTGGTGGTAGGTTTTTCTGGATGTACTCCCCATAGCGCTTCCTTCTGTTCAGCCTATAGATCCACAGCCTCTCCTCTTCTGCTATGGGATCATCCAGGACCCCATCCCAGCGAAGGCTCTCGTTGGAAAGCATAGAGTCGTTTTGGGTCAAGAACGAAATGCTGGCAGAGAGAGAAGGTTTGCCTGGAGTCGCCTTTGGGGCGGCACCTTGGGGCGTCGTTCCAGGGCCAGTTTGGTGTTGAAGTAGTTCAAGGGGTGATGTCACAAGGATGGAGGGCTTCTTGCTTTTGCTTTCAGGTTTTCCTGCTTGAAAAGAATGGCATCAGAAAGGAAGTTTGAGCACCTTTCAAAGCACATCACAGGAATGTACAATGCCTTAGGCCAAGTCAGACTATTGGTTCCTGTAGCACAGGACTGTCAACGCTGACTGGTAACAACTCTCCAGGGTTTCACGAAGAAAATCTTTACCACTTGCACCAGGGCATGTTGGGGATTGAGCCTGGGACCTTCTGCATACAAAGCAGAAGATCTCTCAATGGCTTGTCCCCCGTATCAGCATATTAAAATACCTGTGTTGAGAAAGACATGCACAAAGGAGCAGCCTTATTTATAGAGTCAACTGGGTGTTGACTGACAGGACAGCAGCTGCTCTTCACCATCACTTTTTTGTAATTACTTTAGCTACAAAATGGTTTAATTGTATTATTCAGCCACTTCTGTTCCTAAAGGCAGAATGTTTCAACATCCTCCTGTTGAAATGGAGTGGCGATTGATGAATATCTCCCGCCCTCTACTGCTTAAACTAGAGAACAGCAGCTGCTTGAAACTTGCTCTGGAAAACACCCAACTCTTCCTACTTGTAGATCCAATTTCTAGAACAAGTGTTTGCTTCTCCAAGAAAGCAGACCGCCACCAGCACTGTTCCTTCCCTTCTTGTGCAAATTGCTATCTAGCATGGAAGACTACTTGAATAAACCAGACATGTGGGTCTAAAAAATGCAAGTTTAGCACTTCCGGGTTGGCGCCATCGCCGAATGGCGGACTCCCTCCGAGCTCCGGAGGGAGTCTGCTCGGCAGGGGCTGGGTTCTACCGCACCGGCGATGCGGGGACCCTTAGAAACCACGGCCACGGAGGCCGTGGACATGGAGACTCGGCTTGCACCGTTAGCGCCCTCCCGACTCGTGAAGGAGCCTTTTTAAAGGCTACGGATCGGGTGCCGGGGAGAAGCGTGGTGCCTTGAGTTTTCTGCTTCCCCTGCTGAGCGAAGCCGCATGCCATCCGGCGGAGAGCGCTGACTTCTTCCATTGAAAATTCGGACTTTTCAACAACAACCCGTGAGTAAATTTGGAAACCGGGCTCAAAAGGAGGAAAAAAAATTTTTTTTTTTTCGAATTGGATACGAGCGGGGGGGATCCAAAAAGGAAGTCAGTCCCCTCCCTATTGTAAACTTTCCAAAACAAGGACGGGGAAACCAAGACCCAAAAAGGCTTGCATTGCTGATAAAAATCCAAAATTTCACGATGGGGAACTACAAGAACTGTGCTGGAGGAGGAACTGGAGAAGGGAAACGCAACCCCCCCCCCTGGGAACCGGGGCGACTGAAGAGAGAGCCTGGTGAAAGGAGTCGGAGATTTTGACAGCTGTCAAAATAGCTGTCAAAGTCGAAAAGCGGAGTGGATTTTATTATGAGAACTTGGCTGGTTAAATTTGATACAATTTGCTACAACTTGTTAAAATTTGGATACAAAATGGCGAATATGGATAACAAATTGACTTTTGGATCAGAGGAAACAAAGTCACAACAATCCCCCTTGAGGAGCTTCGGGACATTACAAGGATTGGGAAAGTGGAAAAACACCAATGGAACTTTACAGGACTGGTTATCTTCTGGGAAAGCTGCAAAACGGAAATAACATCTCGTCTTCAGGGTGTTTTCTTTTTTGTTTTTTTAAAGGAGACAATAGATTTTTCTATTGAAGAAAGGAAGGGACTGAACGTAAGGTTTTGCCCCTGAATAACAACCATCCCTGCAGACTTACCAAACTTTCGAATTACAACGTTTTAGCAGCGGAACAAAGGGAAATTAGACTACAACCTGGAAAGAACAATGGAGGGAGTTCTATTACAGTTTTATTAAAGACTGAAGTTAAAGTTTTGAAAAATAATGATAATAATAATAATTTTGATTTTCAAAAAAATTTATTTTTAATTTTAAAAAGAAATAGCCAGCAAGGAGTTGGGGAAAAGTTGTGATTTATGGCCTTAAGAATTCCAGGCAGACACTAGGGGTTGATGGTCAGGGGGAAATTAAACCGGAGACAGGGGGGGGAGAACTAAAACTCCAAAGGCTTGCCAACTTTGTTATTTTTTGCTGAATTGGTTTATTATTCATTATATTTTTTTTTTATTTTCTACCTTTCTTGTTTTTATTATCTGGGGTGCTTTTTTTATTAAAAAATGGAAATTGTGGAATGACATGGGGTGGGTCTTGGGGAAAGAACATTGGGTTTTTTTCTTTTTTTTTTTTATTATTATTAAGGGTAAAACAAATTAAGTTTCAATTTGAATGGGGAACTTGTTTGGCCAACAATATGAAAGGGGAATATGGTAGGGGTGGGGGAAGGGGGGAGTCCCGTAAAGTGATATTTTTTGTATTTTTGAAAAATTTTAATAAATATTATTTAAAAAAAAAAAAAAAAATGCAAGTTTAGGTAGGTTCTTATGCACAAAATTCACAACCAGCCCTGTAACGGCTGCACTAAAATAACATTTGGCAGCCACAGCGTGGGGGGAACCTGTGGCCTTCTGAATATTATTGGACACCAGCTACCAAAATCAGGACTGAGAGTTGGTTGGCCATGCTGGCTGTGGTGGACGTAGATCAGCTGAAGAGCCACCAAGTTCCCCATGGCTGCTTGAAAGGCTGGCCTCTCTTGCAAGTACCATCAGGCCACTCATACAGAGCCAGTGCGGTACAATGGTTAGAGGGCTGGCCATGGAGCTCAATGGCTGACCTTGGCCCAGTCACTGCCTCTTGGCCTAGCCACAGCTGTCAACCTTCCCTTTTTTGCGGGAAACTCCCTTATTTCAGCGCCATTTCCCGCTGCTTCCCCGGATTGTTAGATGTCCCGTAGACTGTCTCTGGGACAGGTGAGGCTGCTGATCCCTTATTTTCAAATCCGAAAGTTGATAGCTATGCCTAGCCTACTTCACAGAGTTGTGGTGGGGATTAAATTAGGAGCAGAAGAACCATGCACACTACCTTGAGCTCCTCAAGAGAGAAAAGTAGGTGGGATATAAATGCAAGAAATAAAATACCCTTCACACACAAACACCCAGTTCTGGCAGGGTGAGTACATGCAAACCACCATTTTGATTTCCCACAATGCCCAGTTTTCAATTTCCAGCCATGCCGTGCAGGGAAAACTGTGGTCAATTTTAAAATGGCAGCTTGCAGGCACTGCTGCCAAGGAGCCCACCATCACAGAAGGGAGATTATTGGGCTTGGGGGTGCCCACCATTATCTTGTGCTGCCTTCTTTTTCTTCTTTCTTGCTTTCTTCTTGGTCTGAGGGGTGTGTGGGCGTTCCTTTGCAGGTGGCTTTTTGGTCTTGGCCCCCTCCCCCTCGGAGAGGGGGTCTTGCTGACACACGTCCATCTTTCTGGGTATCTCTTGCTCCTTTGGGTGCTGCTGCTGAGCCTAAGAGAGACAGGAGCAGACGAGGAGTGTTGGACTCGGTCTTGGGTTCAAATCCTCCCTCAGCCATGAAGTTCGCCCGGTGGCCTCAGGCCAGTTGCTGTCTGTCAGCCTAACCTACCTCACAAGGTTGTTGTGAAGATAAAATGGAGGTGGGGGGAGAGAAAAATGCAAACCACCTCGAGCCCCTCGGAGGAAAAGGTGGAATATAAATGTAAACAATAATAAATACATCTTCACTTCCAATCTAGTATTTGTTTAGAGGTCAAGGCGTTGTCTGCATGAATCTTGGGAATTGAATTTTGGAGAGGATACTGACTGATCGCCATTTCTGACTCTAATCCGCTCTCACAACTCCCCTGGAGTTAATAATTCTTTGATATGTCATTCAAGAGATTTATATTCTGCTTCCCAAGGCAAATCCTTGAGAACCGTCCACACATCTTTCTGTTTAGTGGGTTTCCTGCGATGTTCACAGCCTGGAGGGGCCTCTTTGCCCTGCAGCAGAGAGGACAAAGGAAGCCCCTCCATGGGAACATTTGCAGTACGAAGAAAGTTACAGGATTTCAGTGGGATGTTACAAGACGTGCGCAGATTGGAAATGGAGGAGTGGGGCTCCCCCAAAACATCGGCAGGCACAACAATATTGAAAGTGGGGTAGTGGATAACCACCCTAATACTCCTCAGTAAACCTCCTTCCCCCCATTAATTGGCCATTTTCTCCTCAGAAAATCCCAACTTTTCACTATCCCCCCATTAATTGACGACTTTCTCCTCAGAAAATCCCAACTTTTCACTATCCCCCCATTAATTGACCACTTTCTCCTCAGAAAATCCCGACTTTTCACTATCCCCCCATTAATTGACCACTTTCTCCTCAGAAAATCCCAACTTTTCACTATCCCCCCATTAATTGACCACTTTCTCCTTAGCAAACCCCGACTTTTCACTATCCCCCCCATTAATTGACCACTTTCTCCTCAGAAAATCCCAACTTTTCACTATCCCCCCATTAATTGACCACTTTCTCCTTAGCAAACCCCAACTTTTCACTATCCCCCCATTAATTGACCACTTTCTCCTCAGAAAATCCCAACTTTTCACTATCCCCCCATTAATTGACCACTTTCTCCTCAGAAAATCCCAACTTTTCACTATCCCCCCATTAATTGACCACTTTCTCCTCAGAAAATCCCAATTTTTCACTATCCCCCCATTAATTGAACACTTTCTCCTCAGAAAACCCCAACCTTTTTCTTACTCTTGCTTCTTCACACCCCCATCCCAATTAATTGACCACTTTTCTCCTTAGAAATCTCCTCATTAGCCCTCCCCCAATTAATTGTTCTCTTCCCCCCTCCCCCATAGCATTTCCATGACCTGCCCCCCCCCGAATTACAGGCATGCTGAGGTGGGGGAGGGGTCCTCCCCTCCCCCCGCACTCCCTCCGCTTTAGCAGCTGCCGCCGTCCTGGGACCGAACCTTTCCGCCAGCTCCGGTGCTCCGCCCCCTGTCTCGCTCCGTGGACGCGTCTCCAAGGCAACAGCGCACGGAGATCCAACCTCCATCCGCGCAGAGCCGAGATGGAAAAAAAAATAGTTCCCGCCACACATTTGGCCTGACTGACACTCCCTAACTCAAAATAGACTACATATTAATTTATGCTAGTGCTGTAAATCGTACTAGTCATCATCACCACCACCATCATTGTGGGTTGGATCCAGCGAGCTTCTGCTCAGAATAGTCCCATTGGGATTAATGGACCAAAAGTCAATGGTCTCCATTAATATCAATGGGTTTAACATTGAATACAACTTTGCCTGCCTACGTGCACAAATAACTATATATGTTTGAAATATTTATATGCCGCCTTTATAGAGTAAAACTTTTATCAAGGTAGCTTCCATTTTTTAAAAAAATCCCACAGCCCCCCTAAGTGTTTATAAAAACAGCACAAACTGTGGATATATGTGTGTTGTAGAATTGAGTTTTTAACATCATTCTTATTGTATATGGATATTTTAAATGGTATATTGCTTCAATTTTTTCTTCTAATCCAAAGCAATTTTCATGATTTTTAAAAAATATACAATTTTATTTATTTTGTAGGATCTATATGCTGCTTGATTGTAAAAAAACAAATAAAACCCTTACAGCAGTTTATAAAAAGGAGAAAGCAATAAAACTATTAGTTAAAACATTTTAAAACATTTTTCTAGGGTTACCATCTTTCAAGAAGTGAAAATCTGGACACAAACAAATTGTTGACCCTTATTTTTATTTTTTTAGAGAAACAACCCAAGGTTTCTGCCGCAATTTTGACCGTTATGTTGCCGGGGATCCAGGATGAACCCCTGAAATCCCAGACGTATGGCAACCCTATTTAAACATTCAAAAATTAATGAGCATGAATGATAGGTGAAAGCTAGATTGAAATGCATGCCATCATTCTTCATGCCTGGGTAGGCTTGCCTAAGTATAAATGTTGTTAGTGGGTGCTGAAAAGAGTAAAGCGCTGACATGTCGTCAAGGGGCAGGGAGTTCCAAAGTGCAGGTCTAAAAGACTTATTTCTTACAAATGCAGAATTGAGTTTTAGGGGACACTTGTAACAGGCTGATGGTAAGGCCAAAGTCCCGGCTGGCTTGGGCAAAACAGACAGTCTCCGTAGAGCTTCCTCAGTGTGCACTGTCAAGGCTGTATCATCTGCACATCACATCCTGCCACAATTTTGTCTTGGCATGGAGACGTTTCAGGCTGAACAGACCCCCCCCCCCCATCACTCATTGAATGGATACACATACTGTCTTCAGTCAAGCTGAAGGCACAGGAGAACAGCAGGACATCTGAACTGCTCAACAACGTCAGGGAAGCTGAGCTATCTTCCAGCCTTTGCAATGACCCTGTAAGGTAGGCCTGCGTTTATGTTAAGTTGTGGGTGAACATATCGGACGACACAGCGATTCTTCAAACAGCTCTTGTTTATTCACAGGCCAGAACAGAACTGGGCTGAAGGGTTCAGCCAACCTGTTTATATAGAGCTCAACTACAAAGCAACAGTAACCACTTTCTGTAACTATCCAATCACTGAACGTCACTTCCAATTCCTTATTTGCATATGTGGACCTGAGTGAAAACTCTCTACAGTATCCCCTTGCTGGCTCAGGGTGAGAACTTCAGTACATAACACCTTATTAATTCCATACTGCAGCTAGGCAGGAGTTTGCCTCTTGTAGTTCTGCCACGATGTTTTCACCCCTCCCTAGATGACCCTTGGGGTCCGTTCCAGCTCTACAATTCTGTGATATTTCACATTTCTTTTGCACTCAGGTTTTTGCTGTTTCATCTTGACTTACGATTCTGCCTCTTATCCTTGGGTTCTCTCGCAACACTGACTGATTATCCTGATTTAACAGCAGACACATAACCCTCCCAAAAGATGCCCTAATTCTTCATCATGCTAATTATTGCTACCAACTGTCATAGTGATTGGTGGCGGTTGTTTTTCCCATTGGAACAAAATGCTTAAACAAGATCAGCCCTTTGTTCCTAAGCAAAGCTTTTCCGAGACAATTTTTGCCGTTAGCGTGATAAATGGGAAATATGTACAATTATTGTATTATTATTGTTTTCAGTAAAAGAATAATTGCAGCCTCCTCCTCACTCTGAGGGTGCCATAATTATAATTCCAAAGAAGACTAGAGTAAGGCGGCTGAAACTAAAAGCCAAAAGATCACATCTGTGTGGTTATATATTGCCTTTATGGTGAGTAGAATGTGTGTGTGTTGTTTTTTTTTAAATATTGTGTTTCAGTGTTGTAATCCACCCTGGAACCTAAGGGTGAAGGGTGGGTAATTATTAGTATTAATTCTTATTTTCAAAGTTTTGTGAGAATCAGATGATATGCCCCCTCCTTTTTGACAGTTGTAGCCCATATAGATCAGAGGTTACCCCCCACTGAATTAAGAGAGACTTACTCCCAGGTAAGGTAAATCTCTATAGGTAGTGGAGATAGGTCCACAGACCTGTCTCCCTCGGGAAGTTGTGGACTCTCCTTCCTTGCAGGTTTTTAAGCAAAGGCTGGATGGCCCTCTGCCATGGATGCTTTAGCCAAGATTCCTGCATCAAAGGGGGTTGGACTAGATGACCCCCGGGTTCCCTTCCAATTTTACGATTCTATGGTTCTATGACAATGTGTACACATTGTCTTCTCTCATAACGCTAGGACTCGCAGACATTCGATGAAGCTGGAAGATTCAGGACAGATAAAAGAATGGACTTCCTTGTGCAGTGCAGAGCTGGAACTGTGGAACTCTCTGCTGCAGGAGGCAGTGATGTGTCCACCAACTTGGATAATCATAATATAATAATAATTTATTATTTATACCCCACCCATCTGGCTAGGTTTCCCCAGCCACTCTGGGCGGCTTCCAACCGAATACAGTGGTACCTCGGGTTACATACGCTTCAGGTTACAGACTCCGCTAACCCAGAAATAGTACCTCGGGTTAAGAACTTTGCTTCAGGATGAGAACAGAAATCGTGCTCCGGCGCGGCCCAGCAGCAGCGGGAGGCCCCATTAGCTAAAGTGGTGCTTCAGGTTAAAAACAGTTTCAGGTAGAGAATGGACCTCCGGAACGAATTAAGTACTTAACCCGAGGTACCACTGTATTAAAAACAACACAGCATCAGACATTAAAAACTTCCCTAAACAGGGCTGCCTTCAGATGTCTTCTAAAAGTCAGATAGTTGTTTATTTCCTTGACATCTGAAGGGAGGGTGTTCCACAGGGCAGGTGCCACCACCGAGAAGGCCCTCTGCCTGGTTCCCTGTAACCTCACTTCTCGCAATGAGGGAACCTCCAGAAGGCCCTCGGCGCTGGATGGCTTTTAAAGAGGATTGGACAAATTTGTAGAGAAGGCTACTGATGACTACTAGCCACAATGGCTATCCTCTGCCTCCACTGTTGCAGGCAGTTCTGCTTCCGGATCCCAGTTGCTGGAAACGACAAGAGGGGAGAGTGCTATTGTGCTTGGGTCCTGCTTGCGGGATTCCCATTCCCCTGGTTGGCCACTGTGAGAACGCTGGCCTGATCCCTTTGACATTTGGGATGGAAGTTGCTTTGCAGGGGAACACACCAGACAGTGGTATTTCTCAATAAATACTATAGGATTGATCTGGGTTGTGGCTAACAGGTCCAGCTACACCATACATTTAAAGCACTCTTAGATGACTTTAATAGTCACTGCTTCTCCTAAAGGATATTGCGAACTGTAGCGTGCTGACATTACAGAGCTATAATTCCTGGCATCCTTAGCAAACTGGAGTTCCCAGGTTTCTCCACAGCTGTCAAAGGGGTAAACAAGAGTTCCAAAACTAGCAGTGGGAACACACTGGAGCCGGAGTAAATGGTCTTATATGCACAGACAGCCTCCATTGGACTAGCACCTTAAACACAGACCACTGCATTTAGGAAACTTCACACAACAGCAGTGATTGGTTGCATTGCATTTGCTGCTAGAGGGCAGCGGAGAGTTGCGAGAAAAGGTCATAGTGAAGCAGATAATCAGGTTGTGTTCCTAAAAGTGTGCGTGTGAGATTGTTATCGCTCATCGCACCCTGCAACACCCGCCTTCCAGTAATTTATCATTCAGCAATCAGTGCGGTTGCAGGTTCAACATGACAGGTTAAAAACACATGGATATGCATCCGGAGAGAAATAGCGAAGGGTATTTTATTCCGAACCTACTTTGCAATGTTGAAGTGAGGATGAAATTGGGTGGGGTGGCGTAAGAAAGACCGTGTCTGCCTCCTGATTTCTTTTTATTCTGTAGAATATATATCTTGCTTAGTTGTAAAAAAACACACAATAACTCTCAGAGCAGTTTACAAAAAAATAAAAGAGTAAAATCAAGAGAAAATCACAACAATAACAAAATCAAAGTTAAAATACTAAAACAGATTAAAATTACCTCAACTTTCTAAGCATCTGGGTAGGCTTGTCTAAACAATAATGTTTTTAGCAGGAGCCGAAAAGTGTACAGTGAAGGTGTCTGCTTGATCTCAATAGGCAGGGGGTTCCAGAGGGCAGGTGCTCTCAAATTTCAGCAATGCCCTGTGCCGACCTAAAATTTAGTGCTCCCACCTCTTGTGGTCTGTTGTACATCATTGTTATGATGCCTCCTGCAACTCAGGGCTGGGAGACCACTGTCTCTCTGAGCCTAACCTACCTCACAGGGTCGTTGGGGGGATTAAAGAAGGACCTTGTATGCTGCCTTGAGCCTCCTTGGGGAAAAAGGCTATAAATGCAAACCATACAAATAGATATTATTATTTGGGGTGGGAAAGAGAGGAAAAGTTCTCTAACCTCCTTCCTCACAAATTATGTTGGAATTTTTTATTTTCCCTGGTTGATCGCTCTGTTCTGCTGGTTCCCCTGCTGTGGTCTTGAGTGATACACTCTGAGCAGGATTTTACCACTTCAATTAGGACTTAGTTGCAGATGAGGGCTGCTTTCAAGCCCAGATTAAGAGTTTAACCATTTACATAAATTGCCCCTCCATGCCTTACGAGATATACGGAAACATTTGTCGGAAATGTAATGTTTTAAGGAGAGAAACATCTCCCCGCCACGCCTTTCTCTCCAGCAGGCTGCAATAAAGCCATAAAATGCTTTTTAGAAAAACAAAATGGCCAATTACCCTAACTGCCTCGTCTCAGCAGGGAAATGCCACAGTGAGCTGCGGCATTGTCTTAAAACATCCCTTTCCATAACTCTGACAGGCGGTGAGGGATGGGGAGATGTGGGCTGCCATGGCAACCAGCGGTCTCGGCCTGCAGCACAACAGGCCTGACACCTGTAAACAGAGGAAAGCCTTGTTCCGCCAGCCTTTTTTTTCCGATTCCTTGATGAAATTACTGCCTCCCTCCTGCTGGCGTGTGGGATGCTGTCGAGAAATGTTAAAACCAGTCATGCAGCAAAGAGGCAATCTACTTTCCAGAGGAAGTGAATTACTGATAGCTTGGATGGAGCTGCTGCCAGTCAGAGTAGGCTCTGCTGAGCTAGATGGGTAAATGCATAAGATCCCTGAGAGAAGGGTTCTTGCAATGTAATCAACAGACAGACAAATTTCAAACGGTGCCAGGGGGCCTCAGTGAAATTTCTGCAAGCTGGATGTTGGATAGGTAAAGGTAAAGGGACCCCTGACCATTAGGTCCAGTTGTGACCGAATCTGGGGTTGCGGCGCTCATCTTGCTTTATTGGCCGAGGGAGCCGGCGTACAGCTTCCGGGTCATGTGGCCAGCGTGACTAAGCCGCTTCTGGCGAACCAGAGCAGCACATGGAAACGCCATTTACCTTCCCGCCAGAGCAGTACCTATTTATCTACTTGCACTTTTTGACGTGCTTTCAAACTGCTAGGTTGGCAGGAGCAGCGACTGAGCAAAGGGAGCTCACCCCGTCGCAGGGATTCAAACCACCGACCTTCCGATCGGCAAGTCCTAGGCTCTATGGTTTAACCCACAGTGCCACCCACGTCCCTCTTCATTTAAAACAGAAAGTCGCATTTAAATCCAGTTCAAAATGCAACAGAGGCTATTTCAAGAGTGCAACAGCTGATGTAACGTGGCAGCTGTTTTGGTAAGGAAGTGAGCAGATATTGGAAATCGGAGGCAGATTTTTACACCAAAAGAGGAGATGAGAGCAGCTGATATGGGGGGCACAGGGAGCAATGGGGAGCAGAGAGGCCTGAGGATGGAAGGAGGAAGCTGGTGTGGAAAATGGCACAGGAAAATCTCTTCCCTGCCCCTGCTGCTTTCTGCCCTCCAACCTCAGCTTCCAAGGCTCCTCTCTGCCATTGATTCACATGCCTTCCCCCCACATCCTGGAGGATTTTCAAAAAACCGGTGGCACCTGAAAATATGGTAAATATGTGTTATGTACTGTGTTGAATAGGATCCAAAATGCAGCAGTCTGATTGGTGCTAGAACAATAGGATCCAAAATGCAGCAGTCTGATTGGTGCTAGAACAATAGGATCCAAAATGCAGCAGTCTGATTGGTCATAGAACAATAGGATCCAAAATGCAGCAGTCTGATTGGTCATAGAACAATGCAGCAGTATGATTGGTCTGCAGGAGCCACCCAATCCAGCTCCAGGTGGAAGTGAATCCACAACCTGATTGGCCTACTGGAGAATCCTGGAATTAGACAGTCACGTGCAGCCCAATGTGTAAATAATGTATATACAGCAGATGTTGTGGGGGAACTTCCATTCCTCCTCACCACTATGAGCTGAATAAAGAGCATGAAATCCACTCTCGAGTATATTTCAATATGTGAATATACTGTTTTAAGAAATCATCAGTTTGAACAATTAACTAAACCACAGTCCTTCCTTATGGAGAAAGTGGAAAGAGAAAAGTTTCCCTGCCTCTCTCGTAATGATAGAACTTGGAGATATCCAATGAAACTGAAGATTGGCAGATGCTCATTTATTTGGCCTGATCCTTTCAAAGTTTCCTTTTCCTTTAGCCGCCTTGCATAGGCATAGCTGGCCAGGGTGGGGGGCAGGGGGCAGCTGCTTCCCCTAAGCCAAGTAAATAAATAAAAGCACTTAACTAAAAGTAAGTTTTAGTTTTTATAAGTTGCAAGACTTCCAAGTCTACAGTTCTATGATCTATGACTCAGAAGCTGAACCATGGTACACCACGTGGAAGAAGGAACTCAGCAAAGAGCAGATAAAAGAGCTGAACATAGCAGACCTATTAAAAGAGGTGGAAATCTTTTACCCCACCACAAAAAAGGTTCTGCTCATCTCTCTTGCTCAGCGAGGCACCATTTGCACCCTGGGTGGAGAGTAAAGAAGACCTGGTTGAGGATGACAAGGGAGCGTCTCAAGCGGCTATGCTGCCTGAGCATGCACAGAAAAAAACTGCCTTGGGGGAAAAGTAGGGATTTGAGATTAAAAGGTTTCCAGCAAATCCAAGAAAACTTGTTTTAGCTTAGATTTGTTTAAAATAATAACAACAAAAAGCTTAGATCTGTTTAAAATAATAATAAGAAAAAGCTTAGATTTGTTTAAAATAATAATAAGAAAAAGGGTGCTCTTTTTAATTTTGCAAAACACACTCGTTAACCACATGAAAGGTACTCCCTGGTGTTAATTTTTTTATTTAACTTCCTGGCTTTCAAATGCCTGGAGAGTTTGACGGATTTCTTCCTGAGGTCAAAATAAAGTAATTGAAAACAAGAGTTACTGTTGAGACATTTCATTCTGAATCTGCTCCAGCCTTTCTCAAGCTGTGAGTGTCCCCAGATGTTGTTGAACTACAACTCCCATCACCCCTAGCTAGCAAGGCCAGAGCTCAGGGATGATGGGAGTTGTAGTCCAACAACATCTGGGGACCCACAGGTGGAGAATCACTGTCAGAGGATGAGGACAGGTGGGTGTCTGTCCTGCACCCCCCCCCAAGATAAATCCTGTTAACTGGAGGCGGGGCGGATCAACCCAACCCCCGCTCCTACAGGGTTGCCAACTTGAATAAAATGCAGTGGTACCTCGGGTTAAGTACTTAATTCGTTCCGGAGGTCCGTTCTTAACCTGAAACTGTTCTTAACCTGAAGCACCACTTTAGCTAATGGGGCTTCCTGCTGCCGCCGCAGCACGATTTCTGTTCTCATCCTGAAGCAAAGTTCTTAACCCGAAGCACTATTTCTGGGTTAGCAGAGTCAGTAACCTGAAGCGTCTGTAACCCGAGGTACCACTGTACTGTACAGTATGGGGGGGCGGTGCACACACACAATGCCCATCAATTTGGGCGTTTTCTTGGGGGGGGCTCCTATGTCCCCCAAACTCTGCCCGTGTCTGGCCCCGCCGCTCCGCAGCCTCTCCGGCTTCCTCCCTCCACCGCCCCCTCCCCGGCTTCTCCCAGCCGCCTCCTCGCCTCCGGGATTCCAGGCCGGGCTTTCCCTCCCTCCCTCCCTCCCTCCGCACGCTCCGCTGCCTGCCGGCGCCTTATTTATTTAAGGTCTGAGTAAGAGCCGCGGTGGGGAGCGCGCCTCTGGCCGGGCCGCCGACGGGGTCCCGATCTGCCGGCTCCGAGCAGCCTCTGCCGCCTGCAGAGCGGAATGGGCGCGGTGAGTGTGACCCGAATCGCGTTTACACGATCACTTTCCAATCCGGTTCTAAACTTTCCCCTAGTGTCCTCCTCCTCCTTGCGCCTTTCCCCCCAAAGATAAAGAAAACCCAGTTGCTCCTCGCCAGAATCTCTTGAAAACCGAAAAGCATTTGTTGCAAACTGGGCAGATGCATTTTTTTCTTTTTTTTAAAAAAATGCATATTATTTTTTTCCCAGTTCCTTGGGAACGGAAATCCCTGGGAACGGAAACTCATTGTAAAGCTGCGGCGGCGGCGGCGGCTTCCTGGCAGAAGCGGTGCGCGGGGTGCTGTGTTGCGCAGGCGCGCGCCGTGGAACCAGAAGAACTTTGTTTCTGAGGAAGGGGAGGAGGCGGAGGCGGCGGCTTGTTAAACGGCGGAACTCACTGCGACAAGAGGCAGCGATGGCCGCCGACGGGAGGGGGGCGGCTTTCAAAGTGGATGGGACAGATGCATGGGAGAGGAGAAGGCCATCGGTGGCTGCTAGCCAGGTGGGCTATGCGGTCAGAGGCAGGGATGCTTCTCAAAATCCAGTTTCTTGAGGACACAGCAGGGTATCGATCTCCTTTATTGGCACAAAAAAGTGCATCGTATACATCATGGGTAGGCAAACTAAGGCCCGGGGGCCGGATCCGGCCCAATTGCCTTCTAAATCTGGCCTGCGCACATTCCAGGAATCAGCGTCTTTTTACATGAGTAGAATGTGTCCTTTTATTTAAAATGCATCTCTGGGTTATTTATGGGGCATAGGAATTTGTTCATCCCCCCCAATGTAGTCCAGCCCCCCACAAGGTCTGAGGGACAGTGGACCGGCCCCCTGCTGAAAAAGTTTGCTGACCCCTGGTATACATGGATCAGAACACAACACAGTTAACGAAACATAGTAGGAGATGCTCTAGGATAAAACTGTCCAGGCATCGTGAGGTACAAAGATGGCTCTTAGGACCTACGGTGATGTAATTTCATAGCGTTACTCAAAAAACTTGCCACATTCTCTCCAACGTCATTCCTGCAATTGTTCAGCAGATAAGACACCCTGGAAGAGTCAGTGAGATAAATCCTCTCCTTCAGTAAGGGGGCCAAATACTTATCAAATACTTTTGCATAAAATGGGCAATAAAATAAAAACGTGTGTGATAGATTCAACCTGTTTTGTGCCACAAGGGCAGTGTCTTTCAGAGAATGAGATTTTCAAGAAACTACCTTGCGAGGGAAAGAGCTCTGTGTAGGTGGGGATCGCAAAGCTGTAAATATAAATATGTGTAAATATGGAGTGTCCTGGTTAAACAAGGGTGGGATTCCCAACCCCAAGGGGGAACAGGTTTTCTTGGCTGCACTGCAAAGGGGTTTGAATTCAGTCTCTAGGATTCTGCACTTGATTTTCTGGAATACTTCCAACTGTGGGAGCACAAGCAGCGACTCGAGTGATAGGCCACAGGTTCTGATTTTGCTCTCAACTCAAGATAGCCATTCGAAGTGGTGGGATTCTACCAGCATGTGGAAAGTTAAAGAAGACCGATCGGACATGAAATGTTTGGAGCCAGAATTTTATAATGGTGAGCAGCTCTTTGGTTTCCGGCAGCCTTTGTCCAGTTTCCAGACACATGGCTGCACATGGCACACAATTTGGCAGCCCCGGGATTTTGCGCTGAAATTTGGATTGGATGCGTTCCAATGGTTGGTTAGCTGCACCGATCCATAATGGAACACCATACAGGAGTTTTGGGGCTACAGTGGTACCTCGGGTTACATACGCTTCAGGTTACATATGCTTCAGGTTACAGACTCTGCTGACCTAGAAATAGTACCTCGGGTTAAGAACTTTGTTTCAGGATGAGAACAGAAATCGCGGTGTAGCACCAGCAGGAGGCCCCATTAGCTAAAGTGGTGCTTCAGGTTAAGAACAGTTTCAGGTTAAGAACGGACCTCCGGAATGAATTAAGTACTTAACCCGAGGTACCACTGTACTTGGGCGTTAAAGCTGGCACGAACTGATTCCCTCTGTTAAAAAAGAAACAGGAGATAGCCAGAGCCTGGAGTATCCGTTCTGTTAAGTGTGAGCTTACAATGGTACCGTATTTCCAAGAAGCGTTATATTGGAAGTGGATGCCTAGGTATTTAAAGTTTTCAACCCTGTTCCAACGGGGTTCCACTGATCTTGAGAAAACAAGCACTTTAGATTTTGCGAAGTTCAGTTCCAGTCTGTTGGCTGTACAATATTCCTGGCAACAGCTTCAAGCCATTGTGCGAGACAAGATGACTGCGTCATCGGCATATAGTAAGATGGGAACGTAGGTGGAGCTGAGCTTCAGGCAATGACCACCCACCCTGTGAGGTGGTGCAAGGTCATTTAAGGTTGAATAAATACGGGGCCAAGACGAAACCCTGCTTTACCCCTTTGTTGGCAATAATTTTTGGGGTTAGCCTGCCTGATTGGAAGAATCTCACTTGGCAACACGTGGAGGTGTGTAGTTTCCTGATGAGAAAGAGTAACCTTTCAAAGATGTTCAATATGGACAGTGTGTTCCAGAGCAGGTCTCTCAGGACTGAGTCAAAGGCTCCTTTCAGGTCCAGAAACGCTGTATACAGTTTTTGATGAAGAGCATTAGAGTATTTATTCAGTTGGTGGCACAATGATCCAAGGTAGCTTTACCCTGGCAAAACCTGCTTGGGGCCTGCAAATTGGGATACCCACTGGGTAAGCTTTCTCAGAAGATGCTTAAAGGTAAAGGTAAAAGGACCCCTGACCATTAGGTCCAGTCATGGCTGACTCTGGGGTTGCGGCGCTCATCTCGCTTTATTGGCCAAGGGAGCCGGCGTACAGCTTCCGGGTCATATGGCCAGCATGACTAAGCCGCTTCTGGCGAACCAGAGCAGCGCATGGAAACGCCGTTTACCTTCCTGCCAGAGCGGTGCCTATTTATCTACTTGCACTTTGACGTGCTTTCAAACTGCTAGGTTGGCAGGAGCAGGGACTGAGCAACAGGAGCTCAGCCTGTCGTGGGGATTCAAACCGGCGACCTTCTGATCGGCAAGCCCTAGGCTTTGTGGTTTAACCCACAGCGCCACCCGCGTCCCTAGAAGATGCTTAGCATAGAGCTTTTCCACTATGGAGGAAGGGGAGTTAAGGATTTGCCCCCCAGCAGTGTAACTTCTGATGGCTGAAGCTTTGGAAGACATTGGGTTGCCCAAGGATTTTGCCTGTTCAGGGTCGTATCAGAGTCTGAAGGGACCCTTGGAATGGCACCCTTTTGTGGAACTCCCTTCAGTGCCCCCCTTTATACAGTGGTACCTCAGTTTACGAACTTAATCCGTTCCGGAAGTCTGTTCTTAAACCAAAACCGTTCTTAAACCGAGATGCGCTTTCGATAATGAGGCCTCCCACCGCCAGTGCCCTTCCACCGTTCGGATTCCGTTCTTAGACTGAGGTAAAGTTCTCAAACCGGGACAGTATTTCCGGTTTTGCGGAGTTTGTGAACCAAGTCATTCTTAAACCGAGGTACCACTGTATGTTATTTGGTGGGAGTACTGCAGTCGGAGAATGGTGGACTCACAGAATTGTAGAGCTGGAAGATTCCACCACACCACATTTTTATGTATGCCTCCCTTCACCATTAAATGCATTTTTGTATATATCATTTGGTGGGAGGTCTGCATCACAAAATCCGGAAAAGTACACATACTGGTTTAGGAAGCACGAATGAGATAGTTTTTCATCAAAAAGCAGATAAAATTGAAATGCTCCTCCATGCCTCAAGTACCAGGTTATGACCAGGGAACTGTGGGAAATTAAAAATGGCACCTGTAGCATCTCATCACTCTCTTTGGGAACCCCTGCTCTAACCACTACACCACATTGCCCTCCCCCAGTAATGCATTTTTGGACACTTGGCTCTCCCCTCTCATTGGGGAACTGCATTTTGCATCATGTATTGTTTCTGGGAACTGCAAAGTAGGTAAACTCAGATTAAAATGCAAACGGATGCAAATTCCACCTCCATCTGCCCCTCCCATCCAGGAACTCTCTCATTAACTGACTTTCCCCTTCAAAAGCCATTGATGGGGCCCCTTCTCTGGTTTTGCCCTCCTCTTTCTGGGGATGCGGCAGAGATCAGCCCGCCTGCCCCTTTTATCTTTCCTCCTCCGCACTTGTTGCTGCCTTTGCCATGGCAACGGAGGGGGCTGTTTGTGCAGGTTGCCAGGGTTTCTTTTCCTGCATAATCAGACTTGGCAGTGAGCTAAGGTAATTGACACCGAAAACCGGTCCAGTTGGAAGGAAAACCAGGCCCGGAGTCTTGCTCTGTCTGGCCCGGAGCGGAGACCCTCCTGTCAGTGATTTAGCAGCCAACATCCTGCTTCCTTCAGTGGCCAATCAGATGCCTCCAAATAGCCCATAAGCAGGGTACCAATGCAGCTACCCTGTTTTGCCTCCGTGGGAGTCACTGCTCTGATCTTCAGCCAAACGGCTGTTCTCAATAATAGATTATTGTATTTTAATATTCTGTTGGAAGCCGCCCAGAGTGGCTGGGGAAACCCAGCCAGATGGGCGGGGTATAAATAAATTATTATTATTACTATTATTATTATTATTATTATTATTATTATTATTATTATTATTATCTGATGCCCAAGCCCAACAGCAGACTCCCCTCCTGTGGTTTCCAACATCTGGGATTCACAAGCATAGCCGTCGTGGCCTCCTCCATGGATTTTTCTGACCCTCTTTCAAAGCTATCCAGGTTGGTTGCCATCTCTGCCTCCTGCAGCAGCAAAAGTCTAAAATTGTCCAACATCCAGCTTTTCTGGACAACCCCGCTAAGTTCCAGTGCTCTGAAATTTAAATTGGCACCGGGAGTAAGTTCCTTTTCTCCGGCAGTCAAGCCCCACACACCTGCTTGCCGGCATCTCAGCCTCAGTTTTCCCCATCTGGTAAATGGGAACAAAGCAAGTGATAAATAGGCTGTCAGGCATTCTGCTGCTGTGGGAATCTGCCTTTCCCACTGACCCACTTCCCTTTCCTTCTTCCCTTCCCCTGCAAACATTTGGGTCATGGGACCTGCCGGATGAGAAGCCGCCAAGTTTGGAAGCCGAGCCCCACCAACAATGTCAAGTTCAGCAGGTTAAGGAAACACAGTGATGTCACCTGACCCTGTTTGTTCAGAGCTGCCTTGAAACAGCTGGGCGAAGGATGGTGGCTGGTTTGGGACACGCAGCCAAGTGAATGAATTCCAGTTTCACTTCTTCATTTTTGGATTTCCATTGAGAGTTGATTTTTGCGACAATAATAGTTCATTACCAACTGAATTTACACCCTGTCCTTCCTTTCCAAGGAGACCACGGTGGCAGGCAGATAGAGAATTTAGAAAAAGAATGAAAGCAAAGCAAAAACAGATCAAAACATTATCGATTAAAAGCAGTTTTGGTTAAAAAAAACATTGTAAGAGCAATGACAGATTCTGCCCTGTGATCAAGGAATTTTCCAGTGCCGGAAAAGTTTTCAGCCACTGAATGCCTGGATAGAGAGGAATAGTGTACGCGGTTCTGGTTGCCTCGCCTCAGAAAGGATATTGTAGAGCTGGGAAAAGGTTCAGAAAAGGGCAGCCGTCATGCTCAAGGGAGATGGAGCGAGTCGAGCGGCTCTTCTTCTCCTCGCGGCACATCGTTAACCTTTGGAACTCACTGCCAGAGGAGGCAGGGATGGCCTCCGAGTTGGATGGCTTTAAAAGATGATTAGACAAGTTGATGGAGGACTAATGAAAAACCTAGACAGCATCTTAATAAGCAGAGACATCACCTTGCCAACAAAGGTCCGTATACTTAAAGCTATTTTTTCCCCAGTAGTGATGTATGGAAGTGAGAGCTGGACCATAAAGAAGGCTGATCGCCGAAGAATTGATGCTTTTGAATTCTGGTGCTGGAGGAGACTCTTGAGAGTCCCGTGGACTGCAAGAAGATCAAACCTCTCCATTCTGAAGGAAATCATCCCTGAGTGCTCACTGGAAGGACAGATCCTGAAGTTGAGGCTCCAATACTTTGGCCACCTCATGAGAAGAGAAGACTCCCTGGAAAAGACCCTGATGTTGGGGAAGATGGAGGGCACAAGAAGAAGGGGACGACAGAGGACGAGATGGCTGGACAGTGTTCTCGTAGCTACCAGCATGAGTTTGACCAAACTGCGGGAGGCAGTGGAAGACAGGAGTGCCTGGCGTGCTCTGGTCCAGGGGGTCACGAAGAGGCAGACATGACTAAACAACAAACCACTGTGGTTCTGCTCTGCCTCTACAGTCAGAGACATTAATACTTCTGAATATCGGAAGCTGGAAACCGCAGGAGGGGAGAGATACTGGGGAAACAGAGGCAGGTTTAGCTCTCTCCTGGACTTTTGAGGTTCCCCTGGCAATGGAATGGGGAAGCCAGCTCTGTCGGGGTGTTACTGCTGTGCGCCCCTCTCCAAACTATACTCGGGCTGTACAGATGTGTAAATAAAGCCATATAACTGAAAGACCCCACTGTCTCCGCTGAACTTCGTTCCAAGGAAACTGAATCCTGGGTAAGATCATAACCCCTGGAGTCTCTTGGTCCTTTACCACAGTCCAATCCAAATAAGTTTATTGTACTAGCCATTGGCCATGACAATTCTGAATCAAAAATAAATACAGACAAAAGGGGTGTTGCGCCACAAATAATGGTCTCTATTTCGATCTCTGCGTCTCCCTTAAGTTCATGGCTGTATTGCCCAGGGTCTTTTTTCTGATTGTTTTGGCCGCCAAGGCAAAAACGGCAACTTTATGAGTCACTGAAATGTTTACATCGCTAGGAGGTCATGGGGCCTTCTCTGCCGGGGAGAGACATCTTTCCCGAATGGGTCCAGTGAATAGTGGGCAATATAGTAAATACAGTCGTACCTTGGAAGTTGAACGGAATCCGTTCCGAAGGTCCGTTTGACTTCCAAAACATTCGAAAACCAAAGCGCGGCTTCTGATTGGCTGCAAGGAAGCTCCTGCAGCCAATTGGAAGCCGCAGAAGCCCCATCAGACGTTCGGCTTCCAAAAATTGTTAGGAAAACCAGAACACTCACTTCTGGGTTTTGATCATTTGGGAGCTGATATGTTCAGGAGCCAAGGTGTTCGAGGTCCAAAGTATGACTGTAGTGCAATATGTCTTCCATCTGTGGTTGCCCACAGAGTCTGTCTCCGTATGGCACCTGTTGTACCGTCCTCCCGGGACGGCAGAAGGCATAGCTTGAAAACGCAGCTCGGTAAAAGCAAATTGTAGTTGGAGGCTGGCCGGAGATTCGACAGGCTCTAAAATGGACCGTCACTTAACCCCAGTATATGCTTTTAAAATTACTGCGTGCACACACAAGAAATTGCATCTATCCAAACGCTTGGGGCCGTCCCACAGCTACGAGCAGGTAAGGGAAAGAGAGAAAGAAATCCCAACACTCGTGCTCAGAGTGGGCCCTATCCAGGAAGCAAGGCTTAAAACAGGCATAGGCATACTCGGCCCTCCAGATGTTTCGGGACTACAACTCCCATCATCCCTAGCTAACAGGACCAGCGGTCAGGGATGATGGGAATTGTAGTCTCAAAACAGCTGGAGGGCCGAGTTTGCCTATGCCTGGCTTAAAAGCTCTTTTCCTCCTGGGTTACCCAAGCCGACCCAATGCGAAAATAGACTTTAAATTCTCCCTCTTGATCTTCCAAGCAAGGGGAAGCCTTAGAAATCCTTTCTGCCACCGGAAACCCTAAGTACACCTGGTGCAAAAAGAGCTTTCGAGCTCTCCACTTGGCTGGGATTGAATTTGTGCAGTTTAGAGGAGCCTGCCTTCAGCCGCATATACAGCTGAAATCACTGCGAGTTAAACGTGCGTCAGGTGCGGTTGTACTTTATGCTCTCCAGGTCCAGAACCGGCAGTTGGGTTTTCGTTTGTTGTTTGTTTGTTTTGTTTCTGTGTGTTTTTGCCATGCGCTGCCTCTTCCCTCTGGGAATGCAGCAGACGGGCAAATATGCTTCTGTGTGATATGGAGCCAAGGCCAAGCCACCTGTGCCGTCGCTATCGGTCTCTGGCGGGAGCCTCGTGGGCAAAAAGAGACAGCTGGGGGTGGGCTGGCTCTGCATTTGGGATCCCGGGGCCTCGAGGAATCAATATTTACGGAAACTGATCCCAAGTGTTGTGTCTTTCCTGGCTCGGTTTGGAGGACAGGAATTTTTTCTTTCCAAGGGATGATTTTGACGCCTGAGCCTTAGATTCTTTTTCTGCCATATAAACACACACACACACACACACACACACACACAGTGGTACCTTGGGTTACATACGCTTCAGGTTAGAGACTCCTCTAACCCAGAAATATTACCTTGGGTTAATAATAATAATAATAATAATAATAAATTTTATTTATATCCCGCCCTCCCCAGCCGAAGCTGGGCTCAGGGCGGCTAACAACAATAAAACAATACAAAAGTACAACACAAACAACGCTCTAAAATCATTCATTATAAAATTAATTAAGTTCAAGCCACTGGCCACTATTGGGCCAGAGCTCCGCGAAGATTGCCGAGGGAGGGAGTCAGGCTGTGCCCTGGCCAAAGGCCTGGCGGAACAGCTCTGTCTTGCAGGCCCTGCGGAAAGATGTCAAGTCCTGCAGGGCCCTAGTCTCTTGTGACAGAGTGTTCCACCAGGTCGGAGCCACAGCCGAAAAAGCCCTGGCTCTAGTTGAGGCCAGCCTAACTTCTCTGTGGCCTGGGACCTTCAAGATATTTTTATTTGAAGACCGTAAGTTTCTCTGTGGGGCATACCAGGAGAGGCGGTCCCGTAGGTACGAGGGTCCAAGGCCGTATAGGGCTTTAAAGGTTAAAACCAGCACCTTAAACCTGATCCTGTACTCCACCGGGAGCCAGTGCAGTTGATATAGCACCGGATGAATGTGATCTCGTAGCGAAGACCCCGTAAGGAGTCTCGCTGCAGCATTCTGCACCCGCTGGAGTTTCTGGGTCAGTCTTAAGGGCAGCCCCACGTAGAGCGAGTTACAATAATCCAGTCTGGAGGTGACCGTCGCGTGGATCACAGTGGCTAGGTCAGGGCGAGAGAGGTAAGGAGCCAACTGCTTAGCTTGGCGGAGATGGAAAAATGCCGCCTTTGTTATAGCTGCAATCTGCGCCTCCATGGAAAGGGAGGTGTCGAAGATTACACCCAAACTCTTAACGGACGGTGCTGGCACTAACTGCGCCCCCGCAAGAGATGGGAGTTGCCCCCCCAATCCCATATCGTCCCGTCCCAGCCACAGGACCTCTGTCTTCGAAGGATTTAGCTTCAACCGGCTCCCACGTAACCATCCAGCCACAGCTTCCAGACATCTGGTCAGTGTGTCTGGGGCCGAGTCAGGATGGCCATCCATCAACAGATAGAGTTGGGTGTCATCGGCATACTGATGGCAACCCAGCCCAAAACTCCGGACAAGCTGGGCGAGGGGGCGCATAAAGATGTTGAAAAGCATTGGGGAGAGTATCGCACCCTGAGGTACTCCACACACCAAGGAGTGGCGCGATGACAATTCCCCCCCAAGCGCCACCCTCTGTCCCCGACCAGAGAGAAACGAGCGCAGCCATTGAAGGACTGTGCCCTGGATCCCCACGTCGGCAAGGCGGTGGTCCAGAAGTTCATGATCGACCATGTCGAAAGCTGCTGACAGATCTAGAAGAATCAGCAGCCCCGACCCGCCTCGATCCAGCTGTCTACGAAGATCATCTGTTAGGGCAACCAGAGCTGTCTCGGTCCCATGACCAGCGCGGAAGCCAGACTGGAATGGATCCAGAGCCGATGTTTCATCCAGAAACCCACCAAGCTGTTCAGCAACCGCTCTCTCAATCACCTTACCCAGGAACGGAAGATTCGAAACCGGGCGGTAATTGGATAGATCTAAAGGATCTAATGATGTTTTCTTTAAGAGCGGGCGCACCACTGCCTCCTTCAGTTCCCCTGGGAATGTCCCCGTGCCAAGGGACAAATTGATGATATCCCCCAGGAGGGCCCGCACCTCGTCTGGACACGCTCTAATCAGCCAAGACGGGCACGGGTCGAGAGGACAGGTGGTGGGCTTTCCAGCTCGGAGGAGTCTGTCTACATCGGCTGGGGATATCCGGTCAAAGTGGTCCAATACTGGACCCGAGGACAGTCGAGGGGCCTCCAGTTCCTTTATTGTATCCAAATTGGCAGGGAGGTCATGGCGGAGCAACAAGACCTTCTCCGCAAAAAAGCTCGCAAATGCCTCACAGCCGTGTGTCAAATTGTTATTTAAATTTGGCTGTCCTTCAAGGGACGTTAAAGACCTGATTATACTAAATAATTGCGCCGGGCGAGAGCTAGCGGATGCAATGGAGGCCGAGAAGTAAGACTTCTTAGCAGCCTTCACCGCCATCTCATAGGTTTTCATAAAAGCCCTATAAGATGTTCTTGAGGCTCCGTCACGGGCACCCCGCCATACTCGCTCTAGCCGTCTGAGGTCCCGCTTCATTTTCCGGAGCTCCTCGGTAAACCAGGGAGCCCGGTTTCTGCGGGGTCGCAGAGGGCGCTTCGGTGCGATCTCATCGATGGCTGCCAGGAGCTGGATATTCCAGCCCTCAACAAGCTCAGTCAATGAGTCGCCAGGGGGAGCAAGGTCCCGCAAGGCTTGGCGGAATCTATCGGGGTCCATCAGCCTCTGCGGGCGAGCCCAAATCGGCTCGGCACCTAAGCAGGGTGGGGGTGGAAAGTCAATCCTGGCTTTCAGAGCGTAGTGATCAGACCATGGCACCTTCATCGAAGGAGACATGATCACATCTATACCTGCACCAAAGATCAAATCCAGCGTGTGGCCTGCTTGATGTGTGGGGCCCGAAACAAACTGGGAGAGCCCTAGTGTCGCCATGGAAGACACCAGGTCCAGAGCCTGTGAGGAGGGAGTGGCATCAGCATGGATGTTGAAGTCCCCCAATACCAATAGGTTAGGGAACTCCAAGGCCCAGCCGGCCACCGCCTCCAATAGGCCTGACAGGGTGGCTGCTGGTGCGCTAGGTGGCCGGTACACCAGCCAGACAGCCAAGCTCTCCTCGGAGCCCCACACTAGGCCAACACATTCAATGCCGGGGATCGATGGTGATGGTTAAGAACTTTGCTTCAGGATGAGAACAGAAATTGCTCAGCAGCGATGTGGCAGCAGCGGGAGGCCCCATTAGCTAAAGTGGTGCTTCAGGTTAAGAACAGTTTCAGGTTAAGAACGGATCTCCGGAACTAAGTAAGTACCTAACCAGAGGTACCACTGTGTGTGTGTGTGTGTGTGTGTGTGTGTGTGTGTGTGTGTGTATCAGATCTGCAAATCTCTCTATCTATACCCTGCTTGCAAATTCTCTCCTCCCCTTGTTATTGAAGTATGTCAATTCAAATAACAGAAGCACAAAAAGAAAAAAGCAGTGCAATATATCTGGAAGAGACTTGAATCAGGTAAGCAGGGTACAGTGGTACCTCGGGTTACAGACGCTTCAGGTTACAGACGCTTCAGGTTACAGACTCTGCTAACCCAGAAATAGTACCTTGGGTTAAGAACTTTGCTTCAGGATGAGAACAGAAATCGTGCAGTGGCAGTGCAGCGGCAGCGGGAGGCCCCATTAGCTAAAGTGGTACCTCAGGTTAAGAACAGTTTCAGGTTAAGAACGGACCTCCGGAACGAATTAAGTACTTAATCCAAGGTACCACTGTACTTAGGAACATCAGAAAAGCCAAATTTAATGCTGCGGTGTAGAGAAGGAGTTCTGTGTGTCTGTGTTTGTTATGTAAAGGATAAAATCCCCCCCAAAAGCACAGAATTTTTCCGGATCCTCTAAGCCTTTGGCAACACATAATTTATATGTTGCTTTATCAGCTAGTCCTAAACTTCTTTTCAAGGGATGATTCCGACGCCTGGGGCTTGGATTCTCTGTCTGCCTCTTTTATTTTGAAAGAGCGGATCTGCGAATCTCTCTATACTCTGCTTGCAGGTGTCACCCTCGACAAAGTCAAATATTGAATGTGTGCACCTTCCTAACTGTTGAATGGGGACGTATTATGTTGTCAGCTCTGGCCTGCCTGCTGTTTTTAGAGCGGGTGTCAAAGCGGGTGCTCATTTGTTTCTCTGCATCTGTCCTTTTGCTGGGTTTTCTAGTTAAAAGATGCTAGGGGGTTTTAAAAAAAAGGGAATCAGGATGCTGTCGGAGAAGCTGGCCAGTGGTTCTGCCATTGGCAAAACTAGCCAGTCGGAAGCAGGGCGGAAGGGCAACAGCCAATTCCTGTTTTGCCCATTATCTGGTATTTTAATATCATTTTTAATTGACTTTACGTATAATCCTCCTCCTGAAAAGAAACCATATGCAGGAAAAACAAGCCTGCGCTCAGAACTCCGGACTGTCATTTCACATTCAAAGCACCATTACTCACTGGGTAGCCCAAAGGTGGAAAGAGGAAGCCGTCCCGACCAGAGAAGATTGGCAAACTGTTAATGGACTATGCTGAAATGGCTAAATGAACTGGAAAGCTCAGAAATGAAGATGACAAGAAATTTGAAAAGGAATGGGAAATGTTTATTATGCATTTACAAAAGTATTGTAAACAGGTTCATACACTGGCAGGATTTAAAGAACACTTGTAATTGTAGAAATAGTATAAATAATTTGGAGTAGAAATGATATGCAGTTGAAGAAGAAAACTAAGGAACCGGGGAGAGGGGAGTCACAGGATTTGGAGAATCCCATTTTATGGATTTGATATTGCTTTTGTGTATAATTTGTTGTTGTTTGTTTGCTTGTTTTTTATTTTCACTATCTTTGTTGAAATAATAATAATAATAATAATAATAATAATAATAATAATAATATGAAAGCAAAGCACCATTACTCATTGGAACTGGCATGGTTATGGGTGCTACATAATACTCATTCCAGTAAGAAATTGGTCTTTTAGCCCTTTGGAACTCCCTGCCAATGGACTTCAGGCAGGTGCCTTCACTCTACTCTTTTCGGCGCTTGCTAAAAACATTTTTGTTCAGACAAGCCTACCCAGATATCTAGAATGCTGGTGTGTTTTTTAGTTTATTGCTGGTTTTAGTGTTTTAACTGTTTCCCTTTGAAATTTCATTTTATATATTTCACACACCCCTGTTTTCCTCCAGGTTTGATGTCTCCGTCTGCCCTGCGTGGTTTGTCGCCATGGCCGATACAATCTTTGGCAACGGGAATGACCAGTGGGTCTGCCCCAATGACAGGCAGCTAGCTTTGCGGGCCAAGTATGTCTCTCTCTTTTTAACCCCACGCTGGGGCAATTTCCTACTGGGGGGGATATCTTTTGTACACTGATGCTGTGATAACCCTTTTTAAAAAAAATAAAATAAATAGAACTGCCTGCCAATATTAGCTGCTGATTCCCAATAACCACTTATTTGTAAGTACCCTATTTTTCGCTCTATAAGACGCACCAGACCACAAGACGCACCTAGTTTTTGGAGGAGGAAAACAAGAAAAAAAATATTCTGAATCACAGAAGCCAGAACAGCAAGAGGGATCACTGTGCAGTGAAAGCAGCAATCCCTCTTGCTGTTCTGGCTTCTGGGATAGCTGTGCAGCCTGCATTCGCTCCATAAGACGCACACACATTTCCCCTTACTTTTTAGGAGGGAAAAAGTGAGTCTTATAGAGCAAAAAATACGGTATTTCAAGGGCAGCTTAAGGGACACGATGGCCAGAGGCCAAAGTAGACAGAGCAGCAAACGAAAAAATTTGGACCCTGTGTTGGGTCATCCAGTTAGGGCTGCCAGGTGGGGACAGCAGCAACTTATGAATATTGCCAGCGGAGGTTCTCTTTCAGATCTGGCGTATTGTGTGGAAATGAATTCTCATCACAAAAATATGACGTTCCGAAGTTCTGCTTGCAGAAACTCCGTTTAAACGTTACAAAACAAACGATGCATTGTCTCATATATTTCCACCATTACCTATACTTAATCCCAGTATAAGGCTCAAGGACATATCTTTGCTAAAAACCACCTTTTTCAGCTTAAAAAAAACAACCCCAGAAGATCTCTGTCCCCCCTCTTTTTCCAGCTTGCTTGCATCTTGGCCAACGCCCAGGGAGATCTGTGTGCACTTGGAAAAACAGCACATGACTCTGGAGTAGTCCGGGCTACCTTCAACAGCATAAGCAAACACTCTGAAAACCTGTGACTCAATCATAAGCTTGGCCCACCCCAACTTTGCAGTGGAAAAATACAAGCATTCTGCCAATTTGTCCGTACATTATGCACCGTAATTTAAATGCAATGCAATATCAACGGTGCACTGTTTTATGTAACGTTTATTAAATAACTTCCAACATCCCAGACCCTGAGATTTCAGAGCCCAGACTTGAGACTTTGGGGTGGCCTCTGGTGATGTCAGAGGAAGTGGAGCCAGTGATGTCATAGGGGCGGGCCCTGGGAATGTCCGTTAAACGCAGCGCAACTGCGGAGAGCCTGTCATTCAAAAAAAGGAAAGGAAAAAAGAGACCTCAAATGAGTAAATTTGTTGTTGTTTAGTTGTGTCCGACTCTTTGTGACCCCCTGGACCAGAGCACACCAGGCACTCCTGTCTTCCACTGCCTCCCGCAGTTTGTTCAAACTCATGCTGGTAGCTTCGAGAACATGTCCAACCATCTCATCCTCTGTCCTCCCTTCTTGTGCCCTCCATCTTCCCCAACATCAGGGTCTTTTCCAGGGAGTCTTCTCTTCTCACGAGGTGGCCAAAGTATTGGAGCCTCAGCTTCAGGATCTGTCCTTCCAGTGAGCACTCAGGGCTGATTACCTTAAGAATGGAGAGGTTTGATCTTCTTGCAGTCCATGGGACTCTCCAGAGTCTCCTCCAGCACCAGAATTCAAAAGCATCAATTCTTCGGCGATCAGCCTTCTTTATGGTCCAGCTCTCTCTTCCATACAGTCATACCTCGGGATGAATACGCTTCGGGTTAGGAAAATTCAGGTTGTGGCCTCCATCTTTCCCAACATCAGGGTCTTTTCCAGGGAGTCTTCTCTTCTCATGAGGTGGCCAAAGCCTTGGAGCCTCAGCTTCAGGATCTGAGTCAATACTGGATGGAAATCAAGAGCGAAGCATTAGCTAAAGGGGGTGTTCTCAAGTCTCACCTGGTTAGAGAGCCTGGGTAGGGGAGCTGCGCTTGCCCACCTGGAGATTCACATCCCCTCCACCTGCCGCCTCTTCCTGGATGGCAGGCACACCTGGAGTCTTCAGGTTAGCCCTGTGGGGCGGAGGATGTCTGGCAACCCCTTCATCCTGCCCGTTGGTTAGAGGCAGGGCATGGAAATGAGAAGTGATGGAGGAGGCAGGGAATTCACCCTCTGCCCACAATTTGCAGCTGAGCCATGTCCTTCTTCATCGGGGGCTGGAACAGGCTGGGTTGATCTTGATCCCCCCCTTCCTTCCACATGGAAATTAAATCACACAGGAAGGTGTCAGGGTGCTGGACAAATACTGCTCAATATTGACATGAGTCTACCAATTGTGTGTGGGTTTGATTGCCTTGTACGCGCCCTGCTTGGCTTCCCGGAAGGTTGTAAAATTGAAGATTAAAAATTGGATTGCTTGGATTTATTTTCTTAGTTCTTTTTTTTTTTTAATTAAACCTTCCTGTCCAAGTCGTTCCCCCTCCACCCGGCTCTCCTGGGATGTTTTTACTGCGAGTGATTTGTTACTGTCTTGTTATTTCGTGGCAGGGGGGTAGTATTTCATCCCTTTGGCTCTCTGTCTTCAGTTTGCTTAGGAAGCTGCCTTGTGCTGAGTTAGACCCATGAGTCCATGTATTGCCCACACTGGCTGGCAGCAGCTCTGCTGGGTTTCAGTCAGGGGGACACTCCCACCCCATTTGGAGACCCTGGGGATTGAACCGGGGACATTTTGCAAGTAATAATAATAATAATAATTTATTATTTATACTCTGCCCATCTGGCTGGGCTTCCCCAGCCACTCAGGGCGGCTTCCCAAAAAATATTAAAATACTGTAATACATCAAACATTAAAAGCTTCCCTAAACAGGGCTGCCTTCAGATGTCTTCTAAAAGTCTGGTAGTTGTTCTTCTCTTTGACATCTGGTGGGAGGGTGTTCCACAGGGCGGGTGCCACCACCGAGAAGGCCCTCTGCCTGGTTCCCTGTAACTTGGCTTCTCGCAGCGAGGGAACCACCAGAAGGCCCTCGGCACTGGACCTCAGTGTCCAGGCAGAACGATGGGGGTGGAGACGCTCCTTCAGATATACTGGACTGAGGCCGTTTAGGGCTTTCAAGGTCAGCACCAACACTTTGAATAGTGCTCGGAAACGTGCTGGGAGCCAATGTAGGTCTTTCAAGACCGGTGTTACGTGGTCTCGGTGGCCGCTCCCAGTCACCAGTCTAACTGCTGCATTCTGGATTGGTTGTAGTTTCCAGGTCACCTTCAAAGGTAGCCCCACGTAGAGCACAGATTCTCCTCTACTGAGCTGTGGCCCTTCCCTAGCCCTGATCTAAATGTACTTTTTTTTAGGATCTACAAACTAGGTAATTTTTTTATAGAAAAAGTTAAACCTCTCCCCAGGGAGACTTGCCCAGCACAAAAACATTTCTTTTCCCCCAGGCCTTTGGCTAATTAAACAATCTATGGCCTTTTAAACTCTCTCTGGTTTTTGTTTTTTTGATGTGTGTGTTATCGTTGTTTGTTACTTTGGTCTAGTTTTTTGTGCTTTTATGTTGTAAACTTCCCCGTGATCCTCAGAAGAAGGGTGCCGTAGAGATTTAATAAAAAGAAGTAAGTAAACAAACCACCTAACTTGAATGTATTGATTTTAAAGCACGACAGGCGGAGTTGGTTTTTTAAAACTTCTTTTTTCAAAAAGAAAGCAATGCAACGGCTGTTAGTACGGATTATTTCGTGTTTATTAAGATTCTGATGGTTTTAGCATATATACTTGGACGAAGTTCTGTTGGTGTGCTCGGAGATGACGCTCAAATTATTTGATTTTTTGGTTTTCCTAAATGCATAATCGTTACGTGTAATTATTATTATTATTTTTTAAATCAACATCCTTGCTTCGTGACAAAGCTCTTCTTTCTCTCCTCCTCCTCTGAATTCCTTTCCTTCCAGGCTTCAGACCGGCTGGTCGGTTCACACGTTCCAAAGCAACCGGCAGAGGAAAACGCAGGCGCTGAATGCCAAGGAGATGGAAGTCATCCTGGAAGTTGTCCGCCGGGCGGAGAAACTGGATGTTGTTGAACAGCAGAGGATTGGGTAAGGTTGCCTTCCTGTAGACCTGAGGGTTTCTCATTACTTAAGAAGCTGCCTTAACACCACACCAGACCCTTGAGCCTCCTAGTCCAGTGCTGTCTACACGGACTGGCAGCAGCTTCTCAGGGTTTCCAGCAAGGGAGCCTTTCCCGGCCCTGCCATGAGCTGCCAGTCGTTGAACCCAGGGCAGTTGCACAGATGCTCTGCTCCTCAGTACCTCAGTTCTTCCCCTACAAATAAGGCAAGGTGCTAGATCTCATGGTTCTGAATGGCAATATAGGAAGCTGACTTATACTGAGTCGGACCATGGGGCCATCTAGATCTGTGTTGTCTACACTGGCTGGCAGAGGCTCTTCAGGCTTTTAGACTGGAGTCTCCCCCAGGCCTGCCTGATGGTGCCAGGATTGAACCTAAGACCTTCTGCATGCGCCACTACTGAGAAGGCCCTCTTGTCTGGTTCCCTGTAACCTCACTTCTCGCAATGAAGGAACCGCTAAAAGTCCCTCCTTGGAGCTGGACCTCAGTGTCTGGGCTGGACAATGGGTGTGGAGACGCCCCTTCAGGTATACTGGACCGAGGCCGTTTAGGGCTTTCAAGGTCAGCACCAACACTTTGAATTGTGCTCGGAAACGTACTGGGAGCCAATGTAGGTCTTTCAGAACCGGTGGTCTCGGTGGCCACTCCCAGTCACCAGTCTAGCTGCCACATTCTGGATTAATTGCACTTTCCGAGTCACCTTCAAAGGTAGAGCGCATTGCAGTTGTCCAAGCAGGAGATAACTAGAGCATGCACCACTCTGGTGAGACAGTCTGCGGGCAGGTAGGGGCTCATCTAGTTTTTGCCAGTGGCCCCTTCCAACATTCAGCCCCTGGAAGGTTGCCCTTTGGGCAGGGCTGTCTTAAGCATATGCGGCGCTGGGGTGCTAAGATCCGCCCAACGCCCCCCCTCCGGTTGCCCAGTCCCAGGTGCACCCCCGACCGGCTGCCTCAGCATCTTGCTGGCTTGGTCGCCCCCGAACTCACGACACAGAGCTGCCTGCAGCAGAAGAGGCCGCTGTGGCGCTCCGGCCGACTGGCAAGCTCTTCCCCGGACTCAACTCTCTGGCCCCGGACTCTCAGCCTGGCGCCCCTGAGAGCCCGGCGCCCGGGTGCCCTGCACCCCTAGCGCCTATGGGTAAGACGGCCCTTCCTATGGGGCTGAAAAAGCATCCCCTCGCTCCTCGCCGTGCTGTAAATGGGCAGCCAAGCCCAGAAATGGCTTCTTCCTCCACCTCGCAGAGCTGATTGAAGAGACCCATTAGCTGGTGGCGGTCTTAATGCTCTGCTTTTTGAAAAGGAAAAGGTCCTGTGGTTGCCGTTTTCAGAACCACAGCTGCCTGGCTGGCATTTCCCGAAGCAAATGAGGCCTTAATAGCTGGACGCTGTGAGGCCTGTTGTCGAAAGGTCTTTAGAGCTGGCTGGGCTCGGCGCTCCAGTCAGCATGGCACAGCCAACAAGCCACTGTTGTTTCTCGACATCTTTCCCTTCATTACCCCGCAATTCCCTGGGAAGTGGTTTTTTTTTTTTGCCTGAGGTGATGAACTGGCTTAGGCTGTCTTCCTTGGCAAATTCCAGCTGAACAGTTTCTTAGCTGGAGTTATTAGCTCATTGACGACAAAGCCCCCTTACCTCCTCCCGCTCCGGAAACCCCTTCATTTGGTTGTTTATGCCTTCCAACTGGAGATATTTTCTGATCTTCTCAACCGTGCATTTCTGGGCCCAGCAGATTCCTATTTTTCTGAGTCACAAATCTCTGAGCCCAGTGGATTTGGAAACCTTTTAAAAAAGCATGTGGTGAGGGGAAGAAAGAAAAAAACAGGCAGAGGAATCTGGGCGAAATAAGCAGAGTTTGGGTTTCCCCCCAGCCTGGGCAAGGTGAGCTGTAAAATTGTTGGTGATTTAAAAATCCCTTCTAGGGTTGGGCGACTGTTGTGATGGCTTATAGCAGGGACGGGGAAGGCTTGAGCCCAGGGGCCATGTGGGTGGCCCTCTGGGACTCTTTGCCTGGCCCCCGGGAAAATTCTCTGCCATTCAGGTAAGCGTGAGCATTATCAGAATTCCATAATGTCAGCCCCCCGAAAACATTTAAGGTAGTATTGGTGAGAGGCATGGGCTGGGGAGAGATCTGAGGGCCAGATAGAAAAGTATGGAGGGCCACATCCAGTCCCACTGGGGCCTGAGACTTCCCTGCCCTGGTGCTAGAGTGTGACCTGAAGGAAATGGCAGAATTTGGTTGGGTGCCTGCTATAAACATTTTTGTCTGGACGAGCCCACTTGGGTATCTAGAATGCGGATGCATTTTAAGTTTATTGCTGCTTTTAATGATCTGAACGTTTTAAATGGTTTTTACCAATCATCGCTTTGTTTTTTTTAAAAAAACAAAAACAAATGATATATAATTTTTATGCAGTAAATAAAATAATAGGTTAAGATCCCCATGGCAAGGCTGTCAAGGATGACGCAGAAGGAATGTTCTTACAGCTGTGGAATTCTCTGCCACTGGAGCATGGCTGATATTGAGCTTGATTCCACCATGGTCACAGAACAGTGCGGTGGGGATTTTGCTGTGGGTGAAAGTAGCGAAGAGGGGGAGGAATTCAGTTCCGTTTGCATTTTACAGCGGACGTGCTTGACTCGCACTTTCTGAAACAATACATGAACTGCAGCACAGTGAGCCTTTTGAAACCCACTGTTCTCTGGATTTTGCAGCGTGGCTCTCCAACCCAAACGTGAGGACAATAAACATGCAAATTAGGACAAAAGTGTGCATTAAAATGAAAATAGCATGCAAAAAATGTGCTACAGTAGGGGAAATTGCTTTGCTCAGTTTTGTACATTGGGAGAAATACCCACTATAAAAGGCTGGTTGAAACTTCTGCAAGGACGGGGGGGGGGGGGGGCAAATTCACAAACTGCCATGGAAACGAGGAGGATAGAGTGGGGGAAATGACAAACGGAGCTAATCCAAAATGACGGATTCGCCCATCATAGCAGAACATCCCAGGTTCAATCCTTGCATGGTGCTGATAACACCAAGGTTGCAGGTTCGATATCCGTATCGGACAGCAGCAAATTCCTGCATTGCAGGGGGTTGGACTAGATGATCCTCAGGGTCCCTTCCAACTCTTAAAATTCTGGGTAGGGCTGGAGAAACTGCCTGCCTGAAACCCTGGAGAGCGGCTGCCAACCAGTGCAGACACTACTGAGTTGGATGAACCAATGGTCTGGCTCAGCAGAAGGCAGCATACTGTGTTTCTAATTGAATCTGCCTTTAATTCGCAACCATCTAGAATCTTGCTTCATTTGCAGTGGGGAAGGAGCTCTAAGGCAGCTCCCTATGTGTGGGGTCACGAATCCTCTGGAAATCCCTGCCTTGTGACAGCAGCCTGATGGAGGCTCTTGCTTTTGCAGGCGCCTGGTGGAGCGGCTAGAGAACATGCGGAAGAACGTGATGGGCAATGGCTTATCTCAGTGCCTGCTCTGCGGAGAGGCTCTGGGCCTGCTGGGGAGCACGGCCGTCTTTTGCCAAGACTGCAAAAAGGTGAGATTGCTGGTACCTGCAGAAGCGTCACCTAGTCTGCTGCAATCTCAGCCGAAGAGTCCCTAACAGGTGGCCACCAAACCTCTGTTTAAAAATCTTCAGGGAAGGAGAGCCCATCACCTCCCAAGTGAGTCCATTCCTCTGTCAAACAGCTCTTTCCGTCAGGAAGTTCTTCCTGATAAAAATAATAATTTATTATTTATACCCTGACCATCCGGCGGTTGGGGCGGTTTCCAACAAAATATTAAATATAATATTGTTCCACAGGGCGGGCACCACTACCGTGAAGGCCCTGTGCCTGGTTCCCTGTAACCTCACTTCTCGCAATGAGGGAACCGCCAGAAGGTTCTCCTTGGAGCTGGACCTCAGTGTCCGGGCAGAACGATGGGGGTGGAGATGCTCCTTCAGGTATACTGGGCCATTTAGGGCTTTAAAGGTCAGGACCAACACTTTGAATTGTGCTCGAAAACGTACTGGCAGACAATGTAGGTCTTTCAAGACCGGTGTTATATATGGTCTCAGCGGCTGCTTCCTGTTACCAGTCTAGCTGCCGCATTCTGGATTAATTGTAGTTTCCAGGTCACCTTCAAAGGTAGCCCCACATAGAGCGCATTGCAGTAGTCCAAGCGGGAGATAACCAGAGCATGCACCACTCTGGTAAGACAATCCGTTGGCAGGTAGGTTACTAGTTGGAATCTCCTTTCTTATAACCTGAAGCCATCAGTTCGGGTCCTGCTCCTCAGGAGCAGCAGAAAAGAAGCTTGTTCCATCTTCCATGGGTCAAGCTCTTCAAATATATGAAGATGACTATCAGATCTCCTCTTGGTTTTCTTTTCCTGGTGAAACACACCCAACTCTCCCTCCTCTGTTCTTCTTAAGCCTTTATCGCTGATGCTCTCTGCTGTGCTTTGGGTTGTTCGATTGATCGTGAGCTTGTTTGTATTCTGCCTTTCCATAGTGAGCTGCGTTCAGAGCAACTTCCAACAGACACCCATTTATTACCATTTTGGGGGGCAGCTTGAAAGCTGGGGGGGGGGGAGAGAGGGAGAATGATTTGCAAAACATACCAGTGAACCCAAAGAAGGTGAAAACCTGTATTTTAGTAAGTTTAGAATAAAGTCAGTTTTAATAATAATAGTAATAATAATAATAATAATAGGGACGTGGGTGGCGCTGTGGGTTAAACCACAGAGCCTAGGGCTTGCCGATCAGAAGGTCGGCGGTTCGAATCCCCGCGACGGGGTGAGCTCCCGTTGCTCAGTCCCAGCTCCTGCCCACCTAGCAGTTCGAAAGCACATCAAAAGTGCAAGTAGATAAATAGGTATCGCTCTGGCGGGAAGGTAAACGGCGTTTCCGTGCGCTGCTCTGGTTCGCCAGAAGTGGCTTAGTCATGCTGGCCACATGACCCGGAAGCTGTACGCCGGCTCCCTCGGCCAATAAAGCGAGATGAGCGCCACAACCCCAGAGTCAGTCACGACTGGACCTAATGGTCAGGGGTCCCTTTACCTTTACATCATCATCATCATCATCATCATCATCATCATCATCATCATAATAATAATATCTGGAATTAGATACATCAGTGGAAAGCAAAAAAATAATTGAAATGTAATGGATCCAGGAGCCTCTGCAGCCTGGGTTGCAGATTACACACAGAGTAAGACCTTCTGTATGAATGGGACTGAGTTTTGTGGCCCAGTTCTCCAGCTTGGTGGCATAGAAAAGTTTTTCAGCAGGCGTTGAAAGGTCAAAGCAGAAGGCTCCTGCTGAATCTCTGGTGGCAGAGTGTTCCACAGGACTGCTCTGTTAAGGCTCAGTTTTTTGTCGCTGTCTGAGGAACCTCGCTGGCACGGGGGGTGGGGGGGTGGGGGTGAGAGAGAGAGTGACCAGCATCGCTTCTACAAAGGATCTTGGATATCGAGCCGCGATGCAAGGAGTCAGGTGGTCCCAAAGTGCCCTGAATCTAAGTTGTTCAGGGCTTTGTCAATTAATACAAGGGCGTTGAGCATGTAGTTAAACTACGGAACTCACTGCCACAGGAAGCTGGGATGGCCACCAGCTTAGATGGCTTCAAACAGGGTGGAACGGATTCCCTCGGGAGGTGGTGGACTCTCCTTCCTTGGAGGTTTTTAAGCAGAGGTTGGGCGGCCATCTTGTCATGGATGCTTTAGCTGAGAGTCCTGCATCGCAGGGGGTTGGTCTAGATGACCCCCAGGGTCCCTTCCAACTCCACAATTCTGTGATTCTATGAGGTTTGGAGGAGGAAAATGCTATGGATGGCTACTAGCCACGATGGCTAGCCTCTGGCTCCTCAATCGGAGGCAGCAAATACTTTTGAATACCAGTTGCTGGAAACCACAGGACAGGAGAGGACTCTTGTGTTCGAATCCTGCTTGCTGGTCAGCCTGAAAGGATAATTAATAATAATAATAATAATAATAATAATAATAATAATAATAATAAATTTTATTTATACCCTGCCCTCCCCGGCCAGAGTCGGGCTCAGGGCGGCTTACATCAATAAAATTTCAGTAAAAACATAATAAGAAAAAATAAAAATAAAAATTTAAAATACAGGTTAAAATGCAATTTAAAATGGTGACCTAGTTGGGCCACTGGCCCAATCCTGCAAACTCTTCCAGCGCTCTCAGCGTGGCTTGGTAGTTGATGGGCAGCCAGCGAAGATATTTATCTTGGGAAGCAACCTTTTGAAAACCTTGTAAAACAAAGGAAGGTCGACTCAGGAACTCTGGCAGAGTGTGTAAACATCTGCCCAATAAGCTGCTCTTTCCTTCGCGTCAAATTTCAGCGGAGTTCGCCCTTCGTGCACTTTCCGTGCGAGGAAAAAGCAACACCCAGCCTTGCGTGAAAATGGATTGCGGCCACCCGTTAAGTATAGCCCTCTGGGCTGGGCTTGGCAAGGTTATAGGTTTGGGGGCTTCCTCTCTCCCACCCCCCCACCAGTCTAAAGTCCACAATTTTTCTTTCCCATCCCGCTCCGCTGCCTTCCCATCTGAAACCCCATTTAGTTTGCGAAGAGCAAGGCTTCCTTCACGCCCGACGGCACGGAGAAAGCATTTAAGTGCTTTTAAATTACCAAGGGAGGTGATGTTGAAATGACAGCTCACTGTCTGCAAAATAGTTTCCGCAGGGAGCTGATTTTTTATTTTATTTTTTTCATTTTTAAAATATCTCGCTTCTTTTTTCAATTTGCGATATTCTAAGGCAGGGGGCAAATATAGCTGGCTGGGTTGACAAGCTAAGCCACTACTCTCTTTTTATTTTATTTTTAATTATTTTGCTCTTCCCCGCCACCCCCAATAGTCAATTTAGCGGGAGAAGACGGGTGGGAAGGAATGAGGAAGGAAGCGATATTGCCTCAGGTAGAACCTACATCAAACCTTTTAAAGCACATTTCCCCCCCCTCCAAATCATCATGGGAACTGTAGTCTACCTTTCAGAGCTACAGTACCTGGCACACTTAACAAACTATACTTCCCAAGATTCGTGGCAGGGGGAGCTGCGTGCTTTAAATAAGGATTTCCCAAACTTGGGTCTTCAGCTGTTTGTGGACTACAGTTCCCATCATCCCTGACCACTGGTCCTGCTAGCTAGGGATGATGGGAGTTGTAGTCCCAAAGCAGCTGGAGGGCCAAGTTTGGGGAACCCTGCATTAAATGTGGATGATGGCAACGACTGCTAACAGAAGATTGTTACCTTCAAACCATGGTTGGTGGAAACACCGACCAACTGTGGTTAGTAGGAACCTAACTGTCAAGCTTTGTGGCTTAGGGCCCTCGTATTTATGGGACTGCTTCTCCTGGTATGCCCCGCAGAGGACCTTAAGGTCCATGAATAACCATAGTTTAGAGGTCCTGGGCCCCAAGGAAGTCAGATTATCCTCCACCAGGGCCAGGGCCTTTTCAGTGATGGCTCCGACCTGGTGGAATGCTCTGTCCCAGGAGACCAGGGCCCTGCAGGATTTAACCTCCTTCCATCGGGCCTGTAAGACAGAGCTATTCCGCCTGGCCTTTAATTTGAATTCAGCCTGATCTTTTATTTCCCTTCTCTTCCCTCCCCCTCCCCTTTTATGAAGATTACCTGCTCTGAGACCCCACAGCTAATTCTCCCCTGGCCTCCTCACTGGCCCAAGTAGGACCAATTCAGCCAGCTAGCCCTGGGGATTATCTGAAGCTTATTTCCCCTAAATTGATTTCTGAATTTTGAATTTTATTGTTTTTCATGTTTTTATACTGTATTTTATGCTGCTTTTCCAATTAAGTGTTTTAAGTTTGTTGTTAGCCGCCCTGAGCCCGGTTTTTGAACAGGGAAGGGCAGGGTATAAATAAAAAATTATTATTATTATTATTATTATTATTATTATTATTTTCTTTGCTATATTTCCACCCCACTTTTCAGACAAATATTGCCTCTCAGTGGTTTGAGAGAGAGAGAAGGGTCTCGTCATAGGTTTTATCAACTAAGAAGGCAAGACCCACAAGAAACGGGGAGCGGAGGAGGGAAATGATGTTTTCTTCCCCAGATGTGCAGAGCTCAGGTTTAAGCAACGGTGCCCAGTTTGAGCCAGTCTGGTCTTCCTTTGCTGGTTCCTCACTGGTACGGCATCACCCTTTCAGGCAGGAGGTTCCAGGTCCAACCCCCAATGGCAGCTCCATGTGGGGCTGGGGGAAAAGCTCCCTGCCTGAAACCGTGGCAAGGTGCTGCTGCCAGTCAGTGTTGACAGTACCGACCTAGATGGACTAGTGTTTTGACTTGGTCCAAAGCCCAGCTCCCTACGTTCTGAAAACTAGAAAGAAGAAGACAGTGGAGATATCCCAAATTTAAGTTCCAAGGGGGCAGCCGGATTAGTTTCGTCTGACCCACATCCATCAGGTTGGCTGATCTTTGGTTCAGTGGTAGATCACCTGCTTTCCATGCAGAAGGTTGTGTGTTCAGGATCCGGCAGGTAGGTCTGGGAAGTGTCTCCAAACTCCAGAGAGCAGCTTCCAGTCAGTGCAGGCAATACTGAGCTGGTAGATTTGAATCGGCATAAGGCATCTTCCTGCGTTCCTATTGAAACCAGCCCTGAACTTAGAACAGGGGTAGGCAACCTAAGGCCCAGGGGCCGGATGCGGCCCAATCGCCTTCTTAATCCGGCCCGCGGATGGACTGGGAATCAGCATGTTTTTACATGAGTAGAATGTGTGCTTTTATTTAAAATGCATCTCTGGGTTATTTGTGGGGCACAGGAATCCGTTCCAAAATATAGTCCGGCCCACCACATGTTCTGAGGGATGGAAAAGGTTGCTGACCCCTGACTTAGAACCATGAGGTCTGGAAACTTGCTTTGGTTCACAAAGAAGGGCTGCAGCTCGGTGGCTGTTCCTTCTTTCGGCTGATAGATGGGGATTTATTCTCCACATGTCAAAATTAAGAATTTTGTGGCGATTTGAGGGGACACTTCTTTCTTCTTAGCATCCTTTAAAGTACCTGCAAATAACCCCCACCTTGCAAAACTCTCTCCCCCTTTTCTCCTCCTCCGCCTGAGAGCCAAAGCGAAGCAAAACGGTTTTTGTTTCCTGGGTGATATGGCTGAAAAGCAGGAGGGAATTTCTTATTTCGAGGGCTTCTAGAATTCCACAGGTGCCCATCAGGGGGCAGCACTTGACTGTTACAGGCCTAAGCTGTAGACTTGAATCCCCGCAGGGAGAGAAACAGCAGCGATTTATTTCCTCCCCTTAAGTAAGAGAGCAATCCTGGACTTCTCATGTTTGGGTCTAGCACAGGGCAGGAGTGGGGGACTTTTTTTCTGTCTTGAGGGCCACGTCCCCTTCCTCGTAACCTCCTGGGGGCTGCACGCCAGAGGCAAAAGTGAGCAGAGTAATAAACGTAAATTTTAAAACACACAGCGGTGTAGGTGATGAGATTCCTGCTCAGAGTAGACCCATTGAATGGGCAGAAGTTGGCCATGTCCATAATTTCAATGGGCCTACTCTGAGTAGCAGTGGCCTTGGATTTTCCCCATGTGCCCCCTCTCTTCCAGGCGAGGAACAGGCATTTTCAGCCAGGCGAAAACACTCGAGGAGAGTGGGGATCGGGACCAGGGGGGCGTGGCCTGAGAAGAAGGGGAGGGGCTTCCCAAGTGTGCCAAGGGCGTGATAAAGAGGGCTAGAAGGCTTCAAGCCCGGACGTTCTTCAGCCTTGCTCTTAAGAACAAAGGAGCTGGATATTTTTTAGCCTGCGCAAGAGGAGGCTGAGAGGAGATAGGAGAGTCATCTTCCAGTATATAAAGGGCTGTCGCATGGAAGACGGAGCAAGCTTGTTTTTTCCTGTTCCAGACAGTAGGGCCTAAACCATCGGTAGGCAAACTAAGGCCCGGGGGCCGGATCCGGCCCAATCGCCTTCTCAATCCGGCCCACGGACGGTCCAGGAATCAGCGTGTTTTTACATGAGTAGAATGTGTCCTTTTATTTAAAATGCATCTCTGGGTTATTTGTGGGGCACAGGGATTCATTCATTATTTTTTTTTCTTTTCAAAATATAGTCCGGCCCCCCATAAGGTCTGAGGTAGGGCGGACCGGCCCCCTGCTGAAAAAGTTTGCTGACCCCTGCCCTGAACCAATGGATTTAAATGACAAGGAAGGAGAATCTCACTAAATTTTAGGAAGAACAGTGCAATGGACATCCTCTGTCAGGGATTCTCAAGCTGCGATTCCCGCATTGCAGGGGTTGGGCTCATAGCTGTCAACATTTCCCTTTTTTTAAGGGAAATTCCCTTATTCCGAATAGGATTCCTCGCAAGAAAAGGGAAAAGTTGACAGCTATGGTTGACACTACAATTCTATGCGGCTTCTCCGGGGAAAACCTGTACGTGTTTTTAATGGGTTAACCAGCCTTCTCGATGGCGATCAATGGCCGCTAGCACCACCTGCGGCTCTTGCAGTTCAATTGGGCACCTTAATTCTCTTCCCCCTCTCGCCACCAGCAGCACCATGAGGGAGTATTGCCGTTCCCTCATTAGGAGAATTGATTTTATATCGAGCACCGGCTGTTTATCCCCTGGCCGAACCTGCCTGCTACATCTCTCTCTCTCTGTTTTTGAAATGTTTACCCATCTCATGCCCTGTGGGTTTGTTCCTCCCACCCCTCTTGTGTCTGGGGAGAGTTGGTCAACCGCTCAGCCACCCTCCCCAATCTGAGGTCCTACGACCTGCAAGCAGGTGCCCAGAAACGGTGATCCATTTCCAAAGGGATGCTGCCTCCCTCTTCAGAACTGTGGGACGCCCCCCTCTGGTGGGCTTGGAAATTGCAGCAGCGCAGCTTGGCACCTGCGGCGGACGGTTAGGAGCCGCCATTTTGATTTCCCACAATGCTCCGGGTCAAGAGTTGCCAACGTGGCGCTTGCTGAACCAGCAAAAAGCTCGCTAAGGCCGCCTTTTGATACCTGATAGGGAGCCCCCCACCCTCAATTTTGTGATCTTTTCTCCTTTTCTGCTCTTTAAGATACCGCAAGCATTACAACATGCCCAACGTGGCAGCCATTTTGTATTGGGCCCCTCTCCCCGCAGCAGCCATTTTGTGACTGTCCCCCACCATAGCTATCAATGTTTCCCTTTTTTAAGGGAAATTCCCTTATTCCGAATAGGAATTTCCCTTAAAAAAAGGGAAATGTTGACAGCTATGGCCCCCGTGGAGCTCTCTCAGCATTTCCCAGTGGAGCAGTGCACCATGGGGAATTTAAATGGCAGGTCTCCTAGATCCTGTTGTTTGTTTGCTTCTTTCCTTCACGGGGAGGGTGGTGTTGGCGTTGGGCTCCTTCGGCCTTTCTAATGGTTCCCACCCCAATCCCTGTGTCGTCTTTCCCCCCCAGAAAGTCTGCACCAAATGTGGGATTGAAACCCTGAGCGCCCAGAAGCGGCCCGTCTGGTTCTGCAAGATTTGCAGCGAGCAGAGAGAGGTGAGTCCATGGTGGCAGGATTTCTGCTTTGCAGTATCAAATGTCTGCTTCTTCAGGAAAGACTCCAATAATAATCAGAGGGGGGCAGAAAAACCACCGAGTTTTTGGGTCAGTAGTTTCTGCCTGCCTCCTTCATCCACACACCAAGGTGGTCTTGAGTATCATGCTTTAGGTTTGAAAGGGTCAGTCTGGATGATGCCCAGGGGTCCCTTCCAAACCTGTGATCCTGTATCCTGAGAGCCGGTTTGGTGCAGCAGTGAGACTCAGACTAGGACCCGGGAGACCAAGGTTCAAATTCCCACTCAGCCAATATCTTGAGAGCATCAGACTGACTTATCCCAGCAATAGAATGTTGCCACATTAAACTTAGATTGCAGGTGAGGAACAAAACACACAAAACACTTCCTGCGAAGAGAGACAAGTGTTGCTTTTGGTTTTGCACCTTCATTTTTTAACCGTTGTGTGAAGGATCTATTGCTTTGCCCTCCCTCCGTTAACTGAGTTTAATCTTCATTTTTCTTGTTTAATTTATTTATTGTTATATCTATATCCCACTTTTCCTCAAAGTAAAGGAAATCAAGTTTGCAAGCATGGTTTCCCTCTCTCCCCCTTTCACCCTCACAACAATCCTGCGATGTAGATTAGGCCAAGAGGCTCAAGAGGAGATCCTTAGGCCCAAGGATCTCCAAAGGAGCTTCATGGCTAAGTGGGGATTTGAACCCTGGTCTCCCAGTTCTTTAGTCGTGTCCACTACTGGGAAAACCATAGCTTTAACTATACGGACCTTTGTTGGCAAGGTGATGTCTCTGCTTTTTAAGATGCTGTCTAGGTTTGTCATTGCTTTCCTCCCAAGAAGCAGGCGTCTTTTAATTTCGTGGCTGCTGTCACCATCTGCAGTGATCACGGAGCCCAAGAAAGTAAAATCTCTCACTGCCTCCATTTCTTCCCCTTCTAGAGAGGAAACCTCATTCCTCAAAGCTTTATAAAGAGTGCAAGCTAGAAGCACAGGAACTCCTGACTCAATACTGCCATCTCCACATGGACATAACTATTTTCCCCAGAGGTGAAGGCAGTATATTCAATCTTGTGAAAGTGAAAGCACGTCTGTATTTTGGAATTGTTAAATTTTGCAAATAGGGTGCCAAAGTGTTAAAATGACTAAGTGGAAAATGGCTCACTGGCTGATCTCGGCCCAAGTGACCTCGCTGGGCTGTTGTGAGGAGGGGGAGAATATGTTTGCCTCCTTCCACCCTTCTGTGGGTGGTATACAAATGTGAGGAATGAGAAATAGTTGAGCAATAAAAGCAGAGTAAGACGTTTTCAAAATGTCTCCCTTCATCAGTGCCCTTATGCAGGAAAAGCAGTCGCTTCCTTTACCTTCTGACAGGGCCGGCACTGTTTTGGATGGGGTGCCTTGCTCAGCCCCTGTGAAGCTTGACGACGTGACGCTGTTTAAACACCAGCCTTTTAACATGAAAAATCTGTCCGGTTTGAGGCTTGTGCAGGGCCAGGAATGATTTATTTGAAGCCTGATCACCTCCTGCTCGCAGCAGACTAGGAACGGGCAGATATGTCAATTTCAGTTTCCGTCATATTTCCAATCTTCAGCTCTCCACATTTCTGCACCAGTTTCCAGTAAAAAAGAAAGCCCTCGTAAAAATTCAGCAATTTAGTGTGAGTTTCTCCTAATAGGCATGTTTGTCATTCGGTTTTGCCTAATATCCACTTTTGGTAAAGCAAGGGTGGGTAACAACAGCAACAGCAACATCAGACTCTTAATATCAGGGTTCAAGGTGGGTTCAAGCCTGAAAGATTCCTGCATTGTAGGGGTTGGACTAGATGACCCTTATTGTCCCTACCAACTCTGTGTTTCTAATAATAAACAATTGTTAATTGATTTCTGATTTTAACTTTTTTGTGGTTTCTGTTGTATGGTCTCATGCTTTATTGCTATAAACCACTTTGATATCCTTTTATGGCACAGTGGTAGATAAATATTTTTATAAATTAATTCTAATGATAATCATAATGTGCCATTTTATGCACGTTTTACCCTGGCAAATGCAATTTTATTTTTTTTGCACACCTTGTCTTGGCCAGACAGCAGCATTTCAAAATCCACAGGAGCGCAAATTCTGTTCACATGCTGGCAGTTCACATGCTTGTTTCAGGGCGTGTAGATTAAGTAAATTCTCGTTTCGGAATTAAACTGAACCGGATTTCTCTGAATTTCTGATGTCTTCTACATCGGAAGGTGCAGTAGGTGGACTTGCTTTACCTGCGTTTAGGAAATCAGCCTCTTCCCACCCACCCATCCCTGCCGCTCTGCAAGGCAGTCGTGTCGTGGAGCCAAGACAGATTGGTCCAAAGGATGTAATTGCAAAGTTCTGCTGGTGCATAATGAAAAGGACCGGGGTGCTTGTTTCATTTCCCCACTTGCCTCGTTTATCCTGCTGCCGCTTGACTTTTTCTTTTTTTGGGGGGGAGGTACAATTCTGTGCAGCCTCATTAATAATGGTGTGCGTGTTCTACATGCTAACCAAATGGGCCCGAGCCCATATGACATCTGTTAGCAAGCTGCTATTTGGTGTAATGAGAGAGAGAATGTATAAAATTACCTGGAGCTGTGCCCATGCTTGCTTCAATCACCAACCCCACCTGCCTCCACCTCCTGGCCAAACCATCCTCCCTGCCCTTAGAGTTGCTTCTCCACGGTCTGCCTAGACTGCCCACCTCAGTCTCCCTCTTCCGCCTTCTTTTTCCTCGCCCACCATCGCTGCTGCAGTGGCTCAACAGGTCTCAGAAGACTGTTAACACTCTCTAGGTTGCAGTGCCACCTGCTGGTGCCCAAAGAAACTACTGTGTGATGACAGCCTTATCTTTTTATTATATCAATGCCGTGCATTTCAAGCATAGCCATTTCAGCATGGGGTGCAGAATCAAGTCTTCTCAGAATCTCTTTCTTCCTTTTTAATAATCAGGTTTTCAAGAGAGGGGCTCAGCATACTTTAGGCTTGCGGGGTTGTTGTTTTTCCTGGACCCCACCAGTTGGAACCAAGGGCGAAACACATATGCTTGGAATGAAAGAATTCTTACCTTGGGGATTTGGTTTTGAGAACTGAACTGAGCTCATAGTCTGTCTACCGCTTCAGATGCAACCCCCACTGTACTTCACATCAGAAGTATAGTTCAGGAGAGAATTCGTTTTGTGTTGTCGCTCTTGAAACATTTGGGAGCCAGAAATCCTCATGGATCTACTTCAAGTGTCCCACAGGTTGAGCAGGAGATCCCAATACAGCTTCCTCCCACACCAGGCCTACTGGCAGCGGCAGGCATCGTGTTGGCCATGCCCACTTAACTGATGGGCACTACTAAATAAATAAATTTAAGTGCTGTGGCATCTGGGGGGGCAGCCCTGGGGACGGTTCATAGAATCACAGAATTGTAGAGTTGGAAGGGACCCCCAAAGGCCATCAAGTCTAACCTTCTGCAATGCAGGAATCTCGACTCAAGCATCCATGACGGAGGGACCCTCAACTTCTTTCTAAAAGCCTCCAGCTGAGGGAGTCCGTTCTGTGGCTCTTGCCCTCAGCAAGTTCTTCCTCATGTTTGGTTGGAATCTCCTTTCTTGTCTTTTGAATCCATTGGTTTGGAGCAAGAGAAAACAAGTTTGCCTATTATTATTTATTTAAATTTGGATACTCACCCTTCATCCGTAGATCTCAGAACGGTTCACAACATAAAAATACAGGATAAAAACAGATCTTCCATGTGACGGCCCTTCAGATATTTGACGACGGCAATCATGTCTTTCCTCTCCTCCAAGCTGAGCACCCCCAACTACCTCAGCCATTCCTCATAAACCCACAGGGCCTGAAATATTTCCAAACCTTCCGATTCCCTCCACCCCAAAAGCAGACCCACACTTCCTTGACTCGAAAAACCCGTCTCGTTCAGTTCACTGTTTGCTTTGTCGGAAGGCTCCAGTGAAACTGGGTTGGCTTTTTTGTCTCTAGATAGTGTTTCGTTTTCTCTTGCGCTCCCTTCCCCCCTCCCTCTCCTTTACCCAAAGCCGTGTATATTAAATGTGCGCTAATAAGCTCCCTTCATCGCAATCTCGCTATTAAAATCTAAATTGGAACGTGTGGCGAGCATTCTTGCGGGAAGCGCGAAGTCTTTATCGCTGTAGCCGGCCGCGTCTGCCGCTGGGGCGCCCTAATCTTCTCGCTCCGATTTTTCACACTCAAACGATCTTTTTCTCTCTGCTTGAGTCCCTCTTAGGCTGAATTTCTATAAGGAGGCAGCAGCCTCTCAGCAGCTTGTAATGCTTTTATTCCGTTTTTAATATTGTACTTTCATTTGCCCCTTCTATGCGGTTTTTACCAGAGAGCACTCAGGCCTATGTGTCTTTCGTAGGCCCTCTTGGGAGTGTCTAACTGCCTTGTGAGCTTGGATTTCTCATTGCGAGGTCCCAGTTATGAATGCCGGGGGGAGGGGGGGGCTATCCCATACAGCACAACCACATCATCCCACAATCTTGGAGGGCATTGGGCCGAACACTCCTGCAGTACAATATCCTGTCCTAAAGTTAGATTGCAGGTGAGGATCGTTTAAAAAATACTATTTGCAAAGATAAACGAGGGTTGCCAGAAAAGGGCTTTTTGGCTCTTGCAGACTTCATTTTCCCCCTCACCATTGTGCAAAGGATTGATTTGTTCTCCCTCCATTAATTTGGTTTAAGCTGCCCTTTATCAAGCTTGTCGTGTCAGCTTCAGAAAAGAGAGAGAGAGAAGAAAAATAGGTTGGAAGAGAAATTCTCATGCTGGACTTTGAATAGCTTGCTTTTCTGAACTGAAATTGGATGCTTTTGCTCTGAGCCCTTATTGCCACAAATGGTTTTGTTGTAAAAAGTTTTCCAAAACAGGTGCAAGACCCTCCTCTCATAAGTGTCTCTGCATGAGTCACTGTTCCAGGTGTCCCTCAGTTGGCAGAAAGCCATGATTCGTACAGAGACGCAAAGGGCAGACTCTTTTGTTTTTGAGGGCAGGCTGTTTCTCAGTTAAAAGGCAATTTCTCTCCTGCTGTTGATTGCCATGGTGATTTTCAGAGCAGGTTGTTTAAAATCAATATGTAATAGATCAATCTTGAATCCTAATTACGATTCCCTCCTCTCTTATATAAAGCGCATGAAGGATCTACCGCATCTTTACATTTATTTCATTACTTCTCTCGTTAATGCATTAATGCAAATAACTGTAAGCTTATATTACAACTCACTGTTAGCTTTTTAAAAATCTAATCATAATAAGAAAGCAATTGGTATTCAGATACAGACAACAACCCTGCGAGGTAGACTAGTCTGAGAGAGACAGTAATAATAATAATAATAATTAATAAGAATAAGAATAATTTATTATTTATACCCGCCCATCTGGCTGGGCCTCCCCAGCCGCTCTGGGCGGCTTCCATAAAAACCAAAAATACAATAAAATATCACACGTTAAAAACTTTCCTGAACAGGGCTGCCTTAAGATGTCTTCTGAATGTCAGGTAGTTGTTTATCGCTTTGACATCTGCTGGAAGGGCGTTCCACAGGGCGGGCGCCACTACTGAGAAGGCCCTCTGCCTGGTTCCCTGTAGCTTTGCTTCTCGTAACTTGCCCAAGGTCACCTAGTTTGCTTCATAGCCGAGGGGGGATTCGAACCCTGATCTCAGAGGCCCTAGTCCGATGCTCTAAGCACTACAGTGGCTTCCCAGTGGCATGGGATGAATAGGCAATTTCTGCACCCGGGTTGATTTCTGTCGGGATTCTCACAGGGCTGAGTGCTGTTCAATCAGTGGTTTCCCTGGGTTAGACGCTCAGTGCTTGTTCCGTTGTCCTCATTCTGTGTCCACAGGATCTTTGCAAGGGAGGAGGATGGAGAGAAAACCAGAACAAAGCAGCCCCACAGCCAGTACAGTGGTGCCTCGGGTTAAGTACTGTATTTTTTGCTCTATAAGACTCACTTTTTCCCCTCCTAAAAAGTAAGGGGAAATGTGTGTGCGTCTTATGGAGCGAATGAAGGCTGCGCAACTATCCCAGAAACCAGAACAGCAAGAGGGATCGCTGCTTTCGCTGCACAGCGATCCCTCTTGTAGTTCTGGCTTCTGAGATTCAGAATATTTTTCTTCTTGTTTTCCTCCTCCAAAAACTAGGTGCATCTTATGGTCTGGTGCGTCTTATAGAGCAAAATATACGGTACTTAATTCGTTCCGGAGGTCCGTTCTTAACCTGAAACGGTTCTTAACCTGAAGCACCACTTTAGCTAATGGGGCCTCCTGCTGCTGCCGCGCCGCCGGAGCAAGATTTCTGTTCTCATCCTGAAGCAAAGTTCTTAACCCGAGGTACTATTTCTGGGTTAGCGGAGTCTGTAACCTGAAGTGTATGTAACCTGAAGCATATGTAACCCGAGGTACCACTGTACATCCCTTGGGTCACCCCAGGAGGGTCCAGAGATCACCCCAATTATTTGCTCTCCTTCTCTCTAGGTTTGGAAGCGGTCCGGCGCCTGGTTCTACAAGGGCCTCCCCAAGTACATCTTGCCTTTGAAAAGCGGCGGCGGCAAAGCCTGCGAGCAGACCCCCAGGCCTCGTCACCTGGAGCCGCCAGCGATGGACCTTAAGGGGGTCTCCCCCCGTCATTCCTTCACCTGGGCCAGAGGAAGAGGTCAGTCCTTTCCTGGCTCTCTGTGACCTGACTACGGGGGGGTGGTGGGGTGGGGTGAAGACTTCTGGGGCTGCAACATGATTTTAAAAGAAATATTGCAGAAATAAGTGGTGGTGGTGGTGGAATCTTATAAGGGCAGTGTTGGAAAGCTACCCCAAGGATCATCCACGAGAGATGGCCTTGTAACATCTGCTTAAAAACCTCCATCGAAGGAGAGTCCGCCATGGATATTTTAGCGAGATTCCTGCACTGTAGGAACGTGGATTCTTGGAACTTGAATCCTAACCTCCTGAGCAGGAGAAAACAAGCTTGCTAACCACCTTCCATGGAGCAGCCCTTTAAATGTTTAGAGCCAGGGTGGTGTTTTTAGTTAGAGTGTCAGATTGGGACCTGGGAGATCTGGGTTCGAATCCCCCATCGGCCATTAAACTGACCGGGTGACCTTGGCCAATCACTGTCTCTCTCCATCTAGCCTACTTAACAGGGTTGTGGTGCGGATTAAATGAGGAGGGGGGAGTCCAGAATAGATTTAGCCAGTGCACAGGGGAGAGGGGAGGGAAAGAGAAGTCCTGTTGAGTAGCCAAAAGCTCTTGGGCTATGGGAGAAGCTTGGTTGGACACTGCCAGTTCTATTGGGGCAAATTGTTTGCAAATGCTAGGAGAGGGGCACACCTGAATGTTTGCAATTTTTTGTGCGGACTTAAAAAAAAAAAGCAAGCTCATAAACTGATCTGGAACCGAGAAAGCCTGGAGAAATGAAGAATAATAATAATAATAATAATAATAATAATAATAATAATAATAATAATAAAATTTATTTATATCCTGCCCTCCCCAGCCGAAGCCGGGCTCAGAGCGGCTAACATCAAATGTATAACACATTAACATAAAACCAGACAATCAATTAAAATACATCCTCAGATCAAATCAGGATCAGAATAAAATCCAATCAGATGGCAACCCGCAGATTAGGGATGGGGACCTTAAATGCTCATCAGGCCCAACTGTTTGTGCTGGGTCCTAGGCCGTATAGGGCTTTAAAGGTTAAAACCAGCACCTTAAACCTGATCCTGTACCCCACCGGGAGCCAGTGCAGCTGGTATAGCACCGGGTGAATGTGATCTCGCAGCGAGGACCCCATAAGGAGTCTCACCGCGGCATTCTGCACCCGCTGGAGTTTCTGGGTCAGTCTCAAGGGCAGCCCCACGTAGAGCGAGTTACAATAATCCAGTCTGGAGGTGACTGTCGCGTGGATCACAGTGGCTAGGTCAGGGCAAGAGAGGTAAGGAGCCAACTGCTTAGCTTGGCAGAGATGAAAAAATGCCGCCTTTGTTGTAGCTGCAATCTGCGCCTCCATGGAAAGGGAGGTGTCGAAGATTACACCCAAACTCTTAACGGACGGTGATGGCACTAATTGCGCCCCCGCAAGAGATGGGAGTTGCCCCCCCCAATCCCATATCGTCCCTTCCCAGCCAAAGGGCCTCTGTCTTCGAAGGTTTTAACTTCAACCGGCTCCCACATAACCATCCAGCCACAGCCACAGATAGGAGCTGAAATTGACAAATTTGTCCACCCCATATCATAGAATCATAGAATTGTAGAGCTGGAAGGGACTACAAGGGTCATCTAGTCCAACCCCCTGCAATGGAGGAATCTTTTGCCCAGCGTGGGGCTCACGCTCTACTGACTGAGCTATTCCCGTAATTTGGGGTATCTTTGGTGGGTGCTGATGCTATGGGTGTGCACTCTCACACAGCTGCATTGATGTGAGTATTTACGCTTCCTGGCTGTTGCCAGGGAAACCCCTCCCAGCCTTTTTCGGCACTTGATTTATGGCTGGAGGAAGTGCCTACAGCTCCGACAACCATTTTGCTGTGTTGACAGTCGTCCTCCGTCCCCTTTTTGCATCGACATGTGTTCGTGGGGACTATCCACTTCTTTGTCGCACAGAAACTCCTAGTGTGGTCTCCTGTATTTCTGAATATCCTCTTGCCACGTGAATTGCAATAGATGGAGAACCACCTATCGGTGCAGAATTTGTGCTAAGCAATTTGCTGTTGGGGCATGGCAGTGTTAAGAGTTGCCCTTCTTGGAGGAACCACTCTTTTTGGGTGTTTGCACAACCCGGGCATGCTCAGAGCAGCCACTCGAGAAAGCCAGAACAGTAACTCGTGCAGAGAGCTGGAACGCAGGTAGCCTGTGCTGTATCAGGAGTGATTCTATGCCCTGTGTAGGGATGGGAGTAGAATGATTTACTCCTAACAGAAGGTGATGGGAAGGAGGAATGGACAGACCAGTGACTCATACAGAGACACAGCAGCCTTTCTGGGCTTTCCAGAAGACTGGGGGGTTAAATGCAAACACCCCTAATTTCCAGTTCCTGAAACAATACGCAAACCAAAATGCACCAATCCTTCAAGATCCAAATAGCTCCAAATTTGGTGATGCCGTTCTCTACACGCACACAGTGTACAAAAACGCACGCTTTCTGGGAAATGGTTCTTAAAACATATATATTGGCAAAACAAATGCACTCTTTGGGGAAGTTCCACTGAAAAATGCAGAGAGCTCCTTGGAGGAAAAAAAGGGGGTGGGATATAAATGCAATGCGGTGACTTCATCCCCTATTTTCATATTTTCTTTGCTCCAGCTTCAGACAGGAGCTGTTGCTCAGCTGGGGCTCACCCTTGGGCTTTGAGGCCTTCTGCAAGGATACTGGGATTGTCTATCCGTTGTCAAATGGCCTTGCCGTAAAAAAAGGAAAAAGACAATTCTGTCTCCTCTCCTCTTCTCCCCTACCTGATCTCGCCATCAAACAGCTGGCAGCTAAATTAGTTCCCTCCTCACATGGTGTTTAAATAGAAGAAGTGGTTGCAGTTTTCTTTTTTCTCCTTTTGTTTTTTTTGCTGCAAAGTGGGAATAATTTACCAATTCAAATCACACCCTTAGATTTGTGTCAGCGAAATTGAGCCTCCTTCGTTTTTATCGCTCTCTCTTCCTCTGTCTCCCTTTCGTTGAGCTTGCAGAAACAGCAAAAAGTGAAATAACATTTAATGAGACTCGTGTTTGGCACGATCCGCTGTTGGGTTTTAGATTGCTTGCTTTAATAGCAGCAACATAACGAAACAAAAAACCTGTCGCAAATGACCAGAACCTTACTCGGAAAGTCACTACGTGCTTCCTTGTTCAAAATCCACAGCATAAGACCCTCAGATCTGAACATATTTGGTCTTGAGGTTCTGGAGCGAAAGAACAAAGAAGTCGATCCCTTCTCCATCAGGATCTGTGAGATCCAATGAAGCCGATTGTTTGAAGATTCCCAATGGGGCATCTGGTTGGCCACTGGCCTGATCCAGCAGCCTAGTCTTCTGCTCTTACATAGTTTTAATCTTGCAGCTAGCAAGCTCAAAACCTTTTAATTTCCAGGTGTCTCTCCCCCCCAAAATATGTTATTATAGGAGTTGCTTCTGAACAACTCCTGAGAAATGTCACAAGAACATTTGGGTCTTATGAACACTGGTTCTCAAAAGACCCGCACTGGTTGCCCGTGTGCTTCGGAGTCTATCTCTAGGGTCTTCCGCTGGCAGACAAAACCCTAAGTGAGCTGAGCACCAAATATCCCATGTAGATCTGCCTGGGGGTTGAAATCTCCCTGCAATTCATTGAGCCAGTACTGCATGACAGGGCCTTCTCTGTCGTGGCTCCCGGGTTATGGAATGCCTCTGAGTAGTGTCTGTCTTCAAAGCTGCATGCATATCTCAACACCCAGACAAGATATATTATAAGCTACGTCTTGTACAACAAAAGATTTACAACAAAGATGTACAACAAAAGAGTTTATTGGACTCCATCACGATTGCATAAACATGGTCTATTGACGACAACGTGTTGTTGGAGATGCAGTAAGGACAATGCTTCTTTGAAACGTATGGTTTACATGGTGGTCAGCGTTAGCAAATATCTGGAGAAAAATACTAGGAGGTATAAGAACTATTGTGGGGAAGGAGTTACAATTTTTGGAAAGTAACTATAGGATAAAAATATGACCTCCTTTGATCAATGGATAGACGACATGACAACTCTTGTAACCTATGAACAGATCGCTTTCAGACGAAAATTATGCATGGACAAATTTAATATTTGGAAAGTATTTATCAAAACCATAGTAACTCATGAAGTGAGGGATATAATAAGTCTTATCTATTTACATATATATTACATAGTTCTGCAACCCTAATTACATTTTAATGTTACTTCGTTATTGTTGTTATCCTGCTTTCTTTTGTTTCTTTCCCTCCTCTTCTTTCTTCTTATTTACTTCAGTTAACTGTAAAACTTTCAATAAAATATAAATAAATGAAAAAACCCCAAAACACCCAGTTTAGATGTGCCTTTCCACACAGACATTTGGGGGAGTTGAGGATTGAATCTGAATATCCCTCTCACTGCAGCAGGCTTGCCATTTCTGACTAGTGTTGATTCAGTTTATAATTTATGGCCGGATCTTCCCCCCTCCTCCCCATCCGCCTTGCATTTCTGTCTCCCTACAGTGGTCTCTAGTGATAGTGACAGCGACTCTGAGTTCAGCTCGTCGAGTCTGGACGACCGGTCTTTGCTCGCAGGATCGAAGGGTTTCAAGATCAGACAACACCGAGCTGAATCTGGTGAGGAAAGCAACTTCTTGTGTCACTGAGGGCTCCTTCAGTATTGCAGTATTATTAATTATTACTAAGATTTTATTAAATGTACAGTGGTACCTTGGTTCTCAAACTTAATCTGTTCCAGAAGTCCGTTCCAAAACCAGAGCGTTCCAAAACCAAGCACGCTTTCCCATAGAACGTAAGGCAAAACAGATTAATCCATTCCAGACTTTTAAAAACAACCCCTAAAACAGCAATTTAACATTAATTTTACTATCTAATGAGACCATTGATCCATAAAATGAAAGCAATAATCAATGTACTGTACTATTAAATAAATAAGAAGGCATTGTAGATGATAAAACTTAATTTTTTTTTTTCTTACCTGCACTGATGATAGTCATTGTTTGGATGGGGGGCTTTTATCCATTTCCGCAGTCACACAATCAATCAGTCGGTAGCTGAACTGGGTTCCACACAGTCACAAAAACAAATTAACTGAAAAAGCCTCAAAAACAAAAACGCAGTATAAATAGCAAAAACAAAAGCGCCAAACTTAATCTGTTCCAGAAGTCCGTTTGACTTCCAAAATGTTCGAAAACCAAGGCACAGCTTCTGATTGGTGCAAGCGCCCCGGAAACAGTAGCCAACAGCCACATCGGACATTCAGCTTCCGAAAAACGTTCGAAAACTGGAACACTTACTTCTGGGTTTTCGGTGTTTGAGCACCCAGGTACCACGGTGTATACATTTGCAGGAACACTTTGTACAAGTTTCTGAGGCACAGGGGCAGAGCCTTTTTCACCCAGAGGGCCACAGAACCTTCTGGGGGGCCACTTGCCAGTGGTGGGCGGGGCCAGAGGCAAAAGTGGGAGGGGCAACTGATGCAAATTTTTACCTGTGTACAGGCAAGTTTCTGCACACTCTCACCCCCCCCTCTATCCTTCCACCCAGGCATGCAAAGAGGAACGATCAGAGCTCAAGGACACACTTCCCACCACTCAAGGAAGGGGTGAAGTCGGGTTGGTGAGGGGTGTGGCCTGGGGAGAGAAAGGGGTGTGGCTGAAGAGAAGGCGTGGCTTGGGGGAGGGCCAGGCAGAGAGATTTAGAGCGCTGCATTTGGTTCTCAGGTCAGCACAGACCATCTTAAGGGGCTGGAAGGCCAGGAGGAATGGCAGCAATCTTTGAAACACTAATTTGGCTCAGGTTTCAAAACCCAGTGTCTTGGTGTCTTGGTTGGAGCTCCGACCCAGGGTTCAAATCCACACTCAGCCATGAAGCTCACTGCCTAACCTACCCCCCAGTGTTGCTGTGGGGATTAAATGAGGAAGGGGAGAACCACATGTGCACCATCTTCAGCTCCTTGGAGAAAAAGGCGGGATATAAATGCACTAAATAAATATAAAAGAAATAAAAACGCAGCGTGGTTTTGCGGGGAGGGCCTTCCATTTGAAAAAAAAAAGTTAAAAATGGTAGCGGTCACACCCTGCTCCCTGTTAATACATAAAAGCCTCTTTTCAGGAACGTGTTTATTTGACTTCACTGCGCCGTAGAGAAATTGATCTTCGCAAGACTCCTCTTAATAAAGTCACGCTGGTTTTTTTAAGGCCGTAATATTATTTTGCGCAGCAGCAGATTTTAATCTGTGACATACTTTGGCATTGACTGATTATTGTTCCAAGGTTTCTTGAGCGGCTGCCTCTGCATGATAGATCGTTTCAAATCATTTTATAGGGAAAGGGGCTGGCTTGCTATTGACAGATAACGTCCTTGCGTACATTTTCTTAAAATGGATGCATGGGGGAATAAGCACCCGTAGCAAATGTTTCTGCAAAAACATTTCCCCCCCTTTCGGTTAGCTTTTGTTTTCCTTACCTTGATGAAGAGCTCCTGTTGCTCTAAGTGCATGAGGGTGGTTTTCTAAGGGGGGGGTAGTGTGTGTGTGTGTGTGTGTGTGTGTGTGCTGGGAGAAACACAGCTCTGTAATAGAGATCACCTGCTTGGCATGTTGAAGGTCTCAGGTTTTCTCCCCCATGACATCTCCAGGCAGCTCCGGAATGTGGAACCATAAACCCTGGAGAGTCGTCGCCCATCACGGTTGACAATACTGTGCTAGTGGTCTGGCTCAGGATAAGGCAGCTTCCAATTTCAACCAGCCCTTTGTTCAGAACCATGAGGACTGGAACCTTGCTTTAAATTCACAGGAAAGGGCTGCAGCTCTGCGTGGCATGCACAAGGTCCCAGGGTTCAATCCTCAGCATCCCCAGGTAGAGCTGAAACTGACCGTCCATCCTGAACTCAATGGAGTTGCAGTTGATAGGGGTAAAGTAGTGTCATGTGGGGGGACGTGGGTGGCGCTGTGGGTTAAACCACAGAGCCTAGGACTTGCCGATCAGAAGGTTGGCGGTTTGAATCCCCGTGACGGGGTGAGCTCCCGTTGCTCGGTCCCTGCTCCTGCCAACCTAGCAGTTCAAAAGCACGTCAAAGTGCAAGTAGATAAATAGGTACCGCTCCAGTGGGAAGGTAAACGGCGTTTCCGTGCGCTGCTCTGGTTTGCCAGAAGCGGCTTAGTCCTGCTGGCCACATGACCTGGAAGCTGTACGCCGGCTCCCTCGGCCAATAAAGCGAGATGAGCGCCGCAACCCCAGAGTCGGCCACGACTGGACCTAATAGTCAGGGGTCCCTTTACATTTACCTAGTGTCATGTGGGACTTAACTGTCAAAGAGCGAGTTGGCAGTAAATCACACTGATCAAAGTTGGAGTTAACTCTTTATTAGCAAAAACACAACTTGCACAGACTTGGCTGAGTGTCTGGCCTTAATGAGCACAGCAGCTCATCCCTGGTAGGTCTGGCCCCATGGAACAGTTGCTGAGACTGAAAGTCCCTCCCCACAAAGCTGTCCTAAGTCCCCTCCTCCCCAGGGTTTCCCCCCAAGCAATCAGAGACTGTGCTTGCATAATGCTAACTTGTCCTCCACCCTTTTCATGCCTCTCCTGGTTCTGGGAGAACAGCGGGGAGGGGAGCTTGTTGCAGCAGGAGGGGGAGACCCCTGTGACTCTTCACCAGCCTGACTCATCTCTGCCTCTTGGCCTCTCCTGCTCCAGCTTCTACCTCTGATTCTGGACTTTTCTCTGCCACAGACTCTCCCAGCTCACTGAGCCCTGTTCCCCTTCAGCTTCCAGCCCCTCCTCTTCCCAGTCTTCTCCCTCTGACCACTCATCGTGGGTCTTCTTCTCCTGGGGGGTTCCCCAGTTGGTGCCTCCCACCCCATTCCTCTACATCCAACCAGTCCATGTCACTAACCATCAACCCCCCACCCCAATTGTTGTGTGTAAGGCCACCAGAAGGGGGTGGCTGCTGGATATTTAGGTATAGTTTTGAATGAGGTTTCACAAACCAGGACAGATAACCCAAAAGTATAAACATCCTCCAACAATTGTCAGCATGAGAACAAACAATTAGCATGAAGGCAGAATGATTCTAGTAGTGACCAGTGCAGGACTCCATAGAAAAACTTAGTGTTTCCGTCCTTGCTGAGGGTCTTCTTGGTAGTGGCACCCACCCTGTGGAATGCCCTCCCATCGGATGTCAAGGAAATAAGCAGCTATCTTATTTTTAAAAGACATCTGAAGGCAGCCCTATTTAGGGATGTTTTTAATATTTAATGCTGTATTGTTTTTAACACTTGATTGGGAGCCGCCCAGAGTGGCTGGGGAAACTCAGCCAGATGGGCGGGGTATAAATAATATGTGTGTGTGTGTGTGTGTGTGTGTGTGTGTGTGTATCTATCTATCTACCTATCTATATATATATAAAATTATCTATTCCTGCATCCTGATCTCACAGCTGCGGTTGGGCTCTCTGCCTCCCGCTCCACCAGCCATCACTGGGAATGGAGCTGTAAGTAGGAATCTGCATGTACTGGCCAAGAGATCAGACCCTCTTCTCCCCCCCCCCCTTGCAGTGTCCAGCAGCGAAGTGGCCCGGACCCCCACCAGGACCCCCAGCCGCGCCTTGGGGAGCATCTTGTCGGAGAGCCAGAGCAGCCTCTGCAGCGAGAGGGGAGGAGCCTTGAGCGCTACGGAGAGCTGCCCCAGCGACCTCCCGGCTGAAGACGAAGACAGCGATGCCGGCCGCGGCGTCTCTGGTGAGTGGGGAGGAGGGGAAGAGGGGCACAGGAGGCTGGTCAGACTGTCCTGGACCATCGAGGAAGCTGCCTTGAGACAGACCAGGGGTCCATCTAGCCCAGCAGTGCCTGCACTGACTGGCAGCAGCGCTCCAGGGTTCGAGGCAGCAGGACGTCCCTAGGCCAAGGATTGCACCCGGGACTTTTTCATGCTGGACAGATGGTCTTCTGCTGATCTAATCATAACTGTCCAGACCTCACGGTTCTCAGGTGAGAGGTGATTATAGCAGGAACATAGAATGTTGCCTTATAATGAGCAGATCATCAGCTCCTCTAACTCAGCATTGTCAATAGCTCAGTCAACAGAGCACGAGACTCTGAATCTCAGGGCTGTGGGTTTGAGCCCCACGTTGGGCAAAAGATTCCTGCCTTGTAGGGGTTGGTCTAGATGGCCCTCAGGATCCCTTCCAACTCTAGTTCTATGATTCTAACACCGACAGGCTGCAGCTATCCAGGGTTTCGGGCAGAGGACATTAGTTTAGTTAGTGCTGTGTAAAGAAGCCCTTCCTTTTGTCTGTCCCGAATCTTCTAACATTTAGCTTTCATTCAGTGGCCCCAGTGAGTTACCGTATTATAAGACGGGGGGGGGGATCCCTTTCCCCTTTCTCTACACATCATGCCCAATATTATACACTTCTCTACTGTGTTCCATCCCATTACTCACTGTTTTCTTCCAGATTAAAAAAGACCCAAACATTGCAATCTGTGCTTGCTTTTGTTTTTAAAGGTACAAGTTTCTAGTCCATGTGATTCTGTGAGAGCAGGGTGCTGGGCCGGATGGGCCCTTGGCCTGATCCAGCAGGCTCAGCTTATGTTCTTAAAGGTGCTTTCCTTCTGTTGTGTAAAAAGATGCTAGTGGGTGGGCCACAGGCAGCAAATCATGCATTTTGGCCTGTCTGTGCCGTGGTCCTGCCACCCAGCTGGCTCCCTTTCATGTCGGAACAGGAAGTAAGGGCTGTTTTTTCATTCCTGCATCCTCCTTAGATCTTCACCTGAGAGTTTTGAACTCTTCCATCAACTTTGCTGCTTTTAGCTTACCGAGGGAACTTGGGTGCAAATGAAGTTTGCAAGAACTGGGAATTAAAAAAGGGGGGAAAAAGCACCCTGAAGTGTGACATTGTTATCCAGGGTGAAAATTTTAGTGTTTGCAATGTATATTTATATATATTTTTCTGGGCCAGTTCTAAATCTAAGGCATTAATATGCACACACTCTGTTTCGCACCTTGACAGTCCTCCTCTCTCACTTCCCCACCCCAAATCAGCTTGCTTTGCAACTTGCCGGAAACTTTTCTGTGTGCCTGTGGGACATTGATTTTGGATTGAACCTGGGAAATTCAGTGCACTCTCCCTGAGCCACAGACGGGGCTAGATGGATGCTGTTTTGCCAGTACAAAATCAACCATTTGCAACTAAGCAACTGAGAATTCTGTGGCCTGCTTTCATTTCAGGTCCCTTATCCTGCTTTATTTGTTTGCCTAATTCATTCTGCTCCTGTTTTTTAATCAAGCCAAATGAGACTTTTGCTCTCTTGCCACAAAGAATCTTATTCACTAACTCAAGTTGCTTAAAGGTAAAGGGACCCCTGACCATTAGGTTCAGTCGTGGCTGACTCTGGGGTTGCGGCGCTCATCTCGCTTTATGGGCCGAGGGAGCCGGCGTACAGCTTCCAGGTCATGTGGCCAGCATGACTAAGCCGCTTCTGGCGAACCAGAGCAGCACACGGAAACGCCGTTTACCTTCCTGCCGGAGCGGTACTTATTCATCTACTTGCACTTTGACGTGCTTTTGAACTGCTAGGTTGGCAGGAGCAGGGACCGAGCAATGGGAGCTCACCCCATCGCGGGGATTCGAACTGCCGACCTTCTGATCGGCAAGTCCTAGGCTCTGTGGTTTAACCCACAGCCCCACCCGTGTCCTAACTCAAGTTGCTTAGATGTCACCAAATTTTGCCCCATCTCTCTCTCTTTTTCAAATATATCTTCTTGCCTATTAAAAACAAAAACGAGCTCCAAGAGCAGGATTCTGCAGCTAGGGTCAAAGACAGGAGCCTAAATAGAGCCTTGCTATATCAGGCCAGTGGCCTGTCTAGTGCAGCATCCTGTTCTCTCATTGGCCAACCAGATGCCCCTGTGGGAAAACAGCAAGTAGGAACTGAGCAAAAGAGCAACCCCCCCCCAGCGATTCTCAGCAGCTGGTGTTCAGAGGTATACTGCTTCCAACAGGGGATAGCAGAACATAACCATCATGGCTAGTTGCCTTCTCCATGAATTTGGGAGCATATTCACCCACTGGCTCCCGGTGGAGTACAGGGTCAGATTTAAGGTGCTGGTTTTGACCTATAAAGCCCTTCACGGCCTAGGACCCTCGTACCTCTTGGTTTCTATTTCCTCACTGTGCAGCAAACTGCTTGTCACAAGACATTGTTTACATTCCACAGTCAGAGTTACTGCTGGGTTCCCACGGGAATAGGAGACTGGATGTGACGTACACTGGTTTCCTGTTTTTCAGCGTTCTCTCGGTTTCTTTGTTAGAGAGACTGTTGCTTCTCTGCTCTTACAGAGGCAGGATGCATGTTTGTATGCTCTCAGCATAGCTTGTAAATAAAGTCAGCATGTGGCATATTACCTGCTTATCCTTCTGCTGTGTGACGACGCTCTGCTTGGGCTCAAGATAAGACGAGCCTGTACCAGCTTCAGATGGGCCGAAGCTGGTCAAAATCTCACAGTACCTATGGGACTGCCTCTCCCGGTATGCCCCACATAGAGCCTCAAGGTCCATAAATAGCAACACCCTAGAGGTCCCGGGTCCTAAGGAAGTCAGATTAGCCTCAACCAGAGCCAGGGCCTTTTCAACTCTGGCTCCGGCCTGGTGGAACGCTCTGTCTCATGAGACCAGGGCCCTGCGGGATCTGATTTCCTTCCGCAGGGCCTGTAAGACAGATTTGTTCCACCTGGCCTTTGGCTTGGAATCAATTTGATTTCCTCCCCCTCTTTCCTTTTTCCTTTCTCCTTCTGTGATGGAATTCCTATCTGGGGACTTCCCTGGCTTTTTTCTGGCCCACGTAGGACCAGTCTGGATAGTTGGCCTTGGTGAAGATTTGACGTTTTCATCCCCCAAAAAGTTTTTGATTTGAGTTTCTACTGAAATGAGGCTGCATTTTAATGTTGTATTTTAATCTTGTTTTTAAGTTGTAGTTTAATCAATTGTTTTTGTACCTGGTGTTAGCCGCCCTGAGCCCGGTCTCGGCTAGGGAGGGCGGGGTATAAATAAAATTTATTATTATTATTAATCCTCTTTTAAAGCCATCTGAGTAGGTGGCCATTGCTGCCTACTGTGGAAGGGAGTTCCATAGGTTAACCTTGTACTGTGTGCAGAAGGACTTTATTTCCTCAGTCCTGAATCTTCCAACCTGAAGCTTTGTTGGGTTCTGGTGCAATGAGAGAGGGAGAAGAGCTTTCCTCTATCCACTCTCTCCACGCCACGCCTGGTTTCACAAAACCCTTTATCATGGCACTTGCTTGCATATACTTGCTTTTTCTCTAAACCAAAATGTCCCCAAACCTTTCCTCCTCGTAGTGAATTTGCTCCAGCCCCTCAATCATCTTGGTCACAGTGGTACAAACTACTGTGTTGCCCACACAGCTGTCGCTCCTTCTTGTCTCCATTAAAAAAAGCATTCCCAGAAATTAGTATGACTCTCCCCCCCAGTCTTTTGTCCTTCCCTGACTCCCCCCTCTGCCCCCCATCCTTCTTCCTTTCCTCTCATCTCCCACAACGACTTACTTCTATAAAGCGTTAATGGACCTTGTTTTCTAACCACGAGTCTGGCTAACAATCCATAACTTCTTCGCTTCATTATGGCTCTTAGTGAGCTTTTAATGATTTCTGCAGAGGGGTTTGTTGTGGGGCGAGGAGAGGCGGAAGCCCCCTCCTGGGAATGTATGGGGCACTCTCTCCCCACAGAACGTTCTCGGAGACATAAGACAATGGGGGAAACAAATCTGTTATTAGGAGTTGGTGGAAGAAGACTGGAAGAAATTTAAAGACTATCTTCAGAAACACTGTAAAATTAATGAATGTTAAAATGATGTTGGATTGAAAATAAGTGGCATTAGCAACAAAGTTAATAAGAATATGCAAAAATGAATTGATAATGGATGAAAATATAGAGTTATAATATGTTAAGATACAGAGTTAAGATAAACGAAAGAGGGTAAGGATTTGCTGATTTGATTATTTAAATGGGAATACAAAAAGGGGAGGTGTGAGGAGGCCAAGGAAATAAGTTAATGAGTTCAAAGTTACAAAAAACGGATTTGTTTTTAATTTTTTTTTAGCTATTTGTCTTTTGTATTTTGTATTTTTACTCTTCTTTTTTCTTTTTTATGTATTTTTCTATGTTCTTTTTTGTATCTTTTTCTTTTTATATGACCTTTTTTCATTTTGTAAACTTATGTTTTTGTAAAACTTCAATAAATATCTTTTTTTTAAAAAAACAAATCTGTTATTAGGATTGTGACGCTTTTAAGAGTGGGCATAAAATCCCCTTTGATTGTCTGCTGCTTAAATTGAGATGAGGGTTTTAAAAAACAAACATAAGACTAGCTTGCTGGATGAGGCCAGCAGCCCATGTAATCCACCCTCCTGTTCTCACAGTGGCCGATCAGATGTCCTGTGGGAAAGTCACAAACAGGAGTTCATCACAAGAGCATCCCCAGCTATGAATGGCCAGTAGCTTTTTTACAGTCAAGAGGTATATGCATAAATAAAATAAATACATATATATAAGGCAGTCGTAAGTGGTCTTACACAGATGTGACTGACCTAATGCAGCCCTGGAGCAAAGGGATCGCAAGAGACTCAGAAGAGCAGCCAGCGAGGGACTGAATAATGGGATATATTAGGACTTTCCTAGCCCCTTGATAGAAACTACAGTTTAAAAAAATGACATGCAAGGTGAACTCTGCCTCAACGTGGCTACAAGGGCAGCATTTATTGTTCCTTGGGCTCTTGCTGTATCTGCCTTCTGATAAATTGGAAGGGAGAACATTAAACCTTGCCCAAAGAGGAAAGCCTTTCTGCATTTTGGGATAGTTCACTACTCAAAATATGCCTTTTCCATCTTCACAAAAGGAGGAATGGCCACCCCGGTGTATATTAGCAAAGATAACCTAAGAAAGGCATTACGTTTGGGGAAATAGTTTGCAAAACTCTCTCTCTCTCTCTCTGTGTGTGTGTGTGTGTGTGTGTGTGTTGGGCATAGCTGTCAACCTTCCTTTTTTTTGCGGCAAATTCCTTTATTTCAGCGCTGCTTCCTGCTGCTATCCCGGGTTGTTAGATATCCCGTAGACTGTCCCTGGGACGGGTGAGGCTGCTGATCCCTTATTTTCAAATCTGAAAGTTGATAGCTATGGTGTTGGAAGAGATTTCCATGAAAATGCTGACTTTTTTTCATGAGGATCCCAGAGAGAGGAAAATCCCCAAACTGGAGGATTTGTTGTCAAGGTTTCCCATTTACGGGGCTGTGTTGAAATCATGTTTTGTTTCCTTTCTTTCCAAGGGAAAAGACGCCTTCTGTCAAGCCCGCGGCGTTGATGGGGGCCCAGCTCCTTCCTGAGAGGTTTCCTCTACACCGACCCGCTGTGCAGAAGCCGGGCTGGACTGTGTGACCCGGGACTTTTGGGGCGGGTGGGGAACCAAAGATACACGCCAGCCTTACAAAGACCTGAGCTTGCCACTGTGCAGATGGTGATGTGACTGTGGCTTTTGTCCTCCTGTTTTGTTTTGCTCCTCTTGCTGATAGATGAAGAACTGGCGCAGTCAAGGAATAACCTTCTGTCTCTTCTGCAGGACACCCCTGAAAAGAAACCAAGAGAACTCCTTTGACCAACTCTCTCCTTTGGCCTTTTCAGTTGGGGTTCCCTGCATTTTTGACCACATGTGCTGAGATGCTTACTAGGACGGCTTTCTCTTGGAAAGAGGGTCCTGCTGTTGAGTGGTTAGGGAGAAAGAGGAGCTGTGTGGTGTGGCTGCAACGCTTAGCTCTTTGCACAGGCCTAAAAATATTTTGCATCCTGGGAAAGGCAGTAAGTATCAGTCCTGGGCGGAAAATGGGCATCGCACTGTGTCTCCCTTCTCTCGAGAGGCAGAGGGTTTAGGATGGATGGACGGAAGCCAGGTTAGTGGCTGGTAGATCCTTTTTAAATTAAATGCCACTGCAGCCATGGGTTGAGGGGGAGAAGCAATGCCATGTGGCAAACTGAGTTGCCTGATTCATCCCGCCTTCCGCCCAATCGCTGGGAGGCTTTTAGGACAGCAGTTTGGAAAGGAGAAAGAGGTGAAGTGGGAGTACCCTTGTGTCTCACTTGCCCCCTTCTCCCCATGAAGAATGCCTTCCCAATTAAGTGTTTTGCAATTGGGATCTGGAACTGGAAGCTCTAAGGCCAAATCCGTTGCAATCATTACAGCTCGTTTGGGGTTGGGAGGGTCGGTCCCTGACGAAAAGTGTCCCTCTTGGATCCCCTCTCTCTTTGCAAAATTCCTTTTTTGGCCTGTATGTTGCACACAATGTGTTCCGCTCATGTGGGAGGCTGTTTTTTTTAATAAAATAAAATAAAATTCCAAACGTGCCATTTGCTGTGTGTGTTCTCGGTTTCTGAGCAGAAGTGGCTTGCCAGGTGAGGTGGAGCTTCCGCAGCAGGTGGGCTGCTGTGGCGTCGCCTCAAAGAGAGTGCTGTAGATTTGGAAAATGTTGAGAAAAGCGCAAGGAAAATGATAAAGGGGAGGGAGATACCCCCCCATGAGGAAACAATGCAGTGTTTGGGACTTTTGTTCTGAGGAGGTGGGGAATCTCGTGCTCCAGGGCCAAATGAGCCCCCCAACCCTCTCTATATAGAGCCAGTGTGGTGTAGTGGTTAAGAGTGATAGACTCGTAAACTGGGGAACCGGGTTCGTGTCTCCGCCCCTCCACCTGCAGCTGCTGGGTGACCTTGAGCTAGTCACACTTCTCTGAAGTCTCTCAGCCCCACTCACCTCACAGAGTGTTTGTTGTGGGGGAGGAAGGGAAAGGAGAATGTTAGCCGCTTTGAGACTCCTTAGGGTAGTGATAAAGCGGGATATCAAATCCAAACTACTACTACTACTACTACTACTACTACTACTACTCTTCTTCTTCTTCTTCTTCTTCTTCTTCTTCTTCTTCTTCTTCTTCTTCTTCTTCTTCTTCTTCTTCTTCTATATGGCCATGCCAACTTTCCCAGGACACACCTCATGCTGGGCTTGTTCAAGGGCCAGATAGAGAGTCCTGTGGGAGGTAGACTTGGTACCAGGACCTGAGGTTCCCCACCCCCTGCAAGTCGCCCTCTCAGACCAAAAGGATACTGCACATCTGAATTTGCCACTACACTGCTGCCCACCAGCTGGGCTTGAAGGCTTCAGCCTTCTCCAGCCCATGACCCCCCCCCCAAAGCAACAGGCCTTCAATGGCACCCGGCTTCTGAACTCAGAGATGCTCCATCCGTCCACTGTGACTTCAGCTCCCTGCAGAAACCGGTCTCCAGGCTCTCGCCAGCCACTGTCAGAAACAGACCCCAAACTTGAGATCATTTTTTGCATATTGCAGCATCTCCCAATTGGCCTGTGACCGGGATGCCAAGAACAGACCTTGTGTGCTGCAGGAACCGTAAATGACTTTGAGGGGGTTGAAGGTCTTCCATGTTTCTGCATTCCTCTCCCTCCTTCCCTCCATCTTCTCAACCCTAACGCCATTAACAATACATCTTTCATAGCCCCGTACTTTCCCCCCATCGACGCTCCTCCTGTGATTATGATTATTTCTACCTTCTGTTGAAAACCATCCAGGATAATGGAGCCCTTTAATAGCGGCTCTGAAGCTGTTCTTCTTGGCCTTCGGCTTGTCATTCATTTTGCCTGACAATGAGCGGGGCCATTCAAACCTCGCCAGCTAAGAAAAATCATGCTATTGTTCATAAAAAATCATATAGCTTTTTCTCTCTAGATCTCCACCTTTTGCTCTCCATTCAATCTCAAGGCTTTTTAATACCTGACATACTTTTTTTTTTTTTTTTTGCAATTTGCATGGTGGTTGTTTCCCCATCCCCCCTTCTCCAAACTCTTTGCAAATTGCTATGGGGTGTTTTGGGGATATTTTTTTTTTTTAAACCCACAGCAATCGAGAGCTGCTGTGTTGATAGGAAATGTTCCTTTCTATGACGAAAAGCTGTCTTGATCTGATGCTCCTCTTTCCCCTGCAGCCACCTCTCTCTGCACACTTCACACCTCTGAATCATTTGCATTCAGCTCTGAATTATATGTATCTAAGGGCTGATTCAATCCTCAGGTGGTTGTGTTTAAAATTTGGAAGCAGGCGCTGTGGGACTGTGACTCCCATCATGCCCAGAGCTAATGACCATCTTGGCTGGGGCTGATGGGAGTTAGAGATCCTCCACATCCCTTCTTCAAGATGCACCCCTCTTTCTCAGGAGCAAATATCTTTTCTAAATAGAGGTGTTCCCGCCTCTCTGGGAGCCACACACTTTCTCAGAGCTCTCCGTGGTGCTGAAACCAAGGACCTGATTCCTTCTGCCTTGTGCTGTCTCTTTGTTGAGGACAGGGCAAGGCAATTATTTTGCCCTGACCACATCTGGAGGGAGCAGCCCAAACACCCATGCGCAGGAGAGAGTGGCTGTTGAGCTCAGGTCCTGTTTGTGGGCTTCCCAAAAAGGAAGAGACCAACAACATCTGGAGGCACCAGGTCCTCTTAACAAGAGGAAGAGTGTACACTCCCCACACTTAAAACGCCTGTGCAAATAAAATTAGGCACGGCATGGAGGAAGTGGACAGATTAAAAAAAATTCTCCCTCCTAACACTAGAACTTGTGGACCATCCAATGAAGCTGAATGTTGGAAGATTCAGAACAGAGCATAGAACTGTAGAGTTGGAAGGGAACCTGAGGATCATCTAGTCCAACCCCCTTTGATGCAGGAATATGCAGCTGTCCCATATAGGGATCGAACCTGCAACCTTGGCGTTATCGGCACCATGCTCTAACCAACTGAGCTATCCATGATACAAGAGAAGACTTCTTCACACAGAGTTAACTATGGAACTCATTCCTGCAGGAGGTAGTGGTGGCCATCAACTTGGACAGCGTTAAAAGAGGATTGGACAAATTTGTGGAGGAGAAGGCATGACGACTATACTCTGCCTCCACAACAATGATTCTGAATACAAGTTTCCGGAGACCACAGGAGGGGAGAGTTGCTCTTGTGCTTGAATCCAGCTTTCTGGTTTCCCATGCAGGCATGTGGCTGGCCACTGTGAGAACAGGATGCTGGACTGGGTGGCCCAATGGCTGAATCCAGCAGGCCATTCTTAGGAGAGGAGTAGAATCTCCCAGGCTCATCGTTTTGTGCTTCGGTAAGTGGAGCAACAAAGTGGCCCCGTCAGGACTGTTAGAAACAGTGTGTTATTTTAATCCCCACAAAACACTCTGTCATCCTTGTTACACCGTGTCAGATGGCGAGAGATCAGCAGGAGTGGATCTGCCCAATCGCCTCGTGCGTATGGTGGCAGGATACTAACCGCAGCAACATTGAGCCTGCAGGACTCCGGTTTTAGCGCCGTTCCATGGTGTCCCCATGGCTCCTCTTTAGAAAGAAGCAGACAGAGGAGTCTGTCATGAGCTCGTCCTACACTCGAGTAGGACCCTGGCAGAGACACATGCCCGACTGGCATGTTCTCTCCCTCCTGGTCGATTGTTCGGGAGCTTCAAAAGCTTTCTTCAGCCCGAACATCACAGCGACCGATGCCAACAGACATCGGCACACTTAGGGATCCGCAGAGTCTTCGCAGCTTACGTAACAGACCTCAGCAACTCAGCATTTTGGCTAATCTACTTTATTTACATATAAACACACACGGAGCACTGCGACATGGCTCCCCCTCTCTCTAGCATCAGACAGCAAAGAGAGAGAAAACAAAGGACAATAGTCCCACTTCATGGAACACAGTAATACCAAAACATCCTGTCTCCGTCACTTCCCGCTCTGTGGAGTCAAAACATACACCGTCATGTGATAGACAACAATCCCATGACTGCAGTCATAGAGCAGGAATTCTAACAGAGTCTGCACAGAGCAGGGGATGGGGAGAAACCTGTGGTCCTCCAGCTCCCATCTGTCCTAGCCAGCACTGTTAGGGATGATGGGAGTTGTAGTCTAGTAATGTTTGGCAAGCCGCAGGTCTCCCATCCCTGCCCCAAGTGGCAGGAACAGCAAGTAGCACTTCTGGGATTGGCATCAGGCACCCTTCTTGTGCTTGGCCCTTGGTGCATGCCCAGTGATGCCAACTTCGGTGCCAGCCTTGCCAACTGTGCATCAGGGCTCAGGTACTCAGATGCCAGGTACTGCACTCTCCACCCTGACTCTTAACTGGTTGAGCCAAAGTATTTCCTCACGGAGGAATAATGTTCCATTCATGGGCGCTGCTTTGCTTTTGGACTCACCGCCTGCAGTTGCCGGCGTGCGGGTGGGATGAGGGAACTGGCTGGGTGGAGACGGGCACGAGGTTAATTGCTTTGTCAAGGAGCCTTGTCAAATCTGGTGGGTGACGCCACATCTTGCTTCTCAGCCTCGCAGGCAGGCAGCCGCTGACACTTTTAATTACCCTTGTTCGTATATGTAAAACAAGGCGCCGAAATCTGCGACCGACTTGTTATTCGCAAGTGCCTGTGAAAAAGGCTGGAGGGGCTCCAGCGCATGAGCCGAGTGCAAATGGCAGGAAGGTGTGCTTGGGGGGGGAGGTGTTTAATGTTGGGATTTGAGGGGCTGAGCCTTCAGCTTTGCTGCCCATAATAATAATAATAATAATAATAATAATAATAATAATAATAATAATAATTTATACCCCAGCCACTCTGGGTGGCTTCCAATCAAGTGTTAAAAACAATACAGCATTAAATATTAAAAACTTCCCTAAACAGGGCTGCCTTCAGATATCTTTTAAAGATAAGATAGCTGCTTATTTGCTTCACATCTGAAGGGAGGGCGTTCAACAGGGCGGGCACCACTATCGAGAAGGCCCTCTGCCTGGTTCCCTGTAACCTCACTTCTCGCAATGAGGGAACCGCCAGAAGGCCCTCGATGCTGGATCTCAGTGTCCGGGCAGAACGATGGGGGTGGAGACGCTCCTTCAGGTATACAGGACCAAGGCCGTTTAAGGCTTTAAAGGTCAGAACCAACACTTTGAATTGTGCTTGGAAACGTACTGGGAGCCAATGTAGGTCTTTCAGGACCAGTGTTATGTGGTCCCGGCAGCCGCTCCCAGTCACCAGTCTAGCTGCCACATTCTGGATTAATTGCAGTTTCCGGGTCACCTTCAAAGGTAGCCCCATGTAGAGCACATTGCAGTAGTCCAAGTGGGAGATAACTAGAGCATGCACCACTCTGGCGAGACAGTCCACAGGCATTTGGGTCAGACAGCCATTAGAATCTCTGCTCCAAATGTTGGGAAGGACCATCGCTCAGTTGATAGAGGACCTGCCTTGCATGCAGAAGGTTCTAGGTTTAATCCCCAGGTGGGGCTGGGAATGCCCCCAGCCTGAAACCCTGGAGAGCTGCTGCCTGTCAGTGTAGACAATACTGAGCTACATGGACCGGTGGTGTGATTCTGCCTAAGGCAGCTTTCTATCTTCTAGCCAAAAAGGTATCACGAAATGTGATGCTGCTACCAAGATGAAGATCTACCAGGCTTGCGTTTTGAGCTTGCTGCTTTATGGAGGTGAGACATGGGCAACTTACGGCCGCCAAGAGTGACACCTTAACCCAGCCTTTCTCAACCTGTGGGTCCCCAGATGTTATTGAACTACCACTCCCATCACCCCTAGCTAGCAAGGCCAGAGCTCAGGGATGTTGGGAGTTGTAGTCCAACAACATCTGGGGACCCACAGGTGGAGAACCGCTGCTAACACCTTCCACATGAGCTGCATCCGGAAGATTTGGGGCATCACAGGGCAGGTCTCAAACAAAGAGGAGCGCAGAGAGAAGAAACGCCATGGCACATCTGCAGCAGCACAACCAGACGTCTTCATCTGCCCCGGCTGCAACAAAACATGTCTCTCCCACATCAGTCTCTACAACCACAGAGGGCACTGCAACCTTCCAACAGCTTGACTTTACCCCCAAAGATGCCCTCCTCCATTGTCTCCCGAGACAGACGGGTGCCAACGACAACGACAGTATCTTTCAGCCACTTCTTGTAGCAAAGGAACCACCAGAAGGCCCTTGGAGGTGGACCTCAGTGTCTGAGCTGGACAATGGAGGTGGAGATGTTCCTTCAGGTATACTGGGCTGAGGCCGTTTAGGGCTTTAAAGGTCAACACCAGCACTTTGAATTGTGCTTGGAAACGTACTGGGAGCCACTGCAGATCTTCCAGGACTGGTGTTATATGGTCCTGGCGGCTGCTCCCAGTTGCCAGTCTAGCTGCCACATTCTGGGTTAGTTGCAGTTTCCGGGTCACCTTCAAAGGTAGCCCCACATAGAGCACATGGCAGTAGTCCATTCAGATACTTTTCAGATGCTCTGCCTCTGAGCCCATTGGGTACCCAGGAGGCCCATAGACCAGGGGTAGGCAACCTAAGGCCCCTGGGCCAGATGTGGCCCAATCACCACCTCAATCCGGCCCGCGGACGGTCCGGGAATCAGCGTGTTTTTACATGAGTAGAATGTGTGCTTTTATTTAAAATGCATCTCTGGGTTATTTGTGGGGCATAGGAATACGTTCATATTTTCCCCCAGAATATATTCCAGCCCACCACATGGTCTGAGGGACGGTGGACCGGCCTATAGCTGAAAAAGGTTGCTGACCAACCATAGACACTCCTCCTTTCTATTAGACTCTAATGCCCAACCTGGGTGGGTCAGGATCTGTCCAGGTCCTGAAATTTCTTTCCTAAGAAGCTACTTCCTGCAATTCATCTGTTCGCCACGCGGGGCAGCAAAGCACCGCATCCAGCATCTACTGGAACTCCATCTAGCCTCCAGCCTCTGAATCAGTTCCTCCCTAATGCCTTTCCTTAGATAACAACTCTCTCACTTTTTTAGGCACACTTTTCCTTAACAGGTACATTTCCGCGCACCTCTTTTTGACTGGAAAAGTCGATCGTCAGAAATCTCGAGCACTGCAGTCAGTGGAGGACAGCCAGGTTTCGGTTTGTGTACTGGTTTGGGGAAACATTATATATTAATTATATATTGAGAATTGCTAACCAATTTCTGCCCCCTACCCTGGAACAGCGCAGGGCTTGGCAGTAGCAATTTCCGTTTCAAATGACGGTCTTTTGCGGTTGATTTTTAATTTTCCAAAGCTGCCCCCGAGCATCGGGATCGAAATATATTTTTTAAGTAAACAAAGCTGGTTTTCTGCGTAAGGAAAGGGAAGGAGACATTAGGTTTGTAGCAAGGCTGTATGCTGGGTAATCTCCCCGACCGGCAGCTTTGCCACTGAGTGATGCATTACAATTAGGTGGAATTAACCTAATAAGAGCTGATGAACCAGAGAGCCTCTCCAGGCCCCGCCCACTCTTGGCCTGGCTTTGCAAGGAACTGCAGGATCCGACTATCACACTCTTGCTTTTTTTGGGGAGAGGGGAACCTTCCTATTTCAGGGATTTGAGAACAGGCCTTCCGGGGATTAATCTTGAGTTGGGGGGAACCGGGAAAGAAGAAATAAGCAACAGCAACTCCAAGCATGTGCAGAGGAGATTTGACTTGCCGTTGCTAAGTCTCTAAAGCTCAGCAGTGGAGATTCAACCATCACCCTTCAATTTTCCTTGGAAAGAGGGGGTGAGCGCTAGATTGTAATCGGGCAGGGGCAGCCCAAGAAGAAGAGGAACCAGGGCTCAGCCCACTATATAATGTTCTCCATCTCCTGGCTTTCAGTTCCTGGCATGGCTGTCAACTTTTCCCTTTTCTTGCGAGGAATCCTATTCGGAATAAGGGAATTTCCCTTATAAAAAGGGAAACGTTGACAGCTATGGTTCCTGGTGCAACAGCTCCCTCACTAGGACTTAAAAATTCAGGTCCTGCTGCTCAACTGGTCATTTTTTACAAATCCATCTGTCCGTCTGTCTGTCTGTCTAAATAATTTACATTCTACTTAACTGCAACCGCTAAGCGGTTTACAAAGAGGCAATATAAACAAATATCACAGAAAGCTATAAAATCAAACTTCGAATCCATTCTGCATTTGTCGCTCCCTTTGCCAAGCCTGCCACAGAGCCTAGGGCTTGCCGATCAGAAGGTTGGTGGTTCAAATCCCCACGACGGGGTGAGCTCCCACTGCTCAGTCCCAGCTCCTGCCAACCTAGCAGTTTGAAAGCACATCAAAATGCAAGTAGATATATAGGTACCACTCTGGCGGGAAGGTAAACGCTGTTTCCATGCACTGCTCTGGTTTCACCAGAAGCGGCTTAGTCATGCTGGCCACATGACCTGGAAGCTGCACGCCAGCTCCCTCGGCCAATAAAGCGAGATGAGCGCTGCAACCCCAGAGTCGGCCATGACTGGACCTAATGGTCAGGGGTCCCTTTACCTTTTTACCTTGCCAAGCCCGGGGTTCCCAGCCTCTGTTTCAAAGCCCAGCTAAAGAGATGCTCTGAAATGACAGGTGAGCAGGATCCACAACTAGGCAAACCCGCCCCCCTCCCATGTTGCAAAATTCCCACAAACGAGTGTTCATTTTCTCCTGCATGTTCCATGCAGCTCTGGAAGGAGGGAGAAATCTCATTGTTTCTCATAAGAAAGGCATTGGGTCACAGTGACATGAAGAAACCATGCTGGACATTGAATCTTGCAGTTGTGGGCTGGGCTTACAAGCTCTGAGTAGAAATATTTTGGGAAGGGGGCTAAAGAGAATGTGGGGAGAATGTGAAAATGGCCCCTCCTTCCTTACAGACCTTCCCAGCTGTTAAGGTCAACAAAGGAGCCCTTCTTGGCAGTGCCACTTCCCTCAGAAGCTGAGGGCCAGGACATGGCCTTCTCGGTGGCGGCCCCTAAGGCACCATTTGCACCACACATTTAAAGCCCTGTGGTACACCCTTTGTTTATTTCCTGCATTCAGAATCTCTCTGCGGCCACAGCCCTGATATCACAAGCTTGGAATAGAAAGCTCCCCAGCGGATGGACTACAGAGAATTGGATAAAATGACAAGAAGGACTCGAAACCCACGGGACCAGAGATTTATAGAAGATTGGAAGAAATATACGAACTATTTGAAGAGCAACTGTAATCAACAAATTACTCTAGTAGGACTACAAGAAGTTTTGTAAGGAGAAATATATGAAATACGAGAAAGAAGAGAGACATTAGTTATAATATTTAAATGTAATAGTGAAAGTAAGAAATGTAAATTAAGTGATAAGATTGGAAAATTTTCAGATGTGATTGATGGAAGTCAAAAAAAGTGTATAAGATACAAAAGTATGTTTAATAATTGTTGAAAATGTTATGTTAAAAAATTAATTAAAATATAATTAAAAAAAGAAAGAAAGCTCCCCAGCGGTGCTGACTTAGGCTCCAGATTATGGGTGCCCAGTGGCCCCCACGATGTAACGTGACATCATGACTTCATGTTACATCACACGTGCTGCAGTGATGCAACTTCCGAGGTCATATCCGAGGCTCAAACATGACTTCCACTTTCACCTAGAAGTTGCATCGAGGCCCCGCAGTGTGGATGTTGAGCACCCACAATTTATTTGTGTGAGTGCCCAGGCCCTCGGGGTCCCCTGGAGTTGGCGCCAGTGGGGTTGCCGATGGCTACTAGCCAGAACGGCTCTGAATATCAGTTGCTAGAAACCACAGGAAGGGAAAGTTGCTCTTCTGCTTTGATCCTTTTTGTGGGTTTCCCATAAAGGCACCTGGTTGGCCACTGTGGGAGCAGGATGGATGCTGGGCTAGAGGGGCCATGGCCTGATCCAGCACTCTCTTCTGGAGTTCTTAAAGGTTTTTAAAGCTTACCCCTCGAATTTCGGCAGCAGAGGTGTAGGTGGGTGGCAGAGGTGAAGATAGCAGCAGCAATGGCACGATTTCACCAGCTGTACAAAGGGAAGAGGAAGCCAATCTAGGTGTGGAAGGAGGGGTGATGGTTTCTTCAAATTAAATTCTGGCTAACCGGGCACAAGAGTCCATCCAGAAGCCCCTGTGTTCTCCAGAAGATGTGGCAGCCGCTGCTATTCCTTGCTTGCCTTTGCCAGAACAATGCCGTCCATGTTAAAAGTTAAACAGGAAAGATGAAGATTGCATGTGCTTCCTCCTAGGCTACAAGAAGCCTATGTTGTTGTTGTTGTTGTTGTTGTTGAGTCGTTTAGTCGGGTCCGACTCTCGGTGACCCCATGAACCAGAACACGCCAGGCACTCCTGTCTTCCACTGCCTCCCGCAGTTTGGTCAAACTCATGCTGGTAGCTTTGAGAACACTGTCCAACCCTCCATCTTTCCCAACACCAGGGTCTTTTCCAGGGAGTCTTCTCTTCTCATGAGGTGGCCAAAGTCTTGGAGCCTAAGCTGCAGGATCTGTCCTTCCAGTGAGCACTCAGGGCTGATTTCCTTCAGAATGGATCGGTTTGATCTTCTTGCAGTCCATGGGACTCTCAAGAGTCTCCTCCAGCACCATCACTGCCTTGCCGTGGCGAAGGGGCTTGAATAACTCAGAGAAGCTATGAGCTTTGCTGTGCAGGGTCACCCAAGATGGACAGGTCATAGTGGAGAGTTTTGACCAAACGTGAACCACCTGGAGCAGGAACCGGCAAGCCACTCCAGTATCCCTGCCAAGAAAACCCCATGGACAAAGACAACAGAAGCCCGCGATGTTGTCTTAATTAGGCCCACACCAGTTCCCACTAATGACTTCCTTCCGACTCCTCGGCGGACTTAACCGAGTCTCCTTCTCTGTGCAAATGTTCACCAGGATCATCTGCCTCCTCTGTTCCTCGCCTCCTTATCAGGAGACTCTGATGTTCAGGTGCAATTGGAGGCAATAGCAAGACCCAGGAGGCTGCTTGCCAGCTCCCCCCCACCTTTCTTTATCGCTCATTCCTGCTTCAAGACCATTCTTTGTCAGACTAGGCTGGAGACAGACAGACAAAGCTACTGCCTTCCTCCCAGCCTCAGCAGGCGTCAGATTCGGTCCTGTCGCCTCGACCCAGAACTTGATTTGTCTCTGGTAGCTCTGGCTCCTTCAGGGATAGGGCTGAGGGCCGCATTCCCTTCTAGGGCACCTTCTGAGGGCCACATGCCAATGGTGGGTGGGGCAACATTCCAAAGCAGGTGGAGCTAAACTATGGAACTCACTGCCACAGGATGGCTGTATTCTGCTTCCACAGTCGGAGGCGGCGATGACTGTGGGATGTGAAACACAAGAGCAGTCAAGTACAACATTCCTAGAGTGAACATGTTTACACATGGGGAGGAATGTTTGTCCAGCCAGCAGGTAAACTTCCTGTTTTCTTCTGGGCTAGGACAGACTTCCTCTGCATGTGACTAGAGGTGGGTGTGGCCTCACCTGTGCAGGTAAGGACAAAAGCATAGGGCAGGGCAGCCATCTCTCTCTCTCTGTGACTACTTTAGTCGAAGAAGCAACATCTGCTTAGCCAAAGATGCTCTCTTGGCGTCCAGCCAAGAGAGGACAAAGGGACTGTCTCCTTATGGGATAGTTTCCAGGTGTATGTTACTTTTCTAAGATAAGTCTGCCTTCTGGGATCCGATTGTGAACAGAATGTGAGTAAACTCTTTTTATACTTTTATAGAAGACTGTGTCGTGTCTTATCTTTTATGAGGGAATAAGGGGAAAATACCAGAACAGTTAATATAGAGGCTTTTGCAAGCCTGAGCAAATGCATCCGCTGTGAGTTTAAAAGGGGGAATGTTACTCTGCTAAATTGTGAACTTGTTTACACAAGTTGGAAAGGCTATAATTAAACAATATATCCTCTCCTGCATCCCTGGACATTCCCACAATGATTCTGAATACCAGTTGCTGGACACCGCAGGAGTTGCTCTTGTGCTCGGATCCTGCTTTGAGGATTTCCCACTGTTTGGCCACTGTGAGAGCAGGAGGCTGAACTGGGTGGGTCACTGGTCTGACCCAAGAGGACTTTGTTCCCTAGGCTAGCTTCTACATGCAAACTTTTTGTCCTGCATTTAGGGAAGCAAGAAGCGTTGTCAGAGTTCAAGGACACAGTTCCAGCCAGGGGAAAGACACTAAAGGAGGTTTGATTCTGTTTACGAATTGGTTCCTGTGAAACATCTCAAAAAGATTAAGATGACAGTGACGTCAGCAAAAGAAGTGTATAAAACCATCGCATCTGCAAGAACAATTTTAGAATTTAGTGTATGAAACAATTCAAGGGGGATGCAGACTGGAATAAGGAAATTCTCCATTTGTCACTGAAAAGACAATAGAGGTGGGGCCTGTTTTGAGATGAAACAGGAGGAGTTTGAAAGGCCCTTTTCCTAGATTGTATGGAGCAGACCTCCAGACAAAATGGTATCTGCAGGAGGCCTTCTCCTGCAGAGTGTCGGTGGTTATTTGGTTGGGCTGGGGCAGAATTGTTGAGTTGGAAGGGATACCAAAGATCATCTAGTCCAACCCCTGCAATCAGAGGAATCACAGCTAAAGAAAATAAACCCAACTTGCATTTAAAGGACAGCCTACCTGATCCACACTTTCCTAAATGATGCACAAACTGGAGTGCAACCATCCTTTGAAATTTGGCCCTTCTCTGAATCTTGCCAGTTGGTTCTGCAGCCAAGTAACGTACGCAGAAAAGGGAACATGGTGGAGCGTCCGCATATTAGCCAAAATAGCACACCCAAATTAGTTATGTTAGCGGAAAGCTGCCCTGCAAAGTTGTGTGTGTGTTAGGTAGTGTTGTCTACAAACTTGCGCATTTTGGGAGAAATTTGCACTAAAAGGATGAAGGCTTCTCATAAGAACTTTAAAATAAACAGATCACAAAGTGCTGTGGAAATGTGGAGATGTAAACATAACAATGAGAAATGCATCTGCATCTGTCCTTATGGGTTGGGCATGTATAGGGTGAGATTATCTTTTCTCATCCAATATAAACTGGGAATCTTCTGTGAGCTCTCCGAGCTCTCTGTCCAGCTCTTAGCAACCTCCCCGGGACTTAAGCATGACACAGGTGAAAGGATTTATTCTTACGACAAAAGAGCGATGAGGTCCAGGGAAACCTTGTGCCAACCTGATTCTTGACCATGCGCAGAGTGCAGCCGTCACTCTGCAAAAGGACTGTGTGCTGAGCGGCCGGGCCACAAACACAGTGTGGTTAACTGGAGCCCCCTGGGGGAGGCAGATTTTGCCACTCAAAAGTACACTCGTTTTAATCATGCTCAAATACTTTTTAAATGGCCCGTTGACTCAGCCCTGTGTCAGAAAGTCATGTTTCTGAGTCCCATCTATATTCCGGTTGCTGGGTTTAGGAAAAAGGATGTGGAAGATGATCTAGGTGGTGAAATCATCTACCTGGAAAGGAAAACTGCTGAGGGATTTGAGAATTGGAAGTAAGTTCAGGGTGTACACGTGGAAATGCTCCCCTCCCGCGCAATGTGTGACGATCCTGTGGAACTCCTCGACACAAGCTCTGAGAGGGGTTGCCTATATGCAGCTGCAGCCTGGAGAGGCGAAAGGGAAGCAGGGCTCTCCTGAGATTCCGTTTTTTTGTCCTCCCTCCCTGAACTCTTTCTGTCCCAGCTGGTCCAGGAAACAGGTGCCTCAGACTGTTTTTCTCCTCCTCCCTTTCCACTCGCTTTTCCTTTTCTGCTGTGTCCTTTAGATTACAAACCTGAGGGCAGAGACTATCTTGAGGCTTCTCTTTGACCAGCAAGCTGCTCTACGAACCTTCGTCCCCCAACCACCCCCCCCCGCCCACCTCTCGGCTGAAGCACAGCAGCTTTTCGAAATTGCTTTCGATTAATAAATTCTGGGTGGTGAGCTCATTCCCAAAGGGCAGCTGCGTTTAGCTGCCGCAGGGAAAACAGAACCTCCAGTCTCAGCGCAGCCTACCTCTCTGGAGTCCCAGATGCTGGTGTGTGTGTGGACATACCCCTTGCCCTGCTCGCCGCTTCCTTAGAGACACGCGGTTGAGTCCAGACAACCAAACCCACCCGAGTTTCCCCGCTTTGCGGCTCAGGATGGAACCCTGCAGATCGCGAGCCATAGGCGCAAGCGGCTGAAAGTCAGGCTGGGCGCTGCTGCTGCTTTGCGCGTGTTTTTGAAAACCAGGCAAGTGGCAAAATTGTTGGGTTTCTTTTAATAATAATAAAAAAGCAAAAACTCACGAACCCTTCCCTGCCTGGGCTCCTCCCCCTCCTGTTAGCGATTGGAAAGGAGCAGGAGGCGGACGAGGCAGAGGACTCCCTCCAGACCCCTTTCCCAGCAGCCAGAGGGCTCTGCGGCCAGAGGGGAGAGGCGCTGCCCCCTCGCCCGGCCACCTGCCCCCCCCCAGCCTCTGAATTCCTCCCCCCGGCTCGGCTTTTGTTGCTGCGAGGTGGTGACATCACCCCGCCTCGCTCCTCCTCGCCGATCTGATCCGTCTCAGGTTTCCCACCGCGCCTTCTCTCCTCCGACTGACGGTGTCTGTGAATCTAGACGGGGAGAGAGAGCGAGAGAGCGAGCGCGAGGGAACCAGCAGCATGATCAGATCCCCGGGGATCCCGAGGGCACAGCGGACCCCGTAAGGCTCCGGCGGCGGGGAAAGCGCACCTCCATCCCCGAGCCCCCCTTGCTGCGCTTCTCCTCGGTCCCCCTCGACGTACTCCGGGCGATTCTCCGAGAGCCGTATGCATGACACTCCGGAAAGGCGAGCGGACCACCATCAGCATCCAAGAGCACATGGCCATTGACGTCTGCCCCGGACCTATCCGACCCATCAAGCAGATCTCGGATTACTTCCCCCGCTTCCCCCGAGGGCTCCCGGCCACCGTCAGCCGCAGCAACAGCCTGCGCTCCTCGACGGCGCCCTCCGCGGCCGGGCAGCAGGCGGTCAGCCCCTCGGAGACCACGGCGCCCCGGGAGGACGACGAAGATGTGGATCAGCTCTTCGGCGCCTACGGGACCGAGGCGCCGACCGAGCAGCCGGCCAAGCGGCGAGCTGAGCCGGAGGAGGAGGCGGCGGAGGCGGTGGACCCCGAGGGCTACGAGTCGGACGACTGCAGTGAGTTCCGCAGGTCTTCTCCTTGAGTCGGGCTGGGGGGGGGGTGCAAGAGCCTCGTTCTGGGGTTTGGGGGTGGTAGTGTTTTGCCTCGAGAGCTCTCAGTCAGTTTCGGTTTTTCTATTCCCCTCCCCAATATCCAGAGTTCTGAAAATGTGCTTGTTGTTTTTTTTAAATCCTCACCAGCGTTTGGTGCAAATAAATTCATTTTTTGCAAGCGATCTCCCCCCCCCCGCACCCTCCAGATATAAAACTGCTTGTTCTTTCTGCTGAGATATTCCTCTTTATGCCTGTTTTTTGTTAAAAGAAGGCATTTTTATTTTTATTTCTTTGGTAAACATTGTATGGCTGGGGAACTGCATTGCAAATTTCAGATCAGTGCAAATTTCAGAAAGTGGGATTCAACTTGACATGCACACCGGGTCAGATTTCTGCCCCATCCCCGACTGTGAGTTTTCCTTCTAATACGCTCCCCCCCCTGCCCAGTTCTAAATCTAGATTTGACCGAGTTTCCTGCAAGCTGGCCTTGGGAGGTCAGTGGAAACCTTGAAAGCTCAGCCGGCCTGTCACCTGTGACAGGGACAATCCGTTGGGTGGCCTCCCTCCCCCCCCTCCTCCAGCTTGCTTGATACAAATGCCGGTTGCTCAGAGGAGCATCACACCCGCACACTTGCGCACCTGTGCCAGCCCCACGGAAGAAACCAGAGGGGAGCTGTGAAAGAGACACCCCCCCCTCTGGTGGCTTGCACCCACCAGTTGCTGTTTGGCACGGATAGCGGTGGAGATGGCAATCGCAGGGATCGCTTTGTCCTCGTCCGTGTCCCCCCCCCCCTCCCGCCACCCACCGAATCCAGAAGAGAGAAAACAACCCCTTGTTGCAAGGGCGCGTGAGCTTTCGTCAAACTCTTCCAGTTTGGCAGAACAAACATTGCACTACGCGGAGCCTGGCACACCGGCGATGCCATCCGTTTTCCCTTTTGCACATTTCCTTTATCCATCTTCCCTCCTTCCGTTTTAAAACAACACCATGACTCCTTTCACCCACTCCCTTTGGCGCTTTCTCTCTCTCTCATAACAAGGCACGCACAATTCCCTTATTTTTTGGGAGGGAAAAGGTCTCTTTTTCCTCTGCAACCCAAACCCCCCCCCTCTCTCTCCCCCTCTCTCTCTCCATTCCTGCAGCCTCCCCCCACTCTTCCTCCTCTGGTTTCTTAATCCCCCTCTTCCCAGTGTCGAAATTCCATCCCTCCATCCCTCCTCCTCCACCCCCGCCCTCAAGCTGCCGACTTCAGCCCCCTCCCCACCTCGCCAATGTCACCCCGACAGCCCACCCTCGGTGGGGTCCAGCGTTGCTACAGCCGCAATCCTCCGCTATGCAGCCAAAGAGCTTGTTCGCCTGGCTCCTCCTTGCTCGACAAAATATAAACAAGCGAGGGGAGCCCCCTCCTCGCCCTGCGCGCACCCCCTCCTCTTATTTGAGCGCTAGGATGTTTCAAAGACACCAGTTGCATCGCCTTCTGTGGTGTGGCCGTGTTGGGAAGGGAGGGGGGCACGACTCGGGTCCTTGGCAGGTTTGAGCTGGTTTGAGAGCAAGGGTAAAGAGGCGTAGAGTGGGGACCTTCTATGCAAGGCGTGCTAGACCAGCTAGTCCACTGATGGAGAAATCTGAGCCCGGGAAGAATTTCAGTGTCTTTCGCCGCCACCTCTCTCTCTCTCGCCTGAATAAAACTCCCAAGCTGTCATCTTCCCAGCAGTGAGATGGGGAGAAAGAGAGATCTCTCTGGTGTAGTACAAATGGTGCAGGCAATCTTTTGCATAACCAGAGCGTTGTATTTTTTTTATTTTTTTTATTTTTAGGAAAACAACATTTTTTCCCCATTTCATCCCAAGCTGACTGGGTATTAACCCTGTTGCCCCTGCCACCTGTTTCAATGAAGAAGCCTTCTTGTCATTGGCAGACACATATGCAAGGCACTGGCTAGGCAATCACAGAACAGGAGATTTGGAAGGGGACAAAAGGGTCATCTAGTCCAACCCCCTTGTGATGCAGGAATCACAGCTATATTTGTGTGGGGGGGCGGCGGTATTTTTCAGCTGATTTTGACTGGAGGAAAGAGCTTGGGGGAAGAGGGAGAGTTGCAGTGTGGCATCCAAACTTGGGAGTTTTTAAAAGGGTTGGGGGAATTGTCAGTGTTTAGGGAGGACGGACCTCTTTGAAGGGTGTGGAAGAGGCCGCCTCTGCTGTTGTGGTAATCACAAGGGGGTTTAAAATACTCTGTCTGCGTTAAGGTTCCCCTCCCCAAATCAGAATCCTTTCTCCCAGGTGTCATGTCAGAGGAAATAAAAAAAAGGTCAGACCAATATTTATGTATGCAGCTAGGGTGGCAAGGTTATTGATTGCCCAAAATTGGAAAAGCAGCAGCGTCCCAACTAAAACAGACTGGTTATCTAAAATGATGGAATACTTCCATATTGCCGAACTAACAGGGAGGATAAGAGGAGATATGGCACAAAAAGTGAATAAGGAGTGGGCTATCTTTAAGGAATACATCAGAATTTATGTGGGGAAAGTAGAATTTCTGACAGATATTGAGTGAATCCAGAAAATGAAAGGAGAGTAAAGTCAAGATAAAAGAAGAGATTAAAGAAATAATGAAATGTGTTTAAGCCAGTTGGAAAAATAAAGTAGTGTAACAAGAACGGCTGGAAGTCAAATCACCGGGTGGGTGTTCGTGTGGGGTAGGTGTGTGGGTATGTTGATATATACAGTATAGGTGGGTATTATATAGAGTAATGTAGGTATGTTTTATGTTATGAAAATAAGGTAGTGTGTTATGTATGTGTACTGTGTAAATGTATATGTATGTGTTTTATATGTTAATAAAATTTATATTTAAAAAATAAGAAAAAAAGGTTCCCCTCCCCATCCACCCTCATATTATTATTTTTTAAGCTAGCCCTGCTTCTCTGCCTAGACAAGGAGAAATTCAAACTGTGATGCTCCGATTGAGCCCATGATGGAAGAAAGTGTCACTTGTTGAATGCTTGTTCCATGTGTGCTTGTGGAAGGAGGGGTGGACAACCAATGGCCCTCCAGATGTTTCTGGTCTCCAGCTCCCATCATCCTGGGCTATTGGGAGCTGATGGGAGCTGGACGCCAACAGCATCTCGAGCTCCACAGGGTCCCCACCTGTCCTGAAGGTGTAGGAAGGTAGGTGAGCTGACAGGTTGCCCTCTGCTCTTCAGATGCATCAGGTCTCTCATATCCTCTGCTCATCCTTCCCGCCTAGGGAGAAACATACAGTGAGGGGTCAGTTGATGGGAGAGCTGAGTCAGATTTTTGCTCATCCGCAGTCACTTGAGTACGTTGCTAAGCCTCGTTTTCCCCCATCTTGGTGGTCTACCTTGCAGGGCTGGTCTGGGGTGCAGAGGAAACAGGTTAGGTACTGTAACTGCTTCAGCTGTAGCTCAGCAGCAGAGAGCATGGTTTCGAACAGCAGGTTTGATCCACAGTGCCTCCAATGGGAAGATTTCGTGGTAGCAGATGCTAGGGGGAGATTCCTGCCCCTGTATCTTCAACCATTTTTGCAAAATGAAATCTTGTGCTCCAAGGACTCTAATGGAGGTGGGAAGGTTTGGAGAGAGCTTAGGAGGAAGATACGGCAAGCTGTCCTCTCCCCCTTCAAATCCACCAAGTTAATCAGACCTGCTCTTATCCTGCTAGAGAGGCGAGGTGCAGTTTCACACCTTTGGAGTCCTGCACATGATCTGCACATTGGCACTTGCTGTCAGAAGCAGGAAGTTGGTTTGTCCCAATTGAGTGTTTTGGATACTTGGAAGTGCTGGAAGAGGATGGCTAAAATGGACAGTCCTCCAGCCTCTGCCATGACTTGGTAATATTCTGAAAGTGTTTGAAGCAGGGGTCAGCAAACGTTTTCAGCAGGGGGCCAGTCCACTGTCCCTCAGACCTTGTGAGGGGGCCAGACTATATTTTGAGAAAATAAAGGAGCAAATTCCTATGCCCCACAAATAACCCAGAGATGCATTTTAAACAAAAGGACACATTCTACTCATGTGAAAACACACTGATTCCTGGACCGTCCGCGGGCCGAATTGAGAAGGCGATTGGGCCGGATCCGGTCCCCGGGCCTTAGTTTGCCTACCCATGGTTTGGAGGGAAGGAAAAAGCGTCTCTCTGTAGCCTGTGCTCCTCAATCCTGACAGCCATGCATTTTTTCCAGGCATGTGGAGCTCCTGCACTCCTGCAGCTCCATGAGCATTCCAAACCATGTAAGAAGTTATAGCTGGTGCTCCACAAGTGCTCCAAACACTATAGTTGCTTTATAACAAGGGGGCAGGAGCCTGTGCAACTCACTCCAGAGATCCAGGCATTTTGACAGGCACTTGGAGCTCCTGCACTCATGAGGCTCCACACACACACTCCAGACATGTAGGTGCTCCACATGCATTCCAGCTACGGCAGTGGCAGAATATTTGCTTTTTAACAAGGGGGCGGGAGCAGCTCTCTGCAGCCCTGTGCCCCTCAATCCAACGTCAGGTGGTGCTCCTGCGCTGGCACAGCTCCACACACATTCCAAATACGTAGGAAGCCAAACAGTGAAAATACCTGGCGACCATTTTTCTGTGGAACTGGTGGGGCTTCTGAATTGCTTCAACCCAAGATGCTTCTCAGCGTCAACACATTCAGCTGCTTAACCAAAAAAGCGTTGCATTGCCTAGAGACCTGTTTCGCATATGAGAACTGATCTTGCATTATCCATTTTTAAAAAGGATTTGCTTCTGGCCTCTGAGAAGCAGTGAAGATCCGACTTCACCAGAGAGTAGAAGTACTGGATTCAGAATTAGGCAAGTTTCTACTCTAGGGTGACAGTCCTCACTGACAGAAGTCGTGTGCCAGAGGATAAATGGGTCCACCTGAAGGGGGCAGCCCCACTTTGCAGAAGTAATTTGCTAGAGCTGGATGAGAATCTCTCTGAGATTGTGATTTCCTAATATAACTCAGGTGGGTTTAAGGATTTGAGAATTGGCTCCCCCGCTTCCAGTTTTGACTCATTTTGAGATGCACATTATTTTTACTACTGAGGACGAGAATGAGAATGGCTTCTTAGGGCGTGTGGAATCTCTGGTCTGGGGTCCAGTTGTGGCCCTCCGCTCCTCTCTCTCTGGCCCTTGGGCCTCTTCCCAGGCCACGCCCCCTCCCAGAGGCCACACCCTCCTTGAATGTGTTTGCCTGGCTGGAAGTGTGCCCTGGAGCTCGGATAATGGCTCTTGCTTCCCTGGATGCAAGATAGAGAGAAGGGTGTGCAGAAAGTAGCCTATGCTGTAATGGTAAAATTTACATGAGTGGCCCCGCCCACTTTTGCCTCTGGCCCCACCCACCTCAGAAGTTTGCCCAGAAGGAGATGCACCTCACGGAGCTCAAAATATTTCCCTGCCTCTCTTAGGCGATCAGAGAGAACGGATCTCCTATGGACCTTAAAAGACAAGAAAAATATATGGAAGTGACTAGGCGAGACATTACTGTAAGGTGCTTATTTGATCTTGTTTGTGCAGATAGAAGTTAAGTGGTTTATATTAAATAAAAGGGAGAAAAACAGAAATGGTTCTTCTAACAGGAAAAGCTTCAGGCAGCAGACAGCGATCATTCTGCCAGGGTAACGGCTTTCTGCAGCTGCTCTGAAAATCCTTAGGTTTCGGTTTTCAGGTAGAAAGGAGTTCCCAGCACCATTCATTCCACAACACTTAGGTGCTGTGGAATATCTAGCGTTCCCCAGCATTGCTCAGAACCAGTTCTCCCAGGCTGCTGCTGCTTCATCCTTCCTGAAATATTTCGCGTGGGTGATCCTATCCTATCAGGGAACCTACAGTGAATGGGACCGCATTCACTGCCCAACTCCACAGCCCATCAGGGATCCCATAGTAGACGCAAACCACCACCGGGTTTTGTGGCCAGTTGGAGTGCAGGATCCTGTCCTTGCCAGCTGGATTTGGCCGCGTGGCAATGTCGCTGAGGGCAAGGAACAAGCAGGCATCTCTGCAAGGAAGGCCCTGGCAGTGCGAGGGTGGCGAAAAGGCATTTGGCGGTGCCAGAAATGTTTGCGACAAATTGTCAGTCATTTTGGCACAGTGCTAGCTCTTTCCATTTTGCCCTGAGAGGCTAAAACATGAAAGGTAACACATTTGCGAAAACGCTAGTATCTTAACATCCCCTTTGAACCTTTTTCCAGAGGGCGATGTTGGGGGAAGAAAGCATTCCCGCCCCCCCAGAAGAAGGGGCCCAGTGTGGCTTAATTTCATTGTCGTCTGTTTGTGGGAAAAGAAGAGCCCCACCCTATCAAAAGGCAAAATGCACATCTGGGAGGCTGTGAGCAGGCGAGAGTGAGCAGGCAAGACGCCCTGGTGTGGATTAAATGTTTGGTAACATGCCAGGTGGCGCCTGCTGAGATGGGGCCACTTTTCTGCTAGGAGAGGCGCGCTGAGCAGTAATTTGCCTTAAAAAAACCCAACACTGCCTGGAATTGAAGGAGAATGGACTTCCCGATCCTCATCTTCCTGGAAGGTAGTGGTCCCAGATGGATTCTGGGGAGGCAGCTGTTGTTTAGCACGTCTTGGAGACAGAAGCTCTAATCTGGGGCTCCCGAGAATTGAGGGAAATGGGTCTTTACCCCTCCCAACACCCCCTTCCCCACAACCTTTTAAATGCAGCTGCACAGCTTTTCAAAGAAGAGGTTTTCCTGCTGCTTAATCATAAACCACTGTGATTAAATAGAAAAAGGAGTGGTATGATGTTACATTGAACTAACACAACAGAAACAAACACATATGTGTTTGCAGATATGCATACACACACACATTTCTATATCTACATACTTACACACATTACAATCTTACGCACACATGTGTGTGAGTGTGTTTATATGTACATCTTCATCGTTGTTTATTTGTATGGCACCCTTCTGCAGTTGAAAGCATGCTCAAGCTGGCTTGCAACAGGAAAACATTTACGTGGTTACAAAAATATAAAGAAAGTCGTCAAAAGGAATAAATATAAATTTGTCACCACCATCCTTTATCTGAATTTGCAAACATATTCCAAAACAACCCAAATGTCTCTCTCTATATGCACACACCTCTCTCTCTCTATTTACACACACATGTGCTTTCTATACCATATTTGCACAAATCCGCCATCACACTGTTTTCATTGCCTGTTTCCCGCTGATCGCGCTTTTGCGGAAATCACGCCAGTTTCTCATGTCGGCGGTTGCTTTGGTGGTTCTGCTTTCTTCACCCTCCTCTTTTCCCATTCTTGCTCATGAACGAAGTGTTGCGTGTGCAAATGGAGCAGTCCTGGTCTCACAGAGAAGCCAAAGAGAACTAACGTCTCAAAGAACAAGGGGCCAGGAATTTCAGGGGAGCAGATTTTGGATGAAAGTTCAGAGATGCATCCTGATGTGATCCACTGTGGGGCAGATGGAGGGTGGGCTCCTTCCTTCACTGGATCTTTTTACACAGAGGCTGGACAGTCACCTGACAAGGTTGCTGTCATTGCAGACCCTGCATTGGGAAGTGCAGTTGGACTTGATATCCTCTGGGGGGCCCTTCCAGCTGTAAAATTCTGTGCAGGCTGTACAGAAAGGGCCTGAGATGAAACTCTTTGTTTGTGATGGCTTTGGTTGTGGGTTTTTTCCCCTGGCATAGGATGAGGACCGGCAGTTCAGAGTGGCACGTACGAGTTACGGCCAGGTTGCCACCTCGCTCTCCCCCAGCAGGGCTCCTGTGCTTTTAAGACGATTGCGGTAGTCAGGAATTCAACAGGTGCAGCTCCACATCAGAACCGGCGTGGAGATCTGACGCTGGGGAGAAGACGGTTCTCTCCCCTCTTCTCAAGCCAGGCAGGAGCCCACACAGGCCTGACGGCAAGTATTTTTGGCAAGATGGCAGGTAATTATCTGCCTTCTTTTTCCGAGCAGGGATGTTGCTGACTGGAGGGCAACCTCCAATGGACAAGTATCTGAGCAATATCTCCTTGGGATGATTCAGCAAAAAAGGGGGGAAAGGCTGGAGGTGGAGGAGGAAAGATTTCTCAGCCCCCCCTCCTGATAATTAAGCAGCCAAGATCTTCCTAATGTGTGTGTGTGAAATATTCATTAGCAGCTGTTGATGATCTCAAAAGATCCAGAGTCTACAGATTGCTAATCCAACAACTTAATGAAGGAAGCAAAGAACTGTGGACGGAGGAGGGAGGGGGAAAGAGAAAGGAAAGGAAGTTTTTAGAGAAGAATTTCGATACTTCACTGAGAAGCATTTTGTTGGCAAATGGCCCCCGGTGCTATTTATATGCGCCTGTTTATCCCTGCGGTTTGGGCCTATCCGAGAGGCACAAAAATAAAGCCTGTTTGCAAACGAGGTGCATCCATCTTCTCCAAGAGTAAGAATGAAGAACATCTGGGGTTCTTCCAGATGTTGGAGGACTTCATCTCCCATCAGCTCTCCTCGCTGGCCACATGGGGGAGGGGGGTTCAAAAGCAGCTCCTCACCCCTGCAGCCATGGCCAGGGGAATTATGGGAGTTGGAGTCCTCTAACTCGCCGACTGCTACCCAAGTCCCAGGAGAAAGGGCAGTTTAGGGCAGGCATAGGCAGACTTGGGCCTCCAGATGTTCTGGGACTACAACTCCCATCATCCCTGACCGCTGGTCCTGTTAGCTAGGGACGATGGGAGTTGTAGTCCCAAAACATCTGGAGGCCCAAGTTTGCCTATGCCTGGTTTGGGGTGAAGCATTTCCTTCCACATTGTGCCAATGTCTCATGGTCCCCACCGTTCTGAAAGCAGGATGGCTTCTTTGGTGTCCGCAGTGTAGGGGAAACTTTAACGTCCCGAGGGCCACATTCCCCTCTGAGCAACTTCCCGGGGGCCGAATGCCAGTGGTGGGTGGAGCCAGAGACAAAAGTGGGTGGAGCAACAAACATTTAAAAATATTTGTTATATATGCACTGTTTCAACACATGGCCTCTATCCTCATCCTCTGTCGGAAGTCAGGGGCACAGCTAGAGGAAAAACAACCAAGGATGGTGCGAATCAGTGGGCCTAGCCAAGGAGAGGTCCAAGGGCCAGATAGAGAGCCTCGGAGGGCCACATTTGACACTTCCCTGGCCCCTGCCTGAGCTTCCTGGTACCCGCTCTCAACACAGCAATGGTGGCTGAGATCAAGGATGCCACTGGCCACGATGGCTGTCCTCTGCCTCCACAGTCAGAATCAGCAACGCTTATTGAATCAAAGAATCATAGCGCTGGAAGGGATCCCAAGGATCATCTAGTCCAACCCCCTGAATTGCAGCTGTCTCTTCTGGGGATCGAACCTGCAACCTTGGCGTTAATAGCACCATGCTCTAACCAATAGAGTGATCCAGCTGAATATGAGTTGCTGGGAACTATGGGAGGGGAGAATGCTGCAGGATTCGCACTGGCATCTGGCTGTGAGAATAAGATGCTGGACTAGAAGGGCCTCATCTAGCAACCTCTTCTTATCTCGGTGTTGCAAGTACGTCTCTCCCTTTCGCTCATCCTTCTTGGCTTCCCACTTCTTGATTGATCCGTTTCGTTATGCAGTCCTGGTTCTCCAGCCCCCTCCCATTTCCCCACCCCCAAATCCCGAGTGGTCGCCAATTCTTTTCATCTCCCTTCATATACAATCTCTTTATTTTTCCCTTTCATTCTCCGTTCCGGGAATCGAATATAATTTAAAATAAAAAATAAAAAAGGGGCAGGAGAAGAGAAGAGTTTGTGAAGGCCATCTTTAAATTGAAAATGTGGGAAGTCTAATTGCTTATGACACCAGGGGACTGTTTAACTCCGCAGAATATAATTGCGTCTACGGACTGCGCTGCATTGATAAGTGCTCTGTGGAACATTAAGTATTTTTGGAAATCCTTCTGATTAAATCTTCACCTGTCGCAAGCCAGACCGATAAGCAGGAATGCCTCGTTTTTTAAAAATAAAATAGGGGGTGGACGAGATTTCGACGTACGTCTCATCAATCCAGTTCTGGCTTTGAACAGTTTCTTTATGATCTCCTGCGGTTTTCTGTAAAATATTGAAGGCGGCTCAAAATAGGAATAAAAAATGCATGCTCATAATCTTGAAAAGGGGGGGGGGAGGAATCAATGAAATTGAAGTTTTGTTTTTTTTAAGAGGGGAACTGTTAAAGGAAGCAACGGTATCAAAAGGAAATTCAGAAAGGAAAAACTTGCTAGAAGTGTCAAAAAGGAAATGTTGTAAGATCAAGCAGACTTCGCTTGAGAGTGAGTGTGGTCCTGAGCTGTTTAAGGCCTTATAGGTAGAAACTAACACTTTGAATTGGGCCTGGAAACTAATTGGCAGCCAGTGTAGTTGAGCCAAGATATACTGAAACCATCTTGCTCCAGTGAGCAACCGGGTCACCAAATTCTGCACCAGCTGAAGTTTCCGAACTGTCTTCAGAGGCGGCCCTACGTATAATGTGTTGCAGTCAGTGCTTTTCCCCCCCTAAAAAAAATATTTAGGGATACTCTAATTTTCCTACTCATATTGAAATACTGCCCCTCAATGAGGCCAAACTTAGATTCACAAAATGTTTAGGGGTGTGCATACCCCTGCGTCCCCCCAGAAAAAAAGCACTGGTTGCAGTAATCTAGCCTAGAGGTTACCAGAGTATAGACAACAGTAGTTAGACTGTCCCCATCCAAACAGGGGCACAGCTGGGGCACCAGCCGACGCTGATGGAAGGCGCTCTGGGCCACTAAGGCCATCTGAGCCTCAAGTGACAGCAAAGGATCCAGGAGGACCCCCAAATTTCATACCCATTTCTTTGGAGGAAGTGTAACCCCATCAAGAGCAGGCAACCTCTCATCCATCCTGTCTAGGGAACGGCCTACTTTAACTCAGCCTGCAAAATGTCTTGGAAGTACAGTGGTACCTCGGGTTAAGAACTTAATTCGTTCCGGAGGTCCGTTCTTAACCTGAAACTGTTCTTGCCAGCATGGTGTAGTGGTTAAGAGCGGTGGACTCGTAGTCTGGTGAACCAGGTTCGCTTCCACATGCAGCTGCTGGGTGACTTTGGGCTAGTCACACTTCTCTGAAGTCTCTCAGCCCCACTCACCTCACAGAGTGTTTGTTGTGGGGGAGGAAGGAAAAGGAGATTGTTAGCCGTTTTGAGACTCCTTAAGGGGAGTGAAAGGAGGGGTATCAAGTCCAAACTCCTCCTCCTCCTCCTCCTCCTCTTCACCTGAGGTACCACTTTAGCTAATGGGGCCTCCCGCTGCCGCCGCATGATTTCTGTTCTCATCCTGAAGCAAAATTCTTAACCCAAGGTACTATTTCTGGGTTAGTGGAGTCTTTAATCCTGAAGCGTCTGTAACCTGAAGTGTCTGTAACCTGAGGTACCACTGTATGACCCTCTTTGTAGCAAGACCACTTTAGCTAATGGGACCTAATGCAGTAGTACCTCGGGTTAAGAACTTAATTCGTTCTGGAGGTCTGTTCTTAACCTGTAACTGTTCTTAACCTGAGGTACCACTTTAGCTAATGGGGCCTCCCGCTGCCGCCGTGCGATTTCTGTTCTCCTCCTGAAGCAAAGTTCTTAACCCGAGGTACTATTTCTGGATTAGCCGAGTCTGTAACCTGAAGCGTCTGTAACCTGAAGCACCTGTAACCTGAGGTACCATTGTACATCTGTCTGACCGTATCTCCTTCTCATGGGTCAATGTGGTGAAAAAGATGCAAGGCTTGCTTTCATGGTGGCCTGGTTTGAGGTTTCTGGAGGGCCTAAAAGACACTCTTGGTGAGTCCCACTCTGCCTCACTGCCACAGTTGCCAGCTGTCGTGCTCCCTCCTCCTCCTTGCTCCCATTGGCTGGCTTGCCAAGCAGGCAGCCAATGGGCAAGCAGGCAGGGATATCTACCGCTTTTCCTGGACCAGGTGGAGAGGCAGATAAGCAATCAGGTTGCAATGGTGAGAAGGAGGAAGAGGTGGAGGTCCTTGTCCCCTGTTCTGGCATGGGCCCCCGTGCAACGCTCAACAAAGCCTGCAGGGTCATTTTTTTAAAAAAATAAATGCATTTCCCTATATGCAGTTGCACTTGGATGCAGCAGCCGCACGTCAGGAGAAATCATTTTATTTTCTGCTTGGCTCTTATCACCAGAAACCGCTCCACTTTGCTGAAAGCCCTCTCCGGAAAGTTCCGGGAGGGTGGGGAAGCCATTGTGGAGAGCCGCAGGGTTTCATTTTCCAGGAGGATCGAAGAGCAAGGAGGTTCGCGGTCTGTGTTGCTCTTGTTTATTTCTTATCCAGGGAATTTTCAAATGAGCTCCCTGGCAGAAACGGAATCCAAAGTAGGTGTTGCAATGGAGAGTCGTCCGAGACAAGGCATTAAACAAAAGCTCCATCCATCCGCCAGTCTGAAGGTTACTGATCCTGTCTTTTCTGCAGGAGAGAGAGAAGAGAGAGAGCTAATCCAGGCAGGCCCCTATCAGCCTCCTCTAGCTGTTCCTGTCAGATCCTCTTGGCACAAACAAAAACAGATTATCCTGGTCTTGGCTGGGCTGATACGTTAGACTTTTGAAAACTTGCCAGCTTTGTGTTCCAAATAAACTGGGCGGTGTGCCCTTTCTGCTGTCGTTGGAATGCAGAAAGCCTCTGAGCACATGCAGAGTGTTGCCCTATATCACTGAACAATAGTGGCCACCCTCATACATTATGGTTACCAGATTTTTTCCAATGAATCCGGGGACACTTTTTTTATTTTTTTGTAGCTGAGTAGCAACAGGGAGTCAGTAGTGGGGGTGGTGAGGCAAAAGACCCTGGGCCCTCGCACACATGCATATTGCATAAAGGTGCAAAGCCCTTCTTTCGCACCCTGTGAAACATAAATGCGCAGTTTTTAAAAAACTGGGCAACAGCCGCCGGCCCGTGATTCCCGAGCCTTCCCCAATCTCCTGCCCCATTCCTCATTTTGACTGATTGGGGGAGGCTCGGGAGTCATGGGCTGGTGGCTTTTGCCCAGTTTTTTAAAAAATCTCTGCGCATTTATGTTTCACAGGGTGTGAAAGAAGGGCTTTGCACCTTGCCTGGCAGAGAAACCACGCATCTTGCGCCCCTCCTGGGCAACGGCCGCCCGTCCGCAACTCCTAAGCTTCCCCCAATCTGTCAAAACAAAGGGGGAAGGGGGCAGAAGATTTCCCCCGCTGGATGTCCCCGGTTCACCTTCGGCAGTGGCGGCAGCAGCAAGCAGCTCCTGAAGCCAGCCAGAGCCAACTGCGCTACCAGGCTGGCTCTGGGCTGCTGAGGCTGCCGCTGCCACGTTTCCCGGGGACAGATTTGCAAATCTGGGGACATTCCGGGGACGGAATTTGTCCGGGGACAGATTTGCGAATCTGGGGACTGTCCCCGGGAACCGGGGATGTCTGGTAACCCTAATGTACATTGAGGGTTGAGATAGACAGAAGGTTTCTGGGTTGGAGGACAGAGATGGGACCTTTTCCTCAGCCCAAGTACCGTGTCCCCTTGTGGCGACTCCGGGGGGACAGCATGTGCCAGCGGTTCTTTCTTTCTTTCTTTCTTTCTTTCTTTCTTTCTTTCTTTCTTTCTTTCTTGCATTTATATCCCACCTTATTCTCCAAGGAGCTCAAGGTGCTCCTTGGTTCTCCCCCTCCTCATTTAATCCCCATGACGACCCTGTGAGGTAGGCTGAGGGGCACTGGGTGGCCCAAGGCAGCCAAGTGGGGGCGGGATTTGAACCCGGGTCTCTCAGGTCTCGGTAAGTGGGACAAGAATCAGAAGCAGGTGGAACAGCAGACGCAGCTTTTCCTTGTTGCTCTATCATCAAGTTTCAGGTCTCTCCCCATCAATTTATAGGGTTGATTCTGGGAATCCCACAATTTCTAAGAGGAAATTCCATTATCCATAGTTCTACATCAGTTTGAGATTTATTTTTTTTAAGTCTTCATGAAAATCCATTCGTATTTTAATACACATCCACCCTAATAGGCACATATTTTTTACAAAGCGATGTTCATTATTATGATTTCGATTTATTTCCTGCCTACTCTTCGCCATCAGGTCCCAGGGCAGGTTGTGCCATTTTAAAATCCAGTCTTAAAAACAGTTAATACAAATTACAAAAGCAGGAATAGGGTGCACCCTGAAAATAAATATCTTAGGTGCTGAATGCCAGGGTAAAGAGGTGCACCTCCAGCATCTGAGGACAGCTCAGCCCCCCCCAAGTATGTGGGGATGGGGCTGAGGCCCCCCCCCCGCCCCAGTCTTGAGGGGCTGGTCCCTCAAGGCCTCCCTGCGGGACCTCTCTACAGCAGCAGAGAGCCTTATGGGAGAAGCCCCTCCCCATGACATGTGGAACTCAGCGCCACTGGATGAAATTGATGTAGCGCCCCCTTGCCTCCCCATTGCCTCTTAGTGTCTCCCCCAGGTAATCCACCCCTGGGAGCAGTACCTCCTGCTTTGGAAACCTAGATAAACACAGGAAGATCTGCACTGATAGTTGCACTGCAGCCCTAATTATAATAGAAGATAAAGGGACCCCTGACCGTTAGGTCCAGTCGCAGACGACTCTGGGGTTGCGGCGCTCATCTCGCTTTATTGGCCGAGGGAGCCGGCGTACAGCTTCCGGGTCATGTGGCCAGCATGACTGAGCCGCTTCTGGCGAGCCAGAGCAGCGCACAGAAATGCCGTTTACCTTCCCGCCGGAGCGGTACCTATTTATCTACTTGCACTTTGATGTGCTTTCGAACTTCTAGGTTGGCAGGAGCAGGGACCGAGCAACGGGAGCTCACCCCGTCATGGGGTTCGAACCACCGACCTTCTGATCAACAAGTCCTAGGCTCTGTGGTTTAACCCACAGCGCCACCTGCGTCCCATAATTACAATATTACTGCATAATCTTTGAAGGGACCCAGCATTTCTGAATTTGCCACTCCGCTGCTAGTCAGCCCCCGCCCCCCAAATCTTGCTTGATAGCAGACTGTGGTCTCCAGAAATGGTGTGCTGTGTGTGTGTGTGAGAGAGAGAGAGAGAGAAAGAGGAAAATAAAAATAAAAGCGGATTTAGAGACGGCATTAGGCCAACGGTCTGCTACATCCAGCGTGAGACAGATAATTAATACCATTGTCACGGTGTCTAAAGTGGATTGAGGCTCTGTGTCCAAATGCACATGTTGTTACCATTGTTCGCATTAATTACTTAATTGCTCTCGTTAATGGTCTTAATCCACATTTGCAAAGAGATATTGTTCAAGGAGCGCCTATGGGCTGGAGACAAATTGCAGGCCTGCCTCTCCTTGGGGGCGCAGGGGGGCGCCCCCCCCACCCCAGCGTCCCTGCACCCCTTTGATTCTCAAATGCTTGCCTCTGTTCTTCCTCGCCTGGAGCCCCAACCAAACGGGAGTCTAAATGGAGAGTTATTGTTGGTTCTCCCGCACCCTGCCAGACCTTTCTCATTCTGGAGGCATTAATAACTTGGTGTCCAGTCACCCCCGCCGCAGATGAGAAATGTCAGTTTCTCTTGTTATTGGAAAAATCTGCAGGAGCCATGCTTGGCTGCCAGTTTGCAGACAAAGAAGATCTCTCACTCCCCACACAGCCTGATCTGTCTCGAAAAATGTAAGTAGAGACCTTCCTGGATCAGGCTGGTGACCCATCCAGTCCAGCATGCTGTTCTCACGGTGGCCAACCAGGTGCCCCCGAACAGAAACCCACAACCTGAGCACAAAAACACATTCCCTTCTCCTGCGGATTCCGACAATTGATATTCAGAAGCATTGCAGCCTCAAACTGCGGAAACAGATCTCAGCCCTCCTAGACAGCAGCCATCGATAGACTTTTCTCCATCCACGAATTTTTCCAGCCCTCTTTGAAAGCCCCCCCAACCCAAATTGGTGGTGTAGTGAAGATTCCATCAACGGTGTCTCCGGAAAATTTTGCACATCACTTGGGAAGACAGGTGAACTAATATCAGTGTACTGGAAGAAGCAAAGATCACCAGTGTTGAAGCAATGATTCTTCAACATCAACTTCGTTGGACTGGTCATGTTGTGCGGATGCCCGATAATCGTCTTCCAAAGCAACTATTCCGAACTTAAAAATGGAAAGCGTAATGCTGGTGGTCAACAAAAGAGGTTTAAAGACTGTCTCAAGGCAAATCTTAAAAAATGTAGTATAAACACTGACAATTGGGAAACGCTGGCCTGCAAGCGCTCCAGTCAGAGAACAGCCTTTGCCAAAGGTGTCATGGGCTTTGAAGACACTCAAACACAGGATGCAAGGGAGAACTGTGCTAACAGGAAGGCACGCTTGCAAATCCACATCATGGTCAACTCCTGCCTGGAAACCAATGTCCCCACTGTGGAAGGACATGTGGATCCAGAATTGGCCTCCACAGTCGCTTACGGACTCATTGTTAAAACCGTGTTTATGGAAGACAATCTTACTCGGCTACGAGTGATTGCCAAAGAGATAAGAAATGAGCGTGTGCTAAAACTGCCTCCAGTACTAAGGTAAACTTTACTTCTGCTGCTCCGCCCACTTTTGCCCCTGGCTCCACCCACCTTGGGCTTGCGGCCCCCGGATGGCTGAGCAGGAGGTAATGTGGCCCTCGGCTTGAAAAAAAGATTCCCCTCACCTCTGCCGCCTTCTGAGCAAAGTACCAAGATTCAGCTGGAAAACTTTATTCTTTCTTTGATGTGTGTGTGTGAAAAATGTCTGTCTCTCCTTTCCTCCCCTCTCTCTTCCCACAATGTTTATGCCGAGGGCAGCCAGTGGAGATCAAAGGTTCTCAATCTTATCCCCCTGGAAAGCAGAGCAGTAGTCACCCCAGCCAGGAAGTATTAAACTGTGGCCGTGCGTCGCATTCAAAAACACTGGCGCCAGCTCTCTTGTCTCTCCCTGTCTCTCTCTCTCTCTCTCTCTCTTTCTCTCTGAGGACATTGGTACAGCTAAGGCAGGCAGCCCAGGGATTTTAGACACCCCTGCAGGGGCGTTGCTGGGTCCTTAAGAGCCGGGGTGGGGGAGTGTTGCACAGACCTGTGGCCCAAATTTGCATAAATGTGCCCTTCCTAATTTACATGGACAGATGATGATTTGGGGGGGGGGGAGGGGAGCTTGCCCTGTTACCAAAGTGAAAAAACATTAAAATTAAAAGCGGAGGTAGATCAGAGCTCACTTAACCCCACAACTCCCAGGCTGTTTGCTTAGTAGGTCTCTATGCAAGCTCATAAGTCTGAAAGAATGTTGTATAGAGTACTCTATCAACTATCTATCTATCTATCTATCTATCTATCTATCTATCTATCTATCATCTATCTATCTATCAATCATCTATCATCTATCTATATCTATCTATCTATCTATCTATCTATCTATCATCTATCTATATCTATCTATCTATCATCTATCATCTATCTATCTATCTATCATCTATCTATCTATCATCTATCATCATCTATCTATCATCTATCTATCTATCATCTATCTATCTATCTATCTATCTATCTATATCTAAGAACAGCATGCTGGATCAGGCCAGTGGGAAACCTGTAAGCAGGATTTGAGCACAACACCCCTTTCCTTTTTTGTGGTTTGCAGCAATAAGAATTCAGAAGCGTCGCTGCCTTTAGCTGTGGAGGCAGAGTAGGCCATTGTGGCTAAAAGTTGTTGTTAGCGTTATCCTCCATGAAACTGCCCAATCCTCTTCTAAAGCCATCCATGGACCAGCTGGAATGGCTCAGTTGGTAGAACATGAGACAAAGAGTCTCATGGGTTGTGGGTTCGAGTCCTAAGTCGGGGGTTGGACTAGATGGCCCTCAGGGTTCCATCGAACCCCACAATTCTACGCTTCTGTGTCGTGGAAGGCGCAGTGCCGTCCTTCACAACCCTTCCCCGTCCCTCACAGCTCTCCTAGTGCTGATTTTTTAAAAAAGGAGTAAGCACAACATATATATTTTATTTCATCCACATCGTACGATGTAAAGGTCAGCGCTGGGGAGTCGGCAGTGGCTTGGAGGCCTGCCGACAATGCAGGTTTTCTATTCCTTAACTTTTAACGAATTGCCTCTCTTCTTCTTTTTTCCCTTTTCAAAAGATCGCCTCTCCAATTAAAAGCACCATCGGAGGCTTAATGTCAAATTTGGAGCTTGGCAGGGAGGGCAGTTTGTGTGTGTGTGTGTACGTGTGTGCGCGCTTTGCCAAGGGCTGTGGCAGGACGAGAGCCAGTCTCTTGAATGGCAAAACATCCTAGCTTTTCAAGCAATGTCTGGCATGGACATTTTCTCGAGTCTGTTGTGAGCATCAGTACAGAGCTGTGTCACAGAGGTCCAGGCCTCTCTGTCTGGTCCTTGGGCCTTAGATTGGAAGAGTGCTGCTGGATCAGCTTGATGGCACACCCTCCAACATTCCTCAGATGAACAAAGGGACATTTCTCCCTTCCCGCCGACTGGCCCTCCTTGACCCACCCCCCAATTTTGTGTGTGTCCCCCTTCCCTGCAGAGTATTTCCTCTTACCATCAGCCTGTTGAATTTCTCCATCCTGTGGCGTAAAGGAGATAAACAGGTGTCGACCCTTCGCTATCTGCTATGTGTTACCTGGAAAAGGGGAGGATGTTAGGATATTGATGTTCCGATCCACATTTCCTCTTACTGCTACAATGGGCCACAACACACATGCCAGCCTGAGAAAAACCCTAAATCCCAATTTTATTTTATTCTTTGGTAGACCTACAAGAAGAAAAGCACATGACAATAAATGAATTTTAGAAAGAGGTAAGATTAGAGGAGGGAGGCGCTGTGGGTTAAACCACAGAGCCTAGGACTTGCCGATCAGAAGGTCAGCGGTTCGAATCCCCGTGACGGGGTGAACTCCCGTTGCTCGGTCCCTGCTCCTGCCAACCTAGAAGTTCGAAAGCACGTCAAGTGCAAGTAGATAAATAGGTACCGCTCCAGCGGGAAGGTAAACGGCGTTTCTGTGTGCTGCTCTGGTTCGCCAGAAGCGGCTTAGTCATGCTGGCCACATGACCCGGAAGCTGTATGCCGGCTCCCTCGGCCAATAAAGCAAGTTGAACACCACAACCCCAGAGTTGTCTGCGACTGGACCTAATGGTCAGGGGTCCCTTTACCTTTTAAGATTAGAGGACGCACAAAGTGTTTTTGTTTTTTTAAATCAAGACTCTGTGCCCTCTGCTCTGCTCCCCTCTTTTTTCCTGCCCAGGACGGCTCTGCCCTCTGCCTGCCCCTCAGAACCAGCATGGCACGCAGGGCCTCAGCCTCCCTTCCTCCTCGCTGGCTCTCCAGCAGCCACTACCAGTTGCCCAAGGGAGGCGGCTGGCAGCAGAGGCTGTAGAGAGGCAACGGGACAGGCGTCGGCTCATCTTCCTCCCCGAGTTCGGCTGTGGCAGTGCTGGCAGAGGAAATAGGGACATCCCAGGATCATATCAGAAGCTGGGGTGGCTTTCGTATTTCTGGGACTGTCCCTGAAAAGTCGGGACACTTGGAGGGTGTGTGATGGCTTATTTAACCCAGCACCCTGTCCAGCGCCAAGGGCCTTCTGGCGGTTCCCTCACTGCAAGAAGTCAAGTTACAGGGAACCAGGCAGAGGGCCTTCTCGGAGGTGGCACCCGCCCTGTGGAACTCCCTCCCACCAGATGTCAAAGAGAACAATAACTAGCAGACTTTTAGAAGACATCTGAAGGCAGCCCTGTTTAGGAAAGCTTTTAAGGTTTAATAGGTTATTGTATTTTTGTGTTCTGTTGGAAGCCGCCCAGAGTGGCTGGGGAAACCCAGCCAGAGGGGCGGGGTATAAATAAATTATTATTATTATTATTATTATTATTATTATTATTATTATTATTCTCACAAAGTCTGACCAGGTGACTTAGTGGGAAACCTAGGATCTGAGCACAAGAGCAATCTCCTCTCCCATGGCTTCCAGCAACAGGAAGCAGTTGTGGCTAGTAGCCTTCTCCTCCTCCGTGAATTTTCCCAATCCTCTTTTAACGCCATCCAAATTGGTGGCCACCGCTCTCTCCTGTGGCAGGGAGTTCCATAGTTTAGCAGTGTGCGGCATGAAGGAGCCCTTTCTTTATCCGCCCTGAATCTTCCAACATTCATTTTGACGCCCTCTCGCCCACCCTTGCGAGGGGAGAAGAGTCCGCTCGCCCTGCACCCAGCCGGATTTTACCCTTCTCTTCCAATGCTAGGCCGACTTGTGAAATGTGGGTCATCGCTGAAGGCACTCTGGCCTGGCTGAGTCGGGAAAAGAGCAAAATGGCTAAGTCCTCTCTCATGCAGCAGCTGGGAGGTTCAAGGTGACTTTGGGATTGGCGTGGGGAGGGCGGAATCCCTGAGCATGATTCTCCGCTCATCCATCACCTGAGCTCTGCCTCCTTGCTTAGGATCAGAGCTTCTTATGCAAAAAAAGCTTAGCCAGAGGTGAGGACACTCAAGGGCGATTGCAAGCCTGTCGAAGGTGCGAGAGGAGCAGATGGTCTGTGGCGTGTGGCTGCAGAGGGGGCTTTAAGCTGCGCTGCATCAGAGCTTGTGGCGGTCGAAGTAGGTTTTATTATATGGCTACTGAGGGGATGGATCCGTCCATTTGCACCCACAGCTTCTCTGTGTTTCTGCGTTAGCTTGCAATTTCCCCCCTTCTGAAAATTCACCTGTGTTTCAGTGCAAATCCCACCTACGTACTTTGGAATGCAGTTTCGTTTTATTTATTTATCACATTTATCTCCCACCGGTTTTTCCTCTCCAGGTGGTGTGTACACAGTTCTGATCCTCTCCTCATTTAACACCTCATTTAATTAGGTTAAGCTGCTGAGGGATTGATTGTTAAACCGCTCTCAGAACCATAGCTCTGGGAGGGGACTAGGGGTCTCCTTGACAACCCTCAGCGCCCTCATCAAACCACAGCTCCCAGAATTCTTTGAGGGAGGAAGAGATTGACTGTTTCAAATGGTATCATAGTGCTTTAAATGTATGGTGTGGATGTGGCCTAAATCTCACTGAACACTGTACGAAAACAGCCACCATTCAGTGGGTCTGTTGCACAATGCTCACTCTATTTCTTATCCTTTCCCACAAAAAAATGCCTTGTCCACACAGGCGCACTGAGCCTGCCCCCTGCCATAGATGGCTTTTGAAAGGAAACCAGAGAAGCTCAATTTTTAAAATTAATTTTGAACCTTAAAGGGTGACTGCTAATCACAATGACTATATGCAACCTCCAGATTCAGGAGGAGTCAACAAGACTCTGACCCAGCAGGGCTCTTCTTTAGTCCCTATACAGAGAACTGGGAAACACTTAATACATGCAGTTCTCCTCTCTTACTTCTCTTCACAACCTTGAGGACTAGCCTCTTGGCTTCCAAAATAAACACATTCTGAGTTTTTCAGGATGTACACACCACAAGTGCACATGATATGTATGGACCTGGTCATCCAGATTGCAGAAGTCCATTGCGCAAATGCTTAACTACTAGTCGTAATAAGTAGATGTAGTTAATACTACTACTCTGGCATTAATCCCTTAGCCCTTGAACTTGGAAGAAAACGCAGAAGGAGGTGCTATCATCCCCCACCCCAGGGCCTTCCAGCCCAGATAATGTGTGTTTTACTGGGCTTATTAGATGGGGGTGACACATGGCCATTGCAATCCTTCCTGCCCCAGGCGACAGGAGCCAATGGCTGTGGAATGGGGTAATTGCCCTTTAAGTCTGCAGGCAGTTCTTCAGAGGGCAAGGGACCAAAAGCAGGACCAGCCCAGCCACACTCTGCAGAAGCAATAACTCCCCCTGGTGGAGGGAGGCTGCTACAACCAGCAGCTTCCACAGTGCTCTGTCCAGGGTCCTGAACTGCCTTGCCTTGGGAGGCAATGGGCGGTGGAGACCCCTACTAGTAGGAAAATCTCAACTCTCACAAGGGAGAAGTCACAGCTGTTAAAGGAGTTTACATGTGTCAGAACAAAGTTGGGCAGGGTTAGTTTTCCAAAAATGTTAAGTCCAGGCTTCCCAAATTAGCTGGTACTGACTCTCTGGGGTTGATGGAACAGTGCAGAAGGGTGAATTATGGTAAGACCAAGGGGGTCAAATGGGCTTAGGCATGTGGAAAATAAGTTGATGAGGTTTAATCCCCCCAAAATAATTCAAAAAAACTATGAGCCTCAGAAATAAAGGGCATGAGCATGTACAGAGCGCACCTCCCTTGGCAATGAGGAACTTCTGCATGGTAGCAAAGCATAAAATTTACATTTTATGATTCCTAGCACTGGTGATGGGTAATTAATACACATTGAATAGATATCAATTATTTCTTGGTTTTATTTCATTTGGGTTGGGGGTCAATGCCAATTTCATGAGCTCATCAAGGGTTCAGTGAGCTCAGAGGTTCTCAGACTTAAGTGATTGAAAATGGTGGAGAAACCCCAACTTCCCTCATTCCTGTTGCCAAAGTCTTTATTTCCTTTAAGAGTGTGAGACTCTTCTGCAATATCTGGAAAACATTCCTGCCCACATCTCATTTTGTATAGAAAGGTTCTGTCTACTATCTGTCAACTTGTTTTTATTATTGCTTGTTAGCCGCCCTGAGCCCTGCCTTGGCTGGGGAGGGCGGGGTATAAATAAAAATTATTATTATTATTATTATTATTATTATTATTATTATTATTACTACTAACCTACCCACGTCAGCCAACCCCAAGACCCACCAACTCACCTACCTACCATGGTTTGACCATCTCAAACCCACTCCCCATTGAAGGAGTAGCAGGATAAATGAGGAAGGATTAAAGTTTGTAGATGTTCAACAAACTACTAAACAACTGCTAAACATTTCCCCCCTGGGTGTGACTGTGTGCATCCATGAGGACCAGAAACTTGAAAAAAAAATCTAAAAAGTTGGTTCCAAAGTGTTCTGGCCCAAACATTCAGACCAGGAGGGGGAGCGGGGTAGATATTCTTTATAATGGTCCTCCAATCACATTCCTGCGATTTCTCAAATCCCACCCCTTTCATGTCATTGGCCCATTTTTGCTTTGTGAAACTGTGCTTAATGCATTTGGGGGGGATTGCACGAGGAGCTCAGCAGCCGTGACAAACCAAAAGCTGCCTCCTTCTCCTGCCAAGGGAGACAGACTGCATTTCTCAGTTCTGCTCACTTTTTTCCTTAAAAAAAAAAACAAAACAAGGCAGGGAGAGAGAAAGGAAATGTAGATACATAAAAAAGAGCATCTGCTTCAATGTTTTGGTTCCTTTTATAATCACGTGTGTTGCTGAACAGAGATTAGTGCCTTCCCTTTCACCTGAGGGTGGAGGGAATTGTCACCATCTTCCTGGGCTGAAAACAAACAATCAATTCTCTTCTTTCTTTCAAACCCAGCCTGTGGATTCACGCTTGGCATTCATTCGCTTGCGCACAAATAGAAGGCTGCATGTGATCATTCCAGAACAGAAGAGGGTGGTGCTCATTGAGACTGGTGGGGTGGGAAGCAGGCAAGGCTCACACCTCCGTAGGAGAGCATCTGCTTTGAATGTAGAAGGTCCCCGTTTCAATTCCTGGCATTTCCAGGTAGGGCTGCCTGAAACCCTGGAGAACTGCTGCCAGTCAGTGTAGGCAATACTGAGCTAGATGGAGCAATGACCTGACTCTGTGTTAGGCAACTCCCAGTGTAGGTGGAGCAAGAACCTCTTACAGACAGAGCCCCATCCTCTTTTTCTATGTGCTCTACAAACACCACACTGGAATTGAGGAGGAGGAAGCTGCCAGCCGGTGCCACCCCTTGGACAAGCTGAGAGTCAGAAGCCAGGTGGGCGGGGACTACTGAGGCTGGTGGAGCAGGCCCCATTCCCTCCAATGGTCTAGCCTCCACCTTTCCAAAAGTCCCCTAGTATGGGCACAGTTCCAGCAGGCAGCTGAGTTCGAATCCAGTTGTTAATCACATTCATGGAGGGTAAGGCTCTCAATGGCGGCTGGCTGTGATGGTGACATGGAGCCTCCAGTGACAGAGGCAGTCTGCCTTTGAATACTGGGAATCTGCCAGCAGGGACAGCTGCCACTGCACTCAGATAACCCAGCAAGGCTCTTCCTATGTGTGTCTGTGTGTCTCTGTGTGTGTCTGGTTAAACCTCGCAGGCCTCATCTCCGTATAAACAGAGCAATTTTCAAAGGATGTCCTCCCAGAGACACTTTTGCAAAACACTGGAAAATAAATCTGCTGTTTGCTTGCCGTAATGGGAATCTTAACGAGGCCCTGAGGATTGATCTCAACCATCCAATTTTAATAGGCCGGGTTTAGCTTCACAGAGTGGTGGCGGAAGGGGGGGCGGGGGGAGGAAAACTGCCACCTTCCATTGGGCTGTGAGCTTAGCGGCCGGAAAAAACACACCATCATTTGCTCCAGGAGCCATGCAGGATCAGGGTCCGGCAGCAGGTGTGCCACCAAAATGGAGTGACCTTTGCCAAGGGCTGTCATCCAATTAAAAAAACAAACAAACATTGCACACCCCAGCCTCCCAGAGCGATGGAAGAAGCCAGGGATAGTTACTTCCCATTTTGCAGGGTCAAAGGGGGATTGTTCCACAGCCTGGCTGGCTGCCTTGCAGAGAGGCAGGCAAAGCTGCTCCCTTCCATTTTCTGGATCCAGAGGCAGAAGGAAGTGTTCAGCTCCATGGCCTTTGACAGCCAGACCCTTCCACTGTATCCAGGCCCATGATACTGGCTACAGAATGAGGCCATTGCCAGTGTCTTGAGTGCCAAACACCAGCTGTCCAGAATCAGTTGCTGCTTTAAAAAAAAAAAATTAAATCATTAAGACAGCAAAATAATAGATTCCCACAAATAAGGCACAATAAAGCAAATAAAGACATCTGCTTGCAAATGCTAACCGTATTACAACAAATTGAAGGCGGCATGAGGCCATTAAAGTTGCTTTTTCCAGTGCATCACAAAGAATACCCATTTTTCTACAAACTTATTAGCTTGATTTATGTGCGCTCTTTCCTGAGTTAATTTAATCATTGTTACTATAGACCAAATCATGTCAAGCCATTCACATACAGTTGCTTTTTTTAAAAGAAGAAGACTTTCCATCTCATTTGCATGTCCAGAACCTTTGTGTCCCTGTTTATCAGTGTCCTTTCCTAACCTGGGGCTGGGGATTGGAGGATCTGAACTCAGTACTATGCAGCCAGGGGCTGGGGAACTAGCCTAGGTTGTTAGCTTTGGGGAGTGGGTGTCTTGGATTCGATTTTCACTCCCAGTCCTGACACCTGGTGAACATGGTCTCATCTGCATCATCATCATCATCATCATCATCATCATCATCATCATCATCATCACCACTTATTATTTATACACCGCCCATCTGGCTGGTCTTCCCCAGCCACTCTGGGCGGCTTCCAACACAATATTAAAATACAGTAATGCCTCAAACATTAAAAGCTTCCCTAAACAGGGCTGACTTCAGATGTCATCTAAAAGTCTGGTAGTTGTTGTTCTCTTTGACATCTGGTGGGAGGGCGTTCCACAGGGTGGGTGCCACTACTGAGAAGGCCCTCTGCCCGGTTCCCTGTAACTTGGCTTCTCACAGTGAGGGAACCGCCAGAAGGCCCTCGGCACTGGACCTCAGTGTCCAGGCAGAACGATGGGGGTGGAGACTCTCCTTCAGGTATACTGGACCGAGGCTGTTTAGGGCTTTAAAGGTCAGACCAACACTTTGAATTGTGCTCAGAAACAATACATTTAAAGCAGCATCATACCACTTTTAAGCAGTCGTGGTTTCCCTAAAAGAATTCTGGGATCTGTAGTTAGTTCTGGGCACTGAGACTTCATAGATGACCCTCTTTTCCCCTCGCAGAGGTATAGTCCCTGAGAAGAAGGATTTGGTGGTTAAAGCACTTTGGGAATGGTAGCCCCGCAAGGGGAATAGGGGTCATCTCACAGCTCTCGGCACCCAAACTACAGTTCCCAGGATTCTTTCAGAGAAGCTGTAACTGTTTAAAGTGGTATGTGAAATGGATTTACAGCTGCGTCCCTTGTCTCCAGATCAGATAATTTATTATGATCAAAGACCAGCTCACATAACACAACACAATAAAACAGCGTCTCCCTTGTCTCCTATTTGAAGAACTTCCATATGACAGGCTTCTACCATTTGAAGGCATCCTTTCAGAATGTGGGACCCCAGGCGTGTGTGTGGAACTGGGGGGGCCAACCTTTTTTGGGGGGTGCATGTGGGATTCTGAAAGAGCACCCACTTTCCTCCCCTAGTCTCTCTGCTCAGCCCTCCTTCCATCCAGCTGCCAAATTTTATATGATTTTTCCAGCTCAGATCAGTCAGCTGGGTGCAGGCTTGAGTCTTGAAAGCCCGCAGAGCTGGAAGAAGAAGCGGGAAAGAGTGTCACTTTTTTGACTTCAACTCTATGCACTTTTTTAAAAGGGGAGAGCCACCATCCTCGCCACCTTGTGACCAAGCGGGAAGGGATCAGGGGCCTGGGGGGCTGTGGGAGGGCCAAAAGAAGTCCTTAAGAGCATCCACCCCTCCTTGGGCAACTTCAGGTGCAGAAACAATCAGCACTTTCCCTGTGCCCATCAACAGTTAGCCCATGGGTAACCAAACCAAGGCCCGGGGGTCGGATCCGGCCCAACCGCTTTCTAAATCTGGCCTGCAGACGGTCCAGGAATCAGCGTGTTTTTTACATGAGTAGAATGTGTCCTTTTATTTAAAATGCATCTCTGGGTTATTTGTGGGGCATAGGAATTCGTTCCTCCCCCCCCCTTCAAAATACACTCCGGCCCCCCACAAGGCCTGAGGGACAGTGGACCGGCCCCCTGCTGAAAAAGTTTGCTGACCCCTGAGTTAGTCCGTAGTGGGCAGGTTGAGCAGGCAGGCAACTCACCTTTGTCACAGTAAAGGGAGATGCACTGCATTCCTAATATAAATCGCAAGAATTATTTCTAAATCTGCAGCCAAACATGGACCTCAGCATATTGATGTCCCCTTTCTTTCTTGGACAGCCAACTTCAGCCTGCCCTCACTGGAAGAGGCAGTAATGGCCACCAACTCAGATTTAAAAGAGGACTAGGCAAAGTCATAAAGGGGGGAAAAGCTATGGATGGCTACTAGCCACAATGCTCTTGCTTTAGCCCCACTTGTGGGCGTCCTGTTAGGGGCACCTGATGGGCCTCTGTGACAACAGAATCTTGGACAAGATGGGTGTGATAGGAATTTTGACGTCTTAGATATATGTTAAATGTTCATAAGTGTATCAACCAAGCACGTACATAGATCAGCACAGGAAGACCGACCTGGAACCATTTTTTATTCCCAAACTGACCTCAATTATGTCTCTGCAAGGTCAAAGTGGGAAACCTCCCCATTGTCTCTTTCCTCACAAATCCTGTCTTAAGGATACATTTAATGACAGCATTTAAGATATGAATAGGGTGTGAGCCTGTGACCTGGCCCAGGAACTAAGTATTTATCATTACAAAAGACTGGCCAGGCTCCCCAGGCAATCCGGTCAAGTGACCATTAAACAGATAACCTGGCAGACAGGAGGTAAACAAAGCACTCAGATTTCTGCTGTAGACTGCCCTTTATGTGATGTAGGTATGATGTATCTCGGGGTGGTGGTCTTGGGTTACACCCCTTCTGTGATGTATGCATGATGTATGGAGGGGTGGCCTTGAGCTCCAGGGCAGGGAATTCAAAATGTCTATAAAAGGCCTTGCGCACCATTGTTCTGGGTTCCTCCTCCCTCCTGCGTGTGGTGAGTGAGGACCCTGTTGCAACAGATCAATAAAGATCAGGCTTACTAGCTGCTTTGCTTCTCAATATTCTCTGGTTGGCCTCTGTTATTCTCTCCTACCAATAGGGAACCTACGTAAGGACTCTATGCGGGCTCTTGGATACCCCATAAGGGAAAAAGGGCAGATTTTTGTTTACAACACTGGGTCCCCGGTTTGATCCACCAGATCTCTTCTTATCTTCTTAACCCTTCCAAGTTGGGGAACCTGACCATCTCAGGTCAAGGGACGAAAGGTTCTCCAACAGTACCAAAAATTTAATATGCCTATATATTATTTTAAGAAACAAAACAGCACAGCAGGAAACTGGGAAGTCCAGCGCTGCCATTTACAACCTATTCATCATTTCTGCAAATCAGCATCCTTATCCCACCCTGTTCCTCTCAATTTTCCCCCCTTTTAAAAATATGCAGTGCTAAATTTAACCAACTTATTGGCACAGTCATCCCTCTCCTCTCCCCGCACCCCCACACATCGCACCCACCTTACTTTCCCTCTACCATTCTGCCAAGGATCGGCTTTGAGTATGATTTGAGAGAGAAAACCAACAGGGTGTCTTTCTGCTTCAATCAATAATCTCTTGTGTGGGAACAAACAGGGCCTCAAATTATAGAGGCTGGGCTCGCAAGGATTGCGTGGGAGCAGTGTGCAGGCATGGAATCCGTAGCAGAGCTTTTAGTTGCCCACCCCCACCCCTCCATCATTTTAAGAAGGCAAGTTTCTAGCCCTCATGGGGCATTCTGAGAAAAGATGCCTTGGAATTCGGTACTGGGCAATGTCAGGAGTAAGCTCAGAGGCCTTCTGAAGTGAGGTGGGCAGTAGATGGACAAAATCGAATTTAAAAGCCAGAGCAAGGAGGGGGTAACATCTGGGAAACTCCCCCCCCGGCTATAATTGGACTCCAGCTCCCATCACCCCTAGCCTGCATGGCCAGTGGCAGAGGATTCTGGGAGTTGTAGTCAAACAGCAGCTGAACAGCCACAGGTTCCCCATCCTTTCAACAGAGGAAAATATTCAGTGGAATGTCAAACATTCATTACTTAGAGGTAGATGTTATGTACTGCAGCAGTCTGATTGGTCCTAGAACAATAGGATTCAGAATGCAGCAGTCAGATTGGTCCTAGAACAATGCAGCAATATGATTGGTTGGCAGGAACCACCCAATCATGCTCCAGATAGAAGTGAATCCACAACCTGATTGGCTTACAGTAGAATTCCGGAATTAGCCAATCATGTGCAGCCCATTGTGTAAATAATGTATATAAAGCAGATACCTTGAGGGGACTTTCATTCATTCCTCCTCACCACTATGAGCTGAATAAAGAGCATGAAATCACTTTGCGACTCTGAGTATATTTCACTGGCGACGAGGATGGGATCCCGCTGAGCTGACTGCCACACACAGCACCGCAGCACCGCCACCTGCCGCACCGCTGCCTCGCACCGTGTATCCAGGCTTCAGCTCCGGGACACAAGGAACTCAGAATGGCAACCGACAGCAGCTTCTCGCCGTTCAACCCAGCATCTGGAGACTGGGAAACGTATGCCTCCCGTTTCACCTTCCTCCTAGAAGCCAAAGGGGTCACCGATGAAGAAGACGCCAAGAAGAGGGCGATATTCTTCAGCGTCTGCGGAGAGGAGACGTTTGAAATCGCCCGGGCTCTCCTTGCACCCGAAGACGTCGCTACTGTTCCATACAAAACAATAATGGAACAGCTGAAGGGGCACTTTTCGCCACAGCCCTCTGTGGTGGCTCGTCGAAATGCCTTCTATGCAAAGCGGCAAGCCCCTGGGGAAACCATAACTGGGTTTGTGACCTCTCTCCGCCAAGCTGCCCGGTTCTGCAACTTCTCAGAGCTGGAGAACATGCTTCGTGACCGCCTCGTCGGTGGCCTGAAGGATGAGAAGCTGCAACGACGCCTCTACGCTAAGAAGGACCTAACGTTCCAGGTCGCTCTGGAGGAGGCCCTGGCAACGGAAGCTGCCGAGAGGTCGACGCAAGAGGCACGGCCGAGCCAGCCGTCCCAACCGAGGGTCCACCACGAAGACCTCACCGACGACTCAGGATCCAACAGGGAGGAGGTGCACCGAGTACAGCAGCGCACTCAAGCAGCCCACATACCACAGCTGCCTCGACGAGAAGCAGGGAACTGCGCAAGCTGTGGAGACAGTCACGAGAGGAGGACCTGCCGTTTCCGCAACGCAGAGTGCAGGCAGTGCAGAAAATTGGGACACATCGCCCGGGTGTGTCGAGCTCGGCCCACCCGACGCCAGGCATCAGATGACCAATCCAAGAGCCCCAGGTCCCGGGGCCCAACACACCAAGGCAACTCGACGGAGCTCACGGACTTCCAGGTATACCAGTTGCCCCACCCCAACGTAGAGAAAATTTATGTAGAGGTACAGATAGAGGGGGCCCCATGCCGCATGGAGCTTGACACGGGTTCAACTCTATCCATAATCTCGGCAAGGACCTTAAGGAAACTGTGTCCTACTGGGGGTCCCAAACTCAGGCCGGCCCCATTCACCCTCCGGGACTTCCAGAAACGTAAGGTCCCCACAATGGGGGTGGGGACCTTCAGGGTGCAATACCGAGGGCGGACGCGGCAACTGGACTTGCTTGTGGTCAAGGGCCCCTACATTAGCTTACTGGGATTGGCATGGTTTGGACCACTGGGGCTAGCCGTCACTGGGGTGAACCACACGAGCTTACAAGTGGACGTGGACGCCATATGCAAGGAATTTCCGGGGGTTTTTGATGGGAAATTGGGACAGTATACGGGCCCCCCCATTGCTCTACAGCTTGACCCCGCAGTACGACCAGTCAGGCTCAAGGCCCGCCGGGTCCCGTTCGCCCTGAAACCCCGTATAGACGAGGAATTGGACCGACTCGTGGAGCAAGGCGTGCTGGAGCCGGTGCCTAATGCCCCCTGGGAAACCCCAATCGTCACACCCGTCAAGCCGAATGGTTCGGTCCGCATCTGCGCAGACTACAAATGTACCATAAACAAGGCCCTCACGGCCCATGCATACCCAGTGCCAGTGGTCAGCCATGTCCTTGCCACCCTGGCTGGGTCGAAAATTTTTGGCAAGCTGGACTTGGCCCAAGCATATCAACAACTGCCAGTAGATGAGGCCACAGCAGAGGCACAGACGATTGTGACGCACAGAGGAGCGTTCAGGGTAAAGCGGCTGCAATTCGGTGTCAGCGTGGCACCAGGCATATTCCAGAATCTAATGGACTCTCTCCTTAAAGGGATTCCTGGCGTCACCCCCTTCTTCGATGATGTGTTGATTGCCGGGCCCACACCAGAGGAGTTTGAGGACCGCCTCCGCACCGTTCTGCACCGTTTCCAGACGGCGGGTCTCAAGGTGAAGCGGGAAAAATGTCTACTAGGAGTGCCTCAGGTGGACTTTCTGGGATTTATGGTGGACGCAGAAGGGGTCCACCCGACTGGGGACAAGGTACGGGCCATTTGTGATGCCCCAGCGCCCAAGAACAAGACTGAACTTCAGGCCTTCTTGGGACTATTGAACTTTTACCATTCCTTCCTTCCCCACAAGGCGGCGGTAGCGGAGCCCCTACACAGACTCCTGGACAAGCGGGCCCCTTGGGTGTGGGGCCAGCGCCAGGAGGCCGCATTCCAGGCAGTCAAGGACTTGCTTGTCTCAAACTCGGTCTTGGCACACTTCGACGAGAGGCTGCCGGTGGTGCTAGCATGCGACGCCTCACCCTATGGCATTGGCGCTGTCCTGGGACACCAACTCCCGGATGGAAGAGAGGTACCGGTGGCATACTTTCCCCAGACACTCAACGCAACCGAGCGGAACTACTCGCAAATCGACAAGGAGGGTCTGGCAATCGTGAAGGGAGTAAAAAAATTCCATGATTTCTTGTACGGGCGGCCCTTCACCGTGGTGACTGACCACAAGCCCTTGCTTGGCTTGTTTGCCTCCGAAAAGCAGACCCCCCAAGTGCTGTCTCCTCGTGTCCTCAGGTGGTCAATTTTCCTTGCCAGCTACCAGTATGCACTGATTCACCGCCCTGGGAAGGCGATGGGCCATGCGGACGCCCTCAGCAGGCTACCACTACCGGAAACAGGCCCCGACCCAGCACCTGCACAAGAGGTTATGAGCCTGGAGCTGCTTCCCGACCGCCCCATTCAGGCACAAGAAGTTGCACACCATTCCAAGAAAGATAGGGTCATCTCCCGCGTCCTGGACTGGGTGTGGAGGGGATGGCCCAGCAGCAGCCCCGGGCCAGAATTCGCCGGCTACACAACCCGCAAACATGAACTGTCAGCCCACAAGGGGTGCCTGTTATGGGGAAGCAGGGTCGTTGTTCCCCAGCCCCTCCGCAAAAGGGTCCTCACAGCCCTACACGAGACACACCCAGGGGTAGTAAGAATGAAGGCCCTTGCCAGGAGTTATGTGTGGTGGCCAGGGATCGACGGAGAGATAGAGGCCTGGGTCAAACACTGCCAGGCCTGCCAAGAATCCCGCCCAGATCCCCCAAGGGCCCCAGTCCAGTCCTGGGAGTCCGCCCGAGCACCATGGTCACGCCTGCATGTGGACTTCGCTGGCCCCTTTCAGGGGAAAACATTCTTCATAGTGGTGGACTCCTACACCAAATGGCTGGAAGTCGCACTGGTACCGTCCACTTCTACGTCCGCAGCCATCCGGGTACTACGCAGGCTGTTTGCAACCCACGGGCTCCCTGACACTCTCGTCTCAGACAACGGGACTGCATTTACGTCAGGAGAATTCCAAACCTTCACAGCGCAGAACGCCATCCGCCACATCCGTTCGGCGCCATTCCACCCTGCCACCAATGGCCAAGCAGAACGCATGGTGCGGACCACCAAGGACACCCTTCGCCGCATGACGCAAGGGGATTGGGAGTACCGCCTTGCCACATTCCTCCTAGCACAACACAGCACCCCCAGCTCAACGACTGGCCGGAGCCCCGCTGAACTACTAATGGGTCGGCGCCTTGCAATCAGATTGGACCGCCTTCACCCCGATAGAGCTCAGGATGAGGTAGTGGTGGGGGAAGGCAGGAACCCCCGGACCTTCGAGGCCCAGGACCCAGTGTACGCAAAGAATTTTGGGGCAGGCCCAGCATGGGTACCCGCCACAGTCACCAGGGTCACTGGTCCCGTGTCGTACGAGGTGCTAACGGATGGGGGGCAATGCTGGCGCCGCCACTGCGACCAGATACGGCGACGATTCCCGGGAGAAAACCAGGAGGAGGAAAGGTCAGAGGAGTCCCAAGGGAACAGAGGGGCAGTGAGGCCAATAGAGCAGGAGGGGCCAGCAGGAGAGGCAGAATCAGTAAATACAGAGAGGACCCGCGAAGCCAAAAGGACACTGGAACCAGAACCACGACTGAGCGAGCCGGTTGCACCAGACCAGACAGGCCCATCACAGCCAGCATCCTTGGAACATGAGCCAGAACCTGAACCCCGGACCAGGGAACACCCCAGGCCGCAACGCACACGTAGGCCACCGGCGTACCTCGAGGACTATGAATGCGACCTCCCGGGCAGGACTGGAACTTAGAGGGGAGGGGTGTTATGTACTGCAGCAGTCTGATTGGTCCTAGAACAATAGGATTCAGAATGCAGCAGTCAGATTGGTCCTAGAACAATGCAGCAATATGATTGGTTGGCAGGAACCACCCAATCATGCTCCAGATAGAAGTGAATCCACAACCTGATTGGCTTACAGTAGAATTCCGGAATTAGCCAATCATGTGCAGCCCATTGTGTAAATAATGTATATAAAGCAGATACCTTGAGGGGACTTTCATTCATTCCTCCTCACCACTATGAGCTGAATAAAGAGCATGAAATCACTTTGCGACTCTGAGTATATTTCAGTAGACTTCCTTTGAACATTGAAATTCCATGTAACTAAGTCATCCCCCACAAGTTTGTTTAATGTAAATCCCAGGACGATCATCACATCTTGTGGAGGTGAGTTCCACACATCAATATGATAAAGATGTTGCACGTTTTCCCCTCTCCCCCACCTCCTTTTATTCTTTCGGACGTTGATACATGTTGTCAGAAAGCCCAGAAGCAGACTCACTTGCAAACATCTCAGTTCTTGGCGGAACAGGAGATGAGGATTAGCTTTGCCCCCTGAACTCGGTGCTTGTTCGCCAATGACAGCTAAGTAGAGTCTCCAGGCTCAAGAGGAGTCTACCGCTTGGTGCTAGCTGCCCAACATTCTCCTTGCGTTTTTTTGCAAAAATAAAAAATAAAAATTGGTACCTATTACTTTTCTACAGAACTGCAAAATTCAGGAAAAAGTACAAATTGCAAAGGGTGCTTGAGTTTCAACTTACGTAATGTTTTGGGGAGCGCAGATCGGGTTGATCCAAAAGGATCCTGTACCCCTAAAGCTTTTGGTTCCTTTCTTTGACTTGATTTTTTCTCCTGTCGTTCTGACTCCGCTTGATTTTATGTTTCAAAAAGGGGCAAACACTTCTCTCCTCAATACATGTCTCCTTTTCATTTTCTTCCAGCTGCCCTGGGGACATTAGATTTCAGCTTGCTGTATGATCAAGAGAACAACGCTCTCCACTGCACTATCAACAGAGCCAAGGTGGGTGTCTGGTAATAGATGTGTTGCTCTAGGGATCAGCCTTCTGTAACTCAGATAGACAGCCTGGAACGATCGAGCCGCCTGCCGAACTCTTGAGGCTCCCGTTAGCCAGCAGTTGTTCAGCCTTTGATCAGTGCCTTGTCATTATTTTATTTAGTATTTCCTAACATTTATATGCTGCTCAATTGTAAAAGAAACCCTTCCAAGTGGCTTACAAAAAAAACCCCACAACGTTATTAGTAAAAACCATGGAAACATTCAGAAAATTATAGCCGGCATTAAACGAAAACACATCAGTAGTCTGGAGATCTGGGTAGACTTGTCGAAGCAAAAAATGTTTTGTTGTTGTTGTTGAGTCGTTTAGTCATGTCTGACTCTTCGTGACCCCCTGGACCAGAGCACGCCAGGCACTCCTGCCTTCCACTGCCTCCCGCAGTTTGGTCAAACTCATGCTGGTAGCTTCAAGAACACTGTCCCGCCATCTCGTCCTCTGTCGTCCCCTTCTCCTTGTGCCCTCCATCTTTCCCAACATCAGGGTCTTTTCCAGGGAATCTTCTCTTCTCATGAGGCGGCCAAAGTATTGGAGCCTCAGCTTCAGGATCTGTCCTTCCAGTGAGCACTCAGGGCTGATTTCCTTCAGAATGGATAGGTTTGATCTTCTTGCAGTCCATGGGACTCTCAAGAGTCTCCTCCAGCACCATAATTCAAAAGCATCAATTCTTAGCAGATGCCAAAAAGATTGCAGTGAAGGTGCCTGTCTGATATCAATAGGCAAGGAGTTTCAAAGATTATGTGCTGCTACACTGAAAGATCAATATTGTAACAGATGTGAAACGGGTATTATGGGCCCGGCCAGTTCCGCAGAGCAAACTGGTCAAGGTGGCATATTTGAGGTAGGGTGAACTCACAGGTAATCTGGTCCCCGGTTATTAAGGACCCGGGACGCGGGTGGCGCTGTGGGTAAAAGCCTCAGCGCCTAGGACTTGCCGATCGAAAGGTCGGCGGTTCGGATCCCTGCGGCGGGGTGCGCTCCCGTCGCTCGGTCCCAGCGCCTGCCAACCTAGCAGTTCGAAAGCACCCCGGGTGCAAGTAGATAAATAGGGACCGCTTACTGGCGGGAAGGTAAACGGCGTTTCCATGTGCTGCTCTGGTGCCGGTTCGCCAGAGCAGCTTCGTCACGCTGGCCATGTGACCCGGAAGTGTCTGCGGACAGTGCTGGCTCCCGGGCTCTAGAGTGAGATGAGCGCACAACCCTAGAGTCTGTCAAGACTGGCCCGTACGGGCAGGGGTACCTTTACCTTTACCTTAAACTAATAGTAACACCTTGAACTTGCCCAGGCAGCAAATTGGCAACCATTACAGCTCTCTGAGCATGGGTGTTAGATACTGACAAGGCCTCACTCCTGTCAGCAATTGGGCTGCAGCATTCTGCACTGACTGCAGCTTCTGGATCGAGCACAAGTCTCCCAAACATACCCCCCCCCCGTAGAGCTCATTACAGTAATCCAGACTTGAAGTAAGTCTGGGGGGGGGGTTTATGTTCGGAATACTCAGTTCCCAGTGCCTTTCGAACCTCTGCTGATTTTATCTTAGCTAGAAATGTGCGGATGAGGAGGAATTTGCACTAAAATCCACAGATTTTTCGGGGGGGGGGAGGAACTGAAATGGACAGATCCAGCCATCCCAGTGCACGAGTAACAAGTAAAAGAGATGAACCGATTATCCTATCACTGTGCACATGTAACAAGTTGTACAGCAGAGGTCAATGCGCGGGGGGGGGGGGGAGCCACCCAAAATGGTCTAAATTTGGGTGGTGGGGAAGGGGAACCCAAAATGAAACATTCCTCCAGAGATGTGGCCCTTCTTGCCCTTCTCTCTCTCTCTCTCTGTATGTTTCCCCCCAGTTGAAAAGGACAAATGTAGACAAATGAAACAGTTTTGGGAAATGATTTATAATGAATTGAAAAAGATGTTCAAATATACTTTCCCAGAAAAGCCGGAAGGCTTTTTGTTAGGCTTGATGGGAGAGGATATAGAAAAAGCAGACCAAAGGTTATCTATGTACGCTACGACTGCTGCTAGAACTTTGTTAGCCCCAAAATGGAAAATACAGGAATTACCAACAGTGGAGGAGTGGCAGACGTGGATGGTGGATTACGCGGAAGTAGCAAAACTGACCTGCAGGATTCGAAACCAGGAGGAAACAAAATTCTGAAGAGATTAGAGTAAATTTATGGATTATATACATAATAACGGTAGAAATTTGAAGACTCTAGGTAAAGGTAAAGGGACTCCTGACCATTAGGACTTTGGGGTTGCGGTGCTCATCTCGCTTTATTGGCTGAGGGAGCCGGCGTACAGCTTCAGGGTCATGTGGCCAGCATGACTAAGCTGCTTCTGGCGAACCAGAGCAGCGCACAGAAATGCCGTTTACCTTCCCGCCGGAGCGGTGCCTATTTATCTACTTGCACTTTGATGTGCTTTCGAACTGCTAGGTTGGCAGGAGCAGGGACCGAGCAACGGGAGCTCACCCCGTTGTGGGGATTCGAACCGCTGACCTTCTGATCGGCATGTCCTAGGCTCTGTGGTTTAACCCACAGCACCACCCGCATCCCTTGAAGACTCTAGCAGGACTGAAATAAATCTTTCGACGTGGACTGGATATAATAAGAAACTGTGGAAAGGAGATTGAAATAAGAAAACCTATTGAAGGGAGGGAAGGAAGTTAGTGCTTGGCAGAGTGCTGGGTAAGGAAATGGGTAGATAATTGTTGAATATTACTGTATTTTGTTTGTTTGAAATGGAAAACCAATAAAAAGCATAAAAAAAGAAAAAGACAAATGTAGGAAGTTGGCAAAGCAGTGAACATGTGGTGGTCTTTAGGAGAAGTGAGTGGGCAGATGGATACCTGGGTGTTCTCCAGTCTGTGGCCCTGAAGGTGGACTTACCGTATTTTCCCATGTATATGACGCTCCCTGTTTTTGGGTTGTTGAGCTCACCATCACGCGACACAAAATCCGCCTCTCGCCTGTTCCAACGTCGGCAGAAGCAGCCAATCACCCGCCCAGTTGCCACAGCGTCAGCCAATCAACAGCAGCCCTTGGCGCAGCAACCAATGACACGCCCGATAGCCTCTGACAGCCGCGGCAGCAACCAATCAAACGTCCACCCTGTGCGCTACCCATGTATAAGACGACCCCCACTTTTCAGAGTCATTTTTAAAGGGGGGGAAAAAACTAGTCTTATACGCGGGAAAGCACGGTGCGCATCCAAAATGACGGAGCGAGTTGGCAACGTTGCTGGGAAAGTGGGGCAGGGTGTGTGTGTGTGACGATGAGTAATTTCCCTTCCCGTCCAATGCAGGTTCCTTAATTGCCGCCTCTGTTTCCTTTCTTGTCGATATAGCTTTTCCCAGCCCACACTCCGCAACACCCCGCTTCCTGGAGATAATTTGGGGTGGGGTGGGGGTTGTGCTGCCTTCTTCTGCTTTCACAGAGGAAGCTTGAGCCAGAATTTGAATCGAGAGAGGCGGCCGTGGAGAGGTGGTGGTCTTCTCACCCCCACCATAGCTTGTTGGGGGATTCATACAGCTAGAAAGAGTGGGACCCCTACCCTGTGCCTCTCCAAGTGAGGAGATGCCAGGGACTTAGCCTGGCACCTTCTGCAGACAAACAGTGGTGTAGCGAGAGGGGCGGCTGTCCAGGTCCATTTTTTAAGGGGGTGTGTATCTGCTTCCCTCTCCCTGCTGGGAAAACCCTTCCCCACCAACATCTCTGCCGCTGCCACCCAGCCCTGATAGGAACCGTTTCCAGGTGGGAAAGGAGAGGAGGCAGGGAGACCGCGGAGATGGAGGCCAGACCTCAGTGGCTCTCTCCTCCTGTGAGGCCGGGTCCCCCACTTGGCATCTGTCTGTGCCCCGATGGCAACCCACGCTACACCACTGTGCTCTAGCACTGAGTTACAGACCTTTGCCTCCAAATAAAGATTCCAGTCCTCATTAAGGACCGATTCAAATAGGAACACAGGAAGCAGCCTAATTTGCATCAGGCTGTTAGGCCATCTAGCTCAATATTGTCGACACCAGCTGGCAGAGGCTTTCCAGAGTTTCAGGCAGGGAACTTTTTCTAGCCCAATCTGGAGAAGACTGAGAGTGTGTCAGGAGCTCGCCCTACTCTCAAGTAGGACCCTGGCTGAGACACATGCCCGACTGGCATGTTCCCTCCCTCCTGGTCGATCGTTTGGGAGCTTAAAAAGCTTTCTTCTGCCCGAACACCATAGCGACTGATACCAACAGATATTGGCAAACTTAGGGATCTGCAGAGTCTTCGCAGCTTGCGTGACAGACCTCAGCAACTCAGCATTTTGGCTAATCTACTTTATTTGCATATAAACACACACGGAGCACTGCAACATGGCTCCCTCTCTCTCTAGCATCAGACAGCAAAGAGAAAAAGAACAAAGGACAATAGTCCCACTTCACGAAACACAGGAACACAAACATCCTGTCTCCGTCACTTCCCACTCTGTGGAATCAAACCATATACCGTCATGTGATAGACAACAATCGCATGACTGCAACGATGGAGCAGGAATTCTAACAGAGTGAACCTGGGTTCTCCCAGCTAAGCTCTGTTACCGAGCTAAGGCCCTTCCTGTAAAATTAAAGCAAGATGCCAGATACTGTGGGTCTGAATTTAAAAGCTCATCAAAATCAGCACAGAGGAAAGTGCCTTATACTAAATCTAGTCCCGGGTCTGACTCTGACAAAGCCTTAAACTGAATTTAGATTGTCTGCCTGCGGGTAGGGAGTGTCTTGCCTTGATTTTATGTAAGCTGGTGTGGGAGCCTTTTTGGCTAAAGTGCAGGGTACAAATGCTACAAACAAACAAACAAGCACAGTTAAACTGTGGAACTCCCTCCCACAGGAGCAGGCAGTGATGGCCACTAACCTAGATGGATTTAAAAGAAGTTTAGACAAATTCATGGTGGAGGAATGGGCTATTGATAAATGGCTATGCTTCTGAAAACCAGTGGCTGGAAAACACAGAGGAAGAAGAAGAAGAAGAAGAAGAAGAAGAAGAGGAGGAGGAGGAGGAGGAGGAGTTTGGATTTGATATCCCACTTTATCACTACCCTAAGGAGTCCCAAAGCGGCTAACATTCTCCTTTCCCTTCCTCCCCCACAACAAACACTCTGTGAGGTGAGTGGGGCTGAGAGACTTCAGAGAGAAGTGTGACTAGCCCAAGGTCACCCAGCAGCTGCATGTGGAGGAGTGGGGAAGCGAACCCGGTTCCCCAGATTACGAGACTACCGCTCTTAACCACTACACCACACTGGCTCTCTACAACACAGGAGGGGAGAGTTGCTTTTTTGCCCAGATCCTGACTGTGGCCTTTCCAGAGACATCTGGTTGGAGACTGTCAGAGCAGGACGCTGGGCTGGATGAGTCCCTGGCCTGATCCTGCAGGCATCTCCTCTCGTTCTTATCTTTGACGCAACATCTACAGAATTCAGCTTCCAGGGAAGCTCGTTTTTGTTTTTAAGATAGGGTTACCAGACGTTCCTGGTTCCCGGGGACAGCCCCCGGATTTGCAAATCTGTCCCCGGACAAATTCCGTCCCCGGAATGTCCCCAGATTTGCAAATCTGTCCCCGGGAAACGTGGCAGTGGCAGCCTCAGCAGCCCAGAGCCAGCCTGGTAGCTCAGTTGGCTCTGGCTGGCTTCAGGAGCTGCTTGCTGCCGCCGCCAATGCCGAAGGTGAACAAGGGTGGTTCAATGGTATAGATCTCCTGCCCCCTTCCCCCTTTGTTTTGACAGATCAGAGGAGGCTCAGTGTGATGTAGTGGTTAAGAGCGGTGGACTCGTAATCTGGGGAACCGGGTTCGCATCTCCGCTCCTCCACATGCAGCTGCTGGGTGACCTTGGGCTAGTCACACTTCTCTCTGAAGTCTCTCAGCCGCACTCACCTCACAGGGTGTTTGTTGTGGGGGAGGAAGGGAAAGGAGAATGTTAGCCGCTTTGAGACTCCTTTGGATAGTGATAAAGCAGGATATCAAATCCAAACTCTTCTTCTTCTCAGGAGTCACAGGCTGGCGGCCGTTGCCGAGAAGGGGCGCAATGCGTGCAGTTTCTCTGCCAGGCAAGGTGCAAAGCCCTTCTTTCACACCCTGCGAAACATAAATGCTCAGAGTTTTTTAAAAACTGGGCAACGGCTGCCTGCCCACGACTCCCGAGCCTCCCCCGATCTGTCAAAACAAAGGAGGAAGGTGGCAGGAGATCAGGGAAGGCTTGAGAGTCACGGGCGCGTGGCACGCCATTGCCCAGTTTTTAAAAAACTGTGCATTTATGTTTCGCAGGGTGTGAAAGAAGGGCTTTGCACCTTTATACAATCTGCATGTGTGCTTGGGCTCAGGGTCTTTTGCTTCACCATCCCCACCACTGACTCCCTGTTGCTACTCAGCTTAAAAAAAAAAAAAGGGTCCCCGGATTCATTGAAAAAAATCTGGAGACAAATTCCTGTTCCTTATGATTCTGCAAGAACAGGATGCTGCTGAACTGGATGGGCCTGATCCAGCAGGGAAATTCTTAGGTTCTTAAGTTCTTAGGCTAGGGAATGGGAACAACGCCAGGCCTGCTTTTGCTCGCTGGAGAAAGGTGCCCTGGAACAATCTGAGATATGGTTGTGTTGTGCAATATAGCAGAAAATAAAAATTAAATGCCTATCATGCACCAACTCTTTGCATCGATGTCGCCACCCCTGCTTCGGTATCCACCCCCCCTTACATCACTGGAGAGCCCCCCCCCCATCCTGAGAGCGGGATGTTCTTCCCAGGTGAGGGCCGCTAGCTTAGCAGAAGCAAAGCTGCAACTTGTGCGCAGCTCTGTTTTTCGAAAATCATATTTTCTTCCCTTTTCTTGCAAAATGGAAAAAGAGCATTGGGAAGGAAGGGGGTGGTGGAAACCTAGTGGCTGCCAATTATGCAGCCGCCAGAGAGAGCCGTTTTGCAGGACGTGATTAGCAGCATTTAACAGCCCCATTTATAAGCTGACAAGGCGGTCAGGAGCGTCAAGTAAATAATCGTTATGTTGGGCTGGCCGTGGGTTGCACTGGCTTATAAATAACTCTTGCCATTTTCCTTTCCTTTCGGGGAGTGGGTGGGTGGGCAGAGGAGGCTTAAAGGTGTTAAGAAACCAAATCTATTGTTCTTAACAGCAATGAATGGCCATCGGTGCTCAGATTGACTAAGCCAACAGTTTTCAAAGACTATCCAAGGTATTTTTTTTAAAAGGGAAGCATTCATCCCTCAAACATCGCGATCTACTTCTTCTTTGGCGATCACTTGTAGCCAAGTAAGATTGTCTTCCATAAACACAGTTTTAACAGTGAGTCTGTAAGTGACTGTGGAGGCCAATTCTGGATCCACACGTCCTTCCACAGTGGGGACATGGGTTTCCAGGCAGGAGTTGATTTGCCAAGCGTGCCTTCCTCTTACCACGTTTCTCCCTTGCGTCCTGAGTTCGAGTGTCTTCAAAGCCCATGACACCTTTGGTAAAGGCTGTTCTCCAACTGGAGCGCTTGCAGGCAAGTGTTTCCCAATTGTTGATGTTTATATGGGTGGCGCTGTGGGTTAAACCACAGAGCCTAGGACTTGCCAATCCGATGGTCGGCGGTTCAAATCCCCGCGACGGGGTGAGCTCCTGTTGCTCTGTCCCAGCTCCTGCCAACCTAGCAGTTCGAAAGCACGTCAAAGTGCAAGTAGATAAATAGGTACATCTCCAGCGGGAAAGTAAATGGCATTTCCGTGTCCTGCTCTGGTTCACCAGAAGTGGCTTAGTCATGCTAACCACATGACCCGGAAGCTGTACGCCAACTCCCTTGGCCTATAGAGCGAGATGAGCGCCGCAACCCCAGAGTTGGTCATGACTGGACCTAATGGTCAGGGGTCCCTTTACCTTTATACTACATTTTAAAAAATTTGCCTCGAGACAGTCTTTAAGCCTCTTTTGTTGACCACCAGCATTACGCTTTCCATTTTTAAGTTCAGAATAGAGTAGTTGCTTTGGAAGATGATAATCAGGCATCCACACAACATGACCAGTCCAACCAAGTTGATGTTGAAGAATCATTGCGTCGACACTGGTGATCTTTGCTTCTCTGAATGTGTGAAAGAGCAAGGATTGCCCACCATTCGCAGGTGGGACCACACCTTCCCATTTTTCTGCCTGAGCTGTTGGCCCAATTGTCTGAAGAGGTGACTCATGCAGAGACACAACATTGTACCTCCTCAAGCTGTGGTCAAGCTGCCTCTCTGCATCAGAAGGGACCAAATGCCCCAGTGTCAGGGACTGACTGGATGAGGACGAGAGCTGGTTTCCCAAAGGGGGTGCTTCTGCCTCTGGGGGGGGGCAGTAGGATTACCTTTGGGGGGTGGGCAAGGGGGAGGCAGGGGGCACTGGAGGTGTAAATGCTATCAGACTTCGAAAAGCTGGTATCACAGCATCAAGTCCATCCATTTTGTTGAATTAATTATACTAAATAGTTTTAACTGGATTTTGAATCGATGTGCAATTAATTGTTACTGTTTTGAATTCTACTGTGCTATTGTTTTTCTTTGTGGGCCGTGAAACCCCCTATTCTGAATAATGTTTTTTATAGGGTGGCGGGCACGGGAGGTGAGTTTATGGAATAATAATATATAATTATAATAATTCATTATTTATACCCCACCCATCTGGCTGGGTTTCCCCAGCCTCTCTGGGTGGCTCCCGACAGAATATTAAAAACATTAAAAGCGTCTCTCAACAGGGCTGCCTTCAGATGTCTTCTAAAAGTCAGATAGTTGCTTATTTCCTTGACATCTGATGGGAGGGCATTCCACAGGGTGGGCACCACCACTGAGAAGGCCCTCTGCCTGGTTCCCTGTAACCTCACTTCTCGCGGGGAGGGAACCGCCAGAAGGCCCTCGGAGCTGGACCTCAGTGTCCAGGCTGAACAACGGGGGTGGACTGAAGGTGCGGGACCCCCCCCAAAAAAGTTTGGGAGTCGCTGGATTAGCCTATACTTCCTGCGGTCTCAAAGTATATTTTGCCCTAATAAAGTTCCTGCTCAACATCACCATGTTTTGCAGTGATTACGGATGTAATTTGAGATAGTGTCTTGCTCTGGTCACCTTTCACAAATTACGGAGCCCATTTTGCTTCGTGTAATCTGGCGTGGGGACCCTAAAACGGTTGGATGGTGCCTTGTACACCTCCTTCCAGCAGCTCTTGCAGCCAAACTGGTGCTCTGCTTTCCTTTGGGCCACATCGGCGAAGCCGGGGTGTGTGTGTGTGTTTCTTGTCATCTGGGTAGCCCAGGACCTCCATACACACTGCCCAGGCTTGTGCCCCAGGGAGGTCACTCCGGTGCTGTTGGACTTCACCCCCGGAGGCACACTCCATTGTTTCTCGAGACAGACGGATGCCAGCCACAAGGTTTGTGTGTGTGTGCTGTATATTAATGATGATGATGATGATAATAATAATAATAATAATAATAATAATAATAATAATAATAATAAATTTTATTTATACTCCGCTCTCCCTGGCCAGAGCCGGGCTCAGGGCGGCTAACATCAATAAAATCACAGTAAAAACATAATAGGGGGGGAAGAGAAGGGGGGGAACCAATTGAAAATCCAGGTTAAAATGCAATTTAAAATGTAGCCTCATTTTAAAGTAGCTGATAAATCAAGACCATAAGGGGAGGGAAACATAAGGGTCAGACCAAGTCCAAACCAAAGGCCAGGCGGAACAGCTCTGTCTTGCAGGCCCTGCGGAAAGATGTCAAGTCCCGCAGGGCCCTGGTCTCTTGTGACAGAGCGTTCCACCAAGTCGGGGCCAGTACCGAAAAGGTCCTGGCCCGAGTTGAGACCAATCTAACCACCTTGCGACCTGGGATCTCCAAAATGTTGTCATTTGTGGACCTTAAGGTCCTCTGCAGGGCATACCAGGAGAGGCGGTCCTGTAGGTACGTGGGTCCTAGGCCACATAGGGCTTTAAATGTGCTTCAGAGAGGATGGGGTGGGTGAAGGAGGTGGGAGAAAACCAAGGCAAACCAAACAGATTCGCTTTACTTGTTTGTGACCGACGCTGATTTAAAACTTTCCTGGGCCACTGGGACTGCGGGGTTTGTGTCCTTGGATGATCTTGTTCTGACTGGATGCATCTCAAGGGATGACCCCTGGCAATTTCTGATCAGGACATTCGTTTGATATATAATCACAGCCAGACTTCCTCTGGGCTCTGATTGCCACCTCCATAAGTAAACCTGTCCCAATTTAGCTGGCAGAATCAGAACCAGGCAACCCCTCCAGAGACACGCTCAGAGAATTTGGGAAGGGCAGACAACCAGAACGATCAAAGAGCTTGGAACTACATCCCAGTGAGGAAGGGTCAACCTGCTTTTTAGTTTGAGCAAGGGAATGTGAGTAAGGAAGCAAGGGAACATGGAGAGTAAAATCAGGGCCAGTGGGTTGGGAAAGGGGTTAGGGAGATTTTGCTAGCTCTCCATGGCAGGGAAGCAAGGGGCCATTGATCCAATGAAGGCTGAAGGGTAAGAGATTCAGAAGAGGGGAAAAGAAGAACTTCTTTCTGTAGCTCAGTGGTAGAGCATCTGTGCCCCAGGAAAGCTCACAATATTTGGGGTGTTTTAAATTAGGGAAGGGACGCGGGTGGCCCTGTGGGTTAAACCACAGAGCCTAGGACTTGCCGATCAGAAGGTCGGCGGTTCGAATCCCCGCGACGGGGTCAGCTCCCGTTGCTCGGTCCCTGCTCCTGCCAACTTAGCAGTTTGAAAGCAGTCAAAGTGCAAGTAGATAAGTAGGTACTGCTCCAGCGGGAAGGTAAACGGCGTTTCTGTCCGCTGCTCTGGTTCGCCAGAAGCGGCTTAGTCATGCTGGCCACATGACCCGGAAGCTGTACGCTGGCTCCCTCGGCCAATAAAGCGAGATGAGCGCCGCAACCCCAGAGTCGGGTTGACTTTAAAGGGAATTAAAGAAACTCAGGTAGGGTGTAGCTATCAATGGCTACCAATTGCAAGGGCTTTATACTACCTCCAGGATCTGGAGATTGACAGTGGGAGGCAGCGGCTGCCCTCACGCCTTGCTTAATAGGTTTCCCGGAGGCATTTGATTGGTCACTTTGGGTAACAGAATGACGTGCTATAGGTGGGTCTCCGTCCTCACCCAGTGGGGCTGCTTTTTATGTTCCTGTGAAGAGAGGAGACCCAGGCCCAAGCGGACAGGCACTCAAGCAGGGAGGCAGCAAACAACCTCCTCTGCGAGTTAGGTCATGTTCAAGCTTTTCATCCCTTCATTTATTTCTTTGTGGACGTCTCGTGGATCTAGCTGGGCACAGTTTGGGGACTTGGCTGGTTTTAAGACTCAGTTGAAATGAAAATCTCAGGCCTGTCTGCTTCTTTCTCTTTATATTCCCTTGCTGTCTCCAGATATGATTTCCTGTACAGCCATCTCTCCATCACAGCTAATCTCTCTCTTTCGCCTGCTCCTCCCAGCGTAGAAAAAAACCAGTTCGTCTTATCTTCCCACTATCAAAAGATGTATCGCTCATATCCCTTTTGATCCGTAGGAACCTTTTCCCTTGATGTATACAGTGAAGTTGGGTCGTTGTTTACCTCCCTCTGACAAAAGGGTAAATGCATCAAAGAAGAAATTGAAAGAACAGCTTGTGTAGATGGGGGGGGGGAATCCCTTTATCCTCCTTTCCTGCCTCGATAATCTGTGTTTAATGGATAATTCTGGGCAATCTGAGGTTTTTATTTTTTAAATGTACATTTTACAGCTTTAGGTTTTTTTGTTTTTTTAAAAGAATGATAAGAATGTGAGAAAATTGAGCAGAGCCTTGCTGGACCAGACTGCCTATTCCATCATGCTGTCGCCCATCAGATCACTGAAGGAGAACTGGTGATGGGGTGGGGGAAGCCTCACAGGATAAATCGTTCCCCATGAGGTGCTTTTGTTCGGGGGGGGGGGGTTAAAGAAGTAGACAACCCTTTGCAGCAGTGCGGGTGGAGAAGGAGGAGAAGGAGGGGAGAGAGAATAGGTGGGTTTGTGCTGGGCAGAAGCGTTTAATTGGGGGAGGAAGAACAAGGGTTGCTATGTTCCCCACTTCTTAAAGGTAAAGGTAAAGGGACCCCTGACCATTAGGTCCAGTCGCGGCAGACTCTGGGGTTGCGGCGCTCATCTCGCTTTATTGGCCAAGGGAGCCGGCGTACAGCTTCCGGGTCATGTGGCCAGCATGACTAAGCAGCTTCTGGCGAACCAGAGCAGCGGACGGAAACGCCGTTTACCTTCCCGCCGGAGTGGTACCTATTTATCTACTTGCACTGGTGTGCTTTCAAACTGCTAGGTTGGCAGGAGCAGGGACCGAGCAACGGGAGCTCACCCCGTCCCAGGGATTCAAACCGCCGACCTAGGTGTCGGAGGGAACCTCAGTGCTCGGGGGCTCAATGTGGCCCTCCAGGTCACTCTACCTGGCCCTCAGAACTCCCACCAGGCCACACCCCTCACCAGCCCCACTTTACATCCTCCTGGAGGGTTTCTGCTGGGCTGGGAATGTATGCTTGAACTCTATCACACTCCTTGCCTCTCTGCGTGGGCGATGTTGTTGTTGTTTAGTTGTTTAGTCGTGTCCGCCTCTTCGTGACCCCATGGACCAGAGCACGCCAGGCACTCCTGTCTTCCACTGCCTCCCGCAGTTTGGTCAAACTCATGCTGGTAGCTTCGAGAACACTGTCCCGCCATCTCGTCCTCTGTCGTCCCCTTCTCCTTGAGCCCTCCATCTTCCCCAACATCAGGGTCTTTTCCAGGGAGTCTTCTCTTCTCATGAGGTGGCCAAAGTATTGGAGCCTCAGCTTCAGGATCTGTCCTTCCAGTGAGCACTCAGGGCTGATTTCCTTCAGAATGGATAGGTTTGATCTTCTTGCAGTCCATGGGATTCTCAAGAGTCTCCTCCAGCACCATAATTCAAAAGCATCCATTCTTCAGCAATCAGCCTTCTTTATGATCCAGCTCTCACTTCCATACATCACTACTGGGAAAACCATAGCTTTAACTATACTATAACCACCTTGTTGGCAAGCTGATGTCTCTGCGTGGGGGAAAGAGAGGGGCAAAATTGAGTCCAACGGGCAGAGGTAAAGCCCGTGTAAGTTGCACCGCCCACTTTTGTCTCTGGCTCCTCCCCCTGCTTGCATGTGTCCCCCCCCCCCCCGATCCCCCAACGAAGGTTGCCCACAAAGAAGAAAAGCTTTCCTGCCTGCAAAGCTGTAGGGAGGGAAAAGGCCCTGAATGATGTGTGATGGAGTTGGTTTTTTCCCTGGCCTGTTTTATTTTTATTTTTTTCTTCTTCAAATATCTTCTTTCCTCTATTTTAATTGAAAGCAAAAATGTCATGGAGAATTGCATTTCTCTATAAGGCTGTGTCGTGCGCGCTGGTGCTTTGGAGACCCTTCTCTCCCCCCCCCCCACCCCCCGCTCCTCCTGCCCTCCTCTGCTTTTCCATTTAGACCACATTGAGTGCTTTTTCCATTTGTTATCCCATTTGTCAAATAATAAAGGAAAGTGTAGCGTCGAATGAACCTATTAAAAAGGGACTGCGCGGGGGAGAGGGAGGCGGGCAGCGGAGCGGAAAGTGACAAAGGCGCAATCTCCCGCGGAACGCGGAAAGGGGGCTAACAAGGGAGGGAGGGCGGCTCGCTGGTCCAGCCATAGACCGGGGGGGTCCTGTGCCAGGGGATCGGGGGGGGGCGAAAGGGGCAGCCGAGGTCACCCCCCCTTCGCCTCCAAACGCGACTCTTAATTTGTTACAGTGGTACCTCGAGTTACATACGCTTCAGGTTACAGACTCCGCTAACCCAGAAATAGTACCTCGGGTTAAGAACTTTGCTTCAGGATGAGAACAGAAATCGCGCCGCGGCGGCAGCGGGAGGCCCCATTAGCTAAAGTGGTGCTTCAGGTTAAGAACAGTTTCAGGTTAAGAACGGACCTCCGGAACGAATTAAGTACTTAACCCGAGGTACCACTGTATTTGTAAGCTTCTGGTCGAATCTTGAACTAGGGTTTCCATATTTCAAAAAGTAAAAACCAGGACACTCCTAAAGTTGTTGAACGTTTTTTGTTTTGTTTTTTTAGGAAGACCAAGGGCTTTTTTTTCTTTTAAAAAAATGTTTATGGGTACTCCCATTTTGACTCAAGAAAAATCACCATTTTATAGTTCAAAGCGGGGGAAATAAATGCAGTAAAATGGACAAAAGTACAAAGATTCACAAAATGTTTAGGAGCATATGTCCCCCTAGGAAAAAAGCACTGGGAAGACCTCCAAACTGTTAAGCTTTTTTTTTTTAAAAAAAGAAAAAAGGTAAAGGACCCCCGAAATTCGTTGTTTTCCATGTCAATTCTGCCTTTGAAATCCTGGTAATGTCCAGATGTATGGCAGCCCTACTTAAGCAGAGGGTCAAGATTTGGGGGTGATTATTCTTATTTTATTTTATTTTTTTTATTTATTTTATTATTATTTATGGAATTCGTTTTATTTTGCCCAGCGCAACCCAAAGCAGCTTACAGCCAATGGGAACCAACCATTGGAGATATATTGCCCCAAAAATTGGTTTTATATATATGTGATCTTGGCAGCTGGAATAGTCATAGAATTGCAGGGTTTGAGGGGACCCCAAATATCATCTAGTCCAGCCCCCTGCGCCGCAGGAATATTTTGCCCAATGTGGAATTCGAACCCACGACACTGAGATTAAGAGCCTCGTGCTCTTTCCAGCTCGATGGAAAACAGTTCCAAATCTTACACTGGGCGCTTGGTACGGCTCACTCTTGAACGTAGTCACAATGGAGAAAATCACACATAATTGGAGATTTCGACAGACGCTTTTTGTATGATTTGCCATCCCTTTATTTCATATACAATGGAAGCATCAGTTTCAACACAACCTGGTGAATCACAAGCCTGGTGAATCTGGAGCGATACCTGATGATCTGACACCGTCAATAGTCTGTACTTGGACTTTGTTATTTTTCACCCATGTGCGACTGGACTCATTCTGTGTGCCTGTTAGATACAGTCAGCCCACAACTTAGCACGCGGGTTAGATTCCGAAGATTGTGCTTAAAGCCCAAATCAGTTACAGTAGTACCTCGGGTTAAGTACTTAATTCGTTCCGGAGGCCTGTTCTTAACCCGAAACTGTTCTTAACCTGAAGCACCACTTTAGCTAATGGGGCCCCTGCTGCCACTGCACCACCGGAGCACAATTTCTGTTCTCATCCTGAAGCAAAGTTCTTAACCCGAGGTAATATTTCTGGGTTAGCGGAGTCTGTAACCTGAAGCGTCGGTAACCTGAGGTACCACTGTACTGATGGTCTGCTTTAGAGTATGAGACAAGTCAAGGAATCACTGAGAGAGTGCCCCACACAAGTACATTTTACAGTGGTACCTCGGGTTAAGAACTTAATTCATCCTGAAGCAAAGTTCTTAACCTGAAGCACTATTTCTGGGTTAGCAGAGTCTGTAACCTGAAACGTATGTAACCCGAGGTACCACTATATAGTCAAAACACATTGGATGGAGCGGCAGCCGAGATTGCCAAAGCCCTTTTTCCTGGACGCCAACCCCTTCCCCACCCACTTTTAAATTTTAAAATATATATATATTGCCAAACACTTAAATCTGAACACGCACAAGTTAAATATACATATGTTGTGGGTCTATTGTAATTGTTATGCTCTTTTTAAATTTCATATGTTGCTGTGTGTTCTCTCTGTGTTGTATGTATTATAAAATGAAATTTAAAAAAATCTTCACCCCTCCCACAAAGTTTTCTTTTGGGGAGAACCACATCTGTTGAATTTCAACCTGTTTCCAAGCTGTTAGAATGAAGCCAGGCGGAACCTTGCTGCCCTTGTAACTGCTAATATTGCCCCTAGTTTTTTGGGGAGGCCTCCTGGTTCCCAGTGCTAATCCCATTCAGAGTAGACCCATTGAAGCCATAGAATTATAGAATTGTCGAGTTTGAAGGGACCCCCAGGGGTCATCTATCCCAACCCCCCTGCACTGCAGGAATCTTTCACCCAGCTCGGGGCTTGAACCCACGGCCTTGAGATTAAGAGTCTCACACTCTACCAACTGAGCTATGAAAATCTACTCGGGTTCATTACCTTGCCTTCTCTGACTTAGATGGATTTTAATAGTGCTGCACTGTTTTTATTATCTACATTTTAATAGATTCGTTCTTTGAATTGCTTTAATTCTATTAGAGTTCCATTACTTTTCAATGGCGTTAGCTTTTTGTATTTTCTCTGTGTTGATTCTATTTGTGTAAACCGCCTTGTCTGGGGGAAAGGCAGAGTAATAATAATAATAATAATAATAATAATAATAATAATAATACTATCCCCAAGAATTTGATTTGTCTGCGTTTTATGTTCAGAATGTTGAGCCCATCCTTAACCCTTTGCCACCCACCCTGCTCAGAGGAACTGTCTCCATTTCATTCTTCACACGTTTCTTTTCTGTTTTCTCTGTTTCCCCCTCCCCTCCTTGTGGTTATTCCCCTCCCCACTTCCTTTCTCCATTCTGCCACACTTCCATTTCGTTGTCTCTCGGCCTGGGGGAAACCAGGTACCGAAGGCTGAGTTCCGAAAGGTAAGGCCTGGCTTAGCCACGTGTCTTGTTATTGCACCCTGCGAGACCTAGGCTGGCCCATCTCACACCGCAGCATGAAATCTAGCTGCTCAAGGTGCTTCAAAGAGAATGGGGTGGGTGCGGGAGGCGCTTTGGCTACCGCTTCATAGCTGCCGGTCGCTGTGTCCGGATATTGCTCACAGGTGCCGCCTACCTCCCAATTTTGGGGGAATTTGCAGGTCGCAGGCTCGCCAATTTGCTGCTCCCGAGTTGTTGGCACGCGCCACCTGAGCTCATTGCTAGCGGGAGTCACGGTTTCGTGTTTCTTATGCACCCCATTGCCACAGCTTACTCACTCCGGGTTCTAGCCAGTGTTCTTCCTATTCAGAGTAGACCCATTGAAATGAATGGCCCTGGATGTTTTAGGCTTGCATTGCTGCATGCATCCCAGTCTCCAAGCTGTGAGAGATTCCTGCAGTTCTGGCACTTCCCCAAAGTTTGGTTTCCTGGGAATGAAGATCCGTGGGGATTGCTGTGTCTTTAGGATATATGGTTTTATTTACACATCCATACAACCTGAGCTTGCGGCATTGACATCACAAGAGATCTTGTCTCCCTATTAGGGTTCCAGGGACGCCCCAAACTCAGCTTTAGGTCCAGCACAGAGCAAGACATTCCCACCTTCCAGCATCAACCAACCAACACACACACACACACACACACACACACACACACACAGACACACACACATACACACACACACACACACACACACACACACGGCCTATTATTCTCCATTCTAGGAGAATGGAGGTTTGGAAAACACCCATCCATTTGTCTCCACGGCAACAGAGCAACCTCTTTAGACATGTAAATGGTGGTACTTAACTGGCCAGCTAAGGCCATCATCTCACAAAGGAACTTGGCTGACCGGTTCAGTGGCCTCTTCTACTTGATTCTAAACATCACATACATAGGATCACAAGCCTCGAAGGGACCCACAGATATAATCCAGACTGACCCTCCAAACCTATAACAATTCATTTCAGTGTTCTACTCTGAGTAGAACTTAATTGGATACAGTATTTCTGCTTCCTTTTTTGGTCTTGCTGTCTGCCCCCGCCAGCAGTCTAGCCTCTGCATTGTGTACTAACTGGAGCTTCCAAGCGCAGTCCGAGCAAGAGCACATTGCAGTAACCCAGCCTCCAAGTTCATATCCACCACAGAGCTTGTGGTGGTGAACCTGGATCTCTATCCCTCTTTTAAGTCCCCACAACGAACCTGTGAGGTGGGCTAGGCTGAGAAAGGAAGACCAGCTCATGGTCACTCGGTGGGCCTCAAGGGATTTGGTTTGGTTTCCCACACCTAGTCTGAGACTCTAACCATTGTACCATCCTGCTCTGGAATGATCGTGTGAAAATAATGATAAGCCAGTGTGGTGCAGTGGTTAGAGTGTCAGACTAGGACCTTGGAAGTCCAGGGTTCAAATCACTGCTCAGCCATGAAGCTCACTGGGTGACCTTGGGCCACTCACTGTCTCTCAGCCTAACCCACCAGAATAACTGGAGCGTCCAGACCAGAAAGAGACAAGGCATTTGAAACCATGAGCGACTTTCTCAGGTCATCTGTGCAAACTTGGGGAAACGGCCCCACTGTTCTCTGCTGGTCTAGGAGCCCCTGGGAATGTGTGACTACAGCCTCTGCTCTCACAACCACCTCCCTCGCTTTGTGGTCTGCGTTGTCATGCATTTGTTTAGGAAAGGCATGGCCAAACTCGGCCCTCCAGATGTTTTGGGACTACAACTCCCATAATCCCTGAACACCGGTCCTGTTAGCTAGGGATGATGGGAGTTGTAGTCCCCAAACATCTGGAGGGACAAGTTTGGCCATGCCTGGTTTAGGACAAAGGCAGGCCAAATATTATCACTGTAGCCATGGTGTGTTGCAAAACACTCCGTTTGTCACAAAATGTGCATTGCCATTTTGCAGAGTAACAGTGAGTACAGGAGGCAGGTCTCTGCTCCCAAGGTGCACACAATCTGAATTTTGACAATTGTTCTCCTTCCTCCCACCCCACCCCCCCACAAAAAAACCAGAGGGCAAAAAAGCAGGTAAGTGACTATGAGTAGTTGAAGTCCTAACCCCCACCTGGGAATAAGCTCCATTGAATTCAATGGGGCTTACTTCTGACTAGACATAGAATCACAGCCTAATCCAACCAAGCTTAGACCACTGAGCTGCTTTTATCCCATGCTTCTTGGCTATTTTTAAAAAAATTTGTTTTAATGAAGAAATGTCTTATTGTTTGTTTGTTTACTGTTGCGTTTTAAATGTGCAAACAACCGTGATGCATTTGTTATGGATGGTGTGTGTGTCTTAAGATAAACACGATGCATTTTTTAAATACTTGAGGGTACTAACAGCAGCTGCTGTGATCAGTTAGTGGATTACTTTGGTTTTGCTTCAGTTGAGAGGTGGAGGTGGAGAGGGTTAAGTCAAAGACTGCATGGAAGGGAAGGGGTGGGGTGAATTTGAAAGATGAAGGTCTCTCTCTCTCTCTCTCTCTCTCTCTCTCTCTCTCTCTCTCTCTCTCTCTGGGCTTTTGGGTATGGCTCCATAGCCAAAAGGGACACGGGTGGCGCTGTGGGTTAAGCCACAGAGCCTAGGACTTGCCGATCAGAAGGTCAGCTGTTCGAATCCCCGCAACGGGGTGAGCCCCTGTTGCTCAGTCCCTGCTCCTGCCCACCTAGCAGTTCGAAAGCACGTCAAGGTGCAAGTAGATAAATAGGTACCGCTCCAGCGGGAAAGTAAATGGCATTTCCGTGCGCTGCTCTGGTTTGCCAGAAGTGGCTTAGTCATGCTGGCCACATGACCCGGAAGCTGTACGCGCTGCAACCCCAGAGTCGGTCACGACTGGACCTAATGGTCAGGGGTCCCTTTACCTTACCATAGCCAAAACCGCTTGCTTTTCATGGATGCTGGAGGTCACCTAATGTTCCTGGAAGTTAAGCTGGCAACAGATTTTTGTCAGGGGTCTTTTGCAGCCCAACTGGAAGATGTTAAAGATTAAACCTGGCACTTTCTGCAAATCAGATGTTCTGCCAATAAGCTGCCAATTTGCCTCTATTGTGGGGAAGTTTCAAATGGCCACCCCCACCCTCTCTCTTGCCCCATCTTTGTGCTAGCCAGTGTGGGGCTTTTGTCTGCCTGTGTTTTTTTCAAGGACATTGACAGGACTATGCTAGAGACTTCTTCTCTGTGTGTTAATTTGTACAGAATCCAGACAGATCATCTAGCACAGGGCAAATCCTTGGGGCTGCAGTGCCTGTTCTGGAGGCTGACATTTTAAAAGCCTTCAATATTTCAACAGAGCCTGGGAACTTCCCCCCCATTCTTAAAAAATAAAAATGAGCTCAGCTTTCATTCTCCTTTTGATCTTCCCTCCAATCATTTTAATCTCTGGCTGTCTAACATCGATTTAGAAATCCCACCTGCATTCTGAAGCCACCCAAATCCACTGGGATCCTTTTCATTGTGCATTTGGGACGATTTGTGCTCACAATGTTATCAGGGCAGTTAGACACAATCTCACTTCCAATACTATCCCAGCCTGCAAAAGTTTTGGGGCGGACAGACTGCTTTGTTCCCGATCGGCTCATGCCCCGTAAAGCCCCCTGTGACTTTTCATATCATAAATGTTATACCTTGGCTTGTGTCAAACCAAATTCTGTTCAGAGTTAGTCCCATTTGAGTGAATGTAGCCAAGTTACTCATGCCCATTCATTTCAATGGGTCTGCTCTGAAAGTTGGTAGACACAAATCCATTACCGTACACTTTAGGGGAAATGGCTTGCAAAAAGAAGCATCTATTAGCAGAAACATGCCCTAAAATGCTAATGCATTTTCATGAGGACTAGAATAGGGGTGAATTTCAGGGTGAATTTCATTAGGAATTTGCATTTTAGGGAAAATTGCTACTAATAGGTGCTTCTTCTTTTTTGCAAAGCAATTTCCCCTAATATAATCTGCTTTCATTATATATAGATAGATGATAGATAGATAGATAGATTATATATATATATATATAAAATAGTTATGGATATAGATATAGATAATTTCTTACATTAACAGCCTGCTTTTTCCCTCCAAGAAGTTCAAGATGGTGTGCATAGTTTCCCCCCCTCCCCATTTTATCTCTACAACAACCCTCTCAGGTAGGCTAGGCTGAGAGAGGCAGTAACTGGCCCAAGATCAGCCAGTGAGCTTCATGGCTGAGTGAAGGATTTGAACCCAGGTCTCAGTCCAGCACTCTAATAACTGCTCCACACAGCCACCAATTAATGCACACTTTACCCCAGTGAAGTCTCCTAATGACTCTCAGAACCCCTTGACAAACTACAGTTCCCAGGATTATTTGGGGGGGGGGGAGCTGAAGCAGTGGGTGTTTAAAGTGGCACATTTTGTTTCTGAATGCATAGTGCTGGAGCAGCCTTCGCCTCTTTCATGCTATAATTAAAGTAGGGGGCCTCTCAATGGCTCCGTCAGGTGGCCAGAAATGACATCAGGGGGACACACACACACACACACACACACACACACACACACACACAAACACATACACAAAGAAACAACACCGTCAATCCATTTACCCCTCCCACGTCATTTCAGAAAGGCCCATTATGGCTTCCTTAGAAGGTAATTCAATTGCAGCAAAATCAAATTGCTACGCAGGGTCTATTTCACGGTTGTTTTCTGGGAGGGAGAAAGAGGCGGCTTTTATGAGCATCTACACACACACACACACACACACAACCACATTGCAGACTCTCCGGTTGTGCAATCAAGCAAAAAGCTCTGCTGAGCTAGTGAAGCCTAGGAAAAGAGAGAGAGAGAATGATAATTTTTTTCTGACATAGCCAACCATTTTCAGAGAGTCAAAAGGCCAAAAGAATGGGAAGGGACGCCTCCGTTCTTGCCCTGTTGTTGTTGTCGTTTAGTCGTGTCCGACTCTTCGTGACCCCATGGACCAGAGCACACCAGGCACTCCTGTCTTCCACTGCCTCCCGCAGTTTGGTCAAACTCATGCTGGTAGCTTTGAGAACACTATCCAACCATCTCGTCATCTGTCGTCCCCTTCTCCTTGTGCCCTCCATCTTTCCCAACATCAGGGTCTTTTCCAGGGAGTCTTCTCTTCCCATGAGGTGGCCAAAGTCTTGGAGCCTCAGCTTCAGGATCTGTCCTTCCAGTGAGCACTCAGGGCTGATTTCCTTCAGAATGGAGAGGTTTGATCTTCTTGCAGTCCATGGGACTCTCAAGAGTCTCCTCCAGCACCAGAATTCAAAAGCATCCATTCTTTGGCGATCAGCCTTCTTTATGGTCCAGCTCTCACTTCCATACATCACTACTGGGAAAACCAGAGCTTTAACTATACGGACCTTTGTTGGCAAGGTGATGTCTCTGCTTTTTAAGATGCTGTCTAGGTTTGTCATTGCTTTTCTCCCAAGAAGCAGGAGTCTTTTAATTTCGTGGCTGCTGTCACCATCTGCAGTGATCATGGAGCCCATGTTCTTGCCCTATCATGGCCCATATTTCCTTGCTGTCATATGTTAGGGCAGCTCAGAGGGGAAAATGGCCAAGGGCACCCATTCAACTCTCTTTCCTGGCCACTCTCTTTTCTCTCTCTCGTTCTCACGCTGCCACCCCTTCCTTCTCCTCCCCTCCTCCCCAGCCACATGAAATTAGGCCAGAGGACTGCGTGAAATCAGGCCTTCGGGCCACAGGTTCACCTGGCGTAATGGCGGGTATCCATTGGCAGATGAGACTGCAACAAAGTGTTGCAGCGTGCAGCGCTCCTGTTTACAGCTCCATTCTGTCAGCCATGCCCTCTTCCAAAGTACTTCAGTCACCATTGTGTAGGCCAGGGGTCAGCAAACTTTTTTAGCAGGGGGCTGGTCCACCATCCCTCAGACCTTGGGGGGGGGCGGACTATATTTTGGAGGCGGGGGGAGAATGAATTCCTATGCCCCACAAATAACCCAGAGATGCATTTTAAATAAAAGGACACATTCGACTCATGTAAAAATATGCTGATTCCTGGACCGTCTGCGGGCCAGATTAAGAAGACGATTGGGCCGGATCCGGCCCCCAGGGCCTTTGTTTGCCTACCCATGGTATAGGCACTGCACATGTTCTGTTTTTTGAGGGGGCTTCTAGACATCTCGACCTCACCCCCGCCAATTCTTATCTACCCTTTCATGGAGGGATATTGGCGAAAGTGCAGTTTAAGGAGGATATCGACAAGCTGGAAGATGTGCAGAAGAGGGAAACGAGGGTGATCAAGGGTCTGGAAGCCAAGCCTTATGAGGAACGGTTGAGGAATCTGGTTATGTTTAGCCTGGGAAAGAGGAGATATGAGAGCCATCTTCAAATATCTAGAGAGCTGCCACATGGAATAATAATAAAAAAATAAAATTTTATTTACACCCCGCCCTTCCCAGTTCAAAAACCAGGCTCAGGGCGGCTGACAACGAATTTAAAACACTTAATTATAAAAGCAGCATAAAATACAGTATAAAAACATGAATAACAAATCAATTTTGGGGAAATCAGCTTTAGAAAATCCCCAGGGCTAGCTGGCTGAATTGGTCCTACTTGGGCCAGCGAGGAGGCCAGGGGAGAATTAGCTGTGGGGTCTCAGAGAGGGTAATCTTCATAAAAGGGGAGGGGGAGGGAAGAGAAGGGAAATAAAAGATCAGGCTGAATTCAGATTAAAAGCCAGGCGGAATAGCTCTGTCTTACAGGCCCGACGGAAGGAGGTTAAATCCTGAAGGGCCCTAGTCTCATGGGACAGAGCATTCCACCAGGTCGGAGCCATCACTAAGAAGGCCCTGGCGCTGGTGGAGGATAGTCTGACTTCCTTAGGGCCCGGGACCTCTAAGCTATGGTTATTCATGGACCTTAAGGTCCTCTGCGGGGCATACCAGGAGAGGCGGTCCCGTAGATACAAGGACCCCAAGCCACAAAGAAGATGGAGCAAGCTTGTTTTCTCCTACTCTGGAGGGTTCAGGAGGGACCTGAACCCGTGGATTCAAATAACAAGAAAGGAGATCTTGACTAAACATAAGGAAGAACTTTCTGACAGTAAGACAGTGGAACAGATTCCCTCAGAAGGTGATAGATTCTCCTTCCCTGGAGATTTTTAAGCAGAGATTGGGTGGCCATCTGTCCTGGATGCTTTAGCTGAGATTCCTGCATTGCAGGGGTTGGACTAGATGACCCCTGGGTTCCCTTCCAGCTCTACAGTGCTGTGATTCTGTGATTCCTCTTCCACCCCTGGAATCCAACACAACACCCCTGGCTTTTGTTATTCTGCTGCCTCTGCTTAATCAGGTACACCCACCCCCTCTCAGGATCCTGCAGTCGTGTGGCAACAAAAGGAGCATGTTTGCACATAAGCAATTATCAAAAATGCCAGAGCCCCGTAATTTGGTACCTCGAGAAACTGCTCAGTTACTTAAGCTGAGAATTAATTGTGAGTTGGAAGGAACCTAGAATTAGCTGCCAGAACAACAGCAAGGCTGTAATTAATTATCTAGGTGGTTTATTGGATTCTACCCAGAATCGTGGCTTTGGAGAACAGCGATGGATCGCAGGTTTCCATCCACAACTGGGAGAACCCAGGATGCCGTTTCCGGGCTTGTTTGAAATGTGGCTGCTTTGCCCATCCTTCTCCAGCTCTCAGTAACCTTGGCCTGGTTTGGAAGGAAGCGACTCGCGAGTAGAGCATCTGCTTTGCGTGCAGAAGGTCCTGGGTTCAATCTCTTGATTTCTCCAGGCGGGGCTTGGACTGCCCATCGCCAGACACCCTGGAGCAGGGGTCAGCAAACTTTTTCAGCAGGGGGCCGTTCCACTGTCCCTCAGACCTTGTGGGGGGCCGGACTATATTTTGGAGGGGGAAAAAATGAACGAATTCCTATGCCCCCAAAATACAGTGGTACCTCTGGATGTGAACAGGATCCGTTCCGAAGCCCCGTTCGCATCCTGAGTAGAACGTAAGACAGGTCTGTGCATGCGTGGGTCGCGTTTTGCTGCTTCTGCGCATGCGCGTGACGTCATTTTGAGTGCCTGCGCATGCACGAGTGCCGAAACCCAGAAGTAATGCACTTCGTTACTTCCGGGTCGCCACGGAGCGTAACTTGAAAACGCTCAACCTGAAGCACATTTAACCCGAGGTATGACTGTAACCCAGAGATGCATTTTAATTAAAAGGACACATTCTACTCATGTAAAAACACGCTGATTCCCGGACCGTCCGCGGGCCAGAATTAGAAGGCGATTGGGCCGGATCCGGCCCCCCGGCCTTAATTTGCCTACCCACGCTCTGGAGAGTCACTGCCAGTCAGTGTAGACAAAACTGAGTTGGATGGACCAGTGGTCTGACTTGGTACATGCCAAGTCAAGCCGTTTTATTGCAGTTGATGACCAGTATCAAAACAAAACAACCATTACAAAATGTAAAAGCTCAAGGCCGAATAAAATAATTTATTAAAAAACCACATATACATGAAAGAGCAGTTCTGGGTGGACATTTATCCGTCAGAAAGGAAACCCTTCTGGCCTAGGAGGGTCAATATGTTATACTAATCCTGGGAGCTAATCACTGGATGTCGTGTTTTAATAGATGCTGCACAAAATTTGGCCACCCGTTGTGTTATTCCGGGATTGTTGTCTAGGAGCAGCAGAGTGGCAAGAAACCAAAGTGAGGGGATGTGTGTTTATTATTATTTTATTTATTTGCAGGAATTCCCCCTTTATAACCTGACATTCTCTCTCCCTTCTCTCTTTCTGTATCTTTTTAAAGGGACTGAAGCCCATGGATCACAACGGACTCTCGGACCCATATGTGAAACTACACCTGCTTCCTGGTGCCAGCAAGGTAGAACATGGCCCCCTTTTTATCTGGGGTGGGGTCTTCTCCAATGTGGCCTCTGTGGGCACTGGAGCATTCTCACCTCACAAACACCCCCGGTGCCCACTCAATTTTTAATTAAAATAAATTAAGATGGGGAAGTTGAGGGGGCTTACCTGCTTTTGGGGAGGACTGCCTGGAGTGCGTTTTTTTTTGTGTGGGGGGAGGTTCTATCTGTGAATGTACAAGGCATTTTGCCTCTTAATTTGGGGGTGGGGGCTGTTCCAAGAACCTCCACCTTTTCTTCTGGGAAATGGGTATTTTTTGTGGTGCTCGCGACAGTTTCTTAGTTTTCCAAATGTACGTGAAGTTTTGGGAGTGGGGTAGGTTTTTGCAGGAGCAGACTGGGGGTGTGAGGCCCCCCCCCATGCAGCAGGTCTTTCTAGGAGTAGCTGGAAAGGCACCGCAAGCCATTGGAAAGTTGTGAGGCTCTCTCTGGCCTGCAGTCTTAACTAGGGTCCAGTAAGAACGAAAACAATAAAGATAATGGGATTACCTAACCATTAGGTCCAGTCGTGGCCGACTCTGGGGTTGCGGAGCTCATCTCGCTTTATTGGCCAAGGGAGCCGGCGTACAGCTTTCGGGACATGTAGCCAGCATGACTAAACTGCTTCTGGCGAACCAGAGCAGCGCACAGAAACGCCGTTTACCTTCCCGCCGCAGCGGTACCTATTTATCTACTTGCACTTTGACGTGCTTTCGAACTGCTAAGTTGGCAGGAGCAGGGACTGAGCAACGGGAGCTCACCCAGTCGCGGGGATTCAAACCGCCGACCTTCTGATCGGCAAGTCCTAGGCTCTGTGGTTTAACCCACAGCGCCACCTGCGTCCCAACGAAAACAAAAGTTTTACCATATTTTGAAATGGCTTTAAAATGCTTCATAGGAAGTGATTCTTCAATGAAATGGTTGTTGTTTATACTAATAATTATATCCAATCGCATTCTAATCTAAATAGACCCCCCCACTCCCCGGGATTACTCGACCCAAGTTAAGTTGTGCCCGCCAATTTCTCTGGGTCTGCTCTGTGGAACGGTGGTCCGAAAGCTAAACAGACAAGTATTGATTTTCAGGGGCTTCCAAGCAGATGGTATATGCGTGTGTCTGTGTGCCTGAGATGCTAATCTCTTCCCACCTCCCTCGATTCTTAGAAAACGTGGCGGATTTTTCAGGTCACATTGCGAAGAAGCCAGGGAGCCCCAGTGCTTTGCAAGCTAATTGATAAATGATTGTGGAATTACGTTTTGGGGAGGGCGCTGTCAAGGTCGAGGCATGGAGAGGAATGAAAAACTATAAATAACCCTGGAGGAGTGAAGGGGAAGCAGGGCAGCGGGGTGGGGGTGGGGAGACAGTCTGCGTACACCGGGAGTCGCCAATTTAGCTCCCTCCAGATGTTGCTGGACTCTAATTCCCATCAGCCACAGCAGCCAGCGTTGGTCAGGGATGATGAGAGTTCCTATCCAGAAACATCTGGAAGGCCAGAGGTTCCCCACCCCTGATTAAAAGATCCCAACCCAACCCAGCCTTTCTTCTACCAGATGTCTCCAGATGTTGTAGGACTCCAATTCCCATCATCCATGCATGGATGATGGGAGTTGGAGTCCAGTAACTATTGACAAACCTAGACAGCATCTTAAAAAGCAGAGACATCACCTTGCCAAAGAAGGTCCGTATAGTTAAAGCTATGGTTTTCCCAGTAGTGATGTATGCAAGTGAAAGCTGGACCATAAAGAAAGCTGATCGCCAAAGAATGGATGCTTTTGAATTCTGGTGCTGGAGGAGACTCTTGAGAGTCCCATGGACTGCAAGAAGATCAAACCTCTCCATTCTGAAGGAAATCAGCCCTGAGTGCTCACTGGAAGGACAGATCCTGAAGCTGAGGCTCCAAGACTTTGGCCACCTCATGAGAAGACTCCCTGGAAAAGACCCTGATGCTGGAAAAGATGGAGGGCACAAGGAGAAGGGGACGACAGAGGACGAGATGGTTGGATAGTGTTCTCGAAGCTACCAGCATGAGTTTGACCAAACTGTGGGAGGCAGCGGAAGACAGGAGTGCCTGGTGTGCTCTGGTCCAGGGAGTCACGAAGAATCGGACACGACTAAACGACTAAACAACAACAACAACAGCTATGCTTTGCCTTCATAGTTGGAGGCAGCAATGCTCCTGAATGCCTGTTGCTGGACCCCACAGCAGGGAAGAGTAATCTTCTTCTTGAACCCTGATTGCAGGTTTCCCACAGGCAGCAAGTTGGCCATTGTGAAAAGAGGGTGCTGGACGAGATGAGCCATTGGACTGATCCAGCAAGCTCTTCTTTATGTGCTTAGGTTCTTAACTTGGATGGTTTTAAAAAAGGATTGCTTGGGACTGCCTGCCATTCCTCTGATGTAGCTGACGTGGCCACCTACTGGTGGCCGTGTGAACTGCAGAGCCTGATGACACGTTACATTTCTATTTATATAGGGAGAAATGTACTTGAAAATATGTGCAGATCTTCATCCGTCCTGAATGTAGCCTTGAACCAAATGTTGCCAGTGACTTTCGGAAGCTCCTTGACAGAGGAAGCTATCCTTCCTTGTAACAAGAGCGGCATCTTTTATTGCTCCTGCTATTAACTTGACATGCTAAATGCCCCCCAGTTTCCCCACTAATGCAGGCCTCACCAAGTAAAGATGATAAATGTAAGCCGCTGCCGAAAAATGTTCAGTGGACAAGTTCTTATACATCGATTTCATCAGAGCTCGTTACCTTGAAAAGTGGCCCGGTCGGGGAGAATCAACTGTCTCGCTTTACATCCAATTAGAGTGGAAATTGGATCTCTGTCCGGTTGTCCTCCTGATGCGGCAAATTAATGGGGAAGCCCAACCTGGAGGAGGAACCCGTGGGCCGGTTCCCCTACCGCTGCCCCTCCTTGCAAAATGATGCATCCATCTCCACTCTTGATGGAAGCTGACCTGTCTCAGGGCGGAAGGATCGGAATTAAATAAATTCTGTTGAGAGCTATCTGTCAGGATTCAGGGCCTGAAAGGGGAAGAAGAAGACGGATGAGGTGCAGGGAAGAGGGAGAGATTGAAAATGCGACTTGACTCAGAATCAATGACCGCTTCTCCCCTCGGGTTGTGCTTTGATGGCAAAGGGAGACTTCCTGGTGGATGAGGAAGGTTACCAGCTACCGAAGGACTTTTAATTTCTGTTTTAAGTAAATGAGCTGTTGGCGGGGATTGGTGTAGTTACATCAGGGCTGGGGAGACAGTTCTGCAGCCCGTAGAAGCCAAGGAGGTGTGTGCACAGGGGCAGTTGAATAGCTTCAGCCCCATCTTCCATCTGCTGCAGTTGTGCATAGAAATCCGCTCCACTTCCCAGTGGGGAGGAGCTGCGGTGGACCGCGTGGCCACCCACTCCCCACCGGGCAACGGGGGATCCCGGCCACGTCAGAGCCCAGCCAGCCAATCCGCTGGCTGGGGGTGTGTGGCAGGGGCCGTTTAAACGGAGGAGCGAGCCAGAGGACTTCCTCTTTGGCTCACTTCCTCAATCACCCGCCTCCCTCTCCATTTTACAGGTTAGGCAATGGCCTTGCTATGGACTTCGGTTGGTCGCCTTGGTTGTCCAAGGGGCCTGGTAGGAATTTTTCCACTTGGCTATTGGCACTGGCCACTTGGTTTTCGCCTACCTCGTAGCAATCGTCACAGCTTTGTTAGGGCCGCAGTTAGGCATTGTTTGACCTTGTTTGGGGGAGGGGAGGTGTGGCCATCACCTGCCCCTCCGTGCTTAAGGGTATTCTGTTAAAGGAATCCGGGGGTGTTGATCTAGTCTGAAGCCCGGCTCGGGGGCTAAGGCCTTGACACGACCCCGACGGGAACACCAGGGGGAGCTTGAGTTGGTTCACATCGACAGGGCTCCCCCTACCGGTGGCTCACCCCTACTGGACTTCCTGCACAATGGGCAGGAGTCAGATATAGTCAGGTCCAATCAATTCCTAAGCCAATACCGCTCACATTCTGTAATTTCAATAAAGTTGTGGCCAAAATTTGCCCAATAACATAAACCTAATATCCGTGTCCTTGTGTGAGTTATTCCCAACGAGGGGGTGGCTGCGGGGTCTCGACACGCAATTGCAGCTCCAGTAAATGAAGCATATGCTTCGTTTTAGTCCATTTTAATTGTGATTCACATTTCTACCCTACTTTTCCTCCAAGAAGCTCAGTGCAGCTTACCTTCTGCATTTCAGTGGGAGGGAAGTGTCAACAACACAGAAAATAATGTAATTATTTAGGTAACATTTACAGACTTTTTAAAGTGAATATCACTCCTGTTTCCTTCTATAATTTCCACTCCTGACCGCAAACACACTTGCAAATTGCAAGGCCTTCCTCTCCTATCTCCATCTCCAATGGAACTGTCCAATATTTCCTGTTTCCATTTCCAGCGCCATCGTTCAACATCCCTAATCTCTATAAACCTTGCATAGAACACAGAACGGCAATATTTAATCATGCAAGTAAAGGGGGAAAGCAAGAAAACATCAGCCTCATTAAGAAACACTCCTTCGCGGCTTCTCAATCATGTCTCAATAAAAGCTTGCATTTTTATTTTTATTTTTTAAAAATGGACCAAATGTGCCAAGGCAGCCATTTCTCTTTATGGTAGTGAGAAATCATTATGCCAAGATCTAAGGATATTTTAAAGGCCTGCCAACTGCAATATATTCTCATCACTTATGGTCTCTCTCTTCCCTGAGACGGTGGAATCGCCCCTAGCTGGCTCCTGAGTCCTGCAAGGACTTTAGTTTGTCTGCCTTCCTGAAGTCTGCCCTGCCACTCAGCACAGCTCTTCCCTTAAAAATAAAGCAAGGTACTAGTCCTCAAATTTCTGAATGACTTCATTGTCTACAACTTTATTAACATCTATCTACAACTCTACTAGCATCTCTCGGTATTGTGAATATTACCGAACTTACCTTTTGTTGGTATCTTCATGAACTTATCTAATAGACTGAGTTGAGCATTTGAAAAGTCTATTGAAACCAGACATTATAAGTTCATTTTAGGCTGGGTAGTTCGCAAGTCTTTGCATTGCATTTTTCTAACAATCCGGCACAAGGCATATTCACACCCTTTGTTATCTCCTCTTGTTTCTGCTGCCTGCAGGCGAATAAGCTGCGGACCAAAACCTTGCGGAACACCTTGAATCCGACTTGGAACGAAACCCTGACGTACTACGGGATCACCGACGAGGACATGATCCGCAAAACGCTCAGGTGAGTGAAACCCCCGGGGCTCTATCGCCTGGTGGCCCCAAGGAAATGGCCAGTTTTAAAGATGTGTTCTGTGTGTACGTGTGTGCTATCATACCACGGTTCTGCATGGGAAGAACAATGGTTCGCTTCATACAGGTATGGAGAACTTCAGGCCGGGCAAGGCCTGATGTGGCCCTCTGCGCCTCTCTTTCTGGCCCTGGCCTGCCCTGTGGGCTGCTTTCGGCTGGCTGGAATGTGTGCTGGAACCCTGATAATACATTTTGGTTGCCTGGAAGGATACAGAGTGGGGAGGGCAGTTCTGAGTGTGTGCAGAAACTAGCCTGCTGTACCAAAACAAAATGGTCGCTTGTGGCTCCACCCACTTTTCGATCTGGCCCCGCCCACCACTGACATGTGGCCTCCGGAAGCTTGCTCAGAAGGAACTGTGGCCCTCAGGCTGAAAAGGCACTCTCCACCCTTGACATAACACATTTCTTAGCCGCCTTCCAAAAACACAGAGTTTTCCCGAGGCGGCATTCAGCATGTAATAAAATCAGCTTGAATTGCATATTCAAAGAATCAGCCAGCCTTCCACAAAACTGGCACCTGCCAGATGTTTTTGGCCTACAATTCTCATTAGCCGCAGCCAGCCGGGCAGGTGAGGGGATAACTAAGCACAGAACAATTAGGAAAGATCTACCAACCTAATCTGTTCCTTCTGTTAAAAGCAGTGATAAGGAAGATCTGGATCAGTGGTTCCCAAACTTTTTTGCCTGCCCCTTTGGTTCTATAAAGTCATCCCCTGTCCTCACTACCCTACCCTGTGAAAAGCTTTATTATTTTTAAAATAAATTTATTGTACCAGCCCAAGGCCATGGCAAACCCACACAATCGGTTTGAAATATAACTCAAGCGCTTGTAAATAAAAGCAAAGACCATATATTGGAAGATAACCGATAGCAGGGATACGGTCACAGCTACACAAACTGAGTTTCAGGTTAGGCCTTCGAATCGCCCCTTACAATTTATGTCTATTTTAACCGGTGCCTCCTCCCTAATATTTTTTGCCACCAGAGCAAAAGGGGGGCCAATTTATGGGTCAGGAAGGCACTGTTGTCGCTCAACGGCCCATGCAACCGTTCTGTCAGAGAGAACCCGCTTTCTTGTACAAACAGGGATTTTAGAAAGTGCCTCGCTGGATCTGCGTATAAGGGACAAGTCAACATATCATGGGAAATATATTCCACCTGAGGTTGCCCATAGATAAAAGAGGCTGTCTGTATACAGTATCTTATTCTAATGATCATCCAGAACAGAAGAAGACATCACTTGAAATCGCAACTCAGTAAAAGCTGTAAAAAAATAATTAAACACAGAACAATAAACATCTAACATCCTAATCTACTCCTTCTGTTAAAAGCAAGGATATAGGGAACCTCTGTGTTAGTGGTTCCCAAACTTTTTGGGGGGGCACCCCTTGGTTAATAATAATTTTGTTTTTTATACCCCGTCCATCTGACTGGGTTTCCCCAGCCACTCTGGGCAGCTTCCAGCATATATAAAAACGTAATAAAACGTAAAACGTTAAAAACTTCCAGATACAGGGCAGCTTTCAGATGTCTTTCCCAGTGCCCCCTACCCCACCCCATAGAAAGCATTATTCAGAATAGCAGCTTGCGTGACCCACTATGGAAGACAACGACACAATAAAATTCGAAACAGTAACAATGAATTGCACATTTGTTCAAAATCCAATTAAAACTGTTTTATTAATTCAACAAAATTGACTGAACTTGATCCGGTATGCCCTGCAATTACCAAAATTACTGGCTAGCTTGTGACTTGTGACAAGACTAGGACTAGCCGCCTGAGAAACAGTTTCTATTCAAATGCGATTTTGGTTTTAAACGCAGTGTAAGGTAGTCTCGATGGGAGTATATTGTATTTAATTATGGGGTTTTTAGGGTTTTTAGGGGGCTAACCAGGCTAGGATAGCTGGGATAGCAGGTTTGTTGGTTTCTGAATGTCTGATGTAGATTTTCAATTTCGTTGTTCTGTATGGGACAATGACAATAAAGATTATCGTATCATAACTCAGAATCGCAACTACAAATAAATGTGGCGAAAAGAAAACAGCTTTGGAAGCAACTGGAGCAGTAAAACTTTAGCCACAAAGTGAGGGACGTGTTTTGCTCCAGGCTCTAGCCTGGTTAATTGCAAATAAGTGGTCAACAGACATGGAGGGGCCCATCTGCTGCCCCCTTGCCCCCTAGGGAATCCCACCACCCCAGGGAATGGCACTCACTTTGGGGACCCTCCGCACTGGTTAATTGATAAATTCAGAGTCATGAAATTGTGATGGGCAGAAACTGCGCCTGGGTTCTGTGGCATTCTGAGTCGCAGACGTTATCTGCTTTCTCATCTCGTCCCGTTCAAAGCAGCATCTCTCTACGGCGCAGTTTGGGATTCCATTCAGATCCTCGATAGAGCCATTAAAATCTCCTTTCTCAGCAGCAGATCAGGGCAGCATTCTTATTTATCGAGGGCCATCATTTGCACTTGCGTCGCTGCTCTGGCATCAATCAGCGTCCCCTCCTGAGAAGGGTGCTTGATTTATAAGCCACCTGGCTTCAGGAGACAGCTTCTGAGGATCTATCTTATGAACACTTCATCACCTTAAAGGTTCGCAATTCATCAGCTACTATGTGCAAGGATGTGTGTGTGTGTTTACACAACTGGCAGCAGCAGAGCTGGAATTAAACCTCTTTCCCCTCCCCAGATCTGCTAAGTTTATTTTCATTTTTTATGCTTCTAGCTGAAGAAACAGTTCATCGATTGCAGATTCTTAGGCTAAGAGGAGTATTAGATTTCAAGGAGAGCTGAGCAAGCAGGGTGGTTTGTGAGACCCTGAGCGAGCAGGTCAGGAGAGGACCAGACTTACCGTATTTTTTGCTCTATAAGACTCACTTTTTCCCTCCTAAAAAGTAAGGTGTGTGTCTAATATGTGTGTGTCTAATGGAGCGAATGCAGGCTGCGCAGCTATCTCAGAAGCCAGAACAGCAAGAGGGATCACTGCTTTCACTGCGCAGCGATCCCTCTTGCTCTTCTGGCTTCTGAGATTCAGAATATTTTTTTTTCTTGTTTTGCTCCTCCAAAAACTAGGTGTGTCTTGTGGTCTGGTGCATCTTATAGAGCGAAAAATATGGTATATAGCAAAGCTGTGTCTTGCCACTGCATTAAAAAAAAATGTTCTGTTGTGAGGCCCTTTAAATTCTGCGCCCAGAAAAGTGCTGTTCTGCAACCGGGATCATTTCTGCAAGTCAAGTAAAACTGCATAGATTCTCCAGTGTTGCAGAATGTGTTCTTTGCTGGTGGTAATTGTTGGCCAGGGCTCCAAAGCTGAGTCAGTGAGCCAGATGGATTGCTCTCTTAAAATGTTGCAATTGACTGTAGCAGTGCTTTGGTTAATCAAACAGCATATTTTCATTTGGATTGCTTATAAAATAATAATTCAGGAGGAGGGGAACATTTAGGGAACTTGCCTAGTCCCCCTAGTCCACTGACCGCACACCGATGGTACTAATGCAATCTGCTGGCATGAGGGTCTTCAGGAAATGCAGCGGTTAATCTTAAATACAGCTACAGCAATGGCAGGTGCCCTAATGGCCAAAGCTTTGCCATTGCTGATTGCTGATCTGAGACTGTCACACCACCTGACTACCCTATACAGTAATACCTCATGTTACGTTTGCTTCATGTTACGTTTTTTCAGGTTGCGTCCCATGGTGACACGGAGGTACCGGAAAGGGTTACTTCCGGGTTTCACCACTCGCGCATGCGCAGTAGCGCTAGATTGTGCTTCGCGCATGTGCACAAGCACCAAATCACACCTGCGCAGATATGGTGCTTCAGGTTGCGGGCTGTTCATGTTGCGAACGGGCCTCCGGAACGGATCCCGTTCACAACCAGAGGTACCACTGTGTATATAAATAGGAGCTCGGCTAGTTTATCTTAAGGCTGAGAGCATTTCTGCAATTTCTCGCTATGCACCATAGGGGGAACCATCTGCTCCCTTCTCTTTTGGCAAAAGCTCATCAAACTGCAAGTAGATAAATAGGTACCACTCTGGTGGGAAGGTAAACGGCGTTTCCGTGCGCTGCTCTGGTTCGCCAGAAGCGGCTTAGCCATGCTGGCCACATGACCCGGAAGCTGTACGCCGGCTCCCTCGGCCAATAAAGCGAGATAAATGCTGCAACCCCAGAGTCGGCCGCGACTGGACCTAACGGTCAGGGGTCCCTTTACCTTCACCTAGACCAGGACCCAAACTTGGGTCTCCGGGTGCTTTTGGACTACAAATCCCATCACCCTTGGCCACTGGACCTGCTAGCTAAGAATGATGGGAGTTGTAGTCCCCCCAAAAAACACAAGTGGAGACCCGAGTTTGGGAGACAACGTCCTAGAACCAAGGTGGCAGGCGAAGTGTCTCTGCCTCCTGAGAGGTGGTGTGGACCAGAGAAATGCACACACATCAGGCAGGCAGTACTACTCCTAGTGTCTGAAAGCGCTGTGTTCGAGAGAGGCTCTAACAAATTGGAGAGAGAGACAAGGACAGAGAGGGAGGGCTGCTGTGGAGGGAACAGAGGAGATGCGAAAGGATCCTCACTCACAATTTGCCCCCACTCTTGGCAGAGGCCCCCACATGCCTCAGGAGTCCTCTCCTGGGTCCTCAGCCAGTCCTCCAGCTGCACCATCCTCATGTATAAATATAAATAAAATTATTATTATTATTATTATTATTATTATTATTATTATGTATCCAGCCCATGAGAGGGTCCATGCGCAGCCCTCCTGCCCGGGGCTGACAGTAGCTAGGATCCAGTGACACCTGGGCTGGGGGCAAAGTCTCCTCATCTCTTCCTCTCCAAACCACCCCCCCCTTTTTTTTTGCTGCCCTTATTTCCCCCCCCCCTCCCCCAGTAACAAAAACAGAGCACGATGTAATACCGCAGGCCCTCTCAGGTCCCCAGGAGCCGTGAAACTTTCCATCTCACCAGATCGCTTCATCTCGCCCAGAAAATATATATATATATTAGTCATACCTCAAAAGTGCCACAGGCTTGTCAGCTTACAAAGCCCGTGTGGTTTTTATTTTTTTTATTTTTTCTGCTGTTTCTCCCCACTCAGTACTCCCCCCCCCACCCTGCTTTAAAGTTCTCAGGTATTTGTACCATGAAAATTGATTTAAAGGGAAAATAGCTCGGAAGAGCTGTTTTTGCTCAAACGCAGCAGGTGCTGCAAATGGGTTCACTGTCGCTTCAGTTTCTGCTTCTGTTGAAGTGGAACCCAGGGCGGTGGGGGGGAGTTTTTTTCTGGAAATTGGTCAGACTCTGAGGTTGCATAAGGAAGATGAACTGCGGGTGGGTGGGTTGCATTAGACTTTTAACCTTTTTCATTGTGGTTTTGCGTCGCGGACTGTCTTCGAGAGAGGACTGTTTTGGCCTAAAAATGGCAGTATTTGTTTGGTTTGCTTTTTAAAAAATCTAAACAAGTAAATCGAAATTGCCCAATTGTGTTTCGAAAGCCCCTTCCGCATCCTCTTCAGCTGTTGAGAGGCTGAATCAACACCATGGACAGAGTCCAGCCTTTTGGTGTTATTGGCTGCTTACATCAACAGCCCAGATCGAACCAAGGTTGATTCATAGAATCATAGAGTTGGAAGAGATCCCGAGGATCATCTAGTCCAGGCCTCCTCAAACTCGGCCCTCCAAATGTTTTTGGCCTACAACTCCCATGATCCCTAGCTAGCAGGGCCAGTGGTCAGGGATGATGGGAATTGTAGTCTCAAAACATCTGGAGGGCCGAGGTTGAGGAAGCCCAATCTAGTCCAACCCCCTGAAATATAGGAATACACATCTGTCTCATAAGGGGATTGAACCTGCGACAATGGCATTATCGGTACCGAACTCTAGAGATCCAGTGTGGTGTAGTGGTTAAGAGCAGTAGACTCATAATCTGGGGAACTGGGTTCGCGTCTCCGCTCCTCCACATGCAGCTGCTGGGTGACCTTGGGCTAGTCACACTTCTTTGAAGTCTCAGTCTCAATCACCTCACAGAGTGTTTGTTGTGGGGGAGGAAGGGAAAGGAGATTGGGTTTTTTATATACAGTGGTACCTCGGGTTACATACGCTTCAGGTTACAGACTCCGCTAACCCAGAAATCGTGCTTCAGGTTAAGAACTTTGCTTCAGGATGAGAACAGAAATCGTGCTCTGGTGGCACAGCGGCAGCGGGAGGCCCCATTAGCTAAAGTGGTGCTTCAGGTTAAGAACAGTTTCAGGTTAAGAACGGACCTCCGGAACGAATTAAGTACTTAACCCGAGGTACCACTGTATATATAAATTTTTCTTAGTTTTTTAACATACCATTTTCAACAATAATTAAACATACTTTTACATCTTATTCAAGTTTTTTTTACTTCCATCAGTCCTGTCTGAAAATTTTCCAATCTAATCTCTTAGTATGCATTTCTTATTTTCCCTATTACATTTCAAACTCATAACCAATATCTCTATCTTTTTCTACTTTGTAACACTTTGTATATTTCTCCTTACAAAACTTCCTGTAGTCCTACTAGCGTAATTTGTTGATTACAGTTGCTCTTCAAATAATTCATATACTTCTTCCAATCTTCTGCAAATCTCTGGTCCCGCAGGTTTCGAATCCTTCCTGTCATTTTGTCCAATTCTGCATAGTCCATTAATTTTGTCTGCCATTCTTCTTTCGTCGGAATTTCTTCTTGCTTCCATTTCTGGGCTAACAATACTCTTGCTGCTGTTGTTGCATATAAGAACAGTTTGACATCTTGCCTATTAATGTATTGGCCTATAATACCAAGTAAAAATGCTTCTGGTTTTAAAAAATATGTATATTTCAACAATAGAAATATAGGGGAACAAAATATAGGGAAAGGATATTGTTAGCCGCTTTGAGACTCTTTAAGGGGAGTGAAAGGCGGGATATCAAGTCCAAACTCCTCCTCCTCCTCCTCCTCCTCCTCCTCCTCCTCCTCCTCCTCTTCTTCTTCTTCTTCTTCTTCTTCTTTGTAATGGTTCTAGGGGTTGCTCGTGCGTAAGTTGTCGCCACTCCTGGCTGGGTTACCTGGGTGAACCCTTTCTGTCCGGACAGCCACCCATCCGTGGCTGTCTCAATCGCTGGCAGAATCCGTCAGCGGGCGTTTCTTGAACTTCTTCCAGCAAAGAAGTTCTTTGACGCCTAGTCTCCTCCTACTCTCCCTGTGCGGAAGTCTACTGCGCAGGGAGGGTGTGGACAGCGGAGGACCCGTGCTCTCCCCACTGGTCTCCGGCGAGGAGTCCTGGAGCCCCCTCGCCGATTCCCCCATCTGCCCCCCTTCTCCACTGGTGCTACGCTGATTTCCTTCCCCAGCAGATGGGCTGCCTCTCTCCCTACTGGGACCCTCTCCGGCATCCCTCTGGAGCCTTCCCTCCGCCTCTGGCTCCGATGGCAGTTCCCTGACATCATCATCATCATCATCATTCTTCTTCTTCTTCTTCTTCTTCTTCTTCTTCTTCTTCTTCTTCTTCTTCTTCTTCTTCTTCTTCCCAACTGAGCTAGGTTGCTTACTTTTTATTTTATTGCATTGCATTTCTTGCATTTATATCCTCCCCATTTTATCCTCCCAGGAACCCTGTGAGGTAGGTTGGGATGACAGATAAAGTGACTGTTCAGCCAGTGAGTTTCATGGCCAAGCGGGAATTTGAACCCTGGTCTCCCAGGCCTTTGCCCAACAGTCTAGCTAGTCCACCATTCTTGCTCAATGGCAGAATCCAGCTCTGTTTGCATTTGCAAGTGCTGCTGTTGGTATATAAAGCCCTTAACGGTTTGAGACTAGTTTAACTGAAATGCTGCCTTGCCCCATATATGCCCACATGTCGTGGGCTGGCTTGGGTGGAGAGGAGTGGTGGGTGACACTGGCTGGGGAGGCACCCAAGGGAACCGCCAGGGTAAGAAGGCTCAGAGCCAGGGGGTTGGTGGTGGGGGACGGTGAGTGGTCAGAGGGAGAAGAGGGGGCAGACCGGGAGGAAGAGATGTTGGAAGATGAAGTGGCAACAGGGTTAAGTGAGCAGGAGGCAGCTGGGGCAGAGAGCGGTTCAGACACAGAGGCGGGAGAGGAGGGGGCAAATAATAATAATTTAAAAATTTATTTATACCCCGCCCTCCCCAGCCAACACCGGGCTCAGAGTGGCTAACAACCAATAATAAAAACAAGTTGATTAAAATAGAATTTAAAGAACAAGATTAAAATAGAACATTAAAACATTAAGATGCAGCCTCTTCACAGCAGGAGAAAGGAAAAAGAAAGAGGGGGAGGGAATCAAACTGATTCTAAGCCAAAGGCCAGGCGGAACAACTCTGTCTTACAGGCCCTGCGGAAAGAAATCAGATCCCACAGGGCCCTAGTCTCATGAGGCAGAGCGTTCCACCAGGCCGGGGCCAGTGTTGAAAAGGCCCTGACTCTGGTCGAGGCTAATCTGACTTCCTTAGGGCCTAGGACCTCTAGGGTGTTGCTATTTATGGACTTTAAGGTCCTCCGCTGGGAGAGGTGGTCCCATAGGTACGAGGGTCCTAGGCCGTGAAGGGCTTTAAAGGTCAAAACCAGCACCTTAAATCTGACCCTGTACTCCACCGGGAGCCAGTGCAGGGCAAAGGGCAAAGATGAATCAGACTGGTGAGCCAATGAGAGGCAAAGCCAATGAATTCTAGCCAGGGGCAGGTCACCCCAATGGACCACCCTGCAGACATTTGATGTCTTTATTTTTAATTTAGAAAAGAAGGCAGATGGAAGGACATATTAGCAGATTCCAAAATTACCTGTGGTGTGGAAGAAGGAGACAGGCATTAGATTTCCATACACACCCTTCCCATCTCATAATTAGTGCCGCACTGAAAATTTCTTCTGTGTTTTCCCCATAGCCATTCTGCATCAGTTGATGAGAAAAGAAATTACATTTGGACATTATCAAAGAGGGTATAAAATTTATTTAGATTTTTCAAGGGAGGGGGACAGGATTGCTTTTTTTGGTGGCCTCGCCTCCCGTTCAATGGGCTGCAGCCAACTCAGCTTTACTCAGAGTAAACCCGCTGAAATTAATGGGCTGCACACAACTCTATTCTACTCAGAATAGACACATTGAAATTAATGGGCTGCATGTGGACACTGAGGTCCAACTGTGAGGGCCTTCTGGTGGTTCCCTCACTGCGAGATGTGAGGTTACAGGGAACCAGGCAGAGGGCCTTCTCGGTGGTGGCGCCCACCCTGTGGAACACCCTCCCACCAGATGTCAAGGAAATAAACAACTACCTGACTTTTAGAAGACATCTGAAGGCAGCCCTTCAGGGAAGTTTTTAATGTCTGATGTTTTATCCTTTTTAAAATTATTATTATCATTAATTCTGTTGGGAGCTGTCCAGAGTGACTGGGGAAACCCAGCCAGGTGGGTGGGGTATACTTAATAAATAATAATAATAATAACAATAATCCAACTCTGTTCCACAATTGTCTAACCACTGAAATTAAAAGGCTGTGTCCATCTCAGTTCTACTCAAATTGAAATTACTGGGCTGTATCAACCTTGGTTTTACGCAGAATAAGCCTGCTGAATTTAATGGATCTAAGACATGCCCATTCATCTGATGGGTCCACTCTGCACGACTAATGTTGCATACAGCCTAATGAACCCAATTTAGTCATGCCCATTAATTTCAATGGTAATTCATGGCTTCCCCCTCCTTGACACCAGGTCAGACGTGGTTGTCCCATCTAGCCCAGTATTATCTACACTGACTGGCAGCAGCTCTCCAGGGTACCAGGCGGGGGCTCTTTCCCAGGCCTACCTGAAGATGCTGAGGGTTGAACCACTGTGCTCCTGAATGCAAAGCTGATGCTGTAACAGTGAGCTATGTCCCTTTGCCTAATCACAGTCCTCATGGCTGTGATTGGGAACCTAGGAAGCTGCCATATGCTGAATCAGACCATTAGCCCATCTAGCTTAGTACTGTCTGCTCTGACTGGCAGAAACTCTCCAGGCAGGGAATCTTTGCCAGCGCTACCAGGACTTGCCACTGGAGATTGAACCCGGGTCTGTTTGCATGCATGCTCTACCAGCTGAGCTTTTCACCTCCAGTTAATGTATCTGTTAATGCAAACCTAGACAGCATCTTAAAAAGTAGAGACCACCTTGCCAACAAAGGTCTGTATAGTTAAAGCTCTGGTTTTCCCAGTAGTGATGTATGGAAGTGAGAGCTGGACCATACAGAAGGCTGGTCACCGAAGAATTGATGCTTTTGAATTATGGTGCTGGAGGAGACTCTTGAGAGTCCCATGGACTGCAAGAAGATCAAACCTCTCCATTCTTAAGGAAATCAGCCCTGAGTGCTCACTGGAAGGACAGATCCTGAAGCTGAAGCTCCAATACTTTGGCCACCTCATGAGTAGAGAAGACTCCCTGGAAAAGACCCTGATGTTGGGAACGATGGAGGGCACAAGGAGAAGGGGACAACAGAGGACGAGATGGTGGGACAGTGTTCTCGAAGCTACAAGCATGAGTCTGACCAAACTGCGGGAGGCCTGGCGTGCTCTGGTCCATGGGGTCACGAAGAATCGGACACGACTAAACGACTAAACAACAATGCATCTGGGCTGGATGTCTCATGCTGGACTCCAGATGTTCCAGAGGTCAACATCCGTTCTTTCATTCCACATCTCCCCTCTCTGGAGGTCCACGTTCTACAGCCTTCGTTTTCTGTCAGCATTTCCTATTTAAAAAATCCCACAATATCTTCAGCTGAGCACCTGACAGCTGTTCAGTGTTGTTGTTTAAGTGAAGTCTTTTTACCTGTAAAGAAAACAGTATGGGAAAATATTTTTTTTAAATAAAATAAAAGCAAAACTCCCCTTAAAAACAGGTTCCAGAGGCTTGCTGGCTAACCTGTCTGGCTTCCCACATTTCGGTTAAAAGCCCATGCGGGAGCCTTATGAGAAGTGTTTTGCAGCGGTTAGAGCAGGCATAGGCAACCTCGGCCCTCCAGATGTTTTGGGACTACAACTCCCATCATCCCTAGCTAACAGGACCAGTGGTCAGGGATGATGGGAATTGTAGTCCCAAAAACATCTGGAGGGCCGAGGTTGCCTATGCCTGGGTTAGAGTGTCAGACTAGGACCTGGGGGAGACCAGGGTTCAAATTCCCACATAGCTATGATCTTCCCTGGGGTTACCTTGGGTCTGTCACTGTCTCTTCGACTGACCTACCTCACAGGGTTGTTGTTGAGGATAAAATGGAAAGGGGCAGAATAATATACATTACCTTGAGGTTATTGAGTGAAAAGTTGGGATACAAATGTATTGATGATGTTTGAGGAGGACGATAATTAATAATATGAGAATTACTCCATCCTTTTGGTCGACTCCGTTCCCTGCATTCCATCCTTATTTAATATCACTTTTTTTAAAAATCAGAAGTTTTTTTGTGTTCTTCCGTCTCGGTTTTCTCATCTGCTCACCTGCCTCCTCCAAATTAAGTCAGGTGATAATTAAAGGAGCTACTGTGTATCTTTCCGGCTTCACACCCCACTCTCTGGAGCATCCCAAATACATTTTAACACATCTTTGGTGTTAATTGACTGAGACTTCAGCTCAGTGCATATTCAGGAAACAACTGAATATGCTGGGTCCCCCGAGGTTTTTTGGGGGGATGACTTTAAGTGGGTTAAAGCTGGCAACTTTTCTTGAACTGGATGTGTAACTGAAGTTCACTGGTGAATCACAGAATTGCAGAGTTAGAAGAGACCACAGGGTTTGTCTCGTGTTTGGCCTCCCCTGTCGGAGACAGTATGCCTCTCTGAATACCCAGTTGCGGGGGATCATAAATGGGGAGAGTGTCAGTTTCAGTTTATTGGTTAATTTTTCTAGTAGGGCTGTTTCCCATACTATTTGGTACCATTGGTCCATGCTTACTCCTGACAGGTCTCTCCAGTGTCTGGTTATGGTGTTTCTGGCTGCTGAAAGTAGGTGGGTTATGAGTTCTTTGTGGTGTAAATGGGCATTGTTGTCTTGGAAGATGTTTAGTAGGGCCAATTCTGGGGTGATATCGAATATTTGCTTAGTTATTTTACATATTTCTCGTGTGGCTGTTGTCCAGAATAGTTGGATTTTGGGGCACTCCCACCACATGCAGTGGATGTGCCTGTGGAGTTGCACCCTCTCCAGCATTTTGGTGAGGTTCCTGTGCATATTAGTGATTTAAAGGGGGGTTTAGACCACGTTCTGGTCCATTGAGTGGGGTTAATCTCATAGCCTATGTCATTCTAACAGAAGAAGATGCCTTTACCCCAGTATGGCTCCCCTTTATCACATACACAGCCCAACAAGACAATGACAAGAATCCACCAACAAATCAATATGGCTAACCTGATCCAAAACACCCACCCACCCCACTCACATACGAAAACAAAGATCACCACAGCCAATCACAAACAAACAACCACACCCTAGGCCAACCCCAACCTCTCTCACCACCAAAGGAACACAAGTGAACAGCACAAGCAACGCTAACACCAAACCCTACATTGTTGTTGTTTAGTCGTTTAGTCATGTCCGACTCTTCGTGACCCCCTGGACCAGAGCACGCCAGGCACTTCTGTCTTCCACTGCCTCCCGCAGTTTGGTCAAACTCATGCTGGTAGCTTTGAGAACACTATCCAACCATCTCGTCCTCTGTCGTCCCCTTCTCCTTGTGCCCTCCATCTTTCCCAACATCAGGGTCTTTTCCAAGGAGTCTTCTCTTCTCCTGAGGTGGCCAAAGTATTGGAGTCTCAGCTTCAGGATCTGTCCTTCCAGTGAGCACTCAGGGCTGATTTCCTTAAGAATGGAGAGGTTTGATCTTCTTGCAGCCCATGGAACTCTCAAGAGTCTCCTCCAGCACCATAATTCAAAAGCATCCATTCTTCGGCAACCAGCCTTCTTTATGGTCCAGCTCTCACTTCCATAAAAACCCTACATTAAGCATAATAGAAACATCGCCACCCGACCCCATCCCCACCCATCTTCCCCCCCTCCACCCCCTTTTTTTTCCTCCCCCTAATGTCTCAACAAATGAAACGGATTTGTAAAAATGTTACATGGAAAAAATACGAGAGACATTACACATACTTCTGTAAAACAAGAAAATCTTTAATTAAAAAAATAAATAAAAATGGGGAGAGTGCTTTTGTGCCTGCGGACTCCCCAATAGGGCATCTGTTTGGCTACTATGAAAACAGGATGCTGTACCAGATGGGCCATCCTTTCACCCTATCCAGCTGCAGGGCTGCCCCACTTCGTGACGCTACACATGCGCACATATTTATATAGGCAGATATAACATGGGCATGGAATTAAAAGACAAGATTATAAGTGAGACGGTTGTGTCCTTACTAATCCTTGAAACAGAGGCTGAATTTAACTAAAATCCGGGGTGGAGGGGTGGGGAGAGAGAGACTTTTTATTAACCTGTAAATATTGGCATCCCTAAGGAAGGTCACCTTGATTGGGTTGGTCTTTCAACACCCGGCCAAGACTTTTGCTTCTTTCTTCTTCCAAGCCTTTAAAGATCTTGTCTTCTGCTCTCTCTGCTACGGTTTGTGGTTTTTCACCTCCTGTATTTGATGTGGATTTCAGCTGCTGCTCCTTTTTTATTGTCCTTTATTCTGCCAGTCTTTTATATCTGCCTTTTATGTTGTTTGCGATTTTTAAAGCTTACTGCGGGGTTTAATTGCTGCATTGTTCTCTGCATTAACGTTTTATTTTTCCTGGTACGGTGCCTGGAGAATTTATTTTATGAGATGTCTTAGAAATCCAGGGTTGTGGCCAGTGCCAGTGCTACCCAGAACAGACTCATTGAAATTAAGGAACATAATATGTGCTCCAAATGTGTAGGAAATCCATATTTTAGTGTGGCAGCACCTGTGGAACTCCCTGCCTCTTGACAGACGCTTTCACTGTTCTCTTTTTGGTGCTTCTTAAAATATTTCCGTTTAAGCAAAGCCTGTCCAGAAATCCAGAAGTTATGATGTTTTTATTGTAACGATCTGCATGTGGGACTTCCGGTCGGCGCCAGCGCCTAATGGCCGCCTCCCGCTGAGCTCCGCTCAGGGAGGCTACTTCACGAGTTCGGGTCTGACCGCTACGGCGAAGCGGGGACCCCTAAAATCTCAGGCGCGGAAGCCTGAGAGCAAGGAGGCTCGGTGGGCACCTTAAGCGCCCCCCCTCACTGCAAAGGAGCCTTTTTAAAGGCTCCGGAGCGGCACCGGGGAGCGCGGTGCTGAGAGCCGCTACCCAGCCCGTGGAGTGAAGCCGCGTCGCCATTGACGGAGAGCGCCGATTCCTTCCTGACATTTGGAATTTAATTGGACTACCGTGAGTAAGACTGAACAACAACTTTAAAAGAAAACAATTAGAAATTGGCTGAAAACGGAGAAGGCAAAAAATAAGGAAGTCTGCCTTTCTCGGACTGCATGTAACCAAAGCAACGAAATAGGAAGCTGCAATTTGACAGAAAGCAGCTTTAAAATTGACGGACTCAGACATTGGACTCAAATCCCCCCCTTAGCAGGCAGGGGCAGGGGGGGAAGATTTGTGATTTGTTTTACCTGCATGAAAGAAGCATAGAAGGGGAAATTTCTGCCGCTTTAAACCCTTGGGGAGGACTGCTTGGAAAGTGAGTCACCGGGACTGAGAACTGTCATCAGAGATTTGCTACAAAGTTGGTGCTTTGCCTTTTGACAAGAAGTAAAGACCCCACTTGCCACAAGTTTGGCACTTTGGAAAGATACAATTTGATATTACTTGGAAAATATTGGACAATTGGTTGCTACTTTTGTTACCTCTGAAGGGAACTTTTGTTTCTTTGTATTTGGAACTTTGAGCTTCTCCCTCTAGAGGCTGCAGGAAAATAGCCATTATTTTTACTGTAAGGAACAGGCTTGTGGAATTCCCCATCTGAAAGTAATTCCCGTGGGAACGACCTTGGGATATGAGTGGCCCAACAGAGGAGAGAATAACAAGGGCTAAGAGCAAAGTTGAACAGAAAAGAAGAGGCTCAATTACAAATCCAACTGCAGCTGCTTCAACCCTCTCCATGGATACAGTGGCAATAACAAAGGCATTAGTCAAAATAAATGAAACTCTGGAAGTGCTCACAAAGCAGAGCACTGAAAACTCCAAACAGTTGAATGAATTATCAACAAAATTGGACTTGAATACAGAGACAATAAATAAATTAGTTCAAGAAAATGAGATAACCAGAAAGATCGCAGAGGAGGCAAAAACTTCGGCAGAGGAGGCAAAAAGTTCTGCAGGAAATACACAGGAAAAGTTAGTACCAGTCTGTAAAAAGCTGGAAGAGCATGATGCGGCCCTGTCTTTATTGGAACTACAGAGGAAAAGTAGAAATTTGAGATTAAGATTGATTCCAGAAAATGAAAAGGATAATTTGATAGACTATCTTACAAAAGAATTTCTGGATTTTTGGCAGGACAGCTTGAAAGAGGAGGAATTTAAGATAACAACTGCTTTCAGACTGGGTAGGAGACAGAACAGAAAGAGCCCAAGAGACTGCCTGATAACTCTGAGATCTCAGGAGGAGAGAGATAAGATATTGAATTTACATTTTCAAAGAGCCCTTGAGATTGAAGATTCTCATGTGCAGATTTTTAAAGATATTCCTAAATATATCTTGGAAGTGAGGACCTACTACAAGGATTTGGTCACCCTATTGAGAAAGAACAACATACTATTCAGATGGGAGTTCCCACAAGGCCTGTCTTTCAATTATAAAGGAAAGAAAATTAAGATAAAAACAGTGCAAGATAAAGAACAGTTTCTGACAAGGAATGAGGAGGACCTTTCGAAGGAAACGGTGGAACCTACGGACCTAGAAGATTTACCAGACATTTCAAACCTATCCTTTGGGGCTAAAAAACCAACAGAAGAAGATCTGCTTGGAGCTGCTGGAGGGGTAACTAAATAAATAACAAGATGTCTCTGCAAATTCTAAGTTGGAATTGTAATGGACTCAATCTTCCCAGGAAGAGACGGGAGGTTTTTCATATCTTAAAAAAAGAACAATTGGACTTGATTTGTTTACAAGAAACCCACGTGACTAGAGTACATCGAAAATTACTTATTAACAAAAGATTAGGACAAGAATTTATCTCATCGGACAAAGTGAAGAAAAGAGGAGTGGTAATTTACGCAAAGGAAAAGTTGGCCCCTAAATTAATATTTAAAGATGAACAAGGAAGATATTTGGCAATTGAAATTCAAGTTCAAGGAGAAAAATTATTGATAATAGGAGTTTATGCACCGAATGAAGGGAAGTCAGAATTTTTTAAGAAATTGCATGAGACATTAATGGACTTTTTGGATTACAATGTAATTTTAATGGGAGACATGAATGGAGTGGTTTCTACAAATATGGACAAAGCACAAAGACAGGTGATCTCCAAGGATGGGAGATTACCTAAGACCTTTTTTGAAATGACTGACAATATGAACCTGATTGACATTTGGAGAACAAGGAACCCTCTTGAGAGAGAGGGAACTTTCTTTTCTGAGGCAAAAATGACTTGGACTAGAATTGACCAAAAATGGGTAACTAGTGGGATGGCATCAAAGATTAAGAAAGTGGAAATCTGCCCAAAGACTTGCTCCGACCATAATGCTGTAAAGATGGAGATGAACCCAACAACAGCTGGTTCTTTTAGATGGAGGATGAATGACTCCCTATTCAGAGACGAAGAGGTGTATAAAAAGGCCCAGAAAGTGGTAAAGGACTACTTTGAGATAAATCTGAGAACAGAAGTGGAAAAAAGAGTAATTTGGGACGCAAGTAAAGCCGTCATGCGAGGTTTTTTAATACAACAGAATGCCATAAAAAGGAAGAGACAGAATGAGAAGAAGGACAAGATCTTGGAAAAGATAAAAGAAGGAGAAAAAAGATTGAGATCCAAACCAAAGTCACATGAAATTCTGAGAGAAATCAAGTTTTATCAGAGACAATATATGGAACTGATGAATCAAGAGATAGAATGGAAAATAAAACAAATGAGACAAAAGACATTTGAATCGGCAGATAAATGTGGGAAACTCCTGGCATGGCAATTGAAGAAGAGACAAAAACAGAATACGGTTACAAATTTAGAAGTGGAGGGAAAGAACATTTATAAACCAAATGAGATTAGAAACTGTTTTCAGAGTTATTTCAGGAGACTTTATGCACAAGGGCCGGTGAATGAAAAAGAAATAGAAGAATTTCTTTAAAAATATGGATTACAAAAAATTTCTGAACAAAGTAAGGTGATTTTGAACCAGAAGATAACTGATCAAGAAATTGAGGGAGCCATTCAAAATATGCAATTGGGAAAATCTCCAGGACCTGATGGACTGACCTCCAGATATTACAAGGCTTTGAAAGAATGGCTTATACAACCGTTGAAGGAGGTCTGTAACGAAATTTTAGAGGGGAAGAAGGCACCTGAATCGTGGAAAGAAGCGTATATTACACTTATACCAAAGTCAGAGACTGAGAAGAACCAGGTTAAGAACTACCGCCCTATATCATTACTTAATGTGGATTACAAAATTTTTGCAGACATTTTGGCAAAAAGATTGAAGAGAGTTTTGGTGGGGGAGATTCATAAAGACCAAGCGGGCTTTCTTCCAGGAAGACATTTGTCAGACAATGTGAGAAACATAATAGATATTATGGAGTTGCTGGAAGTTAATATTAATACTAAGGCAGTATTAATATTTGTGGATGCGGAGAAAGCCTTTGACAATATTTCTTGGAGTTTTATGAAAAAGAATCTCCAAGGGATGGGGGTAGGCCAAGGTTTTGAGAATGGTATAGGTGCAATTTATTCTGAACAAAAAGCATAACTGATTGTAAATAATGTGGTAACAGAAGAATTTGCTATTGAAAAAGGGACACGGCAGGGGTGCCCAATATCCCCATTACTTTTTATATCTGTCTTGGAGGTTTTATTAAACATGATCAGAGGGGACCAGCTGGTTAAAGGGATTCAGGTCGGAGCTAAACAATATAAATTGAGAGCGTTTGCAGATGATCTAGTATTAACTTTACAAGAGCCAGACACTAGTACGAGAAGAGTTTTAGAGCTAATACAAGCATTTGGTCAAGTAGCAGGATTTAAGTTGAACAAACAGAAAACGAAAGTATTGGATAAAAACCTAACAGTTGCTGAAAGAGAGAAGTTCCAGAGTGAAACTGGTTTAATGGTAGCAAAGAAGGTGAAATACCTGGGGATTAATTTAACATCTAAGAATGTGAACTTATTTAAAGACAATTATGAGAAATGTTGGACAGAAGTTAAGAAAGATCTAGAAATATGGTCAAATTTGAGACTTTCCTTGTTAGGCCGAATTGCTGTTATTAAGATGAATGTGTTGCCGAGAATGTTGTTTTTGTTTCAAACATTGCAGATTTTGGATAAAATGGATTGTTTCAAGAGGTGGCAAAAAGACATATCTAGATTTGTCTGGCAGGGCAAAAAGCCCAGAATAAAATTTAAGATACTAACTGATGCAAAAGAAAGAGGGGGGTTTGCCCTGCCGGACTTAAAGCTGTATTATGAATCAGCGGCTTTTTGCTGGCTGAAAAGCTGGCTGCTTCTTGAAAACACAGACATTTTGGATTTGGAAGGGTTCAATAACAGATTTGGCTGGCATGCATATATATGGTATGACAAGGTTAAAACCCACCAAGGTTTCAAAAACCATATTGTTAGGAAAGCATTATACAATGTTTGGATTCGGTACAAAGATTTGTTGGAAAACAAAACCCCTAGGTGGTTGTCACCAATGGAAGCTAAGGAAGTGAAAAAACTTAATATGGAATCCAAATGGCCAAAATATTGGGAAATTATAGAACATGAGGAGGGAAAAGTGAAATTGCAGAGTTATGAGAAATTGAAGTCCAAAGTAAGAGACTGGCTTCATTATTACCAGATAAATGAAGTTTTCAAACTGGACAGGAAAATTGGCTTCCAGGTGGAGAGGTCAAAATTAGAAACAGAGCTATTGGAACCCAATACTAAGAATCTGTCAAGAATGTATAACTTGCTGTTGAAATGGAATACACAGGATGAGACGGTTAAATCAGCTATGATTAAATGGGCACAAGACATTGGTCATGACATTATGTTTGCTGACTGGGAACAGTTATGGACTACCGGTATAAAGTTTACGGCATGTAATGCCTTAAGAGAGAACATTATGAAAATGATCTATAGGTGGTACATGACCCCAGTCAAGCTTGCAAAAATTTATCATACGCCCAATAATAAATGTTGGAAATGTAAGGAAACTGAAGGTACTTTCTACCACCTTTGGTGGACGTGCCCAAGGATCAAGGTCTTCTGGGAAATGATTTATAATGAAATGAAAAAGGTGCTTAAATGCACATTCGTGAAGAAACCAGAAGCCTTCCTCCTGGGCATGGTAGGCCAATTGGTGTCAAGGAAAGATAGGACGTTTTTTATGTATGCTACAACAGCAGCAAGAGTACTCTTAGCAAAGTATTGAAAGACACAAGAGCTAGCCACACTGGAAGAATGGCAGACCAAGGTGATAGACTACATGGGACTGGCTGAGATGACTGGCAGAATCCGTGACCAAGGGAAAGAGACGGTGGAAGAAGATTGGAAGAAATTTAAAGTTTATCTTAAGAACTGCTGTAAAATTAATGAGTGTTAAAATGTCTTGGGTAATGCAAAATAGAATTGCAGTGACAAACAATTGGATATGAGAAAAAAGATTTAAAGAAAGTGCTATAAGTAATTGAAGTTAGGGGTTCCTGGAAAGATTTAAAACAGGGATGCAGAAAGGGGAGGTATGGGGAAGTCGTTGAAAGAAGGCTTAAGGAAAAAAAGGATAAGAAAGTATACGTGTTTATATGTTTGTTTGTTTATGTATTGTGTTGTATTGTCTTTTAATATGTGTTGAAAAACCAATAAAAAATTTATTGTAATGATCTGCATGTGATCTTTTATATGTATGTATTTTAATTCTAAAAATGCTTAATTGAAGTTTTAGAAAATAATAACACCTTGCATGTTATCTATAAAACTGTAGAAAATAATTACCTGCCAGTTTGCAAGTATGATCTAATACATTAAATATTATTGTATGCTGTTGCCAGCCACCAGCTATAATATATTGTTGCTTGCGGGGAAGGGGGAGCAGGGTGTATGTTTAATTCCCCTCTCTTTTTTTCTATTGGTTATCTGAATAATCTTTTGAATGTATTTAAATATCTTTCCCCCTCCCCCCTAGAATTTAAATGTTTTATATTTTTTAAAACCACTTATAGAGGTTTTCTTGCAATCAAGTGATGTGTGAATGTGTGTGTGTGAAATGAAATGAAATAAATCAAATTACTGGTAGGTCCGTTCATTTCAATGGGCCTGCTCTTGTGTAAAACTTAAGCTTGGCACCACCCACAGATACTTAATAAATAAATGTGAATATTCTGTCTCTCCTTTTCACACTGATGAAGATTTGGTCCCAAGAGATTGTTTCTAGTGCTCTCTCCCATCCTGTCCCTCTCGTATTTCCTTCTGGGCTCTGGGGATTTGATCCTGGTACCTTCATGTTTTTACAATTTTATTGTTGTTCTATTATTAGTAGCAATCATAACACTTTATCGTTTATAAATCTCTATTCTGAATCTGGATCTTATAGCAAAGTGGGATGGTATTCTTTGTGCTTTCTGATGCTGCTCTGAGTTGATTTATTGGGTGTGTTGCCTCAATGGCGTTGCTGAGGTGCGACTAATGGATGTAAATAATCAATCAGTAAGTCAGTAGGGTGTGATCATTACAGCCTTGGGGCACCATAAAGATCAAAACAAAACAAAAATACTATGGCATATACCAGCCTTTGCTGCTGTGGTAAGTCCTGAAAGATGTTGTCGTTTTGGACTTTAATTGGGAAGGGAAGATCACTGGGTGACCTTGGGGGTCTGCTGTCTCAGCCTGACCTACCTCAAATGGTTCTTGTAAAATGAGGAGATCTCACCCCTCTTTTTTTGGGAGGGGGGGTCCATCAAGCTCCATACTGCCTACACTGACTGGCAGCAGCTCTCCTGGGTTTCAGACAGGGGGATTAAACCTGGGATGTTCTGCATTCAGCGCAGGTGCTCTACCATGGAGTTATGATCCTTTTCTCAACTAAGATTCCAGTCCTCAAGATTCTGAATCGAAGGTTGATGTAAAAAAGAAACCAAGGAATATTTGGCTGAAAGTGCAATCTTACATTCACTTACCCGGGAGTAAACCCCATTGCACTCAATGGGTTTTACTTCTGAGTATAAGATTGCGCTTTCGAGCTTGTTGCCTTGATTATATCTGCCAGCATCTGAAAATCTAACGAACGCAGCCTTTCTCAACCTGTGGGTCCCCAGATGTTGTTGAACTACAACTCCCATCACCCCTAGCTAGCAAGGCCAGAGCTCAGGGATGATGGGAATTGTAGTCCAACAACATCTGGGGACCCCCAGGTTGAGAACCGCTGAACTAGCGGAAGGAGGTCAGATCCACACACCATACATTCCTACTCTTAAACCACAAAGGTTCCTAGGAACTGTAGCGTGCTCAGGGCACCGGGAACTGTAGCTCAGTGAGGTTAGTGCTCTTAACAGCCAACAACTCATGCTGGCTCCTTTGAGGGAAGCCACGGCCATTAAAAGTCGCCCCCAAAGGCTGACTCTTCCTCCCTTTTCTCCCGAGAAGGGATGGATGCAGTTGCCAGTTTGTCAGTTGCACAGATGTCAAAAATGCTCCCCACAGCCCTTCCTCAGCTGCTGATTCTTGTGTTGATGGGGAACTTTTCCAGCTAAAGTGACACACACACCATTGGCTTTGCTTCAAATCTCTTGGCAGCCAAGGCTAGCGAAGTCCCACTGAGGGAATCATCCAAGTCCCCTTTTGTACACAACACAGCTGGAGCGAGGAAAGAGGTATTTTGGAGGAGCCAGCTCAGATTCCGCTGAGTCACCTTTTTTGCTGAACCGCTTCCTCGTAATTACCCAACATTAACAATCTTTGGCTGTTTCTCTGCAAAGGTTCGTTTCTGGGGTTGTTTGTTTGCTTGTTTGCTTTTTGGAAGAAGGTTTCTCCCTTTCTGTCTCTCTCTCCACCTTGCCCAGGCAGAGTCTGGCAGGGACCAGATCACCGCTGCACACTCTGCGTGGTACCCGGGAGGGATGCGGCTGGCATCCTCGCTCTGTTCCCATGGCAACGGAACCTCCAAAAGATAACCTAGGAGGCAGCGAGCTTTGGAATGAAGGCCCCCCTCCACTTCAGCAGGCTCAAGTGGGCTAGAGATGTTTCTAAAAGACAGCGGGGTGGGATTCATACAACAAACTTGAGAGCCTTGCTGCTCAGCGCCAAAAGGGGGCCCAACTAGCATCCTGTTCTCACATTGGCCAACCAGATGTCCCAATGGGAAGCCTGCAAGCAGGACTGGTGTGCGGCAGCCTCTCTCTTCACTTGGGATACCCAGCAACTTGTAGGGGAGGGAAACAACACAGCCATCAATAGTCTTAATCCTCTTTAAAATCCGTCCAAGGCAGCGGGTGCCACTACAGCTTGTGCGAGTGGCTTCCAAGATTTGTGTGTCTGTGTGTTTAGTTTTAGATGGGAGCAAGGGGAAGATTCCCAGCCATAGCTGTCAAGCGTCCCTTATTTGGTGGGACACTCCCTTATACCAGCGCCATGTCCCGCTGCTGTCCCTTACTGATGATGTCCCTTAAATTTCCCGGGTTTCAAAGGAAGCAGCTCCTCTCCCTCCGTCCCTCCCTGCCAGCCAGGGAGGAGGGAGGCTCCAACTGTGTTGCTTGGCTGCGTTGCTCACCCAATAAGAACGACTGGGGGGTGGAGCTTGCATGCCTTGTGCTGATCAAATCGGCCGCGTTGCCTGGGGACTCGCCTTTGCTCAGCGCTTCCCAGCGGAGAGGTGACGGTGGTTTTCCTTGCTGCATCCCCTTTGCTGGGTTGCTGCGCTGTGGGAACCACCGCTTGAGGCTTCGTTTGGCTGCTGGCTGGGCTTTCTGCCTTTGGCTTGGAGCGGTTCAGAAGTTGAATATACCTGTGTCTGAAAAATCCCTTATTTTGGCTGCTGATCCCTTATTTTCGAGGCTGCTGGTCCCTTATTTTCAAATCTGTAATTTGACAGCTATGATTCCCAGCATGCTGGAAATGCCTCATAGAAGCAAATATTTCAGGTTCAGATGAGCAGTTCAGGCAGAGGCAGAGCAATGTGGATGCAGTTAGTGTGACCTCCGAGGGGGGTGACAAAATGCTGTGCGGCAGTCAACGTCTGTGAGAGACGCTGCGGCTTTGGCGTGCGCTGGCTGCGCAAAAAAAGCAACTTTGGTTCCGCAAAAAAAATATGAAATAAAGTCAAACCATTTTTGCAGGCAAAACATAAATAAAATTTAAAAATTCAATGAGGGCGGGGATGAAAAGAAATTTTCCGCACCGGGTCCCACCTGACCTTTCTACGCCACTGAGTTCAGGTCTGTTCCCAAAGGCTAGCCCAAAATGTGATTCGTGTGATCAGCCATGATGTGTCCGGCATCTTCCAAAATTAACAAAAAATGTCGGAGAAAGGTGCAGCCTCAAAATTTAGGGGCTTAGCCATGTATTCTGACATTTAAAGCCCTAAACGGCTTCGGTCCAGTATACCTGAAGGAGTGTCTCCATCCCCATCATCCAGCCTGGACACTGAGGTCCAGCGCCGAGGGCCTTCTGGCAGTTCCCTCGCTGCAAGAAGTGAGGTTACAGGGAACCAGGCAGAGGGCCTTCTCGGTAGTGGCACCCGCCCTGCGGAACACCCTCCCATCAGATGTCAAGGAACTAAGCAGTTATCTATTTTTAAAAGACATCTGAAGGCAGCCCTGTTTAGGGAAGTTTTTAATATTTAATGCTGTATTGTTTTTAACACTTGACTGGGAGCCGCCCAGAGTGGCTGGGGAAACTCAGCCAGAGGGGCAGGGTATAAATAAATTATTATTATTATATATATATTATTACTATTCTCCTTGTTTTGGCGAGACCAGCTGCCTGCCTCATACTATCTGGCAGATGCAAAGTACGAGCCTCGCTGGTCTGGATCAGGCCTGTCATCCTCTTTCCCACAGGGACCAACCAGGTGCCTCTGTGGGAAGGATCCAAGCAGGATCTGAGCACAACAGCCACTTGGGTTTCCCAGCAACTGGTATTCAGAGGCATATCATAGCAGAGGCAGGCCACAGGCATTGTGGGTTCTCAGTGAAGGATCTTACAGTATAGGACTCAAATCAAATGGACGGCACCGTGTTGGCTACCCTGATAGAGGTGGGCGGAGCAGGGGGGAAAGGCCACGTCGGGCCCAGGAGGAGCACGATGTATTTGAGAGGCTCCTAAATTTCACGGAATCCGTCTTCCTCCTCCTTTTTACTGAATCAAAACTGGAGACACTTTTTGCACTTCATATCTGGCAGCGTTAACACTTTAAGAGTAAAAAGGAACTGCTCTTGTCAAAGCTCTGAATTATGATTATGAGCACCGGCTGCTGAAAACCGCAGGAGGGGAGAGTTGCTCCTGTGCTCAGGTCCAGTGCATAGTTAAACTATGGAACTCACTGCCACAGGAAACACAGGCTCTCCTTATGTCCTTACTGGTTTTTTTAAGGGATATTGACTGATACCTTTCACAGGCGCTGTAAGAGATGCCGGTGGGCATCTGGACACCCGTGGGCACCGCGTTGGTGACCCTGAGGGACCGGACAGGGCAATTGTGCTTCCAGGCCTCTGCAGCTGCTCAGCGCTGGAATTTAGGTGCCGCCGGTTTCTGAGTGAGCAGAGCTTTGCACCTTCAATCATGCCAGAGTGGCAATGAAGGAAGGGGGGGAAATTGAGCGGGGTGTGTGTTTGGCCGTGGTGCTTGGCAGGAAAAGAGCAGCTTTGATCCTATCCATTACTTTTACATTAAAGGGACTCTGAAATCAAATGTATCATGCTGTCCTGTAGACGTAATGAATGAACTTCTTCCCTTCCAAAACAAGGTCTGCGGGGGTGTTGATGGGTACAGATGCTCTTTCAGAAGGATCTGTCTGGTTTTCCTTTGACTTGGTTCTTGGGAGACAGCTCAGGGGACGTCTTGTGTTGTTGCTTTATATATATATATATATATATATATATATATATATATATATATATTCAATTTTGAAGACTTGAATACATTGACTTCAAATTCAATATACACTTCTCTTACAAAATAAACAAGGTGACTTCTCACCCTTACCTCCGTGGTGTTTTTATTCCCACGAATATTCTGTTGTATCATTTGTCCATATCTAATACAGTTGTACCTCGGGTTTAGAACTTAATTCGTTCCGGAGGTCTGTTCTTAACCTGAAACTGTTCTTAACCTGAAGCACCACTTTAGCTAATGGGGCCTCCTGCTGCCGCTGTGCTGCCGGAGCACGATTTCTGTTCTCATCCTGAAGCAAAGTTATTCACCCGAGGTACTATTCCTGGGTTAGTGGAATCTGTAACCTGAAGCGTATGTAACCCAAGGTACCACTGTACATTGACTTCAAATTTAATATACACTTCTCTTATGAAATGAACAAGGTGACTTCTCACTCTTACCTCCGTGGTGTTTTTATTCCCACGAATATTCTATTGCATTATTTGTCCATATCTAATAATATCTTATTACATTTATTGTCATTTTCCATCTGCTGCTCGTGATTCAAATCCTGCCTACAACTTCGTTTGACTATAATGCTTTCTCAGACATCCCAAGAAGGGTTTCTGTTCTTCAGGCCTTGTGATCTTTTGACCCTGCACTGGAAAAGCTGCAAAGTGATGGCGATTGTTGACTTGCCTTAGCTACAGGACGGGGGTGGGGTGGGGCGAGTCTGGCTGTCCGGCTATGAGAGAAAGGAGGCGCAAATAGGCCTCAGCATATGTTTAACACATTCTTTAGACTGTCACGGCTTCCACCAAAGGATTCTGGGAGTTGTAGTTTGTTAAGGGTGGCTAGAGTTGTTAGGAAACTTTCACTACCTTCATCGAGCTACAATTCCCAGGGTGGTTTTGTAGCCTTTTAGACCTCTTCCATGGGTTGGATGAGTGTTGCTCCCAGGAGGGAGGGAGGAGTCAATGGACACCGAGGGTTGGTGCAGAGAAAGAGTTTATTTCTGCTTCCTAGGATAGCAGAAAGGCACTGCGTGATCAGTCACAAGCAAGCACACCTAAACGCAGATGCATACAGCTTATATTCCCTTCAAGTCCCCTTTCCCCCGCTCCCCAGGAATTCAACCTCATAAGTTTGCATCCTTGAGCATGTTCCTGTACTCTTATCTTAGGGCTCCTGGCGCCATTCCCGAGCGTGGGGGCTGACGCAGGCCTGTCTTGCAAGGTCTGTGCGTCAGCGTGGTCAGGATAGTTACAACCGGTAAGATAAGACCATCCTGTCTCCACTCGGAACTGACAAGGCCATCCATTACGCCTTCATGGACTGATAAAGGAGAAGGCTTTGTTTATGCAGCTAAGTTTGTGTTATACAGCTCAAGCTAGTAGATTTTAGCTAATGGATCCCTGGAGAAAGAATCAGGGAAATTTGGGGCCCAGTTCGGGTGACTGCACAGTCAGGTTTGGGTATCCTGTTCCTTCAGTTTAACAATCAGTCCCTCTTTCCAGGGAAATTTGGGAAATGAAGTTCTGGGGTGAGAGTGTGTGAGTTTCTCTCAACACCTCTTGGCCCAAAACTACCATTCCCAGGATGCTCTGGGGGGAGCCATGACTGTTTGAAGTGGTATATATTGCTTGCAACGTATGCTAAGATTGTGAGCTATATCAGTTTCTGCTTTTCGTCTTTTCCAGACTTAAGGTCTCCACATTTCCACATCAATTAGGGATTTATTTATTTTTAAACCCTCACGAAAATCCGCCAGCATCTTCGTGTGTCTTCCTCTAACGTACACCTTTTAGTATCCTGCTTTACCTGATATTTTTGCAAAGCAGTTTTTTCCTAACACAGGCATTTTTTGTAAGTTATTTTCACTAATATAGACATTTATAGTCACACTTTAACCCGAGCCTGTGCACTTTAGCACGCATTGCTGGGCTGGAGAACTGCGTTGCAAAATTCGGAGAAATGTGAATTTCAGAGGAGGGAGGTGTTTTGTTTCGCATGTGCAAATTAGGTTAAGTTCACCTCTAAATGCAAACTGAATTGAATTTCTCCTCCAGCATTCTGGGTAAGAGTCTCTCAAATCAGAAATAAGCCAAACTCTTTCCTTCCCATCTGTTCTAATCTTCCAAAACTGTCCCATCAGATGTCAAGGAGATAAAGAATTATACAACTTTTAGAGGACATCTGAAGGCAGCCCTGCATTGGCAAGTTTTTCATGTTTGACATTTTATGATGTTTTTATATGTGCTGGAAGCCGCCCAGAGTGGCTAGGGAAACCCAGCCAGATGGGTGAGGTATAAATAATAAAAATTTATTGTTATTATGACTTCAACCTACTGGGTGCTGCGACAAGAGCAGCAGAAGTTGCAGCATTCTGGAAAATAGAAGGGAAGATGCATGTTGGATTTTCCACTCTCTTTTCTCTATAGCAGTGGCAGGGAAATCATGGACCTTCTAAATGGCCTCTTGTATGCCCTCACAGAGGGTGGAGAGGTGTGTACTGGCTTTTGTGTGGCTGGAATATAGCCTACCCTTTGTGGCTTAGGGCCCTCGTATTTACGGGACCGCCTCTCCTGGTATGCCCTGCAGAGGACCTTAAGGTCCATGAATAGTTTAGAGGTCCCAGGCCCTATGGAAGTCAGACTATCCTCCACCGGGGCCAGGGCCTTCTCAGTGATGGCTCCAACCTGGTGGAATGCTCTGTTCCATTAGTCCAGGGCCCTGCAGGATTTAACTTCCTTCCGCAGGGCCTGTAAGACAGAGCTATTCCGCCTGGCTTTCAACTTGAACTTAGCCTGATCTTTTATTCCCCTTCCTTCCCTCCCCCTCCCCTTTTTATGAAGATTACCCGCTCTGGGATCCCACAGCTAATTTTCCCCTGGTCTCCTCGCTGGCCCAAATAGGACTAACTTAGCCAGCTGGCCCTGGTGATCATCTAATGTTTATTGGATGGATTTCCCCCCCAAATTGATTTTTGAATTTGAATTTTGAATTTATTGTTATTCACGTTTTATACTGTGTTTTATGCTGTTTTTTGTTGCCTCAATTGTTTTAAATTTGCTATTTACCTGCCCTGAGCCCGGTTTTCTGAACCGGGAAGGGCGGGGTATAAATAAAAAATTATTATTTATTATTGTATTACTCTCCATAACTCCGCCCACTTTTGCCTCTGGCCCCGCCCACCACTGGCACATGGCCCCCAAGAAAGCGCTCATATGGGATTGCTGCCCTCAAGGGGTTAGAAAGTCCTGTCCCCGGCCTCTTCCTCACTTTGCAAAAAACAGGATTTGGACAAGGAGGCGCGAACCCCCCCCCCCCCCCGCGATGTTGGAAATATGTATTTCAAGCAGGATCTGAGCTGTGTCTGAAGCGAGTCATCTCCCTGAGCAAATAATGTATTATTCACAAGAATGCGGTACTCAGCCAATAATTATTTTGTTCACTGATGTATTTTGGCAAATAACAGCCTTACTCACGGCATGCATTATTAAGGGGAGCCGGCTCAGGCAATCTCCGACAGAGACCGAAATCACCAGCGGCACTTCCTTCGCAAGATCTCCTGCAAAGAGGTCAATTGGAGTGTGCTCGGCCCGTGGGGGATGGGCGGGGAATTGGGGGAGGGGCGGAACCTCCAAAAATGAAAGCTTTCCCCCAAAAGGAGCATGGCCGCGGGTGTGCTGATATCGCAAAGGGGTAGCTCAATTGCTCCACAAGCTTCCCAGGGTGAAGATGCGAGGCATAATTGGAGAAGGTCCTTAGGCGAATCTGCTTTGCCTGCATCGGGTCATGCGCTCAACTCCAGGTAGCATAGAGAATATCTGCCTGCCTGGAATCCTGGAGAGCCGTTGGCATTCTGTGCAGACAATGCAGAGCTCCATGGACTGAAGGTCTGATCTGGTACAGTGGTACCTCGGGTTACAGACACTTCAGGTTACAGACTCCGCTAACCCAGAAATAGTGCTTCAGGTTAAGAACTTTGCTTCAGGATGAGAACAAAAATCGTGCTCCAGTGGCACGGCGGCAGCGGGAGGCCCCATTAGCTAAAGTGGTGCTTCAGGTTAAGAACAGTTTCAGCTTAAGTACGGACCTCCAGAACGAATTAAATACTTAACCCGAGGTACCACTGTACAGTCACACCTCATGTTACGTCCACTTCATGTTACGTTCTTTCAGGTTACGTCCCGCGGCGACCCGGAAGTACTGGAAAGGGTTACTTCCGGGTTTTGCCACTCGCGCATGCGCAGAAGCGCAAAATGATGTCACGTGCATGCACAGAAGCGGCGAATCGCAACCCGCGCGTGCACAGATGTGCCACTGTGGGTTGCGCTCTTTTCATGTTGCGAACTGATCCCATTCACAGCCAGAGGTACCACTGTATAAGGCAGCTTCCTGTGTTCCTATTCACTCAGCCTTTGATTCAGATCCATGAGGACTAGAACCTTGATTTATTTCCAGGGAACATGCCGTAGCTCAAAGGTACAGCACCAGCTAAGCGCACAGAAGGTCCCTGATTCAACCCCCAACGGAATGTCAAGGTAGGGCTGGAAACACCCTAGAAAGCTACTGCCAGTCTGTGTTGACAATGCTGGTTGAGCTAGAGAGAGACTCGGTATGGGGCAGTTTCCTAAGTTTGTTTGATACCAAAGCTCTGTGGTGAATGAAAGTACCGGAAACCTGCCGGCGTCCCTGACATGGCGAAAAGGCTAGGGCAGGGCTGCAGACCTAACTCTAAGCAGACCTAAAATCAGAGGTCTCTCTCTCTCTCTCGACAGCCTCCATTAGCTGTTTCCTCTCCCAGAGAGACTCGTTTGCTCATCTTTCTCCCAATGTGGCTGGGGACAAAAGACCAAAGGCAACTCCCTTCAAATGGCGGATTTGCAGCTAAATATCTTACTCACATGATCTAAGGTTAAACACTCACGTGAAAGAGCAGAGAACACTCTCAGTTAATTATCAACCCATTTAGAAGCTCAGAGAGCCCTACTTTGCTTGAGTGTACCCCAATGGAATTTTCCAGTGTTAAACGCTTACCAATACACAGACAGGCATTTTCCATTTCAATGTCAAGTAAATAATTATTACCCTGCCCCCTTGTATCCCTCCTTACTTACATCCAGTCGAGGGAGTGGCCCTGCCTATTGGCTTTCTCCTAAGTGTCATAGAGCTCAACCGGCAGGAGGATGGGAACGAAACCAGAATGATTTGGCTCTGCCTGTGGTTATCTCTGGCGCCACCTACTGTCAGACTCCCTTCCTTCTGCCCCATCACTCCCCATGTCCAGCAGCCACCACTGGTGGCGTCTCTGGGGCCATTTCAGACCAGCCAGGAGGCGTTGCAAGATTTTTCGTAGGCAGAGTGGCAACTGGGCGAACATACAGTTTAACGCAGTCCTTTTCCGTCGTGATTTCAAAGAAAGATCTCAGAGGGAAGGAGGGAGCTCAAATCAAGAAGACGAAGTACAGAGAATCACTCAAAAAGGATGCTGAATGGCTAAGTCTCACTTCTCTCTGTCGTGGACCTGTTTTTAATGTGTGTGTGTGTTTTTAATCATCGGCCTTTTTTAAAAAAAACAACCCTGCACACATCGCGTCACGATGTTGCATCGATTTCCGATAATAAAATCCAGACGCGAACGTAATTGCTTTAACATTCCCTCTCACGGGAGGCAGTGATGTCCACCGATTCGGATGGCTTTACAAAGAGAAACAGGGACACAGGTGGCGCTGTGGGTTAAACCACAGAGCATAGGACTTGCCGATCAGATGGTCGGCGGTTCAAATCCCCGCGACGGGGTGAGCTCCCGTTGCTCAGTCCCAGCTCCTCCACGTCAAAGTGCAAGTAGATAAATAGGTACCACTCCGGCGGGAAGGTAAACAGTGTTTCCGTGTGCTGCTCTGGTTCACCAGAAGCACCTTAGTCATGCTGGCCACATGACCCAGAAGCTATACGCCGGCTCCCTCGGCCAATAAAGCGAGATGAGCGCCGCAACCCCAGAGTCGGCCACGACTGGACCTAATGGTCAGGGGTCCCTTTACCTTTACCTTTACAAAAAGGAACAGACCAGTTCACAGAGGAGGAGGCTATCAGTGACTACTCGCTGTGATGGCAGTGCTCTGCCCCCACGGCGACGCGACAGAAACTCGTACAATTATGCGTGGCATGGAGAAAACGGAAAGAGAAAAGTTTTTCTCCCTCTCCTATAACACTAGACCTCCTGGGCAGCCAATGAAGCCGAAGGTTAGAGGATTTAGGACATGGGGGGGGGGACTTCTGGGAAATGATATATAATGAGATGAAAAAGATATTAAAATATACATTTTTAAAAAAACCAGAAGCATTTTTACTTGGTGTTATAGGCCAAGACATTAATAGGCAAGATGTCAAACTGTTCTTATATGCAACAACAGCAGCAAGAGTATTGTTAGCCCAGAAATGGAAGCAAGAAGAAATTCCGACGAAAGAAGAATGGCAGACAAAATTAATGGACTATGCAGAATTGGACAAAATGACAGGCAGGATTCAAAACCAGCGGGACCAGAGATTTACAGAAGATTGGAAGAAATATACGAACTATTTGAAGAGCAACTGTAATCAACAAATTACGCTAGTAGGACTACAAGAAGTTTTGTAAGGAGAAATATATGAAGTGTTACAAAGTAGAAAAAGATAGAGATATTAGTTATGAGTTTGAAATGTAATAGGGAAAATAAGAAATGCATACTAAGAGATTAGATTGGAAAATTTTCAGACAGGACTGATGGAAGTCAAAAAAATTGAATAAGGTGTAAACGTATGTTTAATTACTGTTGAAAATGATATGTTAAAAAACTAATAAAAATCTCTATATATATTTTTAAAAAGGACGGGGGGGAAAGAAAGTGCAGTGCGTTGTTAGCCTGTGGAACTCACTTCCACAGGACGCAGTGATGGTCGCCAACCTGGATGTATTTGAAAGAGGACTGGACAATTTCATGGAGGAACAGTTGTCAGTGGCTTCTAGCCATGATGGCTATGCACTGCCTCCACGGCCAGAAGCAGTAATGCTTCTGAACAGCAGTTTTTGGAAAAATCAGGAAGGGAGAGTGTTGCTCTTGTGCTCTGATCTTGTGGACACCTGGTCAGCCACTGTGAGAACAGGATGCTGGTCTGGATGGGCCGCTTAGGCATGATCCTGCAGAGTTTGTGTGTGTGTGTGTGTGTGTGTGGTATCTCCAGGCCTTCCAAGTTTTGACTAGACTCAGACCTGCTTCGCTTCTGCACACAAGGAGCCTTCAGGGCACAACCAGGAAATGGTTGCAGAACCCTTGCTGAACTTCTGATAAATAATAATAATAATAATAATAATAATAATAATTTATTATTTATACCCCGCCCATCTGGCTGAGTTTCCCCAGCCACTCTGGGCGGCTCCCAATCAAGTGTTAAAAACAGTACAGCATTAAATATTAAAAACTTCCCTAAACAGGGCTACCTTCAGATGTCCTTTAAAGATAGGATAGCTGCTTATTTCCTCCACATCTGAAGGGAGGGCGTTCCACAGGGTGGGCGCCACTACCGAGAAGGCCCTCTGCCTGGTTCCCTGTAACCTCACTTCTCGCAATGAGGGAACTGCCAGAAGGCCCTCAGCGCTGGATCTCAGTGTCCGGGCTGAACGGTGGGGGTGGAGTCGCTCCTTCAGGTATACAGGACCGAGGCCATTGGGTCATGTATTAGAGACTGAAAAGCAGGACAAATAAAGTCAGCTGCAGTGGGGCCATCAAAATACAATGCCAATCTCCGCAGCAATACCTTTATGAAGCCAGCTAAAATGTGGCTTCTGGTTCTCCAGGAGTTTTCATCAAGTGAAGATGGTTAGAGAAACCATAGCAGGGCAGGGAGGGGCAAAGCATAAGGATTTGCTGATCTCGGAGCCGTGGACGGTGTCTGCTTTGAGTCTAAGAATGGGCTACTCTCAGTGAATTTTGGTTACTCTCAGTGAATCCTTTTTCCAGCCTTACAGTTCTCCTTATTTCCATATCTGTTTGCGATACACAGTTTTGCAGGCGCATCGCTTAATATATGCATCCATGTACACAATTTTGCCTTCACGCACCTTTTGGGAAGCGATTTCCTCCCTACAGTATGCATAATCTCGGGTTACATACGCTTCAGGTTACAGACTCTGCTAACCCGGAAGTAGTACCTCGGGTTAAGAACTTTGCTTCAGGATGAGAACAGAAATCGCGCAGTGGCAGCAGGAGGCCCCATTAGCTAAAGTGGTACCTCAGGTTAAGAACAGTTTCAGGTTAAGAACGGACCTCCAGAACAAATTAAGTTCTTAACCCAAGGTACCACTGTGTGTGCGTGTGTGTGTGCACTCTTCCCCCGATATGCTCAGTCTTTTATGCATTTTTTTAAATGCCGGAATACTGCATCACAAAATTCAGGCAACGCTTCAGGCAACTTAAAGGTAAAGGGACCCCTGACCATTAGGTCCAGTCGTGGCCGACTCTGGGGTTGCGGCGCTCATCTCGCTTTATTGGCCAAGGAAGCCGGCGTACAGCTTCCGGGTCATTTGGCCACAGGACTAAGCCACTTCTGGCGAAACCAGAGCAGCGCACGGAAACACCATTTACCTTCCCGCCGGAGTGGTACCTATTTATCTACTTGCACTTTGACGTGCTTTCGAACTGCTAGGTTGGCAGGAGCAGGGACCGAGCAACAGGAGCTCACCCTGTCGCGGGGATTCGAACCACCGACCTTCTGATTGGCAAGCCTTAGGCTCTGTGGTTTAACCCACAGCGCCACCCGCGTCCCTAGATGGGTCTGTACTAACCTGCAAAATCGACTATTTCCTCCCCACCCCTGCTGTAGTCTGAGGATGGAGTGCTGGAGGAGGTCACACGCATCCTAAGGAGCCTCGATTAGGTGTTTTGCAGGGTTCAGGTTGCCCCATGGCATTCTGGGAAGAAGGCACATACAGCTGTTGACAGCGCAGAAGCAGGAGGCATCTCAGAGCAACCCCATAACCCCTAACACGGATGTTTCCTGAGAAAACACATTGCTGTGTGGATGTTCAAACATTTTCCCTCCAGCACTCACTTCCATGCTCTCCATAACCTACACATGATCCTCCGTCCTTGAGAGCCTCTGGGGGGGGGGGGAATAGAAGGGCTCGGGGGGGGGCATTCTCATTATGCCCTTGCTCTGTCCTACACCACCCGCTGCCCCCTTAGCCCAGTTTCTGTTGATAGCCATCGTTGGTTCCTCTTCAGAGGTAATTGACTTTGCGCCTTTAAGGATTACGAGTTTTAATTTCCCTGGGAAGTTGGAGGGAAATTTGGGGACAGATCTTGGAGGGAGGGGGGAGAGTTGCACTTCTCCGCTGCATCTCCCTGCATCTCAACACAAAGTCGTCACCTCGCTTATCCATCAGGGCTGTTGCCAACCTGCCCCCAGAGGTCGAGGAAGGGGGTGCGGTGTGGACGGTTTGCCCCGGGTGTAATCGCTGAGAGGAGTGACATTCGGTGCACCGCCCGCCTGCGACCCCCAAGCCTACCCCGAGCCATCAGGGGAAGGGGGGGAGCTGCACCACTTTGCCAGCAGCCTTCCCCCCTTCCCCCTTCATTTTGACAGGCTGCTGGAGGCAGGCAGGGTGTGCCGGTCCTGAGGGCTAACCGTACAGCGAGGTCCGAGTCCAGTCCGAGGTCGAGGGTGCGGTATGGAGGCTGTCCGTCAAAGCTGAAGCAGGGTCCAAGGCAGGGAGTCAGGTGAGGTCAGGAACTCTGGCAGAAGAGCAGGACAGGGTGCAGGCAGGAACAGGCTACCAACAATGTTGCTCCCGCAACCTGGGACTGGGCTGGCTGGCTTTTATCTGCCCCGAGGCATATGGCGGCCCCGGTCCACAGGTGACTCGCCTCTCCTGGCCTGGAGGCGAGCACTCCTCCTGCGGGAACTTAGTTCCCTCCACCTCTCTGCCCTCAGCCTCTGCAGCTCAGGAGAGGCTGGAGGGTTACCGGACCCAGAGGCAACCTCAGCTTCCCCTGACGGGGCTGAGAGTGGAGCACCTGCAGGCAATGGGTCCTCCATCACTTCAGGAGCCAGAGCAGACTCAGCTGGTGCCTGCAGCTGAGGATCCAGCACAGGTGAGGACCCTTCAGGCTCAGGCCCCAGCCCCGGCTCAGCTGGTTCTGGAGGGGGGACTCCTGTGCAGGCTGGGATTCCTCAGGTTCAGCTTCTGAGTCCGAATCCCAGGCCATCACACAGGGAGAGGATGGGAAGAAGGCAGGTGAGCAAACAAGTGGACAGTGAGGAGGGAAGGAGAGAAGCAAAAGCTCCCTCAACTCAGGACCCAAACCCTGGAATGCAGAGGAGGAGAGTGTCACGACTTCAGCCTACACTCGAGTAGGACCCTGGCAGAGACACATGCCCGACTGGCATGTTCTCTCCCTCCTGGTCGATCGTTCGGGAGCTTCAAAAGCCTTCTTCAGCCCGAACATCACAGCGACCGATGCCAACTGACAACAGCACACTTAGGGATCCTCAGAGTCTTCGCTGTTGCGTAACAGACCTCAGCAACTCAGCATTTTGGCTAATCTACTTTATTTACATATAAACACACACGGAGCACTGCAACATGGCTCCCTCTTTTTCTAGCATCAGACAGCAAAGAGAAAAAGAACAAAGGACAATAGTCCCGTTTCATGGAACACAGTAATACCAAAACATCCTGTCTCCGTCACTTCCCACTCTGTGGAGTCAAAACATACACCGTCATGTGATAGACAACAATCCCATGACTGCAATCATGGAGCAGGAATTCTAACAGAGAGGTGGGGTGTGAGAACAAAGTTGGGGGGGGTTCAGTGCTTATGCTCACAATGTTAAGTAGATAAACAAGAAAATAACACTTGCAGCTGTAAGTATCTTATTTTTTCCTTCTTTTAATAATTTCAATGTGTGACAAAAAACTTCCACACCAGTTACCACCTGACTTTGCTATGCCTCTGCCTGCCCTACACTTGGAGGGGCTGCTTAGAGGCATCTGACCAGCTGCAGTGGGAAACAGGGTGTTGAACTAGGTGGTCCTTTGGCCTGGGCAAGATGCGCTCCTTTTCAGCTGCTGATGTGACATTCAGTGGTGCAGCAGATAGTCTGGACTTCATGGTCTCACAAGCTTTTGGGGATTGGACAAGCAAACTGGCACTCTTGTGAGTGGGTTGCACCTGCAAGGTTTGTTTGTGTAGTGTCTCTGTGTCCTTGGAGATGGAGTTGCTGCTAGCTCATTGTCCATCCAGCGTACTCTCAGGTGCCTCCCCAGGAAGTGGCCCCTTTCTGACAGGAAGTGATGCTGCTGGCTGTACTTCAGGAGGTCCCTGACTGACTGAGGCCCAGGGACACAAGACCTCTCTGTCCATTTGCCTGGGCATCCCAGGATACTGCACCTGACTCCCTTGATCACTGGCCCCCTCCTCCTCCAGCTCAGACATTTATTTGGCCCCTGGTCTCACCTCCCCCTTGGCACTCGGAGTCATCAAGCTCCAACTCCTTGATTTTCTCTCCATCTTTATGAGGAACGGTTGAGGGAGTTGGGTGTGTTCAGCCTAGAGAAGAGAAGACATGGTAGCCACCTTTGGCTATCTGAAGGGCAGTCAGTGGAAGATGGAGCAAGCTTGCTTTCTGCTGCTCTGGAGGGGAGGGCCCAAACCAATGGATCCGAAAGGAGACCCAACAAGAAGAAGCCTCCATCACCTTCCAAGAATCTTTGATTCTCTTGTTCCTCCTCAGGATCTGACCGTCCCCTCCACTGCATCTCCACAGGGCTCATGCCAACGTTACGCATAGAGCCTTAATGGTCAAGCAAGCATGTTTCCTGTGGGCTGCGGGGTAGTGTGTGTCCCCCACTACACAAACACACATGTGCACGCCAGAGTCACCAACATGCTGCAGATGGGTTCTGAAGCTAAAAACCCAATTTTAAGTCCTAGAGATAAAGGAGGACTTGGGGACGGGGAAGGTTCACACCGCCAGCCTTGATTTTGATGGCGAGGGGAGAACCCCACTTGAAACTGTCTCCAGTTCTAGAGATTTAGACTGCCCTTTTTTATTATTATCTTGCTTTCCGCCCCACTGCAGAAGCTAGCACCCTCCTCCCCTCATTGGCGATAAACATTATAGAAAGCCAGGGCAGATGAGAACACTCAAAGAGATAAAGAAAAATCCATTTCCCGCTCCTTTTGTTCAAGTTACTGCTGTTTTTTTATCATCCCATGTCTTCACTTCCTTTTATATTAGCCTCCTACCGCCGCCCTCTCTCCTGTTTTAAAAAGGTCTTGCGGGTGTTTCTTCCATCCTGCTCTCATCCCCCCATCTCCAGGTACGTCCCACCTGGAAGTAAGTGGGAGTCCTTCTCTCTCAAGGGGTGGGCATTGGGAGGTCAGAGAACTCTGGCGAAAAATGCTAACAGGTCCAGAAATAAAAAAACCCTCTGTAAAAGAGAATTAAAAGCACACAAGCACCCCTTCGTTGTCTTCAGAGAATGGGCCCAGGCAATGGAGGTGGATGGGAGGGAGGTGGAGTACTCAAACTGCACATAAAATAAAATGAAATCTGTTAGCTTCCTGCAGAAGACACAGGGCAATCCATGCACCCCTGTGCACACAGGTTAGCGGGAGTCTAGGAGCATGCCTTAGGGAGGGAATGATCCTTTGGGGGACGAGTCTCCATCTCGGAAGTGATAAGTGTCTTCCCTTTGGGAAAATAGGTAAAGGTAAAGGTAAAGGGACCCCTGACCATTAGGTCCAGTCGTGGCCGACTCTGGGGTTGTGGCGCTCATCTCGCTTTATTGGCCGAGGGAGCCGGCATACAGCTTCCGGGTCATGTGGCCAGCATGACGAAGCCGCTTCTGGCGAACCAGAGCAGCGCACGGAAATGCCGTTTACCTTCCCGCCAGAGCGGTACCTATTTATCTACTTGCACTTTGACGTGCTTTCAAACTGCTAGGTTGGCAGGAGCTGGGACCGAGCAACGGGAGCTCACCCCGTTGTGGGGATTCGAACCGCCGACCTTCTGATCGGCAAGCCCTAGGCTCTGTGGTTTAGGCCACAGCGCCATAGCCGGCAACAATTTCAGAGTTGGGAGCCCATGCCACAATCTGTCATGGTAAGAGGGAGGCCTGTGGATGAAGCGAGCCGGAGCATATCCACAGGGTAGAGAGGACTTACTTACCAAGAGCATCGCGCAGTTCCACTGACCCATTTTGGAGACGTACGTTGGGATCTCAGATTTGTCAAAGGGTCTGGATCTGAATGAGCAGAAGAGGCAGGTGACCCCAGTCGGGAGTGGGGGAACTCATACCACGGGGACTCTCCCTATGGCCACCTATATAAGTTGCGTGTCTTTGTTTCCTAAATTGATCCTTTTACGGGGTTTGTATATATTTTATGCATTGGGAGTTGCTGCTATTTTTATCGATTATACTTTAGTAATTATCTATTGCAATTGTTAAGAGCGAATTTCTGTTTAATTGTCGTTTGCTGCTAATTAATTTCACTGTGCCGCTATTATATTCTAGCGGCTGATTGGATGTTACTTTATTATTTGATATAAGTTGTTTGTTGCAAAGTTATGTTTTTATGGTGACTTTTTGTGTTGGGTCAGATTGTTATATAAAGTGCGTGATCTTTGTTGTTTCTTCAGCTTGTAAGCCGCCTTGCGTGTAGTAATATAGAAAGGCGATATACAAATTGAAAGGGAAAGGAAAGGAGAAAGATGGAGGAGGAAGAAGCTGTCAGGCAGAGCCGCCCCTGGGCTGGGTGTAAGTGAGAAGGGCAGGCAGGTAGAGGCTGGCTGAGGGCAGACAGAGGTCTATGGGGCAGCACCCAGTTTGCCCTAGAGGACTAGCCGCTATTGACATGAGTACACAGGCTGGGCCATGAAGCACACACAGTTCAGGCCTCCCACAGCCCTCCATTGCTGCCTGGCCCTCCGCACCTGCCACCTGAGGCAGCAGGCGGTTCGTTCTGCCCAACGACAGAGCCGGGCCCCGTGCAAGGGAGAACCTCTCCATCTCCATCTCCTGGTCCAAACTAAATAAAAAGTCAATTACGCAGCGAGTGCCTCACCTCCTGATTTAATAAATGCTTTCCCAGGCAAGGTACAATGCCGCTCCGATATCCAGAGTGGTTTTTTCCCCTCTGCAAATGGCTTCTCTCTCACATACACGGCTTCAAACTTTTTTGTAATTTTTATAAGAGGTCTCCCTACGTTCGTATCGAGTCATTCAGGTTCTCCAATAAGCCCCATTTTGGCAGGGCTTATGTCTGTGTCCCCTTGTGAGATTCAAATTGGCCCTGGTGGCTGGCTACTATCTTTGTTGTTGTTGTTGAGTTGTTTAGTCGTGACTGACTCTTCGTGACCCCATGGACCAGAGCACGCCAGGCATTCCTGTCTTCCACTGCCTCACGCAGTTTGGTCAAACTCATGCTGGTAGCTTTGAGAACACTGTCCCGCCATCTCGTCCTCTGTCGTCCCCTTCTCCTTGTGCCCTCCATCTTTCCCAACATCAGGGTCTTTTCCAGGGAGTCTTCTCTACTCATAAGGTGGCCAAAGTCTTGGAGCCTCAGCTTCAGGATCTGTCCTTCCAGTGAGCACTCAGGGCTGATTTCCTTCAGAATGGAGAGGTTTGATCTTCTTGCAGTCCATGGGACTCTCAAGAGTCTCCTCCAGCACCAGAATTCAAAAGCATCCATTCTTCGGCGATCAGCTTTCTTTATGGTCCAGCTCTCACTTCCATACATCACTACTGGGAAAACCATAGCTTTAACTATACGGACCTTTGTTGGCAAGGTGATGTCTCTGCTGGCTACTATCTTAGTCCTTTTCAATTGCTTCTCCTTTCTGTCTGTCTGTCTTTTTCCCCTGGCTCCTTAGCACCAGCTAATAACGAGAGCTTTTGTGAATCTGCTTTGGCTTTGTGGGAGAGGATGATAAAGAGCTTTGCTGAGAAATCCTTGCCAAAGACAGAGGGCCAAGTGGTCTTTAAGAGGTGCCTGCAGAATTAGCCAGGCTCAGTTTGTTTGACTTACGCATTGACTTATGCCTGCCCACTTACGACCCACGTGAAAAGCTTTGTCTCCAGGTGGTAAATTTGGAAAGGTAGAGAATGTTCTCACAGTTACGGCAGGGTGTCGGGCCTTTGGTCTGACCCAGCAGGAATCGTTTGTTCCCATGTTTATTTCTAGTGGGGTTCTCCCCACAAGTACCCTGTGAGGCTGGCAGGTTCCACAGCTATGTGGCCATTTGCCCAACTCCCTGTTACTTTGCGCTCCTTCTCACAAGGTCTTTCGTCTTCCCAGACTTCCCTGGGAAACAAGGCCAGTCACTGTCCAACTTCCAGGAAAATAAACCCGCCGTTCACCACAGGGCTTGGTGTAACACTGAATCATCTCTCATTAGTGCTGAGCTTTGTGGCCCAAGACTCGGCGCATTGAGTTGGTGAGGGGGGGCAGGCCGGGAAATAACATTATGCCACGGTGATTAAAATAAATTCTGACAGCCTCCCTCATCCAAACGATCCCCCCAGCTCGGAGATCAGCCCTTTCATCTCAGTCTGCAAAAGGGACTCAATGGGCGACGCTCTCCCTCTTTTCTCACCACCCACACGGCTGTCGCCAATTTGAGACAACCAAGAGAAAGGGGCAGCTGGACCCAAAGGTTGCCAGCTGCCCGAGAGACATTCTTGGTCCTGGTTTGACAATTGCAAAGGCTCCCCTCCCCTTTCTGCTGCTAAGAGCTTTCCAATGTGTTGGAAATTTCTAGAAGTTGTTCGATGCACTTAGATATTATTATTTTTAAGGAAAAAATAGTTTCAGCAACTGCTTGTGATTTATTTGGTGTGGGGAACCTCAAGCTCTGGGGCTAAATCCAGGCCTTTTTATCTAACCTGTGGGGCTCTCCCCAGGCCACACCCCCTCTCCTAGGCCACACCCCTCTCCACAGGCCACACCCCTCACTGGCCATGCTTCGCACCTTCCTGGGGTGTTTTTGCCTGGCTAGAAATACCGTATGTCCTAGAACTCTAGTAATGCCTCTTACCTGCCTGGATGGTTGGTACAATAGTGTGTGTGTGTGTGTGTAGAAAGGTAAAATGGACATTCATTGCTTTACTCACTTTGCTCTTGGCCCCTCCCACCACTGGCATGCGACCCTCGGAAAGTCACTGGGAAGGAAACACGGCTCTCGGGGTGCAAAAGGGTCCCTACCTCTGCCATAGCTTCTTCTTGTGAGCATTTATTTATTTATTATTACCTTTCCCCCATTCCAACAGGCCATAGCAGGTCCTGCAGTCAAGAAGGCTGTTTCTGCACATGCCGTAGAGGGAAGTGAGGAACAGATAATTAATAATAATAATAATAATAATAATAATAATAATAATAATAATAATTTACTTGTACCCCGCCCATCTGGCTGGGTTTCCCCAGCCACTCTGGGCGGCTTCCAACAAAGATTAAAAATACATTAAAATGTCACACATTAAAAACTTCCCTATACTTCGCTGAGCCTTCAGATGGGCCTCATCCACCTGGGAAGGGAGCCTATCTAGGGGAAGGAAAACTCTGACCCTAAACCAGGGGTCAGCAAACTTTTTCAGCAGGGGGCCAGTCCACTGTCCCTCAGACCTTGTGGGGGGGGCGGACTATATTTTGAAAGGGAAAAAAATTATCGAATTCCTATGCCCCATAAATAACCCAGAGATGCATTTTAAATAAAAGCACACATTCTACTTATGTAAAAACACGCTGATTCCTGGACCTTCCATGGGCCGTATTTAGAAGGCGACTGGGCCAGATCCGACCCCTGGGCCTTAGTTTGCCTACCCATGCCCTAAACCTTGTGGGATCTCTTTGGGAGAAGATAAGGCTAAAGAATAAACCCTACACAAATCCGGAGTGGAGTCCCGAAGGCAGTTGAATGGCGCCTGTCAGGGACTCAGGAGCAGGAGCACTGGGGAGAGAGGAAATGGAGAGCGAAGGGGAAGAATCCGAGGGCAGCGTAGGGGAGTATGACAGTGGCCCGAGAGATTCCATGAGCTTCTCCAGCGAATCAGAAGATTCCCAGAAGGGGGCGCCGATGGTCAGGGCAAGGGGGGTCCCAGGGGGGACGCACCAGAAACAAGGAGACAGAGGGGAACCCCAAAGCAGCAGCGGGGGATTGGGACCAGTTTCCCCACCAGAGCGTAGTGGGGGGGAAGAGTCACATGTGTCAGGGCCAGCGTCTCCTCCAGCGGGGAGAGAGAGTGAGTCAGGGCTGACCACGCCTCCCCCCCCCAGAGGGGGAAGCAGTGACAGCAGCAGCAGTGAAACAGTCAGGAGGAAAGTTACCGGCTGGGCGCGCGTGCCAAGTTCAAATGTACAGGCGCGGGGAACAGCAGGAGACCCGGATGGCGAACCAGCTCCTAAAGCCCGCCGGAGGGAGGGGGAAGGCTCAGGGGACTCAGCGTAAGAAGAGGCTAGAAAGGGCGAGACCCCAACGGCCAGGCGGAACCAGAGACGGAAGGAACTAAGGAAGAGGTGGAGTAAGGCTAGAATCTTAAATTGGTGTCTGGGGGGAGGAGACTCAGACGGAGCATCAGCGGTCTAACAGTTGAGACGTAGAGCTGCGCGCTGCGGCTCTGGAAGTGAAACTGAACTTCAATAAAGACTTTTGTACTTAACAAAGAAGCAGCGTTGGTCCTTTGTGAGCTGGGACCTTGGGCAGCCCTGACAGCGCCATATATGCCTCCTTCCAGCAACTCCTGCAGCCAGACATCTTGCTCTGCTTTCCTTTGAACTCCATCAGTGAGGCCGAGACGAGGGTCTTGTATTCTGGGTGTGTGCTGCAATGGCCCCCTCTGCCTCAGGGGAGGACCAGCCCCACTGCAACACTTCCCTGGCTGGCTAATCCATTCCACCTGCCCATTCACCTTTCTGCTCTTTCCCTGTTGTCTCTTTCAGAATTTCTGTTTGCGACGAGGACAAATTCCGCCACAACGAGTTCATCGGAGAAACGAGGATCCCTTTGAAGAAACTAAAGCCCAACCAGACCAAGAAGTTCTACATCTGCCTGGAGAAGCAACTGCCGGTGAGTGAGTTTAGGAAAGCACGTCGCTAGTAGCTGGTGGTAACGCGACATAGGCTATCTGCAGCCGGGTAAAGCTATCTACCGTATTTTTCACCCTATAAGACGCACCAGACCACAAGACGCACCTAGTTTTGGGAGGAGGAAAACAAGAAAAAAAATATTCTGAATCTCAGAAGCCAGAACAGCAAGAGGGATCGCTGCGCAGTGAAAGCAGCAATCCCTCTTGCTGTTCTGGCTTCTGGGATAGCTGCGCAGCCTGCATTCGCTCCATAACACACACACTCATTTCCCCTTACTTTTTAGGAGGGAAAAAGTGAGTCTTATAGAGCAAAAAAATACGGTATATTGTAAATCGGGCATTAGAAAAGCACAGCACTGTTAGCAACATAGCTGTCAACTTTTCCCTTTTCTTGCGAGGAATCCTATTCGGAATAAGGGAATTTCCCTTTAAAAAAGGGAAACGTTGACAGCTATGGTTAGCAAGACGGTAAATCATTGGGTTTATACGCTGTAAATAGCTCAGGCTGTAGCGCTGATAACAAATCCCCATGAACACAGTGAGGCTTACTTAAGAGTAAACATGCATATGGTTCAGCGGCACAGGATTTTGTGATGGGGCATCCAGCACTGACAGGCTGAAGACCTACAAACCTAGATCAAACTATTACAGAATCTTAGTTCATCTGAAACTCTGAAGAGCCACCACAAGTCCATGTAGACCATAGTAAGCTGGACGGACCAATGGTCAGTGAAAGACAACTTCTTATCAGCCCTTAATTCAGAACCACGGGGGCTAGAATCTTGCTCTGTGTTTAGAGGGGAAGAGCCAGATGTTCCAGATGTTCTGCACACAGCCCAAGCAATTCATAGCTTTGCCTTCCCCCACACCCTACCCCTTTCTTTCTGCAAAAAAAAATTACCCATTGCCAAGTTAGGCCCTGTCAACTCGAATTCCGATGGAAGCCTCTCTCTGAGAGGAAAGAAAATCCTACTGAGAAAGGAAAGAGAGAGACGAGGTTTGCAAGCTGCTCATCAACCGCTGATGAGCAATTCCGGGAAAGAGGAACATGTGGGAGGAAAAAGTGTTCTCCTCCCCTGGGAATAGCAGGCGGGCAGCCTGGCTTGATCTAAGGAGTAACAAGATTGTCGTTTGCTTGAAACCAGGCTGACAGCCAGCAGGTTGCTGTGGGCAGGAGGAAATGTATATGTGCCCTGCGAACCAAGGGAGCAAGCATGTCTATGCACAAATTGAAGATTTTCTTTCCCAACCATCCTGGCGGAGGCCCCGTGTTTTCCAAAGGAGGTTTGAAACAGGCAGAAATCCAACAGGTGCTGCTTTCTGCTCCCTCCCTCGCGACCCACGGCGACTGCTGTGCTGCGGTGAGAGCTGGACTGGTTGAATTTCCTGCTGCTCATCCAGGAGTCAAATGCACAATGTTTTCAATATGTTGTGAGCTCTCTTTGGAGAGGTGAAACTCTGAAATGTTCCTTGTAAACATCAAAAAAATTACAGAGAGGAAGGTCTCTCCTGACATCTTCTGTAATTCCAAGATGTCCCAGGGAAATCGGGACTCTTGAAGGACATGAAAACACTCAAAGAGGATGTTGAGCAGGGCCAGGGAAGGGAATAGCCAAGGGAGAGTTTGGAGAGCCAGGCAGAAAGGGCCAGAGGGCCACATTTGGCTCTTAGACCAGCAGTTCCCCAGCCCTCATAAAGTCCCAGCTGGATCCCAGATGTGCTGCTGTGTCAAGGGCTTTAGGCTCACTGATAGTCCAGGATGAAGCTCCCTGATTGGCCAGCACGGGCAAGATGCTGAAGTTCCCTGATTGGCCAGCTGCTGTGGTTTCCTTCTCCCTTCCATTTTCCTATATATTTGCAATGAGATCTTTTATAATTGGAGGCCTGAAAGGTTGTTTTCTCAGCAGCAGCATTGAACCCTGTCCAAAAGAGGTGAAAAAATTGAAGGGGCGGTGCAAAGAGGGTACAAATTTCACCAGGCTGTCAAGGAAGGCCTGGCCTCAGCCGATCCCGTGCGGTTCGCCTCTTCCAGTTCAGCGGCGGGCAGGCGAGGGATCCTGATTGGATCTGACACTCCCTTAAACATTCAATTGGCTGCTTTTAATCCTGACTCTGCATTGACAGTAATGAGTGCATCGTAATCCCGGCGAACAAATGAATGGTGTCAGGCTGGCTGCTCAGCAATTTATTGTCCTAAGAGTTGGAGAGACAGGATGAGGGGGGGGGGGCGGAATTAAGATTTTCCAATGACTGCATGGGTGACCAGGAAGTGTGTGGCCAGGAACTTTGAACCTCTTCCAAAAGAATAAGGGGGTGCCTTAGTAGGGTACGAATATTCCTGTGGTTAAATTGGTTTTAAAAAAGATCAGGCCTCCTGATGGTTTGATTTGTACTTCTTTATTAAATAGATCCTTGCCAACTGACCTCTTGATGGAACTGTAGTACCCATAGCAAATAGGGAGGAGGCTCAAAAAAATGCTGTGCTGCACACCAGCCACTAGAGGGAGACACAGCACAGAAAGTCACATGAGGAGATCCCCCAGACCCCATCTGCACTAGAGATTTAAAGCAGTATCATACCACTTTAAACAATCATAGCTTCTCCCCAAGTGCTCCCCAAGCAGTTTACTCAGGGCGCTGAAAGCAGGGCCTCTGAAACAGATCTCAAGGCCCTGAAGGACGTTTGTATAGAGGGACGGTCCTTCAAGTAACCTGGTCCCAATCCACTCATTTTTAAGGCTATATAAAGGTCACTAGCAGCACTTCAAACTGGGCCCATAACCTATTGCAACTGGTGCAAAGTTTGTAATGTCAACTGCTGGGCACCAGCCATTAACTGGGTGGTGTTGTTTTGTACCGGTGTCCAAACCCTCTTTAGAGAGCTTATTTACTGAAAGGGTTTTTATCCTGTTCTTCACCCAAAAAAGACTCCCAGAGCAACTTACAGAGGGAGAAGTCCATCTCCTCAATTTACAATCTACAAAAGGCACAGCACAAAAGGAAAACGTATCGGGAGGGAGGAGGAAATAAGTGTGTTTGGGTAAGAGGAAATTAGGAACTGAGTGGAATTGGCTTTATTCTCGTCGCAGATAGACAAAACAGAAGACAAGTCCTTGGAGGAGCGTGGCCGGATCCTTATTTCCCTCAAATACAGCTCCCAAAAGCAAGGCCTGCTGGTGGGCATCATCCGCTGCGCCCATTTGGCTGCCATGGATGCCAACGGATACTCAGACCCCTACGTGAAAACGTGAGTAGCTTGTGTGCGAGTTTGGAGTGGTCAAGTGATGTTTCACCTGGTGATGTCCAGAATACTGGCTTTCAAAGACCTCTGGGGGGGTGGAGTAGATGACCCTTTGGGTCCCTTACAGCTCTACGAACCTTCAACCTGTGGGCATCATTAGGCGTTCCAGGCCTCCCCACATTAACATGAATGGTATTTTGTTCCGGGGCAATGGTGCCATCCAGGCAAGACTTTAGGGGAGACACACACCCCATGTGCTGGTCCTGGGGGCTGCCGAGAGGCGAAGTCCGAGTCCAGTCCGAGGTCGATGGTGTGGTATGGAGGCTGTCTGTCAAAGCTGTAGCTGGGTCCAAGGCAGGGAGTCGGGTGAGGTCAGGAACTCTGGCAGAAGAGCAGGACAGGGTTCAGGCAGGAACAGGCTAGCAACTCCTGCAACCTGGGACTGGGGCTGACTGGCTTTTTATCTGCCCCAAGGCATAGGGCGGCCCCGGTCCACAGGTGACTTGCCTCTCCTGGCCTGGAGGCAGGCACTCCTCCTGCAGGAACTTAGTTCCCTCCGCCTCTCTGCCCTCAGCCTCTGCAGCTCAGGAGAGGCTGGAGGGTTACCGGACCCAGAGGCAACCTCAGCTTCCCCTGACGGGGCTGAGAGTGGAGCACCTGCAGGCAATGGGTTCTCCATCACCTCAGGAGCCAGAGCAGACTCAGCTGGTGCCTGCACCTGAGGATCCAGCACAGGTGAGGACCCTTCAGGCTCAGGCCCCAGCCCCGGCTCAGCTGGTTCTGGAGGCGGGGACTCCTGTGCAGGCGGAGATTCCTCAGGTTCAGCCTCTGAGTCTGAATCCCAGGCCATCACACCCCAACAGAAAGATCTCCCGGCTCAGCAGAAGGTGGATCCTGGTGCCTTTGGGCAAATGAGGTGTTGATCCACCAACCTCACTGTGCCTTCAGCCAGCCCAGCCTACCTGCCAGTCCAGGGGACTGCCCTGCCTGTTAGTTTTCTCCTCCTTATATTCTCATTGTCACCCCTTGGAGAACTCAGCAGGGAGTTGGATGGTGGCAAAACCAGAATGAGCCTTTCACTGGCTCTGCGGCTCCCCCTGCTGTTGGGCTCCCTGCCTTCCAGCCTATCATTCCCAATGGGGAATAAACTAGAACCAGGTGGCTCTGCCTGTCTGGCTCCACCTTCTGTTGGTTGCAGGAAATGCAGTCTATTAATAAACAAATAGATACAGCCATTAGCCACACATACACACATACCCCTGTGTGCCTATTTTTGTGTGTTGAGAACCTGGCTTAAGTTATCCCACTGGTGGAGAAATGATTAGCTTCCTCAGAGCTGCGAACACACACTGCGTGAAGTCCCCAAGCTCATTGTTATTCCGTTCCAGGCTCCAGCTGTTACCCGGGACCCGTGATGTTTCGATATGAATTTCTTGGAGGTTAAAAAAAACACAACCATCCTCATTGAATAGATATTGCAAATGTTTACATGCAGGAAATCACATCTGTCTGTGTTCCTTCAGGTCATATGGCACACTATTAAGTGGTGGTAGAAAAGGAATTGTGATCATTGTTGCTCCTGCTGCTGCTGTTATTATTATTATTACATTTATATCCCATCTTTCCTCCAAGGACCTCAAGGTGGGAGATGCAGGTCTCCCTGAGTCCCATTTTATCTTCACAACAACCCTGTGAGGTAGGGTAAGCTGGCCCAAAACCATCTGGTCGGCTTCATGGTTGAGTGGAACCCAAGTCTCTCTGGTACCAGCCTGGCAGGTTTGCACTGCAGGCCTACCTAACTCACGGGACACGGGTGGCGCTGTGGGTGAAACCACAGAGCCTAGGACTTGCCAATCGGAAGGTCGGCAGTTCGAATCCCCGCGACGGGGTGAGCTCCCGTTGCTTGGTCCCTGCTCCTGCCAACCTAGCAGTTTGAAAGCACGTCAAAGTGCAAGTAGATAAATAGGTACCACTCTGGCGGGAAGGTAAACGGCGTTTCCGTGCGCTGCTCTGGTTCGCCAGAAGTGGCTTAGTCATGCTGACCACATGACCCGGAAGCTGTATGCTGGCTCCCTCGGCCAATAAAGCGAGATGAGCGCCGCAACCCCAGAGTCAGTCATGACTGGACCTAACGGTCAGGGGTCCCTTTACCTTTACCTAATTCATACTATTTCCTCCCCTCCCAAAAATAAATAAATACATAAACTGAAACACGACTACAATGGTACCTCAGGTTACATACGCTTCAGGTTACATACGCTTCAGGTTACAGACTCCGCTAACCCAGAAATAGTGCTTCAGGTTAAGAACTTTGCTTCAGGATAAGTACAGAAATTGTGCTCTGGCAGCACGGCGGCAGCAGGAGGCCCCATTAGCTAAAGTGGTGCTTCAGGTTAAGAACAGTTTCAGGTTAAGAATGGACCTCCGGAACGAATTAAGTACTTAACCTGAGGTACCACTGCATTATTCAAAATTCACACCTCTCTGGATTTCACGAGTTCACCAACTAAATAATACGTACGAACATCCTTGTATTAGAACAGCGTTCTTCAACATTCTGTCCCCAGGCGTTGTTGAAATCTAACTCCCATCATCCTTGACCATTGGCTAAGTTGGCTGTGGATGATGGGAACTTTAGTCCAACTGCACCTGGGAACCCAAAGTTTAAGAACACCGTTTTAGGGGAAAATGTGGATAAAGAGACATGTGTATGCGAAAGCAACATATAAAATGCATTATACTGGGGGAAATTGCTTGCAGGGGTGTGTAGAGAAATTTGCACTAAAATGCTGACAAATTGCCATGAGTACTTTTTAAAAAAAATGCAGACTGCTGCAGGGATGTGGAGAAAAGAAATTCAGATCGGGGAAAATGGGAAAACAAAATTGATAGGTTAAAGCATCCCTTTGTGTCAATTAATGACTGATTGATCTCAAGGAGCTGAGCGTGAAAATAGCAACAGATATCTCAGCACTTAAAACATTCAAAACAGTGTGGTATAGTTAGGTAACGTTGTGATCTGGACAATGGCGATTAAACAAGAAGCAAAAAACGCTTTGCCTTGAGCATGAATAGGTTCTATATTTGTAATATTTTGTCGGGTCTGGTTTATTTACCAATCTACAAGCTGAGGCTACTGGGAGCAAACAGGCACTTCCACCAGCAGGCAGCATGGTTTTTGCAGGAGATCCCCAGAATCCTTCTCTCGGTTTCAACTCGATTTGGAAATGTGTGCTTGGTATTCCTCAAAATTAAACACTGTTCCTTTTATCCAAGGCACGAGACTCTTTAAGTCTCGCACCTGCAGGTCCAGGCAACACTCAGAGTCCTTTATTTATTTAGTTGTGCATATTTATATCCCTTTACCCTTCACTGTATGTGTTAAAGCAGGGATATGGCCCTCGAGGCCTTCTGTGTGGCCCTTGGGACTCCCACTCTAGCCCCTCACCCAGCTCCACCCCCCACCAGCCCTGCATTGCACCTTAATTAAGTATATTTGCCTGGCCAGAAATGTGTCCTTGGATTGTGATAATGCCTTTTCTTGCCCAAATATTGATATGCGTGTATAAATTTCTGAATTTTGCTTGACTGGAATGTAGCCTACAGTGCGCAGGTGAGAATCACACCTGTGGCTCCGCCCCTTTTGCCTCTGGCCCCTCCAGCCATGGGCCCTGAGAGCTGCCAGCGAGGGAACACAGCCCCCAGCCTTGCAAAGATCCCCCCCCCTTTGCGAAAGTCGCAAAAGGTGGCTTATACAAGGAACATGACACACACACAAAACCCCCACCGCAAAACGAAATGGAAACCAACAGAGCAATAAATACATTTCAAGAACGCAGTAATAAAATGATGAAGGCAGAATTAAACAAAAGCCCTAGCAGTGTTGAAAAATATCCCCAGCAGCCATAAAACAGCATCCTTGCTTAATTAAAAGCACCGAGAAAGGAATGCTTCGAGCTCTGCACCTCAAATGAAGCCTGCAAATCTCTGTTCACTTTCCTGGGCTGTCAGCCCCATGGAACGCAGCTTGATTTGTTTCTGAATAGATTTTTTTTAAAAAAATATATATTCCTTTTTAGATATGTAACCAGAACTCACACACACAAACACACACAAGGTTAAAAAGAACCTTGCATCACCCTGCTCTGGCTTCCCCAACCTGTTGTTCTCCTCCAGATGTTTCTAGATGTCCTCCAGATGTCGGCCTCAGGCAGGATGGCCAGTGGCCAGGAATTATGGGAGTTGTAGTCCAACAGCACTAAAAAAAAAACCTGGAGGTGCTGGGGATTAAAACTGAGGTCTTCCACTGAAATATACTCGGAGTCAAGAGTGGATTTCATGCTCTTTATTCAGCTCATAGTGGTGAGGAGGAGTGGAAGTTCCCCCAGAATGTCTGCTTTATATACATTATTTACACAATGGGCCCCACGTGATTGGCTAATTCCAGGATTCTCCTGTAGGCCAATCAGGTTGCAGATTCACTTCCACCTGGAGCTGGATTGGGTGGCTCCTATGGATCAATCAGACTGCTGCATTCTGAATCCTATTGTTCTAGGACCAATCAGACTGCTGAGTTTTGGATCCTATTCAACTCAGTACATAACACCCACATTCAATACATGTCTCTACCACAAATCTATGGCTGTACCTCTTCTACACAGTCTACTTAAAAGTTTAGTTAGTGGCATAGCTGTCAACCGTCCCTTATTTGGCGGGAAAGTCCCTTATCCCAGCGCTGTGTCCCGCTGTGGTCCCTTATTGATGATGTCCCTTAAATTTCCCAGGTTTCAAAGGAAGCAGCTCCTCTCCCTCCCTGCCGGCCAGGGAGGAGGGAGGCTCCAACTGTGTTGCTTGGCTGCGTTGCTCATCCAATAAGGAGTCTAAGAACCACTGGGGGGTGGAGCTTGCATGCCTTGTGCTGATCAAATTGGCCGCGTTGCCTGGGGACTCGCCTTTGCTCAGCGCTTCCCAGAGGAGAGGTGACGGTGTTTTTCCTTGCTGCATCCCCTTTGCCGGGTTGCTGCGCTGTGGGAACCACCGCTTGAGGCTTCGTTTGGCTGCTGGCTGGGCTTTCTGCCTTTGGCTTGGAGGGGCTCAGAAGCTGAACATACCTGTGCTTGGAAAATCCCTTATTTTGGCTGCTGATCCCTTATTTTCGAGGCTGCTGGTCCCTTATTTTCCAATCTGTAAGTTGACAGCTATGGTTAGTGGTAGCCTGTGCCCATAGGGACTGGAGGGACCAGAAAGCCAATGGACTCTATTCTGCCTGGAGTCCAGTGTTCAGTTCTGGGCACCACAGTTTAAGAAAGGTGTTGATAAGCTGGAAGGTGTGCAGAGGAGGGCGAAAAAGATTATCATGGGTGTGGAAACCCAGCCTGATGAGGAGCGCTTGAAGGAGCTGGGTCTGTTTAGCCTGGATAAGATAAGGAGGGATAATCTTGGTTTTTGCTTGTAGTACGGAAGTCACTCTGGAAACCATAAAAAGCGCATAATGGAAACGGCCACGATCCTGAAGAGGTGTGGGAAGTTAGGAGGAATGTCTCTTCTGTTTTGCACACCTTGCCTTGCTTTCGGCGGGCCGGCCAGGCAGCCCTTTAAAGGCTTCGTGTTCTGCGCGTGGCCTGCCCACAATGTGTTTTGCTGGAGACAATGCAGAAGTTGCGAAGTCGAGTGAGCCTGTGACAAAGAGAGAAGGCGCCGGGGAGAACGGAGCAGGAACAGATTGGTGGAAGTGAGAAAGCAACGGGAGCTGAATCACGCCAGTTGTTTGCCGTGCACAAGACGGGGGCGGGAGATTTCGTCGCGCAGAAAAAAACCCACAACCGCCTCAGAGTGCGTCTTAGTTCAGAGTAGCAATTGCATCCTTATGTTCTCAAGGAAAACAAAGTGTTGCTCAGAAGCCCTCAGCCTCTGGAAAAAGCTTGAGGATTAAATGATAATAACCCTTGCAAAAATAAGGCCACAGAAGAAGGCGCAAGACCACACACACACAAATAATGGGTGGGTGGGTGTCATTTTCAGGACCAGGCCAAGGATGAAGCCCAAGGGATGCCATGCCTTTTGGGCAGTTCTTTGGGGGACTCATGCTGGTGGTGTATGTGTGTTCGGCAGCAAAAATGTCCTGAACGACACATAAATGACTTTATAAAACTTATTTTTTTCTAAACATCTCCATCTGGGCACAAGAGAGTGTTGTAAACAAAAGTTGCCCCTTTTCCCTTATGGGATACCCAAGAGCCCATATAGAGTCCTTAGGTAGGTTCCCTATTGGTAGGAGAAAATAACAGAGGCCAACCAGAGAATATTGAGAAGCAAAGCAGCTAGTAAGCCTGATCTTTATTGATCTGTTGCAACAGGGTGCTCCCCTCACACGCAGGAAAGGAGGAGGAACCACAAACAAAGGTGTGCCTGCCCTTATATAGACATTTTAAATTGCCTTCCCTGGAGCTCAAGGCCACCCCTCCATACATCATACATACATCACAGAAAGGGCGGTCTACAGCAGAAATCTGAGTGCTTTGTTTACCCCGTCTGCCAGGTTACCTGTTTAATGGTCACTTGATTGGATTGCCTAGGGAGCCTGGCCAGTCTTTTATAATGATAAATACTTAGTTCCTGAGCCAGGTCAGGCTCACACCCTATTCATATATATGTGCCCTTAAGACAGGATTTGTGAAGGAAAAGACAATGGGGAGGCTTTTCAATTTTCCTTTGACCTTGCAGAGAAATAATTGAGCTCAGTTTGGAAATCAAAAATGGTTTCAGGTCGGTCTTCCTGTGCTGATCTATGTACATGCTTGGTTGGTACACTTATGAACATTTAACATATATCTAAGACCTCAAAGAGGGATACAGGTGGTGCTGTGGGTTAAACCACAGAGCCTAGGACTTGCCAATCAGAAGGTTGTGGTTCGAATCCCTGCGATGGGGTGAGCTCCCATTGCTCGGTCCCTGCTCCTGCCAACCTAGCAGTTCGAAAGCACGTCAAACTGCAAGTAGATAAATAGGTACTGCTCCGGCGGGAAGGTAAACGGCGTTTCTGTGCGCTGCTCTGGTTCGCCAGAAGCGGCTTAGTCATGCTGGCCACACAACCTGGAAGCTGTACGCCGGCTCCCTTGGCCAATAAAGCGAGATGAGCACCGCAACCCCAGAGTTGGCCATGACTGGACCTCATGGCCAGGGGTCAAGACCTCAAAATTCCTATCACAAAAGGCAGTATCATAATTCAGGGACACATTCCAGGCAAGAGAAAACACCCAAGGGCACAGAACAAGGCTGGAGCCCAGCAACACTGGGGAGGAGGCACAAACTGCCCCCTCCTTGCTGGCAAACGAGAGATGGAGGAATGTCTCTCTTTGAAAGAGGCATCCACGCCTGAGAGAGGGGAACGCCTCTTCTTTGACCAGGGACAGGGGAACCTGTGGCCCTCCAGCTGTTGCTGGCCTCCAGCTCCCATCAGCCCCAGCAGACAGCATAGCCGGTGACCAGGGATGCTGGGAGTTGGAGTCCAGCGATATCTGCAGGCTCTCGGTTCTCCATCTCTGACACAGAGCCGTTCTGGGGTGTTCAGCCATGGGAGAACAGTGACCACTACTGGATGGTGGTGGAATGGCAGCCAGTTGAACCTTTTCCCCCAATATTGCCAATCTTTCTTTCCTTGTTTTCTCTCCTCTCTTTGCTGCTTCCTTCCTCTCCCTCCCCACCCCCACCCCCGTCTGTTTGCCCTGCCTTGCCGAAATTAATTGATCTCATTAAGATATGCAAACGAGGCAGCAGCTGCAGTTTGCCTTTCCTGAGGAGTGTCGATTTCCCCCCATCCCGACTGCCACCACTTCAGCGGCGTAATCTGGAGATCATATTTACCGAACGAGGATCACGGGCCAAGCTTGCTTCTAGGAATCATAGAGAGTGGAAAGTGGGTCCCCTAGAGGGCATCTAGACCAACCCCGACACATGTAAATTAAGTCCAAACAGAACCCCCCACGATTTCACTAGAATTCTTTGGAGGTGCAGAAGGTTCCTTCCCCAATCCCAAAATGGGATAATGTGGTTTGGGGGAGTCCAGTTCATAGCTTTTGGAGAGGAGAAGGAGGAGGTCCCTAGCTTCACACTCTACACAGAGGCCAGGGCTGGAAACAGACTTGCCATTATTTCATTGCAATCTACTTTTTATCCTGCATTGCAAGGGGTTGGACTACCGTATTTTTCGCCCTATAGGACGCATTTTTTCCCCTCCAAAAATGATGGGGAAATGTGTGTGCGTCCTATGGGGCGGATGCAGGCTTTCGCTGAAGCCTGGAGAGCGAGAGGCGTCGGTGCGCACCGACCCCTCTCACTCTCCAGGCTTCAGGAAGCTATCCACAAGCCTCTCGCGCCCGGCGGGAGGTCCCGCTGGGCGTGCAAGGCTTGGGGCGTCAGCCTGCAGCCCAAAGCACGGGGCAAGCTGCGGAGCCCGCCCCGCGCTTCGGGCAGATGTCGGCAAGCCTTGCGCGCTGGGCTCGCAAGGCTTGCAGGCAGCAGCCTGTTCTGGGGGCTGGGGTCGGGGGAAGCTCGGGCTTCCCCTGTGCCAGCCCCGCGCCTGGGGGGGAAATAATTTTTTTTCCTTTATTTCCCCCCCCCCAAAAAAACTAGGTGCGTCCTATGGGGCGGTGCGTCCTATGGGGTGAAAAATACGGTAGATGACCCCTGTCATCCCTTCCAGCTCTTCTAAGATCTCATCCCTCTTCTAATAATAAAATAAATAATAAAATTGTATTTACATCTCGCCCTCCCCAGCCGAAGCCGGGCTCAGAGCGGCTAACAACAATGAAAGTAACACAACATTCTAAAATAAATTCGTTTAAAAATCAATTAAAAATCAAATGAATGGCAACCATTGGGCTAGAGTTCTGCGAGGATTACCAAAGGAGGGGATCAGACTGTGCCTTGGCCAAAGGCCTGGTGGAACAGCTCTAAGGCTGTGGGGGGGGACCTCTGGCTGAATCCGGCCCTCTGTGCTTCTCTATCTGGCCCCCAAGACTCTCCCCAGGCCATTTCCCCTCACATCATTCGCTGGCCCCACTCTATCCCCCACCCACAAGGGCTGGGTCTCTGAACGACCTTGCCCCACCTTGGAAACTTCCTTACAAGCTAGAAAAAGTACCCCATATGTGCTCTGAGAAGTACCTTGCAGGATCTCTCCCACTCTCCTCCCCCGTCAGTTTCCTCCCCACAACCACCATGTGAGGTAGGGCAGGCTAAGGTAAAGGGACCCCTGACCATTAGGTCCAGTCGTGACCGACTCTGGGGTTGCAGTGCTCATCTTGCTTTACTGGCCGAGGGAGCCGGCGTACAGCTTCCGGGTCATGTGACCAGCATGACGAAGCCGCTTCTGGCGGACCAGAGCAGCACAGGAAACGCTGTTTACCTTCCCACCAGAGTGGTACCTATTTATCTACTTGCACTTTGACGTGCTTTCAAACTGCTAGGTGGGCAGGAGCTGGGACCGAGCAACGGGAGCTCAGCCCGTCGCAGGGATTCAAACTGCCGACCTTCTGATCGGCAAGTCCTAGGCTCTGTGGTTTAACCCACAGCGCCACCCGTGTCCCTAGGGCAGGCTAGGAGATAGCGATTAGCCTAGGGTCCCCTGCCTCTGCCAGAGAGCTTTGTGGCCATTTAGGGATTCAAAGTTGGGTCTTGCCGCTCTGCCCATCACTTCTTCCCAGCCCTGAGCTTCTGCTTCTGCGAGTGTCTGTAATTAGGCTGATTTGTCCCGAAAAATAATAGTGCAGAAGCCTTTGCTGCTCCTCTCACCTGAGCTACTCTGCCAGAAGCAGTCCATCTGTTCCATCCGTGTGGCTGATGGGTAATTATCTCCATGGCTGCTCCGAGGGAGGAGGAAGTGGTAATTAGATTCGGAATCTTTTCTGGGAAGCTGAGCTGAGTCACAGTTCAGGGTGCAAAGTGGCTGAGTCAGCAATTTGCATGATGGCCAGAGCAGAGGATGGACGGCTGGACACCGCAGGGTCTGTAGTTAGGACCAGAGGTGTGGCTGTCTGGGGCCTGTGGGGAGGGCGGGTCAAAGGCCCATTACTATTTTTGCAGCAGGGAGGCTGTCTCCAGCATCCTAGAACCGCCCAACTGGCACAAAAGGGGAGCTTTTTAGCCACTGGGAAGAAGTCTCTGTTTGCTGGCTGGGGCCAATCAGTCAAAAGAGGTGAGTCAGGCGCTGAGGACAGGCTCCTAGAGTCCCTCTGGAAATAGGAAAAACACTGACGTGTGGAGCTGTACTTCTGCCCCAGCATTTTAGAACATTGAAAAGACAAGGGGATTTAATTTCAAGAGAATGGGGAGCGCAAGTTTTGCTAGGCGCAATGGAGCCGTGCAGAAAACACAGCTCAAGTCACTCCCAAAGAAGATATTGGAGCACTCCACAAATCATTTGCTCCTGTACATGCATCGTACAGTTGTCGATTTGGCCCCACTAATTATTATTGTTGTACAGTTACGAGATTATTGTGTGATCCTAGCAGGGCGTGTGGCTGTGGCTATGATGTAGGGATCCAGCACTTTTGAATTTGCCACTGCACTGCTGGCTAGGACCGAAGAACAAGCCGGGAGTCGGGATCGAAGGACAAGTCAAGGATACAGGAATACACAAGAGCTCAGCAAGGTCTCAATGCCCAAGGGAGGCTCGGCTGGGACAAGAATCCCGTCTTTTGGGCCCCATCTGCACTATACATTTTAAGCACTTTTCATAGTACTCTAAACAGTCATGGCACCCCCCAAAGATTCCTGCGAAGTGTAGTTTGTTAAGGGTTCAGAGCGTCGTTAGGAGACTTTCATTACCCTCAAACGAGCTACAATTTCCAGAGCGGTTCAACAATCTATACCTCTTCCCAGGGAACTCTGAGAATCGCTCCACACACACATCCCAATCACTTGTGAACCTTTTCAAACATTTATGTTCCTGCGATCAGTTGTGAGTACAATAATAATAAGAAGAGTTTGGATTTGATATCCCGCCTTTCACTCCCTTTAAGGAGTTTCAAAGCGGCTAACATTCTCCTTTCCCTTCCTTCCCCACAACAAACACTCTGTGAGGTGAGTGAGGCTGAGAGACTTCAGAGAAATGTGACTGGCCCAAGGTCACCCAGCAGCTGCAGGTGGAGGAGCGGAGACGCGAACCCGGTTCCCCAGATTACAAATCTACCGCTCTAACCACTACACCACTGGGTGATCACTGGGTTGTAAGCATAATCATGACAATAATAAGACCTGTGATGACTGAATTATAAACATGCTTTGTTGTTTAGTTGCTTAGTTGTGTCCGACTCTTCATGACCCCATGGACCAGAGCACACCAGGCACTCCTGTCTTCCACTGCCTCCCGCAGTTTGGTCAAACTCATGCTGGTAGCTTCGAGAACACTGTCCCACCATCTCGTCCTCTGTTGCCCCCTTCTCCTTGTGCCCTCCATCTTTCCCAACATCAGGGTCTTTTCCAGGGAGTCTTCTCTTCTCATGAGGTGGCCAAAGTATTGGAGCCTCAGCTTCAGGATCTGTCCTTCCAGTGAGCACTCAGGGCTGATTTCCTTCAGAATGGAGAGGTTTGATCTTCTTGCAGTCCATGGGACTCTCAAGAGTCTCCTCCAGCACCATAATTCAAAAGCATCAATTCTTTGGCGACCAGCCTTCTTTATGGTCCAGCTCTCACTTCCATACAATTATTGTTTTGTAGTGCTCCGCCCTGTTATTTTGTACAGAGAGTGGTCTACACGTTTTTAAACTAAACAAATAAATGATGGTGTGACTGTAAGTATAATAATAATGATAATTTATTATTGTTGTTTTGATTGGCTTGTTAAGAATATAACCAGAGCAATCATCTGTTGTCATGAGTGGATTGCAAGGACAGTGTTTGTGGGCTTCCCATTGGAGACATCAGGTTGGCCACTGTGGGAACAGGATGCTGCAGTAGATGGGCCACTGGCCTGATCATGCAGGCTCTACTTAGCATCTTCAGGAGAAGAAAGGGTTAAGGAATAAACACTACACTACACATCATAGGGAGTGGAGTCCCTATGATGGTTGGGTGGCGCCTCCTTCTGGCTGCTCCTGCAGCCAAGCTGGTACCATGCATCTTGCTCTGCTTTTCTTTGGACCACATCAGCGAGGTAGAGAGTGGGGGTCTTGTTGTCTGGGCAGCCCAGGACCTCCGTACAAACTGCCCAGGCTTGCACCCCAGGGAGACCGCCTCTCCTGGTATGCCCCGCAGAGGACCTTAAGGTCCACAAATGACAACATTTTGGAGGTGCCAGGTCGCAAGGTGGTTAGATTGGTCTCAACTAGGGCCAGGGCCTTTTCAGTACTGGCCCCGACGTGGTGAACGCTCTGTCACAAGAGACTAGGACCCTGCGGGACTTGACATCTTTCCGCAGGGCCTGCAAGTCAGAGCTGTTCCGCCTGGCCTTTGGTTTGGACTCAATCTGACCCCTATGTTTCCCTCCCCTTACAGTTTTGATCCATGGGCTACTTTTAAAATGAGGCTGCATTTTAAATTGCATTTTAACCTGTATTTTAAATTGGTTTAGTCCCCCAATTATGTTTTTACTGCAATTTTACTGGTGTTAACTGCCCTGAGCCCGGCTCTGTCCAGGGAAGGCGGGGTATAAATAAAATTTATTATTATTATTATTCAGTGCTGCTTTACCTCACCCCTGGAGGTGCACTCCATTGTCTCTTGAGACAGACAGATGCCAACAATTATCTGTGGTGGTTATCGCAACTATCATTTCTTTGATCAAGGCCCATCCTCCTGCGCTGTCTCCCCCCACCTTGAACTAAGCGGCTCCAGCTGCCTTTCCGCAAAGGGGAGGTGTCCACGGATCCCTGCCATCAATCTCACACATTTGGTTCCCCTCCCTCCCTCTTTCTCGGGGTGCGATCCCACCTCACTATCAAGGTCTCGCTTTTCTGCCAAGATTCATAAACACTCCCTGCCTTGTTGAGCGACGCAGCCATCTGCCTGGGACCAACCACACTGTCATCCTCTCAAACCTTTTTTTTTTCCCTAGTGATCTTTGCACAATTCTCTTTTTTAATAGAAAAGGGCATGTAGCAGAAAGTCAATTTTCATCAGACTCATTTCCCTAGGAATACAGAGCCAGACGATTCCTCCATCTAGCTCAGTGTTGTATACACTGATTGGCAGTAGCTCTGAGGTTTCAGGCAGGGATTCTTTTCCCCCAGCCCTATCATTGGGGATGGAGCCTGGGGGACGTCTCCACGATAAGCAGATGCTCTGGGAGTTGGAGGTCAGCATTTTGAGGGCCAAAGCTTCCATGCCGCTGTGTTCGATAATCTGTTCAAAATATAAAAGGTCAACACGCAATGCAAAGGGCTGTGTCACTCACCTGAGGCGACCGCTACCTTCTTTAACCCCCTTCTTCCTCGGCCTCTTCCCTGTTAAGAGAAAATGAGAGAGGCTGTTTTGAAGAATTACCACTGGTTTCCAGAGAATTATCCAAGCAGGGAGATCAGAGACAGATCCTCTTCACTGGAACCTCCAATTGCTCCAGAAAAAGCGGAGGACCTGATTTTTGTGCAGCTAACACACCTGAGAAACCGGAAGCCTTCTTTGTTTAGCTATTTCAGTTCTCTGGCATCAAACAACATTCTCTCTCTCAGCAACTCACCAGAGTCTTTTGCAAGACAAAAGTTTAGGGCAGATCCTTCTGTAGCTCGGAGTCCGCAAAGGGTTTTCATCCTAGCTGGGAAGTCCAGCCTGCAGCTGAATTCAAAGACCAGCATTGACTCAACGTGGCCAGTTCACAGGATGCTGAAGAAAACCTAGTTATCTCTCCCGGCTTCTGCATTTCCTGGCTAAAGGAAGCGCTCTAAGAATAGCATTAGAAATGCGTTTTTGGAGAGAAAGTAAGTTTAGGGCTGATTGTTGGAGTGGGGTGTGAACGCAGCGCCAAGGAGAGGCAGAGTCTGGTAGTACAAGGTTGATCAGCATAGCCTGATCTGGCGACTTGCAACCCGATAGACTGCGCTGACCAGCACAGGCTCTCCAGTGTTTCAGGCAAGGACTCTTTCCCCAGCCCTTTCCCCAGCCTGGGATTGAAGCCAGGACCTGCTGCCTGTGAAACAATTGCTCCACCACTGTGGCCTTTCTCCCAAAAAATGAACCAAGATTCTAGTCCTCATGATTCTCATCTCATGATTTAACCGTCTAGCTCAGTACTTCCTACCCCGATTGGCAGCGGCTCCTTCTGCTCACAGATCCCAGCCTGGCTCTGGATCATCTGACATTTTTGCATTTTTGGGCAGCATGGACTTTGCCGCCTGAGCAGCAAATGCAGAAATCCTTTCAAACAAGGCTCTCCGAAACCACCGGACCCTCACAGCAAAGAGAGGTGCTGGGCCCATTTCAGAGCACTTGCTTGGCATGCAGAATGTCCCAGGCTCAATCCCTGCTGGGATCTCCAGCTCAAAGCATCTCTGGTCCCAAGCAGAGCGAAGGAAAAATCCTTCCACAGCTGAGACCCTGGCAAGCGGCTGCCTGTCAGAGTAGGCAGTACTGGCCAGATAGCCTGATCTGGTAAAAGAAAACTTACCATGTTCCCCCATAAAGCAGGCATGGGGGGGGGGAGGGAATCCAGGCTGGGGGCCGCATTTCCTTCTGCGTAACCTCCAAAGGACCGAGAGGCAAAAGTTCAATGGAGTTAAATGCGGCTTTTGTACAGGGTTGTAAACAAAAGCTGCCCTTTTCCCTTATGGGATACCCAAGTGCCCATATAGAGTCCTTATGTAGGTTTCCTATTGGTAGGAGAAAAGAACAGAGGCCAACCAGAGAATATTGAGAAGCAAAGCAGCTAGTAAGCCTGATCTTTATTGATCTGTTGCAATAGGGTGCTCCCCTCACATGCAGGAAAGGAGGACCCAGAATCAAGGTGTGCCTGCCCTTATATAGACATTTTAAATTCCCTGCCCTGGAGCTCAAAACCACCCCTCCATACATCATACATACATCACAGAAGGGGTGTAAACCAAGACCACCCTCCACATACCAACATCACAGAAAAGGTGGCCTAAAACAGAAATTTGAATGTTGTTTTTTCCTGTCTGCCAGGTTATCTGATTGCCTTTCCTGATAGTCTGTCACCCATTAAAATGCTGATTACTGAATTCCTGAGACAATGGGAAGGCTCCCTGACACCCCCCCTTCCTCCTTGCAGGGAAAACATTTGGTCAGTTTGGGAATCAAAAATGGTTTCAGGTTGGTCTTCCTGTGCTGATCTATGTACGTGCTTGGTTGGTACATTTATGAACATTTAATACATATCTAAGGTCCGTATAGTAAAAGCTATGGTTTTCCCAGTAGTGATGTATAGAAGTGAGAGCTGGACCATAAAGAAAGCTGATCGCCGAAGAATGGGTGCTTTTGAATTCTGGTGCTGGAGGAGACTCTTGAGAGTCCCATGGACTGCAAGAAGATCAAACCTCTCCATTCTGAAGGAAATCAGCCCTGAGTGCTCACTGGAAGGACAGATCCTGAAGCTGAGGCTCCAATACTTTGGCCACCTCATGAGAAGAGAAGACTCCCTGGAAAAGACCCTGATGTTGGGAAAGATGGAGGGCACAAGGAGAAGGGGACGACAGAGGACGAGATGGTGGGACAGTGTTCTCGAAGCTACCAGCATGAGTTTGACCAAACTGCAGGAGGCAGTGGAAGACAGGAGTGCCTGGTGTGTTCTGGTCCATGGGGTCACAAAGAGTCAGACACGACTAAACGACTAAACAACAACAAAAAGACCTTTAAATTCTTATCACAACAGTAGGCTAGTTTCTGCACGCAAAGAACTTCTGTCCTCCCTCCAGACAAGCAAAGATCAGAGTTCAAGGATGTTTTTCCATCCAGGCAAAGACACTCAAGAAGGATGTGAAGCAGGGCCAGTTAGGGGCGTGGCCTGGGTTGAGAGGCGTGGCCTGAGGAGGAGTGTGGTGTGTTCCCACCTGAGAACCTGAGTCCGGAGAACCGTTCTGGCCAGAAACTCCAACCCAGCCCTGTTTTACAGCCGTGGAGATATCCTGGTGGCTGTAACTCCAAAGGCCTCGGCCAGCTGGCTGACAGCTTGGGATCTCTTCCTTGAAATGATCCAGGCCAGGCCTTGAGGTCCGTACGTTGTGCAGCAGGCAGGCACACACACATGCCCACTTTCCGTACACAACACCCCTCCTGCTTTGATACTCCTAATTAGGTTTCATGGATGAAAAACCATCACCCGTTCTCCTCTCTCTCCCTGCCTAATCCAAATCTTTGCTTGTTAAGTGCCTCTCAGAGACATCTGCTTATTCTCCAAAGTAACCTAATTCCCACCCACCCTACAGCTCTGGCACCTGGCCCTGCCGTTAGGCGAGGTGGAGCAAGCGCCTTCAGACGGCACCATTTGGAGTTTTTCAGTTATTTCTGTTAACAATTTCTGATTGTACTAGGCCTAGGTGATGTGTCAACCAGTTTGAGGGCCAGAGCGCAATGGTGCCTTTAAGGTAAAGGTAAAGGGACCCCTGACCATTAGGCCCAGTCCCGGACAACTCTGGGGTTGCGGCACTCATCTCGCTTTATTGGCCGAGGGAGCCGGCGTACAGCTTCTGGGTCATGTGGCCAGCATGACTAAACTGCTTCTGGTGAACCAGAGCAGCGCAGGGAAACACCATTTACCTTTCAGCCGGAGCAGTACCTATTTATCTACTTGCACTTTGACGTGCTTTCGAACTGCTAGGTTGGCAGGAGTAGAGACCGAGCAACAGGAGCTCACCCCGTCGTGGGGATTCGAACCGCCGACCTTATAATCGACAAGCCCTAGGCTCTGTGGTTTAACCCACAGCGCCACCCGCATCCCCAATGGTGCCTTTACCCAGCGGTATATTGCAGGTGAAACCACTGTCGCTCCTGAGTCCCTCCACTTCTGGAGAAATAAGCTCCATCAGCCCCGGGGCTCTGGGGTGAAACTGCTGTTGCTTCCCCCAAGACTGGGGCCAAGGCTGCACATTCATTCTTCTGCACTCTGGGTGCTGGAGGAGGAAGAACGATGCATCGCTATATCAGGATGTTTAGCTGGTGATGCATCGTGTTATAGGGGGGGAAACTGCTCCTTTTCCCTTATGGGGTATTCCAGACCCTGTATAGAGTCCTTAAGTGGGTTCCCTATCGGTAGGAGAAAATAACAGAGGCCAACCAGAGAGTATTGGGAAGCAAAGCAGCTAGTAAGCCTAATCTTTATTAAAACTGTTGCAACAGGGTCCCCACTCACCACACACAGGAGGGAGGAGGAACCCAAAACCAAGGTGTGCAAGCCCTTATATAGACTTTTGAAATTGCCCACCCTGTAGCTCAAGACCACCCCCAAAAACAGCATACATATATCACAGAAGGAGGCAGTCTCCAGCAGAAATCCTATTAATAGTCACTAATTGCTTTACCTGGGCAGCCTGGGCGTTCTTTTGTGATGGTAAATATTTTAATTCCTGAATCCAGGTCACAGGCTCACCCTATTCATACACAAATATGCCCTTAAGACAGGTAAGCAAAAGACCATGAAGAGGCTTTCCTTGCAGAGAAATATTTGAAGTCAATTTGGGAGAGTCAAAATGGCTTCAGGATTGCTGTCCTGTACTATTTCAGACAGGTGGTTTATATACTTACGTATGCGTTTGCCTTGTACATTTATGAACGTTTATTTCATATTTGGGACCTTAGAATTATAACAATCGCAATGTTGAAAAGTGGATATCGCCAGTCCTAGATTTTGTGTGTGTGTGTGTGTGTGTTTGTTCTGTTTATGCATGTTGCCAATTTTTATTTAACCTGCAATGTGGATAACGGCTAGAATATACGTCAGCGTGTGGTTTCACTTGCAGGTACTTGAAACCGGACGAAGACAAGAAATCCAAACACAAGACGGCGGTGAAGAAGAAAACACTCAACCCTGAATTCAATGAGGTAAGGTCACTCTGGTTTCAGGTGTTTGTTACAGGTCTATGGGAGGTGGAAAGGGCCCTAGATGGAGGGACGTAGGAGGGTGACACACTCTGACCATTGGTCCACCCAGCTCAATACTTTGGTCTCCAAAGTTTCAGACTAAGGACATCCCATCCCTAGTCTTGAAGCGGTGAAGGAAGCAGGTCTGGAGTGCTGCTGTGGTGAGCTTAGCAACAAGCAAAATGCCAGGCTCCACATATTTTATTTCTTCCGGGGGTATGGGGGTATGGAACACTGGCAGCCCTTCAGATGCCACTAGACTACAACTCCCATAATGCCTGGCCATTGGCCGTGCTGGCTGCTGGAAGTTGGAGTCCAACACCATCTGGAGAGCCACCATTTCTCCATTAGGGTGAAGGGGGCACTGCCCCACCAACCCACATCTGCTCTCAGCCAATACCCATCTGCATGCATTTCCACCTAAAACCAGTCCAGGGGGTTGGCACCGCATGTCAGATTCCTCCTCCTTAGCAGATAGGAAGATGGGCACCAAGTGAAAATGAGTTGGCCCTTGCTTGACACTGAGCTTAAGAACTTAAGAGGAGCCTGCAGGATCAGTCCAATGGCCCATCTAGTCCAGCATCCTGTTCTCACAGTGGCCAGTGTTGTAAACAAAAATCTGCCCTTTTTTCCCTTATGGGGTATCCAAGAGCCCGTACAGAGTCCTTACGTAGGTTCCCTATCAGTAGGAGAAAATAACAGAGGCCAACCAGAGAATACTGAGAAGCAAAGCAGCTAGTAAGCTTGATCTTTATTGATCTGTTGCAACAGGGTCCTCACTCATCACACAAAGGAGGGAGGAGGAACCCAGAACAATGGCGCGCAAGGCCTTATATAGACATTTTGAATTCCCTGCCCTGGAGCTCAAGGCCAACCCTACATACATCATGCATACATCACAGAAGGGGTGTAACCTAAGACCACCCCTCAGATACATCATACCTACATCACAGAAAAGGCGGTCCACTGCAGAAATCTGAGTGACTTGTTTATCTCGTCTGACACAGGTTACCTGTTTAATGGTCACTTGATTGGATTGCCTGGGGAGCCTGGCCAGTCTTTTGTAATGTTAAATACTTAGTTCCTGGGCCAGGTCACAGGCTCACAGCCTATTCATATCTTAAATGTGCCCTTAAGGCAGGATTTGTGAAGGAAAAGACAATGGGCAGGCTTTTCAATTTTCCTTTGACCTTGCAGAGAAATAAATGAGGTTTGGGAATCAAAAATGGTTTCAGGTCGGTCTTCCTGTGCTGATCTATGTATGTGCTTGGTTGGTACACTTATGAACATTTAACATATATCTAAGACCTCAAAATTCCTATCACACCAGCCAGATGCCCCTATAGGAAACCCACAAGCAGGATTCGAGCACAAGAGAACTTTCCCCTCCTGTGGTTTCCAGCAACTGGTATTCAAAAGGATTGCTGCTTCTGACCGTGGAAGCAGAGCAGAGCCACCGTGGCTAGTAGGCAGCAATAGCCTTCTCCTCCATGAATTTGTCTGATCCTCTTTTAAAGCCACTTAGGTTGGTGGTCATCACTACCTCCTTGTGGGAGGGAGTTCCACAGATTAACTATGTGCTGCATGAAGAGGACTTTCTGTTCTGTGCCCTGATTCTTCCAACATTCAGCATCATTGGATATTCCCAAGTTCTAGCGTTATGAAGGATAATAAAATAAAATAAAATAAAATAAAATAATCCACTTTTTCAATTCCATGCGTAATTTTAGAAACTTCTATCAGGTTGACTCTTACTCACCTTGTCTCTAAACTAAAAAGTCCCCAGCACTCTGGCACCGCCTCCTGTTGGGGCTCCCAGACTTTCGCACTATCAGCCCCAATTGGCACTACTAACCAGCGCCCCCTGCAAACTGCAATTTCTCCAGTGCACCACCAAGTTTGCAGCTCTGGTTCATTGAAAGTGCTGGACAATAGGAGCGAGAAGTTTGGAAACACGTCCTGAATGCACGTTTATCCCTTTCCGCTGCAGGAATTTTGCTATGAGATTAAGCACGGTGACTTGGCGAAGAAGACCTTAGAGGTGACGGTGTGGGACTATGACATTGGCAAATCAAACGACTTTATTGGTGAGTCTGAGGTTCCCAAGGGAGATCTGCAAAGCTTTGATAGTTTAATTGTCAAGGCACCGGACTGTTAAATGTCACCTGGATTCAGCATGACCTTTACAGCAGATTGCACAGATTCCCACTAAGTATCTTCCCACGAGGGATAGAGGGCTCAGCTCTTGTCAATTTAATTTCCCAGTGCATGACAATTTCACCCGCGTTTATTCTTAAACCCCTTCCATCCCATTTCCATATTAATCTGTAATTTTAAAAAAATCCACACCAAAAAATAGCCATACTAAAATTTGTATTTCAATACTGTAATGGTTCTAGGGGTTGCTCGTACGTAAATCGACACCACACCTGGCTAGGTTACCTGGGTGAACCCTTTCTGTCTGGACAGCCTCTCACCCGTGGCTGTCTCAATCGCTGGCAGAATCCGTCAGTGGGCGTTTCTTGAACTTCTTCCAGCAAAGAAGCTCTTTGACGCCTAGTCGCCGCCTACTCTCCCTGCGCGGAAGTCTTCTGCGCAGGGAGGGTGTGGACAGCAGAGGACCCGTGCTCTCCCCGCTGGTCTCCGGCGAGGAGACATGGAGCCCCCTCGCCGATTCCCCCATCTGTCCCCCTTCTCCACTGGTGCTACGCTGAATTCCTTCCCCAGAAGATGGGCTGCTTCTTTCGCTCCTGGGACGCTCTCCAGAACCCCTCTGGAGCCCTCCCTCTCCCTCTGGCTCCGATGGCAGTTCCCTGACAAATACATACCTGTATGTATCTGATCACAAAATAGTATCTTAAATACAGAGTTTATATCAATATACGCACACCCACCCCGAAATTCACATTTTGCAACGCATTCGGGTGCAGTTCTTCTGAGCCAAGAATCTATGTTGCAAAACTTGGAGAAGTACAAAAACTGAAGAATAATTATGCCTTGGTTCCATGTTTTTAGTCCAGGAGGTGAGAATTTGGTCCGTTCCCCCATTTGCAGAATTGCAGGACTGGAAGGGACCACGAGAATCATCTAGACCAACCCCAACAGTGTGGGAATCTGCAGTCCAGGAGCCCCAATATGGGATTCGAACCCACAACCCTGAGATTAAGAGTCTCATACTCTGAGCTATCTCCTTCCTCCTTAAAAGAGGAAGCCACAGCCAATATACACACAGTTTTTAGAAGGCTACAGGGGTGAACCATGATTTGGGTGAAACTGGTGGGATTAGGGGGCAGAGTGTGTGAATTTAATTAAGCGCATCCCTTTCTCTCCACCCCTTTCCCTTTTTTAATTGCATTTTGTGGATGAACAGATAAACAACAAAGCACAATGGCTGGTGAAATTGCAAAACAACTTACCTGTCACTGTCAGAGTCCAACCCTCCCTCCCCCGCAATGCAGGAATCTTTTGCCCAACATAGGGCTTGAACCCACGATCTTGAGTTTAAGAGTCTCATGCTCTTCTGACTGTGCTTGATTATGTTCCTCCACTATTCCTTTTGAATCGCTTCCTTTGCATTTAAAGGCAAGAGCTGTTTGACATTGGAGAGGATTGCCTTGGATGCTGGCAGACTCCCCTTCATTTTGGGTTTTTCAGCAGAGGTTGGATGGCCGTCTGTCAATGATGATTTAGCTGTGATTCCTGCATTGCAGGGGGCTGGAACACAGGGTCCCTTCCAACTGTGCAGTTCTATGACTCTATGAAATGAACGGGGTGCAATGCTGTGTTGTCAGCGTAATTGATGCAGTGTGTAAGACGAACTGCAGCCAAACTGCAACGAAGGTGGGGAACAACAGGAAACAATGTCTCTTTACATCTCTAGGCATCCCTTCAATCAATGACCATTGATATAAAGGAAAAAAAAAACTGCTCTTTTTCCCTTATGGGGTTCCCCAAAGCCCATATAGAGTCCTCTTTTTAGGTTCTCTGTTGGTAGGAGGAAATAACAGAGACCAACCAGAGAATTTTGAGAAGCAAAGCAGCTAGTAAGCCTGTTCTTTTTTAACTGTTGCAATAGGGTGCTCCCCCACACGCAGGAGGGATGAGGACCCAGAACAAAGGGGTGCCCACCCTTATATAGACTTTTGGAATTGCCCACCCTCAAACTCCAGACCACCCCCAGAAACATCGTACATACATCACAGAAGGGGTGTAGCAGCCCAGGACCACCTCCCCCAATACATCATACCTATATCACAGAAAAGGCGGTCTACAACAGAAATCCGAGTGCATTGTTTATCTCCTGTCTGGCAAGTTACCTGATTGCATTATCTGAGTTTTGGCCACTCTTTTGTTATTATAACCACTGAATTCCTGAATCTAGATCACAGGTCACAGGCTCACACCCTGTTCATATCTTGAATGTGCCCTTAAGACAGGATTTGTGAGGAAAGAGACAATGAGGACCTTAAAATTCTTTTTTTTATATAAATGATTTTTATAAAGATTTAAGAACACCAACACCACCAACAACCAACAAAGACATCACATCTTATTACATATATCCCATTTTATGCTCCATAAAGCTGTTGACTTCCGTCCTTCCCTTCCGCCAGTTTTCTTATTCCCATCTATAACTCACAGTTTCATTGATTAAACATTACACCATGACATAAGATTTAATTCAACCCTGCCAACGTTTTCATATTTCTACAGTTCTCACTTATATATACCATAAATATACTCCATTCTTTTTGGTACTTCGTCTCCTCCTGATTGCGAATTCTGTGTGTCAATTTTGCCATCTCAGCGTATTCGACCAGCTTTATCTGCCATTCCCTTACAGTCGGAATCTCCTGTAACTTCCACTTCTGGGCTATCAAAACTCTAGCTGCTGCTGTTGCATACAGATATAATCTTTGATCTGACTTCTTAATATCTTCCCCCACCAAACCTAGCAAAAAATTCTTCCGGCTTTTTTGGAAAAGTGTATTTGAACATCTTATTTAACTCGTCGCAGATCGATTCCCAAAACTCTTTTATTTTGTTACATGACCACCACATATGATAAAAATCGCCATCCTTTTCCTTACATTTCCAACAAGTTTTACTACTTGTCCTATACATTTTTGCCAGTTTGGGGGACCTTAAAATTCTTATAACACCGTGATGCAAATCCAAATTTTGTATTGATCCTTTTTTTGGGGGGGGGGAGGGGATGCACAAACAGCCACCAGGCTCTGGCTGCCCATTTGTCTCTCATTTGTCTTCCTCAGGTGGCGTGGTTCTTGGGATCAATGCCAAAGGCGAGCGCCTGAAGCACTGGTTTGACTGCTTAAAAAACAAGGATAAGAAGATTGAGCACTGGCACACGCTCACAAACGAGCTGCCGGGGGCCCTCCTCAGCGATTGACCTCACAGACACACCCCGGATACCTGGGAAGAGCATAGCACACAACCCCGGCCAAGGAACAACGGCTGCCTTCGGATTTCCTGTTTACTTCATGCCACGGGAGGGATCCCATGTCGGCAAGGATTGAGAGGGGGCGGGCCTTGCTTGGAAGGTCCCAGCTGTGGCCAATTTGCAGGGAACTATTTGACACTGCTACACGCCCCCCTTAAAAGCAACAACCCACAACAGCTTGTTATTTCCTGTTGTTTGCAAGCTTCAGTCCTACAGATTTCTCTGGGATGCCTTGAATTTACTCTTGCAGCAAGTTGGTTTTCTCTGTGTGTGTGTGCGTGTGTGTTTGGGGGTGGGGTGGGTTGGTCCAGAGGGCTGCATGCATTAGATCTGTGACTTCTTTGATATTCTGGATTCAGTCCCTTGCTGCCTTGTGAACACAGTGGCAACATGAATGCACAAATATATAGTAATATAGATCTATAGATACATGGGTTAAGGGTTTTCCCTCTTCCTCTTTTCATTTGGTTTTTTTGTAATATGTAACTGATGCAAAGTGTTTTGTTGAATCTCCGAATTAAGAGATACTCGGTGTCATCTCTAGCTGTTGTCTGTCCTTGGTGTATGTGCGGGAGACGGGGTAGGGGGTGGGCAGAGGGTGGTTAGTTTTCAATTTTGCTCTGAAGTATTTTAGCCGTCCGGTTAGATAAGCGGTGAAGAAGCTGTGGCCCTCAAGATGCTTTTGGGTTCCAGCTCCCATCACTCCCCAGACCGCTGGCCACGCTGGGACCTAAAAGTGTAGGAGGCTGCCTTATACCCAGACTGTTGGTCCATTCAGCTCAGTATTGTCTGCACGGACTGGCAGGAGCTTTCTGGAGGTTTCCTACAGGGAGTCTTTTTCCCCAGCCCTATCATTGGGGATTGAACCTAGGGGACATCTCCACGATAAGCAGATGCTCTGGGAGTTGGAGCGCAATGTCTTGAGGGCTACAGCTTCCATGCCGCTGTGTTTGACAATCTGCTCAAAACATAAACGGTCAACACACAACACAAAGGGCTGTGTCGCTCACCTGAGGCAACCGCTACCTTCTTGAACCCTCATCTTCCTCGGCCTCTTCCCTGTTAAGAGAAAACGAGAGAGGCCGCTGAAGAATTGTCAAAGGCTTCTCGCTGGTTTTCAGAGAATTATCCAAGCAGGGAGATCAGAGGCCTGACTTTTGTGCAGCTAACACACCTGAGAAACTGGAAGCCTTCCTTGTGTGGCTACTACAGTTCTCTCGCATCAAACAACACACTCTCTCTCAGCAATTCACCAGAGTCTTTTGCAAGACAGAAGTTTAGGGCAGACCCTTCTGTAGCTCCGAGTCCACAGAGGCTTTTCATCCCAGCTGGGAAGTCCAGCCTGCAGCTGAATTCAAAGACCAGCACTGACTTCCATAAGTGTCAATACATGCTAAAAAAACCGGGTCTGCTGGGCTTATTAAAAAAAAAAGAATTATTCTTCTGTTAGCACAATATAGACTCTCTAGTTAAAAGAGAATAGATTTATTCTCTATCAGTTTTATGCTTTCTTTCACGTGCAAAGGTCTTTTTAGGGGGTGGGTAGGTTCTGAGTTGTTTTTCATGTGAAGTCATTGCAGAAGACCATCAAACTCATATCTCATGGCTTGTATCCATAAGGTAGTCATAATTAGGGATGGAGGAGAAATTCGGTTCCGTTCAAATTTTACGGAGATTCTCTCTGATCCGCACTTTCAAAAACAATATGTAAACTGGAATGCAGCTGTCCTTCAAAATTCACAGTTCTCTGAATTTCACAACGCAGTTCTCCAATCAAAATAATATGTATATTAGGAAAATGTGTGCACAGCACCGCATATGTTAGTGAAAATAAGTTATAAAATGTGTTTATCAGGCAAAATTGCATACAAAAATATGTATGTTAGGGAGGAATTTGCACTAAGATGCTGGTGAATTTTCCTGCAGACTTTTTTAAAAATAGAAATTGCAAACTGATGCAGAAATCTGGAGAAGCAAAGACTTGAAAGAGAAAGAGAAATTAATAGGCCAGTCATCCCTAGTCCTGCTCAGAGCAGGTCCACTGAAATCACAGCTGCTGTAGGTCTACTCAATTCAATGGTCCTACACTGAGTAGATAGTTGGAGACAACCCAATGCCTTTATGGATCCTGTGAGATTAGTTTACAGATTGAGCACCATTTGTAAGAAGTTATTTGGATACTAATCCACCAAAACTGATGCTTTTCAGATGTTGCTCCCATGGGCAAGACTCATGTACTTGGGAAACAGGAAGTGCAAAAAGTACTTCCTGCCATCATGGTTTAAAACTACTGTTGTTTGTGGATCTTGTTGGAGGAAAAATAAGCCAAATGCTGATTGCAGACAAAATCTCTCTGCAACATTTTGTATTCCAGGGGAAGCCTTGCCAATTTTCCTTAACACCTCCGTCCTGCACTTGTTACCCAACTAGGTATATTTCATTTTGCACAAGGAAAGATGTTTTCTGCAATCAGCTGGATTCTTCCATTAAAAATGGCTTCTCCACCTCCCCAGCCACAAACAATGCTTTAATAACTGCCATATCCAGGAAATCACCATTCACAGAGTCATTTTCAGCCTCAAGCTGTTTTAGCGGACGGTGAACAAAATTGTGGCCAATTTTCATCAGGTGGCTGTGCGGAGATCATTTTCTGTTGTGTTCCAGAAAGCACTTGAAAAGGCAATATCTGGCACTTTGAATCGATGAGCTGTTTGGAGAAAGCATTTCAGAGGCACATTCTGATACCTCTAGTGTGTTTTCCCATCGTTGCTTATTGCCGGTGAGAAAAAGCAGGAAAGGGGCATTTGTGGACAGCTGCCTGTTGTAGACTTTGCATCACAGTCCCCTGTTTAAACAAAAGAAAGCATTTTCACACCCCCCCCCAAGGCTTTCAGGGACGTTTTCGCACTGTCTGCATCATCAACGTGACTCTTCCGCATAGGGCAAAATAAATATTTCCACCACACTTCTATGGTGATGGTGTGCCGGATAACTTCCCTCCAGAGAATATTTTTCCTAGGTACAGAAACAACATCACTTGTAAAGAGGCCCGTGGAACAGCCAAGTCATATGCCTTTTTTAAAAAAATAAATCTCAAAGATAAGCTGTTTTCAGTGTCTCAATATGATCACATGCACCTTTCTGCTGATTTCCGTGGGTACATGATTCTTTTCGTTTTCTATCAAAAGCCTTTTTTTACCTGGACTCTGTACATATGTAAATTAAAATATATATTATACGGTATATATAAATATATATAAATATATATATATATATATAAAACAAAAACTACTGCATGTCAAGTTAGTGGTTGTCATGCAAAAGACTTGTTAGATGTTTGATACCAATGTTTTGCTACAGTGAGTTGGCCGCAGAAACATGTCCTCTGGGCTGCTTCCCCACAGATCAATTTTGTATTTCAGTATTACTATATGTACTTTTTGGTCAGATTTGTTTAATCTTTATAAATAGAACCGCAAATGAATAATAAAAAAAAATGATGGAAAAGTTTCATTTTGGAAGTTGAGTGATTTGATTGTATTTCTGTGCCGTTTCCCATTCAAATGAATCCCAAGGCGGCTCACAAACAATAAATAACATGACAGAGCATCACAAGGGCAGCATAAATCACATCATATAATTAACAAACCATCAGTAAAACAATCACAATCTATTAAGTACTGTTAGCAAACCAGCCGCTAAAGAATAAGCGAAACATCACAATTACAGCGTGAGTCAGATGATTGACAAATCAATAAGGCATTCATACTCTACAAGGCAATATTAACAAAATAACAACTAAAAAATAAGTTGGACAATACGAAGTTCACACACACTTCCCCAGCGATTCATAATCTTTCACTCTGTTCAGTTCCTTAAAATATACATACACATCCATCAAGCCAGAGGACCTTGATCTAACAGAAATACCTGCAACAGGGCTATACTTAAACTTAAACCCACATCCCATTTATAAACAAAGCGTGCAACCCTATAGCTTGTTTACTTTGAAGTAAAAGAAGGCTGCTTTTTTCCCCAGTTGGAACTCGCCAGAACTCAGTTCTGGCACCTCTCAGGTGGTCACTGCTGCCATTATAAAAGAACGAGGGAGGTGTCCATGGTGAGTTGGGGTACCTCTTTTTCTAGAAAAATAGTTCTGAGTAAGAATTAAAGGTAAAGGGACCCCTGACCATTAGGTCCAGTCGTGGCCGACTCTGGGATTGCAGCGCTCATCTCGCTTTACTGGCCAAGGGAGCCGGCGTACAGCTTCTGGGTTATGTGGCCAGCATAACTAAGCCACTTCTGGCGAACCAGAGCAGCGCACGGAAACGCCGTTTACCTTCCCGCCGGAGCGGTACCTATTTATCTACTTGCACTTTATGTGCTTTCAAACTGCTAGGTCAGCAGGAACAGGGACCGAGCAACAGGAGCTCACACTGTCGCGGGGATTTGAACCGCTGACCTTCTGATCGGCAAGCCCTAGGCTCTGTGGTTTAATCCACAGCACCACCCATGTGTGTTGTATTGGGGGTGGACTTGTTCAGCTGAGTTACAGTATTTTCTAGGTGAGTTTCCGGGGGAGATGAGTCAGTGGTGGGTGGGACTATAAACAGAAGTGGGTGGAGTAAGGTTTGTGAATTTTATCACACATTCTCTATCCCCCATTCAAACAAGCAAAAAGCATTATTGGAGTTCAAGGATATAGCCAAGTGAGGCCAAAAAATCAAGGAGGATGCAAAGCAGAACCTGTGAGGTATGGTCCAGGGAGGGTTCTGAGGGCCAGACAGAGATGCTTGGAGGGCCACAATCGCCTTGCCCAGTTTACACACTTACACACACACACTTTTCAGCCATTTAAACTAAGCATCCAAACACTGAGCCAGCGTAAAAGAAAATCCCACTCAGTTAAATGGAGCAGCGTCTTGACATCGTACATAATCAGCTCTTGAACTTCATCTCCTTTTTGGATGGCGAGCTGATTATTGAGACCCCGACTTAAGAAAGCTTAAGGTGCCTTAATGCCTGGGATCTGCTCCAAATTCCTGACACACCTGCGGCCTTATAAAGGGGGCAAGCAGCCCTTCGAGGGAGTCGATTGCTTGCTCAGCCTCTCCTGATCTCCATCCCCAGTAGAAGAAATGCAAGCTTCAAACGCTTCATGGGTTGAGGTGAGAAACAGGACCCCAGGCCCTTTTGAGGGGCCGCAATGGCCCTACCTGGCCCCACAGAGCACCTACATATCAGTGGCTGTCCTCATGGGGCTGGTGGTCATCTCGGCCACCTTGGTGAACGGCTTGGTGATTGTGGTCTCTGTCCAGTTCAAGAAGCTCCGTTCTCCTTTGAACTACGTCCTGGTGAACCTGGCCGTGGCTGATCTCTTGGTCACCTTCTTTGGGAGCACCATCAGCTTCGTAAACAACGCCCACGGCTTCTTTATCTTTGGCCAGGCGACCTGCGAATTTGAAGGCTTCATGGTCTCCTTAACAGGTAGGGAGATGACCCTGGTGGCCCTTTGGTTTCCTTTGAAAAGCAGTTATCAGACCTTGCATTTACCGTATTTTTCGCTCCGTAGGATGCACCTAGTTTTTAGAGGAGGAAAACAAGAAAAAAAAATATTTTGAACAAAACAGTGGATGTATGATTTTTGTGGTTCTTGCTGTGGCCACAGACATGTGATCTGATGGTGAATTTGGGGTGACCCAATGCAAAAATCCTGAGGATCCATGTGGATCCGTGCTTTGTAACCACATTTTGCACCATTGCAGCCACAGGAAACAGTGGGTGCGTGATTTTTTTGGTGCAGGCTGTAGCCATAGACATGCTATGTGATCTGATGGTGAATTTGGGGTGACCCAATGCAAAAATCCTGAGGATCCATGGGCTTTTACCTCCCCCCTCCCAGGCAGCCTCTGCTAGTGTCCCTTATCTCTCTTCCAATCCCACTGATCAGCTGTTTCCTTTCAACACTCCCTTCCCTCTTGTTTGCCTTAGTGTCTCTTCCTTAGCTGGAGCAGTTTTTTGCTCCTCCTTTTCTTCTAATTTCTCTCCTTATTGCATTAGTCTTCCTGTTTCCCCCCTTTGCAAGTTTGCTGTCTTTACCTCCCCCCTCCCAGGCAGCCTCCTTTATCTCTAGCGTCCCTTATCTCTCTCCCCGGTCGGGAAACGATCAGCGGCTTTGTTTCAACACCCAATTCCCTCTTTCAAAAAAAAAAAAAAAAGCAAGACCTGCTTTTCCCCCCTGGGCAATTCGGCTCCAGGCACCACGCATTTGCTCCATAAGGCGCACAGACATTTCCCCTTACTTTTTAGGAAGAAAAAAGTGTGTCTTATGGAGCGAAAAATACGGTATACACTACTGTTGGAGCATTCGGAGCACACTGTTTGTCGCACATCTCCAGTTGCATTTTCATGCCAGTGTTATGATACTCATATTGCAGGTTGGGTGGGAAGGGATGCCTGAAGCAGAGGAAGTCAGAGTTGGCCTACAAACACAATGGGATATCGGGAAGGGCCCAACTTAGAAGTGGAACATCTGCTTTTCATGCTCCGGGTTCAATCCCTGGCATCTCCAGGAAAAGTTAGGAATTTTACCCTTTCTGAAATCCTAGAGGGAGCTGCTGCCAGCGAGTCTGATCAATACACAGTCTCCACCCCCATCGTTCTGCCTGGACACTGAGATCCAGCACCGAGGGTCTTTTGGCGGTTCCCTCATTGCGAGATGTGAGGTTACAGGGAACCAGACAGAGGGCCTTCTCGGTGGTGGCGCCCGCCCTGTGGAACACCCTCCCTTCAGATGTAAAGGAAATAAGCAGCTTTCCTATCTTTAAAAGACATCTGAAGGCAGCCCTGTTTAGGGAAGTTTTTAATATTTAACGCTGTTCTGTTTTTAACTCTTGATTGGGAGCCGCCCAGAGTGGCTGGGGAAACTCAGCCAGATGGGCAGGGTATAAATAATAAATTATTATTATTATTATTATTATTATTATTATTATTATTATTATTGAGTTAGATGGGTTCAAGGAAGATGGATCACGCTGCCATCCAGGAAGGCAGCTTCCTACATTCCTCTTTAAACCAGCCCTTAATTCAGATCCCCAAGGACTGGAAGCCTGCTTCATATTTAGAAGACCTTTCTGACTCAGTGGCAGAAGGTCCCAGGGTTAATCCCCAGTGGCATCTCCAGTTGGGGCTGGAGGAGAATGCTGTCTGAAACCCTGGCAAGCTGCTGCCAGTCAGGGTAGACAATACTGAACTAGATGGACCAGCTGTCTGATTCAGTATAAAGCAATTTTTATTATTTTTCGAAACCTCAGCAACCTTGATTTTTAAATAATAATAATAATAATAATAATAATAATAATAATAATAATAATAATTTTTTATTATTTATACCCCGCCCATCTGGCTGGGCTTCCCCAGCCACTCTGGGCGGCTTCCAAAAAAATATTAAAATACTGTAATACATCAAACATTATGGATGTAGCGCCATAGTTTCCCATGAGTAAATGCCATTTTTTGGCTGCTATCTGATCATTTAGAAAACTCTAGCCATTTTTGCCCCTTCATGGATCACTGCCTTGTAAGGAAATCAGCCCTGAGTGCTCATTGGAAGGACAGATCCTGAAGCTGAGGCTCCAATACTTTGGCCACCTCATGAGAAGAGAAGACTCCCTGGAAAAGACCCTGATGTTGGGAAAGATGGAGGGCACAAGAAGAAGGGGATGACAGAGGACGAGATGGTGGGACAGTGTTCTTGAAGCTACCAGCATGAGTTTGACCAAACTGCGGGAGGCAGTGGAAGACAGGAGTACCTGCCGTGCTCTGGTCCAGGGGGTCACGAAGAGTGGGACACGACTAAACGACTACACAACAACAAGCCATTTTTGAGATTGTGCTCTAGTTATTCCCCTTCTCTGTGGTCAACCTCTCCTCTCTAGCCCTTCTTTCTCCAACTAGCATAGGCTGGTCCATTAGGGAAAATAGGGCACTGCCTCACCACCCTCATTCTCTGCTCAGCCAACCCCAACCTCTCTGCCATCTTACTTACAACCAGCCCAGAGGGTGGCACTGCCCATCAGCTTCCTCCTCCTCCTTAATCTCAGCGTTGCCCTTGCAGAAAGGAGGATGGGAACAAAATTTGAATTGCTAGGCTCTGCCGCCACCTGCTGTTGGGCTCCCTGCCTGTTGCCCTACCATTTCCAATGGGCACCGGTCAACCCTGAGTTTATGTTATGAATAAAACCTGCATTTTTCAAAGGAAACACGCAAAAGCTGTGTCCGCTATGTATGGCTCTGTTCATCCCTGAGGTCTTCTCGAGGATGGGACTACGTGGGGCTACCTTTGAAGGTGACCCGGAAACTACAACTAATCCAGAACGCGGCAGCCAGACTGGTGACTGGGAGCGGCCGCCAAGACCATATAACACCGATCTTGAAAGACCTACACTGGCACCCACTACGTTTCCGAGCACAATTCAAAGTGTTGGTACTGACCTTTAAAGCCCTAAACGGGCTCGGTCCAGTATATCTGAAGGAGCGTCTCCACTCCCATCGTTTTACCCTGACACTGAGGTCCAGCACTGAGGCCCTTCTGGCGGTTCCCTCACTGCGAGAAGCCATGTTACAGAGAACCAGGCAGAGGGCCTTCTCGGTAGTGGCGCCCTCCCTGTGGAACGCCCTCCCACCAGATGTCAAAGAGAACAATAACTACCAGACTTTCAGAAGACATCTGAAGGCAGCCCTGTTTAGGGAAGCTTTTAATGTTTGATGTATTACAGTATTTTAATATTTTTTTGGAAGCCGCCCAGAGTGGCTGGGGAAGCCGAGCCAGATGGGCGGGGTATAAATAATAAATTATTATTATTACTATTATTATTATTGGAGACGTGTTCTCTGTTGCTCTAGAAGGCATGACTAGAACCAAGGTGGAAGCAGATATCGGCTAAAACTTTGGAGACACTGCCTGATGGGAGGGGCAGCTTAACAGGGGAGCTGAACTGTCCCAGGAGGTGGTGGTGAACTCTCTGCAGTTGGGGGTCTTTCAGCAGAGTTGGGTCAGCTACCTGCCAGGGATGCTGCAGGTGCCAAACTCCTGCACTGAATAGGGCTTGGGCTGGATGGCCGCTGAGACATCCCTCCAACCCTAAAATTCTAGGTTCATCTCTTCTTCTTTTTTCCAGGGATTGTGGGTCTTTGGTCCTTGGCGATCCTGGCCTTTGAGAGGTATCTCGTGATCTGCAAACCGGTGGGCGATTTCTGCTTCCAGCAAAGGCATGCAGTGCTTGGTTGTGCTTTCACTTGGGGGTGGTCGATAGTCTGGACAGTCCCACCACTCCTCGGTTGGAGCAGCTACGTCCCTGAAGGTTTGTTGACAGGGGACTTGTAAAATAGAAATACTTATGAAATATACTCAGAGTCGCAAGTGATTTCATGCTCTTTATTCAGCTCATAGTGGTGAGGAGGAATGAATGAAAGTCCCCTCAAAGTATCTGCTTTATATACATTATTTACACAATGGGCTGCACATGATTGGCTAATTCTGGAATTCTACTGTAAGCCAATCAGGTTGTGGATTCACTTATATCTGGAGCATGATTGGGTGGTTCCTGCCAACCAATCATACTGCTGCATTGCTCTAGGACCAATCAGACTGCTGCATTCTGAATCCTATTGTTCTAGGACCAATCAGACTGCTGCAATTTGGATCCTATTGTTCTAGGACCAATCAGACTGCTGCAGTTTGGATCCTATTCAACTCAGTACATAACTTAACTAACTAATCACGTCATTTCTGCCCCCCACAACCAAGTCCTGCCCCCCGCTAACAAAAATCCTGGCTACGCCCATGCCACTGGCCATTCTAATTAGGGATGATGGGAGCTGTAGTCTCCCATAGAAGTGCTGGCTGGGCCGATGGGAATTGAATGTTTAGGAAAGAGTTGTAGCTTGGTCACAGAGCATCTGCTTGGCATGCGGAAGGTCCTAGGTTCAACCCCGAACATCTCTAGGTATGGCTGGGAATGCCCTCATCTGAAATCCTGTATCAGGGGTCAGCAAACTTTTTCAGCAGGGGGCCGGTCCGCTGTCCCTCAGACCTTGTGGGGGCCTGGACTATATTTTGAAGGGGGGGGGGATGAATTCCTATGCCCCACAAATAACCCAGAAATGCATTTTAAATAAAAGCACATATTCTACTCATGTAAAAACACGCTGATTCACGGACTGTCCACGGGCCGGATTTAGAAGGCTATTGGACCGGATCCAGCCCCCAGGCCTTAGTTTGCCTACCCATGTCCTGGATGGTGACTGCCAATCGGTGCCGACAATATTCAGCCTGCTGGATCCTTGGTCCGACTCAGCGTAAAGACTTTGAAGAGACTTTACTTGCAGGTGGCAACTATCAAAAAGCAGCAGTGTTTATGCGCATCAAGTCCAAGGAAACACATTTCTTTCCCTTGAGCCCAAGAGAAGGGCTTTTTGCTTCCAAAAACTCTTTCGCAGCAGTGCGTAAGTTATCAGTCCACTGCTTGCCTATCCTCATAAACTCCTCCGGAGAAGCGTCTGCTTGAAGTTCCACACTCAGCAAAACAAGCAACCAATCTCCAGCTCCCACCCCTCCTATCTAAGACACACGCGTTCACTTTTAAAGAGATTTAACAAATTAACAAGGGAATGATTCGGCATTTCCAGGGCCTTAAAAGGTTTCCTTTTCCCCAGTACAATTCATTTCTTGCATCATCATCACCATCATCATCATCATCATATATTACACTGGTCAACAACAAATTTGTTGTCTGCGTTTTTTCAGCTGATTTAGAATGAATCTCATGCACTGAATCCAAAAAGCACATTGGTTTTGCTCAATCAGGTCAAGTTTTTGAGTTATGGCCACATGTCGTTTTTTTACATTTTTGTTCACATGTACGCTTGTGTGGAGCATTTTAGAAGAAGTTGGTGGGGGTAAAATGCCATGTCGAATGATTGTTTTGATTGGAAATTATTATTTTAATGACAATAAGTATTCAGGTTCGATGGTTCTGGGTGATTATGTCGAAAAGAGATCAGTTTGAAGTCATAAAACCTCGAAATCTTCCATAAATTGGTGCGGCAAAGCATAAAGTTGGGGGATCAAAACCCCTGGCTCACTCGAGTACACTGAAGGAGAACTATGAAGGGGTGAAGTATGTGCTGGAGAAAACTGGTTATGATCAGGTTAAGTGGTTTATTTGTGTTGACCTGAAGATGGTGAACTTTTTGTTGGGACAACAGTCTGGCTTCACCAAATACCCATGTTTTCTGTGCATGTGGGATAGTAGGGACCGTGCTCAGCATTACACGAAGGAGGACTGGCCTGTGCGGGAGGAATTGGTGCCTTGCAGAAAAAGGAACGTCATCAATGACCCTCTGGTGGACAGAGACAGAATACTCTTCCCACCACTGCACATCAAGCTCGGCTTAATCAAGCAGTTCACCAAGGCTCTGGACAAGGATGGTGACTGCTTCACTTACTTGTGCCAGGCTTTTCCAGGATTGACCATGGAGAAGTTGAAAGCTGGCATCTTTGACGGTCCTCAGATCTGTCAGCTCATCAGAGATTCAGAGTTCGGAAACTCAATGAACGAAGTGGAACTGGAAGCATGGAAGGCATTTGTTCTGGTAGTGAAGAACCTTCTTGGCAACAATAAGGCCAGAAACTACGCAGAACTTGTCAACAACATGCTGACTGCTTTCAGAAACCTGGGCTGCAACATGAACGTCAAGATGCACTACCTATTTTCACATATGGACCGGTTTCCTGAGAACCTGGGTTCAATGAGTGACGAGCAGGGGGAGAGATTCTATCAGGACATGAAAGAGATGGAGACCAGGTATCAGGGTCGCTGGGATGCAGTCATGATGGCTGACTACTGTTGGACTCTGAAGAGAGACCTCCCTGCCACTGAGCATTCCAGGAGTTCCAAGAACCGAAGTTCAAGCCCTGCAGTTTGAAAAATGGTGAAGCAACATGCAATTTACGTGTACTTACCTTTATGAATGCCCACCATTCAGTTTACAGTAATCGATGCTTCTATCAGGTAATCAATATATGTTGTTGGAAAAACATTTTTTTCTCTTAAAAACATATTTAGGATGATATGTATTGACAAAAATCAGCTGATAATGCCACAAAAATGTAATCGATTTTGTCACAAGATCTGATTTTTTCAAATCAACATAGCACAAAAACCTGACCTGATGGAGCGAAACGGATGCCATTTCCTGATTCAGCAGTGCAAAAATACCCTAAATCAGTTGTAGAAATCTAGACAACATTCAAAAAGTAAAAAATTGTTATTTATACCCCGCCCATCTGGCTGGGTTTCCCCAGCCACTCTGGGCGGCTTCCAACAAAACACTAAAATACAATAACTTATTACACATTAAAAGCTTCCCTAGACAGGGCTGCCTTCAGATGTCTTCTAAAAGTTTGGTAGTTATTTTTCTCTTTGACATCTAGTGGGAGGGCGTTCCACAGGGCGGGCGCCACTACCGAGAAGGCCCTCTGCCTGGTTCTCTGTAACTTGGCTTCTTGCAGTGAGGGAACCACCAGAAGGCCCTCAACGCTGGACCTCAGTGTCCGGGCAGAATGATGGAGGTGGAGACGCTCCTTCAGGTATACTGGACCGAGGCTGTTTAGGGCTTTAAATACATTTTCCTAACGAATACAGTACAACACTCAAGAGTTTTCTCCCTTCCTCGAACCCTAGGCTTGAGAACATCCTGCGGCCCCAACTGGTACAGCGGCGGAAGCAGCAACAACAGCTACATCCTGACTTTGTTCGTGACTTGCTTTGCAATGCCTCTCAGCACAATCCTCTTCTCCTACGCCAACTTGCTCATGACGCTGCGAACCGTGAGTACCGGGCAGTTGTGGTTGTGCGTGCCCTGTGCTGCTTCGAGTGCATCGCTGTAGATGGCTGGGGGCAGCGAGCGTTCCCTCGACGCTTCCCTGATCCTTCCTGCAGGTGGCAGCTCAGCAGAAAGAGCAGGAGACAACTCAGAGGGCCGAGAGGGAGGTGACGCGAATGGTTGTCGCCATGGTGGCTGCCTTCCTCGTCTGCTGGCTGCCCTACGCCAGCTTCGCCATGGTGGTCGCCACCCACAAGGACCTCGCCATACGGCCAGCGCTCGCTTCCCTGCCATCGTATTTCTCCAAGACGGCGACAGTGTACAACCCCATCATCTATGTCTTCATGAACAAGCAGGTAAGCACCCGAGGGGAAATTAAATGATTGTGGATAGGAAGAGTTTGGATTTGATATCCCGCTTTATCACTACCCAAAGGAGATCAAAGCAGCTAACAATCTCCTTTCCCTTCCTCCCCCACAACAAACACTCTGTGAGGTGAGCGGGGCTGAGAGACTTCAGAGAAGTGTTACTAGCCCAAGGTCACCCAGCAGCTGCATGTGGAGGAGCGGGGAAGCGAACCCGGTTCACCAGATTACGAGTCTACCGCTCTCAACCACTACACCACACTGGCTCACTGGGAGGGCCATTATTAGCCAGGCTCATTTGTGTTCCTATTTAAGGGCAATTGTGTAGACTGGAAAACATCTATGCACTGTGAGTCAATCGACCAATCTCTTTATCATGGTCAAGGTCTAATATTCAGCACCCTGTAAGTCATCGCAGAGGGCTTCTTCCATGGCAGCGGACTACGTATGTCAGGGTTTGGGAACTTTTCTCAGGCTAAGGGCCAAACTAGCTCATAAGGACCCTTCCAGGTCTGCCTTCCAGTAATAGTAGTAGTAGTAATTTATTTGTACCCTGCCCATCTGACTGGGTTGCCCTGGCCACTCTGGGCAGCTTCCAGCACACATAAAAACAAAACATTAAACACAAAAACTTCCCTATACAGAGCCGCCTTCAGATGTCTGAAAAAAGTTGTATAGTTACTCATCTCCACAGGGTGGGCACCACTGCTGAGAAGACCCTCTCCCAATGGTAGGTGGTAAAAAAAGGTAAAGGGGCCCCTGACCATTAGGTCCAGTCGTGGCAGACTCTGGGGTTGCGGCGCTCATCTCGCTTTATTGGCCGAGGGGGCCAGCGTACAGCTTCCGGGTCATGTGGCCAGCATGACTGAGCCGCTTCTGGTGAACCAGAGCAGTGCACGGAAACGCCGTTTACCTTCCCGCCGGAGCAGTACCTATTTATCTACTTGCACTTTGATGTGCTTTCGAACTGCTAGGTTGGCAGGAGCAGGGACCGAGAAATGGGAGCCTGCTGTGGGGATTCGAACTGCTGACCTTCCGATCGGCAAGTCCTAGGCTCTGTGGTTTAACCCACAGCGCCACCCGCGTCCCCATAATGGTAGGGGGGCAGGACAATGGATGCAGCTCTTACCTTTCTGTACTGTAGGGTTACATTACAAGTTTAATTCTGAGGTTCCTATGTGCCTTTTTTTTTTTTTTTTTTTTGGTTTGGAGAAATATGGAGGAACCTGAATTGTGATGGGTTTCAGGATGTTCAAATCAAGAACATCCAAATTTTGATTTAACCAAATTTCTCCTCCATCTTTACGCACTGCAACAAGCTGCTCATTTGGACCCACCCTGGTTCTGCAGGCAAATGTGATGGTGACCCTGTCAATTCTCCCTTCTCGCCTTCAGTTCCGCAGTTGCCTCCTCTACAAGATGAGCTGTGGCCACAGACCATTATCTTCCCAGGACACGACACCGGCTGTGATCAGCCTCCCATGCCGCCTCACCACCTCAGCTTCAGAAGGAAGCAGGAATCAAGTGTCGCCTTCCTAACGATGCAGAAGGGCAGGACCTGCCGCCGCCGCCGCCGCCTTTGAACGTGGCTCTCGTTTCTGTTCTCTAAGTCGCCTTGTTAAAAGAGCAAAATCTGGGAAATGGAATCCCACAGAAGAAGTCAGTACCTTTTATTAGAGACACATCTGATGGATAGAGACAAATCTGTGAACTCGTCGGCACCATGTCTTATCTTCCTCCCCAGCTTGTGTCCTAAACTTTGCCCATTTATAAATGTGAATTGGGCCCAGAAACTAATTGGCAGCCAGTGCAGTTGGGTCAGGATAGGTGCAATATGCTCAAACTGCCTTGCTCCTCTCAAATAATCCTAGTAATTGTAGCTTAGCTCTCACAGAGCTACAGTTCCCAGTACCCTTAGGTTCCTAGGATCCTTGGGGGGGAAGTCGTGTGCATGAAATGTGCTTTAGATATATGGTGCACACGTGATTTATGTTAGAACAACAACAAAAGCCTCCAGGGGTTGCTGGTCTTTTAACTCCCATCAGCCCCAGCCAACATGGTCAACAGATGAGTCACAGTCCAGCAAGATCTGTAGCCCCAATCTCAGAGGATGAAGCTGCCCTTTGGAAAAGCTCCAACTCTTCTCTCCGGCAGGCCAGTTAATCTTGCTACTAACACAACTGCTCCGCACACCTGTCCTTTTTCATCTTCTTCTGGCCACACTGCTGGGACCAGGAGTCGTGAACCCAATTTAACAGCCAACTGCATGATTTGCATTTTCTCCAACTGCTCTTGGGAAGAGATAAGTGTGTGTGTGTGTGTGTGTGTGTGAGAGAGAGAGAGAGAGAGAGAGAGAGAGAGAGAGAGAGAGAGAGCTGCCCATATAAAGACTCTCATCTTATCTGCACACCAAAGGAAGAAATGAAAAACCGTCCGGTTCCTTTCGACCCTCTCAAGCCTTACTTACGCCGTCAAAATATCTTGCACCTGAAATAAAATGTATTGCCCCTTTATTTTTGTTAGGTTAGGTTGTTGTCGTGTATGTGGTATTTTTTTAAAAAAAACTGCTTGGGAGTTATTTTTAACAGTGGTTACCCGGGGCGGAAAAGTGGAGCAAAATAAATAAATAAGGAAATCAAAGCGAAACACTTTGCTCAGGCCTTGAAGGGGCGTGGAAAACGTGTGTGGATTAAACATCTTTATTTAGCACAAAACAGACTGATGCTAGGATCCAAAGGCCTGTGTGCCAAGGTACTGCAGACACAGAGAGGGGTTGCCAACTTCCCTTTCTGGCTGCAGCTCCTGCGACCAACGTAGACAGCAAGCACCATTAAGAGGCATTGCCTCTTGTAAGCGATGCAGGAGTTACTCTGAAGAAGGGACTGCTGCAATGCACTCTGTGTGGGGCTTCCCTTGTGCCTGATCCAGAACCCGTTGTTTGTGCAGAATGCTGCAGCACAATTGCTGGCAGGAGTGAGACCCTGTCAGCGTGTAACACCTTGCCTCAGAGGCCTGTACAGCTTGCCGATTTGCTACCAGGCCAAGATGTTGTTTTTAGTACATATAAATTCCTGAACAACTTGGGACCAGTTTACCTGCGGGATCAGTTCACCCCAGATATGCCCCCTCGACTGCCCTGCTCACTGGAATGCGTACTGCAACACGCGCCACATAACACTCCTTCTGCATTTGTAACAAATCAATCTTTGAAATTTGAACCTCCCTTCCTATTGACATCAAAAAGCATTTTTGTTTAGGCAAACCTGTTAAGACATGTAGAATGATGACACATGTTGTAAACTGGTTTCCAGCTTATTATTGAATTCAATTAGTTTTTAAATGTTTTGAATAATTGTTTTTAACTGTATTTTTTACTGATCATTCATTCATTCATTCATTTTTTGTAAACTGCTTTGAGGTTGAGGCTGTTTTGAAATCAAGGAGTGTATAAATTTTATGAAATGAAGTACTTATAAAAACTGCAGCCCATAAGCACCGTCTGGAAGAGGCGTGCTCTCAAGGGGGAACGCCTGTTCTAAGATGTCATCTGAGGCAACAGACTCGTCATCTGAAAGAGTTTTGTTTTTGCTGCAGAACCATTGCTTCTACTCACACACAAACATATGCAGACTGAATAGTCGACTGATGGATCGACTGTCACTCATGACTGATGAAACATTTATTCAATTGGGTGGCAGCCCTAAAATCTGTGGTGTGATTCCAACTTTGAAAAATACCGTATTTTTTGCTCTATAAGACTCACTTTTTGCCTCCTAAAAAGTAAGGGGAAATGTGTGTGCGTCTTAGGGAGCGAATGCAGGCTGCGCAGCTATCCCAGAAGCCAGAACAGCAAGAGGGATCGCTGCTTTCGCTGCGCAGCGGTCGCTCTTGCTGTTCTGGCTTCTGGGATTCAGAATATTTTTTTTCTTGTTTTCCTCCTCCAAAAACTAGGTGCGTCTTATAGAGCGAAAAATCTGGTCCCTTGCGCAAATAGACTGAGTTATCAGTCATCAATCTGGTCCTTATCTCCATGCTTCGCCTATCTTTCACATCTGTTTTTAAAAGTAGCATGTGTACATTTTCATGTATATATGCAGCCATCCTTGACCTTTTAACAAAAAATAATAATGCAGGGCATATTTTTGGGGGGTGAGGGAACCATGCTGTCAACATCACAGGCACTAGCCAATTGGTGCCTTGAAAAGCTGACTTCCCCTACATGATGAGAAGACGAGGAAACAATAATAATGCTATTATTTGCCCCCCACCCATCGGAGTGGGTTGCCCCAACCACTCGGGGTGGCTTCCAGCATATACAAAAACATAATAAAACATTAAAAGCTTCTCTGTACAGGGCTGCCTTCAGATGTCTTCTAAAGGTTGTATAGTTACTTATCTCCTTGACAACTGATGGAGTTTCTCCACTGAGAAAAGAATACATTTGGGTTGACTGCAGAAGGCATGTCTCTTTCCCTGTTCTATAGCTCTTCTTCTGCCCTCACTTTGCTAGGTAGGAAAACAGGAAGTGAGCATGAAGGGTAAGTGAGGACAATAAATCATCACTTGCCATTCATGGTCTAGGGCAGGATGCCCTGCGCTTCCTGTTGAGCCTGCCTTCCATGAACACCTGAACCCAAACAGATTGATATTAAGTGACAAGTGGGAGCTAATTGCACTGACGGGTCCATGCTGAGCGTAATTATCCAGAGAGGAGTTTGCTGCAAATCAATTAATTAAGAGTGCCTTTCCCCTTTTTAAAGCCATGCTTGCGCTCCCACCCACTCCCGCCTGGTGCCACCGGTCGCTTCGTTTTCTCCCAATTAATACAATTCATCTGCTTTTTGTTTACAACCATCAGGACTTAATCCAATTAATTAAATGTTAAGCGGCGCTCCGTTGACTATCACTAGAGGAAAAGAAGGGGAGGGGGGAGTTAAATTTGCAAAGAGCAACAAAAAGAGAATTTGTCACTAATAATTTGCAAAGTGAGGAAGAGATGCTTTCTGATGCTCGCTTACTCTCTGTGAGCTGACACATGCTGGCTATGCAAGTTTGGTGGGGAAGCATTTGCTTTCCATAGAACACAGAGTGCCAATTATTACCGAGGCAGAATATTGCCCCATCTAGCTCAGTATAGTCCAAACAATTCCCCCCCCCCCCCGTATAATTTTTATTAAGTTTTTCCTTTTATAACACAACAAATACAACCTTACAATAACAAACAAATATACTCAGTAGTATAGTCCAAACTAGCGGTTCTCAGACGGTGCGGCAGGAGACGATGGCAAGTGTTGTGGGAAGATTCAAAGACAATCAAAGAAACTTCAGAATGTTCCCACTGGTAAAAAGTTTTAAGACAAGCAATGAATTTTGCGGCCTCCAACAGGGACATGTTGCAACACTGGTGGAAAAAGATTTGATAATTACTTCCCACCGCCTACAGAAAACTTCGTCCGGGTTAGAGACCCCTTTTCGAACTGCAGCTGTTCAGGGCTGACATTGAATGAAGAGGAGGAAATGGCCCGCATTTTGCATGCTCACACCTTGAAAATGACACACAGGACTCTTTTTTGGGGTATACAACCAGAAACAGTATCCCCACTTCTCTTCATTGGCTATTCTTCCACAGTTCCCCATCACATATTGTTGTGAACGGGGATTTTCTACTCTGACAAATATGAAAGATCAGAAAAGAGAAAGGCTTAATTGCGTTGATGAGGAGATGAGTGTTCGTCTCAATTTAGACCTAATATAAAGGAGATTGTCAGGCAAAAGCAAGCTCACGCCACTCAGTGAGCTTGTATCCATACTTAAGGCACATATTTAAGAGGCTTGTTTATAATTATATTTTGGGAACGACTCACGTTTTTTTGGTAGCTGCATTGTTTCATACTTTCTGGATGTCCTGTGATTATATTATAAAACAGTTGTGTTCCGTCTTATAAATCAAACACTGATAGTTGTTGTTTCAGTTTCTGATGTATTTTTTATCAATAAAAAATTCGACATGGAACAAACTTTTATTCTGAAAAGTGTGGACCAGAGGAAAAAGTTTAAGAGCCACTGGTTTACACTGACTCACAGTGGCTCTCCAGGGTTTCAGGCTGAGGGGATGTTTGCCAGCCTGCCCCAGAGGTATTAGGATTGAATCAGAAACCTCCTGAATGCTCCATCACCAAGCCACAGCCCTTCCAGGTCTTCCGGGGGGGGGGGATTTGAAGGGGAAGTAGTATGAATTAGGCAGATTCATCTTTCAAGGCAAACCAAATCTATTATCTCCCTCATTCTCATAATCAGAACCCAGAGCCCAATTTTGCACCCAGTGTTCCAGTCCCTGCACTGGGATGGCGTGGCAACAGAGAAGAAATTTGGCTCAGTTCGCAATTAAAGGTGGACATACCAAATTTCGCACTTCCCGAAACAATGCACATACTGAACCGCAACTGCTACCCTTTGAAATTTCCACTTCTCCAAATTTTTCAGTGCTGTTATTCCACGAGAGCAGGAGAGATGGCCCTAAGGACCCATGCGTTAGAGGTGGAAGTAGACCTTAGTTTTGAGGCGGACGCTGTATCCTTTTTTAAAAATTGCAAACTGGCGTGGGGAACTTAAGCCTGGAAAAAATGAGCAGCAGAGGAAAATTGAAATTGACAAATTCGCCCATCCCTAACCAAAGCGCAAAAAAAAAAAAAAACCCACCCAACAACCACTAGGCAGACCTGGGTCTCCTGTTTCTTATCCAGGATTCAGGTAAGGAAAAAAGAGACTCTACTGGCGCTAGGAAACAGTTCATTATAAAAGAACTGCTGTGATCATGACATGTTCCAAGCTGAGCTGAGGGACAACTCCGTCTATTCAAGGCTTGTCACCAGACAAGGTGGCTTTCTGCCGTCTCCTGGACTGGCATAAGCAATATCTTGTGACAGAATTGAATAAATTGAGTTGCACCAACCCACCCACACTGCATTCCCAAGACGGCTTGCACAGCACATGTTCTTAATAATCTGTTTCCTGACACTGTCTGGCATCTCCTCCTCTAGGATCCTCGGCCGGTTGATGTCACTTTCAATTCTTTAAAAACGTGTTCCAAGAATTCAAGTGAGACAAAAAGGCGTGGTGAGCGGGGGAGGGAAGCTTCCACCTGCAGGGTGATCACAAGAACTGGCTCCCAAGTTGACAGCTAACAGTGAACCTCATAGTGTGGACAGAGTTCCAGCCTAAGCTGCCCCAAAGAAGTAAATGGGGTGTTGCTTTGCCCGTGAGATTTTCAAGCACCTCATTGGTCTCAGACCTTTTATCGGAGAACAAGGGTGAGGAGGAGAAAGAATCGCTGCAGGGGTCTACAAGGGGTGGGTGGGGGTTCATTTACTGTTTGCATTTTAATGAGAATCAGTGTCAAGACTTCCCAGAACAATATGCAAACCAAAAATGAAACTGTCAACATCCACACATCTCTGACTTGCACAGTATAGCTCCTCCAAAACAATAAAAAATTGTATATTAACACACACACACACACACACACCTCCCGCCACTCTGGCTGGCTTCCAACAAAATATTAAAAATACTAGGATAAAAGGGTCCATAAAGTGTCTATATCAGGGAGATGGACATATCAAGATGCACTGTATTAAAAGAAATTGTTTGCAAAAATGTGTCTAACACTGATGAATCACCACGAGAGCTTTTGTTTTAAACTGCAAACCAAATTTCAGACTGGGAGAATAAACATAAGGCTTATTTGCACATTACACGCATTTGCAAGTGCCTGTGGGAATCATTCATTGATTAATACAGTTATGCACCCAAGTGGGCAATGATTGTGCATTACGTATAAATAACTGTGCAGGTGTACAACTCGGCTATTTGTGTACACAGGCTGCACACTCCTGGAATGGAATGTCCAGACAGTGAAACTGACAGGTTTTTCCATTCCTACCTCCTTCCGGTTACCTTTTGCATTCAAGTAACCACGCAGCCCATCGCATTAAGACCTAGGGTGGCTCAGCTGAAGGTACAAACATAAAGAGAGCCTGCTGGATGAGGCCAATGGTTTATCCAGTCCAGCATCCTGTTCTCATAGTGGCCAACCAGATGCCTGTGGGAAAACTGCAAGCAGGACCCAAGCACAAGAGTATTTTCCCCTCCTGCAGTTCCCAAGAGCAGGGAATGTGTTGAACTTGAAACGTACATGCTAAGCCTCTCCATTAAAATGAAAAGGAGCAGTCCTTCACAGTGGCGTAGCGTGGGTTGTCAGCACCCGGGGCAAGGCAAGTAATTTGCGCCCCCTAACCCGTGGATTTGCGCCCCCTAACCCGTGGATTTGCCCTAACCCCAGATGTTGCGCCCGGTGCGGCCTGCCCCCCCTGCACCCCCCACGCTACGCCACTGGTCCTTCATGAACAAGGGGTACCTAGGATGTCTCTGAATGGAACGTGCCGCTGGACTATGGTGAAGACTTGCAGAATTGGTAGAAGGAAAAAGCGTAGGCCCCAGCAGCCAGGGAAGGTGGGAGCTGTAGTCCCTAAATCTGGAGTACTACCTTCACTCCCCCAAACAAAGAGTAAAGAGAGGGAATGGATGTGAGCAGCAGTGTCACTCTTCTGGTTGGATGAGGGCAGAAATGTGTGCATTTCATCCTTAAAGCACACCTTAGATTACATTTTAGTTGAAATAAAAGCTTTGCCTCCAGCATGGTTCTGATGATGATGATGATGATGATGATGATGATGATAATAATTTATTTATACCCCGCCCATCTGGCCGGGTTTCCCCAGCCACTCTGGGCAGCTTCCAACAAAGTATTAAAATACAGTAGTCTGTTAAACACTAAAAGCTTTCGTAAAGAGGGGATGTGGGAGATGGCTCTGTAACTTCTACCATCCCCCTTTGCAGGGCCAAAGTGGTGGTTAAAAAAACTAGACTGGGGCACTTGGTTAAGCGTTTAACAACCCCAACAGTCCACATTTAATGCAAAAGTGAACCCCAAGTGACTTATCCCAAGTTTGTAGAGCTAAGGCATAGGGCCTATATATGCATGTTTACTTGGGGGGCTCACTCCCATGTAAGCACCTATAGGATTGCAGCCGGGGCTTGTTCTTGATGATGCCTCTGCAAGGCAGTCCTTTTCGTTCCTGCAGGACTTGTGGAGTAAATGGGTCAGGAGGATGGACTGCATTTCTTTGTTTATTGCTGTTGATAAGTCAATCTTTTGTGTTTTTTCTCCCCTCAAAGGGTATTGGTGCACAGCAAACCTCTCACCTCTGAGACCTCGTTTAAAAAAGCATTATTAATTCCCAAAACCCCCACAGGACCACAGGTTTCCGGTCCTGGAGTCTCCTCCTTTCCAAACCCACAGTCAATACTGGCACAGAGGCTGCTTCAGGGGTTTGGTGCAGGTGTTTCTGTGTTTCTGCACCCGCAGAAATCAGGGGATCCCAGAGGATTAATCAGCTAAACGGTGCCCCCTTTCCCACCGCAATGGCACAGCCTCCCACTGTGGAGCGGGAACTATTTGCAAGCAGCTGGAGAGGGAGCACTGGCGGAAATAACACAACGCGGTGGGTTGTTTTTTTTCCACACATTCCTGTATAAAATATAACAGTGTTCATTAAGTTATCTTTCGAGCATATGGTTCATGTTTTTACCCTTCAGGCTGTTTTTGTTTCATTTTTGGTGGTGTTTTTTCCTTTTCTTTTCTTCAAAAAAAGTCTTGGTTCCTGCAAGCAGCATCAATCCCTGCTTTGGCACTCGGCTGCGCACAGTTCAGCTCTTCAGAACAAGCACAGGAAAAATGAGATGCTGTCGCCCTGTCAGAATCTGAATGGTAAGGAGAGGCTCCCCTATCAGGGTGGACTAGACTGAGAGAAGTGTGCAAATGACCGCCGGGGCCATGAAGCCTACACACCTGTTGGATGGCTACCCTCCAGGTCTCCCACTGCACATGGGCCCTCTATATCCACAAAGAAGTTGGTCAAGCAGCCTCAAGAGGACAGCTGGCAAGGTTTTCCCAGCACCTCCCTCCCCGATGCCACCATTCTTGTGTTATGCAAGAGAGTGGAGGAAAAGCATGCCGTTTTACTGATTTTTAGATATTGCGTGGGACCGGGGAGGGTGTGGGAGGAGAATGAGCTTAACCAAAAGGATTGTGTTTTGAAAAGCAATCCCATTTTGCAAAATAAACGAGGCGTCTGGCCTCCTGTTCCTAAGCACCTACTATATCAAACGGATGCATCAGGCACATTTGAGCGAGACGTGAAAAATTGGTTTCCTTCTAGCGGCTGCTTCGGTTTCATAGTCGGCCTAATCCCTCGCAAGGCAATCTTCCGCAGGCGGCTGTAAATCCTGCCTAACAAGGTTAGGAGAGGAGCTCTAACTCCCCGGCAGAGCACCTGCTTAGCATGCACAAGGTCCCAGGTCTCAATCCCCAGTGCACGCTTACTGGGGGCCATGGCCCAGGTAGGGGCTCTGCAGGGCGCAGATGAGTTTCTGCTCCAGTGGAGTCTGAGTGGTGGATGTGGGTGGGTGGTTTTGGGGGGGGGTGCGTGCGCTATTTGGGGAAGAGAACCAGTGAGAAGTTTCACATCGCAAGGAGCTGAGCAAGCATTTTGGATGAAAAGGTCTTGCCACAAAGCTACTTATGAAGATAAGGAGGAGGTGGGGTTGTGGGCTTCACGCCCCTTCCCCACACTCGCGGGGGCTGGCTCCAGCCCCCGCGATAGCAAAGGGAATCCTCGGCCGGGTGGCGCCGGGGGCGTGGCCTCGCCTATTTAGGTCTGGCGCGGCCGAGGCTCCCCCTCTTTCCATCGCCGCAGCGGACTTGGTTTTCCCCTCCCTTCCCACCCTTTAGGCAGGTTCTCTGACGTTGCTATGAACTTCGGCCGGTCGCCGTCAAGGGGCCTGGTAGGAATTTTTCCAAATGGCAGATTGGCTCCAGCCATTTGGTTTTCGCCTACCTCGTAGCAAACCGTCACAACTCCTCGGTATTGGCGGTTAGGCATTGGTGGGGGTATTGATCTATTGTTATGCAGATGAAGGGTGGGAAGGAGCACCATCACCTTCCCCCAAACAAAGGGTAGTCCAGTAAAGGATTCTGGGGGGCGTGGCCTTGTCCTAAGCCTAAGGAGGTGTGGGCCTACGGCACGCCCCCACGCGGTGACACCGGGGGGAGGTCCTAGTTGACGTGCCTCAGCAGGACTCCTCCCATTGGTGGTTAACCCTTACCGGCCTTCATGCCGGTTAGTTGTTAGGACCAATGCCTAAGCCAATGCCGCTCAATTCCTGTACTCAATAAAGTTGTGGCCTAATTCGACCCATTAACCAGAATTCTTGTGTCCTGTGTCTTTATTTCCTTGGGGGGAGGCGGGAAGTCGCCATGCAAAGAGGGTCACACTTGCATAAACCTGGTTCTCCCCCTTCATCGTTCATAAGAGCCTGCTGGAACAGGCCAAAGGCCTCTCTAGCGCAGCGCCCTGCTCTCAGTGGCCAACCAGTTGCCTGTGGAAAACCAGGAGCAGGACCTCAGCACAAAAGCATTTGCTCCTCCTGTGGTTTCCAGCAACGGGCATTTGAAAGCAACTGTGGAGGTGGAGCACAAGCCACCATGGCCAGTAACCATTGATGGACCTCTTGTCCATTAGGTTTGATTTCTTTTGAGCTTGGTGAGGTTTCGAACTCAACACTTGGAAAAAAAGAACACTAAAAAGACACAATGCAGGGGCACGGTTCCATGTTTCTTTTATGGATCAAGACAGACCTTCAACATTCTCGGCAGAACCCTCCGATTCGCTGAAGCTGTCCTCTGCTCCGTCCCTCATCTCGATGTTTCCGTGATGGGCGTGGCTTGGCTCCCTTAGGGGACAGAGAGGTGTTGTGTCAGGGGCAGCTTTGGGGTGCGGCCCGTTTTTAATGGCATCTATCCAATCGGCTCTTCTGGAAACAATTTTAAAGGTGGACCTACAAAAGCAGCCCTTTCTGAAACAGCACGAGAAATGAAACCCAGGTAGCCTTCAAAATTCATCCTTCTGCGAAATTTGCGGCGCTGTTCTCCAACCAAACGATAGGTAGAAAAAATAGTGTGCATATAAAGGCAAGTATTTGTGGGGGAATACACAGTGATGCAATACAGTTAGAAAGACTGCTTGTAAAAATGTGTACCTTAGTTAAAAATTGCATTCAAAAATGCATAGTTTGGAGAAACCTACACCGGAATACTTACAAATTTTCATAAGCTTTTAATAATAATAAAATAATAATAATAATAATTACAAATAGCTGTTGAAGTGTGGAGAATCGAATTTTAGAATGGGAAAAGGAAAACCCATGAGAGCAGAAGTCAACAGTTTCATCCATGTCTACTTGGAAGAATCACCTTCTCCTGTATATATACCTGCCTGGGCCTTGAGATCTTCTCCAGGTTAGGGTCATAGGGTTGCAGCCAATGCTAGTCCTACTACAAGTAGATCCACTGAAGTTAATGCACATGACTAACTTCAATAAGTTCACTGTGGGCAGAATTAGTTTACACCAAGTCCATTGCTCCCTTTAGCTCAGTGTTATTTATAAGGTGTTCACCAGTAATGCTAAGCCATAGTTAACATTAACCACAGTTTATAAACCAACAAGAAACTGCAGCTGGAGAGCATGGTTTGCTCCTGGTTAATAAAGCCATTGATCAAGCCGCTGCATGAGGAGTTTTCAAGCAGGAAGCTGAGAGAATCAATGACCCTCCAGATGTTACTAGACTCCAACTTCCACCAACCCGAGACAGCTTGGACAAGGATCAAGGAATTGTAATATTCAGCAAGTTCTCCCACCTCTGAGCTACTCTTATGTCTGCACTGAGCCAAGCAGTATAGAAACAAGCTGGTACAGACCTATCCTTAAGTCTGCCAGGTACATTTGCCTTTTTCTCAATCCACCTCAATCCGCTAGCGAGCATCAGTGTGGGATCTCTGTCCAGCGCTTTCTAATATGCTGTTGCTTCTGTCACTAGTCAGTTTTCCAGCTCCACTGACATCCCTTCATTCTCACAAGCAGAGAACAGTCTTTCTTGGGTGATACGAATGGGTTGTCAGTCACTTCACTAACCTCTTGATGGGGGCTGATGGCTCTGCGCGAGGGTTGCGACTGTCGGCAACTGGCCTGAGGACAGCTTCCAGAACATCATCAAGGCTTGAGTGAGCCCTGCAAAAGAAAAGGAAACACATGCCCCCAAAATCCAGATTATTAGAAGGGATGCCGGCATGTTGAAGGGCTGGGTGTTTGGTGGGGTGGAGACACAGAGGGAGAGAGGGAGAGAGGGGGAGAGAGAGAGAGAGAGAGAGAGAGAACCATTTTCTCTATCGCTGCCTTTTACTGATACCACTCAAGGTTATTAGGCCTGCAAAGGGAGTTTGAAGAAAGAATTTCAATGCACTTTTTCACTGCCCTTCATCACTGGCTTACACTGAATGTTGGCTTCTCTGCTTCTTTCACTCTGCATCCTTGCTGATATGCAAACAGGGTTTGTTTGTTTTATTATTATTATGAACACAGGAATCTTCTTTATACAGCCAAGACTTGTCGGGTCCACCTAGCTCAGTATTTTCTTCCCTGAATAGCAGCAGCTCTCCAAGATGCCGGGCAGGGAGTCTCTCCCTCCCCCTAACTGGAAATGCCATTGAGGATTGAACCTGAGGTCTTCTGCATGCAAGGCAGGTGCTCTATCAATGAGATGCTTCCCCCGTTGTATTGTAACTTAATGAATTTTGAACACTGCAATTTTGATGGGTGTTGTTTTATCTGTATTGTAATTGTATGCACGCTTATTTGGGGGGAGGCGTGCTAGAAAACCAGTTTGTAAGACTTTTGCATTCAAGTAACCAACTGCAGGGACATGGGTGGCGCTGTGGGTCAAACCACAGAGCCTAGGACTTGCCAATCAGAAGGTTGGCGGTTCGAATCCCCATGACGGGGTGAGCTCCCGTTGCTCAGTCCCTGCTCCTGCCCACCTAGCAGTTCGAAAGGACGTCAAAGTGCAAGTAGATAAATAGGTACCACTCCGGTGGGAAGGTAAACGGCGTTTCCGTGCGCTGCTCTGGTTCGCCAGAAGCGGCTTAGTCATGCTGGCCACATGACCCGGAAGCTGTACGCCGGCTCCCTCGGCCAATAGAGCGAGATGAGCGCCGCAACCCCAGAGTCGGTCATGACTGGACCTAATGGTCAGGGGTCCCTTTACCTTTACCTTTAACCAACTGCAGAGAAATGCTGTAGAGCTGATTTAACAACTCTGGAACACAGTGAAGTGCCGGCCAAAGGTTCTCCGCAAGCTTTTGGCAGGTGGAGGCAAAGCTTTATTCAGCACTACTGCTTTACAACAGCAGAAGCATTAAAAGGCTGATTGGGCTCCTTAAGTCAGTGCTTTTCAACCAGTGTGCCGTGGCAACCTGGGGTGCCTTGAATGATAGTCAGGGGTGCCACGGGCAACACTGGCCTCTGTCCCTCTTTCCTTCCCTCCCTCCTCTGATGCCCTCTCGCATCTCGGCCTCCCAAAGGCTTGCACAGATGTTTATTGCAGCAGCCCTGGCTATAAGCTCTGCAGACGAATGGTGCCTCTGGAGCTGGTGATGGGGTACTGGTTGCCAGGAGCTGAAGCAGACTCAGAAGAGCCCGGCCAGCCAGTCCGTCAGCCCTCACTGTTGGGAATGGACAGACAAGTCCCAGGCCCCTGTGGGGCAGTGAGAGTAGGCACCTCTTTGGTGCAAGAGGGCAGCTCAAAGACCAGGGACGGCGGCAGCAGCAGCTGCCCGGAGGACTCCCAAGGAGGGGGGGAGGAGAGGAGGTTGAGGGAGCACTCCACAAGGGGGGTGTTCGGAAAAGATCGAGAGGCTGTCAGCTCTCAGGTAAGGGGTGATATAACTGGGCTCCTGAGCCCCACAGGGTGCTGCAGAAGAATGCAGTTGGTTAAGGGAGCCGTGGACTCAAAAAGGTTGAACACCTCTGTCTTAAGTGATCAGGGAACTGGCAATGGAAAGAGCCCATCTTGCTAGACTGAAGTGAAATTAATCTCTCTGTCTGTACCTGTCTGTATCTTCTAGACACAAAGTGTCATTGTTCCAGAGGCTGCCATCAGCTTTGCACTCGTCCAGCTTTATTTCTTGATCTTCTGGATCTGCTTGCTCAGGAATCACTGGCATCAAAAGAGCATTAATAGGATACGTCAAAGAGCTGGAGATATTCTGGAGCGTTTTTGCCAAACAATCCCTAGCTCAGCCAGTTTCAAGATCTGGCAATGGACACCCAATCCAGCCTGCGCCTTCTATAAAAATTGAAATTCCACTTTACCACACTGGCAACTTCGAAGGAGCTTCCAGGAATGGTTTTGTGATCTACAGTGGTACCTCGGTTTAAGAACAGTCCAGTTTAAGAATGATTTGGTTTACGAACTCTGCAAAACCGGAAAAAGTGTCATGGTTTGAGAACTTTACCTCGGTCTAAGAACGGAATCCGAATTGTGCAAGGGCACTGCTGGCAGGTGGCCTCATTAGAGAAAACGCGCCTCTGTTTAAGAACGGTTTCGGTTTAAGAACGGACTTCTGAAACGGATTAAGTTCGTAAACCAAGATACCACTGTATTTTCAAAGCACCAGGGCAGCTGACGTGCTCCATTCTTTTGTTTGCATTTATTCGCACATCTGAATTGGGTTGCATTTTATAAATTGTAGTATTTAGGGAGCTGAGTTCGGTGGGCCCTTAGGGGCTGCTGATGAGGAAGTGTGTGGTGGAAGGGATGTTATATTCCTGCATGTGTGAAGCACCAACAGATGGAAAGGTGGGTGACTAGATTACACCTTTTGCTGCACCATTAAAATATTTACAAGTGGGAGGGCAAAGGGCAAAGTTAAGCAAACTGGCGAAGCCCATAGAACACAGAGAGTTCAGAACATCAGAAGGGCTCAACTGCTGGATCTGGTCCAGCATCCTCAGTTCTCACTGTGCTCAAATGCTCCCAATGAGAAGGCTGAAAGCAGGACCTGAGAGCAACAGCAGGACTCTCAAGAACTGGGATTCACTGCCTCCAACAGTGGAAGTATAACATCACCATCAACAAGCTTTCCCCCACAGGATAACTAAGTCTCTGCCACAGGTGTCCATTTTGTACTATTTTTAAAAATACATATAACTACAGTATTCTGTTTCTTTGTGTTGCTTTTAATTCTCTCTCTTAGTTGCTTTGTATATACTGCACATCGCCTTAATGGAAGAAGATGCATACATAGTAGGGGCTGGTAGCCATTGTTTCAACAACGGGGTGTCTCCAAACATTGCACTGAGACTCAGGCTGAGCCCTCAATCTGCATGCTGCCTGCCCTACCTTCCTGGAGCTGGCTCTCCTGAGCAGAAGGGGGAGCCTCCAATTCTTTCTGACCCCTCTGAAGGTGCAACTGTACGCCAGGGGGTTCCGACAAGGCACCCTGTGAAACATAAATGCTCAGAGATTTTTCTTAAAAGGTGTTAAGATCGACAAGGGAGGCCCCAGCTCCCTTTCCCTTAATCAGAATTAACCCTGGGATGGGTCAGAAACAGGGATGTGCGCTTAAAGAAATTGTGGACTTTGGAACAGATTCACTTGGTCCACACACCCTCCTCTCCTGGAGTAATATGCAGCTGGAAGCTTCATCTATTTACTGTATTGCAAACAATTTATATACCCCTTGATTGTTGTGGGGGAGGACACAAAGGAGTTTCCGAAAAGAACAATAAAATCAGTAAAAACATCCATTTAAAAACAAGATAGCCCAGCTGGTAAGAGGGCAAGACTCTTAACCTCAGGGTCGTGGGTCCGAGCCCCATGTTGGGCAAAAGATTCCTGCATTGCAGGGGGTTGGACTAGATGATCCTCGTGGTCCCTTTCGACTCTACATGCTTTTAGCAGGTGCCGAAAGGGGTACAGGGAAGGCACCTGCCTCAGGTCAGTAAGCAGGGAGTTCCAAAGTGTGGATGCTGCCACGCTAAAAGATTACTTTCTTACAAATGCGGAATGAGTGCTTTGTGGCACCTGTGACCAGTGCCTGCTCTGCAGATTGAAGCAGACTACACAGCATCAGGTGATCTTGCAGGTAAACTTAGGTTAAAAAAGGTGAAGGGACCCCTGACCATTAGGTCCAGTCGTGGCCGACTCTGGGGTTGCGGCGCTCATCTCGCTTTATTGGACGAGGGAGCCGGTGTACGGCTTCTGGGTCATGTGGCCAGCATGACTAAGCCGTTTTTGGTGAACCAGAGCAGCGCACGGAAACGCTGTTTACCTTCCCGCCGGAGCGATACCTATTTATCTACTTGCACTTTGACGTGCTTTCGAACTGCTAGGTTGGCAGGAGCAGGGACCGAGCAACGGGAGCTCACCCCGTTGTGGGGACTCGAACCGCCGACCTTCTGATCGGCAAGCCCTAGGCTCTGTGGTTTAACCCACAGCGCCACCCGTTTCCCTTAAAAACTTATGTTACTTACCAGCTTTTGCACTTCCTGGCTGAATAAAGTACTATGAAAATAGGTTTATAGAGAATTATGAAAAAAGATCATCAGTTGCTTATGGTAAATGCCCATGGGGGCAGGGAGACAAGCAGGAGGCCTATTGACAAGAGGGGGCCAACATCCCCCCCCCCACTGCCCTGGGGAGGCAGGGCCACATATTGCAAGGCTGATTGGCATAGCCAGCTCCTTCAACCTCCCCCGCTAAGCCAACACTGACTGGCAGCGACTCTCCGGGAATTCAGACAGGGAGTTTCTCCCAGCCCCACCTGGAGATTCTGGGGGGCTGAACCCGGGACCTTCTGCATGCATAGCACGCACTCTGCCTATGAGTTATGGCCCTTCTCCAGATTAGTGAAAATAATTTGTCCTTACTCCCTGCCTCCCCGCTCAGTCACTAGGGGATACAAAAGCTTCTCATGCCATGCTGACTGATGAGCAAAGCTGGTCGTGTTTTGGGGGAGGGAACATGCCTGGCCCTTGCCTAATTGCAAAGAACATTCCCCCCCCCTTTTCCGTTGGAGGGAAGCAGTTGATTAAAGGGAAAACTCCCTCTAGTCATTTATCCTTCCAGCCTGGCCTCCTTGGTCTGGAATTCTGCACGGCGACTCCAGCCAAGATGAATCTGCGGCCCCTAATGAGTTTAATAAGCACCGGCCGGCTGCCTGGCCAGTTCCTGAGTAGGCGGCAGTGACCTGCCGACTGCTGTTGTGGTTCGGTGACCTCCAATTTTCATCTAGAAGCAGCAACAGCCCTGCCGATGAATGACAACCGGGCGGGCAGGCGAGGGGGGGGGCACAAGAGGAAATCGGCAGCTCCTTAGAATTCTATTGAATGGCAGGGGAGATAATGGAGGGGAAGAGCTGCAGCAACACAGATCAAGGGGACCAGCTGAGGTTGCCTTGGAAATGCGCTGAGAGAACAGAGCAAGGGCTGTTTGACACCACAGAACTGATAATGTCTCCCCGACTGCTTGTTGCTTTAACAAACGTGGGCACATTACATCACTTTCTGAGGTTTTCTTGGGAGGCTTTCTTGACATTTTAAGAAAAGCTGTGCTAAAACAAAGACCAAACTCTTAAGGGAAAGGCTGGTGCCGAGGTTTGGCAAGTTTGGGTGTTTACTAGGGGTCCCCCTTAGGACTAGCAAATGGCCCCCACCAACCAGCAGGAAGTGGATTTCCCATTCCCATGCTCCAGTTATAGTTTCACATCACACCTGCTTTTCAGTTCAAGTCGGAGCATATCAAAGATCGGCTTCAGGGTGGGTGAAGCTTGCTCATTTTCAGTTTATGTCTCCCCACCCCACCCAATTAGATTTCTTGATGTGCGACAGCACACAACACGAAATTGATGAAACTGCAGCACACACACACAAAGGAATCTTGATGGGGTAACTGCATTATTGTAGTTGGATTCTTTCTGCAGTTGCCTGGGTAGGAGGGAAACTGGATTTTTACTCTGAACTCTGTGTAAGCCCTGACTGACTCAACAACAAGTTTGACTTATCTGATTAGTCACATGAGGCAGCAGGTTCCCAGCTACTATAAAATTATGTTTTGTGGACGCAGCGGTTATTGCTGTTTTCACCACTGGGAAAAGTGGGAGAACGCACTTTGTGTGGAATATCCTATTTGCATCCTCAGGAAATGTACATTATTTGTGCGTTTTGAAAAACAAAAAAAGGGATATGATTTACAACATTAGGTTATGTTTGTAGTGAAGGACACATCAACAAGAAAGCAGCTGCTGTGGCTGAAAATCTTCCTTCAGCCACTGATAGATGGAAGAAATGGGCTACATTCCAAGAAGGAGTTTGCTGTCAAACCTCTCCCCAAAGACAGACCTGCAGCCCGTGCTTTGTCTTCTATTATATGTTACAGTTATTTTCCTACCTGTGGTGTTAATTCTTTCTCTCTCCCCCCTCATTTTGAGAGATATATATATATAAATATATGCATGCTATATCCAAGGATAGCATAGCATATTTTCATACTTTGGGTCTTCTTGTTCTCTATATACTCATTCAGGAAACCTCATAAGAACAGCTTGCTGGATCAGGCCAATGGCCCGCCTAGTCCAGCCCCCTCCTCTCGCAGTGGCTAACCCAAAGCCTCTAATGAGAAATCTGCAAGCAGGACCAAAGCACAAGAGCCCTCTGCTCCCCTGTGGCCTCCAGCAACTGGTATTCGGAAGCATCGCTGCCCCCAGCCATGGAGGCAGAGCAGAGCCATCCAGGCTAGTAGCCATCCAGAGCCCTCTCTTCCTCCATGAATTTGTCTAATCCTCGTTTAAAGCCATCCAAGTTGGTGGCCATCCCTGCCTCCTGTGGCAAGGAGTTCCACAGTTTAACTATGGGCTGCATGAAGAAGGATTTTCTTTCCTCTGCCCTGAATCTTCCAACGTTCAGCTTTGTTGAGGCTCCACAAGTTCTAGTGTTATAAGGGAGAAACACTTTTCTGCCTGGCATGCACAGTTATATCATTATGTTGACTGCATTCATTGTTGACTGCACTTTGTGCAGATCTAGACCATCAGCTGACCTAGCTCAGTGCTGCCTGCACTGACAGGCAGCCGTGGCTCTCCAGGGTTTCAGGGGAGAGGATGATTCCCAGCCCCCCAGAGAGGCCTAGGACTGAACATGGGACCCTGTGCATGCAGAGCACATCATGCTCCACCGCTGAGTGACATAGCCCTGAAGCACACGTTCAAAAGCTGAGCTGCGGTTGCAAACAACTTCTCTCTTGCAACTTGTTCTTCTTATGTGTTGGGAAGGAGGGAAGCCCACGTGCCCTGTGGGTCTGGCCACAATTCAACTCACCGTTTTGGAGACTGCGTCTGACGGCTGCTGGAGGGTGGGGGGCAACTCTACGATCTTCCCTTGGGCACAGGCAGTGGCAAAGGTGCTGAATCCCAACAGGGAGGCCTCCCGGCTCCCCCAGCCTGTCGTGTCTATTGTCACGCAGTAGTCCTTGTACTTCGTGATGGTGGAGGAAAACCTGGGCGGCGCCTGTGCTGAAAAGACGTGGCAAAACATAGTGAGAGGGGGAGCTCTGTAAGAACACCTCCCCCTTTTTTTGCCACACAGCAAAAAGTCACAAAAGGCCACCTTCTTCAGCCCAAGGGCTGCATTCCCCCGTGGGCAACCTTTCAGGGGCCAAATGCCAGAGGTGGGTGTGGCCAGAGGCAAAAACTGGGCACTTTTGTCCAGTTGCTTATGTTTCAGCCATGGACAACTCAGGGGTTTTTCTAGGGACATGTACACAAAGTCCTGCTATCCGAACATAATTTGTTCTGAGGAAATGGTCAGTCAGGCCAGCGTTAGCATAACAAGTCAGCACTTTCCATTGACTCCTATGGGAACATTTCTAATGTGTTCCCGACAGCAGAATTTTGACCCCAGGATGATGAAAAAAAACCAGGGAGACAATGTGGCATGAAACCTCTAAAGCCATTTTACTCACCCCTAATCTAAGTGATTTAACAGCACCGCTGAACCCCAGGATCAGGGCTTCCCGAACTCCAGATGGCTAAGGCACCCACCTAAATAAAATATCCACTCCCCTCTTTAACATACCCACCCACACCAAAGGTTTAGCTTTTAAAGCACGCAACAGCAAGGTCTAGTTGCATTCAGAGAAATCCAGTTCCTGTTCCTGCTTGAGTCTATGTTCCAGCTACATCTCCTTACCTGAAATAGTGGGAGGCAAAAACAGTGACTCACGCAGGGAAACAACAGGCAGCCTCCCCCCTCCATTACTGCAAGAGTGAGTAATTCCACTGTGTCTCAGCAGCAGAAGCAACTGAACATGTTCCTGACACAGCTGCTGCAAAATAGCCTGCAGAGGCAGATTGTCCAGAGCAGCCGATCAAATTTTTATGACCATATCTATACTGCTTAATGTATATGAACAGCTCATGCAGAGATGCGCCAGGCAGCCTCTTGTATAGGCCCAGTGCTTCGAGGCTCGCAGAAGCTCTTGATTACTGAATTCTGTTTCTTGCAACACAATGGCAGTCCTCTCAATCAGAGCAGGGGCTGGGGATTAGCGCCTGAGATGGACAGCCAAGGCCCGCCTCCTCCATCCCTCACCTGTTACCTGGGCTAAGCGGAGTGCTGGCATCCATGGGCGAGTGACTGTTTCTGGGAGTTGTGTATGGCGTTGCCTTCAACGTCTCCTCGCAGATGATGCTGGACAAGTCCTGAATATCAATGAGTGACCTGAACAAGGCAGAGGCAAGAGGTAGATGATTTGCTGGGAATGAATAGGTCATCAGATGCCAACTTTGGGCCCTGTGAGGGGTCCAGCCTTTCCAAGAATTGTCTTAGGAACAACCAGAAGCTGCTTTGTACTGAGCCAGAGGCAGGGAACCTGCTTTGCAAGCAGAAGGTCCCATGTTCAATCCCCGGCGTCTCTGGGCAGGGCTGGGAACATCCCTAGTCTGAAACCCTGGAGAGCTGCTGCTGCCAGTCAGTGCAGACAGTACTAGGCTGGATGGACTAAAGATCTGACTCAGCATAAGCTGTAGTTCTGTAGTAGAGGATCTGCTCTGCACACCCAAGGTCCCAGGTTCAATCCCAGGTGTCCTCAGCCAGGTCTCCTGTCTGAAACTGTCAAGAGACCAGACTGAGGAGTACAACTCTGATGACGAATGGTGGGAGCCTACCCCTCGCCCTGCTCATGGCCTGGATCCTGAAACTCCACAGGAGCAGTGGAATAGTGTTGATTTGGAACAACGGTTTGCCGAGGGTCACAGTTTGGAAGGTAATAGCTGGGCAGAACTGGGAGATGAACAGCAAGGAGAAGAAAGGGAAGAGAGTGAGATAAGCAGGCTCTCTCTCACCGGAAGATGTGCAGCTTCTCAGGCCCAAGGCTAGCAGATTAGATAAGGTGGCTTTGCAAAAGGCTCAGTGGTTGAGAAATCAGGTGGCTAGGAGACGGGAGGACGGAAGTGACTAGAAGGAAGTGCACTCCGAGAACGGACGCTTGTTCTTTCGCTGCGTTGATTAAACATTTCTGTTACTGGTGAGAGACTGCTTTCTCTTTGTACTGCTTATCTACGGCCAAGTGGGGAAGAAGCTGAGCCTCCAAAGCCTGACAGAAACCTTGGGGCGGTGCTGCTGGTCAGTGTGGGCAATACTGAGCTAGACAGACCAATGGCCTAACTCGGTATGAGGCACCTGCCTCTGCTCCTAATCCTTGTCCTCTGCCACAGACCCCAGGGAAAACCACCCCTTCTCACTCCACACCGCTACTCGCCCAGGGAGGAAAGTTGCCCTAGGGCTGCGAAATATCTGGTTTTCAATATTGTGATACGCCACCAGCTAGCTAAACATTGTGATATACCGATATATCGCAATGTCTGAAATAAGGATGCAGCTATGCAGAGGCATTGGCTGGCTTCACGGTTTTTCCCACGTAGTGATTTTCGCATAGTGTGTCACATGCACACCCCCAGATTCGTGTGTGTGTGTGTGTGAGAGAGAGAGAGAGAGAGAGAGAGCGCGCACGCGCGCGATGGACACGGACGGACGGACACACGGACACACACACAGCGCAAGAAGAAGACTGCCATGCATTCCAAGATCCAAGTCCTTTGTGAAAGTCTACAATTACAACCACTTGATTCCTATCAGCTATTCCACTGATATTCCCCTTGACAAAACCGTTGTCAACAAGGATGTCTTTAGGGACCCTGCGCTGAAGTATAAAGCCCAGCGAGAGGCCAAAGTGAAATTCGAGGAAAGATACAAGACACGCAAGAGCAAGTGGTTTCTTCCAGAAGCTCAGATTCTGAGTGGCATGTATTTGCACCAATAAATATTTTTGAAAAGCCAAAAACAACAACAACCCAGCGACGTCAAGCACTTACACTTCTTTCTCTCTGAACTCTCCTGGCGCCTTGCTGGGCCTCACAAACTGCGTAGTTCCGGTGCTAGGGGAAGAAAAATAGGTATACGGGGGCTGGTATTAACTGATTCTCTTGGAGTGACATAAAAGGGAGATTTTCATATGTGTTTGTGTGTATTGCAAAGGAATTTTCCGGAGTAAACCAAAGTTGCTTCCATGGAACCTCTTCTTCCTCAGTGTTCAACCTGATTTGACTGTGCTAAGTTTACAGGGAGGTTATATTAGAGAGATTGCTGCTGTTTTCCAGGTAGGGTTCAATCGAATGCTAGCAGATTAAGGCTGAACAAAGAAAGTGGATCTGGTCCTCTTGTGCAACAAACCCAGTTCTGGGAGGCAGGGAGGGGGGACACCTGGAATTTCTGTGATAAAAGGAGAAAGCGCATTGGGAAGGGCAGGATAAACACCAGCTCCGATGCAACATCGTATAACCTCCGGCAAACCAATTGGAACTAACGCTTGACAAACTTAACTCAACTTAAGTGGACTTTGTGCAAAGAGGTGACAGGTCTTCGGAAAGCAATTATTGCGCAATATTAAAGCTGTAATTCCTGGATTGCAGGAAGCTGGACTAGATGTCCTTTGGGGGGGGGGGTCCCTGCCAACTCCACAATGTTATGATATGAAGTGGGTAAAAGGAAAGGGTCCAGGGAGTGGGATAAAATGTAGTAAGAGCAGACTGGCATTAAAGAAAGTAAAGCTCCTCATGCTTCTAGATCTCATGGTGGCAGGAAACATTTATTTGCCTAAGAATTTAATTACACAACACGTCCAGTAGTTTTCACAGTGCACCTGCACCTAAAATTAGAAATAAAAACTTGGAGAAACAAACCCACGGTCCACTGGATCCAGGCTTCAGCTTCTTTAAGCTTATGCTGTTTCAGTGGAGGCATGTGTTAATTACTATGCTCAGCTTTCTCCCCCTCCACCCGCCCCCCTTCTAATTGCAACTCCTTCATTAGGCAAAACCCGAGAAGTGGCAACAACAGCGTAAAAAGCTAAGTTTTGTCGGGGGCTTATAAAGATGATTGCAAATGTTTTCGCTTGCTAGGGAGTGCACAGAGATCTCCATTTACATAACACGCACACCTGGAAACTCGCTTGGGGCACCGAGCTGGTGGGATTAATAACAAAAAAGCACACAACCTAATTTACGTCTGAAGTGGCAGCCCGGCAGACGGACGCTTCCTACCTGGCTGCAGGTGTAAACAAATCCTCCCCTGGCGCCTTGCTAGGGAGATGTTTCGCCTCTGCGCCGCAGTGGGGAAATAGTTTTCCTCCTAAATGCAAATAACAAAATGTGCTCGTTTGGGGGCATCGCGGGGGTTGCAAGGGGGTGGGTGGGTGCTGGGGGGCGGGAGAGAGAACGACATAAGCTACTGAAAAGGAAATCATGGCTTTCAGCAGTTGGCAAAGATAAATGTGTTTTTAAAGAGATCTTTCTTTTCCTCTCCGCTCCTTTTAATAAACACATCCCAAGCTCCTGGGGGTGCTGAAATATTTACAGATCCTCAGTGAATAGCAACCCAATGTTGGAGCAGATGTACGAAGCTACCCGCCCCCCCTCCAGGGTGGAAAATGGGGGGGGGGGTCTAATTCAATCCCCCAGCCGGCTCTTGTAAGTCAAATGCACAGGGTTGCTGAATCAGCAATGGGTTGTCATGGATGTTGATAGAGATAATACGATTTTCTAACCGTGGCGCTACAGGGGTAAGAAGCCTGGTGGAATACAGAAGACAGTGCTTCCCGCTCCCGGCTCGCTTAGGCTTCTCAGTGTGTACGTATGTGCGAGAGAGATCAAAGCACCTCAAACATAAGCCTGCCTGATAAAACAGGACTGATAAAAGGAAAGACTTCTACATGCAGCGCAGAGTTCCAACTCTGGTACTCGCTCCCAAAGGAGGGAGGAGGCTATCAGTGGCCACCAGCCATGATGGCTGTGCTCTGCCTCAACGGGCAGAGGCAGCAATGCTTCTGGACACCAGTTGCTGGAAACCGCAGGAGGAGAGAATTGCCATTGCGCCCAGGTCTGGCTTGCCTGCTTCCCCAGAGGTATCTGGCTGGGCAGCGTGAGAACGAGATGCTGGACTCAGGCGCAATCTTGTGTTTCTAAGAACCTGCGTGCAAGGAATCTTAAGCAGACCTTTCGCCTTCCGACGCTTGAGAGCTGGGGAGGTGGGGAATCGGTGCCCCTGGATAGCAACCTCTGCCCCCCCCCGACCACTGTTGGTGCTGCATCTGGGGGCTGAGGGGAGATGGCGTCCCAACAATATTTGCAAAGGATCAAAAAGGTTCCCATCCCTGCTTTAGGAAGAAGAAAAAGACAGCCATGCTGACAGATGGCAAAGACACACTACAAACTTGTAAAAATAAAAAAAGTAGTAAAAATCAACTTGCGTTGCTCTGCGTCTGTGGGGCATTCTTTCCTCCCACAGATTTCTTGGATTGTCTCCAAGTCGTCTTCCTGACTGCAAATATCTTGGGTGATTTCCAGGTCTTCTTCTTCAACAGCAGTTGAGTTCTGAAGAGAACAACAACAAGGAAAGATTTGGTTTCTAGAGGGGAAGCTTGGAAACAGAGAGCCAAGTCTCTAAACAGCTGGGAATTAAGGAGCTGGCCCAACAAAAACCACTTGGGAGATCCAGAGTTGAACACTAGGAAAGGTGTCAGAGAGAGTCTGCCTCATGACATCAGTGGAAAGAGTGTTGCAGTTGAGCACAGATCCTGCTTGCCACTGCGAGAGCGGGAAGCTGGACCAGGTGGGTCCCCCTTTGGCCTGATCCAGCTTGCAGGTCTCTTCTGATGTTCCCAAGGATGCCCTGCTGGAAACGACTAATTGCTTTAATTGCTCATTTCTGTACCTTTTCATGTCAGATTAATTTCTTCCTCAGTGGAAAGGATTCTCAATGGCTACTACCAACAATGTCTCTGTTCTGCCTCCACTGTTGGAGGCAGTAAATGCCTCTGAATTTCAAGAGCTTCTGGGAATCACAAGTGGGGAGTGCCAATTCTGCTCCTGGGCCACTGTAAAAACAGGACATGTGGCTCCCTTTGGCTGATCCAGCAGGGTGGTTCTTAAGAGCAGGTCTGAAGCTCCCATCACCTTCCCTGATCTGAGAGCCCAACAGCGCCAGAAAGGCCACAGACTCCCCAGCTCTGTCTTAAACAACTGAGACACATCATAGAACCCTAGAGTTGGATAGGACCCCAGAGGCTGTCTGCTCCAACCCCCTGCAATGCAGGAATCTCAACTAAAGCATCCACGACAAGAAGCCCATTCAACCTCTCCTTAAAAGGCTCCAAGGAAGGGGAGTCCACAACCTCACAAGGGAGTCCGTTCCACTGTCGAACAGCTCTTCCTGTCAGAATGTTCTCCCTGGTGTTTAGTAAAGGGTGATGCACAGTGCAGGGTAAGTTGATAAGGATATATTTCTCTTCCTCGCTCTCATACTTTGGGGACATTCAGTAAAGATGCAATGTTGGGAGAATCAAGGACAGACAAAGCAAAGGACTTCGTCACATGGTGCATGGTTAAACTATGGAAGGCTTCCCACAAGTTGGGAGGCTTTAAAATTAGACACATCCACAAGGGCTTTGCTCCACCTCCGCTGTCAGAGGCAATATGCCTCCGAATGTCAGTTTCTGGGAATGGCAGGTGGGCAGAGTGCTCTTGCTCTCATGCTCAGCTTGTGCATTTCCCATGAGGGCATCTGTTTGGCCACTGTGAAAACAGGGTGCTGGGCTAGATAGGGCCTTGGCCTGATCCACCCCCACAGGGCTCCTGTATTCATTGACACCACACTGCCCCCCCCCCTTGACTTTGCTCGCCATCAGCGATGGCAGCGCGCAACCAAACCTGATATGGTTGGCTGCCATGAGGAGGCAGGAGTAGATGGACCTTTTCAGGTGCGGGAACTGCCAACCCACCCCATCAGAAGGCTTGAGGAGCACTGGACAACAAGGCCACCACTAGCAACAACCCTTCAGCTCCAGGGTTGTGTGACCAGGAAGCCCAGGGCTCTGCAGGCAGACGTTCCCACGCGATGACTCCCTTCCTCTTACCTCCGGTTCTGCATTCTCAGGAGGAACTGAGGAGCAGTAGAAGAACTCTGCGTCAGGAGTGAAGAACTCTTCTGATACATCAAGGGAGGGAGACAGGGAGGGGCCCAGTTCCTCCAACTAAAAAAAGAAGGAAAACGTGAAGATTAGAAACCTACCATCTGGGAAAGGGGCTGTGGTTCAGTGGTTATAGAATCTGCTGTGCACATGGAAGGCACCAGGTTCGAATCCCAGCCTCTGCAGGTAGGGCTGGGAGAGACTCCCTGTCTGAAATGCAAGATGCCAATCAGCTAAATGGGCCAGTGGTCTGACTCTGCGTAAGGCAGCTTCCTATAGTCCCACTGATAAAGGGATACAGCTATTTGTATTTACAACATTTCACTATCATCATCATCAGTAGTGCTATTTTTCTAGAAAAAGAGTTGCCGGAACTCACTAGGAACACCTCCCTCATTCTCTTGGAATGGCAGTGGCACCCACCTGAGAGGTACCAGAACTGAGTTCCTGTGAGTTTCGGCTGGAAAAAAGCCCTGATTATTATTATTATCAATGACATTTATATAGCACCTTTTTTCTTCCATGGATCTCAGTGTGGCTAAAATGGTTCTCGTCCTCCCAATTTCATCCTCACAACCACCCTGTGAGGTAGGTGAGGCTAAGAGATGGTGACTGACTCCAAGGTCACAGCCAGGGAGTTTCATGGCTGAGTGGGGATTCGAACCTTGCTCTCCCGGGTCCTGGTCCAACACTCTGACCATTACACCGCACTGGCTTTTCATACTCCCTTTGATTGTATTAGATTTCAGGATTAGATTAAGAGCACTGCAAAACAAAGACATCTGCATTCCCTCAGTGTTTGGACCCACCTGCCACTGGGATGTGGCCCCTGGAAGGTTGCCCCCAAGAGAATGTGGCCCTCAGACCTAAAACGTTTCCCCACCACTGATGTACATGTACAGCTCCCCTAATCTTCCGTTCCCACAGCCCAAGCACTTCAAGCTTTTATCTGACAAATTGTTAATGCAGACAGATAGCCGAGAGGACTGAAGCTGGCTTCCCGCCAGGACGTAACAAGGAGAGCTTGAGGGAAATTCCTAAGAGGGGTCAGGGGAACCCTTCAAAGTAACTGTCTGGGCGGAGAAGCAGGGGGAGCGCTTCCATTACCAACCTCTCTTTGCCACTGTTCAATCCTAACTTTCAGGTAGGGACGGCGATCAAAAGCCAGCATGTCCCAGTCTCCCTTGCCTGGCCTCTGCAGAACAGCTTCTGCTGTGAGGAGGCCTCTCCAGTGGCCTGGCCAATGGCAGGCTTTCCAGGAGGAAGTCCCGCCCAGCCCAAGAATAGGGGGACATCCGGACCCTCCAAAACTCACCACTCTGTGTGCCTAGGTAACCTTATACAGTGGTACCTCGGGTTACAGATGCTTCAGGTTACAGACGTTTCAGGTCTGCTAACCCAGAAATAGTACCTCTGGTTAAGAACTTTGCTTCAGGATGAGAACAGAAATCGCGCAGCAGCGGCAGCGGGAGGCCCCATTAGCTAAAGTGGTACCTCAGATTAAGAACAGTTTCAGGTTAAGAACGGACCTCCGGAACGAATTAAGTTCTTAATCCAAGGTACCACTGTACAGCATTCCTGCAACTCCCAGGGTACTGGGACTCTCCAACCCGACTTTCCGCCAGGATTACCATTATCCACTGCATGTTTTCAAACCAGAGCAGCAAGAGTAGTTAAGGCAGTGCCCTCTGGACACTGCTGGACTACAACTCCCATCAGCCCCTGCACTACCATGTTCAGGGGTTATGGGAGGTGTAAAACCAACAACTTTGGAGGCTGCAGGTTCCCCATCTCTGGCCTACCCTGACTGGCAGCTGCTCTCTGGGAACTCTTTCCCGGCCCTACCATTGCTCGATCTGGATCAGTGTTCTCTATGCTGACTGGCAGCAGCTCTCTGGGGATTCAGGACATCCCTAGCCCTGCCTGGAGAGGCCCACTGGGGATTCAACATGGGACTTTCTGCATGCCAAGCAGATGCTCTTCCACTGAGCCAAGACCCATCACAGGATGCTTCTTCAGCTTAACGTGCAACTGCTCCTGGCCTATAGTCTTCATCATATGGCAGCTAATCAATTTATTAAATAGCAATACAGATCTTTCGATTTGGGATGGGGGGAAACCGGACATCGCAGAGGGTTAAAGTGCCTACCCGGCAAAGGTCCTCGGCGGTGACAGAAAGCGAAGCGCTCTTTCGAGAGGCCAGGCCACACTCCGTTAGCACCTCATTTGCTGGGAATTGGATGCCTCTGCCTAAAAATAAATTATAACTCCACCGTGAAACGCAAGAAAATAAAAAAATGGAGAGTGGGGGGAAATTAGCATGCAAAGAATTAATGGCGTCCCTGGAATGGCTTGGCCAGCTTACAGAATATAAAAGTGAATAAATCAGCTAACAGCAATAGGAGCTGTCGGGGCCCCGTGAAGATAATGGCAATTAAATGTCTATTCCATAAAGACAAGAACATCAGTCTTTACAGGGCGGGCAAAAAAAAAAATCGCCAGTAAATCATTTGCTTTGTAAGGGTGCCTAATAATTCACTTGTTTTGAAGTTTTGAAAGGTTACAACATTTAGGGCTTTTTAGTTTTAGGAAAGAAAGGAGAACGAAGGGGGACGTGATAAGAGGTGCATAAGATTATACATGGCTGGGGGGAGAAAGTGGCCGGGGAGTGGCTAGGAGCCGCTGTGTAAAGCAACTGCACCGCCTGCTGGCAGCTGGGGAAACAGCAGCATAAAAAGGCGCTTCAATAAACTTCAGCGTGGTACAATTAGCACACACGTTGCCCAGAGAACACTCCTGAAGGAGTTCTGCCACTGAAGCTAACTAGGTCCTGCCACTTAAAAGCTGCCTGGATTGAAAACCACAGGCAAGATGCTTGCAGTCTCTGGAAGAAGCAGACAGGTTTATAAGTGTAACAAATATAAATCTAGGACATCCAGTTTTAAGTTCTGTCAAAGGTTTAGACAAAAGCAAGGCCATTTGCTTGAAATTAGGTGGGGGGAAATCCGGGGGGGGACTCATAGAAAGTAAAGGCAATTGTGGGGAAGGGCCCCCCAGAATTCTTCAAAAAGTGTTCGTTAGCTCTGCTATATGGGTGTCTGTGTGTGTGTGTGTGTGTGTGTGTGTGTGAGAGAGAGAGAGAGAGAGAGAGGGGGGGGTCAGCTGTCATTTCCCTTCCTCTCCTTCACTCCAAAATAGCACTGTAAGCATCAGAGCTAATATTTGGTTTAAAAAACAGGGGTCACCAACAGCATCTCTACAAAACATTTGGAATAATTTTGACATGCACATAAGCCTCTGAAAAATTGCTGAAATATCCCACCCCACCTGCTCCAAATCAGTAGCTCTGAACGGGATGGTTAACTGCAGGGAAGGAGCCTTTTTGCTCAGCCCTACCGTCAGTCCTTTGGCTCTCGGGTACCACAAATCTTTTCAACGCAACTTCCGGGGCATTTTCTTCGCTGCGGTCACAGGGCAAACGGTGGTCCCCGATTCCACTGTCAGCCCGCGGCCTCCCCTCCTCAGTGTTCCACTGGTGGAACTGGAGTCTCTCCTTGCTGCTGGTGCTCCAGAAGGCATCCTTGATGCTCTCCCCCTCGCTCTCCGATGTCCATTCACCAAGACGATACTGGGGCGGAAGGCCAAGCTGCCCGGAAGCCGCTTGCCTCGCCATCTGCTTCACTTCCGCTGGGGAGGACAAGGTGGGGGAGCCCACTGTGATTTGCTTTTTCCATTTTCAGAAGGACTTCGTAGGAGGAGACAGGGGGAACTGTAGAGCATACGTTTGGCACACACCGGTGCCCTAGGCTCAAATGATCAGCAAGATGGGGCAGGCTCTTGTCTCCAAGATAAAAGATGCTTGTGTCTTTTGATGTGTCTTGGAATGGGGGTGGTGGGTTGGCTGGGAGAGGGGGGCGAGTTGGGGAATCTCAGCCTCATTTGCAGGCAGAGGAGATAGTCTTCAACGCTCTTGCTTTAAAATGAACTGCTAATGGTTGAAACGTCAAGGTCATGTAAACTGTTTATAGAACAGTTAAGTCAAAAAATAAAAATCTCTATAAATTTTGCTAAATAAATTGCAGTGTTATTATGTTTTAAAGCTATTGTGCTATGAATTATTTTTAATGGTCTGCTTTCCACGAACAGCTTTCAGCACACAATGTACTTGCAGAAAGTGCAGATTGACAAATGAACCAGATTATGACTATGACTAGATATCCCCCGTGGAGAGTGATTTAAAGTGCTCTTCCTACTCTTGGTTTCTCTCCTGCTGATGTGTTCCTCCCACTGAGGCTTACTACCGGCTCGGGAGGAGAGAAAAGGATTTTGTGTCCCTAAGTGCAGCAAGCAGGAGAGCAGTGCTTCGAATTATGGGGGAGAGGAAGGGAAGCCCTTAATATCCAGGGGCGAAGGAAGCTCTCTCCCCCCCCCCCACCAGAGTTATGTTCTGGTTCTTGGCTTTATTATCCCGTTCTTTGTTTGATGCTGCCATCCAGTGGCCAATGAGACAACAGAAAAGGAAGGAGATCTCATCAGGACTCCTTGAAATGCATTCATACCTCCAAAGTCACCCAGGGTGGTGGTTTCTGGCAAGCACCACCTCACCTTCTGATTGTAAAATGCATTTGGGGACATAACTAGACATTAACTACACTGGTCCTTGGATGGGTGTGGGCATGCTGTAAGTACCCAGAAAGCGGGCCTTCAGCCTTGTTCCTCCAAGCTAGACTCTGGCACTTGCACTAAGCCAGTGCTGAAGCAACTTAGCCCTCTGCACTCAACAACAGAGTTGCTGTCCGTGGTCCTGAATCTATCACTCCTGAATGTATTGTCTGTTACTGTCCAGGGTCCTGGCCTCCATCCAGCCCAGGCAGCCTTGGGTCCGCCTCGCAACCACCTTGTCTGTCACCAAGAAGAGATTAAAGCCCAAAGATCACTGTTGATCCAAAGAGGATCCTAGGAAGCAGTCAGTCTGAAAAACACCACCACAGCAAGCAATGTTGCCCTTGGAATTCAAATCCCCTCTCACTAGGTGGTGCTGCAGGCAGTCACTGTTGCTCAGCCTCACCTACCCGACAGGGTTGCCCGCAATGCCATGACTGGGACAGGATACAGAATATATACTAGTCCTGAAAGAACCTTTTCCAGCCTGGTGAATGCATTTCCTCACAGACAACCTTCTGGAGGATCTGCAGGCCAGTGGTGGGTGGAGCCAGAAGCAAGAAGTGGGTGAAACAATGGACATGACTTTTACATTTGTACAGGATGCTACATATCAGCTACACAAAAGGTAGAGGATTTTACACACACACGCCTTTCCACCCTCTATTTCTTTTTATTTAAACAATTTATATACCGCTTAACTACAAAATCTCCATGTAGTGTACAGAAAAGTTTTTTTAAAAAAATAGACCAAAACCATAAAATCAGACTTCAGTTGAAATGCCTGCTGGGATGAAAAAAATAATAATTCAGTAGGTGTTGGAAGTTCAACAGGGAAGGGTAAACATTTTCATTCTTCAAGAGGATGTATTCAAGCCAGGCAAAAGCACTTGCAGAGGACAGCAAAGGGATGTTGCCTGGGGAGAAGGACGTGGCCTGGAAACAGCCCCGAGAGCCAGGCTGAGTGGCACGGGGGCCACATTCAACCCATGGGCTTGATGCTTCCCGCCATCCTGGAGACCTATGGATTGCATGACTCCAATGAAATAAAACACTATACTCACTTGTCCATTCAGACTGTGCCATCCTCCTCTCCTCCCTCCTCACACTATCGTCATAAATTTCAGGTGTTGATTTTGAGACGAACCTGCAAGAAACACATTGGAATATGGGTGGAGATCATCTTCTGAGGCCCTTCTTCGTGTGCCTCCTCCATGAGAGGTCCGGAGGGTGGCAACACGAGAACAGGGCTTTTTCTGTGGTGCCTCCCCATTTGTGGAATGCTCTCTCCAGGGAAACTCGCCTGGTGCCTTCATTAAACACCTTTAGGCTCCAGGGGAAAATGTTCAAGCCTCTGGTTGACTGATATTCAATGCCCTTTTAAAATGTGTTTTGGTGGAGCGAGGACAGGGGGGTTATTGAGTTGTTCTTGTTCTTATTTTTATTTTGATTATGTATTCTGTGTTTTTATATCATGATTTTATCCTGTGAGTATATTTATACCCTGCGAGTATAGGTGGTATACAAATTTAAATTTAATAATAATATTCCTATATTATCACCTTCTATTAAATTTATATCCCTCCTTGCCTCATAACAGCAAAAAGGCATCTTGGAAACACAAAGCCTGATTGCAAGCTGACTGTGAACAGATACAGACTCTATAGGTTCAAAATCAGCCTCCCAAAATATTACCTCTTCTCTCCCCCACCACACACACTTGCTCTGTTTAACATCCAGCCTGACAAAGAGTTCTCGTGGTGCTTTTGTTGGGCTACTGAAGGTATTGCCCTAGCCTGGATTTTTTTGAGTTGAGCTGGGATAGTCAGATGACACTGCAATGCACTCTATGCGGGGCTGCCCTTGAAGACAACTTGGAAACTTCCATCGGTCCAAAATGCAGCAGCTGAATTACTGACCGGGGTTCTGTTTAGATCTCACACAAGCACTGCTTTAGAGGAGCTGCATCGGTCGCCAGTTCGTTTCCGGGCCCAGTTCAAGGTGCCCACGTCAGTGCTTAAAGCCTAAATGACTTACACCCCAAATATCTGAAAGCCTGCCTCTTTCCTTACAGACCTTTTCAGATGTTAAGTTCAGCAGAGGGGGCTCTCGGTAGTCTGGGGAGGGGGCTGGGAGAAGGCACTATTTGTGGCGGCTCCCAAGGTGTGGAACCCCTCCCCTCCCCACGGAGGCACGCCTGGCACCTTTCACTAAACAGATTCTGCCAAAGGCTGAGGCTTACCCAGGGCTTCCGACTCCTGAGGTGCATATTATTAGGCATTCTTGGTATCACATTTTGTTTCGAACGGTTTTTAACGTTGCATTTTAAATTGCTGAGACCCGCCCTGGGACCTTAAGTGTGGGCAATATACCAAATTCATCACAGTCATCTACGGGATTGGAGGCAGTGTGGCTGGGGACTGGGGAGCAGCAGCACTCACCCATCTGAAAATCTGTTCCCATCGTCCACTGCAGAGAGGTTCCCTCGCCACAACTGCGGGCTCATGTTCCTCTTCCTCCGGACGGTGACGCCTGGGTGCAAAAGCTGAAAAATCACTCCAGTCAATCATAACTGAGTGGGGACTCAGGCAAGCATTTATGAGTTATGCAGTTAACCAGGGGGCAAGGCAGGCTGTATATTTAGTGGCTGACTGCTTAATTTCCCACACGTGAGGAAGGGGTGGGTATTTGCCAATAGCTTTTAATGAGAATGGAGAGTAGGCCCTACAGTGGCCTGAGGGGGTGTGGCCTTGGGAACGTCCCAAGGGACAGACAGAGGCGCCTGGGTGGCCATATTCAGCTCCCGGGGCTGAGGCCACACAACCCTCCTCCTAACTCCATGGCCAATATCAGTGCCTAGCAAATGTCCTTCCAGCAAGTCACAATCTGCACCGATAGCTCAGTTGGTTAGAGTGTGGTGCTCATAACACCAAAGTTGCAGGTTCGATCCCTGTATGGGACAGCTGCCTATGACAGAGCCGAATTACCAAATAGGCAGAGTAAGCACCGGCTTATAGGCCCCATGCCTTTTAGGGGCCTCAACAACGGATCAAAATCAATACTGTTTGTTTTGTGTAATGTAATTGGTTTTTAAAAATTGTTGGTTGGTAAAATAAAAAAGTGTATTGGGAGATACCGTGTTTTTCGCTCTATAACACGCACCTGACCATAACACGCACGTAGTTTTTAGAGGAGGAAAACAAGAAAAAAAATATTCTAAACGAAACAGTGGATGTATGAGTTTTGTGGTTCATGCTGTGGCCACAGACATGTGATCTGACAGTGAGTTTGGAGTAGCCCAATGCAAAAATCCTGAGGATCCATATGGATCCATGCTTTGTAACCACGTTTTGCACCACTGCGGCCCCAGGCAACAGTGGGTGCGTGATTTTTTTGGTGCAAGATGTAGCCATGGACATGCTATGTGATCTGATGGTGAATTTGGGGTGACCCAGTGCAAAAATCCTGAGGATCCATGTGGATCTGTGCTTTGTAACCACGTTTTAAGTGAGGAGGGAAGGAAAAGCACTCAAGGGACAAGGAGCACGCGTGGGGTGTGTGGAGAAGGATGCTGCTAATAATGCAGGCGAGGGATTTAAGGGGAGAAGGAACATGCGTGGGGTGGGTGGAGAAGGATGCTGCTAATAATGAAGAAGAGGGGTATAAGGGGAGAAGGCTCCTCTCCTCTCCCACTTTGCTCCTTTAAAGCAAGCAGGCTCTGCTTTTCTCCCTCCTCCCTGCTCATCCCCAGCTTAGCGAGCTGAAAAATTTTGCTGTTATGTAGCGAGCTGAGTGGGGAGGAGAGAGGGACAGAGAGCCTGCTTGCTTTAAAGGAACCAACTGGACAGGAGCCGCTTACACTCGTGTAAGTGGCTCCTCTCCTCTCCCGCTTTGCTCCTTTAAAGAAGCAGACTCTCTGTCCCTCTCTCCTCCCCACTCAGCGGCTCTTCTCCTGCTTTGCTGTTTCAAAGCGAGACACGAAGGAGGGAAGGAAGGGGAACCATGGATCCTCTGCTCACGACTGCAGCAGATCCCACCCCACCCCCGCCACCCGTAGGCATTCCCTCCATAACACGCACAGACATTTCCCCTTACTTTCTAGGAGGAAAAAAGTGAGTGTTATGGTGCAAAAAATACGGTAATTTGCAAGCCAGCCCCCCCATCCCCAATTTAGACTGTCTAGGGGCCTCCGCAGGGTTTAATCCAGCACTGCTGCAGGGGGTCAGACTGGATGATCCTCAGGGTCCCTTCCAAGTCCACAGTTCTATGAATCTACGAACAAGGGAATCTGCCTTGTTACTAGCTTAGTACTGTCTACGCCAGGGGTCAGCAAACTTTTCCAGCAGGGGGCCAGTCCACTGTCCCTCAGACCTTGTGGGGGGCTGGACTATATTGGGGGGGGGGAATGAACGAATTCCTATGCCCCACAAATAACCCAGAGATGCATTTTAAATAAAAGCACACATTCTACTCATGTAAAAACACCAGGCAGGCCCCACAAATAACACAGAGATGCAGATTAAATAAAAGGACACATTCTACTAACGTAAAAACATGCTGATTCCCGGACCGTCCGCAGGCCAGATTTAGAAGGTGATTGGGCCGGATTTGGCTCCCGGGCCTTAGTTTGCCTACCCATGGTCTACACTGACTCTCCAGGCAGGAGGCCCAACTGAGGACACCTGAGATTGCTCCTGGAACCCCCTGCATGCAAAGCAGATGCTTTATCACTTTAGTAGAGTAAGATTCTAGCCCTCATGGTTCTGAATAACGGGTTAAAAAAAGAACACAGGAAGCTGCCTTATACAGAGTCAGACCACCTAGCTCAGTGCTGCCTGCTCTGACTCGCAGCAGCTCTTCAGGATTTCAGACCTAAGTCTTTCCGCAGCCCTACCAGGAGAAGTTAGGGATTGAAGCTGGGACCTTCTGCATGCAAGGCAACTGCTCTACCCCCCAGCTACAGCCCCTCCCTTTACCGCTCTCACACACCTGATAGTTGGGTTCCACTTCCCCTCTGCTCCAGGGGCTTTTGGGCGCCTCCAGCCCGCAGTCGCTCCAGCAGGTGGTGTCCTGGCTCCTGCGCTCTGGCTCCATGGGCTGGAAGGGCTGAATCACCAGAGGCCGCTGCATGGCCATGACGCGCAGCGGCGGAGGGACGTAGTTCACAGACGGAGGGCCCACCGCTTTCCAGAGGAAGGCTCTGGGTCCGCTGCAGGGCGCCCTGAGGTTTCCAAAAGCGGAGCCCTCGTCCTTCTCCCAGTATCCTCGGATGATGGGGTTCAGGGCAACGGCACATGGCTGGGGCTGGAGCTTTCTGAAGCTCTCCAGCTGGTCCAGCTTCCTTTCCGTCCGGCAGAGGGAGTCCCTCGCCTGCTGCAGCAGCGTCTGGGAGATCTTCAGGTTCAGGACGCACTTCCCAAAGTAGTGGCCCCCCTTCCAGGGGGTGTTCTGGCCCCGGGGGCTGGAGAACCTCACCATTTGCTGCACAGGGTAGGCCTGCGACATGTAGGTGACCTCTTCCCTGGTGTATTCAGACTCTGAATCGGAGGTGGCGCCCCCCTCGCTGCAGCTTGTCTGCCCGTCCTGAATTCTGGCTGGCAGGGGCGGCGAAAGGGCTTTGGCCCAATCCCCCGGGACGGTCCGAGGCTGCCTTGGGGATCCCTGGCCCGGTCCAGATGTTGTGTCCTCCTCCGTGCTGTCCCCACACATCTCAGGGTAGCAGGTGTAGATCTCGTTGATTTCAAAGCTGCAGAGGCTCTCGTCCCTGTCGCTGGTGCCCCCCTGGACTTTGGGAGCCAAGAGGTGGCCGGACTGAGCGGCAGGGAGGGCGGGCTGAGACTGGTGGACAGCGGCACCTTCGATTCTGGGAGCAGAAGCAGCGCATCTCATCACGGTGAAGCTCCCGGCTGAAGAATCAAGAGCACGAGTCAGAATGAGGGGCTAAGCTCTTAACAAGCACAGGACAGTGTTTTCTCTCCTCAAACATACACACTTCCAAAGGGCCTCTCAGGATCCTGCAGCGTATTTCTGTCCCATGTGCATGACATCTGGACACCTTGCTCTGCATCAGGGATGTGGAAGCTGCTGCTCTCCACCTCACAGCGCTCCTGGCCGCTAGCCATGTTGGCTGGGGCTGGTGGATAGCTCAGTCTGTAGAGCATGAGACTCAATCTCAGTCCCATGGGTTCAAGCCCCACAGTGGGCAAAAAGATTCCTGCATTGCAGGGATTGGACGAGGGATGTCCAACCAGCAGATTGTGACCTAGTAGTAGATCCCCGGCTGATCCTGGTAGATCGCAGGATCCTTATCATGTGCAAAAAGTTATGGGGGGGAAAGCTTAAAAATTCTGTGCAATCCTCGCCCAAAAAAGCTCAACAACTCTGGGCACTTCCCTCCTTAAAAAAGGTCAATAACTCTGGGCAATCCACCCACCCCACGCACGCTCCTCCTCCCTTGAATGGCAATGGGTAGATCACAGCCAGTGTTTTACTGGGAGTAGATCGCAGTCTCTTGGGAGCTGCACATGCCTGGACCAGATGACCCTCATGGTCCCTTCCAACTCTAGCAGGGCATACAGATGGTTGTTCCCCCATTCCTGGTATGTGTCTGGAGGGCCACAAACATACAGAAGAGACCAACCATAGCTCTGTACTACCTACACTGACGGGCAGCAGCTCTCCAGGATTTCAGGCCTAACTGGAGACACAGCTGTGGATTGAGCCTGGGGCCTTCTGCATGCAAAGCAGGTGCCCTGCCACTTAGATGCAGCCCTTCCCGTTTGCCCCAGGAGGGAAACTGCCACCGGCAGCAAAGACACAAAAGGCCAGGCTTTGGCCCTTGCAGCAAAAGCAGAACTTACAAGGCAGACACGGGACGCTCTGCTCCTCTTCTGGCTTCTCTTCTTCCTGCTCCTCTTCTGGCAACTCTTCTTCCACCTTGACCGAGACAGCGGAGGCGGACGGCAAGCAGATATTAATGTCAGCACGGGGTTCGGCCTTTGACGGTCCAGAACTGTCACCATGGCGGGTCCTACGAGACTCAAGCAAATCCTGCAGTGGCAAGGAGAATGGTGTCAGGACACAGGGGACCCCTCTCTCCCTGCAACCAAATCAGGTTGCCATTGTTGGCATCCGTCTGCCTCAAGAGACAGTGGAGTGCGCCTCCGGGGGTAGAGTCAAACCTTTGCGTTAGGAGCATTAAAGTGCACTCCCCAAGACACAAGCCTGTCCAGATGACAAGCCCGCCCCTCTCAGCCTCGCTGATGTGGTCCAAAGGAAAGCAGAGCAATACGTTTGGCACCACCTTGGCTGCAGGAGTTGCCGGAAGGAGGCTTACAAGGCATTCTCCAACCATCTTAGCGACTCAACTCCTGATTTGTGTGGGTTTTACCCCTTAGACTTTTCTTCTCCTGAAATATCCTGCAAGGTTTTCCTTCTCCTAGATGAGCTACCACTTTTCAAGTGATCCATTGGTGGGGGGAGTTTAAGCACAGGCTCTCTGGAGTTGAGAAGTAGCCTTGCAAAAATAATGTTTACAAAACACACTGGCGGTCAGTTTTTAGCTAGCTAGCCAGCCACACCTGGGTGCCCAGAGGAGGTTCAAATTTGCCAGAAGTGACCAGAAGTAAAGTTGTTTGCAAGCCCAGATTTGGGAGGCTCAATTGCTCTGGTTCACCTTCAGGTCATTCTTCAGGATGTATCGGATATCCTGCAGGTTCATGGTGCGCTGTTTCTGCCTGGACTCCAGCCCGGTCTTCACGATGTCGTAATAGGGCTTAGGCAGCCTGGCATCCGCTTCCAGCCACTGCCCAGAAACTATGAGATCCTTAACATCCGGGCCCTCGAACCCATCCCAGGGGATGGTATCTGGAAGACACACAGACCACATGCATGCTCTGATGTGGTGAAGCTCTAAAGGGGGGGAGCCTGCCTTATGGCAGAGGGCATGTCAAGAATCCGTCTAGCGGATTGTTAAAACTATGGAACACACTTCCACAAGAGGCAGTTACAGCCCCCAACTTGGATGGCTTTAAAAGACTGGGCAAATTCAGGGGAGGATAAAGCTATCAATGGCTAGTAGCCACAATGGCTCTGCTCTGCCTCCACAGTCAGAGGCAGTGATGCTTCTCAATACCAGATGCTGGGAACCACAGAAGGGGAGAGCGCTCTTGTGCTTGGGTCTTGCCTGCGAATTTCATACAGGTATCTGTCTGGCCGCTGTGAGAACAGGATGCTGGACTAGATGGACCATTGGCATGATCCAGCAGGTTCTCCTTATGTCCTTACCTTTGTGAGGCTTAGCATCCCTCCCTCCGCTTCTGTACCTGTCAGAGCCTCCTGCATCACCGCGCAGAAGCTGTAGATGTCAGACTTGGTGGTCGCGGTCCTCTGGAGGATTACTTCCGGAGCGCACCACTTGTATAACTGGGAAGGGATGGGCAGCCGTGTCAGGTCGCTGTGCTCTCCCCCATCCTTGCTGCCAAAGACAGGAAACCAAGAGGCCCTCAGAACATGTGGCAAGGGGGAGAACATACATCCCAGAGATGCTCAGCATTATTTTAAAGCTGGATAACACGTGAAAGGATGAGGGTGGCGCTGTGGGTTAAACCACAGAGCCTAGGACTTGCCAATCAGAAGGTCGGCGGTTCGAATCCCCGCGACGGGGTGAGCTCCCGTTGCTCAGTCCCAGCTCCTGCCAACCTAGCAGTTCGAAAGCACGTCAAAGTGCAAGTAGATAAATAGGTACCACTCCAGCGGGAAGGTAAACGGCGTTTCCGTGCGCTGCTCTGGCTCGCCAGAAGCGGCTCAGTCATGCTGGCCACATGACCCGGAAGCTGTACGCCGGCTCCCTCAGCCAATAAAGTGAGATGAGCGCCGCAACCCCAGAGTCGGCCACGACTGGACCTAGTGGTCAGGGGTCCCTTTACCACGTGAAAATGGGTGGTGGTGGGGAGACAGTAGCTGCAAGAGAGCTCTCAAAGACCCACTTGTTTATGTGGGACATTATTGCAGTCAATCAGCTCTTATGCTTTGCCAAATGGGCACATGAAAGGGCTGAGGCTCACAGAGCTTTCCTGTAAAATTTGCTAGAGAGAACTCAGTGAAATCATTTCCTTTGTCTGCCTTGGCAGGAAGCTTGTAACACTACATACATCCTTCGGGCCTGGGTGGCCTCCTTTTTTCATCATGCTTCCAAGCTGACCATGCATGCACGTCCGACCTCTGCAGCTCAGACACCATTTCCAAACTTACATTTTGTACTTTTGCTAGTTGCTCAAGTAATATGGGGAGAACGGGGGAAAGTAGGGCGCCTTTACCTCTCGATCATGTACTCCAGGTTGGTAAGCTTGGCTTCCCCCGCCAAAACCACCACCACAGCATAGGAGCTGACCGTGCGGTGGATGAAGCCGTGCGAGTGCAGGAACCTCAGGCCATCATTCACCTGGAGCAAGAGGTGAACGAGGGTCTCCATGTGCACAATGGGGAACTCCGAACGCTGCCGAGGGGAAGAGGAAAGAAACCAGCTCTTAGCTTGAGTATTTGCTCTTCCCAGGAACCTCCAGGAAGACAGGATTTAAAACAGGGCAGGTACCCTTCCACACCATACAATTAATGCAATCAACATACGATGTGGGTGTTAGTTTACTGTCTGGTAATCATTCTGCATTAGAACTGTTTGAGATCAGAGGAGATGATCACGGCCCGGTTCACACATAATGCCAAGCCATGGTTTATTCAACGATGGTTCATTAAACCATGGTTTCTCCAACTGTCCAAACCCTGCCCAACAGCTTAACCTGAAGTCATGATTTGCTGTCTTTGGCTTGTTTTAACTGTGGCTCAGCACTATGTGCAAAGCCAGCACCCCTTTTACTCCGTCTAACCTACCACATGACGCAGGACAAAATGGATCAATCCCCTCTTAGCCATGAAGCTTGCCAGGTGACTCTCTTAGCTACGAAGCTCAACGACTTAGTCACAGTCTCTCAGTGTAACCTACCTCACGGGGTTGTTATGAGGATAAAGTTTGGAAGGGGCCGGAAGAACCTGATTTGTCACTCTGAGCTCCTTGGGAGGAAACCACTGGGGGCAGGTAGAACAAATATATTAATTCTGCCAAGAAACAAAAACGGTCACTTTACCCTCTCATGAAGGATGCTATAGAGGGAGCCAAAAGTAACCCTCTCAAACACTAATCGCGTTTTCTCCAAGTCGCTGGATAAACAGACGGCCATCAGCTGCAACAAATGAGGATGGCGGAGCTGGCTGCAGGAGGAGATATGAAAACCCAACAGTGTGAAGGGAAATTGGATTACGAAGGAAGTGCATTTCCAGGCTTACTGATCTTATCCCATCAGAACAGCTCACTCTGCCTTTCCTAACCAACTTAAAGCACCAGAACCAACAAAAAAGCAACAACAGAACATGCCGGGAGCAAAGGCCAAAAGAAGGTGGAAGTTAACATGGATCAGGCCATCAACATGGCACCAGAAAACACAACTGATCTTTCAAGGGATGTTCTGCTGGGTATTACTACGTGCAACCCATCACCGAGCGGTGAGAGGCTCCGGGGGTGCCTGCGCTTATCCATATTTCCGTTTCCTTGGAATGACGGTTAACAAAAGACTGTGGTGTCTTTAAGATGTGTGGTTTTATTTACACATACATATATAATCAGAGGATAAGATGGAAGGTCTCACAGCACTAACACCTTGAAAGATCTCGCCTCCCCAGGGAAGGTTTTCCAGGGAAGCCCCAAGCCACCACTTTGGCTCCAGCACAGAGCAATGGATGCCTCTGTCTCTCCAGCATCAGCCAAAGCTCACTCACAAAACTCTGGCTATTGTTCTTCTATACAGGAATCAGCAAACATTTTCAGCAAGGGGCCGGTCCACTGTCCCTCGGATCTTGTGGGGGGCTGGACTATATTTGGGGTGGGGGATGAACGAATTCCCATGCCCCACAAATAACCCAGAGATGCATTTTACATAAAAGGACACATTCTACTCATGTAAAAACACGCTGATTCCCGGACCGTCTGTGGGCCGGATTTAGAAGGCAATTAGGCCGGATCCAGCCCCCGGGCCTTAGTTTGTCTACCCATGTTCTATAAGGTGAAGTCTGCTTCCACTAGGTGGTGGGGGGTTACACACACACGCGCACACACACACCCGTTTGTCTCTATGGCAACAAGGCAGCCCCTTTTTAATGTAAATGGCAGGACTGAACTGGCAGGCCAAGGCCACTCCCTTAGCGAAGGAACTGATCTGGCTGGTTTCTCCTAATAGATTCTACCCTCCCTGACACAGAATCACAGCTTTGAGAGGGACTCATGGGTTTCATCCAGACTGACCTCCCCCCACAAAAAATCCCCTATAACACTGTAATCACCCAAGAGACTGAGGAGGAAGAGAGAAACAAGTAGATTATTTTCCCCAAGGCAAATGGCCACAATACAGACCCCCTCTTTGTTGCTCAGGAACAGATCAAAACAAGGTTACCAGAATAGCTCTAGGGCTTTTCCTTCTTCCTGCTCAGCGCCCAAATTGCATGGGAACCTATTATGTAGTTGCAAGAAACGCAAGTTGACATCGCTGCTGAGATGCTGTTCCCCCTCCGATCTGAACATCAGTAGAGGAAGGAGCCACAATCGCGATTCAGGTTTTCCCCGCCAAAGCTGCAAGAGGTGGCCGTACCTACTGTACTCCTGTTCCGCGAGAAGCAGGTCCGAGAGGCGCAGCTTGCTGCAGTGCTGGTGGGGTTTCATGTTCAGCTCCTTCACTGTGACTCTGCTTCCACCCCACATCAAACTGCAAGACCAGGGAAGGGAGGGGAGAGAGGCCAGGTGTGACTTTCTGGACTTTTTCTTTGGCAGTATTGCAGTTTTCAATACTCTGCTTGAATGCATACTCCGTCACAGGAGGTGGGCAGAAGGGTAGCTCCCAAAGGAAGATTGCCAGTGGTGGTGTAGCAGGCACTGTGCAAGTGGGAGGCCAGGGTTCAAATCCAGGCAGGTCAAATGCTGACATGTGTTTTCATCTGGTTTTTAGTTTACTTTTTATTTTAGTTATTTTTAATGCCTTATTTAAGTGGTGATGGTATCGTTGTTTTCTTCTTTTCGTAAACCACTTTTGAGACTGGGGGAACCAAAAGCAAGCACCCTTCAAGTTTTTTGCACTCAAAAAAGAAAATTCCACAGCTCATAACTCTTTAAATCTAAATGTGTGTCTTTTTGCAGTAGGCTCCGACTGGTGAATCCTGGGGGTTCTACTCCCCCAAAAAAGTAGTAGTAGTAGTAGTAGTAGTAGTAATAATAATAATAATAATAATAATAATAATAATAATATTATTATTTGTTCCCCAGCCACTCTGGGCGGCTTCCAACAAGAATTAAAAATACATCAAAATGTCACACATTAAAAACTTCCCCGAACAGGGCTGCCTTCAGATGTCTTCTAAATGTTAGATAGTTGTTTATCTCTTTGACAACACGAGTCTAAACGGGCAAAAGAAAGCACCACTGATATGAAACTGCACTGTTAAACCTGTTCTTAATAATGTTTATGTGATTCTGACTGCAGTTTCTCGTCGGGATGTGTATTGCTTTGGGACTTCATCTTGGGTCAGAAGCGATGTATACATTGAACAAGCCTACACCTAGCCTACTTGGTTAAGAAGCCCAACTCCCCCTTGCAAAAGCATCAACCCACTTGGTCATAGTCATGTACGGCCCAGCTGGAAAGGAGAAGGTTGGTTCATCATCAGCCTGGACCACTTCCTTATCCGCAATGATGGGGAGCGATGCCAGGTAGCCCAGCTGACGGCTGCCTGTGAGGTAAACCTGACACGAGAAATAATAATTGTAACAATTGCTCTTTGTTTTCATTTTCCTTCACAACATTCATAATTCTGTAAATCTCTTCCTTATGTTCACTTTTTTAAACCAAGAAAATGAAAAAGAAACCTTTTTCTTACAAAGAAGGATGCTTTGTAAAGAAAGCATAGCTTTCCCCTGGCCCTTAATAGCATTATAAATACCTGTCCTTGTGATGATTTCACCTTCTCTATTGACAGTGAATTTTTATTGGATAATGCTATGTTTTCTTGTCATGTAAACCACTTTGATGTTTCTTTTTCATAAAAGCAGTGCAGAAATGTTTTCTTACATTTAAAAGACACCCACCCACCAATCCTTTTGCTATTGCTCAAGGACACACGTTTTCCAATCAAGGTCCACATTCTCTTCCAGGAAACCTCCTTGGGGCCAGTGACGCTCAAGGCAAAAAGGTGCAGAGCAACAAATGTTGAAATTTACCTTGACTAGTTTGTACACAGATTCAAGCGTCCATATCTATTCTCAATTAAGGCAAGTGAGAGACATTTCAAGGGTTCTAGGACATATCCCAGTGTCAGGAGCACATCAGCAATAAAGCACATAGTGTTAACACTTTATTAGAAGACGCTGCTCAATAGTGCCAGGCCTAGTGAGCACAGCAACTCTTCCTCACTGGTCTGGCCCCAATGAGGCAGTTGCAAGGACTGAAGGTCCCCACCTTCCCACAGCTCCCTAAGTCTACTCCTCTGCCTGGTCCTTCCCAAGTAATCTGAGATGAAGTCTTGTCTGTCTTTGATCTGCCCTCTTCATACCTCTTCTGGTCCTGGGAGATGAGGGGGCAGGGGAGCTGGTCACAGCAGGAGGGGGAGACCCCCCCCGGCTTCTTCAGAAGCCTGCCTCCACTCTGCTTCTTGCCCCCCCTCCTCTCCATCCTCTGCTTCTGCCTCTAATTCTGGATGTGATGGCCTGGGAATCTGATTCAGAATCTGAACCTGAGGAGTCCCAGCCTGCACAGGAGTCCCCGCCTCCAGGGCTGGCTGAGCCGGGGCAGGGGCTTGAATCTGAAGGGCCTGAACCTGTGCCGGATCCTCAGGAGCAGACACCAGATGTATCCACTCTGGCTCCGGAGGTGATTGAGGGCCCATTGCCTGCAGGTGCGCCTCTCCCAGCCCTGTCAGGGGAAGGTGAAGCTGCCCCTGGGTCCAATAACCCTCCAACCTCTCCTGAGCTGCAGAGGCTCAGGGCAGAGAGGCGGAGGGAACTGAGTTCTCTAAGGAGGAGTGCTCGCCTTAAGGCCAGGAGAGGCGGGTCACCTGTGGGCCGGGACCACCCCTGGCCTCAGAGGAAATAAAGGCCAGTCAGCCCAGTCCCAGGTTGCGGGAGCAACGTCGTTGGAAACCTGTTTCTGTCAGCACCCAGACCTGTTCTTCCAGAGTTCCCGTCCACGCCCGGCTTCTTGCTTTGGACCCTGCTTCGCCCTTGCTGGACAGTCTCCAGACCTTCGACCCCAGACCGGACTCTGACCACGCCTCACGGTAACCTCCCCCCAGGACCAGCACACTGGACTTCTCTCTGCCACAGACTCTCATGGCTCACTAACCCTGTTACCTCTTCAGCTTCTGACATCTCCTCCCACTCTACTTCCTCTTCTCCCTTTCTGACCACTCGTCGTCCCAGGCTCTGAGCCTTTGTCCCAGCCCTGACACTCAGCCAGGCAAAAGCACCTGAAGAAGGCACAGAGCAGGACAGACAAGAGGGCAGGAGAATATCAAGGGCCAAAGAGAGAGACCCGGAGGGCTGCATTTGGCCCCTGGGCTCAAGGTTTTCCACTGGCCAAATTCCGCTCTTTCACCACCAGAAGCCACACTCTGCACTAAAGACTTGCATAACAGGGATATACTTTTTTTGAATTCCCAACAAAAAATTCACCAGCTGTTCCCAATTCATTCTTCTAGATACAACCTTGGCTCAAGGGGAACAGGGAGATCCTGTTGCGTCCTGGACCCTTCCGCCATATTTACCTTCCCAAAGCCAAAGCTGTAAATGTTTTGGGGGGCACTGCTCCCGCGTCTCAGAATCTTGTCAGCCGTCCTGAAGGACAAAAAAATAAAGAAAGGGGGAAAGGGGTGTCTCTTGAAGTAGCTGAGGCTGAGAGGCAGCAACTGACCCAAAGTCACCCAGTGAGCTTCATGGCTGAGCTGGAATATGAACCCTGGTCTTCCAGGTCCTTGTCCAACACTCTAACCACTGTACCACACTAGCTCTCATAGAACCGTAGGATCAAAGAATTGTACAGTTGGAAGGGACCAAAAGGGTCATCCAGTCCAACCCCCTGCAATGCAGAAATCTTTTGCCCAATGAGGGGCTCAAATCCATAACCCTGAGATTCAGAGTCTCTAGACACTTCCTACAAAGCATCTGAAAGGAATTTCACAACACAATAAAAAGACTGCATGTACTGGGCACAATTTCAAAGCCAGCACAGATACAAATGGAGATTTGTTGCTAATACCCAATGACAGATTTTGGATTTTATTTGCTTCTGATCTGGGCTTCCTTTTTGCTTTTATGTGTGCAGTTCTGCTTTTTCACCACATGAGGGAGAAAGAATGATGTGACAGCCATTCTCTGCGGAGGAACCAAGGGCACTTCCCAAGTGTTTACAAGCCTCTATTAAAAATAAACGTTTGGTGTGCGGGAAAAGGAAGAGAAGAGGGAGAAACGATTTCTCTCCTCACCATCACTGTTACAACTGGAGGCACTCACCCTTGCTTGATGCCCACAAACTTGGAGGGGCTAGAGACCAAAGCTCTGGGAGAGTCCACCTTCCGTAGCAAGTCTATGGAGTAGTTCTGCACAATCGCCTGCATGTGGGATGTACATCGCTGGATGAACTCGAGCATCTGCAAAACAGAAGAGGAGGAGAAGCCGCCGGGGATGGTTGGTGGCAGCAAAGACTCCCAAGTTTGAGTGCACACCTTGAAAGCAACTAGGGATGGAAGGGAGAAAATGCCTTATAGAATTGAAGAGTTGGAAGGGATCCCGAGGATCATCTAGTCCAGCGGTTCTCAACCTGTGGGTCCCTAGATGTTGTTGGACTACAACTCCCATCATCCCTGAGCTTTGGCCTTGCTAGCTGGGGTGATGGGAGTTGTAGTTCAACAACATCTGGGGACCGACAGGTTGAGAACGGCTGATCTAGTCCAAGCCCCTGCAATGCAGATGTCCATTATGGTGATTGAACCTGCAACCTTGGCGTTATCAGCACTTGATCTAAGGAAATGAGCTATCCAGTGGTGCCAAGCATCAGTCTGGGCAGACTTGCAGTGGCTCTCCGTGATTTTAGACGTAATCTCTCCCAGTCCTACCTGGAGATGCCAAGGATTAAACATGAGACCTTCTGACTGATAAGCAGGTGCTTTATTCCACTGAGCCATGACCCTTGTCGTAGAAACAACTAAACAGTTCTGGATAAAAGCATTTGGGCTGGGGGGTGTTGCAAGGTCAGGGATGGGGAGCCTGAAGCCATGTAAACGTTGCTGGGACTCCAATTCCTACCATCTCCTGCAACCTACAGGGCCAACAGTTAGTTAGGGATGCTGAGAACTGGAGCCCAGCAATAACTGATGGGGGCCCCACAGGCACCCCCATACATGATCAAAATAAGCAACACTGCCTGCTTCTTGCAGGGAATGGAAGGCTGACTCTGCCTGGAAGAGGTATTTGTGGAGCTTTGCGCACACAGGTGCAAGCTTCTGGGGTAAGCAAGAGGCGAAAGGCCCTAGCCGCCCACACACCTGAGCACTGCTCTCCTTCCCAGCTGTCACAGCCCAGCTCTGTGGGTTCCTCCCGTTCCTGTCATGGACTCGCAGGTCTCCACCCGCATCCAGCAGTTTGCTGAGAATTGACTGGTTGCCTGAGAAAGCTGCCGCATGGACCGGAGTGCTCCCATCGTGACAGCGGCTGAGAAAACAAGGAACACAAAAGCACTTGGAAGTCCTGATCGGAGGGCCCCCAAAGACCTTAATAAGCAATTCCTTGGACAAGGTGGACTCTGGGCTTAAAAACAAAATGCAGAAATGCTTACATCAAGGCTGATTAACATCTTATGTCCTTTAAAATGTGTTTCGGGGTAGGGGTATTGTTTCGCTTCATTTTTGTTCCTGTTTTTATCTCGCATTTTTATGCTGTGAACTGCCTTGTGATCTTCGGATGAAGGGTGGTATACAAGTTTAATAAATAATAGCAACACTTGTGCCAAGGATACTCCAAATTCTGCGCAAATAAAAATAGGATTCTGCAAGCTGAGTGAGTTACGCAAACGAAGTAAAATAGTATTGCAGGTTTTCCGGGACCTCACAGCTACTGTCAATGAGCTGGCATTCTCCAGATAGTTTTGACCACAACTCCCATCAACTCTGACCACGGGTCATGCTGGCGGGGGCTGACGCGAGTTGTAGTCCAAAACTTCCGGAAGGGTGCCTGGCTGGGGAAGGCCATTCATTGTAAGGCATTTCCCACACACTTTCCAGCTTAGTTTTGCAGCCCTGGGGTCTCAATGCCTGTTTTTAAAAGGGAATGAGGGGGGAGACCTATCATTATCAGAAAACACGCTTTTTTGCTTTTTCTCCGTTTCTGCAGATCTACATGTAGAGGAGAACTCACACACCTCTGGATTTTTTTTAAAACCCAGAAAATTGTCTTCCTATAACAACAAAAATGTATCTTTTGTACTTACTGATTGGGATCCGAACCATAATCCAAAAGAACGCTGACAACTTTCCCAATACCAAGCAAGGCAGCAGTGAATAGGGGAGTCTGCCCCAATGAGTTAATCGAGTCAGCACTGATTCCTACAAAAATAAGAATGGGGGGCGGGGAGAGAGAATTACTGCCATTCTCGTTCCACTTCCCCAGGGCAAATTTTCCCTAAGTGTGTGAGGTCCCACAAAAGCTGCCCTTCCCCATCTCCAACCCTCTGCAATGAATCAGCCAGAGGCACGCCATTAAGGGCAGATCACAAATTAAGCTACAGTCATGGGAAAAACAAAAAACACCCTACTTAATTTCTCTGATTTTACATATGAAGACATAATAACAATCGTATGTTCCTTGGCAGGTATTAAAATTAGGTAAATACAACCTCAGATGAACAACACATGACATATTACACCTTGTCATGATTTATTTAACACCGGGCACCTTTCTTACATATCTTTAGACACCAGACAATAACATTCCTCTTCTCCCAGGCCTTTGGGTAATTAAACAAGTTATGGTCTTTTAAACTGTGGGGGCAGTATTGTTTTTTTTTGTTGTTTGTTTGTTAATATTGTTTGTATTTTTACATCATAAACCTCCCTGTGATCTTCAGATAAAGGACAATTAATAAATAATAATGCTAATACTAAGTCTAACAGGCTCATCTCTGCAAGGATTAATATTTGTTCAAAGCAGCCATCCTTTGCTCCATGGAATTCCATGGGCTTATTTCTAAGAATCTATGCACAGAATCAGGACATTTTCATTTCATACCCACTTACAAATCTGCTATGCCCATGACCATTTTGAAAGTGTTTTTAACCAATAATTTCATTCATTTATTACTTTTTGTAAACAGATTTGAGGTTGTTATTTTAAAATCAAATTATGCAATAAATTATGCAGAAAAACTAATATGAATGGCTTTATTAGAATTTTAGCCAGATTGCCACATGCACTAACCCAAACCTCTTCAGAAAGGGCAAAATAGGCATTTAACCAACAATGGAGAAATTGCAAAGTTAATGAATATTAGAAGGATGTATCCTTGATACAAGATAATGCCAAATAAACATATAAAGCAAAACGAAACAACACTCTATTAATAATAATTAAAAAAAATTAAAAAATTTAAAAAGGACCAAATATTTATGAGCTAATATTTAACCATTTCAAAAAAGGAGTAAACCACTCAGTCTGTGTTCTCTCCCTCCAACCTCCTTAATAAAAAGGAGGCGGAACGGTCATCAATAGCAGGCAGCAGCTGCAAAATGCAACACTGCCCGCTCGCTTCGCGCTCAGAAGAGAACACTTTAACTCCTCCTCGTGGTTCTCGCGGCCAATCACTTTCGAGTACACTTCTCTAGTTGCAAACTATAGAAATGATCCCTGAAAGTATAGTCTTAACTAAACACTTCTCGGCTCCCGAGCCTGGTTGCCACGATCCACTCTTCAAGACACGGCGACCGATTTATAACCCATCGAAAACATGCGCGACTTTTGATTCTTACGACAGGAAACTAGCAATTCAAGCTCCCTCGGGATAATTTAAAAGAAATGCTTTTATAAATTGGTATTTGGCCAGTTATCGGCGGTGGACCAGAATCCCTCTCGCTTTCTATCTGCATACGGGACCCAAGCGGCCAATCACAGTCGGGCTTTAGTCTCCACTAAACATGGCAGCCTGCAGTTCGCTTACTGGCTCTTCAAACCCAGGCGGCTACCTAGAGGAGGCGGGCCCTCATGACGTCACTCTCCCTGGCTCAGGCAGCTTAACTGTGTCACCGCCGGACAGTCCGAAGGAGTCCTAGTCTTCGCCGCCCCAGGCAAGCCCTGCTCTTGAGTAAAACACGCAAATGATCGTGTTGCAAAGAGACTCCGCAGGGAAGCAACTGGTCCCTGACTCAACTTTCTTGTCAGCCACTAAATGGAGCGATCCTATATACTACAAACTTACTTTTGAAAAAAGACCTGCAGTCCTTGTCAGGGTACATACAGCATTCTAGTCTTCAAATAAGTTCACAATGGTGTAAATCGTTACAACAGCCCCTACAGGTAGGACAGCAATTTTACCCCCTCCACTCTGCCCAACTGGAGCGGCTGAGCGCAGCCACAGTTCCGTGGGAATCACCTCTAAATCAAAGTGCATATGTTCAGGGCAATGTCTGACATTTTCCTGCCCCCAAGACTCTTAGACTAGCCCTGCTGGGTCAAATCAAAGGCCTATGTAGTCCAGCAGTTTTCCACCAGAAGCCAACCAGATTCAATACAGAAATAAAATGTCTTCTGGACCACCTTACTGTTGTATGGAGTTCCACTGCTCTGGAGTAAAAAAAAATTTAAGTGCACTATCAAAGCTAGGACTGAGGTACTATGCACATTTAATCTGGGAATAAATTCAAGTAAACCAAAGGGGATTTATTTCTAAATTATCACCGCGTCAAATGAAATAGCCTAAGCACACATGATCTCATTGCACTGCTACTATCCAGCTGTATGCTTGACCTGTTACTAACATCCACTGACTTTTAATGTGACTTCAAAAAGGAAGTAATTCTACATTACTGTACTTATTTCTTAAAAAAGAAAAAAAAGAAATGCAGGTTGTGTCACCTACAAAACCACCTATTTAAGTAGGAACACCTGTTCCCTGTCTTGAAAGCCTTTTCCACCTTGCCTGGGAAGGCAAGACCCTGACTGCAGCTACGAAAGCTGAGGTTGCTGAACAGACTCTTGGGCTGGGGTGTTTTGTTGTTGGAAGGAGATCTGGTGCTGTTGGTTTTTTATGTATTTTTGTGTAAGGTTTTTTGTGATATATGTGAAAATTGTTCAGCTTGGATGTGTATTTTTAAAAAAATGTTTTATCATTTATAACTACTTTTGTTATGTTGCAGTTATGTTCCTTTTTCATGTAAGACACCTTGAGTATGATTGAAGCGTGGAAAGGCAGCATACAAATTATGTATATTTGTACGTATGTAAAATCTATTTTTGGGACGCGGGTGGCGCTGTGGGTAAAACCTCAGCGCCTAGGGCTTGCCGATCGCATGGTCGGCGGTTAGAATCCCCGTGACGGGGTGAGCTCCCGTTGTTCGGTCCCGGCTCCTGCCCACCTAGCAGTTCGAAAGCACTCTCAAGTGCAAGTAGATAAATAGGTACCGCTTTATAGCGGGAAGGTAAACGGCGTTTCCGTGTGCTGTGCTGGTGCTGGCTCGCCAGAGCAGCTTCGTCACGCTGGCCACGTGACCCGGAAGTGTCTCCGGACAGCGCTGGCCCCCGGCGTCTTAAGCGAGATGGGCACACAACCCTAGAGTCGGACACAACTGGCCCGTACGGGCAGGGGTACCTTTACCTTTACCTTTAAAATTTATTTTTAAAACATTTTTGAAGCAAATAAGCAGTCTCTGCTTTGCCCTTTTAGCCTCTGAACAAGTAAAGAGAATGGGTCATTGAAAGCAGGGAACAGCAGCTGTATAAACACAACACCACCCACTTGCTTCACACTCAGAAAGGAACAGTTTGATTCCTTGTGCTTAACAAGACCCGGCTACATTTGATTACGGTTCCTACATGTGAACACAGTTATCTGCAAGAATAGCATGGGAGTGGGGGAGAACACTGCTTCCCACACACCCAGCCCAGCTGGGGCACATTGATTTTGTAATATAGGGTGGCAGTTTCACTAAACAGATCTTTCTTCAACAAACTGTATTGGAAGGCCTCAAATTAAGGGTATTCCTGGGTACTTAGAAGACTCGGGACTGCCTTAGCTGACCTGATGGGTTCTGGATACTTTAGACCAGAGGTGTTCAACCTTTTTGAGTCCACAGCTCCCTGGACCAACTACCTTCTTTCTGTGGCAACCCTGTGGAGCTCAGGAGCCCAGTTATGTCACCCCTTGCTTGCAGAGCTGGCAGCCTCTCATCCTTTTTTGAACACCCCCATTTTGTGGAGTGCTCCCTCAGCCTCCTGTCCTCTCCCCTCTCCTTGGGAGTCCTCCGGGCAGCTGCTGCCGCCACCGCCCCTGATCTCTGAGCTTCCCCCCCCCCCCCGCCATCACTCCAAAAACAGGTGAATCCCAGGGGCACACTTTGCCTGTGGAGCTTATAGTCAGGGCTGCTGCAATAAGCAGCTGTGCAAGCCTTTAGGAGGCAGAGATGCCAAAGGGCATCGGAGGAGGGAGGAGAAAGAGGGACAGAGGCCAGTGTTGCCTGCAGCACCCCTGACCATCATTCAATGTACCCCAGAGTGCCACGGCACACTAGCTGAAAACCACTGTTTAGACCACAACTCCCATGAGCTCCAGGCCACACTCTGAACTGACCTCAAACCCTGAGCTTCAAAACACTATTTGCAGTGACAAAAAAATATCATGCTAAATTATTTCAAAACCACACAACCTACACTATACATTCAGAGCTACCACGCCAGTTTTCTGTTAACATTTTGGATTCGAAAATACGCTAAGTTTCTAATCACTCCCTCTTGAGCCAGCTAATAAATGCAGAATGTATATTTCATTTTTATATTCATAAGACTAAAGACGGGTAGAATGCAGGGCAGATAAAGCATCCAATATGTGAAAAAATGAAAATAGCACCAATTAAAATCTTGAAGGCAGAAAATGATTTGTATTAGACTGTATAAACCCAAATTGAAAAATAAGGATATGGGGGAAAATCAGCCTATTTTTCAACCATTTTTAAAAAAAGGCAGGAACCACTCAGTCTGTGTTCTCTCCCTCCAACCTCCTTAACAAAAAGGAGGCGGAACGGTCATCAATAGCAGGCAGCAGCTGCAAAATGCAACACTGCCTGCTCGCTTCGCGCTCAGAAGAGAACACTTTGACTCCTCCTCGTGGTTCTCGCGGCCAATCACTTTCGAGTACAATTCTCTAGTTACAAACTATAGAAATGATCCCTGAAAGTATAGTCTTAACTCGGCACTCCGCGCTTCAAAGGCCAGGCGGCGGCTCTCCGCTTCTCAGGTCACGGTAGCTCAACAGCCTCCGCTCGGTTCCTTCCCCCTCCCCGCCCGCGTCCCCGACCCTCTCGCTCAAATGTTGCACCCGGAGGCGGCAAGGCTGCTATTCCCGCCCATGTCCGCCGCTGTGGCTCCATTCCGGGCGAAATTACCGAGTTTCAATTATATTCCCAGCAAAACCCCTTGGAAGCAGACGCGGGGCCACGCCTCCTATTTTGCATAGTCTCCGCCCCTCAGAATAGGCCACGTGTTTTCGTCTCTCCTTAAGCCTCGATCCAAGGAAGATTTATTATTCTACTTCTTAATTTACGTTATTTACTATTGTTGCTTTTATATACAGTAATGTAGGGATGCCATAGAGGAAGAGAAAGCAAGTCCACATCTTTCCCTGACTCCTAGAAGCTCAAGGGGGAAATAGTATCAGGAATAAATTACACTCTTTGTTTTTACATAGAGATATTTATCTACAGCTGCACTCTATCCTATACACACCTGCCAAGGAGTAAGTATCATTACAGAGGCATCCTCCTCAGTACTGTATGCATATTACAGTATTGCAGCGTGCAAGAGCTTCTCACACGCTTAGCAAACGGGAGGTGTTCCTATTGTCACCAGGATTTTTGTTTGGGTTGGGGAAAGGCTTTTGTTAGGGCAGGGCAGAACCTCAGATCTGTATTGATATGTACTGATTTAGGGGGAGCAGCTGCCCCCCCCAGCTACACCTGTGAGCTTACCACCTAGTAAGGATGCTTTGTGTCACTCACAACAAGTAGTAAATACTGTAACAAGATTTCCTTCTAAAAGGTACATCTAGAGTGCAAACAAACCTATGCATGTTTTCCTCAGAATTAAGTCCAACTGTGTTTAAGAGGATTTTCTTCCCCTGCACAGGATCCCAGCCTTAATCAGTTATCCTGTTTCAAAACCTGTCGCATCCACAATCTCAGCAAGCATGGAAGGGATTGATCCCCCACACTTATTTTACCACAGTGCATTTAGAAATAGGTGGCCCCTACACATGAAGGGTGCATTTTGCTACCATAGCTAATGAAAAAAAAAAGGTAAAGGACCCCTGACAGTTCAGTCCAGTCGCGAACAACTCTGGGGTTGCAGCACTCATCTTGCTTTACTGGTTGAGGGAGCCGATGTTTGTCCGCAGAGTTTTTCCGGGTCATGTGGCCGGCATGACTAAGCTGCTTCTGGCAAAACCAGAGGAGTGCACGGAAATATCGTTTATGCTGTTTACCTTCCCGGCGGAGCCGTACCTATTTATCTACAGTGGTACCTCAGGTTACATATGCGTCAAGTTACATACACTTCAGGTTACAGACTCCGCTAACCCAGAAATAGTGCTTCAGGTTAAGAACTTTGCTTCAGGATGAGAACAAAAATCGTGCTCCAGTGGCACGGCGGCAGCGGGAGGCCCCATTAGCTAAAGTGGTGCTTCAGGTTAAGAACAGTTTCAGGTTAAGTACGGACCTCCAGAACGAATTAGGTACTTAACCCGAGTACCACTGTACTTGCACTTTGACGGATTTGAATCGCCGACCTTCTGATTGGCAAGCCCAAGAGGCTCTGTGGTTTAGACCACAGCGCCACCTGCGTCCCCATAGCTAATGTAAAGGTAAAGGTACCCTTGCCTGTTCGGGCCAGTCTTGCCAGACTCTAGGGTTGTGCGCTCATCTCACTCTATAGGCCGGGAGCCAGCGCTGTCCGCAGACACTTCAGGGTCACGTGGCCAGCGTGACAAGCTGCATCTGGCGAGCCAGCGCAGCACACGGAACGCCGTTTACCTTCCCGCTGGTAAGCGGTCCCTATTTATCTACTTGCACCCGGGGGTGCTTTCAAACTGCTAGGTTGGCAGGCGCTGGGACCGAACGACGGGAGCGCACCCCGCCGCGGGGATTCGAACCGCCGACCATGCGATCGGCAAGTCCTAGGCGCTGAGGTTTTACCCACAACACCACCCGCGTCCTAATGTACTCACAGCTAAATATAACCTGTGAAACTTATTTCCACAGGAGGTGGTGACTGCCACCAGCTTGGATTGGCTTGAAGGTAAAATTGGACCAATTCATGGGGTGGGAGGACTAAGGCTATCAATGGCTACTAGCCATGACGACTCCGCTTTGCCTCCAGTTGCTCGAAACTACAAGAGGGAGTGTGCTTGTGCTCAAGTCCTGCTGTAAAACTAGGATGCTGGATTAGATGATCCAGCAGGCTCCTCTTACATTCTGTTAGTTGCTAACAGATATACTGTCATCCTGTGCATTTGTATAATGTTCCTTGACTTTGATATTTGAACCAGAAAGTGGGGGAACAGAACAGAGTTTTATCTCTGTTCGTGGTTATGTATTGAATTGGATGTTATCTGTAAGCTTCATTGAGTTCCTGTCGGGGGTGGAGTATAACAACAACAACAACAACAGCAACAACAACCAGGAAGACAAAGCCTCATATCCCCACTCAGCTATGAAGACAGTCACTTATTTTCCAGCCAAACCTACCTTACAGGGTTGAATGTAAGGATAAAATAGGGGAAAGGGATAAGCAAAGGTTGGATATAAACGTAATGTATGAAAATATTTTAAACTTCCTGGGTAGATGAATGCAAAAGAGTGTCATCATCATCAAAGGATCCGGGATTTATGGATGTGTGCTCTAGAAGAGATCTCTCCCCTGAACAAAGCCCTCTGTATTTGTAACCTAGGCTGAAAGCTATTGAGAAATTGGGATAAAATTACGTGCAGAACCTTTTCTAAGGATATGCAAATTGAGATTGTTGTATCAGTACAGTATTGCTATTTGTGAATATAATTAGAATTTTAAAGAGATTACTTTGCGTGCTATCCCAGTAGTCTTCACTCAGAAAGGACAAAATACCAATACCCATTCAGCAAATGATGGAGGAATTAACCTGGGTCCTTTTGCAAGCAAACAGAATGCTTGCTCTGCCACTAAGCTCCTATACCCCCAGAAATCTGTATTGCAGTAGATTTATATTTGCTGGACCGACACTGGCAGAATGTGAAAATAAGATAAAGCCAATAAATTTAACCTATAAAGATGAAAAAAAGAAATCCTCCAGTACTATAAAATACTAGATTAAAAAAAACACTAAATCTACTTTTTAACATTTTTTTTAAAAGGCAGGAACCACTCAGTCTGTGTTCTCTCCCTCCAACCTCCTTAATAAAAAGGAGGCGGAACGGTCATCAATAGCAGGCAGCAGCTGCAAAATGCAACACTGCCTGCTCGCTTCGCGCTCAGAAGAGAACACTTTGACTCCTCCTCGTGGTTCTCGCGGCCTATCACTTTCGAGTACACTTCTCTAGTTACAAACTATAGAAATGATCCCTGAAAGTATAGTCTTAACTCGGCACTCCGCGCTTCAAAGGCCAGGCGGCGGCTCTCCGCTTCTCAAGTCACGGTAGCTCAACAGCCTCCGCTCGGTTCCTTCCCCCTCCCCGCCCGCGTCCCCGACCCTCTCGCCCAAATGTTGCACCCGGAGGCGGCAAGGCTGCTATTCCCGCCCATGTCCGCCGCTGTGGCTCCATTCCGGGCGAAATTACCGAGTTTCAATTATATTCCCAGCAAAACCCCTTTGAAGTAGACGCGGGGCCACGCCTCCTATTTTGCATATCTACCTTCCCCTGTGACGCCCAACCACGCTTGCAGTTCAACCCTTGGCGTAAAGGTTATTCCACTTTGCAATATCCTCAGTACAGTACAGACCAACACGGCTACCTATCTGTAACTACATTTTTTGAGGCAGACTGCCCCTCCAAAGGAAGACTCCCTTTTGCAATTACAGCTAATGATTCTCTGTGTATTCCTATAACCCATTATCTAGGCATTCCCGTAAACAATCCACCTAGGACAAACCTTAATTTCATTACAAAGCACCACAGAGAAAAGGAAAATGCAGTAAGATTTAAAAGAAGTAGTGCTGTTATAGATCAATGCAAAGTGAGAGGCAGCACAATCGGTGTCTTTTTCACACCTCACCCCGAGCCCTCACCCTAATCAGGCTGAACGAGCACAGAGGGAGGTACTATGTTGTTTATTTTCATACATAATAAATAGTATTTTCCTACCCCTGGGGGGGGGATTCCCATTATTTAAAAGCTGGAAACCAGATCCATGCAGTCCTCACAACTAAAAATGTAAAGGGATAGAAGCTGTCTCATCAGTGGTGCAACTGGGACATTTAATTTAGCCTCTAAACCAGGGGTCAGCAAACTTTTTCAGCAGGGGGCCAGTCCACTGTCCCTCAATTTTTAATTTTTAAATTCTTTTGGAAGGATTCTTTTAAAGACTTTCTTAGATCATATAACTTTTTTTGAAAACTTGATTCTTTTAAGGGGTTTTTTAAGAAGAGTCTTTTTAACCATCTTTTTAAAGAACTGTTTTAATTTATTTTGACTATGGCAGACCAACACGGCTACCTACTTGAAGCCACCTTGAGACACTGTCAGGGGAAAATGCAGTGAATAAATAAATATAAAAATAACTATAATAGTGTACTACGACACTTAAAGGTAAAGGGACCCCTGACCGTTAGGTCCAGTCGTGGCCTACTCTGGGGTTGTGGCGCTCATCTCGCTTTATTGGCCGAGGGAGCCGGCATACAGCTTCCGGGTCATGTGGCCAGCATGACTAAGCTGCTTCTGGCGAACCAGAGCAGCGCACGGAAATGCCGTTTACCTTCCTGCCGGAGCAGTACCTATTTATCTACTTGCACTTTCATGTGCTTTTGAACTGCTAGGTTGGCAGGAGCAGGGACCGAGCAACAGGAGCTCACCCCGTCACGGGGATTCGAACCGCTGACCTTCTGATCGGCAAGTCCTAGGCTCTGTGGTTTAACCCACAGCACCACCCACGTCCCTACTACGACACTTAGAAGCATAGAATTGTCGAGTTGAAAGGGTCCACGAGGGTCATCTAGTCCAACCTCCTGCAATGAAGGAATCTTTTGCCCAACATGGGGCCCGAACCCACTACCATGAGATCAAAAACCTCATGCTTAACATGTGGTAAAGCCGGGCTGGTCTTTTTGCGGGGTAGCAGGGGCTCCCCCCTCATTCTGCTGAAACGGGGGGGGGGGGAGCTGCTTCTGTTCACTCTCCAGAGTTGGGGTGTGTGTGAAGTTCTGCCTGCAAAGTCCTACTCCGAAGGATACCTCTGCCCCCACCTCCAACACCAGCCCTTACCTTTTTTCAGAAGTTTCTTCACTTTCACGTGATTGCCTTGCTTCACATATTCGTGCAAACGAGCTTCAAGAGATTCGCTCTTCAACGTCCCCAGTTTCACTGGACAGGGGATAGGGAGTAAATGGGCCATTGTCCTTGGTCCCCACAAAAAAGAAAGATAGTTCAGGAGAGGTTTTATTTGGGGGGGGGAGTCCTCCACTAACATTATCCCATCCAAACGCATACACACGTTCTTTTTAAGCCTGCAAATCTACTGTCCTGCTCGGAGTAAAGGCTCAGCGACCTCAACCGGGCGCGAACTCGCACGTGTGCGCCCCACTCCCAGACTAGCTTCGAATCCCGCGTTACATCTACGCTCCTTGCTAAAGAGTAAATTCGGATTGCCTCCATTTTACGTATCCCATTCATTACCCGTCCTAGGTCAGGTTGCCAGAATTTAAAATTCAGAATTAACAAGAGTTAAAAAACAGAACACAGCCGCCAGGAATAGCGTGGGCCCTGAAAACGCATACCTAAGGTGTCAATGGCCAGGGTAAAGGGGTGAGTTTTCCCCGCATTTAATAGGGGAATTTTTTTTTATTTGGTGCGGGGGCACAATCCACTCTTCCAAATCACCTTCACGCACACAGCCACCCTCAAGCATGCTTTTTAATAAAGCATGACATGCCACTTTGTTCCGTGGAACAAAGCAAATGCGTTTAGGACTGCAGCAAGGGCTGCTATTTCCGCACTTTTGGATGTGGATGCAAGCATGCCCCGCAAATGATCCAAAGTCCCGCCACGTTTCCCCTTTTCCCCATTTTGTCTGCGTCTCTCACTCGGGCCTCTCTCTTAATCTCTCTCCCGACAAGATCCAAGCTACTTCTGCCCCCACCCCCGCAACTCCTCTCTTGCTATAACGACACCTGCCTCCCCGTCCTAAATTATCCTTTCCCGCCCCTGAACAGGTCTCCTTTCCGGGTCCCAGACCGTGAAACCCACCTGCCCACCCCTTTTGCCAACCGTCGAGGTCTTCACCCGTTAGCGGCTCTGGGGAGCGCGTTCCTTTCGTGGGATCCAACGTGCCTGCGCGAGGGAGCTCAGAAATGTTTATGCACCCAGAACTAGCAATGAAGGTTGCACGAAAATGCGCGTGAGAGAGATTTGTGCACCTTAAACTGGGCTACAAAATGAGAGATTGCTGGAGGTGTGTGTGTGTGTGTGTGTGTGTGCAAGAGAGAGAGAGAGAGAGAGAGAGACTGGGTTACAGCAAAGATTGCATGGCTGTGTTATAATATTCATGCATCGTTTTGTGCGCAAGATTGCATGCACTCAAGTGGTTTACAAGTAAAAGACTGCAGGAGTTGTAAGATTTATGCATTCTACTTATGCTACATTGCATTCCTGCGTGCAACATTCATCACCCTGTAACATTTATGCACCCTGTCTGGTTTATAATAAAGATTGCATGACTGCACGAAGGGGGTGGTATTCATGCACTGTGTGAGTGGTTAATATTTATGCACCGAGTGGGTTGGAATATAAGATTGCACAGCTGTGGTGTGCAATAAACCGTGCAGATGTACCTTTACTTGTGTACCTTTACTAAGTTACAGTAAATGCTGGAAGTAATTTCACTTTGTATAATCATTCAATTCAGTGTGCGTTATATTATTCCGTCTATGTGTCTGTGTGTAATATTTATGCATTCTATTGGGTTACAATTAAAAAATGCCCAACGTGTGTGCAGCTAGAGGCCCAGGTCTCAATTTTTGCATCTATTTCGGTGCTTTGGATTAAATTTTAGGAAGTAGACAGGTGAAATGACGTCTTCCAATAGTTATTTAGGATAGCTAAAGGAAGCATTCAGGTTCAGGGCAGTCTACCACTCAATACCTTCCAGAGTCATCAGTTTGACTGACTCCTATTGGAGACAGGAAACTAGATGGCTGATTAATCTAGCAGCAGGGATCTTCTTTTCCAGAAAGAAGCCAATAAGAAGTCAAATAAGATTACCCTGGGAGGGGATCCAGTCCTCTAAGATATTATTAATACCCCAACCTCAGAATCCTGTACGTATTCTCAAATGCATCACATCATTTGGATCCGATTGCAGAGGAATTTCAGGCAACCCAAAAAGCACAGGGTTAAAAATAACAGAATATTGCAGAGATAACTCAGGGGGCCAAGAGTAGATTCAGTTAAATAAATCGAGGTCTAAATAGGCATGACTAGTCTCAATATGTGCAGGGAACAGCCAACCCAGGGAACTGTGTATTTGAAGCCTGTATGGGTCATTAGTAAGTCCCATTGAGTTGAGTGGGGCATATTGCCATGTACTGTAAATAGGCACAGCATTGCCACTGTGCAGCACAATCCTATACTCAAGATCCTTTGAATTAAATGGGGTTTATGCCCATGTAATTGAGCAAAGGGTAGAAATCCTAGGTGTGTCTCTTCAGAAGCCCCATTGAATTTAATGGGATTTTCTCCTTACAAGTGTGCACTGGGGTGCATTTCCCCTCAGGAGTAACATCCAGTGTATTTGATCGGGTTTACGGCAGTGTATTTGGGCAAAGGACTGAAGTCCTATGTGTTTTTCAGAAGCCCCATTGAATTAAATGGGATTTACTCCTGTCTAAGTAGGTAACTGGGCCACAACCCTATGTGGCTCCTCAGCAGTAAACCCCATTGAAATAAATAGGCTTTACTGCCATGCTAAGTGGGCACAGGGTTGCATGAATTAAATGGGATTTACTCCTACGTTAGTGGGTGTCAGGGCTGCAGCTCCATGTTTGCCTCCTCAGAAGTAAGTCCCACTGAATTAAATGCGATTTACTGCCTTTTTAAGATGGTGCAGGGTGGTAAACCACACTATGATTTAAATGGGATTTACTCCCAATGCAAGCGGGCGCCAGGGTAGCAACCCCATGTTTGTCTCCTCAGCAGTAACCCCCATTGAATCAAATGGGATTTCCTGCCCTGTTCAGCGGGCGCAGGGTTGCGTCTGTATTATACACGGCTCCCCAGGAGCATGCCCCATTGACTTCAATGGGATATATAATCCTGCCAGAAGTCAGTAAGGGAGCGGGGTTGCAACCCTGTGTCCGTCTTCTCTCCTCAGAAACGGCTACTGTACTTCTTCTTCCCCTGTGGGAGGAGAAAAATGCCGCTCCAAAAAGGGGGCCGGGCTGAGAGGAATGGAGGACCGCCTTCTCCTCCTCCTCCATCATGGAGCCGAGGGACGTGGGCAGCTTCCCTTTGCCGCCGAGTCTCCGGGAGAAGTTAGTGGCTGCCGGCTTCCAGACAGCCCAAGAAGTGGTCGAGGTCGGGCCCTGTCAGCTCAGCAAAGGTACCGACGAAGAGGCGGCGGCGAAAACGCCGTCGCTGAGGAGAAAGACGTTTTCCCGCGCAAACGCTTCCCGCCAATTTTTTAATTTCCCCCTCAGCCAGCCTTGTCTCGGTTTAGGTGCCAGGCGTCCTCTCCTCACAAATGCTCCTCCAGGATTTACGTATTAGCTAAACAAGCTTATATATATAGCTTGGGGCCCCACTCTTGGGGCCCCCAAAAAAATTTAAAGGAAAAAAAGTGGATGTACATTTCCAAAATATAAGATAAAAAACCTGCCCTCCCCATTTTATTCATGTTGGCACCCCTGTTCTGTGAAAAAGCCCTATGATGGTGAGCAAGCAGACAGGAAGACAACTTGCCCGCCATTACTTATTCTTCACAGAAATATTATTCTGGGGTGTTGGGTGAATTCTGCATTACTGCCAGTGTGCCTTGTAGGTGCCCTGTGTGAATTGGGGCCTACGATATAATAATAATAATATCTAATACCTGCCCTTCACCGTGAGGTTGCAGGGCAGGTCACAACAATGTAAAATACAGCGTTTTGTGTTGTGTAGGCTCCTATGATGTACATATTTTGTTATGTGCAAATGGCTTTAGATACCTATTAGGTCCATAAATTACCATATAGCATATCTTCAAAACAAAAAACAGCAGCAAAATGTTGTTGACAAAGGACAGCCGGACATATAAAGGGCCCCTTTACCTTCAGTAGCTTAGGGCCTCATCAAACCTAAATCCGGCCCTGTTCCTCCTCATAAAAAACGATGACATGATAATATATCCCATTCTGTGTCATAGTTGAGAGTAGGCCTATTGAAACCAGTTGTTTGATGTCCGCCTTGAATCGTAATGGAGAGTAGACCTATTGAAATCAATTGCCTGCCAATCCACCCACCTTAACGTCGCAACTGCAAGGAGTAGAGCCATGGACCCCGATATTTGATATCCACCTTTAGTTATAATTAATAGTAGACCCATTGATGTCAATGGTTGGATCCAGTGTTAGTAATTTTGAGTTGTTGTTGTTTAGTCGTTTAGTCGTGTCCGACTCTTCGTGACCCCCTGGACCAGAGCACGCCAGGCACTCCTGTCTTCCACTGCCTCCCGCAGTTTGGTCAGACTCATGTTTGTAGCCTCGAGAACACTGTCCCACCATCTCGCCCTCTGTCCTCCCCTTCTCCTTGTGCCCTCCATCTTTCCCAACATCAGGGTCTTTTCCAGGGAGTCTTCTCTTCTCATGAGGTGGCCAAAGTATTGGAGCCTCAGCTTCAGGATCTATCCTTCCAGTGAGCACTCAGGTCTGATTTCCTTCAGAATGGAGAGGTTTGATCTTCTTGCAGTCCATGGGACTCTCAAGAGTCTCCTCCAGCACCATAATTCAAAAGCATCAATTCAAAAGCATCAATTTTGAGTTAAAACTCGTTAAAAACAAAGGGCTTTGGGGTGATAACGTTGGATCTGCTCAGGAGTGTGGCTAGCAATCAATAGCTTCCACTGTTGATTAGTAGTAAAGGCTTCTCAAGTGTTAATTAAAAAGCTTTATGTGATATTAGTAATCTATTTAGTAGCACTCCACGTGTTTTTTAACAGCTTTGGGTGGTGTTGTATCCTTATTTAATGCTTTACAAATCTTAATTAAAAAAAACAAAAACACTTTGTGTAGTATCTATACATATTAATACAAACAGTAACCACAGAGCTTCAAAAACGAAGACTTGGAAAGCATTATTAAATATGGTAATAAAAGTATTCAGGGTTGTGTTTTTTTTAAAAAAAGCTTTGTGGTATCCATCATTATCATTCCTTATATAATAGATATATCCTTATATAATAATGCTCTCAGAAATCTTAATTTTAAAAAAATACACAAAGCTTTGTGTAATGTCAAGAAAGGGATCTGGTTCTGCCCTATTGAGGCTTTAAAAACTGATCTTTCCAACATGCAAAGATGGTAGGGACCTTGATGTTTTTTTCTAAGCCTAATTATTGGTTGAACCACTAACAAAATCTTTGATCAGTTCATTAAGGCTGTACAGGAATCCTAAACTCCTAATTTACAGTGGGAGTAATACATGACATTGAACTTGGTGGGACTTCTGAGCAGACCTGCAGCAGGATCATGTTGAAATACAGGATCCCACTGAAAACAAGCTGTTGGCTTGAAAGGATGCAGCTGGTGGTCTTTTTGTATATAGACAGAAATACTATTCAGGAACTCTGCATTTTGTGCATTGAACCAAAGTTGTGTAGTTGTGGTTACAGTGTTGGACTAATACCTGGGAGGCCTGGGTTCAAATCTCCATGGTTATTATATTTATCTTGATCAGGGCAATCCAAACCAACAAATAAACAGGCGATAAAGCCCACCTATATACATTGAAACCAAGAGGAATGAGAAATACATTTAAAACATCACACTCACTTCTTAAAGGCCGCGGATAGTTAAAGCTCTGGGTATAGAGAAAAGTTTTTGCCTGGTGCCTAAAGATAAGTGGCGAGGGTGCCAGGCAATACTTCCTGGGGACAGCATTCCACAAACATGTTCTGTGAACTGCCTTGAGACCTCCGGGTGTAGGGCGATATATAAATTCAGTAAATAAATAAATAAAACAGGGAGCTACCACAGAAAAGCTCTCTGGGTGACCTTGGGACAATCTCTCAGCCTAACCTACCTCGCAGGGTTATTATGAAGGCAAAACAGAAAGGAGAGAGCTGTGTATAATACCTTGAACTCCTTGAAGGAAAAGTGGAATATAAATGTAATAATACAAATGTATTCCTAGTGTAGGCAGTTTATCCTGTGAGTAAATCCCATTTAACTCAGTGGGGCCTGCTTCTGAGGAGATATGATGAATAAGATTGCACTGTTAATTTGTCACTTGGTGTTCATAACCACTAGATGTCACTATTATATTGCACTTCAGAAGTAGATACTCTGATTTCCAGTCCTCTTTACTAGTTATTTTTGTAATGCATTGCATTTATTTGGATAATGTGCAAATGCCTAAAATTACAGACTGAAAAAAGAAAATGTATATAATCAAAACAGTTGCCAAAATGTATTACAAATGGGGATATTTGTATTTTGGTGAGTTCCCCACTCCCCTTAGTAAGTAATTTGTAACTTGTGCTTTTGCAATTGAACATAAAAGATGCATTAGAATATATATTAGATGCAGTCAGTCAAATGCAGTTAAACATCACCATTAAAGAATCACAATTACTCTTTTTTTTAAAAAAAAAAGTAATAAACCTTCAGCAAAATATTATGTTTTCAGTCAGTCAAACCTTACAACGTTAACTTCAGGGTATTTGCACATAGGAAAAGAAGGGAACCATTTTAATTCACTACTTTGATTTGCCCAGTAACTGTCAAGGGCAAAATTATGAACAGTATTAGTTAGCAGAATGCATTAAAAATTGCCTTCTGTTGTCTCAGACCATTGGTCCACATAACTCAATAGTGTCTACACTGACTGGCAGCAGTCCTCCAAGGTTTCAGACAGGAGTCTTTTTCCAGCCCTAGTTGGAGATGCCAGAGGTTGAACCTGGGACTGTCATCATGTTCTCTACTGAGCTACGACCCTTCCCTTACTATCCTTTGCTTTTTAGAAAATTAAAGTCTACTGTATTCCCCCCCCCCCCCCAGAAGTTGGGATTTCAAAACAGGAGGCCTTAGAAATTCTGCAAGTGATCAAACGGGAACGACATGGCGTTGAAGCAAACACTGTGGGGTTGGATCAGGCACCAGCCAAGAAGTACACAGCCCTTGAGCTTCTGGAAGAGGAGCAAGCTCACGGTTTCATTATAACCTTTTGCTCTGAACTGGATGGTATCCTGGGAGGGGGCATTCAGCTGACAAAAATCACAGAGATCTGCGGAGTGCCAGGAGTCGGCAAAACACAACTATGGTAAGAACTGCTGCCAAAACTCACATTTAAAAGCCTTTTCTGCACTTCTCACGATTCACTATAGTCTGGGGGGGAGGGGTAGACTATGGTCAGGGTATCTCTTCATTTTAGCCCTGATGGATCTTGCTGAGAAGAGTCCATAGCTCAGTGGAAGTACATCTTCACCTGTTGCTCCCATTTGTTTCAGCGGCACTTGCTTCCAATTAGGTAAGCAAACACGTTCAGTACTTAGTGCTTTATTTTTTCAAGGTGGGTGTTTTCTAAACCTGCAGATTTTCATAGGATGACACAATGCCCAGTTGCCCATTCCACATTGCATAAATCTCTTTGTAGTGTCACTTCCTGTCTGGGTTCTCCCGCTCTCTCTGCCAGAAAGGGGGGTGGGGTGGGGAGATTCCGCCAGTCATGAGCTGGGGGTGTGCTTTTAGTAACCCTTATTTATTGATCTATAACTATCTTTCTCTCTGTGACCATGTCTTTATGTCCTCTATCTCAGTATGCAACTAGTGGTGGACGTGCAGATTCCAGAATGCTTCGGAGGGCTTGACGGAGAAGCTGTTTTCATAGACACCGAAGGGAGCTTTATGGTGGACCGAGTCGCAGATATGGCAACTGCCTGTGTTGAGCATTGCCGGCTTATTGCTGAAACACATCCGGAAGAAGGTTTATTATCAAGCTATATGCTCACCTAAGGCTTGGGGGCAGGGTGTAACATCAGGTCTGGAGACCAAATGAAGCCCTCCAGACATCTTTATCTGGCCCTCATAGCTTGTAGGCCACAGCCTACAAGTCCTGAGCTGTTACAAGCTGCCTTGTAACAGCTTTTTATATTATTATTAGGAGGGAACATTGCCTTGCCCTCTGCCTAGATGTCTTCTACCACTACACTGAGAATGTCCTGTTCTGTTGACTTCCATAGCCAGGAATTAAGTCGCTCCACATGCTATCTCTATGTGTAAGGGACAGGCTGGGGAACGAATGTCATGGTTTTACAAATGTGTTCAACGTAGATTCTTATTTCCTTCAGAGCATCAAACAGCACTGGAGACTTTCTCGCTTGAAAATATTCTTTCTCATATCTTTTACTTCCGTTGCCATGACTATGTGGAGCTGCTGGCACAGGTGCACCTCCTTCCAGACTTCCTTTCTGGGCATCCAAAGGTAGGGAGATTCTGTAAATGAGAGCGAAAAAAATATACTGTGTGAGAGGGGAAGTTACTTGTTGTCTCTGATGCATTTGATCTGGGCTGCATTGCTAGTTTGACTGGACTGAGGTCAGATTGTGTATTATACTCTAGGTGTCCTTTTTGATTGCGCATTCATGATTATTGGCGCTCATGATTTGGGGTGGGCATACATGATTCAACTTTCAGCGTTACTTGTGCCTGGAAAAGTTTTGGGACAGGCATACTCTTTGTTTCCTGCAACTTACTGCTGAAATTCTGTAACGTGTCATACTACAAATGTTCCAATTTGTCATACTTCTCTTGCACTATAGTAGTACAAGGGTGGCCCTCCAGACAGCAGTAATGCAGTAACAATGGGAAAGCACCACAGAACATCTAATAAAGTGTGGACCACCCAGTATAGAATCACCACTAATGCATTACTATTGCGTCAATAACATGTTGCAGAAGATGCCTGCAAAAAACTAATGTGGAAGGCCCCCCTTTTATTTCCTTGCCTACCACACCAAGTTTACTTAAAGCTCGCTCCCAACTGAGTTAGGCATGCTTAAACCCACTGACGTTAATGGGGTTAAACACAGATACGACACAAGGCAGATGCGGTGTTGCCTAATCTTTTCACGCTTGCACACTTCTCCCATTCTGTTGTGGGCTCACCTGCTTTCTCTTCCCCTCTTACCTGTGAATTCTTGCACACTAATCTTCCCTTCACTCTTTGGAACAAAGCATGTTTAGCCTCAACCTGTGTTTGCTTGAAGATTTTGTATTTGTTAGCCATGTCATGAATCAGCATAGTTAAGGGGTGTGGGAATATAAATATTTTAAATAAAAATATCGAAAACATGTTGCCTAGACCAGAAATTTCTGGACCACTTGACACCAGCTATTTCTGTACCTGCTACTACTGTAGCCAGTGTCATAGCTGTCAATGTTTCCCTTTTTTAAAGGGAAATTCCCTTATTCCAAATAGGATTCCTCGCAAGAAAAGGGAAAAGTTGACAGCTATGGCCAGTGTGTGTTCTAAGTTAGATAAACTATGTATGTACATTGTGTGGTGGGTTAAAAGTCCACACATTGTCTCTATTTTCAGATAATAAAGTCTTCTACAGATCAGTTATATTCGATGTGAGACTTTAATATTGTATATAGTATAGGCTTGGGTGAGGGTGGGGGGAGAGATGGGAGTGGTGGTCTGTGTAATTATGCGTGTGTTTGGGGTTTGTTGTTATTGCTATCCTCTCTGGAGAAGTGATAAGCTTGGAATATTCTCTTATCACTGGGCAGAACAGCAGCAGCTATTAAAGGACACAGTCCCGTCCTTGTGTCTATTGACTCTACACATCAGTGGAAAATAGCTTGGAGGTTGATATGTGTTAAACCTGCAGCACGTGGTGCTGTGGGGAACCATGAAGCAAGTTTCTGCATTCTGTTGGAAGCGTTGTTCGAATGTACCAAAAGTGTCAGAGAGTTAATAAAACAAGGAGTACCTGCTACCAGGCACTGCCAGTTAGTGTGAAGCAGTAGTATTCAAACTTTGCAGATCCAGGTCCCACCTTAACTCAAGCATTTGGGGATCTATTTCTTAATCTACCATATAATTGCATGGTGCTGGTACTGCTGTTGTGACCCACCTTGGATCAGGCTGTGACCCAGTAGTGGGTCCCTACCCACTAGTTGAAGGTCAGTGGTGTAAACATCATTGAGCTAGACACGGTACAAAGCACTCTGGCTTTAGGGCTTTTTGCTACCCCAGGGAGGGTTGAAAACGATTTCTATGTCATAATTTGATTTTCCAATCTCTCTTTTATGTGGAGCAAGCACAGGCTGTTCCAGGTATGCATGCCTTGGAAGTTGAATATTCCCAGGCAGCTGAGCTGGTAAATGCACAGCAGGGCTGGCTTACTTGTGGTGGGTGAAGAATTTTTGCAGCACAAGTAGCAACAGCAAAGGAATGCTAATAAATCATAATTAAGCATGGTGATCGCATTGAGCCCTGAGCAATTCTAGCTGACTTCCTTCAGAATTATGAATGAATCAGTTAGGCAAAAGCAAATATCCAGAAGGGAGGTAAGAGGCTCCACAGCATAGGATGTATTTTAATGTGTGTATTTGTTATTGGAGTGCCTGTAGGTTTATTGCACAAATGGGGGGTGGGGAGCTACATGTATATCATCGTGGAAAACTTGGATTTTGTTTGAAAGAGAGGAGGTTTTTAGCCTGTACAATTTACAATTGCATAGAGAAGTTTGAAACATAAAGTCAGGTTTTGGTGAAGTCTTTAAAAGACAGATGTTGTGGAACATAGGAAGCTGCCTTATACTGGCTCAGTTTATTTGCCCATCTAGTCTTGTATTACCTTTTTCTGCATACATGTCTTACGTTTAAACCACACACAAACACCCAAGAATCCTGGGAACTGTGGTTTGTTAAGGGTGCTGGGAGTTGTAGGAACATAAGAAGAGTCTGCTGGATCAGGTCGACAGCACATCCAGTTCAGCATCTAATTCTGATAGGGGCCATCCAAATACCTGTGGGGAACCCTCAAGCATGACCTGAACACAAGACCCCTCCTACATGCCTAAAGTGTGCACCTATAAATACTCATTTTTTCCCTTGTTTATTAAGGGTTCCATCTTTTTATCTATATTTTTTATTTTATTTTTTTTAAATGTGCACAGGTGGCTCATATGCTTCCCTGACACTGAGTTCTGAGAAGAGCAGCTTGCTGTGTTTTATATCCTGCTGTTAGGTACGATTGGTTGTGATTGATGGAGTTGCCTTCCCTTTCCGCCATGACATTGAGGATCTCTCACTGCGAACACGGCTCTTGAACGGCTTGGCCCAGCAGCTGATCAGTATTGCAAATGACCACACACTAGCTGTGAGTTGTTGTTGTTGTTTTATGAGGTGGGGGCAATCATAAATGTTGTTTTGCAGCATACAGGCTACTAAGCACTGAACGAAATGTGGCTTAAACTGCTGCGCAAGAGTTGGCTGCAGAGTAAAACTGAAGGGGCATGCATCTTTTAAAATGGAGTGTTGGGATTCCTAGAACACTAAATTCTAAACTGGGTACCAGAATCCATGCTTGAAGGAAGCAAAAATAATTGGGGTAGTAATAATAAAAAAACAAAAAAAAAATGCCAGCTGAAAAATACAATAATAAAATTCCATCAATGCTGGTTTAAACATATATCTTAATATAGGCAGTCCAAAGAGGAATCTAAATAAAATGGATGATTATAAGTCACACGTTCAAGTATACAAAAGACAATGAGATCTCCCAGCCACTGGTGGATAAGTGGTCGGTGTTCATCCTTCCAATCCTTATCATTTTTGACAACCTTATTTAAAAAATAAGGGGGAGGGAATTCTTCCAACAATGACAGGTCTGTCTTAATACACTTTTGTGGTGTCTTACACATATCTGCTGTGCAGGTCTACAGAGTTTAATCACTGTTGGGTGTGGGTTTTCTGTAACATCGTTTTTATTCATTCCTTTATTTCATTTTCATCTGGTTTGTTGTTTGTTTCATGTGTTGGTTTAAAAAATTGTTTTATTATGATCATGGCATTTTATTGCTGCTGTATTACGCCATGTGTTCCATTTCGGATATAAATCTATCAAATAAATTTTATTGCTTTTCTACTCTGCTTTCTGTGAGTGGCTCACATTATGCTGAACAATAAAACAGCAAGAACTTAAATACAACCCCCAACATCAATAAAATGCCCCAAGACAAGAATCAAAGACACTGATTCTGCTGATTAAAATTCCATCTACTTTATTTGAAAGCACTCTGAAATAATATTGCCATTGATCTGCTTTCTGAAAGTTAGCAAGACAGATAACGGGCAGACTGCCCTGGACAGGGTCTTTTCACTGCTGAGTCACGGCGACTAGGAAAGCTCCAGTGATGTGAGATGGAAAGTTTTCCAGAATGGGAAGTTTTCCAGTGCTTTTATTTTTTCTGTTGAATTCTACCCATTTTAGAAGTTCATTAGTAATAATGATGTACCGTTAGGCAAACTTGTCAGTTTCAAAGTTTTTAGCTTCATTAATGATAAATAAAAGTGAAATAACAAGCTAAATTAGATCGCTTTGTAGGGCAGGAATGGAGGAAACTCAGGTTCCGGGGCTGAATGTGATCCTCCAAACCCCTTTGCTTGGCTCTTGGGACTCTCCAGACCATACTTCCATGAGCAACTTCCATGGAGCAACCTCCATGAGTGTTCTTCCTTGGTTGGAATGTGTGCTTGAACTCTGATAATGTGTCTTGCTTTTCTGGAAGAAGGATAGAGAGTTGTTTGAGGTTGTCAAGAAACTAACCTACGTACAAAGGTAAACATGTTCATGAACTGCTCTTCCCACTAATGCCTCTGGCCTCACACCTGCCCTCCCACCATAAACTTTCCCCCACCCCTGCTCTATTTAGAGCAGGGAAGAGAAACTTGTGGGTCAGCGACCTAAGGCCCATGGACCACAAGCAGCCCATGAGGGTTGTTTAACCGGCCCATGGACCCCCGCTGCCCGCTTGGTTGGCTCCCGTGCACCGCGCTAAACTGGCGCGGAGCAGAGCGGGGACCGCCTTCCGCAATGCTCGTCGGCTTCCTATTGGCTGCAGGAAGCTTCTGCAGCCAATGGGAAGCTGTGCACGCCTCCTCCGCGCTGGAAGGAGTGCTGAAAATAGCGTTTGTGCTTGTGCGTGCGCACACTGCCCAAGCCACAAAAACTTTACCGACATGCTCTTGGACTTTTCCTCCCAGCAGCCAGCGATTACCAGGGGTCGGGTGATGAGAGCTGTAGTCCAACAGCATTTGGAAGGCCACAGGTTCCTCATCCCTGCTCTAGGAGCATGAGGATATTTTTCTATGCAAACGAATATTTTCTGATTCAAACTACCCTCATTTGCGTAGGAATTCCCACCCACATCCCCCCTCCCCTAAATCCCATATCACTGAAAGGCTCTGGCTTGTGACAGCCTCCTGCTGTCCTTTCAAACACGGTAACAGCCAATTTCAAAGCTCAGGAGAAAATGTGTGGGTGGATCTTCTTTCTCCCCTCACAGCAAACGCCCACATATTTCAAAAGCGGGTTAAAGAGTTTCCTGCCTTCCACTGATAATTATGTTTAAAGAAAATTAACCCCTGGCCTTCGCCAAAAGACTTGCAGCTGGTCACTCAGAGAAAAGCCACTTTGCTTGCTTGCGGGGGTAGGAGCTGTCTGTGGGAGAAAATCCTTAGCATCCTGCCTTGCCGATTTCCTTTGTTGTTGCACCCTTTGACCTCCACTTAAAGGTGCTGCAGACAGGGCCAGCTTTGTGCCAGCTGAGGGCAGGCATGAGCTGTGTAGCCTATTTATAGGTGGGCTTTTTTTAAACCCTGCCATGTAGAAAGGGATTGTTCAGGAACGAAGCTTACGCAAGTTCTGGAATGGTGCTCGTCTGCCTCTCCTCTCTGTCTCTAGGTAACTCTTGCTCCTCCTCAAGCTGCAATTCTGTGAGCACGCTGGGATTTCTTTTTTATTGCTGCACTACTAAAAATAAACCCCACTACTCAGATAATGTCGGGGAGGAAGTATAACGTAGAAAGAGCCCCACTGGATCGGACCAAAGGGATGTATAGCGCAGTATCCTGTTTTCATGAAGATGCCTCTGGGAAGCCCAAAGGCAGGACCTGAGGGCAATAGCCCTTTCCAACTCTTGGGCGGTGTATATATTATCAGTTTAAAATGTGGCTAGGCTGCTCTTTCTCAATTTGGATCAGAACTGGTTGCCGGCGGAGGAATGCTCAAAACACAGCATTCCATAAGAAACAGCAGGATAGATACAGATCGTGGCTGACAGCGCGCTCTCCACTTCCCAAACCAGTGGCGAGACCACACTGGACACAGCAAACAGTAGCTGCTTGGAAGCATGCTGCCTCTGGTGTTGGAGGCAGTCTATTGCCATCATGACTAGTGACTCGCTCCCACAGGTGATGGCCAGCAATTTGGATGGCTTTAAATGATGCTTGGTCCCAATTCATGGAGGATAAGGCTATCAGTGGCTATGCTCTGCCTCCGTGGCTAGAGGCAGTAAATGCTTCTAGTTGCTAGAAACCACAGGAGGGGAGACCGCTCTTGTGCTTGCTTCATGCTTATGCTTGGGTCACACTTGAATGTTTCCCGTCTGGTTGGCCACTGTGAGAACAGGATGCTGGACTAGATGGGCCATTGGCCTCATCCAGCCGGTTTTCTTCTGTTCTTTGCATCCACTGATGGTCTTATCCTGCATGCATCTGTCTAAGTTCATTTTTAAAAGGACATCTAAATTGGCGGTTTCATCTTGTGATATCAAATTCTAGAGTTCAGCATTGTTAGGAGGCCCCTGTTCCTTGCACAGAGCTACATTTCCTAGAGTCCCTCTGGGAAATGTAGCTCTGTGGAGGGAATAGGGATCTCCTAACAACTCTCATCACCCTTAACAAACTACAACTCCCAGAATTCTTCAGGGGAAGCCACGACTATTTAAAGTGGTATTGTAGTTTTGAAATGTATAGTGTGAATCTGACCTTAGTGCAAATTTCTCCTAATATGCACATCTTGTATATGATGCTGAACATAGTGAATTTTGGATGTTATTTTCAATAATATGTGCATTTATATGTGCTTTGCTGTACACATTACTAGACTGGAGGACTATGGTGAAATATGGAGAAGGTAAATTTTGAAGGATGGCTTTGTTTCAGTTCTCATATTGATTTGGAAAGTGCAAATTAGGTATAATAAAAGCAGGCTGAATCGTATTTCTCCTCCATCCCTAGTTGAAGTTCAGCCACAAGTCCCTTCCCCCTTTGTGTGTGCTAACCATATTTGATGTGGTTTTTCTCCCTCTTCACCCCCAACTGCTCCCCCCCCCAGGTTGTGTTGACCAATCAAATGACGACAAGACTTGAACATGGCCATTCCTCTTTGGTACCTGCCTTGGGTAAGTGTTTTATACTGCAAGTTAAAGGATGCTTTTTCTGCTTTATACAGACCAGGTTTTTCTTTCAAGCACCATGAACAAAAGCACCGTGACAGCCAATCTCGTTTCCCCGGTGATTCTCTCTGAAGATAACTTAGCACAGAGAATGTCCTATACAAACCAGGAGCTCCATGGTTATAGCTCCTGATTCTCGGGGCCAAGTCCTGTGATTGCACTGCAGACTTCTCAGTTAATATTGGGCATTCTCAGAGCAAAGGTATCCCTGAGGGATACTGAGGGAGTATCCTAGCAAGAAAAAAACCTGACTGGCTTTGAGGCATCCTTCAGAAAACAAAAGAAGGTTGAAATTGAGGACACTTCAGCAAAGACCTCCCTGCCTGAGACCAGTGGATTATATCCTTGTAAACTGCTTAGAAGCCATTTTACCATGTAAGAGGTATATAAATTAATAGATGATAATAAAATAATAATGATAATTGGGAACAATGGGGCACTGCTCCACCAGCCTTAATCTTGCCTTCAGCAAGTTTCCACCTGTCTGTCCTCTTACTTCCAACCAGCCCTGGCTGTCAGTTTTCCCCTCCTCCTCCTTAGTCTCAGTGTTGCTCTTGAAACTCAGCAGGGAAGAGGAGGAGGATGGGGATGAAAGTAGAATTAGTTGACTTTGCCTCTTATTGGCTCTGTCTCCACCTCTTGGGCTCCCTGCTTTCTGCCCCGCCAGCCTCAGTGGGTATCAGCGGCTACTGCCTGTGACCTTGGAGATGCATTCCCAGCCAGGATACACAATGGGTAATAAGTTTGGCCTGGTATAAAGTAGCTTGCTCTCTTCTTATGCACAGTTTCAGGAAAGCTTGCTGTGTTCATGTTGGTATGAAACCAGCTCATATCAACATGAACAACATAGCTCTTGAGCATCTCTGAATAAACTCACTGTGAACTGAAATAAAGGCTTTTTGAAGGCCCTCAAGGAGCAGGCTTTTGTTTTGATTTTTAATTGACACTGTTTTTAGAGATGATCGGTAACATTTTTAATTATGCTCTCCTCTGGCTTATTCTTTTCTTTTTTAATTAAATAATGTTCAGCATCAAGATGTGCTTGTAAGGATATGAACCTGGGCAATTCAAATTAGAGGTAGGCACAGGAAATTGGAGTGTGTTCTTTCATTGTGTCTCGTCCCTTTGTAATACATTCTGTACAACTGTCTAGAATGTAGAAGTCCCAAATTTTGGAGAGCGAAGCACATGTCACTCATTTGTGTATTTATAGTCACAAAGCATGAGACGCTGTCTGTTTAAAAAGATAGTTGTTAACCGAGCACAGGTTTCTACCAAAAGCTAGAAAATAGAGAAATGAAAGGATTTTATTCCACAAGCCCATAAACAAAGATGCAAAATCAGAGATGGATAAATGCGCTTCTCTCCCTACAGCACTACATATTCCCAAGACATTTCAAAGAGTAGGCTTCTTTACTTGAGGTTGTGTTAAATTCCTTTCCTTAAAATCATGTTCTCAATTTCAGGTTTTAGGAGATAATTAGTGGAATCTTTGGTCTTCAGCCTCAAAAAACTCTTGTGTTGAGATTTGGGCACTAACGTATTTTTCGCTCTATATGACGCACCAGACCATAAGTTGCACCTAGTTTTTGGAGGAGGAAAACAAGAAAAAAAATATTCTGAATCCCAGAAGCCAGAACAGCAAGAGGGATTGCAGCGAAAGCAGCGATCCCTCTTGCTGTTCTGGCTTCTGGGATAGCTGTGCAGCCTGCATTCGCTCCATAAGACGCACACACATTTCCCCTTACTTTTTAGGAGGGAAAAAGTGAGTCTTATAGAGCAAAAAATACAGTATGTACATTCTTAAGTTTAATAAGTCGATTGCCTGCTGTTAGATTAGTTATATTAGCTAGAATTCTTTACTTGGTTGACTGTTCTGTGAGAAAACATAGCTGCTTCTACACTGCTACTGTTTCCTGTCAGGATTCCGCCGCATATTGGTAAATTCTCTTTTCCTGAAAATACCTGACTTCTTGCAATAAGGAAAGTGATAGGGAAGCTTGCTTTGACGCAACGTCATCTAACCTCCCCACAAAGAAATTGTGGAGTAAATGCTCATTAGGTAGCAAGCACCGTCTAATTTCCCTGCAAGCAAATCTGGATAAATGCTCAATAAAGCACCCTTCCCCACCCCCAGTCCATTTCCCACCACCACCACATAATTATTGTGGGCCTTGGAAGTGCACATTCCAAAGTCTATGATGCACGGGCATGGCTGCTGCCAGGAAAACGTTTGGTATTAACTGTGGCAGCCGTCACCAACTTCATCAGATGCCAGGTCTCCCTGGTGATCTTAACAAAGCATCTTGCTCTGCACAGAACTGGTCCAAATCCATTTTCCAAATGGGTATAAAATCCTGACTTAAAAGCCAGGTGCTTTGCAGCTTTATAGTGAAAACTGAATACCAGACTACTTCTTCTTTAAAAAAAATAGACAATTCTTCTTCTTGCAATTGAAAGCAAAGCATTCCTTCAGTGTCTGTGAATCACGTAATGATTCCCTTGATTATTGGGGTCGGGGAGGGGGCGTTGAGAGACATACAAAGGCAAGAGCATCCCTTAATGTGTGTGTTCAGCACTTCAACCGCTTGGCAGAGATTTAAGATAAATTGAACAAAATAAAAAAGCATGCCCTTGGAGGATGTCGGGTCTGAAATGTGCATGCAGATAAAGACCTTGCTTTCAAACACTGACCTTTTGTCTTCAGTGTGCTTGCCTTCCCCCTGCTGTATACATGATTTTTGGCAGACAATCAGACTACAAAGCAAATTAAAGCTAATAGATTTAAGGGTCGGCAGCTGGCAGTCCATGGGCTGATTCCAACTCCCTGAGGGGTGCTATCTGGTCCCTTAGCTGCCAATCCTCTATCCCATCATGTTCTTGGAACAGCCTTAGGGAAGGAAAATGGTGACTTGGGCAAGCAAATGAAGGGTTTTCCTCTTCAACTGCTGTGTTCCTTGCTGTGTCTTTCTCTCTTGCCCTTCTGGGAAATCAGAAAAGGAAGCAGACTGAGACCAGGGAGGGAGGGAAGCAATCTTAGGCTTGATCTGCACCACGCAGAGGACCTAGGACTGTGTTGGGGGCATTTTATTGGGTTTTCGTAGACAAGCTTGCATGGCTTTAAAAGAGGTTTAGGCAAATTCATGGAGGGTAAGGCTATCAGTGATTACTAACCTCGATGGCTATGTTCTACCTCCACTGTCGGAGGCAGTATGCTCCTGAATACTAGTTGCTGGAAATCACAGAAAGGGAGACTGCTGTTTTGCTCAAGTCCTGCTTGTGAGCTCTGCAATGGGGCAGGCTTTTCTGATGTTTCTTAAACTTGTCCTGGGTTGCGTCTCTAAAGTGGTATCTCCTGTGAGCTTCAGTTTTCCCTTTGTAAAATGGGAACAATATTATTATCCCCATCTCTGTGGCACTGTAGTTATTAATGAACAGTTCTGTTGTTTTTAGATGCAACATGCTGGGTTAGAGAAAGGAAGATTATAATTTGAAATAACACCGTTTTTGCTTCCTCCCATGTCTTATGTGTTTTCCCTTTCCTCCTTTCTGGTGGTGGTGGTGGTGGTGGCAGCAGCAGCAGCAAACCCGTCGATAACGACCAACTTTGTTTTTGTTCCCACCCCAAGTAGCAGGTCTTTTCATCCATGCTATCATTTGCTTGTTAGGCTTAATTTACGGGCCTTCAGAAAGCAAAACTTTTAGAAAAATGAACAAGCAAAAGAAAATAAAAGAACGATGGAATTCACTCTCATGAGACTGAGCAATGGCCACCAACTTGGGTGGCTTAAAAAAAAAAAGTCTAGACAAAATCATGGAGGATAAAGCTATCAGTGGCTACTACCGCAGTTTTGAAGTTCTACCTCCTATCAGAGGTGGTATGACTCTGAATACCAGTTGCTGGGAATTGAAAGGAGGCTTCCCATTGGTAGATCTGGTTGGCCAATGTGAGAATAGGGTGATGGACTAGCTGGGCCTATGGCCTGATCCAACAGGGCTCTTTAGATTTTTTATGTTCTGCAATAGATTCTGAAATAGTTTCCTCTGCAAAAGTTGTTCAAAATCCGCAAATCTTAGTTTTTCTTAGCATTTTTAAATAGAGCTTCTTAATTATTTAGTGGGGGGGGGGGAATCTCCTAGGCATTGCGAGGATTAGGTTAGGCTGAGAAGCCTTTCACACACTGGGCTCCAAAATGGGTGATACTAGATGGTTTTTACTTGGCATACTTAATAATGAGGTCAAATATTGTTATCTCTCTCCAGTTTAATTTTAGTAGCGCTTTTTGCCACGGAGCGTAAAACCATCCATTCCCGCCCCCCCCCAGCAAAGAAATATGGTTTGAAATGGAAATGGCACTCATTTGTATAATTCATACTCTAATCTCGACTTCCAAACGTTAAATCTCACGCTGGCGTAGTGATGAAGGTTGCCAAGATGCCTCTGGGGTCTAGACATTTAATTTTGATAATTCTTCCCGCTGGAATGATACGCTTCTCCCTCTGTATGTGGTAATGAAGATGTTCCACTAGATCCACCCGCCCCGGAGGCTGACAGATGCACCAACTTGGTGATTCTGGAGACAAATTGGGGTGGGCGGGGGGGGGGGAACGACTGCTCATAGTATTTTCCTTTAAATGACCTGCTTTAAAATCCAATCCATCTCCTGACTTATGGGCGCACTGTCTAGAATGGGTTGAGGGAGACGGGCTCAATAAATCTGTCTGGAAATCAAATGACATGGTCAGAAATGAGCTCAAATAATGAGATTGCTTTCTGTCAGAAGCCACATCAGTTTCTCAGGTTTTAAAGAGCCTGAAGTTCCTCTGCAGCTGATTTCTTGCATGTCATTATCTACTTTCTGGTGCTCTTCGCACAGTTTTTCTGCATTAGCTGTTCCTTTGTTTTTGCAGGGTTGTTCTTGGTCTTGGTTTTTTCTTTCTTTTTGGAATAATGCTCAAAAATTCAGCTCGTTCAGAGGGATGTGCAAAAAGCACATGGGAGCGTGGACATAATTCGTTGTTATGCACAATCTGCTTTCCCAACCAGTAAGACATTCCTGGGGCGCAGCACTTAACCCAGTTTGATGGCTCCCATAGGCACACTTGCACCACACCAAGTTTCCCACTGCCTCATGCCTCTCACTCTCCTTCCTGATAAGAGGCGGCAACACACCTGCCAGGAAGCTAGCATTGTGACTCCACTCCATCTGGCAATCTAGTCTCCATCCAGGCAGGCAAGAGGCATTATTGCGTTCAAGGAAACATTCCCGCCAGACAAATAGCATTTGAGGAAGGTGCAAAGCAGGGTCATTAGGAGTGTGACCAGGCATAGGAGCTAACTCCAGGGGGGTGGGGGTGATTGGGTACCCACAATGAGATCATTGTGGGGGCTGGGCACCCACAAAGCCAATGAGAAGAGCCGGCAGGCAGCAGCAGCACTGCCTCCAAGAGAGAAGCAGTTCTGTTCTGCCTCTGCAGCCAGCCAGCAAGGCACCCTTTTCCAGGGGGTGGGAGGTGGGCCTCAGAGGCAGAGTCTCTTTGCCTCTGAGTCTGAGCCCCTCCCTATGGAAAAGGGTGGCCTGCTGTCTGTGGAGAGGAAGAGGAACCACCGACTGCCGCAACTTCTGCCTTGTGGTGGCGGGCACTCACAGTCCTGAGGGTGGGGTGGCACCCCTGTGACCAGGGGAGGTTTTCAGTGGCCAGATAGAGAAGCCTGGACGTCCACGTTTCTCTCCTAAACCTGAGTCCCCCCACCTGTGCAGGAAGGCATCACAATATTTATCTGTCTCTCTCACACTCTAGGAGAAAGCTGGGGGCATGTAGCTACTGTCCGCTTAATCCTGCACTGGGACAACAAACACAGGTAAGAAACCAAAAACACGTGAACTGATCCAGTGGGTGTCTTCCTCTTCTGAAGTTAATCTGAGCCCAGCAATGAATTCCCAGGCTGCATGTGATTCAGCACATACTGGGGTAAACTGACCATAAAAATGCATATATTGTTGAAAAGAATATACAAAAATGTATTCTTTTAGGGGAAATTTCTTTGCAATAATGTGTGCAGCAGGAGAGAGAGCATATAAAAGTGTATATTAGAAGATATTTGTGTTAAAATACAGAATGAGACCTTAAAAAAATGTGAAATGACGGTGAGAAATAAACTTGTGATTGGAAAAATGAGAAACTTGAGGGGAACCTTGTATTCACCTGTCCCTAGTACATAGCCCACCTGTCTCTACAGTCCAACTTGGTATAATCACATGTAAAACCTCCCTATTTCATAAATAAAATTGTTTAGTAACCCTTCTAGTAATTCAAATTCTAAAGGCAGGGAGAGTGAGAGGCACTGTATTTAGCAATGCAGAGATCAGATGGAAGAGAAGATCTATCTCGTAAGGGCTGTTAACAATGTAAGACTTGCCTCTATAAATGGTGCAAATGGTTCTCAAGCTCACACTCTAAGTACATTCTTGCTGCATAGCTTGTCAAACATCTGGAGTATTAAGGCAGCCTTGTCCACTGCGCCTGTTTAGCATAAACCTCATACCTTCCTCTCCTCTCTTCCCCCTCCAGTGCTGGAAATGTGTCAGTACTTAATTATGAGCGGGGGGGGGCTCTGTTTCCGTGAGAACAGGCCCCCCTGTTGAGTCAGAGGCACCCAGCAGAACTCCAACCAAGAGCCTCTTAAAAACATGGCTTAGGGTGTCTCAAGATTAAGGCTATTCTGTAAAGTACAACCCACCAATTTAAATGTTCTAAGGAATTCCCTCTGCAGCTAATGTGAAGTGGTAATCTTCCTCGGGCGGTAATTACTTGCTTTCTAATAGAATGGCACTGAGGGGAAGGAGAAGCAGCCGAAGCCCTAAAAATAATTAACAGCAACCTTGGCAGGTTATCTCAGAGCAAGGCAGAATATTTTCCTGGGGAGTGATGAGGACAAAGGCTTCACTTTCTCCCCACTTTGGGTTTCAGCAGGCAGTTCCTGACACACACACACCCCAAGACTCTGGGGTGAAACAAATGAATGCCATTCCGCTTAATTTAAAATAGTTTATATCCCGCCTTTTCATTTTGAAAAGTGCCCAACATGGCTAACAGACTCTAAATCGCAACCGGCAAGTGCAGTGCCGATTAAGGACGCAGAAACACAAAGGAGGAAACAGCTTGCTACAGCCTTTTTCCCCTTCCCTACTTCAAGCATCTCTTCCATGTGTTGTCAGCTTTGTGGGGCCCACCTGTCACAGGCTGCAAAATGCTTGCTGCTCATGTCATAGGTGTATTGTTTCCAGTGGTGTCCACCGTTTTGAGACCACCCATTTATTCCAGTAGTTACCAGCAATGGTGTCCACGGACACATCTTAGGGTGCCTGCAAAGGTTCCAATAAATGTCCAGTAAAAATCCACAGTGCAGTGGAGGGGCCACTAGGGGCGCATCGGAAGATGGCTGACAATAACATCTCTCCGACCCACAGGGGGTAATTAGGAGGCTGTGATGGGAGTAAATAGCCTCCCTACCCCCCCAGGATTGTGGGGGGGGGGCTGCCTTTGCCTGCTGTGCCCTATACCACCCCCGAATTTGAGGGGATGGGGGCACTAGGCAGAATGCCCTCCTGTGGATTTCGGCGCTCCTGGACGCTGTCTCTGATCCGCGCCGCTAGCTGCAAGAACTTCAAAAGGAACAATTAGGAAGAAGCGAATGCAGATATTTCAAGGAAGGAGGGGGAGTAAAGACTGCTAACTGAAGAGTTCTCTGATAAACAAGACGAGTCGGAAGAACAAGAATCAATCTTGAGAAGACAGCCAAGACTCAGTATGGCAAAGGGACTGGATGGGGGAGGGGGAAAAAACTTTTCTTTCTTTCCTCTATGTGATTAAACAAGAACCCCCACACACAAGTCAGAAATGCCGCTTTAATGACTTAAGCTGTGGATTTACGACTGTGTGGAGATAAAGTTTCTAACCAAAGCATGTTTTAAGAAAAGCGTGGAAAGTTTAAGAGCTCTGGAATGACGCAGTTAAAAATACCATCGCCATATCGGTAAGCTCTGTCGGAGGACTTGAGTCTGGGAGGAGGAAAGAGCTGTTTTTATACTGTGGGTGAGACTCCTCAGTGGGACTTAAGAACGACAGACCCTGAGATTAATGATGGAAAGAGCGATGTTATTTATGAAAGTGATGATATATGGAAACCATCACGATATGAGGATTGGCCGAACGGAAAAATCCACACAGGATATAATTGGTGTTTATCTGCTTAAGGAGATTATCAGAAGAGAGCATAAAGAAAAGGAAAAAATGTACGAACAAGATGAGATGTGGAAACAGCAAGATAAGACTGGATAGAATTATGAACTTTATCTGGACTGATTTGGATATGAATGCAGTAGCAAGAAGATGATTGGAATTCCCCTTTGAAACTTGGAATATGGGTCCCCTCAACAAAAATTTAAAATTCGGCTTTGTAATTTGGAATTTATGTGATGTGATTTGATTTGATTTGATTGGTCGGTTAATAAAAATTATATTTAAAAAAATAAATCCACAGTGCATGAGAATGTTTGCTCTTCCTTCTCAGTTGCACTGATTCAGTTTCTCCTACATGGAACACACACCTTCACACCTTCCCAGTTTTTGTAGGATGCCAGAATTTGACACCTTTCCTCTCATTTTCTGCTGAGGAGCGGTGCAAAGAGCTTCTCTCTGTGAGCAAGTACAGCAGTCACTGTACTTTCTGCCATTGATTGCATAGGGTGAAGGCCCACATCATTCTGTGCTCCAGTCTCTCTTCTTTTTTCAATATGGCAGCCATTTTTTGTTGTGCCATGCCCCCACAGCAGCCATTTTTTGACTGGTACCCACTGGCTCAAAAAGCTTTGGGATCCCTGATCTATATAGGTGTCATTTTTCATATTTTGGAAAATGTTCTGTACAGAGGGCCTACTAAAATGAATGGGACCTCACAAACCGCCCGTGGTTGATTGGCAGGATGTAAAAGGAAACAATAAAACGTGTGGGACGTCATATTATTTTTGCACAGCTCCTGATCATTGCATCAGAATTTCTGCAGAAGAACTTCCTGGGTGAATTGTGCCCTTTGGCTGATTGGCGAAGAAGCTTACCAGTGAAGTTGCACTTGCTGTACTAGTCTTGCTCAACCTGGTGTCTTCCCAAATGTTGTTAGACAGCAATCTCTAGCAGCCAGCATAGCCCAGTAGGCAGAGATTGATGTCATCAGGAGGGGCCTGACTGGTGCAGGGAGGGTGCCCTGCACTGGTTTGCCATGGTGTTATGCGCACATGCTGTCAAATATTTGTAAATGTAACATGAGCTAAACAAGGGAGCAGTGTCACTGAAATCACAATGACTTCCATCCTATACAGATTGGCAACGCTGTACAAGTCGCCAAGTCAGAAGGAATCAACGGTGCCATTTTGTGTAACGGTAAGTACATTGCGGATGGCGGGAGCAGGGCCAGGATTAGGAGCTGAAAAGTGAGGGCAGGGTATCTATACTTAAAGTTGTGCTTTTGGAGCAGCTGCAAGTCTTCCAAGGTGAGCCAATAGCAGAAATGTTCATAGTGGCTCAATTCAAGTAGGGACGTCTCTCTTTTTTTGAGATCCCCACCCCCACCCCCTTCAGAATTTACCACAGTTTTTGTGTTTGTGGTCAGGAACAGAAGCCAGCCAAGCAAAGACAACTGGCATTAATTCACGTTGTTGCTTTTGAAGTTTGCAAAGGATACGTAATTATCTTTTTAAACAAGGTTTCCAAGTTTCCTTTATGACAAAATGAATCCAAGTTACGTGAATTGTTATTAATGTTATACAGTCTCTGTTAAATAACGGACAGCGGAATGAAAAGCGTTGTATTTGGTGGAAACTGAACTGCAGTGAAAAAGAAGCTGCGCTGATTTTGATGAATATAGGTTGGAGAAGAGATTGCTGCCTTCCTGCATCCCTAGGCCTTAGAAATAATCCTTCAGCAAATATTGTGATAGCCGCACTTTCTTGTCGTAATGGGCAGCTTTTGCAGAAGACAAAGCCAAGCAAGCAGAACCCATTTTAAACTCTTCTCTTCAAATGTCAAGAGCATAGCTTACCACATTGTAACTGTTCGCTTGCCATGTGTGCTCCTGGTAACATGTTGCCATAGCATTTCTTACGTTTTTGTTTTTTTAGGGCGAAAACGCTGCCTTCTGAGTACTGAGGCTTTGGGGGGATAAAAATGCGACCTTTCAATTCTTGGAGTAAGACTGCTTTGCAGATGTGCCGTTAACAGCCTCTCGAAAGCTTTATGTGGCTTGCTTGCTTCACAGCACTCCAGCCATCAACAAAATACAGTACGGTGAGAAAGTTTGCTGGATGCTGGACTGGATGGGCCATTGGCCTGATTTAGCAGGCTCTTCTCAAAGCAGTTTACTTAAAAGCATGTAAAGTATCTATGAAAAATACAGCTGAAATAATGTGGTTTTAAAAACCAAATGTGCACAGTAAAGTGATTAAAAATGCAGATTAAAAACACGAACATTTATTTCTTTTCCCCACCCACTTTTTTAACGGGGGGGGTGTTGTTGCTCCTTAGCCAGCTTGATCAGTGCAGCAGAGTGTATTATTCAGAGAGCGCATCTGTAGAAATCTGTGTTCTTAATTAACCACACAGTTCTGAGCAGAGCCATGAAATTTACAAACTCTTTGGTCTTTTACTGGAAGCTGCCTCCCATTTGTTTCTTGGCAAGACAGTTGGTCGCCTCTTTCATTTCAGGGTAATGTTGTTGTCCTCATGGTTATACAGAGGAAGGCACAGAGTAAAGGCAATGTCACAGCATTTTGTGGAACAATGTTGTTGCTAAATATGATATGTTTCAAGCTTCACTTCAGAGTTGTGCTGGACACCAAGAAATGGTAATGGAAAATTTTCCATTTTGCTTGTGAGAAGCTTAAAAGCATTATTATTTATTGATCCTGCCCTTCCTCCCAAGGAACCCTTCCCCACCCGACATAGTAAATGCTGGTAAAAAAAAAGATACCACCTTGATTTACAACCTCGCGTATTTAATGACACACAGGCTGTGTACACACCACACATGATCCCCACCCCCTAGACTCCTGAGATCAGTAGTTTATTCCTCATAGAGCTATAATGTCCAGTGCCCTTAACAAAGTTCCCAGGATTCTTTGGAGGAACTAATGTGCTTTAAAATTATGTACAAAGTTACAGTTTCTTCAGTTGTTATACACAAGGTCACAGTATTTAGCTTAGCGTACCTACCTGGCTCTAGAATAATGGAGCATTATTATTTCATGCTGACATTTTTTAAAACCTTCAAAGTGCTAAGTTCTGCACTAGGGATTCCTGGATAAGATGCTTTGAACTGGCGGATGTTTTTTCCATTTTCTAAAAAACTGTGCAGTGAGAACAGGTCCCATCTGTAGATGGCCAGAGAATGCTTACATCTTCAAAACAGAAGGCTTGTTGCTGATCAAGAGTTTTTTTTGTTTTTTAAGTAAGTTGTCTTGCTCATTCACCCACCCTCCAGTCTGTAGAATTTGGGTGGTTTCTAAATTTGTACCGTGTGAGACTTTGCCAAATGCTGTAAGAACGGTTGTGAAAAGCTGTCCATGTACTTATTCAGGCAAGTGTATGCTATAAAGGCTGATTAAAAGTTACTTACCAGTAAGAGGTCAAGCTTTATTAGAAAAATTACAGATCAAATATCTCACAATGTCTAGGAAGTAGCTGGAGTTAATTTAATAGGTGACATTCATTTTGGCAAAGGCATAACCAGCTAAGAATGATGCAATCAACAGAAGTATAGTGTCCAGATAAAGGGAATTAATAGTACCACTCTATTCTAATTTGATCAGACCCCACCTGGAGTTCTGTGTCCACTTCCGGGCACCACAGTTTAGGAAAGATATTGATAAGCCGGAATGTGCAGAGGTGGGTGACCAGGATGACAAAGAGTCCAAAAATCATTCCGTATGAGGAACGGTTGAGGGAGTTGGGTATGTTTAGTCTGGAGTCCTTTCTTCATTGTTGTATGTAAAATGTTTTGCAATAAAAGTCATTATATTAAAAAAATGAATTTCAAGTGCCACTGTTGCTCCACATAATTTTTAGCTCATCTGCTTATATAACAGCTGGAATACTTTTGCTTGAACAAACTTGGTTTCAGGAGCAAGCTGAGGGAGGATATGACATTTGCAAGTGGGTGGCTGGTGGCCATGGTGATTGATGGAGCAAAAGGCTGGGATCCCAACAGGTGGAGCCAGAGCAGGCAGAGCTAGATTATTCTTGTTTTGTCCCTGTCCTCCTCCCTACTGAGTTCTACAAGGCACAATGCTGAGGCTAAAGAGGAGGAAGATGGCAGGCAATAATAATAATAATACCCCACCCATCTGACTGGGTTGCCCCCATGGGCTAGTTGGCTGGTGAGGGCAGACTGAGCTTGGTGGGACAGTGCCTCAATTGGCCTAATGAACCAGACTCCACTGACATTTGCAGTGAAAGGGGTGTCATAGCAGTAGTGAAACATTAAACCTTTTGATTATGCACTTCATAGACTCAAACACTTAATGACAAAACAGCAGGGGCATCTTGTCTAGATTTTGCCCTTCTGGCATGTCTCTTAAAACGAATGACCCGATTTGCCACACACGGCAAGACAGTTTGTAATGCAGCATGCTGAAAGTTCCCAGAGATCAGCAAGAAAGAAACACTTGCTGTTTTCATTACGGATCAAGTTGGTCTTGCTCGTAGGACCTCCTGGCATTTTGTAAAAGTCACACCAGATAGTAATTCCACCTGATGTTTCACACTCGGCCAGCTTGAAATGTCATCTTTTCTGAAACAACTTTACTGCTTCCTTGAGCAATTGGTAGCCACCTGAAGTGTGCTTCACCTTTCTCAGAACAGGCCTGACAACAGAATGGGTGTGTGTATACACACACCTTAAGGGCTGTCATCTCTGCTTGCTCCAGATGCCACCTAGAGCCCCCCCCCACCTTTTCTGTATATAGGAAGAAAGGTGGCACATTCAGACCATACATTTGAAGTTCATGGCTTCCCCAAAGGATCCTGGGAAATGCAGTTCATGAAGGTTGCTAGGAGTTGTGGCTTTGGGAGGGATAAAGTACAATTCCCAGGGTTCTTTGGAGGAAGCTGTGACTGTAAAAGTGGTACAGATGTGAATGTATTGTATGGAATGCGGGGATTCAGCTAATGAGTCCCATCAGCAGAAGCCTTGTGCAAAGGCTTCTGCTTATGCCATGTTGAATTCTTCCCATTGTCTTGCCTCTCCCTTATGACATTTTAGCAGATGGCAAAGACCTTTTCATTTTATTTTAGAAAGGCCCCTGGCCTTTAATTATTAGCGATTATAGTTGATTGTTACAGTTTTACTCTGGCGATATAATGTGCTAATTGCAGTTACTGTTTTGTCTCCTGCTGTGGCTTTTATAGGTTTCGTTTCTTCGCATCATTTTCTTCCATTTGGGCTTTGCAATTTCAATTTTATTTTTAGTAGGGATGTCATTGGTTGGCCTAAGACTAATTTGGGGAAAGATGGGATATAAATGTTTTAAATAAATAAGGTAGACAGAGTGAAAAACCTAGAGGCAAGGATATAGTATAAGAACATGTAGTTATTTAAATTGGCCTAGTTAAAACCTGGGCAGAAGTAACCAATGGAGTGGCCTCCAGACATTGTTGGACTGCAACTCCTATCAGCCCAAAACAATCTGGTCAGTTGTCAGTGATGTTGGGAGTTGTAGTTTACCAACATTCGGGGGATGTACTGTGTTGGCTACCCCTGCAGTAGATCATTTAGGGCTTGGGAATGCTGTGAACACCATGAAAAAGTTAAGTTTTGAAGGGAGATAGGAATGAAGGGAGGGAGGTGAGTGTCATTGTGGAAGTATTGGGGGTAGCGGTTCTAAACATAAGGAGCAACAAGTAAGAAAGGACCATTCTTGGGTGAGTGGGGGTCATTTCAGGGAACAGCATGGCTGAAGATGGTGGAACAGAAGGAGCAGCAGTCTGCAGACATTCTTGGAGTACACAGATTATTTAGATTCATTCCAACCTAGGTTCAGTCCTGGCCACGGAATTGTGTCGGCCTTGGTCACCCTGCAGAGTGGGACAGTGGGAGTGCGACCTTGCTCCTGTTCCTTGATCTCGTCAGCACTTGATGCCATTGACCATGGTTTCTCCCTGGACCGGCTCCAGGGAATGGGAATTGGGGGCACTGTGTTACAGTGGTTCCAATCCTACCTTCAAGACAGAATCCACAGAATATCATTGAGAGAGCGCCTTTAGGTCCCCTGGCAGCTATGCTATTGGGTGACATGGGGGACAATCTTATCTCTGGTGCTATTTAATAATCCACATGATAAAGCCATTGGGAGCAGTCATGAGTTTTGGGGCAAAGCTGCCATCGGTATGCCGTTGACACTCGGTTCTGTTTCTCCATAACATCTGAATCGGGAAATGTCGTGAAGTCCCTGGGCCATTGCCTGGATGCACAGGTGAAATGGATAAGGAAAAGGGCTGAGCCCCGTTACCAAACTACTCCTGATCTATGGGAATGCTGCTGAATCCCTAAAATTTTAGTTTATTTGCAGCTTTCCAACTGTCCTATTACTTTATTCTTTGTCTTCTCTACAGACTCATGGATTCAGAGACGTTCAGCTTCCATCTCCAAACTGTACACCGGCAGAAAGTGAAGCAAACCCTCGTAAAAGACCACGGACAGAACAGATGGAAGAAAATTGACCTGGAGTAGTAGCAGCTCAGTTTGAAAACAGTTTGCATTGAAGGAGAACATCAGAGTGTTCAAGAGACTATTTCACTTGGGGGTGGGGTAGGGAATTTGTTTATTGCTAATCCATAACATGGTGTGATTTTTATCTCCCCTCCATGTCTCCCATCACTCACCCCTGGACCCCACTCTTTTTCTTTCTAAATAAAGCTTGAAAATGTATATATTTAAAACAACTAGTTACCAGTTTCCAGAGAGGTAGGTGCTTGGTGCAGAGTCCCATGCCATAAAATTAATGGTGAAGTATACTGTAGCCCACAAAAGCTTGTTCTCTGAAATGATTTTTTTATCTATACAGGCATACCTTGCTTTATTGCACCTCGCTTTATTGTGCCTCGCAGATATTGCTCCTTACAAGGATGTGGGTGCAACTGAAAGGCAGCCCAGCTGCTTCCAGGGGAAGGAAGCCCCCCCCCCCTTGTCAACACTTCTCTTCTAACCACAGAAATGGAGCTGGCTAGGGATGGAGCTTGTTTTTTCCCCTTCCACCCCTGCAGCCAGCAGGACCTGGCTTAATTTTGACCATAGTACTGGGAAACAAAAAAAATGTGTGGCTTTATTGCAATATTTGTTTTATTGTGGTGGTCTGGAACTGAACCTGCAATACATCCAAGGTATGCCTGTAGTCTTTACAGTGCCACAAACTTGTTCTCCGGTTTTCTTAGAATGGAGGATAGGAAACTGGCTGATACGAGATATTTGCTGTGCAGCAGAAAGGCAAACTTCAGCCACTTGTGGGGTTCAACTCTGTGGCAGCCAGGCCTTCAATGCCAGGAAGGACTTACTGGAACTATCATGAAGTTCAGAGGTAGGGAACATCAAAGCCAAGCTCCAAATGTGGCCCTCCAGACCTCTCTGCCCAGCCCTTGGGACCCTCCCCAGGCCACACACTTCTCTCTCCAGGTGGAACTTCCCTTGCTGGCTTGCCTTCACACCTTTGTTTAGTGTTGTTGCCTGGCTAAAATGCATCCTTGAACTCTGATAATGCTTCATGCTCACTCTGGATGGATAGAGATGTGTGGATGTGTGTAGAAACTGGCCTGCAAGGCTGAAATTTACATTGCTCTCTGCCCACTTCTCTGCCAGCCACCAGCATGTGACCCCTAGATGGCTGCCCAGAAGGGAACACAGCCCCTGGGCTGTAAACACTTTCCCATCCCCTGGCCTCATTTTCTCCCATAGGATTGAATGGCAGCCAGGGCTTAAAACTATCCCTGAGGTGACTGCTTGGGGCCATTGAGCAACTTCCAGCTGCCCCCTTGGCTATTGACCACAGTTTGAGACTGGGCGAAGAGCAGAGCTGTGGCTGTTTTCCTTGCTTCCCCAGTGCCTATTTAAGTTTATTGCATAGAACTGAATAAGAATTGCTGGAAATTAAGATTGCTCCAGTATGTGCATTCTGCCCTGCACATGCTCTTTCTTTAAAATGGACATGGCTCAGTAGCAGGGTACATGGTTTGCATGAAAAAGCTGTCAGGTTGAATCCCTGGCATCTCCAGGGAGGTTTGGAAGAGATCTATCCCCCTGCTGGCTGAAACTCTGGAGAGACACTGCCAATCAGCAAAGAGAAAACAAAGCTAGATGGATCAAAGGTCTGGTTTCATATGAGGCTATTTCCTGTGTTCCTATACCTGGGAGAGACCCCATCTGAAACCCTGGAGAGCTGCTGCCAATCATTGCTAGACAGAAACTTCTGACTGACAGATAAGGCAATTTCCTGGGTTGCTTTGTCAAATTCTGGTGTGACTTAAGAGGCATAGCTCAGACGTTGACCCACAAACACAGTGGCAGTGTGTTCAGATAGATGGGTGCACATTCACATATTAAAAGCAGTGTTACATGCAACATCTGGCTTGAGAAAGCAGGCATTTATGCTCTGTGGTGCTGCACCTGCTCTTAATACATGATACATCTGTATAAAACCTGCAGCCCTGCAGAGCAGATTTGAGCCCTTCCAGGCTGCCCCATTATACCTGAACAAAACTGCTTCCCATAATACTGGGCTTTTTCCAGTATGTGGGGAAATGCATGCTGAAAATGTGGAGTGGTACTTGCTTTGATGCAGCTTCATCTAACCTCCCTGCAAACAAATCAGAAGGAATGGTCATTGAATAGCCAGTGTCATCTAAGCTCTTCTTTGCCGAATAGGAAGAAAGCTCAATAAGCAGATCACTCAGAAGTACCCACAAAAGGTGAAAAGGAAGAAGAAAACTGCATCTTTATTCTGATAAAAAAAATTAAGCTTCAAACATAACTTTTTGCGGTCAAGGATGGCAGTTGGCATCAATCATGGCACTTTTAAAACGTAATGTGTAGACTTAAAAACAGACATGGTATTTCTAGGGCACAACAGCGTTGGAGGTTTATCAGGGTAATGAAATATTCAGGGTTCCATTTTGGGAACGTGAGATGTTGTCAAATTTTGGAGTCGGTGAGTCAGGAAGAGCTTCCCTGCCAGTGCTGAAACTAAAGAGGAGCCGACAGAAGAGGGAGGGAGAGGAGACCAAGTTGTGACTCAGACATGAACCATTTTTGGCGCAGGAGACATGCGCAAGACAAAAGGATCCTACAGTGGGTGATGTCAACAAGCAAACGCTTTGTTTGGGAATAATAATAGCTGCTTACGTCTTGGCAGTGCCAGCTGAGAGGGGTGTTTGATATACTGGCTACGCCTGCTTAGCCACATGGAAAACGGGATAGTAATTGAGGGATGTTGTGACGCCTTTCTTAAAAAGAGCCGCTGATTGCTACTGATTGAAGCATTGATTGGTGCTTACTCTGCCTGGCTACGAGAAGGAAAATCTTTCTCTGTTCACTCAGTTATTTTGATACATGTCATGGTTATGGTTCTAAGCCTCTTATCTTCCATGGAGGATAATTTTATTTAAAGAGCTGTCTCGTATACGGTATATGTTTTACGCTATCCTTAAAGAAAAAGAGAGATGTCACTCGCTGGTGGGCAGTGTTGAGGCTACCACCTAATAATTATACCTTTTTACATATATATAAAATGTTTGTGCCCACAGAATCCAGCAGCAAATTAAAAGCAAATTAATTAGTACTGGGTGCTTTCTTAAAGCTTAAAGCATGCAGAATGCATGTTAAAGTCTTACGCTTTCAGCCCTGCAAAAGAGTCTTGGGTAGAAGACATTGCATTCAAATTCTTCCTGAAAAGAGAAGCTGCAGAATCAGATCTTGCCTTGAACTGATGTGGCTATTATTCTGTCAACACCATCACCCCGCCCCCACTATAATACTCTCCCCTGGGAGGCCAACCTAGCACTGACTCTAACATCATCTTCACATCAGTGTAAGAGTTTTTAAACATTGCCTAAAAGTTGTCTAGAGCCTGCCCTGTGTTAGGCAGTTAACAAATAATACAATCCATAATATGGTTTTCTGTTTCCCTTCCAGCTGTGCACTCCTATTCCTATGAGTGACACTGGCATATTCTTTGAGAGCCAGTGTGGTGTAGTGGTTAAGAGCGGTAGTCTTGTAATCTGGGGAACCGGGTTCGCGTCTCCGCTCTTCCACATGCAGCTGCTGGGTGACCTTGGGCTAGTCACACTTCTTTGAAGTCTCTCAGCCCCACTCACCTCACAGAGTGTTTGTTGTGGGGGAGGAAGGGAAAGGAGAATGCTAGCCGCTTTGAGACTTCTTAAAGGGAGTGAAAGGCGGGATATCAAATCCAAACTCTTCTTCTTCTTCTTTAGCAAGATCTTGCCCTTTGCCCTTTCACCAGTGCCTCATGATGACCTTTGCTTGGGGGCATCTGCAAGGTACTGTAGTGAGCATTCCACTTCAAGCCAGAACAGAATCTGCCTCTTTATGATAGGTTTACATGTACGGCCAGGTGCAATTGTTTTTCTTACACAGACACACCCCTCTTCGTTTGTGGCTGTTAGAGTTAGATTTAGCTTTGCATGTTAACGTGGGGGGAAAGCAGCACGATACCGAAATGAGAGACGCCTGTAATTGTGCAAAATAAGACGTTTAGCTGTCCAATTTTGTCACGTTGACTCAAAAAGGAAATGTCAGCTTGTTTGGGGATTGATGCTCGAAATGCCAATTGTATCTAAATGCACGAATCCCAAAGATCCTGCTGATTATTAGTATTATTTAATTTTATACTACAGCAAAGCTCGTTGCTTAGGAGCTGGAGGAGGTAATAATCGCTATCCCACAAGCCTCAAGTCCCTACCACAGAGCTTAGCATTAGCATTACCCTGTAGTTGTAACTTGTGTTAAGGTTTTCGGAAACTGCTTAATTTTCTGTTCTGGAAAGAGAAAACGAGGCACTTAACTCCATAGTGTTACCAGCATTTTCTGTTTTGAAGAATACATAAATAAAAACTCCCAACACACCAATCAGGACCCTTTGTAGCATGCTACAATCAGCTCTGAAGCAGAATAAACCTACCGTAATTGTGTTTTTTTTAAGCAAAAAACTCTGATCTGTGCTGGTGGAATCAGATACGCTGCAAGTGATAACGTTTTTGTCCAAATATGCCATTCCTGGACACTAACCTTATTGGGTAAAAGATTTGTCTATCCCAACCTACTACTTACCATGCTGGATTTCTACTTGCAGGGAGATTCCTCCCCCCTTCCTCAGGAAACATTAACACTGATTTCCTCCTTGCCCTCCTCACCTGTCATCTGAAATAATACAGCCCATTCTACCACAGTGAGGATTCTCGTGACTCATTACCACCCAATTCTGCTGCCACAGTTTCTGGTTGCAGGAGCCATTTCTTGCTGGGCTTGCCACCAAAGTGGTAGCATCACTTTGAGGTTATCCCTTTGGAGGTGGAGTGAAGCTAGGTGCCATTTTCTGTTCAGTGTTGTTAGATCTGAGTCCTCTCTATGGTTTACCCTGTTGCAAGCCACCTTGGAGATCATTTGATTGAAAGACAGGACCTATCAATCTTAGAAATGAATTAAATGATGTAATGGTTTTTATAATGCAGACTTTGAATTAGCAGTGGGCTCCAGTTTTTAAGTGGTTTTGATTTGCTGATATATGCTGGCATTGGCATTGGCTTGAAAGGCTTACTGTAAATCTACTTCTGGAACATTTACCGCAGTAAATGAAAGGAAATAATGAGTGTGCCCTAGAATAGAAATCCACTCTGGAGTGCTAACATACACTGTCGATAGAGGTTGTGTCCACCTGCGTTTGGAAGTGTAATTGCATAGAAGGACTAATTAACTAGTATTATTCTGCCCTGGTGTATGGTAATTATATTTGCAATTTATTTTTTATGGGGCTATGAAGGTTTGTCTGAGGCCAACGTTTTTCCTAAGGCAGCGGGACTCCGTAAGACAAAATAAATCAACGGCCATTATTCTGAGCTGTGTAAATGGGCAGAGGGCCAGCGCTAAGTTTATACATCATGTAAGACATCAGTAAACGCAGCGCTGAGAGAGGTGTGGTGGAGCCAGCAGCTGTGTGCTAGGCCTTCTTTGCAGAAATTTCACACACACATGGATTCCCCAGTGGGGATGTGTGGCTTGGGGAGAATTCCGAGGGCCAGATTTGGCCCCCAGGGCTGAGGTTCCCACCTATTTTATTGTTGTTATTCATTATTTATTAAATTTATATACTGCCCTTCATCCAAAGATCTCAGGATGGTTCACAGCATAAAATACAGAATAAAGCCACAAAGTGCATAATAAATGACAGCTGGGAAGAGCGCAGAGAAGAAACTCCATGGCGCATCTGCAGCAGTACAACCGGACGCCTTCATCTGCCCCAACTGAAACAAAACATGCCTCTGCTGTATCGGTGTCTATAGCCACACCAGACTCTTTAACCTTCCAACAGCTTGACTTCACCCCCAAAGGTGCATTCCTCCATTGTCTCCCGAGACAGACAGATGACAACAACAAAATAAGAACGAAACAGTACAAAAATCCCCCCTCCCCACGAAAACATTTAAAGGACCTCTTCCCTGTATGATTACAATATTTCAGGGTAATAAATCTCACAGGTTATTTGTTTTGTTTATATCCTGCCTTTCCTCCAAGGAGCTCATTTATGGTTCTACCACCTGCCCCCAGTTTATCCTCACAAAACCCCTGCAAGGTAGGTGAGGTTTAAGAGGTAGTGGAGATCAGTCCACACAGTCACTCAGTGAGCTCCCACCCAAAAGTGGGAATCAAAGGTTGCCACAAAGGTGGGAGAACAGGATCTGCTCTGAATCATGCCAGGCACAGGCAGACCCCAGAGGGCAGCCTCCGCCATTTCCTCCCTAGAGGTGGGAGGAGAGCAGCAGTGCCCCCTATTCACCGAGAGGATGTTGTAGAGGTGGCATTGAGAAGGCTGCCCAGAAGGCAGCAGATCCAGCCTCCATCATGGCAGCGGACAATGCATTCCTTGAAGGCCAGATCTGTTGCCCCTGGGATCCAGCTGCTCAAGGTGGTTACCTTACCTTGACTTGGGTGGGACAGCCCTGCATGCATTACTGGGATTTTTAACAAGGCAATAACAGGTTAGACAGAGAGAAACACACACAATTTGTTTGCCCCAGCATATGAGGGGAAAGTAATGTCTCTTGGAGAAGGAGCAGTAACTCAGTTGTAAAGCACCTGCTTGGTTTATTGATTTATTTATTTCCAATATTTATATACTCCGAATGACAAAAGCCATCTGGGTGGTTCACAGGTAAAGATTAAAAACATAAACTACAATAGGAAACTAAAATCTAACACAGAATAAAACCAGCAACAGAGAACATCCAGCAAAACAAATATAAAAAGCAGCAACGAAATATTTGTGACTGAAAATGCCTTCACCTGAAACCTAAAAAGGTCATTGTGTAGGCACTAGGTAGACCTTTCTGGGGGTGCCAACACTGGAAAGGCCCACTCTAGTAGCCAACCTCATTTGTTTCATTTTGTTCCACACTCTGTTCTGCATTCGTACATGACAGGCACAATATGTAGTGAACCCAGGCTCACTAAACCTTCCATCATTGTAACTTGAAGAGTCTTTAAGCTGCCACGTTCTTCACCTTGAGAGCTCATTGGAAAGAAAACACAACGCTGTATTGAGCAGCATACATTTAGTTTACCTCACTTCAAAAGACTATTGTATATATAGTTTTGACGAGGGAGTGAAAAACTCATCAGTATGAGCTTTGTTTGTTTGTCTGGTGTTGGGTTCCTAGCCTTACTTTGCAAGACATGGTTCAAAAGGTTTCAGCATCTCTTGATGGAATGAAGTGCAACATATGTTTGGATATAAAAAAGCACACTGACACTCCTTTGAATATGCTTGTGCTGTCTGGATCTGAAAGCGTCAGTCTCTGAAAATAGAAAACCTTTGTCAAACGAGCTTCAAATCTTTTCTTTTTTAACTCTGGCAATCCTCCAGAAGGATCGGGTTTCAGTCCAATGTTGTTGATCCTCATGTTGTTCAGACCCATTGAAATTAATAGGAATGTCTAACATTCATCCATTTGGTTGTATTCAATGCTAGCCCTACTCAGAGCAGACGTATTGAAATAAATGAACATTACCAAGTTGGGCCTTTTCATTTCAGTGGGTCTACTCTGGGTAAAATAGTTGGAAACAACCCATTAATTCCAATGGATGTACTGTGGCTGATGTTGGGTAAGTATGAGTCTGCTGAACCAGGCAATAGCCCATTCAGTCCAGAGTAATGTTCTCACAGTGGTCAACCAGATGTCTGTGGATCACCCCCCAGCAAGACCCTAGCTATGTTTGGTGTAGTCCTTGTTTGCCTCAAACGGCACACAGCTCCCATGAATCCAAGCATTTCAGCTTAAATGGATGTTAGATCAGATTGCAAATTTATTTCCATTTGCCATTCCGTAATGAATGTCTCAATACACCACTCAAGCATATTAAAGCACTTCAATATACAGAGAATTTATGAGACACCTTTAGGATAATGCAGTTTTCGTAACCTGGGACGGATTCCTGGGTCTGTTATAGTACATGGCAAGACTATTGATTTTGACTCCAACCCAGAACTTCTGGATTTGAATGTCAATATAGGCTTTTATGGTAATAATTCATACATGCAGAACCGGTCATCCTAAATACTGTATTTGCCCAGAGCCCAATGTTTCTTATTTAGTATTTGTTATGCTTAAATGCAATTAGAAATTTGTCAGTGCGGGATAAATTTGCAAAAGGGTATTCTTATTAGATGGAACGTGAAAATCCATTCCGGTTCAGACCGTTGTCCATGGTTCTGAACGATTTGATTTCAGGTTTACAGTACTGGCTAAAAGTGCAGTATGCCACATTTGGAAACTGATTGTGACATAATATAAGCAACCCACAACTGAAATGGAAAATGCTGGTGACTTGATTGTGTGTTACATCTTAAATGAAATCAGAAAATATTACTTGAAAAATAAGTTGGCAAAATACGCCACATACATATTACCACACTGCAATTTATTGTTGTTATTATTGCATTTGTATCCTACCTTTAACCAAAAGAACTCAAGGTGGTGTACACCATTTTCTCCCCACAATGGCCCTGTAAGGTAGGCTAGGTTGAGAGAGTAACTTATAAAGAATGGTGATGACATTGAATTGTAATGGTTGGCAAACCATTGTATGGCAAAGTCAGGTTTTACTAACACACTTTTCATGTGCTGTTGAGGGAAGAAAAAGATGCATAATTTGCTTATAAAAGGTGCTTACATGTTGGAAAAGGCATTTTAATGCTGAAAAAAACAAAAGAAGAGTTTTAAAAACAAGGTCATGGTGACCTTGAAAACAACTTTAAAATACCACTTCATTTTAGCGACTTTTATATACCCACTTTCTCCAGTTCTTAGAGAACATGGAAATCAGTCTTATACCAACTAAGACCACTGGTCCATCAAGTTCAGTAATGTCTACACTGACCGGCAACAGCTCTCCAGGGTTTTGAGCAGGAGTCTCATCCAGCTCTATCTGGAGTTGCCAGGGGTTGAATGTGGGACCTTCTGCATTCAAAGCAGCTGCTCTACCACTAAGCTACACTCCTTCCCCCAACCTTTAGTCTTCTACATAGAACATTCCACAGAGCTCCTGTCCACAGAGAGTCAACATCCAGACTCCATGAATAAGCTGGATATTTTGATTTCTGGGGGAAACATAAAATATACCGTATTTTTCGCCCCATAGGATGCACCACCCTATAGGACGCACCTAGGTTTTTTTTGGGGGGGGGAATAAAAAAAATTATTTCCCCCCCCAAGGCACGGGGATGGCACGGGGGAAGCCCGAGCTTCCCCCAACCCCAGCCCCCAGAACAGCCTGCTATCCACAAGCCTGCTATCCGCTTTTCAGTGCGCCCGAGGCTTCGGAATTCAGGCAGTTCTGCGCAACCCTCCAGAGCCCGGCGCGGTTGCGCAGAGCTGCGCAGAGCCCGGGAGGGCAGGCAGCTCTGCGCAACCCTCCGGAGCCCGGTGCGGCTTGCCGCCGGGCTCCCGAGGGTTGCGCAGAGCTGCGCGGAGCCCGGGAGCGCAGGCAGCTCTGCGCAACCTTCCAGAGCTTCCCGAGGGTTGCGCAGAGCTTCCTGAAGCCCGGAGAGCGAGAGGGGTCAGTGCGCACCGAGCCCTCTCGCTCTCCAGGCTTCAGCGAAAGCCTGTATTCGCCCCTTAGGACGCACATACATTTCCCCTTCATTTTTGGAGGGGGAAAAGTGCGTCCTATAGGGCGAAAAATACGGTACCACTATATAGCCTTCATTTTCTATCATGAAAGACCACTATATTCTCTCTTACTAAGAGTTATGTCAATGAGTGCCACAATTTCAGTAATCTTTGAGACTTCCGGGTTAGCGTGAACGACTAATGGCGGATTCCCTCCGAGCTCCGGAGGGAATCGGCTCTTCAGGAGCGGGGTCTTGCCGCTGCGGCGAAGCGGGGACCCTTAGAAATCACAGGCGGGGAAGCCTGTGAACTTGGTGACTCGGCGGGCACCATTTGTGTCCCCCCCGACCCGTGAAGAAGCCTTTTTAAAGGCTTTGGAACGGGGGACGGGGTGAGTGGCGCGGTGCCGAGAGTCGACTGCTTCTCCTGGGGAGTGAAGCCGCGAGCCATGGTCGGAGGGCGCTGACTTTTTCCTGTGAACAATCGGACCCTAAAAGTAACAACCCGTGAGTAGTACGGAAATTGGACTCTTTAAGGAATTTTTTTTTGGAATTTGGCACGATCGGGAAAGGCGCAAACAGGAAGTCCGCCTCCCCCCCTTGTAAAAGATCTAAAGCAAGGACTAGTGAACCAAAGTCGAGAGAATTGCCTTTTCGATAAAAGATATCAATTTCACGATTTGGCGATACAATAAGTAATTGTGCTGGAGGATAAGAGTTAATTTTGAGAATTGAAGTTTCACCCCCCCCCCCCCCGGACCCGGGAGTGATCCGTGAGAGAGCCTGCGGAGGAGACATAGAGAAGTTTGACAGCTGTCAAATTTAGCTGTCAAAAAGGAAAAAGAGAACTTTGTCTTTGCTGTTTCTGCTGGATACAGTTGCTGCAAGTCGGTTATATTTTGTTGAAAATAAGTAAGAATTGATACAAATTAACCTGACTTTTGGATTTCAACTGGAAATAATACAAAGTTACTAAATCCCTCTAGAGGAGGATTTGGGACACTACAAGAATGGCTGGAAAAGGGAAAATCCAGGCTGGGCTGGACAGAATATTTGTTCTCCTGGGAAAGTTACAAGGTCAAATTGAGGTTTTGTCTACAAACGTAGCAACCTTGAATTTAAAAGCAAATAACACTACGGAACTTGATAAGGACTTGACTCAGGAAGTCCATGCAGCTGAACAAAAAGAGGACTTTGAGAATTTTGAAAGTGTGGATAAAGAGATATATGTTGTTGTTCCTGAGGAGAAGGAAGGAGGAGCTGTAACCTTGCAAATGACAAAAGAGAGCCAAAGCCCAGATATCACACCCAAAAAGGGAAATAAAAAATCAAACCAAAGGCCCGACAGGATGATTACAAAGGAAAATAAGTACTGGATGATGAAATTCTGGTCTAAATTGGTGAAGGTGGAATGGAGAGATTCCTGTGTGTGGAGACCGGAAGATTTATGGATTACAAATCTGATTAAAGTGGAAGCTGGAGTGGTGACAATTGGACTTTTGGACCCTGCTTTTAAGTATGGAGGCCTGGCTGGAAGAAAATTGGATCTTGTTGAGACAGAGCTCCTCCGAAATTTGGAGTTTAATATTAAGGACTATCAAAAAAACCGGCAGAGAGGGGCTGAGAGAGAATTAAGAGCCTCGGACGTGAGATCTCCAGGCTGATAGAAGATTAAGACTGGACATTTGTTGGGGATCGAACCCGGGAAAGGGGGTGGTGGGGTCTGAGAATCCAAAGGGTGTATAACTATGATCTGTCTTATTTTTCTTGTTTGGTTAACAATATGAAAATTGGGAATCTCGTGGAATGGAATTAGGGTCGGCTTTAGGAAAAAGATTGGTGTAATGAAGTATACATTTTTGATGTTTATAAGTTAAAATTAGTTAAAGGAAAATGAACTAAATATAAAAAGGTTAAAAATTGGGGATAGGAACTTGTTGAACAAACAACTTGAATTGGAATGCAAGAAGGGGAGGTGTGGGGAAGTCTGGGAAATATGGTAATGAAAATATGAAACTAAAAACTTTAAATTTTTTTTTCTTTTTATTTTTATTTTTATTTTTTTCTATTTTCTGTATTTTTTTGTTCTTTTTAATTTTCTCTGTATTGAATTTGAAAAATCTTAATAAATATTTCATTAAAAAAAAACAATTTCAGTAATCTTTATTTCAGTATCTTCAGAAAAGGAATCTTCTGTCTATTCAAGTTGGAAAACATTAATTTACCAAAAATCCAACAGATTTTGCAAACCTGATTATGAGTCCAAGCACAAATATTTTTCCCCTACCTTAATAAAGGTACAAAATGTGCCTTTATTAATTAATACTCCATCTATAAAATATTAGCAACCAAAACAGGGGATGTACATACAATGGGATCCCCCTCCCCCCCGAAAGTTTGTCTTTTACTTTTTGGATCTGGAAATTGTTAGCACTGTGAGCTCATTATTGAAAGAGAATTGTATAAAAATGGTAATGCAACGACATTTGATGCCTCTGAAATTAAACAAAATCTGTACAGTTAGAAATAGTAGCTGCTGGTACTGTGCCAAAAATGCAGCAGACTGCTTCCGTATTTGGTGAACCTGTTACAGATTTTGAGCATTTTGGAAACTTATTGTCCTAGTCTCTTTCAGTAATGTTTATAACTATGTATTTTGCCTTCCTTGTCTTACTCAATTTATGCCAGATTTATGAGATAGCATTAAGTGTTAAACTGCAGCCTTCACCAACTTGGTGTGGGCACTAGGTGCTGTTGACTACAACTCCTATGCTGAATGGGGATGGGGAGTTGGCAAAGGTTGCTAGTGGTGGCTATACTGGTTTATGCTTGTCATTGGAAACTGCAGGATACTTTTTTATTAGTTTAATTGAAGACATTCCCATAAATCTCCAAGTGCGTTAATGAAATATGCATATACTATGTATTTTGGCCAGTAGTGATGTATGGAAGTGAAAGCTGGACCATAAAGAAGGCTGGTCGCCAAAGAATTGATGCTTTTGAATTCTGGTGCTGGAGGAGACTCTTCAGAGTCCCATGGACTGCAAGAAGATCAAACGTATCCATTCTTAAGGAAATCAGCCCTGAGTGCTCACTGGAAGGACAGATCCTGAAGCTGAGGCTCCAATACTTTAGCCACCTCATGAGAAGAGAAGACTCCCTGGAAAAGACCCTGATGTTGGGAAAGATGGAGGGCACAAGGAGAAGGGGACGACAGAGGACGAGATGGTTGGATAGTGTTCTTGAAGCTACCAGCATGAGTTTGACCAAACTGCGGGAGGCAGTGGAAGACAGAAGTGCCTGGCGTACTCTGGTCCATGGGGTCACGAAGAGTCGGACACGACTAAACGACTAAACAACAACAACAAAATGTATTTTGGAGGCAAAAAATGCAGTAGTTGCAGATCATTTGTGGGCTACATAGAAAAAGACATGTACTCAGTCTCCATTAATTCTAGAGTAAAATGTCATGAATAGGCCTCACTACTCACTTCTTTGCCACTCAGTATGTCTACTTTACCCCCATTATAGACCCAGGTAACACCTAGTTATGCTCTGTGATCCCAATTGCTAATTCCATGCTGCATCGCAATGTCAGACTGAATCAAATTCAGATTTCTCGGTTGTCTAACTCAACTACACCAGCCACAGTTACCATATGTTACACACAGCAGGTTAATCAAGAGGGTTTTTGCACCTTCCCTCTCAAAGAAGAGATTTTGCCAAATATTAGATATACAACATTGGACTTGAAATGCAAGACACAATCCCGCCCCCCAACCAAATGACAAGGGCTCTGTAGCCAAGAAGTCCTGCTCCTGGGCATCACAATTTGATTAAGAGAAAGGGACGGCACCATGGCTGGCATATGGGAGTACACTGGACGGTGTCCACGGCTAAATTTGTTTCATTTATATGTAATTTGCCATGAAATAGAGAGAGGGAGAGAGAGCAAGGGAGGGAGACTGCAGCCCGTGGACGTGTTGTATTTCCGCATTTCATTTGGGTGATTCCAATTGTCTTGGATTTGGGGGTGGGGAAAGCAATTATTGCTTTTGTGCATCTTGTGGGGTTATTGGGTGTCCTGTGGAGCTTATCATGAACTGAGATGTAAAACATTTTACAGGTCTCCATAAATGGTATAAATCGTATTACCTATTGTCCTTAACCAGGGTGATAATTCCTTCAAGCTCCAACGGCTGTTTCTCTGTGTGAGCTGCATATGTTTAGCTTCATGCCTGGCGTGCCATTAATCTATCAAGAAGCTGCTTTGACATTGGGAAGTCTGACAAGTCCATCCCTGTTTAATAGCTAAATCAGGTACGGCTAACAAGAACTGTTTAAAAATCACAAGGTGAGGGTAGAGGTCAGGATATCCTAGCTCCGGTATGGTAAACATGACATCCTTTTACTTTACTAAATTGTCTATAACCCCATAATTTTTGTATCTTCCTTCATGAAGGCTGGCAGCTTTAAATAGAAGTACAATAAAACTTTAAAGAGAGCACTTTGGGATCAATACATCTATATATTTGAGGCCGTACGTTGTACAGTCTTATCAAATGTAGTCTCCAAGATTGTGAGACAGTCACTATTTGAACGTCACCTCAGATATGAACTCAATAGATGGTTTTAGCAAGGTGTTAGCCCTACTTTTCTCAAGCCCCTTCCACAATATGAGGATGATAATGACTCTGACCTTCCTCACAGGGATGTTGTACAGATTGCTAATATATGTGAAGTGCTTTAAACACAGAAAATACTCTATATAAATTGCATCTTTTAAGTATGATGGGTATGATCGTTATTTCTAGAAGGCTGGGGGTGTGGTCATTGTTTCTTAACATTGTGCTAGTGCTGAACACAGCTGGTGGCTGTGCAGATGTTGTTGGGTTTTTATTAGCCTTAGCCGGTGTGGCCAATGCTCAGGGATCATAGAAGGTGGAATTCAGCAGCCTCTGGAGGGTGGACATATCACAGCTACCAGCTAGGCAAAAACATTCATGTAGAGACTCCTGTAAATATATACACTTCTGACTCATGCGAGCAAGAGGTGACATGACAGAAGTTTATAAAATCATGCATGGCATGGAGAAAAGATACTTATTTTTTCATAATAGAACTCATGGGCATCCACTGAAGCTGAATGTTGGAATATTTGGGACTGATAAAAGGAAATACTACTTCACACAGCACACACTTAAAACGATGGGATGTTCTCCCACGAGAGACAGCGATGGTCACCAACTTGCATGGCTTTAAAAGAAGATTGGGCAAATTCCTGAAGGATAAGCCTATCTGTGGCTATGCTCTGCCTCCACAAATGGAGGCAGTCATGAATACCAGCTGCTGGAAGCTACAGGAAGGGAGGGTGCTCTTGTGCCTGGGTCTGGCTCACGGTTTTCCCAGTTGGGCATCTGGTGGGATGCTGGACAAGATGGCTTGGTCCAGCAGGTTATTCTTATGTTCATATTCTATTCAGAGAGGAGTCTGGACTGGAACAATTAAGAGAAAGAGAGAACAAAGGCAGCACAATATAGTCTATTGTTCCTTACGGCTTTCTTCAGGAAAGTCCTGGGATAACCAATTGTTCTTGGCTAACCCCCACCTTCTCCATTACCCCATCCAGACTGGTGGGTCCCTCCAAACAGGACTGGGGAACCTGTGGCCCTCCAGATGTTGTTGGACTCCAACTCCCATCATCCCTTATCAATAGCCTGGCTGGCAGGCACTGATGAGTCCAGTAACATCTGAAGGACTACAGTTTCCCTATCTCTGCTCTGGGGACTTAAAATTGGGCAGGAAAATCTGTATTTCTAAACTCTCTGTTCCTCTTCCATTTTTACTGGTTTCCCTTCAAGATATTTTTTTAAATTATTCCCCAAAACTCCTTGCTTTGTTCTACTCTTGCACTTTCAACTCAATGAAAAGGAAAGAAAGGGAACTACTGAAAAAGAATGAGGGTTTGACTCTGATATATTTTCATAAACTCTTAATGTGGACTCTGGATTGTGTCTCTGGGGAGTTCTTCAGTGGCAGGAAAAGTAGAGATAAAATGCAGTTGGGTTTGGGTTTTTCCCCCTTTCCCTTTGCTATTTGTCATGAAATGGAAAGGCGAGGAAAAGGAACAAGCTAGCTTGCGGGAAGATGCAATATTTCATCTAATGGCATTAGCTTAATTGTATTGGCGAAGCTCTACACCATTATATAGCTTGTTTGGAAACAACACAAGAGAGAAAAACAGGATGAAAACCAAGAACCTGAATATGTTGCTAAAACAACTAACAATTTGGTTGGAAGTAGAACACCCAAATTTTGGGAGTGGAAGATAATGTAAGTAAAAGGCGTAATATGACTTGTGCCTGCGGCTACAGAAAATGGCATTCATTGCCATGGAATATGTGGCTATTACAGGCAGATTAGTCAGCTACAACCCATTGTTGTTTTTAATCAGGGATGGGGAATGGATGCTCCAAACTCTCCAGCTCCAGCTCTCATCAGGCCCAGCCAACATAGCTAACAGGCAAGAATAAAAGGATTTATAGAAACCACAGAGCCTAGGACTTGCCAATCAGAAGGTCGCGGTTCGAATCCCCGCAACGGGGTGAGCTCCCGTTGCTCGGTCCCTGCTCCTGCCAACCTAGCAGTTCGAAAGCACGTCAAAGTGCAAGTAGATAAATAGGTACCGCTCTGGCGGGAAGGTAAACGGCATTTCCGTGCGCTGCTCTGGTTCGCCAGAAGCGGCTTAGTCATGCTGGCCACATGACCCGGAAGCTGTACGCCGGCTCCCTCGGCCAACTGGAAGGCCACAGGTTAGCCACCTGTTTTAATCTTGAAATTTGTATTTCAAGACTTTCTGCAGGGTTTCAGGCAGAAGACATCTGCAGACCTGCCTAGAGATGCTGGGGATTGAACCTGGGACATTCTGCATGCAAAGCAAATACATTTCCTTTGGAAAAGCCGCCCAAGAAACATAAACACCTCAACAGGTTGAAGGTGGTAGTCAGAGGCACAACTGTCCGGTATTCGTTTATCATGGGAATAATTTATTTAATGAATTTTTTTGCTTACCCTGTTTAATGGTAAATAACACCACACCCTCAAAAAGTGGTCTAGAAAAGCCTTTTAATAAACATTGTGAGTTTTTAAAGTTTAGTATAATAGATATACAAACAATATATAAGCATTGCCATGTTTATCGAGATATTGCCATGTTTTAATCTTTCACTCTTAATTTTTTTTGTAATAAAATTTTATTAGTTTTCAATTACAGTCCAATAATAGCCTCATTGTAGTAATACTAATTTATAATACAATTATTAATACCAATCATTCAAATACTGAATTATATAATTTAAAGTACTCCCCCCCCCGCATGCTAGATTTGATGGTTTTCTTTATTTCTGCATTCCAAAATCTTATCTGTTTCAATTACAATCCGGTCATGATAATAATCCCTTATACAACAACTGCAATATTAATAACTTCTATTCACGTTGACACAATAAATGATTTATAAAAATGCAAGTGAGGAACTCACAACTTGTTCTTCGTGTGTGTGGCAATTATTCTTTCCTCTCACTCTTAATTATAATCATCTTTTAAGACATTTCAACCACTTGTTCTTAACTTTTTTTATACAGTAATTTCAATATTCCTTGCAAACTGGTTGATTTTATGACAAATTAAACAGTATATAAATCTTGCAAGATTAAAATAAGAGGAAATATTAAAGAGCAAAGCAGGTGCCTTTGCTGTACTCTTTTTTGGCATTCGCTAAAAACATTTTTCTTCAGGCAAGCCTATCCAGACATGCAGAACTTCGGCATGTGTTTTCATCTGCTCTTTTGCTTATCCTTGCTTTTAATCATTATTATTTTTTCTGAATGTTCTAAATAGCTGCTTTCAACGGATAATTGGCGGCTTTTTCTGACAAAGGCACGTAACTGATCATTTTATTTTCCTTTTCTTCTTCGAGGTTCCATTACAATCAAGCGGCGTATAAATCTTGCGAAATATATATATATATACACACACACCCCCAAATATTAAAAAACCCAACCGTGGCTTGCCTTGCCTTCAGCCTGCTGGGATATGGTGGATTTCAGGCGTCGAAAAGAAAGTTGCTCGAGTCTCCCTCAGGGCGCCCTTCGCGCGTGCGCGAGCGCGCGCACACAGACATACACGCGCCGGCATTTAAAAAAAAAAAAAAAAAACCCTCAAGAGGCTAACGGCTAATAACGGCAGCGGCGGCGGCGCGCCTTGGTAAACCCCGCCAATTTTTTTTTTATTATTATTCTTTCCTTCGCGCGCGCTTCCTTCTGCCTTGTGTGTCCGTGAGCGCGCACACGAGGTGGGAGGGGAAGCGCGAGGGAAGGCGGGAGCGCGCGAGCTCTAACGGACTGAGGGGAGCGCGAGAAACAGCGAAGGAGCGAGCCTGCGCGCGCGAGCGAGCGAGCGAGGGAGGCGAGAAGGGGCGGGCAGGCCAGTGTTGAGGGAAGCTGTCGCTGCCGCCGCCGCCGCCGCCGCTCTTTTTCTCCTGCTCCTCCTCCTCTTTCGCTTCTATTCCTCCGCCGCTGCCGCCGGGCATGCGAGGCGATGGCCGCGGGCGGCGCGTGGAGCGTTGAGGAGCGGACCTACCGCCGCTTCCTGGAGCTTTTCCTGGGCGAGTTCCGCGGACCCTTCGGCGCCGAGCCGTCGCCCCCGTCCGGCGGCGGGGCAGAAGGCGACGCGGGGCGGGAAGCTGAGGAAGCCGTCGAGGTCGAAGAAGAAGCCGTGAGGGGAGACGAAGAAGAAGGTGGCGAAGGAGGAGGGGACGGCGAGCCGCCGCCGCCGCCTGAGGAAGAGGGAGGAGGCGAAGAAGAAGCCGACGACGAGGCGCTGGACGAAGGCGACGATGCTGCTGCTGCCGCCGGCGACGAGGAGGAGGGAGCCGGCGGCGACGGAGACAGCCGCGTCGGAGAAGCGCAGCCCGAGGAGGAGCTGCCTCCGGCTGTGGCCCCGGCGGCAGTGCCCGCTTCGCAGCCGCAGCCTCCCGCCCGGCCGGCCAGCCCGCCGCCGCCGCCGCTGCCCTCGCTGCCCCGGCCGCTCTCGGAGCACATCACCGAGGAGGAGGTGGAGGGCGAGTGCCTGGACCTCTGCCTGCAGCAGCTCTACAAGTAGTGAGTAGGAAGGGGAGTGTGTGGGGGGAGAGAGGTCAGCCCCCCCAGCAGAACCAGCATCCTGGGGGGAACGGCGGCTGCCGTGCATATCGCCCCCCTGCAACCTCCGAAAAGCAGAGCCGTGCTAGGAGAAAGAGATGTTTCCATACCTATTCACAACCCCCCGAAATGCATAACCTTCGTAGGAGAAACTGGACCTATAACATCCTCAACACCCCCCCCCCCAAAAGCATAACAGATTCCAGCAGAAATAGATGTAGAAATAGCAGAAATTCTAGCATAAATAGATGTTTCTATACCTATTGATTCTCCTTGTCCCCTGAAAAGCATAACCATTCTAGGGGAAACTGTGGTTACTGTACCTATAAACGCCACCCCCCCAACCCCGAAAGAGAAGCAGAACCATCCTAAGGGGAAATTGTTGCTGTAGTTTTTACCAGCTGCCCAAGAAACATAACCATCCTAGAAGAAATTGCTGCCGCTGTACATATTATATACCCCCCCCAAAAGCATAACTATTCTTGGGGAAATTGTTGCTAGTCCATCTATTACCACTCCCAAAAAAGTAACCACCCTATAATTAATATCATAATCATTGGTGATAATTGCTATTAATATTAACAATTCCTAGGATAGTGGTGTGTGTGCATGTTGTAATAAGTATAGTAACAATTTTACCTGTGATGGTTATGTACAATTTTCTCTCCCCCCCCCCCCAAAAGAAATCAGACACTGAGTTCAGAATAATGCAATTTGAACAGATGGGTTAAACAGATAAAAGAAATCCTATAGTGTTTATTGCCAGGCAAGGTGTCTTGGCATAATAAACTGTAACTAAATGGAATCATTAAAGCCCCTGAACTTATTATCATTATCATTATTACCACTACCATAATTGTTAGCATTATCAGTGTTGCCACTCACGTGTTAGTTATTATAGTTTTAGGTTGGGACCCATTGCAACAAAAAAAAACCCTCCTAGGAAAAAATATTACTATATCCATTACAAAAAACTAACATGAAAATATAACCATCCTTGGAGAAATTGTTGTTACTATTCTTATTGTGTATATAAACTCCATATGAACAGACTCAAATCCTGTGATCATCACCTGAGGCCCTTCTTCATGCGCTTCCTCCATGAGAGGTCTGACAGTGGAAAAGTCTCCCTCTGGAGGTGGTGGAATCTCCTTCATTGGAGGTTTTAAAGCAGAGGTTGGATGACCATCTGTCATGGATGCTTTAATTGAGATCCCTGCATTGCAGAGGGTTGGTCTAGATGACCCTCAGGTCCCTTCCAACTCTGCAGTTCTATAATTCTATGAATATGAGAAAGGGCCTTTTCTGTAGTGGCTCCCTGTTTGTGGAATGCCTTCTCCAGGAAGTCTTGCCTGGCACCTTCATTACATATCTTTGAACACTAGGTGAAAACGGTTTCCTTTAACTACACTTTTCACTGATTAACATTCTATGTCCTTTTAAATTTGTTTGTGAGAAGGGGGCTAATGATTTGTTTTTGTTTTAATAAAAATGAATGAATGAATAAATAATGATTACAATCCTATAAAAGATATCCTGGGGAAAATATTACCATTATTGATAATAATTATGATAATTTTTTCTAGGGTGGTTGTGTGCATTTTGTAAAAGTTCCCATGCTAAAACTAGCATAAATAAAATAATAAGTGTTGATAGCTATGGTGGTGGTGATGTTTATCAAAGCTGTCACCCCACTACTTTATTACAGTTGTATGGAATGCATTGCAAGCAAAGACATGCATAATCATAAGAGAAAGTATTCCTATTGTCATGGTTACTGTTTGTCATCCACACTTTCTTATCATTATACTATATTATATATTGCCTATTATTGCCGAGTACAAAAAAAAACCACAGGGCAAATCAGTTGATTTATTTACTGAATGTTGATTTTGCAAGATAGAAATGAGAGCTTACATAATAAAATAACAATGGTATTATTATTCCCCGTACCTCATTTACTATGATTTTCAGAGTGTGTTTATGTTTTAAGAACGCATAGCCACCATAAGACAATGAAAGATCAAATGTTATCCAACACACAATAAAAGGTCAACCCTGGATTAAGTGACACAGGTCAGCCACAGACTAGGTGAGTGAATCATAAAAGGTTCCTACCCTCTAGTCCTAGAACTGTATCTTCTTGGAAGACACATTCTTCTTTCCCAGTTCAGCTGTGAAGTAGGTGGACTTACGAGGGAAACAGTACTTTTGAGCATGTATTAAGAACCCCACTTCCTTGGAAGGTGCACCAAGCCCCATGCTCAGCTATGGAATATTCAGGTTGATGACAAGGAAGAGTGCTCTTGAGCATGTGCAGAGAGCCCCAGGATCTTCTCTTTGGAAGAGATGCCATCCTCTTACCACCTCAGCTCTGGATTGCAGATTAGGGGAAGGGGTCCCTAAACCATTGACCAGAAGTATATTGGTTGCCCTCCTGCTCTCCAGAATGTTCTTTCCTTTATCCATTGATCCCTAATGCCAGGAATATGCAGATAAGGAAAAAGATGCCCCAGGAATGCTGAATCTTTCTTCCAACTCCAGGATCTTGTTTTATAAAAAGGAGAGTGTGTGTGCCCCCAAATATGTGCAGAATGTGTCATTTCCCTCAGCCTACTCTACTTTCTCCTCCTCCTCCCACGTCCCTTTCTGTCTCTGGGATTAGAGAACAAGACTTTTGTGTCAAAGAGGGTGACTTTGAGATCTGACAAATGCTCATTTTAGAAACTAGGGGCTGAATTCTGGGGGTCCTTCTGAGCTAATTTGAGCTAGAAACCAATTGCAATATTTTGTTTCTGAGAGGTGCCAGAGCAGCCATGGCATATGTCTGATGAAAAAGAGGGTGAATCCATGTGTGCAGAGTGTCATTTCTCTCCCCTCCATTTCCCCCTCCTAGAACAGTCTTTCCCAACCTGGTGCCCCTGGTTGAGAAAGGCTGCTCTAGGGTTGGAGAACAAAACTTTTGCTTGAGTGTATTTCAGGCTGTCATGAGTCCTTGGAACCATTTCTCTTAGAAATCAAGGGCTTAGGGTTCTTGCTGGGCTGAACCTTGAAATCTTTTTTACTTCCCCTTCATCCATGTTCACTCCACTGGAATTTTGCTTTTGAGGGGCAGCATTGTCTCTACTTAGCTGTGGGATTTAGGAGATGCTGCCTGTAAGCATGTGTAGAGTGTTGTTCCCATCCTCTTAATATGCCTCTGAGATTAAAGGACAAGGGTTCTGTGTCAGAGATAAAATTGCAGGCAGGTTTGGTCCTCAGCTTCTTATTTCAGAAACTATGGAATGTAGCTCAGAGACCCTACAAGTTTAATTTAAATTGGGGCTCAGGCCCATAATTATTTTGTCCCCATCCCCTCACTTGAAGATACCACCTCAGTTTGAGAATATGCAAATGACTGTCCAAAAAAAAGAGTGCCACTGTGCATGTGCTGAGTGAACATATCTTTCTCTAACCCACCACATACAAGATCAGTCATTCTTCTTATTGCACATGGACATTTGCAGTTCAAGCTTGCCTGGAAGTGTGTCGTGTGTGTATGGGGGGGGGGAGGCTGTCCTTACTCTGTCCTTACTCTTCTACCTGCTTTATTTCAGACTATTCTGTTGCCTATTTTTATTTTGTTAAATCACTAATACTGTAAATGGATTCTTAGAGAAACATAAACAAAAGTTAATTAATTGTGACTAAGGGTATTCTGACTAAGTTCAAAGGTGCTTTGTTTTTTACTATGTCACCTATTCTTTGGCCATGCATTGGCAATGAAAAGAGGTTCCTGGGTTTGGCTTGTTGGTTTTGAGCTGATCACAGGTGAGCTTTGAGTTGAAGTGGGAAGGACAATTGTTGGGAAACTCAAGGAGACTTCTTTAAAAATATAAAGGGGGAGTTGGCATCAGAAACTGGGGAGGAAGGTTATATTTCAGGGAGCAAGGTAGGAGAGGGCATGGTGTGCATTGTAAATGAAAGGCTGATGGCAGCAAACATTGAAGTGGAGGCTTCTAAGAGAATTGAGAGAATGATTGGCTTGGGTCTCAAGCTGACTGTTAGCAGAAGGACTACAGAAGGATAGGCAAGGGAGTTAAGCAAAACGGGGTGACATTAAGGGCCAAACAGTTGTGTGATTGGATCTCTTAACTTCCTTTAACTTTTAAACAGGTCAGGGTGCTCCAAATGCTGTGAGACAAATAGGTTTAACCCCTTCCAGCATGCCATTTCCAAATATAAATCTCCTTCAAACCTCTCTTAGATTTGTGTGAGGTATGAAGAAGCTAAATAATGGGACTGATAGAATGTGAAGGAATGCTTTGCTGCAGGAAGGTTTATGATCAGGTGGCTAGACTGCTGGAAAGGGTTATGCAACAGAAGATGTAGGGGGCCTTATGTGGGTGGGTGGTTGATTTGATGAGTCATCCTGAGGGTGATAAATTTGGGAAGGAAGAACTTGGAGTGGGATTGGGTCCTACAGTGAGAGTGCCCTGGATGTTTTCCTAACTTCTAGCTCTCTGCTGCTTCCATTCTTAAAGGATGGGTAGATAAGAGTAAAACATAAATTTTGGCTGTGTTGTGGAGGGAAGATACCTCATGCCTCTCGTAGAATAGGGATGAGTATTTCAGCAGCTGATTGTTAGTAGGTAATGGGATAGGGGATGTGGAGAAAGAAGCAATATATTTGTCAGCTTGAAAGCATCACGAGCATAAGTCTTCAGGATAAGCTATTCCAAGCCTTAGGGGTATTTGAATTGCTGGCTACAGTAGCTAGGAATACTTCATATACTGGGCTGTACAGGATTGTTCTCCGGGTATGCTTTGTACAAGATTTAGAGCACAAAGCAGGAGGCAGATGGGATCTATTCCCAGCATGAAAAGCCTGTAGACTAAAACCTTAAGATCAGTTACCCATGCTTTGTGCTATGCTTCTGCTTTAGCTTTGTAGACTGGAAGTAAGAATGGTTGTTAGTGGCCTTTTCTTCCAAAGAAACCTTTTAAGACTGATAACTGCTGCAGGAGACAAATGAACCTGTGAAAATATGCACAGCACGCAGGGGAGCTTTGTTACTGAGCTGATAATTGTAATAAAAGGTGTTACTCTATTGCCAAAGAAGGGAAAAGGAAATTTTACAATTACGCAGTCTTATTTGTATTCACTTGTGACCTCTGAAATAATAGGGCAGCAGAACTGGAACTTTAGAATAAAATGCTTGTATTTTTGCACATACGCATATCTACCTCTACCCAAACTGCTTTGTAGAAAAAGTATTGTTTTTTTTCAGTATGGTAGCAGTTTAGTCACATGAGATCACATTGCCAAAATGCCTTTTTTGTTTTAAAATAACAAATGCAAAAGGTTGCACACTGTGTCTCTCCAATATATTCAAATTTATTTCAGATATTTCTTTAAGATTTTAAAATAAGGTGCTTCTTAACTTTTGCAAAAGGAATACAGAACCTCTGCTCAGACAGCCTGCTTATAAAACTGAAAGGTAGTTTTACTTCTAAACTATGTTACCAGTAGCAGTATGTCATAATTTTAATCCTCTGGAGAGGTGCTGCTCATTTCCATTAATTTTCCAGTTCTTGCAAATCCTGTTTCTGAATTTCATTTATGCTATCCATGTTTTATATAGTTATAGTTCCAGATGTGCTTTTAGTGCTAATCAGGCCACGTCTGGAGTACTCTGTCCAGTTCTAGCTATCACATGGAGTGTGTCGAGGGCAATTGGGCTGGTGAAGTGGTCTGGAAACAAAATCCTTTGAGAAACACTAGAGGGAGCTGAGTATGTTTATCCTGAAGAAGAGACAATTTAAGAAGAGACATGGTAGTGGTCCTTAAATAACAGAATGGTTGTCATGGAGAAGATGCTGAACTGTTCTCTGTTGCGCCAGAGGGCAATGCAAACTATAACCAGTGGGTGAAGATTTTGGCTAAACATTAGAAGAAAACTTCCAGTGGTAGGAGCTGCCTGACATTGGAACAGACTGCTTTAGGAGGAGGCTTACCACTCTTTCACTGGAGGTATTTAGCAGGGCTGGGTGACTCTCTGTGAGGGATGCTGGAGTTGTATCCTGTACTTCATATCCTGCATTGAGCAGGAGGTTGGACTAGGTAATCTCCAAGGGCTGTTCCAACTTTATGATTCTAGAAGTGTCACACAGTATGTAAAGCAGAAATGGGGAAACTGTGGCCCTCCAGATGATGTTGGACTTCTACTGACCTCAGTCAGCATGGGAAATGGTCAGGGATGATGAGAGTTGCTGAAGGGCCATAGATTCCTCATGCCTGACATTGTTTCATTATTAAGCAATGAAACAGTTAATATCAGTTATATGCATTTGAGGTTGGACTCATACATGCATTTTAAATCATTTAATTATAATGTGAGAATCTTTCCTTGCTTCTGTTAATGAATTTCCCCACCATTCAGAAGGAACATTTTCCTGATTTAGAATATCCCATAAATTAAATATAAACAAACAAACAAAGGGATTGGGCATTCAGGGTGTTGAAGGGGAAGTAATTCAGACAACTAAGAGCATGGAAGAAAATGTAAGTTCTTGTCTTTCTCTATTACATGTATGTGAGCCAAGAAAGCCAAGGCAGGAGAATATGGTGGCTTCTTCTGTGCTCCCTTGCTCTTTGTGTGTTTTCCTCTCCTTCATCTCACTGAATGAAAGAGTTTGGTTCAGAATTGAAGTGTCCTCCCTTTTCTCTTCTTGTTCCTGTTAGTATAGACATTTTTAAAAAGCAATTTAAGTGATGTTTGAAATAGGCCTTAATGTATAATAGAGAGAGAGAGAAATTCTTAGCACTGGAAAGCAAAATAAATCACTTCACATTGGTTGCTAATAGAATATATTTAAACTTTGTCAGCAAATTAGAATGTGTCAGGGAACTGACATCGGAGCCCAGAGTGGAGGTAGGGCTCTCCAACGATGCAGGAGAAGGGACCAGCGGGGAGAGGGAGAACACTTCCCTTGGGGAAGGAAATCGGCGTGACACCAGGAAAGAAGGGGAGGAGGGAAGGTCTTCGGGGAGAGGGCTCCAAGACCCTTCCACAGGGTCCAGCGGGGAGAGCCCAGGACCTCCGCTGGCCACGCCCACTCTGCGCAGGAGACTTCCGCGCAGGGAGGCTAGGCGGAGACTTGGCGTCAAACAGCTTTTATGTTGGAAGAAGTTCAGGGAACGCCCACTGACGGATTCTGCCAGTGACTGAGACAGTCGCCTTGTAAGGGCTGTCAAATCAGGGAAAGGTTTAGCTACCCCAACAGCTGGGAGCAGTTTGGAATTTATGCACAAGCAACCCCAATTCCCATTACAGAATGTATTAGAATAACTATCATATATTTGAGATTTAAGGTAGCTCCCTGTATAATAAATTATGGACCATTTTTAACTGGGTGGGGAACTGCATTGGCTCATGTGCAACCTTAACACAGACTGCATGCCAGTGAGGAGTGGGCAAGAGGCAGAGCAAAGAATGTGACCAGCCACTCAGAAGTTTCAGTGTGTACCACCTCTCCATCCAGGCATGCAGGAGGCATTATCACAGTTCAAGGACACATTCTAGCCAGCCAAAAGCACTAGATGATAATACAGAAAGGGCATAGCCTGGGAGAGGGCTCCATTTGACCCTTGGGCCTGAGGTTTGCTGCCCTTGACTTGCCAAAATATAGTATAGAAGAAAGTGCTACCAACATCAACAATGTGTTTTTCATGGGCTGCCTAGATTTCCTTCTTTAAAAACAGATAAACAAACAAACAAACAAACAAACAAACAAACAGATGAATGATTTTCACTCTGCTCATCCATGAAACATTCTGCACATCTTCTAGATGTTACTGTCAACAAAAGCAACAGAACCTTAAGGACAACTTTTTGTTCAAGAAATCTACATATCATTGTGTCCTCTCCCAGAGATCAAGTCATTGAGAAAACAGATGTGTGCTTTGAAGTAAGAGCTCAAATAGATGATATGTCAAGATGTTCTGTCCTTAGATTATTATTTCCTTGTGGGCTGAACTTATCTCCCAAAGTGCCCACTTGTTGTCTGACTTCCTGTCTATAGTCCTAAATAAGCACCTGTGTGAGATGTGTCTTGAAATAAAATTAATAGCTCTGCATGTCAATTACATCTTGCCTGTCTGAACAGTAGATCCGATTCTTTTCCAGTCTTTTCCAACTTTTTGAATAAAAAAACCTGCTAAATGTATGGTAAGAGCAGTTGCTTTGCCTATGCCTACTTAATGAAACAAATGTAGAAATCCTTAGTAACTGGCCAAAAGTATTGTTGCTCTGCTCTTCATGTCATTTACAAAGCAAAATGCATGAACACAGTTTTTAATAGGACACTTTATAGGGAAGCAAACAGTGTTATACAATGATAGATATAGAAGAGAGCTGCCCTTCAGTATTTCAGTAATTACTATTGAAGCTGAACAAGTTAGCTAGATTGCATAGTTGCTCTGCTTATATTTGTACTTGATGGAAAACATAGCTGCAGGCAACTAATGACTGAATTGGTCAATATTTTCAGGCTCTGACTATGTTCATCAGTTTTGAAAGCTGCATGCACTTAGCTTCAATAGCTTATAGATCCTAACCAACTCTGATTAGTGAAATTCTGAATTAAAAGAAATGCAGGCTGTAATTCTGTACATACTTACCTGAGAGTAAATCCCGTTGAACAGTTTGGCTTCCTTCCGGCTAGATATGTATAGGATTTATTTATTATGGGTCCCCCCCCTTACATTTATATTCTGCCTGTTCTTCAATCATGGAGCCCAGTATGGTGTACAGTGGTACCTTGGGTTACATACACTTCAGGTTGCAGATGCTTCAGGTTACAGACTCCGCTAACCCAGAAATAGTACCTTGGGTTAAGAACTTTGCTTCGGGATAAGAACAGAAATCGTGCGGCGGGGCGAGGCGCCATTAGCTAAAGTGGTACCTCAGGTTAAGAACAGTTTCAGGTTTAGAACGGACCTCCAGAACGAATTAAGTTCTGCTACCCGAGGTAGCGCTGTACATGTAATTCCCATTTGGTCACCCATTAAGGCACTGACCATACCCAGACTTGCTGAGATATTCAGCAAGGTAGTGGCCTCTTGGGGTTTTTACTGCACATTAAACTATTACTTTGACTTGTTGAGTTGGTTCCAATGGCATCCTGTTTCACTTGGACTGGTGTCTTTTGCTGATGGGAGGGTTGTTTTATACATTGTACTAGTGAATAAGAGAGATTAAACCCAGATGTGTTATCTGGTGGAATGCTTCATTGTATTGAAAGGATAAGATAAATCATGTCAACTAACTGTCTGCAAAAATTATAGTTGAAGATGTTCCAGGGGCTAACATGAAAAATCTGTTTTAAAATTTCGACAGACATTTATATACGGTAGATGGATTGTTGATGCATAGGAGGTCCCCTCAATCTGCTACAAATATATGACCTCAGTTGGAGAAGATTAGGCAGAGAAGTAGCTACAGGTTTAAATGCAGCTGCCCAGTAGGAGCATAATCTGTGGGTTAAATAAGCATGGAGTCTGAAGAGATTGAGAAGCAACATTATACAAATGCAGCCTTCTGCTTTCCTTTTGACAAAATATTGAACCTCCTCAAATTGCTGCTTACAGATCACTAACTGGTTAAACAGGAAGCTAAAATAATGGGTGGCTTTCATAATGGAGAGTGTTACTGGAGGAGGAGAGTTGTATAGCAGTGGATTACAAAGTTTGCTTGGCATATAACATCATTACACCACTTCCGCACAATATAAATTCTGAATTTAAATTGATATTTGCCATATAAGTGCTAATATTGCTACTTGTTCCTATAGCTGAAGGGATGTAGAAAATGTAGTATTATTTGAAGGACTTGCAGTTGAAGCTGTTATGTAGCCCAGCTATGAATAATTTAAGATTCAGATTTTATATACTCTTAATTAATTAACCCTGCTTTTCCCTATTCTGTCCCCTTTTCCAGCCACTTCCAGGTTGCCATGATGTGCGCGGTTGCACACATATCAAACACGCCTAAATCAGTCATTACCTATACCTCCAGAAACGTTAGAGGAATGGATATTTGAAAATTGTTTCTGGGATTAAGGTCCCTCTCTTAGACTCAACCACTCCTTAATGTTTTCATTTACTTTTGTCTCTTGCCCTCTCAAGAGCATTTTATCTCCATGAGACCCTGATTTGCTTTGTTTTAGAGCTGTAACATTTTTTCTGGCATTTCTCTCTCTGCTTCCCTCCCCGACAAATGTTCTTAGCAGTTAACTATTATATAAATTTATTTTTCTTCCCACTTATTAGATGCATTTGGTATTTAACCCATAATCTGCATTTAACCTATTTCTAAGGGTATGTAATGGAGGGACTTCCTAAGGTGGCACAAATTTCTTACTGAGGTCCAGCGCCGTGGGCTTTCTGGCGGTTCCCTCACTGTAAGAAGCGAAGTTACAGGGAACCAGGCAGAGGGCCTTCTCGGTAGTGGCACCCACCCTGTGGAACGCCCTCCCATCAGATGTCAAAGAAATAAACAACTATCAGACTTTGAGAAGACATCTGAAGGTAGCCCTGTTTAGGGAAGCTTTTAATATTGGATGAATCATTGTATTTTAATATGCTGGAAGCCGCCCAGAATTATTATTATTATTATTATTAACCAGCTACACATGTATTCAATGGGCTAGAGGTGCTGAATGGTCCTCTACGTATTGTGGCTTAGGTGCTGGAGATTAGTTTTTTTAACAAAAAGTTTCTGGCCTTTTTTCTTTCCACAGTCCTTTGCCATGGATCTGCAAAGCATATTGTGACCCCATAATAGCTTTAGGACTCCTTTCAGTTGTGTGAAGGGGGGAGGACTTTAGTCCCTTCAGAATTTTGCCAGATGACACCGCTTCAGCCACTGTTTCTCTCCCTAGGCCACATACCTAACCAGCTCTACTTTGCACCTTCCTTGAGGGTTTTTACCTTGGTGGAATATGTCCTTGAACTTTGATAATACCTCTACTTGCCTGGATGAAAGATAGGGATGTGTGTGTCTAAAATGAGCTTATGGTTCAAAGGTAAATTTTACATTCATTGTTTGGTCTAGTTTTGCCTCTGGCCCCAACCACCACAGACGCATGAGTTGTTTGCTAGTTGAGTGGCTAGATTCTCAATTTAGGGAGACCAGTTAGGGTCAGTAGCTTTGCATGCTACCTAGAGATGTGGTTTCTGTAGGGAAATTGATGCACCCGAAGTTAATTTTCTAATCAATGTGGTTTTTTCCAGTTTATAGGCGACATCCATTAATACTGTTTACTGGGAAAGGTTTTGTATGCCTGTAGCACTACCCAGGTAACTAAATGAGTCTCTGAATGCTTTCTGTAGGAGGACCTTAAACAGATGGATAAACCAGAAGGCCAAAAAGAAAAGGGTTTTTTTAAAAAAAAAAAATCTGGGTTACTGAAGCATATGATTTAGAACTGTTCATTCAGGTCCAATAGAAGACTTAGAGGCCCTGGTAAAAGAAAATGGTTCTGAGACTTGGAGGAAAGCAACAGCTTTGGCAGATTATCGTCTGGCACAGTTTGTGAGCAGAATGTCCCAAATGCTTTGCCAGCAATAGAAGCAAACACAAAACCTTTCAGTGGTGTAAACAGGAGCACTGCTAGCTCAGAAATGAGCTATTGTCCAAGAGGTGGTAAATTAGCCACTGCTTGAATAATGAGACTTTTTTTCTCTAAGGAAAGAAAAGGGGGTGCTGTTTTAAAATTGGGATGCAGATCTGCATGGCCCTCTGTTGAAGGAAATGAAAGCAATTGAAAAGAAAGAAAGGAGATGGGACTGTAGTTGAAGAGGGGACATCTAAAGATGGTGGCATTCTGGGCTTGTTTGAAAGCCAAGGGTGGGTTTAGGGAGGAAAGGAGATTGGGAGAGACGTAAAAGCATATGGGAGAAAGTAGCGAAGTTGGAGACGGGCAGCAAATGAACTAGTTTGGAACAGGAGGCAAGTGGAAAAGGGAAGACTGTAGGGGTAGAGGCAATAGGAAGGGGAAGCAGGAGGGTCCCTCTGTGTGTGTGACGTGTAGGGAAAGACAACTTCCTAAACTCATGCCTCAGTAACACATCATATATTTCCTGTGCATGATAGGGTAAAAAAAAGTTAACAGTAAAAAGTCGAAGCATGCATGTAACAAAGCTGAATTGAGAGTGAAAGTTTCACTGTTGAAAGGGACACAACTTAATGTTCAGAAAAGAGGAGCCAAAAACAACAGCAAGGGATGACATTTTAAACAACTGTATATAGTGAGACATTTGTTCACAAAATAGATACTGGCATGTAGAAAATGTCATTTTTACAGAAATGGAGGAAAGTAATGGAAAACCTAAAGGAGTGGGGATTGCTTTAGAATATCAATCCATGAATAATGATCCACCAGCAAATGGAGAACGAAGTGCATTGACAATAATGAATGTATGTAGCTAAAGGCTGAAAGTCTGATAAAGAAGCTAGGACGATAGGTTCTCAGATGTTGAAGGCAGTGTAGTGAGAGCTACAAAATTTTGTTAAGTGAAAGTTGTAGAAGTTTAAGTAAGGTAAAGATAGGAAAGGTATAAGGAAAAGCAGTGGAAAAACACAGCTAATATTTTTATTGTGGGCTATTTTATTGTAATTTAAAAGAAAATAGGTATATTTTATGACCAAACTACTATTAAGATTAAAGGAAAGCCTCAATCTCAGAACTTGCAAACACATAAGGTTTTGTGTGAATCTTTTATCTTTGATTCAGAAAAGCTGGAATTTGATAAACTTTGGTGCAGACAGTTGTGATGGTCTAACCAGCTACTCACCTTCATCTGAATGGTTTTCATTGGAAGAATCAACCACAGGGCAGAAATGGGAGTGAAGATAAAACACACTGACACTTTTACAAGAATAGTAATTACATAAGTGGTAGAAAAGTAACATCTTTTATGAATGAAACATGTTCTTAGAATGTTGGAGAATGTTCCTGGAGAGACAAAGCATCCATTTCACATGTCCTCATCTTGCTCTTCAGACTAAGCACTTTGCAGTTTGGGTGTGGAAAAAGCTTTGATGCTCTAGTAGTAACAGCATCTTTTCTGTAGCAAATTAGATTATCCAGACTGGGGCTATTTCCTTTAACTTGATACTGCAATGCCAAAAGCACCAATTAACACTGTGAGGAGATGCTGGGAGTGAGAAAATGAAACTGACAAGGATCTTTACTGCCTGAAATAGATTAGCACAGAAATGTTTTGGTTTGGCCAGACTGTTACAGCTAGAATGTTATTAACAAATCTTATTAGGTTATGCCAAAAGCCTGTAAAGCTGAGGTTAATGAAAACCAGCATTATTTATTCTTTCAGTTTTCATCCTTTGAAGACACAGATTCTGTTGTCTTCTGTAGTAGAACTTAGGGGCAAAAGCTCAACACTGTGGGTGTTCTAGAGTTTGGTACTCTCTCTCTCTCTCTCTCTCTCACACACACACACACACACAGAGAGAGAGAGAGAGAGAGAGAATGAATCCTGCTGATGGCTCTTCTAAGTAATAATAATAATAATAATAATAATAATAATAATAATAATTTTTATTTATACCCTGCCCTCCCCAGCCAAGGCCGGGCTCAGGGCGGCTTACAAGCAATAATAAAAAGAAGTTGAATGATTACAACTTAAAAACAAAATTAAAATACAACATTAAAATATTAAAACATTAAAATATTAAAATGTAGCCTCATCGCAGGAGGAGAAGGAAAAGAAAAAAGAAAGACAGGGTGGGAATCAAATTGGCTCCAAGCCAAAGGCCAGGCGGAACAACTCTGTCTTACAGGCCCTGCGGAAAGAAATCAGATCCTGCAGGGCCCTGGTCTCATGAGGCAGAGTGTTCCACCAGGCCGGAGCCAGAGTTGAAAAGGCCCTGGCTCTGGTTGAAGCTAATCTAACTTCCTTAGGGCCCGGGACCACTAAGATGTTGCTATTTATGGACCTTGAGGCTCTCCGTGGGGCATACCGGGTACAGTGGTACCTCGGGTTACATACGCTTCAGGTTACATACGCTTCAGGTTACAGACTCCGCTAACCCAGAAATAGTGATTCAGGTTAAGAACTTTGCTTCAGGATGAGAACAGAAATCGGGCTTTGGCGGCGCGGTGGCAGCAGGAGGCCCCATTAGCTAAAGTGGTGCTTCAGGTTAAGAACAGTTTCAGGTTAAGTACAGACCTCTGGAACGAATTAAGTACTTAACCTGAGGTATCACTGTATTATTGTTGACTATTATTTGCCTATGTCTTCTACAGATACAACCTATACAGTTTCTAGAGCTTCTGGGAATGTAATTTCAGTTTACCCAGTACTATGTTATGTCATATACTTTGCAATGTAAGTGTTATGCTGTTTGGGAAGTTTAGATTCACTGGAAGTTCTGCCATTCATAAAGCTTTATAGTAAGAAGCAGATCTAAGATTGCGGAACTCTAGATGCTGTTCCCACTTCAGAGACAACTATGCTTACATTTAAGAGGTGATGTTTGGGGTGTGTTTATGTCTTTAGTAAACTTGTGCTGCTTGTAGTCTTTCACCTGAGATTATTTTTTCTGTAAAGCTAGGTCAAAATATAGCAAGCAGCTTCTGGGGCTATAGTTAGTACAAAATGGGGTGCATACTGCCTTGAGGGCAGGGTACAGGTGTGATAAATGTCTCCCCCTGTTGACTCAGTCTACTCCATGAATGCTTCTCTTTGCTACTGTTCTGACTAGCTGGTAACTTAGGAACATAGGAAGCTTCTTTGTACAAAGGTAGACCATTGCTTCATCTAGCTTAGTTTTGTCTACTCTTGACTGCCACCACTCTCAGGGTTCTCAGGAGTCTTTCCCAGCCCTACCTGGAAATGCTGAGGATTGAACCTTCAAAATGGGTTTCATATGTTTTCTAAAATCTGGAATATTCTGCAGAAGGTTAGCGAAGAATTAAAAAGTAATACAAATATTTAAATAGATTCAGATGCTTAAGCCATTTAATTGTATTTTTCTCCAGGAGTGTTGTATTTCTGTTAGAAAGATGAAATGAATATCCCCGCTGGGTAGTGACTGAGAGAACACCAAGTGCTATTTTTCCATGAGAAGGACGTACAGATTTGCATTAATTTGTGGAATTCTTGTTGTGTTCAGAACTGAGCATAGAGAAGAAGAATTGTTCTCTGACAGAATGACGTTTGCCTTCTGAATTGTTGCCAGAGACAGATGGTGCTGTCTGATGACACACAGACAAAAGTTCCACAGTGGGAAGAATGAAATTGTCTCTCAAGGCAACCTGTCTTAAGCATCCTACCAAGGAGTAGGATGTTTAATAGCTGGCCTTGATAGTCAAATGTTGTTACTTATAAGCACTGAGATGAGGGCTTATTGTTTTTGCTCCATAGAAGCAAAATAAGTGCAACCCTTTGGAGCCTGCTGCTTTATGAAAATGGCTTTATAAGATAGGATCCAACATGTATATTACAACCTGTCCCCTCGGTCTATGATCTAATGCTGTACCCTAGCACAAGAAGTTACCTGGCACCGTCTTGAAGGTTAGGAAAAATTATTTTGTTGCTCTTCTAACAGTATATTTGAAGCTTTCCCAACTAGTTGCCAAAACCAAATTTATGGGGCAGTAGGTATATTGCCTTTTAAACTGTGTGTGTGTAGGGTGTTATTGTTTGTTTTGTTATTATGGATTTTTGTGTATTTCTACTGTAAATCACACTGTGATCATTGAATGAAGGGCGGTATATGATTTAATAAATATTAATAATAATTTGAACAAAGTTGAGACATCTTCTTGCATTTGTGTAAGTTAAAATGGCAACTGTGGTCAGAACCATGTTCAGTTTATGGAATACTAGTTCGTCATTAATTTTACCAAATTTGGAACAATCAGAAAAAATTAGTATGATATCTGTGATATATTTTGGCGATCACATGGAATTAAGTCCAAATAATCTTGATCCAAACCTTATTACCAACTATGCTTGACTGCTACACATTCTTCATACTATGTGTAATTTTATAAAATTACCAGCCCCTTTTGGACAACTTCTTTAAACAATTGAAAATGCCCCAAATGCATTAGTCTTTCCTCACAGGGAAGTTTTTCCAGCCCCCTTGATCAATATAGTTGCCCTCTTCTGTAACTTTTCAAGTTCTTTAATAGTTCTAAACCAGAACTTATTTTTTAAATTGTCAAAAATTGTATATTTTAGGAGAAACTTTAGGAAGGATCCATTCTCTCAGTGGGGCAACTTCAGGTTTTTTGGGGGGTTTTGTCATTATGTCAGCTTGAAAAGGGGAGATGGTGGTTGTCCATGTTCTTCACATGTTGATGCAACTGAGTAGAGTCTTGTGTGTGAAGCAGCCCTAGATTTCTAGCCTTATTGGTTGTAGAGTGAAAAGTTGGCTCTTCTGTCAACCACACTGAGGGTCATTGATGTTAGTTTTTATTGTCGCTGATGAACCGAGTTGGAATGTCTGACCAGCAAGGCTCCGCCTACTAAGGGTCCAGTGATTGGGTGATTTGAACTAGGAGATTTGGTGGACATTCGTGTCCTGTGATATGACCAGCTGGGGTGGACGTTAACATCCACCTGGCCCTGGACGATCTGGCTGCCTGGGAATGGTGGCAGGACTGTGAGGGGCTGTAACCACCACCCACCCAGAATGGGGTAAAGCTCTGAATCAGCCCCTTTGCCAACTCTTGTTGGCATCTGCCTGCCACAGGGAAATAGCTCATCCTGATTTACAGCACAGTTTGTTAGCAAGGGGATAGCTCTTATCTAGACGTAATTAAAAGTCTATATTTTAATTTGCCATTAACGAGTTGATTGATTCATTGCATTGGGTAATCGATGAAGACTTTTACTCCTACTTTATAATTTTCCCCATGACTGATGAGATGTAAAGAATATTATAGTTTGAACATTACTTTTCCTTATTCAGACTTTTAATTACATGTTCTAACACCAGCTTTTATTTAATTGCATGTTACAACTCAAGAAGTATACTTTCTTGCAGGCAGGCTTTTTTAATATATAAGAAGGCAGCTTTTATCAAAAGTGGAAGGTGAAATAGTCTAATGAATGTGGTATGGTAGTTATATGGTTCCCAGCCTCAGAACAAACCAAGTTCTAAACCAGGGTTTAAAGTTAGTTTAGGATCCTGGCTTGTTCTGAAGCTGGTAGCCATAGTTTTCTGAAATCTATGAAGCAAGAAACTGAGGTTAACTGAACAGTTAGTTATACAGTAGTCACTTTATTTATATGCCATACTTTCTACAGTTTAATAATTAACAGTTCATTTAAACTATATATTTAAAAATGAGGATAAAACTTAACTGACAGGCTTACTAATTGCATTCAGACTATCAGAAAGGGAAGAGGGGTGTGCTAAGTCTAATTTTTATTTACTATATTACAATTGTTTTGTATTAGCTTGTATCATATATTGGTCATGCTCAGAGTACCGTATTTTTCGTCCCATAGGATGCACCTAGTTTTTTTCCTTTATTTCCCCCCCAAAAGCAGGTCGGGGAAACCTAACCAGGTCGAGGAACAGCGGGATGGCGGCGCTGCGCCTCCCTGCTGTCCCCCGAGCTTGTGGGGCTGGCCGATGTCTGTCCGGCGCGCGGGGCGCTCTGCTTCAGGGCGCCCCGCCCGCCGGGCGGCAGGCTGCTATCTGCAGCGTGGGGATGTCTGTCTGGCACGCGGGGCGCTCTGTTTCAGGGCGCCCCGCCAACCGGGCGGCAGGCTGCTCACCACGCTGCAGATGTGTTCCCGAAGCGCCGGGCGCTCTGCTTTCAGGGCGCCCGACACTCCGGGAAGCAGGCTGCTATCCGCAGCCTAGACATCCCTGCGGGACCTCCCGCAGGGCTGCCTAGGCTGCGGATGTCTTCCTGAAGCCTGGAGAGCGAGAGGGGTCGGTGCGCACCGACCCCTCGCGCTCTCCACGCTTCAGCGAAAGCCTGCATTCGCCCCATAGGACGCACCCAGATTTCCCCTTCATTTTTGGAGGGGGAAAAGTGCGTCCTATAGGGCGAAAAATACGGTAGATCCTTTGAAATTAATGGACATAGCTAACAGGTCCATTAATTTCAGTCTGAATAGAACTGAGTTGGGCACAACCTATTATTATTATTATTATTATTATTATTATTATTATTATTATTACTACTACTACTGCTACCACTGCAACATTTTCATATACTACTGTTTGGCCCAAAGGCCCCCAAAGATGATAAAACAAAATACAATATGTAACAAAATACAATGACATGTCATAAATGAGCACAAGAGCAAAAATGACATTGTTGGAAGGCTACATAAAAGCCTTTGCAAGCTAGAGAATTAAAGTGTGCTCTTGCCAGAAAGGGAAGAGCAAAGGGAGTACATGCTTAGGCAAAAATCTTCTTCTGAACTAATCGGAACCTGGGTTCAAGTACTCACTCAGCCATAATGTTCCCTGGGTGACCTTGGGGGAGACACCTCTTAGCCTAACTTACAGGATTGTTGTAATGGGTAGGAGGGAGAGAACTGTTTGGGTGTTCTTCTGAGGTATCTACAGGAAGAGTAGGCTAAAAATGTAATAAAATAAACAATCATTTTGGCAGAAAGCCATTAGACTGATTTTTTTTTTAAGTAACTAGAATTATTATGTTGGGTCTTTATGTGTTTTAGTGGCAAGTTGCAACATCTCTCTCTAGCCTTTAGACAAATGTTTCTGAAATTTATCATATTGGGCTCCATGTCATGAAAGAACTAGTTGGGCCCACTGCATGACTCCTACAACTGGTAGATAGCCACAGTTGCTGAGAACACTTGCAAGTGTCAGTTGTACTGTGTGGGTGAAAATTTGCATCCCATGGTGCCCCTTTTCCATTTCTATTGAACTGATTGAAAAGGGAGAAAATGGCACTCTTCATGACTCTTGAAGAATGCTTAGCAACTTTCTGTACCTCCCAAGGAAGGCTTACTGAATGCACTCAGAACCTTGAATCTAGAGCAGGAAGTGAGGGCTGATACACAAAGGGTAAGAATTGGCTGGTGGGTGAAAGGAGTCTTTTCCCTTCTATGTTCCTAAACAATAGCTGAGGAACACAAGTTCCGGCCCTAAAGGGACACACAACCAATCCCTGCTTTTTCCAAATATATCCCAAGGCAGCATTCATACTTGTTTATTGCTAGGATAAATAATTTAAAAGGTGGGGGGCATGGGCGTAGCCCATGTTGGGGGGTGGCAGAACCAATGTGATTGGTCAGTTGGGTAAGTATTTCTATTGTTTTACTTGATGGGGGGCAGCTGCGCCCCTGCCCCCTCCTTGGCTATGCCCATGTGAGGAGGCATATCTCATGAACCTCTTTCATGTGTTGATTTCCAGGAGGAGAGATTTTTGGGGATTACATGTGGCACTAGGTATGATCTTAGGTAGTTTCTCACAACTGGGAGTCACACATACAGTGTGGTGCCTATGATGACAGTGAGAGAGGCTGTCATTTCCTGCAATTAAACTCATCTGCTCAGAGATCCTGGAAAAGGGGTGATTAATGCAGTATTATATTGGTCCAGGCTGAAGCTTCAAGGAATAGGATACTCCTTCCTATTTTCAGAGCAAGGAAACACATTGATAAAAGACAGGTTTGTGGCCTCTGCTCTTGTTGAGAGTATATAGTAAGGTTTGCCACACAAATAGCAGTTGCACTGCACAATAATTCATGTTACACACTGATTACCAAAGATTATGTATCATGTATCTTTCTCTGGTATGGTGGCCAAATTTAATTAAACTATCGGTGCATGCTGCTGTGGTATGATTCTTCCAAGCTTGGAATTCTTGATAAAATGCTTGTTCTCTTGGTCTCTATGTTGTTGGAGTCTGCTATGCATTGCCTGGGGCTGAGAGCCCAAGATACGTTGTTTTCGGCATACTTCTGCTTTCCTATTATGGGATTGATATTTATATATGATCTGGCAGTTCTTAATCAGTGAGGTTATCTTCAATACTACATTGAGCAGGTGTAAGAAGTACATATGAACTAAAATTACTAAAATGTCTATCTGGTTTTATTTTGCATGGATGAAATGCTTTAGCGCTTATATTTTTTTAGGCTTTCATTCCTGATTGATTCAGAATCACACCATCTTCCTCCTGCATTGTCATTTGCAGGAATGAATAACACTAATATGTGTTTTTTGTTTTGATGTGTTCAGTGTTGATGTTTTTATTTATTGTGTTTATTGTAATTGGTTTTAGTATTTCTAATGTGTTAGCCGCTTTCGATTGTTATTATGAGTAAAGCAACTAGTTATTGTTAATAATAATAGAACTGTTCACCACTGATACTACTCTCTTTCTGAAAAATACTTCTTTGGATTCAAATTGATTGGAGTGATTGATACAGCTGTGCAGAAAACTTCCCCAGACTTGAATTGTAAGGAAAAAATAAATCAGTTATGAATGTGACAGAAGGCATACAAGTAACACGAGTTCATTCTTTTTCATGCTCTGTGCTGAGTAAGTTGCTGTCTCAGATGGCATAAGACAATAGTCCAGGAGTGTGGGACCTTTTTGGCCTATCTTCCCACCCACTCAGGTGGGCAGGACACCTCACCTGTCAATCAGTGTTAGAAACTCAAATATAAAAGCTAATTGCCAAAGGGCTCCTTAAACCAGGGTTACAGTCGCCAAAACAGAATGCCTAGTTGCCATTTTGGCTCAGGTGGCTTGAAAGTCATATTCTTCAGCACAACTTTTGGTTCCTAAAATTCATTCTAAATATGCAGCTAAAATATAACGGATAAAATTCTACAGGATGTGTTGCTAGTGTTTGAAAACAGTCAAGATCCAAAGATCCCCAGCATTCACCTTCAGATGGTGGAGATGTCAGATGCCATATTGGAACCTGCGCATCTTCATTTGGTCACAAGTGGCCGATAGCCAGGTGCAAAATTTGCTTGGCACCTGGCAAATTTTGAACGCAGCTGTCAATCATCTGATGTCATAATAACACCACATGATTGACACCTGGCAAAGTCTCTTATGCAATGGTTCCCAAGTGCCTGACAACCAGCTGGCATCTTTACCTTCCCCACAAATGATGTCACATGATGACAGGTGAGCCAAAACAGCTTTGTGGGCCAAATGCGGAGGTCTGGTAGGCCAGAGGTGCCCTCAGCCTGCAGTAATAACTTGTCCATGGTTGCTTACAGTGTAATCCTATGAATGTATACTCAGAATGAAGCCTCATTTAGTTCAACAGGACTTATTTTAGGTTGTGTGTAGGATAGCAGCCTCACTGAAACAGTGGGTGATTATGAGTGAAATGTAATGCATGAATATATTCCAGTCGCTGTTCTGTTCACTCACTTTCCAAGTAGTCCCAGTTCCATTTAACTCTTGGGTTACTGTTGTTCCCAGATGGGAAGAAACCCTTGTCAATGTCTTATTTGTAAATCTTTGTTTTGCTTATTTATTAGTTAAATTCATATCTTGCCCATCCTCTGCTAATTTTCAATGGCAGAATCTGTTTAACACTCAGTTGGTCCATTTGTTCTTTATTCATAATATGCAGCATTGTTGTGATTAGTTTGCTGCACAGTGGGATTTTGTTCTATTATGATGCCTATTGCTATATATGGATTGGCCCAAAATGCAGTTTCATTTTGCCTTTATTAGAGTGCCTAACAGGATCTGTACAATATTTCTGTTTGAAAGACCTGTGGCACTAATATTTTTGAGAGATGACAGGTTAGGACAATGTCGTCATTATACAAACAAAGGAGATTGCTTTCTGATCAATGAAAGACTTCCTTTGCCATTGTATTTCAGCTTAGAAATTGCTTTAATGTTTCTTTCTGGTTTTATGAACTGCTGTAACAGCTTCTAAAAACTAAAGACTGTGTTTTTAGTGGTGTTTAAGTTGGTCATGTGAACATATTGTTGTCCTTAACCTTAGGGCTTTTCTGCATCTTTCAGAGTGGTGTGGGGAGTCACAATTCTTTATACCTCATGGGAAAAAGAACTGTATGACATGGAAGAGGTTAATGATTATTCTGCTCTCTACTGCTATTTGGCTTATCTGGTGCACCAGTAGCTTCAAGTAATGATACCATGTCATTCCAATGCTCCCTATGTTGGATGAATGCACTAAGCCTTTTTATAGGGCAGCTGGAATCCTCTCTGTCAGGGGTAGTCAACCTGGTCCCTACTGCCCACTAGTGGGAGTTTCAGGATTCCAGGTGGGCAGTAGGGGGTTCTACGGCACACGTTACTGCAGCACTGGTGGGCAGTAAGAAAATTTTACCATCAAGAAAGATGCATTAGTGGGTGGTAGGTATAAAAAGGCTGACTACCCCTGCTCTATTCTTTTCCCCTTTTATAATCTCTCTGGGCAAATTGTGCAATGGTATATTTGAAACTTGCAGTCATTTTCTTCTCTGGAACCAGGGAAATGGACAAGAAAGTGAAGTGCAAAGGAGATTAAAAAGGACATGACGAGTTGCCAAAGGCAGCAGTCATATCTGATTCAAAGATTTTCATCCATCGGCAGCTTTTAGTGCAGCAAGCTGGATGAAGGTGTGGAATATTTATCATAGTGTAAACTGTATCCATTTCAAATATTGTACCCACATTAGTTCATAGGTCTTTAAAAATCCAAAGTAGGGTATACATCTTTAAATATCAAAACAATACTTTAAACAACCACAGTTTCCTCAAGGTAAAATATCATGGTGGCTCCATTAAAATGAAAAGTGGAAGCTTCCAATCTTCAAATATGCAGAAGAGGAGGGGAGAGTGGAGTGCACAAGCTCAGGGCTCATCACAGCTTATTTACATAGTGGGAAGCTATGGATTTTTGCAGCATCTAAACTATCTGAAGCTCAAATCTTTGCATCTGAATTAGTTTAAATTGAATTAGTTTAACTAATGAATCCATCCAAATTTCTCAATTAAAATGTTGCCTCTAAGGCAGTGAGATTTTTTTAAACAACATTTTTGTTTCTGTGCTTTTATATGCCATAGTTTTATTTCTGTAATACCCCTTGGTTGAAGCAGCTGCTAAATAAATATAAACTAAATCTACAAGCAGGACTACTTAGGTTCACTACATGTTTCAAAGCACTGGAAGCAAAAAATGGGACTACAGTGGTACCTCGGGTTAAGTACTTAATTTGTTCCAGAGGTCCGTTCTTAACCTGAAACAGTTCTTAACCTGAAGCACCACTTAGCTAATGGGGCCTCCTGCTGCTGCCGTGCCACCGGAGCACAATTTCTGTTCTCATCCTGAAGCAAAGGTCTTAACCCGAGGTAATATTTCTGGGTTAGCGGAGTCTGTAACCTGAAGCATATGTAACCTGAAGTGTATGTAACCCGAGGTACCACTGTATTTTGATTCCCAGCATGGATTATCTACCTAAGTCTGGTGCTTATGTTCCCTGCTGAATCAACATGCATTTTGTGGGTGTTGGGATGGAGCAGTGTTTGAAACTCCCATTGTTCTAGGCACATTTTGCGACAGGGAATTTCATTAGTGTGAGCAGTTTCTGAGCTCTGGGTGCCATACTGCACCTAAGATTTCAAATTAAAAATGCAGAGTGGAAGGAAAGGAGGACGTTTTTCTGCTTCCCCACTTCCAGCTGCTCTCTGAAGACTGGAGAAGAGACCCTCTTAAGAATATTAGGGGGTGGGCAGGGGAAGGACTAGACCTTGTGAAAAATGAACATAATATTTTAGCTGCAGTTTATTCATTTTCAGCTTTGTATTCTTGTTATCAAAAAGCGCACCTACACATTCCGTTGTTGCTCCCATAACCTAGGTTTAAGGTGGTGCCATTTAGCTCCTAGATTTCATATCTCAGTTTCTAACACTGGGGTGGAGAGAGTGTGAATGCTTCCTCCTTGAAGTCTGCCTCACATTTTTAGGCCCATTACTTCAGGTTGCCGGTGTTACAGCTATTAAAGGTGGTCTGCCCACCCTCCTTTGGGAAATGCATAGTTTCATAAAAGGTGTGCTGCTAAGTATGTTTGCAATACAAATTGCTGCAGAAGAAATATAGGACTTACCCAAAAGAATGAGCTTCATATAACCTTGTCATATCCAATAATTGTACTGGAGTATGTAATGATTATTTCCATTTCTTCTTCAACTCCTTTTTAAAAGGAAGCACACCTGTGTCTTAGGCAAAATGAAGCATACTCCCTTGACCACAGAAATCATACCTTTTCTCGTCACATACTAGACATAATTATTTCTTCTGCTTCTCCATGGGATAGTCAGGGGAGGATGCTTTTGTTTTCCCCAAGGGGTATGCTAAAAGAAGATCGCATTGTTCCCTTTTTCTTTTTTCTTGACAAAGAAGATTCTGAAGGCTGTAAGTAGAGAAAAGAGCTAAGGCAGCACTTTCTATCACTTCATACAGTTTTTGTCCCCAAAAAATGTAAAATAGAATAGATTAAAATTTCCACCATTGTCTTGGGATTTTATAGGAATAAATATTTCATAAATGTTTTCATCATAAGCAGGGCTTTTGTCAGCCAGAACTTACTGGAACCTCTCAGGTGGGCACCATTGCCATTATAACAGAACAGGGGAGGGGTTCATGGTGAGTTCTGGCACCTCTTTTTCTAGAAAAATATCACTGATCATAAGACATTATCAATCAATGTTTTCTTCGTAGAAGCACACCATCCGTGACAAGAAGCATCTAATATCTTACTGACTACATTCATTCAATAGGAATTTTCATGATATACTGAAGCTGTGTGCTACAATTTGTGTGTTTCAGGCAGCTCATAAACATTTCCATAGAAAATAACTCTGCTATTTTTTTGGTAGTAGTTCATACAAGGTTTTTTTAAATTGAAATAGTATATTTACAGTGTATTTCTGTACGTAGCATAGAAAGAAAATATTTGACAGAGGTTATGAAAAAAATGTAAGTGTAATTAGATAATTTGTTTATAGGTTCTAATGTCTTAAATCTAAAAGTTTTTTTAAAAGTCTCTAATCATTAGCATTTGGCCATCTGTAAGAATAGGGTATATACTGTAAATATCACAATGCTGTGGACAGTGCTGGTGGGCATGGCGGTATGTTAACTAGACAGATAAAAATGTATTGTCCCTTTCGACCTCACTGCTATCTGCCTTGCATTTATTTTTTTTGTAAAAGATTATAACATTTTGGCTCTCCAAAGCAGTGTGTATGTTCACATTAGCATTCTGTGACCCAGAGATAGCAGGTGATATTGCGCTGAGTAATGATGCCTGGATCATGACATAACAAAGATCCTTGTTGAATATTAGCCAAGAGATTACTGTGGTTACCCTTGTATGCAATGCCTAGAGACAACGACCATGTTAATCTCTTGATAGGCACAAATCTGCATCTAAGCAGTGGCGCAAGATATGTAGGACTGTTCTGTGATACTGGTGTTACAGTACTTCAGTTTTTGGTTTTTTTTCAAAGGTGTGGCCATGATAATCCATAAAAAGTCTCTACTTTCAGTTGTTGTTACTGCAATAATTGACCCAGGAGCTCACCCCTTTGTGGGGATTCGAACCGCCAACCTTCTGATCAGCAAGCCCTAGGAGTAAATAAATTACAAATACCATAAATGAATAAATAACATCACTTTTTTACACCACAAATGAACAGGCCCGGCTTTCTTTTTGGTTTCCTAATTCATTGTGACAGCCCAGAAAATAAGCACTAATCTCATTTCTCTTCTACTTGTAGCACCACCACTCTGTTGGTTTTTATGTGTGCTAAAATAAAAGCAGAACATTTTAACAAAATTCATAACATTCAATTCTACAGACATTCTAATTGGTATAATTGCTCTCTGGTAACTCAAAATCAGTACTGAGTGTACACTGCTCAAGAAAAATAATAATTACCATAGCAACAATATGTGCTACCTCCTAAAACATGGTTCATCCTCTTAGAGGCACAGAAACACAACATGCAAACTCTTTACACAGATTTGGGGAGGAAATAATCTCTCCGTTTTTCTTTCAAATAATTGTTAGAGGCAGGCTGGAGATGTAAAGTAAATATCAATCAATGCTTGCTCCTACATACTGTATTTCCTCTCTAGCTATTATAGTCTTTTTTCCTTCTTACAGGTGGAAAGCATCCTGAGGAATGTTATTTTGATAGGAAAAACAGTACTCCACTGGTTCTGATGAAATTTACAGCCTTTCAGCTGCTTTTTATTAAAGAAAAGAACTCAGTGTTACAAACCTTTAGAAGACTGTTGCGTATATCTGCCATGTAGTGTGTGTTTGTCACTTCCTTAGTTCAATAGTTGACCTCTTGCTTTAATGTGAAGGGTAACATTCATATCCAGATGTGCATAATCACTACAGGTGTGTGTATATTTGTGTGCTGAAAAATCTCAGGTTAGGGAAGGGGATTATATCTGCAAACTATCAAGTAATTATAGTGATTATTAATTATAATCCACTATAATTACAAATACTACTTCAGACACCAGTGCTGAAATGCTAGAGAGAAGTTAAAGAAAACTGTACAAAAGAATCCTTTTCTACTTCCAACTGTGCTTCAAACTACTGTCTTTATTTCTGTAATACTCTCAGTATTTGGATCAATTGCAAAAGGTTCTGACAATGAGGAGAATAGGAAATTGTCATATTCAAGGTCAGACTCCTTGTCCATTTAGTCCAGTTTTCCCCTAGAGTCTCAGGTAGAGGTATTTCCCATCGCCTACTACCTGGTCCCTCTTTAATTGGAGATGCTGGTATTACACCCCACTTTATGACGAAAGAACTGTTTTTCTCAATTTCTATCCTGCCCATCATTGACGCAATTCAGGCTATATGTATGAAAGCACGGGCAGGTTAATTTAGGGAGAGGGGCTCTTTCAGGTAATTGGATCCCAAGTTGTTCAGAGCTTAGTAATTAAGCCTTAAAACCTTGAATAGGACTTAGCAGTATACAAACAACCAGTGCATGCTTTTCAGAACGAGCATTTTATTAGCTTAACTAGATAGATGGGACGTGGGTTGCGCTGTGGTCTAGGGCTTGCTGATTGGAAAGTCGGCGGTTTAAATCCCCGCGACTGGGTGAGCTCCTGTTGCTCGGTCCCAGCACCTGCCAACCTAGCAGTTTGAAAGCACGTCAAAGTGCAAGTAGATAAATAGGTACTGCTCCAGCAGGAAGGTAAACGGAGTTTTCGTGCACTGCTCTGGTTTCGCCAGAAGCGGCTTAGTCATGTTGGCCACATGACCCGGAAAAACTGTCTGTGGACAAACGTCAGCCACGTCAGTAAAGCGAGATGAGCGCTGCAACCCCAGAGTTGTTTGCGACTGGACTTAACTGTCAGGGGTCCTTTACTTTACCTTTTTAGATAGACCAATCAATACTCTTGCACCAGCTACAGCATCTGAATAGTTTCCAAGAGCAGCAACTGCAGAGGGCATTACAGTAATCTAATCTGGAAGTTAGCTGAGCATGGAACACTGCCCAGGCTACCTCTGTCCAGGAATGGTCATACCTGATAGTAGGCTCACTAACCTGCAGGGCTGATCTAGAAGGATACCATGGTCAATGGTGTGCAAATGACTGAGAGAACCAGGTGGATTCACAGAGTTGCATTTCCCATGTCTCTTCCCAATACAGTGGTACCTCGGGTTACAGACGCTTCAGGTTACAGACTCCGCTAACCCAGAAATAGTACCTTGGGTTAAGAACTTTGCTTCAGGATGAGAGCAGAAATTACGCGGCAGCAGGAGGCCCCATTAGCTAAAGTGGTACCTCAGGTTAAGAACAGTTTCAGGTTAAGAATGGACCTCCAGAATGAATTAGGTTCTTAACCCGAGGTATCACTGTACAGGTCATCAGCTGGGGCAACCAACTGAAATTTAATACATGATATAGAAATAATATAGAAATTTAATTAACAACAGCAACATATGTTTCAGCGTCAAACTAGGCCTGAAGCCAGATTTGAACAGGTCTGGATAATTTTGTGATTTTTAAAATTGTTTTCTTCCCTTTACCTAGACATAACAAATTATTTTGACACAGTAAATTTATTTCACAAGTTTAAAAGCTATTTTTGAATGTTTGGGGCTTTTCCTTCTTCCAGTATAAACTATTTAACAATACTTTAAACTGTGGTTAAAGTATTATTGCAATAAACACTACAGTCTGTTGCAACAACATCTTTTTTGTACATTAATAGAAAGATACTGGGATCTGAAGGATTTTTTTCACATTAAATACTTTTCAGTTTGGTGTAGTATTTCATTTTACATGAACATTCATGCATACACAATCTGGAAAAATACCCTAGGTGACTTCTCAAAATATTTGCAGCTTGCATTTCTGCTCCTATTTAACTCCAGCATTTCTGTAGGTGGAAGTTGCTTATTTTCAACTATTGGGTTGAGTAACTGCAATTAAAACATTTCAAAGGGAGGTATGGTGTTCTTTTCTGAAGCACACACATTAGTATTGGTAGAGGCAAAAGCATCCTTTCACTCGCTCTTTCAACTGCTTCTTTGTTCATTTTTTTCTTTTTTGCTGCTTTTGCTGTCTCCATAACAACCAGAAATAACACTGTAAACCCTCCTTTAGTAAATTTCCCCCTTGTGAAGTAGGTTCATTGGACTTGCTTGTCTTTCCTCTTTGTTTTAATATTGAAAAGATTTCAAACTGGAGCAGTTAATGTGAAGCCAAATGCCCTTCCTGCTGCCTATCAAATGGGTTAGTGTATTTGGCTGGGCTGCAGTACTGAGCAAGGCCTGGAGGGGACCAACTTCAAATGACAGTCATCCTGCAGGCACAGGTTCCAAGGGGCAAGGTCTGCAGAACCTGGGAAAACTCCCAGAGGAGAACCGTGTTAATTCAGCAGTGTCGAGAGCCTTAACTTAATGGCTGGGATGAAGCAAGTGGATTGGCAAAATATGTAGGCAAAAAATCCAGTGTTATCTGCCTCTGCTAAGATTAGGAATATGTTTAAATACTTCATAGGTGGTACTTGACCTCACAAAGATGTAATAGAATAAACGAGCAGGTCTCGTTTCAGTGTTGGAGACATTTTGGCTGCATTGGAACCATGTTTCACATGAGGTAGATATATGACTTAAACCTTTCCGGAAGAGAATTTTTTATCAAATCAGATCAGTAGTTCAAGAAACACAGTATCCCACAGCTTGCTTTATTAGCTTATCTTGCATTGAGAACAGAAGGATCTCAAACATAAGGAATTGATTACCGGTACTTTTGTTTTTTGAGTTTCAGCAAGACAACTCATATCTCACAAATGGAAAAATCTATGCCACTTACAAATTTATAACTGGAGACAAAAATACATTATTAGGTTGTTTTTGTTATATTGATTATGTATTTTGTGGTTTTATATTCTGATTTCTTCTGTGAACCGCCCTGAGACCTGTGGGTATAGGGTGGTAAATAAATTCATATACTACTACAGTCATACCTCGGGTTGAATGTGCTTCGGGTTGAGCGTTTTTGAGTTGTGCTCCGCAGCAACCTGGAAGTAACGGAGCGCGTTACTTCCGGGTTTCGCCGCATGCGCAGACGCTCAAAATGACGTCACATGCATGCACGGAAGAGTCAAAACGCGGCACGCGCAGACACACCGTCGCTTGTTACGTTTGCTTCAGGATGCGAACGGGGCTCCGGAACGGACCCTGTTCGCGTCCCGAGGTACCATTGTACTACTACTACTACTACTACTACTACTACTACAGACAGTTGAATCAATGGAGAAACTTTTTAAAAAAATAGCTATGTGACAGTTGGAATAACTTGTAGTTTTGTAGAGTACATTTTTTAAAAAATCAAACAGCCAATAAATACTTTTTGAAATAAGAATTAATTTTAGAACCAAAATCAGAGGTTGGGGGAACCACTAGTAAATATTAATGAATAGCATGGCCTCTGCTTCTGTGCAACATGCAGCACTTACTCCTTACATCAATAAATCAAGGAGTTTCAGCAGCCTGCCCCCCAAAAAGTAGTCTTTAATAGGCATTTTTTTTTAGTGAATATTATTACAGTTCAACGCATTGTGCAATCAATGAGAAAGAAACTATTACAAGTCGAAATATAATTGAGAGTCTTCTCTCTTCTCTCTCCTTTTGTGTTCCTCAGACTGAAGTGTCTTGTGCTAAAGCCGTGGCAATTTACCTGCCTCTGTGTCACATAAGTAATTATTGATCAGCAGACATAAAGTAAGCCATTCTTGTTCTGTTTATAAAAGTAGTGTGGGTGGAAGATGCATTTATTGTAATTATGTGTATTTACAGCCAGTGTCAGTACCTGGGGAAAAAGAAGTAGAAACTTGCTTGCAAAATGTATCCTCCCCCACAATTCTTGTACATAAATTAAAAAGGAGCATTATTTCAGACTGTCCTAGCAATCATGCCACTATTGTTTCTTTGTCCCGGGAGCCCCTCAGTGCAGCCTGAATGTGTTTTGTACCTAACCGACTCTAATATAATTAAGTCTGCCTAACATCTTCTGCATTCATTCTTAAAAACGTTTCAAACCACAGACTTTCAGCTTTGACAAAATGCCCAACTTCTCTCCCTCCCCTACATTTGCTTATCATCCAGTCTGAAGAACCTGAAACTTGTTCACTATCCTGTGACTTTCTTGTTGGTCCTAATATATTCTGGCTTTTGGACCAACATAGCTACCTTTCCCCTTGCCCAACACCTCCTTGTGAATAATTTGTGCTGTGTTCATAAATCCTGTAGGATCTTCTCATCCCATGTTTGATTAAGTTCTAATTAATCCACATTTACCTTTTGCCAGAGCTTCTTTTCTAGAAAAAGAGGTGCCAGAACTTGTTGAGCTTTTTTTTTCAGGGGAGCTCACCCCTCTGCCACATCAATATCCATGTCACACACAGCCTCTGTCGCTCAACACAGCACAGAGCACTGTGCCGCGACACTACAGAGGTTTCGGAGTTCCAGTGAGTTCTGGCTGGGAAAAAACCACTGCCGTTTGTCCCATTCTTTCCAGGCATGGCTCACGCTTTAAGGCTCAGTTTTTAGTTCCCTCCACTTTTGCTCTGCAGCTTTCCCTACAACAACCTGCTCTTTAAAGCTCAATTGGAGCAAATGTCAATCTGCTCTTCAAATCTGAATTAACCCAAAGTATACACACACACACAAACACACACACGGGGTGGGGGACCTTTTTCTGTTGAGGACTACATCCCCTCAAGGGTAATCTATTGGGGACAAGGTACCAACAGTGGGCAGGGCACTGCTTTCTGTTTCTTCTGGTTTCTTACCTTTCTCTCCTTCCCCCTGTCCTTGCCACCTGCATAAAATTAGACTTAACTCCAAGGTGCTCCCTTTTCTCCCTCCTCCTGTGTCATCTCTGAACTGCAATTGTTTTCATTCTATTTACAAAATCACCCAATGTACAACACTTGCTGGCAAAATCTCCAGATGAGCCTTCTCTGCAGAACTTGTGGCTCTGGGAATTTGATAAAGTATTTGGATCCCAAGTTGTTCAGAGCTTCATATGTCAACAGCAACACCTTGAATTGGACTTGGTAGCATAACGATCAGTGCAACTGTTATAAAACCAGTGTTCCATGATTATGCTAAGCTGCACTGCTTGGCACTTTCAACCTTGCCTAAAACAGATTATCTGTTTTACTAAAATTGTCTTACCAAAATTGTCTCAGTTTATTGGCCTTCATCTAGCCCATTACACCCTTGAGACACTAACTTCTTTAGCACCTGTATAGCCTCACCTAATTCTGATGACAAGAAGAAACAGAGCTGGCTGTCATCCACATATTGATGATACCATTATCCACATCCCCAACCATATACCCGTTGATATTACTTAGCGAAGGAGACAATATTGAACCTTGTGGTTCAGTATTGAACCTCTCTGACACATGTGCTGGAAGTCATGCAGAAGTCCCTCTGTTGGTTAGAGCATGGTGCTGATAATGCCAAGGTTGCATGTTTGGTCGCCATATGGGGCAGTGCGTATTCCTGCCTTTCAGGGGTTGGACTAGATGATCCTTAGGGTCCCTTACATCTCTACAATTCTATGATTTTATTCATAGAAACAACCCTGCAGGTAGGAGAAGAACCACTGTGATGCTTTGTGTCCATTTTCCGACCTACCAAACTGATCCTGGAGGGTACTATGGCCAATGGTATTAAAAGCTGCTGAGAGGCCCAAGAAGATGCAACAGTATTGCCTTTTCTGTCCCTCTCCTGATATATGTGATCTATCAGGTAAAGGTACCCTTGACCGTTGGGTCCAGTCGCAGACGACTCTGGGGTTGTGCGCTCATCTTGCTCTATGGGCGTTTATTCTATAGGGTTTACAAAAAGACTCTTAGGGAACAATAATCAGTCACCACTGCTTTAATTTTTATTTAAATCTTATTATTTTTGTCTTGATTTTATCCTCTTGTCAATCACAAGAGATCTGTGGGCAGGAAGAAATGTGGTATAGAAATATTTTAAACAAAATTTTGGTGCTGTAGATATATAAAGCAAAGGTGCAAGATAGTCATCTTGCAGGTTGCAGTCCTACATTTTGGTACAGGACATAGATGTGATTTATCTTACTCCAGTATAAGCCACTGACATTTCTGTTGTAATACTGAGAGAAGAAAAATAAACCACATTTTGTTGTCTTAAGAGTGAAATTCAGGCACATAAATCCAGCTGTTGCATTTAAAAATAGCTGGAGCTGTCCTTGGCAATAAAAGGCTTTTTGCATGTTGTTATAGCAACTGAAAAAACCCAGAACTTAAAGATAAGGAGTATTGTGTGCCTTTCATTTAAAGGGGCACAAGCTCTTTACATAGCTAGGTCTGGGTGTTGATTGCTGTGATCATGGGGAAAATCTGTATGAGATTTCTATCTTGTTTTGATTTATTTCATTGATCACTTTTCTGCAGAGTATGGGGTTTGTAAGTTTGCAGCTCTTAAAGCTACTACAGTTTGCTAAACAGAGTGGTTTCATAGAGCTAGCCTATGGGTTCATTTCCACAGTTCACCTACTGTCTGCCTGTGATGCATTGTGGTTTTGACTAAAGTTGACCAATTGGCAGGCTGGTAGATGGATGGCCTTGCCTTACAGAAGTTGGAATGGAAAGTGCTCTTGACCTATCCAGCTGTGTGATTCTAGGCTGATTCACACATGTAAAAATAGCAAGGGAGTCATTACCATCTACTGACTGGTCCTGACTACGTATTTAGAACAGGGTTTCCCAAACTTGAGACTCTAGCAGTTTTTGGACTACAGTTCCTATGGGATTTGTAGTCTAAAAACAACTAGAGACCCAAGTTTGGGAAACCCTGATCTAGAAGTAAGTAGTTCACACCCCCAGTAGCAATGCTACATGAGAACAGCTGTCCCTTCTATCACTAGATTGATTTCTTATCATCAGTGAATAATATGAGGAAAATAAATAAATTCTAAAAATAGCACTACAATTTAAGTAGTCTAAAATGCCATCCTGGTCCCTGCTTTTGGGTAATTATCCTTGTGTTGCCCAATGTGGAAGTGCATGCATTTAAAAGTTGGAAAGATTCATTTAAATCTATTGTTTTAATCAGAGACAAGTTAGCAAGAAAAACTTGTTTTTTAAAAGCTAACTCAAAACATTTATAAATAGAACATATATTTTCTGTGTCTCAGAATATGATGTTAGAATATTTATATAGGGTGAGTCTTTTAAAAGAGACCCAGTGGAACATGCGTACAGTACTCTGTATCCACAGGGCCACTTTTAAAGGACTCACCCTGTAGATGGGTTGCAGACCTTCTGATAATTTCCCATTTTGCAATACAGTAGTGTGGCTGCTAGCAATTCCACTACTGTCAAGTAGGAGCCTTGCTACTGAATTGAGTAGATGAGATACAGATTGCCCATAGTTAGTTAGTATAGAGCGTCTTGTTTAGTCATTTAGTCATGTCCGACTCTTCGTGACCCCATGGACCAGAGCACGCCAGGCACTCCTGTCTTCCACTGCCTCCTGCAGTTTGGTCAAATTCATGCTGGTAGCTTCAAGAACACTATCCAACCATCTCGTCCTCTGCCGTCCCCTTCTCCTTGTGCCCTCAATCTTTCCCAACATCAGGGTCTTTTCCAGGGAGTCTTCTCTTCTCATGAGGTGGCCAAAGTATTAGAATAATTGTCTTCAACTTTTTCAGACCTGGGGTACACCTGGATTCTGGGACCTACTTCTTAATTTTTTACTGTAGTTTTTAACAGTGATATTGCTACTGGGGCAAAGCACCTTATGTCAGGCTGCAACTTGGTAAGAGTCCTGACCAACTAGTTGAAGGCCAGTGGCACAGGGTGCCTGTGACCCTCTTGATGTGGCTCCAGCCACAGTGGTCCATGATCAAGGACTATGGGATTTGTAGGCAGGGCCACAGGTTCCTCATCCCTCATATAGAATATATCTACAGAAATGAGGATCTGAAAAATAACACAATTGCTTGCCATGCGCTCTTCTGCCATCTTGTTGTCACACAGTGCCTGCTGTTCAAACATTTCTACTTGGTATGCATTGGCAGTAGAAACCTGAAATGACGAGATGTCTGGCCTCTAAAGTACCATGCAATTCTACTTGCATTGTGATTCGTACACTTTCACCAGGCTAAACATCTAGCACAGATGGAGTCGTTGCAGACATGTACAGCACAATAACCAAAAGAAGAAAATGAGGGAGCTCAGAACATTGGGAGCAGAAGCAGGGGGGAGAAATACAAATGGAGGATGGTTTTTGTGCAAGACATTTTGCAAGTGTTCTACACATTTCCTGTTGCATAAAATTACAATAGGGAGGTGAATCATTTTGTATGAAGGAGGTATATTACAAATGAGTGAGTGAATGTTTGGTGAAAAGTCTGAGTGAATATGTATATTGAAGGTGCCAGGCACCAAAATATCCGTGGTGAGCTCTGCCCGTGGGAAGAGTAAAAGCCTGTAGGTAGCAAATTGCAGAGGATTTTTTGAAGGAAGTTTGAATTGCTTGAAAGCAATTTCACTAGAGAGCATAGTGAGAAATAATATATTTTCAGAGCCATTTAGGGCTTGAATTAGAACACAAATGGATGAGGATAGCTATAGATTTATGCCAGTTTTCTACAGTATTGCACTGGTGTACAGAATTTGCTCCTGAAACCTTTAGCTCTCAATTGATTTCTTGAGAAATAGTGGTAGAGAATCATCTGTAAAAAGCATTGAAATAATTGTCTTCTTTTTGAGAAAAGCCTTGAGCCACAAACTAGAAAATGCCCTCATTTTTTCATGGTAGACTTTTGGGACCAATTTCCCTGATGTAGGCAGACCTTTAAAGGATCTTATGCAGGTGGTCTTTGAATTGAATAAAAGGCTTGCGTTCTCTGTGGTCTCTTCACTGCTAGTAGTAATTAGAAATGAAAAGGAAAGTTAATTATTATGCCTTTCAACCAAAGCTTTTGTTTTATTTTCTCTTTACAGCAAATGTGGTGAATTGCAAAGTCTCTCTGCATAGAATCTATTTTAATTATACTAAAGGTTCGTAGTTTTTATTATACAGGCATCTAAACCATAAAGTAGAGCAGTCAAGTTATTTAAAAATATTTGTTTGATTATATGCACAGCGTATCTGGCACTCTGATTTAAGACTATTGGAAGCAATGTTGCTCTGGATGCTGCCATTGCCTGAAATGAAGTGGGTTTGGTTTTTTTTTTTGTTGTGAAATAAGTCTTCTCTTCTTTTTGCCTGATCTTAGGGAACTGTCTCTCTTTCATGAGGTCAGAATAGGGGTATAAGAAGGGCATTACTTAGGCAGACCCAGCTGAGTGATATGCTGGGGTACATTTTGGGTCCATTAGACAAACTTTGAGTATGATCAGACCAAGAAAAGTGGGAAGGAAATAGTAAATCCCCCTTCCACACCTGTTACGATGCCCAATATTATCAACCCTATTTGCATTTTTAAAAACTTATAGTTTGACTGTCTTTGGGATCGTACATAGGAAGCTACCTTATACAGAGTCAGACCATTGGTCTATCTAGCCCAGTATTCTTGACATTGACCAGCAATGGCTCTCTTGGGCTTCAGTGGCGGGGGGGGGGGGCAGGGGACGGGACCTGGGACTGTTTTGTTTGCAAAGCATGTATTCCACCACTGAGCTCTGGCTCTTTTTCCTGGGGCCCATGAGGAAGGCCAGGCTTGATGGCGAGATAAGAGCCTAGAATCATATGCAGGGAAGGGTGGAATTAACCCTAACAGAGCACTATGGACCACAGCCTAGTAGAAACTCGATATTATTTATTTATTTACTTATTTAAAGCACCCTTTAGCCAAAAGGCTCCAAAAGCAGGTTACAAAAATTAGTAATATGACAATGAGTAGAGTAATAATCGAGTAATTAGTAAAAGCCCTCTGTCTACACAGATTCTGGCTGTCTGGCAGAGGTCTTTGGAAAAACACCACCACCCTTCGAATTAGATCTGGGAGATCAGATGATAATATCCAAGCCAGGAGGATGTTAAGAACTGAACACAAATTTAATGTAACCCACTTGTAAGGAGTTGCACGGGCAATTCCTTTCTTTGTAGTGTCACATTGTGATCTAGTGGTGTGGCAAGTGCTGTGATTCATGTTTGATTATGTTTTTGCTAATCTTTGAAGATTAGTAGATTTGATTGTGAAATAAGTAAAGTTCTTTGGAATCTCTTCAGTAGGTTTACTCATTATTTATTTTATTCATTGTATATTCTGCCTTCAACCAACTAGCAGAATATAATGTAGCTATTAACTACATTCAACATTATCTGAGAAGAAGCCCTGCTGTACCTAGTTTACGTTTGAGTTAACATGGGTAAGAGTGCACTTGAACTATATGGTGTTGCCAATACTTCTCATTTTTATGACTTGTATAAGTCTTCCAGTGAAAAGTTAATGTTCTGCTGTAGCAATTGAAGTCTAGATGAAAATTAATTATGGAAGCACATCACCACATAATCAGAAATCATTAAATACTCATTGTTAGCTGGGCATTGCCATGATGCAATATATCAATAAAGATTTAGCAGAGCATTTAAATAAATTGCTATCATAAATTGCTTTCATTTCATGCAGATTTATGAAATAGATTGGTGTTGGATGTCACTATGACTTATACTGAGTTGACTTTTCTCAGCTGAGCAGAAGAAAAATATACTTGGTCATCTATTTGAAAGGAATTTTTAAAGAAAGTTGTTGTTGGCAATCGTCTGTTTCAGGAGACAGTGGAGTACATCTCCAGGGGTGAAATCAAACCACTGGAGAATCACAGCACCTGCTGTGGCTGCAGAAACCGGTAACTCTTAACTGCTGCCTCCTTCATGTTTTTGCTGCATTAGCAGCACTGAATTGACCTTTCTGGGACACAAGCCTTGGCAGTGTGCATGGAGGTCCTGGATGACAAACCCTCCTCAAGGATTCACTGATGTGATCCAAAGGAAAGCAGAGCAATACATTTGGCACCAGCTTGACTGCAGGAGTTGCTGGAAGGAGACATACAAGATGCTATCCAACCATCTTAGAGACCCCTCTCTGGATTTGTGTAGGATTTACTTCTTAGTCTTTTCTTTTCCCGAAAATGTCCTGGCAATGGGTCCAGATTTTTCCTTGGAGTTTACTCCCGAGGTCTTTCTCACAAATGAGTATAGCTGCAAGGCAACAGAGGCTTAGGATCAGAGTTTTTCTTCTCCTAGATTCCTTCTTCCCAGATTAACCCATCCACTCCTCGTTTCCCTCTACAGCACATGCTGTAACCTCCTTCTTGATTGTTAGGCCCACTTGTCTGCTCAGTGTTCTGAAACCTGTCTTCGCATGCAGGGGAAATCCTTAACTCACTGAGGGTTTGAGACCCAACTGCTACTCTCACTTGGTTTAGCCAGCTAGTTGAAGCCATTTCCTGGGGTGCGGCTGCTGTTTCATGCTGATAACCTCTAGGAGCCACAGTTGAGAGCTGAGTGCAGGGTAGGGTCCAATGGTGAACATACCACCCCTCCCCTAACATCCCATATATACATACAAAAGTAAACCTTGAGAAATGCCTTAAATTAGCCGGCAAAAATGACTTGTCTTGAAGAAAACACTGTTTGCAACATAAGGATTCTTTTATGTTGGAAATTTTATGATTTCAGCTAAAAGCATGGGGTGCCTGTGTTGATGGAGTATATGCTAATGGGAAGGACTATAATAGATTTTCCTAATCTCTGTAGGATTCTAATTGCTTGTGCCTCAGTGAGTCTTTTTTTTTACTAGAGGATTATAATAACAAGAAATATGTTTATTCCTTTATTGCCATAAAAGCAGGAAGTTTCTTTTCTTAATAAAAAGAAACTCCATTTATTTTACTATGGCAAATAAAATGCCTGTTAAACTATGCAGAACTAATAAAGTTGAGCTAATGAAGTATTGCCAGTATTTAATGATCTTATTTTCCCTTAGTTCATTTCCATTCTTATTCTCTGTCACCACCATCCCAATTTTGTGTTCATTTCCCTGATCCTTAACCTGCATTAAACTGTCCCACAAATAGACATATACTGTACATAAATCTATTATGGTTGGGTGGGTGTTTCCCATATGTACCACTTTCTCTTAATAAACTTGTAGCCTGGGGAGCGTCTCTGGGGCTTATTGGGCCTGCCAGACATTGCTAGATTCTCATCTTTCTAAGACAGCTCTTTTGTGCTTGTTGGTAAAACTCCTACTGCAAAAAGTAATCTCTCCCAACAGGGTGCCCAAGAAAGCATCTTGCAACATCCTTGATCACCAACACCATAGTCTGTGGGTAATAATGACTTTAGCTGCCCCACAGAATAAACACAATATATATATGCCCAGTAGGGTGGAGGATAGGGCTGGGCGATATCTGGTTTTCAATATCACAATATATCACCAGCTAAACATATCCAGCTAAATATATCCAGTTCTGGGCACCGCAGTTCAAGAAGGACGCTGACAAACTGGAACGTGTCCAGAGGAGGGCAACCAAAATGGTCAAAGGCCTGGAAACGATGCCTTATGAGGAACGGCTAAGGGAGCTGGGCATGTTTAGCCTGGAGAAGAGGAGGTTAAGGGGTGATATGATAGCCATGTTCAAATATATAAAAGGATGTCACATAGAGGAGGGAGAAAGGTTGTTTTCTGCTGCTCCAGAGAAGCGGACACGGAGCAATGGATCCAAACTACAAGAAAGAAGATTCCACCTAAACATTAGGAAGAACTTCCTGACAGTAAGAGCTGTTCGACAGTGGAATTTGCTGCCAAGGAGTGTGGTGGAGTCTCCTTCTTTGGAGGTCTTTAAGCAGAGGCTTGACAACCATATGTCAGGAGTGCTCTGATGGTGTTGCCTGCTTGGCAGGGGGTTGGACTCGATGGCCCTTGTGGTCTCTTACAACTCTATGATTCTATGATTCTATGATTCTATGATTCTAAACATTGCGATACCTCAATATATCACAATATCTTAAAGAAGGCTGGAGTTTATAATAATCTGGGGAAATATTGGGGGGGGATCTAAATTTGATGCATATATTTAAATGAAAATTTACTCAGTGGTAGCATGCTTAACTAAACCCTTAAAGATTTCTGGAGGATATATAACTATTCTGTTAAGGGCTTTATATACCCATAGTAACACATTGAACTTGGCCCTGTAGCAAATTGGGAACTGGTGTAGATCAGTGATAGAAAGTCAGGTAAGCAATCTAGGTGCCATATGGTGCCTGAAAATTAGGTTACAGATGGCCATCCAACCTCTGCTTAAAAACCTCCAAAGAAGGAGAGTGTACCACCTACCAAGGGAGTCTTTTTCATTGCTGAACAGCTCTTACTGTCAGAAATTTCTTCCTGTTGTTTAGTCAGAATCTCCTTTCTTGTCACTTGAAGCCATTCATTCGGGTTCTGCCCCCTCCAGAGCAGGAGAAAACAAGTTGCCTCCATCTTCCACATGACACCCCTTCAGATTTTTGAAGGTAGCTACCCTATCTCCTCTCAGTCTTCTGTTTTCCAGGCTAAACATACCCAGCTCCCTCAACTGTTCCTCATAAGGCTGGGTTTCCAGACCCTTGATCATCTTGGTTGCCCTCCTCTGTGCATGTTCCAGCTTGTTAATATCCTTCTTAAATTGTGGTGCCTAGATTTGGATACAGGACTCCAGGTGTGGTCTGACCAAGGCTGAATAGAGTGGGACTGTGACTTCCCTTGAGCTGGACACTATACTTCTGTTGATTCAGCCTAGAATAGCATTCGCTTTTTTTGCTGCTGCATCACACTGTTGACTCATCTTTAGACTGCATGTATGTAGCTCTGCTTACTACTACTCTATAGTTTAGCATAGGTATGTTTCTTATATATTTTGTGCTTTAAAAATAACAAATTTAAAAATATGTGTTCGTAATATTGAGCCACACCAATAAGAGATGTCAAATTATGTGTTACTTACTAAATCCTTATAGTGTTTATCCTCCAAAAAACTCAAAATAATGTACATGGATTCTACCCCACTGCCTCTCATATTATTTTATTTATTTATTATGTAATATATTTATATCCTACCAAGTTGGGATTCAAGGTGGCTTACAACATTTAAAAATGTGTCACAGAATAAAGAATAATAAAAACAAACTTGTTAAAAACAATACTTAAAACCAGAAATTAAAATTTGAACTCACAGCAGCCCAGTCCTCAGCATCGTCTGCAGTTAGTTTCCAAATGCATAAAGCCTTTACTGCAAAAGTAAATTGTTGCTTCCTCGCCTGAACAGATGCAGGAGCCAAGCCACAATGATCTTATCACAAAGAAACTTTGTTTACTGATCAGAATCTCTGTCCCATAGCGCTGCTGATGAACAAAGATTCCAAAAAGCGAACAAAGTTTCTTTTTCTGCCGATAAGATCCACAGGGCTTTAAGGCACACACCATGTCTCTTGCTAGTAGAGACCCTGATATCATGCTTAGCCTGATATTGTGCTGGGTCTCTATCCTGCCTAGCAAGAGGCACAGTGTGTGCCTTTAAGCCATGTGGATCTTATGGGGGGTGGGACTGTTTGCTGATCGGAATCTCCTTCCCTCAGCAGGGAAGCTGGGACTCTAGTTAAACCTCCATAAAAATGCAAGAGCAAAGCCAAGTAGATCTTATCGTTTGCTGATCAGAATAAGGGAAGCTTATTGTTATGCTGGGTCTGTCTCTAGCCAGAGGCACGGGGCTTGCACCTTGCACATTGTGCAAGCAGAAAGCATCTTTTACTGCAAAGTAAAGCCCTTTACTCTGCAACACCTGCTGAGAGGGACCAGGACCTTATGCCCTGGCAAGATCAGCAGGCAAGAAACAGCCATTTACTTTGCAGTAAAGTGCTGCTTCCTGCCTGCTGGGTCTGCAAGGCCAGCTGGGCAGTGCATTCTTTATATGTTAAAGGGTGAAAAAAATATGAAACTTTTATCAAGGTCTAGAGTTCATACCATAGTAGGAGACAAAATATCAATATATCACCCACCCCTAGTGGAGGATAGCTGATTGCTAAGGAGGATAGCATAGTATATATCCTTTTTGTCTGTGAACTGCCCCCCCCCTCACAAGATGAATTCTCAACACTGATACTGTTTCATATAGGACCTATATATGTACAGTGGTACCTCGGGTTAAGTACTTAATTTGTTCCGGAGGTCCGTACTTAACCTGAAACTGTTCTTAACCTGAAGCACCACTTTACCTAATGGGGCCTCCTGCTGCTGCCGCTGCACGATTTCTGTTCTCATCCTGAAGCAAAGTTCTTAACCTGAAGCACTATTTCTGGGTTAGCGGAGTCTGTAACCTGAAGCGTATGTAACCTGAGGAACCACTGTACTGTAGACATGTGTCTTTTCTGGCAGGTGTATGAATAGCAGAGTGCTTTTATCACTACCTGTATCCTGCCTTTCTGTCTGTCAAGCATCCTGAAAACTGCTAGCAACTGTACAGGCAAAGCTTGTGTTGTCTGCAGTATTTTGTGATGGATTTGGGTCATGCGAGATGCCTTGTTTAAAACTTATGTGGGCAAGAAGGCAAACATGGATGGTTGTTCATTGTCTCAAGGAGGGACCATAACAGCAGCCCACTAAACAAAATGACAGCAACAAACACAAGGCAGAAAATAATAACAAAATATTCTATTTTTTATCTCATCCCATTTTTTTGTTATGGAGGTTTGAAATTCCAAAAAATTGACAATTTTGGCCTTGCCAGACTCCACAAAAAACTTAAAAGCATAAACTTAGAATTTTAGATTAAAACTTTGAGTTTTGATCATTCAACAAGTGTACAAAATATTAAGAAATTCGGATGACATGAGGTAAAAAAAATTGGTTTGCATGATATGGAATGACCCATGTACTTTATTTTTTTGGGATATTTCCCCATGCTGTAATATTTTTCCTCCTTAATGTAGTATATTATTGATAGTTTACAATTTCTCAGAAAAGTGCGGAATGCTTATTCTTTATCAGAGCATGCTATGGATTTCTCCCCTTTCCTTTTCTATTAACTCTGTAAACTGCAGCAAACCTAATGTTATTTCTCTCACTTCCTTTTGCTAGATGAAAATCTAAGGCAATTGATTCTCCCACTTTCCTGATGTATACTGCTGTTCAGGTTGTAGATCTTAATTTCTGGCATGGCTCCTACAAGCCATTTTGTAACCAGCCACTGAGTCCCTGCATTGCTCATTCTGTGAACAACCCTGAGTTTGAGTCAATGGCTGTCTGTTAAAACTCAGCCACTTTAAGATTTATGACATTTCAGCAGTTTCATCCTTTCAAAAATGCATGAAAAAATGAGTAACATATGATGCAGTTTTTGAAAACATTTAGAGGATTCACCTTGCTGGAATAGAAGTCTGAAAGAACCATGTAATGTGCTTGTCGGAGTCTGCTAAATTAAGCTTACGTATTTTCATGATACAATGAGTTGCCAGTGACTCATTACTACTTGGCTGCAAGATGCTGATGAAGAATAGGAAAGTTCTGATCTCCTCCTTGATAAAGCAGTGCTTAATATAATAAAATTAATATCTAGACTTCCCTGTCACCACTGCCTTTTGGACAAGAGAATAATCAGCATGGCACAAATTTTAGCAGGGGAGTAAGATGGCAGTGGAAGCTGAGCTGCCATTAATCAAGCAGGCATAATAGCCACCATCCTTTCTAAAGCTTCCAAGATACCGTCACTGTCACTGTCACTGTCACCTGTTCTTTCAACTGACCTCCTCCCCCAGCATAATAAAACATTGGCATACTCTGAAATGTTTTGCCTTACACACATAAATATGTATATATAGAGAGAGGCAGGGTGAGCGGGTTATGATTAAAGAGAAGCAAGTTTTATAATTCTCTTTGGCACTAATAAAATATAACACTGAAATGAGTCATTTTTAGAGAAATCTGGCATGGCCTGATTATGTAACTCAAAACCTGATAAGAAAGAACAGACTGAGCATCAGAAAACACAAAAACAGCTTTGCTTAAAAGGATGACATCTTGTTGTCCTATTACTTGTTTTATCGCAGAACCCTTCTGATGTTAGCAACTTGTTTTAATTTCCCCCAACCTCCAAGGAATTTGCTGCTGCCGCCTCTGCATTTCCTCTTGTTTGACCTTGCTGCAGCTTATTAATTTAACTTGGATTGCTTATTCTGAAAGCTTGTGTTCAAATAACTACTGAATCTGCATACTATCATTATAGATGATGCAGTGGTCCCAGTTATGCCATTCAGAAATAACTCCATTTGACATCATCAGGGTTACTTGTTCGGGGGGTGGGGGAGAATTCTAGTGTAAATGAGGACAGGAGTGGAAATTATGCAAGATGTTTAATTCTAAACACTTTCTGCTCCTCCGAGTGTCTCAAGTCGTCATCAGCATTTCTGTTTCCGATTTTAGATAGTGTTTTATGCTTTCTGAGTTCTACCTTTCTGGGTTTCCCATCAGTTCTGCTTTCCACTCTCTACTACAGTCTGTTTCTTTGTCTAGCTGGCTTTCTAACTTGGCCCAATGCCCATATGATTGGAACAACTGCTTTTCTATCCCACCTGGGGCTCTAAACTATTCTTAGTTTATAACAGCACCTGACATTTACTGATGGTGTCAGACAGAGGGAAAATGTAGAATCCTGAGTTAACAGTGCAATATGAATACTAGAGATTAGTGGAGAAGATGGGAAGAGTACAATGAACAAAAATTAAATCTAAATCTCATAGCCTAACCAATCTTCACATTGTGGTATGATTAAGAGGGAAAACGTGGAGGAGCAGCATATATATAGGTAAACTATGAGATCAGACTTGCAGCAGTGCAGTCTTACTGAAATACTATTTTTCTGTGACAGCAAAGATCCCGAATCTTCTTGTTCCAACAGGCTTTTGGGAATTGACTGCTTCTAATGAAAGGGCTGGTGCCATGCTGTTTTTATTGTAATTATGTATATGTAATTTAAACAGATTTTATATGTGTATATAGTTTTAATTCGATTAATGTCAATTTGTTTTTTAATTATTGCTTTTTCTACACTTATCTGCAAACTACATTGAGTCCCATCAAGGAAAAAGGCGGGAGATCGATAAATAGATAGATAGATAGATAGATAGATAGATAGATAGATAGATATCTCACAAAAAACTACTGCTACTACTATTGACAATAGAAAGCTTTTAATAGCAGGTCTTTCCCTCTTTGCCATAGACAGATCTGCAAAATCCAATGGCTGCTAGGATGGCCTCCCAATATTCAGTTTCCACAATGTTATAGTATTTTGGATCTTGATTGACTGAAATGGAAATAACTTTTAATCAAAAGTGGAAAATATTAGATATACTTACCTATGTTAATATGTAATACTAAGCAATGGTTTGTTTTAACTGTGGTTTGCTCAACAAATGAGTCATCTCACAGATGAGCAAACAAGTCATGGTTTGTTTTCAGCTATTCTTACCTTGTGCCTTTGTAGCTTGATGAGTGTCTGGGTAGGGTGGCCAAACAAACCACAGTTAAATAAGATTGTTTTATGTTTGTACATATTTTATGGGCTAATAGCCGTAAATAAATTGTAGTAGTAAATAAGGTTGTTGGGTTCAGACATAACATCAAGTCATAGTTTAAACCAGGGGTTGTCAATCTGGTCCCTACTGCCCACTAGTGGGCGTTTCAGGATTCTAGGTGGGCAGTAGGGGATTCTAGGGCAAAAGCTGAATCTTCCTTCCATCGAGCACTGGTGGGCGGTAAGGAAATTTTACCACCAATAAAGATGCATTAGTGGGCGGTAGGTATAAAAAGGTTGACTATCCCTGGTTTAAACAAACCATGAGTCATAATCCAACAATAAACTATGGCTTCACATTTGTTGGGAGAAAAAATCACATGAGGAAAAATGATGTATGTGAATGAGGTGGCTTGAAGAAAAGGTAGTTTGAAAATATATGAAAACAATTAACCAGATACATAGTGGTAGCTAGTAAATGGAACAGTTAAAGATCCGTTGCTTTTTAAAAAGTGGTCAAGAAAATTTGAAGACTGGCAGAAATGGTGAAATTGATGGAATATATTTGCCTGAGAGATGACATTCAGCACATAATCATCTGGTAGTGCTTTGTTCCTTTTGTGAAATTAACATATATAATCTGGATATTAAAATGCTTAAATATTTATCAGTTGATCGTATCCAAATAATATTTACTTAGAGTAGGCCCACTGCAATTAATGAATCCAAGTTAGTTATGTCCATTATTTTCAATAGATCTACAATGATTAAGAAATAAATAAATAGCATACACTTTATTTTGGCTATGTGAACATAAGCATGACCATTTTGATATATGTTCTTGTGGTTGGTTGATTCAACATCAGCTTCTTTCATGAATCTATTGTCTGTAGGAATGTCAGTTAAGTTCTGAAAATATATCATTTTGTGCATGAGAGCTATGAAAGTCCCATATCACTGTGCTTGGAGGATCTTCTTCAACTGGAGGATGTACATATCATAGCTCTATTGGATGGCAAATGTCACATCTTACTGCATCTGTGAGATCCAATTTTGGAAAAGTAGTAAAATGTATGCATAATGTTTATCTCTTCTGAGTCAAAGTGAAGGGCTTGCGTGCCACCACACTGAAATAGTGACGGAAGTCTCCTGTTTTACAAATTCTGACGAGGCAGTTTATAAACCCATTGCACCTCATCCAGTCCTTGTATGGCGAATTCTTACTCCTCCTTTTTCCCATCTCTAATAGTACTAATTCTAATACAGAATTGTGCCATTAAAAAGATTGTTTTGAAATAATTTCATTTTTATTGAGGTAATGGATATTTTAAAGAATATTTGTTCCTCAAATTAAATGAGATATCTTTTTTATGTGCCTTGTTTCTAAGTGTGCCTCATATGAAGCTAGAAAATGTTGTTTCCATTGGCAGTTAATTTTGCTATTTCTATTTCACTTTTTACCATTAACAAAGCCTGAAGTTAATATGATGCCTTGAATTTCCTCTCTTCCCTACTTGCTTTCATTAACATTTGATTGCTGAAATGAACAGCAAATAAGAACAACATTTTGTCTGATTGACATGAGTGTGATTTTGTCTAAAACAGGACACATATAGGTTGCTGAAGACAATTAAAGGTGTTAAGATAAAAGAGATACCTTGTAACTTCTGAATTATCCATGGCAAGCTGATGGTCATAGCTGATTTGCATATTCTAGTTTCATGTGGTTGATGTGATTTGCATATCATATCCATTAACATGGCAGATGCCAAAATACAATTTGTTGGCATGTCACACATATTTTACGTCATTTCTGTTATTTCTGTTGTAATCCACTTACTGGGTTTTACAGAGGTCAAAGTAATTACTGGTACTGCATTTTGCATCTAAAGCATTCTTGGTTATAGCATGTTAGGAGTTCTAGATAGTATAATTATTGTTTTCCTTTTTTATAATTACTATTTTCATATTATATTCCTTCTGCTTATACATGTTACTTGTTTTAAGTTAGAGAAGAATGATTTGGGGATCCATTCTGACAGCTGAATATAATTATGACATCACTGCATTTGAAATAGCCTTGAGTGTAATCATCAATGGGGATGACTCAGCTTTTGTTATAGTCTCAACTCACAGAGCTTTAGACAGATTCTGGTGATCTGAAGTTTGCCATATGCTTTGAATATGTTTACTGCTTGCTCCAACCTTAACTACCAGATATTACTAAATTTTGCTTACCATTCATTAAAATAAAGCTAGAAAAATACATACATTACAGCAAAATTCTGCAAGCTGGATAATTTGTCATACTTTTGCTTGCAAACAGAGATTTGTGGTACAGCTTTGTGGGGGACTTGAAGAGGTGTAGAGGACACTGTAGGCTAGAAGAGAGACTGGCAGGCTGTGGGCTTAGTTAGGGAATGTTCAATTAGCTGCTGAAGCCGCCTCTTAATGTGATCCAATAGTTGATCATCTGTGAAATTCGCAAAAATAGGATACTATATCTGAAAATGCAAGCCATAATTTTAACTTTAGCACTTGCTGACTTCATTCAGAAGTGTACCATGAGCCCTAAGTATTTGCATAAAGTTTCACCAACTTAGTCCAATCAATGTAACTGACGAGATAAACAGTTTGCCTGCCAAAATTCGTGTCCAGATAAACAGTTTCAGTTCAAGTATCACAAAGCCAATATCCAAACCTAGTTTTGGTGCTTTGGAGTATCACAATGGACTCCTTGCCTGCCCTTCCTTGGCTTGAGAGATAACTTAGTTTGCTAAGACATTCAAATTGAATATAACATTAACCATAGTTTGCTTCCAAACCAGAAAATAAAACTATGGTTTAAAGTGGGTAGCCATGGTTTGCCCAGTTCATATGGGAAACTCTGGGTCGCTTGAACCACGGAAAGAGGCAGCCCACAGGGGCCATCACAACTGCCAAACTATGCTGTCTGAATTGTGCTTTTGCTGTAAGATGTCACAATGCTTTTTTGCCATTTCAGCTCTCCTTGGAAGCTGGTCACAAATATTACAGACCACTAAATAGTAATAAGATCCAGAGTAGCCCCAGTATTAGTTGCATAACTTGGGTGCCACTAAGGGCAGTAGAGTAAAAGCCAAATTAAACAAAGAATCATAGAACTTGAAGAGCTGGGACCGACCTTGGAGGTCATTTGACCCAAGTCTTCCCCACCTGGTTCCCTTCAGTTTATTTGGGCTATAACTTTAATTGGCCTCAGACAAGACAGCCAATGTTCAGGGATGATGGGAATGAGCTGGAGGGCACCAGGCTGAGCAAGGGTGATCTCATCCAACCACTGCTCAGTGTGCAAGATGCAGCTACAGCATCCCTGGCCGGTGGCGGTGGCCTCCCATGAAGGGGAGCCCAACAGCTGTCATAGCAGGCTGTCCCATTGATGAACATGCCTTGCCTTCAGGATGTGGGAGATCCATGCTTTGGTCACCTATGTGTTGTTTTACTTTCTTTTTAAAATTTTATTAATAATTTTCAGGTTTATACATTTCAATGATTTTACAGTCATTTTAACTTGACTTCCTTCCACCTCTTTCTGCAGTTCCTTAAATTTATTTTTAATATCTTCTGCATATCAAAATTAACTTAATTTGTTTTTTTATTCATCTCCTTTAAATATATACCCTTACGAAACTACAGGCTATTAAAATAATCCTGCCAATGTTCTTATATGTTTACAATTTGTAAATATTCAATAAACCATTTCTATTCTTTTATAAAAAAGTTTGTTATCTGGATTTCTTATATTTCTGGTAAGTTTCGCCATGTCTGCATATTCCATAAGTTTTTGTATCCATTCTTCCTTTGCTGGGATTTCTACTTCTTTGCATTTTGGGGCAGTTTTACTTTAAAAGCAGTCCCTATGCAACAGCTTTGAAAATCTTGTTCTGGTGGAGAGTGTTTTTTCTTTTCTTTTTTCGCCTTTTCTAAATTGCCCCCGCATCTGTACCTTTCTTCTTTTCCCTGCGTATAGATCCAAGAGCAGCTTTGTGGGAGCTACTTAGATCTAGGAAAGGGTTAAATACCCTCTTTTAGTGTGCCACTTACCTGATAATCAAAACAGCTGCATGCGATTGCTAATAGGTTTAAAAAACAAAAAGCTGAACAGCAAAAGATGTTAATCATCATGAGGTAACTGTTAGGAGGATTTGTAGTTGGTTGACTGACTGAACCCAAAGAGTGCTCACTAATAGTTCCTTATCATCCTGGAAAAAAATCACAAGTAGGGTTCTGCAGAGTTCTGTCCTGGCTCTGTTTTTGTTCAATGTCTTTATAACTGGATGAAGGATTTGAGGGGATGTTCATCAAATTTGCAGATGACACCAAAATGGCAGGGATAGCTAATGCTGCAGAAAACAGAATCGGGATTCAAGATGACCTTAACAGATTGGAAAACTGAGCTCAAACTAACAAAATGAATTTCAGTAGGGACAGATGTAAGGTTCTACACTTAGGCAGGAAGAACCAGCTGCACAAGTATAAAATGGAGGACATCTGGCTTGCCAGAAGTACATGTGAAAGAATCTAGGAGTCTTAACAGATCACAAGCTTAACACTGTGTGATGCAGCAACAACAACAAAGTAATGCTATTCTAGACTACATCAACAGAAGTATAGTGTCCCAATCAGTGGAAGCAATAATACCGCTCTATTCTGTCTTGGTCAGAGCATATCTGGAGTACTGTCTCCAGTTCTGGGCATCACAATTTAAGAAGGATATTGACAAACTGGAATGTGTGCAGAGGAGGGCAAGCAAGATGATCAAGGGTCTGGAAACCAAGCCTTGTGAGGAATGGTTGAGGGAGCTGGATATTTTTAACCTGGAAAAGAGGAGGCTGAGAGGAGGTATGATAGCCATCTTCAAATATCTGAAGGACTGTCACATGGAAAATAGAGCAAGCTTGTTTCCTCCTGCTGCAGAAGGTAGGATCCTAACCAATGGATTCACCTTTTCAAGAAAGGAGACTCTGACTAAACATCAAGAAGAACTTTCTGGCAGTAAGAGCTGTTCAACAATGGAATGGACTCCCTTTGAAGGTGGTACACTCTCCTTCCTTGGAGGTTTTTAAGCAGAAGTTGGACAGCCATCTGTCATGGATGCTTGAGTTGAGACTCCTGCATTTCAGGGGGTTGAACTAGATGACCCTCAGGATCCTTTCCAACTATGATTCTGTGAGCTCCCATGTAATGTCAACTTTGGCCCCTTTGAAACCAATATCTGATCCACCAGGCAGAACCAGGAAGGACTCTTCATTCAAATTAGCAAGTGCTGTGCAGGAGAACTTCCTGGCGGTCTGTGCCCCATGTTACTTAACGGGAAGAGGTGCTATTTGAATTTTCCATCTTGTGTAACAAGGGCCAGGCCTGTGTGTGCAGGCTGCCTTATTAGGAAGCATTGCAGCAGTTTTATAACATATTTCCAAGCTACTAGTTGATATTTCTGCAGCTTTAAATGCAAAAGAAATCCACATTGTGTAACACTCCTCTGTCAGACTTGTTTGAAATCCTCTGCTCATTGAGAATCAATTCGTATAACCTCTGTGCGCAAAATATCTATATATAGAGGCAGTGCTGCAGGCAAGCTAAATGGTTCTGTAGGTCTGGAAGGCAGAGGCGGTGCACTCAGAAACAAAGCCTCATATTTCATCTTTGTTTTGTGCTTTGTCATTCGGTGGCTGACGTCTTCTTTAATAGCTGAGCCTGCTGTCTGGATACCATCGGAATGCAGATTGTGACTAACTCAACTGACAGCAAGGGGTGCTGTGCATATAATTGCAGAGGCAATGTTTTTATTTGTGTAGCAGCTAGCCAGGACATTGTTGCTTAGCATTTCATTACCACTTTTGCATAGGAATCCCAGGCACCCCCAAACCCTAAAACCTTTCCATGAAATATTCTGGACTTTAAAAAACTGTTATTTGCATACAAAGATGGCAGACTAATGCAGTGAAAATGGATGCCGGTGAAAATGCAATGCCTGGTTTGGCATGGGAAATGTGTTAACTTATCCTGTCTACTGTCATCTTAATTATCCAGAAATCTTGAACTTAAAACATTTGCATTGGCATAAAGTGATTGTAATCTCAGATAAGCTTCACTACAACACTAAAGTCAATGTCAGTTTCAGTGACACAGCATTTGATGTTCCCTTTTGTTTGTTAGCGCCTCAAGCCTGATGTGCTTCATGCACAGTGACTTTTCTGTGTAGAGTTCATCTTCATGTGTGTAATATCCAGTCTCTTATCTCTCTCTCTCTCTCTCTCTCTCTCTCTCTCTCTCTCTCTCTCTCTCTCACACACACACACACACACACACGCCCACTTCGTTGTTGTCCTGCTTTGCTTTGCAAACAACAGTTTCCAGATGAGAAGCAGGAAGTTAGGGTAGCAGGTCAGCCTCGTCTTTACTATCTTGATGAATCAGAGATCAAGTCTGACCCAGAAGCTTTTACTTCCTTTGCCAGTTTGTTTACCCTGCACTTTCCTTCTCTTTGCCAGATTTTGATGATGCCACATTTTATAAGCTTGTAATCCTAGACAAGTCCTCACTACTCAGCCATCTATGCAATCATGTATGAAAACCAAATGAACATATTTTCCCACAACTACACAACTGGAACTACCATCTTGAAGGTTGCACTTGTTCACGTGCAAATACTACAGAGAAATGTGCAACTTTTATACATGATGTTGTGTGGTGCTTCCCATATGGAGATCATTCAGTTGGGGGGGGGCGCGTTGTAAGACATGTCATGACCCTTAAGATCTACCCACTGATTACTTTAAGCCCCACCCCTTCCAAGGGGCTCAAGGGAGGCTTATGAGAGGTTTCTGGATTTTTGTCCAAATACTAGCCAAACAGAAACCTGCTTAGTTTCACAGATGGAAGTTGGTAAAGTACCTTGAGACCACTGTTCTGTACCATTTAGCTGCTTATAGCAATTTTCTCCTGGAAGTTATTCGAGGCTGTATCAACAGAAGTATAGTGTTCAGATCAAGGGAAATAATAGTACACTGGTACCTCCGTTTACGGACGGGATCCGTTCCAGAGGTCTGACTGGATCCCAAGGTTTTCGCAACTGGAGAGACTGCTTCTGCGCGCATGCATGCAGTGGAAGAGCGCTTCTGCGCATGCGCACGCAGCAAAATCCCAGAAATATACTTCCAGGTTTGCTGCTTACGTATCCCGAAGTTTACGTAAGTGGAGGGATATGTAAGCGGAGGTACAACTGTACTGCTCTATTCTGCCTTGGTCAGACCACCCCTGGAATACTGGGTCTAGTTGTGGGTGCAACAGTTTAAAAGGATATTGACAAACTGGTATGTGTACAGAGGTGGGTGACCAAGATAACCAAGGGTCTGGAAACCAAGCCATATGAGGAATGATTGAGGGAGTTGGGTATGTTTAACCTGGATAAGAAGAGACAGAGAGGAGATATGATAGTCATCTTCAAATATCTGAAGGGCTGTCACATGGAAGATGGAGCAAGCTTGTTTTCTTCTCTGGAGGGTAGGGCACAAGCCAATGGATTCATGTTACAAGAAAGGGGATTCTGACTAAGCATCAGAAATAACTTTCTGACAGCAAGAGGTGTTTGACAGTGGAACAAACTCCCTTGGGAGGTTGTGGACTGTCCTTCCTGGGAGGCTTTTAAGCAGAGGCTGGATGGCCATCTCATGGATGCTTGAGTTGAAACTTCTGCGTTTCAAGGGGTTGGACTAGATGACCCTCAGGCTCACTTCCAACTCTACAATGATTCTGAATGGGGGCTGTGCCTTGAATAAGGATTTCCCTGATACTTTTCCACTCTACAGTTTCACCCATTGGGGTTGATTAAAACAAAAGAGTGGGGAGGAGATGAAGATGAATAGAGAGGAACACTGAATTATTATGTTAGAATACTGGGGAAACAGGAACATATGTAAGGCATTTGCTTAGGTTGTGTCTTTTAACAAATTTTGCTTGTGATTTTAACACACAATTTTTTGTTCTCTTATAAACTGTATGAGATTAAATCTGTGTCTTTTTTTTGTTCTCTTATAAACTGTGTATGTGATTAAATCTGTGTCTTTTGGAGAAACATTTGAAGTCAGATTTGGAACTGTGCTGCTTACATCACCAACCCTATAAGAAACAAATCTAAAGGGCGTCTGAAATCCTCCCAAAGCACTCTTCATGTGTTCTTTCAAACACCCCCTTTCTTCTGTGCTATAAATAATTCAGATTCTTTAGTTTAACTACAACTTGCAACCGTTATTTATTAAAATTTAGTGGAATAACTGTGTGGCTCAGAAGAACAGAATATATTTGGGTTTCAGGTGTGAAAGTGAGCATCTGAAACATTTTGGTCATACTTTAGACGGTTTTTGAAAGTTTTCTGTCAAGCTTTATGTCAATTTGGCAGTGATGGCATGGCACTGCAAGACTAGCATATAGAGCATCTGGAGTGAGTCCAAATCCAGTCCCACTTTTTCTCTGAGGAACATTAAAAAGTGTATTTGCTCACGTGCACACATACTGGTGAATTATAAATTATTCCTACATACTGCTCTGTGAATTCTCAAGATTTGCATTATTGACTCAAACTGATGCAATATTATATAGGCAGGGAGTTCCACAGTTCGGTAGCATGGGCTTTCTAAGATGTTCCCAAGCCATTATTCTTCCATCTTTGCATCATAGAAGTCTCCTAACTCATGCATGCATGAATATGTTTTTAGCAGCTTTACCTGTGTGTTTAATTGTAAAGACTTGCAGTTTCCTTTTGTATGCACCTGGTTTTGGCATTGTATTTGGATAATTAGAATAAGAGGTTCTATGTTGGTTGCTTTAGAGATTCTGTATATAATAGGTCTCCCTGAAACCTTGGGTGCTTTGAGATAAAAGTTGCCCTGGCCTACTTATGTCACATGGTGGGTTTTTTGCTTATGTTTGATTCAGGTACACTGAGGACTGAATTTGGCAATGTATCCCCAATCTCCACTGGGTACATGGTCAGTCCAATGACCTGAAAATGCACTAGAGGTAATCTGGTGGAGCTCAATGTTTGGGGAAATTCTGGTTTGAGATGCCAGATTAGCAGAAAGCAAGATATGTTGATTAGGACCTTCTTGTCATGGAAGGGAGCCTGCAGTAATGGCTTAATCCTGCCAGTTTAGGGTCATGCTTCAGAAGTCTCTCAGGATCTTGCAAAGACACAACCCTATTCAGTATAATGGTCTGTAAGGGGATATATCTTCCACAGGTTGAGCTCACTATTTGTTGGCAGGAAACGCCACACATTGTATTCCTTGATAAGCTATAGGGTAGGCCATAAAATGCAGGGCCTTACCTGTCTGAGAATGTTGTGGTTTGGGCCTTGCCTAGGCAGCTGCTCTGGAAAGAATTGGAGCTGATGGAGTAGATTGTGTAGATCCAGCATCAAATTTGAGGCACTTGAGCAACCAAGTGTCTGTGATAGTCTCAAGCACTGGATCAAACTCAATATTTATTTTATGTTTGTTTGAAGGAGAAAAGATCTTGGTAAGATGACAGTGTAGATATTCTTTAAAACAATGCATAAAACACCTTTAGGTCCCATGTGTTGTTCATCATAACATCTCATATTTTCACAAATCACAGGCACATTTTTTTCTGGAAAGTATTAATTGCACTATTAAGCTAACACTCTCACCATCTCCTCTACAAAATTGGCCTTATAATTTGTACAAACACAATATATGTAAGGGAGAGAGAATTTAACACATTATCTTTAAGAGGAATGTTTCCACTCAGTTACTTTGATTAGTCTACTTTACATAGTTAAAAATATCAATAGCACAAGAGGGGGAGAAATCATTTCACCAGGTGAGTAGCTCCACCGAAATAAGTGAAATTACCGGGGGGGGGGGGCGTAAATGGTTTTCAACTACCTTACCATGAATGAAAATAGAAAACAATGATAGTAAAGAAGAGTGACAGCATGGTTATCCTAATACAAATATCTAAAAACAGGTAATCGAAGGGGTAAAGGACAGCACAAAAGTTCCAGATCTCCTAAGATGGCAGTGCAAGTTGTGTTGGTTGGGGGTGTTTGTTTGTATACAATATAAATTTCCATCAGTGGTAGGAAAAGTAACAGATAGAGATGTGCCCCTCAATGTTCAAAGATGGGATATGTTTTTTCTCCAGAATACCTACATTCCAAATATTCCTGTACCAAAGTGTAAGATCCAAGACCTGTAATGTTTTCCGTTTTTGTACAGTGGAAAAGTGGAGCTACTAGTGAGTAATTCCCTTTCATGTCTTTTGACACTTTGACTCATGCAGTGTTGCATTCCATGGGATTGAATTTGTACCTTGTAAAGAAGCCATTCATTTTATTTAATGAATTCCTGGTGGGGAGATGATAAAATTTGTCTCTGGGGCTAGAGCAGGTTAAAGTCCAATGAATAAACATAGAAGCTACAGTTCTTCCTCAGAAATCATGGGTGCTCCTTAATCTTTGAATACAATAAATTGCACTCTTCTGCTTCAGCATGTTTTAGATTATTTATGTAAGTGTCACCAGCAGATGCTCGATTGAATGAACTAGATCTCTGCTGAAAAATTACCATCTGATAACCAGACAAAGGAGGAAGGGAAGGTAGCAAAGACAATAAGACAAATGAGATTATTATCAACTACAGTAATATATACAGTTTTTAAAGATAAATTCACAAGGCCTCCCAACTCTCTTAGTCAAAAAGAGAATATTTTCTCCACAATGGGGAACAATACAAAAGAGTAGTTTAACCTCCACTGAAGTGATTCTGTGAGCAATACAGAATTGCAGTCGTGTAGTGCTGTTATTTTCCATCCTCTGCTAGTAGGCAGGTGTCTAGTATGTATGTATGTATGTATGTATGTATGTATGTATGTATGTACGTACTTACTTACCTACCAACCAACCAACCAACCAACCATATTTATAACCTTCCCCAGGACAGGGTACATATAACAATAAAATAGGAAATTAACAATAGCTTCAACTAAAATTTGTTAAACATTACACAGACATAAAAAGCAGCAGGTGAAAAAATAAAACGGACAATATCAGTTCAACACTAAGCATTGTGGTGGTCAAACTAATCCACTGCTAAATAAGGACCCGAGGGTCCTCTCCACACCCAAGCTCTTATTCTGCGCTCCACTTCAGTAGGAGGGTCATCAACATACAAAATGGGGAGAAAAACCCCTTCCTGGCTTCTTTTGAAAGGAATTCACTGATGGGAGAGACTAGTGTGGGATGAGTGTTCAAACTATTAGCCACTGTTGAACACAGATGAGATAGTAAGCCACATTTCTTTTTGTTGGTTGCTTTCTTGTTGTTTGGGATAGTTGCTTCTTTATCTGAGAACCCTCCACCCTGACAGGAGAAAGAAAGCAGTGTTTCTAAATAAAGCCACCACACAATGTAAATAAAGCTTGGTGCTGGCTTTTATTCAAATATGAAATTGAATTAGTCTCTCTCTTTTATATAATAGAGTTGAGAATGAGGGGATGTTTCCTTTTGTTTACTAATGGAGCTATTAGAAAGATATTGAATCATGCTGGCTTTCAGATTGACTGAGAACCAAGCAGAGAGGAATCAATAATACCCTCTTAAAACTTCCTGGACTGCTTTTTAATACCCCACCCTCATAGAGTGGAATCTGTAATGTGAAGATGAGGGATCTGAAATGGAAATAGTATCTTAAATTGGAATAGTGCTTTTCTGATAGGCAAGCATTCAACAGTTTCCTGCACAGTCTCATTTGCTGTCATAGTGGCACAATACTTGCTAATGCCACTTACATTTGTGCCTTTGAACTGGCAGCCCAGCCTTTGACCTATACAGTGGTACCTCGGGTTCCAGAGGTCCGTATTTAACCTGAAACTGTTCTTAACCTGAAGCACCACTTTAGCTAATGGGACCTCCTGCTGCCGCTGCGCCGCCGGAGCACGATTTCTGTTCTCATCCTGAAGCAAAGTTCTTAACCTGAAGCACTATTTCTGCGTTAGCGGAGTCTGTAACCTGAAGCGTATGCAACCCGAGGTACCACAGTAGTGTCCCGATCGAGGAAAGTAATAGTACCGTCTTTGTTAGACCACACCAGGAATGCTGCGTCCACTTCTAGACGCCAAAATTTAAGAAGGATATTGACAAGCTGGAATGTGTGCAGAAGAATGCAGCCAAGATGATCAAGGGTTGGGAAACCAAGCCTTATGAGGAACAGTTGAGGGAGCTGAGTACATTTAGGCTGGAAAAGAGGAGACTGAGAGGAGATATGATAGTCATCTTAAAATATCTGAAGGGTTGTCACATGGAAGATGGAGCAAGCTTGTTTTTTCCTGCTTCAGAGTGTAGGACTCGAACCAATGGCTTAAAGTTAGAAGAAAAGAGATTCTGACTAAACATCAGGAAGAACATTTTGACAGTAAGAGCTGTTCAACTGTTGAATGGACTCAGGAGGTGGTGCATTGTCCTTCCTGGGAGGTTTTGAAACAGAGGTTGGATAGCCATCTGCCATGGATGCTTTAGTTGAGATTCCTGCATTGCAGGGGCTTGGACTAGATGACCCTCAGGATCCCTTCCAACTCCACAATTCTGTGATTATGAAAAACCCAGGTTTGGAGCTGACTGCATGCCACAAACCTCAGCAATTTATTGCTATAAAACTTGGGTGGTGAGGGGCAGGGTGTAAGTTGCTTGGAGTAAGCTGTCCCACGGGGAGGAGAGTTTAACATTAGATATTCTAAGTATGCAGAAGCCTCTGCTTCAGTTTTGAGTGGCCCCATCTTGCTTCCAAACTGATAGGCACAGGACCACCCAAGTTTGAATTTGGAGGGATTAAAGATTAATTCTCCACCTATCTTCCTTTTCAGGCTTTTGATGTGCTGCAAATGACTTACAGGAACCCTGCACTAGCTGACTAGTTGTGGGAGATATGCAGTCAAATCTAACAATGCATATTCTTGCTAGTTAGCATGTGGAAAGGTTAAGACCTTAGAGTTGTATTGCTGATAGGTGGACTCAGAGCATAGTAATGTAATTAGTAGAGAAGGCTCTATGTCATGGGTAGGCAAACTAAGGCCCAGGGGCTGGATCTGGCCCAGTCACCTTCTAAATCCAGCCTGCAGACGGTCCAGGAATCAGTGTGTTTTTACATGAGTAGAATGTGTCCTTTTACTTAAAATGCATCTCTGGGTTATTTGTGGGGCCTGCCTGGCGTTTTTACATGAGTAGAATGTGTGCTTTTATTTAAAATGCATCTCTGGGTTATTTGTGGGGCAGAGGAATTCGTTCATTTTATTTTATTTTTCAAAATATAGTCCGGCCCCCCACAAGGTCTGAGGGACAGTGGACCAACCCCCTGCTGAAAAAGTTTGCTGACCCCTCCTCTATGTGATGTCATTTTCCCTCCTCTGCTGGGAGAAGAAGCAAAAGAAGTATTTCCTGTTCCTTCTCCCCCTCTCTCTCTTCAACTATGCTTTAAACACAAGTATTTTACCCGCATTTATTTTTTAATGTGGTTGCTGCTAATGATGACTGCATGACTATGTGTAAAATATATGTTTTAAACTTACTTTTCAGTTTGTAGCCTGTTTCTTTGATAAATGGGTAATGAAAGGACAGCTCAGCCTAACAGCTGATTCTTATTCTTTCAATTAAACTGCATAACTCTATTTAGCCCTGTGCTTTTAAACTTAAGTGGTAAGCTCATCCTTTTGTCTGTTAACCTACTCACGTGGGTCTGTAGGGGGATAAAATATAGTTAATTATATTGCCTTACCTACTAAATAAAACCCATCACTCGTAAACTTTTTTTGTGGTCTGCAAATATTCATGGGCTATTTGCCCTGCTCCCACCAAGGTTGCTTTGACATCACTGTTCCACAACTCCCACAGCAGTTCCTCTTTGTGTGACTTCTTCAGGGGTAGCTTAATGGCCCATGCAGATGCACTAAGCTGCACCTTTTTGTTTTACAAAGAACAAACGACTGAGACTCGAACTTCCTGCAATCTGGAGTGTATACTCAGCTGCCACCCATTTCATGTAGTTTGAGCTCCCACAATTAAAAAGTACCAGGTGTTCGCTTCTTGGATTTAACGCTGTTCCTCTCTAACAACATCTGGCGTAATTTCAACATTGCTAAGATTTCTTCCAAGGGTATTGTAGTGACAGATGTCTGGCGATGCTTGTGGCAGGTATGGAACTGAAGGGTCTAGAAATTGAATTGAGCAAAGGGAGTTACAGAATGAGGACATGGTACATGATTCATGTTACAGAACGATCTCGTTTCAGAAGGGTCAGAAAGGGGATAAGCACCAACAAAGTAACCCATATTAGGCAGCCCATAATTATGTACATTATTCCTCAACAGATGCAGTGTCTTTCTGTCGTATAACTTAGGAGCTAATTATTGATCCCAGAAGGAGTTTGAGTGAGGGGTACCACCTCCTAAATCTCCAGCAGTCACTAATAAGGCCAGCAGTTTTTGAAACGCCATGTTTGAATTATGTCTAGCTCTAGCTAGCCAAACTTATGATTACATTTTGATGTGTTAATTTTTTTGATACATGGTCAGGCAAAGGAATCAATGACATAAGCTTTTATTATAGTATTAATGTATCTTATGTGGACAGCAAACAAAAAGCACCATACTTCTGTTTTGTTTCTGGTTTTTTAAAGGCATTTGAACTTTTTCAGATTACAGGATAATTTACTCCACTATTCATTTTTGTTTTATAATTTTTCGGTCATCTTCTTCCTGCTTGGTAAGATGAAGCCTTCTTGCAGGCCCGCGTTACTTCTGAATTCTTAAATGAGATATTTCCTTGATGTTTTCTAGGCATTACATTAAATGTTGTTTATTGGGGGGGAAAGTGTAAGGCAAGACACGATGTGGCCTTCTTCCACCCTAAACTCCATATACCTCTTTTATGCCTAACAACCAAAATGGATGTTTAGATCACACAGCAAGTGAAATAATATGTCTACTGGACCAGCTAATGTCCAAAATAGAAGTTGGATGTTGCTGGACCACTCCTCCTCCCATCATCTCTGGGTGTGGAGGTCAAGTTAAATGATGGGGGGAAGAATACTTTTGGTGTAGATCACTGGATTTTTATATTAGATTTTGTATTTCTGGTGATAATTTCCCTTGAAAAATAGTGTTATGCTTAGAAGCTGGAACATGTTGGGATCCTTCTATGTTTTTTAGACATTGTGACTGTCCAACCCTGTTTTGGCTGGGCTAGGCTATATAGGGACTATAAAACTTTTAAGTTTTTTTAATTGTTTTACCTATAATTTTGTTTTATTTGTTTTGTAAACCACTTTGAGGGTTTTGGGGGGGTTTTACAGTAAAGCAGTGTAAATATTTTATGAAAAAATAATTTATGCTGCAAACCACCTGTAATCTTCAGATGAAGGACAGTTTATAAATTCAATAAATAAATAAAAAAATCAAGCAAGCAAACATGCAGTTGTGAAGCAATTGGGGTGTGGAGTCACGGTAGTATGAGAATCTTCATCTCATGTTATAGCATTCTTTGTAAGTGAGAGAGAATGTTTCACAAACTTATTTTAAGGCTTTTCTTCATTTTCATCAAGTAGGGAGCCTGTGATTGCCAGGAATTTTATAACCTCATTTATGCCATCTTGCAAAATGGAAAAAGAAAAAGAAATGAAAATCTGATAGCAGCTTGTGAAGGACACACGCTGTTCCTATAAAAGAGCACTCTTATTCGCTACATTTAACTGTAGAGTCATTGGACTATCTTCCCAGATCACAGCCTCTATGAATGTTCTATCAAACAAAGGGAAGAGTCTGATGGCACAAAACAAACACATTTCTTTCCACAGTCTGATGCACACAATTGGCTGCTTCATTGCAGTTACTGAAAACAATACAGTGGTACCTCGGGTTAAGAACTTAATTCATTCTGGAGGTCCGTTCTTAACCTGAAATTGTTCTTAACCTGAGGTACCACTTTAGCTAATGGGACTTCCCGCTGCCGCCGCGCAATTTCTGTTCTCATCCTGAAGCAAAGTTCTTAACCCGAGGTACTATTTCTGGGTTAGCAGAGTCTATAACCTGAAGCATCTGTAACTTGAAGCTTCTGTAACCCAAGGTACCACTGTATTATCTAAGAGAGGGTGATTGGCTGGGAATTGCACTGTCACAAAAAGCAGCTCCACCCATCCCTGGAGTGGACTATCATCTCTCTTTAAATGAAGTTTTAAGAACTAAGTGTGACAAATAAGCATTTAAATGAATGAAATTAAGTTATGCTTGAAAAAATACTTTTAAAAAGGTAGAAAGTCAGGTGAATGCAACTACTGCTTTCTCTTCTTTGTAACGGGGTTGTTTTTTTCATTTTCACATTTAAGCTGTTTAACATAGTTGCATTAAGATATATTAGAGCATATATGCAATAATTACATAAAATTAAAAACATAAATAAAACAATAGACACTCTGATAATGATTTATGAATATATGAACAAAGTTGTGTCAAAGTGTACCAAATTTATTACAGTTATATCAGATATGAAATGATTTATAGTAATGTGTATTGCTTAGATTGGTGATCAAAAGTAAAAGGTATTTTGTATCAAAAACAATTTGAATTTATAGGTATTTACATGGGACTTGGGTGGCGCTGTGGTCTAAACCACAGAGCATAGGGCTTGCCAATCAGAAGGTCGGCGGTTCGAATCCCCGCAACAGGGTAGGCTCCCGTTGCTCGGTCCCTGCTCCTGCCAACCTAGCAGTTCAAAAGCATGTCACAGTGCAAGTATATAAATAGGTACCGCTCCGGCGGGAAGGTAAACAGCGTTTCCGTGCGCTGCTCTGGTTTGTCAGAAGCGGCTTAGTCATGCTGGACACATGACCTGGAAGCTGTCTGTGGACAAATGCCAGCTCCCTCGGCCAATAAAGCGAAATGAGCGCCGCAACCCCAGAGTCAGCCACGACTGGACCTAATGGTCAGGGGTCCTTTTACCTTTTTATAGGAAGGGGGAGAAGGAAAAATATGTACTTCACACACACCAGACTGTGCTGTAAACTATGGGTACATTTCTACCATATGCCTTGTGACTTTATTGATTACACAAATAACACCAGACTGCATAAAAATTGTCATGTTTCTATTGGCCTCTTGCTACTTTTAGGTTTTGTGTCATTTTTTCCAATAATGGTGTTTGCCAAATTGCATTAGCCACCTGTTTTCCAATGTCAGGGCATTTTCTAGAATGGAAGTTCCAATCCTAACCACTGAGGTTTACTGATGAATATGTGTGTTAAAAATCTCAGGACATTTTACACTCAACACGAGACATTGATTGATTGACTGATTGATTGAATTTACACTGGTGCATATGTGCATACAGTTTTTTAGAAATCCTATTTTACTAAATTTCTAGATCATCCATCAGGGCAGTTTACAATATTCAGATAAAATAAATAAACCAATGAGTACAACAAAACAATTAAAACGATAATGCCTTCAGAAGAGACCTTGATTCAAGTGGCCCTACCTTGTAAAATTACACTATTTAGTTTTATGTGGCGGTGTTTTGTTTTTATTGTGTTGTATGTTTTAATTATGTGTAACCCAACCCCCCACCACCACCATTGAAAGTCCATTTAGAGGCATATATGTGCAAAGACTGTAAATATTATAAGCTAATAAGAAGTCATGTAACATTCAGTGGTTTTATATTAGATAAGTTTCCTGCAGCAATTGCTGAAAAGACAGATTAGTATTGCATTTTAACTGGGCACTCTCTATTCCATTAACACTTTAAGGACACTTTGTTTCCCTGAAACACATTTTATTTGCCATCCTTTTGCTGTCTAAACACTGTCTGTTCAAATGGAGTTACACAACATTTAAAAAGACAAATCTGCTTCCTTTTTCTCCTCTATGTGTGCAGTAGCTCTGATTTCACCGTGTGTCAGAAATAAGGACACTCTGATTTTGCCAGCACTTGGGGGCTTAAAAATAACAACCAGAGCCTTCACCTGCTGTGGAAAAACCACTAGCCAGCCATAGGTTAGAGCAGATCAGTGTGCTAGCAAGCGGGGGAAGGTGGTGTGTGCAGATTGAGAGGAGAATCTTCAGTGACACCTCCGCCAAGAATAGCACACTCTTGGCATCCCTTATGTGCACCAGTAATCCGTTCAAAGCTCCACAGGCTGCTTATCAAGGATGGATGCTCCTCTCTCTGGCTATCTCTGTGCCAAGCATCTTTGAATAACACAACCTCTAGCACTAAGGAAAGACCCAAAATCCTCACTGGTACCTAAATGCTAGAACTGTGGACAGAGTCATTTTTATTAGTTGATTTTTCTTCTCTAGCTTTATTAAATGTACTTGCATTTTAACAGAATCACAATAAAGTTGCATTTTCTGAGGTATGGAAGGAAGTTCAGTAACCTACAACGTAATAAGAGCTCCTGCTTGTGGGGGGGAACATCCATCTTTAATATTTTATTGTGTTTTGTATATACGGAAGAGGAAATGTCATGGGTTGAGGTGCAACAGAAACTGAGAAGCTTTCAGGAGTTCTGAGTTTTTCTTACTGATTTTTAAAGTTTTATTAGTGTGCTCAACAACAAAAACTACACACCCTTACACACACACAAAATACGTGTGAGAAAAAAAATACAAAAACAATATAATAAAGACCACTTCATACCTCTTGAACTTGTCACAACTTTAATGTTTACATTAACCTTATTTACACACTTAATAACTTATCTATCTATCTATCTATCTATATTTGTATCTCTCTATATATATATCTACACACGCGCACATACACACACTCTTAAAGAATATGTTACGTCCTATGGTAAAAACCTTATAAAAATCAAAGTTGTCAAATCATTCAGTTGCAGAGATGAATCACAGGAAATACCTTTATTCAAAACATTGCTTCATTGTTGTTTTAATGATCTCCATATTTTCAGGATAGTAGGGGATGCTGAGGATGGTAGATTTTGCGTATCTTTCTCATAAAGTAGATAGATAGATAGATAGATAGATAGATAGATAGATAGATAGATAGAAAGAAAGAATCAGTCCTATATAGTAGATCTTGAAAAATAGTTGAGGTGGTACAGGGAATATTAGAAGCACTGAAATATGTAAAGTACATAAAAGGTAACAAAAGCAAATATTGAATTTACTGGTAGCTGCAAGACCAGGTATGGGAAAGCCCAATCTGCTCCATGAAAGCATGAATGCTTGCAGAAAGTTTGGTACTTAAATTGTCAAACCTTATAAATGTATCACAAATCACTAGTTAAGTTTTTAACTCTTTTGATTATTTAATTTCTATATTATTTAATATATTCAAAATATCTCTAAGCAGTGTACAAAAAACTGAAGCAGCAACAGATAACTTAAACAAAGTATTACAAAAATACACAGGTACATCCACCCAATCCAAATAACTTTATTGTACTAGCCATTGATCATGACAAATCTGAATCAAAAATAAATACAAGCAAAAGGGGTGTTGTGCTATTTAGATCTCTGCATCTCCCTTGCAGTTCACTGCTATATTGTCAAGGGTCTTCTTTCTGATCTTTTTGGCCTCCAAAGCAAAAAGGGCAACTTTATGAGTCACTGAAACATTTACATCACTAAGAAGCCATAGGACCTTCTCTGCCAGGGAGAGACATCTTTCCCGTACGGATGGTAAGGTGATAAATCACCTCCTGCAGTTGCCCACATATTCTTCATATGGTACCCTTTTATATCGTCCATCTAGGACGGTGGAGGGCATAGCTTGAAAATGCAGCTCAGTAAAAGGAAATCTTAAGTGAGTCTGGCTGGAGATTCCACAGGTAACTGGCTCTAAAATGGACCGTTTTTAGAAGGGAGAACCAAGGAGAGAATTTAGAGGATTTGACTGCTTGCAGATCAAATAGTGATTCTGTCCAGTGGCACCAATCCCTTAACTGGCGTTTGTCTGTGGATATAATCTCCTCTAGTTTATGGAAATAATAAGAGTTCAAATAATGTTGGGTGTTACATTTCCATCACTGGCTGTTCTCCAATTCCACATAGCACAGGGCTGGCGAGCGCTTGCAAGGCATGGAGGACAGTCTTTTCAGGTAATTAAATCTGGTGCAATCAGCTCTTGTGTGGTTAACGTTGGCCATCCAGCTTCCGTGCGTAAGAGTGCAGCTGCCATTCCCTTGGGTAGGGAAAACAGTCACTTGAGAAATTGGCTTTATACCATTTCTAACCCTTTAATAGCACTCTCATCCTCGCCCCAGATTTCAACTCCATAAAGCATTTGAGGGATCACTTTACTGCCAAATATTTTTCTGCTCTTCGTGAAGTCAAACTTCATCAGAGCCCCCATCTCTCTCTTCCATATAAAATGTGAAATAAAAATGTTACATTAATACAAAATTACTAATACATATAAATCAATATCAGCTCATTTTCCTTCAGACACACCCTTGCTCTCAGCCTCTGGGTTCTCACCCAGGGTCCAAACAAACTCTCAGCTCACCTACAGAAGTCTCACAATGAGAAGAGTTCCTAAAACAGCAGACATCACTCTAGTCTCGCACTCTAGACTTGCTTTTTATTGGCAGGCCCAAGGTGGATGGTACTTGCTTAGGCTGCCCACAGCTGTATCCCATTTAGCTGAACTCTTCACATCCATTTCCAGGTACAGCAGGTTTGTTGAGTTTCCCAAGGGGTCCAAATGATGGGAAAAGGGCCCCCCTCTACTCACAACTCTTTCTTCATCCTCTGTCCTTCATCCTCCTCAAGCTGCTTTTGAGACCATAGGAGTTCACTCGTGTTTAAATGTAATGAATCAGCTCAATATCAAATAGATAATTGTTTTAACTTGTTGTATCAGGTGCAATAAATAGGTCACACTCAGACTCCAACACCTGCCCTTCATGCAGAGGTAGGCTGGCTTTTGATTAAAAGGAAGGCTACATGTGGCATTGGAATTTCATAAACATATTATATGGTATCAGATGAATGGCTGGTAAAAGAGGCATATATTTCCTCAAGTAGAATGGAAAACCAAAGTGGCATTATTTATTGTCTAGCACAGGTGTGCCATCTACCCATACTACTGCTGGGCAAAAAATAACTAAGGGGCAAATTATATGAAGGCTAAACTGGAGAATATATAGGTACAGCAGCAACAATTTAAATTATCTCATAGCTATTGCCTTTCTTTTTTTTTAAACCAATTGATTTAAAGTTAGTTTTCCAACCCAATAACACTGCAAAACATGTACTTTGGAAACAGTACATCACTGAGGACTAATTTCACACCTGACATTTTGCCTTTAGTTTAAGAAATAAAGCATGGACAACACTGTATGGGGATTATGCTTGTGCCTATTTTTACATTGTGCTGAGGAGCGTCACACAGACTGAAACAATGAAAATACATTCCCTGATACTAGTTTGAAGTTTACTGGTATTAAGTCCAGAATAGTACTGGAGGTACTGAATTGCATGGTTCAGAGTAATATTTCAGAGTAATAAAGTGACATCTCCTCCACTGTTTAGCCGTCAGATTCTTGTCTAGTCTTGGCTGGCAGCGCACAGCAATCCAGTTAAGGTTCCTTAACAAAAGCCTCTGGAAAGAGATTCCGATGGTTCCTAGTCAGAAGCAGAGAGACTGCCCCAGCTGATCACTTCCCTGCTTGCACTGCAGTCCTGGAAAGCCTCTCTAAGAAGATTTGCAATGTACAGATGTCAAAGGCAATTAATTCTGTGGCTGTCTGTTGGTATTATTAGAAGAGCGTATCCTGATGCAGGAAGGGGAGCTTTCCTGGAGATTTCCCCCCTTTATCTTGCCCATCAAAATTGTCGAATGACTGTTTTATGAATTTGGTGGTTTGGTAACTTTTGTATTAAATCTAGAACAGAAATAGAACTGTATAGAATAAGTGTTTTTAATAGAGATCTCTTCCTTACTCTCTGACTGGCTCTCTGATGTTACATGGAGTCATTAGCCCAGACAAATGTAATAAGGTGACACAAGCCTATTTCAGACTGTTTCCCTCTAAAGTTAATTGATGGAAGCTGCCTGCCTTCCAGTTCAGTGGCGTTATTCCCAGGAGTACAGGAGTGCAGCTGTGGGTGTTGTGCCAAGTGCTTGCATTGCCAAAGAGTCAGAAGAATATACTTCCAAAACCATCTAATTTATCTAATAACGCCCTGAGTAGCTTTTGTTGAAGCCAGCGTTGTCAGGGTATTAGCTCGATATTTTGGCTAGATACAAGTGTGCAAGCTTCACAAGTGTGGACTAAGCAGACCCACATAGGTAGCTGTTGGCAAAACCCAGTCACTTGCATATCAGTGGTTATTTTCTGAAAATGCTAATGGAAAAGTTACATTTTAAAAATCATGGGAGGATTTCAATTTCATTTTTGTGATAGGGTGAAAAACTATAGCTCATTAGTAGAGAAAATGTTTGCATGAAGAAAGTCCCTAGTCTCTGCAACCTCCAGTTTTATAAAGGGTTCAGATTGGAAGAATCTCTACCAGAGTCCCTGGAAAGCAGCTGCCAGTCAGAGGAGACAGTACCAGTGTAGAAGAACAACAGTTTGGTCTCCTACAAGGCAGCTTCCTAACCTTGGCATACCTTGCTCTATCCTGATCCTCAGTTTAGCTTTCCATAATGACCTGAACTGTGACTGTTCTCAAATAGCATATGTTCTCTGCCAAAACATTTATTTTTGATGCCACTGGCAAGGAGCAACTTGAAGCTTTAGGAGCATGTGACTCAGCAGGAATTGGTGTATTGCCTTCCCCACCCACCACCACCACTGCCAGTCGACAGGGAAAATGAGGAGAAAATGGCATTTGTGGCACCTGAAGGGTCTTTTGAGAAAAGAACAAGGATAAATGACTAAGGAAGTCTACTGCTCCTTGTTCTTTTCTCAAAAGACCCTTCAGGTCATCTACCTGTATGAACCTGGCTCTGCACTTTTTATTATTTTTAGTATTCCACTATATATGGTAAGTATAAGGCAAGTCTGCTTCCAAACACGGTTACAATCAAAGGTTTGCCAGAAAGGAGAGAACAGAGGGACAGGCAAGAGCAAGCAGGGATGAATGAGAGAAAGTGTAGCATGTTTAGTTTTTGTTGCAGTTGAGGATAGCTAGCTGTGGGTGTAATCAAGGGATATTACAAAAGTTGGGGTTTTGTGGGCTGCTTTGAAGGAAGAGAGACTAATGGAGAAGACTTCACACAAGAGGGAATGGGATCAGGTCATTAAAACCTTGTTCCTTTTTGTATTTTTAATAATCAGGTTTTGTTACTTTAGTATGAAAGCTACCCAGGATGTGTGTGTGTGTGTGTGTGTGTGTGTGTGTGTGCGCGCACACACACAACACACAAAATGCTTAATTTATGCATTCAGATTTTATAATTTGGTTTGCCTTTACATCAGATTTGTGGATGGGTGGCTACATATATTTATTTGTTGACTCTTTTGTTGATTTATTTGTAGCCCTTTTCTCAAGAGCCTCCTGAGTCTATCACAGTTCTTAACACAGCATGCATGAGATGAAATAGCAACAAACTGTGATAGTTTTCAGGGACACAGGAGTTCATTGTAAATATGCACACACAGATACACCTCAGCTAAATAAAGCGATTCATTTTATAAATCTGTGATTGCATTTTGAGCATGCTGGAAATGAGCTGGGAAGAGCATGTCAGAGTGCATTCATTTTTGCTGATGGATGTGGAGAGCCAGCATCTTGCTGCGTGCTAAATGGTATCCAAGGATTTGCCTAGTGCCAGGAAAAACCAACCCAAAGACTCTGTAATATCCCATGCTAGTCGTGCTTCATTAGTGTGCGTATTACTGAGCTTTGAAGTCACTGCGTGGGTAGTCGGCACAACTGCTGATGCTGAGAAAGGGCTCGTGTTGATGGCATTTAAGTTAAAGGGCTAGAACTTGACTCTTGACAGGATATCATTTGGTGGATATTGCTGGTATTTTATTTTTAACCCTATGTTTAAGTCCCGTATTTTTCCATGTATAAGACGAGTTTTTTTGCTAAATAAAAAAAAGTAAAAAATTGGGGGTCGTCTTGTACACGGAACATGGGCATCCAGGGGGATTTTTAAAATATTTAAGCGTATGTCCAGGATTTTGGCTTGGGCGGGCTGAGGTCCCTCCTGCTGCCGTCCCCCCTTTCTCCTCCCCCTCCGGGCTGCATGCTGGTGACTGGCTCCTGAAGCCCCCGCTGGTTCGACCACCGGAGCAAGAGCAGCTGCCACCTCTGCTGCTGAGAGCTGCCTCAGCTACCTGTCCTTGCCCTTCTTTCCTTTCCCCCCCTTCCCCTCTCTCACTCCCACCCTGCCCCCCGGCCCGCTCTTCACCTTCCTCAGCTCAGTTTGCTCCATGGCATGGCCTGGCGCAGAGTGGGTGCTGCCTTCCCCCGGCTCTCCTGCCTGGGAGCCTCCTTCGCCTCGCTTCCCCGCAGCAGCAGCTGCCACTGAGCGGGAGCATGCAGTGCCCCAGCTGCTGCCTTTGCTTCTGCACCATGGTGCACTGCATGCACCCCATGCAGGAAACTTTGAAGGCAATTGCCCCCAAAAAGATTAACTTGCCACCGCAGATCATCCAGATTTTCACTTCTATTTTAGGGTTTTGTTTTCTTAATTTTGGGTTCAAAAAAATAAGGGTAGTCTTATACATGGAAAAATACGGTAACTTACATAAACATGAAATGCTAAAAATTGAAATAGCCAGGAGATTTAGCATATGCACTTAAGTTATAAATCTCTTTATGTAATGACACTCCAGATTTACAGTTTCAAAAGGCTGCTTGTTGGCAAAAGCAATCATCTGGGAAGCACTGAGTAAAGTGGCTTTATGATGGGACTAAGAAGGGCTGTAGCTCAATGGTAGTGCACCTACATTGTGCCAGATTCCCAGATTCAATCCTCAGCATCTCCAAGTAGGGCTGGGAAAGACTTCCTGTCCGAATTCCTGGAGACCTGCTGCCAGTCAGTGTCATCAGTACTGAGCAAAATGACCTGACTCTGCATATTGCAGCTTCAAATGTTCCTAATGGGTGCAAAGCCAAGGCTGCTACTACTCAAGAGTGTAAGGTGTCAGGGTAGGGGTGGGTTACTGAGCTCTAAGACATTTGGACAGAGACCATATCATAACCCCTGTTTCAATTTCCATGTTGTTGCTACTAGGGAAAACTTGTGTTTAGGCTGCAAAGTGTTATACACCATAATAAATAAGATATGTACTTCATGCAGATTTGTGCAGAGTTGTACTTGTAGCCATGTTGGGATCTTTCTAGTAGGTCCACGTCTACCTCTAAGCAGATTGGAACATATGGCAGATATTACTCCAAGGGAAAGATCGCAGTAAATAGATGTGCATACGCTTAGGATAACATTTGATGCTTAGAATCAGTAGTGGAGTACTCAAATTGCCCCACATTTATTATTACAGCCTTAATACTTATTATAACCCTGTTAATTCAGTATTGAAATTAGTAGTAGTATCCAAATACTTGCAGATGGGATTGCTGAAAGAATAGTGGTTTGCTTAGTGGCCACCTAGTGCATTAAAAGCAACTGAGTTTTGCATTGTGGACTTGCTGGTTCACATCTGAGAGTCTTGGACACTCTTCTCCATTAGATCTCATTTGCACGTGCCAGTAACACCAAAAAGAAAAAAGTGTGCTAGTGATCTAGCTCTGCAGTGGGTTATGTGGCAATTTTGGGAGAGGGTAACCAAGATAGCAAGCTGAACAGTGCAGCCTTTCAAAAGAAAAAGACCAGCCCTTAAGGTCCAGCTTTTTCTTTCGAAGTTCTTCTTAGGAAAGATGAGACAAAGGACTAGTGCTATTTGTTTTCAGTTTGGGCAAAATTCACCTTATTTTAGTTAGTATTGTCCTGTGTGATTCTTTGTTGTGGAACTTGCCAATTACCTTATTAGCAGAAAAATGATTTTCCCAATTCTACTTTCTCTTCCAGTAATTGCCCTTCATTTTTGGCGGCTGCTTTAGCCCGTGCGACCGCCGATGAAGTCCTCCAGAGTGATCTTTCGGCACATTACTTGCCCAAGCATGAGGATAGCCCCGATGGGATCATACGTAAGTGCCTTATATACAGTATCTTTTTGTAAAGCACTTTAAGGTTTTTGCAGTCAAGTAGTGTATAAATGTTATGAAATAAATAAAATCCCAGAACATGATGAAATGTCAGTCCATCTGCTTAATTATCAACCCCAAGTCTCTCCACTCCTTTTGGCTTTGATGCCATGGAGCATGATGCTTAATTTGCCCCCGCTCCCCCAGCAAAGAACAGGAACAGCATTGCAAGCAGAATCCTCTGATTTGCATCTTACCTTTGGACAGTTGTTTATGGGGTGGGCATCCATTGTCCTAGGTTATTCTAAGGGATATTGTGTTTCTTCATTTTCCACACATTATTCTCCTCTCAGGAAATTCAGGAGAATTTTAGAGGGATCATTGTTGTTTTGACATTTGCAGCACAATGTCTTTCTTTTTAAAGGCAATCTTTTAAAAAGCAAAAGAAACTTTCCCTTTTTACTTGTTTGTATTTATGATGCAGCAAAACTTTCCATCCTCCAGCCATATGCTGTAATTCATTCTGGGTTGTGCTGACTAAGCTCCCTCTGCGGGCTCCCCAGAACGCTTGTTACAATGAAAGATAGCATCTCATAGGAGAAGCTGACAGGGTGTTTGTTGTTCAGCCTGGAAAATATATTGTCATCCTTCCCTCCTTTGCATTTGCTTAAAATATAAAAAATTAAGTTCATGTGTTATTTATAGCAGAGGCTAATACTGCCTATACTTTGCCCTCATTTGTAGGTCTTTCTGCCTTTCCCAATCCTGTGCAGGTGAATGAAGCAGATTTGTCATTGTTCTGGCTGAGCAGCCCTCATTAGTTCCAAATTGAGATCTGTTAAAACTTGCATAAATATTTGACAGTCTCCAAGGAAATGTTGACATTTTTCAAACTAATCATTCTACACAGAATATTTGAGAGAGCTGGAAATTCCTTGCAGCTGCCCTATTTAGAATGTCTTTAAACTTGTAATGTACAGAGCCCAACACGCTAATATATCAGTTAGCAGAATGAGAACATGGGTCAGCACCAGTGACTCTGTGGCAGAATCATATGCAGAGGGCAGTGGCTCAGATACAGGGTTGAGCAGACAGGGATTTCATATCCCCATTGGCATACAGCTTCTCGGTGACTTAAGGCAAGCTGTGAGCCTTAATTTCCAATTTGTATGTTGGAAATAAGTCCTGCTTTGTTTTGAGAAGAGGAACTCAGAAGCATTTCCGCATTATAAATGTATGGTGATTCCATAAATTACTTAAGCTAGTTGCTAAAATACAAAAAGGATTCTTAAAGAATGAGAGGTTCTTAGGAGGACTTCCCAAAGCGAGTTACCATGTGGTTTCTTCTGAAAGCCTTGACCTTCCTCTCCTTCTTTGATGGCTTTAGGAATGAACCTGAAAGTTATACAAGTCTCACCTGAATTAATGATGGTATAATCACAATCCTTGTTTCATATTGATTTTTGTACTTTGTATTATATTTATATTGAGCTCAAGGAATATTCAGCTAGCATAATGAACTCATCAGCTTTCAGTTGCAAACAGCCGCATAAGCACCCCAGCAGCTTTGAATTTTGGTATGTCAAAAGAATATGCAAATCTACCATTGGAAATGGGTCACACATTTGCTTTCCTTCCTTCACGTGTCCCGTTTTGCAGCAGTTGTCAGCTAGCCAATTGCCATTGTTGGGTAAAATGGCTGGGCCGGGTCTCCCACTGTAACTGATGCAATTAAGCAGCACTTCCAGCCCTGATGGTTCCCAGGCAGCAGGGGGAAGATGAAATGGTGCATGACATAGGCAGGATGACAGCTGACTCAGCCCTAGCTTGGCACTGCAACATTAACGATTGATGAGTAATTTTCAGCTGCACGGGGGTGGATAGCCTGTTGAGGGCTCTTTTTTAAAAAAAATATCTGAAGCAGTAATTATTGATGATGCTAACACTGTGTGTGCTATCCACAGGGGGCTGCGTTTAAAGTTTCAGCACAGCAAATGGGCACCTTCCTTCAGAGGGGTTTTCTGAAATGTGCAAAGCTGCAGGAAAGACAGTGCCTTTCTCCAGGGTATTGGGTGGGGAAGCTCTGCAACCAATGTGGTGTTTCACTTGTGGGACTGGCAACTGCCTAGACTAGAGGAGCGGGCAAATCACCATGTGGTTTGCTCTGATGATTTTGATGTTGGAATATTTGCTACCTGCTGCCAGGAAACCCCATTGGGGTTGGTGCTGGAAAATGAGGAGAATGGAAATGAGCAACTGGTTCCTCAGTGGTGACTACATTAGAGATGTATCAGGCTGGAGAGCTGCCAAGGAAGTGTGCCTGATTAACAATTTGCTTCAGGATTGGCAGACACCAGACAGCTGGTTCTGGTCAGTGTTTTGCAGCTGAGATGCAACCCAAAAGACATATTGCTAATCCTAGAAGTTCAGAATTATGTAGCAGCTGGTTAAAATGAGATTGGAAAATAAATTTGGATAAATGAACTAAGTGGCTAGAAGCAGACTTGAATCATAGTGTTCTGACCCATCCATCACACCAAATTGTTCATTACCCCAGCGTTGCATTTGAGAGCTCACCTGGTCCATAGCTAACAAGGAATTATATGCAGGCAAATAAGCATGCTGGCAGCGGGATGGACTCTGTCCTCCTCTGTAGCCACCATGGAAACATGTAATCCCCTCCCCCCTGCTGCCCAGACTACTACTTTTTTGGACTTATTTACAAAGTTAGATTAGAGGTTATTTCTGTCGAGTGACAAAGGCATGCAGTTTCCCCTGGCTACTTTTGGTGGATAAATCATGCCTACTTAAGGTTCATTTTAAGATCGTGAAAGCACAAAAGAAGGTAGACTGTGCAAATACTACTGGGGACCTCACTAGTTGTGTAAAGGGATCTCTGCATACGATCTGCAGAGTGGGACTGGAAATTAGTATGTAGTTTTGTTTTCTACAAGCACCTGACATAGTGTTGATATATTTGAAAATTTCAATAAAACATAGACAGAAAAGAGGTTATCTGTTTAGGGGTGAGGAACCTGGGGTCCTCCAGATGTTGCTGGACTAAGTTTCCCTCCTGCTGACCCTGGAGCCATGCTGCTGGGAGTCCATCAATATCTGGGGGGGGGGGTGACACACAGGTTTCCCACCCCCACACTGGAAGTTCCTGGTCAGCACAATGATGCTTCTTATTTCAGCAGAGACCACATGTCCACTCTTCTCTTCTCTTGTATCCGGTCTCTTAGAGGTAGAAACAGTGAAGCTGGCTCGTACAGTGTTCAGCAAACTCCATGAGGTTTGCAGCAGCTGGGTAAAGGACTTTCCCCTCCAGCCGAAGCCCCACCGTTACTACGAAACATCCATTCATGCCATTAAGAACATGCGCCGCAAGATGGAAGACAAACACGTCTGCATTCCAGACTTCAACACCCTCTTCAACCTTGAGGTAAAGAGCTTTTTGAGGAAAGGAGAATGGACGGGAGGCAGCTAGGACACAGTTATCAAACCTCAAGTGGGGCAAGAGCCAACAGATCCCTGGTGTGTTCTGAGACAGAGAGAAATTGGCACTTGCTGTACCCACAGATAAGCTTACTGATGTCAATGTAGCTCATGACTGTCCAATCAGAGAACAGAGAAACGTCACCAAACCAGCAACCCTGTTGCAACCACTTATTCAGTTGTTGTCGGCTGCAGAATAGTCACCTAGCTCTTTATAAAGTGTGGCTTTTGTCCCCCAACCCCACTTAACATGCCAACAGCTGAAGCTGTTTGCCTGTGCTATTTGATGAATATAAGAGCCTGCTGGATCAGGCCAGTGGCCCATCTAGTTCAGCATCCTGTTCTCACAGCAGCCATCCAGATTCCAGTGGGAAACCAGCAAGCACAAGAGCACTCTCTCCTTTTGTGGTTTCCAGCAACTGGTATTCAGAAACATTGCTTCCTCCAACTGTGGATGCAGAGCATGGCCATCATGGCTAGCAGCCGTTGATAGCCCTTTTCTCTATGAATTTGTCTAATCCTCTTTGAAAACTATCCAGGTTGGTGGCCTTTCTCAGCCTCGTTCTCAGGGGTTCATCATATCAATGCCCTTCTCTTGGCAGGATCAAGAGGAGCAGGCCTATTTTGCAGTATTTGATGGCCACGGAGGAGTGGATGCTGCCATTTATGCTTCCATCCACCTCCACGTGAACCTGGTGCACCAAGAGATGTTCCAGCATGACCCTGCAGAGGCACTGTGCAAAGCCTTCCAAGTGACGGATGAACGCTTTGTGCAGAAGGCAGCCAGAGAGGTGAATGAGCAACATTAATTCGGGTGAGGGTGGAGGTTAATTCTGAAAAATCTGCTCAACGGTTATTTGAGCCTATCTAAATGGCCTCCCCTGAGGAGTGGGGATTAAAGGGGTTTGGACAAAGCTTTCTTTCTGGGGCAGCTGTTTGTGCCATGAGATCTGCAACAGGGAGCACTTCTGCAGCCAGCCACAGAATAAACAGTTCTTACCTGGAGCAACTTGTGGTACAGGTTAATCTTCCAAACCTTCTAAAGGCTGCGTGTTTCGGTGGAAGGGTGGTTCAAGCTGGGGGAAAGAGTCCTCAGAGAATTACTTCCACTTTATTGGGGATATTTCACATTCTCTGCAGTGTTTTGATTAATGTGCCAGCATATGCAGAGGCACAACTCAGAACCGCACATTGATGCATTAGAGCAACTTGGTAAAATCTTTGCTTGTTATTCCATAGGCTTCAAGTATACAATAATAATAATTTTATTTATATGCTGCCCATCTGACAGTAAATAGTCCATCAATCCAACCACCTGCTTAGTTCACAGTCTAGCTGCAGTTGAGATGTGTGTTTGAAAATGCCTGAAGCAGCCAGGCAGCTTCTGCCTGTCTATAGCAAGACTAAGGCTCTGTTTTCTCCCTAGAGCTTGCGGTGTGGGACCACAGGTGTTGTGACATTCATCCGAGGGAACATGCTGTATGTGGCCTGGCTGGGAGACTCCCAGGTGATGCTTGTCAGGGGGGGCCAAGCAGTGGAGCTGATGAAACCTCATAAACCGGATCGTGAGGTGAGCCTTGCCTGGGATAATGGCAGAATGGATGGTTTTCTAGCCCCACAGGAAGGGAAACAGGTGTGGTGGTCACTACACCATTTATATAAAAGCATTTCTAAGCAACTTTGGAACAAATACAACATCATAAGAAGATAAACAGTAAAACAGTATTATAAAAAAACCCCAAAACCAAACCATAGTCAAATGGTTCAGTTTTTTGTGCCAGGAGAAGCAGAAGAAAAAGATGTGTCTTTTGAAGCAACTGATGAATGATGGCAATCCCTCTGTACTTCTGATTTGGGGCCTGTCAGACCCTCACTGTCCAGTTGCCTACTAGCTACTGTAGTTAGCCATTACAGTGGTACCTCGGGTTAAGTACTTAATTCGTTCCGGAGGTCCATACTTAACCTGAAACTGTTCTTAACCTGAAGCACCACTTTAGCTAATGGGGCCTCCTGCTGCTGCTGCGCCGCCGGAGCACAATTTCTGTTCTCATCCTGAAGCAAAGTTCTTAACCTGAAGCACTATTTCTGGGTTAGCGGAGTCTGTAACCTGAAGCGTATGTAACCTGAAGCATATGTAACTCGAGGTAACCACTGTAATTTAGGGCCAACATATTTCTACTTCAGAGGGAAATGGATGAAAATTGCCACAGCAAGTAAATTGTAGTGTGTGAGAGCGAGAGAAAGCATGCACTGAAATATTTAGGAGAATCCCCAGCATCAGCCTTTGACCAGCTTATGTGTTCCCTTCTGGTTTAGGATGAGAAGAAGCGCATTGAGGCCCTCGGAGGCTGCGTGGTCTGGTTTGGGGCTTGGCGAGTCAATGGGAGTCTGTCTGTCTCCAGAGCCATTGGTAGGAAACTGAAATCCTGTCTTCTGGTCTATTTTATTTTTCCTTCTTCATTTTCTTTTCTTATTAGCCCCTATGAGTTTTAGTGACTAAATATAGTTTCTAAATTGGTTGTGACTTCCCAGCCAAGGGCTACTGTAATCACAGTGAAAGATCCAATGAAAACGTCTTCTCAGAGTGGTGTAGTAGCGAACAAGGCAAATTCAGCACTGGGAAAGGGAAGTTACAGTGTTGCTATGAAAATCTGTCTTCAGATCTAGGTGACTGAACGCCTCATCTCAGAATATTGTAGAGCTGGAGGAAGTACAGAAGAAGGAACACCTGTAACAAAGAGGTTGACGCTTTTCAGTTCAGAAAGCTGGGAAGAGAAAGATATGCCTTTATAAAACACTAGGCAGATGCATGGAGGAAAATATCATCAGCTGTTAGCTGTATTAGTTAAAGTGGAAGCTTTCCGGATGAGTATACCTGATGAGGGGACAAGCAGCTTCAACTTCAGAATTCCCTTGCCAAATCAATGTGTCCATCTTGAAGTCTAGTAGTCATAATTGAGGTGTTTATTGGATTAACAGCACAAGATTATTGCACTTCCAATTAAACCAGAGTGTGACCAGATGGCTCTATAAGTAGAGAAGCAGATGCATTTTGCCAGTCGTCTCTTGAGTGGGGCACTCTCTGACTGCACCAGAGAGCATGGTGCAGGGCTCACTTGTTGTGATAAGCAGGGGCATGTCCAATGCAGGAGTTACTTATCTTTCCACTGTCCTGGAAAGGCAGTGCTACAGCAACATCCCAGAACGCGGGGAGCTGTTGCTTAGGAGAGCTGTGCTTTATGAGCAGAGTATGGGAGAAAGACAGCATGCTAAACTCAACACAAGACAAAATGGACTTTTTATACTCAGGAATTTGCAAGGTCCAATTTGATTTACAGCTTTCCTCTCATCCCCATAAAGCAGTGCAAATCCAAAAGTGGGCCTCTTACCAAACCTGAGGTCTAAACACCCATGAGCCAGTAGCTTAGAAAAGATGGCATTCTGAATCATCAGTCGATTCCTAGGCCTTTTAAATTTGCTCCACCTCTTCTCATGTTTTCTGGCTTTCATGCCAAATGAGAGCTAGAAGTGAGTCCCCACCCAAGAGGTTTCAAGCCCTTGTCTCCCAACCAGTGAGCATTCTGCCTTCACTATTCCACTGCCTTAAGCCAAGAGGTAAAGAGAATTCACTGATCTATCCTGACTTCACAGCTGCCTAAATCTTCTCTGGATCTCTTTACCCACCTACTCCAGGTGATGCAGAACACAAGCCATACATCTGTGGGGACGCGGACTCGGGCTCCACCGTTCTGGATGGATCGGAAGACTACCTCATTTTAGCCTGCGACGGCTTCTATGACACCGTGAACCCTGATGAAGCAGTGAAAGTGGTGGCTGACCACCTGAAGGAGAACAATGGGGATAGCAGCATGGTGGCCCACAAGTTAGTGGCTTCGGCTCGAGATGCTGGCTCCAGCGACAACATCACTGTCATTGTGGTCTTTCTCAGGGACATGAGTACGGCCGTAAACATCAGTGAGGAGTCAGAGTGGACAGAGAACTCTTTCCAAGGTGGGCAAGAAGACAACGGCGACAATAAAGAAAACCACGGGGATTGCAAGAGACCGTGGCCTCAGCACCAGGTCTCCGCACCTGCTGATCTAGGGTACGATGGGAGAGTGGATTCTTTCACAGACAGAACTACCTTGAGTGCAGGTTCCAGGATCAACGTGTTGGAAGACCCAGGCTATATTGACCTGAGGAAAATAGAAGCTAGCAAACTTCAGAGTGCAAAACGCCTGTCCTCAGATCAATGGTTCAGCACTTGTGAACCAAAGAGGGCAACCTTGGGTCAGGGTGTGTCAGCAGAGAACGAGACAGTGGCCGACCCTGCGCCTCCTGCAGGCGGGCAGAGCAGTCTCCAGGAGCAGCTAGCCTCTCTTTCTTCTGGCTCCACAAGCCCCCACGGGTACAGCATCTCCAGCAGGCTCGAAGGTGAGCACTTCAAATCTTGGGGAGGAAGAGCTTCCATTTTCTCTCCCCTTCACTTCTGTGATGCAAAGCGGTGGCAGCGACTAGCCAGACTCAAGCCCAAGCTCCACATGCTTCTCTTTGAGAACAGGCTGCTTTCCCCCACAGAAGAGTTAGCTCTGGCCTCACCTTGCAGTGTGAACAGCCGTAGAAATAAGTTGATAAGAAGCCGTCTCTGGCAGGGCTTCTCTAGTTGTTGCCGGGGTCATGGCAAGAGTATCCACCTGCTGCAAAGGCAGAGCCACTGTATACCAGACCCTGGGCTCCTCTGGAGGTGTACAAAGTAGCATGCTCCTTTGTATTCCCCTCTCCTGCCCCCCTCCCCCAAATAGTTTAGGTTAGGCATTCACAGAATGAGGAGTAAATTTAAAAGAGTGAGCATTTCAGAACCATGTGATTGTGGAATGCACCACTCATGTAAATAGATCCTAGGAATGTGTGTTTCAGTCTAAAAAAAATAAAATGGCTGGTGTGCCAGTCTCTCTCTCTCTCTCTCTCAGCAATGTCACATACACATTCTCTCTCTTACCCACAAACACGTATCTATAGCTTCATCTTGCTCATGGCAACTAGATACTGACAGTGACACGATGGAATAAATAGGAGAGAGATTCTTTCAAAAGAGAGATTGCCAAAAAAAAAGTGTTACCTGTTTGAGATGAGTCTGTGGAGCAATATTTTTTGAAGGATCTCGTTTTTAAAACCTGCCAGTTTTTGTAGGTGGGGTGGAGGGAAGGGAAGAGGAAGACAGAAGCAGTCCAGGTTGTAGTTGGTGGGGTGGTTCTTTAAGGTTAACAGAGCCATTGTGGAAGCAGCAGGCCTTTGCAGGCACATTATTAAAAGCCATAGGGGGTTTGAATCTAGCACTTGAGCACTCCTAGCCCCTGTTGTATATCCAGTTAAGACTAATCTTATCTATGCCCCCATGTAACATATAAAAAAGAGGGAATACTAATTTTTGTAGTTTTTAAAGATCATTTCCTGTGGCTAAAGTTGAAACTATATTGAAATTTCAATAGCTTGGAGTCTTTTGGGGTGCTTAAGTGACATTTTAGTCTTTTAAACTAAAAAAGTAATAATGTTAAAACTGTTTGCATCTAATAATAGTAGTGGTTAAATCTTTCCACCACTGTGTCCTCCCCAATCCCTAATTTATCTCAGGTGTCAAACTGATATAAAGCTAGTTCAGATTCAAATATGTTGTCCTGTGAACTGATGGAGCCAGCAACTCGCTTGTCAGACTTTTTGGTCATCAGTTCTCCCTTCCCCATTCAGAGGGGACAGTAATATGGCAGTGTAGTGTTTGGCTCAGCTATTTGTCTGGTCCTTGCAAGAGACCTTCAGAGTATGAAGGGACTGGGGAAAAGCTAGAGGAAGGCAGCTTGCTATAGCAGTTATAAAATGAGAGAGACTAGATGAACTCTAATTGTCAGTTGCTCAGGAAGGGTTTGATGATCGCCTGTCTCCATCCTTCATACTAAAGAGCAAAACACTTCTCTCTCTATATATATAAATAAAATCAGTTTTAGCATTAAATAGCTGAAATGCAGAATAATCAGGGACAGTATGTTAGAAGAGGTCTCTTGGTTGCTAACATTCGCTTGAATGATCTAAAATACTAAGGCATTAAATGTACACAGATCTGAATATGTTACATTACATAATTCCACGGGGATTAAGTTTTAGCTCAACAGAATCACTGCCCAATGCAGTTTGACATTAGTGTATAGGAACATAGAAAGCTGCCTTATACTGAGTCAGACCAGTGGTCTGTCTAGCTCAGTACTGTCTACACTGACTAGCAGCAGCTCTCCATCATGAAGATATTTCCAGCCCTAGGATTGAACCCAGCACCTTCAGTATGCAAAGCGGGTGCTCTGCCCCTGAGCTGTGACCCCTCCCCAAACTGATAATTTGCCTAAGGACTGGGGAGAATTAGGTAATTATTCTGAATAGCTTTTTATTAACTCAATTTCTTCAAGAAACTTGATGAAACTGTTAGAAATCAAGTGCAGAAAGCTAAAAGGTCTTGGCTTTTACCCATCAGGGATGGGGGAGGGGAATAACCAAAATTAAGGAGCAACAGCACTTTCCCACTTATCTGCAAGCCTTAGGTGCGTTGTGTTACAAATCAAGTGTTACCAATGAAATGAGGAGCTGCAGACAAGCAGGCTGTTTCTGCTGCCATGCTTCAGGACATAGCAGGGGAGAAGGTAGACTGCAATGCCCTTCTGCTCAATTAGTTGTGCTTCTATGGGAAAAGTGCAGTTCTTTGAAGACATGTCAAAATTCTAAAATGTTGCAAATGTGTTTTGACCTCTTCCCAACATGCAGTCATAACTGGAAAGTACTAGCCTCAGAGTGTGCTCTCATGTTTTTTATAAAAGAAGTGTAACTCCATATGTGTGGATTCATACATGGATTATCTGCTGCTCATCCTGTTCATCCTACAGGAGAGAATCTGCCATCCATTCCTAGTGTGGTCCAGTACAAAATATTGTTACAACTAGAAAGTGTTCATCTTTCATTACATAGTGGTAGAGTATGTAGGATCCATTTGTGAGGCAAGTCTTCAGCCATGGTAGAATACATATTTAAAAGTAGTAGTTCTTGGTCCAATATAAGCTGCTCAATTCTACACACTAGGCAAAAAAAAAGCAGTGCTTTGTGATATGCTGTGTGTTTTTCTCTTAATGCCACTGGTGATAGGACGTAGTTCTCTTCAGTTCAAACTCCTGTGCCCTTATTTGCTGCTTGCTGACGTAAGCAATAAGCTCCCCTTTTTAATTAATGATATTCTCAGTGTTCTGTATCTTGTACTTTGATCCTTTAGCTGGTGAGAATGTACAAAAAATATAGGTATCTAACTGTATTTATTAACTGTTAATGTTGGTTGTCTGTAAAGTGTTTTGTAAATCTGTGTATTTTAATAGTGGTGACATTTGCATAATGAGACCTTTCCAATAAAGAGCTGAAGCAGCCCTCAAGTTCTCATAATCTGCATCAGCTACATGAGTTGTGTAGGAACACTAGTAGTAGTGGTGGTAGTTGGTGAGGACAGGAGACTCCAGGCTGCCTCTCCCCTGAGGCTGTTCAAAACCTGCTGGTGAGCTTATTCACTGTGAGTTTCAAAGGGATTCATTTAATCCCTCGCCTAATGTCTCCTGTCTCCAGCTTTAACAGAGTTGTGAGGAATGCCTCCGATTGCAAGAAATGGAATAGCAGCAGAGCAGCAAGCCATTAATCCATTTCACTTGCACTAACAAGTTGTAGAAGTAAAATATTTATATTTTGAAGTGCCATCAATTGTCCTTGTCTGTTTGGAAGCCAGGGAGGCACACACCCGCCTACTCCATGTGACTCAGCCCTCCTCCCCCCCAACAAAAGGAAGCAGACTCCTGTGGTTCCCCTGCTAAGCACTCCCTTCTTTGTCCCCTCACTTCCTGGCTCAGAAAAGCAAGGGAGGACATATGAGGAAGAGAATATCCATCCTTTATTTTGGCAGAGCCTGTTCCTGCTTCTTGTGGCTTTTAGCAGCCGACACTCCTAAGTAGCAGCTGCCACTTGCTAATGCCTTTTAAATTTAGAACCTTCCATCTCATCGAGTATAACATTACCTTTCGCCTTCTGTTCATAGTGGTCCATTGTCATTTATGCAGAGGCACAGTGCTCTTTTCCCTAGAACATTCAATTAAAGCAACTATGCAGATTACATTCAAGCAGTCTTTTCCGTTACCTATAAATTTCGTTACAGCTCTGGAGAACCTGAACAGCCGGCTCCGCCAAAATGTAGCTCATTCTCATGCAAAAAAGAGAAGCAAGGCGAGGCTACTGTAGCTTTGCGTATGCCTATGAGTTAGGGCTTTACAGCATAAAAACCTTCAACTGGAGGAGGTTAAAGTCTTGCACCAATGGCCCAGTTTGCACATGAAAGTAAGCCACAGTTAATGGATTACCAAGAAAGCACCTTTTGGTGTTGTTTTGTCTCAGCCCCGCTTATGCTGAAAGGAAACCAATCATGACCCCCCTCCCAACTTAGTCTTATGTTTGAACCGGGGATCATGTTTTGCTTCAATAGAGCACAATCAGTATGTCAAGAGCAAACCTTGGCTACAGATTGCTGGGAGCAAAATAAATCATGACCCCTGACGAAGCAAGGATCAGGATTTGTTTCCTGCTAGCATAAGTTGAGAGGAACAAAGTGGGCACAATCCACTCATGTACAGTAAGCCATGGTGGTTTATGAGCTTACCACACCATGTGAATGTGCCCACTGTCAAGGAATACATTCAAGTGACAAAGTCACTTTTAACATTACATTAAACACTAATCTATAACTTCCAGTATTAAACAGCACCGTATTATACAAGTATCAGAAGGTTTGGTTTATAAATATAAACAGATTTGTTTTACTTACCATTCTTGGCTGTTGCTTTTTTGTTTCTAGAAGTAGGGAGAGTCTAAACCAAGCTAGGTTGGGGAAAGCCAGCTGAGATTCACCCTTATTACTAAAAACGTTACCATGGCACATTCCTAGGAATGCCAAGTGTATTAATGAGTTCCTGTTGAAATATACTTATGCTGTCATGAAAACTAATGAAGTGGGTTGGTTTACTAGAAATGACTTTACTACTCTGTTGGGACCCGTTGACAACTTTGTTCCTATAGCTCACAAGTTCAGTAGGAATCATGTATTAGCCATATTTTATTTATTAAAGCTGTTCACAAAAGGTAAGGACTATGTTCAACTTCTACCAATATCTTAATAAAACAGCAAACATTATGCTCTTGTGTACTTATTTCAAGGGAAATAACCACATTTTAAAGAGGGGAAAACAAAGTTACTTTTCAAAAGGAGCTAAGTTGGGGGGGGGGGGAATCTTACGTCAGGCAACAACAGGACTTCAATTCTGCTACTAAGCACAGTCTTGCTGTTCTAACTGAAAATATCACCAGAGGAACTTGCAAATGGCTTGACATTTTGGAGTATTGGAATTGACCTTACCCAGTGCAAGCTACACTTTCAAGAGAAAATGTTACATCTTTGTGCCTAACGTGGGCACTAAGAAGTGTGGGATGGGAAATTTCAGCAATCAAGCTATGATCAATAAAGCAAGTGGTATATCAACTGGCAGAGGGATGTGGCCAAGTTTACCCACTGGATCAGACCCAACCTTAAACACCTTCATCAATGCTGCTGCATTGATATGAAGTCCTAAGGATATACATCATTCTCTGCTTTAGGCACTCTCCCTTCACCAGCTTGTAACAATCAGGGCATTTTAACAGCTATTTCTTGCATACAATCTGCCATCCCCATACCACACACAATATCCCTTTCAGTCCAAGGTCTGTGGTTTAAACTGCACAAGCACTGTCATTTCCATGTTCATTTTATTAATTAAAAGTGCAAACCATTTTTATCTGAACTATATGAATTTTTACAGCAGTTAAACGACAAGAATAAATCCTTCCATTAAGTACAACATTCAGGAGGACGCAACAAACATTTATACAGTAACTCGTGCTTAAAAGAAAACAGCCAATGCAGCTTAGCTTCACAGAACACCTTTAGCAGCTCAAATGCAATGCACAGTGGCAAAAGAGTTTGGCAACAAGTGTTTTCAACTGGCCAAAAATGGACTAATGGGGAGAGAGGAGAGACTCATGGATAGAGGCATTTCACTGTAAGTAGCTCAGGAATCAGAAGTGTAACAGCTTTAGTGTCAGTTCAATTCACTTAAAAATAAAGGTGGGGTGGGCATTCCCTTCCCCTTCTCCCTCTCCCATCCCAAACTCCTCAGCCATGAAGAGCAAGGCTGAGGCTTCAGCACCTTTTAGAGGCACACAGGGTGCAGGTTGACACCAAGCAGGATCAGAAAAGCGAGTACAGCTAGATTTTCAGTAGGAAAAGGACCGGAAGGAGCAAGGAAATGTGCACAAGGCATTACCAGAAACAATGCAGGTGAATTAAGAGGGACCCAGTGATGCTTCATCCAGCCACCTTCAATAGGCTAATGAATGCTAATCCAACTTCGGGTAGCCCCTGCTACCTCATGCTCTACCTGGGCCAGAGAGAGAAAGAAATTTCTTAGCAGAAGTAGCCAAGTCAACATTCGGGGGGGGGGGGATACACCTGAAGTATTTTTTTCCAGCCTGGTTTAAAGAACCCAAGCCTAGAATTATGAACAAAAAAGGAGAAAGCAAAGCAAGTAGCTCTCAGAGCAGCCTAATGTCTCCTGCAATAACAATGCAAATAGGCAACTATGTACTGCAATGCTTCAGCAGGATCTCATCCTCCTGGAAAGACAGTTTTTGACAGAAGCATAAAGAGTGAGGAAACCTATCAAGTCTTAAGATGTTACAATATCACCCAGGCAGAAAGTTACTTGTGCCAGAATGGCAGTTTTCTCTGGTAGCTGCCTCACTCCACAGATCCCAAATCCTCATGAAAGTTAATGTATCAAGGGTGACTGAAGTCAGTTGCCACAATGAGGCTTTCAAGTCACACAGAAACCAGTAGCCCAACAGCAGTTCCTTTGCCATTTACCTTGTGCTGCCGTCCTTTCCGGTGGCAAAAGGGAGGTCTTCAGGGCCTGTTTGGTCACCCTCAGGAAAAACCGAGCATAGCTCAAAGGCTGAACACACAAACAACCGGGATTTAGAACACAACACACCAAAAGCAGTTTCAAATAACTTTTTTAAAAAGTAGTAGTAGTATTTTATATAATGCAACCCATATAATGCAAGGCGGGGGGGCTGCTTCTCACACAGCTTTCCCCTGAACATATGATGATGGGAAATACCTGTACTATAACACTGCCACATTGAGCAATGTGCTCACTATACTGTGCTTGCATTGAGTTGCTCAATTTCCAAGATCCCTACACAATATGGGTAGGGGATGTTTGTCCTACTTGCAAGACACTCGAGTGAAGGTCCTCCCACACCATGCAAGAGGCAGCCTTCACGACCATGTGCCCATGCAGGCTGCATCACCAATGTGGTCCTTTCAGTGAAAAGAGAGAGAGTGGTGATGCATGAAGCCTATGCAGTTGCTAAGGCAACCATGCTGTAATAAGAAGGCCCCCACAAATCAACAGAACTGTTGTTGCCTCTTTGGGGGAGTCCTCTCTGCTTCATAACTAGGAACACTGAGGAAGTCAGAGTTTAAATATTGGCATCTTCAGGATCCAAGAGTGTAACTATGATATGTGTGTGTGTGTGTGTGTGTGTGTGTGTGTGTGTGTCAAAACAAAAAAATTTTTTTTCCTTCCAGTAGCACCTTAAAGACCAACTAAGTTAGTTCTTGGTATGAGCTTTCGTGTGCATGCACACTTCTTCAGATACACTGAAACAGAAGTTGCCAGATCCTTCTATATAGTGAGAAGGTGGGGAGGGGTATTACTCAGAAGGGTGGTGGGAATGGGTGGTTGGCAGATAGCTGAGATGAGCCTGTTGACGGCTCTTAACGACTGCAATAGGTCTTACAGGAAAAAGCAAGGGGTGAGAAGGTGAAAAATGGCTTTGTAGAGAGCTGAGGGACACTGTTGGCATTTGATGGCATATACAATGTTAGACGATGAGCAATTAAATAGTCCCGAGATGGTATGTGTGATGTTGTTGGGGCCAGTAATGGTGTTGTCCGGGTGTATGTGGCAGCATACACCAACTTTGCTGCCACATACACCCGGACAACACCATTACTGGCCCCAACAACATCACACATACCATCTCGGGACTATTTAATTGCTCATCGTCTAACATTGTATATGCCATCAAATGCCAACAGTGCCAACAGTGTCCCTCAAATGCCAACAGTGTCCCTCAAATGCCAACAGTGTCCCTCAGCTCTCTATATTGGACAAACAGGCCAAACCTTACGCCAAAGAATAAACAGACATAAATCGGACATCAAGAATCACAAGACAGAGAAACCAGTAGGAGAACACTTCAATCTCCCAGGACATTCTATACAAGATCTCAAAGTAGCTGTATTACTACAAAGGAATTTCAGAAATCGACTGGAAAGAGAAGCTGCTGAATTGCAACTCATTACCAAACTTAAAACCATGGAGAGACCTGGTCTGAACAAAGACATTGGATTCTTATCTCATTATACATGACAAAGCCATTTTTCACCTTCTCACCCCTTGCTTTTTCCTGTAAGACCTATTGCAGTCGTTAAGAGCCGTCAACAGGCTCATCTCAGCTATCTGCCAACCACCCATTCCCACCACCCTTCTGAGTAATACCCCTCCCCACCTTCTCACTATATAGAAGGATCTGGCAACTTCTGTTTCAGTGCATCTGAAGAAGTGTGCATGCACACGAAAGCTCATACCAAGAACTAACTTAGTTGGTCTTTAAGGTGCTACTGGAAGGAAAATTTTTTTTGTTTTGTTTTGACTATGGCAGACCAACACGGCTACCTATCTGTAACTGTGTGTGTGTGTGTGTGTGTGAGTGAGAGAGAGAGTGAGAGAGAGAGAGACTGGCAGATGCAATATTGGGAGTAGCACTAGATAAGAACCATCAGTACAAAATCAGAAGCTCACAGAACTAGGAAAAACAAAAGTATTTGCAACGTATAGGCCAACCACCCTTGGCCTGTGCCCTTCCGATGTTTTGAACTATAACTTCCATCAGCTCCAACCAGCACTGGCTGGAGCTGATGGGAGTTGTAGTCTGAAACATCTGGAAGGTCCCAGGTGGGAAGACAGTTGACCTAGATGCTGAGGCTTTTACCCAGCCCTGATCCCTGTCCGACAGCCTCCTTACCTACCGTCACTTGAAGGCTGGGACTGGAAAGCCTGGCTGAAGACATCTGGAGCGGCACTGGCAGCTTCCCCATCCTCCTGCTCTTCATTCTCTGTGTCGCATTCAATGTCACTGTCACTGCTCATGCCTGGCAGGAGGTGAAGGATGTGCTTCTGGCAAAGCCCAGCTGCACACAGCAAGGAGGAGGAGAGATTGCTGAGGCTCTAGAAACTGCTCTCAAAAAAAGCACCAACAGCTTCAGTCTCTTCCCTGAGAACTGCAATCTAGATCTAAAAAACACTCAAGCATCCCAGCCTTGTTGGCCCAGAAAGCAACATGGAGCCTTGGAAAGAGAATAAAAGCATTCTCTCAGAGGTTAACACCTCCTATGGAGTGACGTGGTGGGGGGAGACTTGATGAACAGGAAGAACCAGCATCACAGGAAATTATTGAAGAGCTGAAGCACCACAGTTCGTTTACACTCTTTGAGACAATACAATTAACAAAAGAAGTTCCACATTTTAATGGGCAGTGGCTGAAATCTTCAGCAAGATTCCAAAACTGGCCACCCAGAATTGTGAGAGCTGAATAAGCAGAGTTAGGCAGTCAAGTCAAAAGATGACGCTGCAGCAAACCCACTGCCTCAGGGGACTCAGAGCAGAGTCTCAGAGCAGTTCCTCATCCTCAAGCAGAGCAGGATATTCAGATTCACCCTGGATAAGGCCCAAGTTTTTGTTTGGGTACTTCTCTTTAGCAATGGAAACCTGTTTCCTCTCAAGATCTGCATTCCCATGGGGGTAAACTGGGAGACAGGGATGCATCAGCCCTTTGAGCCACAAGTTCGATGACCCTAGGAAGGCTAACCTAGTTAAAACCTTAGAAAGGACTCTTTATGACAAATGTTACTGTCTCACTTCTAGTTATATTTCAACACTTTTTGAAAATTAGTTTTTAAAGCTCTGATCCCTGTCCTATGGCCCCAGGATGGTTTACAGCAGGGGTCGGCAAGGTTTACCTCACCTGGGCCAGTTCACTCCCGCAGAGATCGCTCCGTGGGCCAGATTGTGTCTGCACAGATGCAATTTCCGGCATCTGCGCAGGCGCGATTTCTGGCGCCATGAACGTGAGTCTCTGCTCCACCCATTTAGTGCAGCATGCGGGGACTCGCTGAGTGGGCAGCTTGGTTCAGGGGTGACTCGTGGGCCGTTTAAACGACCCCCGTGGGCCACTTGTGGCCCATAGGCCGCAGGTTGCCGACCCTTGGTTTACAGAGTTCAAACAAAGAATACAATACAGTATTAATACTTAATGCAGCTTTGTATTATATAAGAGGGGTTTCTATTGTCATGAACTTACCACTTTCTAGTAAGGTTTGGTTTGAGTGTAGCAATTCTAGGACCTATTAGGATGTTCTACTCCTGGAGACTTACGGAATCTGATGCCTGAGTGCTCTAAAGGATTTTTCAGCATCAATACCTGAGTGCTACCCCTCTGATGTGTATTTCCTCAGGAGTAGGACTTCCAAATATGACCAGATCATTTCCCCAGTAGAAATTTTGAAGTCTCCATGTCCTGACTCCACTGGTCAATGGGAGCAGCACCCATCACTAGATAGATGCCTGGTTCCATCTGAACAGAAGAAACCTTAGAGGAAGTCCAGTGTTCTCCATTTTGCTTCCTTCCTAGTTTCCAATTCTGAGTCATTTTTGTTACCAACTTTCAAACGTGTGGGCAACTACGTGTTGTCTCTAGTTTTTTTGTGTTTTTTAATGAAAGCTATAATTTTAACAAGAATTCCACATGGCCTGGACTGGCTGACAGGTTATATATATTCCTTTTCCACTATATGTTAAGCTTCCATGTCTGCTACAAACAATCGTCAGTGCACTAAAAAGTAAAACCCACTGACATCAATTTAACTTGTTCGGAAGTTCGCATGTTGAGGACTGGACTGTTAGCCACATGTTGTTTTCACTGCAGACCAACGTAATCTCTTTTTTACTCTTACTTCAGTAAATCCACCTAATGATAGTCTTTGCTTCCACTATTTAAGCTGCTTTTTGCAGTTGGTAGCCAGCCAGCCAGCATGCCCTCTTGCCACCAGCAGCACATCCGTGAATCACTGTTTTTCTAAAAGCTCCAAAGTCAAAACGTTATCTATATTTAGCAGCTGAAGGCAGCGCCGTAACCTCCTTAAGCAGGTTCACACCACCCAGCTTCTCCAAGTGCTACCCTGCAAATCAGGACACTTTTCCAGATCACAGAGAGGCTGTAAAGCACACCTGGGGAGTTTCAACAGAAGGGCCAAGGTGCTGTAGGGCTTCTGCCAAGCAGCTCCATTTAGGAAGGTACTCCCCGTTTCACATACAAAGAGAACCTAAACGTCAGAGTGAGGTTTCCCCAGCTCAGAGCATCACACTACAACATCAGGCTCCCAATTAACTTTGTCCTTGAGTATTAACAGAGAACTGCCAACATTCTCCGTCTCCATGGCTACAAAAAGACAAACCAAAAGGGTTCTGCTGCTTCCAATTCCCTTAACAAAAGGAAATAAGAAGGAACGGGGTTTTCCATAATGCAGGTTTTAAAAAACCCAATAAATTAGTGTGTCTGCCTTCTTCCTGCTGCCTCCTACGACAGCCAAACTGCAAAGCAGAGTGACTAAGAAGGAATTTCAGCCTGATGTCAGACACGCCTCCTGCAACACCTACGCAAGACTGCCCTGCGCAGATAACGGTGGTGGATGCTGGCACCTTAGTGCCGTCACACATTGAAATTCAAATGCCTGCAGGGGTAGAAGGCAGAGCTTTGCAAGAAAAGTGTGAGTGGCAGGGGGTGGGTGGGGAGACCTTCTAAATGAACAACCTACTCCCTGCCCCAGGGTGGCCTCTTGTTTCCATAGGGAAAAGCAAAGTCTTCCCCACTGCTGCTAAGCTTGCTTTAGATCACATTCTAAAGATGCATAAGAACCCCAACTAAGCCACAATCATTGCCAAGAGGACCTCACAGCAACCTCAGCCCACTGCTCAAGAGAGATAAACAGCCCCTTTGCTCATTAGCACAACCTCCTTCTGTGAGGCAAGCCACTTATTCCAGTTTCACAGATGGAAGAGCCGAGGTGAGAGATGGAAAATGTTTCCCAGAGGCAACCCACTGACTGCATGGCTACGGCAGAGACCTGTTCTGCATTCTGTTGAGGTACACACCTGACCTTCAAAGCACTGCTCTGGATACTCCTGTTGCTGAATGGCTAGACCCACTTGGTGCCCTCCAGATGTCATTGGACTACAACTCCTACAGTTTACTCAGACAGGAAGAAGGTCCTCCAAGGATCCAAGAACAGGGGCAGATTGAACCAGGAGCCTCCTGGATATAGAAGGCATGCTAATACAGGCTCTCTTTGCACTGGCTAACAACACATTAGAGCCCTGCATGGAAGGTAAGTAACCAAGTCCCTCTGCACCTCAGACCACTAACTTAACCCCAACCCCAAGCAAGCTACCGAGTACAGCTTGGCTTTCCAGCTAGTGATTTGCAAGATTCCAAACGTGTGGAATAGTAAGAGAAGAAAGTTCAGTAGAAGACTCTTTGTATCGACAACCACAGTTGCTTCTTTAGATTCACAATACTTGAACCTGCAAGGTTACTGAGTCCTCAATGCATGTGAAGAGACATTTCTGTTTTTTTAGTTACTGGGCCCGTTTCCCTGCAAAACCGAAACAGCCTTGGGTTTACCTTCTTCTGCCCCTGCTGCTGAGGCTCCCTCAGAGAGCACCACCTGCAGCTCTCCAGCCTCCGTGTTGTTTTCTAAGTCAGCAGGCTCTGTTGTTTCCACGCGGCATCTATTTGAATTGGGTCTAAGAGGAAGAGGCAGGGCAGGTTTTACAAAGCAGCCAAGGACATTCAGTGCTAAGCTAGTACTGCCAAGAAGCTCAAGCTTTTGTTATTTAAAAAGGCACTTGGTTGCTGGGGTTAAACTGAAATCATGCAGACAACAACTACCAAGTCTAGAAGGTCAAGTCTCCATGCCCAAACTTTTACGTAAGAAAGTAAGGAGAACAGAAGAACTCTGCCAGGTCAGGCAAATGGCCCATCCAGCATCCTGTTCGCACAGAGGCCAAGTGGATGCCTGTGGAAAGGCTGCAAACAGGACCTGAGTGCAACAACACTTTCCCAGCTTGTGATTCCAGCAACTGGGACTCCAGCCTGGAGGCACATTTGGAAGTTGTAAGAAACCTTCATAGGCACCCCAAAATATCAATTTCCCAGAATAAAAAGTGGCTATGTTCAGAACCCCCCATTCCAAACAGGTAACCCACCTAAATAACCCCCCAAAAAGATAAAAAAGCAGTCACCCGTGCAATCTGAACAAACAATAAAAAATTGGGAGGGGCAGGGGACCCTGCCAGGCACCAAAGGAGCGCCTGAGGGTGCCATGGTACCTACAGACAACAATTTGAGGCCCCAAAGCCTTACATGGCTATCAGTCTTTTACAAAGGACCACCCACCATATTGCCCCTCTGCAAATACTCCCCTGTCAAGCACACTACTTCAGCCATCATTTTCAAGTAAAGCGGGCACATGCCAGAGAAAACATGGGCTACTTTTAATATATGGTGGTTTTCTGGTGCAGGTCAATTTATTATATATGTAGCATTAACTACTGAGCATCTCCCAACAGTGAAAAGCAGAGGATGGGAAAGAGAGGGACCCCAAGTTGAGAAATATGCTACAAAAGCCACAAGGTGAGAATAAAATGATGTTCTTTTCTTTGAAGCCACAAACAGGCTAACTGAGCAACACAAACTTACCCCACAGCAGTTATTTTCCTGGCCTTTTCCACAGGCATTATGCCATTTAAGCCACACGCACCCACATCAGAATCTGAGACTTCACACTGCCTGTCTTCGGGCTTAGACAATGGCTCTGAGGCACAGCCGTTGGTCAAGGACCTGGGGGAGCCATGCCTACTGCTGGGCTTTGGGTTTCCCAGGCAACCTATGGAAAGGCAAGGCAAGTGTGTCACATGGCCACCCAGGCTATAACAATGGGATCCCAATGTTGCAGCACACAATCCATACTTTGGAAAATACTGTATATTGTCAAGCCTGGATACTTTGGGTGGTTTGGTTTGTGAACAACTTTCTATCGCAAGGGTAGACATTGGGGTCTCCTCCATACGTCACTGGACTTCAACACCCATCAGCCCCAGCCAGCATGGCCAATGGTCAGGGATGATGGAGTCTGGAGAACACCATGTTGGCTACCCCTGCTCTATTGTAAGGTCTATTAACAGCAATTTGGAATCTCAATATGCAGTAGTTACCAGGGAAATATCTCTCTCTCTCTCTCTCTCTCTCTCTCTCTCTCTCTCTCTCTCTCACACACACACACACACACACACACACACAACCTGTTTATACCTTCAGAGGAAATCTGACAATCTCCCTTCAAGTGAAGATTTCCATCCCCACAATCCATTGCTCTTCGCAGAGACAAACTCCCTGCTGCTCCACTTCGGCTAGCTTTGCTTGAATGAATTTTCTTATTTGTGGCTGCAAAATTTAGAAAAGGAAACCTACATTTAAAATAACCAGCATTAAAAAACAAAAAATAACAAAGATATGCCAACTAATATTACCATTATCACATCTTTCAGTAATGACTCTGAAAATGAGGGTGACATCCCACTTGCCCCCCAGGGAGATGGGACTTTCCCTTTCTTTGGGTAAACCTCCCCACATGCCTTTCTCATTCTGCAAGTTTTATTACTCTCCATCATTGAAAACTGCTGCTACAACGGAAGTTATTTAGTATCTAAACCAGAGCACCTCAAAGCACATCTGTCACCTAAACTGATTAAAAGCTTCGTAATTCCAGTTCTGGGGATGGGAGATCACATAGCATCTAGTGGGGGCACAGCTCGGTGGGAGCACGTGCATTGAATGCAGAAGGTTCAGTTTCTGGTGTCTAGCTAAAAGCATATTCTGGAAGCACAGATAGGAAAGACCTGTCTCTGCTGGAGACCCTGGAGAACTACTGTTAGAGTAGATAATATTCAGCTATTGAGATGAGGGGCCTGACCCAGGGTAAGGAAGCAGCCTACGATCCTTAGGTACATGAAGAGGCTCCTACTTAATTGTTATTAAGAACTCTCTACCCAGTAGACCCGCTGAAATCCTGTTATCTTGCTGTGTAAGCAATGATTCTTCATACATTAGTTAAATTATCTCTATCCTCAATACAAATGAGAAAGCAGAGAGTAAAGGAAGAAGTCCCTTTCGGCTCCTCTGTCTGTTCTCTTATTATGTAAATGAACCTGTTTGCATCAACTTTTATTGGTCTGTGACTGTAATAAATCAAATCAATCTATTGAAGGTTTTGCTTCATTTAAATTCTAATGAATTATTTCTACACCAGGCCTGCCTGCTGCAGTCTATCAAGCAGAACACAGCTTCCCGGCAGCTTAATAACCCTCCTGATCTTTCAACCTACACAACTGCAGCATCATGGAATGCGCCTGGAGAAAGCCACAATAGGCTCAGGCATGTGCCGGGCTTGGTAGATCAAGTTATGCAGGCCTGCTCTGCCCTGTGTGAAGCACCAGAAACACACCACATGAGGAACCTCATCTGAAAGTCTTTTTTTGGATTGTTTCAACACTTGCATGTTTCAACACTCCCCAGGGCTGGAATTCTTAGAATCCCAGGAGGCCACTAACTTGAGTAAAAACAACCCTCAAGAGAACCACCATCATGGTGGCTGCTTTGGCAAGAGCTGTTTAACATTCACAGTACAGGCGCAGTCGGTTTGAAATTGGATCAGAAAACTATATAGGCTTCCAAGCTGCTGGACATGTAAATCCACGAATCAAAATGTCTGGCTGGAAAGGTTTATTAAAAACCATTCCAATGGAACCATGAGTGCGTGCTATCAGCTTCTTTTGCCACCTTCAGAGTAGGTGCACTCACAGCTAAGCTATAGAAAGGCTGCATACTTCTGTTCTCAAGCAGACAGACCCCATTCTGCAAAAAAAGGGACAATTAAGCCCCCTTCCCCACTTACAATTCCGTATGTAGCAGCTAGAGAGGGATGATTTTGTCAGCAGTTCCCTCCCAAGTTCTTGCAGCTTGTTGTAGCTCTCCGTCCCACAAGTAGCCAAGGTTCCCTGGTCACCAGAAAACGAGTAAGCGGTTGGCCCATCAGAAGCATTGCTGCTCCGGACCTCCGACAGCTGGTTCTTCACATCTGACATTTTACTGCGGACTTCGGCCATCTGGCTTTTCAACCTCTTCAGCATCTTCAAGTCTGGCGGAACACGCCACATGGCCTGGTGCCTCCGCTGATCCCTCTCTTTGAGAGAATAGGATGCTTGACAGAGAGGAAATGGAGGAAAAAAGTTAGAAGCCCAGCAAGACAATGTCTATAGACAGAGAGCAAATACCTGGGCCTTGCACCGTGGAAGACGCCTTTTCTGCTCCCCAGCTAGTTTCACAATCACAGAGCCCATGATTTCATTCTGTTGGCTGTTCTGTGTACACCACACATAATGGCAACTACAGAACCAGCACAAACCATGCAGTCTGCACAGCAGAAGTGAATGCGGTTGGAAACCAATCAGATGTGGCCATGCGGGGACATCAGTGAAGGCAAACTGAAGCAGCACTGCCTTCGCTCAGAAGCTCTGGGTTCTGCTCAGAATGTGCATCTGGATATACATCAGAATGCTCATTTAAGTCCTTAAATCTGCTGCAGTTATCCCAGCTGCATTCCAACAAGAAACGATAAAATTCATCCGATCTCTTCCTCTGCCCACTCAAACAGTCACAACACACGTACCATGAAACATGGCGATGGAAACGGCAGTAAAGTTCGCTCCCCATCATCTCACTCCTAGCTGAAATTTAGAGCTCCCTTGTCAGTGGCCACCTTGTCATTATCCCCCTGCCTAAGAATCTGGATAACTTCACAAGCCACTTAGCCACCTCTCTTTCTACTGATAACATGAATCCTGCTTAATTTTGCCAGACTGTAGCAGTCAAGTTCTGTTCCAGCCTGCCTCTCTCTCTCTCTCTCTCTCTCTCTCTCTCTCTCTCTCTCTTCCTATCTTTAGAGCTGACAGTACAAGAGGTGTTGCTATGGAAAGAAGAAAAAGTGTGTGTGTGTGTGTGTGTGTGTGTGTGTGTGTGTGTGTGTGTACCAGATGGATCATCATTTTATCCTCTGCTCTCTAAAGTCAACAAAATGGTTGCTTCAAAGTGACCTGAAATCAGGTATCAGTGGCTCCAGGCCAATTAACTCCAAACAAAATAAAAACATTAAAGTTTGACCTTCACTGGTTTGTAGCAACAAAAAGACATGTATGGTTAGGTCACCTTTCCTCTGGCACGTGCCCAGTTAAGGCTAAGATACATCTCCAGTGTTTGAAAGACAGATGAAAATATGGCAAACATGGCTGGTTTGCCCTAAGATCATGCCTGCCTCTCTAAGAGCTCAGATGGGCCATGGACTGAGGACTGCAGGCATCTTAAACAACACCTAGGAGAAGCATCTGCAGCAGTAAGTATGCTACTAAAGGAAAACAGAACTGGAATGTATTATTAGAGAATTCTTAGGCTGGACAACAACAGTAAGTTATGTGGACAACACTGGATAAAAACCCGAAGATTACGCCAAATGCCTACATCCAACCTCATGCACACCCCCTTGGTTGTCTTCAGGGTTCAGGTTCGGGTTCAGCTTTCTCCAAACCGGTGCCCTCCAAATATTTTAAACTCCAACTCCCATCATCCCTGACCACTGGCCATGAAGGCTGAAGCTGATGGAAGTTATGGTCTAAAACATCTTAGCAGATGAGGATGGGCAGAACTGAGGTTGGGGAAAACTAGTGCAGACTATAAATCCTTCCCAGAAAGAGACCCTATGTGACAGACACAAACCTAGCATTGCACGGCTTTAGCAGCCAATTCCAAGACACACAAAGGTTTTGACTTAAACACACAACTGGATGATTGAAGTACATTCTGTTGCTTCACATTAAAAACCATTCCAAGCATAGCAAAGCAATTTGAACAGGAAACCATTCAGAAACCTCCATCCTGTTAATGCTGTTGATTGGAAGATGGGGGGGCGGGGCAGGTTCCATCCACTCACCTCTGTTCTGCAGCAGTGAAGCAGGAGGGCGCGGCTGTAGGCCCCACAGGTTTTCCATCCCATTCCTGTCCTTCAGGTCCAACAGGTGAATTAAAATCAAAGGGTCTATGTCAAGTAAGCTGCTACTGGCTGAAGAGCCTAGTGCGCTTCCTCCCCTCCTGGACATGCGGCTGCTTGCAGTGGGATAGCCGTGGCTCCCACCTGGAAGGAGGAGAAGAATGCTTAGTGTTTCTATAACGCTTTAAGAATGTCCAAAGCACTTCACATTCAGCAGTGGAGGCCTTCTCAAGTCAGGGGTGGCTGCTGTCCATTGGGACTGGTGAGATGGAAGGCAGAGAGACCAACAGGAGAAGAGTAGTAGAAGAAGAGGAGTTTGGATTTGATATCCCGCCTTATCACTACCCGAAGGAGTCTCAAAGCGGCTAACAATCTCCTTTCCCTTCCTCCCCCACAACAAACACTCTGTGAGGCTGAGAGACTTCAGAGAGAAGTGTGACTGGCCCAAGGTCACCCAGCAGCTGCATGTGGTGGAGCGGAGACGCAAACCCGGTTCACCAGATTACGAGTCTACTGCTCTTAACCACTACACCACACTGGCTCTAATAGTTCTAATTTTGTTCCCACCTTTCTCCCTGCTTTGTTGTACAAGGGCAACGCTAAGGAGGAGGAGGCCGACAGGCAACACCACTCCCTGGACTGGTTGTAAGTAAGAAGGCAGGCAGGTGGAGGCTGGCTGAGGGCAGTTTGAGGTTGGTGGGGCAGTGCCCCGTCCGCTGCAGTTGCCAACTCCTACACTCTCAAATAGCTAATTCAGTATGTGTGTCTAACAAGATTGTAGCCAGAATACTCTTGGTGCAAAAGTCTGTGCCGGGAAACAGTGTATCTAGTTGCCAGCTGTAAGTTAGTTGAATGGGGAAAATAAACACCCATATAAAAACCCACTAAGGGGCTCTGGCAAAGCAGGTGATTAAGAACACGCAATTAGCAAAATTGGAGATTCCTCAGAATTGAGTGGGTTAGAGACAGACACCAGTGAGGGAGGATTTTACAGACAGCAAACACTTTTAAAAAGAGAAGGCTAGGGAACACAATCAATCACTTAGTTCTGCAGACATTATGCCTCCACCTCTGTTCCTGTAAAGGGGGTGGTATTAATCAGCTAAATATGAATTAATTTCCTGGCTCAGAAGGAATTCTAACAGAGGTATAATTTAACTGTCGTATGCCAGTGATTGCTATCTGAGCCACAATAGGATTTAGACAGTTATAAGGAGAACTGCAATACAACACCATCAACGCTTCCCTCCCAACAGGATAATTGACAGATCTTTGCTAGAACTGGTATCTTAAGTGCTTATTTAAAAAGAAACCTTCCAAGAGCTTTCAAAATCCCAGCCGCAGATAAAGAATCTGTGTCTGAATTAGTCAAATGTATAGGCACTATTCCCTTGGACTCCTCTCCACTTGATACTTGAGAGGTTCACACATTTCATCCCTACCTCACCCCAGTAAGGAAGCTTATGCAGTAAGATCACACTGTTTAAGATAAAGTGTCAACACTCCCAAGGGAAAAGGAAAATGAGTAAAAGGCAAAAGAGGAAATCAACCACTGGCTCTACTTAAGAGTACTTTTTTTCTTTTCTTTTTAAAAAAGAAGACTGGGAAGCGTCAGCACTCCATTGATGCGTTTTTTAAAAGCCCTTAAGGAAATTCAGCTGCAAGCCTCCCATGACTGTGAGCCAATGGGAAGACTGCCCTACATTGCAATAATCTCCACATACGGTACATGATGCAGCAGTTCCAAAAATAGAAAATCCTGCAGAATACACAGCTCTGCGTTGACTCTGACGTGGCAGTGAGAGAACAAGGAGAAGGATGGAAAGCAGGCTCCGTATACTAAGATGCAGTTTAATGGAAAAAGGGTCCCATTCATACCCGAGGCACCTGCTGCGGCAGAAGCTGCCTCCTCCACAATATCTCCTTCCTCCAGCTCCATGTTGTGATTGTATTCCACATCATTTTCCCCAGACCTAAGAAACAAATTGAACAAAAACAAAGAGCTCCTTTGAAGCCTTTGTTCTGAAAAATCACTTGTGCTTAAAAGAATTTCATAGATTTTAAACTGCACAGATTAGCAAATTCATTGTTATGGGATAAAACCACTCTTTCACACATGTACTTACAACACTCAAGTACTGCATCTAAGGCTCAGTCTATATATGCAGCAGAATGAAGCAGCAGAGCCCCAGGGTGCTGGAATGGATTCTACCCCTTCAGCTACTTCAATACTCCCTACAAGGTAGTGTATCCAAAAGGTTCTAGCTTTGCTACTTTTCTCCTTACAGGAAGATTTGTTTTTTCTACCCTTTAACATTTCCATTTCCGCAACAGAATTCCCCCATCTTCTCCCCCTGCACCCTCCCCAAATCTGTTCTAGATAGCTTGGGCAACCCCCAGAACAGATTTTAGGGGGCACATAGGGAGAGGAGATGGAGGGCAAGTTCAACTGCATGGCCACAAGTGTGTTAAATATCCACTTTCACTCTGAAGTGGTACAGTTCATTCTGCTATCTCAATCAATCAATGAATCAATCATTTTATTTGTATGCTACCTTTCCAAAGTTAAAACCATGCTCAAGACGGATTGCAGCATATAAAAAATACGTAACTACAAGCTTAACAAAAGTAGTAATAAGCAATAAACAAAACATCAAAAAGTACACAACCAGACTGAACAATTTCCACATGAATCATTAGATCCGAAATAAAGATATTAAAAAATTAATAGCAACAACCCCAATAAAACTCATAAACAATACCCCAGTGCTAAAAATACTCATTCTGCTCATTCATCACTATATTAGCCCTTGAACCCTCATTCTATTAAAAGCATAGACCACTGGGAAAAAACATCGCATTTGAAATGTATAGGCATGTAGTCTTAGAAAGAAGCCAAATATTTGTAAGTGCAGACTGCTTCAATGTTACAGGTGCCACACAATACTTATTCTGCACCTCTGTGCTGCCTCTCCAGACATTTTTCTTTAGGCAAGCCTTTCCAGACATGTAGAACTGGACATGAATTTTAATCTCTTTTTAGCTTGTTGATTTTCATTATCTTCTGAATGTTTTTCAGTACCTGTCCTTTTACTGATAATTATGTTGGGGGTTTTTTGTAAACTGCTTACAGGTTTTATTGCAGCCATGCGCTGTCTGAATTTTTTTAAATAAATAAAATAGATAAAAATTTTATTACAGTGTTTCATTTGTCCTTATGCTCTGTTAGCTGCCTTGGGAGCAACAATAATGTAGGGTAGGATTTCCCCTCCCAACCCCGCCTCCAAATGGAAGGCGCTTCCATTTCAATAGACAACAAATATGGCAGAACAAGAACAGGGTCTCTTACATGGTCTCTTCATCAATATCATTTTCTTCTGTGTTGCTGGTCGCTGTGGAACTAGCTGAAGAGCTGCTGCCATCAAGGTGGTTTGCCTCGTCCTCCCCAACAAGATCGACATCAAGGTCCCCATCTGAGAGTTCATGCTGCAGTCAAGAGTAGGCAAAAATGGCTCTGAAATAGTGCGGAGCAGGGGCAGCCAACATGCTGCTCTCCAGTTGGTAGCCCAAGAACTTCCATCAGCCCCGGCCAGCGTGGCCAACAGTCAGGGGACTATGGAGTCCACATCACTTGGAGAGGACCATGTTGGTTATCCTGGTGCACAGCAAGGAGTGACACTAATGTTTAGCTGGTTAACTGGAAAGAAGGAACTCTGGAAGCAGGTTTCCCACAGACATCTGGCTGAACCCTGTGGGAACAGGATTCTAGACTAGATGGCCCATCGGTCTGATCCAGCAGGCACTTCTTATATTCTTATGTAAGCCAGGAACACACAGGACTCTGCCCATACCCCCAGAATTCCAGAGGGTAGCTGGCCCTATTCCAGAATCAGAGATCTGCTGATGCCTGGAGCATGGCAGAACAGGACTTTCCTCTCACAGCACAGAATGAACAAGAGTAATGTCTATTGGCTTGCTAACTGTAGCAAGTAAGAGGGACAGAGTACCTAAGAACATCCTCATCCTTGGAAGGAAGGCATGGTATTAGGTACAGAACTGAGCTCCCTGAGAATCTCTACTTTGATTAAAAAACAATTATTCTAGGTCTTATTGATTAAAAACAGATACTGTATGTCTGAAACTGCCTTCTGAAATCTCCAAAGCCAAGGTGGTGGTCAATGAATAAGGTTTCCACGACTACCAAAAACAGAATACATTATACATTATGCAAGATAGTAGAATTCAGCAACACTAAACACAGATTTGCATGCTCTGGGCACAGACATTGAAAGGGTGTGTGTTTCAGCACTGATAAAAGGCTCCTTTACCAGATGTCCCTCAGTACCACCCAGCATGTAATCTATTTTGAAATTCAAACAACACAGCAACAGTTAGCAAAACAGGTTGGCTACTATTTTCAGATGTCTACCCTTTTCTGCTTACCAAGCACAACCCCTCTCCATTAGCACAGGCTGATCTATAGGCATTGGGATTTGCTCCCACAATAAATAGTGATGGTCAACAATTTGGATGGCTTTGAAAGAGACTCAGACAAATTCATGGAGAAGAAGGCTATCAGCGGCCAATAACCACATGGGCCGTGTTCTCCCCTTCACCATCGGAGGCAGTGTGCCTCTGAATACCAGTTGCTGGGATTCACAAGTGAGGAGTATAGTTGTTGTGCTCAGCTTCTTCTGGGCTTCTCAGAAGAGGCATCTAGTAGGCCACTGTGAAACCAGGATGCTGGACTACAGGGGCCAGTGACATGATCTCATGTTTGGTCATTACTGCAAATTCACCAGGGCAGGAGAGGAGGATTCTTACATTGAAGTCTTCATACTGTATTTTTTCTTCCTCGTCATCCTTAGCTTCTCTAGCAGATGCTGTGCTGGCCACAGCCTCAAGATGCACTTCAGAGTTTGATCCTGACTTCTTAGGTCTTGCTTCTGGACCATCATCACTTTGTGGGCTGAGGTGAGTATCAGGGGGAGACATGCCATGGGATTTCTGGGTACGAGAAAGCTCAATTGCAAGCCTCTGTCATTTAAAAAAGAAAAAGAAAATAAAGCATACACATATGGAAAACAGAAGGCATAGGTTTAATGTAGCCAACATTCTTTATACAGTCGTACCTTGGAAGTCGAACGGAATCCGTTCTGGAAGTACATTCGACTTCCAAAACATTCAGAAACCAAAGTGCAGCTTCTAATTCCTGCAGCCAATCAGAAGACACGGACATTCGGCTTTCAAAAATTGTTCAAAAACCAGAACACTGACTTCCAAGTTTTGATTGTTCGGGAGCCAAGGCGTTTGAGATCCAAGGTACGACTGTAATACTAAACCAGTTTTTCGCAAACTGCATGGTGACTGACCGTGCAGCAAGAGCTGTGATCCGTGAGAAAATAATTAGATATTCCCTAGTGCCCAAAGAGATTACCCACCACATCTACTCCTGATTCACTTTTCTCTTTCCAATTAGCCTCTCCTGGAGACAGACAGCTCTGACACGTCTCTGCATTGGATGTGATTGGATCAATCACTCCAGATGCAGCAGCTTTACCTGCCTGAGAAAGCACACCCAGATCAGTGACTCATGCAGAAATTCAGAGGTAGGTCCTTCTAAAGGCAAACAGCTCTTGCACATCTGGAAAGGTGCTGCAGGACAAAGGGTAGAGCAGGCTTCCTCAACCTCGGCCCTCCAGATGTTTTTGGCCTACAACTCCCATTATCCCTAGCTAGCAAGACCAGTGGTCAGGGATGATGGGAATTGTAGTCTCAAAACATCTGGAGGGCCGAGGTTGAGGAAGCTTGGGGTAGAGCACATGCTTTGCATGCAAAAGGGCTCTAGGTTCAATCCCCAGTGACATCTCTAGATAGTAGAGGGAATGCCCCATCTAAAACTACTGCTGCCTCTCAATGTGGACAGTACTGAGCTAGATGGACCAATGTTACGACTCAACATAAGAAAACTTCCTATGAACCCAAGTGTAAATTGAAGCATGCTTCCAATTTCAAAATACAGAAAATAAGAAAGGTTCCTAAACCCTCAGCAGTCTGGGAAACAAGCACAACACACTAACGTTCATGATTTCATTGTTCAAATTAGCCCAATACACTTGCCCCCCAAAATATCAGTCACCCACTATAGTTAATGGCATTGTCCCTCAATTTAGCATTCATGTGTCACAATGCTGCTCACCTCTTTAAGGTTATTTATCTGTTGGACATAGCTTGTCTGAGCAGCTTCCAGCTGAGAAATGTACCAGTGCTGATCCCGACATTTCTGGAAGAAGGTGGGTGACCGCACCTGGAACCTTGTGGGGGGCAGAAGGAGGGGAAGACTTCACAATGCTTACAAAAGTCCCATACAAGAATAATGCATGTTCTATTAGCAGTTGGGTTCTCTACAAAGCTGCGACAGCAACCTTGTGTCACTATCGTTAAAGAAGAATCTGAAAGGAGGGACAGAGCCATCCAGCTTCATCCCATTTGCTGCTAAAAATTTAGGCTGCTAATTTAAATCAGTGAATTAAATCAGCTAAAGCTTAAAGGTTACACTTTGTTTACTGATGCTTATTTTGCTACTGTAACAGAGATCAAAATTATATTAGAGAATACCCTTCCCTGTAACAGTGACAGGTAGCTTGCATCTATTAATCTGCAAAGTCCTCATACATCAAAAGGCACCAACTTGGAGGTCGAGCCAATATTCACATTTATTCAATTAAAATTCTTGAGAACCTTTTAAGAGACAGGCCTACTAAACAAGTTAAATTGAACTCCTCTCACCATTACAACACTACATACACCATTACAACACTACATAGAGTGAGGCAAGGGCTGCTCCCCCACCATATAGAATGTAGTGCCAAGAGGTTCCTTTTCCTACCATCCACCCTCAAAAAGCTATCTGTGGTCATCTTGCACCCTTACAGCACTTGCACAGTAGGGCTCTCCCATACCTTAAGATAACGGTGTCATTCTGCCTGTTTAAGTAGCCTTCATTAGCAAGCAAGTCCAGTCGAAAGAACCTGTTGTAACCCCAGCACTCGCCAACTTCAAAATCAGACGCAAACTCTCGAATGATATTTTTAGCAGGATCATTAGTGGACTGGTGGACCATTTCCACACGGTATTCATACCTAGAAAACAAAAATGCCACAGGCAAACAGAAAATAAATCTCCCAGTGCTAGACCTGACCTTATGTGGAACCATACATTAACATCTATTAATTTTATAGTGCCACCCATGTATATGGCATTTTGCAAAGAATGAGAGGACAGGGCCCGGCCCCCAGGGGCTTACATTCTGTATATTCACACAGGAGGAAGTGGAAGGGGAATGAGGCAGTGGCAAAAAGGGGAAGAACATGTAGTTACTTCAGTTATAATTGTTGAGCTTTGTTACAGTAATTGTTGGTACAATTATATCCTAAGTTACATTTCACTAATTAATAAATTTCCATCAAATAGCAAGCATGTCATCTTTCTACCAGCTTTTAGTTTTGTTTAAAAAAACAAAAAACAAACCTGCATTTCAATGCATGGCTGCCCTCACAGGGCAACCTATAAGTCACATGAAAATACAACTAAATAAAAAACCACAACAGCAGCACTACTATTCAGCCAAACACAGACTTGAATAAGTGTGTCTTCAGCCTTTTTTCAAAGACTAGCAACAGTGAGGCCATAGATATCTCCCTGGGATGTTTAAAAAATGCTGATGTGATGGGTGCATGGATAAGGGTATACACTGAGGTAACAACCAATGCCAGACAGCCGTGGTGGCCCACTGTAGCCTTCGCCAGCCAGAAGCTGATGGGTTGTTGAGAGTCCAGCATCTTATCTGGAGGGCACACCTGACACAAGAGGGTAAGAACAACCGGTGCAACCATGGCTACCACTGACTTCAACCAAAAATGTTCAGCTTCTGAGACAAAGTTAGCAAACTGGAACAGCTACTTCTGGGTTTGCAGCTTTCGAGTTCCTAGTTGTTCATGAACTAAGCTGTTCAAAACCAAGGTACGACTGTACTATCAAAACGATTTAAAATATGAAGAGACAAATAAACCCATAACCAACCTTCCCATCTTATTTCACAGATCTTTTCAAAAAAGCACTTTTATTAGCTGTAGCTTACCTCCCAAAACTCAAGCAATCTAAATGAAACCGACCCCTGAAAAACTAGGATTGGGGACCAGGGTTTTTATTCACATCAGGGCCAGGAAAACTTTGGCCTTCCAGATGCTATTGGATTCCAATTCCAATGAGACATAGCCTGCATAGCCAATTGTTACATATGATGGGAACTGTAGTTCAGCAACATGTTGGGAGGGCCACAGGTCTCTTAGCTCAGACTCAGATTGGCAGGAGTGGCAGGCTTGGTTCCTTGTCAAGGACACAATCTGGCTGTGGATGTTTTGAAGCCTTTGAATCAGCTGTGCTTAAAAGGCTGCTTAGGGACTATATTCTTGATGACCTAGCATCTATGGTAATTTTTTGGCAGGTAACCTCTAGCTCACCTGAAAGACAGGCTGGCCAGCCACTTGGCTGCATTTGAAATCGATTTCCCACAGCAATTAACAGAGCTCTTCAGACCAAGTTCAGCACAACCCCTCTGTCAAATATTCCCTTCTTGCCAAATATGACCATGAAACTACATTACTTAAGCCACTTTCCCCACAAGCAGAGGGCATTTAAGCCAAAAGTCACACACACTCAAAATGTCCAATAAAATATTTAGCAGCCCTTGTTAGAGCCAGCTGTCCCAGTGTGAAGCCTGGGAGCAGGACATAAGGACAACGTAAGGTAGACGGGGAGCAGCATTCTGCCCACCTGCGATTCCCAGCAACTGATATTCAGACGCATTCTGCCTCCAACAATGGAGGAGAAATAGCTATCATGGCGAATAGTAGCCATTGATGGTCTTATCCTTTGAGGGAAATGCCTAGTGAATTTTCAGAAAATGAAGGTGGCTGAAGAAGATTCTGAGATGTACAACTCTCTTTCTCCCCCCTCTCCATCTCCCCCATGACTAGCTAAATCAGAGCTATGCAAATGTGATGAATTTGCATAACTGATATAGGCAACAGAATCCTGCTCTTGGATGCCTGGGCACATAATTTTGGTCACAGAATCCACAGAGTTTTGGAAAAATCTAACATGGCTCATTCAGATGGGTGGGGTTTAAATAATAAAATTATTATTAATATTCAAGGGCAGTCTAGAAAAGTGCTGATATTCTGCAACTCTTAACATAACTGGCTTATATCTGCCCTTCCATAAACAAAATAACTCCTTATATTTGTAGAACCTTTATATCCCAGCTTGATCACCAAGATCATCTATAGGATTTGCTGGTAGTTCTGAGCTGGGTGAGGCTCATTTGACATCAGCACAAAACTGAGCTTCAGTGTTATTAGCCCTTTCTTAAAGAATGGAGACTTGGAAGGGCTTCTATACTAACCTTCAAAAATTTGCTGAAATATTTTCTTTGCCACCAGGCTTATGCAGACAATAAGACAAATGTTTTCTATTGAATAGTCAGCTGGTGATCCATTTTCATTTTTGTGTATACAAATATTTGTATAAATAAGGTAAATAAACAAGCTCTGATCCAAGGGAAAGTTTCCTCAACATAAATGTGGCAGGCAGTTTTCAACAATTCTGCTTTGCCTTAGCGTACGCAAAGGCTCACTCCAGAAGATTGGGGACCATTCGGAACAGGACAGGAAGTGTTGTGGGACGGGGGCTCAGGGGGAACTGGAAAAACTGCCACACCATTTCCATTCATAGAAAACTCTTCTGGACCAAAGCCCTTTCCACACAAAAAAGGACTTTTTGGATCGAGCACAGTTTTTGGTGAAGACCCCTAAAAGATTGGACTAAGTAATATTGCCTAGGTTCTTTACTACAGTATCGCATGGTTTGAGCATACATTCCATGTTTGGTCAGACACATAATTTAACTAGACTCCCTGCTTCCTCGCTCCAACGTTACCACAGACACAGAGTGCAACCCTATTCCAAACACAGGGGGAAACAGCGATTGTTCTTACTTGGATGTTTCTGGCAATCCAGCCGACAGCTCGAGAAACACAGATAAATAATAGCCTCGCACCACTCCGTTTCCATCCTTTAAAAAATGTTAAAATCAAAGTTAGTTTCTTACAATATGCCTACTACCTGCCAAATGAGATTTCAAAGTTCATAATTCAGCTTCCTGCAATTATTGAAAATACAGCTGAAGTGGGCTTTTACCTGATGCACAGTTCTGGAGAGTCTAAAGTGAGAGAGAATGCTCCCCCTCTCTGCCACAACCAATGCTTAAATACTATCAACAAATTGGTGATCTGTTTGAGGGGGCTTTACATCACAGAAACCACTTGTGCACTGAAGCCCCAAATGTCTTATGGTACTTTGGCCTCAAAAGCCAAGCACTAGCAGCATAGCACCTGAGCCACTAGCCCCTCCTATGGGTGCAGCTTGGTGCATGTTCAAATAAACAGAACTTGGGTGTTTCTCCTTCTTAGGGTAATAGTTTATAATAGTTTCTCCTTCTTATGGTAACCTCTTCTCACATTTGTTAATAATTGTGTATGTGTGTGTGCGTGTGCATGGAACAATTTTTCATATAAGCCAGTAAGAACAAGAGACAACCAAGGAAAAGGTGTGGGAGAAAAAGAAGAGGGGATGAGTAAACCCTGTTAGCATGCTACCCTGTCTTACAAGATGCTGTTTGTATACCACTTCCCACACAGCCTGACTGGGCTTAAGGAGGTGTTTCTGGAATAGATTTGAAGAATCGCAGCATATTATTCTTGGGGGACTTCAATCTCCATGTCAGGGCTGCCTTGTCATGTCAGATCAGGACTTTATGGCCACCACGACAAGCATGGGGCTGTCTTACTACTTTGTTGGTCCAAGCATAGAGTTGGTTATATGTTCAGCCTGGCTCCCATGACAAGGTGGAGTCGGCGTGATCCAGGAGAGAAAAATAAAATGTGTCTACCCCAGCACTTTTCAACGCAGTCTTTGCCATTATTGGAAGAGGTCCAGCTTGTTCTTCCTTCAGTACTGGTGGTGAGGAAGATATTTATACAAGACAGGGCATTCTCGAGGCCAGCACTATGAAACACCCTAACAGGTGCAATCAGCTATGTTCACACACAACTGGATAACTCATCAGGCTTTTGAGGTATGATTGGTGTTGGGGAGGTATTATCTGTTAAGCATTTATTGATAAGCAGCCATTTGATGTTTTCCATGTTTTTATGATTGATCTGTTGCTTTATGTCATTAGCTGTCCTGTGCTCTCTTTTTGGAGGAAGACAGAAAAATGTCAAATAAATAAAAGATAGTATAAAGTCACACAGTGCTGCTTCATGCAAATAGATTGGCGTAAGGAACCCAAATGACTAGATATTTTCCTTCCTGTTGCCTCTGCCAGAAGGCTGCCCTTTCATTTGCTGCCAAAAGACATAAGCCTTCAGTCTGTTGCACAACCAGTGGCAGATATTTTTCTTCCAGCCTTGGAGTACTAACTTATTTGCCACCGTGAATAAGCGCCCTCAACAGCCAAACATGTTGCCCCTCCTCAGTTAGGCCCCATACAATCGGAATGTGGTTCAACAAAACGTTTATACCCACAAACTGGAAAGATTTCTTCGGTGTTGTGGTAATGCAGTATTATAATGTGAAAAACATCTTGCATTTTTAAAAGCGGAATATTTCCTCTAGGCCTCACTGCTTGGAAATAATATCAGCAGCATATAAAGGTCCAAAATCTAGAAAACTAAAATTGTGTGCATGGCCTCCCTCTTACGGTTTTTCTGTTCTTTGTCACTTTGTTCTACCCACCAGGCAGCCACAACTGCAAGGTTTTTTCTTTCCCCCATTTTACCATATTATTTGAAAACAGAAGCTGCATAAAAGCTATTGGCAAAGTTCCTAACCTGCATAATACATCCTGAGCACAGATTTTTGGCTTTTCTACAGAGGCAATTTTAAGGGTTGTGTCAAAGATTCAAATCTTAGCAAAATTGTAAGCTTTCAGAATAACCAGTTAATATGTGAGGTGCCATGCAATAAATAAGTAATTATTTACATTGCCTGCCAATGCAAGACCACTTTTATTTATTTTTTGCCTTATTCCTGTGGCCATTACATGCTTGCTTTACAGATTCACCCTGTTCTAAATATGTATTCACCCATGTAGTGAATAGGGCAAACATGAAACTGGGTAAATGCTGCTGCTAGAGAAAAAAATAAGGGGCTTGTGATCCATCTGTAGTACTGTACTGAACAGAAACTGCTTGCAATATCCAAGCTGCTTTTCAGGAAATGGTCCTACTAAGAGGTATTTTAGTGAACTCTTTTCTTCTGGTGCATCCCTGGTGTATCAAATCATGAGGGTTCTTTTTTCAAGATTCCCCCCTATTATGTTTCCCCCACATTCTTTTAAATATTAGTTCCAGGTAATTAACCCAGAGACTGACATTTTTGGTTTCTGGAAGTTGTAACTCAGGACTACTCATAAGAATAGAACACTGCAGGGCAAGTTATGGATCGCAATGCACCAGGAGTGCGGTTATGACCGAGATTTCAGTAGCTGTTTGTTAACAGTATCAGCCACACTCACTGGATAAACCTTGAGCCTCCAGCAAAGCCCAGAAACTTGAAGAGGTGGACTGTAAACGGGATCTGCCCGCTGGCGTAAAGTGCTGTTGAGATGAGAGAAATAAATATTCAGTGCAAAGGTTAAAGTAAATCTTTCAACACAAATGGGAGGGTCGTCATTTCTAGAGCAAGCATTCCTTAATGTGCATTTTCAAACCTAAGGTAATATAAAATAATTATTCACTAGGATCTACTCTCTCAATACACACCATTAGAATTTTCTTTAGCAGCCATTCCATTATGCAAAAACATTTCCATGTTCTGTTCTATGCCTCACTCCTCTTTATTCTTTTCCAAGGCTTTTATTATAAACTCCCTTATAGTTCTCTCTTTCACACCTCAAAGGCAAATTTTATGCTTCCTTATATTTGTACACACCCTCCTATCTTGTAGAAGACAGTAGGACGGAGTAGCCAATGTGTGCCCTCCAGTTGATGTTGCACTATAACTCATTTCAAACACAATCACCGGCCATGGTGGCTGGGACTGGGACTCCAACAACTTCTGGGGGAGATCATGTTGGTACCCATATAGCAACACAAAAGCCTGACCCCACTCATTCTAAATGGATTGTGGCTATTTGATGCTGGTGAAATGCACTCTGCATGTGCTCAGAAGCACCCTCTAGCAAGGAAGGTGATAAATACAGTCCCAGCAAACATAAGATATGGGAAATTCTGACTTCAGAGTTTGACTCTTGCTTCTGAAAAACAGATTTTGGGTCCCCAGTTACCACAGAGAACAAATTAAGCATTGCGTTCAGTTCTTTTGTTCCAGCTGGGAAAGTGAGCTGGTTACATAAACCAATCTGGAGGATAATTCATGCTCTTCTGAAGGGGAATAATCTGTTGAACAGATAGATTCTGTTCAATATTTCAATATGTCACTGCAAGAGGAATAACAACAGGAGGAGGAGCTAGTAAGGGATAAAAGATCCACCTCCCTTAGTCAGAGGTTTGTGCACAGAACACGATAAAATACAACTTAATGTGTTCTGGAATTGAAACCCTGCCAGTGGCAACAGGCTTAGCCCAACCTCTGATTAAACTCCAGGATCGCACCCAAGCTAGCTAGAATCCCACTTCTTGGTAAGTCATGTCCCTACCTGAAGTTCTCCAAGACGAAGGTAGTTGAATCATATGCAGGAACCAACTCACTACAGGAAGGAAAATAACAGGTAAGACTTGAAAGTGCATGGTAAGAAAATGATTTACTTACCAAGAACATGACTGGCATACAAATGACTCTCCAAATGCCCCTAAAAAACTGCAGGAAGTTTCCACAGTTCACTCACAACATTACTAAAAAGGATGGTAACAACTTGTTAGGCAATCAGTCTTGTTGCAATAGTGATTGTACCCTTAGCTTTATGCAATCATATGAACAAACTTGGGCTATACTCTGGCGGTCTGAGACACACCAAAGTCAAATAAGCATTGTTAGTCCCACTTCAGGTGTTCTCTCTCACCAACACTGAGGGAAGTGGAGCCTGCAGCTCACTCCTGAACTCTCGGGTGGATAAAAGTTCCATAGGAGAAGCAGGCTATAGGTCTGGCCTTCAATCTGGCATCCCAGCGCCATACATTACTGACCATTTTTATCATCCGCTTTACACAAAACGTGAGGCTGCCTCACTCGCAGAAATCTGTCACTGGGCCAAACTAAAAGCATGATTAACACATGGTATCATGGCTAGAGTGTCAGACTAGGACCTGGTAGACCAGAGATCAAATCCCCACTCAGCCATAAAGCTCACTGGGTGACCCTGGGGTGCCTCTCAGCCTAAGCTACCTCACAGAGTTGTTGTGGGGATTAAATGAGGAGGGGGAGAACCGTGTACATACCACCTTGACCTCCTTGGAGAAAAAAGTGAGATACAAATGCAAGAAAGAAATCCCCAAAGAGTTGTGGGGAGCCAGATCCCTCTTACCCACTGGACAATCTTCACCTAGGACTTAATGTCTGCATAGAATCTATGTATGCAGATCAGAACCCTACAACAATCCCTTTCCCTGCAATTGTCAGGGGTAATAATATGTACACCTTGGGAAGCTTGCATGAATAAGGATCAAACGCCTTTTACAACATCAAATCTGCAAACTTAAAACTAGTAGAGTCTGGAGTACCTTGTGAAGTCTGGAGGGACAGGTGTAGTGACAAAAGAGGCCATGGGTTTCCGATGCACCTGCTGAAACATCATCAATATCTCTGAGCTTTTTGATATCAGTTCACTTTTACTGCATGACCGTAGCTGCAAAAAGAGGAAATGGAGAACAAATGCATGCCTATGTCAATAAATCCACCAAGTGAGGTAGCATTTTTAATTGGTTTAATATATTAAAAGTGTCTGTGCTAAGCTTAAGCTGCAGCAGCAATGCCCAGACAGAGGACTAAGGATATCTAGCATAGCAATGTCTAAACAATAAACTTCAAACTTTTAAGAAAGCCAACCAAATCAAGTAAAATAATTCAAATTTGCCAAATGAGGAAGACTAATACTTCTGCTGCATCCAAGCTTTAAAACAGAATGGATGCATGTAGCCATCTGTTATTACAAACACACACACAAAATGTGTTCCTAAGAGCAATTCTCTAAATGTTAATCATTGTTGGCATCTGTCTGTCTCAAGAGACAATGGAGTGTGCCTCCAGGGATGAAGTCAAACTGCTATGTTAGCAGCACCGAAGTGACCTCCCCAGGGTGCAAGCCTGGGCAGTGTTCATGGAGGTCCTGGGCTACCCACTGATGTGGTCAAAAGGAAAGCAGAGCAAAACATTTCGCACCAGCTTGGCTGAAGGAGTTGCTGAAAGGGTTTCAACCATCAGATTCCACTCCGGATTTGTGCAGGGTTTACTCCTGAGCCTTTTCTTTTCTTGAAGGTATACCACAAGGCAACAGAGGCTTAGGATCAGAGTTTTCCTTCTCCTAGATGGGCTACCTTCCCAGGTTGACAAGCCCCAACTGCCCCTTACTTCCCTCTACAGCATGTGCAGAAACTGCCTTCTTGATCTTTGGACCCAATTTTGGTCTCGTCCATTCAATTCGCCGGAGCTTGTCTTCGCATGTAGAGGAAATCCCTAACTCACTGAGGGTTTGAGAACTATCAGCTACCCTCAGCTGGTTTAGCCAGCCAGTCAAAGCGGGGGGGGGGGGGGCGGGCTGACACATGCTGATAGCTTCTAGGATCCACAGGTGAGAACTGAGTGCAGTGGGGACCAAAGGTGGACATACTACCCCAGAAGGACCACAATGTGTCCCCCATTGCAGATACAACCCCTCCCCTAACAACCCATACACCCCACTAATAATACAGAATATATATTTATCCAAAACTGGGGTACTGTTCACAGAATTTACATATGACACATATAAATTCAATTCCAAATAAGAAACTCATACTATTTGCTAGTGAGAATTGATGGATAAAAATAAATCAAACTTCCTCAAAGGGATTCAAACCAGCTGCTTCCATCACCTGATGCTCTACTTCTTGTAACAGGGATTCCAGGAGCTCAGTTTCTTGGGTGAGGGATGTCTTCTGACCTATTTAATTTAAGCCAGACAAGAAAGCCATAGTCAAGTAATGATAGGCTTTTAAGTAAACTGTCCTGGTGCTTTAATGCTAATCCAAACAGCATTTAAGGGATAATACAAAATTTGGAGGGCCAGTTCCTAAAACACACATTACATACATGCATTTATTTATTTAACCACTCTAATGCTTAATTACAGCTGTCTCCAAGGGGTGTACAGAAGGCTCAATACAGTAAAACTAAAATGAATTAACCTTAATCAGTAACACTATAAAACAGGTAACAGACAAGGTAACAAATCATAGGTAACAAATAATACAATTAAGATGCTTCATATGCAGTAATATGATTCCATTTCACTGTATTTTTGTTAACATTTCCCCTTTTTAGTTAAGAGCATGAATTTGAGGTTTAAGGCAAAGTTAAATCATGGACTTACAGCGTAGCTTGTGGGCTACACCTCCTTGTATATTACAATTTATTTTTATTGTATATTACAAATATGTATAGCTGGCTCTTCATCAGCTAACATCAGGTCAGAGTAAAATATAAAATAAGTTTTAACAGCCATCAATAAAACAAATTCCTAAAACAACCAGCAAAGCTAAGCACAGCAGTGAAGGTGAAAGTCACTCTTTACAAGACCTAAAAAGTCTGAGTAAACAGGTATGTCTTCACTTGGTGGCAAAATACCAACTATGTCAAACCTGACATGCCTGAAAAAGAGCACCCACCAGCCATATCACTGTACCATTTAATTAGTCTAATATAACTTATTTTGGGCATCAATATATTTGCTTTCTCTGTCTAACTGTTACCAACCTTTTGGAACAGAGCAAGCTATAGTTCTATGGATCACTCTTATCTCAAGTGGGCAACAGTTTTGCCAAAATCAAGATGCCTGCCCCAAAATCTAACAAAACAAAAGGCAAGCCTACCCATTAGTGTTATAAGCTTGTTCTTCAGCTGAGTGTCTAGCCTAGCAATCATCATCTCTACTGCATTCCTGATTTCCCGAACACGCTCATCTTTCGCACTGCGTACTGCTTCTACATTCCTTTCCTGGAAGACACACAAGACATTAGTTTACTACCAGCTGGAAAATTCACAAACCAGTTAAAAGTAAGTCACCTTGCAGCTGTAAAAGTTTTTTTTGACTGATTTACTTTTAAGATGTTGATTCAATCAGCACCATCATGATCAGTTGAACACAGCATAAGCTAACTATACTGAAAACATGATCTGTTATACAAAGCTATTGTCTAGACACATCCATCATAACAATCCCCAAAAGTAAGTAGCACGAATACTTCTTTTTTATAGTGCAAGTGCATTTTGTTTTGTTTGTGTTCTAAAGAGCGCCCTCTGGTGACTTCAAGAGAACTGGTGCCTGAGCTTGCTCCCCACCCGCCCCAACTCTTCTTTCCTTGTTGTATTGTGTCTTTTAGATGGCAAGATTTGAGAGCAAGGACTATCTTAACTTTATTTATCAACAGTAAGTCATTCTGGGAGGCTTTTCAGCTAATGAGCAGCAAGTGCCAGAATGCTTTAATGAATGAATTAAAGAGCAGAGTATGAAACAGAATACATTACCCAATGTGTCAAGTTTCTAAGTCTACAGACTGCAACCCAGCACAAAGGATGAATGAAGCAAAATTGCCCATTACAGGCATGATATTTTTCCAGTGTATATTTCCTTTGCAGAAGGTGCACAATATAAATTTAATAAATAAATAAAATCCTAAGAACATCGTTGTAATGATGTGTTGATCCAAAATGGGTATGAAGATTGCCCTTACCACTTCTTGCACCAAACTGATCAACTCCATCAGTCTTCGGCGAAGCTTTGCCACCTCTTCATTTACTTTTGTGACATGCTGTTCATAAATTTCAGCTAATGGTTTGAACGTATGTCCTCCATGCTGTTAAAAAGACACAGAGGCTTCAGCTTCATTGCACCAGGACAGGACAGGTTACTTCCCCACCTCCTTCTTAAGAGACTGTCCCATAGAATATTATCTTGTCTTTAATGTGTTAACAAGCCTTGGATCTGGCTTCTGTTCCAGTCACACACTTCCTGAAGGAATCTATTCTGAGTCCAAAGTGAGTGCCTGAAATGAGGTTCTGTATTCACTGTGCATCTCTTCAGCCAATTAATTTGAAACTGGCTTGACACTCTGAACATGTATATACCATTTCAGGAAAAGGCTAAATTAGCTCCCAGACGCACCTCTTATGGGAAGACTAATTCAAGGTTTAGGGGACTTAAAGGACTTACTTTGACAAAGCCGAGCTTCCTCCATTAAAGGTAGATTTATTTATTTTTTTAAAGACCTAGACATTTAAAGAATATTGTTCCAACAAAGCAGTTCAAATCAGAGGTTTCATTGAGCAGTGGGAGGTAGTTAGGCTACTATTTGGTAGTTCTACCAAACTTGAGAGAAAACTATCACATTAATATAATCCTCACATTAAGTCTATAAGCCTACAGGGATCTTCAGCAAAACAGATGGAAGCATTCCTTTATGGTGCAGCCCACTTAGAAGACTAACACTGCACTGCTCTGTCTTAAGGGCCCTTCATTTTTCTAAAGCTATAAAATGTATTTTAAACAAGGACCATTTTCAAGTGCCAACACCTACCATGAGACAAATGAATAAACATGAAATTCTAAAGCAAACAACACTGTCGGAACCTTAAAAGTGTGAGATCTGCATGTAGAGAGAGGCATCTTGACACTGATGCTGGAATGAACCAGAAAGGTAAACAAAAACAGCAAATCTATTTATGAGTTGCCTTAAACAAAAAAAAAGCCTCAAGGAGATTTATTTAAATGTTATACACGTCCAATATAGCAAATATAATCCATAAAACCCTAGCTAAAAACCAGCACTATCCAAATTCCCCCCACCCAACAGCATAAATACATCAATCTGCAAAAACAACAGCACAACCCCCTCCATCACAGCCTTAACTAACACTATTACAGTCAATAAATGATGTTAACAGCTGAAAATGAAAAAAACATATTTAAAAGTTTCAGGATAAGAGGAACATCTTTACCTGCCACCCATGGTAAAATCAGCACCAAGCAAGCTACACTAGGCAGACCACTCCAAGAGGGAGCCTCTGCTGAACAGGCCCTTCCTCTCATCAGTACCCTCTGAATCTCAGCCAGAGGGGCTACTCCAGAGGACCTCCATAGAAGAACTTAGGTCCTGGGTGGGCACAGACAGTATAGGAAAAGGTGCTATTGAATACAACAGAAGTATAAAAATGATATCCCAATGTGTTTTGAGTAAGGATGTTCTTCATCTTGGAATGTCAAAAATCTGTGATACAAAGAGCTATGCCTCCATGGTACTTCAGCTTATATAGCAGCTGGCTGTCCTAATCAGATTTTCATAGTTAAGGCAGACTTCTTTTTCAAAACACTTTTTTTTAAAAACCCTCAAACAAAGTTCTCTGCAAGAATTTCTCAATATTCAGGATTTTTGTGATGGATCAATAACCTGCATAACTTAACTGCTTGAGAGATAAGGGATCTGAGTAATTGAAAGTTACTTATATCCTAAAATGAATCAGTTAAATGTTTCAATGAAGTAGTTTTATATTTGGTGAAGGATGGCTTTGTTCTTTTTAAGAAGGCACAAGCAATGTTCTTCTGTAATGATAGAAACAAGCTATGAAAAAGAAAAAAGAAAAACCATTCAGGATCATAATCATATATACAATATTAATTTAAATAAAGCAAAATTATACCATCCTTTCTGTGCTGTTGGCTGCACTCCTGTATTAAAAAGCAAGCACTGAGTAGGAAAATCCTTGCTCCAGCTGTACACAGAGAAAACTATTCTGCCACTTACCATTCCACCCCAAAGAGCACACTGGTGGCAAATGCATTTCTTACATGTCCAACAAAACACACTGAGCTTTTCGTGATGATTCTCACACCTATGGAGAGGGAGGAAGAAAAGAGTTTGCAAAACACACACCAACATGTCTTTTGCAAGACTGTTTCTCAATCATTCTTCAAAATTTAGTGTCACTAATGAGAAGTTCATTTTCACTTGCCATTATCAGACTCTGGAATCAGACTAGTTTAGGCACATTTCTGATTCACTAAGTTAGAAATGGAATTACTTTAAGGTTAATGTGTGATGAATTCTTCACTGAATTTGGGCATGTTCACAACCAAATGCTGGTAATCTCTCATCTCTTCCGCACACCACTTTTGATAACTTATCCCAATATTACCATTTTAAAATTATACACAGTGTGGCCAGTGTCTATCAGGAATTACTTGTGCTCCCCGCACCCACCCACATCATATAGAGGCAAAACAGACCTCTTAACATTATCCCCATAGCCTCTTTCTTGATATTTTTCACTCATCCACTGTCCTCTAAATTTGAAGTTGTTTCTTTTGTGCTTGTCCTACCGGCACTCCCCCATTCCTACAGTAAAATATTTTTTAACAGAGTGGAGCAAAGCAATTACTAAAATTCTTTGGAAAAAAGATACATCCTGAGAAAGGCAACCTGAACACCTTGAGAGTTTTCCTATGTTCTTCATGCCGTTCAAGAGCCCCAAGATACAATTTCTCAATGAAATGAAAAGGTTGGTTACATCAGAGTCAGTGTAGACCTTGGACTTGGTTACACTTGGAAAGAAGAGCAAGGTGCTTAAAAAAACTAAACCTAAAAAATGAGGGGAGAAAGCAGGGTTCTGATGACCACAAATTTGGCTGCCAAGGCCAGCCAAAGCCGTGGACCCTTAATTTAGACTGTTGTTAAATAAATACAGTGGTACCTCGGGTTACATAAGCTTCAGGTAACATATGCTTCAGGTTACAGACTCCACTAACCCAGAAATATTACCTCAGGTTAAGAACTTTGCTTCAGGATGAGAACAGAAATCATGCTTTGGTGGCGCGGCGGCAGCGGGAGGCCCCATTAGCTAAAGTGGTGCTTCAGGTTAAGAACAGTTTCAGGTTAAGAACGGACCTCCGGAACAAATTAAGTACTTAACCCGAGGTAACACTGTAGTTGCACTGTAAGAAGAGATCTAAACTCACTGGCATCTTACTTAACACAATTGTCAATCCAGCCCTTGACACGATGGCAACAAATTTTACATAGACAGAATACTTTATTTCCTAATTCTGAGCAGAATTAAACCAGTCTTTAGGCAAGGCACATCGAAACTCGCAGCCTAATCCCACTTACTTGTCCTTTTCATTTTCTTCATGCTTGTTCAAATTGCACAGCTGAAGCGTGTCAAGCTGCTGGGTGACCTCCTCAGCCCAACGACAGTTGACAAGTTCTCGCAGCTGGAGTGGGGCCCTGCAAGTAATTAGTTTTCCCAAGTAAGATTGCAAGGAATTTAGTTTAGCAATTAGGAACCAATTCCTACTCTCTAAGAAAGTCAGAACACAGGGAAAGACTGGCTGCTGAATCAAACCAAAACCCCATTGAGTACAGAATTCTGTTCTTAGAGGGGCCAAACAGATGCATATGTGAAGCCCCCAAGGCCAGCCTGAGTGCAACAGCCCTCTCCCCAATTGCATTCAGAGGTATACTGCCTCCAACACTGAAGGAAGAACACAGCCATCATAGCTAATAGCCACTGATAGCCTTATCCTCCATGAATATTCAAGCAAACATTATTATTATTAGGAGGCTGGAATGTATGCCGTTAAAGGTAAAAAGGTAAAGGGACCCCTGACCATTAGGTCCAGTCGTGACCGACTCTGGGGTTGCGGCGCTCATCTTGCTTTACTGGCTGAGGGAGCCGGCGTACAGCTTCCGGGTCATGTGGCCAGCATGACTAAGTCGCTTCTGGCGAACCAGAGCAGTGCACGGAAACGCCGTTTACCTTCCCGCCGGAGTGGTACCTATTTATCTACTTGCACTTTGGCGTGCTTTCGAACTGCTAGGTTGGCAGGAGTAGGGACTGAGCAACAGGAGCTCACCCCGTCGCAGGGATTTGAACCGCCGACCTTCTGATCGGCAAGTCCTAGGCTCTGTGGTTTAACTCACAGCGCCACCTGCGTCCCACAGTTAAAGGTAAATCACTAAAATAGATACAAATTAATTTTCATCATTTTCCCCAGCCTTTGAGACATTGAATAGGTTGACTGAACACAGCTGAGAGTTTGAAGGGGAGGGACCATTAGTGAGGCCCTGACTGAGGGAGGAAACTGGAATTTGCCTTCTGACCTCACACAGTTTCATATGAAATAAATTCATGAGGAACTGCAAAATGTTTTAATGCTCCTTCGGGAAGCCTTGTAAATAATTTAATCCTCCTTGAAAATCCTGGAACCTAAAAACAAAAAAATTCTTCATGAGCAGTCAGGCTCTACACCAGCCATCCTCAACTTGGTTACCTCCAGATGTTGTAGACTACAACTGCCATCAGTCCCCGCCAGAATGGCCAGGTGCATCTAGACAATGAAGGATGCTCTACATAGGCATGCTAAAAAGGTGCTTGGCCACAGAACCAAAAGAGAGATGCAACAGCAAGGTGGTAGAATCTCTCACACAATTTTTGAAAACTTTTCTTTTCCACAATTGTAGGACAAGTTTTTACCATACCCTGATTTGGTAACGCCACTATGGGTCAAATAACACTGCTTCATAGGTCAAATCAGGCCTACAGGCTACCTGCCATTCATCTTCACCTTAAGTAAAGAGTGCAGCAAAAATAAGTGCCCCCAACTAAAACAAAATAGAGCTTTAGAAGTAAGCTTACCGACAATGAGGGCACTGAGCTCTTTGTTCTGTCAGCCAGCGCTGTCAAAACAATGATAGACATATCATAAGAGACTGGAGAATTTCAGAAGTGTTAGAAGATAAGATGTCACAGATCTCTTCAGATTTGGACTTATTTATCAGAAGTAAGTTATCATTCAGGGGCTGTATCCAATGCTCTCTGTGCAGGAACTGAATAGACTTCTATGCATACAAGGGGTCTTCACCTTCCTACAGCCCTCTGTGCACCATAAAAATTTGCTCCAGAGGGTTGGAGGACACTCTGAAACAGGTTTGGAGGTGTGCAGGAGGGAGGAAAAGATGGCAAAGCCTGCTGCACAAGCAGAATTCCACTCACACAAAATTGGATTTTGGAACACTCCTAGAACACTTTTTCACACACATAAAGACACAAGCTGAGGAAATCTGGGAGATAACTTACTGAGTCTGGGAATGGTTAACTTGAGGAAGTTTATGGAAGGAAAGTTATGCACCACCAACACCCAGCTGGCAGCCTCCACCGGCCTCTGTAAAGCCTCTCCAGAGGTTGCACTTGTTCAGAAGAGCCCCAAACTCTCCAGAGAGGCTTTTCAGCGGTGCAGGAGGTTTCAGGGGGAAGGAAGGGATTATAAACTTTCCCTCTGTCAATATTCTTAAGTTAACTTATGTAAGGGTCCAAGCCACTGGGACATTTAGAAAGCATACATAATAGTCATCAAAATATAAATGTCAGAATACATAATACACACACTAACAAGACTACCTTTCTGGAAATCTTCAAACTTCATGTTTAGGAAACTCTACAGTTCCCCAGAAGATCATTGGGGGTTTCTCTATTAACAATTGTATGTCCTTTTCCCACAACACACAGCTCCATGGAGTGTTAGGTATACTTAAGGGTGTACTGTGAGTTTATACAGGGCAACAATTAAGGTCCAATAGCCTGGCCAGTGCTGCATATTACCCGAGTGTAACATTCCTGAAAATATGCTCCACTACCTTCTGCAGTACAAAGACGTTCCATGCCTAACAAAAATTACCTCCAAATAACTGGCCAGAAATGCCTCACAACTGTTAGTTACCCCTCACCACCTCTTTGGTGGTCTGGTAACATAGTAAAAATGTAATGCTAGCAATTTTAGTTGACTTATCTGAAAAGACTGAGAGCTAGTAACTTGCTGGTGTCTTTGAAAGTATGTGTTATACACGTACTTTTCAGATTCATCAAGTAGTTTAGAGCAATTCTACCTACCCTTCAGTTGCTACAGCAGTGATGTAAGAAAATGCAGTGTTTGTGGTAAGGAGGAAAAAATCTCCAGCAAAAATGTATAAATTAGCAAAGTTTTTTTCTTTCAATTGCAGCAGCATTTCACACGTTCACATACAAAAGCTGAAAGTGGAAAGGGTCAAACAACATGGGAGATGTAAAAGAAGTTGCTGGGGTGTGGGTGCTGAACAAGATTACCACTTTGGTCCAAAATGGGTAGATCACCACTGTGGACTGACGACCTAACATTTTCTCTGCATGGAGTTTCAAAGTCTTTCCCCCTCCCTGAATCAGTTATTAGTTATAGTAGGTAAAAAAAGATAGCTGCCAGTCTTTTCCCCCACTGCCACTACTAGCAGTTGGGGAGAGCAGGTTTTTAAAACATGGAAATGGCGCAGAGAGAAAACAACTCCTCTCACCCAAAGCCACGACCAAACCCAGCCCTTCCATGCTGCTTTGAAGTATTTTTTAAATAAGCCAATCCCAAATCTCCCACATAATATATAGTTTGAACCAAAGTTCACAGCTTACCCGAATGCAACTGAAGCAACACAGCTTGGAGCAGTGTGGACATAGGCGTGCATCACGCAACTTTTCCATACAAATGAAACATCGGAACACTTCAGCAATGCTCTGCAAAGAAAAAAAATTAAGTACTTCAGTCATGGACAAGACAAATGTCTATGTATCAATCATGTATGTTAGCCACGTACAGCCACTCAGTTCTTACAGACTCAAGGAACTGGTGGAACTCTCAATACACACATTTAGACATAGTCTAAAATTTTGACATCTTCTAAAAAATCATTTTAAATAAGACCAAGCCAAAACAGTTTTTTTTTAAAAAAAACAACAGAAAAAGCTCTTCCAGATCAATTAGGCCATCTTGGTTTTGTAGTTCTGTGCCTCTATACAATAATCAAAGGGCAAAAGATGAACAGCTAGCTTATTACTCATTCAAATGAAAGATGAACCCAAGAAAGGGGCCTACTACATCCACAAGGAGCAGAGCACCTAGTCAAAAGGCAACCAATGCAGCACGCCAAGACAGTATTTATTAACTTAATTTTATTAAACGTATTTGCATGCTGCTTTTCAGGGAAATTCAGACTGGCTTATAAAACAAACAAATGCAACAAAGAAGTGGTGTTCCAACACCAAAAAATAAGCCAACAATATGATATATCAACAGAGAAGGCTAGGAATCGCCATGTAGAACTTGGTCGGGGGGCAACTTTGATGTAAGGACTTCCAGGACATTCCCCCACCCACTCAGAGGAGAAGAAAAAAGAATGGTGGTCGTGCCTAGTTAGGAAGCTGCTTTGGGGTCCAACCAAAAGGGACTCCCCCCCCCAAAGAAGAGCAGTAACACCCTCAAGAAGCATACATGTGATGGAAGTTGCAAAAGAAAGGCTCAAGCATCCTAATATTATGCCACCCCTACACACCAACTTCGTAACAACCACCAATTTGCAGCACTGCCACCTTGTGAAAGCCGTAGCCTTTGGAAGAGTGCTTAGAATTATCTGAAATAAATTAATTCACTTGCCTGTGAGGAAATGGGGCAGGGACTCAGAAATCTTGATTCCAAAGTAGCCCCACCAACACACTTTAGGAAGGCAAGGCGAAGAAGAGGAGACCAAGGAAAGGACCCAGGAGTCCTAGCCCCCATATTAACCTCTGAACTACTGTCGCCACCCGCTCCACTGACCCCTGATAATGTAGAACCCAGGAGGCCTAGCTCCAAACTAACTAACTAACACATACATACAGTTTAGGAAGGAATAGGAAAGGAAACCAAAAAGGGACTCTGGAGTCCTGACCCCCCCCAAAAAAAACCTAGTATTACCACCCCTCCAGTGACCAAGAGCAGGAAGGAAATCCCAGGAATCCTGGTTCCAATTTAACACATACACAGAGCAAGAAGATATGGGGAAGGAGACCAAGGAAGGGACTCAGGCCTCCTGTCCCAGGCCCTGCCCTCTGAACGAATAATAATAATAATAATAATAATAATAATAATAATTTTATTATTTATAGCCCACCCATCTGGCTGGGTTTCTGCAGCCACTCTGCACAGCTTCCTCTACTACTATTCCCTCTACATACCCGTGATAGTGAAGAACCCAGGAGCCCTGGCTGCAAAATAACACTCACAGATACACATATCCACACCTTAGGAAGGCATAGGAGAGGAGACCCAAGGAAGGGACCCAGGAGTCCTGCCGCCACCCCCGCCTAGTATCGCTGCCCCTTCCACTAATAAGTGATAAGAGAAGAACCCAGGAGTCCTGGCTGCAAAACAACACACATACACACTCACACACTCCAGGAAGGGACCCAGGAGTCCTGCCCAGCCTAGCATTCATCCCTCCCAACCCGAGCGGGGAGGAGGACCCAGGAGTCCTGGCTCCAATAAGCCCACCGACCCACTTTCTGAAGGAGATGCGAGAGGGTGGGACCACCACGTCGGAGAGGGCGAGGGGTTTTTTAAGGCCCCTGCATCCCCTCAGCAGGTGGATCCCCCGCCTGTTAATTTTATTTTTTTACCTCAACACTTTGCTCGTCCATGACTCAAACAGCGTCTCTCCCTCAAGCGAGCGGAGGGGTGGGAGGGAAAGGAAGCGAGAGGGACCTCCGGCGCCGTCACCTGAGGGAAAAGAAAAATATTATATTATATGTATGAATGTATGTATGTATTAATAAAACACATTGCAATGTGGAGGGAGGGGGTCGCCGGTTTTTGGGCACCTCACGCCGCAACCGCCCGGTGACCAGCCATTTTCCTCTCGGGCGAAATAGGAGGGGCGAAGCCGGGGGGCAAGTGGCGGTGGTGGGAGAATAAATAACAGGAATAACAAGGCAAATAACACGGGAATCGTTAACGGCGCCTCCTCCTCCTCCCGCCTTGCGGCTGAAGGGGGAGAGCCGACGAGGCTCTTCTGCCTCACTGCGCATGCGCCGCCATGCTCCCCTCAGAAAGGCCGAAGCGCCCGCATTACAACCGGCGGAGCAGAGCGAGCGAGGCAGCCTGCAACCGCGCATGCGTCTATCTCTTCCCCGCCCTCCAAGGGAAATTGCTTGGGCTCGCCGGTGCTTTTCTCTCTCCCTTGGGCGAGAGGGAGGGAGTGCCCCGCGGCACATGCGCAGTACGGGCTCTTTGGCTCTGGAGGCTGCCGCATTCAGTGGAGGGGGATGAGCGCGGGTTTGTTTGGATGGCGGAAAAATAAGGCGCAGCCTTATAAATCCCTCCAGGGTGAACTGGGGAGAGGATTTTGGCTGAAACGCTGGAGAGCTGCTGCCAGTCAGTGTAGACAGTACTGAGCTAGATCATGGAGCAGTGATCTGACTTCCTGTGTTTCCAAATAAGCTCAGCAGAGGTAGGTTAGCGTAGCTTGCATAGCTAAAGCTTACACTGCCACTTTTATTTTTTTGGGGGGGGGGTGGAATAACTACAAAAACCTCTGCATTTTCACCGACCAAAATGAAAGCTTGTGAGCAAGATTTTGAGCAAGATCTTTATTTTTATCAGGGTTGCATGGGTGTGGCCAAGCGGGGCAGAGGAGGGCAGCTGCACCCCCCTAAATCCAAGTAAATCAATAACTGAGGTTCTGCCCCCCCCAACATAAATCCAGGCTACACCCATGCAAGCTATTTATTTATAAAAATATTTATAGACCACCATATCATAAAAATATCGGCAGTGTACAATAGTAAAACTTAAAGTAGTTTATAAACATATAAAAATATCATCATCAAAGTGTCTGGCTAACCAAAAATAAAAAATAGCTACAAAGGCCCACCTACTATTATAGATGCCTGAAGGTCAAAAGCTTGAGGCCAGTCTTAACACTGGGGACTGAAAAAAATGACAATTAAGCCAGGAATGAGGCACCTGTGGCTCTCCAGATCTTGGACTTGAACTCCCATCAGCCCCAGAGGTCAGGAATGATGGGAATTGTAGTCCAAAACATGGAGGACACCAAGTTGGGGAAGGTTTCATTGGATCCAAGCAAAGCTGGTGCTAAGAGTTCAGCTCCTTGGCCAGCTAGTGCCACAGTAATTAATAGAGCAGCTTATGTTCTGTAAACCTATTAGAATGTATATCCTGTTTGTAGTAGTGGTTAGACCAGTGCTTCCCAAACTTGGGTCTCCAGCTGTTTTTGGACTACAGCTCCCATCATCCCTAGCTAACAGGACCGGTGGTCAGGGATGATGGGAATTGTAGTCCAAAAACAGCTGGAGACCCAAGTCTGGGAAACCCTGGGTTATATTATTGGACTAGGACCTAGGAGGCCAGGGGTCAAATCTCCACTTGGCTATAAGCTCAGAGTGTGTGACCCTGGGCCAGTCACCACCAACTCTTGGCCAAACCAAGGGTTGTTGTAGGGATTAAATGAGGCAGGGAAAAATCATGTATTCCACCTTGAGCTCCTTAGGAGGAAATGTGGGATGTAAATACAATTAAAAATAATATACACACAAGTCTTAGTTTCTGGTATTTATGCTACTTTTTTTTTATAACAAAAATGCCACTCGCTATAACCCTAACAGCCACACATTTTAATCTGTTTTCCCCCTGCATTCATTACAGCAAAACTCTGATCGCCAAGTCAGTACTGTATTTGTGATCAACGTTGCTCCGGTTTTCCTGTCTAAGAATGCTGACACAGTTTACATAACCCTGTACATGTAGTTTAGCAGCTCCACTGCCACCCGCTTCGCTGGGCACCACTCAATGAAGGGGTTAGCACACTGCAGCTTGCAGTTTATGCCACAAAGAAACTGCTTATACAGCGAGGGGAAAACAGGCCAGCTGAACAAGCAGATTCTGCTTATTATCCTATTATTTCCTCAGAGAGAACCTATTTCCCCAACACATTAGGAGTCCTAATACTTACTCAGCTGTACATTACTTTTAAATTAAGTGGGACTTCACTTCTGTGCCAGAATGAATAGGACTAAACTGCACGTAATTTATGGGGAAGGGGCCCCAGCTCAGTAGCAGCATATCCGCTTTGCATGCAGAATGTCGCAGGTTCAATTGGTAGCACATCCAGGTAGGGCTGGGAATGTCCCCTGCCTGAAACCCTGGGAGCCGTTACCAGTCAGTGTAGACCAGGGTTTCCCAAATTTGGGTCTCCAGCTGTTATCTAGCAGGACCAGTGGTCAGAGATGATGGGAGCTGGAGACCCAAGTTTGGGAAACAGTAGATAGTACTGAGCTGTATGCACCAATGGTCCACCTCAGTATAAAAACAGCTTTCTATGTTCATTCCTAGCCATATTTACCTGGAGGTTTATTGTCAGCCTTCCTCTGGACAAGTATAAAGAGCTGTTAGCCAGCATATAGGATTGAGGTTTCTTCTTAAACAGGTTACGATCTACCAGGGATGGGGACTCCAGATGTTGAACTCCAACTCCCATCGTCCCCAGTCAGCATGGCCAGTGGTCAGGGATGATGTGAGGTTGGTTTAGGATTTTGAATTGGGAAGGCATGAGCAGCTGAGGAACAGATAAGGCAAAGAGCCAGTAATTGACTTCTCCTGGTCAGTGAAACTTGCAGTGCGCTTGGGCATGCTTCAGCCAAATATATCTCAGGGGTAGTGCAATAACACTATTATTATTATCATAGGTAAAGGGACCTCTGACCAATTGGTCCAGTCATGACCGACTCTGGGGTTGCGGCGCTCATCTCGCTTTATTGGCTGAGGGAGCCGGCGTACAGCTTCCAGGTCATGTGGCCAGCATGACTAAGCCGCTTCTGGCGAACCAGAGCAGTGCATGGAAAAGCAGTTTACCTTCCCACTGGAGCGGTATCTATTTATCCACTTGCACTTTGACGTGCTATTGAACTGCTGGGTTGGCAGGAGCAGAGACCGAGCAACAGGAGCTCTCCCCGTTGCGGGGATTCGAACCGTCGACCTTCTGATCGGCAAGTCCTAGGCTCTGTGGTTTAACCCATAGCACCACCCGTTGCTTGTTACACAAAGGCCTCCATGCATGCCATCCTTGACCTCTTGGAACTGATGCCAAGGTACAAGAGCCTAGCGGCTGGATCAAACTAAAGGCCTATCTAGTCAAGCATCCTGTTCACAGTGGCTGCCCACAAGCAGGACTCTTGAAGCTAAACCCACTGACAGCTCCCCATCTCTTACATCCAGCATCTCCCGAAAAAGGTTTGTAGCCTTCTGTGAATCACTTGCACTAGAAGGCCATCACACAGGAAGAAATCAGTTTGATCTGTTCAACCTGCATTAGCATTATGTCATGAAAAAACAAATGATATCTTAAAGAGGGGCGGGGGTATTTCTTTTTAAGATAATGTTGGCCACTTGCACCCACTCATTAAGAACTAGCAACCTTGTTCCCAGCGTTGGTCTAGAATTCTAAGAAACCCAAAAGTCAGGGCAGTTTTGAAAGGTTCGGTCCATTTTGAACCAAAATGGTGTGCAATCATATCCAAATAGAGACAAAAACCTGCTCCTTGGTCTCTGGAAACATCGTGCAAGATTTGGTTATGATATCTTAAGAAGTGTCGAAAAAATAGCAAACAGAAAAATAAAAATATAGTAGCCTGCTGCTTCATCAGGAACCCCTTAAAAAAAAATAGAGAGAGAGGGGTATTCTCCCCCCCATGTCAATTATTCAGCTCAGGCTGCAACCCTAAACTCTTTACTATATCAACTAAATCTTACTGAGTACAGCAACACATATTTCAGATATATAGGATTAGACTGTACACAGTTGAACCCCAAATTGTGCCAATTAAATGTCATCATGAACAAAAATGAAACCCAGAAGAAGAAACAACTGGATTAGTAAGCAGTCAAAATAACTCAATCATATTACTAAATAAGACTATTCCCGTAAGAGCTCTCAGCCTCCCTTTATAAAACATGAACCTTGACAGACAGTATTCCAATAAGTCATCTTAAGATGCTATGGTACCTTCCAAGAAATTCAAATCCAAGTGGAACTTTGGTTCGTAGGCACCTAGGCGACATTTTGTCTTACTGCATCCTTGAGCCTTATCAAGGCAAGGCCATATCCATGTGAACAATGCTTTTGTCTTGGGATGTTTGAAGCTTGGTTGTCCAGAGCTACAAGAGGCTCCCAGCAACAAGAGTTTGACCAAGTTCACAGCAAGAAAGTGAGCTGCCTCTTGTAAGTGAAAGGAACTTGCCAAAGGTTGCTCACCATTTCTGGCTGAGACACAACTGGTTGATCACTGGGTCCACTTGGGAAAATCTGGTGCCATTTCTTAATGCCAGCCTACTCGCTTGCCCTTCATGCCCCACCTGTGCTGCCACTGCTAGGCTTAACAAATTTTATGAATTGAATTGCTTTGCCATTTGTTGCTCTACAGAGGAAGTCGTTCAAAGGCATATTTAAGCCAGACTTTCCCCAAACTGTAGGCCTGTCAAAATCATTCAAACTTTCAGGATATGGAACAAGCCATTTAAATTTTTTTCTTACATTATAAACATGCCTACAGGTTTACCCTCTAGGGCACAACCATTCAAAGTTAAGCTTATTTCAACAAGCAAGATTTAAGCTTTTACACTGAAATTGACAGGATTGAAAAGTACTTACTTTGACAGGATAGAGCAGGCATCCCCAACCTTTGGCCCTCCAGATTAGATGGACTACAGTTCCCATCATCCCTGACACTGGTCCTGTTAGCTAGGGATCATGGGAGTTGTGGGCCAAAACATCTGGAGGGCTGCAGGTTGGGGATGTCTGGGCTAGAGTCAATGCCCAGGAGGAAAAAGTATAATATTCTCTACTCCCACAATAACTGCAGGAAGCAACTCAAGAATTTTACAGACACACAGAGAGAGGTGGGGGGGTGGAGAGAGAAGTTATCTCCTGAGCTGTCACTCCAGGTTTACTAACTGAAGATTCACACAGCCATTAAGATTTGGCTTATGCTATCCACAAATCAGATTAGCCAAAGGCACAATAGTTCTGGAGTTAACGGAAGGTGAAAGACACACTAGGAAAAAAGGTGAATAAACCACAAGATTTTAAAAGGGTGCCAACTCTTTGTGTTGTCATACATTTATCTTTATTGTTTCTAAGTATTTAAAAAAACACACACACAATAAAACTTCAAGCACAATGTATCAATTTGGCTACTGTTTCAAAGGTACAGCTATGGCTTTGAATCAGGCTTCCTCAAACTTGGCCCTCCAGATGTTTTTGGCCTACAACTCCCATGATCCCTAGCTAGCAGGACCAGTGGTCAGGGATGATGGAAACTGTAGTCTCAAAACATCTGGAGGGCCGAGTTGGAGGAAGCCTGGCTTTGAATATACAAGTAGATCCACATTAAGGAGAAAGGTACTGTACAATGTATCAAAAACAGCTTCCATTCATTGTATAGTGTAAGCAGCAGACTGAATTAACCCAGAGCAAGACTAGCCAACAGGATGCCTGCCAGGTGTTGTAGGACTCCAACTCCCAGCAGCCAGCATGGCCAATGGTGAGGGATGATTGGAGTTATAGTCCAGTAGCATCCAGAGGACCACAAGCTCTGGTTGAAAGCACCTTTGGAACATTACAATATCAACCCCATCACAACACCAACAGCAACATCACCACCACAAAATGTTCAAGTCATTGTTCATCTGACAACAATTTAGGAAGTATGTACAGGAAACTTGGATACCAATATTAAAAAGAAAACACAAGCAATCTAGACATTTAAGGTGTAGCCTCAGTTTTCAACTTCCAACCCTGATGAGTGCAAGCTATTTTTGGAATTTTTGTCTGGGATCAGTGGGTTTCATGCTCTTTGGGACAATTCTGTAGAAAAGAAGAACAGCATTTTTAAAAACACAAATCATATTCTGTCCTCAAAGGGGAAGGGGGAAAAAAGGAACCACTTTTCATTTGTAAGACATTGCTCTAAACTACAGAAGTCAAGAATCACAGACTGCCATATTTTGCTGCCATATTTCTTATGAATTGTGTTAACTTTTGCAGCAGTATCACATATCACCACCTATCTGAATTCACACACCCATGCCCACTAGACAAAAGCAAGATCAAACTGGTGCTCATACACAGGAGAACTGCCACTACAGATAATAAAGATACAGATGGAACTTTCAATGCCTCAGTACTTCAGGAATGATTGTGGAAGTCTTATTCCACCCAAGCAAGAGCCCAAAATATGTTTTGTAGTTAGGTTTCAAAGCATATCTGTGAAAATATTTAAAGGGAGCCGAAAGTGTGAGCCCATTCTTTAGCGCTTCTCAAATTTCAGCAAGTGGTCAAGTAACGATTTCTACAGGCAAAAAGGTGGGAGAGGAGGTATTGCCTTGTTTCTATTATTGCTTGTTAAATTGTGGAGTAGGAGAGGAACATAAGCCACCTTTCCACCACCCTGGCCTGTTTTTATTTATTTTTTTGCTGCCGGGTGAATCAGGGTCTCCTGGACAACGCAGCAGAAGAAGACGTAGCAGCAGCAAAAAAACAAAGACGTGACTTTTGCTGCTGCACTACTGGGTAAATCAGCTGTTTGACAGGGTAGAGTAATAGCAAAAGACTTGCCTTTTGCTGCCGTGCTGCCCTGGAGACCGGACCCCCTGAATCACCCGGCCAGGCAGGTGGAGGTGCTGGGCACCAAAAGTGGCACCTGGACATCGCCATCAAGTCACAAAAGGCCAGTTGCAAGTTGCAAAATGCAACTGGCACCCACTAATTTCGAACCCTGTCTGGAGCTACTCAGTAAAAACACAGACAAGATCCCAAGGGTTCAGAATTACCTGTTTTTCTGGGGTATCTGATACTTGAACAGTCTGGTACATTAAGTGCTGCATTGCAAGTTCTTCTTCTTCAGATAGAGGTGAGATCTGGGGACAAGAAAGAGGAACATCTTAAGCAGGGCTGTTTACATTCTGCAATAAAATAAATATTGTTCTCAAGAACCTCATCAAATCTTGTCTCTAACCCAGACCCTCTGTAATGTTTTGTAATTTCTTTTGTTAAAGGTCATTTGTTCACATTCCTAGCCATATTTTAGATCATCGAACAAGATTGACAGAGGGTTCCAACTTCCAATCAAATATGAAGGAAACAAATATATATGTGCCATGGCAGGCCTTATGCTAATAGCTTCTATGTCAACTTCAGATGTTCCTCACTTGTGAAATTCGTTGGTTGCCTTTGCCAGGTCTTTGAGAAGTTATGCTGGGTGGTTTTTAAAACCCCCAGTTTGTAGAGATTTAAAATCTGTAGGTTTTAGTAATTTAGTAATATGTAGGATATTCCAAGGCTGGGGCAACCCAGCCAGATGGGCAGGGTATAAATAATAAAATTACTACTACTACTATTATTATGCAGGGTAAGCCAACCTGTTGCCCTCCAGAAGTTATGGGGACTCCAACTACCATCATCCACAGCACAGCTAAGGGCCAGGGAGAATGGGAGTTGTGGTCCAATGCATAAGCTATCCCTGTCCCAGGATATGTCTCACGAAGAGTGGTAGAATATGGGCTCTGCCCCCTAGCCAACACTTTGCAACAGGCTCCACAGCCCCCAACCCTCTGACTCCAGCCAGTGGATCCCAGGAATGTAGCATAGTAGATCCTGCAACTCTGAAGTCTTCCAGATCTTGTTCTAAAATATGCCGTGGGACTGATTCTGGTGCTCACATAGCTTGTGATGGGAAATGCCAAGGCCCAACTGAGTCAAACTGAAACCCAGAATATGCTCAGATGAGCCTTGCTGGATCAGGCCAGTGGTCCATTTAGTCCAGGATCCTGTTCTCACAGCGGCCAACCAGTGGGAAGCTCAAAAGCAGGAGCTGAATACCAGCAGGTGTACATTTCAGACCAATTACCTGCAGATGCACACTTCAAGCAACTTGTGTTCTTTCCTGAAGTTCCTATATGCTGATGGAGGAAAGTCCAATGCTCTCTGTCTCTCCCTATAGGTCTCTCCCTATATCTATATGTGTGCGCACACACCTCCCTCAAGCCAGGCAACTCAAGAGCGCTACCTCCATTCCAGTGTGCTGCTGTATTTCCTGAACCAGCTTCATTGTTTTTGCCAGAGTAGCACGGATCGACCGCATTGACTCTCGCCGCTCGGTAGAAATCCTTTCTAGCTGCTCACACAACATTCTGTAGCGAGACTTCACCAATGACAGCTGCTGTATGACAACCAGAGGATTCTCCTGTTGCCAAAGCAAGGAAGATGCACAGTTGGAAGAGAAGCAGAAATGGGGGTGGGGAGGAGAAAGGAAGGACCCTCAAAACACAACACAAATGGGAGCCCTACCCAATCAGATTCAGCTAACTGGAGGGTTAAAAGTCACAGCCACACTATACCCTTAAAGAATCATGGGAACCATAGCTTCTACCCACAGAGCTACCATTCACAGCACCCTTAAATGAAAGTCTCCAGGATTCTTTGGGGGAAGTCATGTGCTGGAAGCATATGGTGTGGATGTGACCAGAGAACTTGCACAGTGCAGCACGGACATGGTGATGTTTTTCAGGCAATTCTCCTTGGCAAGTATGCGAGTCAGTATATCATGGGTTGCTAAAATTAATTAGAGCGCCGGATTCAGACATCTGTGATTTCCCCACCGCCACCCATAAATTTCAGCAAATTAAAGCATGTACATCCCAATGAGCATCGCTGTGTAATATTTAAGCGATGTTTAATTCCACCGTCCACCACCACAAATTCAAATGCTTGTGGTGGTTCGGGACAAAAAATTAACACAGGATACTTTTTTTAAAAGCTGTGTTTACTGAATACAAATAAAATAAACAAGTTGAATTAGATTACTCTCTGGGGCAGTGGCAACCAACATGGTGCCCCCAGGGATGTTGTGGGACTGCATCACCCATCATTCCTGGCCATTAGCCAAGATGGCTGTGGGTTGATGGGAGTTTCAGTCCAATGGCATCTGGAGAGAACCAAGTCAATTAAACGTGCTCTAGGACACCGGAAAATTTTCTGATGCAAATTACCCTATGTAAATCCGGCTAGTTTGCATATAGAAAATGAATTCAACATTTTTTCAGAAAACTCACACCACTACTTTCAGCACAATCCTAAATAGGGCTACTCAGAAGTAACCCCATGTGGTTCAGTGGGGCTTACTCCCAGGTAAGTGGACATAGGAGTGCAGCCTTAAGCAAAGTTATTATTTTTCATTTCATTTCTATAGCTTTATAAGGGGGTGGGGACTCAGAGTGGTTTACAACCTACATTAAAAGATTCAGTACCTCTTTAGACAGTCCGTCAGCATGCCCTTTCACCATTTCAAACTCCAACATTGCCTGAATGTAATCCAGGTCGGATTCGGCCTTCTGGAACTAAAACATCCAAATGGTCAATCACAATTCTGTTATATAAATTGGAAACCAAACACCCCTACTGTTGCAGTACACACATAAGCGCAGGGGATGTGGAGAGAAGATAGGGAAGGGTGCACTAGGGCTGGGTGATGTCAGCTTTTCAACTTCACAACGTATCACCAGCCAGACATCGCGATCTGCCTATACATCCCGATGTTGATACCTGGCTAAGGGACTCCCAGCGCTTAGCAGCAGCAGCAGCAGCAGTATCAGGCAGCCTTGGCACAGCTCACCATTCCACAAGGCGTGGGGTGCAGTCCAAGCTTTGTGGAGCAGAGCTGCCTGATGTTGCTGAGCACTGGGTCTGGCAGGAGCATCAGGCAACATCTGCAGCCAGGTAAAGCCTTGTGTATTTGTCTGCCTTTCCCTTCGCCCCAGCAGGCAGGCGGGCTGCCTCTTCCTCCCGACGCCTCCCCCACCCCCTGCACCAAGGCAGTGGTGGATGAAGCAATTGCACACAAAATTTCAAAGTGGAACAAGCACACTGCCAATAGGACTACACTGGATATAACACATAGGCTCTGATAGTTCCTGTTTCGTGTTTTCAAAACTTTGACAGCAGAGGCACATTTCCCCTCACCCTGAATTGAAACTGAAGGTTGAGTCCGCTCTTTTCTCTGAAAAAGGTTTACTTTAATTGTGTTCAAGAACTGGCCCACCACCCAGGAAAGAGACCCTGCCCTTGGGTTTCTTCACAAGTCACATTCTGGACTTCCTACATTGCAAAGAGTCACCTTCAAAGGCAGGTAGTTCTCCTTCATCCAACCATTTCCATCTCTATGTCAGAAGGGAACAAATGGCACCTATGACACCTTCCCCTCAATCCAGCACAGGGCCACCTTCCCTGGCACAAAAAATACAAGGCTAGGTGCTGTAAGCCAGCTTGAGCTTGGCTTAACTGCCATGAAGGTATACTGAGAAGCAAGTTTTTATTATCACATTTCTACCCCACCTTTCCTCCAAGGAGCTCAAGGTAGCATACATGGTTCTCTTCTTTCCCACTGCCCCCCCCCACAACAACCCTGTGAGGTAGAGTAGGTTGAGAGACTGTAACTGCCCCAAGGTCACCCAGTGTTTCATGGCTGAGCAGGGATATGAATGCTGATGTCCTGGGCCACCACACTGACTCTCTCTTTTTTGAGAAGTTTGAGAGAATGAAGTGTGATCATTTCATTCACTGGGCCAAAAGGAGTTCTCATACAAACAACATGCATGGTATAGTATACAATGGTACCTTGGTTCTCGAATTTAATCCATTTCCAACTCCCAAAATGGTTTGAAAACCAAGAAGCAGCTTCCGATTGGCTACAGGAGCTTCCTGAACTCAAGCAGAAGCCGCGTTGGACATTTGGCTTCCAAAAAACGTTCGCAAACTGAAACACTCACTTCCGGGTTTGCGGCATTCGGGAGCCAATTTGTTTGGGAGCCAAATGGTTCAACTACCAAGGTACCACTGTACTAGCATGAGCTCTGTACACAAAGGGAGATCTGCTTATGGGCTGCCAAATCTGGGTTGTGTAGTCTCTCTCCCACATAATTACCCTACAAAACTCATCCTCTTGATAGCTCCTCTTGCCAGGCATTTGATAAACAAGGCTGATGAAGAGATAATCAAGCTTACAATGTTACCATTCCCCTCTATTCATATCACTGAGCCACCAGGGAACTGAGTAAGACAGTGGGATGACAGGGGCATTACTTAATTAACGGTAATCAGTTCCTTAAAGGAGCTATTAAAGACTTATGGGAATCGCAGCTGCACACCCAGTTCACAGAAACAGCCCAAGGAATGTCTTCAGAGGAAAAACATCGCTTTGGGAAGGGACTTTATTATTTGCCAGATTTAGCCAGCCAGATCCTGGAAATGTTATCTTGCCATACAAATTGGCCTCCATATTAAAAGTTGGGGCTAGCTAGTAATTAAAGGCTTCCTACTTAGAGGCCAACAGGTGCCTAAGTATTTTAACATGCTAAAAGAAAAAAGAATTAAACCAAAAGAACGAACCTCCCTTCAGGACAGAAGAATGGAGGAGGGATGTCTAACAGACAAAGACCTGTGTTTCCTGACTTTGGGCACAAGAGGGCAGCACGCCATTCACTCACCCTCAAAGGAGACTATGCAGTTATAGGGCATCAGATCCCTTGGAAAAGCCATCTCCACTGGGGTCCCCCTCCACTACCCTCAGCTGTCACCTGGAAGCAGCCCACTCCAGCAGGCGGCCTTAATGGAGGAGATGGGGAGCAGAAGCCCCATTCCCAGGCAGCTCTGCTGCAAAACTAGCCCCACCAGGCACCTCCTGCCTTTGCTGGCCATTGCGAGAACTACAATTTAACTTGAGGAAATCATGCCCGACTTTGCCTCCCCCACCCCCATTCTGGAGGGTCTTTTTTTAGCTGATCAAAACCGTTATTGTGATCACAAGAACCCAAAATACAAAGCACATGCAACAGTTTGTAAAAGAATGCAAAAAGAGACAGGCTGTTGGATTGGACCTGTGGCCCATCCAGCATTCTGTTCTCATGGCGGCCAACCAGAGGCCCTAAGTGGGAATCCTGAAAACAGGACCAGAGTGCAAACAGCACTGTCTCTGCTTGTGATTCCCAGCAGCTGGTACTCAGAGGCATATTGCCACTGGCAGTAAACATAGCCATCCTGGCTAGTAGCCAGTGATAGCTTTATCTTCCATGAACTTGGATAATTCTCTTTTAAAGCCCTCCAAGTCAGTGGCCATCACAACTTCTTATAGAAGTGAATTCCATGTGTAAAGAAGTACTTGGCTTTCTGTTTTCCTGCCACCTATCCAATTAGGGATTGCAGGCAAGGAACTCACAATGTTAAAGCTTGGATATGCCTGATGCCCAAAAGGTTGCATCTGAAAATTGTAAGCATGCCCTGTTAAGTACCCAGATTTCCATATTTCAATTCCATTGAAAGGAATTACATGGTCAGGCTGGGAGCTGCTATATTAGAAAACTAGCGGTCCATTCCAAATTTCCAGCAAGCTACACATAATAAGAGAAAAGAAACCTCTTTCCAGCAGCAAAATAAATAAAACTAGTGCCATTTCTCAGTGATCACAAGCTTGTTGTATCATGCAACAGGCAGGCTGACCTCACAAAGTGATACCTAGTTACCAGGGCCGTCAACAAATTAAAGAGGAAAAATGACAGGGCATTAAAAAATAAACAAATCTTTAAATAAAATGTGCATCTTGCCAGCAGCTCCAGTACCTTTGAGATGCTGAAAGACGTGCAAGAAAACTGGCAATTTAACAAGCAAAAGCTGCCGTTTCAACTATCAAAAGGTGCCACTCCTAATTAAAAGGAAATTAAGGGCCATCCAATATTCTTCTACATCTCCTATTACGGCAACATGCCAGAATCAATATAGACTTTTTTAAAACTCTCAAAGATAGTTGTGCCCTTAACCCACAGCTCCATCAATTAGCCAAAGAGTAAGTTTTAAGGAGGTAATAGGAACACAGGAAGCTTTCTTATACAGTCAGACTGTTGAACAATCTAGCTCAGTATTGTTTACACTGACTGGCAGCACCTCTCAAGGACTTCAGTCAGGACTCTCTCCCAGCCCTACCTAGGGGTGCCAGGGATTGAACCTGGGACCTTCTGCATGCAAAGCAGATGCTCTACCAGTGAACTGTGTCTCCTTCCCTATCAAGTGACTGGCAAAACACACCGGACTAAAACAAATCCCACCACCCAACCTAACCAAGGTGTGAATAAGCAGAATTTATGGTTACTGGACAACACCCCATTTTGTTGGTGATTGAACATTCCTCCATTGCCTTCTCAAAGCAGCCCTCCAGCAAATCAACTTGCTAGCCTGAGCCTTTGTTCACTAAATCTCCGGCTAATGTTTGCAGGCCTGCTGTACAGTCATAAAAGCAAACACAAAATCTTTCCAGCCCCCTCTGCACAATTCACTTACGTGGGCTTTGAAGAAACAGAGAGAAGCCACAAGGCCACTGCTGAGGGTCCTGCCCACAAGTGCTTTGACAATACTATTGCACTGCTCATTGGGAAGTACAGTAGTGCAATGAAGTCAGAGCCCTTGTCAGCAGCAAGGTGCTTTGGAGAGATGTTCTGCACGAGACACATCGCAAGAAGCCTTCAGAACAATGAATAGGCTACTGAACTTTGAATTTATAAATGAACTTCACAATAAGATAAAGGTACACAGCTTCTCCTCCTTTTAAAAAGGGCTGGGGAAGCCTCCAAACTAAATCATAACTCCCGACACACACATAACTCTTTCCAGCAGGCTGTTTGCAACTCATCCACAGTCCATGTTAGTTTGATCTCACCTCATTTTGAGTGGTCTAGATCAAGGAAGAAAGAATTTGGCTCTTTTCTGACTGGGTGCTGATGACGGCAGTGGAAAGCTAGTAACTGCATAAGGCTGTTATTTATGCACATGTTATATAGCTGGGTGCAAATATCAGTACACCAATTTTAAAATTCCTGCTATAAAAAGGAGTCCCCCACCCCTGTTTCAGACAGACGCACAGACATACAAAATATTGCATACTTCCCTTCAAGTTGTCACTTTAGCTGACTGAGCATCGCTGGCCAATGCCCTTTTAACATTGCACTGCTTTTTGTGCACGTTCACTAGTAGTACAACATAAAAAGGGCAGTGGACAGACACCTCTCGCCATCCACAAGGAAGCAGAATCGAACAGGCTCAGAAGGGCGTTCTTTGGTTCCAAAAGAAAGAACAGATCCTGAAAATGTAAATGGCTTGCAAAAAAGAAAAGAAAAGCTTACAAAACATTTCAAGAATTGACTCTATGAAATGCACCATCACCTTTGGTTTAAAAAAGAAAAAAAAGCAAGCAAGATCTTTGGGGGGTGTCTGTTTCTCCTTGGGAACAAAAGTTACTTTCAGTATTTTCATTTAAATATGTGTGTGTGCATATCCACACTAATCCATCTTTAGAGGAGGATGGTGTTCTTGTCAGCTTCCACCTCCAAGAAATATGCCAACTATCAAAGAAAGTAACAAGGAGTGTTCTCATCCAGCCAGCTGACCTCCTTCAACCCTTGACTCAGGATCATGGGTCTCAAGTCTCACTGTCCCCTCCCTCAAATCCATCAGAAATGGAGAGAGGATTCTTTGAACCCCTCTCTGGAAGAGGACAGTGATAAGGTCTCATACTCCAGATCTGGGAGTGCCCTCTGAGAAATTTTGAAAGATGAGTCTGAATTATGACCATCTATTGCACCTGTATTTCACCTGTTGTTTGTTCTCTTTAAGACCCTTAGCAGGGAAGACAAGATACACAATTGGAGGCCTTTCTCCCAACAGCGTGCAAGTTAAGCTAGAGTGCGCTACATTTCTCGCAGCTTCCTCCTAAAGGATGGATTTCTGACCACTGTCAGGCCCCTTGCTTGGAGGACTGACACAAAGCAAGCTGTAGACTCTGTCAGATCAGCTGCCATTCCTGGGATGAAGAAAATTGCAACAGCTACAGGTCAAATATTACTTGAGCCCAAACATTATATATTAATAATATAAAATAGAAACCAAAGTTCAAGCTCACCTAGATGGTGCTATATCATACAAATTCTGCTTAAATAATTATATAACTACTGCTGTGCATATGTTTTTTATTGGCAACCGCTACACCCCACAGCTGGTGGATCTATGTACATGGGTGACAGCTTATAAAGAAATCAAGTCATATATAATATAAAAGCGAAACCCAGGTTCAGGTGGACATAGATAATGTTATGTGAATTATTGGTTCAAAGGGACATAAAAATTTTTTTGGCAATTAGAGTTGTTGCTTAGTAGTGGCACCAGCCTGAACCCTTATTTTCCCTCCCATGGAAGGGGGACATGGACCCTTCTACACAGCCTTATCTTGTTCCACCTTCTCTCTAAGAAAAAGGACCTTTGATGAATGATGGGTGGGGAAATGGACCAATCCGACGGGCCACGCCCCCTCGAAGCTCTGGCCACGCCCCGTAAATAGCAGGCTTTTCAGAGAATGGATTAGGCCGGAGGGCCACGCCCACACAGACGAGCCACGCCCCCAACAGCGAGCCTCCAAAGAGAAATGGACCAAAACCAGCACGCCCCTTTTTGTCCTCCCCTCAGAAGATAGTGGATTCGCCCAATGGAATCTTCTCCGAAGCCTCTCCGCGGTGTGTGGTTGGGTCCAAAACGGCGCGGGGGGGATGGGACTATCCCCTCACATTTCCCCCTTCCTCAACTGTTCCTTCCCCCTCCCGGTTTTTTCCCCGTTCTTTCTCCCATTCGTTGGTCCCACATTTTAACGGTCGGCCCCCTTCCCTCAAGAAAACCGCGGCCACATTCGTCGCGACGGCAGCCCCGGGACTCACCATGGTCTCGAGCGTAGTAACCGCCGTCTCCATGTTGAATAGTTGACATTCCTCAGGCGGTGGCATTCCACCCCTCTCCCCTCCCTTTCTTTATGAGAGGAAGGGACGGCGCCTCTGATTGGGCAGCTGTCACCACGTCCTCTGTTTCATTGGCTCCTCTCAAACACAACCTCGCGCCTATTGGAGAACAAAGCGTACAGCCCCGCGGCATGAGACAGCGGCTCCTATTGGATAGGCTCGAGACGGTGGCGGCTCTGATTGGTTTGTTAAGAGAAAACTGTAGGGGGCGAGAACTGGGCTGGACCGAGAGACTACATTGGTCAAAAGGCTCAACACCCGGTTCTTCATTGGTCCTATTTCTTTCTAAGGCGGGTTGACATTTTGGCCACCCTTTTCTCGTCCCTCCCCTCTCCCTTTCTCTTATTGGTCCCTTTTTTCCAGACCTTTAATCTGGTTGGCTATTGTTTCCTGATTGGCTGGATCTGCAACCAATCGTGGGACGCAGGATGCCAATAGGTTTTTGTCTCAATAGAACACTGGCTGCAGCACGGGGAACTGTGATTGGCTGTGGCGCAGGCTGCTATCAGTTTGAAATGTTGGGCGTGGCAAGGAAATGTTGGCATGTGTCAAGAAGGGCGGAGTTTTGATTTTTTAAGGTAGGGGTTTTGTTCAAGAAATGAAGAATTAGGGGATGGAATGAGAGCGCTCGTAAGTATTCTGCTTTGCGGGAACCACCTGCTTCTTTCTGGCTTTATTGGGTGGGGAGTCAGGTGTGTTTCCCGTCTGGTGATGAACATTGCCATTTTTTCTTCTGTGAAATGGGTACTTGTGTGCCCCCTATGAGAGTTTCTTAGATTTCCATATGCGGCCGCAGCCTCAACAAGAGTGGGGAGGACCCCATATTTCAGCTCAGCTTCTGCTTGTTTGTTGTTGTTGTTTAGTTGTGTCCAACTCTTCGTGACCCCCTGGACCAGAGCACGCCAGGCACTCCTGTCTTCCACAGCCTCCCGCAGTTTGGTCAAACTCATGCTGGTAGCTTCGAGAACACTGTCCCACCATCTCGTCCTCTGTCGTCCCCTTCTCCTTGTGCCCTCCATCTTTCCCAACATCAGGGTCTTTTCCAGGGAGTCTTCTCTTCTCACGAGGTGGCCAAAGTATTGGAGCTTCAGCTTCACGATCTGTCCTTCCAGTGAGCACTCAGGGCTGATTTCCTTCAGAGTGGAGAGGTTTGATCTTCTTGCAGTCCATGGTACTCTCAAGAGAGTCTCCTCCAGCACCAGAATTCCAAAGCATCCATTCTTTGGCGATCAGCCTTCTTTATGGTCCAGCTCTCACTTCCATACATCACTACTGGGAAAACCATGGCTTTAACTATACAGGCCTTTGTTGGCAAGGTGATGTCTCTGCTTTTTAAGATGCTGTCTAGGTTTATCATCACTTTTCTTTCTTTCTGCTTGTTTACTGTGCTTAATTTATATGTTGCCTTTCTGCAATATGCCCAAGACAGTTTACAGTTTTAAGATGCTCACTCAGATGAAATACAACGTAAAGTTAGCCCTGTGGGTGTGGAGAGGATAGATCAACTGGAGCAGGATGTGATTTTGGCCGCCTTGCCTGCTTGGCTTGCTTCATCTTTTCCACAGGTGTGTAAAATGAACGTAGATATTACAAGAGATCAGTACGCATCCAGTGATCTTATTCCAAAGGAAATCAAAATCTGTTTTAGTGTGCAGAATCCCTGAAAACTCAACACTCGGACAATGGCAATATTTACATATGTGGTGGGTGGGTGTTGTTTGTATGGGTGCTTCTTGGGCATGATGTTCCAGCTGGCAACACCTACATTTTTAAAATCTACGCTTGGTCTTTTTAAAAAAGCTGTCTTTTTTTTTAAAGGGTATGGCAGGATTCCTGTTATTCATTTGTCCCCTTCAAACAAAGCTTCAGGGATATGATTTAGCCTGAAGTTTAAGTTAGAGAAAATGGGCAAGGACAGTCAACGGCGTCGAAAACTGAGAGCCAGAGCAAAACGTTTGGCAAACAGGAAGGAAGTTATCGTTCAGCCTCAGTGTTCAAGTTCTCTCCCTCCAAAGTAAGCACCTCTGATCTTTTAATTTTTCTTTTCAGTGTTCTTTCTATGACTAGTCATCACAGTTGCCTTGTTTTCAAACCATTGAAAGTGACCAAGACCATTTATGTAGCAAGAAAGTAATAAAATGCATATAAAATTGTTGCGAAAGTTGGGTGCTTTCCCCTCTCTCTGCCAAGTGGTGGCAAGAGCTCATGGGGTTCCAGGAACTCACCTAGGGTATGTGGAGACTGTAGTAGCTTTAAGAAATATGGTTTATTCACCTATTCACACCTTCAGTCTGCATGGAGGGAGTCCAGATCTTACAGCATAGCCATTTCAAGAGGGGCTTGTACCCCACAGCAGTGCAGCCCTGGAGTCAAAGGCATATCTCCCAGTCAACCCTGCAGCCAGCCTGCCCAAGATGGATCCCAGTCCGTCTTCCATCATCTTCTTTTCCTCAGCAACCCTTGCTCAATACTTTTTTTCCCTGTCACCTCACACCCAGTTACCCTGGCAACCTACCAAACCCCCATCTCTGTTCACATCTCAGGGCAAGAGGGGAGGACAGTTATCTTGCATTGCCAATGGCCCTATATTGTTTCTTGGCCAGGTCATTTTGCATATAGGCTTGCACAGGAATTCATCTGCAGCTTGTATTTCCCCTTCATATCCCAAATAATGAAAATCCCACCATTTATTAATTTCTAATTAATTTCCCCCGCTCTCAAATCTATAACAATATAATTGTAATGCTCATGCACTGCTTGTTCTAGTAATGGAAGCATATGGGAATGAGGAGGTTTTCCGTGCCAAAGACAATAGGAACCATCCATGAAGGTCACCTTTTTAAGATTTTGATTTGGTGTTTGTCTTTGGTAGGCTTCCGGTTTCACCCTGCAGCTGGAGCAAACCTCTTTACTCATGGCCCTTGACATTTCTGAGCATTGCAGTAGTGAAAGCTTTACAGACCACAGGGTTGTGTCTGTACAGGTGGTGCCAGAAAAGTGTTGGACGGGTAAGTTTTTGTTCATGTAATCTTTTTATTTAGGATACTGAAAACTGCAGTGGCACCAACTTTGTCTGTTTGATCTGGTGGGCACATGTGGAATTAGGAGAGTGCATGATGAGTGACCGTAATGAAATGGAGGTGTAGCATGACATAGAATGGCTGCCACATCTAAAAGATCAGAAAAAGTGGCAAAGGCAAGAAATTGTGCCAGGATGCCCCACCTATCAATGTGGGGGACTTTACCTCCATCAGCCCCCATTGCACTGGCTTGCAAAGAGACATTCCTTGAACCCCTGCTCAGTGCAGAATGGAAGAGAGCGAGTGTGTCTAATCTTGGCATCCAGTTTAATGTGGATGTTTTGGGAGAAGGGTGTTCAGCCTAGGAGGGGCTGAGCCACCCCATGCTCGCTGGCGTATCCCAGGTTTCACATGAGTAAAAGTACTGGGTTCAATCTCTGACGCCACCAGCTCAAGGGATCCTGAAAAGCAGCGCTAGAAAGGATGACTCCTCATTGCCATTCAGAATCTACAGTAACAAACTTAGACACAGGGACTGCAGCTTAGTGGGAGAGCATCGGTTTGCAAACAATGACTCCCACTTTTGATCCTCAACACATCCAGCAAGGACTGGGGTAAGACTGCTGTCGGCAGGACATCAGGTGTGGGGCTGTTGGACCAGAGAAACATCTTGATCGATCAAGGAGGTGTCTTCTTAAGTTGTCTGGGGCAGGCTCTGAGGTTTCCTTAACCTGTCACCCTTTCTTTCCTGGGATCCTGGTCACAGGTTTTAAAATCCAGCATGATGATTGATTGTAGCCAGTATTTTAGACTCCCTTTTTCTCTTTGGAAATGGCTTTTCATTTCAAGCAACCACTAGGATGTTGGCAGTCAAAGGCCCACTTCCTGCTTTTGAGGCCCACCCCCAGCCAAAATGAAAAAATAACGACCCACCATTGGAACGGATATATTTTTATTCATATTTATGAACATTTTAAACTCTGTATAGCTTAAGAAAAACGATGTCTCATCAAATCATGTCTCTTACCTGCTCAAATTTGCAGTACTGAGAGTCACATTTGAGTTGGGTGCACATTGAAACAAATTGCCCCCAAAAATTAAATGTGAAAATACTAAATCTGAGCCTGTTATGTACTGAAGTTCTCACCCTGGGCCAGCAGGGGGATACTGTAGATAGTTTTCACTCAGGTCCACATATGCAAATAAGGGATTGAAAGTGACGTTCAGTGATTGGATAGTTATAGAAAGTGGTTACCGTTGTGTTCTAGTGGAGCTCTATATAAGCAGGCTGGCTGAACCCTTCAGTTCAGTTCTGTTCTGGCCTGTGAATAAACAAGAGCTGTTTGAAGAATCGCTGTCATCTGCTATGTTCACCCACAACCTAACAGAGCCCCCTAAAAGAACCCAAGGTAAGTGGCCCTCCTGTGTCCTCTCCCCCCACTGTGTGGGCCCAGGGTGTCTCCTGTTTTTCTGCTGCCAAGTGTGCATATGCATCGGGCTTATGCCTAGCTCTGTAGAAAATCGGCTTCTCTTGCTTCTTTTCTGCTCTTCCAGTTCTTTCAAGTCGTCAAAAAAATTGTATCTCCATCAAACACACATCTGCAGGAGTTGGCTGCGCTCCGGGAACGTTTAGAAAAGCTGGAAACTGAATTTGCCAGCCTACAGTTGCTGGTCAAGGTAAGTCGTACTTTTTACAAAGTTTGTAGCAATCCAATCTGCCACCTCCGGCCAGCTTCTATTATATTGTAATGAATTGATTTGCTTCCTGACATTCCTACTCTGGAAACAGGATCCTTGAAGCCCAAACCATTGGCAAGACTTTTACCTGTGTGGAGGGGTGGCAACTTCGTCTTAAATGTTATTTCTTTGCCACAGGCAAATAGCTGTGGACGAGTCCAATTTGTTGTGGTTTGTAAAATATAGATAATAATTACTTTAACATTAATCTATGTACTGCTTAATTCCATAATAGGCTTCCAAGTAGCTTATGGGTATAAAAACCAGCTATTTCAGTTATTTATATATACTGCTTAATATTCAGACGTGTTATACAAGCATTAAAATATAAGTATCTGAAATTCTATTGTGTGATAAAAACTGCTTTAAGATTATCTGGGGGGGTTTTTTAACAATCATACAGCATAGACATTTTATGAAATAAATAAGAGGAAACATATGTTGTAACTGGGAGTTTGGGGTGTGTGTTGGGTGTGTGCACTAATGTGGTTTAGTAAACTTCCAAAATGAAAATTTGAAGCATAAGAGCTTGCATCCCATAATTGAGTTGACAACCTGGCTGCTCTGGTTCCTTACTGCCGGATTAACATTTCCTGCTAGAAAAATGCAACCTGTGCTGGCTGATAGAAGTAGTACGACTCATGCAACACGTTGGCGACTAATATACAAACAATAATTGCCAAAATAATTATACATTCTTTATCAATCTTCTGAGCAAAATACAAAACCTTGTGTAAAGCCACAGAGACTTATGAACTACCCAACTTAAGATGAACTTATTGTTAAGTTGTGTTAAGTTATTAGACGACACAGTGATTCTTCAGATAGCTCTTGTTTATTGACAGGCCAGAACTGAACTGAAGGGTTCAGCCAGCCTGCTTATATAGAGCTCCACTACAATGTAACAGTAACAACTTTCTGTAACTATCCAATCACTGAAGGTCACTTTCAATTCCTTATTTGCATATGTGGACCTGAGTGAAAACTATTGACAGTATCCCCCTGCTGGCCCAGGGTGAGAACTTCAGTACATAACACTTACAATGTCTGGTTTCAATGCCAGGACGAAGCAGGTGCAAAACGCCAGCACCCTGTCCACAACTTCATTAACATCCATCTACAACTTCACTAACATCTCTCAGTATTGTGAACAACACCGAACTTACCCTTTGCTGGTATCTTCATGAACTCACCTAAAAGATAAAGAAAGCAAAAGACTGAGTTAAGCATTTGAAAAATCCATTGAATCCAGACATTATAAGTTCATCTTAAGTTGGGTAGTTCATAAGTATCTGTGGCTTTACACTAGGTTTTAGATTAACATTTCTAGCTGATGAGACTTCAGATTTCTCCTCTATGTGCTGAATTGAATCCCCCTCGCTGATTTCTCCCTCTTTCAACAGAATGGAACTGTTGTGCCTTTCTCGGAAAAGCCACCTTGCCAGATGCAGTTGGAGAATCCGGAGCCAGCTTTTCCCGCGCATGCGCAGCTGGGCCTTCCAGAATCCTTGCCTCCACAGCCCTTGGCTCCCCCACCTCCCCCACCCCCTCCGCCTCCCCCACCTCCTCTCCCTCCGCCCCAGCCTCTACCTGCACCTCTCCGTCTCAGAAGAGCTGGTGGCAGTAAGACGCCGGTAATGTGTATGGCAGCGAGAGTTCCTCTTAACTCCTCTAATTGGGGTCAGGTTTTTTCTCTAGTCCGTTTCAGTTTCTAGCCTGCTAGTAGCATATGGGTTGGTGGGAGCAATCCAGGGATGGGAAACCCATTTTCAGCCTGGGGGCCACATTCCTCCCTGGGCAGCCTCCCAGGGGCCGCTTGCCAATGGTAGGCAGAGCTAGAGGTGAGCAAGGGTAAAAGCTTCCAAGCTTATGCAGACAATTAAGAACATACGTTAATCGCAATACAGTAGTTAGCTGATCTCCGATTCTCAGTTTTTACATCGTTTTTTATTTTATTTTACGTACGATTGCTGTAGACAGCTTGGTTTATTTTGTGTATGAATACTGCCGTACAAATATCTAACTATGTAAGTATTTTATTTTATTTTTATGTAGCATTTCACTGCTCCTCTCCCTGAGCCCCTTTAGACAGAAGAGTGGGGTAGAAATTTAATTCCTGTAGGATTTCAGGAGGAGCTGAAGGATATTGAGTCAGAGACTTTGTTGGTCAGTGAGAGAGCTGTGGGTTCTGAACCTCTTTTCTGTCCATTTCCTTCTTTGATCCAGGCAGCCTCCTTAAAAAAAGATGTACCCATGCAGATAACCCTCCAGGACCTCCTAAATGTGAAACTAAAGAAAGCCCAAAGCGGCATGGGGATAGACAAGGTAAATTCGGAAAGGCGTGTTAAATGTGCTTCACATTTTGTGTTAAATGCTCTGAGCTGAGCTGTTTGGGCCCTGCTGTCTGATGATCGGCCTCTGTATCAGAATGGTATTGTGAAGGACTCCTAGGCTACCTGGACAGGTGTGGTGTTGTGATGGTGTCAGTAACAAACAAACAAAAATATCTGCAGAAAACGGTCCACTTTCAAACACTGATTAAATAGCATAATGAATGGGACCCGAGTGAAATGGGCCAAGCGGAAGGGAATACAATATTCGCCAAAACTAAACAAATCAGTGTCCAGGTTGATTCATATGGGGAGAAGTGGCCCTTAGTGTATTGGGGAACTGAGCTGCATAAGGCTTTATAGGTCAAAACCAGCCATTTGATTAGTAACAAAGGGAATTCTTTGAGCTCAAAAGGAAGGTTTATTGTATGGTTGTTTTATGAATCTGAGAGTTTGAATCAGGTTTTTGTAGTGAGCTATGCATTTGTGTAGTTTCTTTTTCCAAATTCAATTTTTATTGATTTTCATTGATTTTCTATTACAAAATAAGTTTCAAAAGCGTTTGCAGAACATCTTTAAACAAAATTTTAAAAAATTCAAAGATCCAGTTTATCTTGCGAGAGTGTAATAAAAACAATATGATAGTGGGCTAGACCAGACAAATAGATTTGATTTTAGATTTTCAGCAATAACTTAATTATGTTTGTGCATTTTTTAGTCATTTCCATGAGTTACGAAAGCTATCTTTGTAGTTACTTAAAACCATTTTGATTATTTATATCATTTGTTCTTTGGCTGTAACCAAAAATGCAGCAGCTTGTATGATTCTTTACGATACTTAAGTTAAAACAAAATAAAGCTTTGAAAATACAAAAACACACAAAACACCACTTTCAATTGAGCCCAAAAGCTAACTGGTAGCCAATGCAATTGGGCCGGGGCTGGCGTTTCAGCCTCAGACTGCCTTGCCCTAGTCAACAGTCAGGCCCCTGAATTTGGCCTCAACTGCAGTTTCTGGACAGTCTTCAAAGGCAGCTCCACATATAATATATTGCAGTAATCTAACCTAGAGGTTACCATAGCATGAAGAACAGAGGTTTGGCTATCCCTGTCCAGGTAGGGGAATAAATTATTTTGAATGGCAAGTAAGGAAAAAAATAAAAACTTGAAGCATGGGAAGTCCCAATAAAAAATTTATAATTTAGGCAGAATATTTGGACTCTTTGATATGTATTTGTATAATTTGGAACATTCAATGTGATTTGATTGGATTGTTAAAATGGGAAACTTAACAAAAGTGATTTTTAAAAAAAGAAATAAAATAACATCCCCAGACTTCAACAAGCAGTTAATTTCCTACTGTCCTGAAGTCACCAGCAGTTTAAGCTATTTAAGGTTATGTCCGAACTTCAAGGGAATGGGGGGTTGGGGAGAGGTATTGGTAGGGTTTATTTAGAGCAGAGGGATCTCCGCGGGACCAATCTGGCCCAGGCAAGATAAACCTTGCCAAACCTGATTTAGAGGATAAAAACAAGAAAAATGGAAAAGGGAAAGGACCCAAGAAAAACTTTGTGCCCCCCTGATAAAATTCCTCACAAAGGCCCTGTGTTGCAGCTTCTTTCAAAAGGTATGGTGCGGTAACAAGTCTTTCTTTTCTTCAGAGGAGATCGCCGTTTGAGAGGCGCAAGGCATTAATTACCCTCTCCGACTTGCAAAGCATCAATCTGAAATCCAAAGCCCCAGGACCACAAGCTCGGGTTACCAGTCACTTGATGTAAGGCACCTCTGACCTTTTTGCAGATTTTATGCGCAGCGTTAACATTGGTCCACTTAGGAAATCTGTATTTTAATTTTCCTGTTTGCTCTTCTTTCCCCCTCCAGCACTCCTAGCAGAAGCAGCTTAGATTTCCGGAAACACTTGAGAAAAGTCGCTATTGAGAGGTAACCATCTATATAGGGAAGTGGGAGTCAATCTCCCCCTTTTTTCTTTCTTTTAGATCACTGTATGATCCTGCCCAGACCCCAAGGTCGTCATTTGAGGGAGTTCCGGGGTGAGGACAATGAGAGAACAGGGCCTTCTCTGTGGTAGCCCCCATTTTGTAGCATGGTCTCCCCAGAGAGACCCACCTGTTGCCAACCTTGTCATCACATCAGCACCAGACAAAGGCATTATTTCTTTCCTCAGGCATTTGGGCAGAACCAGTAAATGGTGGCTTTCCCTCTGTTTCTTGAATACATTGACATACAGTATTTTAATGAAAGCGTTTTATTATTCCTGTAAGTTGCTTTGGGATATGTCGCTCTGAGAAGCGAAACATAAATCCAGTTAACCAAAACAAAAGTTTATGGCTCCCAGCATAGACCGTGTACCCTTTTTTTCCCCCCTGCCCCAGGAGCCCAGGTGGAACCCCATTAAGCAACAAAGAGAACATGGAGACTGGCACAGGACTGACGCCCATCATGACCCAGGCTCTGCGGCGCAAATTTCAGGCAAGGCTCTCTAGGGATCTCTGTTGGGTTGGCAAAGCAAGTGTTGAAAGGGGGCTTCGAACGCACAGTCCCATCTTCCCAAGTCAGGGGTGGGGAACCTCGTCCCCATAAGGGCCACATTTCCCTTGCGGGGAAAACCTTCCGCAGGCCGTGTACCGGGATGGGTGGGGCTAGGGGCAAAATTGGGAGGAGCAATGGAGGTGTGACTTGTACTTTTGTACACTAGTCTACATTCCAACTGCAGAAGACAGAGGCTTTTTGCACGTCTGTATATGTGTGTGTATGCTTGTGTGTATGCACACACACACACACACACAGGCAACCCCCCCATTTGCACAGGGGTTATGTTCTGAGGCACCCCATGTTTAATAATAATAATAATAATAATAATAATAATAATAATAATAATAATAATTTATTATTATTTATACCCCGCCCATCTGGCTGGGTTTCCCCAGCCACTCTGGGCAGCTTCCAATCAAACACTAAAATACAATAACCTATTAAACATTAAAAGCTTCCCTAAACAGGGCTGCCTTCAGATGTCTTCTAAAAGTTTGGTAGTTATTTTTCTCTTTGACATCTGATGGGAGGGCATTCCACAGGGCGGGTGCCACTACCAAGAAGGCCCTCTGCCTGGTTCCCTGCAACTTGGCTTCTCACAGCGAGAGAACCACCAGAAGGCCCTCGGCGCTGGACCTCAGTGTCCGGACAGAACGATGAAGGTGGAGACGCTGCTTCAGGTATACTGGACCGAGGCCGTTTAAGTGAATACCGTATTTTTTGCTGCATAAGACGCACTTTTTTCCTCCTAAAAAAGGAAGGGGAATTGTGTGTGCGTCTTATGGAGCGAATGCAGACTGCGCAGCTATCGCTGAAGCCAGCAGAGCAAGAGCAAGAGCTGTGCAGCGCCTCTTGTTCTGCAGGCTTCCCAGCGAAGCGGGAGGAGGAACGGAAGGGAGCCCTTACACGGGAGCCCTTGCTCCGCTGGGTTCAGCGATAGCTGCGCAGCTTCCTCTGGCTTTTCAGGGAGGTGGGAGAAGGGACGGAGGGCAGCCCGTCAGTCCCTTCTCCCACCTCCCTGAAAAGCCAGCAAGAGCCGCTCTATCTTTAAAGAGCCACGCCGAGCGAGCGTGTCTTGCTGGCTTTTCTTGTTTTCCTCCTCTAAAAACTAGGTGCATCTTATAGAGCGAAAAATACGGTATTTGAAACGGCATTGAAAAAGCCTACAAGCAGTGCTTCCCCCACCCCACCCCTTCCCGTTCCGCTCCTTTTTGTGACGTTTTCGGGTCACTTCTGGGTTCGGCGTAATGCACGTTCACATTTTGAACGCGTGTAAATGCGGGGTTGCCTGTGCACACTCGCGCACAACCCTCCCCATCCTCCCCCAGCCCAAGCAAGAGGTGTTGCTACAATGAACATGCATTCTGCATCTGTACAAAAGAACTTGAGGGAGGGTGTGAGGTGAGGAGTCCAGCCTGAGGAGAGGAAGTGGCTTCAGGAAGTGTGGGCAGAACGGTGCAAAAACTGAAGTTACAGCCAGAAGGAAAAGTTGAAACCTCTCTCTCTCTCTCTTTTCTTGACAGTTGGCTCACCCAAAGAGTCCTTCTCCATCCCTGTTGCCTAAAGGAAGCAGCTTTGAGGAGCAAAGTTAGCAGCGCGTCTCCTGCCTACCTGCAGTTCCCCGTGCTGGTTTTCTGGCCTCTGCTGATGGGCACTACTAATGTGGAATGAATTTATTTATTTTTCAATAAAATAGACTGGGAGCAGAGAGGGGAGAAGAAAGGATGATCTTCATCGTCCTTGAGAGCAGAGCTCACCATCCCCAGGTGAAACACACAAAGGAGAGACAGTATAAGTATTTTTTCCCCAGCCTGATTTTTATTCCTTTACGGCAGAGATAGGGAAGTTGTGGCCCTCTGGATTTGTTGGACTACAATTCCCAGCAGCATCCAGAGAGCATCCCTCCTTGCTTAACACCATACTGGCAAATATGAGGTTATCACTTTAAAACACCTTTAGGATATAAAATACCTGCATGGGGAATTGGGCATTCCTAACCTTGTTTTATTTGTAACTTACTTGAAACGTTTATATATATATTTTTAAAGTATTTACTATTTTAAAAAAGATTTGGGGAGAGAAACATTTTTAAAAACTCCCAAGTTCTTAAAACTCAGAAGGGTGGCAGTCAATCTTGGAAATTTCATCTAAAGTGTATGTGTACACATGAATTTGTGTATCTTTTCTCCATAATGACGAATACCTTTTTATCTTCTCTTAGAGGGGGAAGTATATGTTTTTCTCAATAAGGGAAAATGCCCCTTTCTCTGAGGGGGAAAAGTGAATTGCAGAGGAAGTCTAACATGCCTTTGTACCGAAAGAGGCTGTATGTTCAGCAAACCTCAGATGAGGTTTTTGCTTCTGGTTTGAGATCCTGATGCATGTTGAGTCGTTCCTTACACCCTCTTGGTCTGCTGAGAAACAATGAGGTTCTGCCATGATGGAAGAGGTTGGAATCATCAGCTGGTCATTCAAACACTCCTTAAAAAATGTGAGTAGCACCTAGAGCTATTTACAGAGTGTACCATTATGTACAGATTGTATCTGTAAGATGGAGACTAGGTTCTGGTTGAAGATGACAGCTATTGTTTTCAAAGTGCTGCTGATGATGCTTTTCTGTGGGGGTACAGACTTCTCATCAGTCCTGCTCTCTTCGGTCAGACTGGGTTTTGAAGAACTCCAGAACTTGTTTAACTGGAAATTCATCGAACAGAGGAAAGCTAGTGAAAAAGCCACAGCAGCTCATCTAAAAAGCTGTATCGGCAATCTGAAGAGTGTATTCTTTGCCTTGAGTCTGCTTGCATTAAAAGGCAAAGTAAATTTGCAGGACCCGGAAAAGAAGCTTCAGCTCATTAGTTTCCCAAGGCTGTTGACATGCTGCTTTTGCATCAAGCCTATGAGCAGCTCAAAAGGGCGCCAGCATCAAATTGCCTTGGCGGTGCAATGGAAGGAAATGCCTTAAGTTAGATAGCAATCCTTTCAATTAAGACACTGTGGTAACCAACTCTTGGGCACATAACTCTTGTTAACGTTTATTTCTCCTTTAGATGCAGTTGGGTTAGATCCACACTATACATGTAAAGCACAGGTGCTCCCCACCCGAAAAACACAAAGAATTCTGGGAATTGTAGTTTACCCCCACAGAGCTATTGCTCCCAGTAGTACAGTTCCCAAGATTATTTGTGAGAAGCAATGTGTTTTAAATGTATGGTGTAGAATGTGGCCTTAGCGTTTGAAGGGATATTGTGAGCATATGCGCACAAGTGGCGCCAGTTTTCTCCTGATATGCCTATGACACATTCTTGTTTAGCTTGGAATATTGGAGATTGTTCATCTGTGCAAGGACATGGGCCTCTTAAGAGCATCCTCACAAAAGTTCCCAAGGAGAAGCTTTAAAATAAATTGGGGTGTGTGTGTGTGAAGCTTTGTAGAACAAGGATCTGGACCCTGTGGTCCCACCAGACAGTGTTGGACTACAACACCCATCATTCCAGACCATTGGTTAAGCTGCCTGTGGATGAAGGGATTTTGAGTCCAGTGACACCTGGAGGGACCATAGGCTCCCCAGCTTTGCTGCAGAGTAAACAGACACCCTTCAGTCTGTCCATCTGAAACATGGAGCATTCCAGAAAAAAGATTGAACCTTTAGTGCTAAGGTAGAGATGGCCAGTAGGCTAAAGTTTTCCTAAATGTACACGTCTACATATGCATGCTGCATTATACAGCTGTAACCCAGCTCACCTAGTTACAATTATTTACAAGTTTACACTGTGTTTCTGCATCCGTTTCTTACCCATTACTCATTTTATTGCTGTTTGTTGCGTGTGTCAATTCAATCGCTTTGCTGCCTACCTCCTGCACATTTCAAAAACAAATAGCTTCTGTAGCTACCTGTGGCACATTTTGGAGCAACTTGAAACTAAATATTGTAAAGCAGCGCGGACTGAAATCAGTTCAATAAAAAAAATAATATGGCAGTCTGCTGGCTTTCTTGTTCTGCTCCTCATTCATGTTCTCTTTGGAAAACTGTTTTATTATTGTTCAAGGTGATGGGTCTCATCAGAAATGTATTAAGTAGTAGCCAACGACACTTGGTAGTCCAATTACATGGTTGATGTATGCTTCAAGAAATGGCTTTAGCTCGGTGGTAAAGCAATCAGCTTTGCAATGCAGAAGGTCCCATGTTCAGTCCCCAGCATCTCCAGATAGATGGGGGGGGGGGAGAGGAATTTTAGTCTCAAACCTGGAGAGCTGTTGCCAGTCAGTGAAGAGGATGCTGAGTTGGCTGACTAATGTGTCGTCAGAGTCAACAGGACAACAACAAACCTATAGTTACGTGAAACATACTCAATAAACACACAAGATGTAACCGGCTGTACTTTTGAATAAATAAGGTATAGTATTCATTGTATTGTAGATTTCAACAGAAGTCTCATAAAGTTCAATGAAAAAAGCAGAAGACCCAGTGGATCAGTTCATTGTCTAGTCAGTTCATGCATAAGGTCCATACATGTAAAAGTATCTATTCCACCTGTCTGTTCAAAGAGTCCAATAATCCACATGAAGGGTTGTTTCAGTTCCACAGAATCCTTTCACAGAGTCTAAGACAAGGATTTCCGGAATATTAGCCTTGTTTCGCCATCCTAGGCTTCATCAGAAGAGCAGGCTCATATGTAATATTATAGGATAGTGGATCTTATAGCATAGTAGTGATTGCAGTAAACTTTATGAGACTTCTGTTGAAATCTACAATTCGATCATAGCTGTCAACTTACAGATTTGAAAATAAGGGACCAGCAGCCAAAATAAGGGACCTGCAGCCTCACCTGTTCCAGGCACTCTAGTCTTCCTGTCCTCCTGCAGTCTGGTCAAACTCAGGCTGGGTAGCTTCGAGAACACTGTCCAACCAACTTTGTAACCAGAGGTTCAACTGAATAGAATCTGAATTACATGCACCACGAGGCCTATGCAGTCTCAACTTAATATGGCTCCCCGGCCTGGCTTTGCACTGCAAAGTTTGCAGCAGCACATGCAACAAAATGGCGTCCAGCATTCAAAAAACCCCTCAGCTTGCATTAACTAGCCACACATAAGGCATGCAAGCTCCACCCCCAGGTCGTTCTTATACTTCTTATTGGGTGAGCAACACAGCCAAGCAACACAGTTGGAACCTCCCTCCTCCCTGGCCGGCAGGGAAGGAGGGAGAGGAGCTGCTTCCTTTGAAATTTAAGGGACATCATTTAAGGGACATTTAAGGGACATCCATCAATAAGGGACAGCAGCGGGACATGACGCTGGAATAAGGGACTGTCCCTTCAAATAAGGGACACTTGACAGCTATGAATTCAATACAATGAATAGTATACCTTATTTATTCAAAAGTACAGACAGTTACGTCTTGTGTGGTTACAGAGTCAGCAGGAGGCAACTTCTATGTGCTACACCCAAATAGTGGATAATGGGCTGCTGCCTACATAAGAGATAAGCAAACTTTTAGACTTGTGGGATCCGCTAACCAGAGCCACATGCAAATTGGTGGCTTGGCTCAGGTCAGCGTTGCTTATCTACTGTTATCCATTGGCATAACATGCATGCCTCTGTGCCAGGCATCCCCAAACTCGGCCCTCCAGATGTTTTGGGACTACAGTTCCCATCATCCCTGACCACTGGTCCTGTTAGCTAGGGATGATGAGAGTTGTAGGCCAAAAACATCTGGAGGGCCGAGTTTGGGGATGCCCGCTCTGTGCAGATCTGCACTTGAGTTATGACAGCTCACCGATTTAAACACAAAACATTAAAGGTGGCCAGCATAGCGACACAAAAGATATGGTGAAAAGCAACCAATGCATATTCATATTCTTACAGGAGAGAATCATGGAGTTTGATAGGCATTTGTCGTAAGGCAAGCTCTGCTGAAGAACTACTTTACTTGTTATTGATAAATTGGGAGTTCGAACCTAGCTGCTGCACTGCAGATCGTGCAGAGTTCTACCTTTTTGCTCAGTCTGGGCACGATACGTAGCCTCTGTCCCCTATCCACCGTCTTCGGACCTTTCTGTCTTGCTTCTAAGGTGGTGAACTATAGTGCTCTAGTGTTGCACTACAACTGCCATCATCACTGACCATTGGCCATGCTAGCTGGGACTGATCGGAGTTGGAGTCCAGCCAGTGGCGTAGCATGGGTTGTCAGCACCCGGGGCAAGGCAAGTAATTTGCGCCCCCTAACCCGTGGATTTGCGCCCCCTAACCCTAACCCCCAGATGTTGCGCCCGGTGCGGACGGCCCCCCCCTGCACCCCCCACGCTACGCCACTGAGTCCAGCAACTTCCGGAGGGTCACAGCCTGCTCTTAAGGACTTTAATGACAATCGCCGAGCACACATCTGCATCTGTCGACAGGTGCGTGGGGAGAAATAAGTGGGGAATTCATGGAATTTAGATCGTATGTTGTTAGCATATGAAAAGCTGCACAAGCCTATACACCTGTGCAATGCTTAAGGGCCCAATCCTGTGCACGTTGACTTAGAAGGGCGCGCGCTTACGACAACACCCTGCCTGTAGCAGGTCACGTGCTCCATTCAGAGGATCGCAGAAAGAGGAAGGGCACTTCCGGGACTCAGCGGCTTCATAGTGATGTCTGAGCATGTGCAAGGAAAGAGTCCTTCGCCTCCCTGCCCTCACTTGTTTCAAACATAGACTTTAAAAACAGACTCTCACAACGTTTCCACTTTGCAGACCTTTTTTCCCCCTTTGTCTCCTGCCTGCTGGATTGGCAGCAGGATTTGGGAGGGTGCTTGGGGACGGAATCCTGGGTCCCCGTCCTCACCCCGCGAAAACCAAGACGTGCAAGCGAATATCGCTGTTATTTATTTATTTTAACCAAAATAAATAATATATTTCAATATTTCAATAAAAGGTAGCTGGGCTGCAGCTCCCATCAACCCCGCATTGCAAGGGGGTTGGACTAGATGACCCTTTGGGTCCCTTCCATTTATTATTATTATTATTATAATAAATATTATTCCATTTTTTATTATTATTAGAATTAAAATTAGAATTAGAATTCCATTAACCCCTGTCAACACGTTCAGTGGTGTGGAATGATGCAGTCCCCGCGGGTTCTCCTTCCTTTAATGGGAAGCACGCGGGGCTAGATACCTAGTAAGCCTGCCTAGGGTGCAACCTAACCAAACGAAGGTGTGGGGTGTGGAAGAAACGGGGAAACCTCGCCTTCCGACGCTGGAAGTGTGTCACTCTTCACTTTTTCCCATCTCTACGTTCGCAGAAGGCCATTTCTTTCCAGCCGCGGCAGCTTATTGGCTGCTGCTTCGACACATATCGCGTTCTTTTTCCTCCCCGCGCCTGCGCAGTTTCTTCCTTCGTGCTTCCCGGGCTTCGGACGGCGGCTGCTCCCGGGGGGCGACAAAACAGCCCTGCCAGGAGGCTCGCGGTCCCGTTGCAAAAGGCGAGGATGGTGGGCGCGACGGCGGTGCAAGGCCCCGTGGGCTTGCATGAGTTGCTGCTGGCTGGAGCGGAGCGGGGAAGCAGCAGCAGCAGCGCTGGCATTGCTGCCGCCACCCCTGCCGCCAGCACTGCAGCCGCTGCTCCTGCTGCCGCTGCCGCCCCCGCTGCTCCTGCCACCAGCACCACCACCAGCAGCAGCGTCGCCCCCGGGGTAGTTACCCCGGGGGAGGAAGAGGAGGTCTGCGTGGTAGGGATCTTCGGGAAGACCGCCTTGCAGCTCAGCTCGGAGAAGGCGGCCTTGGTGAACACGGTGTGCGACAGGCAAGTCTTCCCCCTCTTCCAGCGCGGCGGCGAAGCCAGATCTTCCGCTGGAGGAACTGATAGTGGAGGAGGGGAAGGTGGTGGTGGCGGCGGCGGCGGCGGCGCAGACCCAGGAACCGTTTCCCCCTCGGCTTCTTCCTCCGCTTCCTCTTCCTCCTCCGCCTCCTCTTCCGCAGCCTCCTCTTCCCAGGGCGACTACAACCTCCTGGAAGCCTATTACAGCCAGGATTGCAAGGTGCTCTACCTGGTCCTCACGTCCATCTGCGACAGTCACCAGCTTCTGCAAGCCTGCAAGGACCTGGATGCCATGGGGGACGCCCGAGGGCCTGGCAGCTTGGGGGCTCACCTCCTGGCCCCGGGCGGCTCCCAGCTGCCCCACGCTGAGGCCCACGAGTTCTGGAAGCACCAGGAGAAACTCCACTGCCTCAGCCTCCTCTACCTCTTCTCTGTCTGCCACATCCTGCTCATGGTCCACCCCACCTGCTCCTTCGACATCACCTACGACCGGGTCTTCCGAGCCTTGGACGGCTTGCGGCAGAAGGTGCTGCCCTCTCTGAAGGCCGCTATCAAGGACTGCCCCGTTGGCAAGGACTGGAAGCTCAACTGCAGGCCTTGCCCGCCCCGCCTCCTCTTCCTCTTCCAGCTCAACGGAGCCCTGAAGGTGGAGCCCGCGCCCGGCAGGGGGCAGGAGTTCTGTGGGCACCTGGAGAAGCCCCCTGCGAAGAAGCACTCTCCCAAGCGGCGACTCCAGCATGCCTTGGAGGACCAGATCTACCGCATCTTCCGCAAAAGCCGAGTCTTGACCAACCAGAGCATCAACTGCCTCTTCACCGTCCCGGCTAACCAGGCTTTTGTTTACATCGTGGCCGGCGGGGCACAAGAGGGCGACGACCCCATTGCTGTCTTGCTGGACCAGCTGCGGAGCAACTGCACCACCCGGGAGGCGGAGGCCTCGCTGGCGCCTGCCTTGGCTGGGCCTCGGAGGTACCAGGCCATGCGGCACGGGAGACAGCAGCTGTCTTTCCACGTGGAGAGCAGCAGCAGCAGTTCCAGCTCCTCGGGGCAGCTGGTGGACTGCACCTTGAAGGAGTTCCTCTTCCAGCACGTGGAGCTGGTCCTGGGCAAGAAGGGCTTTGACGACAGTGTAGGGAGGAACCCGCAGCCTTCCCACTTCGAGCTGCCCACCTACCAGAAGTGGGTGGCCACAGCCCTGAAGCTGTACGAAGTGGCCATTGAAGGCAAGGACAGCGACCCATCTTCGGCCATCGGGGAGCTGACCTCCAAAATCATGGGGAGCATCAAGGTTTTGGAAGGCTACCTGGACATTGACACCAAGTTCTCAGAGAACCGCTGCCAGAAGGCCCTCCCCATGGCCCACAGTGCCTACCAGTCCAACCTGCCCCACAACTATACCATGACTGTCCACAAGAACCAGCTGGCCCAGGCCTTGAGGGTCTACAGCCAGCACGCACGGGGACCAGCCTTTCACAAGTATGCCCTGCAGCTGCACGAAGACTGCTACAAGTTCTGGAGCAACGGGCACCAGCTGTGCGAAGAGAGGAGCTTGACCGACCAGCATTGTGTGCATAAATTTCACTTGCTTCCGAAATCGGGTAAGTTCAGGTCATTCAGGGTTTAGAAGCTCATGGTCTGGACTGTCTTCCTTCCTCCGCTCCCAATTTTCTATTTGTTTACATATGCATCTCACTTAATATACACTCACACAAGTTTGGCAATGGGCCCTGCCAGGCAGGAAGGCAGAGTCTTTTTGCAAATCTTTTAGGTTTCTAGCCTTCATTGTCCTTCACAATATTGTTCAATCATTTCCTGCTACATGTTTAACTTCCAGAGTGGGGATCCCTAATTGAAAGGTGAAACTTTCAGCATGTCACATCTTTCTATATACACATATACGGATGGATAGATAGATAGATACACACACACACACACACACACACACACACACACATTTTAGACTTAGGGGTCTTTAATCTGTCCTATCTGCATTAAAAGCAAGTACAAAATATTCAGTATAATGACAAGCACCATTTTGAATAAAATCTGTGGCAACAAATGTTTTCCTGAATAAAAAGGGCTTGCATCACTTCCAAAATGCATAGTTTTCACTAGACTGAAAAAAGTGGGGTTATGATTCTCAAGTTTCTGGATTCTGTGTTGTTCAAAGCTTTTAAAGAAGCAAAGAAGTCAAAGGAACCAACTGATGGAAGTTTTCCTTCTGTGGCTCTCTTTTTTAGGGGAGAAACCTGAACCAGACAGGAACCCACCTGTATTGTACCATAACAGCCGAGCTCGCTCCACTGGCACCTGCAACTGTGGGAGGAAACAAGCACCCCGGGATGACCCATTCGACATCAAAGCAGCAAATTACGATTTCTATCAGGTAATTCTTTGTCACCTTCCCCTTGCAATACAGTTCTTAGATAGATGGGTAAACTAACAGCTGAAGACTTGTCATTGTGTGGGCCTTTTCATCCCTCTTTAGGGCCACACTCCTTCTGGGGTAATCTGTCAGGGGCTGCCTTCCGCAGTTGGAATCTGGACTGCAAGTGGGCAGCTTCCTGCCTTTCCCTGCTCCTTCTGTCCACCCGCCCCGTGCTTTTCCTGCTTCCCTCTTCGTCTCCCCCCAGCAAGTTGCAAGGAAAGGGTTAGATTGCTCTTGCCCAAAGCTCTAAGCCAATTGCTTACAGAGGGCTTTTGTACTTAGGCCAGGGGCAGTAGATTTCCCACCCCTTTTTGAACTAAAGAGTCTTCAGCCAGGTGCCTCTTCCCTTTGCTGCCCAGGAGGGAGGGGGGCACAACCTCCCAGCAGCCTTTGGAAATCCAGCTTCCAGGCCTTGGGCTTTTACACAGCATGTTCCTGGAGGCATCTCTATATCGCAAGGGTGGCGAACCTCTGGACCCAGGTATGGCTCTCTGTGCCCCTCTGTTTGGCCCTCAGGACTTTCCCCAAGTCATCCCTGTCCTTTAGGCCACATTCACATTAGTTGCTTTTGCCTGGCTTGAATGCATCGTTGGGCTGGGACAATTGTTATTATAATTGGGGCAGTCCACAGAATAAAATACAAGATAAAACACCAGTAAATAATTAAACCAAGACGACCAAAGCCTGGTTGAAGGGAAACAATGGCCCTTGCTCACCTAGAAGGATGGAGGGTGTGTGCAGATACGGCTGCCTTATGCATGACTGGGCTATGGCCTGTGTTACAAAGATAGGAATCTCATCTATTGCTCCACCTGCTTTTGCACCTGTTTTTCATCCACCACTGTTATGCAGCCCCGCAGAAGGTTACCTACAAGGAAACACGACCCTCAAGCTGAAAAATGTTCCCCACCCGGCTCTAGGTTGCAAACCTTCTCATTTCTGCCCCTTTCTTTTGCTTTCCTAGCTGCTGGAAGAGAAATGCTGCGGGAAACTGGACCACATCAACTTCCCCATCTTCCAGCCAAGCACTCCAGATCCAGCACCGGCAAAGAATGAGACGTCGCCCAGCCCTCCAGAGGGCGAAGCCGAAAAGCTGAAGGAGAAGGAGCCGCAGACTCAGGGGGAGAGCACCAGCCTGAGCTTAGCGCTCAGTCTGGGCCAGTCCACGGACAGCCTGGGGACCTACCCAGCTGACCCTCAGGGCGGAGGGAACAACACGGAGTCTCACGGGCAGGCAGCTGACTCCAAAGGAGAGAAGAGGCCCAGCTTGGTTGACCGCCAAGCCTCGACGGTTGAGTATCTGCCAGGGATGCTCCACTCCAATTGCCCCAAGGGCCTCCTGCCCAAGTTTTCCAGCTGGTCGCTGGTAAAACTCGGCCCTGCCAAGGCTTACAACTTCCACACCGGCTTAGACCAGCAGGGTTTCATCCTGGGAACGAATTACCTAATGCCTTGGGACATTGTCATCCGGACACGGACGGAAGAGGAGGGGGAGCTGGACACGAATTCCTGGCCAGCTCCTAACAAGGCTGTCCCCGGGAAAAGGAGCGCAGTCGTCATGGGCAGAGGGAGGCGGCGGGACGACGTGGCCCGGGCCTTTGTGGGGTTCGAGTACGAGGATGCCCGCGGCCGGAGGTTCATGTGTTCGGGCCCTGAGAAGGTCATGAAGGTGATGGGAGGGGGGCCAAAGGAATCGGCTCTCAAGGCTCTCAACTCCGACATGCCCCTGTACATCCTGTCATCCAACCCGGGGCGGGGGCTGAAGCCGCACTATGCTCAGCTGATGAGACTCTTTGTTGTGGTGCCTGACGCTCCACTGCAGATAGTACTGACGCCACAGGTGAGAAGATTATAGAAAAGCTGGAGCGTGTTGTGCTCAGGTCCTGCTTGTGGGTTTCTGGCGTATGTGAGAACAGGATGCTGGACTAGATGGGCCATTGGCTGTTCTTAGCACACATGGCAGGGTCTGGTTTTATAGGTCAGGGGAAGGCTGCGCAGTATAATAAGTCTTCACAAGATAACCGCAGCAACTGACGTATCAGTATTTCAACCTGTGTTTTAGTGAATGTTCTTAGAACATGAGTAGTGGTAGTCCATAGCAGCAGCAGAATGCTAGGCCTATACTAAATGTATTTCTTAGATTTACATCCTACCTTTCCAAGGCTTGTGGTCATCGTTCCCCTGCAGTTTTTATCTTTGCACAAAGTCACTTTGGCTAAGAGGGGGTGACTGGCTCAGGGAGTAAGGTAGTTCTTTTGAAGCGGAGGGCAGATCAAATAGCTTTGTGAATTTTGCCTGTTTGGAGGCACTGATAGGCTTGCCATTTCAGTATCACACATCGTGGCTGGGTGTGGGAAACTTCAGGTCCTGAAGTGGACCTAAGACCTCCAGCTCTCGCTCTCTCTGTGGCCTTTGGGGTTCTCTCTCCAGGCCCCACACCCTTTGCAGTGCTTTTGCCTGACTGGAATGTGACCTGGGAGAGTGGCAATACCTCTTGTTTGCCTGGATAGAGTGGGCTTATGTCAAAGCCCCTGACTTTTGCATGGCTAGAGTGTAGCCTGAGAGTCACATCCATAGATCACTCACTTTGGCCTGTGACCCCACCCACGACTCACATGTGGCCCCTCAGAAGGTTCACCATGAATGAATGTGGCCCTTGGGGTGGAAATGCTTCCTTGCCCCTGGTTTATGTCATGTTACCTTTATTTGTATTCAGGGTGTCTTTAGACCACTACACTTGATCTTAGCCACAAGGCTGAGAAGTGGATGGCTTTAAAAGAGGACTGGGCAAATTCATGGAGGGTAAGGCTATCAATGAATGGCTACGAGCCATGATGGCTATGCTCTGCCTCTACAGCTGGAGCAAGTAGTATGCTTCTGAATACCAGTTGTGTGAAACCACAGGAGGGGAGAGTTGCTCCTATGCTTGAATCCTGGTTTCCCATAGGTATCTGGGTAGCCATGAGCCACTGGCCTGATCCAGTAGGCTTTTCTTATGAGAGAGTTGTCATTTTGCTACAGCTACCTGTCTGGAGATTTTGTTTATGTTTGTTTCTCTTTCATTCCTAGGTTCAGCCAGGGCCACCTCCTTGCCCTGTGTTTTACCCGGAGAAACAAGAGATAAAACTTCCTTCCGATGGACTGTGGGTTCTTCGGTTTCCTTACGCCTATGTGACGGAACGCGGACCGTCCTTCCCTCCAAAGGAAAACCAGCAGCTCATGAGTTACAAGGTGCTTCGAGGAATATTAAAAGCTGTAATACAATAGGACTTACTTGACCACACAAGTTGAATTGGCTTTGGAATTTAGTATTTTCTTTCCCTCCCCCCCCCCACCTCACCCCAATCTAAATGACGGATTTTGATTACCAACAGCTGGAATTCACACAGCAATCACTGCTTTGATTTTATTGCACTTAAAAAGTCCCGGTGTTGAAACCATATGTATGTGCCAAGTCCTATCAGAGACACTGGATTGGTGGGGTATATTAATGCGGGAGCCAAATTAAGTTCTAGTTTGTAAAGGTCTGTGGATCAAGATGAAGAAAGGAAAAATAAAACATAAGACCTGCTCTTAAGTCATTACTGTTTTATATTGTATTCAAGTGACTGCAACAACATATTGAAGTATATCCTCACTCTGCTGGCTGGGGCTGATGAAGTTTGCTCTTAGGAGGACGGGGATGCAAAGAGAGATGATATGAAAAATCAGCTAAAAAGTGCTGTATTAAAGGACGTTCTGGATGCTATTTATTATTATTATTATTATTTAATGTTTATATCCCACTCTTTTACCAATAAATACTCAGAGCCGCTTAAAAAAAAGTGGGACACAATGATGTGATAAAGAACAAATAAAGCACTTTAAAAAGGATTAGATGCAACTAACCATAAAAGGCAGCAGTTAAAAACAACAGCAGAGCTAGATGGTAAATGCCTATTTGCATAATTTCTGTTTCTTTCCAGAAAATTTCAGGGCCAGGCAAGTCACCATAGGGAGGGCATTTCGAACCATCGGCACCACTACTGAAAAGGCCCTGTCTCTTGTGTTTAGTCACTTTGATCATTCATGCAGGGAGCGGGGCCTCCAAAATAGATCTTAAAATGTGGACAGCTTTATATAAGAATCCTTGTGGGTAATCATTGGATCTAGCACAAGTCTAGAATTATATGCTCCAGTCATCAGGTGCCCCTAGTAATTCTGGTCACCTCCCTTTGGACTGACTGAAGTTTCCAAATCCTCTATCCAGTTTCCTGGGAATAAATGCCACTGAATTCAGTGAAACTTACGTACTTCCAAGTAGACAGCCAAAGGATTGTACTGAAGTGTGGATGTCATGTCCATCTTCTATAAAAGGTGATTCAATCAAAGCTGCCAAAAGGCAATCTTGGCTGAAGCTGGTAAAACATACACCTGGCAGCTAATTGTCTCCTGCTTGACAAAAGGGGAAGGGGTGAGAAAGAAAAACACAGACCATTAAGAAACAGATATTTTATGTGGACATATCTTTTTTATATATAAAAAAGCAGAACTTGAACTAAAAACTTCTTAAACATCAGCGATTCTTTTAAAGTGTTGCAACAACAAAAGGCACTGGTTTGTTTGTTTTTTGCTGCTCTGTGGTTTGGACTTCCAGCTAATTCCAGATGTGGAATAGCATGTTACAATTATTCAAACATGATTGGGAAATACTCTGGCCTGGTCAGATGTTTTTTGCTTTTTATTTAATCTATGCACATTCCTGGCCTTGAACCTTTGCCTTTAAAAGAGGAGCAAGGCCTGCCAGTGACCTTTTGGACTATGCAAGTCCTTGTACAAATTGAGCTATCCTTTTCTCCCTCTCTGCACTGTGGCTCCACCTGCTGCTCCTGCAGAAAACAGCCAAAGGCTTTGGTGCACTCTTGCAAATAATCCCACAATGTTTGTTCAGTTTTATGGCCCACCTGCAGATATGAGCCTGTGTTTGGTCATTTAGGACCTTAAAAAGAAAACAGTAATCTAACCTGCCCACCTAGTGACCAGGATGGGATCTACACAGGTAACCAAGTGAGGGATTGTCAGCAATTGGAAACCTTGAGCCTTCAGGCCTAATTTGGCTTTCCTGCTCTCCTTGTTTTGCCCACAAGGCTGTTCTGGTCAAGCCATACCCACTTGTCTATAACCTGCCATGAGATGACATTGGGTACAGGGCAGATTAAGTCACAGCTGCAAAGGAACATTCATTTTCTTTTGGCTGTGCCTTGAATTCAACACCTTACCCTGCTGTGCTGTTTTGTTAAGGGACTGAATATGCTCTGAGACCCCCGATCGCTGCTATGTGTATCCAATCCCTGCTGAAAGCAACACAACAGGGAACGTGCCAAATTCAAGCAGCACAGCTGCAGCTATAAAGGAACAACCTATGAGTTCCAGAAAAACATCTACTTCTGCTTCATTGACTATGCAAAAGCATTTGACTCTGTCAACCACAGCAAACTTTGGCAAGTTCTTAAAGACTTTTGCCTTTGTAATGTATGCTACATTATAGCCTTGAAAATGTCAGAGGTTTCTACACATACATTTCACCAACCAGGCAAGCAAGAAACATTATCACAGTTCAAGGACGCATTCCAGCTAGGCAAAGGCACTCAAAGATGTGGCCTGTGGAGAGCCGTAAAGGGCCGCAATTAGCCCCCAGGCCTAAGGTTTCCTCCCGCTGCTGTGCATCCAGTATTTGAGATTTGGCTGAACATGCAAGGGCAGTTTATGAAGGGATTTGTAATCCTATGGAATAATGCCTGTCATTCACATCTGAGGCTTGCTTGTGGAAGCCCTTGCACTTCAGGGAACCACACGGTTGCAATTGCTTGGGCTAGCCCACTAGGGGGCTCTCAGCACAATTAAAGTTGGGAATGAAGGTATTTCAGCTTCCCTAAAGAGTAATCTTCAATTAACTGAAAGTTATGGAACATCAGTGTTTCATTTTGAACAGAAATATGTTGGAAGTGCTGCAGATGTCCTTGGCCTCTTTGGGGAAACCAGATCAGGTTGATTTTTTCCTTTAAGTTATTGATAAGCTGGTGTCAGTTTGCATGGTGGTTTGGAACACAGTTCAGGAGGAAAGGTCTCTGTCCCAAGGAAGTTACAAACTAGAATCTGTCCACAAGTGAAACAGAGGAAAGGAAACAATTTATGGTTGTTTCTGTTATACAGGACAGTGCTTTGTTACAGGGGAGCAGTGGTATCCAAGATGGTGCCGTCCAGATGTTGCTGGACTACAACTCCCATCATCCCTGACCATTGGCCAATGCTGCCTAGGGCTGATTTGTAGTCCAAGGATACCTGAATGGCACTTTAAGCTGCACCTGCAAGTAGAGTTTGGGAAGTAGAGGGTTGTGTTGAAGTGTTAATGGAAAAGGTAGGTTTTGAGGAAGGGCTGGCAGGAATAAATAGCAATGGCATCGTACAGCTGTTCTCAGAAGCTTCTGCTCACATAGAGCATCATAGAATTGTAGAGTTGGATGAGACCATGTGGGTCATCTAGTCCAACCCCCGCCATGCAGAAATCTTCTGCCCAACCTGGGGCTCGAACCCGCAACCCTGAGATTAAGAGTCTCATGCTCTACCGACTGAGATATTGAGCCAGAACATGATCACTAAAAATAACACCCCCCCAAAAAAAAGTTAACTTAGAATTACCATACTAATCACAGCCTCTTTTGCATCCTGGACTAAATAATCACTGCAACTAATAGATTGACTGCTTAGGGTCTGTGTTGGTCTGTTTTAGTCTATTAAAACCTTATTATGGAGTTAAAGGTTTGGGCATGTGTCTATGTAGCATAAGCAAATGGGGGTGTCTTAGTCAGGATGAATTAATACAGTAATTGTCGTGTGCAAGTCTGTTGAATATATTTTGTATATGACACTGCCCAAAAGTATAAACCTTTGTTGTTGTTGTTTAGTCGTTTAGTTGTGTCCGACTCTTCGTGACCCCCTGGACCAGAGCATGCCAGGCACTCCTGTCTTCCACTGCCTCCCGCAGTTTGGTCAAACTCATGCTGGTAGCTTCGAGAACACTGTCCAACCATCTCATCCTCTGTCGTCCCCTTCTCCTTGTGCCCTCCATCTTTCCCAACATCAGGGTCTTTTCCAGGGAGTCTTCTCTTCTCACGAGGTGGCCAAAGTCTTGGAGCCTCAGCTTCAGGATCTGTCCTTCCAGTGAGCACTCAGGGCTGATTTCCTTCAGAATGGAGAGGTTTGATCTTCTTGCAGTCCACGGGACTCTCAAGAGTCTCCTCCAGCACCATAATTCAAAAGCATCAATTCTTCGGCGATCAGCCTTCTTTATGGTCCAGCTCTCACTTCCATACATCACTATAGCTTTAACTATACGGACCTTTGTTGGCAAGGTGATGTCTCTGCTTTGTAAGATGCTGTCTAGGTTTGTCATTGCTTTTCTCCCAAGAAGCAGGCGTCTTTTAATTTCATGGCTGCTGTCACCATCTGAAGTGATCATGAAGCCCAAGTTAGTGTGGCCTTAATTAAGTAGCACTTTTTAAAAAGTAAAGAATGGCTAAGAAGATACCTTATCTTCTTAGAGCCTGCAACTCCACCCTGCAACTCCACCCTGGCACCTTATGGTGAAGGGCGGGTAAGAATTTGAAATAACATCACTAACAGTAATGGGTCGTATCCATCTAAGTTCTGCTCACGAGTAGCCCCATTGAAACTGATGGACTTAAATCAAAGTCATGCTTCTTTTCAATGGTTCTTGTCTGAGCTGGATGAACACTGAATACTACCCAATTGCTTGGCCATTATATTATTATTATCATTATTATCTTAGAAATACTAAGCTTTATTGTCACTACTGTTTTAACGTGGTGTTAATTATTATTCCGTAAACGTTGGTGGCGTTCGTCATTCCAAAGCGGGAGGAGGGGAAGCGTGACCGTTATTTCAGATTTACCTCACACACTGGATTGGCCGCGGTGGGCGGGGCGTCTGCGACCTAGCGACGGCCCGTGACGTCACAGCGGAGCCATCACCACCGCCAACCCCAGCAATCCCTTTCTTTCCTTCGCCGCCGCCAACATTCTTCGCCGCTCCGCGCTAAAATCGTTATTGTCGGGCCGCGCGCTTCGCCGACCAATCAGCGCGCCGAGCGCGCTCGCGCCTACTTTCCCATCTCCATCACCGCTATCCTTATCATCATCATCACTCCCCCCCCCCACCAACCGCAACTGGGACTGGCGCATGCGCTGCCGGAGTGGGCGGAGCTCCCTGGCGGTCCGGAGAAAAGACAAGGGAGCGGTGGCCGGTCGCCTCAGACCCCCGCTCAGGAGGGAGCGGGCGGTACTAGGCGAGAGGGGCTGCGTTTCCGCAGCTCTCGGCGCCTGCCGTCTTCCATTCCTCCTCGGCCGCCTGAGGAGGAGCGACCATGTCGGTCGTCTTCTACCTCCTCTCCACGCTGGGCGGCTACCTCTTCACCTCGGCGCTGCTGCTGAAGTACCCGGGCTTGCTCCACCGACCCAAGCGCCACCGCTTCCGATGCCGGCACATCTCCCACCGCGGCGGTGAGGGCGGCCGCTGGGCGTCGTTGTATTCATGTATATGCATATATATAGTCAAATCGAGAGGCAGGATTTTTTTCTTTTTCTTTTGTGAAGGGGCGCAGCTTTATTTTGGCGGGTGGGCGTAGCAATCGAGAGAGAGAAAAGCGGGGTGTTCTCTGGTGGAGAGGATTTTTTTGGGGGGGTGTTGCCCACCTTACCATTTGTAATTATTAAATACGGGTTTTTTTTAATATTGAGGCTATCCTGAAGAATATGGGAGGGAAGCTGTTACAAATTGAATCATACAATAATGGTAATTGGGGGCGGGGGTCTTGCCTTACTAATAATATTAGCCGCAGTATTTATATCCCTCTCTTAACTAGACATTTTCAATCCCAGAGCAGGGAACAAACTGATAAAATGAACAGAGGAAAAACAATATACAAAAAATGCAAAATCATATAAACGGGGGGGGGCGGGGTGTCCTAGCATGTTATTTATTTGTAATTATTGAATGCACTGTTTTTAATGTTATTTGTCAGTCACCCAGGGAATATGAGAGGGAAGCTGTATGAATTTAATAATATAATAATGGTAATTTTGTGGGGGAGGGAGATTTGTCCAAATATAAGTGTCCGAATGGCTATTTATTGATGGGAGGGAAGCTGTATACATTCAACAATATAATATTGGTAATGAATGTTCTTGGGGAAGTGCAGATTTTTGGGTGGGGGACAGATATTTTGCGGGGAGGCAAAAACAGGAGAGAAAACTATTACTGGGAATGTAGAGCATTTTGGGGGTGACGAGTTGGGAGAAAATATTCGGGGGGCAACAAATGGAGATAAATCTTCTGAGGAGGGGTTGAAGGGGGGCTACAAAGAACTATAGGGGCAACAGATTGTCATAGAAAAATAATACAGTCTTCTTGGGCAGGAACTGAATGGGGGGGTTATGGTAGAGGAGAGAGAAGACCCACTTGCCCTCCCCCCTTGGGGGTGATGAAAAATGTGTATATGTACAAGGTCACACCCCCAGCCCAGCCCCTGAAAATCTCCGGGTGAAGCAATTGATTGTCCTAGGGACTTCAGCGGAAATTTAAAGAGAAGAAAGGGAGAACATTGGCGGTGATGCTGCCTTGCTCGCTCACTCTCTTCCTCTCTCAAAAAGCTGACCTTGAAATCTGTGCCCCCTCCTTGCTCCCCCGCCCCTAAGAAAAGGGGTGGAGATTGCTACCTTTCTTTCGTGCCTAGCCTCCCCCCCCCCAAAAAAAATAAAACACTTCTTCAGACATCAGCAAGCAAATTTTACTGTGATGATAATGTCCGAATGTTGAAATGGAGATTCTATTCTGTTTTTGTATGTTACACTGTTATTTTTCATCATCGTCTCTCTCAGGGCTGCTTCTCACCCCCTCCACACAATGGCAAGTTTCCTTTCCTCTCTCTCCCTATCCTCTTTATAGAGAGGATCTGCCTTTTCCAACATCCCCCAAATCTGGCCAGCTTTGTTTTCTAAAGTTCCCACACACACTCCTTTATGCAGTCCTCCCCTCTAGTATCCCTTTCATTCTTCCTCCCCTTTCGTCCTCCCCAAGCCCTCCCTTTTGTCAGACACTTCTCTGCTTCGGATTTCAGAAGTGTCTTTCAGAAGTATCATTTAGATTTTCCAACCTCTCCCTCCCCCTTCTGCAACTTGTCTGCTTCCTAAACTTCAACTCCTTCCACCTTTTTGCATCCTTCTGAATTCCTTTTTTGTACATCCCCCTCCCTATGCCCTGTTATCTTGTCAGCCATCTGTCAAATTTTAAATAGGCAATTTCAGAATATTCTCTTTTTTAGAGATGTTGCAAAATCTGTCTTGTTTAGACAGGCTGCAGCCCTGAGAGGGCAGCAGGGTCAGGGTTAAGCTGAGAGTGGGTGGGTTTCAGGGCAGCTAATGGACAGCATGTTTTTAAATCTTGTTTTGTTTTAAAAGCAGTCTTTTAATTGGGTCTGTCCCAAGTTCATATGGAGATAGGGCTTGAAAAAAATCAATGAACCATAATCCTGTGCCTGTCTTTTTGGGAGGTATTATTATTATTATTATTATTATTATTATTATTATTATTAACAATGTTTCTATACTGCCTTTTGTCCGAGGATCACAGGGTTTACAGGTTTACAGTATAAAAACACAACAATACATACCATATGCATGCCAGACCTTTATTGAGCAACCTGTGCTTAAATTGTGTTGGACGCTTTGTAACTTTGTGAGCACACATCTCGCCGTAGTTATTCCCTACCCCTTTATGATAGGAAGGTCTATCCTCCCCATCCCAAATCTGTTACCTCTCACCATTTGATACCAGCTTCCTTAGAGTTGAATGTCAACTACATGTGCTGAAAAGGAAGTAATAAAAAGGTAAGAGGTACCAGCACCTTTGTGTTCATTAGCATTATAATAAATAAGAAGAACTCTTGGATCAGGCCAAAGTGAGCCCATCTAGCTCAGCATCCTGTTCTCACAGTAGAGGTAGGAGGTAAAATGCTCATCATGCTCCTTTTTTGCAAGAGGGGTATCTGAATCCTTTAATGGTATATTTCACAACCCTACGCTTTATCGTAGTAATTGCTCAGCTAGGTCATTTCAGCAGGCAATGGCAATTAAAATGTCATCTTTCCTCAAGGGATTTCACTTGGCTCACTTTCTAATCTGTTTAGCCTGTGCTATTGGGTGGCAGAGAGAAGGCGCAACTGCACAACACCTGCTTTGCCTCTGTCTTCATCCAAAAGGAAAGTGGCGCATAACCTGGTAAATCATGCAACACAATAAATAACACAATAAATCATGCAAGGAGGGAGATTAAGCCCAAGATAGGAAAAGAGCCCAAGATAGGAAAGGGAACACCTAGCTGCTTTAAATGAACTCACATCTCCAGGACCTGATGAGCTGCACCCAAGGGTACTAAAGGAGCTTGCAGATATCATCTCAGAGCATCTGTTTATAAACTTTGTGAACTCTTGGAGAGCAGGTGAGGTCCCTGCAGACTGGAGGCGGACAAATGTTGTTTCCATCTTTGAAAGGGGTGTGGGAGAACAACAAAAAGTTCAGTGGTTCTCAGTGGGTGTGGCATACCCAAACTAACAAAATGAATTTCAGCAGGGACAAATGTAAGGTTCTACACTTAGAAAGGAATAAGAAGCTGTGCAAATATAAGATGGGGGACACCTATGAACAGGATCTAGGGGTCTTAATAGACCACAAGCTGAACACAAGTCAGCAGAGTGATGCAGCAGCAAAAAAAAGCTAATGCTATTTTAGGCTGCATCAGCAGAAGTATGGTGTCCCCATCATACTAGTCCTGTTCTGTTCTGCCTTGGTCCAGTCTGCCTTGGAGTCTGTCGAATTCTAGGCACTACAATTTAATAAGGACATTTACAATCTGGAATGTCTGCAGGGGAGGGTGTCCAAGATAATAATGGGTCTGGAAACGAAGACTTATGAGGAATGGTTGATGGAACTGGGTATGTTTGGTAAAGAGGACACTGAGATATGATAGCCATCTTCAAATATCGTAAGGGGCTATCACATGGAAGGTGGATCAAACTTGTCTGGAGGGTAGGACCCAATCCAATGGATTCATGTTACAAGAAAAGTGAGTCTGACTAAACACCAGGAAGAATTTATTGACAGTGGAACAGACTCCCACAAGAGGGGTGGACTCTCCTTCCTTGAAGGTTTTAAAGCAGAGGTTGAATTCATGTGTGATCTAGTGGAGATACCTAGTGGAGTTGGATTAGATGACCCTCAGAGTTCCTTCCAATGCTACAGTTCTATGCTTCTAATCCAGAAGCTTTTAAATGAATGGATGAGGGCATCTGAGCAGTCACAGAACCTGCAGTCCAGTCCTGAGCTGTTAATACCTGCCTTGCACTCTGAACTGAGACTGCTTTCTGCGTGATGAAGCTTCCCAAGAGTAAACCTCCATCAGCGCATTCCATGAAGATTATCCTGCAAAGCTAATGCCTTCCACTCCTATTGTGCAAAAGTAAGATGTGTGGCCAAACAAAGTTGTGACCTTCAGTTGAAGTGGGATACTTGCCTTGCTTGGACTGGTTCTTGTATTGTCCCTGAAGAGGCTGGCCAGACCAAGGCTGTTTTCTGCAGGAATTAGCTTTAAGTACAGATGTTTAAGTACAGCTGCGTGCAAGGATGATCAGGATTTTTCAACTCCATCAAAAGAATTTAGGCATCTGGATGACAAGATCCTTGTCACCTTTTCCTTGCTCCATTCACCTGCTTATACTACTTCCATTTGCTGCCTTCCATGCATCCCCTAAGGGACGCGGGTGGCGCTGTGGGTTAAACCACAGAGCCTAGGACTTGCCGATCAGAAGGTCGGCGGTTCGAATCCCCGCGATGGGGTGAGCTCCCGTTGCTCGGTCCCTGCTCCTGCCAACCTAGCAGTTTGAAAGCACGTCAAAGTGCAAGTAGATAAATAGGTACTGCCCCGGTGGGAAGGTAAATGGCGTTTCTGTGCGCTGCTCTGGCTCGCCAGAAGCGGCTCAGTCATGCTAGCCACATGACCCAGAAGCTGTATGCCGGCTCCCTCGGCCAATAAAGCGAGATGAGCGCTGCAACCCCAGAGTCGGTCACGACTGGACCTAATGGTCAAGGGTCCCTTTACCTTTTACCTATGCATCCCCTAGACCTGGAATATAACTAGAACTCGCCAGGTTAAGACTCTCTCCCACCTCTGTTGCATCCTTGCGTTCATTTGCTGGTTGTAATCACAGAAGAATTGACCCTTTCCTCACCTCTACTCCTCCATCAAGCTGTAATCTCTCCTTTCGTTTTTGTCTTCCATTATTTAGATTTTTAATGCTCTCTGGGCAGGGATACTGGTTCTTCACAGGGGCAGGGAGAAAAGGGAGGCTTTCTTATTTGCCTTCTGTCCTGATGAATGTGATGTGCCTTGTTTTAAGGCCTTTTAATCTTTCTAGCTCCTGGCTGTACGGTTACCTGCCATATAAAAGCCACCTTGTTTGCTGCCTCCCATCTAATGCAGAAATCAAACTCTGCCTCATCCTGAGCATCAACATGAATGCTTCAAGTTGTCTCAGTTTACAAGCCTTCATAGAACTTCCTCATCTATTATTAGTAGACAGTCCTGCATTAAGAAACTGCTTGTTCTGGAAGATGAGTAACTGAGCTCTGATACTCTTATGCCAGAGCCCTGAATCTCCCATCCCTGAGTGGATGAGCTTTCTTTTTTACTTGTGCTACACAATATGCTTTCTATTGAGTAGATTTGAATGAACGATGCTTGCGGAGGTTCAGTAGCAGAGCTGCCAAACATGCAAATATGAGACCTTCGTTTGGCCTGTTGAAAAGTGGGCTTGTTTAATCAGGAATGGTTTTATTCTTATTGTTATTGCTGTTATATTTGTTTGATGTTTTACCTGCCTTTTTACTATGAGGTCCCACGGCAGGTTACAAGTGATCAAAAAGTCAGTCATATATAAAATTAAAAAGACTTTAAAACAAATTGCACTTAACAGGCATAGGGTGGGTTCCAAAAATATACATCTTAGATGTCAAAGGCCAATGTAAAGAAGTGTGTCTTCAGAATACAGCAGAAACTGTATAATGAAGGTGCCAAGCGCACCTCTTTGGGAAAGGAATTCCACAGTGTAGGAGCTGCCTCTTCTGGGCCACCACCATTCCAAACTTCTGAGGGTGATTGAACGTCCAAGATCTGCTGATGTTAACATCCAAGAGGGTCTGTAGGGAAAGAGGCAGTCTTTCAAATATTTGGGGCCTAAGTCATTTAAAGCTTTAAACACTAATGTGAGCACCTTGGATTGGGTCTTGAACTGGCAACCAACTATATTAGCCCTACTGGGCATCTACATGCATCTGTGTTTTCAAGTGGTGGATCCCGTAAGCTCTTTGGCCCCTGTTCATGTTGAACCGTAGGGCTGCTCCATTTGCTCAAGATACAGGTCATAGATAAGTAGTGATGGCTCTCTTCCACATTGGGTTGTTAAGAGTTGGTTTAAGATGCCAAGTTGAAATTAGATCAGATCTAAAACCACTCATTGCACACTTTCATTGACTTGCGTAGGATTTGCCCCCATGCGGCACATATTGTGGTATAGTCATTCTTTTACATTTCCCCTTCTAGGGAACCGTTTCTAAAGACCTTCTGTCCCAGGATAACAAAGCGATATAGGCTTGCCTTGAGAGTGTCTGGCACTTATCTAGGTCACACTTCATCAGAGTTAAATTACATAGAAGTAAGAAGATCAGGCACTAATGCACCTGAATCTTCTGCAAGCTGGGCTGGTCCTGTGACTTAAACTCACTCTGTAATGTGGGATTCCAGGTTCCATCCTCAGCTGGCTGATGCAACTCAGTTCTCTGACATGTGGAAATAAAAAGCCAACTTTGTGCATGTTTGTTCCCCAAACATGTGCTTTTTATTTCTTACAAAGGGCTAATGTGACAAAGTGGCTTAAGAGACACTGCTAAGAACCTAAGAAACCATGAACTGTAAAAGAATCTGCCTCGTGCTTCTTTTCCACCTAGCCCAGTTTCACACACACACACACACACACACCAACTGGCACAGGATTCTCTGGGTTTCTGGGAGAAAGTGATTTTTCTTATCGCTTACTACTGAGCCCTGCAGGTAGAACTAGGGTGGGCATGTAGAGAATTGCAATCTTCTCTGAATATGTACTAGTATGTATAATCAGCCTTGTACAATGTGGTTATAATGGTTCCTTTATTGCATCCTTCCCCAACCTCTGTCCCTTCATATCAGCCTCACTTTGCATGGCCAACAGTCAGGGGAGATTTTCTTTCTTTCTGAAAATCATGATATACCACTATTGATAAAATAAAATCAAGAGTAGTTTGCTAAAACCACACAGTAAAAAAACGTGGAAAATGTTAAAATCAAAAACCAACCAACTAATATGGAAAGATGTACAGTTCTCTTAACTGCCTGTGTAAGCCTGATGCATGCATTAGAAAAGTTTGCAGCAGGTGTTGAAAAGCAGACACAACGCCTGCTGAATCTCTGTTGGCAAAGTATTCCACAACACTGGACCGATGATACTAAGGACTCTGGTACAGTGGTACCTTTGGTTACAAACTTAATTTGTTCCGGAGGTCCATTCTTAACCTGAAACTGTTCTTAACCTGAGGTACCACTTTAGCTAATGGGGCCTCCCGCTGCCGCTGTGCCGCCACCACGCGATTTCTGTTCTCATCCTGAGGTAAAGTTCTTAACCCCAGGTACTACTTCCAGGTTAGTGGAGTCTGTAACCCGAGGTGTTTGTAACCCGAGGTACCACTGTACTTGTAGGTATCAATTGAGCCTTTCCAACTCAACTGATTATCTCAGTGATCAAGCTGGCATATTAGGGGTTCAGCCAACCCCTGAGGTACCCTGAACCTAAGTTGTTCAGGACTTTAATACAAAGACCTTGAGCCTGGCTTGGTAGCAGACAGACAGCCAGGGCAGATGCTTTAACAATGGTGTCACATGTTTTCAGCCAAATAGCAGCCTGGTATCCCGAATTCTTCACCAGCTGGAACTTCCAAACCAGACCCAAGAGGAGCCCTCCATGGTGGGAGCTGTAGTTCAACAACATATGGAACACAAAAGGTTGTGGGAGACTGATCTCATAGATGAAGTACTGTGCTAAGTTGTGTCTCTTACCTTGCAAAAGTACATTGGGCAGTTGGTACATGTTTTGTCCAGCTGTTTCGTAGTCCAACTTTCTGTTTCCAAAAGTGGTTGACTACGATCACTTATTGCTTGCCCTCATCATCTGAAAACTGGAGGAATAATGTCTCTGAATATGGAGGCTTTATGACGTACTAGTTTGACTAACACTTTTAAAAAGCCATCTAAGGCAGAAGCAATCATTACCTCTTCTAGTAAAGATTTCCATATTTTAATCAGAGAGAAGTTTGCCTCACTCCACACCCAACCAAGGGCTTTAATGTGGATCAGATCTCAGAGTCAATGGTTGCTTAATTCTGGTGCTCAGACCATATAGCTGAAAACATAACTACACAATCAAGTATTTAGAGTCTTCTGTTTATTTTTCCATTGTAATTTTGCTAATTCCTCCATTGCACTGTGTGAGCATGGCAAAGGCAGAAATAGTAATTAGTAAGGGGAAAACATGACTGTTCCGTAGAAGTTGAGTGTGGTGATATTTATGTGTGAGCCACTTAACAAGATGTGTTAATATAGTAATTAGATGAACAACTAAGTGGGCAGGTGGCCATGCTAATATGTTGCAGCAGAAACCTTGATGGTGCATTGAAGACACAGATCCCCCCCCCAACCCAGGTGGATTAGAGTGCATTTCATCAAATCCATTCATTTTTATTTAAGATATTTATATCTGGCCTTTCAGGGCAAAACCCTCCAAAGGCAGCTTATAAAATTTAATTAGCTACATATACCAAACAGGTATATGCACATTTAAATAATTTTGCAGTATAATCTTCCTTTTATGCACCTATCTGTGATCCATACTTCCCCTGTCCAACAAAATTGTCCCCATGCCATATACCAAGGACAGTCAGCATGGTGCCCTCCACATGCTTTGGACTTGAACTCCCATAAGCCCCAGGCGGCATGGCCAGTGGTCAGGGATTATGGGAGTTGTTGTCCACAACATTTGGAAGGGCATCATGTTGTGTACGCCTTCCTTATGTCTCTCCACCCTGCGCACCAACCCATCCCACCTTGGATGGTCTGAAGTCTTAGTCTGTACAACTTTCATTCTAATAATAGAAAGGTTTCAGAATTACAAGCAGTACATCATGTCAGGTGTGGTTGTCATCTTTTGTTCTCCAAAGCTTTTCACATCTGTGTGGCAGGCTGTCATTCAGCAGGTGTGGATCTGTACCTAGGCGTGACGGAGAGATACCTGGCTTATTCCTTTCCTGTTAATGAGCCCAGACTTCCTCTTCCTCACCCTGTTCTGCCTTTATAGAATAAGCAGGAAGAAGGAAGGTGGCAAACCCAGAATTGGCCACTTAATATGGGGCTCCCTACCTTCCACCCTGCCGTTCCCAATGGGTACCAGCCACCAGTCTTTAAAGAATGAGAACAGGGATTGTTACGATGGGGTTTCCTTGCAGAACTTGCCTGGTAACATCAGAGTTCATAGCTTATATTTTCTCTTTCCCTGTTGAGGAGGTGGAGCTGATGCATTTGCTTCCTGATTTAACAGGCGTTTGGTATGTTTAAGCTGAGCGTGACCTATGAACTGTAGCCTTAAGGAGGAAGGGCAGTGAGCACATGCGTTAATGAGTGGGTGAGGGTAAATAATCTTTGAATCTCCTTACGGTTCTAAATGTTAGGGGACCATGGTTAAATTGTACTTTTTCACTTTTCAAGTGCCTCTGAAGAGTGGTTATGCTTGACACATACGCCGGAAGATATCTCAGTAGATTAGACTTTTTGAGAGAGGAAGAGGAAGGATGGGATGGCAAATGTGTGCTAAAGCCTGTTCCTTAACCCACTGCAGTGTCTGTTTGCAGACAGTTTCACACACAATACATTTTATCTAGGATCTCTATTGAAAACAGCTGGTGCACAGCTGTATGTTGTATTAACAAACATTGTATGTTCAGGATGTTGGAGGTAAGAGTTCTGAGTTGCTGCATGGAGTGCATATTAAGTGGCTTTAAACTGGCATCGACCCCACACAGCTTTGCACCCACATTCACTCACTTACCGCAGTCCTTGGCAAGAATTTGTGTCAGACTCATGCCTCTCAACTTGGCACTTGCTGTGCAGTGAAACTGGGTCCTTAAGGATAAAGAAGGAAAGACAAAGAACTGTTTGTTGGAGCAGAGTAGTATAGGCGATTGAGTTTGTTGCAAGTGCTACTTAGATGTCTGGCCAGTTTTGATAGCATTAAATCCATTTAGCAATGGCAGATGGAAGCAGCTTTCTCAAACTTGCGCCATTTCTGTCACTGGTTTTAAGTCTGTGTTATGCATCCCTGTTTATATATATATATATATATATTCTCCTGTGAGGTGAAACTAGGCACTATTCTCCCTTTTTGTGAGCCAAGCAAACCATAAAATTCATGAAATGCCTTTAAAATATTATTTTATTATTTTATATGCCACTTGATGCCAAAATAGGCTTTCTGTGGTTTGCAAAATACGAAGAATTGTTCCACTAATATTAAAATATAAACATCCATTCAGTACAAACCTCAAAATGCACAATGAAACAATCCAGCCACTAAAACAGGAGCATCTTCAAAACAGCTGCAAAGAGGTCCTGTTTAGTTGTTTCTGAATTCACAAAATTCGCCTAGCTCCCTTGCAGCTCTTAAAACATGCAGCCATGATTATAAGCCAAGTGGTTGCTATTTCCTTTAAAATGCTGTTTTTTCCCTACAGGGGCTGGAGAGAATCTGGAAAACACCATGGCAGCCTTTCGCCAGTGAGTATCACGATTTTTATCATCAGTATTTGCTTACACAGACAGTTGGCACATGTGCATCTCTAGTGGCACAGTGGGCCTGGCTGTTAACCAGAACATTGGTGGTTTGAGTCCACCCAGGGATGGCTGTGGGCAGGGTTCCTGCATTGCACAGGGTTGGACTAGATGACCCTTGGGTCTCTTCCAACTCTACAGTTCTATGATTCTATGACCTGCTTACACAGCCAGTTGTTCTTGGACAATAGCACTTGGATTAGCTTCAGTCCAATCTGTTCCAGTGTTTGAGAGCTAATCAGCAGAGACCTCCTGAGGCTTTTGTCTTGCTTATAAATTATCTCAATAAAAATGTTCAGGTTAGGCAATAGGCTTATTCATTTGACCTTTCCCTGAGCTACAGAGATGTGGGTGGCATTCCTCATTTCCTGCAGGTGGCATTCCACATTCCCTGCATGCATTCAGTTTCCTTTGAAGGATCTGTGTGTCTGAAATACTTTAGCGTTTCCTTTCATGTGTAAACAAGAGCTGCTGTTTGCAGAGGACATAATGTCATCCTCCCTTCTATTAACTTCTCTTGAGAAAGGAAGCCATCCAGCACGTGGGGTTGGCTTTTCCAGGTCAGGGAGGCAGGTTTAAGCTGGAGGAGAAGCTTCTCCCTTCAACTCCCCACCTACCTTCCAAGGTATCTTTTCACTTTTGTAGTGGCAGACAGATGTCTTATGGGCTCTGTGTTGTCAAGGTGTCTCCTTCCTTCTACAAGCAAAACAGATGAGAGAGAGGATTCTCTTGGTTTCCTGGCCAGCTTCCATCTGTAGTGGGATGGCCCTCAAAAAAAAGAGTAATAGCTGTAAATCTAGGAACCCCTAGAACAGATTTAGAGGGCATGCAGGGAAAGAGGAAGACCACTTGCACAAACACGAACCTTTGCATAGACGGAACACATTAATTGAACTCCAGCCAATGGATTTTCTCTTTAATATTTTGGAAAGTAATACGTGATGGAGGGAATACTAGTGTGCAAGTTGTGGCTTGCCCAAGATTGCTTGCTTAAGAATAACAAATTTGAGAGTGGAACCCAGGAGAAAAGTTTCTGTTTCCTTCAAACCAAAACATAAAACTGCCTTCCGTTGCCGGCTTTTCAACAGAGCTGAAGCCCTGGACACAGAAGGTCACTGTTGTGAAAGTTAGATAGTTTAATACGTTTGTGTTACTTCTTGGCCTTGAGGCTGGGAATGCCGTGCAGAAGTTTGCTGTGTTCTTTAAAAGCTTTCCTACGTGGGCCTCCTTGCCACATGGATACACATTGGAAAAAAGCTACAGCAGAGGGCAGTGAGAAGAGGCACCTGTTCAGTGGGCTAAAGTTATCAGATGTTCCTCACAGTCTGCTGCAAGGGTCACAGAGAAATAAAGGTCAATGTATTTCCTATTTGCCACTGAGAGCTTTGGCTTCTGAAACAAAATAAATCCAGGGTGGGTGGGTGTATATCTGCACCTGCAATTAAAGATATGAATGTCAAAGCTTGTATTTCATAGACAATATCCCTGGATTAATGAACCTTTTAGTAAGAGGACACCCAGCCTTTCAACAGAGGTGCCACAAGTGGCTGCAGTCTGGGACAGGGGAAAGTGATCCATGCAGGCTTGATTGTGGCAGAGTCAGACCTGCGTGGCAACCAGCCCTCTCCCTAGTACTGGGCTAATGGTTGCCTAATAGCCCAATGCTTTTAGAGGCAAAACACACAGGGCACACAGACTGCATGTGTTCTATAGCACATACTAATCAGATGATGGGGACAGACTGCTGCCAGCAGATCAGTGTTGTGTGTGTCCTGATTTGAGCAAGGGCTGAAGAATCAGCAGAATTGGCGCTGTGATGTGGAATCCCTAGAGGTACGAAGTGATTAAAAAATATTCGTCTATGCAGATCAGGGACTCAGGTGCACGTCTCCAGGGACTATAACCTCCTTTCGCCAAGAAGAACAGATGCCACGAAAAGCAAACACATTCAGTTATCACATGTGAAAGAGGTGTACTGAAATCAAGCATTTGGAACCGCAGTGGGTCTTGCGGCAGCTGGAAGGCTAGCAAATATATTGCGGCATAAGCTGTAGTGGGCCATAGTCTCCTTCAGCAGATGCATTAAGTGTAAGCCTGAATTGCCATGGTGCACCTGTAGCGGCAAAATCGGATGCAGTTAAACCTGCAGTTAAACATAACTCTCCCATATCAGTCTCTACAGCCACAGCAGGCGCTGTAACTCTCCAGCAGTTTGACTTCACCCCCAAAGGCACACTCTTCCATTGTATCCCAAGACAGATGGATGCCAACAACAGCAGTTGCTGAGTTGGCAGTCCAGTGTGGTGCAGTGGTTAGAGTGCTGCACTAAGTCTTGGGTGACCAGGATTCAAATCCCCACTCAGTGGGTGACCTTGGGACAGTCAGTCAAGCTCAGCCTAGCCTACCTCACAAGGTTGTTGTAAGGAGAATATGAGGAGAGAGTGAGTATATATGCCACCTGGAACTCATTAGGATGTGGATGGCGCTGTGGTCTAAACCCCTCTTGGGCTTGCTGATCAGAATGTCAGCAGTTCATATCCGCACTACAAGGTGAGCTCCCATTGCTCTGTCCCAGCTTCTGCCAACCTAGCAGTTTGAAAGCATACCAGCGCAAGTAGAGAAATAGTACCTGTCAGGGAACTGTCATCTGAGACGAAGGAGGTGAAAGGGCTCATGGAGGGTGAGAGAGACCACTCAGCGGAGGAGGGGACCAGCAGGGGGAGAAGTGGAGTTACAAGGGAAAGTGAGTCGGAGGGAGAGCTCAGAGATACTTCAAGCGGGAACAGTGGAGAGGTTTCAGGACCTCCCGTAGGCACACCCACTCCTCGGCGGAAACTGTCACGCCGAGAGTCCAGAAGACGCGTTTCCGTCAAGGAGCTTTTATGCTGGAAGAAGTTCCGTAAACGCCCACTGTCCGATTCAACGAGCGATTGATGGAGCCATGCTTAAGGAGCTCCATCACAGACAGAGGTTTGGGAACTTAGCCAAACTCTGAGGGATCAGGATTTTACGCACAAGCAGCTCACCATCCCATCACAGCAATCGGACAGTCCCTGAAAGCAGCTTGTGCAGAGAGGCATCATGAGCAACCCAGCTGGAGCCGGAGGAGCAGCAGGAGCTGGAGAAGGTCCAACTCTGGAAGACAGGTACAGAGTTTTGGAACTCCAGCTAGCAATGCAAACGGCGAGGCTAGAAGAAAGGAGGGCGCAGGATGCAGAAAGGGCAAAAGGCGCTACACTAGCAAGAAAGATGCCAGGAATGGTGCAGAAGTTTGGGGGGGACCCCAGGAACTACCAAGCCTTTAGGACAGAGATGCAGTATGCTCTTGAACTGCAGTTTAACGACTTTCCCGATGAGGCATCGCGAGTGGCATTTGTGATTGGCCATCTCGAAGGGGGGGCGAGAGACTGGGTCCGGCCCCTGATGGCAGGGAATAGTGACATGCTGAAGGACGCGAGGAAGTTTTTTCGCGCCATGGATTTGATGTTTTCCAGCGAGATTGAACAGGGACTGGTGCGCAGACAATTGATGGCTTGCAAACAGGGGAGCCGATCGGTTCGTGAGTACTGGACTGAGTTTACAATGTTGATACATAAATTGGGGTGGGACCTATCGGCGGAACCCATTCAAATGCTCTTTGAAGAGGGGCTTTCTTCGGCGGTGAAAGACGAACTTTCCCGGGCGCCCAGGGCGGAGTCTATGGACCAGCTGACCAAATCAGCGCTGACCATTGGAGCGCGCCAGGAGGCAAGAGCCTTGGAGAAGCGGGAGGGGAAAGGAGAGCGTTGGAGGGATTTCCGCATTCCAGAGATTCCAGAACCCAGTTTCCCGCCCGGAGAGCCGATGGAAGTTGGAACAGCGCGCGCGCGCGCAGTTTCAAATCCCAGTGAAGGGAGGAAGAAGGAGGGAAAGAGCGGCAAGAAATGTTACCTCTGCCAGCAGCCAGGTCACTTTGCCAGAGTCTGCCCACAAAGAAAGGAATGGCAAGGGATGGCGGGAGCTGTTGGGGGGAAGGAGGAGGAAGTCCAGGAGCCAGTAAAAGCCAGCGCCTGTCTGCCGCTGTCAGGGCACTGCAGACAGGCCAAGGAGCAGTAAAAGTGCCCACTCCGGAACCTCCAAGACCAGCTCTAGTAATAGAGGTGCTGCTAGAGCTGGCAAACGGATACCCACTAAAGACCAAGGCGCTGTTGGACTCAGGCAGCTCCTGTAATTTTATGAGCAAGGAGTTTGCAGCTGAACACCAGATACAGACACTCCCTTTAAGCAACCCCCTGCAGGTCACCACGATCGATGGGAGGGAGCTGTTGGGGGGAGAAGTTAGCCTACAGACCGTCCCAATGGTTATGAGGGTGGCAAGGCACACTGAAAGGATAGCGTTCAATGTAGCCACCCTGGGAGGGGCGCCAGTCATTTTGGGAATGAGCTGGCTAGCGTTGCATGACCCGCTAGTGGGCTGGCATCAGAGAGTGGTCTCCTTTGGGTCAGCACATTGCCTGGAACACTGCAAAGAGGGAAAGGTGCCAGAAGGGGCAAAAGCCTCCCTAGCAGGGATGGAAGTGGCGGACAAAGGGAAGGTGCCCAAACAATACGCTGACCTGAGCAAGGTCTTCAGCGAAAGGGAAGCAGATAAACTACCACCGCATAGAGACTTTGACTGCCAAATTAACCTGGTCCCTGGGGCCCAGCTCCCCGTGGGCAAGCTGTACGCCATGTCAGACAGGGAAATGCAGGAGTTGAGGGAGTTTATTGACAAAAACCTGAAGAGAGGTTTCATCAGAGAGTCCAGAGCGGTGGGGGGCAGCCCAGTGTTTTTTGTGGACAAAAAAAACACGGATAAACCGAGATTGATCGTGGACTACCGGCGGCTAAATGCCGTGTCAGAACCAGTGACTTTCCCCATGCCCAGGATTGATGACATTTTGACCAGGGTGAGGAAGGGAAAGATATTCACGAAACTGGACCTGAGAGGAGCGTACAACCTGATACGAATAAAGAAGGGGGATGAATGGAAGACAACGATGTTCACCCCCCTAGGGGCTTTCGAATATCTCGTTATGCCCTTTGGATTACAAGCAGGCTCCGCCTGTTTTCAATCGTTCATGAACCATGTACTGGGACCTTTGCTCTACAAGAATTGCGTGGCCTTTCTCGATGACGTGCTGATATATTCAGAGAATGAGGAGCAGCATGTAAAGGATGTCAGGGAAGTGCTGAGCCAGCTGCAAGCAAACCAGTTGTGGGTGAAATTGGAGAAGTGTCAGTTCCACGCCAAGGAGGTGGAATTCCTGGGGTACCGCCTATCAGACAAGGGATTAGCCATGGATCCAGGCAAGGTACAGGCGGTGCTGGAATGGAAGACACCGAAAACGAAAAAAGATGTGCAAAGGTTCTTAGGGTTTGGGAACTTTTACCGTAAATTCATCAAGAACTTTGCCCACTTAACGGCTCCCATCACGGACTGTCTGAGCAGCAAGAAGAAATTCATTTGGACGGCAGAGGCGGAGCACGCTTTTGAGGAATTGAAAAAGGCATTCGCTTCGGAAGAACAGCTCCTGCATGTGGATTTACAAAAACCCATGAGAGTGGAAACTGATGCCTCAGACCGCGCGGTGGGGGCGGTGCTGCTTCAGCCAGGGAGCAATAAGTCGGAATGGAGACCGTGTGCCTTCTTTTCGCGTAAGCTGAACAAATCCGAGAGGAACTACACGGTATATGACCGAGAACTACTCGCCATTCACGAAGCGTTCCGGAGATGGAGACACTTACTAATTGGTGCACAGCATAAGGTACAAGTATGTACGGACCACAAGAATTTGGAGTATTGGAGAACGGCACGAGTGCTCAACCAACGACAAGTGAGATGGGCCCAGGAGTTCTCCAAATTCCATTTTGAAATCTGCTATGTGCCAGGTCCAGAAAACATCAGAGCGGACGCTCTCTCTCGCAAACCTGAATATTTGGAGGGGGAGGGAGCGCCAGAAGAGAGACATATTATCCCAGAGGACCACTGGGTGTGTGGTGCGGCCTGGGTGGGGCAAAGAGAACTGGTAGAGGGAACGGTAAATGATGAGTACGCCCAGGATAAGCTCAGAGGTTTAAGGGGAGAGGGAGAAGACCCCGGAGGTTTTGAAGAAAGAAACGGGGCATTGTATTACAAAGGGGCGCTATATATACCCGAAGGGGAATTGAGGGGGAGAGTACTCAAACAGCTGCACGACAATCCCACAGCGGGGCATTTTGGGCAACACAAGACCATGTGGTTGGTGACCAGGGAGTTTTGGTGGCCCAAGGTGAGGGAGGATGTACGGGAGTATGTGAGAAGGTGTGACCAATGCCAGAGAGCCAAAGGAGAAAGGCGGGCACCAGCAGGGTATTTAGAACCGTTACCCACACCAGAACGACCGTGGGAGGCGGTGTCGATAGATTTTATGACTGATCTGCCCAAATCCCAGGGGAAAACCGCCATACTAGTCGTAGTAGACCAGTTAACTAAGATGGGTCACTTTGTAGCTTGCTCACATGCAGTCACGGCGGAAGAGACAGCAAAATTGTTTGTAGAACATATTTTTAGGCTGCATGGCGCCCCCTTGAGGCTGGTTTCCGACAGAGGGAAACAGTTCACGTCCAGATTCTGGAGGAAGCTTATGAGCTTGTTGCACGTAGAGGTCAACTTTTCGACTGCCAGGCACCCTGAGACCAATGGGCAGGCGGAGAGGGCAAACGGTATCCTTCAACAATACCTGAGGTGTTATGTCAATGACAGAGGAAACGATTGGGTCGAAAAGTTGGCACTAGCGGAATTTGCTTACAATAATGCAGAGAATGTGTCCACCGGGATGAGCCCCTTTTTGGCTAATTATGGGTGCCACCCCAGGGCGTTTCCAGGGGAAGGAGGAGAGAGATGGAGTGTTCCGGCCGCTGAACTTTTTGTAGAAGAAATGGAAGCGATCCATCGTCAACTCCAACACAACTTAGAAAGGGCCAAAGAAGAATATAAGAGGCAGGCAGACAAGAGCAGAAGGGAAGGTGAAACAATTAGGGTGGGGAGTCGGGTCTGGCTATCAACCCAAGGGTTGCCGTTCAAGGGTAGTTGCAAGAAATTGAGACCCAAAAGATTGGGACCATTTGAGGTCATCCAACAGGTCAACCCAGTGGCTTTCAGACTCCGGTTACCGAACCACATGAAACTGCACCCAGTATTCCACAGGTCATTACTGTCACCATACAGGGGGGAAGGTGAAGGGGTATCCACACGGGGGCCAGCCATAGAAGAAAGGGAAAGCCGCAACTATGTGGCGGAAATCATCGACTCCAGGTGGAAGGGAAATCAGGTGGAGTATTTGGTCGCGTGGGAAGGGGAACCGGAGTCGGAAAACACCTGGGTGAAGGCAGAGGAGGTCCATGACGAGGTCTTGATCGAAACGTTCCACCAAAGGTTCCCCAGGAAACCTCAACCAGTAGCGAGGTTCCGGAGGGAGTACTTTGGCACCACCGACGATGAGGAGGAAGTGGAGGGATTCAGGGAATCGGAGTTGGAAGAGGGTACAGACTCCGAGGAGGAGGAGTACTTGGAAACCGGGAACAGCAAAAGGTGGAGGGAAGTGTTCGAAACTTCGGAAGATGAGGGAGGTTCCTTCAGGGGTTTTGCTCCCTCGCCTCCCGCAGAGGAGGGGAGGGAAGGGGGTGAAGGGGGCCCTAGAGGGGAGGTGGATGTCAGGGAACTGTCATCTGAGACGAAGGAGGTGAAAGGGCTCATGGAGGGTGAGAGAGACCACTCAGCGGAGGAGGGGACCAGCAGGGGGAGAAGTGGAGTTACAAGGGAAAGTGAGTCGGAGGGAGAGCTCAGAGATACTTCAAGCGGGAACAGTGGAGAGGTTTCAGGACCTCCCGTAGGCACACCCACTCCTCGGCGGAAACTGTCACGCCGAGAGTCCAGAAGACGCGTTTCCGTCAAGGAGCTTTTATGCTGGAAGAAGTTCCGTAAACGCCCACTGTCCGATTCAACGAGCGATTGATGGAGCCATGCTTAAGGAGCTCCATCACAGACAGAGGTTTGGGAACTTAGCCAAACTCTGAGGGATCAGGATTTTACGCACAAGCAGCTCACCATCCCATCACAGTACCACTGTGGCGGGAAGGTAAATGTGAGCTCTGGGACTCGTCACGGTCCTCCATGTGCCAGTAGTAGTTTAGTCATGCTGGCCACATTATCTGGAAAGCTGTCTGTGGACAAACGCCGCCGTCTCCCTCGGCCTGAAAAGCAAGATGAGCACTGCACCCCATAGTCTCCTTTGCCTGGACTTAACCATCCAGGGTCCTTTACCTTACCATTTGAGGAAACGCAGGATGGAAATGTGATAAATGAAATAAATTCCAGTGCTTAAAAACTTGCACCAACTGCCCATATGTTGCCAGGTCATATTCAGTGTCTTTGTATAGTGGAACCTTGGTTTTCTAACATAATCCGTTTCAGAAGTCCGTTCGACTTATGAAACGTTCAAAAACCGAGGATCAAAGAGCTGTCAGCAAGTTCAGCGGGGGGAAATGAGAAATGTTGGGCAGCTGAGACATGCGAAAACCAAGGTTTGACTGTATTAGTTTATAAGACCCATAATAACTTAGGTCCAGGATATCTTATGGGCCATCTGGATCCTTGACATTCCTGTTGGTCGTCCCTCATGGCTCAGATGCATGGCTGTTAACTGCTAGAAGTCCCGGGGCTGTTTTGCAACCTACACACTCTCCAGTAAATTCATTAAAGCTGCTATGTATTACTTCAAGACTACCTTGAAATGTGTGGGCTGTGGATTTCAGCATTAATTTCAGAATCAATAACGTGTTGGAGTTGCCTCCCCCCCTCCCCCATATCCAATTACTCTTTGCAAAATGGCAAATTACTACAGATTTCTCAGTGGGGAACCAGAAGGAACTACACATGCCCGATTCTTTGTGAGGGAGTTGTGATTATAACCCAGGAATTGATTCAGGTTTTTAAAGTCTTTCTTTGTACTTAGTAGTATTATCACAGCTAGTGCTGTACACTTTCTTCCAAAGTGCTAGGCATTGTCAGAATTTTCCTAGCTTGAACAAGGCTGTCGAAAAGGGCCACAGGCAATTCTAATCTCCATGGCAGCTAAACGTGATGGTTTTAACACAACCAAGTTTCCCCTCTTCTCTTCTTTAGCTCTGCTAAAGCAGGCCTTAGAAGGAGGTTCTTCAGATTTCATAAAGATTGTGGTGAAGATTGGCTTTATTGACTGAAATGTCAAAAAGAATAGCCAACAATTTACCAAAAGCAAGAGAGTTGGCAAGCAATTAGCAAGGCACATCCTGACACTTCATTCTTTTTGACATTTCAGTTCCCTCTGAACCCTACAATCCCCTCTTCCTGCCATATGCATTTATTAGTATTAGTATTAGTTTTGTTGTTGTTTAGTCGTTTAGTCGTGTCCGACTCTTCGTGACCCCCTGGACCAGAGCACGCCAGGCACTCCTGTCTTCCCCTGCCTCCCGCAGTTTGGTCAGACTCATGTTTGTAGCTTCAAGAACACTGTAGTATTAGTATTAGTAGTATTAATTGCAATTGCAGGCCACCTTTCCCCCCGAAAAGCTCAAGGTGGTGTACCTGCTTCTCCCCTTCATTTAATCCCAACAACAACCCTGTGAGGTAGGTTAGGCCGAGAGGCAGTGACTGGCCCAAGGTCACCCAGTGTGTTCGGTGGCAGATTGGGGGTTTTCAACCCTGGTCTCCGAGGTCGTAGTCCAGCACTCAAGCCACTGCACCACACTGGTTTGCCAACTCAGAATTACACTCAATGGATTGTGGGCCCGCAAAAGTTTATGCCATAATAAATTTGTTAGCCTTTAAGGTGCCACAAGGCTATTTGTGGTTTTATCATGTGGACTTTTCTCACATTCAATAGCAACTGTGCTCCCTTTTCTTTGGGTCTGTTCTTCCTTGGAGAAGGAGCTTGCTGTCACTGGATCTGTGTCCCTGAACCTCATAGATGACACTGGGAAGAATAATCTTTATTACTTTCTACCTCTAGGGATTCCGCAGCACAGAACCAATTTTGGTGGCTCTTCAGCCCTCGTTCAAATCGGAACGTGCTCCTGCGAAGCCACCAACCGAGACAAGCGTTTAGAGTCTTCCATAGCTTTATTGTGTTGTGTTTGGGCCACAAATGCAAGAGTTTAACATTACACAACAACTTCGTTTAATTAAGCACTCAACGAAGACAGTCAAGGGAGCTGTCGTCTTCTTGGGCTGGGTGGCTTCAGTGTTCCCTTTACGGTGCTGAGGCAGGAGCTCATTAGTGCCTTTATTGGGGCCTGTGGGAAACAAAATGAAGACTTTGGTCAGTCGGATGTTTTGCACAAACACAGTGTCTCAAATGAAGGCGAGACTCCAGGGTGCAAAGTTTTCCCTGTTTGCCTATTTTGTCTGACGTGCGTAGAACATTGTAGGGTTGGTGCTTATCAGCCGCTACACCATACCACACTGGTTACCAGAGTGGTTTAGCAGCATTTTTTTAAAAAAGAAAGGTTTGTCAGCATTTTTAAAAGCAGCTCTATCACACCAAGCATGTATGGGTCTGATTTCAACCAGCTAGCCAGCGCATTGACCCTTTTAGCTTACTTCTTGCACTTTTATCCTGCCTTCTAAGCAGCTCAGAGTGGCATGCTTGGGGTTTATCCCCATACATCCTCACAGCAGCCCTGTGGGGGTAGGCTAGGTTGAACGGGAAGATACTGTGACTGCCTTAGGGTCACCCAGCAAAGAGGGGTTTAGCCTTGATCTAGCACTCCTGATCACTGATGCCAAGCAGTGCATCTTATATGCCTTATTTATAGGTGGAAAATAAACTATTCAGAACCCTTGTTTCAAGTCCTTGGAGAACCAGTATGTAAATGGTCAGTAGCTATTGGTGTATCACATTGTCCTACTAATTCTGAGGCTGGTGTGAAAAAAGTTTTCCCCACCCCTTCACTAGCATGCAATCTACAGTGGTACCTCGGGTTACAGACGCTTCAGGTTACAAACTTCACTAACGCAGAAATAGTACCTGGGGTTAAGAACTTTGCTTCAGGATGAGAACAGAAATCACGCTCCGGCTGCGCGATGGCAGCAGGAGGCCCCAGTGGCATAGCGTGGGGGGTGCAGGGGGGGCCGGTCGCACCGGGCGCAACATCTGGGGTTAGGGCAAATCCACGGGTTAGGGGGCGCAAATCCACGGGTTAGGGGGCGCAAATTACTTGCCTTGCCCCGGGTGATGACAACCCACGCTACGCCACTGGGAGGCCCCATTAGCTAAAGTGGTACCTCAGGTTTCAGGTTAAGAACAGTTTCAGGTTAAGAACGGACCTCCAAAACGAATTAAGTTCTTAACCTGAGGTACCACTGTAATGTCAAGAAGTGAGGCACAGTGACTATATATATATATATGTAGTTTTCTGGTAGTTTTATGTAGTTTTCAATTTCATTGTTCCGCAAGGGACAATGACAATAAAGATATCGTATCGTATCGTATCGTATCGTATCGTATCGTGTATATATATATATTCCTGGAGGCTTAAAAAAAGGTTTTGCATTCTGCTTTTCTCTACCTTTCAGAATTATCTGAAATATCAAAGTGTGTGTCATTATGTTAAAATCCACCCACCGAAACCGTTTTTTTAAAAAAATGTGGCAGAATCAGCAGGGCTTCTGGAGAGGCTGGAGGAGCATCTTTGGTTTCAAACAACATCAGCCCGCTGCATTGCAGATCCTGCATCATTCACAGGCCACGAACAGAGAGAGAAATACTGTCTGCTGAATTAATTCTAATGCACAGGACTGTTGGAGAATAATGGATAAAAAGTTAGGTTACTGTGGCCCCTGGTGGCAGAAAGATGTACTGCAGCCTGGATAAAAATGTCCCATGATGTGATGTCCCAGGGCTCAATGACATTTTCAGCCAAATCTGGAACTTTTAAGCAAATGCTGTAGGCATCATCCCCTCTGGCTATTTCTCTAGCCCTGAGACAGCCCCCTGCTATGAGGGAAGCATGTGCCCATGCACACTTTTGCTTTCTCTAGGGATCTGGGTAAAAGTGAGATCCAGTGGAATTAAACAGACCCTGGAAAAAAACAGAGGTGAGAGAGGAAGTGGGAAAGAGTGTCACTCTTTCAGCCTCCTCTTTCAGCTCCATGTACTTTTTGAGGGAGGAAAAGGTAGCGGCCCTCACCACATCATGACGGGGGGGGCAGTGGGTGGGAGGCTTTGCAGGCAGCACTGCACCCATGGGTGTCTCGCTGACAACCTCTGGGTTATGCAGACGTCTAGAGAACTGAGGCAGTTTCCCTCTTTAGGGAAGTTTTTTTAATAGTTAATGTTTTATTATGGTTTTATGTTGCAAGCCCCCTAGAGTGGCTGGGGTAACCCATTCAGATGGGTAGGGTACAAAGAATCAATCAATCACCCATCTGTGTCTATCTAAACATTCAATTTGTGCATGTGGCCTAAGAGTTGCGGTTGTACATTTTGAGGCTGAAAAGCTCCCTGCACTGTGGTTTCTAAGGAGAAACGAAAGGACTCATTTGGATGGATTTTCCCCCTAAATTGATTTTTGAATTCTGAATTTATTGTTATTCACGTTTTATACTGTATTTTATGCTGTTTTTTGTTGCATCAATTAAGTGTTTTAAATTTGTTTTTAGCCGCCCTGAGCCCTGTTTTCTGAACCAGGAAGGGTGGGGGTATAAATATTATTATTATTATTATTATTATTATTATTATTATTATTATTATTATTTTATTATTATTTATTATTTATTATTATTATTATTATTATTATTATTATTATTATTATTATTATTTCCTCTCTCTGGTAGCACTTGTGCAGTATATAGCAATAAAATTCTAACATTGTACTCTGCAAGACTTGTAGAGCTATATAGCATACATAGTATATAGTATATAGTAGAGCTATATAGTGGGGAGAGAAAGGAGAAATTTATCTTCTCTTTCTCTCGCCTCTCCTGAAAGGCCTCCCTTGCCTGTCAGGCCTGAACGGGACCTCAGGGTTCCTGCTCCAGTCTGGCTGGAGCTCTGTTCTGCCTCAGAACTGCAGGCGACATGGACCTACAGTGGGGCTGAAACCTAAGCTGCATATTTTTTTAAGGTTCGGGATACTTCTCTCCATGTTGCCAACCCCACCTCAAAAATAAAGAAGCTCAAGTTTGCTTTCTGCCTTCAGTGCAGTTGACGTTGGGACCGATATGCTGGAACTTGACTGCCACCTGACGAAGGATGAGCAAGTTGTCGTGTCTCATGACAAGAATCTGAAACGGTCGACCGGGGTCGATGTCAATATATCAGACCTCGAATACTCGGTAAGTTGAAATAAGCACCCTCTGCTTTCCTCCACCGCTTAATTTCCCAACTGGGTGAACTCCATAGGACATCAGACTCCAATTCCCTGCAGTCCGGGGTTGGTTTGTTTACATGATTTGTATGCTACTGAATTGACGGCAAAACTCAATGCTGTTTGCATACAAATTATGGGACTCATATTTCCAAAGGTCTAGAAGGCTGCCTGTAAGACTTGGAAAACAGTTAATAATGTGCTTAAGTATTCTAAATATAGAAAAATAGTGCAGAAGGTCACATCCACAGTCCTGCAGATCTCCCCTGCTGAGGCTTGCAGCTTGCTGAAGTAGCTAAGAAGGCTGGTAATGGAAACGCCCATTTGAAAAACTCACATCAGGCTCTGATATTCTAAAACGCAACACAGTGATGGGGAACCTCTGGCCCAGGGGTCAAATGTGACCCTCTAGCTCCCTCTGTCTAGCCTTCTGAACTCTCCATACCCCTTCCCTGGCCTTGCTCTGCACCTCAGATATTTTTGCCTGGCTGCAATGTTGATCATGCCTCTTGCTTTTCTGGATGGAGCATAGAGAGGGGTGTGTGAAAATTATTATTATTATTATTATTATTATTATTATTATTTATACCCCGCCCTCCCCAGCCAAGGCCGGGCCCAGGGTGGCTTACATGCAATAATAAAAACAAGTTCAATGATTACAACTTAAAAACAAAATTAAAATACATTAAAATATTGAAATATTGAAATATTAAAATATTAAAATGTAGCCTCATGGCAGGAGGAGAAGGAAAAGAAAAAAGAGAGGGAGGAAATCAAATTGTCTCCAAGCCAAAGGCCAGGCAGAACAACTCTGTCTTACAGGCCCTGCGGAAAGAAATCAGATCCTGCAGGGCCCTGGTCTCATGAGGCAGAGCGTTCCACCAGGCCGGAGCCAGAGTTGAAAAGGCCCTGGCTCTGGTTGAAGCCAATCTAACTTCCTTAGGGCCCTGGACCACTAGGGTGTTGCTATTTATGGACCTTGAGGCTCTCCGTGGGGCATACCGGGAGAGGCGGTCCCGTAGGTACGAGGGTCCTAGGCCGTGAAGGGCTTTAAAGGTCAAAAGCAGCACCTTAAATCTGACCCTGTACTCCACCGGGAGCCAGTGCAGCTGGAAAAGCACTGGGTGAATATGCTCCCATGGCAGAGACCCCGTGAGGAGCCTCGCTGCAGCATTCTGCACCTGCAGAATGTGTGTAGAAAACTAGCCTACTGTACAAAAGTAAGATCTGCGTTAGCTGCTCTGCCTCACTTTTGCCTCTGGCTGCACCACCAGTTGGCATGTGGTCCTTGGAGGCTACGAAAGGTTCCCTACCTTGGGATTCCTTCAGTGGTAAAAATGGATTGTATGTTTTTCTGGAGCTCCATAACAGTAGCACTGGTATTTCTTGCTCCCTGGATGCTCTGCAGTGGTTTCCTTGTTTCAGGATCTTTCTGTTGTGCTTCCTCTTAAGCTGATCGGCTGAGGTGCAGAGGGCTCCCAGCACTCAGCTGAGCAAGGCCCCATGCCACTCCGGTAGCTCTCCCTCTAGGAAAAAAGCACTGTATTGAACTGATTAGTTCTTCTATTTAAAAGTCAATTTCTAGCCTAATCTTCCTCTGCAAATTTGTTTCTGTATGTTTAATAACATTTCCCCCCTCGTTTACTTCCTTCACAATAAGACCCAACGTTCTTTCTCTGCAAAGATTACTCTTGTTCCTGTGACTTAAAAATAAATTCCAGATAACTCTTCCCTAGATATTTCTTTCCAGAGCACCTGATGTGTAAGGTCTGAGAGGTTGAAAGGAGACTGTCTCTGGATGATGATGATGCTCAATCAGTTTGTGTAAATCGGCATCTGTGTGGAGTTAACGCATCCATGTCTTATTTATTTATTTATTTATTTAAAGGAACTCCCACCGTACCTCTGCAGATTGGATGTAACATTCCAGAAAGGTAATATTTGGAAGACCTTACCACTTTTGAAATGTTATTTTTTTTTTTGTTCATGGCATCGTTGGGTTTCTGTACCTGAACTTTCTGTCATTGGAAGTGTAGGCAATGCTGAGCTGGGTGGACCCGGTGGTGTGACAGCTGCTTCATATGTTAACCCAGCACCAAATCAGCCTTGTTGCCATGTAACATATGAAAAACTTTAGCTCTCCCTGTTACAAATGATGGCAGCTTGCGAGTGTCCCCAGCAGAACCAAATTCTGCTTGTGTCCATCAGAGTGCCATTGCGAAGGTGAAGACAAGCGCATCCCTCTCCTGAAAGAGGTATTTGAGGACTTCCCCCACACTCCTGTCAACATAGACATCAAGGTGAACAATGACGTACTGATTAAAAAGGTGAGACCCCACCCCACCCCAGCCTGGTTCCTCTCAAAAGCCCATTTGTGTATTTCATTAAACTGGGAGAACATTGACTGATCACTGGTCCTGCTAGCTAGGGATGATGGGAGTTGTAGTCCAGTAACAGCTGGAGACCCAAGTTTGGGAAACCCTGATCTAGAGAAAAAATACAGTGACTTGAGGACTGAGAAATAACATTAAAGAAACTCTGCCCCATTGTGTAACTGCCACAAACAAACAAACAGCAGCCCCTCTGTGTTCATATTGATCTCAGGTCTCAGAGTTGGTGAGCCTTTACAAGCGAGAACATCTGACGGTTTGGGGCAACGTCAGTCATGAGATAGTTGAAAAGTGTCACAAAGAGGTAAGCGGCCAGCATTCCATCCTGATAAATTTTCTCCTGTCCTTCCTCAGGTCCACGTACAGAGTTATTCCTCCCCATCCTTGCATTTTATCCTCCCAACAAACCTGTGAGGTAGGGTGGGCTGAGAGAGATTGTGAGTGCCCCAAGATCGCCCACTGAAATCCGTGGCTGAAAGGGGATTTAAAACTAGGACTCCTGCTCAGATGCTCTAGCAACTTTTAATACTATACATGTCCCCCACCTTGGGGCCATGTGGTAAAGGCTAGGTTGTAAATGCACCTAACATACTGGCCTTAAAGGTAAAGGGACCCCTGACCATTAGGTCCAGTCGTGGCCAACTCTGGGGTTGCAGCGCTCATCTCGCTTTATTGGCCGAGGGAGCTGGCGTACAGCTTCCGGGTCATGTGGCCAGCATGACTAAGCCGCTTCTGGCGAACCAGAGCAGCGCACGGAAACGCCGTTTACCTTCCCGCTGGAGCAGTACCTATTTATCTACTTGTACTTTGACGTGCTTTCGAACTGCTAGGTTGGCAGGAGCAGGGACCGAGCACCGGGAGCTCACCCCGTCACGGGGATTCGAACCACCAACCCTCTGATCGGCAAGTCCTAGGCTCTGTGGTTTAACCCACAGCGCCACCTGCGTCCTTGTACTGGCCTTAGTTGTGCATTAAACCTGCTGTGTTTGTGCCTTATTTTATCTCTCACTTTCTATTTCTCCAGAACGCCCACATCCCTATCCTCTTCTGCTTGCGACGTGTCCTGCTCCTCCTCGGCCTGTTCTATACTGGCCTCCTGCCTTTCTTTCCCATCCTGGAGGAGTTCTTGGAGATTCCTATGCCTTCCATTATTCTCAAGTAAGTTGCTTGTTTTGCGGTGGTGCTAGCAGCACAGCGGAGCGAAGCTCACCTGGTTCCTCAAAGCTCTCGCAGAAACAGAAGGAAGTTGCCTTAAAACAAGTCAAATGATTTGTCTTCTGTAGGCCAGTATTGCCTACTCTGAAGAAAAGGTTGTGAAGTTTGGGACTTTTTAGTTTAGAGGAAAAAGGCAATTAAGAGGAATTTTATGAAATTCCCACCCTTGTTCTGTGGTGTCACTCAGAAGTCTTTGGTTGCTTTTTTATTTAATAAGAAAAAGAAATGCTGAATTCTTATGACCTGTGCATAAATCATGCACATTTATTTCTGTTGCTTTTACAGAATTACACCATTCAGTTCTTAATGCTTGAGTAATTTAGTTTTTATACTTTTAAACTGTTTAAAGGCCTTTTTTTTTTTGCTTACGAGTTACATAAAGTAATGAACTGCTGTTATTACTCTGCATAAGCTAATTTCTTGCTAGACACAAAGGTTTGCCCCCAGCTTTTGGGGGGAAATCTCATTCATCCACCCTTGACTTCTGAGAGAGAAGGGCTAGAAACCTGTATAGGGCTGTGGGTGTGCTCCTTGCACCAGCAGGGATGATAGTAAAAGGGATCCGGGCTTCTCTGTATGTTTTTGAAAGGTTGGTGCTTGCATTCCAATTTCCTACATTTTTCATGTTGAAACTGTGTTGCAACAGGGCCTTGTGGCCTTTCTCAGGCTCTGAGTGCATCTTCCAGCCGCTTGGCATTAAAGCCCAACAAGCTCGATATTTGTGCTACACTCAGCGTGGAACAACAGGAGCCCTCCTGGGACTGCTGCTGTCGCCGAGACCATTGTGATCCCTTTTCTGTTTTCCCAGTTGCTAACAGCATGTATTAAAATGGCAGTCCTGTAAACAGAGGTTCTTCTCTTCTCTTCTTAGGTTGAAAGAATCAGAGAAGATCTCAAGGAGCCAGCGGTTTACCATATGGCTTACTGACGCGTAAGGCTACTTTTTCTCCTCAGCCCTTTGCCATAGTGCCATCATTCTCCTCTAGAGCAGAAGCCTCACCCCTCTCCCCGAATGCAGTGCTTCAAAAGGAGTAGCACCTCTTAGGGCCTGTTTTCAAATGTTATCTCCAACTCTTCCCCTGATCCCACTACTCTTGCTGTTTGGGCTTCCCAGTGCTTCGCACAGCTCTATATCCCAAATGGTCAGGCTCTTTGCACAATATAATATAATATAATATAATATAATATAATATAATATAATATAATATAATATAATATAATATAATATAATATAATATAATTAATATAATAGTATAGTATAGTATAGTATAGTATAGTATAGTATAGTATAGTATAATTAATATAATATAATATAATAATAATTTATTATTTGTACCCCTCCCATCTGGCTGGGTTTCCCCAGCCACTCTGGGCGGCTTCCAACAAAGATTAAAAATACATTAAAATGTCACACATTAAAAACTTCCCTGAACAGGGCTGCCTTCAGATGTCTTCTAAATGTCAGGTAGTTGTTCTCTTTGACATCTGAGGGGAGGGCGTTTCACAGGGCAGGCGCCACTACCGAGAAGGCCCTCTGCCTGGTTCCCTGTAACCTCACTTCTCGCAATGAGGGAACTGCCAGAAGGCCCTCGGCGCTGGACCTCATATCAGGCATTAGGCATATTCAAGTCTCCCGTGAGCCCAGAACACCCACCTCTGAATTTTTCAGTGCCTCCCTCCAACTAGCCTCCACTGGTGGGTTATTCTTTCTTTTTGCTGCATCTTGGCTTCCTCTGGTACCAGTGCAGAGGTGCTGTAGAATTACCTTAACCCTCCTTTCCCAAGGAGGTTGCCTGTTCGTTGCTCTAGCCTTGCCACCTCCCGGTTAGCAGGCACAGCCAGACATGCCACGGGGCATATCCTGCTGGTAATGTACAAAGTGCTGCTTGGGGGAGGAGCCAAAACCCAGTGGCGGAGGACATGTTTTCCAGGCAGAGAATCTCAGTTCCACCCCCTTAGAAGGATCAGGAAGCAGGTGTGAGAAAGATGTTGCTTTGCCTGGTGAACCTCTCCCAGTCAGAGTAGACAAAGCTGGGCTTAAACGCACCCGAGGCCTGGTAGATAATAAAGCCCATCCTGTTTACCCATACTTTTAAAATCATCAGATTACGGCTGCGTTCAGACAACACTTTATTCCATCTTCCCAGTGTTTGCTTACTGGTCAGTTTCTACCTTCTATGTGATCTTTCACACATTGGAAAAGCCGCTTTAGGAAATCTAGTGGAATCTAGCGGAGGCTTGGCACTCATTTCTGTATTAATTTTCGGGGGGGGCAGGGCAGATCTGTTTGCAGCCTCATAAACTTAAGAATTCATGTTGTAATTTTACATGCTGACATTTGGGGCAGTATTCCGGCTGCATGCAATTCCAGCATGCAGTTCTCTCCCGCCGTTTAAAATTTAGCAGAACGTGGCAATTTTATCAATCAAAGAGCCACAGTTCCATAACTCAACAGGTGCCTCGGTTTGAAAGGAACATTAGAAGACATGACAGTGCTAGCGTAATAGCCAGTAAAACTAACACAATAAACCGCACATCTAAGTGCAGCTTCTTTTGCATTAATTTGTCGGATGCCTGGAGTGCTAGTTTAGTGGAAAGAGAGGTATAGCTACACACACACACACACACACACACACACACACACACACACACTGGTACCTCAGGTTAAGTTCTTAATTCATTCCGGAGGTCCGTTCTTAACCTGAAACTGCTCTTAATCTGAAGCACCACTTTAGCTAATGGGGCCTCCTGCTGCTGCCGCGCCGCCAGAGCACGATTTCTGTTCTCATCCTGAAGCAAAGTTCTTAACCTGAAGCACTATTTCTGGGTTAGCAGAGTCTGTAACCTGAAGCGTATGTAACCTGAAGCGTATGTAACCCGAGGTACCACTGTATATATATGTATGTATATGTATATATGTATATATCACACCTTTGATAGACATGTCAATGATCTTACTATCCTGTCATTGCAGATTGTTAATGAGGAAAGCATTATTTGACCACCTCACTGCTCGAGGAATTCAGGTACGGTATAACACAGATCTTCTGAAATTTTGTGTGGGAGCTGATCTGTTCTGTTCCCATCTCCAACTAACCTCAGAAAAGTGTGACGTAAACAACACATTAAAGAACTTGGCATGTGTTAAGTGGGATCCCACATAGTTCACACAAGTGCTACACTGACTCCCACCTCCGCTCAACCTGTAGCCCGGGTGGGGAGCCTTCTTGCCTCCTTGGGCCAGATCCATATTGGGATCAGCCTTGAGGGCTGAATGTGACAGCTGGGTGGCACCCTCCACCTGTCAGTGACTTGATGTCACATTGGAACTTCAAAGCACCTTGCAAAGTGCTGCTAAGAGGAAGTTTTTTTCTCCCATTTTAGCAGGAGATTCTGTTTGAACCCCTTCCTTACTGGATCTCCTTACTGCATGGAATCCTGCCAAACTGAGCACAATTTAACCCCTGGTCATCAGCTGATAGGCAGAAGTTGAATCCTGCTCAGTTTGGCTGTGCACCCCTGTTCCCTGTAATAGGTGCACAGAGGATGCAGGATTTAACCCCACTTTCCCACCCATCAGATGACTTTTCAAGCAGGGAGGCATGGGGGACATGGCCTGGCAGGCCCAAAAATTGACCTCTGCTGGCCAGAGGTCTCCCACCCCTGCTTTCTGGGATCCTAAGGAAAGCCAGTACGAACATCCTCTTTCTGATGTGCTCCTGATGCTTCGAAAGTGACTTATCTGATGCCAAAAGATACTTAACTCCTTCTGACAGACCTAGTACCTGAGCAAGTGACTTCCAGCTCACATTATACTAGCTTTGATCAGCCTGTATGCACAGCCACCACGGAGCATGCCTGTACACTGGAGATCATGCTTCTGGTCCTCATGACAGCAGGGCTGGCTGTTGTTTTTCAGCTTACGGGAAACATGGATGGGCAGTGTTGCTTGACCTTCTCACCTCTGGACAAGCTTTATGCTTCATGCTCTTGTCTTGATCCTCCGGTCTTTCTTCTTCTTCCCTCCCTCCCCACCCAAAGCCGAGGGCAAGGGGAAAGAAGCTTGTAGAAATCAACATGCTTTTTTATTCCCCAGCTTGGGGCTAGGAAATGTCGCCTCCCAGGAGAGCTGCATCAACTCAGGGTGGACAATACTGAAGCAGTTGGAACATAGGGCTGGCTCAGCAGAAAGCAGTTCGCTGTGTTTTTACCTTATTATAAATGTTAACTATATTTGAGTTGTTTTTAATGCTCCTTTTCCACTGTCTTTTATTGGGGGGGTGTGTGTGTGTGTGTGAGAGAGAGAGAGAGAGAGAGAGAGAGAGAGAGAAAGAAAGAAAGAAAGAAAGAAAGAAAGAAAGAAAGAAAGAAAGAAAGGAAGGAGAGAGAACCACTTAGAGGTTTACAATCAGGCAGTATACGAATTCTGTTAAATAAAAATTGAAAAGTGGGTGACCAGACTAATGAAGGATGAATGTTAGCAAATGCCAGCATTCCTGCTTAGGTTCAGTTTCAGTTGAGGCCTTAGCCCATGGATAGGCAAATTAGGGGCCAGATCCGGACCAATTGCCTCCTAAATCTGGCCCGCGGACAGTCTGAGAATCAGCGTGTTTTTACATGAGTAGAATGTGTCCTTTTATTTAAAAAGCATCTCTGGGTTATTTGTGGGGCCTGCCTGGTGTTTTTACATGAGTAGAATGTGTGCTTTTATTTAAAATGCATCTCTTGGTTATTTGTGGGGCACAGGAATTTGTTCTTTTTTTTTTTCCAAAATATAGTCCGGCCCCCCCACAAGGTCTGAGGGACAGTGTACCGGCCCCCTGCTGAGAAAGTTTGCTGACCCCTGCGACTTAGCCAAAAGCAGCCATACGCAAAAGTTGTATTGGAAGGCATTATCAGTCACACATCCATTGTGTGCCTTCTCTCCCTCCAGGTGTATATCTGGGTCCTCAATGAAGACGAAGAGTACCAGCGAGCGTTTGATTTGGGTGCGACGGGTGTGATGACGGATTACCCCACGAAGCTGAAGAACTTTTTGCACACCTACACGCCTGGGCAGCAGAAAGACAAGGAAGGGTAGTTCTTGCAAAGAGGAAGGGGGGAGAGTACACGATCCCCGGACAGCGCCAAGCCAAGGAGGAGCAGCAGCAGCAACCCCCCCTCCAACACACCGGCACCCTCCTGCCTGAACTTTTCAGTGACATGCACTCACCCGACAATGAGACGTAGACGCAGCTGGGTTTTATTACCTCATTCTTAAGTCATTACACCTCTTAGAGATTGCACACAGCTATATTTATTTTAAAATGTAAGCGGCATAGTTGTTATGTAAATAGCTTGATGGGCGGGCGTTGCACCCTGGTCCGACGAGACGTCTCTAGGAAGGAGCCTGCCGACAGGGTGATTCCTAGAGGTGGTAGGTGTAACTTAACCGTATTCGTTGCTAGCTCAGATTCCACCAAGTTTGCACATGGAAAACATTCCAGCGGGACACTTTTTTAAAAATAATAATAATAACAATAATTTTACTTTGTTGCCTACTCTGTGTAAAATGTTCTTAGTGGACTGGCTGACGCGGCCGTAATTGTCACATTTTCTTAGTGAGGCAGAAAGAGGAAAAGAAGAAAGAGCTGGAAAAATGGACAAGCTGGACCTTTCTCTCTGCTAAAAGCCCCTGTCTGACATCCATGTTTTATTTGCTGAGGACAACTTTGAAGAGGGGGTGATGAACTGTTCCCCAATGGCTACTCCCCCACCACCCAAATCCGGTAGGCTGCTTCAAGCGCTGTTTGACAGCAGACACTGTTTGCTCCATGCACCATTCCTGCCTCTTGAGCAGGCTATCTGGCCACAGCAAATCTTGGCCAGGGAACTGATGATGGCCAGTAGTCCTCCAGCATAACTCATGAAAGTTAGCCTTCTTTTATGGTGTGTGTGTGTGTGTGTGTGTGTGTGTGTGACCAACAGCGAACCCTAAAACTAGCAATAGTGCTGTTTGTATCAATGTAGGGATGTCTTGGCCACTTTGTTGTACGTACTGCCATGTTTTTTTTAGCCTGAAGCATTTTTGGGAAGGGCTCGCACTGCAGTCATTGACTCCGAGTGGGAGCAGAAGACACCACTTTTCAGGGGCTGATGGTATCAAAAGCTGCAACCTTTTTTTCCACCTGGCCTGAATTCAGAATGTAGAAGCTACCGTTCTTGGAGATTCCAGGCTCGCCTGCCTCGATAGTCATAAGCCTAGTAGCACATGCCGCATTTTGAACCAAGAGGCTGAAATTCCCAAAACAAAGCCTCTCTAATTGATTGACATACGCAGAAAGAGGTCTCTGCACTTTGTACCACTGTTGGAACACTGCTGCCTCCCCAGAAGTCTGGTTTAAGAATTCCTGGAGTAAGTGCTGAGTGCAAGGAAAGGTCTTAACTTCGCCTCTGCAAGTGCGCTTTGGTTAACTGAGCTGGTCTCCACTCCCATGCACAAGGATGTCTTCTGACCTACTGACACCTGGAGAAAATAGCATCACGTTTACTTTAAAATAAGTCAATAAGTTTTAAATATAAGGGGGTGGCAAGCCACAGAAGAAAGGTCTGGAAAACCAGTGCAGTTCAAGACCTAGACCTAGGTTCAAATATCCGCTTGATTAAAATAAAAAGCAGCTGGGATAGTTTAGAGCAGTCACAATCTCTCAGCCTAACCTACCTCACAGGGCAGTTATGAGGATAACAGGGTATTTTTTAAAGAAAAACAATGGCACTGTAGACCACCCTGAATTCTTTGGAGGGATTTGATACAAACTGTGACTTTAAAAGGCCTTTAAAGTGTAAGAGTTGAAACTGTAGCATGTATATTCCGAAGTACACTTCTGTGTCGCCTCTCCTAAATTTAGCTTAAACTGTACTGTGAGGGACGTAGCGGTCTCTGGATCAGCGAATTAAAAAAAGAAAGAAAAAGCACCTCTCTGTGCCATGTCTGTGATAAAACGGTTTCCCTCGTTAACATGAAAACGGTTTTCAAATTGAAAGGGCGCTCCACCACTGCTCTGACATTGCAAACCAGCCATGCATGTGCACCTTGGTGGCCTGGCTCTTGAAAGCATTTTACAGTGGTACCTCGGGTTAAGTACTTAATTCGTTCCGGAGGTCCGTACTTAACCTGAAACTGTTCTTAACCTGAAGCACCACTTTAGCTAATGGGGCCTCCTGCTGCCGCTGCGCTGCTGGAGCACGATTTCTGTTCTCATCCTGAAGCAAAGTTCTTAACCTGAAGCACTATTTCTGGGTTAGCGGAGTCTGTAACCTGAAGCGTATGTAACTTGAAGCGTATGTAACCTGAAGCGTATGTAACCCGAGGTATGACTGTAATTCCACTTCAGATCTCATTCTCATCACCTCTTGCAGTGAACATGGTCGTTCTTAGGGAATCGCAGACGTGATCTGTAGACATTCTTGACCGAAAGCCCGTTGCTACCTCAGCTCTGTTGCCTTCCCCTCTTCCAGCCCCACACGGCACGTTCCTTGGGGCAGAGAGCATGTGCTTGCTTATGCTACTCTGTAAACCCTCCATGTACTCTCATGCTCACTTCTTGGCAGCAGATGTCGCCCATTAGGGTGAATGAGCCCCACCAACCTCAGTCTACCTTCAGCCCAGCCCCTCCTCATCTGTCTGCCTGCCTTTCTTACGGAGCGGCACTGTCGCTGTCAACTCTTCCAAGTCTCAGTGTTGCCTTCGTGAAACTCGGCAAGGAGTCTCCCCGACTTCTGCCCTACCGGTCCCACCGGGCGCCAAACAGCACTGGGAAGAAAGCTTTTATGAATTGAATCAAAAGAAAAAGTGTCATTTCAATTCCACTTGACTCCTCAGCCAGAATCAAACAAAGCAGTACAGTCTGGTCGTACTTCTATGCGAGGGACGTTTGTGTTATAGATTGTTAGTCTGAATTCACCAAAATGTGGAATTCCCCCAAAATTGGTAGCCGCATACATTCTGAGATAGTTTTATTTATCAGCAGGGTATTCTTTGCTTCCTCAGCTGCACTCTGCCAATGTGGATTCAAGCTTTCAAGCTTAATAAGTAAATAAATTGCACACTAGGGGAGAGGGAGGGAGAGGGAGGGGGGAGGGGGAAACTTGGGCACCGATTTTTAAAACAGTTGTTATAATGGCCAGCTTTCATATTTCAGGGATAGCCAAAGCTGATGGAACGAGCCCTGTTTCCCATAACTCGGCCTCCACAGGCTGTGGTTTAATGCTTCAAACCAACAGGTTGCTCTGAACTGTGCTACACATACACACCCTTCTAACCGTTGAGTCATCTTGCCCTAATGCCGCTAGAAAGACACAGCTACCTCTTTTCCACTCTGCAGGTGAATATTTTCCCTGGCTTTGCACATCCTGGGCCATGTTTATTTAAGCTGTGGTACCTCTCTCTGCCACCAGGGGTCACAGTAACTCAGCGTTTTCTCCATTACTCTCTAATAGTCTTGTGCATTAGAATTAATTCAGCTGAGAGTATCTCTCTCTCTCTCTCTCTCTCTCTCTGGCCTGTGAATGATGCAGGATCTGCAATGCAGCGGGCTGATGTTGTTTGAAACCAAAGATGCTCCTCCAGCCTCTCCAGAAATCCTGCTACTTTTTGCCACATTTTTTTTTTAATGGTTTAAGTGGGTGGGCTTTAACATATGCCTTGAGATTTCTGACAATTTTAAAAGGTAGAATAGCAGGATGCCAAAGTTTTTTTGTTTTTGTTTTAAAAAGCCTCCAGGATACTTTTACAAGAAAAGTTGAAACAACTTTATCCCAATTTTTCCGGAGGCCTGTTCTGCGGGGCTATGGTCTTCCGAGATGTGTGTTTGTTCCTCTTCCTGGGGAAACATGCAGAAGGAAGGTTGATATAAAGAGATGACAGCAGAAGAAGATTCTCTGTAAGGCCTGCTTGGAATTAAATTTCACAAGGCAAAGAAAGCTTCCAGGTGCCACAAGACCAGAGGCAAGAGTGAGTGACCTAGAGAATGTGAATTTTCCTCTTCAGCAGCAGACTGGTTTCTGCATGCAAACAAACACCCACACAGCTCTCTCGCTCCCCCATCCAGGAAAGCAGAAGATAGGACCAGAGTTCAAAGACGCATCTCAGCCAGGAAAACACTCAAAAGAAGGTGCAAAGCAGGTCACGTGAGGGTGTTCTGGAGAGAGTTCTGAGGGCCAGACCCAGAGGGCAGCATTTGATACCCCTGGCCTGAAGACCCCCTCTCCCAATAAACTATAATTGGATCTATGCAGAAATAAGAGATTTTGGTCTACACTTCTAGGTTTTAGCCCCCTCAGGCTCAGAGGGTTGCATGCATGAAGCTATTCTTGTTTTCTCCCCTTCCCTGGATAAGAAGTCCAAAGCTACGTTCCAGGTATCAAGACGAAACATCTCCCCTTATTTGTGATGTCTTGTGCCTTGTTGACGGAGGGATGCTGCAAGATGCAGTAAGCTTCTTTGTGCAGAGTGCAGACACACATGCAGCCTCAGCCGTGGTGGGGGGAATGTTTGTCCAGCCCAGGTGAGTGGTAGAGCCCATGCAGAAGTTCCGGGGCTCAACCCCCAGCATCTCCAGGTAAGGCTAGGAAAAACTCCCTGGAAAGCTGCTGCCAGCCAGCGATGGCAACATTTGAGTTAGGCAGATCAATGGTCATCTCCAAAAGGAGATGATTCCCAGTGAGGATGACACTGATACAGCTTGCAGGGTCGTTGTATGCCTTGCAGAGATGATACATGCACAACTGCTCATTCAAAAAGCCTTCGGTAAATCTCAACGGTTGTCAGGATTAGCTGGGCTGGATACCCAAATGGGGGAGCACCAGCAAGATTACTATATAGTTCAATCTGACATTCATGCGGGGTGGGGTTGAATTGTCCAAACAAGTCATCTGCCAGTTGTTTTCAAAATGGTGCTGGTTGGCTGCTTTCCCGTTGTTACAACATGTGGTTTTTCCTGGGAATTCCTTCTCAGGCTAGCTGAAATGTTGATGCATTAGATGTGTTCTTTCTTGCTTCGCTGGCACGTTCCGTTGTGCTTGCAAACTTTGAAGAGCCAACAGATTTGGGGAAAGAAAATGATCTTAGCACATCCTGGGAGCTGGGCCAGTATTCTGAACTGTGGTGTTAGATCTCCGGTAGCTCAAGTGGCGTTGGCAGTCCAGGCTGCTGAACCCCCTCCAATCTACTGACAGTGATGTTTAAAAAGGTTACTTGCTGGTGGGCATGTGGCAAGATCTCATGGAAGCGGCCCCTTCATTTTGAGAGGTTACCTAGTGGCATTTGGCTATGATACGATACAATACAATAATATTTATTGTCATTGTCCCATACAGAACAACGAAATTGAAAAAATCTACATCAGACATTCAAAAACCAACAAGCCTACTATCCCAGCCTGGTCAACCGCCTAAAAACTCTGATATCCCATAATTAAATATAATATATTCCCATAGAGACTACCTTACACTGCTTTTAAAACCAAAATCACATTTGGATAGAAACTGTTTCTCAGGCGGCTAGTCCTAGTCTTTATAACCCTGTACCTTCTTCCAGGTACAGGTCCAGGGGGACGTGGGTGGCTCTGTGGGCTAAACCACAGAGCCTAGGACTTGCCGATCAGAAGGTCGGCGGCTCGAATCCCCGCGACGGGATGAGCTCCCGTTGCTCGGTCCCTGCTCCTGCCAACCTAGCAGTTCGAAAGCACGTCAAAGTGCAAGTAGATAAATAGGTACCGCTCTGGCGGGAAGGTAAACGGCGTTTCCGTGTGCTGCTCTGGTTCGCCAGAAGCGGCTTAGTCATGCTGGCCACATGACCCGGAAGCCGTGCGCCAGCTCCCTTGGCCAATACAGCGAGATGAGCGCCGCAACCCCAGAGTTGGCCACGACTGGACCTAATGGTCAGGGGTTCCTTTACCTTTACCTTTTTACCTTCTTCCAGAAGGCAGAAGCTGAAAGAGATCAGCTAGACCTTTCCCTCAATGTGGCTTGCTCTTTGCCCTTAATTTTCATTGCATACTTCTTCACGTGGCACAAAGTTAAACCGCAGAACTCACGTCCACAGGAAGCAGTGACGGCCACCAACTTGGATGGCTTCACAAGAGGATTAGACAAATTCGTAGAGAAAGGGGCTATCGGTGTCTGCTAGCCACAATGGCTCTGCTCTGCCACCACAGCAGTGCTTCTGAGTACCAGTAGCTGGAAGCCACAATGGGGAGAGTGCTCCTGTGTTCAAGTCCCGCTTGCTGGTTTACCACAAGTATCTGGCTGGCCACTGTGAGAACAGGATGCTGGACTAGATGAGCCACTGGCCTGATCCAGCTGGATCTTCCTACACAACTCTTATCACAATTATGCATTTCAAATCATTCACTTCCAGGTGTTGTGGCATGGCACAACATCACATAATAAATGCATCTGTGTCTGCATTGCCTCTGCCGTCCTTCGGAAAGAGAATTTATTTTTAAAATAGGGTTCAAAGTAGAATGTGAATCGCGGAGCTATGTTTTCCCCGTCAAACCTTTGGGGTTTCATTTGCAAGCCAGTTTAGTTCAGGCTGGGAAGCGGGTGGCGCTGTGTGTTAAACCACAGAGCCCAGGACTTGCCAATCAGAAGGTCGGCAGTTTAAATCTCCGCGACGGGGCGAGCTCCCGTTGCTCGGTTCCTGCTCCTGCCAACCTAGCAGTTCAAAAGCATGTCAAAGTGCAAGTAGATAAATAGGGACCGCTCTGGCGGGAAGGTAAACGGTGTTTCGGTGCGCTGCTCTGGTTTGCCAGAAGCGGCTTAGTCATGCTGGCCACATGACCCGGAAGCTGTATGCCGGCTCCCTCGGCCAATAAAGCGAGATGAGTGCCGTAACCCCAGAGTCGGCCACAACTGGACCTAACGGTCAGGGGTCCCTTTACCTTTGCCTTTAGTTCAGGCCGGAGACAGAACTCTCAGGAAACTGGATTGTCATGATGATGATGATGATGATGATAGTATTTATACCCTGCCCATCTGGCTGGGTTTCCCCAGCTGACTCAAAGCATTTGTCCATCTAACTCACTACCGTTGACACTGAGCAGCAGTGCCTCTCCAGGGTCTAAATCTAAAGAGGACCCTGTGACCCTTCTGCTGCTGTTGGACTCCTCATCCCATCAGCCCTGGCTAGCTCAGCCAATGGTCAGGGATGATGGGAGCTGTAGTCCAACTGTGACTTTAAATTACAGATAGGTAGCCGTGTTGGTCTGCCATAGTCAAAACAAAAAAAAATTTTTCCTTCCAGTAGCACCTTAAAGACCAACTAAGTTAGTTCTTGGTATGAGCTTTTGTGTGTATCTGAAGAAGTGTGCATGCACACGAAAGCTCATACCAAGAACTAACTTAGTTGGTCTTTAAGGTGCTACTGGAAGGAAAAAAAATTTTTTGTTTTGACTGTGACTTTAAATCACCACCTTGACCACCCCTGGCCCAGAAGTCACTGGTGTGTACACTCACCATTTCACCTCTGATAAGCAAGGGAAACAGGTTACTGGTTCCAAAACCTGATTGACTAGAAGTAGTGTGTGTGTTTGTGTGCTTAAGGATGGGGGGAAAGTTTGGTTCAGTCCACATTTTGATGCAACCAGCCCCTCACCTAAAGGGCACGTTCCAGAACAGGATTGGAACTGAAACACTGCTATTCTTTTTTTTGAAATGCGTAGTTCTCCAAATTTTACAATGTGGTTCTCCCACCAAAAACATGCATATTTGGGGGAAGGTGCTTAAAAGGGGGGGGGGGAGAACAGTGAAAATGACATTTACAATGCATTGCTCTAGGAGTGTGCTGCATTAAAAAAATGTATATAGAAGGAGAAAGGGAGACTAAAGTGCTGATTTTTTTTTTAAAAAGGTCCCACAATTAAAAAACAACAACACACAAATGGAGCAAACTAGGAATGGAGCAAACTGGGAACAGCAGATTAGAAAAGTCAGAAACTGAAATGGACAGATTTGTCCATCCCTCTGTCATTCATTCATTCATTTAACCGCACTACAACATAAAAATCACAGTATAAAAAACACAAAATACATAATAACAACAAAAACAACCTACATCACAGGGGGTTAAACGAGGAGGGGAAGAAGAACCATGTCCACGTCACTCTGAGCTCCTTGGGAAAAAGGTGGGATATAAATGCAATGCAATCAATCAATCAAGCTTGTGTGTTTTATTTATTTCATAAAATTCATATACTGTCTGATTGCACAAAAACCCTGTATGCCATTTCCAAAAGGAATAAAACAATAAAGTTATCAATAAAAAACAGCTATTTGAAATTTTAAGAAATAGTTAAGATCAATGATAAGATAAAGCAGTTTAAAACCTGTTTCCCCTCCCCTCTCTGAAGGGAAAACCATCTTCCATTGCATTCTGCTCCCTTTCAAAGCCTCCCCTGCCTGCCTCCAGCCCCCCCCCCCCGGTGTTTCCAGAGCGTTCGACTGGGGTGGGCTGTATATAAAACAAGAGCCAGGCCCCTCTCTCTGCCTCATTGTCTTTCTCTGCATGGAAACCTTGCCTAGATGATCCTGCTTCTTCCAGCACCCAAAGAATCTTGGGCACAAAGGGAGCTGTCCGTTGGTCATGTGTGCAATGCGATCCCTTCATTCATTTGCTGCACAAACCATGATCAGAGCTGTTTTAAAACGGGGGGGGGGGGCCACTGGCTGCCTGAAGCTGGTCCCGGGTTCAATCCCAGGCACTTCCAGGTAGGGCTGGGAGAAACCCCTCCCTGAAATCCTGCAAGAACTTCTGCCAGGCGGTGTAGACCAGGGTTGATGAAGCATTGATTCTCCAGATGTCACCAGACTCCAACTCCCATCATCCCTAACCACTAGCCATGGTGCTCAGGGCTGATGGGAGTTGGAGTCCAATAACATCTGGAAGGTGCTAGTTGGACAAAGGCTGTGTGTGATGTGCTCAATTATTTCTCTTCTGCTGTCTTTACTGCCTTGCCGTTATTGCATGCTAAACACCCGTCAGTCTCAAGGTTTTGTTTTGTTTTTGTTTTGACAAAGATAAAGGGCTATAAATTTTTAAAACAGCATAAAAATGAAATGTTAAAAGTATCTGTCTAGCGGGGGTTGGAAACAGCAGACTTGAAACAGCAGGAGCCTGGTCAAACTCCAACACAGTAAGAAAGAGAAAAGTCTTGCGGGGCCTGCAAAGTCCAACAGATTCATTTCATTTCATTTTTTCCCCATTATGTTTTATTAATTTTCAACATACACAATAAATACACAATTTCATCTTTTCTCTTATCTTTGTCGACTTCCCAGCCCGTTTTCCATAGAGTTTCTCCTCTTTTGCTGCACCCTGTCTTCTATCTATTAAATCATAACCACAATATTATAATCTAATCATTTCTGTCGCTCATAGCTCAAATCCTGCTCATGAGTTCATCCTACTATAATATTTCTTTAAATAGTCTAAAAAAGGCATCCATTCTTCCATAAAACCCTTGCCATTAGATCCTCTTAGTTTTGCTGTTAATTTTTCCAGTTCTGCCTAGTCGCATTATCTTACTTATCCATTCTTCAGTCCAACAGACTTATTTATGGCATCGCCTTTGTGGACTAGAGTCCTGTTCGTCAGATGCGTGAAGCCTTGTACTTGGTGGGTAGCTGTGATGCCTATAGGGTCTGGTAGGGCGGAAAGCAAGGAGCCCAACACTAGGTGGCGCTAGAACCCTTATTGGCAGAGCCAGGACTTCCTTTTATTTGTCCTAAGTTTCCAAACTCTCAGTCTTCTAGTGTTATGAGCAAGGGAGAAAAACCTTTCTCTGCCCACTTTCTCCATGCCATGCATAATTTTATAAACTTCTCTCGTGACACCTGTTATGCTGTTGCTGGTGAATTGCTGTTTTGGGTTCGGAGGTGATCTGCAAGGAATCGCAAGTCCCAAGGCCAGTGAGAGGGGAGTATAATTATCCAGATTCTGGATGCTAGTGTCATAGGCTGAGCTGGATGGCTCATTTTGAGTTGCACAGCACGTAAGAACAGCTTGCTGTATCAGGCCAAAGGCCCAGCTAATTGAGCATCCTGATTTTACTGTAGCCAACCAGATGCTTGTGGGGAAACCTCAAGAGAAATCACAGCCCAAGAGCACTCTCCCCACTGCCTGCCCCACATTTTCCAGCAACTGGTATTCAGAAGCATTACGGCTTCTGCCAACTCTGGAGGCAGGGAATAGTCATAATGGCTAGTACAGTCGTACCTTGGAGGCCGAACGCCTTGAGAGTCGAGCGTTTTGGCTCCTGAACATTGCAAACGTTCCGGTTTGCGAACGTTCTTTGGAACCCGAACGTCAGGTGCAGCTTCTGCACCTTCCGATTGGCTGCAGGAGATCCCTGCAGCCAATCGGAAGCCACGCCTTGGTTTCCAAACATTTTGGAAGTCGAATGGACTTCCTGAACGGATTCCATTTGACTTCCAAGGTACGACTATAGCTGTTGATCGTGGAACCTCTAAACGTTGTTGTATTGGCATCCTTCTGTCTTGGGAGACAGTGGAGAAGTGCATCTTGGGGGGGGGGGCAAAGTCAAACTGTTGGAGAGTTACAGTGCCTGCTGTGGCTGTAGAAACCGATGCGGGAGAGACATGTTTTGTTGCAGTTAGGGCAGAGGAAGGCGTCTGGCTGTGCTGATGTAGGTTTATTCTCTCTGCACTCGTCTTGGCTGTCATTCCTCCTTTGCTTAAGCCAAGCGCAATTCTGACTCCCACCACCTTAACAAGTAAGTTCAAATGATGCAATTCAAATTGTTCTAGGATTGGGGTTGGGCTGGGGGTCTCTTCCAACCCTGTGGTTTTTACAGCTGTGTAAGGTTTGAGTCTGCAGAAGAGGATAGTTTTATTTTATTGTATTTTATTATTTTATGGTCAAGCTAGTGTCTCATGTCAAACAGATAGTTTGGCACACAGATAGTCTGGGACATTCTCTTTTGTTGGAACCTTTGCATAACTAAAGCGTTGGCTGGGCACAAGTGATTTGTTGCCATAGGAGCTAATAGCTGGAGACCCTTCTGGAAGGTGAGCTGGAGAGGGCTTCTTTTTCTTCCTCCCCTCTCCCCTGGAGGTGATGTTATTGCTGTGTGTGAAAGAGAACAGGGAGGCTAGAAACAGAGGAAACTGCCTTATTCTGAGTCAAACAACTGGTCCACAGAACTCAGTATTGTCTACACTGACTGGCAGCAGCTCTGCAGTGTTTCAGGCAGGGGGCATTCCCAGTCCTACCTGGAGGTGCCAGGGACTGAACTAGGCGCTCTGCCCACCTGGGATTCCCAACAACTGGTCATAACCTGCATCAGCCCCAGTCAGCATGGCCAATGGTCAAGAATGATGGAGGCAGTAAGCCACAACATATGGAAGGTTTGGGAAAGCTGTCCTAAGCAAAAGAATAAAAGGACACAAATCTGACCTCAGAAATGGCAGCATTCAGAAAGGAGTAGGAGCACATTTCAAGGTGTCAGGGCATTCCCCACTGATGTTAGAATTGCCAGACTTGAAGGATGGAATTTAAAAGGAAGGCTCACGAGTGAAGCTGCTACATTGCAAATACTGGAGACATCCAATGCAATTCATTTGGGACTTAATAGAGACAATGGTTTGCAGTTGTAAATTCACTCAGCACTACCAAGTCGGTTTGTTTCATAGCCTATCAACTGCTTCCCTAAAGAGTCTCTGTGCTTATCCTGTCTACATTGTAGCTCTAATATGAATGGTCACTACCTGCATTTCTGGCATTTCTGTTTTCCTCTGACCCCACTGCATACAACTCTCCTTCTACTGCTATGCACGTGTGAGTGTGTGTACACACCCCTGTAACTGAGAATCACCACCATATATGGGATGAAGTAGGCTCTAGTTCAGCACACCTTGGGCCGGAATAACAAATGCGTGCTCCTTCAACATGCCACAAGACTCTTTGGGGTTTGTTGTTCTTGTTTTGCAGTATTCTTATCTCCTGGCCAAGCCCACAATCCTAAACCCAATTAACTGGGGTGGTGGTGGTGGAGGAAATAAGCACCATTTAATCCAATGCAATTTACTTCTGAGTAATCACTTTGCCAACAAAGGTCTGTATAGTTAAAGCTATGGTTTTCCCAGTAGTGATGTATGGAAGTGAGAGCTGCACCATAAAGAAGGCTGATTGCCGAAGAATTGATGCTTTTGAATTATGGTGCTGGACTGCAAGACGATCAAACCTCTCCATTCTGAAGGAAATCAGCCCTGAGTGCTCACTGGAAGGACAGATCCTGAAGCTGAGGCTCCAAGACTTTGGCCACCTCATGAGAAGAGAAGACTCCCTGGAAAAGACCCTGATGTTGGGGAAGATGGAGGGCACAAGGAGAAGGGGACGACAGAGGACGAGATGCTTGGACAGTGTTCTCGAAGCTACCAGCATGAGTTTGACCAAAGTGCGGGAGGCAGTGGAAGAAAGGAGTGCCTGGCGTATGGGGTCACGAAGAGTCGGACACGACTAAACGACTCAACAACAACAAATCCAATGCAATTTACTTCTGAGTAATAGCCATAGGGGTCCATGGGGTCACGAAGAGTCGGACACGACTAAACAACAATAGCCATAGGACTGCAGATCGGCAACTTGGGACACCCGCGCCTCGCACGATTCCAAGACGTTACCTGGGAGCAAGACCCATAGAGGTGAACGGGGCTTGATCCCGAGGAAGCCCATTCCCCGCTCCTCCGCCTTGGCCCGGGATGCTGCACCCCGCGGCCCCTTTAAGGCGCGCTGCGTTCGGTTTGTTATCTTCCCTCCCACCTCCCATGCTGGCGGGGCCTCCGCGCTTGCCATTGGCTGCCTGGCCGCCCAGCTGTTGTCTGCGCCTCTCAGCTCCCTCTTCCTCCGAGCTGGGGGGGAACAGCCCCGGGAACCCAACCCGCCGCCGCTTCCCATTGGCCCCTTGGAAAAAAGGGGGCTGCGGCCGCCGGCAGCCAACCGGCTGGGTGTTGCTAGGTGCCAGGGCGCGCCTATTGGCTGGCTGGGGTGGCCATCAGAGGAGCAGGGGGCGGGCGCTCGCCTGCCCTTTATAAAGGGGAGGGGGGTTCGCTAGCGGGGGTTGGAAATCAGGGGCGCCTTCGGGGAAAGGGGAGGGAGCTGCAGAGCTGGAGGAGGCTGGATCTCTCCAGGGGGGCCCTGCTCCTTCTGCGCGCCGCTTGCGTTGCGGGAGGCTGGAGAGGCTCCAGCGCCGGGCAGGTGCGGGTGAGTGCAGAATTGGTCCCGATCGATCTGTGTGCTGCTGCTTTTTTATAATATCAAAATGTGGTTAAATATATATATATGTTGCGGGGATCCAACCTCCAGAAAGCGGGGTGATCGGGGAGTGGAGGCGCGCCAAGCACTTGGAAATCCAGGGATCCCGGAGTTCTAAATTACGCACGGTGCGGGGCGCAGAAGGAAAACAACCGCCGCCGTGCGTAATGAAGAACAACTCCGGGATCCCGGGATTATTTTGGGAAAGCGGGTGGGGAGGGCGATCCTTCTGGCCAGATCCGACTCTTTCCCGCCGCCGCCGTCCTCCCCCCCCCGCCCCGCCACTCAGTCCAGGAGGGAGATCGGGGGCTGGATCGGCGCCCAGAGGCCAAATCGCCTGGGAAGCTGGGGATGGCGCGCGCCGAGCGAACCGCAGGAGACGTGACGGCCCTGTCTGGAGCTGTGTTCCAGCCTCGCCAAGGGTCACTACTTAATACCCGGCGTTATTACGCTTTTAATCTCCTGCCGCTCTCCTCCTCTCCCTCTCCCTCTCTCTCTATCCCGACTCTCCCCCCAAAAAGAGCATCTCTAGGGCTCCCTGGATTCCTGGCCATTTCTGCTTGTTTTCATTTATTTCCTCTCCTGCCCACTTTTTGAATTGGGAAGCTGGCTGGGGGGGGGGGGAGACTCCCATTCTGTAGGCACAATGCAATGACAGGCAAGTCTACTCGGAAGTAAGACCCCCTGGGCGCCGGTGGGGCTTGCACTCTCTTGGGTTGTGCCCCGCGTCAGGCGTACTGGGATGGACCCATTGAAATAAAACGACCGTGGCTCTTACAGACCCATTAATTCCAATGGGTCTACTCTCGAGTAGAACTTCGCTGGATGCCATTCCTAGTAACTGCGTGTTGCGGCCAGTACTGGATCTGCTCAGAGCAGGTCCATTGACTACAGTGGTCCGCGGCTGAACCTCTTCCGCTTGAGGCGCATGTGTTTGAGACCCAATTTATTTACGTGATAATAAGTTGTTGTAAACTGATTTTAACGTTGTGCTTCGATTGTTGTAAGGACCTTTAGGGTGAAGGGCCGGGTATAAACGGCCCCATTAATTTAAATAGGTCTACTCTGAGTAAAAGGTAGTTGACTGCAGCCCTGTGTTTAGAGGTGCAGCATTTTTACTGAAGGAGCCTAGATCCAGCAGCTCTCCCCTTCATTTCTTTCCAGGTTTTGAAATGGTTTATTTGCTGCTGTTTAAGCTTTTCCACAGGTCAACGTGGAATCAATGCGGAGCCTGGGCAGAGGGCTGCCTTTCTCTGTTTTGATTCCGGTTTGCGTCAATCCCCAGGGCTTGATTTATCAATGGTACTGTGCAATTCGAAAAGGATTTGGAGAGGATGCAATTGGGTGCCCCTTTTCACAATATACCAGAGTCCTGAGGACCCTGAGTGAGGCTGCTTTTGAGAAAGTCTCTCTCTCTCTCTCTGTAGCTTGTGGGGTGAGCTCTTCACAATTATGTCTGGGTACCTATTTCCCCATTTATAGTTTCCACGATTACAAAACTGTCTAGGGAATGCATTTAGGGCGGAATAATCCATCGCAGCGTTAAGTCGCAACAGTGTTTTAAATACGTTTCAATCTCTGCAACATTTCAGCCCTTGCTTCCTTGCTTCCTTTCTCCTTTTGCCACAGACCCGTCAAGTATCAGGTTGCTCTTATGCCCATTTTACACATGTGGAAGACTGAGCAGGGGAGCCAGTGTGTGGCGTAGCCAATTTGGCCAGAACTCTTGGCTGTTTCCCAGATCCAAAAACCCTGGAACAGATCTCTGTGTTTGGATCAAAGTTTCTTGTTGGTGGATTGGCACCTGGTTTGTGTGTGTTTGGTTTCCGGAAGGACAGAGGTGCCTTTTGCAAGACGTGTGTCCTAATGTGCGGGGGTGGGAACTGACTGAAGACTTATTTCCTTGGCAGGGCACTCTGCACAGACACAAAGGCACTATATTTTAGGGAAAGCCTCTGCTTTTTCAAGCTTGACCAGCATTGTAACCCTAGCATGGATTAAGTCCTAAAAGCGAGACTGTGACTGTATCGCAAATAGCCCACTCACCTGTGGCGAGTCAACGTTAGCTCTAGGTAACCAAGCTAGGAACATGGTTGGGGCAGGAGTCAGTACTTTCCCCCTGCCCCCCAGGGACTGATGTGCAGTGGTACCTCGGGTTAAGTACTTAATTCGTTCCGGAGGTCCGTTCTTAACCTGAAACTGTTCTTAACCTGAAGCACCACTTTAGCTAATGGGGCCTCCTGCTGCCGCCGCGCTGCTGAAGCACAATTTCTGTTCGCATCCTGAAGCAAAGTTCTTAACCCGAGGTACTATTTCTGGGTTAGCGGAGTGTGTAACCTGAAGCGTATGTAACCTGAACCGTATGTAACCCTAGGTACCACTGTACTGCAAATGAATAACTTTGACCTGTGGGGGCAAAACAGGCCACTAAATGGATTTTGTGGAACAGAAACATTGCTTGTGAATTTTGCAAGGCTGGGATTGAAGTAGCAGTAAGTTGTATCCACCCCCACCCCCACCTTGCATCTTCTCTCTCTCTCTCTCTCTCTGTGTGTGTGTGTGTGTGTGTGTGTGTGGATCTACTTGGATCACATGGGACTTAATAGCTCAGGATGAGATTTTCCTCCATGTAAGGCCAAGAAAAGCAACCAAGCCTTCAAGACTTTCTGCAATTCAGGAAAGTCTACCCAGGGATTTAGATGGAAGCTGTGGGGTGGGGTATTTAGCACCCTTCCTCACAGTGTAGTTCATGGTTAGGCAAACTAAGGCCCAGGGGCCGGATCCAGCCCAATCGCCTTCTAAATCCAGCCTGTGGACGGTCCAGGAATCAGCATGTTTTTACATGTGTCCTTTTATTTAAAATGCATCTCTGGGTTATTTGTGGGGCATAGGAATTCGTTCATCCCCCCCAAAAAAAAATATAGTCTGGCCCCCCACAAGGTCTGAGGGACAGTGGACTGGCCCCGTGCTGAAAAAGTTTGCTGACCCCTGTTGTTCACACCCTGCAGAAGTTAAGCTGCTAACTTCTGTCCTTCTCTCTTCCTCCTCTCCCCATCCGCACCCCCACGTGATTCTGTTTCTATTTATTTACCAACGTTGCTGCTGCTGTTGCTCTCTGGTCTGGTGCTGCAAAGGGCTTAAGGGTGCTACGCAAAAGAGGGAGGTGCTATTTTTATGTACAAAATTTCCTCTGCTGTGCAAGGAAGGGGGGGTGTTCCCATGTATTAACAGAATGGTGCCTTTCCTCTTGTGCATCTTGTCCTTAAAACAAGAGGGGGAAACACACACACCCCAATTTCACCCTGCAGAGGAGATAAGGATATAGGAAGCTGCCTTATATATCAGATCAGCCCTTTGCTCCATCTAGCGCAGATGCTCATCCACTGAGCCCCAGCTCTTTCCCTAAAAATTAAAAATAAAAACCAAGATCCTAGCCCTCATGGCTTTGAATTCAGAACCGATTCTAATAGGAACATAGGAAGTTGCTTTGTACTGAGTCAGGTCTCTGATCCATCTCAGTATTGTCAACAGTGGCTGGCAAGGAGTCTCTCTCACCCAGCCTTGCCTGGCGAAACAAAGGAATGAACCTGGGACCTTCTGCATGCAGGGCAGATGTTCTTCCACAGAGTTACGGCCCCTTCCATGCATTGACCACAGTCTTCCAGTCCACATTTATCAGAGCTGGGTATGAAGAGATCCTGCTCTTATAAAGACAAATGCTGTTCTTTCGGATTCAAATGTATGCCAAAAGTAGGGGGCAAAGGTGAGATGGGGGGAAATCAGAACCCTATGCCAAAAGAAGTTGGGTTTTTCAATGTCTGTACACCATACAACCTCTTCTTTTCATCATTCATTTTGCAGTGCTTGGTTTTTTTGCACGCTTTTCCTTCTGTCCATCATGGGGGGGAGGCAGTGGGTTCCCCCTCCCCTTAGAAACTCTACTCTGCCATCGCAAGCTCCTGAGACTCCACCTACCGATCTGCTTCCAAGCATCCCTTTCCATGAGGACAATAAACTCACTTAAAAGTTCACAATTTTTAATCTTTTTTTTTAAAAAATGTTATTCCCATAAAAGTTTGCTTCTCTTTGCCCCGTACTGCAAATAAATCCCCTTTGGCACAGAATCGCAGCAGTCATGTGCCCCCGCCCTCGTTTCAGACTCTGCTTCCAGCAGGGCAGATGAAATTAAGAGCCTGCTGAAGCCCTAGGGATTTTATTTTATTTTTTAAAACATGCAGATGCAGTCGCTGGCTTTATCTCTCCCGTGGGGGCCGAGGGAGACAGCAAATGTTCTGTCTCTGAGTGCATGTCTTGAAGGCAGTGGTTTCTGAGATACAGACAGAAGAGGGGAATCCTCAGGCTGTGAAATAAAACAGCCAACAAACTCTTCTGATTTGCCCTCGGAAACAGGCCTTGCTGCAGTGACAAAGACGATGGTTGCTTGATCGTGCACTTTCATACATACATTGCAACCACAGAAGGGAGTTTGGTTAGTGGAAACTCTGCTAGGATAAAAATAGCACCCTGATGGGGGTGGATTTGACTGGAGGGGCCCAGGTTCAAATTGTGTTGGGCAAGTTGCTGCATCTCAGCCTAGCCTACCTTGAAGGGTGGTTGTGGGTTTTGAACAAGCCTAAGTGTGCTACCAGGGACGCGGGTGGTGCTGTGGGTTAAACCACAGAGCCTAGGACTTGCTGATCAGAAGGTCGGCGGTTCGAATCCCCGCAACGGGGTGAGCTCCCGTTGCTCGGTCCCTGCTCCTGCCAACCTAGCAGTTCAAAAGCACAAAGTGCAAGTAGATAAATAGGTACTGCTCCGGCAGGAAGGTAAATGGCGTTTCCGTGCGCTGCTCTGGTTCGCCAGAAGCGGCTTAGTCACACTGGCCACATGAACCGGAAGCTGTACGCCGGCTCCCTCGGCCAATAAAGCGAGATGAGCGCCGCAACCCCAAAGTCGGTCACGACTGGACCTAATGGTCAGGGGTCCCTTTACTTTTACCTTTTTAAGTGTGCTACCATAGCTTCTGTTTAAAGCAGCCTTTCTCAACCTGTCGGTCCCCAGATGTTGTTGAACTACAACTCCCATCACCCCTAGCTAGCAAGGCCAGAGCTCAGGGATGATGGGAGTTGTAGTCCAACAACATCTAGGGACCCACAGGTTGAGAACCGCTGGTTTAAAGCTATTTCTTTTTTAACATAACAGATTGCTCTGTTTAAAAAACATCTTTTTTTTTTAAGAATCTCAATGTGGTAATCAAACTGCACATCAAGGATCTGGGGCTCTTGGGGTTTGGAGGTCAAATACTAGCTTACTATTATAGAACGTTTTACATTAAGTTTGGGCTTACAGAAGCAGCAGAATGAAGTGATAGCATCTGGAAGAGGAGTAGCTAATGAGACGCCTGCAGAACCTTGTTGGAGGACTACAACTCTCATCAGTCCCAGCTGGCTCGGCCAATGATCAGGGATGATGGGAGTTGTAGTCCAGGAACTTCTTGAGGTCACTGCATTGGGTACCCCTCATATGGACTATACCACTTCAGACTTGGTGGGGGATTTGGTTTTTAAATAGGGAGCGGGGAACCTTCTATAGTGGTACCTCGGGTTAAGTACTTAATTCGTTCCGGAGGTCCATTCTTAACCTGAAACTGTTCTTAACCTGAAGCACCACTTTAGTTAATGGGGCCTTCTGCTGCCACTGTGACGCCAGAGCACGATTTCTGTTCTCATCCTGAAGCAAAGTTCTTAACCTGAAACACTATTTCTGGGTTAGCAGAACCTGAAGTGTATATAACCTGAGGTACCACTGTATCTTGTGAACCTGAGATCTTGTGATGAAGGGTGGAACAGTATATAATTTGTTGTTGTTGTAGTAGTTGTTCCAGTTGATGGGCAGGGCTGAATTTGGAAGTGGATAAGGCCACACACAGACACACACTGTACCTTTGAAGCACATTCAAAGCACATTTCTCCCTCCCCTCAAAGAATTCTGGGCAATGTAGTTTGTCAAGGGGTACCCAGAATTCTTTGAGCGGAAAGAAAGTGCTTTTCAGGTATTGTGGCCTTAGACACACAGAGTCAGGCATGCATGTTAGGGGTCCTCCACTCTGTGCATTTAAAGCATGTGGCTCCCCCCCCCAAAAAAAATAATCCTGGGAACTGCAGGTGCTGGGAATTATAGACCCATAATGAGGGATCTAAATTTCCCAGGATCCTCTGGGGGAAGCAGTGTCCTTCAAATAGATGTGCCCAGAGATACACGCAGGTGTCACAATACATAGAGGGTAGAGTTACCTCTTTCTAACTGCAACACCCCCACCCCACCTCCTAGAACAGCCCCCTGCCTCCTGAAGTTAGGCTTGAGAACAAGCTCCTGTTTGTTTCAACGGAAGGCTTTTCCCAAGACTGGTTAGAGTCTGGGGGTGAAGAGGGGAGGCCCTAATCTGGCCTTTGGGCTGGCACCTACTGGCCTCTGATTTAAATGATTCCCCTGTGTGCAAGCCCCCCCCCCCCAAAAAAAAATTATCATTGCAAGAAGTGAGGTGAGGGAACATCTCCTTAATGTTCAAGACCTGCCATTTCAAGTTCCTGCCACCTCCTCCTTGCTAATCTTCGGTAGTAGTAGTAATAATAATAATAATAATTTTTTATTTATACCCGACCCATCTGGCTGGGTTTCCCCAGCCACTCTGGGCGGCTTCCAACAGAACACTAAAATACAATAACCTGTTAAACATTAAAAGCTTCCCTAAACAGGGCTGCCTTCAGATGTCTTCTAAATGTCAGGTAATTGTTTATCTCTTTGACATCTGGTGGGAGGGTGTTCCACAGGGCGGGCGCCACTACCGAGAAGGCCCTCTGCCTGGTTCCCTGTAACTTGGCTTCTTGTAGCAAGGGAACTGCCAGAAGGCCCTCGGCACTGGAGCTCAGTGTCCGGGCAGAACGATGGAGGTGGAGACTGGACCAAGGCCATTTAGGGCTTTAAAGGTCAGTACCAACACTTTGAATTGTGCTCGGAAACGTACTGGTAGGCCTGTGGTCACTGTTTTGAAGATTGTGGGGCGAGTGGTCTGGGCTTGTGGGAAATATGCGCCTTGCCTCAGTCCCCCTAGTGCATTGGGGACCTGACATGTGCTCTTGAGGGCGGGGGGTGAGCTTCCTGGCTTGCAATCTGGACTTGCAGACAAGGCTGACATTTTTTTCCATACCCTGCATGTGATCTCTCAGCTAGCCTTGAGCTGTCCTCCATTGGAAGCAGATTGCTGGGCAAGGTAGATTTAAAATCCTGACCTGACACCGCCATTCTTATTTTCTTAAAAGAACAAAAGCCACGCTTGGAGAATCTCCCAGGCCTCTCTGTCTGGTTTTTGGCACCCTCGCCAGCCCCACAGCCCTCACTACCATTTGCTTCACCTCCCTTGCGAGTGTCTCTGGCAGGCTGGAGTCTGTCCCTGACGTGTAATATTTAGTTATGCTCTACCTTTTGTTAAATGGGACTCAAGGCAGCCCTACGCTTATTGCATTTATATCTCACCTTTCCTCCAGTTAGATCAAAGTGGCTTACATGGTTCTCCACCCCCCACCAGATTTGGTCCTCAGAACAACCCTGTGAGGTAGATTTGGACTAGCTCAATATCTTCTTCATGTCTGAAGCTGGAATTTGAACCCTGGTTCTCCTAGGTCCTAGTCTGACACACTTACTACACACCAGATGTCGTCTTTTTGCTTGCCTGGATGGCAATGTGGAATGTGGCCCCCAGAATATTAGATTGTGGCCCTCTGGCTGAAAAAGATGGCCCACCCCTGGCTGAAAGTATCTTTCCTGTTCCGTATCCAGGTGTCATGTGTGCGAATCATGTGCTCCTGAGTCTCTGTCAAGGTGGAGGCGTGTGTGTGTGTGTGTGTGGAATGAACTTGTCTAACAACCCCAGGGCAGCACTGGAGACGGCTGGCTAGGGGCTGGGTTCCTCTTGCGTTGAGGCTGAGGCAGCAGTCTTCCTACCTGCAGATTCTGCGTCTCTCTTGGCTCCAGATTACTTTGCTCGCTGTCCCTGGCAATCCATTTAATTAATTAGCTCATCAGGCTGATGAGGATGCTGGCCCGGGGTGGGTGGCGTCAGCGGCAGAAAAGGGGTGGCAGCTGGTGGGAGGTTGACCCTGCAATCTTGGCATGTTTTGCACCCAAGACCCTGCAGCAGGGCGTCTTGCTTTGAGCCAGCGTACTGGCTAAACCACAAAGCCTAGGGCTTGCCAATCAGAAGGTCAGTGGTTCGAATCCCCGTGACTGGGTGAGCTCCTGTTGCTCTGTCCCAGCTCCTGCCAACCTAGCAGTTCGAAAGCACATCAAGTGCAAGTAGATAAATAGGTACCACTCCGGCGGGAAGGTAAACCGCGTTTCCATGTGCTGCTCTGGTTTCGCCCGAAGCGGCTTAGTCATGCTGGCTACATCACCCGGAAAAACTGTCTGCAGAAGCGGACAAACGCTGGTTCCCTTGGCCTTGTGGAAGAGTAACAAGAGCACATGCAAAGTGTTTTGTCACTTCATCCTAGCCCCATACAGTTGGGGCTGGGGTTGACTGTGGGGTTTTGAGTCTCACTTGACTCAGAAGTGAGAAACCAGAAGGTTTCCATTTTAGAAAGTTAACGTCTGGTGGGATATTCTTCTGCGATATTTCTCTTAACTTGCTATAAAAAGCTCAGAAAAGTTTTCATTGGGGTTGGTCAGTCTCCCCCCCCCCCCACCGCTGGAGGGTCTGCATTTTCTGGTGAGAGGTGATCTTTTGGGAAAAGGTAAAGGTAAAGGGACCCCTGACTCTGGGGTTGCGGCACTCATCTCGCTTTACTGGCCGAGGGAGCCAGCGTACAGCTTCCGGGTCATGTGGCCAGCATAACTAAGCCGCTTCAGGCGAACCAGAGCAGCGCACAGAAACACCGTTTACCTTCCCACCACAGTGGTACCTATTTATCTACTTGCACTTTGAGGTGCTTTTGAACTGCTAAGTTGGCAGGAGCTGGGACCGAGCAACGGGAGCTCAGCCCGTCGCGGGGATTCGAACCGCCAACCTTCTGATCGACAAGTCCTAGGCTCTGTGGTTTAACCCACAGCGCCACCCGCGTCCCTGATAATCAGTATAATTTGACTTAATTCGACTTTTATGGTGGTGATTTCACTCTCCATTAAATCGCTTTCAAAGTATGATCTGCTCGTGACAAACGTTTCCCCCTGCCCCACGTGGTGTTAGTGTTACGGTTCTTCCCCAAACCACCACAAGCACCCTTCCTCCTGGCCTATCTAGGGTCAGGGAGTTCCACAGGTCAACGGCATCTATGCCAGCTGCGACTCAATGAATGATATACGACAGTGATTCTGCAGTGAGTGCAGAGATAAAAACTTGGTTGTGCTGCAACCACGGGGATGGGGGTTGGGTGGCCGGGAGAGGGAGGGAACCACCAGGCCGTGATCACTGTGATCACTTGAATTTAATTGGGATCTCTGCTGCAGAGGCTTAGTGAGCTATATGGGCTAATGAGGTTACAGTGTGGTTTACGTGTAACGCAGTCTGTCCCAGTAACACTGCATCGAAAAGTAATTTCGTCTCTTCCACGCAAGCACCCTTTTTTTGTGTTCTCTCATTCAGTAGTATTGTGGGTCTCCTACCCTCCCCCCCCCCACAACCACTGCTGTGATTTGGGAGTTGTTAATAGCTGGTAAGTGGGATCATATAACTGTAGGGACCCCCAATGGTCATCTAGTTCAACCCCGTGCAGGAAAGTTATGGATCAGAGTTGATATTCCCTTTTCTTGTTGTTTAGTCGTTTAGTCGTGTCCGACTCTTCGTGACCCCCTGGACCAGAGCATGCCAGGCACTCCTGTCTTCCACTGCCTTCAGTTTGGTCAAACTCATGCTGGTAGCTTTGAGAACACTGTCCAACCATCTCGTCCTCTGTCGTCCCCTTCTCCTTGGGCCCTCCATCTTTCCCAACATCAGGGTCTTTTCCAGGGAGTCTTCTCTTCTCATGAGGTGGCCAAAGTATTGGAGCCTCAGCTTCAGGATCTGTCCTTCCAGTGAGCACTCAGGGCTGATTTCCTTCAGAATGGATTAGTTTGATCTTCTTGCAGTCCATGGGATTCTCAAGAGTCTCCTCCAGCACCATAATTCAAAAGCATCCATTCTTCAGCGACCAGCCTTCTTTATGGTCCAGCTCTCATTTCAATACATCACTACTGGGAAAACCATGGCTTTAACTATACGGACCTTTGTTGGCAAGGTGATGTCTCTGCGTTTTAAGATGCTGTCTATATTCCCTTATTCTCACAAATAAAAGATGGGGTGTATTAACCAGTTCCTGGGCTGATCCATTCCAGACAGTAGATAAGGAATGGCAGCATTAAATGTTTCCTCCTCCCGGTCAATTAAAAAATAATCCCTGCACTTAGAAAGCTAGCATGTTGGAGAGAAGAGTTCTAGACACTGATGATTATTTTATGAATGATTGCTAAGGATGGAGTTGTTCTCCTTTTTGGGGGAGAATGTGTACCCAGCAGCTTGCAAAGCTTTGAATGCGCAGTAAAACAGGAACCGTAAAATATAAACACTTGATACAAAATGCTTGTAAAATAGCAATGAAAGTTAAGTGGTTTTAAAGAGCACCCAGCATTAAAATCAGGGAACCACAGGCTGGTAAACCCTAAAATCAAGCATATGTTAATAGATAGGTATTCATTCAGCAGCTGCCTGGAGAGTAAAATAAAAGGGGCTTGGCGGATCTCCCTGGATAAGATAACACTGTGGTCTTGGTGCCAACACTAAGAAGGTCATGCCTTGGTCACCGACCTGTCTGCTCTTGTGTAGGGGTACCAGGGCCTTTGATACTGATCTCAACCGGCAGACAGATTCATATTTTTATTTATTTCACAAAATGCTTACAACTGCTAAATTTGCTTAAATGAGCTTGATGGCTGTTTTGTTGCAAGGGCTTTGCAAGCGTTTGTTATCTTGGTTTCTCCTCCAAGAAGCCCCTTCTTTACTTCTGAGTATCTGTGTATCAGTAACGTAATATCAATAATGCACAGCCTGTGACAGACCTGAATGGATTGAGCAGGTGTCTGGAAAGTCCTGGTGATTGTGGGGTTCAGGTAACTGAAAGACTTAAATTTATCAGCCCTCTTAAGTTCATTATTATGCAGACAGTCTGCATAATAAGTAGCAAGGCATCCAGAATATTTTATATTGAACTTGACGCTGAACAGACTTGCTCTGTCTTTCTCTTTCCTGACAAACTGATCTGCTTCAATTTGTGTTTTCTTTGGGGAAGGGGAATTCATGGTGCAGAAAGACTCCAGAATTTAAGTCTGCACAGGGATTTTGAGCTCTTGCCTCCCCCCACCCAAAAAAAATCCAAGGTGTTGAATTATTCTGTGGCAAGCGGGAAGTATTTTGTACATGCTCAGAGGTGTTCATGCTATGCTCCGTGCTGGGGCACAGGGGTGAAATAAGGTGAATTATGTTGCCTCTGTGGATCATAGGAGCAAATTAGTTTAATTTGTGTATGTGACTGTACTTCCGAATGTGTTCTTTTGCCAGTCAAGGTGGGAAACTGTCTCTTTATCCCACCCCAGATCCTGCTCTGAATTCTGACAATCTTGAAATTGTGTGGCTTACCTTGAAACCCCTTTGTCTATAGTCACCAATGGTGAGAACAGCTACATGCAAGCGAGTGGAAAGAAAGAAAAATACCCCTTTTCTGTATATTGGAAGAGAGTTGGCTTTCCTTTGCCCTTTCATGAAGTCAGTCACAAATGACCTGACAGCTTGTTGTAGATGGCTAGAGTACTTTTAGGAAAACAGGATAACAAGGGCTATTATCTGACAGAAATAAATCTTACCATAGCGAATAAGACATGTGAGTTTTAATTGATGGATCAACCAATTAAAATTTATGTATGGGGGGAGGCAAAGGATAGCTATCAAGCAAGCAGAATAACTTTTTAGGTGTGTCTGTGTCTTCAGGTAGGCAGGGTCTTAGAGCAGGGGTTCCCAAAGTTTGGTCCACGGACTACCAATGGACCACAAGTTTCATTCAGCTGGTCCTCAGTGGATCCGCATTCAATATTAATATTTATTTTTTTAAAAAAAATTGTGTTTGTAATACATCTTTTATTTCCTGTCTAGTACTACAATTTGAATTCTGTGAAATTCAGAATCGTAATACTGTACAATAAAATGCAATATATAAGAAGCAAGAAATACAGTGGTACCTCGGGTTACATACGTGTCAGGGAACTGACATTGGAGCGCAGAGCGGAGGTAGGGCTCTCCGATGATGCAGGAGAAGGGACCAGCAGGGAGAGGGAGAATACTTCCATTGGGGAAGGAAATAAGCGTGACACCAGGAAAGAAGGGGAGGAGGAAAGGTCTTCGGAGAGAGGGCTCCAAGACCCTTCCACAGGGTCCAGCGGGGAGAGCCCAGGACCTCCGCTGGCCACGCCCACTCTGCGCAGGAGACTTCCGCGCAGAGAGGCGAGGAGGAGACTTGGTGTCAAACAGCTTTTATGTTGGAAGAAGTTCAGGGAACGCCCACTGACGGATTCTGCCAGTGACTGAGACAGTCGCCTTGTAAGGGCTGTCAAATCAGGGAAAGGTTTAGCTACCCCAACAGCTGGGAGCAGTTTGGAATTTACCCACAAGCAACCCCAATTCCCATTACAATACGCTTCAGGTTACAGACTCCGCTAAACCAGAAATAGTACCTCGGGTTAAGAACTTTGCTTCAGGATGAGAACAGAAATCGTGCTCCGGCGGCGCAGCAGCAGGAGGAGGCCCCATTCGCTAAAGTGGTGCTTCAGGTTAAGAACAGTTTCAGGTTAAGTACGGACCTCCGGAATGAATCAAGTACTTAACCTGAGGTACCACTGTAATACAATTTTTAAAAACGTACAGCATCTAGCACAGTGTCTTACGATTGCTGCAACAGGCAGAAACATTACGTGGACTGCCGCAGACCGTCTGTGATTTTTCAAGTGGTCTGTAGAGAGGAAAGAAGTCCTAGGACCTAGAGGGATTTTCTTGAGTGAGAGTAAAGATATAATACTTTCTTTAAAAAAGTTTGTGCTTCCCATCCATCCTATATAGACAGGCTCAAAAGGATGCCACCTGCATTACTTTCCCCCCGGCAGTCAGGAGGACTAGACACTTTGCAACTTGTTTTTTCTTCTTCTTTTAACGGAGACAGGATTACTTTACCATTGACCCAGCGTTTGATACATGAAAATATATATTTTGAATCCGATGCTCAGATTAGTCAGGGGAACAGCTTGTACCAATCGGCTGACTTGCTTGAATACTGGAACCGTATGATTAACCTCTGCAGACTTAACCTGTTAGGCTGCCTCCAAGGCCAGAAACCTGCTGTAAAAAAAAAAAACAACAAAGCAGAATGATAGGTTCTGAGCCTGCATGTTGCCAATGCATAATATATCATGGATAATTATTGTTCTTTATATCATCATTTATTACTGGGGGTGGGGGTGGAATGTATGCACAGCACTTCCTAGGATAAACCCTGATTATACAGCCTTTTCCTGGGATCAGGGGTCCTGCATGCCCAGGTATCCCAAACATAATTCTTGTGTTTTGTAAGTGGAAAGGAAAGGGAAGGTGTAACCTTGGCTGCCGTGTCACCAAAGCAGACAGGAAACAGGATGGTAAGGATAATATTTAGCTCACCCACACCTTCCGCATGACAGTGTCCAAAGTCATTTGGCAAGCCTTAATTAGTCTCCTTTTCCCCATCCCAACTAAATTTGTGACTGCCGTTCTAGGCTCAACAAGTGGGCGATGTGTTTGTGTGTCCAAAGCACCAGGACTTTGGGTGTACATTGGAGCACGCTGGATCAGTGGTAAAGTAATCCTGTTAAAAGAAGAAGAAAAACAAGTCGCAAAGGGTCTAGTCCTTATGAATTCAGGGGGGAAAGTAATGCAGGTGGCATCCTCTTGAGCGTGAATTCAAAGACGCTGAGTCAGCAGAGCTTCTTGAGGGCAAGGTTTGAAGAAAGAGGATAGAGGAGTTTCCTGGCAAGGCATCTTCTGACGTTATACAGGTGGGAAAAGGTTGCTAGACTTGAAGATCCTTTGGTTCAACCCATGACTTTCATCTATGTTGTTTATCAAAATATTGTACACTGCCATCAAAAAAACTGCCAATCACACCAAAAAGTGGTTTATAACATTCGTGCATGCCATACACACAATAAAAACTGGGTAAAAAAATTTAAATCAGAGGTCAACTAACCTATTGCAGAAAGGTAATAATGGTCACTTAGAGAAGGATCTGAAATATTTTCCTTGAAGCTTGAATTCGTTTTATTCTGGATTGTTTTATTTGATGTTTTAAGGTGTTGTCAACTGCTCTGAGATTTTTTTCTTTTAAATATAAAGCTGTATAAAGGTAAAGGGACCCCTGACCATTAGGTCCAGTCGTGACCGACTCTGGGGTTGCTGCGCTCATCTCGCTTTATTGGCCGAGGGAGCTGGCGTACAGCTTCTGGGTCATGTGGCCAGCATGACTAAGCCGCTTCTGGTGAACCAGAGCAGCACACAGAAACGCCGTTTACCTTCCCGCCAGAGTGGTACCTATTTATCTACTTGCACTTTGACGTGCTTTCGAACTGCTAGGTTAGCAGGAGATAAAGCTGTATACTACTACATAAATTTAACTGCGGGGGGGGGGGGGGGAGGCACCTAGACCTTCCATCATGGCAACTCCAACCTGGGTTTAAGGTGCCATTTGGCAATCAGCTTATACAGTGGTACTTGGTTTTCGAACGTAATCCATTCTGGAAGACCGTTCGACTTCCAAAATGTTCGGAAACCTCGAGGCACAAAGGGTGGTCTGCAAATTTACGGAGAAAGTTGAGAAAAATACAGTGGTACATCAGCGGGTGCTGATCGACTTCTGAGGCGCGTTCGAAAACGGAAGCATTTACTTCTGGGTTTATGGCGTTCGAATTCCGAAACATTTGTCAATGGAGATGTTTGACAACCGAGGTACCTCTGGGTGCATGTTAGTACAGTGGTACCTCGGGTTAGACGCTTCAGGTTACAGACGCTTCAGGTTACAGACTCTGCTAACCCAGAAATAGTACCTCGGGTTAAGAACTTTGCTTCAGGATGAGAACAGAAATTGCGCAACGGTGGCGCAGCGGCAGCGGGAGGCCCCATTAGCTAAAGTGGTGCTTCAGGTTAAGAACGGACCTCCAGAATGAATTAAGTACTTAACCTGAGGTACCACTGTACACAGAACTCAGTGGTAGGCAGAGCCAGAGACACAGGGCCAACAGATTATAGTTTTATCTCCATCCTGAGTTCTTCAGGGGAACACTGAGATTCAGGAGGAAGAGGAAGGGGTCCAGAAGGTGCCCTGTGAACTGGTTGCAAGGCAGACAGGGACAGGCTGAAGTTGGTGGGTCCTTAATGTACCAGCTTTGCCAGGTATCAAACTCATCTTTCTAAGAACAACAGAAGCAGCCACCTCCTTTTCCTGGTTCTTTCAACCCAGGCTGGCATTATAGCTGGCGAGCAGAAAAATAAAGCAAATCTGTGCTCCCAGTGACACCAGAGCAGAGCAGCTGCCTCCGGTAGGCAGGTCAGTTTCCTGGCTCCTGGGCCCCCCACCGATCAGATAATGGTTGCAGACAGATGCAGACAGATACTGGAGTTGGGATGCCAGACTGCCAGGGCAGAGGTGGGGGAGTGAGAAACTGAGCAGGCAGGAAAATATAAAACAACCAGTGATTTGGTCTGCAGGGCGAGAAAAGAGAGAGAGGGAAAATTGCAAGCTGAACTGATTTAGAAGACAAAAGGGGATCTGTTTTCTCTTTACATTTAAATGAGGTGGGTGGGGGTGGAAAACCAGCTCAGCAGTCTCGGTTGGTAACATGATATGCCAAGCCTTAAACTGAATGGGCTAAATATATATCAAGCTCTCGTAGGGCAAAACATAAAATAAATTGGAAATGGATGGCAATACAGAGTTGGTTCCCTACATAGCCACCCCCCCCGCCCAATCCTAGGAAAGGTGATGTTGTTTCACAGGTGTCTGAAGAATGAAGATGAAGGTCAATGTCCTTCCATTGTTATATTTGGAGATCTGTTAAAGATCGCTGTCCTATTGTTGTTTATCTGAACCATAGCGGGCCTGGTGTAGTAGGACAGACTGTATATTGCACCACCAACCTTGGCCTCCCTCCAGGGCTGTCTTAAGCGTATGCGGTGCTGGGATGCAAAGATCCATCTGGCGCCCCCTCTGGTTGCCCTGTCCCAAGTGCGCAGGAGGGCAGAGCCGGCCAGACGTCTCAGTGTCTCACTGGCTCGGTCGCCCCCGAACTCGCGATGCAGAAGAGCAGAAGAGCTCCAACTGACGGGCAGGCTCTTCCACGGACTCAACTCTCGGGCCCCGGACTCTCGGCCTGGCGCCCCTGAGAGCCCAGTACCCAGGTGCCCCGCACCCCTAGTGCCTATGGGTAAGATGGCCCTGCCTTCCTTCCCCCCCAAAAAAACACTTGTTGGGTCTTAGTCATTGGCTCTGGCGCCACCTGCTGTTGGCCTCCCTGCCTTCTACCCTGCAAGTCCTAATGGACACCAGGCACTGCTGCCAAGAGGGTTGGGTTCCTCAGTTAAACACATGATCTACACACCTAGCTGAATTCTCTCTCTCTCACCCCAATCTGAATGGGGATGGTGGCTTCAGTGGCCCATGATCTCGTTACCTTCAGTTCACCTAGTCTTCCACCTCCTTGAGGCTGTCTGTTCCACTGTCACACAGCTTGTACCATTGGGAAGCTTCTCCTGATGCTTAGTCAGAATTGGAGAACAAGTCCCTCTTCTGTGTTACAGCCCGTCAGACATTTGAATACTGCTTTGGTGCATTTATCTCAACCTTTTCTTCTCTGCAGGCCCCCAGCTCCTTCTAACAGCTTCTGCCACTGCTATGCTGTGGTTTGCTTAACAAACCATGAGTTGTCCCACAGACAGTCCGACAAACCATGGCTTGTTTGCCATCTTTGTAATTTGGGGAGCATCTGGGCTGCTCCAAACAAGCCATGGTTAAGGAAGGGATGGTGGGGTTCACACATAACTGCAAACCATAGTTAAAACAAGACAGAGTTCATAAGCCAACAAACCTATGGTTCAGTCCCAGTGGGGCTTTTGAGAGTTGTAGGCCGAAACCTCTGGAGGTTGCCGTGTTGGGGCAGGCTGTCTTAGGAGTAAACAGAGGAGGTCCTCTGGTTGGTGGTTGGATAACAATTTGGCTTTTGTGGCTGTAAATGGATATATGCCACACCTCAGTGACTGCTTTTAAAACACTGTCAAGTAACTTTACAACCTTGTGTTAGACCTGTCTTTTGGTGAGACGTAATTTACTAGAGGTGTGTGCGTATTTCAATATACATTGATCTAAGCTCTTGCAATTCACATTGCCTTGTTTTTGTTTTTAAAAAGACAGGTTAATGAAGTAGTAATCAATTGTTAATCTCTACCAGATCAACAGGTTCTGAGCCTCTGTGGTTATAGACAACCTGCTCCTTGTAGCTGAAGGTTTACGGCCTACCTCAAAGAGTGACCTTCATTTAAAGAGTGGCCTCTTTAATCACTTAAGGTTGCCTTTCTTTGGATAGATAATGCAGTCCAAGTTTTTATGGCCAGCATATGTTGGATCAAAGCAAAAAGAGCTTTGAGAAATGCGAACCGTCAGATTTAAGGGAAGGGAAATGGACTGTCTGTTCAATGGTGCAGAAAAGAGGCAGGGTGCATTTCTTCCTGGACTGATCCTTGGATTGCCACTTTGCCAGAGCAAAACCCTCCAGAGCAGCAGCAACAGCAGCCCAAACTAGCAAATTGCAGCTTTTCACAACACAGGATCATTTGCTGATGCGGGCTGTTAAAGTATGGTTGCCATATATATTTTTTAGGGAACCCCCAAATTTGTGGAGCGTTTTTCTTAGGGAAACCCGGAAAATAAGTTGCAGAGTATCTTTTTTCAGACAAACCCCAAAAACTAAAAAAAACAACCCCAAACACCCCATAATTTTTCAATTGACTTGCCTAATATCTGGGACATGGATAGGCAAACTAAGGCCCAGGGGCTGGATCTGGCGCAATCGCCATGCACGGTCCGTGTTTTTACATGAGTAGAATGTGTCCTTTTATTTTAAAATGCATCTGTGGGTTATTTGTGGGGCATAGGAATTCATTCATTTCCCCCCCTTCAAAATATAGTCCTGCCCCCACAAGGTCTGAGGGACAGTGGACTGGCCCCCTGCTGAAAAAGTTTGCTGACCCCTGATCTAGGACAAAGTGCTGCCTTTCAGAAGTTCCCCCATATATCACTTCCGTCAATACCAGGAAAATATGGACGTATGGCATAGAAGCAGAAACCATTTAAAAAGGTGGCAACACTTAACTGTACCACTGCTAGATTAGGGGTTGTGTATGTTATTGCTACAATACTGGAACCCAATAGGCCCATCCAAGTTGGCAGCCATCCCTACATCTTTGGGGGAGCAAATTATAATAAATAATAAATACATAATAAAACATTAAACATAAAAAACCTTACATATACAGTGCTTCCTTTAGATGTATTCTAAAGGTTGTATAGTTACTTATCTCCTTGGCTCAGGGTCACATAATTCCATACCTTTTTCTGATGAAAATAGGGACGTCCTAAAGAAAACCGGGACATTCTGGGATCAAATCAGAAACCATGATGGTTTCTGTAAATCCAGGACTGTCCCTGGAAAATGGGGACGCTTGGAGGGTCTTGTTACTACCTCCAGACATGGAGGCTAGTAGCCATTGATAGCCTTTCTACTCCATGAACTTGTCTGATCCTCTTTTAAAGCTATCGAAGGTGTTGGCCATCACTGGCTCCTGCAGGAATGAGTTCCACAGTTTAGCTGTTTGTTGAGCACTTCCTTTTGTTCGTCCTCAACCTTCAAACATGCAGCTCCATTGGATGGCCCTGCTTGGGTTCTAGTGTTTTTTTTGAGAGAGATTTCCCCCAGAACTTGTTGGGTTCCCAACTCCCATCAGCCCCCACCCACCTCTGCTCAATGATCAGGAATGTAATGTAGTTAAGCAAAAACGGGGGGTCACCAGGTTGACTATCGTGGAATTAAAGGCAGCCTTGTCAAATAGATAGATGTTTATTCTGGAAAACGTCTCTGCGTGCAAAGCATCTATTTTGCCCTGCTGAGGAGCGTGATTAATCGCAAGGGTTTCCTTTTTTTTTTGTATTGATGAGTTCTTGGCAGAATAATGATCACTCGTTGTATTTCTCTGTGATTTGCCAGGGGATGACTTGGGACAACAGCAGGTACATATAATATACCTTGGCGCATCGGCTTGCCTCGATGCCTTTAATTGCTACTTCCCCAAATCCTGCAAAGCCAGCCAATGGTGCAAGCTCTCTCAAGCTGGTAACCATTTTGTTACGTGGAACACCCATTGGTTTGGACATATTTTATCGTATTTTTTTTAAAGCGTTTATCACATGGGAAAGAGAGAAATTGCTGTTATTGGCCATAGACACTCAACGCCTCTGGTGTAGGAGGCTATCCAAATCACGCCATGTCCTGGGAGGGTTGCACTGTGCTAATCACCATTTGGCTATTAGCTCATATATCTGAGTTTCTGATACTGCTAAACCTGTGCTTGGCCCAGCTGTTGTTGAACTTGATACTGGTCCCTGCCAGGGATCAGGGGTGGTGGGGATTGCATTTTGGCAGCCTCTGGGGAGCTGCGAGTTAGCCACCCCTTTAGGGCTCAACCTTTGGCCATCGGGTGCCCTTCCAGGTGTTTTGGAATAATAATAATAATAATAATAATAATAATAATAATAATAATAATAATAATATTATTTTATTTATATCCCACCTTCCCCAGCCGAAGCCGGGCTCAGAGTGGCTAACAACAATAAAAATAACACAATTTACATAAAATCACAATCAATTAATTGAAATGCATTCTAAAATCAATTCATGCTAAAATCAGTTCTAATTCAACCTGGTTGAGTTGGCTGGGGAAGATGAGAGTTGTAGGTCAGGCTGCCGAAGGCTGCAGTCAACCTACACCTTTAGCAGTGCAAGACCCTGCACACACATCTCCATTTAAAAAAAATAAAAAAATAATTTTGCCGCCAATGTTTTGGAAAAGGTCTGATCAGCAGTCCAGAGGGTGAAGATGCGCACACACATGTTCTGGAGATGCTGTGTTCTTGCGTTGCTGCCCATCTAAGCTCCGATTAGCTGTTTGAACTTGATCGTTTGGAAGAGAAGCACTGTGGCGGAGGGGGGGGGGGAGAGAGAGCAAGAGAATATATTTGTTCGAGCAGCTCTTGGCCGGCCGCCAAAATGTGCTCAGCAAAACATCTGTTGCTCCACATGGAGCAATGCCAGGAGGTGGCGATTATGTGGCACGATCCAGAAAAAGCAAGGGCAAATGGACATTTATTTTTATATGCATAGCACTGTAGGCTTGGAAGGGGCCCAAGGGGGGTCATCTAGTCCAGCCCCTCTGCAATGCAGGGGTAAGAAATAAATATTTCTCCTTTCGGAAAGGCGCTCAGGACTCTCCCAGTTCTGTGAGCCTGAGGGCTCCCCTGCCCTCTGCTCTGCCACCGTGGGATGGGTGCCAATCCTGTGGGTGGGTGGGGAAGCTGGTTGCAACCCAAGACTGAAACTGCTGTTTGGCGAAGCAGGGAGAGAGATCCTGCCTGGAGGGGGTGGGTGGGGAATCTGATGGATCCAGCCAACTTTCGCACACCATCTGCACCTTACATTTGAAGCAGTATTATGCCACTTTATAAACAGTCAAGTATTCCTTCCCCCGCAAAAAGAAGAAGAGAGAATCTTGGGAACTCTAGTTTGTTAAGGGTGCTGAAAGGCATTAGGAGATACCTCGCAGAGCTACAGTTTCCAGAGCCGTGTAGCAATGGGTCCTGCTTCCCAGGGAAGCTACAGTTCCCAAGGTGCTTTGGAGGAAACCATGACAGTTTGAAGTGGTATGTGGCTGCTTTAAAGTGTAAAGGTAAAGGGACCCCTGACCATTAGGTCCAGTTGTGACTGACTCTGGGGTTGTGGCGCTCATCTCGCTTTATTGGCCGAGGGAGCCGGCGTACAGCTTCCGGGTCATGTGGCCAGCATGACTAAGCCGCTTCTGGCGAACCAGAGCAGCGCACGGAAACACCGTTTACCTTCCCGCCGGAGCGGTACCTATTTATCTACTTGCACTTTGACGTGCAATCGAACTGCTAGGTGGGCAGGAGCAGGGGCCGAGCAACGGGAGCTCACCCCATCGCGGGGATTCGAACCGCCGACCTTCTGATCGGCAAGCCCTAGGCTCTGTGGTTTAACCCACAGCGCCACCTGTGTCCCTGTCGCTTTAAAGTGTAGATGGAGCCTAAAAGTTACTGTGCTACCCAGGAAATGGCAGGACAGAGTCTCAAAGTTGTGCTCTCCCAAGCCCACATTCCCAACATGTTTGCAGTCCTGTCTCAGGGACGTCTACACTGGCTTGGTCATGTTCGCAGAATGGAAGATAGCAGGACCCCCAAGACCCCTTCAGGCACCAGGCAAATGTGGCATGAAGACTGGCTATATCAACCTTGCTGAGTGGGAATGGCTTCTGAGAGGAGCCTGAACACAGTGCTTGAAGGATGGTGTGGCGTTTGCCCTCCTAGGTGGGTCATAAGGAAAGGGTTAAATGAGTGTGAAGTGATTGGCCAGTGGGAACCCAAGGGGAGGAGTTAGAGTTAGATTTGGAGTTGTTTGGAAGTCAGTTGAGAGTTGGGAGTTGGAGAAGGAATAAGTCTGTGGGTTGGTCGAGTTTTGATGTGAGAGAGTGAGAGAAACTGATAGGAGTCAGATAGACAGTTGGGATAATCAGTTAGCAGTTATTAGGAAGGTATAGGCCGGTAAAGAAACTAAGATTAAGAAACCGACAAGAGAAATTATCTGAAACCATACACTTGTTAATGCTTATAAAATAAACTTCTTTATTTGGATTAATTATTATTAATGTTAACTACTGTCTGGACTCGGTGTGTAGAGAAACGGGTTGGTGGCAGCGGGGAAGCAATCACAGTGGTGGCACAGGGATCAATAGACCGTCAAACGTCTGGGGACCCTGTGTGATCGCCACAGATGGATAGTCAGTTTGTGCATCCAAAACAGTGACCAGAGGAGGAATGCCCTCTGGGAGGAGCGCAGAGAGAAGAAACACCATAGTGAATCTGCTGCAGCAGCACAACCGGACGTCTTCCTCTGCCCTAACTGCAACAAAATATGTCTCTCCCATATCGGTCTCTACAGCCACAGCAGGCGCTGTAACTCTCCAGCGGTTTGTCTTGCAAGAGAGTTAGATACCAACAACCCAGGCAAACATGGGATTGTGGGTTCAATCTCTTACCTGGTTGTGTTACGGCAGGGCTCAGCCGGTGGGACAAATGCGGACCCCAAGCTTCTCTGTGTGGCCCTCTGGACTCTCACCAGCCCAGTTCTACACCTTCATTGTTTACCCCTGGCTGGAGTGTGTCTGTTCATTCTGATAATGCCCAAATATGTGACTAGCCAAAATTCACACCCCGCCCACTTTTGCCTTTGGCCCCGCCCACCTGTGGCATGTGGCCCTTAGAAGGTTGCCCATCACTGGGTACGGCCCTAGAGCTGAAGAAATTTCCCAAGTACAGTGGTACCTCGGGTTAAGAACTTAATTCGTTCTGGAGGTCTGTTCTTAACCTGAAACTGTTCTTAACCTGAAGCACCACTTTAGCTAATGGGGCCTCCAGCTGCCGTCGCGCCGCGGAGCACAATTTCTGTTCTCATCCTGAAGCAAAGTTCATAACCCGAGGTACTATTTCTGGGTTAGCGGAGTCTGTAACCTGAAGCGTATGTAACCCAGGGTACCACTGTATATGTCTCCAGCTTTCAAAAAGAGAAAGGTGGAGCTCTTATCAGCTTCACTTCAGTTCTGGATTTCCAGTTTAAAGGATCTCTGATCTATTCCGTGGCCATGAATGAAGTCGAAGTTCAGTCAATTATTTGGCGCATGGCTGCCCGACCATGCTGAAATAGAAAAATAAAGTTTATGTGTCCCTGCAAACCCAAATAATGTGATGCTTCCTAACCTACAACATGCTCTCCTTTCCAAAGCCCTAGCTTGGGGGCGTGTAGAACATCTGCTTTGCATCTAGAAGGTCCAAGGTCCAATGTCAGTGTCATCTCCTGGTAGGGCTCTGAAATACCCACTTCCTGAAAATCTGGAGTGACGCTGCTGGTCAGTGTCAACGATACTGAGCTCGATGGATGTATGGTGTGACTCAGCATAAGGCAGCCTCCTGTGTTTGTGGAATATATATATTTTTAATGGGAAAGTAGGATACAGCTTCTGTCTCACCATAAAAAGGCACAGCAGAGTGATGTGCGACACTGGCATGAGTCACGATTCTGCCAGTTTCTCTCACTGGGGTCCCTCGCTGCACAAATGTGTGAAAAGTGTCTCATTTCTTCAAGAGAGGGGCTGGCAAAATGAAAACTGCAGTGAGGAAGGGATATGAAGCTTGCTGGAAGAGGTTTGTGGGATGTTAATTTTTTCTTTTAAGGATTGGGATTTTAAAATTTTGCTCTAGCAAGACTAGAGCAGGGGCAGGGAACTTTTCTGCCCGGGAGGCCAGGTCCTTACCTGTCCTCACTGTGACATCAGATGCGGCTGCGCTTTGTAGCCCCGACCATCGGGACATCGAAGTGCAGCATGGGCCTGTTTGAAAGCCCTTTTGCAAAAAGTCCAGTGCTGTTTTTTTAAACCTCTGGGAAACTGAGTTTTGAAGAGCAGCCCGGGGCTGGGTGGAAAGCAGCTTTCAGACAGCAGCGTGCTGCGTGCATCTGTTCTGCAGGTAGCACAGGATACAACCCTGAACCTGTATCCAGTAGCTGATGTTGCCCCCATCAGAGCGATGCCAGCTGAGTGGAAGGTGGATATGGGTATCTGCCTCGATTGGCCTGCAAGTCAGAGACTGCTCCCTGCCTGCCCACCCGCCCTCCTTTGAGAGGTTGCTCCCCGCCCCTCCGTCAAGTGTGGGTCAGGTACAGACAGCCGCTCCCTCTGAAAGTGGGGTGGGGGCTGCTGGCATTACCAGGTTGCTCATATCAAGGGGGAAGGGAGGACCTAGCACACTGCCTGCTTGGAGGAAATGCAGGAAACAAATAAAATAAAAAATAATTCTAAACAGCAAAAAAATGCATTGTTCTGCTCTGGGCCCCCTGCCAGACCTCAGGAGTGCCAGCCTGGCCCTGTGTCCATGGATGCCCTGGGTACCATGCAGTGCGCATGGCCCTGGCATGGCAATTTGTGGGTGCCCAGCCCTTTCACGGGGACTTTTGTGGGTGCTCAGACACCCAGGGCCGCAGGGGGTTGGCGCCTATGCCAGACCTTGTGAGAGGAGTGCAGTCTAGACGTTTAAAATGCACATCAAGCAGTAGTAGGAGAGGAATTTGCCCCTGGGCATACACGGAGTGCAGAATGTCCAACAAGAAGGCATAGCCGCTCCATACTCAGAAAAGAGTTGTGTATATATGGGGAAGAGACCGTTGCTCAGTGAATAAAACATATGCTTTGCCTCAGATTTCATCCCCAGCATCTCCAGTTAGAAAGAACCCGAGGAAGCTGGCAAGGGATGCTGCCAGGCAGAGCAGACAATATTGGGCTCAATGAGCAAATGATCTGGCCTAAGATTTGTAGATTCTGTTTGTGAATTTTGTGGCTTTTTCATACAGTAGGTAGGGTTGCCATGTGACCAGAATTTCCCAAACATAGCTGGGATTCTGTCACCATAAATAGCGTCCGGGCGCGAATCGCTGAAACGTCCAGGGAAATCCAGGCATATCAAAGCTCATGTCGGAAGTGTAGCTCCAACAACTTTGTTGTGTCCAGATTTTCACTTTTTGACAGGAGGCTACACACGCACTCACGCAAGCCTCTCTCGTCATCTAGACAAGTGAGAGACACTTATCAGAGTTCAAGGACACATTCCAGCTGGTTGCAATCATTCACACTTGTCAGCAAGTTTACACTTATCTACAACTCAGTAGGGTTTGCCAACTGATCTCATACTGGCTGGCTCTTCTGCCCATAATAGCCAGCTGATTGGCCGAGAGTGGCAGGGGAAGCCTTTTCATATGTGTGTGTGTGTGTGTGTGTGTGTGTGTGTGTGTGAATGAGAGGGAAAGGGCATGTGGGGCAGAGCAGATCTTGCCACCCAGGCAAAGGCTCCCTCAGAAAAAAACCTCATTCCCAACAAAGAGAGGGCGCAGCTTTAAACCACTGGAGGGGGCGTTGATTTGAGGGAAGCCCCTATTTAAGGAGCAGGGAGTGGAAGTCAAACACTCCCTAATCTTGAAATACTCCAGCAGGAATGGAAACAGAAGGCTCTGGGCTTTAAATAGCTCAAAAAGGCCTTTTCCATCCAGCCAGAAGCTGGTCGAAGCATAAAAGAAGGGGCCGTGGGAGGCTGCAACTGGTTTTATTTATATATTTTTATGCGATCAACAATGGCTACGTGTGGGCATATTCACACCGGCTCTTTACACAGCTGGAAATTGGATTAGGATCTGCAGGTTGGCAGCCCATTTTCTCTGGAAGTTACCTTAATCCTGAGTCAGGCTCTTGGCCCATCAAGTTCAATATTGCCTACACCATGGGTAGGCAAACTAAGGCCTGGGGGCCGGATCCAGCCCAATTGCCTTCTAAATCTGGCCCGCGGACGGTCTGGGAATCGGCGTGTTTTTACACGAGTAGAATGTGTGCTTTTATTTAAAATGCATCTCTGGGTTATTTGTGGAGCATAAGAATTTGTTCATATTTTCTTTTCAAAATCTAGTCCGGCCCCCCACAAGGTCTGAGGGAGAGTGGACTGGCCCCCTGCGGAAAAAGTTTGCTGACCCCTGGCCTACACTGACTGGCAGCAGCTCTCCAGCCAAGCCGGTCTTTGTCCACCCTGCTTGGATCTGCTGGGGCAAAGCTGAGGCTCTTCCACTGAACCACAACAATCTCCCAGTCCTCACGATTCTGGATCAAGGGTTGGTTTCATTAGAACCCCTTGCTGATTTGGAGGCCTCCGAAGATCGCATCGCTCAATGTGTCACGAGGGTCCCCGAGGTGGAGGAAGCAGTCTTCATCTGTGTTTGGAAACCAGACGCCATGTTGAATCAAGATGGCGGACCAGTGAACCTTAATTGGACATTAGCACACAGGCACAAATGGATTTGGGGCTGGGTCAGACAGGAGCCCTGGGTTGGTTGTGCCCTAAAACTCACAAAGGCACTATCCATATAAAAAACCGCAATGTTTTTGGGTTTCCTTGGTGGTGCCGGGAAGTCCCCGCTAGTAAACAAATAGACCAAGATGCCCCAATGCGAGGCCCAGAAAGCAGGACCTGAGCGCCACAAAAACGCTCCCTCCACTTCTGACTGGAGGCTGAATTCAGCCATTGTGGCTGGTAGCCCACCTGCGTTCCAAGCCTGCCTCACCTTCCGTAATCTGGAATCCGAGAGGTTTGGCAAGCGGCAGGGAAGCTCAGCATCTTGAGGGCTTCCCTCCCTTTTTTCCCCCCTGCTGAAAAGCCGATCTGCTCAGTTGGCAGTTCTGCAAAGTGTTGCATTCCCTTTCTCTCTCTTTTTTTAGGCTTAAAAGCGCTGAGTTTACTGTGATGGTGATGGCAGAGGGCCCTTGCTCAGCAGTTTACGAGACAAGTGAGGCGTTCGTGCCTGTCATTCCCCTCCTGGGGCAGAGCGGAACAGGGATCCGCGGTGGCTGGCTGGGGAGAAAACCGTCAGCTAGGGACATTTTGGAGCGTCTGACGTTAGAATCGCAAAGTTGGCAGGGACTCCAAGGGTCATCTAGTCCAACCCCCCCACACAACACTGGCCTTATGTTAAAGGTAAAGGTAAAGGGACCCCTGACTATTAGGTCCAGTCGTGACCGACTCTGGGGTTGCGGCGCTCATCTCGCTTTACTGGCCGAGGGAGCCAGCGTACAGCTTCTGGGTCATGTGGCCAGCAGGACTAAGCCGCTTCTGGCGAACCAGAGCCGCGCATGGAAACGCCGTTTACCTTCCCGCCAGAGCGGTACCTATTTATCTACTTGCACTTTGATGTGCTTTCAAACTGCTAGGTGGGCAGGAGCAGGGACCGAGCAACAGGAGCTCACGCCGTTGCGGGGATTCAAACCACCGACTTTCTGATCAGCAAGTCCTAGGCTCTGTGGTTTAACCCACAGCGCCACCCGCGTCCCTGGCCTTATAGTAGCTGTGAGCTATTTCATTTAATACTCCACCTTCCCAGGGAACTCTGGGAATTGTAGCTCTGTGAAGGGAATAGGGGCCTCCTCGCCACTCTACAGTTCCCAGAATTCCTTGGTATGACCCCACTTTTCATGTATGGTGTATATGGGGCCTGGGGCCTTCTCATCCTGTGAGGCAATGGTACCCCATACCCTCCAACATTTCTCCGATGAAAATAGCGATGTCCCATTCCACAATGATAATTTTACTCTTTATACCACACAAATCTTACTGGGTTGCCCCAGCCACTCTGGGCAGCTTCCAACATATATGAAAACACAATAAAACATTAAACATTTTTTTAAAAAACTTCCCTATACAGGATTGCCTTCAGATGGCTCAGGGGTCAGATACAGCGGTACCTTGGGTTACATACACTTCAGGTTACATACACTTCAGGTTAGAGACTCCGCTAACCCAGAAATAGTGCTTCAGGTTAAGAACATTGCTTCAGGATGAGAACAGAAATCGTGCTCCGGCGGCGCAGCAGGAGGAGGAGGCCCCGTTAGCTAAAGTGGTGCTTCAGGTTAAGAACAGTTTCAGGTTAAGTACAGACCTCCGGAACGAATTAAGTACTTAACCTGAGGTACCGCTGTAACTCCATACCCTCCAACATTCCTCCAATGAAAATAGGGACATCCTAAGGAAAAGTGGGACATTCTGGTATCGAATCAGAAACTGGGGTGGCTTTTCTAAATCAGGGATGTCCCTGGAAATAGGGACACTTGGAGGGTTTGGTACCCCAGCACACAGTTTGGGGATCTTTCTGCTTCACATTTTCTAAACGCCCTGGGGGTTTCTGTGGGGGACGAAGTCTGTGGTTGAAACTTCCCTTCTGTCTAATGAGCCAGGTGGCTGGATCGATTGGGATCTCTTCTGCTCTCCTACTGTCTCCATCCACTGCGGTATCTCTCAAATCCCCCTGAGTGATCAGCAGCACTGCCTCTGCTGAGCTGGGGGCATGCAGTCGTCGTGTTGAGATTTGTGGTTTGGGGTCTTTTTGTGAGGGAGATGGTTTTCAGCAGGACAGAAATAGTTGGAGGTCACCTTTTGGGAGATCAATTCTTCTGCTTTTGGCAAGTTACTTCAGCCAGCTTAGATAAAACTTTTTCTGCTTTCCCCCTTTCATTTTGTCTGCTGGGGAGTTTCCCTTCCAAGTTAACAAGATAATAAAGTGATTAAAAAAACAAAAACCTAAGTAATACAATAGATGGGGGAAGTGTATTTACATCAAAAAGAATGAATACCCTATGGTTTTAGCAGAAAAGCTGTGTTACGTCAAATATAGGTGAAATGCTTAATATGCAGAAGGATTGTTTAAACTGGCCATTTCTAAATTGGAGGAAGAACAGCTGGGCCATAATGCAGATCAGGGATTGTCCAGCAACAATGCTGTCCATGTGCTTTTTGGCTCCCAAAGATGCTCTTTTCAGAAAACTTTTCTCTTCAGCTGCTGGAGAGAGATGATTTTCAGCAAGGACCTGGTGTGTGGACCCCAATCTTGATCGGGGCACATTCCTGACCAAATGGGGGCTGCTGCTTTTTATCTCCTCTTCAGAATAAAAACAGCCAGTTTCTGTGTATGAAAAATATTCTGTGTCATTTGGTCCTCAGTTGATCGATTGCCTTAGTTTTTAATATATTTGAAACCTACATCAAATCAGCATATGCCCAAAACTATATATCTATATGAAAATGGTGCATCTTGCTGCTTGAAGCTTATTTTTTTTAAAAAAAGATACCTGTATATATATTTTAAAGAATTTGCCTTGCCTAACGATAAGCACCGTTTAAGTCAATAAAAATAGCCCAAAAACAGCACACCGTTGCTAAGTAGGTCCTGTAGAACACAGTAGGATTAACTTCCTACTTCTGAGTAAGCATGCAAAGGATCTATTTTGTTCAATATTTTTTCAACTGCTACCACCCCCAGTTGCTTACAGTATAGGGTTGTAAACTGTAAACCCATGTTGACCAGCCCTGCACCTTCTAGATGAACTACAATTCCCTTCAGCCCCAGGCAACTCTGGTGGGAGTTCTAGCCCCACAAATATATGGCAATTTATTCAATAAGTAAAAGCAGTTCCATGACAATTACCCCGTTTGTTGACCATCTCTATAAGTAAAAGGACTGGAGACATGATCAGGCATCCCCAAACTCGGCCCTCCAGACTACAGCTCCCATCATCCCTAGCTAACAGGACCAGTGGTCAGGGATGATGGGAATTGTAGTCCCAGAACATTTGGAGGGCTGAGTTTGGGGATGCCTGGACATGATGAATACATTTTGAATTGGGGGAGGGCCAATAATTGTTTCTCAACTAGGAGGGCATGCCTCTCCCTGGGGGTTGCTTATGAAGATATGGGGAGGGGCGGGTGAGTATTTTCAAAAAACACCAGCAGCCTAAGTCCCAAAAATTTGTTGCAAATAAAATAATCAGGCGAGCCATGTTCGAAGGGGAAGCGTAGGATTTTTAGCTAAAAGGGGGAGCTAAAAACATTGAGAAATTCTGCCCCAGATGTTGTTGGATTCCCATCATCCCTGACCATGCTGCCTGAGGCTGGTGGGAGTCCACCAACATCTGGAAAGCTACAGTTTCTCCCCTGCCCGCCCGCCCGCCCGCCCGCCCGCCTGCCCTGGTAAAAGGATATAGGCCTGTCTGGGAGGCGACCTGGGTCTCTATTGAGAACATAGGAACCAGCCTTATACTGAATCAGACCTTTGGTCCATTTAGCCCAGTATTGTCTGCACTGACTGGCAGCCTCTCTGCAAGGTTCCAGGCAGGCGTGCCTCCCAGCCCTACCTGGAGCTGCCAGAGATTAAACCCTGCGACCTTCTGCATGCAGAGCAAGTGCTCTCCTTGAGCTGCAGGCAGCCCTTCCTCATACTTGAAATACTTAGGTGCTAAGACTACAAATCCTGCACACACTTTCCTGGGATTTAAGTCCCATTGAGCTTAATGAAGTTTATATTTCTGAGTCAACATATAGATAAGATTGCACTGTAAAAACTGGCAGTTTTAGCCCCACAAATGCACCCCTGGAGGCTTCGTTTTGTTGATTTAAAAATAAAGAGACAGAGGGCTAGAAACTTGAAAACTGGTCAGGAAGCAAACAGGCCTAACCTGTTTTGTATTCTGTGTTGTGAAAGCACAACTGTGTTTCTGGAGAAGCTCTTTTCTCCACCCCTATTTTTTATCTCCTTTTTTAAAAGGAAATTTCTAGTGTTCGTATCTCCACCAAAGACACCTTTCGAGAGATCTGGTGTTGGAGACATCGGCATGCTTGCTAAATTTTTCATTGGCTTTGCCCAGACTAACTTCTGAGTAAACCCACCCAAGGTTGTGCTGTAAGGAAAGCCGTTTCTAGGAGCTGAGGGAAAAACCCGGGCATATTTCAAATTGCATTTTCTTCTCGGCAAATAATTGGGGACTGGGAGTTGACAGATTCCAGGTGTGTGTTGATGTGTGAACCGGGACAGGTTTTTAATTTATTTGTTTCCCCATTGCAAAATGATTGGGGCTGCTCATGCAAGAAACAGACTTGAGAGGTTTTAGGTGTGTGTGCATCTGCAAACACGGGTTCGTCATTCACAACTGGAACTTGAGCTATTATAGATGTTTCTGCGTGTGTGTGTGCATTTGTGTGTGTAAGCCCAGGCTTAAATTCAATTTTCTTATTGGAAAACCTGGTGTTTCTCATTTAGAACAGGAACTTGAGAGATTTCAGGGGTGTTTGCATACAAATTCAACTTTCTGCTTGGAAAAATAATCAGGGTTGCTCCTTCAGAACTGGAACCTGGGAAATTTCAGGTGTCTGCCTGCGCGGCTTTTTATGTGTTTAAACCCTTCGTTTCACTTCCTTGTTTTTCCTTCTTCCGCCCTCCGCAGGTCCGAGCGGGTCGTCGACCGGCCCCTGCGCCAGGTTCTCTTCCCCTGAAGCCGTCGCCAGCGTGTGGAGCCTGCCCCACACCTGCCCCCTGCCAAGCCACGGCCTTCACCTGCGTGTTCCAGTGTTTCCCCTGCGACCCGTCTTGTGGGAGCGCCTCCTGGGCCACCCCCGAGTTCACCCAGCGCTCCGTGGCTCCAATGGTGAAGATGACCCGGTCCAAGACGTTCCAAGCTTACCTGCCTTCGTGCCACAGAACCTACAGCTGCATCCACTGCCGAGCCCACCTGGCAAACCACGACGAACTCATTTCCAAGGTACGCCTTGGGAGCGCCGGACCCCAGGGCTTACGAGCAGGGAGAAGGGGCAGTTGCCTCCCCGTCCCGCTTGTGGGCTTCCCAGAGGCGTCGGGGTTGGCCCCGGGATGCTGGGCTGAATCAGCCTTGGGCTTGGTCCAGCAGAGCTCTTCTGTGTGGACCGGGTGTCTCTTATGGGGATTTTGGAACACCTCGTTGCCTTGGATAATAAGGACCCGTGTGGAAAGCTTTAGGCCGAGGAGCCTCCACAAGACGGCCACCAGGTTTTATGGAATCGTGTTGCCCCCTCCTCCAAAGGCATATAAGGTTCTTCTTAGGTAAAGGTAAAGGGACCCCTGACCATTAGGTCCAGTTGTGGCCGACTATGGGGTTGCAGCACTTATCTCGCTTTATTGGCCGAGGGAGCCAGCGTACAGCTTCCGGGTCATGTGGCCAGCATGACTGAGCCGCTTCTGGCAAACCAGAGCAGCGCACGGAAACGCCGTTTACCTTCCCGACTGAGCGGTACCTATTTATCTACTTGCACTGGTGTGCTTTCGAACTGCTAGGTTGGCAGGAAAGGTTCTTCTTAATCCTCACTAATAACCCTGTGAGGTAGGCGAGGCTGGAAGCGGCTGGCCCAGGGTCACCCAGCGAGCTTCATGGCTGAACAGAGATGTGCAAACTGTGGCCTCTTTCCCACCCTCCCCCGCCACTGCCCTCCTAGTCTGAAACCTTAACCACTGCACCACACTGCCTCTCGGTTCCTATTCCTGTAGAATCATAGAATTGTAGAGTTGGAAGGGACCTCGAGGCCCATCTAGTCCAGCTCCCCCCCCCCCTGCAATGCAGGACTCTCGGCTAAAGCAGCGATGACAAATGGCCATACAATCCTTTTTTTAAAAAAATTATTCATTTTCATTCATTACATACATCTCAAATTCTTAACGTTTACTATATATTCCTCCCTCCCTCCCCTCCAAGACTTCCCCCAACTTGCATTTCTGGTTTGTTTCTATTTTCACCCGCTTTGCTATCTCTGAACAGAAAAAGTTATTAATAACATCAAACCTTAAAAACATAAAAATAACATTAAATACATCATCTTATTTCACTAGCTTCCAGATATTTTCTGATGCTAATTTGGATGTTTGTTTAAATCCTGCCATCAAGTCTATTGTCTTTCTTTGTTTCTGCAAATATAATAGGAATGGTTCCCAGTCTTTTTCAAGGTCTCTGTTGTCTTTTTCTCTTAGACAGGTGGCCACACAATCTTAAAAACCTCCCAGGAAGGAGAGCGCACAACCTTCTGAGGGAGACCGTTCCACTTCCCAAACAGCTCTTGCTATCAGAAAGTTCTTCCTGATGTTTAGTTCGACTTTCCTGTACCAAAGCACTGGTGTAGTTTGCCTCTTTTACACTCCTTCGGAGCGGCATTCCTCATCTGCCTCCTTGACTTTTCAGATGACTGCAGGGTTAGGCTTGCGATAAAATGCTGTGCATTTATTTATCCCCTATCTATCTCCCTTCTTCTGTGTAGGTTTCCGCCACCCCTAGTTTTATCCTGCCAACAAGCCTGCGGGATAGGCCAGGCTGAGATACGTTTATTGGCCTTCAAAGCGGCATGGAAAGGACTATTCTCAGGTACCTGCCTTGAGCTGTTTTGCCAACGGCAGGCTTCTTGAAAAGTCACTTTGGCTGCCCAGAGAGGCTGGCTGTGGGTCAGAGAAGGGCACAGCTTTTCCTCTGACCATCCTTCCAAGGACCACATACTGTTGGTGGGCAGGACCAGAGGAAAAAGTGGGTGGATCAACGAATTAGCATTTTACCTTTGGACAGGAGGCTCATTTCTATAACTGCTCTCGGCCCTCCATGCAGCCAAGCATTATCAGAGTCCGAGAACACATTTCTGCCTGGCAAAAACATGCAAGGAGGTTGTGCAATGGGTGAGGTTGGAGGAGGGTATGTGGCTTGAGGGAAGTCCCGAGGGCCAGGCGGAGAGGTGCAAAGGGCCCATAAATGGCCCTCGGTCTGGAAGCCCCCCACCCTTTCCTTTCACTTTTTCCATTTCCACTTTTTATTTGTGTTCCACCTTTCTATATTACACCATACACAAGGTGGTTTACAAACTGAAGAAACAACAAAATAGACAAATCACACGCCTAATAACAATCTGACCCCATACAAAAAAAGTCCCAATAAAAACATTGCTTTAAAACTAACAACATATTGAATAAAGCAAGAGTCAGTAATCCGTTAGAACGTAATAGCAAAGCGTAAAATTAAATGTCGGCAAATAATAGTTAAACTGTTTAGTAATTCTTTATTGTAATTCTTAAGTGTAAACTATAATCAATGAAAGTAATGGAAAGTCACAATGCATAAAATACCACAAAATGTAAAAGGATCAAATTGAAAAACAAGAACACCAGGACCCTTTCTCTTGCCCTCCACCAAATCTCTCTCTGTTTCTCTCTCTGAAACTTTTCAACACATAGACGTGTTGCTTTCCAAAGGAAAATGTGGTCCTTAATCAGCAGATTCTATTTGGGGAGGTACATTGATCACCCAATGCTTTTAAGGAGGCCCCTTAAATCCATTCTGGGAAGTGAGCATATGGAAACTCATTTTTTGCTTTCTCATTGGGTGGTTTGGTGGGTCCCCCCCTCCCCGCTGTCTTTGGCAGGTGTGATGGTGAAAGGGTTTTGTTTCAGCTGCATTGTATCTCATCTGTAAGAAGAGCTACGTGGTGGCTTTGTAGTCCGGCCAAGAAAGTTCTTAGGAGGTTTAAGCGAAAGCAGAGTGGCGACGGGCAGATGCGGCTCAGTTTATTTCTGTGGATTCTTGTATCCCACTTGCTTTCACAAATGTCTTAACATCGTGGGTGTGGTCAGTGGGTCTGGCCAACTGCACCTTTGCCCTGCCCAGTGGGTTTTTAGAACCTAGAGCCTCCCTGCCTTTGGGCTGACTCAAAACAAAGCCACAGAGCAGAGTCCGGTGGGGGGCATTATGCAGAATGTATGTAACCTCTTTACTCACTGAACCATCCTGCTACCTGCTGCTACTGGTCTTAATAATAAATAATAATAATAATAATAATAATAATAATAATAATAATAATAATAATAATTTATTTATACCTCGCCCATCTGGCTGCGTTTACCCAGCCACTCTTGGTGGCTCCCAACAGATTAAAAACAGAATAAAACATCAAACATAAAAAAATTCCCTAAACAGGACTACCTTCAGATGTCTTCTAAAAGTCAGATACAATCGTACCTCCGCTTTCATATCCCTCTGGACACGTAAACTTCGGGATGCAAACGCGGCAAACCCAGAAGTATTTTTCCAGGTTTCGACTGCGCGCGTATGCACAGAAGCGGTCCTCTGGTTGTGAATTCCTCGGGATGTGGCTGGACTTCCGGAACGGATCTCGTTCGCACCCGGAGGCACCACTTAGTTGTTTATTTCCTTGACATCTGATGGGAGGGCGTTCCACAGGGCGGGTGCCACTACTGAGAAGGCCCTCTGCCTGGTTCCCTGTAACCTCACTTCTCGCAATGAGGGAACCGCCAGAAGACCCTTAGAGCTGGACCTCAGTGTCCGGGTAGAATGATGGGGATGGAGACGCTCCTTCAGGTATACTGGGCCGAGGCCATTTAGGGCTTGAAAGGTCAGCACCAACACTTTGAATTGTGCTCAGAAACGTACTGGGAGCCAATGTAGGTCTTTCAGGACCGGTGTTATGTGGTCTCAGCGGCTGCCCCCAGTCATCAGTCTAGCTGCCGCATTCTGGATTAGTTGTAGTTTCCGGGTCACCTTCAAAGGTAGCCCCACATAGAGCGCATTGCAATAGTCCAAGCGAGAGATAACTATAGCATGCACCACTCTGGCGAGACAGTCTGCGGTCAGGGAGGGCCTCAGCCTACGTACCAGATGGAGCTGGTAAACAGCTGCCCTGGATACAGAATTGATCTGCGCCTCCATGGACAGCTGAGTCCAAAATGACTCCCAGGCTGCGCACCTGGTCCTTCAGGGGCACAGTTACCCCATTCAGGAACAGGGAGTCCCCCACACCTGCCCGCCTCCTGTCCCCCAAGAGACAAAGGTAAATGTGCTGCAAGCTAATTTCTGCACCCACTCATACAGGCCCCTCTGCCTGTCCTCTGTCCTGGCAAGCAAGGGGCATCAAGAGATCAAAAACACCTTTCAGCTAAGCCCAAACACCCTCACTTAGGATGTGCAGCAAGTCCAGTGAAGGGCGTGGCCTGGGGAAAGAGAGTTCCAAGGGCCAGAGAGAGAGGCCTGGGGGCCACATCTGGCCCCCCGACTTGAGATTCTACCCAAGCCTGCCCTAAATGAGGGGAATTTGGCGTTTTTTTGTGACACATTGTAGCTCTCTCAAACACATGCATGCCGTCCTAACAATAGGCTGCTTTTTCTGACTTGGATGCCTCCATCTGTCTCTCTTTTTTAAAAAAAGGAGAAATAACCCAACAGTGATGTGCTTGATTATGGAAATATGTAGAGAATGCTCTGCCGGCCTTCCCACACCTCCTTTTTTCCTTCTTCTCTTCAAATGGGCTCTCCCAGTCCAAGTAACTCAGACTGCTCTCTTGGAGACGTCTGTAGGGCTTTCAGCTGCCCTTTCAATAATTCCAAACCTCCCCCCCCCCATAAATCTCTTCCCTTTTAAGAATCCTTTTCTGGGCACAGCTGCAAACCTCCTGGAGGGAAATCAAAGCAAATAAAAAAAAAACACAGGACAGTAAAGCCCAAACTGTGTGGCATGGCCTGAGATTGCCTGCGGAGGAGGGTGCCCGGTGGGTCTCTGTGTGATCCATAGCTCCATCCTCTGAGCACTTTCCAGTTGGACTCCTTGCAGGGAAGCAAGTAATTTCGATTGAGTCATTCAGTCCTTTCTGTGACCGAGACACATTCAGGTGGTTTGTGTTTTACTTGCCTGTAAAAATACAATTTAAAACCATACAGCACCTAGCACAGCACGTGACAATTCCTACGAAAGGAATAATAATAATAATAATAATAATAATAATAATAATAATAATATTTCCCCAGCCACTTTGGGCGGCTTCCAGCACATAATAAAACATCAAATATTACAAACTTCCCAATACAGGGCTGCCTTCAGATGTCTTCTAAAAGTTGCACAGTGGTACCTCGGGTTAAGTACTTAATTCGTTCCGGAGGTCCGTTCTTAACCTGAAACTGTTCTTAACCTGAAGCACCACTTTAGCTAATGGGGCCTCCTGCTGCCGCCGCGCCTCCGGAGCCCGATTTCTGTTCTCATCCTGAAGCAAAGTTCTTAACCTGAAGCACTATTTCTGGGTTAGAGTAGTCTGTAACCTGAAGCGTATGTAACCTGATGTACCACTGTATAGTTATTTATCTCCTTGACATCTGACGGGAGGGCGTTCCGTTAAGTGGTCCACCAAGAACCTCAGCAATTTTCAAATGGTCCGAGGTAGAGGGAGAAGTTGGAGGACCATTGCTCTACATTGTCTCTTTGCCCCTTCCCCTAATCCTCCCCTCACTCAGAGACAGTATACTGGGAACGAGAAGTGTTGCTCTCAGTTCCTGCTTTCAGGCTTTCCATAAGCATCTGGTTTGCCCCTGTGAGATCATGGCGCTGAACTGGTTTAGCCTGAACTAGCAGGTTATTCTTCCTGTTCCTTCCTCCAGGCTAAACATATTCTGCCTTTCCAAAACACGGCTTGGTCTCCAACCCCTCTCACCATTTTTATCTCTTTGCCCCGGGAAACATTCCAGAACATTGCCATTACTTCTCAATATTTGGTCACTTCGCTTTTTTGTTTCTTTGTTATTAATACTGCCTAGAATTGCATTAGCCCTTTTAAACGCTGTGTCACGCTTGCACCCGCATTTCCGTTCGTTTCCAGATTAATGTTTCAGATAAAAACCACACAGATCCCGTTTATCATCTCATAATTCATGTCAGGGCTGCGAATCCTCTGGGCTTTTTATTGGGCCAAGGCAGTCTACTTGCTTAAATTATTTTTTTTTCCCCTCAGTAGTAAATCTGGATGATTTAACTTGTTGGGTTTGGGTTTCTCCACCACCTGTCAGTCTTGAGGGAATAAATTGCCGTTCTCCTGTTTTCTGATCTTTCAGAAGTAGGATTCTTTTGTTTGTAAGGCTGTTTCCCAACGAGATAAGAGAGAACTGTAAGGGTAGTATTATGTAAAAAGAATTAGCATTTATATAGAGCTCCGGATGTTCAGTGTTCCTTGTGAATATTAACACCACAGTCTTCCCAACAGGTATGTGAAAGAAAGCTGCGTTATTATCTCCACATTGCATTATGGGTGGCTGCATGTTTACGTCGTACAGCAGCTGCATTAAGACGTTTGAGCAAGGACCGTGAGTGCCACCACCTCTTCCCCCCCCCCTCCATCAAATCAGTCCCTCTCTTGACACCCAGGAAGACAAATCTGGGCAAAAATTAAGTCCGGCAGAATTAGTATGAACCCCTTGAAAAGCACATACAGTCATACCTTGGATCCCGAACGCCTTGCGAGTCAAATGTGCTGGCTCCTGAATTATTATTATTATTATTATTATTATTATTATTATTATTATTATTAATTTATACCCCGCCCATCTGGCTGAGTTTCCCCAGCCACTCTGGGCGGCTCCCAATCGAGTGTTAAAAAGAATACAGCATTAAATATTAAAAACTTCCGTAAACAGGACTGCCTTCAGGTGTCTTTTAAAAATAAGATAGCTGCTTATTTCCTTGACATATGCTGGGAGGGCGTTCCACAGGGCGGGTGCCACCACCGAGAAGGCCCTCTGCCTGGTTCCCTGTAACCTCACTTTTCGCAATGAGGGAACCGCCAGAAGGCCCTCGGTGCTGGATCTCAGTGAGCGTTCTGGTTTGTGAACGTTCTTTGGAACCCGAACGTCCGACGCGGCTTCCGAATGGCTGCATGTGTTTTAGCTTTGTATCTTCCAGAGGGAGCCCAAGATTCCCGAGGAGCGGATGAACTTATGCCCTGCCATAGCAGGACAGCCGGGGGCGGGGAATGCACATATTTATATGCTAATGCAGTGCCCTGTTTAGGCCTGTCCCCCCCCTAAAAAAAAGGGTGCCGAGCCGAGGGGGCACAAAATTGAGACGACCCATTTAGCAGTGCCAGATTTGGGCCTTGCACAGGGCTCCATAGTATGAAAGATTACCAAAGTCCGCCCCTATACTAATGTGTGTTCATCATAATTTGCGGGGGGACACACCAAAGTTACCTTTCCTCTTGATTAAAGGGTAAAGGGGCCCCTGACAATTAAGTCCAGTCGCGAACGACTCTTGCGGCACTCATCTCTCTTTAAAGGCCGAGGGAGCCGGCGTTTGTCCACTTCCGCAGACAGTTTTCCCGGGTCATGTGGCCAGCATGACTAAGCCGCTTCTGGCGAAACCGGAGCAGTGTACGAAAACACCATTTACTTTCCCGCCGGAGCAGTACCTATTTATCTACTTGCACTCTGACGTGCTTTCGAACTGCTAGGTTGGCAGGAGCAGAGACCGAGCAACCAGAGCTCACCCCGTCGCGGGGATTCGAAATGCCGACCTTTCGATCAGCAAGCCCAAGCGGCACGGTGGTTTAACCCACAGCGCCACCCGCATCCCTTCCTCTTGATTTTGTTGTTGTTGAGTCGTTTAGTCGTGTCCGACTCTTCATGACCCCCTGGACCAGAGCACGCCAGGCACTCCTGTCTTCCACTGCCTCCTGCAGTTTGGTCAAACTCATGCTGGTAGCTTTGACAACACTGTCCAACCATCTCGTCCTCTGTTGTCCCCTTCATCTTTCCCAACATCAGGGTCTTTTCCAGGGAGTCTTCTCTTCTCATGAGGTGGCCAAAGTACTGGAGCCTCAGCTTCAGGATCTGTCCTTCCAGTGAGCACTCAGGGCTGATTTCCTTCAGAATGGATCAGTTTGATCTTCTTGCAGTCCATGGGACTCTCAAGAGTCTCTTCCAGCACCAGAATTCAAAAGCATCAATTCTTCGGCGATCAGCCTTCTTTATGGTCCAGCTCTCACTTCCATACATCACGACTGGGAAAACCATAGCTTTAACTATATGGACCTTTGTTGGCAAGGTGATGTCTCTGCTTCCTCTTGATTACCTATCCCCATAGAAAGCTGCCATATACAGAGTCAGACCATTGGTCCATATAGCTCAGTATTGTCCACAGTCCTCCAGGATTTCAGGTAAGGGAGTCTTTTCCCAGCCCGTACCTGGAGATGCCATCGGGGCCTTCTGCACTTCAACCAGATGTCCTACCACTCAGTTATGGCTCCTTCCCACTCTGTGGTTAGGCCTCCCCCCCCCCTTCAACTAATTTAAAGTCCATCCCCCACTATCTGCCCCCTTGCACGCTCCAGAGGTATCTTGTGGCCTGTTTCTTTGGGGTGTGGGTGAGGTGCTTTGTTTATTTTATTTTTAAGCCTCTGGTGGAGATTTCTGAACTGGTGGGCTGGAAGGGAAATGAAGTGGGTGTAGGAGCTGCGACTGCTGATTAAAAATAGATCTGAATCATTCCATCTGACCTGAGGGGGATCAACAGCTTCGGCGTTGACCTTTCGGATCTGAAATCTGCTAAGTGTTTCTATGGTAATTGGGTCCCTCTCTGGGGCTAATCAAAGATTTTTTTTTAAGCCGGATGAAAACCCTGCGGAGAGTGTGTGTGAGGGAAAGAATGAATTATTCCTGCAGTCCCTTGTTTACGATTCCTAATGTCTCTAGTGCAGAGACCCGAGCAAGGACCTTGTGTGAAGCAGCCATGAAATCAGGTGGATTTGGTTGAAAGACTGGGGTCAGGAGCTATCAAATTAATTCATACCTATCTTGTGCATCTGGGTGGCTAAACAGTTCCAACAGTTAGCTCAGCCTTGCAGTTCTGGGGGAGGTGATTTATGCTTGGTCTCCTGTGGCGAGTCAAGAGTTTTCCTCGAGGTGATCAGGCAGTCAAGGTTTCTTCTTCAAATCAGAGAGTAGTTGTTTCTTTCTTTTTTTGCCCTTGGCCATGAAACAGCTCACCCATCCCTAGTTTATTAGAAATTCTGTCTGGGCAGGCAGGGTAGCAGGAATGTCTGTGGGCCAGAAACTTTGGTTGCTGCAAGGCAGAAGTAATATGCTGATGTGTCTTTCACTAGACTTTGAAGAAAACAATTGTTCCGTTGGAAGATGAGAGTGTCTGCCTTACAGTTAGCAGTGCAGGAACTATTCTTGGCTCTTTTTGATGAGAAACTCAAAAACCAACCCTACCTATTTCTTTGAGCTGGGATGGGGAACACACACACACACACACACACACACACACACAGAGAGAGAGAGAGAGAGAGAGAGAGAGAGAGAGAGAGAGAGAGAGAGTTTTTGTTTTGTTTTCCATAGTCTGGCTTACTATGTTCTCTGTTCTTCACAAAGGGTGTGTGGCTCTTTGAAACCTTCGCATGAGATGGAAAAGTTTCCTTGCCACATATTTAATTCAAACCAAATGGTGTTGTGTTTTCGTGTGTGTGTGTGTGTGTGTGTGTGTGTGTGTGTGTTTTGCAAACATCCCAAGAGGTTGGAGGGGAGGGGAAACGGTCTGTGTTCCACTCTGCAAAACTCAGATGGGGAGATGGAGTGGGGGGTAGATAGCCCTTTAAATGGAGGTAGAGTCTGTTTATTCTTCTTGTGGGCGGGCCATTTCATGTAATTGAGCCAGCCGTCAGGGGACCAATCAAAAGGTGTCTGGTACATTTATGTGTTTGAAGGGGGGGGTGAAGCCAGAGGAGAGCTGGTTGCTAATGTCACTTGAGGACACCTGAGTCAGAGGTGCCATAAACCTCTGGCTGATGTGGGGAGGGGGCGGTCCTGCAATCTGGAGATCCGGCATTTGGTATGTCAACAGAGGACCCTGGGATCAGAAGGTCTGGGGTTTGTTATGCCAATTAACTATGTTCCACAGCCTGAAAATATTGCAAGCCCTTTTTATTTTTGTAATCTAGATGCTACCATCCAGGGTCAATAAAGCCCATTTTACTCTCTTAAAACAAGAATCTGAGCTTCTCTGTCTCTCCCTCTACCCAACCCCACTCCCTACAACCTGCACTGATCTCTCATCCTCTTAAACATCTCCTCCTACACTGCTAACTTTTCTGACCTGCAGACTGCAAGAATCCAAGTTTCCTTGAACAGGCACTTCTGGGTCTTTTCTTTCTCCCCATAACTGCTCCAGAGGGTGGCGAGGTCAGGGATTTGCAGGCTGTAGAGTTGGGGTGTTGTTGTTTTTTGCTTTGCAGAGAGGATCCACAAGGATGGAGCAAATTAATCGCTGCCAGCCTCTTCTGGGTTAAAGGAATACTCTCTCCTCTACCCACCCAGGTGCAAAATCATGCTGCTGCAACTGAGATCACTGCTAATAATTCATCAGGAACTAATTTTTTTTTTTTTGGTTGTTGACAGGGTGTGACTTTCATCATGACAAACACTATTTTTATTTTGCCTTACAGTCTTTTCAAGGAAGCCAGGGCCGGGCCTATCTCTTCAATTCAGTGTAAGTGTCTGGGTTCCACCCCCCACCCCCCTCTCCGTTGTCACTGTTGTCGTCAGAAAGGGAGAGGCGGAGCCTTCTGCCCTCCAGACGTTGCTGGAATACAACTCCCATCATCCTTTTGCGTTGGCCCATGCTGGCTGAGGCTGATGGGAGTCTGAGTCCAGCAGTGTCTGGAGAGCCACGGGTTTCCCCATCCCTGCCCTTTCCAGTTAACAAGCCAATGACTGCTTGAAGTGGCATGATCCTGATTTATGCATATAAGAACAGAGGTGTGCTTAGTGAGGAGCACAGCTGCTGCAGCGAAATGGACCAGGATCTGCAAATCAAAACTTCTCTCTTCCTTCTTCCCACATTTGCAGAGTTAATGTGGGCTGTGGCCCTGCGGAAGAACGGGTTTTGCTAACAGGACTGCATGCGGTGGCAGACATTTACTGTGAAAACTGCAAAACCACCCTGGGCTGGAAATACGTGAGTGTTTTTGTTTCTTAAAATCTTGTCCCCTTTGGCCCTTCGTTCAGTGCGCTCTACTGCAATGCGCTCTACGTGGGGCTACCTTTGAAGGTAACCCGGAAACTACAACTAATGCAGAACGCGGCAGCTAGACTGGTGACTGGGACCGGCCACCGAGACCACATAACACCGGTCTTGAAAGACCTACATTGGCTCCCAGTACGTTTCCGAGCACAATTCAGAGTGTTGGTGCTGACCTTTAAAGCCCTAAACGGCCTCGGTCCGGTATACCTGAAGGAGCGTCTCCACCCCCATCGTTCTGCCTGAGGTCCAGCGCCGAGGGCCTTCTGGTGGTTCCCTCGCTGTGAGAAGCCAAGTTACAGGGAACCAGGCAGAGGGCCTTCTCAGTAGTGGCACCCGCCCTGTGGAACGCCCTCCCACCAGATGTCAAAGAGAAAAATAACTACCAAACTTTTAGAAGACATCTAAAGGCAGCCCTGTTTAGGGAAGCTTTTAATGTTTAATAGGTTATTGTATTTTAGTGTTTTGTTGGAAGCCGCCAGAGTGGCTGGGGAAACCCAGCCAGATGGGCAGAGTATAAATAATAAATTATTATTATTATTATTATTATTATTATGATAACTGGAATCTCCTTTTATTTTTAGAGGGCGAGCTGTAGCTCAGTGGCAAAGCCCTTGCTTTGTATGCAGGAAAGTTCAATTCCCTGGCATCTCCAGATAGGGCTGGGAACGTCCCCTCCCTGCCCGAAACCTAGGGGAGAGCTGCTGCCGGCCAGTGTAGACAGTACTGAGCTAGATGCACCAACGCTCTGATTCTGCATAAAACACATGCTTTATTCCTGGGACAAGGTCTCTTTCTGAATACCAGCTAGCTGATCCTTTTGACGGTGTGGCTGTTGTAAACAAAAATTGCCCTTTTCCCTTATGGGGTATCCAAGAGCCCATATAGAGTCCTTACGTAGGTTCCCTATTGGTAGGAGAGAATAACAGAGGCCAACCAGAGAATATTGAGAAGCAAAGCAGCTCGTAAGCTTGATCTTTATTGATCTGTTGCAACAGGGTGCTCCCCCACATGCAGGAGAGGAGGAACCCAGAAAAATGGTGTGCAAGGCCGTATAAAGACTTTTGAAATTGCCACCCTGTAGCTCAAGACCACCCCCAGAAACATCATACATCCATCACAGAAGGGGTGTAACCTAAGACCACCCCTCAGATACATCACACCTACATCACAGAAAAGGCGGTCTAAAACAGAAATTTGAATGTTGTTTCTCTCCTGTCTGGCAGGTTACTTGATTGGATTGCCTGGGGAGCCTGGCCAGTCTTTTGTAATGATAAATACTTAGTTCTTGGGCCAGGACACAGGCTCACACCCTATTCATATCTTAAATGTGCCCTTAAGACAGGATTTGTGAGGAAAGAGACAATGGGGAGGTTTTCCCACTTTGACCTTGCAGAGAAAACATTTGCTCAGTTTAGGAATCAAAATGGTTTCAGGTCGGTCTTTCTGTGCTGATCTATGTACGTGCTTGGTTGGTACACTTATGAACATTACCATATATCTAAGACCTCAAAATTCCTATCACATGGCGAAGCCAGCTCTGGCCTTCAGCTGTGCAAAAGACCTAAGAGAAGTACACTCTTCCTCAGCAAGGCTGGAGTTGGGGTTGGCTGCTGAGCAGCTGGGGAAGTTAACAACATTTCAGCCTCTGGGATAAATCCGTGAACCTGATCCCATTGCAAAAGGGACCTTGGGAGTTCACGCCAGCCAGGCGCTAAAACCCTCAGTCCTTTGAACAATCGGATTATGTTTCCAAAACACGGTTGGGCAGTTCAGGAACCAAAAAAAAAGAAAAAGAAAAAGTGTGCCTCTGTAAATTTCCTTCCAAACCTCTGCTAATACACAATGTTTAGAAAAGGCCCATAACTTGTGCACACTTCAGCTGGGTTTTAAAAGAAGCTGAGCTCCTGTTTGTGGTGACTGCATTTCACACTGGAGCTGTACTGTCAGATGATGATCACATTTACCACAGTAACACAAGAGGTGTGGAAATTTCCTGGGCCCACCCAACCTCCTTCCCTAACCTGGTGCTCTCCAGATTCCTTACTGAAGAGCTGTAGCTCAATAGAGTTTGAGTTTGGACTTGATATCCCGCCTTTCACTAGAAGAAGAGTTTGGATTTGATATTCCGCCTTTCACTCCCTTTAAGGAGTCTCAAAGCGGCTAACATTCTCCTTTCCCTTCCTCCCCCACAACAAACACTCTGCGAGGTGAGTGGGGCTGAGAGACTTGAAAGAAGTGTGACTGGCCCAAGGTCACCCAGCAGCTGCATGTGGAGGAGCAGGGAAGCGAACCCAGTTCACCAGATTACGAGTCCACCGCTCTTAACCACTACACCACACTGGCTCTCAGTGTGTAGTACAGTATCTTCTTTGCATGCGGAAGGTACTCGGTTCGGTTTCCGGACATCGCAGTCCCTGGACTGAGACCCAGGAGGAACTTCGCTCCTTTTCCTTGTTTTGATTGTGTCTCTTTCCCTTTCCAGGAACACGCGTTCGAAAGCAGTCAAAAGTATAAGGAAGGCAAATACATCATTGAATTAGCTCACATGATCAAGGACAACGGCTGGGATTGAATGGCGAGGAGACGCACGCCGAACATGGGCGAGAGAGAGAGGGAGTTTGTCATCCTACTGAACATTTTATCTCCCGGAAAACCCCACACATATATATATGAGCGAGTGACTGACAACCGTTTGGTTCCGTGCGTTTGGGGGCTTGTCGTTGTCGTCGTCGTGTTGAGATGCTTCCTCACAGAACCCTTCCTCCCATCCGTAGCGGAGACCGGCCTCGATAACTTCTGTCTCTCCTTGCTTTTGTCTCTTGTTTGTGAGTTAACTTCTGGTCCCTTTCCTCCTCCCCCACTCCCCTGCCCAGCTCCCTTACCCCTCTGTGTTCTGGCATTGGGGGTGCGTATAGATGTAAGGAGGACTCGAACTCGGTGCCCCTCAAAACCGGTTCCTAAGTGACATTGTCTCAGTACAAACTGGAGGTTGGTTTTGGGGTGGTGTGTGTGTGTTGTTTTTTTAATCCAAGGGTCCCGGCACGAGGGAAGGAGTGCTGGGTCTTCAGACGTCGGGCGCGCGGGAGAGTTGCATCGCCCCTACCCCTTTCCCCGCTTGGCCTTTTAAAAAAATTCCTGGTCAACCATGGCTTGAAACTTGTGGACCGCAGAAAAAAATATATATACCTCATGGCTGTATCCTCTCTGCATCTCAAAGACTATAGCCTAAAAACTTGTCGCTAGTGGCATCCCCAGACTGGTCTGTGTTCCTCGTTTGATTGCTTGTTTCTTTTTAAGTGATCTCTTTGGATTTTTTGTCTTTTTCGTACTAATGTTTGATTTGAGAGGAGGAGGGTGTAAACACAGGTCCCGGGCCTAGCCCTCCCTGGCCTCCTGTTCCCAGTGAGCAAGCCCACCCAAACACTGCGGTGCTGATGTTGGGAGATCGGAAAACCCTCGCCATTTGCTTCCCACAACGTTGACACTTCAAGTGCAGGAAGCATGTCCCGCTTCAAAACTGAAGGGAGCGAATACATTTGAGGCGGGCGGGGGAGCAAGGAGAACAAGGAGGTGGTGATCTATATCCTTCACAAAATTGCTGGCAGTTTTGCAGCCTCCTGACTGCTTGATTTTTTTTTGCGGGGAGGGGGGCTGACTGGTCTCACTAGGATGATGGAAACAAGCCTGGATCGCTTCTGCAGATGATAAGTTGGACGACCTGCACTTGTGCTGTTAAGTGTGACTCCTAAAAAGAACAAAAACACAACAGGGGTGATGGACTCAGGCAGTAACAAATGTTTCAGAGCCTAAGTGTGTGTTAAGTTCTGGTTCAGCAGTGGGGGGGGGGGGGGTTGGTGAGTGTTTTGAACAGAAGCAGCTCCGAAAGAAGCAGAGGACTCTTAAAAACCTCCGGGTGGAGAACCCTGCAGCCTCCCCAGGTGTCGTTGGACTCCAGTTCCCAGCAGCCAGCATGGCCCAAGGGTCAAGGATGATGGGAGTTGTAGTCTAGTGGCATATGGAGGGCCACAGTTTTCCCCTACTCTGTTAAGTAGAGATAGAGGAACGGCTCTATATAGAAGAGGGAAGAGTTCACAAACGATGGCGGGCCATTTTAGCCTGCCCAAATCTGGAGCTACTGCCAAAATTGCCCTTCCCAATTAGGAAGGAGTGATGCTGTCTTACTCCTGATGTTGCACCAAGGTTCAGTGGCCATCAGAAAGCAGCCAGGCCTCAGTTTCCCAATGCAAGGCCTGTGGGAATCCTTGTCTGCCTCTCCCTCCCCACTGTATTAGAAGAAATTGCTGTCTCCAATGGATCTAGCTAAACATGTTAACTGTCTGTTAAGATTTGCAGGGTGTGTGTGGAATATTACTTGCCAGTGTTCTATGTCGGGCCAGGGTTTTGCATGGCAGAGGGGTAGCCTTCTTTTGAATCACTCCTGTTTTGCTTTCAGGCCTCCCTCTTGTCTTTTTTTTGGGGTGGGGACACAGGGGGCTGCAAGGGGGGAGCTTTGAGAGCCCCCCCTTTTTTTGCATTTCAATGCATTGTCAGTAACACTGTGAATTTGCATTCTGCATCAAAGCGACTCCGGTGTCTGACAAGTGAAGTCAGGCTGAATTTGTACACATCTAAATGAATTCCTTTCCATCCTTCCCCCCTCACTGCCTCTCTCTTTTTCTCATTCGCCCTCACCCCTTGCTTTATTGGTGGAAATCTTGTCATGTAGGTTAATCTGCTCTGCAAATCTGTCGCAATCTGCTGGCAAGAAAGAGATCCAGTATAGCCCATGGTGTGGGTTTTGGTTTTTGTTTATTTTGGTCAGGGCAGGCGTGGAGAACCATCCGGTTTTCATGGCCTCCTGTTGGGATTCCTTTTTCTGTGGCAGAAACTCAGGTTAGCAGCAGTGGGGGGGATGCCCGCTTGAGAGTGATAAACAAAGAGAAAATTTGGGGTGAGGAGGAAGGAATTAGGTTCAATCACTAATGTTTGCTGATTAATTGGCTCTGATGGTGCAAGAGAATCACCCCCATAATCTTTGTAGCAAAAAGCTGCATTTCAGGGCACAGATCTGTCTGTGGGGCAAGATCCACGAATTGCTGCCTAGCAGGAGTCTTGATACATCCCCACACCACCTGTTTACATGCTAGTCCTAATAACAGTGCAATACCCAGCTTGGACCTGGGAAGTCCAGTCTCTCCAAATCCAAGCCTGTTCCACTACAAGCGTCTGTTGTTTACCTGACAGGACACCCCATTTTTATTGTGTGGCTGCAGCCCATGCCCCTCTCTAAACCATTTGATATCAGAAGCACCCTTTGGGCTGTCCCTTCTGAGATCTAGTTTCAGTCTTCCTGCTCTGCTAAAACATTAACCTCAAGTGCTTCTTAACGTTTGCTAGATTTTGCTGCTAAATCACCCATCACCTGCTCTTAGAGTACAGACTCGTGTGACAGCGTTTTATGTTTGGTAATGGAAGAGGGAAAGCAAAAGCAGATGCCCTAAACTACTTGTGGGGAAACTGAGGCCTTCTTGGACGTTGTTGGACTCCCATCGTCCCTCACCATTGGCCATGCTGGCCGCTAGGGCTGCTGGGAGTCGGAAGCCCATCAGCATCCTGATGCCCTCCCCCCCCCCTGTGATTTTGAGTTTATGCTCAAAAACACTGTGTTCTGAATCAATGGCTTTTGGAAATTTGATTTCTCTCTCTTTACAGCATGACCAAAGAACTTGGCTAATTTTTTTTTGTCCCCAAGTTAGTTGATAGGTACCATCTTTTCCTGATGGGTAGCAGACTGCAGAGGTCAGCCGTTGTCTCCGGGGGGGGGGGGCAGGGATTAAAAACGAACATTAAGCAATGAGAGTTGAAGTTACCTCCTGATCATGAGGACTAGAACCATGGCCATTTCTCCCCTGAATCCTACAGGTTGTAGGTGGAAACACCGTCCCTGTCTCATAGTGAGTTCCCCTTGGCTGATGAAAAGAATAGATCTTGAATTATATCCCTCTGACTTGCAGAATTTGATAGGGTTATTCCTCCCCTTGCCCATTCCACTTTGTTCTTCCCTTTCGTTCCTGGATCATATAAAAATGACACCCTGATTATAATATCTACATACCATACAAGGCAGTAGCATATGTACTTTTTATGTTAATAATGTTGAATTTAAAAAATAATATCTATGTGGTGCTTTTACACCCCGCCGACCCCCTCACCAAACCACTTTTGCGTGTTACAGTTTTGAATTTTTCTAAACTTTTATTCTCTCTCTGTCTTGCAAACTATTATTTAAAGGGAAATAATGCAGATGTTAGGCAGATGTTTGTTAGCAGGGAGTTGTGTTCAAATCAAACAAGACCTTAAGAAATGCAGGGCAGGGAGGAAACTAAAATACAGCCAGTTTCATGGTTAATGTGAAGCCCATTGGAACGTCTGGAGGCAAGGATTCATTTTTAAGTATATAAATAAATTCAGGGACGCGCGGTAATTCACACTCTTGAATGTAGACAGAGACAGATGTTGAAATAATTCCTTGTCTTGGGACTTCCATTTGAGTGTATATAGGTTGCTCCTGATAATCTCAGTGAGTGCCGTTCAATGGCTTAAGCTATGCTGCTAACTTTTGCATGATGTTGTTTTAAATCTTGTGCCTTTTCGTCTTTTCAAAGTCTCTGTCTTTGGAGCACCCTCATCGTTGTCCCAGAGAGAAGTGTGGAAAACATGTTTGTACGATGTAGTAATTGGCGTGTTCAGATTTGAATCAGGGGAACATGTTTTCAAATCGGACACTTGAGTGTCAAAGAGCTCCCTGAATATCTTCAGGAAAGGCCATTTTTCAGCTTTTTTGTTAGGATAAAATAGGAGCAGACCCTCATATATATTTGTCAAGGCAGGGCCAAATGAAGTGTCAGAAGAAAGAGATTGAAGATATAATTCTAACTCCATTAACATAAGCTGGACTTTCATTGATTTCAGTTGGGACTTGACTTGTACCTACATCTGAAGGGGGTGGCATTTGTCACGGCTAAAGCGCAGGGTAGCAAAAACAGATGTTGAGCTATACTTAGAAGCAAGGAAGTTTAGGTTGTGGTTTGGAAGGATTTAAATAGCACCAGGCTGTCTAGTCTTTTGTGTCCGGGGTTGATAACGGCGGGGTGTTAGAGGGAAGCCTCGGACTGGGAAATCTCTCAAGAGTTCTTAAAGTAGATTCCTGAGCCACTCTATGACTGCTTTCTAGTTTCTGAGCTGCCTGATCCTCTTGTCAAGGGACATCCCAGGAACACCTCAACCGCTGCAAATCTGTGGTGTGGGCCTTAGGCCATATCTGCACCATACATTTAAAGCTCTATGGTACCACTTTACTCAGTCATGGCTTCCCCCAATGAATTCTGGGAGCCTTAGTTTGTCATGGGTACTGAGAGCAGTTAGGAGACACCCCCTATTCCCCACTCAGAACTACAGTTCCCAGAGTTCCCTGGGAAGAGGGATTGGTTGCCATATTTCAAAAGGTAAAATTCCTGACACCCGCAAAGTTGTCAGCTTTTTTGGGGGGGGGGCGAAACAAAAATTGCACAGCATATGTTTTGGGCACCGCGTAAAATCGCAACCCCTAAAAAACACATTTTGAGGGAGAAATCATGCCGCGAGATCACGGCAACCCAAATGGCCACTGTTCTCTTGCGATAAGAAACAGGGTGTCCTTTTTTCCCTCCCAGGACACTTGAGGGGTATGTTAAAATGTTGTAACACTGCTTTTAAATGTTGGGTGCGGATGTGGCCTTGGCCTAGCTGAGACCTGGGAACAGTTCTTGAAAGACGCTGTCTTCTTTCCTCCTTTCTGGTGTTGTAGGCTGACATGAGCAGTTCTCTATCCAAACAGGAGTGGATTAGTTTGTCGTTCCCTTCAGCCTGATTGACAGCCTAGGGAACATCAATGGCTCTCCGGACGTGGCTAGTGGTGTTGGGAGTGAAGGGAGTTTTTGTCCATCAACATCTCTCTCCCCTGTGTCCCTGCCATCAGTGGGAGCAGCCACAACCAGTGAAACCACCCTCTCCACTGCCCCAGAGAAGACCATCTCTTGTGTGTCTCTGCATGAGTCCGCGTTCAGCATGTGCCTCCCCTACTGCAAGAGAGGTGCAACAGGCACCCCATTCATTGGACTAGCCGGGTCTTAATTTCTCGCACCGCCCCAGACTTTCCCTCTGGACGCATTAGCTAGGTTCCGCTGCACGATGCAGGAATGATTTCGTATCGAAACTTGTCTATGATTTATTTATTTTTTTATATGTTTACCGTGGAGGGGCGGGAGGGAGGTACCATTTAGATTTTCTTGCCTTAGGCACCACCAAATGTATTGGGCCACCTCTGTCTATATGTCTGTATGTAGAGACTTCCTCTGAACCAGACCAAAGAATCAATTTCAGAGCTTGTTCATTGCCTCCGGAGTCACTATAGCACTAGCAATGGCCGTGCTCTGTTCACAACAAGAAGTAGCTCGTGAATCTCTGCTGCCGGATTTCCGTAAATCTCTGTTTTACCAGGTGAACCATCAAATTCTGTAAGGCGAATAATATGGAAACTGTCTTCTAGAATCAGGCTTCAAGTGGCAGGCAGCATAGCAAGGCAAGTGAGTTGGCAGCATAGATTGTCCTTTTTTAAAATAATAATATCTCCAAACAGCACAAGCTGCTTCCTGTCCTGTTCTTTAGCCACCGGTCTCTGTATTGTAAGCAGGTCTCCTGTTTTAGGTTTTTGGGGTGTGTGGCAGCAGATATTGTCTAGGGTTGCCACCTTTTTTTAACAGCACCCTCACACACACACACAAGTTTGCAAGCAGAGCAAAATTTCTCAGCATGGGGAGGAACTAGTGAGGGGGCGTCTATTTAGCTGTCATTTAAAGGCGCAGGAGCAGGGTCAGAAAGAAAAGGTGGCAACCTCTGATTCTATCCGTTTAGGCCCTCCAGCTGTTTTGGGACTACAACTCCCATCATCCCTAGCTAACAGGACCAGTGGTCAAGGATGATGGGAATTGTAGTCCCAAAACAGCTGGAGGGCCAAGTTTGGCCATCACTGTTCTAGATTCTGGCGACGTGTTTACATCTCTGCCGTTAATGGGTCTCTATTTTTTTTCCCGTCGCTGTTAAGTCTTTCCTTTTACCCCAGTTTTGATTGCTCTATAAATCTCCCAAGTGGACCAACAGCACAAATGATTGGATTGCGCTTTGGCAATATGACTCTTTGGCAGTATGCTTGATCAGTGCTGCATGTGCTTCATTTCTCCACATGCCCTGCCCCTTCTCATAAAACTTTCTGGTGCACACACATTTTAAATGACAAAACAAGCAGGTGAAATCTCTTGTTCCTCGTGTTCGCATATTGGTTTGTTTGTTTTTTATTCCTGTGTGTATGTCTGTGTGTTCGAACTGAGATAATTATGTATTAAATATACATTTCATGGTATCATTTCAAGGATGAGGAAGAATCACACTTCCCACCACACATAAACCCCAGCTTTGCGTCGCTCATGATGAAAGAAATGAATGAGTAGCTGAAGAAATGCTTTACCTGTCTGAGAGGAAACCGGGGAGTGGAATGTTCTGGAATATTTGTTTGTGTGTTGACTTTCAGGAATCTTTTTTTAAAAGAAAAAAGAAAAAGGAAGTTGAATGCTGGAAAACAGTTGAAGAAGGAGAAAACAAATGGTTTTTAACTTTAAATTTTAAAAAAACCCTGCACACTTAACTGTGAGCAGAATAGCATTATGGGTAAGATACAATGGGCACCTTAATGCTTTCTTCAAATGAAGCAAATATATTTCCAATACCAGCCTGTCGTGTTGACGCCCTTGTGTTTACAAACTGTGTGTACATATTTCTTGGGTTTTTGTTTTATTTGTATTTTATTTTTATTGTTTGGCATATTCTTCAGGTCGTTTTTTTGCTTCAGTAATAAATGTTTTTAATTGTTTTGGGGTTTTCTTTTTTGTTTTTTTTTTTGGGGGGGGTCTTCACCTCGTCATGTCCTTTGTATAATTGTACATAGTACTTCAGTATTAGAAAGAAGGAAGCATTTGTTGACCTATTTACGATATGTGTTGGTGCTCATTTGGAAGAGAAAAAAAATAAAATAAAAGTTTTCCAATATTAAAAAGCCACAGCTCTGTGGTAGTGGTGATTTTCAGCCTCCCTCTTATTTGTTGCTTAAAAAAAAAACACCCTACAGTTTCTGAACATATGCATTAAATCAAATGTCTCAAGGGGGGGGGGGAATCAAAAGAGATTCTAAGAAAGCATACCTGAGATTTGTAATGCTGATTGCTCCACCCATTTTTACTTCTGGCCCCGTCTACTCCCAGCATGTGGCCCCCAGAAAGTTACCTAGAAGTGAACATGGCCCTTGGTGAAAAATCCCTGCCCCTGAATTAGGAGGTGGTGATCTCTGTCTCCTTTGTGACAGGCATACGCACAGGTCCAGGACCTTTTTGAGCTCACCTGGCCAACCTCCCAAGTTCATAGCTGTCAACGTTTCCCCTTTTTAAAGGGAAATTCCCTTATTCCGAATAGGATTCCTTGCAAGAAAAGGGAAAAGTTGACAGCTATGCCCACGTTCCAGGTTTTAAGGCTTGAAGAGGTGCCAGCCCTTCATGGACCACAGGCTTAACATGAGTTCATTGTGTGATGCAGCAGCAAAAAAAGCTAATGCTATTCTAGGCTGCATCAACAGAAGAAATCTAGTGTCCAGAACAAGGGAAGGAATAGTCTGACTCTATTCTGCTTTGGTCAGACCACACCTGGAAGACTGTGTCCAGTTCTGGGCGCCACAATTTAAGATGGATGTTGACAAGCTAGAACATGTGCAGAGGAGAGCAACCAAGATGATCAAGGGTTGGGAAACAAAGCCGTATGAGGAGTGGTTGAAGGAGCTGGGACTTGGCTGACTTTGAATAAACATTCACAAACTTTTTACTGAGAATAGTTTGAGGATCTATACGACTGTGTAACATGCAGAAAACAGCACTTTTAGAGAAATCAAAGACGAACTGAGGGAAGTCAGGGGTGGGGGTGGGTGGGTTCTGTGGGGGGAGGGAGGAAAAATTGGGGGGGAATAAGAATGATATGTTTCTGGATAATATGTTTTGTTTTAATTTTGAATAAAAAAGTTATTAAAAAAAAAAGAAGGAGCTGGGTATGTTTAGCCTGGAAAAGAGGAGACGGAGAGGAGATAAGATAGCCATCTTCAAATATCTGAAGGGCTGTCTGGTGGAAGATGGAGCAAGCTTGTTTTCTCCTGCTCTGGGTGGGTAGGACTCGAACCCATGGCTTCAAGTTACAAGAAAGGGGATTCCGAGATAACATCAGGAAGACAGCAAGAGCTGTTTGACAGTGGAACAGGCTCCCTCAGGAGGTTGCGGACATGCCTTCATTGCAGGTTTTCAAGCAGAGGTTGGCTGGCCGTCTGCCATGGATGCTTTAGTTGATATTCCTGCATCACTGTGATTCTATGGTTCTATGAGGCAGGTGGAGGAGCAGGCCATTAAAACAAGACTGAACAGCTGTTGGTGTCTACGTCTCGTCATCGCCCTCACACATCAAAGTCCCTTTGGGCCTGGCTTATTTTGAAGTGGCCAGAAGTTATACCCCAAATCCAGACAGCTTGACCTCCCCCCCCCTTTTATTCCTGCAGAGAATCTTCCTTCTCACTCATCCTGCTCTGTAGCTTTGTGTTTCCATGACAGCGCCATGGAGGAGCCCACTGTTTCCATGGTGACAGATGATACCCTGGTACTGGGTTTCACCTCTTCCAGCCTCTTGGTGTTGTGTTGCCGAAATGTGAAGATGGGTTCGGGCGGGTGGCAAAGAGAGCTCAAACGCTCCATTGTAATGTGAGCTGCTGCTGCTTTGTGGCTGAATGGAGATTTGAACCCGGGTCTTTCTCAGTCTTACTCCAAAATGAATGGCTACATCAGCTTTTAAATGTGTCCTCCATGCTACAACATCTACTTTTCAAGCAGATAGAGTAAGGCCCTTACTGAAGAGCTGCTGTAAGTCAGTGCGGGCAATACTAGCCTAGGTAGAATAATGATCTTCCTCAGTATTTGAAGGCAGCTCCCGCAGTTTCCAATTAAATTGCCCTTAATTTAGAACCATGAGGACTGGAATCTTGCTTCATTTTTAGGGGGAGGCCCTAGGCTCAATCCCCACCCTCTCCAGGCAGGGCTGGAAGAGGCACTGCTTGGCCGAGACCCTGAAAAGCTGCTGCCAATGTAGAAAATACTGAACTGGGTGGACATATGGCAAGACACCATATAAGGCAAAACATAGCCTTGTGTTGCTGTCCTCCCCCTGGGCGATTTGCAACGGTCCCTTCCGTGGGATTGTTGTGATCAGGGAGCAGATTTGCAGATAAAACACCCACCCTGTCTATGAATCACCATTACGTTTGCATCTTGGAACAGAAGCTCGGCTAATAGTCAGTGATGGCTGCATGGAACCGAGAGCAAAGCTTGGCATCTGTTTGTCTTGTCACAGCCAAGCTGCTAGCTGGGTCATTAAGGATGGGGGTGTTAATTGTTTTCTTCTGTGTATGAAACTGCTTGATACTGAATCAGACCCAGTTCTGGCTTACTCTGTCTGGCCACTGCTCTCCGGGCTATTATACGGCAGAGAGAAGAGGCTCTTTCCCCCATCCTTTGCTCTGCCTAACATCCTTTTAACAGGATGTAGCAATGGGAGAGAAATCAGGTTCAGTTCACATGAAAAGGTACAAGCCCGCCTAATACTAGCCGAAACACACCCGTCTTTTTCTGGATTTTGTAGGGCACTTACCCAGCCAAGTAATGGGTACAAAACAAATGCATATACTGGGGTAAAGTGTACATAAAAGTGCATATAATCGTGAAAATGACCTGCAAAAGTGCATTATAATATATTGTTACATTTATCTTCCACCTTTTCTCCAGGGAGCTCCAAGTGGCATGCACGGGTTCTCGTCGTGTTTTACCCTCCTCACAATCCTGTGAGGTAGGCGGAGAGGCTGTGACTGGGCTGAGGCAACCCAGTGGACTTCATGGCCAAGAGGGGATTTGAACCCTGCTGTCTCCCTAGTCCTAGTACAGTGGTACCTCAGGTTACATACGCTTCAGGTTACATACACTTCAGGTTACAGGCTCTGCTAACCCAGAAATAGTGTTTCAGGTTAAGAACTTTGCTTCAGGATAAGAACAGAAATTGTGCTCCAGCGGCACAGCGGCAGCAGGAGGCCCCATTAGCTAAAGTGGTGCTTCAGGTTAAGAACAGTTTCAGGTTAAGAACAGACCTCCGGAACGAATTAAGTACTTAAGTACCACTGTACATGACTCTAACCACTACACCATTATAGTAAGGGAAATTGCTTTGCAAGAGTTCCTATTAGGCAAAATTGCTTAGAGAAATGTGTCTATTACAGCATTAAAGATTTGATGAATTTTCGTGCAAATTTGCAAAGTGACGTGGCAAGCCAAACTAAATATATTGAAAATGAACTGGGGGCCTTCTACATTCCAAGCAGGTGTCCTGACACTCAGCTTGTGGGGCCTTGTGGTTCTGGGAACCTCGATGACTGCTGGTGGTTGTTTTCTTTGCTTCATCCCTGCCTGTGACATATTTAGGTAGCATTGTGGATGGCGTAGGTTTTCTGCTTCTGGTGACAGCAGATTTTCTAATGGGCCCTGAAGCTGGAGAGCGCGTTCTGACGCCCGGGGGGCTATTTCTGTTCAAGATGTACGCTTTGGGGTATAAATAGCACAGTGGGTTATGCTTTTCCTGGGACAGGGCATAGCTAGATTAAATGCCTTGCAGAAAGCAGCTGCAAGGCGGGGGAGAGAGGTCACCTAGAGGTCATCATCTCCCGCTGTTCACAGGATTGGTGCCAAAAGATCTCTAAGGAAATGGAGGATGTTTGGCCACTGTTTTCAAGCACCTACCTGCTTCCTCTGCCTCCTCCCACATCACTCCAAATTCTGCATCAAGGTGTCTGGAGCTATGCATTTGCAAAGATGCCTACACCTAATAATAATAATAATTATTATTATTATTATTATTTATACCCCACCCATCTGGCTGGGTCTCCCCAGCCACCCTGGGTGGCTTCCAACAAAGTATTAAAATAAAGTGGTCTGTTAAACATTAAAAGCTTCCCTAAACAGGGCTGCCTTCAGATGTCTCCTAAAAGTCTGGTAGTTGTTGTTCTCTTTGACATCTGGTGGGAGGGTGTTCCACAGGGTGGGTGCCACCACCGAGAAGGCCCTCTGCCTGGTTCCCTGTAACTTGGCTTCTCGCCCTACATTTTAAACTGATGGCAGGTCAGTTTCTAATTGTTGTTAAGGGTCAGAGCGGTAACTTGGGGTTCGGGGGAACCAGTGCAGACCCTCTAAGTGTCCCTATTTACAGAAGTCGTTCCGGTTTCTGATTTGATCCCAGAATGCCCCGCTGTTCCTTACGATGTCCCTATTTTCATCGGATAAATGTTGGAGGGTATGGAGTTATCCGACCCCCAAGCCACCTGAAAATAGCCCTGGATAAGGAAGTTTTTAAAAAAATGCTTAGTGTTTTCTTATTTAAAAAAAAACTGTTGGAAGCTGCATAATAACAGTAAAACTGTTGTTGTTTATTGATGAAGATGTCCCTGTTTTCATTGGATATATGTTGGAGAGTCTGCCAGTGGAGGTGGGTTTATTAGGGCAAATGGGGCACTGCCTCATCAACCTCTGTCTGCCCTCTCGGCCAGCCCCCGCTTGCCTGTCCTTCTTACTTAAAACCAGTTCAGGGCTTACCCCTGCCGGCCAGCTTCCTTCTCCTCTTCATAAAGGTAAAGGGACCCCTGACCATTAGGTCCAGTCGTGACCGACGCTGCAAGTGTGCCTATCTCTATAAAAGCTGAAGATTTAGCAGTTTGCTGGTCTGGACCATTCAGGTGTGTTTTAACACAGTGCCAAGGAGGAAGGTAAAGCTAAAGGACCCCTGGACGGTTAAGTCCAGTCAAAGGTGACTCTGGGGTTGCGGCGCTCATCTCGCTTTACTGGCCGAGGGAGCTGGCGTACAGCTTCCGGGTCATGTGGCCAGCATGACTAAGCTGCTTCTGGCGAAACCAGAGCAGCGCACGGAAACGCTGTTTACCTTCCCGCTGCAGTGGTACTTATTTATCTACTTGCACTTTGATGTGCTTTCGAACTGCTAGGTTGGCAGGAGCAAGGACTGAGCAACGGGAGCTCACCCCGTCGCGGGGATTCAAACCGCTGACCTTCTGATATGCAAGTCCTAGGCTCTGTGGTTTAACCCACAGTGCCACCCGCATCCCTTCTCCTCTTCATAGTCTCAGCAGAATTTAGCAGAATCTGCCTCTCATTGACTCTGGCCTCCCCTAATGTTCTGCCCAGAGTGGCTGGGGAAGCCCAGCCAGATGGGTGGGGTATAAATATATTATTATTATTATTATTATTATTATTATTATTATTATTATTATTATTATTATTAAAAAGCAGCTGGAGCTCACCCAGTAAGCTTCATAGCCCAGAGGTGAATTGAACCCTGCCGTCTCTCAGGTCCTAGCCAAACACTCTAACTACTACACCACACTGCCTCCCCCCATGGGTGATAAATTAGCAGAGTATAGCTGAAGAGCACTATTGTTGCCACTTAGCTTTTGAAACTGGGACGCGGGTGGCGCTGTGGGTAAAACCTCAGCGCCTAGGACTTGCTAATCGTAAGGTCGGTGGTTTGAATCCCCGCGGCGGGGTGAGCTCCCGTCGTTCGGTCCCAGCTCCTTCCCACCTAGCAGTTCGAAAGCACCCCTAAGTGCAAGTAGATAAATAGGTACCGCTTTCTAGCGGGAAGGTAAACGGTGTTTCCGTGTGCGGCGCTGGTGCTGGCTCGCCAGAGCAGCTTCGTCACACTGGCCACGTGACCCGGAAGTGTCTTCGGACGGCGCCGGCTCCCGGCCTCTTGAGCGAGATGAGCGCGCAACCCTAGAGTCGGACACGACTGGCCCATACCGGCAGGGGTACCTTTACTTTTTTTTTAGCTTTTGAAAACAGTCGCTATGCTTAACCTTTCATGCATTTCAGCTTTGTGTCTTGTCTTTGACGACCTTTTTTTATTATCATTTTTATTAAATGTTCTGCTTTACAATTTTGAATACTCATTTAAACAGCCTTAAAATATCAATGACTTCCTTTCTTCTTTTTCCATGGTTCATTTTGCATACCATAAATCCCTGCATATTTTACATAAACTCAACCATTCAGCATTCCATTATTACAGCCATCAAAACTTATTTGAATTTATCTTAATGCTGCCAACATTTTCAAGTGTACACAATTTCCCCCCATATATTCAGTAAACATTTTCCAATCTTCTCTAAACGTATGTTCTTCTTGTTCTCTTATTCTATGTTTGGTCTGCAAGCTGCGCATATTCCATCAGCTTAAGTGACCATTCTTCATTAGTTGGTACCTCGCTCGTTTTCCATTTTTCAGCTAACGAAACACGGGCCACAGTAGTTTGGATCTGCTCTTCATGCCTGACAAAGTGAAGTTGAGTCCACGAAAGCTTGTGCCTGCACTAAATCTGTTAGTCTTTAAAATGCCGCAAGTTTTTTTTTATTGAAGCAAGAGGGTTTTTAAAAATTAAGACATCCACTTCTCTTCCTGTCAAGCAAATCTTCCTTGACACACGACCCTCTTCTTCCCAAAGAGCTGTGTACGACCCACGAGCAGCTTAGCCGGTCAATTTCTTGCACCTGTTCCAGTCACAAGGTGCTATTTCAGATCCAAAAGGGAGATTGTTTCCCATTCAGTGGCCCCGCTTCCCCAAAGGCTTTGCACAGGCTGTTGGCGCATTTTGAACCCTGCATAGATTAGTACATATTTCCAAGAGCCGAAGTCCTCAGATCCTGTTACAGGCCCCTGCTGGCAGGAAGTTCATATTTTGGGGTCTGGCAGTCAGTGCAATCCTATATGCCTCTATTCAGAAGTACGTCCCATTCAGTTCAACAAGACTTGCTCCTAGGTTATTTTACAGTCATGGGGGGAAAGTGCACTGCCTTTGAATTATGTGGTTTTACATATCAGGACATAATAGCAATCATTTGTTCCTTAGCAGGTCTTAAAATGAAGTAAATGCAACCTCAGATGAACAACACATGACATATAACTCTGTGTCATGATTTATTTAACAGAAATAAAGACAGGATGGAGTAATCATGTGTGAAAAACTAAGTACACCTTAGGATTCAATAGCTTGTAGCAATACCATGATAACACCCATATTGCTTCCACAGGAATTAAGAGGCTAAGTAACAGACAAGGAGTGCAAATCAAATCATCAGCAAGTGTGCCCATCTCTATAAAAGCCGAAATTTTAGCAGTTTGCTGGTCTGGAGCATTCAGGTGTGTTTTAAAACAATGCCAAGGAGGAACGTAAAAGTAAAGGACCCCTGGAGGGTTAAGTCCAGTCAAAGGTGACTGTGGTTGCGGCGTTCATCTCGCTTCCATGCCAAGAGAGCCAGCGTTTGTCCACAGACAGCTTTCCGGGTCATGTGAACAACATGACTAAACTGCTTCTGGCACAATGTGACGGAAACCAGAGCACAAGGAAATGCCATTTACCTTCCTGCTGCAGTGGTACCTATTTATCTACTTGCACTGGTATGCTTTCGAACTGCTACGTTGGCAGAAGCTGGGACAGAGCAATGGGAGCTCACCCCATCGCAGGGATTTGAACCGCCGACCTTCTGATCGGCAAGCTCAAGAGGCTCAGTGGTTTAGACCACAGCGCCACCTGCATTCCTCCTCAAGGAGGAAAGACGACACAATGCTCTCAGAGAAGCAAGTGTTGCTGCCCATGAAACTGGGAAGGGTTCTAAGGCCATCTCCAACCAATTTTAAGTCCATCATTCTACAGTGAGAAAGATTATTCAAAAGTGGAAAACATTCAAGACAGTTGTCAGTCTTCTCAGGAGTGGACGTCCCAGCAAATTCACCCCAAGTCAGACCATGCAATGCTCACAAGAAATTGCAGGAAACCCAAGAGTTACATCTCAGGCTCTAGAGGCCTCAGTTAGCAGGTTAAATGTTAAAGTTCATGACAGTATGATTAGAAAAAGACTGAGCGAGTATGGTTTGTTCGGAAGGGTTTCCAGAAGAAAGCCGTGCCTCTCTAAAAAGAACATGGAAGCACGTTTTGGTTTGAAGTCAATCTGACCAAAGCATCAGTTACAGATAGGTAGCCGTGTTGGTCTGCCATAGTCAAAACAAAAAAAAAAAATTTCTTTCCAGTAGCACCTTAAAGACCAACTAAGTTAGTTCTTGGTATGAGCTTTCGTGTGCATCTGAAGAAGTGTGCATGCACACGAAAGCTCATACCAAGAACTAACTTAGTTGGTCTTTAAGGTGCTACTGGAAAGAAAAAAAATTTTTTTTTTGTTTTGACCAAAGCATGAGATTTCTGGAACAATGTCCTTTGGACAGATGATACCAAAGTGGAGATGTTTGCCATAGTTTAGCAAAAACCCAACACAGCATATCAGCACAAGCACAGTGGTGGAGGGGTGATGATTTGGGTTTGTTTTGCAGACACAGGGCCTGGGGACCTTGCAGTCATTGAGTGGACCATGAACTCCTCTGTATACCAAAATATTCTACAGAAAAATGTGTGGCCATATGCCCAGCAGCTAAAGTTTGGTTGAAATTGGGTCATGTTTAGGGAAGCTTTTAATGTTTAGCAGACTATTGTATTTTAATATTTCGTTGGAAGCCACCCAGAGTGGCTGGGGAAACCCAGCCAGATGGGTGGGGTATAAATAATAAATTATTATTATTATTATTATTATTATTATTATTATTATTAATATTATTATGCAACAGGAGAAGGATCCCAAGCACACCAGCAAATCTGCAACAGAATGCCTGAAAAAAAAGAACAGAATCAAGGGGTTGCAATGGCCCAGTTGAAATCCAGACCTCAACCCAGCTGAAATGCTGTGAGGGACCTTAAGAGAGCTGTGCATCAATAAATACCAGCAAACCTCCAAGAACTGAAGCAACATTGTAAAGAAGAATGGGCTGAAATTCTTCCACAACTGAGAGACTGATATCATACAGAAAACAATTGGTTCGTGTTATTGCTGCCAAAGGTGGTTCTACAAGCTACTGTATCCTAAGGTGTGCCGTACTTAGTTTTTCACACACGGCTTTTCCATTTTGGCTTTGGTGTCATGATTGTTGTTCATCTGAGGTTGTATTTACCTAATCTGAAGACCTGCTAAGGAACAGATGGTTGTTATTGTGTCTTCCTATGTAAAACCACAGAATTCAAAGAGGGTGCGCTTTCTTTTTCCCATAACCGGATTTCATTTCATTATATATATCTCTACTGCTTGTTTGTTTGTTTTGTTTTTTAAACCACACACAATCAAAGCTATTTGTTTTCGGCATCAGTCTGTCTTGAGAGACAATGGAGTGTGCCTCCAGGGGTGAAGTCAAACTGCATCAAAGTGAGCTCCCTGGGGCACAAGCCTGGGCAGTGTGTCTGGAGGTCCTGCACTGCCGAGATAACAAGACACACACACACACCCTGGCCTCACTGACGTGGCCCAAAGGAAAGCAGAACAAGACATATTTTTTTTTAATAAATATTTATTGAATTTTCCAATTTTATACAAACACAAAAAGAAAAAGAAAAAGAAAAATATTAAAAACAAATCAATTTCAATAACAGTTTTTCAATAACATGTTTCTTTGACTTCCTCATACCTCCCCTTCTTGTTTTCTAGTTCAAATTGTTAATCCAGCAAATCCTAATCTCTTAACATTCCTTTTAACTAACACCTTATTTTCCAATCAACTTTTTAAATTTTATGACTTAAACAATTTTAATCCCAGTTATTTTTATCATAACAGCTAGAGACCACATAAGTTCAATCCAGCATCTTTCAGAGTTCATTAATTTTGTAGTATTTCTGTAAATAGTCCTTGAATTTCTTCCAATCTTCTTCTGCCGACTCTTCTCCCTGGTCGCGGATTCTGCCGGTCATTTCTGCCGCAGAACAAGACATTTGCAGGAGTTGCTGGAAGGAGGTGTACCAGGTGCCATCCAAATACCTTAGGGACTCCATTCCAGATTTCTTCCAGTTCACTAGTATTAAATAACCAATAAGCAAAAAGCCAGGTTAAAACGCATGCCAACATTTTAATTACCTGGATAGGTTCGCCTAAATAAAAATGTTTTTTAGCAAGCACCGAATAGAGTTCAGTGAAGACACCTCCCTGGTGTCAAGTGGCAGGGAGTTCCAAAGTGTAGGTGCTGCCACACTTAAATGTTAATACATAAAGCAGGGATAGGGGATAATGTGTGGTCTTCCCCAGGGTGCTGGACTACAGCTTCCATCATCTCTGGTTCTTGGATTTTCTGGTGGGGGCTGATGGGAGATAGAGTCCAACAGCATCTTCAGGGCCAGAAATTTCATTCATTCATTCATTCATTCATTCATTCATTCATAGCATGTGTACCCTGCTCTGAATGAATGAAAGGCTTCCAGTGTGGCTGTCATACAGTGTTAAGCACTTCCTTTTGTCTGTTCTGAATCCTGCAACATGGGATGCCCCCGGAGTTCTACTGCTTTGGGAGAGGGAAGGAAACTTTTCTCTGCATGACTCCGTATCCCTCCGTCTTGTTGCCTCTCGGTTGCCGGGGACGGCAAGAACGCCAAGTCATTTTGAAAGAAGGATTGTCGCATCGAGGCTGGATCTGTGAAACAGCCAACCGCAGCAGACACGAACATCACCTGGGAGAAGAACGGCAGGTGAAGAGCCCCGAGGGATGCGCAGGGTGGTTCTTTTGGGAGCAGAGCACAGAGGTGAGCAGATGGAGTCCGTTTCTTGTTGCCTGTTCTCTGGTCTGAGCAGATGTCATTTCTTTTTTGTCTAGAAAGCAGGCCAGGACTGGCTAATGCTTTGCTGAGCTACTGGTGCATAAAGTGAGCTCTGGAGAGAAGATTGAATTGTGTATTTGTGCATATGTGTGTTTTCCTCCAGGGGTTCAGACAGAGTGTCTTTCGCAGCCCTGCTTGGATATTTATTTTTATTTTATTTATTAAATTTGTGTACCGCCCTATACTTGTAGATCTTAGGGCAGTTCACAACATAAAATCACAATATTTATGGGACCGCCTCTCCTGGTAAGCCCCGCAGAGGTCCATGACTAATCATAGTTTAGAGGTCCCGAGCCCTAAGGAAGTCAGATTATCCTCCACCAGGGCCAGGGCCTTCTGAGTGATGGCTCCAACCTGGTGGAATGCTCTGTCACATGAGACCAGGGCCCTGCATGATTTAACTTCATTCCGCAGGGCCTGTAAGACAGAGCTATTCTGCCTGGCTTTCAATTTGAACTTAGCCTGATGTTTTATTCCATTTCCTTCCCTCTCTCTCTCCTTTTTATGAAGATTACGCACTCTGGGATCCCACAGTTAATTCTCTCCTGGTCTCCACGCTGGGCCAAATAGGACTAATTTAGCCAGCTAGCCCTGGTGATCATCCAATGTTTATCGGATGGATTTCCCCCCTAAATTGATTTTTGAATTCTGAATTTATTGTTATTCACGTTTTATACTGTATTTTATGCTTTTTTTGTTGCATCAATTAAATGTTTTAAATTTGTTGTTAGCCGCCCTGAGCCCGGTTTTCTGAACCGGGAAGGGCGGGGTATAAATAACAATTTATTATTATTATTATTATTATTATTATTATTATTATTATATATAAAATGCCAGAGACTGGATCTGGGAGCTTCTGCAATCCAAGGCAAGGCTCCTTTCCTACAAATATACCGAAGCTCCAGTCCTCATGATACCTAATTTAGGCTACAATGGCTACTAGCCATGAAGGCTGTTCTCTGCCTCCACAGTTAGAGGCAGTAATGTTTCTGAATACCAGTTGTTGGTTATTGTGGGAGGGGAGAGTGCTCTTCGGTTCGAATCCTGCTTCCAGGTTTCCCACAGTCATCTGGGCAGCCTGTGTGAGAATGGGATGTTGGACTAGAGGAGCTATGGACCTGATCCTAATTCCCAGAGTTCCCTAGGAAGAGCGATTAACTAATAAACCACCGTGGGAATTGTAGTTCTGTGAGGAGAACAAGCGCCTCATAACTACTCCAGCACAGCTACATTTCCCAGAGTTCCCTGGGAAGAGGGACGGACTGTTAAATTACTCTGGGAATCACAGCTTTGGGAAGAGAACCGGGTCTCCTCTAACAACAATCAGCACCCTTTTGTTGTTGTTGTTGTTTAGTTGTTTAGTCGTGTCCGCCTCTTCGTGACTCCCTGGACCAGAGCACGCCAGGCACTCCTGTCTTCCACTGCCTCCCGCCGTTTGGTCAAACTCATGCTGGCAGCTTCAAGAATACTGTCCCACCATCTCGTCCTCTGTCGTCCCCTTCTCCTTGTGCCCTCCATCTTCCCCAACATCAGGGTCTTTTCCAGGGAGTCTTCTCTTCTCATGAGGTGGCCAAAGTCTTGGAGCCTCAGCTTCAGGATCTGTCCTTCCAGCGAGCACTCAGGGCTGATTTCCTTCAGAATGGAGAGGTTTGATCTTCTTGCAGTCCATGGGACTCCTCCAGCACCAGAATTCAAAAGCACCCATTTTTCGGCGATCAGCCTTCTTGATGGTGCAGCTCTCACCTCCATACATCACTACGGGGAAAACCATAGCTTTTACTATACGGAGCTACATTTCCCATGGTTCTTGAGGGGGGGAGGGAAGCAAAGGCTGTTAAAAGTGGCATGAAAGTGCTTTAAATATCCAGTGAAGACGGGTCATTTGTTTCAGCTGAGACAAAGCTTGGCGTTTTTTGCAACCGCTTTGCTGCCCCAACGGAAAATGTACACAGCACATCCTCTCGCCAGACTGTTCCATGCGGAGTCTTGAACCCTTTTCAAAAATAATACAATATAGGAGTGTGCGCGGCTATGTATGTTTGAACAGCATTTCCATGCTTGGAAAGTTAGACTGATGTTTTCTTTTCCACTGGGTGACAGGAGTCGGGGGGGGGGGATTCTTTCCCCATCATGGAGCTATTTTTATTCAGCCTTTGTAAGTAAAACAGCAAATGCTTACAGCCAGGGAAGAAAGAGTCTTGGATTTATGGGCCTGCAAAGGGAGGTTTGAAGAGGACGGTGTTCCTTTTTTTTAAAAAAAAGTCTGTCTTTGCTGGGGCAGTAGCCAGAACAGACAGAGAATCATAGACTGATGAGTTAAGCGCTGATAGAGCCAGATTTTTGCTGGATCAGAGTCTCAGACGGAATGCTGGCAGCAAACTTAGCAAAATGAGATACACTAAGAGAGAGAGAGAGAGTAAAATGCAATTCAGATCTGCTTCAATGCAGTGATGAGAGACGTCTGACCTGTTGGATTTCTGCCGTCCAGGCAGCTACTCAAGCCACAGAGCCCCTACCCTAGAAGGAACTACAACAACATGTTTATTGTGCATAAATGCTAGAACTTGTGGCCATGCAGTGAAGCTGAATGCTGGACAGTTCAGGGCAGTCAAAAGGAAGTAAGTACCGTATTTTCTGGCGTATAAGACGACTGGGCGTATAAGACAACCCCCAACTTTTCGAGTTAAAATATAGAGTTTGGGATATACTTGCCGTATAAGACCACCCCTCTTCCAACGCACCCCAAATAAAAATTAAAAAACCCAGTCGAGCCGACCTGAGCCTACTCCACGGTAGCTAGCGCTCCAAGAGAGCAGGTGATTGTGGGGGCTTCTGGGGCCAATGTTCAAGCGTATTTCTGCTTCATCTAGAGAGCTCGGTGTCCTCTGATTTAATTTGCCGTCGTTTTGTCCTTTGGTGGGGAGTTGCTGCAGGAGCTGCTGCTGTAGCCGGCGTATATGACGACCCCCGATTTTTGAGAAGATTTTCCTGGGTTAAAAAGTAGTCTTATACGCCAGAAAATACAGTACTTCTCCACACATACAGCACATCGCTGAAACTTTGGAGCTCCCTCCCACGAGAAAAGGGAGGGCCACCAACTTGGACAACTTTAAAAGAGAATTAGTCAAATTGGCCACTGTGAGGACAGGGTGCTGGCCCAGATGGGTCCCCCTCTAGCCTCATCCAGCAGCCAGGCTCTCGTGTTCTTAAGAACATTTGTCCTGATTCATTTGCACAGAGTTTCCAGGAAGATATGACGCTAGCTGTTTATTGAGCACGTCTTTTGATTTGTCTGTGGGTCATTATGCGAGGTTGTGTCAAGCCATGGTGACGTTCCCCCACTTCCTGGGATGTTTTCCTGGCACTTTTCTCACTGCAGAGAAATTTGTGTGTGCAGAGGCGTATTGGTTGCGCCAGGGCTCCAAAAGGCACTTTAGTTGTGCAAACCTGAATTTGTGCCGTTGTGCAATCAACTCCCTAAACACCGAGTAGCAGCAGCGGCGCAGGAGCTCCCTGACTTTCAAAGCTTCTTGACCTATTTCCCCCGGGGCGGGGAGGGCGGATGGACAGATGAGGGAGTAACATTTAAGCTCTACATCCATACTGAGAACATCTTTCAAAGGAGGTGTGCGTAAAAATAAATCTCAGCAGCTGGCCAGCAGAGGAGATGTTTCGCGCCGCTTACAGCTGTGCTCTGTTGGGTGAGGAGGTGAAATTACAGTTTGACACACCAGACTCCTGAGCTGCCTTCTGCAACAATTCCTTCTGCTCCGAACAACTTCAGACTGTGTGGCTGGAAGCAGATGAACATTTTTAGAATTTTACCCCAGGGCATATAATGCCATGGGGGCCGGATTAAATTGACTGGCGGGCCAGATTAGGCCCCCAAAACGGACTTTGGACATGCCTGGATTAAACAGTCAGGCCTTCCCCTCCCAAAGAATTCTGGGAGATGTAGTTCATTAAGGGTGCTGAGGATGGCTAGGAAACCCCTATTTTCCAGGGACAGTCCTGGATTTACAGAAGCCATCCCAGTTTCTCCTTTGATCCCAGAATGTCCCTCTTTTCCTTAGGACGTCCCTATTTCCTTCGGAGGGTATGGAGTTATATGACCCCTGAACTAAGGAGATAAGTAATTCTGTAACCTTTAGAAGACAACATCTGAAAGCATCCCTGTATAGGGAAGTTTAATGTTTTGTTATGTATTTATATATGTTGGAAGCTGCCTAGAGTGGCTGGGGCAACCCAGTCAGAGGAGTGGGGTATAAATAATAAAATTATTATTATTATTATTATTATTATTATTATTATTATTATTGACTTCCCTATTTTCATCGGAGAAACATTGGAGGGGTGGTGGCAGGAACCAATGGCTAAGGCTCCCACAGTGCCAAATTATGTGCTGTTGCGAATTCGAATCCTGGCCTGCTCCTGCCCTACTTCAAACTTCCAACGTCGTCTCTCTCCCCTCCTCCCCACATCCATTCTGAGAGCTTTGGGGTCATATCCCGCCTCTGTGGGAAATATATATAATGACATCAGTGTTCAAAATCCTGGCTTGAAGGTCTGGAGCCTTTACGATGCTTCGGGGAGCAGTAGTACTTCCACTCAAGTTGCATAAAGGTCGTCAAACTCGCCTCCCCCCCCCCCCCCGCCCCTCTTGCGGAGCTGAAAGGCACTCAGTTCAGGCGAAACAGAACAAGCCCACACAGATGGAATGATCCAGGGGGCGGAAGGGGGGGAACCAAAGCGGTTTGGCCGAGAGCATGGAAATGGATAATACGCTACAGAAAAGGCTTCTGTGCTTTCCCGATAGGGATGTAGATGGGGTGGGCAAGTGGCAAGGACTTTGCCCGCCCCCATCCTACCCTCCATTTCCCCCAGCAGCCCCTGAATGCTCAGCTTTATATTTTAAAGTATTCTAAACGCTTCCGTAAAATATCCATATCTCATTTCTCTGGCTATACACACCCACACATTGATACATTGAATGCGCACGTCTTCCCCCCAAGGAAGTGCTACAATTCCCAGCACCCCTAACACACTACAGTTTCCAGGATTCATTGGAGAAGCCATGTGTTTTAAATGTGTGGTGTGTGTGCAGCCCCTCTTTCTCTCTTTTGCTGTCTATATATCTGTTGAGATCGGATATAGATATATCTATTGATTGATTGATTGAATGAACAATCCACACACATACTTGTGCATCGTGGTTTCCATTTGATCTCCTCTTGTGTCTTTAAAATCAGCCTGGAACTTTTCCACCAGTGTGACCTAGTGGCTATTAGAACATCAGGCTAGGACTTGGAGGCCTGGGTTCGAATCCTTGCTCAGGCATGAGACCTACTGGGTGACCCTGGGCCGATTACCATCTCTCTGTCTCTGTCTCTCTCTCAGCCTAACCTACCTCTCAGGGTTGTTGTGAGGCTGAAACAGGAAGGAGAGAACTTTATAAAACTTTATTAAAATCTTCTTCCACAGTTTCCTTGAGTATGCTAATATCTCCCCCGTTTGGTTTCTTAGTGGCCCTTTTGGTTTTTGTCCCAGTCAGCACCCACCATCTGAGTTCGCTATGAGCATGAGAGAGACGATAATCAATGCTGTGATTATTTGCCTCATTTCTATCGCACCTTTCCTTCAAGGAGCTCAAAGCAAAGATAATAGCATTCTCAAGGAAACTGGAAGATTTTTGAATTAAAAAAAAATTAAAAAATGTGGGGTGGGGGGGTGGGACACTAAATGCTTATGAATACACACAGATAGCCCATATGAGCGTTAAGGGGGGAAATAGCAAAGAAATAGAAAGTTGGGATAAAAGATGGAATGGAGTACTAAGAGGCTGAGCAAGGTTGGCTGGCTGGCATTCTGAACAGGAACAAGTATGTGCGTGTTTGGTTGTCAATTTCCCCCTTATCTCTTTGTCCGTTATCTTAATAGCACATGTAGTCACATAGCCTGAACATAAGCTAGCAGGCATCCGATCAGCCTCATGACATTTCTTCTGCTGTTTAAATTACGCAACTGGATATGTTGTTGCTGCTCTTGAGAGGCAATCCAACAGACCTTTTCTCCCCAATAACTCCTAATTTCTCCAATGAACTTGCCCTTTCTTCTCCAAGCTTAATCAGATGTGTCAATTTTGACAGTGCTATGATCGTCCAGAGATTTTGTTTGACCATGAGCCGTATTTCGGTAAGCTTCACTGATTCCATTTGGGATCCACTTTGAAAGAAAAGTACAGTGGTACCTCAGGTTACAAACACTTCGGGTTAAGAACTTTACCTCAGGATGAGAACAGAAATCGTGCGGCAGCGGGAGGCCCCATTAGCTAAAGTGGTACCTCAGGTTAAGAATGGTTTCAGGTTAAGAATGGACCTCCGGGACGAAAAAAGTTCATAACCTGAGGTACCACTATACACCATAGCTGTCAACTTTTCCCTTTTCTTGCGAGGAATCCTATTCGAAATAAGGGAATTTCCCTTATGAAATATACTCTGAGTCAAGAGTGGATTTCATGCTCTTTATTCAGCTCATAGTGGTGAGGAGGAATGGAAGTTCCCCCAGAATGTCTGCTTTATATACATTATTTACACAATGGGCCCCACGTGATTGGCTAATTCCGGGATTCTCCTATAGGCCAATCAGGTTGTGGATTCACTTCCACCTGGAGCTGGATTGGGTGGCTCCTGCGGAGCAATCATACTGCTGCATTGTTCTAGGACCAATCAGACTGCTGCATTCTGTATCCTATTGTTCTAGGACCAATCAGACTGCTGCATTTTGGATCCTATTCAACTCAGTACATAACACCTTAAAAAAGGGGAAACGTTGACAGCTATGCTGTACACAGAAGTGCACTATGCAAATCTGCAGCCATGGCTTTAAGTAGCCATGGCTTCCCCCAAAGAATTCTGGGAGCTGTAGTTTGTTAAAGGTACGGAGAGCTGTTACCAGGCACCCTATTCCCCTCCCAGAACTACAACCCCCAGCGCTCTCCAGGAAGAGGGATTGATTGCAAAACCACTCTGAAAATTGTAGTTCTGTGAGGGAACAGGGGTCTCTTACCAAGAGTCTCAGCACCCTTGACAAACTACAGCTCCCAGAATTCTTTGGGGAAGCCATGGCTGTTTAAAGTGGTACGATAGAGAGAGATAATAAGTCCCCTAAGTCCAGAGACTAAAATTACCTAACTGTTGGTGGTGCCAGCTTTTAGATAGAGCTGGGCCCTGGGGGGGGGGCTGGAAGGGTTCCAGGCCCCCAACCCATTTCTGGAGAACACAGCTGGTTCTTGAGAATACAGGAGTGAGCTATCCACAGTTAGCGCTTCAAGCCAAACATCGCCCCATCTCCCCTTCACCCCCCACTCCAGCCTCTTCTGTTTTCTTAAGGAACTGCTAAAATAATGTATTGATAAAGACAGCTGAACTTTGCTCCTCAGCTGAGTAAATATTAAGTTAGGAAGGAGGAAATTCGGTCCTGTCTAGTTTCTTTTGCAAGGAGCTGAGAGGTAAACACAATATAAATTTCCTTTTGGGTAAAAAATAATATTGACTTACCTCTCTGGTCCCTCTTGGCCCAGAAAGCATCTCAAACAGTATTTGGCTTTGACTGGGCAGAAGTGGATTTTTAGGAAGGCAACTTTTTATCTATTTTTTGCAAGGAGCTATCTAGCAGAAGAAGACCACAGAAAGTCTTGCACTAACACATTTTATTTATTTATCGCATTTATATCCCACCTTTTCCCCTCTAGAAGCTCAAGGTAGCTTACATGGTTTTCCGTATTGAATCCCCACAACAACCCTGTGAGGTAGGTTAGGCTGAAAGGCGGAGACTGGCCCAAGGTCACCCACTGAGCTTCACGGCCGAGTGTTGATTTGAACCCTGGCATTGCAAATTTGGAAGAAGAGTGGATTTTGAAACTGTGGTTCAGTTATGGATTGTTTCACAAAGTGTGAATCTGGTATGCTTGCCTATACAGTACAGTCATACCTCATGTTACGTTTGCTTTAGGTTGAGCGTTTTCAGGTTGCGTCCCGCGTGAACCGGAAGTACTGGAAAGGGTTACTTCCGGGTTTCGCCGCTCGTGCATGCGCGCAAAATGATAACACGCGCATGCGCAAAAGCGGCGAATCGCGACCCGCGCAGATGTGGGTCGCGTTCCTTCCAGGTTGCAAACGGGCCTCCGGAACAGATCCCGTTCGCAACCAGAGGTACCACTGTATAGGCAAAGGGAATCAAATTAATCCCTCGTTGGCATCTGTCTATCACGGGAGACCATGGAGGAGTGAAGCCTTTGGGGGCTGAAGTCAAACCGTTGGAGAGTTACAGCGCCTGCTGTGGCTGTAGAGACTGATGTGGGAGAGACATGTTGCAGCCGGGGCAGATGAAGGCATCCGGTTGTGCTGATGCAGATGCGCCATGGCATTTCTCCTCTCTGCGCTCCTCCCAGAGGTAAGTCCTCTTCTGGCCACTGCTGTGGATACACAACCTGACTGTCCGCAGGCAAGGCAGTCATCTTGCAAGGGATTCCCACACAGCAGGGTTGATGTTGCCAGCCTTCGTGTCACGTTTGCAGACATACTTGTATAAAATAATTGAATTGTAGAGTTGGCAGGGGCCCAACAGGCCTGGCGCCTGAAGCCAGCTCCCCATAGAGCATGTCCTTGGGGGTCCTGCCATCTTCCATCTACCAAGCCAGCACAGATGTCCTTGAGACAGGACTGCAGGCACGCTGGGAATGTGTGTTTTAAGTTAACGCAATAATCTTAGCAGGGCAGGGAGTATTTCCCAGCCTTGCTCAGAGAAGCTGAGGAAGGAGACCCTTTTCATGCAAGGCAGATGTTCTGTCACTGAGCTACAGCCCTCCACTTAAAAACAAAGCAAGATTCTAGTCCTCATGGGTTCTCCATGCCCATGATAGCAACGGTCTGTCTCAGAAGAAGTGGAGGACTGTGTCTTTTGGGGTGAAGGGCTGATTGAATAGGAACTCGGGAAGCTGCCTTATTTGGAGGCAGACAATTTGTGCATTTAGTATTGTCTACAGTACACTGAAGGGACGCGGGTGGCGCTGTGGGTTAAACCACAGAGCCTAGGACTTGCCGATCAGAAGGTCGGCGGTTCGAATCCCTGCGACGGGGTGAGCTCCCATTGCTCGGTCCCTGCTCCTCCCAACCTAGCAGTTCGAAAGCACATCAAAAGTGCAAGTAGATAAATAGGTATCGCTCCAGTGGGAAGGTAAACGGCGTTTCCGTGCACTGCTCTGGTTCGCCAGAAGCAGCTTGGTCATGCTGGCCACATGACCTGGAAGCTGTACGCTGGCTCCCTCGGCCAATAAAGCGAGATGAGTGCCGCAACCCCAGAGTCGGCCACGACTGGACCTAATGGTCAGGGGTCCCTTTACCTTTACAGTACACTGACAGGAAACTCTCCAGGGCTTTACGCAGGGAAATTTCCCCCCTTCCTACCCGGAGACACCAGGAACTGCACCTATCACCTTTTCACATAAAAACTATGTGTTGCACCACTAGGCTACGTAGCCCATGCAAAACATGTTTTAAAAACAAAAATCCAGCCTGCTTTGTGTCATTCTTGCCCCGTGGGTCTGAACAAAGTGAGCTATAAGCAACTTTTTTCCTCCCCCACTTCCAGATTTAGATTCCAGGCTGCCTCTATGAAAAACGAAACTAAAGCTGATTCCTCAGCAGCCGGTGTCTGCCCTGGGAATTGAGCGGAGTTTATTTAAGGCCTTCTGGAAAAAGAAAAGAAAAAGAAAAGAAAAAAACCTTAAGGCTGCCTGCACACGACTGCAATCGAGTAAATGTTTTTGCAATAATTCTCCCGGGGAACTGAAAACTCACCCTCCTGACTCAGGCTATGGAAATAGCAACATGGAAAAAGTAGCTATGGAAATAGGAATAGCATACGGACATTCATTTTGTGCCTATGTTTATGGGCAGTGCTGTGGGGGACATCCAAGGAAGTCGCATACAGGGAGGGAACAATGGTCCAATTCAACATATGGTAGGCGTCCATTTTGTGGTGCGTTCATGAGGATTTGTGCTCGTTACATAGTGGAAAGCTCAGTTGGTTAGAGCGTGGTGCTGATAACGCCAAGGCTGCAGGTTCGATTCCCGTATGGGGCAGCAGCATATTCCTGCATCGCAGGGGGTTGGATTGGATAATCCTCAGGGTCCCTATGATTCTATGATGGATAGTTATAAGGCAAGACTCACAAGGGGTGAGCAGCTTAGGATTCAGTGGGTCTCCAGCTCAGCTGGCCTTAAGTCCCCAACCCCAGTTCTGCCAACGATCCATTGTCATAACTTTATTTATATATTTATTGAGTTTTTGTCTTGCCTTTCCCCCCCACCAAGGGTCTCAAGGTGGTGTATATAGTTCTCCCCCTCCTCATTTAATGCCCACAGCATTAGGCTCTGAGCTGAGGCTAATCTAAGTCCCCCAAAAAGGGGTGTTCTGGGGGCAGAGGTACTAACTTGGATAAAATATTGGGGGGGGAGAGGCTTACACATATATTTGATCACATGGCACAGTGCATGCACACCATTTGAATGGGAATGCCCATCAACTTTGGAGGTCCCAGCCCCCTCAAATATTTTATTGGGGGGCCGAAGCCCCCTTGGTCCTAGGCGTTGACTCCTATGTCTGGGGCCAGGAGCATCTGGGAGCTAGGAAGGAGGGTGTGCTGGAAAGAAAATGAATTGATGTTGATTTACAGTAGTACCTCAGGTTACATACGCTTCAGGTTACAGATGCTTCAGGTTACAGACTCCGCTAACCCAGAAATAGTACCTTGGGTTAAGAACTTTGCTTCAGGATGAGAACAGAAATTCTGCGGTGGTGGCAGCGGGAGGCCCCATTAGCTAAAGTGGTACCTCAAGTTAAGAACAGTTTCAGGTTAAGAACGGACCTCCAGAACGAATTAAGTTCTTAACCTGAGGTACCACTGTATATATATGTATGTTAGTAACTCTGTATTAGTGTAACATTTTAATATGTAACTGTGAATTGTCTCAATGTTTTGTTTAAGCTGGCACTATGAACTTCCTTCGAGCTGCTTTTATAGCATCACTTGTGATATATTGTTGAGGACCGACATGTTTTATTGCTGTTGCTTATTTCCTTTATGAATCATTTCCGATCAAGCATATCAAAGTGATTTCACAGTACAATATTGGATGCAAACTGCTATTAGCTATAGATAGATAGCAGATAGATAACTAGATAGATAGAAAGAGTGGTATATAAATAAGTTAACTTTGACAGTGATAATATATTTGCTAATTCAACCATGGCCAATAAATGACCTTTAGACAATCCCTCCTGCAAAACGTCTCCAGCGAATTCTGCCTGTTCCAGCACTGAATATTGCAAGAGCTCAGTTATCATTCTCCCTTGGCTGCCTTTGGACCAATAAATGAAACAATGGATGAAGCGCTATATTTAAAAAAGGAAAAGGGGGGGGGGAGAAACCACTTAAAAGAAACGAAATCAATTTAAGGCAACCCCTCTCATAAATAATTTTATTTTAAATATGATTCCCCACTTTTGGAAGATCAAAGAGGATGGGAAATGGAATACTTCACAGTTGGTAAGATCAAAGGAGGAAATACTTTGCTTACTTAATGTCATTATACCACAATACTGTAGGAGTCAAATATTTGTGTGCCTACTGATGACCTACTTTTATTTTGCTTAGGATAGCGGCCTTTATATACAAACTACCTCAGTCAAGTAAAATGAGGGGGTGCAGGAACTCGCCTCCAAAACGGAGGCTCTCTTGGCAAGACCAAAATAATAACTTCATTTACGAATCACTTCCTGTGAAGCATATCAAACTGATTTCACAACAGAATTAAAAACACATGGAACAATTGCATGCACAACAATTCCCATGCAACCATTTTAACTGTTTATATGATTACTAGTAATGAAGGCAGTTAAACAATTGCACACCTAATTTTATTTATCTAATTTATACTCTGCTCTTCCTCGCCACAAGGAGCCCAGGGCGGCAAAGAGATATATGATATAAAAAAAACCAAAACAAAGCGAAAACATTTTAAAACAGATTTAAACAATTACAATGAAAAACGACTGAAAGCAGTTAAAAAGATTATTCCACTCAATGATCATGGGGTTGTCAGGAATAGTGTCCTTCGGTCACCAAATGCCTGGGTAAGCAGCAATGTTTTCAAATTCCTCCTGAAAGTTAATAATGATACAGACAGGCGCACCTCACTAGGTAGGGCATTCCACAGCTGCGGAGCCACCACTAGAAAGGCCCTGGTGTGAGTCAGCACAACCGGGGCAACCACCAACAAGACCTCTCAACAGCTGATTGTCGAGTCCCAGACCGGAGGCACCAGCTTCTCCAGACGATTGAGGAGGTCTGATGTGACGTCCTGACGTCATGCATGCAACGTCGAGAGAAGTCGGGGGGCAGAGCCAAATGCCCTCTGAACAATGAGGGGTCCTGGCCCCTACAAAAAACAACAACAGGGATGGGGTGGCAAAGTGCCTTGGCTTCCAGGAGCCGGTCCAAGATGGTTAGCATTGGGGAAGGCGCACTTTAGAAAACCATTTCAAATCCAAAACATATACTAAATGGGATTTGTTTTTTTATCTCCACTTTGAATACTTGTTGGAAGAGGAAAGTCCAACAGGTGATGGAAAGACATTAGTAGCATGGCAGGTAGTGAATTCTATAAAGTAATAATATAACAGTCCTGGTAAAAACGGTCAGATGATTCCAGTGGAAAACCATCAGACCAGTCGCCACAGCCTCTGCTACTCCTCCTCTCTACAGAGTAGGTGTGGGGTAGCTTTGTCCCTCCAGATGTTGCTGAGCTACAACTCCCATCCTCAGCTTTTGGTCACGCTTGCAACATCCTGGGGACCAATGGAACCCAACACATACTATAGGGAAGCAGTGAGGTGTAGTTCAGTGGCACCTGTTTTGGGTGCAGAAGGCCTCATGTTACAGTGTCAGGGTTGGACCGGGGAGATCTGGGTTCAAATCCCCCACTCAGCTATGCCGCTCTCACTAGGTCAGTGATGGCCAAACTGTGCCCTCCAGCTGTTTAGGGACTACAGTTCCCATCATCCCTGGCCACTGGTCCTGCTAGCTAGGGATGATGGGAGTTGTAGTCCCAAAACAGCTGGAGGGCCAAGTTTGGCCATCACTGCACTAGGTGATTGTGAGGCAGATGTTCTCTCTCAGCCTAGCCTACCTCACAGGGTCATTGTGAGAAGATGGGAGGAAGGAAAGAAGTCACATCAGCACCATACATTTAAAGCACCCCCCCCCGAATTATGGGAACTGTAGTTTGTTAGGAGTGCATTGTAAGCACACGAGGGGGAAACTACAGTTCCCAGTAATTTTGTGGGGGCAGGGGAGCAAGGTAGTTTAAACGTGACCTGAGTCATGTCTGCTACCTTGAGCTCCTAGGGTGAGATATAAATAAAATAAAATGGATATATTTGGCCTCTTAACAGCAGCTGGCTTGGGAATAAATAACAAGCAAACCTCTCCCTTCCCTTCTCTCTCCCGACTTTTGATTTAAATGCTTTTAACAGGGTTTTCTAAAGCAGGAACAAAAAGCAAAGGTTAATATTTAATTAGGCGGCTTTTTAATACATATATATTTCCTGCCTGCTTTCTTTGCCTGAGAGAAAACCTGACAAGGAGGTTGTTCTAAAAGCAGATCAGAGAGAGATATTTATACATCCCTGCGTGTCGAGTCAGGGAGGCTTCAGCTTTTTGTAGCCGTTGTGACAGATGAACACAGAGAGAGTGCTTTTGTGTTGTGTACAAGGTTGTAAGTGTGTCAATCCTTCACACGCACACACACACCCTGTCAGAAAAGGGGCATCGCTCACTGACAGAACATCTGCTCTGGGTTCAATTACCTGGTAGGCCTGGCAAAGGCTCAGTGTAGGTCAAAGACTCTCAGGATCAGGGGCCTGATTTACATCTTTGTCTGGCCCTCAGGACTCTCTCCTTGCCATATCCTTCCTCTTCCCAAGTCACACCCCTCACCTGTCCTGATCAGTACCCTGCATGAGTTGGAACACAGCATTAAACTCTTGCTTCCCAGGATGCAGGAATGAGAGGATGTGTGAAGGCAGCCCTGTATGGGGACATTTTAAATGTTCGATGTTTTGCTGTAGTTTTATCCATTGTTGGAAGCGGTCCAGAGTGGCTGGGGCAACCCAGGAAGATGGACAGCGTATTATTACAGTGGTACCTCGGGTTACATACGCTTCAGGTTACATACACTTCAGGTTACAGACTCTGCTAACCCAGAAATAGTACCTCGGGTTAAGAACTTTGCTTCAGGATGAGAACAGAAATCGTGCTCTGGCGGCGTGGCGGCAGCAGGAGGCCCCATTAGCTAAAGTGGTGCTTCAGGTTAAGAACAGTTTCAGGTTAAGAACGGACCTCCGGAACGAATTAAGTACTTAACCTGAGGTACCACTGTATTATTATTATTATTATTATTATTATTATTATTATTATTATTATTATTATTCCTGTTGCACAACGGTGACATTTACTTCTTTTGCTCTGGCATGTTTGATCTTTGATCCTGGAAGGGAACATGACCCCCCAGGCTACAAAAGGTCTCCCTTCCTAGGCAGGGTTCCCAGACCTCCAGGTGATCTTTGAAATCTTGCCTGGCCCCCTCCTGTGGGCAGGTATGGGCCTGAGTCTGCAGGCAGGTGAGAGTGCCTTGAATAATAATAAAATAATAATATTAAGACTGTATATGCAGCTGCAAGCTTTAGCCCAGCAGGAGCTAGCTGGAAATTACAGCATAAGATATTCTGCAGGGTCTGTCCCCCTGTGCTCTCCTCTCCCAATTAACCTCCATCTCCAGGGCTCAGCCCTCCCCATGGCATCACCAGAGGCAGCCCCTAGGTCTCAGCTTTGGACCCTGAAATTGCAGGGTGCTCCTGGTCTGGCAACACTATTCCCAAAGGTAGACAACACCAAGCTGCATGGGCTGAGAATCTGACTCAGATCAAGGGAATTTCCTATGGACCATATTAGGGGAGGGGCTGTAGTTCATCGGTAGAGCACCCAATTTGCACGCAGAAGGTCCCCAGCATCTCACAAGTGGGGCTGGATAAGATTTCCTCTCCGAAACCCTGAAGAGTCACTGCCAGTCAGTGTAGAAGACTATACTGAGCTAGGTGAGCCAATAGCCTGACTGCTATAAGCCAGTTTCTTGTGTTCCTGTTAAAACCAGCCCTTAATTCAAAGCTAGCATCCTGCTTTGCTTGAAGGGAAAGGGCCATTGCTCGGCAGCAGAGCACCTGGTTCGCATGCAGATGTCCCAGGCTCAATCCCTGGTATTCCCAGGTAGGGCTGCAATGGGCCATCTGAAACACAGGACAGTCTCTGCCGATCAGTGTAGACAGTATTGAGTTAGTGTAAGTCAGCTTCTGAAATATTCTAATTCCATATTTGTTGCTGACACAGGACCTCAGCCCCTCACAAATTCAAGGTGTGCCTTCAAGACAACCAAGACTTTAGTAGGTGTTTTAGGACACACAGCTCCAGATCTCGGCTTCCTGTTCCTTGCTCCCTTTTTGAAACAAGCCCTCTGCCCAGATGTGGTTGCTGACCAGGATTTCACGAGTTCAAAAGCAAAGACAGGAACAGCTGCAAATGGAAGACGGGAATGACTTGGTGCCAACTCCAGTAACTTCTCAGACGGGTTCCCCACCCTCCTGGGCCCCAGCACGGTATTTTGATTAAACTCTTAATGGGCACGGTAATTAAGAAAATCCATTAGAGTTAAGGAAAGTCATTTGGAAACCGTTAATTGAACTTGTTGGTTGGGAGGGTTTGGATCCGCCGGCGAGCAAAACGAGAACGACTGTGTCAGCTGCTTGTAAATTGCGGCTAGTTGGTTTGTTTGTTCTCAGCAGAACCTTGATCAGAGAGTTGGAGGGGGCACCTCAGAGGCCATCTAGTGCAACCCGCTGCTTGATGCGGAAAGAGGGGTGGCCAGTGGGTAGAGCTGCCCAGGAAAGCACCTGGCCTCTTGTCAACCATGTTGCTATGCTTACTGGGAGATAGAGAGGTGGGGTGGCAGTGTTGGCGTCCGCGCAGTGCAGACAGTGATGGGAGCATAGCTGTGCTGACATCCTCACTGCCTCACCTCTCCCTCTCTAGGAGAGAACATAGGAATGGCCAGCTGGATCAGGCCAGAAGGGGTCTATCTAGTCCAGCATCCTGTTCTCACAGTGGCCAGCCAGATGGCCCCATAGAAAAGCCCTCAGGGACAACAACTCTCCCCAGTTGTGATTCCCAGAAATTGGGATTTTGAGGCATTTACTGCCTGTGACAGTGGAGGGAGAACACAGCCACTGTGGCTAGTAGCCTGGTCCTCTGTGAATGTGTCTAACCCTCTTTTAAAGCCATCCAAGTTTGTGTCTACCGCTGCCTCTTGTGGGAGCGCATTTTGTTGTTTAACCATGTGCTGTCAGGTATGTCCAGAGGGGAGGAATCAACTCTTTATTATCAAAAGTACACTTACAAGTTACGAAAAGGCATGTCCATCAGTCCTTTTTTTTAAATAAATTTTTAAATTAGTTTTTCAACATATCATTTTCAACAATAATAAAACATACTTTCATATCTTATACCATTTTTTTTTACTCCCATCAATCACATCTGAAAATTTTCCAATCTATTCACTAAATATACATTTCTTACTTCCACAATTACATTTAACTCCTAATATCTCTATTCTTTCTCTACTTTGCAGTGCTTCATACATTTCTCCATCAGTCCTACGTCTCTCAGCTACCTCGATGAGGCAGTTGCCGCAACAGAGCCTCCAAACTCGGCTTATGTATCTCCCCCACCCGAGCTGCGTGCAAGCAGACGAAGACTACGCCTGTAGCCTGTTTCTGCTCCTCCCTCTTCAGCCCTCTTTTGGTCCTGGGAGCAGGAGAGGTGGGGGCAGGAGGAGGTGGAGGTGTGGAAGCCCTTGACTCTCCACCAGCCTGACCCATCTCTCTCCCTCTTCCTGCCCCTGTTCTTCCCTCTCCAATCCTGTACCTTCTCCTGACTCTCATCTCCCAGCTATTACAAGCTCCCCCAGATCCCCTTCTTCCACGTCAGTCCCCAACCCTCTTTCTTCCGGTGCCCCCTCATCTGTATTCAGACAGTCCCTGACCTCTGCTGTAAACCAGGAGCAGCCAACATGGCTCCCTCCAGATGACATGGACTTCCCTTGGCTATGATGGCTGGAGCTGATGGGAATTGTAGTCCAAAACATCTAGAAGGCATTGTGTTGGAAATCCCTGCTGTAAGCAGAGGACCAAAAACACAATGAAATGAACAGCAGATTCCCATCCCATTCTCATGAACTCATTTATAAGAACTGCAGCCAAAATGACCAAGCAACCGTTCATGTAGGTCAGCCTACAATACGGCCCAAAGTAAGTGCCCGTTGTGGGATGAGGGTGGTGCTGTGGGTTAAACCACAGTGCCTAGGGCTTGCCGATCAGAAGGTCGGCGGTTCGAATCCCCGTGATGGCGTGAGCTCCCGTTGCTCGGTCCCTGCTCCTGCCAACCTAGCAGTTCGAAAGCACATCAAAGTGCAAGTAGATAAATAGGTACCGCTCCGGCAGGAAGGTAAACGGCGTTTCTGTGTGCTGCTCTGGTTCGCCAGAAGCAGCTTAGTCCTGCTGGCCACATGACCCGGAAGCTGTACACCGGCTCCTTCGGCCAATAAAGCGAGATGAGCGCCGCAACCCCAGAGTCGTCCGTGACTGGACCCAATGGTCAGGGGTCCCTTTACCTTAAGTGCCCATTGAATAAATGAGACCATAACATTTGGCTTCTTTATATATATATTCCTTTCTGAGTCTGAGCAATGAGGCCTAGTAGCATGTTTTCTGTTCCTCGACCAAAATGGAGCTTTCCCCATTTTTATTCAAAATACCCGGGGATGATGCAGAATGAGTCGCAGGCGGACAGAAGGCCGCCCAATTTGTGTTGATTTGTAATAGTGAGGCACTGAAGAGAGGCAATTGCTCATCTTCACCACTTCAAATCTCCTCCATCTCTTTGAGTAGCCCACATATTATCGAACGCAGAAATGATTCATGAGCACATCGCACACTCTTTGCAAACATGTTTGTGAGCCTCCTGTTGCTTCCACCTATTGCTTCCGCCTACGGTTGGAAGGCAAACACAACCGACAACAAAAAGTCTTACAGCACCTTAGAAACAGAGACCTCTATCTGCACTGTATGTTAAAAGCAGTATGATAACACTTTTACTGCTACAGTTTCTCCCAAAGGATCATGGGAGCTGTTCTTTGTTACGGCGACTGAGAGTGGTTAGAAGATCCCTATCACCTTGCCAACAAAGGTCCGCATAGTTAAAGCTCTGGTTTTCCCAGTAGTGATGTATGGAAGTGAGAGCTGGACCATAAAGAAGGCTGATCACCAAAGAATTGATGCTTTTGAATTATGGTGCTGGAGGAGACTCTTGAGAGTCCCATGGACTGCAAGAAGATCAAACCTCTCCATTCTGAAGGAAATCAGCCCTGAGTGCTCACTGGAAGGACAGATCCTGAAGCTGAGACTTCAGTACTTTGGCCACCTCATGAAAAGAGAAGACTCCCTGGAAAAGACCCTGATGTTGGGAAAGATGGAGGGCACAAGGAGAAGGGGACGACAGAGGACGAGATGGTTGGACAGTGTTCTCGAAGCTACCAGCATGAGTTTGACCAAACTGCGGGAGGCAGTGGAAGACAGGAGGGCCTGGCGTGCTCTGGTCCAGGGGGTCACAAAGAGGCGGACACGACTAAACAACTAAACAACAACAAATCCAATGCAATTTACTTCTGAGTAATAGCCATAGGGGAGGCAGTGGAAGACAGGAGTGCCTGGCGTGCTCTGGTCCAGGGGGTCACGAAGAGTCGGACACGACTAAACGACTAAACAACAACATTCCCTTCCCTGAGCTACAATTCTCAGTGGGTTTAACAATCGATACTTTCTTCCCAGGGAACTCTGGGAAATGTAGTTCTGGGAGGGGGACAGGGGCCTCTCTCCTAGCAACTCTCAGCAAACCCAGACTCTCAGCTCCTGAGATTCTTTGGAGGAATCCCAGTGCATCCTGGCGCTTTAAATGTTTGGTGCTGATACAGCTTAATACATTCATCATGGGAAAATATAGTAAACTAACAAGCCTGCTTCATCAGATGCATTAAGTCTCATGGGCAGCATAGCCTAGCGGTTAGAGCATGCAAAACACCCCAGGCTCAACCCCCAACATCTCCAAGCAGGGCTGGGATACAAGCCTGTCTGAAACCTTGGAGAGCCACTGCTAGCCAATATTAAACAGGGATAGTCAAGGCGGCGGACTCATCACGCTGCTCCAACTCCCATCATTAGGACATCAGGCAGCTCACCTAAAATCAGAATCACAGGAAATGCCTGCATTCACCTTTCAGAGTTGCAATTATTATTATTTCAGGTGCCAGCCGGCATGAGTTATCTGGGCTTCGATCCCACTGGTTGTTTTATTTTTTTAGCAAGATAAAAGCCCCACATAACCATGCTGAATGGCAGCCTTGATTCATCCGCATCTTGCAAAGAATAGCTAATTGTACGAGTTTATTTTCATGTGATAATTAAACTCCCACAGCAGATGCTCCCGTTCAGGCTTCAGGTTATTTCTCCAGTGTGTTTGTGCCACCTTAAAATATGCATGATTTGATGAATCTGGGCATTAAACAATTTCGTCTAATTAATGAGAGAATCAGACGTGCAGCTGTTTCCAAGGCCCTCCTGTGCAAAAGGAACCAGGTGCAAACTGCGAAGGGAAAGGTCGCTGGGTTGCAATGCGGACTCAGCTTTTTCCTGCCTCTGCCTGTGCCTCTCTCCCTTCTGCTAAAACTGCAGAATTCTAGTGGGAAGTTCTGGTGATTTGGTACAGATGATTAAACACACACCCCCATACATATGTCACAGAGGTGGAGTTTGAAAGCTAAGAGCCTTCTGGAACAGGCCAATGGCCGATCTATTTGAGCATCTTGTTCCCACAGGGACTAACCAGGTGATTGTAGGAAACCCACCACAAATGCACTATTATTGTATCAACAAGTTGTTGCAGAATCCATACACCAAAAAGTCTCTGAAAGGGCCCTATTTGTCAAATGCCATGCAGATATTGCCACCAGGGGTTTTTTCTACCTGCCTGGGCCTATAACCACAGTAAGCACCCAGAGATTTGGGCAGGCTACACTACTGCAGATCCTGATGTCGTGCAGCCCCAGTATGAGTTCACCATTTCAGTGAGGACTAGAGACCTGGATCTTGCTAAAACCCAGTCCTATGATCTCAGGCAGAGATGTTATGTATTCCCAAGTGCCCACATTTACTAAGGACCCTGGATTAGAAGACATACAGGTATATAAACACACACACAGTGTGAGAGCCAGTGTGGTGCAGTGGTTAGTGTGTTGGACTAGACCTGGGACACCAGGGTTCAAATCCCCCACTCAGCTACAAAGCTCACTGGGTGACCTTGGACCAGTCACTGCATCTCAGACAAACCTGTTCAGGGAAGTTTTTAATATTTAACACTGTATTGTTTTTAACACTTGATTGGGAGCTGCCCAGAGTGGCTGGGGAAACTCAGCCAGATGGGCGGGGTATAAATAATAAATGATTATTATTATTATAAACCTGTCTTGCAGGGTTGTTGTGAGGATAAAATGGGAAGGAGAAGAACCTTATCGCATTTATAAATTTTAAATTTATTGTTGTACATTGTTTTAATTGTTTGTTTTCCTTCTGGGACTGTACCCCCAAGTGTGTTTTATAAGCTGGTCTCCAACCGTGATAAATTATCTATCATCTATCTATCTATCTATCATCTATCTATCTATCTATCTATCTCTCTCTCTCTCTCTCTCTCTCTCTATCTATCTATCTATCTATCATCTATTTACATCCCTGATACAGTGGTAAAGGTAAAGGTAAAGGTACCCCTGCCCGTACGGGCCAGTCGTGTCCGACTCTAGGGTTGCGCGCTCATCTCGCTCAAGAGGCCGGGAGCCAGCGCTGTCCGAAGACACTTCGGGTCACGTGGCCAGCGTGACGAAGCTGCATCTGGCGAGCCAGCGCAGCACATGGAACGCCGCTTACCTTCCCGCTATAAAGCGGTCCCTATTTATCTACTTGCACTTAGGGGTGCTTTCGAACTGCTAGGTGGGCAGGAGTGCAGTGGTACCTCGGGTTAAGTACTTAATTTGTTCCGGAGGTCCGTTCTTAACCTGAAATTGTTCTTAACCTGAAGCACCACTTTAGCTAATGGGGCCTCTTGATTCTGCTGCGCCGCCGGGGCACGATTTCTGTTCTCATCCTGAAGCAAAGTTCTTAACCCGAGGTAATATTTCTGGGTTAGCGGAGTCTGTAACCTGAAGCGTCTGTAACCAGAGGTACCACTGTATATATATTTGTGGCAGCACAAATGAGGCAACATGCATTTTGGAGGTGCTCCTCCCCACCCCTGTGTGTTTGTGTGTGTGGCTTATGTTATTCTGCAAAAGACCCCATATGCTGACAGAGCTTTGAACAAGCCCTTCTTTTCCCTGCCACCAAAGCCACTGCGTTTTCTGGCATGCCAACCTCTGCTTCCTAAACTGGCTTGACAGCTCAGATTGTGCTGATGTTAACGGGGCCCTCTGTCAACTTCATGCTTCCCTGCTCGGGGCTCTCTGTATTTTATTGAGACAGAAAACATCCCTCTCCTTTAGGCCTTCTCAAAATAGCAGCAGCAGCAGCAGTCTAGAGAGGCAACGATTTGTGAAGCAAAGTGCTCTTGTTTTCTTTCTTTTTCGGGGGAGGGTTTATGTTGTTTTTGTTCTCTCCGAGTTGAGTTGAAAACCACCCCTCCTTCAATCTGGCCCTCCAAGGTATGGCCCACGGATCTCCTGTGCCTTTAAGATCAGCTTGATAAACATAAATCTTCTGCAGGTGGAGGGTAAACGAGGACCTGCTCCTGCTAACATCTGCAGACCAAGGGCGCCTCCAGAATGTCTATTTGCAGGAGTGATTCAGCCGCAGACCTGAACGTCAGCTTTGCCTGCTTAAAGTGCATTAAGGCCTAGGGTGCCCTTAGACACCCACCTTGGCACCCTCCAAGGCCTGCTGCCCCTACTAGTTTTTTATTTTAAATTTTCACACAACCAGAGAATTGTACAGTTGGAAGGAATCACCAGGGTCATCTAGTCCAATCCCCTGTAATGCAGGAATCTTTTGCCCGACCCAGGTTTTGAACCCATGACTCCGAGATTAAGCCAGTGCTTCGCCAACTGAGCTATCCCATCAATATCTGACCCAGGTTTCGAACCCATGACTCTGAGTGGCAACAGCAGCAGCAGCAGCAGCTGTGCAGGGTTTCAAGCAGGGTTCTCTCCCAGCGGCCGGGGATTAAACCTGGGACCTTCTGCATGTGAAGCAGGTGCTCTACTGCTGAGCTATGGCTGTTCCCCTAAGAATAAAGCAAGATTCCAGTCCTCATGGTTTGGATTTAAACAAGAACAGAAGATGCACCTTTTTCTTTCGTTCTAACAGATCTGCAGCCTGCCCAGTCCTGACCTGAAGGAGTGAGATCCGTTAGGGGCAGGGATGGTTCGTGGGGAGAGGTCCCACTGCGCACCTGAGGATCTCCCTTCAGCTATGGGACTGTGCTTACCTTTGTGCTTTACAGACACAAAAAAGGGTGGGGCGGGGTGGGGCGTGCACAGCTTCACAGTGTGCATAGTTAAACTACATCCATCGTTCTGCCCGGATGCTGAGATCCAGTGCCGAGGGCCTTCTGGCGGTTCCCTTGCTGCGAGAAGCCAAGTTGCAGGGAACCAGGCAGAGGGCCTTCTTGGTGGTGGCACCCGCCCTGTGGAACGCCCTCCCTCCAGATGTCAAAGAGAAAAACAACTACCTGACTTTTAGAAGGCATCTGAAGGCAGCCCTGTTTAGGGAAGCTTTTAATGTTTAATAGGTTATTGTATTTTGGTGTTCTGTTGGAAGCCACCCAGATTGGCTGGGGAAACCCAGCCAGATTGGCGGGGTATAAATAATAAATTATTATTATTATTATTACAGTGGTACCTCGGGTTAAGTTCTTAATTCGTTCCGGAGGTCCGTTCTTAACCTGAAACTGTTCTTAACTTGAAGCACTATTTTAGCTAATGGGGCCTCCTGCTGCCGCCGCGCTGCTGGAGCCTGATTTCTGTTCTTATCCTGAAGTAAAGTTCTTAACCTGAAGCACTATTTCTGGGTTAGCGGAGTCTGTAACCTGAAGCATATGTAACCCGAGGTAAGGTAAAGGTAAAGGTACCCCTGCCTGTACGGGCCAGTCGTGTCCGACTCTAGGGTTGTGCACCCATCTCACTTAAGAGGCCGGGGGCCAGCGCTGTCCGGAGACACATCCGGGTCACGTGGCCAGCGTGACGAAGCTGCTCTGGCGAGCCAGCACCAGCGCAGCACACGGAAACGCCGTTTACCTTCCCACTATAAAGCGGTACCTATTTATCTACTTGCATTTGGGGTGCTTTCGAACTGCTAGGTGGGCAGGAGCTGGGGCCGAAAGACGGGAGCTCACCCCGCCACGGGGATTCGAACCGCCAACCATGCAATCGGCAAGCCCTAGGCGCTGAGGGTTTACCCACAGCGCCACCCGGTACCCGAGGTACCACTGTATTATTATTACTACAGAACTCATCCCCAAAGTACGCAATGATGGCTACCAAGTTAGCAGGCTTTAAAAGAGGATTAGACAATTTCATGGAGTTGCTGGGAATTGCAATTGGAGAGAGCACTGTTTTGGGCTTCCCATCGTGGCACCTGGTGGGCTATTGCGGGAAGAGGACGCTGTGCTAATTGGGTCACAGGCCTGATCCAGCTGCAGGTCTCTTGTGATGCTCTGTCCTGCTACCTCACCCCCCTCTGTGTTTCATATTGTTAGTCTGCCACCTTCGGGTAATCCCTGGAATCGCTGCACAGCAATAACTGCATGGCAATTTCCTACCTGCAGATGCTGGGATTGATCCCAGGACCTTCTGCATACAAAAGGCTGCACACTTCCTCTCCCTTAAAAATAAAAGAGGGTTCCGGTATTCATAGGATCATAGTATTGAAGGGGCCACAAAGGTCGTCTAGACCAAACCCCTTCAAAGCAGGAATCTGTTGCCCAACGCAACCCTGAAATTCAGAGTCCCATGCTCTACCGACTGAGCGGTTCTGCATTAAAAGCTGATTTAAACAGGAACACAGGAAGCTACTTTAAACTGAGTTACATCATCATGACATCCATCTAGCTCAATATTGTCTACACTATCTGGCAGCACCTCTCTCCAGGCAGCCCAGGTTTAAGGAAGCTTGGAGACCTCGGGAGGACCAAATTTAATAGCATCATGATAAGTAAGACCTCGTCCTCATCTTTACCTATTCAACGGAAGTAGAACCTCGCTGAAATTTTAGCGCTGATGAATAAATTGTTGATAAATTTATAACTTTTATTGAGTTTACAAAAGTAAACAGAGCATTCAGAGGGGAATAATAGCTATGTAAAATAGTCTAGTTAGTATAGTATACTCTAGAATAGTATAGTTAAAGCTATGGTTTTCCCAGTAGTGATGTATGGAAGTGAGAGCTGGACCATAAAGAAGGCTGATCACCGATGAATTGATGCTTTTGAATTATGGTGCTGGAGGAGACTCTTGAGAGTCCCATGCACTGCAAGAAGATCAAACCTCTCCATTCTGAAGGAAATCAGCCCTGAGTGCTCACTGGAAGGACAGATCCTGAAGCTGAGGCTCCAAGACTTTGGCCACCTCATGAGAAGAGAAGACTCCCTGGAAAAGACCTTGATGTTGGGAAAGATGGAGGGCACAAGGAGAAGCGGAAGACAGAGGACGAGATGGTTGGACAGTGTTCTCGAAACTACCAGCATGAGTTTGACCAAACTGCGGGAGGCAGTGGAAGACAGAAGTGCCTGGCGCGCTCTGGTCCAGGGGGTCACGAAGAGTCGGACACGACTAAACGACTAAACAACAACAACAACAACAAAATAGTCTGTTTTCTAAAAAATAATAATTTGGCAAGAGATTATAATGAGGCCCTGGGATGCAGCCCACTCGGCCCGTATGTAAATCCGGCGGAGTCTCCAGACTGTTGGCATCCCAACTCCAGCCTGATGATGCCGGTGGAGTTGAACCGGGCAACTCCTGCGTGCAAAGCAGATCCTAGTAAGGGCAGAGGATATTCAAAATCCCAATAGGATATTATGGGTTGCCTGGCCATTCTTGCAAAGCGTCTCTCTCGCACCCTTCCCCCCCAAAAAAGTGCAATTGCCGAGCACGCAAGAGCCGCTGCTTCGCTAACGTCCCAGTAGCAAGATGCAAGAAAATGAAGCGGTAGGCGTGGCTTGGTGCGGTGGGCGTGGTTTGTGCAGGGAGGACGGCAACGTCATAGGCGCGCGCCGCTTCTCTGCTGCTTTTGAGTTGGGAGAGGAAAAACAAGGGGGAAAGAGTCGCCTCCAGCCGGGCCACGTGGTTTTCTACCTGCAGAAGGTGTGTGTGCTCAGGGAGGGAGAAGGTGGGGGGTCCTGTTTCTCCCCCCTTCAATGGTATGGGAAGGGGGGGCATTTGCTAAATACAGAACACTGGAGATGTTCTATATTTAGGAGCCACTTTTTGTGATTTAAAATTGTGTTGTCAATATTGTGTAATCCGCCCTGGGACCTTAGGATGAAGGGCGGGTTATTGCAATTATTAAAAGTCCCAGGTTCAATATCTGACTTTTTTAAACAAAAAACGGATCAGGTCGGACGTGGCTTGGACAGACTTTCTCGAGCTGAGACTCTTAAGGCAACCGCTGCCAGTCAGAGCAGGCGTGAGGAAGCTGCTCCAGCTCCAGCTCCAGCTCCTCCAGCTCCAGCTCCCATCAGCCTCAGCCAGCATGGTCAGTGGCCGAGGGGAAAAGGAACTGTAGCCCAGTAAGATCTGGAGGGTTGTCAGTTCCTCATTGCTTCTGGTGAACTATTTGTATCGGGCCACTTGCTGTTAGAGGTTGTGTGTAGGGCTGCCTCCTTTTTTTCTTTTTTACTGAGCTGATTCTGAGCTTGTTGACAAACACATCCAACAGATGCTACTTCCCCACTCAGCATGCTTGAGCTTTGTGGAGGAAAGGTGGGATATAAATGTAATAAACAACAAACAAACAAACAGCTCTCAGTACTCCTGTGCTTCAGTGGGACTTACTCCCAAATAAGTCTGTTTAGAATTGTGGCCTTCTGGAGTTGCATCATTGATCATGGCGTGTTTGTATCTCTCTCTTTAGCCCTGCTGTGTTGTACAGATGAAGCGAAAATCCAAATTGCACCAAGGAGAAAGGAGAGATGATCTGGGCTTTGCCTCTCTGCCAATCTGCAGATACCGGAAGAAATTAGTTGAGGCCGTTCGAGATAACTCATTTATTGTAGTGACGGGCGAAACAGGCAGTGGTAAAACCACCCAGCTTCCAAAATACTTATTTGAAGAAGGTAACCATATATTTTTCTATATGGTAAAAGCAGTGACTATATTTATTTTCCTTTATTGCATTTTAGAATACGAATCCCATTAGCCCCAGGCAGCATAGCTCTGCCTCCTGGAACCAATGGGAGTTATAGAGCAAAATATATGGATTACACGTGTTTCTCTGTCCAGAGGGGTCTGTGTCCTTTATCCTGACAATTCCACATAAAATAATGAATTGCTGCTTTTTCTTTTTTTAAGGTTTGTTAGTCCAGTCAGTCTCTTTCCTCTTCCTGTGCAACTTCGCAAGTCCTTCTCCCTTTTGTAGGTTTCGCCAAGCACGGGGTGATTGGCGTGACACAACCGCGGCGAGTGGCTGCCACGTCTGTGGCTCAGAGGGTGGCGGAGGAGATGGACTGCCCTTTAGGGAGCATCGTGGGGTATCAGGTTCGCTTTGATGAATGTGTCTCGGAGGTACGAGTCGGAATCAGTCTTATCAAACTTTATCTCATATCCCCTGCCACCTCTGAGTCAAAGGGGGAAGGAGCTCAAGGCAGAGGGATCAGGAAGCTGTTGTGAAGCTGTTGCAGCATCTGTCCTCTCCTTCAGATTCTGAGCTCCAAGTGTGTCCTTCTGCACCCTGTCTTGTCCTTGGAGGGCTCCCTGTGTCTGGCTCTTCTTCAAGCCTCCTGCGTCTTCCACCCCCCCCTCCCCCGTTTTCTCCCTCTTCTGATCTTTCTTCTGTGTCCCACCACTACTCCTTTGGGTCTGAGCCTTCTTCCTCTGTGGTTTTGCTAGGGGGTCCCTTAGCTGGAGCCTTCCAACACGCTTTGGCATCCAGCCAGGCCCTGACAACCATGTACATTTGTTGCTCCGCCCACTTTTGCCTCTGGCCCCGCCCTCCACTGGCATGCGGTGCCCCCAGAAGCGATGCGGCCCTTGGGTTGAGAAAGGTTCTCCACATGTGCTCTAACCAAATGCCTGATCTTGAAACCGCACAGGATACTTCCATCCGATACATGACAGACGGCTGCTTCTTGAGGCAGATACTGGCAGATCCACACCTCACCAAATACAGCATCGTCATTCTCGACGAAGCTCACGAGCGGAGTCTGAGCACGGTGGGTAACTAAGCCAGAATGGGCTTATAAAGAGATGCTTGCTTGGTCGCCTAGAAATCGCCTTCAGGAGAGTAGGCAGGGGGAGCAAGTGTACAGTTTGGGACACTGTGTACAGTTCTGGATGCTTCACCTCCAAAAAATGGACATTGTAGAGTTGGGAAAGGGCCAGAAAATGGCACCCAAAATGATCCAAGGGAGAGAGCAACTCCCCTAGGGAGAAAGGTGAAAGCATTTGGGGCTTTTTAGATTGGGGAAAAGGCCAGCATGATAGGCGTTTGAAAAATATGCATGGAGAATGTGGCTAGAGAAAAGTTTTTCTCCCTAACAGTAGTAGTAGTAGTAGTAGTAGTAGTAGTAGTAGTAGTAGTAATAGTAGTTTATTATTTATACCCTGCCCATCTGGCTGGGCTTCCCCAGCCACTCTGGGCAGCTTCCAACAAAATATTAAAATACAGTAATGCATCAAACATTAAAAGCCTCCCTAAACAGGGCTGCCTTCAGATGTCTTCTAAAAGTCTGGTGGTAGTTGTTCTCTTTGACATCTGGTGGGAGGGTGTTCCACAGGGCAGGTGCCACCACCGAGAAGGCCCTCTGCCTGGTTCCCTGTAGAACTCGTGGACATCCAATGCAGATGAAAGATTCAGGATAGAGGAAAATAAATTGCTTCTTCACGTAGTGGCCAGTTAAACTATGGAACTCGCTTACCTAGGAGATGGTGATGTCCACCAACTTGGATGGTTTTAAAAGATGACTGGAGAAATTCATGGAGGCAAAAGCTATCGTGGCTACTAGCCACAATAGCTATGTTCTGCCTTTACGGCTGGAGGCAACAATGCTTCCAGATGCCACTTACTGGAGCCCACAGGAGGGGAGAGAGTGCTGTTGTGCTCGAATCATTCTTGAGGGTTCCATGTGGGCAACTGGTTGGCCACTGTGAGAACAGGATGCTGGACTAATTGGGCCATTGACCTGATGCAGCAGGCTGTGGGTTTTTGTTGTGTGTGTGTCTGGGTGGAAGGCTTGTAAGAGGGAAGACCCTCTTATTTCACCCCTGGGAATTTAATGATGACTAGATGCTTGGCTCCCCTCCCGCTTCCAGGATATCCTGTTTGGCCTGCTGAAGCAAATGTTTCAAGGGAAGAAGCCGCCGGAGAGAAAAAGGCCCTTGAAAGTGGTGGTGATGTCGGCCACTCTGGACACAGACAAGTTCTCCGAATTCTTCAATCACTGCCCAGTGGTGGACATTCCTGGAAGGAACTATCCGGTGGAGGAGAGGTTCTGTGGTCTTGTAGGCCCAAGGGATGCTGACGGCTCTGCGTATGTTACAGAGGTACTTGCTGGTGGGAAGGGCTGTGCCTCAGTGCTAAGCAGCGCTGGCCTTGCTTGCGGAAGGTCCCAAGTTCAACCCCAGCATCTCCAGGTAGGGGCTGGGAACGTCCTGCTGTCTGAAAGCCTGGAGGGCCACTGGCAGGCAGTGTAGACAACCTTGAGCAAAATGGAGCAGTTTTCTGAACTGGTACGGCTGTTTTCTGTGTTCAGTTCTGGTAAGGAAAGCACCTTTCCAATGCCTTAACAACCTCTGGCTGCTCCCACCTTGCCTGTTAATCTTTTCTGGAAGTGGATTAAAATCACATCTAATCATCATTTTCTTCATTATGGGCCTCTGGACTGCCAGCCAAGGTGGCGTCGAGAAAGGTCATTCTTGGCTGAGCTCCGCAGGCTCTTTTAATGGTTTAACTGGGGTTTGTTTGTTTTTCTTTCTGTGTGATAGTGGTGGTGTTGGTTCAGCCGCTATCTAATTTATCAGGGGGCAAGGCCCTTTTTAGTGTTGTTTTATTCTCTGGGGACCCAAGAATTGTAAATCAGTTTCAAAGGGAGCTCAACAGCCTTTCTCAGTGTTTACCTATACAGGTTTTAATCTTTATTATAAGCATTTTTAAAACCTTTTTGTTAACCTTTTAAACTTTTCAGTGCTTTACCACTGCATTATGGTCCTCCACAGGGTCACCAAGGAAAATGGTTAGACCTACAAAGGCTTATTGTAGTCTCCTGCACTGACTTGGTATATCTAAAACACTATGATACCACTTTAAAGAGTCATGGCTTCTCCTAAAGAATTCTGGGAGCTGTAGTTTGCTAAGGGTGCCGGGAGTTGTTAGGAGGCTTTTTATGCCCCTCACAGAGCTACAATTCCCAGAGTTCTCTCTGAAGAGGGATTGGTTGTTAAATCACCCTGGGAACTTAATAAATAATGATAATAAATAAAATTGTAGCACTATGCGGGGAATAGGGGTTTCCTAACAACTTTCAGCACCCTTAACAAATTACAGCTCCCAAAATTATTTGGGGAAAGCTATGACTCTTGGGACGTGGGTGGCGCTGTGGGTTAAACCACTGAGTCTTGGGCTTGCCAATCAGAAGGTTGGTGGTTCGAATCCCCGCGACGGGGTGAGCTCCCGTTGCTCGGTCCCTGCTCCTGGCAACCTAGCAGTTCGAAAGCACATCAAAGTGCAAGTAGATAAATAGGTATCACTCAGGCGGGAAGGTAAACGGCGTTTCCGTGCGCTGCTCTGGTTTGCCAGAGGCGGCTTAGTCATGCTAGCCACATGACCCGGAAGCTGCACGCCGGCTCCCTCGGCCAGTAAAGCAAGATGAGTGCTGCAACCCCAGAGTCGTTCGTGAATGGACTTAATTGTCAGGGGTCCCTTTACCTTTTTATGGCTCTTTTAAAGTGATACTATAGAGCTGTAGATGGTTGAATGTGGCTTTGGTGAATGCAGGATGCATCCCAGGACTTTTGAAGTGTCGTTGAATGCATTATTTCTCCTTCTCTTCTAAGTTATAATGGGGTCTGGCTGAAAAATAGAATTTGGGGGTGGAGCTATGCAGATCAAGGGGTGGAGCTTATACAGCTAGGAACAGGTTCTGAATTCTCAGCAGCTCCTGTTGGGTCTGTGGCCTCCCCCAGGCTGCTGGAGAGCATTTCTGAGCCTGTGAAGGAAGTGTGGGTTGCCCACAGCCCGAAGCCTCAGGTGGCAAAGTGTAGCTTTCCCCACATTGGTTTTTACAGCAGAGGAAGTCCGTGAGTACATGTGTGTGTGAAGCGAAACGGCTTCCAACGCTTTGCATGAAAAGGGGGATCTATTTTCAGCCAGTCCTAATCTTATTAATGTTGCTTGTTTCAGACTGTAAAAGTCACCTTGGATATCCACTTGAGCGGCTCAGCCGGAGACATCCTGGTTTTTCTAACAGGTGAGCATTACCCATGCAGAATAACCACTTTTGGTGGTGAAATTACGATATTAATCAAAACACACCTGGGTGCTAGCAGGCTCTTGTCAGACGATGAGTGCATTGGGTTCTCTTGAGTGACCTGGGTTTTGCTCTCTGCAGCAGAGTATTATAATTTTATTATTTATATTATTGCGTTGTAGCCGACTAAGTTTTTCTTGGAGTAGACTCATGAAAGCAGATTTTCCTCCATTAGTCAAACAATTTCAATGGGTCTCCTCTTGAGATTGATTAGTGTGGAATACAGCCCATTATTTATTACCATGCACAGCTTAATGCAGAAAAAGACTAAAAATAAGCAGCTTGCAACATTCAAAAAACCCCCCCAAAAAACCCCCATTACACAGGCATTCAGATATAAACATCCATATTTAAAATACACAATAAAATTATCCTGTAAAAAACAGTGCAGCAATTAAAACAGGTGACTCCAGTTGGGGGATCAAGGGGAGTGTCTGCTTAAACAAGTGCATCTTCAGAAGCTGGTGGGGTGTCAATGCATATGGAGCCCCTTGCGTTTCAGCAGTGAGTGTATATAATTATTATTATTATTATTATTATTATTTATTTATTTATACCCCACCCATCTGGCTGGGTTTCCCCAGCCACTCTGGGCAGCTCCCAATCAAATATTAAAAACACAATACAGAATTAAACATTAAAAACTTCGCTACACAGGGCTTCCTTCAGATGTCTTTTAAAAGTTGGATACAGTGGTAGCTCGGGTTACAGACGCTTCAGGTTACAGACTCTGTTAACCCAGAAATAGTACCTTGGGTTAAGAACTTTGCTTCAGGATGAGAACAGAAATCGTGCTCTGGTGGTGCGGCGGCAGCGGGAGGCCCCATTAGCTAAAGTTCAGGTTAAGAACAGTTTCCGGTTAAGAACAGACCTCTGGAATGAATTACAGTAAGTACTTAACCCGAGGTACCACTGTAGTTGCTTATTTCCTTGGCATCTGATAGGGCGTTCCACAGGGTGGGCACCACTACCGAGAAGGCCCTCTGCCTGGTTCCCTGTAGCTCCAAATGCAGAGCAGAATCTGGCCAAAGCTAGACAATTTTTAAAAAAACAGGCTTGAAATTTTGGAGCCTTCCCTCTGTCCCCCTCAAAAGACTTCCTTGTTTCTTTTTATTTTGTTTTTAGGCCAGTCCGAGATTGAGAAAACCTGCGAGTTGCTTTTCCAAAAGGCAGAGTCTATTGATTACCAATTCGATGTAAGGGATCGCTCTGTTGAAGGCTTGCTCATATTGCCATTATATGGCTCCATGCCAACAGGTGAGTCTGAGTTCTGCTTTGTGAGAACCTCAACTTTCATTACAAACCGGCCAGCGAACCAACCAAGTTGTTAGTCCTTAGGACTCGGAGCTAAGGCAGTGCCTTGCTGAAACTCAGGTTGACTGGGCAAAAAGGCACAGCCTCATTTCTCCTCCCCATGACCCCATTTGAAGAACTAATGACAGACGTCTGTTTCAAGGTCTCTACAACTCTTTTTTTTCTCCTAGATCAACAAAGGAGAATATTCCTCCCTCCTCCTCCAGGAATCAGAAAGTGTGTGGTGGCCACAAATATTGCCGCAACTTCTCTGACAATTGATGGAATCAGGTTAGCTGTTCGGGGTATTTTTTGACCAGGAGAATGAGGCAGAGGCCTGAGAACAGAGGGATGGGTCACTTGGATATGTATGACAGGGCAAAATTAATACCGCCCCCTTACGAGCTCACATGATTCTTCCTTCACCATTATATTCACATAACAACCCTGTGAGGTAGGTTATGCTGAGAGACCATGACTGGCCCAAGTTCTCTCAGTGAAGTTCATGGCTAAGTGGGGATTCAGACCCCTAGCCCAGGACTCCTAGCCCACACTGGCTGTCGCATTTTACGAAAGCATGGGTTATAAATTTAAAAGTAAAGGTAAAGGGACCCCTGACCATTAGGTCCAGTTGTGACCGACTCTGGGGTTGCGGCGCTCATCTTGTTTGGCTGAGGGAGCCGGCGTTCAGCTTCCGGGTCATGTGGCCAGCATGACTAAGCCGCTTCTGGCGAACCAGAGCAGCACATGGAAATGCTGTTTACCTTCCCGCCGGAGTGGTACCTATTTATCTACTTGCACTTTGATGTCCTTTCGAACTGCTAGGTTGGCAGGAGCTGGGACCGAGCAACGGGAGTGCAACCCGTCGCGGGGATTCGAACCGCCGACCTTCTGATTGGCAAGTCCTAGGCTCTGTGGTTTAACCCACAGCGCCACCCGCGTCCCTGGTTATAAATTTGCAAGTAAATAAATAAAGAGTTCCCAGGGAAGAGGGATTGATTGTTGGGATGGGGTCTCCTAACAATTCTTGGCACCCTCAACAAACTACAGCTCCCAAGATTCTTTGGGGGAAGAAGCCATGGCAGTATAAAGTGGCAGGATACCGCTTTAGATGTATATGGTACAGAAAGGTCCCTGCCGCACAGAATTAAGAGTCGCTTCTGTTTCTCCGCTCGCCTCTGACTCCACCCACTAGTGACATGTGGCTCCACCCCCAAAAGCGTGCCCACGAGGGAATGCAGGCTTCAGGCCGCAAAAGGTGCCCCACTGCTGGTTTAAGGGGTCGATGTGAAATTAGGCCTGCTGTGATAGATGAATGCATGGATCACATTTGAGCTTCTCTTTAAGGTACGTGGTGGACAGCGGGTTTGTGAAGCAGTTAAACCACAACCCGAGAGTGGGCTTGGACACGCTGGAGGTTGTCCCCATTTCCAAGTAAGTTTGAGGTACTGTGGGGTTTGTCCCCCCCCCCCCATTTTAGAGGAAACAGCATTTCTTATAAAACCTGTAATTTCTCCACAGGCTGCTGCAACTAAGAATAATTTATTTGTTATAATTCTGCTCTTCAGCCAAAAGGAAGGCTCCCAGAGCCATCTTTTTTAAGATAGCCCCTGCCAGCAGGCTTACAATCTAAAAAGGCACGACACGAAAGGAAAATGGGTTGGGAGGGCGGAGGAAATAAGCAAATTCGGGTTCAGGTTTTTGGTTGGTAGTAACTATTATTATTATTACAAATATTATTATATATTTGTGTCTGTTATATATTTTGGAAAGTTGTGGGTCTGCTAAATATGCATTTAGACACACCTCTTAAGGTACCATGATCAAAATTTTCATGCGGCGGTAAAACTGCCGGGACGGTCGCAAAGCTAAGCAGGGGGCATGTGGTTTCAAACTGGATGGGAACCTCTTGAAACCGTGCTGATCTTAACCCCTGATTTTACAACTGCCTTGATTTTTTAAAATGAGTTTTTTAGTCTTCTCGAGCAATGCTGGATACGTTGCTGCTAGTTACTAATTTAACATCACACATATAACTATGTTACAGATAGGTAGCCGTGTTGGTCTGCCATAGTCAAAACAAAAAAAATTTTTTTTCCTTCCAGTAGCACCTTAAAGACCAACTAAGTTAGTTCTTGGTATGAGCTTTCGTGTGCATGCACACTTCTTCAGATATAACTATGTTCATTTGACCTGCATTCCATTTTATCCTGGCTTTGTAGAATTTCGGAAGGGATTTCAGAGGTCATGCAATCCAACCCTCTGGTCAGTGACAGGAATCTTGCAACTGCTGAGCCCCATCAGACACCTGCCCACCCTTTGCTTAAAACCCTCGGCCAAGGAGGGGACCCTTTTGTTTTACACCAGGGCTCAGCAAACTTTTTCAGCAGGGGGCCGGTCCACTGTCCCTCAGACCTTGTGGGGAGCCGGACTATATTTTTTGGGAGGAAATAAACAAATTCCTATGCCCCACAAATAACCCAGAGATGCATTTTAAATAAAAGCAGAGATGCATTTTAAATAAAAGCACACATTCTACTCATGTAAAAACATGCTAATTCCTGGACCGTCCGCGGGCCGGATTTAGAAGGCAATCCAGCCCCCAGGCCTTAGTTTGCCTACCCATGTTTTACACAGAAAGGGAACCCTGTTGTTTTCTCTCTTTCCAAATTCTGTTCTTTGAAGTAGTGTGGGGCTGTGCATTAAAGGTAAAGGGACCCCGACCATTAGGTCCAGTTGTGGCCGACTCTGGGGTTGTGGCGCTCATCTTGCTTTATTGGCCGAGGGAGCCGGTGTACAGCTTCTGGGTCATGTGGCCAGCAGGACTAAGCCGCTTCTGGCGAACCAGAGCCGTGCACGGAAACGCCGTTTACCTTCCCACCGGAGCGGTACCTATTTATCTACTTGCACTTTGACATGCTTTTGAACTGCTAGGTTGGCAGGAGCAGGGACCAAACAACAGGAGCTGACCCCGTCACGGGGATTCGAACCGCCGACCTTCTGATCAGCAAGTCCTAGGCTCAGTGGTTTAACCCACAGCGCCACCCGTGTCCCTCGGCTGTGCGTTAACTGTAGTCAAAATAATAATTTTCTGTTGCTGCCAAGCGGCCCCCTCTGCTGAGCTTAACACTTGAGAGGGCCTGTGGGGAAGGACGCGGCCTTTCACATATTTGAAGCCTAAGTTATTTAGTTAGCCGCCAATATATTGATAATTGTTAGTTAATTATCCTCTTTTCAGGAGCGAAGCATTGCAGCGAGCTGGCCGAGCTGGACGGACATCTTCTGGGAGGTGCTACCGGGTATACAGCAAGGAATTCTGGGAGCAGTGTATGCCCGACCACATGGTTCCAGAGATCAGGCGAACCAGCTTGACGTCTGTCATCCTGACCTTGAAGTGCCTTGCTATCCACGATGTCATCAGGTGCCCATCCTGCCCAACGAGCTGAACAGGGAATCACGGGGGTGGGGAAGAGAAGAGGATTGGCAATCTTGTTGTTTCACTTCTTTTTAAGGAATCCCGCAACCTTTGGTGACTCGATTCCCCCCATTTTCTGTTTAGGTTTCCTTATTTGGATCGCCCGGAAGAGAGACGTATTCTGGAAGCTCTCAAGGAGCTTTATCAATGCGGCGCTATTGACCGGTAAGTTTAAGCACCTGTGTACACACTGTACATTTATTTTCCCTGTCATTTTCTTAAATTATGTTTACGTCCCATGCACCTTACAAATCAGTAAAAACAAGAGATTGCCGGTTTTCACTCTCCATTGACACATGGCACTTTTTACTGGAACATCTCATATTATAGCCATCAGCTAATATTTTCTTCTTCTTTTTGAAAAAACTACTAAGCTCTTATTCCCTGTGTTGCTTGAAATTAAGAATCAATAAAAATATTTATCTGTTGGTAGCCGCCCAGAGTGGCTGGGGAAACCCAGCCAGATGGGCAGGGTATAAATAATAAATTATTATTATTATTATTATTATTATTATTATTATTATTATTATTATTATTAAACAGCAGATTAAAGCAGAGCATATTTTGTACAGGGGCCACCTGGATGGTGCAATAGCACCTGTGAAGTCTTCCTCTGCCACCCAGGAAGCCTCTGGGCACCCCCACCCTGCTCAAGTGTCCCTTTAGTTGTGGGGTGGTGAGTGTGGTTACTTTTCTCTCTCTCTTGAATAGTTCATAGAGCTGAAGGAGGAAGTTGGAAGAGTGACTCTCATTCCCACTTCCTCTTTCAGCTCCAATGCACTTTTCACAGCTTGGTTTCATTTTGCTGAATCTGACTGTTACCCAGATCTCTCGATGAAGCGAATTGTCTGTGTGTTGGGATGAAGGTGGGCTGATCTGGAGGAGTGGGGGGTGAGAAATGACCAGAGGGAGTGGTGCACTTGCTCAAAAATACAAATGTGCTCTCAGGCCTAAAAAGGTAGGAGGCCCCGATATATGTGTCTGCTTCCAGATTTAAAAGTTCTTTCTGTAGAGTAAATAAATAAAATTACGATTGGGGCAGAAGTGGGCGGAGCCTTGACTTCTCTGATGTCATTTTGCTACTTTATGCAGTGGGTCACGTGACGCCTCTGATGTCACTTTGTGGAATGGGATCACATGCCTAGGGCTTAATGTTTGGCTAACGGAAGGATAACCAGATTTCCAGATTAACCCTCATTCCTTATTCCCCGCCACCCATCTTCTCTCTCTTCCCAAAATTTAGGAGAGGCTACGTGACCAAACTGGGGGAGTTCATGGTGCGGTTCCCCCTGCCTCCGAACCTGACTTGTGCTGTCATAAAGGCTGCCTCTCTAGGCTGCGAAGACTTGATGCTTCCAATCGCAGCCATGCTGTCAGTGGAAAAAGTGTTCATTCGACCAGGTAGGACGGGAGAAAGGGTGGCCGCTGTGGAGCCAGAGAACACACATTTCCTCCCCTGAAGACTGTCCTTTTAGGGAAGGATCATTCCTTGCAGAGGCCTTAGCTGAGGTTGTTGTGCTCTGGATTGTGATGATGATAATAAGCTTGTGCATCTAGGTAACCCACATCATTTTGCATCAAGAAAATGTGACTTCTATCTAGCCTTGCAAATCAAAAAAAATTTAAAAGCCACGCGCCTAATAGCGAACTTGTGTGTTGGGTGCCAACAGCAGTTGAGAACAAGAGGGTTTCTCAAGAGATCATATAGCACAGGTCCTGAAAGACCTACATTGGATCCCAATACCTTTCTGAACACAATTCAAAGTGTTGGTGCTAAGCTCTGAAGCCCTAAACGACCTCGGCCCAGTATACCTGAAGGAGCGTCTCCACCCCTGTCACTCAGCCCAGACACTGAGGTCCAGCTCTGAGGGCCTTCTGGTGGTTCCCTCACTGCGAGAAGTGAAGCTATAGGGAACCAGGCGGAGGGCCTTCTTGGTGGTGGCGCCTGCCCTGTGGAATGCCCTCCCAGCAGATGTCCAGGCAGTAAACAACTATCTGACTTTTAGAAGACACCTGAAGGCAGCCCTGTTTAGGGAAGTTTTTAATGTTTAATGTTTGATTGCTTTATTATTATTATTATTAATTATCATCATCATTAATATTCTGTTGGGAGCCAGAGTGGTTGGAGAAACCCAGCCAGATGGCTCGGGTATAACGAAATAATAATAATAATAATAATAATAATAATAATAATAATAATAATAATTTATTAACTAATAATAGTGTGTTCAGGGAAATTCTTGGAATTATGGAAGTCCAAAAGGCTATTATTAAAACAAAAGACAGGGAGCCCCCACCCCACCCCAAAATCCTAGCCCAATCTGAGCATCTTTAGCAGGCATGGAATGTTAAGTATCAGATGGAGAAAGAAAACAGAAAAGGGGTGTGTCTGTGTGTCTGTGAGAGTGGAAGGTCCTGCTTGAGTCAACAACACCTGATAGCTCAAGGTGGCATCCGTGTTCCCCTCCATATTTAGTCCCCACAACAACCCTGCGAGGTAGTTTAGACTGAGAAGCACTGAGGGAAATAGCTGTTTTCTGTGCTATGGCAGAGGCCTGTAATGGCTGTGGAAACGAAAAAAATAGGCAAAGGGCTGGGCTGGGGAGTGATGCTTGAATAGGAATGATTGTTGTCAGAGGACAAAGGTCCTTTGATGGTCCTCCCCACATTCGCTGGTGGTGCCGGGTAATCTCTGTAACACATTAACTTTGGGTTTCTTTGGCTCAGCAGTCAAAAGCAGTGCATGCTAGCGGTGCCTTTGAAAGGGAGTTGTTGCGGATGGGAGGCTACTTAATCATTTATCTGTGCCCACTTTAAAAAACCGAACTTGAAAACCTGTCCTGTGCCTTCACAGCTAGCCCCTTTCCCTACCCACAAGCTGGGCTGTAGCAACTGAACAGTGACTGGGAAATCACTCTGCCTATGCCCAGAGGCACAGTTTTCCCCACTGCTAATTCACATGACAGGTTCTGCTAAGCTTTTGCCTTGGACCTTTTTTGGATGAATAATAATAATAATAATAATAATAAACTTCCTGGGTTACTCAACCATTGTTTCCTGTTGCACCTGACCCAGGAAATGATGATAGAAGCCCGCAAGTACCCAAAAAGCATTAGATTGCACTGGAAAATTTGGAATAAAAGGAATTGATGCCCAACTTCATCCAACTCTCAAAGCTTTATTGGCTTATAAACAAGGTTACAATAAGGTTCTGTACAATGAAATCAGCAAAATCTGCATCTAACACTCGTATAGCACTCAGGAATCCTCACTGCGTGCTGCAGAAACCTGGCTGCCATCTCCATCTTATTCCCATCCTGGATAAACATAAGAAAGGCTACCTTACATTCGTCACCGTATTTCCTTAGGTGATCCTGAGGTTCAGAAAGAAGCTGAGCTCCGACACCAAGAGCTGTCTTTGCAAGCGGGAGGAAGCAACGACTTTGCGACTCTCCTGAATGTCTTCGAACAGTGCAAAGCAAGGTACCCAAGACAGGGATTGGCTGCAAAATGGGCAGAATGTAAGATCGGTAGGAAGCAGGGATGTTTAGCCCCATTTCCAGGTCACCTTCTCCAAGCTGGTGCCTTCCAGGTGTTGTCAGACTACAACTCCCATCAGCCCCTGTCGGTGCGACTATTGGGTCCAGGACGATGGGTGTTGTAGTCCATCAATATCTGGAAGAATTTTCCTCTTGTGCCAGAATAGCAGATGGCCAGAGGGTTGTAAGTAGGGTTGAGTTCAAGGTTTCGGGGGGTAGATATTAGGGATGTGGGGCCTTTGCCCAACCTGGGGGCCACATTCCCTTCTGGGCAACATTGCAGGGGCCAGATGTCAGCAGTGGGCAGGGCCAGAAGGAAAAGAGGGTGAAGGAACACATGTTAATTTCCTCGCACATGTTACTACATCTTCTATCCAGGAAAACATCCTGGCACCTGGTAGGGAAGAGACTGCCAGTCAGTGTAGACAGTACTGAGCTAGATAAACTTTGTATAAGGCGGCTTCCTTTCTTATTAAACCAGCCTTTAACTGAGAACCTTGAGGACTGGAATCTTGCTTTGCAGAAAGCAGCTCCCCATGTTCCGTTTAAAACAACAGCTTTTGTTGATCTCGCTTATTTCCCTCTGGCTTAGCAAGTCCCCGTCTGTTTGGTGCCGGGATAACTGGGTCCACTGGAGAGCACTGAAGATGGCGTTCAGTGTGGAAGGGCAGCTCTGGGAGATCACCAGCAAGCTGAAGCAGGTGGGTCTACCTTGGGCGGTGGGGGTCTTGGGACGGGGGGGGGGGCAGTGTCACGCAGGGGTCCTTGAGAGGTTTCCCAAAGGAGCTGCGCACAGTTAGTACTGTGGAAGTCGATCCCACAATAGGCAGCGATGGCTCCCAACTTGGATGTCTTTAATAATAATAATAATAATAATAATAATAATAATAATAATAATAATAAAATTTTATTTATACCCCGCCCTCCCCAGCCAAGACCGGGCTCAGGGTGGCTAACAACCAATAGTAAAAATAAGTTGATTAAAATACAATTTAAAAGATTAAGATACAACATTAAAACAATTAGGGAGCAATCTCATCATAGGAGAAGAAAGGAAAAAGAAAAAGGGGGAGGGAATCAAACTGATTCTGAGCCAAAGGTCAGGTGGAACAACTCTGTCTTACAGGCCCTGTGGAAAGAGATCAGATCCCGCAGGGCCCTGGGCTCAAGAGACAGAGTGTTCCACCAGGCCGGAGCCAGTGTTGAGAAGGCCCTGGCTCTGGTTGAGGCTAATCTAACTTCCTTAGGGCCTGGGACCTCTAGGGTGTTGCTATATATGGAACTTAAGGTCCTCCGTGGGGCATACCGGGAGAGGCGATCCCGTAGGTACGAGGGTTCTAGGCCATGAAGGGCTTTAAAAGTCAAAACCAGCACCTTAACTCTGACCTTGTACTCCACCGGGAGCCAATGCAGCTGGAAAAGCACTGGGTGAATATGCTCCCATGGCAGGGTTAGACAAATTCATGGAGGCTCTCAGCGGCTGCTGTCAGTTCCTGCTTGCAGATTTCCCCTAGGCATCTGGTTGTGCACAGTGAGAAGAGTGTGTTGGACCAGATGGGCATTTGGCCTGATCCTGCACGACTCTTACACTTCTTAAAGCGGTAATAAACGAAAATCTGCCCTTATTCCCTTATGGGGGACACAAGAGTCCTTATAGAGTCCTTTGCAGGCTCTCCATCGGTTGGAGATAAGAACAGAGGCCAACCAGAGAATATTGAGAAGCAAAGCAGCTAGTAAGCCTGATCTTTATTGAACTGTTACAACAGGATGCCCCCTTCACACGCAGGAGAAGGAGGAGGACCCCGAACCAAGGTGTTCCTGCCCTTATATAGACATTTTAAATTGCCCACCCTGGAGTCCAAGATCACCCCCAGAAACATCATACATACATCACAGAAGGGGTGTAGCTCAAGACCACCCCCCAGACACATCATACCTACATCACACAAAGGGCGGTCTACAACAGAAATCTGAGTGTGTTGTTTACCTCGTGTCTGGCAGGGTACCTGTTAATGCTTACTTGATTGGATACCCTGGGGAGCCTGGCCAGTCTTTTGTAATGATAAATACTTAGTTCCTGAGCCAGGTCACAGGCTCACCCTATTCATACACAGACATACCCTTAAGACAGGATTTGTGAAGGAAAAGACAATGGGGAGGCTTTTCCATTTTTCCTGACCTTGCAGAGAAATCATTTGGGAGTCAAAATGATTTCAGGGCTGTTTTCCTGTGCTGCTTCAGACATGTGGTTTATATATTTATGTCCGTGTTTGCTTGGTACATTTATGAACATTTATTATATATATAAGACCTTAAATTTTTTATTTCAAAGCTCATGCTTGGCACCCTTCCCTGACATAATAAACTCCAGATTGTCTTTGGTTTTGCCTGCTAAAACAGTCATTCCAAAATACAAATTTAGTGTTTCACACACCAGAGATTTCACAGCTGTCGTTTAGGTTCCTTTCAAGAGCTGCTAGTGCAAGCCTCGTTGAACTTAGACCTTTTAATTTTATTTTACTATCTCTTGTACTCTTTACTTACTGTCAAAATTGGCCCGTGGAGGGTGGGCTGAGGAATCTGGCTGGCACTAGCTTTCAGTTACCTGGTTTGGGTATACTAAGCCCTGCACAGCTTGAGGTCAGGATACCCGCAAGATTGTCTCGTCCCCTTATATGCCCAGTCGATGACTGCGCTCCGCAGGTGAGGGTCTCCTGAAAATACCATTCCATCAGGAGATTCACTCCACACAAAATATGAAGCAGGCCTTTGGTGTTATTTTGGAGTTTCCTCCCCTTTAAATATTAGACAGACACCATCTCTGTTGTCTTTTTGGTGCCAGCTGAAGACTTTCCTCTTCCAACACGGCTTTTAAGCAGAGATCTTTCCCAGTCTGCATGTGCCTTGGAATTGTTTCGGGGATGTTTTAAAGATGGCTTAGCTTTCTTGTGGGTTTGCCACCTGGGATGCTTTTGGGTGGAAGGGGGAGATATAAACTTCATAAATAAATAAAAATACATAATAGAGGATTGACCTGGATCAAGCGTAGCAAACATGGCACCCTCCAGCTGCTGATGGACTACAGCTCCCATGATCCCTGGCGGTTGGCCAGGCTGGCTGGGCCTGATGGGAGTTGGAGGACTCCATGTTGGCTCACCATGGAGTAGAAAGACCTTCCATTGGATTGAGTAAGGCAGTTTTTGGTTCTCTCTCTCTCTCTCTCTCTCTCTCTCTCTCTCTCTCTCTCTAGGTTTCCTTTTAACAAAAAAATGTATTTTATCTATGGATTCTCTCTCTCTCTCTCTCTCGCTGTCTTTAGCTGCCAGACTTACCAAGAGAGCATTTTGACGGCTCCAGGAATGAAATCCTGAGAAGATGTCTCTGCGCAGGTTATTTTGCCAATATTGCCAGGAGGTAAGGAGTTCAACAATCAATCTCATTACGGTCAATTACCAATATCCAGAAATAAATTATGTACAACTGCAGAAAATAATAGCAAGCAGAACTATAGCCATAATATTACCAATAACTGTATAGTACTTTAGGATGCCAGGCATGGAAAACGAGATTTTAAGTTTGCTGAAATTAGTCCCTGTTGAAATTTGCACGCAGCTGCGCAATGTTTCACTCCCCCTGGGTACATTCTTATCTGAAAGGAGCAAAAAAGTAGAAAATGCACACGATCATCCTGGGAATTTTGGTAAAAGAGGGTTTCAGTAAAAATCTTACCTGTGTCATGATAAAAAGAACGACACACAAGGACATGAGTTACCATTTCTACCTCTCTAGATTCACAAGGACATTTACATTAATGGGGAAAAGGAGTGGCGCTGTGGCAAACCACTGAGCCTCTTGGGCTTGCCGATCAGAAGGTCGGCATTTTGTATCCGTGCGATGGGGTGAGCTCCCATTGCTTTGTCCCAGCTCCTGAAGTTCGAAAGCCTACCAGCGTGAGTAGATAAATAGGTGTTGCTGCGGCAGGAAGGTAAACGGCATTTCTGTGTGCTCTGGCACTCGTCATGGTGTTCTGTGTGCCAGAAGCGGTTTCGTCATGCTGGCCACACGATTCAGAAAAGCTGTCTGTCAGCGGAGATGAGCACTGCACCCCATAGTCAGATTCGACTGGACTTTAACCGTCTAGGGGTCCTTTACGTTATGTTGATGATAGGGAAGTTATTGGGGAACCACCCCTCCAGAACTGCTGATGGAAGGACATTTAAACATACCAGAGTAAAAGCTCTCTGATGTTTTTGAGTGGAGACTGTGTAAAGGGAGTTCACTGGTTTATAGGGCTGCAGTGCTCTGCCAATAAGCATGTTATTGGAGGTTAAGACTATAAGCTCATAGAGTCGTAGAATTGTAGAGTTGGAAGGGACGATTCTATGAGCTTATAGAATATGCCGCTGTCCCATACGGGGATCAAACCGGCAACCTTGGCATTATCAACACCACGCTCTAACCAGCTGAGCATTGCAGGGGTTGGACTAGATGATCCTCAGGGTCCCTTCCAACTCTGTGATTCATTTTGTAGTGTAAATAAAACAGATAGAACAATTATAACAGCAGGTGGAAAATTAAAAGAGGGGAAAACAAAGCTATATAAAATTTGTAGAATGAGTACAGTTGTGCAGGGGTTAAAATGACAAAAGTCCCAAGTCAAAGACTATCGGGCTGGTTTTTGGAAAGTCTGCGTCAGCCTCTTCTTGCGTTTTTTGCCCTTAGATCCATAGGCAAGTCGTTCTGTACCATGGACGGCCACGGGAGCACCGTCTACATTCACCCTTCGTCCGCCGTAAGATCCCCCCTTCTGTTAATAATTTCTGGGGAGTGGGGGGATGGAATGGTTGAGCCTTTCTTTAGATAAAGAAGAAAGCCCAGCCAAGCAGATTCTCTGCATTCCTGGCTTTATTTGATGGTATAGGTAAATAGTCTTTTTAAGAAAAAGGTCCAGGTTCAGTCCCCAATTGCATCCCTGGGCAGGGCTGGGAATGTTTTCCTGCCTGAAACCCCCAGAGAGCCACTGCCAGTCAAGGGAGACAATACTGAGCCGGGTGGAACAGTGGTCTGATGTGGCACGAGGCAACTTACACCTTATAACCTGTATTTTAAATTGGGTTTTTTTCTTTTTTCTTTTCCCCTATTATGTTTTTACTGTAATTTTACTGTTGTTAGCTGCCCTGAGCCTGGCTCTGGCCGGGGAGGGCGGGATATAAATAAAATTTATTATTATTATTATTATTATTATTAAGCTTTCCACTGAGTCAGACCTGACCGGCAGCAAACTCTCCAGGGTTTCAGACAAGGGGTCTCTTGCCCACCTAGCTTGGGGGCACCAGGGATTGAACCTGGCACCTTCTGCAGACAAAGCAGGTGTTCTTCCACTGAGCTATGGCAGTGTTGTTCATCATGCAGCCAGGGGTCCTGTGGCCAGACACACAGGGGTTACTTGATAGCTAGATGATATAACAAGGATTTCCCTTAAGACAGGAAGTCAGGAAGCTGCCAGTGCGGTACATGCTTAACTCTGCAGTTTTTACCGGGGTGTTCCTTTCTTTAAAGAGGGACGTGGGTGGCGCTGTGGGTTAAACCACAGAGTCTAGGACTTGCCGATCAGAAGGTCGGCGGTTTCAATCCCCGCAACGGGGTGAACTCCCGTTGCTCGGTCCCTGCTCCTGCCAACCTAGCAGTTCGAAAGCACCAAGTGCAAGTAGATAAATAGGTACTGCTCCGGCGGGAAGGTAAACTGTGTTTCTGTGCGCTGCTCTGGTTCGCCAGAAGCGGCTTAGTCATGCTGGCCACATGACCCGGAAGCTGTATGCCGGCTCCCTCGGTCTATAGAGCGAGATGAGCGCCGCAACCCCAGAGTCGGCCACGATTGGACCTAACGGTCAGGGGTCCCTTTACCTTTACCTTTCTTTAAGAACATGAGATGTGCCTGCAGGATCAGGCCAGTGGCCTATCTGTGCCAGCATCCTGTTCTCACAGCGGCCAACCAGATGCCTTTGGGAAGGCCACAGGCAGGATCTGAGCAAAAGAGCAACTCTAACCCTCCTGCTTTGTCCATTGATAGCCTTGTCCTCGATGAATTTGTACAATCCTCTTCTAAAGCCATCCAAATCGGTGCCATCCCTGCCCTCCTGCCCATCTGGCTGGGTTTCCCCAGCCACTCTGGGTGGCTCTCAACAAAATATTAAAATACAGTAGTCCATCAAACATTAAAAGCTTCCCTAAACAGGGCCGCCTTCAGATGTCTTCCAGAAGTCTGGTAGTAGTTGTTCTCTTTGACATCTGACGGGAAGGCGTTCCACAGGGCGGGTGCCACTACCAAGAAGGCCCTCTGCCTGTTCCCTGTAACTTGGCTTCTTGCCAGAAGGCCCTCGGCGCTGGACCTCAGTGTCCAGGTAGAACGATGGGGGTGGAGACGCTCCTTCAGGTATGTGAAGAACTGCTTCCTTTTGCCTTCCTGAAACTTCAGGAATTCAGATGGCCCTGTTTGGGTTCTGTTATTTTGAGAGGGGGAGAAAGGCTTCCCCCAGAACTTGCTGCATTCCAGCTCCCATCAGCCCCAGCCAGCTGCGTCAGGGATCAGGAATGATGGACAATGTAGCTCAGGAATAACTGGAGGCAGAGCATAGCCATCATAGCTAGTGGCCATCGATAGCCGTCTCCTTCCTGAAAGGAAGCTCCTCTTTTACGAAGCATTTCTGATAACTTGCAAAGCACACATCTCCCACAGCTCCGTGATCAGGAAGCCCAGCTGGAATGGATCCTCTTCCATGATGTCCTCGTGACCTCCAAGGTTTACGTCAGGATGGTGTGTCCGGTCCGCTACGAGTGGGTTCAGGACCTGCTGCCCCGGCTGCACAAGATCGACGCTTACGAGCTGAGCAGCATGGCCCGGGAGGAGGTGACGGAGGAGGAGATGGCCAAATGGAGGAACAAGGAGGACCTCGAGAAGCGGAATGGTAAGCTCAGACAAGACCTCCTCTGTGGTGGCCCCAGGTGGTGGAGTGGAATGGCATCCTCTCCAAAGTTGCATCTGGTGCAATCGGTATCAGAGTATCTGGCTTGCAAGCAGAAGGCATGAGGTGGGGCCAGGGAGAGACCTCTGATTGAAACTGCAGAGAGCAACTGCTAGTCAGTGTAGACATTAATGAGCTGGATGGACCAGGGTCTGACTCGGTATAAGTTTGCTTCTTGTTTTCCTGTGCCTTTCAATGATTGGTTATCTCCTCCTTGGACTACTGCAATGCGCTCTACGTGGGGCTACCTTCGAAGGTGACTCGGAAACTGCAATTAATCCAGAATGCGGCAGCTAGACTGGTGACTGGGAGTGGCCGCCGGGACCACATAACACCGGTCCTGGGAGATCTGCATTGGCTCCCAGTACGTTTCCGAGCACAATTAAAAGTGTTGGTGCTGACCTTTAAAGCCCTAAACGGCCTCGGTCCTGTATACCTGAAGGAGCGTCTCCACCCTCATTGTTCAGCCTGGACACTGAGGTCCAGCACAGAGGGCCTTCTGGCAGTTCCCTCATTGAGGTTATTGGGAACCAGGCAGAGGGCCTTCTCGGTGGTGGCGCCCACCCTGTGGAACACCCTCCCTTCAGATGTAAAGGAAATAAGCAGCTATCCTATCTTTAAAAGACATCTGAAGGCAGCCCTGTTTAGGGAAGTTTTTAATATTTAATGCTGTATTGTTTTTAACACTCAATTGGGAGCCGCCCAGAGTGGCTGGGGAAACTCAGCCAGATGGGAGGGGTATAAATAAATAATAATAATAATAATAATAATAATAATAATAATAATTATTATTATTATTATTATTATTATTATTATTATTTTGGTTACAATGCACCCCTCAGCCAGATGGGAGGGGTATAAATAAATAATAATAATAATAATAATAATAATAATAATAATAATAATTATTATTATTATTATTATTTTGGTTACAATGCACCCCTTTAGCCTGACGTTTGGCTGAGTGGCTATTCTCCCTCCCGTTGCAATGATGTTCTGTCCTGATGTTAATCTTATTGACTGCTTTATGTATTTATTAGATAAATACCCCTTCCTTCCAAAGGAGCCCAGGGCTGGCATTTTGGATTTTGAAACCGGACTGGATAAACAATCTTTCATCTGTGCCTGTAGTTTGTTGCATGGTTCACGGTAACCAAAGCTGGAGAGAAAGTTGTCCCCAGGCAGAAATAACCAATCACCCCTTTTAGTTGGTAGTTTTATTTTATGATTTTAATTTGGGAAAGGCTGAAGTGCATGGGCAGAGCATCTCCCAAAAGGTAATGTGCCTCTTGGGCTGAGAAATGTTCTCTATCCCTGTTAGTTCTGCCTTGGCCTTATGATTATCAGCTTGTAGTAACAGAGAGGCGTTTTCCCCCCCACCGGTGTTGTGAAACACCCTCCCAGCTGGAATATGAGTGGCCCTATCATTATTGGCATTCCGCCGGATCCTCAAAACACACCTGTTTAAGTGAGCAGGCGATTTTGTTGTTTTCATTTTTACTTTTTTTTAACATATACAGTGAAAAGAATCGTTTTTTAATTCAGGATGTTTTAATGTTATTGTGCAGTTTAATTATGGATTGATTTTATAGTGGTAAACAGCACAAAAGCCATATTGGCACATAATCAGTATATAAATTTATAAATGATAGTAGTAGTAGCAATAATAATAATAATAATAATAGAAACCCTGCATTTTGCAATATTGATTTCTAGTGTGTGGTTTCCCCCTTTCTCTTTTAGAAAAAGTGACAGACAAGTCTGCAAAGAACATGGAGAAGAGGAATGATAACCAGTCCATAAGTGATGCTCGGGCACGGTTCTTAGAAAGGAAGCAGCAGAGAATGCAGGAATTAAATACCTCTTCCAAGAAAACTTGAACCGGCAGCACTCCTCCATCCCTGCCACCCACAATGTACCCTTGTTTTACCTGAATTTACACAGCTAGAGCTGGGGGAATGGAGATGGTGGGAAGGAAGGACCCAGGGGAGCCCAAGCTGTCACCTGATACCTCGGGTGGGTGGAGCTACATCACTGTGTATATAAGGACCAGCTGCAAAGGGACAGCTCTAGTTAGAGAGTCCCAGTGGGTTTCCTTGGAGGCTGAGAGGATGCCATGTCTGCTCATAGCTCAGAAATACTTGCAAACGCCTGCAAGCGTGCTGTGGTGGTTGCTGTGTCATGGGCGAGACCCCTCTGAAGGTGTTGAGGCCAAATCAGGTATATTTTAAGGAGGCAACTACATTACAAGCTACACTTCAAACAAGCCCCCGACTTCTCTTGTCTCTCCTACACCACACACAAACCTTCCTCTCTCATACAGAGACTCTCACACTTCCCTCTCTCATATGCCCTCCTCCTCTTTGTCTCTTTTGCAAGGACTTTCCCCTCCCCCGCAAAAGCCACTTGACAGTTTTCCATGTCAAAATTGATCAAACTGTTGGCATTGTTCTGCGATCAGAAGAGAAAACCACTTGACAAAAGCCTGGCGGGGAGCCACCTTTTAAAAACGAGTGCATTAAAAATATTTATGGTTCTTACCTATGCTGCTTCCAAGCACTGTTCATCTATTGATATTTGGCTTGGAAAGTGGCCTATGACATTGCAACCTTTTTCTAAAAAGGCACACTCACATTGGGTGAACTGTTCAAGCAAGAAGTTATAAAGCTTTTATTAAGCCTTTTAAAGAATATATCCATTGCGATATTGTATATACTGGTGTATGTGTGTATTCTTGGTTGTAAAATATCCACCCTTTTTGTTGAGTAAGAAATGTTTTTTGTACCTTTGTTATAAAGCTCTGACAGCTTAAATTGAGCTTTTTAAGTGTGTGTGTGTGTGTGCGTGTGTGTGTGCAATGAATCTTCAGAGTGGATATCAATCTTGGATGGATCTGCTATTCCTCTTTTTGGAGATGAGACCTTCAATATGAGTTAAAGATGCTGGTCTCCATTGTCTTCAATTTTTCTGCAGGATTACCTATAGCAAGGGTGTGTGTTTGTGCGATCCACCATTGTGGTTAGTCTGTGCCATTCCTTTGTGTGGCCTTTTTAAGAACATAAGGAGAGGCTCTGCTGGATGAGCCCAGCATCCTTGGGAAATTAAGGGCTGTATTCCTTGCTGCACAATCTTCCGAGGGCCAGATGCCATGGTTCTGCAGGGCCAGGGAGAAGAGTCGGCAGAAGAAGACTGGAAGAAATTTAAGGGCTATTTACAGAAATATTGCAAAATTAATGAAATTTGAAAGATGCTGGATTGAATTCATGTGGTCTCTAGCTGTTATGATAAAAAGAAATGGGATAAATATTGTTTAAGTTATAAAATTTAAAAAAGTTGATTGGAAAATAAGGTGTTAGTTAAAAGGAATGTTAAGAGATTAGGATTTGCTGGATAATCATTTTGAACTACAAAACAAGAAGGGGAGGTATGAGGAAGTCAAAGAAACATATTATTGAAAAACTGATATCGAAATTGATTTGTTTTTAATATTTTTCTTTTTCTTTTTCTTTATTGTTTGTATAAAATTGGAAAACTGAATAAATATTTATAAAAAAAAAAACAAAACAGATGCCATGGTTCTGCAGGGCCAGAAGCAAAAGTGGGTGGAGCAACAAATGCAAACTTTTGTACAATAGCAGGCCAGTTTCTTCAATCCTCCAGGCAAGGAAGAGCCATTGTCACAGTTCAGAAACATTCTAGCCAGGCAAGAACACTCAAGGAGGATGAAAAGCAGGGACTGGCCAGGAATGTGGCTTGGGGAATCTCCCAAGGGCCAGAAAGAGAGATGTGGAGGACCACATTTGGCCCCCAGGCCCAGGGTTCTTCATCCCTGCTGCTCTATACTACCGTATATACGATGCACTAGGACGCGGGTGGCGCTGTGGGTTAAACCACAGAGCCTAGGGCTTGCCGATCAGAAGGTCAGCGGTTCGAATCCCCGCGATGGGGTGAGCTCCCGTTGCTCGGTCCCTGCTCCTGCCAACCTAGCAGTTCGAAAGCACGTCAAAGTGCAAGTAGATAAATAGGTACCGCTCCGGTGGGAAGGTAAATGGCGTTTATGTGTGCTGTTCTGGTTCGCCAGAAGCGGCTTAGTCATGCTGGCCACATGACCCGGAAGCTGTACGCCGGCTCCCTCGGCCAATAAAGCGAGATGAGCGCCGCAACCCCAGAGTCGGCCACGACTGGACCTAATGGTCAGTGGTCCCTTTACCTTTATGCACTAGGCTCCTGCAGGGGGCGGGGTGTATGCACGCTGCATTGGATAGGAGGGATTTGCAGAAATCAACACTGACCTCCTTTGTGCCTGCAGAGCAGCTTCCATTAGCCCAAAGCTACCATTGGACCCAATCCTAACAAACACACCTGGAGGAGGCTGGTTCATAAAGCTGCTGCCCAAATAAATTTATTTTTAAAAAATCCAGGCTGTAATGTTATTTATTTACTGAATTTGTACCTGCTGCCTAGCTCTGGCATGTTCTCATTCGGTAGGAAACATCAGATGGGGGAGCCTTGAACCAAAGGGCCCCACATTGCAGCAGTTTGTTACAGCACAGGTCCACACTTGTAATGCTTAAACATTTGCAGCTTAGTAGTTGTGGTTCAATGTATCTATCTAATTACACCCCCCCAAATCCCTGGTAAGTTCTTTGAAGGGGTTCATACAGTTTAGGAGATCTATGCTGGCTTTGCGGGGGGCAGGCGAGAACAGAGCAATTCCACCTCCCGGTTAATCTATTTTCATCCACAGTTTTCTATTTTTACAATGGCATGCCATTGGATTAAAGTAGATAAGGCTATCATGGAAGTCTTTTGAGAAATTGCTCCCCTCTCAACAGGAAGCCTCAAAAACATCCTAGGACCAACCGTGGATGGGCAAAACTTTGGGGATTGCAATAGTCATTTCCTGATTGCCTGGAGTATCTCTTTCGGCTAATTGGGTGGCTGACATTTACAAAATGGGACAAATCCTAGGGAGGGGAGAAATTTGTTTGCTTCACACTGTAACACCTACCCACCTGATTTCCATTCCCTGAACCAAAGATGTGAACAGGAATGTGTGTTTCCTTCTGGATCCCCTCTTCTTTGAATTTTGCAATTCATTTTTGTCCAAATCCTACATATATTAGGGGGAAAGTGCACCCTCAAATGCTTCATGTTAGTGAAAAAACTCCCTAAAATGCATTATATTAGGGAAAATTCATTGCAAAGTAATGTATGTAGTAGGGTTTTTTCCCCGCAAGTTTAAGAAGAATACAGCCCAAAGTGGGATAGCAATGGGGTGAACTTAATTCACAGCTGGAAAAATTTGAAAAACAGAAAGTAAAATTGGTAGAACTTCGAGGTGCAGGTAGGTCAGAGCTTGTGTAGGATACATATACAAAAAGGTCAATTTGCATTTGTTGCTGCACCCATTACTGCCATGTGGCCCCCGCAAGAAAATGTGGCCCTCGGGGTGAATATTCTCCCTTTGTTTCATACATGATATATTTACTTACATTGTTCATTTTTTTTTAAGATTAATTTTTATTTACATTTTTACAACGTAGCCTGCCCAGAGACCTATTCTCATATAGCTGACAGTTGATTTTATTAAGTATTTGCACAGCCTCAAGCCTCTTTCTCCCGCTCTCTATGCATTAACCTGTGGAACAAGGTTACCAGTCCAAGGTCATCTCACTCTGCGTGCCAAGGCCGGGATTCGAACTCGCGGAAAACCGTAAGCAGCTCTTTTCCGCGCAGGCGCCGTAACCACCTACGCCATGGAGCGTTCTGAGCATCCCCTCTCACCAGGGACTATTTTAATACCCGAGAAAGAGAACGCGGAGGGGAACAAGGTGAACTTCCTCCTCCTCCTCTGCCTAGAAAGTCTACCGAGAGAGAGAGAGAGAGAAGCACCTTCCTCCCCCCAATCATGTGATCACGGGGCAAGAATCCCAGGTGGTAATGACTGTGGGGCGCGAGAACGGAAGTGACGTCACCCCTCCGCCCAGGTCGCATGATGTGGCAAAAAAAGGGGGGGAGAGACGTAGCGCCGAAGTAGGCGGGGCTCAGGAGAGAGCGAGAGGGGAGGGGGGGCGAAAGCTTGGCTAGAGAAAGACACATCGAGAGAGGGGAAGAAAAAAAGTCCCTTCCGGTTTCGCGTATCCTTCCGCGCTTCTCATTGATCCCTTTGCGTGGGCGGCGTTCTGATCCTTCCGCCGCTGCGCTAATTGGCGGCAGGTGAGGAGGAGGATAAGGCGGAGGGAGCCGCCGCCGCCGCCGTGACTGTTCCTGCGCCGCCCGGCCGTTGCTCTCCCTTCCCTTGAGGAGGAAAGTGGTGTGTCCTTCCGCCGAGCGAGCGGCGGCTGTTTCCGGATCGCTCGCGGCGGCCTCCCACCGTCTTCTCCCTCTCTGCTTTCCCCGCCATTGAGAGCCGCCCTTGCCCCCTTTCCGGGTCCTTGGCTCGCCTCTCCGTCGGCTTCTTTTTTCTCACCCCCCTCCTCCTCCTCCTCCCGTGTTTCTCTTTTTTCCTGTGGAGAGACTAGGTCCCCCGCCCAAACGCCGGGCTGGAGCCCCAAAACCCCAACAACGCCTCGGGCGCCATGGCTCAAATCCTGCCCATCCGCTTCCAGGAGCACCTGCAGGTGAGTCTCCAGGAAAAAAAACCCGTGGGGGGGTGCGGAAGGGGGTCGTGTCTGTGGGGAATGGCTGACGCGGGAGGGTCAGGAAGGCCTGGGGTTGGAAGCGGGGCCGAGAGAGAGAGGAGGGGGCCCTCCGTGTGTGACAGTTTTAGGCCTTGGGGGGCAGGGGAAAGGGGGCAGCTGGAGGAATGGGGGCGAAGGGAGGTGCGTCCTGGGTTATGAGCTGGGGCAGGTGGGAAAGGGGTCAGGTGGAGGACTTGGGGAAAGGGAGGGAGCTCCTGGGCTTGAGGAGAAGGGGGGCAGAAGAGAGATTTGTGCGTTTGATTATTTAATTTCTATACAGCTTGACATATTAAAAACGCCTCTTAAGTGGGGGCAGAAACTGGAAGCAACAAAAGGCAACTTGAACAAAATATTACAAAAACGCACAGTCGCATATTTTTAAAAAACGTTACATTAATGCGGAGTTAACTGGTATGTGTAAATCAACATGCTTCCAAATACCAGTTGAGAGAGATAGGGCTGCTGGGAGGTGAGTGTGGGGGAAGTTAAGATTAAAGGACGTTTCTGGAAGGGGTGGCAAGCTAGTTGTTTGTAATATATATATATATATATATATATATATATATATATATATAAATAAATAAATGGGGGAGGCGTCTGTGTGATAGTGGAAGGGGGTGGAAGTGGGGGTGAAGCTAGAGTTAAAGGCGGTTCATTAGAGCCATGGGGAGGGGAGGCAAGTCTTTTTTGTGTGTGTGTGGTATGAATGAAGGATGGTCTTTGGTATAAGGGTAGAGAGAGGTAGCTGAGGAAATTGGACTAAAGGAAGTTCATTGAAGGTACTTGGGGTGGGTGTAAAGCAGGAGTAGTACTGGCAAGGTGTATTTATGTATGAAGGAGGGAGGGGACATCTGTGTGATAGCTGAGAGGGAGGACTGGTAGGAGGAGGCAGGAGAAGCTATGGTTAAACTGGGTTTCCTGAATAATGGCTGGGTGGAGGGGCAGAGGCCAGAGCTGCCTGATTGTCTGAGATAAATATGAAGGGGGGAGTCCTCTGTGGTGGTTGAGAGAGGACTGGTAGAAGTGGGCAGGGGAAACTATGGTTAAAGGGGTTCCTTGGGGGAGGGGAGGCATGTGTCTACATAATACATGTATGAAGGAAGGTTTTAATTCTTCCCTCTCTATAGAATACCCATCTGTGTGATAGCTAAGATGAGTGGAAGGGAGGCCCTGACTGAGATTAAAAGGGGGTATTTGAAGAATTTAAGGGAAAGCAAGTGAGGTGGGTGGGTGTTACACTGAAGGTCAGGATCATCAATGGGGGGAATAATGTGTGTGTGAAAGGGCTGCTGGAAGTGGGGAGGGGCCGACATTAAAGGGGGTATTTGAAAGAGTGGAGGAAATATGTGTGAGTTTGTGTAATGTATGCACACATGAGTGTTGTAGGGTCTTAGGTCTTGGGTACTCTGATTCTAGGAAGCCACCTGGCAGGCTGCTGGGAGTGGGGAGCTGAGAAGGCAGGTGACTGAGCATTAAAGGAGGGGTGGAAGCAAGAGGGGGGTGTGCCTAACTTTGCACAGGGAAGGAAGGTCATGGGGTTATCTGGAAGTGTGTGTAGGAAGCAATTTGTGTGGTAGTTTCGTCCTGTAAAGAGAGGGTGCTGAGAGTGAGGCAGCGGTAAAATGGCTCGGTTTAAAAGGATAGGGGTTCTCCAGAGAAGGTTAGGGGAAAACAAGTGTCAATATGTAGAGAGTAAGGATAAGAGGAGGCGGTTTTGTGATCTTCCAGGAGGAGGAGGAGGGAGTGATGCCATCTGTATGACAGTGTGGGGTAGGAAGTGTTGGGAGTGATTCCTTTGGGAGAGAAGGAAAGCCAGTTCTGCTAAATGAATGGAGTGAGTGAGTGAGGAGTTGAGGTGGTGAATGAGACCGAGATGGGGGCAGGGGCTTTAGAGGAGCTGGGAGGCAGGATGGGGACCTGAGGCATTTAGGTGGAGAACTGGAAGTGACTGGGAGTTTAGAGGCTTGCAGGTAGGGAGGAGAGAAGGCGGTCCTCAGATAATGAAGTAGGAGAGAGGGAACTGTTAGCGAAGGTGGCTGGGGCTGTTTGTGTGCGGCATTTGGAGGAATTGTGGGGTGGGCCAAAACCTTTTGGAGTAACAGGTGTTTCTGTATGGCATGGCATGGCAGGAAGGAAGATGATCCTGGAGTAACTTTGAAAGGGAGGGGAGGCCTGACTGTGAGTGGGATTATAAAGGCATTCTAGGTAACGTGGAGGAGATGGGGCTCCAGAGTAGCAACAGTAAGGTTTAAATAATGGAGGAGAGAAGAAGTAAAGGCAATTGGGATTAAAGTGTTTGTGTGTGGAGAGGGCAGTCTTGTTTGGAGACTAAGAGGGTGGGGTGGGTGAAACTTAGGGAGGTTCTTCAAAGTGGCTGGCATTAATGTTTGGGCATATAGTGTGGGTGGAAGTAGCCCTGGACTAATTTGAAGGGGTAGATGCACCTGTGTGAGAGGGAGGTGGCTGTTTCTCCATGTGATGGATTTGGCAGGGTTAGAAGAAAGAAAAAGCCAAGAGGAATTATTCTGATGCTTAATTGGGTGTGGTATACTTGCCTTAATGTAGATTAACTTGCTAGGCTAATACAGGGGCTTTCTGGGAGCAAGAACCTGACCTGCTGTGATAGGTCAGGGGGTCGATTGGTTTCTGGTTAATGATTTGTGTGACTGCTGACTGCAGAGTTGTTCTGGAAGAATTATGCGACTAGAGCTAGACAGGAGATGATGTGAGTGATTGATGATGTAGACTTCAGGGGGAGAGAGATCTGTATAATGGGTCAAGATTCGGTAATGTTGCAAATAACTCTGCAGGGGAAGCCCAAAAGGAATGTTGGGTATGCATGGACAGTTGAAGTGAGCCGATAATTCAACTGGCCCATGTTTCTTATGTTTTTCAAGCTCTATCCCGTGTTTCCCTTAGGGATCGTGTCCCAGCTGATGGTGAGAAACTGTAAGGAGTTTAAAACAGGAGGGAGCGGGAAGAAATGATGTGATGTTGTTCTAGGGAGGTCAAATAGCATCAGTGCTAGGGCAGTTGGGTTTGGTTGGCTTCCGGGGGTGGGTGTTAAGTTAGGCTGAACTTAATGACAAAGTATTTGGAACTAAAGGAATTCTGTGGTATGATGTGATAGGTAATCCAAGGTCAGAGGTCATAGTGGGACCAGGTGTGCAATATCCAGTCACTTTGAGGTGTGCATAAAAGGTAGAGAGAAATGTTGGTGCTGTGCGGCTTGTGGCAGGTAAAGAGAAGTGCAGGAGTGGAATCCAGGCGATTGGAGCTGGATCAGGGTCAGATGCATTTGAGGATTTCTTCTCTTTGTGATGAAGGTTGAGAAAGGCAGTACTCCTCTTTCTGTGGGTGGAGCTGAAGGTTGTAGTAGTGACTGTGCAGGTATCTGCCTACAAAGTGCACCCCAATCACTCCAGGAAATGGCCCTTTGAGTTCCTGAAGTGGAAGGAACAAACACACTGCTACTCTTGAATCACAGCTTTCCTAACTGTTGAAATAGCATTGCCTGTTAGGGGAAAGGTTATCCACTTCTACAGCAACATTTCCTGGCTTTACTCAAGGAACCTGCTGCCTTCAGTGTCTGTAGAGAAGTTGGGGGTGGGGGGGAGTGAGCAAGTAAGAGTTGCATTCCCCTGATGTGTAGATGCTGTCATCCGACGCATTCTTACATGTGCAAAGATGGCTCAGTGATGGTGAATTTTTCCCTGTACCTTGGTCGTTCACTTCCCTCCAAGCAGGCACTTCAAATTGCTTGAGCTCAATGCTCAATTATCTTAAAATTATCTTAATACTTCCTGTATTCACACTACTGCTTTATTGGGCTGGTTTCCCTCTGCCTTCTTGCCCGCCATTCAGATGTCAGCCTGACCTAAGATCTGTCACATGCAAACTTTGCATTGTGAAGGGGGAGCTTAGCTAAGTGGTTTCTGCTGCAGTTCCTACTGTTGCCACTTCACAAGAATAATATAATCCTTATTGTGTGGGCGGCGCTGGATCTCTGCCTCCAGTAGTGCCTACTGGGAAGTATGTGTGGCTTTGTAGGAGGGGGGTGAGAGGGAGGAAGGTGTTTCTGCCATGCTTTGTTCCTTGTTTGCCTGCAAATAATTTGGTTGAACAAAATGGGGAGATCACCTTGAAAAAGAAAGAAAATAAGAAAAGAAATTTGACAAGTGTTACTCATAGTACAGTGGTACCTTGGTTCTCAAACTTAATCCGTTCCAGAAGTCTGTTCCAAAACCAAAGTGTTCCTAAACCAAGGCACACTTTCCCATAGAAAGTACTGTAATGCAAAATGGATTAATCCGTTCCAGACTTTTAAAAACAACCTCTAAAACAGCAATTTAACATGAATTTTACTATCTAACGAGACCATTGAGCCATAAAATGAAAGCAATAATCAATGTACTGTACTATAAAATAAATAAAACAGTATTGTAGATGATAAAAATTAAATTTATTATTTTTTCTTACCTGCACTGATGATAGTCATTGTTTGGATGGGGGGCTTTTATCCATCTCCGCAGTCACACAATCAGTCAGTCAGTCAGTAGCTGAACTGGGATCCACAAAGTCACAAAAACAAATTAACTGAAAAAGCCTCAAAACAAAAAACGCAAAATAAATAGCAAAAACAAAAGCACACGTAAGCTCCAAATATTACCTTAGGACACTGCAATCGGAAATGGAAGGCTTGAATTACAATGGGGGGAACCACATTAGCTGTGCAACAGGAAACACAGGGGGACTCAAAACGGAGCATGTTCGGCTTCTGGAAAAAAGTTCGAAAACCAGAACGCCTACTTCCGGTTTTGCACTGTTCAGGTTCCAAGTTGTTTGTGAACTAAGCTGTTCGAAAACCAAGGTACCACTGTACTTGCAACTGGTTTTCAGATGTTGCATGTCTATTTTGAACATGTCTCTGAACTTAGTGGCAGCAAGAACAGATCTCTGATGTGAGTAGCTGTACTGTAAAAAGAAAAAATCCTAATCCTACTTCCTGTTGAGCATTGGCTTCTAGCCTCTTGTGTCAGGAAGAACCAGGCAAAGAAGCGATCGCAAGTCACGCTCCTGCGGGCTTCCTTGCTGCACAGACTTTTGGCAGCACAACCTGAGAGAGAGCCTTTGCACTGTTCCTCTTTGGAATTTTTGCCGAAAATGCACGCCCTGCAGATTTCTGTGACTCTTGCTTATATTGTACTGATAGGTTGCTTGATTTGCAGTTTGGCATCTTTAGAAAATCTGCGCTTGCAGCATAGGGCAGAATAGACTCTTGGGCATTCTCCCAAGAATATTGATCCTGCTTCTATGCAAGTTTCCCAGTATTTTCTGCCCCGCTCTGATGGGATCCTGGAACATGAGCTGCTGTGCAGCAGAGGAGAGTGATTCTTCATGGGTGGCACAACACCAGAGGCAACCTTCATCTCACCTCTTTACTGTTCTCCTGTACATAAATGGTTACTATCCACTCCTTTGGGGAAAAGATAGAAGCATGACACTTAAAGAGAATGTTGCAGCAAGGGCAAAACCTGCCCTCCTGCATCATTTTTTATCATACTAGTCCTTGCTGATGGGGATCCTGCCAGGTCATTTACTTTGCAGGCATTCCTTCTGTCATAATGAGGGGCTGTTGGTAGTCCTGGAGGCTAGACCACCCTGGTCCCTGATGAATTTTGGAGACCTGGTTGAAAACTCCCTTGGTTTGAGCTGGAGTTTGTACATAAAAGTTTTGCCTGAAATTTCCCTTAAATGTCACTTTGTTGATAGGCTTTAAGCTGCAGTGCTTCGATGTCATTATGGCTGTGGGAGAAAGCCGCTGGGTATTTCTCTCTTCAGGGCTGCCTCCTTTTGAACCTGGCCGGTCCTGGTTAATGTATGCAAGCAACTGTTTCTGGAAAATGCTTTTTGTGTGGTGCCAAAGTTCTTGCCAAGGAGACTGCATAGGATGATAAGGCAAAATGTAGATGAAATTGGCGAGAGGAAGTGCTCTTGCTCTGCTCAAAGTTATTGCAGCTGTTTTCTTTTGTTTAGAGGCCCTTCAGAAACCTGAGGTGGGGTTCCCCTTCAGGGGGATTTCCCTGAAATAGGGTGTAACTTTGCTTCAATCCTTTGAATGCTAAGAAGACGATAGAGAAGGAAGCTTGGTGTACACTTCTTTTTTTCTCTAAGACAGCTGACTTCAACTTGTAATAATTTAATTTGTTTGGCATTGACAAAAAAGTGGAGAGGGGCAATTTTTGCAACCATTTCTTTAGGAGTGGTCAAAAGGGTGCAAAATGTTATTGGGGCATCACATACTGTGGAGGTTTCTTTGCTTATACTGCATGTCTCTTGCTATGCTGAGGTTGATGCAGCACAACAAACTGGTGTGGTTTAATTCCTCCATTTACACCCCACTTTTCTTCCAAGGAACTCCTAGATGGGGTGCATGGTGTTTTAGGGTGCATGGTCTTCCCACCCAGGCATTGCCTAGACTGGACTTGGTTGGCTGAAACAATGCTGCCTTGTCTTCCATCAACCATGCAATGGGGAAGTGTTCTTCTCCCTCACCTGTTCAGAGTGGGGCAAAGTGGTTGGTTATGTGTGCTGTGATGTCACATCCACTATGTGATCTCTGATAGGCTGGGAGCTAAAATAGAAAGTGACACTGAAACAGCATGAAAGAGGCGAAAGATGGATGTTCAGACACTTCTGAACATCCATGAAAAAGAGATGGGATCCAAGGGCTTTGTGTTGCTTTGCATGTTTGGAAGGCATTTCTGATGAAATTAAACTTTATGGCGCAGAATTTAGGCTTAGTTCCTAGTATGTGGAAATGCTAACTTGGAAGGATGATGGGGTTCAAGGAAAAGGAATAGAAGCCGTCAAATAACATTTAGTGTCCTCAGGTGGGTGGGAATTTGCGTTAATGATTAAAAAAAAAAATTACATGACAACTCAGTGCAAGTTCATTAGTTGAACCTCAAGAAAAACAATGAAGGCTCTGAATTCTTAACATGCTAAGACTTCAGTTCTGTTCACACTTACCTGGAAGTAGATCTCAAGTAAGCTGAGCTTCATTTTGAATAGATTTCCATAGGAGTGCACTATAATTTTAGCATGCCCAAAGCTCTGTGCATTAAATACATAGGCATTGCCTAAGTTTAATAATATTGGGGGGGGTGTGATTGTGACCACAGCTTCTAAAACTACCCAGTTTTATGGGATGTTCATTGTTGCTACTGTGGAATGATTCATTTTTGGAAATAAAACATTTCTACTGAAAAGCATAGGTTGGAAATCTTTCTGCCCCACGTTACTGATCAGCAGTGCTATGACTGGTATCTGGCAGTAATACAGTTTAGCTCAGCTTGGTGTTTGATCTTGAACTTATTAGCTTAGTGAAAGCCTTTGGGCACCAGTTTGTTTGCTGAGATTGTACAGCATGTCTTCTGCGGAACACCCATAGGCTGCATAGGATTCTGGGCCATATTCTGTCTATACACTTGGTTTGTATTGGCCAGTTTTGTTGAGCCTCACTGTTGTTCTCTATGGCTTGGGTGGGAAAAACTGTGGCCCTCCAGATATGTTGTACTAAAATTCCCATCTGACCTGACCATTGGCCAGTCTGCTCCAGCGAAGGCTGCCGGTTCCCCAACCCTCTTGTACAGGCTGCAAGCCCTCCAAACACTTATTTGTTGTTACGCATTGCAGAAGAAAGCTACAGTGGTGCCTCGGGTTACAAACACCTTGGGTTACGAACTTTGCCCCAGGATGAGAATGGAAATCGCGCACCTGCGGCGTGGCGGGAGGCCCCATTAGTAAAAGCACGCCTCGGGTTAAGAACAGACCTCCAGAACGAATTAAGTTCGTAACCTGAGGTATCACTGTAGTTTGTTATGAATCTTGTCCACCATCTTTTCGCAGAAGAATCCCGGGAATATTGGAGTTCTCTGGAAACATAAATGCTCTTCATGTGGGAGAGCAGAGTTGAGCAGTCCATAACCCCCCCTGTATTTAAATTCTGCCCTCTGTTGTTTTGAGTTAAATATTTTTGGATTCCCACAGAGATGCCAGCATTGGTATCTGGGTTATTTTAAGCAAGGTATTGTCAGGTGCTGCAGGTAGGGTCTCCTCCATTTGCTGGATATCTCTGCCTCTGTTCGCTGACTGGTGATGCATTATTCAAGATGCAGGCTATGCGTGTCTGCCTCCTTTGAGCCTCAAAGTGACAAATGAAACCTGCATCCCTGCTCACTTTCAACATGGGCAGTTGGCTTTGGTAACCGTCTGTTGCTCTGGCAATGAAACGGTCTGTGTAAAAGAAAACTGGCCTCTTTTCCGCTGTGTACCTGCTGTGGAAAAACCTCTCCATCTGCATGTATACTTGGTACCTTCCTGTACATCTGCCTCCTTGTGTGGAGGAATATGTTGTTCATGTTCTGCAGAGTCTGTCCAGAACGGTTGTAGAAGTGGTTTGGAGATTATCATGTTGAACTTTAAGCTATTTTCGCTTTGCAACTAGAAATCTGAGAAGACAAGCCATTTATCTGGTTGCCTCTGACAAATTACCCCAAAAAACCTACCTACAGATGGATCAGGCAGGAAGCTCTTTTAATTTGTCTCCAGAGGATCCAATAAAATATTATAATGTTCCATCCAAGTCTCAGTCCAGTAGCCTCTTTTTAGCCACATTCATTACATAATTTCTCACACATCTAGTTATGAGGCAGAAAATTGTCTCTAAATGGGAAGAGGGTTTTATGCTCACAGACTTCCTGTGTGCCGCAAATGACTGACACTGACATGTGCAAGCAGGTAAACTAGATAAAAATTTAGTAGTTCAGTAGGTGACTGAATACTGTAACCTTAACTGAGTTGATTTATGCAGCAGGGAGCTTTAGGCTTATGTTAATACACTGGAGAGTTAATAATGACTCTTGAAACATAAGCAGTTATGGATTAAAGATATAAAAAACTAGGCTTCTAGAATGTATTTTTGTTTTCAGCATATGCAAACAACTCTGCACATCAGCAGAACAAAACATAACATATCAAGGAAAACAATATCCAGGGTTAATATTTGAGTTAATGATGAGTTAATATTTGAACTTCTACTCTTTGACAGTCTTGCAACGCTGTTATGAGTAAATAGAAAAATCATGACAATGTCTAAATGTCCAATTGAATATAAAACACATTACCGCTCTTGATCCATTTCCCAAGTCTTGAAGTCCTTTTCTTTGGTGTGAGTCTTTTAGAACACTGCCTACCTTTGCCCTCTCCCAAAGCCTTTGAAAGGCGGGTGCAAGTGCCATGTCCAAGCATTGTTGCTTGTTGAAAATCGAGGCTCTTTGAAGCCATGGGAGGGAAAAGCTAAAATACCTGCAGTACTTCATTAAACTGTGTTGTTTTAAATTGTTTGAATATTTTATATTGTCCTTTGGTAAATACTCTGAGGGGACCTTATATGTATTTCATGCTTCAAGAACATGAAATACAACTTACTGTTTATTATTTTTATGCAAACCATATGTCAAACCAAATACACCCAGTACTGGAAGGAAAGCTACCAGTTCCTGCCCCCTTTAGATTCCAAATTATAGCCACTTAGAATTTGGTTTACTATTTTTATATTTATATACTGGCATTAAGCAGTATATAAATAACTAATACAGTGATACCTCGGGTTACATACGCTTCAGGTTACAGACTCCGCTAACCCAGAAACATTACCTCGGGTTAAGAACTTTGCTTCAGGATGAGAACAGAAATCGTTCAGCAGCGGCCGCAGGAGGCCCCATTAGCTAAAGTGGTGCTTCAGGTTTAAGAACAGTTTCAGGTTAAGTACGGACCTCCAAAATGAATTAAGTTCTTAACCCGAGGTACCACTGTAATGGCTTTGCAGTAGTGTGAATTTATTGTAACAATATTTTTAAAACAATACTTCTAACATAACTGTGATTATTCTAAAACTTCATGAGTTTTTGTCTGTTTTACAAGCCCTCACCCTTTCCCCATTCATCCCTCAGTAAAAACCAGGGTTCGAAATTAGCGGGCGCCCTTCGCAATTTGCAACTGGCAACCAGCCTTTTGTAACTGGTGGAGATATCCAGGCACCACTTGCCTGGCTGGGTCATTCAGGGGGTCTTCAGGGTAGTGCAACAGCAAAATACCCAGGTTCCAGGAATCACATGGCTCCTGGCATTCCTATCCCAGTTTCTGACACTGGTGAAAACCTCCCACCCCATGGATTTTTCCAGTTTTCCTTCCCATATTTCTTAAAATATGGGCTTATGTGCCTCAGATTGCAACCTAGCTGTTCCAGAACCTGTCTTTAAAATGTGGGTGAAGTCTTGTCTGTGGAACTATTTGGAGTCAAAGGCTTTATGGGTCGTAGCCTTTATATTGCAGAGGAGGGCTGTGGGTTGGTCTTACCCTAGCTAGCCAAGGCCATTCTTGACAATATAGAGGCAAATCTCTATTCTGTCACTTGGCACAGAAAAGTTCACATTTTATTCACTTGATCTTGGTGTTCATCCCCTGAGTAATTCACAATGACATATGTCTTATTTTATGAGATCCTTTTATCCAAAAAGGCGCTCGCAAGAAGAGCTATGGAAAGTGAAAGGTACTAGCAGCAGGATCATCTGCCATCTAAGATTGCTGGCTGTGCTCTTCATGCCACCCACTTGTTGTGTGGTGGAACACATACAGGCATGTTCAGCGCCTTTCTTGCTTCTGGAGATCATCTAAACACTTCCTGCCTATTCTCTTACCTTCATAATATGACTCCCTATATTAATGACAGTCTTGTGGCACCTTAAATGACCAGCAGATATTGTAGTATAAGCCTCCCTGGTCCACTTCATCAGATGCATCACTTAATATTCTCTGTTGGTGGGCATGAAAATATACACGTAAGGGCATAAAGTGCAGAGATGTTATGCATCTGAAGTGAGTTTCAGTACAGGAAAGCTTATTTTACATAAAGTGTGTCTTCTAGAGCCACATTTCCTAACCTGGGATGGCCTTTAGATGCTGTTGGATTACAACAGCCTTTTCCAACCTGCTGTCATCCAGATATTTTGGATTCCAACTCTCATCAGCTGCAGCCAGCATGCTGTGCTGGCTGAGGCAGATGGGAGTTGGGAGTACGAAATATCTGGAGGGTAGCAGGTGGACAGAGGCTGGACTTTCATCTCCCACCTGCCCTGATCATTGGAGGTGATGGGAGTCCATCAACATCTGGAGATTTCCAGGTTGGGGAAGGGCGGCTTGAAGTGAATTAAGTAAACCTTGTTAGCTTCCAAAATGCTGCAGCACTCTTTGTATCTGCTCTTCCAATAGCTATCTCTGCAGAAGCTATCAACTACAGTGGACGCTTGGGTTGCGAATGTGATCCGTGCGGGAGGCACGTTAGCAACCCACAGCGGCATGTCAGCGCATGCGTGGCTTGCGATTCGGCGCTTCTGTGCATGTGCAAAGCGTGATTTAGTGCTTCTGCGCATGTGCAAGCGCCAAAACCCTGAAAGTAACCCGTTCCAGTACTTCCGGGTTTCGGTGCATCTGTAACCCGAAAACGCGCAACCTGAAGCGTCTGTAACCCAAGGTATGACTGTATATTAATGGTGCAAGTTGTTCACTGGGTCCAGTAATGCTTCTGAAGGCAAGTTGCTGGAAGCTACAGGAGAGGATTGTACTCTTGTGCTTGGGTCCTGTTTGCTGGTTGCAAGCTGGTGGCCCCTGAGAGAACAGGATCCTGGACTGGATAGGCCATTGGCCTGATCCAGCAAGCGCTTCTGGTGTTCTTATGGAAGCCACAGAAGTTAACAGGTACACGAAGCCAAAACGCATGTTGAGCTTTCCTAACGAAACAGAAGGTGAAGAGGAAGTGTGAAGTCAGGTGAGACCTGAACGCAGGCCAAAGTGGGGGCAGGCAGAACAGCAGGTGTGCAGAAAGGAGCAGAAGCAGGAATGAGAATGGGCAAAGAGAGAGGTTCAGAAAGAGACTCTTTCGAAAGGCAAGGAAGGTAGGAGCCCTTGTATGGTTCGGAAATCTATACCTTTGCCTGCAGAAGGTGAATTAAGTATTAAAAGAACTACATTGTCAAAAAAAGATAGGCAGTGCCATCCTCTTTCAGGAGGGAGTTAAAATGCATTTGTTGCAGCTTACACACAGAAGGGAATACAGGAATGCTTACACAATGTACCTTATATGGCGCAGTGTCAAACAAATAAAATAAATCCCTGCTCCACCTCTTTGACAGTGGCCAAGAGGAGGGTGGGGCATTGACGGGGCCCGTCCTGCAGTTAGGAGGTTCCTGCTTGTTCTGAGAATGGAGTTAAAAAATCTGGATTTTAACTGCTTCGTTCTCATCCAGGAAGAAAGTGCCCCAGGTTCCAAAAGTATGGAACATAGTAGGTTAGGGGAAACTTTCAGCGTGCAAAAAATGTGTCTACTGTGCAGTCTTTGGAAGATAAACATGTTGCAGGAGGACGGGGCCCAGTTTTCTCTCCAGTAACAGAACAATGGCCTGCATCCGGTTGTGTGCTATGAAATCTGGCGAAAAATGCTGAGAATGCAGCATTGTCACTTCCTCCTGGAAGGTGACAGCTCAGAGGCTTTTCTAGCAAAATACGCCAACTTTTCTCCTGGAAGAAACCCAGTGGCTTGCTGTTGTCAGCATCTTTTGTTCCTTAATTGTCATCTGCGGGGGTTAATTGATAGAAATGGCTTCCTTACACATTGGTCTTCATAATTCACTCTTGCCACAGCACTTCTAATGGCGTTTGAGGGAAATGGTCCTGGGCTCTTCAGCTTACATTATAGCAGGTAAAAAGCTTGGTGCTCCCAGGCTGGTTACATAGTGTTAAGCAAGGTGTTGCTCAAGAGTAAAGGTAAATGGAATGTAATTATCCAAATAGCAGAGTAGGTACAAAATGGCCTCCTGGGAGGTTAGGGAAACCTTTCTGGCTTTTAATGCATACTTAACAGCAAAACAAGAAAGTTTGTGTGTGTATGTGTCTGTGTGTGTATCACACATAGAACTTGTATCCTTCACCTTCTATAAAATATATATCCACAAGCATTAAGAACAAAAACCTTGATGCATCACTAGAATGAAGAACCATAAAATCTCTTTTGTTACACAGTGAACACTAAACACATTTTGGCCATGCTGCCTGGCATAATAGAACTATGGGACAGATCCACGCCATAAATTTAGACCCAGGGCTTTCCCCTAAATAATCCTGGGAACTGTAGTTTGTTCAGGGTGCTGGGAATTATAGCTTTGTAAGGAGAAAATGTAATTTCCGGGATTCTTCGGGAGGGGGAGCCATGTGGTTTAAATGTACATGTATGGTATAGACCTGCCTATTGTATGGAAGTGGTGTCACCACTTGAAAGCCTGACACCCTTGAGTGCTAGTGGAATGCTGTCTTTGTTGTCATCTTCTAGCGTGGGGCTGTCATCATACAAATACTTCAATTTTTGCCCTCTATATGGATATGGGTAATACCAGGCTTAAGTGGTGACAGCCACTGATTCACCAGGCGGAATAGGCTTATTCTTATTCTACTTCTGTGGTACTATCATAGTAACTGTGATAGTACTATGTACATAGTACATAGTACTATAGTACATAGTAACTGTGATAAAGGTAAAGGTAAAGACCCATGATAGTTAAGTCCAGTCGCAGACGACTCTGGGTCTCGCTTTACAGACCAAGGGAGCTGGCGTTTGTCCGCAGACAGTTTTTCTGGGTCATGTGGCCAGCATGACGTAAACTGCTTCTGGTGCAACAGAACACTGAAACCAGAGCAGCGCACTGAAATGTCATTTACCTTCCCACCAGAGCAATACCTATTTATCTACTTGCACTTCTATGTGCTTTCGAACTGCTAGGTTGGCAGGAGCTGGGACCAAGCAATGGGAGCTCACCCTGTCATGGGGATTCGAACTGCCGACCTTCTGATCAGCAAGCCCAAGAGGCTCAGTGGTTGAGACCACAGCTAAAGATCAATTCATGGTCACAACCTGTTTGGTGTATGTTAATGTGCAAAATACCATGTTTTTTAAAAAAAGTATATTAAGGAACAAGGTAGCCAGATTGGTATTAGCCTGCAGTTTGTAATTATGTGTGCAGTTGATAGCATTTTTCAAAAACCCTTTATGGTTAAAATAAATAAATGGTTTGAGATTTTCAGGGAGCTGAAGAGACAGATGAGGAAAATGCTTGGGTGCTGTAATAATAGCAGCTGCCCTTCAGTTCGCCTTTGTTATGGGATGTGTGGATCGTATAAAATAGGTCTGGAGAAATTTTGGTGGCCCTCCAGATACTGTTGGACTCGTACTGGCCAGCAAGGCTAATGTTGAGGGATGGAATGATAGGAATTGGAGTATATCAGCATCCGAAGGCCACAGATTCCTCATCCTGTCTGTTTGTGTGTGAGTGAGAGAGAGAGGGGACAGTACAGTACAGTGGTTCCTTGGTTCCCGAACAGCTTGGCTCCTGAACAAATGGGCTCCCGAACGCTGCAAACCCAGAAGTGAGTGTTCCGGTTTGCGAACGTTTTTCGGAAGCCGTATGTCCGACATGGCTTCTGCGGTTTCCAATTGAGTGCAGGAAGCTTCTGCAGCCAATCGGAAGCTGCACTTTGGTTTTCGAACTGTTTCGGGAGTCGAATGGATTAAGTTCAAGAACCAAGGTACCACTGTACTGAGCTAGATGGACCAGCGTGATTTGGTATAAAGCAGTATCCTATGTTCCAAAAAGGAAAAAAAGAGAACCAGGGAGCATTTGGGACACAGTCTCTTAAGATGGAGAAGAGATCAGCAGCTGCTCTTGATAGACATACTGCTGTGACCAAATGAGAAAGCCATGAGGCATATAGTCAGTTATCTTGATCACCAAGGATATTGTTTCCCTGGCTTGGGACCCATGATTCTTAAGATATGCTTGTGCAGAGCTTGCAGGCATTTGATAGAATCCTGGGCGTTCTTTGTTTCTCACCCTTAATTTGGAGGAAAAGTGTTTTTATTGATGGAACTTCAGCTTGCTCACCTGTGTGATGGATTGCAGTCGCTGCCTGCAGCTGTTTGTCCCAACACCATTGACCAAGGGTGTCTCCTGACATTGGTTCTGCAAAAAAATGACAGGATTGCTTATTCTAGCAGATGGCTATAATTAAGGTAAATCTGCCTTGCTTTGTTGCTTAAGTGCTGTGGCTAAGCTAGGTCTTTGCTCAGATAACTGTTACCATCTGCCACACTTTGGCCTGTTATAAGTAGCCAATGAGATTAATAAAACATGGATTTCCATAAATTTGTGTAGCCAGTTCAGCCTTTAAAAGGCTGGGAAAGAGAATAGAAGAGATGGGAGACAGGTGCAGATGAGATCTCTTTAATAATGTGATTTGTATTCCACACTTGCAACAAACCCCAGATAAATTGACTTGTGTGAAGCTAACAAAGTGTATACACCAAACTTAAAAAAAAAAAAAGGTGGTGCAGGAATCATACTCTTCCTTCAGAACAAGTGCAGGGAACATTTATCCTTCTAGATGTTGCCGAACTACAACTCCCATCATTCCTGTCCATTGATTGTGCCCTGCTAGGGCTGATGGGAGTTAAAGTTCAGCAACCTCTGGGAAGACTAAATGCTCCCCACACACCTGTTTCAGCCTAAAGAACCATTGTGTGCGTCTATAGAAAGTAGTACTCCTGGCAGATATTGTACCCCGCCCTGTGAGCCAAAACGGCTCTTAGAGCAGCTTACAAAAAAGAAAAAACCCAGTTCTGAGATGGTCCCTGTCCTAAGGTCTCAGTCACACAAGGAAAAAGGAACAGGAGGGAGAAGGGAAATGCAAGTTCAGGCAACAGTTCAAGTTACATTCACAGCCTGTGTGAGTGGAGGTTCTGACTGCTTTGCCCTTGCTAAAGAGCAGTCCTGCCCCAGAAGCACTTCTGCCACCAGACCACATTCAGTAGCAGATCTGATGAATCCCAGGACAGGGCAATTTCTGCAACACAGTACTTTCCTCAGACAAGTCCTTGGCCAAGTGGAGTCAGTCAGTCAATGAAGCACATTGAAAGTATGAGCGAGAATATAAAAAAGCGAAAGACGGTTAAGGCAGTGTTGCATTTCAAGGCAGCATATTTCATTTGAGCCTGGATAGCAATGCTGGTTTGGCACGGTAGATTTAGCGAAGGGAGTGGTGCATTACTAATAGCTTGTGAATGGTTACTCTCAGAGGTGTGGCTTTACAACAGAACTTGACGGCGCAGTTGTAGACAAGACGCTTGTGGGGAGCTGAAATGGAAGATAAGGCGTAGCAGTGCATGAATTAGTTTCCCTTCTCTCTGTGTTATATCAAAGTGGGCAGCCTACTCTACTGCTCCTGAGGCGTGATCTTTGAGGCTGCTCTCAGATTCTTAAGAAGCCTAGCTTTAAAAAAAAATAAAAATCAACATGCTTCTAGTTCAGGGGTAGGCAACCTAAGGCCCATGGGCCACAAGCAGCCCACGGGGATTGTTTAACCAGCCCACGAGCCGTCCCCAAAATGAGCCGCCTGCTTGGCGAGTCCCCGCGTGCTGTGCTAAAGTGGCGCAGTGCAGTGCTGGGACTCGCTTCCATGGCGCTGAAAATCGCGTCTGCGCATGTGCGGACGCCAGAAATCGCGTCAACGCAAATGCCAGAAATCGCGTGCGTACACACACGCACTCACACTCCAGCCCACGGAGGGAATCTCCGCTGGAGTGAACCGGCCCAGGCGAGGTAAACCCTGTGGACCTCTGTTCTAGTTGATGTGGTGACTCGTATGGGCTCTGCTTAGGTCCAGTAGACCCATGTTTGAGCTGGTGCAAGACTATGTATGAAGCTCACTGATGCGGCCTCTTAGAGGGACTTACCCACCTCCCGGGCCGGCAAGGATAAAACTAATTCTCAGTGGAATACAAAGTATAATTGTTTACCCTTTTAGCTACTGTAGTGTCTGACAGTGTGGTGGTGTTTTATTAAACACTTAATCTTCCAGTTAGTTTTATTGTTGTTTTGCAGTCAGCTTTTGTTTGTTTGTGAACCCGCCTCAGTATATATATTCTTGCAGTGAAAGGTGGTGTATAAATTGCTCTAATAACAGAACAATCTAAACCTCTAAAGCGGTTTACATAAAGACGTGAAATGAGCAATCTGAATGAAACTGTGTTTAAAATGTTGCAGCAGTCTTAATTTGGGGGCTGACGAGAATTGCTGTGTGAACTGAGGAAAAGGTGGTGTAGAGTTAGAGGCTGGGAAGGAGTCTTCTGGTCGCGCGTTGGATGGGGGGCACGGAAAACCTGGGAGGCTCACTGTATGGCTTGGTGTCTTCTGTCCGTCAGCCTCGCCTACCTTACAGGTTGTGAGAATTGGCTGGAGGGAGGCACACCATGTGTGCTGCCTTGACCATGGGAGACGAACACTATATCAATGCAGTAAATCTGCCCTTCATCTTTCAACCTGGCAGATCCAAAACCACAGCAAATGTGGCATGTAAGTCGCATTCACTTTGACCTTCCCTCTCACTCGGATGTGTTTTCTGATGCAGCTTTTAGCGCCTGCCCCTGTTATAGGTGCCCTGCTTCAGAGATATGGTGCTCCTGCACCGGAAACACCCTGACTATTAAAAATCTGATAATGGGCTTGATATCCTTGAAGCACAGCAGATGATTATCCCTGTGATGCAGATCTGAGATGGGTTTGTCTTGTCGTTGCCATACATTCCGCCCCCCCCCCCGACGATAGTCCTTGTTCTATATAAAAACCATACTTCCACGCCAGAGGCAATGAATGTTCTTGAATTTCTCCCCCAGATAGCAGAACAAATACAGCTCTTGTTTTGTTAAACAGCTATTTGTACTGCAGTATAAACCCATCAGAGTTTTATGTGGTGTAGCTTTGAATAGAACAGTCACCATTGGACAGAATTGAGCTATTGCCATTTCTGTGCTAGGGCCTACCCACTTACATCTAGGGAGAAATTTCAACCCGGTAAGCCTTAGAAATGTGTGCATTGTGGTAGAGCAGAGGTCCCCAATTGGGGGCCCCAGTTCTCTTTAGAAAATCTTCTAAAGGGTAGAAGTGGCACTGGAGACAAAATGGATGGGGCTAGAAGTAATTGGGGCTCTTACCTTTGCACAGTGGGTAACGTTCCAGCTAGGCAAAAGCCAGAGATGTTGGCACCCCCTACACACAGACGCACACTGCTCCCTGTCCTCCATACAGGCAAGCAGGAAGCATTGCAACAGTTCAAGGACACATTCAAGCCACAGAACTGTAGTCATCCTGGAGGATGCAGATGCAGAGTACGACTGGGGTGGTGTTGGCCTGATGAGGGGATGTGACATAGGGAGAGTCCTTGAGGGCCACATAGAGAAGCGTAAAGGGCCGAATTCGCCCCCCTGACCTTGAGGTTCCCTGTATCTGTTGTAAGGAGGAAAGTAACAGGATGGCTTTGTGGGGCGTGGGGGTCTTCGGTGTGTAGCCTCGCATGGGACTCCTATGGCTCCACAACGTAACTCTGCAGCCATTACAGAAGAGAAGCACAGGAGTGGCACACCCTGTCTTTATCGGAGGCTACAAGGAAGGACACAGCTGAATTGGGAAGGTGGAGCCTTTATTGTGGCGGATGAAATGCCACTGATAATAAGGCAGGGCGGCACACAAGGAATTCACACCCTCTTGATGTTCCATGAGGTTTTCACAGGAACGATTGTGAAGATTGTGAAAAGCATCTACTGCCCCCCGCCCCCAAGAACTAACCTTAAGGAGCAGAATAGAGAACTTTTATACTTCTGAAGGTGTCTGTGAAAATGGCTGGCTCTTGCAAAACTCTTGCTTCCAGTCTTTGCCCCCCTTATCTGGCTGTTGTGAATGAATCATTCTTTCTGGGTAGTTTACTACACTGTTGCACAAGTGAGGAACTGAAAGTGCACAGAGTCCTTGGGAAGAGCTCTGCAGAAGAGCTGTCCTTTCAAAAAAAGAGAGGAGCTAACCGTTCCAGGCTCTCTTGCTGGCTAAACATGGCTGTCTCTCATTTCCTCCCAAGGAGCTCAGAATGGCCTTCATTCGCTTTCCCCATACCTAGCTGCACTCCAGCTGCTGTAGGTCTCCTCCAGCTCCCATCACCCCTGATCATTGGCCATGCTGGCTGGAGCTTATGAGAGTTGAAGTCCAACAGCACCTAGAGGACATCAGGCTGGGGCAGTCTGATCCACTGCTCAGAGCTGGCCTGCTGTAGTGACTAAGACTGAAGTACAGATCTGGTTTGAATTACCACCTCTACCATAGGGTAGGTACCTAGGCAGAAATTCAGATATGAATGCTAGGAGCTGTGGCACCTTAAACCTAGGTTATGGGTGCAACAAGAATACATAGCTGAAAATGAACGAACTGCAGCTAAAATATGTTCATTTTTCACATGGTCTAGTCCTAGCCCTGATATTCTTAAGAGGGTCTCGTCTCTTCAGTCTTCAGAGAGTAGCTGGAAGTGGGGAGGCAGAAAAAGGTCCTCCTTTCCTTCCACTCTGCAGTTTTAATCTGCGCCCAGAGCTCAGAAACTGTTCACGCTAATGAAATTCCCTGACGCAAAATGCGCCTGGAACAATGGGAGTTTCAAATGCTGTACCTAGGTGGCCTTAGTGCAGGTGTGTGGAACCTTTGGCCCATCAGAAGTTGCTGGGCTGCAGCTCCCATCATTCCTGGCCACTGACCATGCTTGTGAGGGCTGATAGGAGTAGAAGTTCAGCAGCATCTGGAGGACCAAGAGTTCCCCATTCCTGCCTTCAGGGGACTGAGACCAAGAGTATGGCTTCCCATCTAAGAACATAAGAGCCTTCTGGATCAAGCCAAAAGCACATCTCATCCACCACCCTGGTCTCACAGTGGTCAGATAGGTGTCCTAATGAGAAGTGCACAAGCTTGTGTTTCCCAGCAGCTGGCGTTCAGAGGGGTTCCACATCTGTATTATGGGGATAATATTAATTTACTTTCCAGGGCTCTTGAAGCATTTTTAATTCTTTGGATCCTTGTGTGTACTATACAAATGTTAAGTATATATGCATCCTCTCTAGAACTCCTGAGGTAGAGAGGGCAGAGAGTGACTTGCTCAGGGTTACCCGTGAGCTTCCCAGCTGGTTAAACAGGGATTTGACTCAGTCTCTCCGTTATAAGATATAACAGTGCGGCTCAAACATGTTGCTGTTGAAAACGAAGCGTAGTTGTGTGTGACACACACACAGCCTCCTTAAATTTCCCTGTAACACACTGCAGAAGTGAAAATCAAGTCGAAACAGGAAAATGCGGTTTGCTTAGTAATTGCTGCTTAAATGGCTTTGCTTGAGCTCTGCCCATCCCTTGTGCAATGTTGTTAGTGTTAGCTTGGTCTCTTCAGCTTGGAGTAGTGGTTAGAGTGCTGGAGCAGGACTTGGGAAACCAGGGTTCAAATGCCCACTCAGCCATAGAACTGAGTGGATGGCCATGGGCCAGTCACTCCCTCTCAACTAACATACCTCAAAGAATTGTTATGAGGATTAAATGAGGAGAACCATGTATGTAACTTTGAGCTCCTTGGAGAAAAAGTTGGGGTATAAATGCATTCCTACTTTCAGGGGAGGGACATGGGTGGCGCTGTGGGTTAAACCGCAGAGCCAAGGACTTGCTGATCAGAAGGTCGGCGGTTCAAATCCCCGTGACGGGGTGAGCTCCCGTTGCTGGGTCCCTGCTCCTGCCAACCTAGCAGTTCAAAAGCATGTCAAAGTGCAAGTAGATAAATAGGTATCGCTCCGGCGGGAAGGTAAGCAGTGTTTCCGTGCGCTGCTCTGGTTCGCCAGAAGCAGCTTAGTCATGCTGGCCACATGACCTGGAAGCTGTACGCTGGCTCCCTTGGCCAATAAAGCGAGATGAGCGCCGCAACCCCAGAGTTGGTCACGGCTGGACCTAATGGTCAGGGGCCCCTTTACCTTTACCTTTACTTTCAGGGGACCATTTCCACATGGACTTACCTGTTGGGGAAGCAGTCCATGTTAGAGAGTATGTGTTTGTGTTAGGTTACACATTCATTGTATGCAGTGGGAAAACTTGTTTTTATTGTCTGGGAGTGGCCACCGAGACCATATAACACTGGTCCTGAAAGATCTTCATTGGCTCCCAGTACATTTCCGAGCACAATTCAAAGTGTTAGTGCTGACCTTGAAAGCCCTAAACGGCCTCGGTCCTGTATACCTGAAGGAGTGTCTCCACCCCCATCGTCCAGCCTGGACACTGAGGTCCAGCACCCAGGGCCTTCTGGCAGTTCCCTCACTGCGAGAAGTGAGGTTACAGAGAACCAGGCAGAGGGCCTTCTCGGTAGTGGCGCCTGCCCTGTGGAATGCCCTCCCAGCAGATGTCAAGGCAATAAGCAACTATTTTACTTTTAAAAGACAACTGAAGGCGGCTCTGTTTAGGGAAGTTTTTAATGTTTGATGCTGTATTGTTTTACATAATATTTGGTTGGAAGCTGCCCAGAGTGGCTGGGGAAACCCAGCCAGATGGGTGGGGTATAAATAATAAATTATTGTTATTGTTATCATTATCATTATCATCATCATCATCATCCAGAGTTTAAGGGTGGCATTCAATTAAGTTTTGCCCATTGAAATTAATGCACGTGACCAAGAGTCAGTGTGGCATAGTGGATAGAGTGTTGGATTAGGACCTGGGAGCCCGGGGTTCAAATCCCTGCTCCGCCATAAAACTCACTGGGTGACCTTGGGCCAATCACAGCCTCTCAGCCTAACCCACATCTCAGAATTGTTGTGAAAAGAAAACGGGGAGGAAGAGAACCATGTATGCCCTCTTAAGTTCCTCGAAAGAACGGTGAGATAAATGCAATAAGTAATATGCAAGTTAGTTCCATTGATTTTTGTTGGTCTGCTCCCAAGTACAACTTAACACCACCCAAAGCCTTTGTGCTTAGTTCCAGTTGTTGCAGAGGCGATTTAATTACATTTGAATAACATTGTGTCAGTACTGCCACTTTTTACACCCTGGAGCAGAAGGCCTTTTGGGACTCTCCATTTACTTTCCCAGGTACCTTGGGCTCTCAACACTCTGCAAGCAGGACCAGCAATTATATTTCCTATCCTGGTTTTGTTCCACAGCAACCATGCTTCACTGAATGATTGTGCCCCACCCCCCAATTCCAAAACCATGCAGGAGAAACATTTACCCGCAGGAATGAAAAACTAGGAAGGAAGCTTCTGTAGAACTTTCTTTTGCAATCTTGCTGGCCTTGAACTACAACACATTTATTGGGCTCCAAGACTTTTTTTAAAAAAAGATTCCTACAGTTCAGTGCTGACCTTGAAACTCGTTCACGTGCATAATGCTCTGTTTCTCTCTCTATCTACAGTGGTGCCCCGCAAGACGAATGCCTCGCAAAACGAAAAACGCGCAAGACAAAAGGGTTTTTCGGTTTTTGCGTCGCTTCGCTAGACGATTTTCCCTATGGGCTTGCTTCGCAAGACCAAACGTCTTGCGAGTTCTTGCGAGTTTGTTTCCTTGTTTTCTTAAAGCCGCTAAGCCGTTAATAGCCGCTAAACCGTTAATAGCCGCTAAGCTTAATTTCCTCTTGCGAGGCACCACTGTAATTGGAGACCCTGCATTCTTTGTAGATGGGACCTGGGCAAACAAAAAGCAACAAACTAATTGGCCAGGGTGGTTGCCCTGTTTGCATCAGGCACATGAGGCTTCTGTTGCACAACCCTTTTTAGCTCTCCCTGCAAATCCCACTTGCCATAGGGCCAGTTGCTGGTGCAACACACTGGTGCAAACATCATGGCCAAACATATCCCTCAAAGAATCAGTTAGTAGCCGCTGAAGAAGAGGCCTTAGTGTCGTAACCCCCGCAGCGTTTCCTCCGGCTGTTCAACAAGCGTTGCTGCAATGCCCACTTCTGCACCCAGCCTTCTCTTAAAACCCTTCCATGTTGGCCTAGCTTTCTAGGCACTAATTTGCATGCTTTGTTCATGCCTTTGAAGAAAAACTGGCTTGCTGTCATCTTAAGACCTTGGGACCTGGCAGCTGTTTTCATGAGCTGAATAGAAATGGCTGTTTGGTCGTATTCTGGTGTGTGGAAGTGGAGCACTATGGTCTAGACCAGGCATAGGCAGATGTTTTGGACTACAATTCCCATCATCCCTCACCACTGGTCCTGTTAGCTAAGGATCATGGGAGTTGTAGGCCAAAACATCTGGAGGGCCGAAGGTTGCCTATGCCTGGTCTAGACCAGCCTTCTCCTAACCTGGTGCCTTCCTGATGCTGTTGGTTTCCAACAACTCCCATCAGCCTCAGCCAGCAATGGCCCACAGTCAGGGAGGATGAGAGTTTGAAGTTCAAAACATCTGGGCAGCACTAAGGCTGGGAGGAAACTGTTTTAGATGCCGTTGCACTATAAAACCCTCTTCATCTTCGTGTTCATTGGAGGTTGCTCCTGACCAGGTGTGCACTGGATTACAGGTTTACCTGCACAGTACATAAGGGATGCAATTTGAACTGGGGAATGTGCCCTGGAGCACAGCAAAGCCTCTTTTGTGGCTGTGTATTTAGAAGGGGAGATAGGATTATTTTATTTTTAGTGTTGCTTATTAAATTTGTATCCAGCCCTACCTCCAAAGGGGCCATGGGCAGATTAGATTTATATTTTGCCTAGTGATGTGGGCTTTCTGGGAATCCCCCCCCTCCATCCCCAGTGTCCTAGATATGGGGTGTGTTTGACATTCAGTACAACAAACAAACATCAAAGTTCTTTTGGTGTTGGTTAAATGCTATATTCAGCACTTTACCTGGAAATTGTTTTTAATGGAATACTTGTTAGGAGATTACAGATCTTAAATAGATGAAGAAATGGTTAATTTATGGTTTTTAGCTCGTCTAAAGAGCTGTGTGCATTAATGTGCTTCCTAGGGAAAGTTTATGGTGCAACTTTGGTTTTAGATCTGACTAATATTATGTCCTTTCCCATTGCTCAACTTTCTAACAGTGCATTTTCTAAAAAAACAAACCAACCAACAATTTTCTACCCTATTAGCTGCACTCCAAGGGCTGTATAGTCTCTCCTTCCACTAATTTTATCCTCACAACAACCCTGTGAGGTAGTGACTGACCCAAGATCACACAATGAGCATCATGGCTGAGGAATTTTGTTACTTACCAGTTTTAGAACCCACCAGGGCAAGGTACATACATTTCAAAATAACAAATTTAAAAGTAAGAGTTTTATCTCCAGGTTCCCTAGGCCTGTTCAGATATTCTTTACAAGGTTGGGTTAGCCAACATGGTGCCCTCCAGATGCTTCTGCTTATAACTCCCACCAGCCCCTATCAGTGGGGGGTCACTGGTCAGGGGGAATTATTGCTATTATCACTGATTGCCTTCTGTGTAACCACCTTAGGGTGATGCACATTAAAAACACAAATAAGCAGCAGATACATTAAAACTAAAACGAAACAAAATAGACTCTCATGGCAAAGACCCTTTTATCCAGCTGGGAAAGCCTGCCGGAACATCTGTTTCCGGAAAGTGCAGCAGTGGGCACCTTGGATCTTGAAAGGAATGCTATTCTGCATAACAGGAGCAGACAGTCTAAGAGTTACTACATAGTGGGCTTCTGAGATTTTTGGAACTTACAGGAGACTGCAAGTGACTTGCATCTTCCATGGGGATTAGGTTCTTGGCTGTCACACGCTATAAGCAAATTTGTGTAAAGCCAGGAACTCCCTGGAACTGCCCCCTCCAAAAATGGAAAGCTGCTTGTCCAGCTTCAGGAAGGAGGTGCAAGGGCTCTGACAGGGTCCTAGAGTTCTCCTTCCTCCTTTACAAAGCCAGGCAAGCACATGGTGCGGGTGGGAAATAAATGGAGAGTGGGTTTCCTGTGCTCTCCATTTATTTATTTATTTATTTATTCATTTATTTATTCATTCATTCATTCATTCATTCATTCATTCCTGCCTGCGCAAAGCAGTAATCACAGAAGTTAAAAGTGCTTAAGTTTCAAGTTACCTGTACAGAAATCTACTGGGTGCATAAGCAATAAGGTGGTCTCTTAAGTAGTTTGGTCTTCAGCTGTAAAATAGGGACTTAATATGTTTGTATCCCTGATCTGTAATAGGGACTTATACGTTAGTACCAACACAGCTGAATTTACAGATGCAGCCAGTGAAATCCTGCAAGCAGGGTGTTTGTTATATGCTGGTGGTAGTCAGCCTCTGGAAGCGACCTGGTATCTTCATTCTGTGGGTGATGCAAATTGTGGTCCAGCATCTTGCAGGTACCGTACTGGCTACCCCTGCAGTAGCTTGTGCTTGTTTTGACCAAAGCTCCTTTTGATAGAAACAGGTGTACAGTGTAGTAAGCAAAAGAGTTAGGGAGTGGTACCCATGACTTTAACTTAAATTGTGAGTTCCATTGATGGCTTTAGGTTTTATAGTGTTGAGGCATTTCTGTGCCTGCATACTGGGACGGGTGGCAATTGCATTAACAATGGAATGCTGTCTGAAAGAGCCCTACATATTGCTATGGACTATTCATTGCCATAGGTGGCTTTGTGGTACATTCCATAAACGTCTGAAGTTCTCGCCAACATCTGAAGGGGATACAGGATGGAGCTCTTAGTGGCTCCCTGTAATGGGCCAAATGGCAGTGCTTGGAATCTAATCCCAGAGCATTACAGACCCTATTGAGTTTTTATGAGATGTTGGCTATGGGACTATGAATAATTGAATGACTTTGAACTCTCTTGTGTGTTTGCCTTCCAGCTCCAGAACCTGGGCATTAACCCGGCCAACATTGGCTTCAGCACTCTGACCATGGAGTCTGACAAGTTCATCTGCATACGAGAGAAAGTTGGAGAGCAGGCCCAGGTGGTCATCATTGACATGAATGACCCCAGCAATCCCATTCGCCGGCCAATTTCAGCTGACAGTGCAATCATGAACCCCGCCAGCAAGGTCATTGCCCTGAAAGGTACAGGAAATCTTTCTCAACGTATTTCTGAATTGGAGTTGAGCTTTTTAGAAACGTGTTTTAAGTTTCAAAAGGTGTACTGATTTTTGTTGCCCTTACTATTTTGTCATTACTACTTTTTCTATTCTTACAACTATGAGAAGCTGTGGGTTACTAAACATATACAGTATTTATTGCAAACTAGCAGGGTTGATGAGCTAGTGAAATCCTTGATGGCTTTTTCCAATATAAGGCTGGTTTGCGGTATGGCTTTCATCGAAAGCTCTGTTTAAACTAAACGAGCCTTGTTACTAAGCCCCCAAAGTTTCTAGCCAGTAAAAAAGAAAAAAAATAGTTGCATGCTTCTTAGTTTACTTACAGGGCTTTTTTGCTTTTTAGCAAAAGAAGGGCGCCCAGAACGACTTAGAGAGATAAGTAATAGAACAGCCCAGGAACTCGTTTATGATTTAAACAAGAGTGGCTAACCCATGGGCTGTCCCCAGCTCCCTGAAAGTTTTTTGTTTGATTCATGAACCCCCCAGTTTGTCATTAAAAATAAGAGGGTTTAAATTACTGCCACTTCTGCGGTTCCCCTGGTAAGCTGCCATTTGTTCCAAAAGGGTTTTAAGCCCCCCTTAAACATTTTTTTTTTTTTTAAATGCTGAGTTGAATAATGAACTTATAAGATTTAAAATTGAGTAGAATAGCTAGTGGGTAGTCTTTTGGAAGGCAGCCTTGAGAGCTGCATTTCTCACCACACCTTTGATTGCACCTAATTGGAGGTATGGCTTCCAGAAGATTGACCATGGGTCAGTGTTGGGGAAAGGGGCTTCACTTACTCCACAGCCAGGATAGACACTGGGAAGGTTAACAAAGGGAGGAACAGACTGCCGTTTGCTCCAGCCTGCTCATTCTCCTGGAAAGGAATTTCATGTGCTCGCCTGTCTGGAATTCCTGATCTCCCATGGTGCCTTTGCTAGTGGTTATGTGGAAAACTGGCGTGCTCGGTGCTTGTGTTCATTTCCAGAGCACTGTAAGACCAAAGTTTTGAAGAGAGCTTACAATAATTAGCAACTGGGAAATAAGAGGGAAGAGAATAGCATAGTTAAAATGCATCCCACCTCATTATTGGTGGTGATTACCCCTGTGATTTCATCCAGGGTCCAGTTGTTACCATGAGTGACCTGGCTTGCATGACACGGTAAGCCAGACTAGCGCTCACCAGGAATGTGCAAATGTGAGCTCCTTCCTGGAGAGGAGCTCGCAGCTGATTTGCGCTTCCTTGGCCCATTTGCTCTTGTGATGAGCAGATCTAAGCCCAAGGTTTGGCTTAGTGTGTCTTTCAAACCAGGAGTCACTATCACTTTTTATTTTTTAAAGAAAACCTTGCAATCATTTTTTAGAAAAATCAGAGTAAGAATATTAGCAAAGGGACCCCATTTGTTCTCTTAAGCAAGTTAATAAGGAACATAGGAAGCTACCTTCTCTCAAGTCAGACCATTGGTCTGTCTAGGTCAGTATTCTCAATGCTGACTTACTGCCAGTTTTCCAAGGTTTCAGGCAGGGAGCCTTTTCCAGCCCAGCTGTAGATGCTGGGGATAAAGCCTGGGACCTTCTGCAGGCAAAGCTGATGATCTACCACTCAGCCGTGGTCCTTCACCTCCTCCTCCTAACAGGCAGCACCAATTTCCTTGCCTGTTTCCCACGTTCCAGCTCTCCTGTGGCATAGTTTTCAAAGACAGGGCAAAACAATGTTATAGTATCCCCCTTGTTACACAAGAAATTGGTAAATATAACTTACCTAGGTTTACAAGTCCCAACTTGAACAAGCCTTTGTGCCGGATGCGAACTGCCTAGTCACCTTTGCTCAAAACGGTCAAAGTTTATTTTGTTTTATTTTTAAAAAGCACTGCTCATCTGCCCTCCCCAAAAGACAGCGTATTGCCTCATTTCTTTTATTTGCTGGAGAAACGTAAGCTCTCAACTGTCTCATTACAATAGCTTCCTCTTTTTTTCTTCTGATGGCTTTAATGTTGTATCACTATTTTTGTCACACTTTCTAATGCTTTCTTGTGTGTGCAGATGGTGAGTTACCTCCGTTTCAGATTGTATTTGTGTTTGTCCTGTTTTATGAAAAGAGAATGCAAAAGGCTTACCAGCTTAAAGGCTTAGCGGGGGCACATCTCTGAATAATTAAGGTGGAGGAGTAGACAAGGACCTATATATTCTGTCTGCTGTGGAGTCTTGTTCTCAAAGCTCCTCTTTCTTTCTTTGAAAAAAAACAAAAAACAAAACCCTATTCCCGAAATGCTTGTACCTGCAGCATCTTTACTTGGAGCTGTAGAGATGCACTTGGTTGGAAGCAGTAAACTTGGATATGCATAAAGCTTTTTATAAACAGGACTGAGACTCTTACAATTCCATATCTGGCTGTATTATTTTTTGCTTTTCATGTGCTCCGTGTGGGGCGAAACTGAAGCCGTAGCCTGGCTGTCCAATAGATGTTATCTTGGATTACCAACCCCAATCTCTAAATCCAAGTTTGCATAGTGAAAGGAATACTGACTGAACTAGTCCTGGTTCTGTCCCCTCACCCATCCTTGCCACTTTTTAAAAAAAAAAACCCCAAGGAAACAAGCCTAACCTGTTGTCTTGAAGACTAACCATCAACCCAAGCCCAGCTCAGAGCAAATGGGTGACCCTTGGTGGATGGTTGACTCATATCCTTCAGCCCCGAAACGTAGTTCTTTAATTGCTTTGAAAGTCTGGCCTGCATAGCTTCTGTGCTTTTGTGTTCCTCTGGATTGTGTAATAAAAAAACAACACACACACACACAACTTTAGGAGGGAAATACACACAGCTTTCTCCCCTAGCTGTTTAAATGGAATAATGCCCCCCTCCAATGTCTTTGCTTCTAATGACACCCATGAATCTTTTCTGCCTGGCGCAATTCTAGTTCTCAGAGCGGGAGGTGTGAAACAATTGCGGCGTTGTCATGGCTGGGCTGGGAGATAATGCTAGCTTCTCCTCTCTACTTCCCAACCTTGATAGTCAGCTATACTCCTGGCAGTGGTTAGTACCCGAAGGAAAAATGTATTGGCTTCCTTCCACAGTGTCCCACAGGCCTCTTTCCTTGGCCCTTTCTAGAGCTTGCTCTGTGGCTCCTTGCCTGCTCTCCTCCCCTTTCCTGACACATTAGGGACGTAGGAAGCTGCCTCCTACCAAGGCAGCCTGTTGGTCAGTTTTTTGTCTAACACTAACTGGCAGTGGCTATCCAGGGTTTCAGGCAGGAGTCTCTCCCAGCCCTACCTAGAGATGCCGAGGAGTGAACCTGGGACCTTCGGCATGCAATGTGGGTGTTCTATCCCTAAGCTGTTGGACATTTACAACATCACTAGTCTGAGAGCAACATGTATGGAAGCTATTCCATGGTATACCGCTTATTTTATTTATATGCACAGTACAAAAGTATTTATATGCCACCTGTTTCAAGCCATCTCAAAACTTGGTCCAGGTCCATATGATACAACCAGAGTGGCTGGGGAAGCCCAGCTACTTGGGCAGAGTATAAATAATAAAATTATTAATATTGTTATTAACCAGTAAAACCACTTGCTGAAAATAACTGCAACCGATAACCCAAAGGGCACAGTTAAGAATTAACATTAAAACACCAGAAAGGCCCAGGTATGTCAAGTGTGCCAAAAGCATCATGGGCACTGGGTGCTTTCCAGAGCTCTTAGGGGAGGCAATTCCATAGGAAAGGTGCCACCACAGAGAAGGCCCTTCCCCCTTGGTTTCCACTACCTGAGGTTGCAGCTAAGCGTGTTGCTGGGAACTGAAGGCATTGCTGCTTCATCCCCATCCGCCCCAAGGAACTCAGGGCAATGTCCATGTGGTAGTTCCCAATGTTGCCCTCCCAACAGCCCTGCGGGGTGGGTGTGGGAAAGACCACGCAGAGAGCTTGGTGGCCCAAGCCATCCTGCTCCAGATTACCAGCACTTAAGTCAGCTGTGCCGCACTGATTCCTTACTCGTGGTAAGAATGCCGGAGGTGGTGGCATGATCCAGCGTTGACATGTAAACATTCACCCCCCTTTTCCACTCCTCCTGAGACTTGAAGCACCCCCTCCGCCAAAGCCTGCCTGGTTGTCATTGTGTGAGCTCATCTTCTCCCTCCCACCCCTGTGTGTAGTGCACGTATCTTCCCCCATACCCAAATAATCTGCAGTACACAACAGTAAAGAAACTTTGTTAAGGGTTTTGGTTCGATCAAAACCAAACTTGCAGCTGACCTAACAAAGTGTCCGCTTTGTGACTGCCTATTCACGTGGAAAACCTGTCTTGTGTTCCTCCTGTACTTGTCCTCGATGCGGACATAAATGTGTGTGTAGCACTGCCCGTTGTATGCCGTGGTGTACTTTTTATCTCTCAAGTGAGAAGTCTTTTTTAAAAATCTGCCTCTTGGGTTAAGGATGAGTTTAACCTAGCATGAGAATCAAAACATCTCGACTTCGGTATGAACGAGACTCATGTTTGCAATACCCGGCTGTGAAGCCATAACCAATTAATTCAACAATTGGTTCTATAATAACTTGTGTGTAAGAGTAGTAGATGTGGCTTTAGAAATGTTGGTGTCTGTTTTTTATTTTAAAAAGCAGCAGCCCACTGAGAATTATTATTTTTCACAACTAAATGCAGTGCATGAAACTTCCTGATGGGTCAGGTGGTGTGTGCAGACGTTTTAAGCCCTCACCTTGGCCCTCCAGCTCTGCTTCTGCTTCAGCTAATTTCCCTGTAAATTGTGTCCCTAGCTGGGAAGACCCTCCAGATCTTTAATATTGAAATGAAAAGCAAAATGAAAGCTCACACCATGACGGACGACGTCACCTTTTGGAAGTGGATTTCTCTGAACACGGTTGCGCTGGTCACCGACAGCGCTGTGTACCACTGGAGCATGGAAGGAGAGTCTCAGCCGGTCAAGATGTTTGATCGCCATTCTAGCCTCGCCGGCTGCCAGATCATCAACTACCGTACGGATGCGAAGCAGAAATGGTTGCTTTTGACTGGTATATCTGCACAGGTAATGCATCGGTATAAGTGGATGTATGCGTATCCAAATATGTGGCAATTGTGGCTTTAACTAGAATCTGTGCCAAACTGCATGGGCAGAGTGGTTCCCGCGCTCTAGGGAACATCAGAAGAGTCCTATTGGATCAGGACAAATGCCCATCTAGTCCTGTGCTCTGTTCTCACAGTGGCCATCCAGATGTTCATGGGAAGCCCCCAGGTACGACCTGAGTGCAACAGCAGCACTCTCCCTACCTGCGATACCCAACAGCTGGTATTCAAAGGCATATTGCCTCAACCACAGGTTGCCACCCTCTCCCTTTTACTAATGGGCAAGCACACAACCTTTGAATTTTTTCGTGGCTAAATGGGGAATCTTCTGTGGAGAGCTTGCACCCTTTCCTTCCACCCCCTATGCATACCATGTTGATATTCTGGCCATTGTCCCAGCGTAAAGTCACAGTATTTAATCTACCCCAATGAAATAGTGTGACCAGATGCCACTCTGCAAAGACATCTTGATAAAATGTGACAAAATCCAGACCGCAAGCCTGAACCTGACCAGGGCCAATGAGATTGGGGGGAGTATTCCTAATATTGCATTCTCATTAAAAATAACCTTGGTGTTCCTGGGTTTTGTTTTTTGTAAGCTATTGTCCCTTTCAGTGGTGCCTGTAAGAGTTTGTTAAATAGAAACTTGTTATAATGCAGTTCAGCTGAAGTCTGTTTTCCTGTGGCTGAAACAATACTTCAGCTTTCCCTGGGCAAATTCTTGCCTCCATAGCCTGGCAAAAAGGAGGCTGTGGGTGACAGTGACTCGTAGGAGTGTAATGAGGGGGGTGGGGGTTCATCACTGCTGCTCAAGTATTGGGCCTGCCCCTTTTGGCCTGCTGTTTTGACCAGGCCACACCCACCTGCTCTGCGTCTGACTTCATATGATGTCAGGCGGAAGGCAGGTAAAGATGCTACAGGGCTAAAAGGGGGCATGTAGGCACTGTTGAATTGATAGATGACACCTACCAAATCTCTTGCACAGTGCTCTACAAACCCCAGCGATCAGCAAAGGGCAGTCTTTTTATCTTCAAATTGTGTGTGCAGAAATAGGTCACCTGATGTCAGGTAATTGACAGGTTGGCACTCCACCCACCTGCCAAATATTGCCAGTGGGAGGTGGAGGAAATCAGGGTCCAGCCCTCCAGCCAGATCCAGTTCCTCATCCCCACGCTACAGGAGGAAACTAGAGGAGCCAAATGCAAGTTTCCATTTTGTTTAACTCAATGCCCCTTTCCTACCAAAGCAACCTGGGCAATTTGCAGTTTAGAATAATGCCTTAGATAGAAAGCATTTTACAAAAAGAGTGGGGGGGGGGGAGAGAAGCAAATCTAGGTCCTGGACACCAGCTCTTCTCATACTGTTGTGTAGTGGGCAGTTAGAATGATCACTGCAGGAAACAGTTCTTCGGAGAAAAGGGTTTAACTGCAGTTCATTCCATTCAGACCAATGACCTCACTTTCAGGTTGGTCAGGTGGAGTGAGAGTTCTGTGAAGTCACCAGTGGGCAACCTGTAGCCCTCCTGATGTTGCTGGCCTGCAACTCCTGTCATCCCTGACATTTGGCCTGGATGTTGCAAGTGTAACAGAATCCAAGGGACCACCACTACCCCTGCTGTAGATTATGCCATTAACCAAACTTTTAAACCAGACTTTCTGCCCCTCTACAAATGTACAAGTAAAAAAACTTCCTGTGTCTATAAAGGCTATGCCTAGGCTTGCATAAATATGCCTAGCTGGTGTGTGTTAAGCCAGTTAATTAGAGTTTATGGTTATCGTAATGTTACAGAGTTGAATATTCATGTGTGTGCTCTTCTCTTTCCTTTTTTTAATAAAGCAAAACCGTGTAGTAGGAGCCATGCAGCTTTATTCCGTAGATAGGAAAGTGTCACAGCCCATTGAGGGTCATGCGGCCAGCTTTGCGCAGTTCAAGATGGAAGGCAATGCGGAAGAATCCACCCTTTTCTGTTTTGCAGTGAGAGGACAAGCAGGAGGCAAGGTAAAAGGGAGGGGACACAAATACAGGGTTCTGGGTATGGCGTGTAATGAGCCTAATTGGCGGATATGAGAAAAAGGGAAGCAACAGTGGAACAGTAGGGAGCTCAGGCCTTGAGGCTGTGGCCCTCCAGACTTCCCTATCTGGCCCTCGGGTCTCTTCCTAGGTTACAGCTCATGCTCCGTCCAGCCCTAAACCCATCTTGATTGTATTTCCCTGGCTGAAATGTGTCTTTCAACTGTGATGATGCCTCTTGCTTCCTTGGGGGGAGGGGGTAGTGTAGAAACCTCTTGACATTTGCACAGTTGGGGTGTAGCTACCGTGCATAGTTAAGAGTTGCATTTCTTCCCATTCCTACTTTTGCCTCTCGACCTGGTATGCGGCCCCTGCAAGATTACTCACAAGAGAAAATGTGGCCTGAAAAAAGTTCCTGTCCCCTGCTATAGACATTTTCAGAAGGACACTTCCGGAGAACATTGGATGTACTCTGGAGCAAGGAGACTTCCGGCAAAAGACACACACCACATTGGCCTTGCTGTAACAAGCATCTCTTGGCTGATCTTTCACACAGTTCAGTGGCCTTGGTCTAGTGTCAACGGGGCTATAGCCTGGACCCTCTTAGATTAGAGCGTTCACCCTTTATTTGATAAAGGAACAGAGTATTGAAAAGTATTTGCACCCACCGTGGCTGCTGCCGTGTAAGATAGCAGGCCTGAATGATGAAAATGCTTAAGGAACTTTCCAAGGAAGCTTGGAGATGCAATTCAATCCTCTTTCTCTCCTGTGCAGTTGCATATCATTGAAGTTGGCACCCCTCCCACAGGAAACCAGCCTTTCCCCAAGAAAGCTGTGGATGTCTTCTTCCCACCTGAAGCACAGAATGACTTCCCAGTAGCGATGCAGGTATTACCAAGGGACAATTTTTGCTTTCTTACTCCTCATACCTTTTTTTTTTTTTTTAAGTGGTGGTGGTGGGGAATCATCTGTAAATAAGTCATTTCAAAATGCTGATGAATGGCGAAGCTTAATACCGCCAACTTCCAAGCCTTGGATTTAACTGTGTAAGCTGCCTTTAATTGCTGCTTAGCCTTCCCTTTTATAGAACGAAAGTTCAGGTATTTTTGGCTTTTGTAAGTGCTTGTCAGGCAGCTCGTTACTTAGCAAAGCTCGCTCTGCTCTTTGGCACTTGGACAGTTCATACTTGATGTATTCAACTTATTTCGTAGCCGGTACTAAACTACAGCCAGGTCTATGTTTGTGTACCATGGATATGTGGGAGAACAATATGGGTGAATATGGCTGCAGAGTTCACTATCCCAAGAATCTCAGCTTTCAGGAAAAAGTATGGAGTAGACCAGGAGTAGACCCATTGAAATTAATTGACATGACTAACTTAGACTTAACCTTGACATATAACTTAGTTGAATACAACCCTAATCTTATAGTCTATATTGCTGCAAAGAATCACTTGAACCCCTCTAGGCGATTCCTGCTAAAATCTGGGAAACCAGAGGGTGGGTGAATATATCTCGTTGTTGGGCTACAGGACATTGTGTATCTGCTCTCACCACAACTAGTGGAAGGCTTTGAATTCTATGCAAAAGGGTTCCGCTTGCTAACTTGCTCAATTTGCATCATGTATATCTTCAAATTCCCTTATCACATAGCTTTAATTTCGCTTCCTACTGAAGCTCTGTGCCTTGGTGGAGAGTGTATACAATTGATCACAACACATGGTGGAGCACCTTAAAAGGACTGTCTCTGTTCATTTTTGCCACCCACCTTTCTCCCTGTAGATAAGCGAAAAGCACGACGTGGTTTTCTTGATCACAAAATACGGCTACATCCACCTGTATGACCTCGAAACGGGCACCTGCATCTACATGAACAGAATCAGTGGGGAGACCATCTTTGTCACTGCCCCCCATGAAGCTACCGCTGGAATCATTGGCGTCAACAGAAAAGGACAAGTAATGAAATCTTAATTCTCTTTATTGATTTGTATTGTGTTCACATCCTGCCCTTCCTCTAAAAAGGAGCTCAGGTCAGACTCAGGTTGTAGGGATAAGGAGAACCTGCAGCCCTTCAGATGCTGTTGGATTTCAACTCCCTCCAACCAGGGATGATGGGCGTTGTAGTCCGTGAACATCTGGATGACCATGGTTTTCATTAAGCCCATTGCACAGACTTTGAAGCTGCTTTACTACGAGCTTAAGGCCCGGTGGGTAAATGTAATGTGGATGCTGTGCTTGCTTCTCTCTCTCTCTCTCTCTCTCTCTCTCTCTCTCTCTCTCTCTCTCTTTCTCTCTCTCTCTCCAACCTTCATAAGCTCTTCAACATCTGAGTCTTGGTGCAGTATTCTGTGCAGACATTCAAAACTCCCACCTGCCATACCTTCCATAAAGCAGGTCAAAGTGTTGCTTTTGAGCGTTAGTAGGTGAAAGTTCAGAGTTTGCCGCCTGAGCAGTCTCTTGGAAATGTTTAACGCTGCTGACCTTAAAGATCTTTGGCATACCACTGATATTTGCTTTGTGTCCCCTACGTGCTGTCTGGAGCGGGATGTCACTTTTCAGCCAGCAACCGTGACTTCCCAGTCAGTCCTATATCAGGTGCTTGAGGATCTAGTGCAGGGAGAATTGAGCCCCCAGGTCAAGCATGGGGGAACCAGTGGCTCTCCAAATGTTATTGGACCACATCTCCCATCATCCCTGACCATTGATCATGCTGGCTGGGACTGATGGGAGTCTGGAGGTCCACAGATTTCCCACCTCTGGCCCTGGACTTAAAGGGGCTTATCCCACTAAAGACCTGCTGAAATGAATGGGAACAGGTCAGTTGCACCCTTTATTTTGAATGGCTCTTCTCTGAGTACGTAGCATTTGCTACAAACCAAAGAAGTGTAGCCTGGGGCTCCACACCCCTCTGATCCAGAAGCCACTCCTTTTGCTCTGGTTGTCCTTCTGGAAGCACGCGCGCGCACACACACGCACACACCCCCCTGGCATTCTCTTTGTTGTGTTAATCTGTTGCCACTCTGTGATTGTGATGGCCGAGGCAGGCTACCCTACCCTAGCATTCCTCGACTTCATTTCAATGGCAAACCTTGTGATAAGGGTACAGACCCCATTTTTAAGCAGCCAGGAGTTAATAAAAGCATGGGAAGCAAGAGATCTGGGCATCCTTTGGGAACTCCATGATTGTACTCCTGCAAGGGATCTGGGAGGACTTCAAAGTGCTAAAATGTGAAAGGTACTATCTTATTTATCGTTGTTCCTCTTCTCCTCCCGTTCCCATGCTTCTCTGCCTTTTAATTCTGCTTCTTAACCCAATAGAGGGTTGCAGTCTTTAATTGCCCTAGACGGATTAGCCTACCCAAGTTTTAATTGGGCTTTGAACAAATGGGACACACTAGGAGCTGCATGACTTCTGGGGTGTTCGTGTAGTAGTCATCCATCTCCACTTTCATTCCCTTACAATGAGTGGTAGACCTTCTTTGCTGAAATGCCGTGGTTTCTCTGAAGATAATCCTACACACAGCTTTTTGGCACCACGCAAATTCTAAATGGATTGGAAAGCCACATTGCAAGCCTCTACCTAATTGGATGGCTCTGTCAAAAGCTCTAAAGTGTGGCCACCCTGCTAGCTCTTGGCCCACCAACACAGTTCTGGTTTGAAAGTATGGAGAGCAAAAGGAACGTAGGAAGCTGCCTTGTGCTGAGTCAGACCATTGGTCCACCTGGCTCAGTGTTGTCTACACTGACTGGCAGTGGCTGTCCAGGATTTCAGACAGAGGAACATTCCCAGCCCTACCTGGAGATGCCATTGAGGATTGAACCGGGGACCTTCCACATGCAAGGCAGGTGCTCTACTACTGCCCTTTATTTAAAACTTAATTCCCTTTTATCTCTAGAGCCTCTGCTGGATTTTTGGTTTCTCTCTCCCTGTCTTCCCCTCCTCCCCTCTCTCTTCTCTTCCCCCCTCTCCGGAAATTAAACTGCTTGCCTTTTGGCCTAGGTAGCAGTGAGCTGTCCTTCAGTCTTCTCCCCTCTTTTGTCTTTAATGGTCAAGTCTATCTGGCTTGAATCATTTCTTGCAACCTTGGAGAAGGTTGCAGCTAGTGGGGAGCCAGGGTGTGGGGTAGTAAAGGTAAAGGGACCCCTGACCATTAGGTCCAGTCGTGGCCGACTCTGGGGTTGCGGCGCTCATCTCGCTTTATTGGCCGAGGGAGCCGGCGTACAGCTTCCGGGTCATGTGGCCAGCATGACTAAGCCGCTTCTGGCAAACCAGATCAGCGCACGGAAACGCTGTTTACCTTCCCGCCGGAGCAGTACCTAGTTATCTACTTGCACTTTGACGTGCTTTCGAACTGCTAGGTTGGCAGGAGCAGGGACCGAGCAACGGGACCTCACCCCGTTGCGGGGATTCAAACCGCCGACCTTCTGATCGGCAAGCCCTAGGCTCTGTGGTTTAACCTACAGTGCCACCCGCGTCCCTACTACCCATGGGGTAGTAGCAATTAATAAATGCAAGTAGATGGCAGTTATCACAAGGATTTGTTCATGCATTTAATGCTTTCTTGAAAAAAAACACCCCTCCATATACGTACCAAATGACAGTGTTAAGGTGAAACTCGTCTTAAGTTCCTTCTTGGGTATGGTTCCAATGGCAAAGGCTACTTGGACTGGTTTGCTGTCGGGGTTGCTTTAATCTTAGAATTCCAGCAGCTTTCTCAAAGAGCTAGCATCCCCCTTCTCCTCGGATTGCGTTAATCTGCCACTAAGCCGCTATGGCCCTGAAAAAGCCTTTCCCTGGCAGCTGGGAAGCAGCAGCTTTGCCATTTCCTCTGTGTATTAGATCCTGAGTTGCATTGGAATCTGCCTTACACTGGGCTACATGCCCATCCCCCTCAGTATTCCCCCACTGACTGGCAGTGGCTCTCTAGGGCAGAATCCTACCTGTCACCAGCCACTGATTGTCCTGGTGCCAGGAATTCAAACGGGGGCCACCTGCCTGCAGCGCAGGACTTCTGTTGTTGGACTATGGGCCCTGTTAAGTTGATTCGGGTAATGTTAAGTTTCCCAGCTTCTTAACTGTGCGCTCTCTCTCTCTCTCTCTGTCTCTCTCTCTCTCACACACACATAACCTAGACCAGGATGCAAAGGACCACCCAGCTAGTTCAGCACACATAACGAAAACAGCGGTTTGCCATGCCAAAATGCTGCTTTGAAGCAGAAGATACTTGTCCAAAGCAGCCTGATGGGGTTCTGCTGTCTAGCCACCCCACTTGGGTGTTCTTGAGCTGTTGTATTAAGTATTAAGGGTCCTCACAAATTGTGCCTTGGTGGTTAAAAACTTGTGAACTAAGTCTAGGGGCCCTTCTCTCGCTTGGGGGATGTTGGTTCCAGCCCCTCTGTGGGGAGGAGAGTAAGTAGATGGTGAGGAACCGTGGCTCCCACCAACTTCTCCTTTTCTCCCAGTTGGGCTGGGCCCTTTCTGGGAATTTTTGGGAATTTTTTGAATCCAGCTGCCCTGTGAGGAAGAGGAACTGGACAACTTGCTCTGGTGCTGATGGTTTTGGCTTGGCTCCTGTGAGCCTCCCTGCCAGGAGGGACAGGTTCCAGCTAGGCCCTGCCTTGTAAGGTCAACAGATTCTGGTTGCATTGCAGCCACTTTAGGAAGGTTGGGTTGCCAGGCTATCACAAAAGGGGCCACCGCTTCCTGTTTTTCTAACTGAACAGCCTTTTTTTGTCCAAATGGGTTGTTGTAAGAACTTAGTAACATTGAGATTTTAGTTCCTAGTTTAGTTCTAGTTTGCTCCCTGCCCCCACTTCCTCCCCATTCCCCTTTCCTTTTGTGTTGCTTCTTTGTAAGCCATAGGGCAGGGACTGTCTTTATTAAAAAAATTAAGCTGTAAGCTGCTCCGGGAGTTTTTTTGGCTGAAAAGTGAGGTATAAATGTTTCAGGCAAATGACGAAATCTAGTCTGGGGATGTGCCTGGTACAATGTCCCTTGGAAGCAAGTTCTGAAAGATCAGTGTTTTTTCAGTGGTGGCACTTTTCTATCTTAACTTCAGTGAGTTAGGCTGCATCCCCATACCTTTTCTTTTTTAAAAAAGAAGCTTGCAGGGAGATGCCAGACCTAGGCTCGGGGGGCTATGCATTCCTGAGTCTTTCAACTTGTTTTTCTCCGTGAGGGTTGGGGGGCGGAGGGGAAATGACCCTTAGGAAGCTTGTCGGAATTCAAATCTTAAAATACAAGATTTCCCAAGTTGGTTGAAATTAAAGGTTGATTCAACCCAGTGCTCAGTCTCCCACAGCAAAGGGGATATACCTGCAGGAACTTCATGAAATCTTCCTGTATCGTCTCTTCAGTGGGATACTAAATGCAATCCCCATATTTGACTGTTGTGGCTAAGTAGCTATTGATGGAGAAATTTGGAAACAATCAGTATTTTTTAAATGGCAATCCCCATACCAGCTTGCATAACATTAGCAAACTGTGCTGCCTGCGCGCTGGCTCTGGGGGCAGCCGGGAGTGCTGAGTTACAGCCCTGACCAGCTGTCACATTGTGAATGCTCTAGTCTGCAGAGTGCGTTTTTTGCATGCTTACTGAGGTTTGGAATGCTATGCAAATCTGATCTGACCCGGATGTCAGGCCTCCATCTGGGATCCCAATGCCCCTTGGTAAACCATGTAAATAAATGCATGTATATATAAATAATGGCGTCCAGATTTGTGGCATGATGTCCTTCTGAGCTGACTGGGAGTATATGATTCATTGCTGTTGGCAGAAGAGTCTTTGCTCTTCTCTTCTTCCCTTTGGGCCTCGAAAGCCTAAAAGGCCAGTGACTCATTCCCTTCACACAGGGGAAGAAGGAGCCCTTCCCCAACTCAGAGCAGCTCTATATATACGCACAGAAGAAGCAGTGCAATTCTGAACTGCACCAGTGAACTGCAAGTGAAGAAGGCATTGGTTTGAATGCTTCCTGTATGAAGTGAAATACCTATCAGGGAGAGAGATTCTTCTCCCCACCCTTGCCTCTCCTTTCTGCTAGCTTTCTGGGCTTGCCGATCAGAAGGTCGGCAGTTCGAATCCACGTGACGGCGTGAGCTCCCATTGCTCTGTCCCAGCTTCTGCCAACCTAGCAGTTCAAAAGGATAGCAGTGCAAGTAGATAAATAGGTACCCCTGTGACAGGAAGGTAAACAGTGTTTCCATGCGCTCTGGCTTCCTTCATGGTGTCCCGTTATGCCAGAAGCGGCTTAGTCATGTTGGCCACATGACCTGGAAAGCGGACAAACACCAGCTCCCCTGGCTTGAAGCGAGATGAGCTCCGCACCCCAAAGTCACCTTTGACTGGACTTAACCATCCAGGGGTCCTTTACCTTTACCTTTTACCATGTTAAAGGGTCTAGAAATCAAGTAGTTGAGGGAGCTGGGAATGTTCAGCCTAGAGAAGAGGGAACTCAGAGGGGGTAAGACAGCCATCTTCAAATACCTTAAATGCTGCAACATGGAAGATTGAGCAAGGGTGTTATCTCCTGCTCCGGAGGGTAGGACCTGAAGCAGTGACTTCAAGTTCTAAGAAAGGAGATGGTGGAATAACTTCCAGGCGGCAGTTGGATAGTGGAACAGACTTCCTTGGAAGATGGTGGAATTTTCTTTATTGGAGGTTTTTAAGCATGTTTTGGATGGCCATCTCTCAGGGATTCTTAGCTGCAATTCCTGCGTTGCTTGTCAATATCCTGCTTAAAATTGGTGCTCAGAACTGGACACAGTACCCCAGGTGTGCTCTAACCAAGGCAGAATGGAGTGGTTCTATTACTTTCCTTGATCCGGACACTACTGTTGATGCAGCCTAGAATAGCATTAGCTTTTTTTGCTGCTGCATCACACTGTTGACTCGTGCTAAGCTTGTGGTCTGTTAAGACCCTCGTATACCTTTTGCATGTAGCTGTCAATCCTGGTGTCCCATATCTTATATTTGTGTAGCTGATTATTCTTGCCTATGTATAGGAACTTAACATTTGTCCGTATTGAAATTAATTTCGTTAGTTTGGGCCCAGTTCTCCAAAAGGTGGTCTTGAATTCTGATTCTGTCTTCTGAAGTATTAGCTACCCTTTCCAGCTTGGTGCCATCTGCAAATTTAATGAGCATCCCCTCAATTCCTTCCATCAAAGTCATTTTTAAAGATGTTTAACAACAATGGGTCCAGGATAGAACCCTGTGGCACCCCACTTGCCACTCCCCCCCCCCCAGGAGAAGGAACCATTAGTGAGCACTCTTTGGGTTTGGTCAGTCAACCAGCTACAAACTCACTTACCAGTAACATTATCCAGCCCATATTTTACCAGCTTCTGTGCGAAATTGTCATGGGGGGCTTTGTCGAAAGCCTTACTGAAATCTCTCTATCTTATATTTCCAACGCAGGTTCTGTCTGTGTGCGTGGAAGAAGAGAACATCATCCCATATATCACCAACGTGCTGCAGAACCCTGACCTGGCTCTCCGAATGGCCGTTCGTAACAACCTTGCTGGTGCCGAAGAGCTCTTTGCCCGGAAATTCAACGCGCTTTTTGCCCAGGGGAGCTACTCGGAAGCAGCGAAGGTGGCGGCAAACGCCCCAAAGGTATAGAGAAATGGCTTTTAAGCCACCCAGGCTTTGGTGCCTCTTGAGCACAGAAACACACACACACACACAGGTTGTGATGCTGTGGTCACTGCTGGCTGCACGCTTTCTTCACATTGGCTTGTCTCCCAACCCCTGGAGGTGCTCTATTAGATATCAGTTTGAGTTATTCCGGGCTGTCGCTTGGGGATTTAGGATGACAGACTACACCCTTTCTATTATACACCAGCAGGTAGGAGTCACGCTCCTCTAGCAATTGGGGCTAAATGTGTGCAGCTGAATGAAGTTGCAGAGGAACATGGGTAGCCCATCCTAAACAGAATCACAATAGTCCAGATGTCTTCGGTTTACAACTCCCATCACCCTTTTCTGTTGGCAGATGCAGGGGCTGATGAGTTGAGGTCCAGCAAAATCCCCCAAAAAACCTGCCTACAACCCTGGGCTACTGAGTCCACCTGCATGAATGCCACCTCTTCCTTTGCTTTTGAAAGCCCACCTTTTATGTGAATCCTTTGGCAAAACTCTCCCATTCACTTGCTGTAGTGTAACCTAAGGCAACCACACACAGCCCTGTCTCAACACCCTTCCCCATCCCATCCGTCCCCTGCTCTTCGGGGCAGAGATCTGTCCTCCTCTTCTTTTAAAAGTGCTGTGCAAATAGTAACTTTAAAAAAAACAAAAACCTTGTGTACTCTGCCTATTTTTCAGAAGAAATTAAAGGTGGATAACAATCAAAAGCAGTAAACAATATTTTTTGTAAAAAAATACAAAAAACCATCCACAATTCATCTGAACCATAAATGGAAAGTAGCTATAAACAGACGCGTGTTTTTTCCTTTTTGTTCTAACTGGAGAAAGTTATAAGCGTGGGGGTGTGCTCAATCTGTAAAGAGCTAGCTATATAACTACCTTTGTGTTCATAATCTAAATGTCCAGTTGGGGGAACTGGGGCTGTGAGGTAGTATGAATCTGTGTGGCAATAACTCACTGTTTGTGGGATTTTATGAACAGCACGTTTTCTGGGAACGATTCCCACTGACCATTGCAAAAACCCAAAATGAAAAGTCAGCTGGAATAGCAAGTTCCACTAACTGGATTGTGCCTGGTTCACTAGAGCAGTTCTGTGTCTGCTGATAGGTTGGAAAATGAGGGCGCATGTCCATAACTTTAATCTTAAGGTCAGGTAAATTAGTGAAAAATTACGCCCCCTAAAGGACAAGTGATGCATTTTATTTACCCCTCTCTCTTCCAAAGGGGATCTTGCGTACCCCAGACACCATCCGCCGCTTCCAGAGTGTCCCAGCACAGGCAGGTCAGACCTCTCCCCTGCTCCAGTATTTTGGTATCCTGCTAGACCAAGGCCAACTGAACAAATACGAGTCGCTCGAACTCTGCCGGCCGGTGCTCCAGCAAGGACGCAAGCAGCTCCTGGAGAAATGGCTGAAGGAAGACAAGGTAAAGCACGTCTTTTTGAAGGACTTGGGGGCGGTGTGACTTAGGAGGTTACCAGTCACCAAATCCATCATTTCTGCAGACTGAATTCAGTGGCTCTGTTGTGCATTGAGCCCAAATAGCAGCTGTCCGTAAAGGAGGGCGTTGAGGTTGCTCTTAAGGTGCTGGTGAGCTACAGATCCATGCTGTGGCAAATATCAAAATTAATAGTGCCACATTGCATATAAAGCAACCTTGTCTTCTGATTGCTGGTTACAGAAAACTGTGTTCATTTGCCAGGACCTTCCCAGATAAACTCAGGGCACTGGATTCTCTACCCCTTCATTTCCCCAAAGCCTTCTGGATCTGTGCCCTATAGAACTGTTTGACCTCTACCGGCTCTTTTGTCTCCAGTTATAAGCTGTGCATTTTGGTTTGCCTCCTTTAGAAGGAGGTGTGGAGCCTGCTTCACTCGTTATTTTAAATACTTATAAACTGCTTACTTTAAAAAAATTAATCCTGTTAATATCTAGTTGTTTTGATTTATTACCTGCCCTTCACCCTAAGTTCCCCAGGCAGGCCACAACAATTTAAAATGTGACATCCTTTTCTCACAATGGTAATTTGTTGTAACCCGTTTGGAGTCTGGAACACCAATTGGTCCCGCTCTACCCTTTACCCACCCCTGTTTCGTATGACTCACAGGACCCAAGGTGGCTGGCAGTGGGGTGTGTGTGTGTGTGTATGGTCATAGGCGCACAAGAGACCCTCTGAGTTTCTTCACCGGCCATTCCATCTTGCACATTTCACAGCTCTTCCCTTGTCATTTTGCTTCTCTTTTCTAATCTGTTTAAATGTTTGTTTTTGTTTTCTGCGGGGGAAACAGCTGGAATGCTCTGAAGAACTGGGGGACCTGGTGAAATCTGTGGACCCGACACTGGCTCTGAGCGTCTACCTAAGGGCTAACGTTCCCAGCAAAGTGATCCAGTGTTTTGCCGAAACGGGACAAGTTCAGAAGATTGTGCTGTATGCAAAGAAGGTGATTTGCTGTTGGGCTGGAACAGGGGGGCACTGGAGTTCATGCTGGGGTGCTCGCTTTGCCAACCCTGCTTGGGCTCTGCTGACTGGCAGCAGCGACCGAAGGGGTGAGTTTCCCTGGTGATGCCCTTTGGCCATTCCCAGCACCCTCAGAGCTTAGGTGGATTTCCACCTTGGATAGGACTACTCCAGTGTCGCCCCAGTGATAGGGTGGCCTATCTAGCAGAGAGATGATTTATCCTTGCCCCAGACAGTTTAGTCTTGTGAGCCTTTTATTTCAACACCTCTTTCTTTTATGGCATGGTGCTGCTGGTTAATTTTGTATTTCAACTACCATGAACTGTTTTGAAGCGCCTGTGTCCATTTTTTAATAGCTAAAAACTGAATAACTTTGATTTCCTTGGAAAGAGAGGAAGGGGTGGTTTCTGATACAACAGGGGTGCCCAAACGTTTTTCCAACAGGGCCAGATTTGATGAAGTTGAACATTCATGAGAGCCCACCAAAGTTGTTGAGCTTTTTACCCCAGGACATATACTTCTGAGCATGCACAGGAGATCAGAAGCTAGCTATGGAAGTCAGAACCACAGGATGAACCGGCAGCACCAGCAGAGCTTGCCTGTTTGGGTGGCTGTAGTGATTTAATAGAGGAAGCTACCTTATACCAATCAGATTACTGGTCCAGCTAACTCAGTATTGTCTATACTGACTTGGCAGTGGCTCTCCAGGGTTTCAGGCAGAGTACCAGGAGAGACCACTGGGATTTGAGCCAGGGACCTACTGCATGCAGAGCACCCCTGAGCTACGGACCTTCCCCACGGAACTTGTCTGAAGCCCTTTCCAGGAGGTGCGCCAGAGGAGACGAGCCCTTCTGATGTAGAAGCTTAGGCTGAGTGGTTTGCTTTCTAGTTTATGTATCAAATATATTAGGTCGTTTCCTTTCTTTTGGAAAAAAAACGCAGAGCACATCTTGCAAAAAAAGGCAAAAGCAAAAAGCAAACAGTAATGAACAAAGCAGCATTCGGAATCAATAAACAAGACCTTTAAAGCCTAAAATGGGATTGGTGAGATTCCTATAAAAAACCAACTGTGCCAGAAATAGTCCTTGGCAAATCAGAAAATAGCAGTAGGAGGCTGGTCTAGAGAGTCTTCCCTGCACCTCTGCGGCTCAGTTTTGGGGTAGCATTTCAGGGGTATGTAATAGAACTTGAGCTTCCAGCAATAGATCTGTAGATCTTAAGAACTGGTTGGAAGTTGCCAGGATAGCCGGCTCTTTAAAAAGTTCACAAAATATCTCTCTGTACGTGTGTGTGTGTGTGTGTGTGTGTGTGTGTAGGTTGGCTACACTCCTGACTGGATTTTCCTCCTGAGGAATGTGATGCGCATTAGCCCAGACCAAGGACAGCAGTTTGCCCAAATGCTGGTTCAGGATGAGGAACCTCTTGCAGATATCACCCAAGTAAGTAAAACTTGAACATGAAGAAAAAAGGAGATGCCCTTTTTTTTTGTTTCTGAAAATACTGATTGCCCCTCCGGAAAGGTCAAAAAATTGTGTCAATTTTTAGATGAACGGCATTGGAGCAAGAAATTCAAGGAATAACTTGGTTTGTCATTTTAAGAAGTGATTCTATGGCCAAAGCTTGTTTTCCACAAGCATAATGCTAGTTAAATCAAGGCTGTTGCGAAGATACCAAAGGCTGCATCTACAAATGAACACTGGAAACTGGGTGGTTCTCCAGAACTGATTGCAGCAATAGTTTATATACGTGGTGCAATAGTGTATATTAACTCTTGTGGGAAAGTGGTCTTTAAACATGCAAAAGGTTAAAAAAAATGGAATAAGTTCCTCAGTCCCTCTGGAACATTATTATTAATATTTTTTTGCAATGAATGGGGTCTTTGAGAGGCAGTATATGTGGTTTCTAGGATCAGGTAAGAGACCTTGCCACAACCTATGTGGCTCTCCCAATGCTGCTGGCCTTCAGATCCCATCACGCCTAGCCAGCATGGCTGATGGTCAGGGATGATGGGAATTGTAGTCCCAACAGCTGGAGAACCACTCGTTCCAGCCCACCCTTTGCAAGGCCCTTGAGTGAGTAAGAGCAGATTTGTGCTACATCAGTGTTAATGAAGCAGCTCCTTGAGAGCCTTGGGATATGGACGGCTTCTTCTGATTGAGATAACTCGTACCGTTAGCTAGGATTTTGCGGGGAACAAATTGTACGGTGCTTTATTCCCTGCCTCACGGCAGTTTTAAGTAGTGTGAGCTCTACAGCGAACCTTCTCTTCCCCCTCCAGATAGTGGATGTGTTCATGGAGTACAACCTGATTCAGCAGTGCACAGCCTTCTTATTGGATGCCCTGAAAAACAACCGCCCATCCGAGGGACCTTTGCAAACCCGCTTGCTTGAAATGAACCTCATGCATGCCCCTCAGGTAGGTACTTTTTTTGGGGGTATGGAATCTTTGCAACCAGGTGGGTGTTCTGGACTAAAGCTCAGTAGCTCTGGGGCCAGCACCCTGGATTCCGTGATTAAATTCCCCATGTTGCGGTTCTGAAATGCTGCAGGAACAGCCCAAACTTGGGGTTTATCCAGTAGTTGGTGGGTTGCTTCAAAGCAACCCCACCATCTAGATCAGGTGCGGGGGCCTCTGGGTGTTCCTGAACTACAACTCCCATCAGCCACAGCAAGCATGGTCAGTGGCAAGGGATGAAGAGAGCTAAGGCTCCAGAAACCTTGTCTAAATACTCATCCCTTTCTTGATTTGTGGAATGAATATTTCTGCACCATGTATACCATTCTTGAGCCTCAACATGTGTTAACAGTAGAAACTCAAAACAGTTCTTCAGTCCAGGGCTCTGATTTGTAAACAAAACATTAAGAAATATCAGAGGTGGCTGCGTCAGTCTGGTAAGACACAAAACAAAGAGTCCTCTGAAAATGGGGGCTGTGGTTGTGGTGTTGTTCTAAAGCTGTGAATGGGCAGCCCTGGTGAGCCTTCTTAAGTAAGAAATTCGGAGCAGGCGTCACATAGAAATGCCTGGGATATCCCTACTTCTCCAAGCAGGCTGCTTTTACGCCTGACGACGGATGCTCTGAGCACATGGGAGGAAATATATTTGAGGCTTGCCGTACCACGTCACTGGCTTTCTTTATAGCCTCTTAAAAGTTTACACCTGGTGGCAAAGCCGCAGGCGTAGAATGAAGCCTCCCTTTTGACTGCCAAATCTCCCTTTCCTTCCAGGTTGCTGATGCCATCCTAGGAAACCAGATGTTCACCCACTACGACCGTGCCCACATTGCCCAGCTGTGTGAGAAAGCTGGCCTCCTCCAGAGAGCCCTGGAACACTTCACCGACTTGTATGACATCAAGCGGGCCGTCGTCCACACTCACCTTCTCAACCCCGAGGTACGGTGTCCCAAACCAGCTGTATTTTGAAATGAGTCTTTCCATCACTGATTCCTGATTCCTCCAGTTCAAGTCCTCTGCTTTGGGTGCTTGCTGTGTACAAATGGGACTAAGAACATCACCATGGGTTAGATATTTTTTTTTCTTTAACTGCCTGCTTTTAACCTGCAGTGGTTGGTGAACTACTTTGGCTCCCTCTCGGTGGAAGACTCCCTCGAATGCCTCCGGGCGATGCTCTCGGCCAACATCCGCCAGAACTTGCAGATATGCGTCCAGGTTGCTTCAAAGTACCATGAGCAGCTTTCGACCCAGTCCCTCATTGAACTCTTCGAATCTTTCAAGAGTTTTGAAGGTAAGGCAACAGGGCCACCTCAGGCTCTTCGCCACAGGGATGAGGAACCTGTTTCAGCCTGGGGGGCTGTATCCCCTCCTGGGGGGCCACTTGCTTAGTGGTGTCCAGGGCCAGAGGCAAAAGTGCACAGAGGAATTAATGTAAAGGTTTCCTTTAGTACAGTAAGGTGTGCCAATGTGGTGCTGTGATCGGGGTGTCTGACTAGGACCAGGAGAGGAGGCTTCGTGTGCCTGCTCAGCCATGAAACTCACCAGGCGATGGGCCAATCACTCCATCTCAGCCTAACTAACTTCCCTCACAGAGTTGTTATGAGGATAAAATTGGGAGGGAGAGAATCGGGTACACCACATTGAGCTGCTTGGAGGAAAAGTTGGGATATGAATGTAATAAATAAAACAAAACAACACATACACACATCTCTATCCTCCAACTGACTGAGTAATAATAATAATAAAAAATTATTTATACCCCGCCCTCCCCAGCCAAGACCGGGCTCAGGGCGTGTTGAAAAGGCCCTGCTCTGGTTGAGGCTAATCTGACTTCCTTAGGGCCCGGGACCTCTAGCGTGTTGCTATTTATGGACCTTAAGGTCCTCCGTGGGGCATACTGGGAGAGGCGGTCCCGTAGGTATGAGGGTCCTAGGCTGTGAAGGGATTTATAGGTCAAAACCAACACCACTAAGAGGCACTATCAGAGTTCAAGGGCAGGCTAAATTCACTTGAGGAGGGTGCAAAGCAGAGCTGGTGCAGAATGTGAGGGGGTGTGGCTGGGGTGAGATGGGGCTTGGACCCCAAGGACTGTGGGTCTGCAGAAGTGAGCCTAGTGCACAAAGGTAAAACTTGGGATGGTTGCTCTGCCCACCCCTGGCATGTGGCCCAGATGAGAATGTGGTGCTCAGTCTGAAAGGTTCCTCCTCCCTTGCCCTACACGGAAGTCTGCAAGAACTTTCCTTGTACACAGAGAGTAGTCTTCCCACAGTCCCGCAAGAACTTGTATTGCACAAACAGGTCGTACAATTGCTCCACTTGATTCCCAAGGTATTGACATTTAATTTTAAAGTGTCTTCTTCACTTCCCCCACTTAGGTCTCTTTTATTTCCTGGGCTCCATCGTCAACTTCAGCCAGGACCCAGACGTGCACTTCAAATACATCCAGGCTGCTTGCAAGACAGGCCAGATTAAAGAGGTGGAAAGAATTTGCAGGGAAAGCAACTGCTATGACCCAGAGCGGGTGAAGAACTTCCTCAAGGTAAAAAAAGGATAGGAGAATCCTCTGCACTCCCACCTCAGCTCCCCATAGCGAGGCCAGCTTATCATTGGCTTGTGGTTTTTAATTCTTATTTTGGTGGTGGAGGCCATTGGAAATAACAGCACAGCTCAGGCCATTGATAAATCCATTGGAATATAAGCGGTCTTTGATTCCTTAAAAGAACATGTGCATTTTGTTAAAAACATTCCTGCATTGCAGGGGGTTGGACTGGGTAACCCTCGGGGTCCCTTCCAGCCACAATTCTGTGATTCTACGAAAATGCCACCACCTGAAGGTACAGCTAAGTATTGATTTTGGCAATTTGGCAGAGCAAAGGGCTAAATCACAGGCGAAGGAGCTGTTCAACAGTGGAATGGTCTTGGGAGGTTGTGGACTCCTTCCTTGAAGGTTTTTAAGCAGAGCTTGGCTGGCCATCTGTCATGGATGCTTGAGTTCATTGCAGGGGGTTGCACTAGATGAAACGTGGGGTCCCTTCCAGCTCTGCAATTCTGTGGTTCCATGACCTGTGGCCCTCCAGTTGTTGCTGGTGCAGAACTCCCATCAGCCGCTGATCCAGGAGGATGGGAGTTGGGAGTCCGATAACACCTGGAGGGCCAGAGGTTCCCCACTCCTGGCCCCGAACCTGGCCCTGAAGTTGCTCAACACTTGTGGCAGCTCTGGTTAGCCATATCCATCCGCTTCAATAGGTCTACTCTGAATAGGGCTAACATGGGGGACAGCCCTTAGGGAGGAATAGATCTTGTTAGTGGGGATGGTGCTGGAGCAAAGGAAGAGGGTTTGGGACCCTTGTAAAGTAATCTAGCAGTTGTCTTTGGAGTCAGCTTATAAGCAGCGGTTTTGAGTTGCGTGTTTGTGTTTGTGAGTCAACCATTTCCTGATCAGTCTGTTGTCTTTTGTGCTGATCCTTGTGTCTGTGGGATGTTCAGGACATGTACCAGGTAAACCTTCCAGTATAGAAGTCTCCCCGATCTGTTAACTCCTTCAGTGTCCACTTTTAGTGTAGAGGCTTGTATCCTGGGATTAGCAGCCTTGGAAAAACTGTGTGTGTGGTGGCTTAATTTTCCTTTTAGAACACAATCCTTTCTTGTGCGTGCGTGTGTGACCTTGACACCTTGCTTTCAAATGTCATTCACAGAGAAGAACGCTACCTATCATTTCATTACTAGGAGTCAATAGAGTTGGATTCAATGAAATCCTGCACAGGGTGGACCCATTGAAATTAACAAACCAAGCTAGTCATTCCTAGTAACGTCAGTGGGTCTACTCCCGTGGTTTCCAACGTGGGGCAGTTTAATTTTTAAATTAAAGGGGGGCAATTTGGAAGCTTGTTTAATACCAAGTTAATTGCCTTTTAGGCTTCCTCCACGTAAATAGGAGTTCACTTTTTGAATAATAAGAATTATATGTCACTGGGTGGGGGGGGGTGGCAATCAGGATTTTAGAGATGCTTAGGTGAGGCATGGCCCAAAAAAAAGGTTGGGAACCATTGGTCTACTCTGAGGAGGGGTAGCATTTCATACCCACACATAACAAATTGCAACAACTGCATAGGGTTTCTTGAGCTGGAACAATAGCGACTCTTGTAAGTTGGCCACTTTTTCCAAGTTGCTTCTGCTGTGTATTTGGGTTGCATGTTGTCCTTGGATTGCTTCCCTCATCCTCAGCTGGGGAAGAGTTGCTAAGGTCCCCACAATGGGTCTAGTTCAAGAGGATTGTTGCCCTTGTAAAACTTGGCAAGGAAGAGGATGGGGACAAAACTAGAATGAGGTGGCTGTTGTTGGCTCTGGCGCCACCTGCTGTTAGTCTTCCCACCGGTCCCAATGGGCACCAACCAGCTCTGTAAACAGATCCTGTTTCAAGAGACTGGATTAGAAGACACTGTGTTCAGATCAAGGTGTTCTTGCAATACATGCTGATGGCCCCAAACAGGAGGATGGAGGCAAGCAAGCAAGAATCCAGTCTCTCCAATTTGCAAGAGCTTCCTCCATTTGGCTGCCCAGAAATTGTTCACTTGCCTGAGGGGATCAGGTGGGCATGACTGGGAAGCGCAAGGTGAAAGGGCTCAAGTACTCTAAGCACGCCACCCTTCGATATTAACGCAAGCCTTAATCTGTATTAGCAGCCGCAATCTCAGAGTTGATCCTGCGCACTGTGTAACTTGTAGCAGTTGGCAAATGCTGAGGCCTAGTCTAGGCTTGTAATCCTTTTGCCATCTTGTGCTTTTTGTAAAACTGTCTGCAAAGCGTGAAGCTGTGACTGTAAACTTGATTACTGATTAAAAAAAACAAACACAATAATAATAAATCGGGAACTTGGAGCAGGATAAGACCTTGGGACATGCCTGGTTGTAAAGAAGAACCAAGTCTGTAAATAAGCTCATTAGATTAAATTTGGATAGAAACCTGTCTGTCCCTAGGGTGTATAGACGCCTTCATCTCGCCAAACTTGCTTTTCACAGCACAGTTACAGCCCTCTTCAGGAAAGCAGTGGGGAGGGGGGAGTTCATTCAAACCTTGATTTCTCTCCCATCCACCCCCCCCTTTTTTTTTTGCAGGAAGCAAAACTGACAGACCAGCTCCCACTGATCATCGTTTGCGACCGCTTTGACTTTGTGCACGATCTAGTGCTGTACTTGTACAGGAACAACCTCCAAAAATACATTGAGATCTATGTGCAGAAGGTAAGGAACAGGTGATTATAAGTCCTGAAAAGGGGAACCATCAGACCTTCCGTGATAAGCCAGCTTGGCTCACTGGCTGCTTTTGGTCACAAACTGACGCAGTCAAGAAATGGTGGTGCTCACTTAAACTTCAGCTCAGTCAATGAGATCATCTAGCTCATCAGTCACTCCCCGAGTTGATGAGGCTCATCTGATTAAAAACAAGAAATGGAGCCTTTAGTGTCATCAGCCCAGTTCTATGGAATACTGTGGCAATAGAAATTCAACAGGTGCATTCTCTGATTCTTTCAGCTTCTAAGCACCTGCTTAAAACTTTCCCATCCAACCACGCATATGCAGACAATTCAGAATATTATTTATTTCATTCATTACATTGATACCCCACTTTTCCTCCGAAGAGCTCAAGGTAGTTCTCCCCTGCCCCATTTTATCCCCCTGGCAACCAGGCCATAGTCCAGCACAATAACCATGCCAGTGCATGCATCTTTCCACAATAATTAACTGATGTCTTAATATGGCTTTTATTGTATGTTTTTTTAATGTATCATTGCCATGGGCTGCTTTGATGCATATTTTTTAAACGAAATAACAGTATGTATTTCTTTAAATAAACAAACAGCGCTAACTTTAATCCCATTGGGCTGCTGTCTTGGATTTCTAGTCTATACAGAATCTAATCTTGAAAACTTGTAGTTAACTGGCTTCAAACCCCTCTTATATAGCGACCTGCATTGTCAAAAGTGTGCCTAATGAAAGGCACTCAAAGGTTGGGGGTGGTCTCCCTGTTGGCTTCCTACGCCGATAGAGCCAAAGCACCCCAGAACAAGGGGGCACCTTCTGGCGGGGTCTGGGGGGATGGTTGCTCAACTGCCCTCCAGGGTTGCAGCCTTCGCTGTCCCGCTATGGGAGCTGAAGCTTGTTTTGGCCAGTAACGTGAGGGTGGAGTGTGAGGTTTGGATCCTGTTGCGTCTAATTGTGGTTTTGCTGCTTTAATGACATCTTGATGCTGCTGCTGCAGGTGAACCCGAGTCGCCTCCCTGTGGTCATCGGGGGCTTGCTTGACGTGGACTGCTCCGAAGACGTCATAAAGAGCCTGATCCTGGTTGTGAGAGGGCAGTTCTCCACGGATGAGCTTGTTGCTGAAGTAGAAAAAAGAAATAGGTAAACCTCACGCGGCTTGTGGGAATAGTGTTCTCTTTTGTGGGGGCATCAATATTCCCTGGTATTGCTAACCAGGAATGTTGAACCTGTTTTTTGAGTTGTGGCTCTGTTCTGTTGTGTTGTTAGTTTATTACCAATTGACTCTTCCCCCCCCCTCCCTTTTAAAGGTTGAAACTCCTCCTGCCCTGGCTGGAAGCCCGAATTCATGAGGGCTGCGAGGAACCAGCCACCCACAACGCACTGGCTAAAATCTACATTGACAGTAACAACAACCCCGAGAGGTTCCTTCGCGAGAACCCCTACTACGACAGCCGGGTGGTGGGGAAGTATTGCGAGAAGAGAGACCCGCATCTGGCCTGCGTCGCTTACGAGCGTGGGCAATGCGACCAGGAGCTAATTAATGTGAGTATCCAACACACTGAGTCTCTCTTAGCTAGAAAGATGCTCTTGTCGTGTCATTCAGAGTCAGGAAATGGTGCTGGATAGGATGTTAATGGAAAGGTAGGTTGCTTGGCTTAGTTCTGATCAACAGGACACGTATCAAAGCAGTTCTCAAAATGGTATGTACTCAGAAGCAGCAGAACTTAAATTGGCTGGCTGGAAAAATGGAAGGCTCGATTTGAAGAGACTGTTAAAACAGCAGGTTGTAAGTCTCACTGTATTCCTCAACTAGTGTTGCTGTCTGCATTTGAAAATCAAAACGCCAGTTTTCCTCAAGACTGAGTTGTATTCTCTATGGCGGCGGCTCATCAGCTGGTAAGGAAACACTGGAAAACTGTTCTAGGATTAACATTATGGAGGTGGTAGGCAAACATTTGGCAGATTGCTTTAGCTGAAAAGTTAAAAAGAGGTGACTTCAACACAGTTTGGCTTGGTTTTATTTTATTTCATACTAGTCTAGTTTTTTGCTGCTCCAGAGGGTAGGACCCAAACTAATGACCAAGTGACAAGAAACTAAACATCTGGAAGAACTGGTAGTAAGAGCTGTTTAGCAGTGGAATGGACTCCCTCAGAAGATGCTGGGCTCTCTTTCATTGGAGATGTTTAAGCAGAGGTTCAGTGACCACCTGTCAGAGGTGCTTTAGCTGTAGTTCCTACATCCCAGGGGGTTTGTCTCCATGACCCTTGGAGACCCTTTCAACTCTCTGATTCTGTTACTCCTCCATCCACCCACGGAGACCTACGGAGAGACTGCTTAAGTTAATCTACCAAACTTTACATTGAACACCATTGCAGCTGATGTGATGCTTGTTTTTTGTATGTTCAGAAATCCATTCAATAAAAACACACACAACTCAAAAAAGAGAGCAAAGAGCGGTAGCCAGAAACCGACATCCCCAGGCAGGACTGCTCTGTTCCATGTTCTACTCCAGACGCTCCCAAATGACCAAAGGCTGTGCACTGGCTGACAACTTTTTACCTCTGTAAAATCCAGGCTCAGAACTCTTGACGCTTTCTCTCTCTTCCTCCCCCTCACACCAGAACACCTTGGTTTCCCTGCCTGAATATATTATTCTTTCGCATTCCAGGTTTGCAATGAGAACTCCCTCTTCAAGAGCCTTTCACGTTACTTGGTGCGCCGCAAGGACCCTGAGCTGTGGGCCAGTGTACTGCTGGAGAGCAACCCTTACCGGAGACCCCTGATTGACCAGGTACTTTGCACTCCCCTCTGTTCCCCTTTGCTTGTGCTGTGTGTACACTTAAGAAAGTGAGCAGTAGGCAAGCAAGTTGCCAGCTGTGGGTACCCATTGCTCAGATCCCTCCCTCTCTCATCAGGTCGTGCAGACAGCTCTCTCTGAAACTCAGGACCCTGAAGAAGTATCTGTCACAGTCAAGGCTTTCATGACCGCCGACCTCCCCAATGAACTCATTGAGCTGCTGGAGAAAATTGTTCTTGATAATTCTGTGTTCAGTGAACACAGGTCAGTACTCTTCTGTTTGCCTGTCTTATATCTCACCCTCGTGCCTCAAGTAATACTTGGGGGAGATGCTTGGAAATTTGTGAGTAAAACCTCAAAAGCGCAGGCAGCTTGCTGGATAAGATTTTTAGCAGTTGTAAGGGGGTTTTTTTAGCAGGTGCCAAAATAGAGTACGTTGAAGACATCTGCCTAATCTCAATGGACAGGGAGTTCCAGAGCGGAAGACTTGATTCCTTATAATTGCTGAATGAATATTAAGTGGCACTTCATTATTATACCAAGTCATACTATTTGTATATGTAGCCCAGGTTTGGAAGCTTTTGTGCCCCCAGATGATGCAGAACTGCAATTCCCACCAGCCCTAGAAAGCATGACCAGAGATTATGGGAGTTGTAGTTCAGCAACATCTGGAGGCACAAAGGCTCCTCACACCTGCTTGAGCCCCTTACTGTTAGCAACTGCAGAGGGCCAAAAACCCTTCTCAGCTACAGAGATCTGGGACTGAACCTGTGAACTCACTCTAAACCTTTATTATGTTATTTTGAATGATGGCTGCTGACGCCTTAATTCCTTGCTTTACTATTGCTTGCTTTTTCCTGTAAAGGAATCTGCAGAACCTCCTCATTCTGACGGCTATCAAGGCCGACCGGACCCGAGTCATGGAATACATCAACCGCCTGGACAACTATGATGCTCCCGATATTGCCAACATCGCGATCAGCAACGAACTCTTTGAAGAGGCCTTCTCCATCTTCAGGAAGTTCGATGTCAACACCTCTGCTGTGCAGGTAATGCTGGGTGTCCATGTATCTGAATTCTGGGTATGGTTCTCTTCACGGAGCTGAGTGTTGGTTTGTGTCCCCAAACTGCTCCATGTATTTGTGCTAAAGGCGCCACTTCCGTGTCAAGGGAATCCAGCCCAAGTTTCAAGAGTTCCAGTTCACCACAGTCTGCATGGGTTCTAGCCCAGGTTTTACATACAGCTCAGGTGCCCTAGATACTAATTAGACCCTTGGGGGGAAGCTGCAAATATTTATAGTGGGCTTTTCTCATGCCTCATGTTTAGAGTTCCTGATAAAGTGGCTTGGTCATCCTTTGTGTGAAGGCTTTTGGAGGCCCAACTAGGCACATTCTAGGCTTAATTTTGGCCAAACTACTCTTGCACTGGCAAATTCCTACCACAAGCACGCTATTAGTTTTTGTTTTTTAAATGGCAGCCGTCTCCCCACTTTCTAGGTTTTGATCGAACACATTGGCAACTTGGACCGTGCCTACGAGTTCGCTGAGCGCTGCAATGAGCCAGCCGTGTGGAGCCAGCTTGCCAAAGCTCAGCTTCAGAAAGGGATGGTTAAGGAAGCGATAGACTCCTACATCAAAGCGGACGATCCTTCTTCATACATGGAAGTGGTTCAGGCTGCGAATGCCAGCGGTAAGGCTTGGGAACCCCCACATAAAGTTTGGTTTTCAGTAGCCTGCCTTCTGGGAGCTTTCAGAACCCAGGTGGGATTGCAGTAACTTAAGCACTTCTGTGATTGTAAAAAGCTTTGACGCATCCCGGAAGTCGTAATTTAAATGCCTTGGGTGACCTTCCTTTCTTTCAAGAATTCATTCATTCCTTCTGCTTCTCATCTCACATTCTCAGTCCAGCATTGCTCTTAACGTGGCTTGCAGTAAGCACAGTTATAATTATGGCAGCTGGAAGAGAATGGACAAGGATGGCAGTGCCGTGATGGGAAAACTGTGGCTCCCATCACCGCTTTGGCCTGCTTGCTGGGACTAGTGGGAACTGGAACCCCACACCTAGAGGGCTGCCGGTTCCTCATCCTTGTTGCAAAATGTTGCCAAGGTTTGATTCCCCCCTTCCCTTTCCAATCAACTCTCCACTTCTCCTGCTCCAACACAGGGTGGGGAGCTTCTGACCTGTGGGCCTAATTAGGTCCACCACACCATTTTGGCCTAGTCAAGCCCTTTTGCCCTATACCCAGAAGTACTTTTTCTAGAAAAAGAGGAGCCGGAACTCACCATGAACGCCTTCCTTGTTCTCTCGTAATGACAATGGCGCCCGCCTGAGAGGTGCTGGAACTGAGTTCCGGCTGGAGAAGAAAGCCCTGCCCATACCTCACCTCACAGTGTCAGATGAGGGGCAGGTAAAGCTGCAGCTGGGCCCAGAAGAGGTCTGCAGGCACATCCAGTCAGCTGACAGTTGGTGGCTGCAAGACGCTTTGAAGTCCCATCAGCTGGTTGTTGGGGCTTCAAAGCGCAGGGCAGGTCTCTGCAGGCACAGTCCTTCAAGAGAGCCCTGCATTGCCAAAGTCCCGCCACTCGGCTGGTATTGACTGCCTTAGGGAGTTCCACTTTGGGAACTCCTAGTTCAGCTCAGTGGGCTGGAGGAAGCCACTTGGGTTCAATGCACTTTGAATACAAACTGCTTGCTCAGGGCAGGGGGAGCATTTCCTTAATTGAAGCATTTTTTTCTCTTTCCAGAGGAAGCAGCTTATCTCTAACAAAGCTTTACTCAAGAGTTGAAATAAATGGACCCAAGTTAGTCATGTCCATTATTTTCATTGGTTTTATTCTGAGTAGCATTGGCTACAACACTTTGCATTCAAAGCACTGAAAGAAGCGCTTTAAATGCAATCAGTTTTCTGGGTTTCTTTTTTAAAAAGGAGCGCTTCTCCCTCCAGACTTGAAAGGGGCTCCCTGTGACCAATTCTCAGCTGGTTGTCCCAGGGGGAGCCCCTTTGAAGGGGCACCCCTAGCCTTCGGAGGAGGCTGCTGTAACCTGCTGATCCTCTGGTGGTTACCAAAACCTCCTTTGGACTTTGACAGGTTTCAGTCACCTGTCACTATTATGATGTTGGGTGAGTGGTCCTTCCCACATGCAGAGTCACCCTGCGGGGTGGTTGGAAGATCAAGACGTGTCCCGGCAGCTATATCTGGTTCCACACCCGCTGCTCCACCATGACAACCCAGAAACACAAGAGAGTGATTAAAGAGCTGGCTATTGCACATGGGAATCTGATCTATTGCACTTTGTTCCACAGCACAGGGCCCTTGAGAGAGGGGTCTGTTTTTGCTTTCCTTCAGGTTTCTCTAGAATGGCAGGATCAAGCAGGATTTGCACTGCGGCCAGTCGCACATGAAACTTTCCCTCTGAGCCCTCTTCTTCCTTTCTGAAAATTATTTTAAGCAGAACTTTATTGGATGAGGAATTCCTAGTTATGAGACAGTGGCCTGGCTCATACGTCACATTATACCAGTTTCTTTGCCTTTTTTATTTTTTTGAGTTTCAAAGATTTTTGACAATTTAACTTCAAATTTAAAATAATTATAAGGTGCCTTCCTCCTGGGTGTTCCCATTCCTGCCCCCTCTTGCTGCATTAAGCCTCCCTCTTCCTTGTTGCAGGAAGCCGCTATTCGAAGCATAGTTGTCCCACAACACTGACTTCCTTTTTGTTAAAGGAGCCTCTTTGCTTTCTTCTCTCTATTCCCCAGTTTTTGTCACCTTCCTTCAGGGTGACCAGGCCCAGGCGTAGAAGAGCCCCTCTCCAGGATTCTAGCAATCACACGAAGACTTCTTTGTACCAACATAACAATTGGTTGTCCCCCATTTGACTCCCCTCCCATAACTGCAAGAGGGGTCTATTCCCCCCCACCCTTTCGGGTCCCACTTTTTGAAACCCATAGCAGAGGAAAAGATGAGGATCTGCCCCCCTCCCTAATGGCAAGATACCCAAGTGGTTGGCAAAGTACATTTATCCTCTACCAGATGCGTTGAACAGACTTGCTCAGTATAAGGGGCGGATGACAAAGAAGTGGATTGTTTGGCTGACCCGATTTTTTTTTTCCTCCCCTCTTCCCTAGTTTTGGGAAGCTTGTGTTCTGTCCAGCAAGAATGAGCGACTGTGTTTTGCTCTAATAGCTCAGCACGCAGCTCAAGTCTAAGTACGAATTAATCAGTGTTCTGGGGGGGCTCATCCTGTTTTTGCTTTTTGCCAGTGTCGCACATGCCGTGATGTTGTCCACCCCTCCCTTTCCTAAAAAGTGACGTTCCTCATCGAGTGAGACTGTGCGGTCAAGTAATAAGTACGAAGTGAAGGATCTTTGCCTTTCAGCCTAACTGGGCAACGCTGCTGATTGTCAGCATGTTGTGACCTTGAACTTTTCTTTCTTTTTCTCTCCTCTCCTCTCCACCCCCCCAACCTAGGAAACTGGGAGGAGCTGGTGAAATACTTGCAGATGGCCCGCAGGAAGGCCCGGGAATCCTATGTGGAGACGGAGCTCATTTTCGCACTTGCTAAAACAAACCGTTTGGCCGAGCTGGAAGAATTCATCAACGGGCCAAACAATGCCCACATTCAACAAGTGAGTCCTTCCGTCAGCCTTTTAAATGCGAATTTCAAGTGTAGGGTGTTTTGTTTTAGTTTGGTTAGTTCAGCTCCTCCTGTCTCTTTGCAAGGTTTGGGTGGGCCTATTGGAGGTTTCTTTTCCCCCTACACATACCCCAAAAATATTCTTTACAGCTTTAGATACAAAGATTTGGGGGGGACACCTCAAGTATCAAAATGATTTTTATATGGGATCTGAGAAGTTTTCTTTGGAGTGGTTAGTGTGTTGAAGGCTGGGAGGACCTGGTTTGAATCCCCACTCAGCCATGAAACTGCCCTGGGGTGGCCTTAAGACAGTCACCACCTCTCAGCCCGCCCTACTTCAAAGGGCATAGCTGTCAACGTTTCCGTTTTTTTAAGGGGAATTCCATTATTCCGAATAGGATTCCTTGCAAGAAAGGGGAAAGGTTAACAGCTATGTCAAAGGGCTGTTGTGGGGATAAAGTGTGTAGAAGCCATGTAACCTGCTCTGAGCCCCTTGGGAGAAAGAATGGAACACAAACCGAATGAATGGGCTTCTGAAATAACGGAACTAAACTTGTGTATGTGCTTTTTTGTAAAAAGAAAGCCAGGCTTTTTGGTTAAACTGGTCCAGTAGTGTTTTTTTGCTTTGTTATTATACAGTTTTATTGGCGTTAAGTCACAAATGAACAAAAGTGTACAGTGACCTATGTGTGGAGCAGTGAAAGCTTATACAGGCAATCACGAGTTTCCAGATTTCCAGGACTTGTGAAATGTAATTCAAACTGTGATACGTGTGAGGGCATATCACTGAGATCGAAGCTGTGCCATACCATTGTGTGGGTCAAATCTCTGGTCCCATTCACAAAACTGGCAAACTGGAACCACACTTTGTCAAATTGATTGGTCCAGCATTCATATTTCATTGGAGCTGTTCATCCCACTCAGAAAGCTTAGATAAATGCTTTCGTATGGTCAGATAGTTTAGCCTTGTCTTGTCATTGCTTTGCGGGGTCAGGGGGGGAGGACGGATGGTGCCTAAATAACGAGAAGTTGAAAATAAACAGAGAAAATTGAGTCATTTCATGGTGGGGGGGTGTAATCAGAGAAAAGGTATTCAGATAATTGAGAGCAAGTAGTAAGGGGAGATGTGACCTCAATTTTAAGAGAGGACGCTTGAGTACAGAAGGAGCATGATAAAATCAAGCACTTTTTCTCTTCACTGTCTTCCTCTCTAGGTTGGCGACCGTTGCTATGATGAGAAGATGTATGACGCAGCCAAGCTTCTCTATAACAATGTCTCCAACTTTGGGCGCTTGGCTTCCACGTTGGTGCACCTCGGCGAATATCAGGCAGCTGTGGACGGAGCCCGGAAAGCAAACAGCACTCGGACTTGGAAGGAGGTGAGTCCTTTGCTTCATGCAGTATGCAGAGCTTGTTCCTGCTGGCTTTGATAGGTAGCTTTAAAAGAGGGTGGGGGCGAGTAGAGAGATTCATGGAAGAGGAGAGGCCTGGTCAGACATGATAGTGTCAGGGAAGAGACCCCAGCTCCAATCCCTGGTATCTCCAGGTAGGGCTGGGAATGTCCTCTGTCTTAAACACTGGAGAGCCGCTGCCAGTCAGTGTAGACAGTAATGAACTAGATGGACCAATGCTCAGGTTCTGTATAAAGCAGCGTCGTCTGTTCCTGTTTAAATCAGCCTTTGATTCAGAAACATGAGGACTGGAACCTTGCTTTGGTTTTAAAGGAAGAGCTGTAGCTCAGTAGTAGAGCACCTGCTTTGCATGCAGAAAGGTTCAAGCCTTGGCATCTCCAGGTAGGACTGGGAAGGCCTGAAAAAGGCCTGGAGAGCTGCTGCCAGTCAGTTCAGTCAATGCTGAGCTAGATGGGTCCATCATCCTTGGCCTTGCCAGCCTGAGCTAATGGCAATTCGAGTCTAGCATCATCTGGAGAACGATGCTGGCTCAGTGCAACAGTGGAGAAAGGGGTTTCTAGAGGAGGACTTTGCTGCTCCCCCCAGTTCCTCTGAGAGAGAAGGTAACTGAAGCTCGGTCTTTGACGTTTTCCCCCTCCAGGTCTGCTTTGCGTGCGTGGATGGGAAAGAGTTCCGCCTGGCCCAGATGTGCGGCCTTCACATTGTTGTGCATGCGGATGAACTGGAGGAGCTCATCAACTATTACCAGGTAATGGGGAGGTGGGGAAGAAAAAGCATGGGTGTTCCAGTGCTGATGGTACTGCAGAGCTTTGCCTTCGTAAAGGGGTGCTCAAGGAGGCGGCTGCTGCTGAGCATTAACTCGTTACTCTTTCACCCCCAGGACCGTGGCTACTTTGAGGAGCTGATCACCATGTTGGAATCGGCTCTGGGGCTGGAGCGGGCCCATATGGGAATGTTCACAGAGCTGGCCATCCTCTACTCCAAATTCAAGCCACAGAAAATGAGGGAACACCTGGAGCTCTTTTGGTCGCGAGTCAACATTCCTAAGGTAACTCTGTCCCCAAGATTTCAAATTATATGAGGAATAGAAAACAGGTGGGGGTGGCCATGTAAGAGGAAGATCAGTGCAGTAATAAGAATACCGGTTAAAAAGCAAAAATCCAGAACCTTGCAGAGTGATTGTGGCTGAGCATTTTGGGAGTTAATAATAATAAAATAAATATTTTTATTTATACCCCGCCCATCCCGGTATAAAAACCGGGCTCAGGGCGGCTAACAGCAAATATAAAACATTGATTAAAATGCAACTTAAAAACAGCATAAAATACAACATAAAATGCAGCATCAATATCAATAAAATTCAAAAATTCAGGGGTCATTTTTTGGGGGGGGGGAACTATGTTAAACTAGGAACAGGGAGGCCCTGGCTCCAATTTGGGGCGGGATCCCTCCTTGCTTAGAGCCCATGGGGAGTGGCTACAAATGGAACCAACAGATCTTGTCTGAACTGGTGGTAGTGCAGCTTCTTATGTCCCCATTCAGCCATAAGGTGGCTGCCCACAGGGTGGCCTTGGGGCCAGTTGCTGCCTGTTAGCCTAACCTACCTCACAGGTGTCATCAAGGTGGAGGAGAATTCGCTCATACGCTTCCTCTTTCTCAAGGCAATTTGGGTGGCGCTGCAGCATGTGGTCAAGGAGCAAATGCTGCCACTGTTGTGGCTCAGACAATGAAGTTCAGTAGCACCAGAGGCAACAGTGGCTCCAACAGTGCACACTTGTGGCAGGACAGCGCTCTCCATGGGCCTGTCAGGGCGGGAGACCTGTTGATTGCTATTAGACATGATAATGGCCAAGTAGCTCTGGGCACAGGGAGGCGGGGTTTGCTTTCCTGTGAATTCCAATTGGTCGGGAGCAACTGAGGAAGGCTGCCATTGGAGCTTCCCAGAGGCATCTGGTTAGTTATTGTTGAACACAGATGCTGTGCTAGTCTAAGCTAGGAAGGCTCTCAGCCTGTTCTAGACTGGTTCTAATACTCTAAACCAGTGGTTTACCCTCCATGGATCACCTGAAAGTTGTTCAAGGTCCTGGTGAACCACTTAATGATTTTTCTGCCTTTTGTAGCAATTGTGATGCACTGCTCTAGATGCTGTGTGATTTCTATATTGTATTACAATTCGAATTCCATACAATTCAAGGCTCTAAGTGTTCTTCACAGACGCTGTGGTTGACCTGACAGACTCCTGCAGACCATAGCGCCTATTCTAAACCATTTTCATTTCTTGAAGGTGTTGAGGGCAGCTGAACAAGCCCATCTTTGGGCCGAGTTAGTCTTCCTGTACGACAAATACGAAGAATACGATAACGCCATCATTACCATGATGAACCACCCGACAGATGCTTGGAAGGAAGGGCAATTCAAAGACATCATCACCAAGGTACTGTCCTGTTTCTCAGTGAATTCCCCTTGGTAGGTTTTATATCTGGGTGGGTATTTTGATTTGGCCGTTGGAACAGGAAGCACCTGCATGATCCTGCGCCACTGATGTGATGGATGAGCAAGTGGCTTTCTGTTGGGAACTGTGCCAAAGCGAAGGAGGCGTTGGGCCGGGGATAGCCAGAATTGTGCCTTCGTGACCTTAAGCTTTCCCTGCCACCCTTGCAAATGTTTGGGAGCCAGTTAACCCGCCTTTGCTTCCCTCAGGTGGCCAACGTGGAGCTGTATTACAAAGCGATCCAGTTTTACTTGGAGTTCAAACCTCTGCTGCTCAACGACTTGCTGATGGTTCTGTCTCCCCGACTGGACCACACGCGTGCGGTCAACTTCTTCAGCAAGGTAGGGTCATCCCTCTCTGGAGGAAACTTCCCTCTGCATCCCCTCCTTAATTTGGAAGTGGCCTTGCCACAGATCAGAGCACAGCCACTTGTGTATTGGCCAAGATCCCCCCCCCAACTTTAAGGCAGTTTAAAAAATGATTAAATAGCCCCTGGCTGCTTGGTTGGGTCGTGCAGTAACCTCCTATCCCTGTTCACAGGTTAAACAGCTTCCACTGGTGAAGCCCTACTTGCGCTCCGTTCAGAACCACAATAACAAATCAGTGAATGAATCTCTGAACAACCTCTTCATTATAGAAGAAGACTATCAGGTAGGAATGGTTTCAGGGTGTCACGTGTTCTCAGGATGCTAAAACTCACCTTCAGTTCTGTGCATCAGAAACTTCCATACCATCTTTGCTTATAAACCACATCCTCTGTTTCTCTGAGATATTATTTTATTATATTTATACCTATACCCTGCCTTCATTGGTCCGAAAGTGCCATTTTAAAACCTTCTCTCCCCCCCCCCCCCCGTCCAGGCTCTCAGGACCTCGATAGATGCCTATGACAACTTTGACAACATCTCCCTTGCTCAGCGCCTGGAGAAGCACGAGCTGATTGAGTTCAGGAGAATCGCTGCGTATCTCTTCAAAGGCAACAACCGCTGGAAGCAGAGTGTGGAGCTGTGCAAGAAAGACAGGCTATACAAGGTGACAGGGCTGGTGGGGTGAGCGCTGCCTGTCTGTATCGGGAGGGTGACCAGCAGGAGGCAGCGATGAGGGCAAAGCAGCTTTGCTTGCAGAAGAGTCCGAGGCCCTTCGATCTGTGCTTGCAATCCTCCATGCCATGGTGTTTGTCTTCTTCTTGCCTTCGAGATTTATGGTTTATTCAGATTCACGTAATTGGATCCGCTCACCCAGCTGTTGGAAAACAAGTCTTCTTAAAGAAGCAGACTACACATCCATGTGAAATACGTCTATTCAAGCGCTTTGTAAACTACCCTTCACCAATAGGCTTCAGAGAAGCTTCACGTCACTATAAACATCTAAATCGGACACAATAGAGTTAAGATACGATAGGTTCCACAAGTGCAATGCACGAAGGGGGCATCATCAAACAACTCATCAGTCCCATATTCATGTAAAAGTAGCTCAAGTTTGGAATACATAAAGCTGATAGCCGTCTAAAACCGCATGTGACATGAAACAAACTTAGGCTTCTGAACCTCTCTGGGAAATCACAGCATTCTACTTTGGGGGAGGAATAAAAAAAAAAAAGCGCTTCCTGTCCTTAACATTTAAAAAGGCATTTTTCATAAACGTGGATATATTTAAAAAGAGCCCGAGTAAAAGAAAAGTGTGAAGAACATTCTGAAGATCCCTAGTAACATCATTCCTTTTGAAAACGTTGCCCTGGTAGCAGCTACTGCAGATGGAAAACACACAGTGGAGAGGCCAGCCTTTTCCCCACCCTGATATTTTGGATTATAGCTCCCAACACAGCTGATGGGATTTGTAGTCCAAAACATTGCTGGGGCTGATGGGATTTGTAGTCCAAAACATGAAGTTGGGGTAGGTGGGCAACGGCTAGGCCGCTCTTGAGCAGTAGGGCAGTTACACATCTTTGCTTGACACATTCTTCTCTTTTCCTCTTTTTTGGCACATTTTCTGATTTTTTTTCGCCTGCTTCCCCTCCCAGGACGCCATGCAGTATGCTTCGGAGTCCAAAGACACTGAGCTGGCGGAAGAGTTGTTGCAGTGGTTCCTGCAGGAGGGCAAGAGGGAGTGTTTCGGGGCCTGCCTCTTCACCTGCTATGACCTCCTCCGGCCAGATGTTGTCCTGGAGACGGCCTGGAGGCACAATATCATGGATTTTGCCATGCCTTACTTCATCCAGGTCATGAAGGAGTATTTGAGCAAGGTAAGGAGGGCCTCAGAGCCCGCCCGCCCCAATAAATGAGAGGCCTCCCTGCTGGTTGCTTGCCGTGCTGTTTCCCCATGAACACAATCAGTTGTGTGTTATGTGTGCGACTAACCCCTGCGTTGTGCTTCTTGGAGCGTCAGTCTCTGTCCTCGTTGGCACTTGTTCTTCTTGAGACTTTCCCCCCCGATCAGTAAGACATGGCACAAGAGGAAAAGGGAATGGGAGGGAGGAGGGGAAAGCAAGCTTGAGCACAAGTTTTTCAAGTCACCGTTTTTATAACATAGTTAAATAGGTTCTGCCTGTCTTGATAAAGAGCAGTCGCTCCCAGGAAGCAGCCCCAGATCAGGTCCAGGACCAGAGCAGGTGATACGGTGTAATCAGCCACAACTTCAACCATTGCTGAGCTTGGAGGATGGGCCTGGAATTGGAGCCCCCTGATCAGTCTAGCATTGGTCTCGCAAGACCAATTCCTGCAGGTTGGAAGCCACTTTTGGGGGTAATCAAGAGTGGTTCACCCGTAAGACTTAAATCCACGAAGGATTGAACGCCGTGTTTCCCGCATATGCTGGCATTTGCAATTACTGTGATGCAACCAGAACTTTGCAATTCCTCCTTACATGAGCTGACATCCCGGTGCAGAAGTATGTACCAAGCCAGAAAGCGTCTGTTTCTGTCATCCACTGTGAATCTTCTTCAGGGGTGGTCGGAAGCTTTGCCCATTCAGGAACAATCTGTCCAGCAACGAGTGCTGCAGTCCCCGCTAGGTGATCTGCTCTTTGCCAGACTGACCACCTCCCCTGGTGGTCAAGCTATGAAAATGGGTTTCTGGTCTCCTCAACTGAGCCCAAGTGATGCTTTCAAAGAGGTACCTCTTGAGCGGCTGGCTTTCCACTTGCTTGTTGCAGCACCAGCTTAAAACTTGAGTGTTTCAGGGGTTCCAAAAGGTTTTGGGCGATCTCAGCAATCCTTTCGCTGAAAGAATGGTGCCTTGATGACCCCAGCCAGCTCATGTTCCCAGCAGTTGCCCTTCCTAGATCTAGGCAGTCTGCATTCTCTCTCCACCCCCCAACCCGCACTCCTGTGTTTATGGAAAGGTGCATTTGAGTGATCGCTCTGCACAAAAGATTTATCCAGAAGCTTGTAGTGCTTGCCGCAATAGCTCTCGATTAAAAACAGTGCAAGTTGCTCAGTAGCCGTATAATCGTCTAAATGGGAGTATTTTATTTTAGTTACTGAATTTATATCCCACACTTTCCTCCAAAGGAGTCCAGGGCGGCAAATGTATCAATGCTAAAACAATAAACCTCTTTAAAAACAGTTTAGAATAACCTTCCGAAAACAGTTAAAACTCCTAAAAGCCTACTCCTGCTGCTCCTGAATTTGTGAGAAAACTGGGTGACCAAGGCTGAGATTAGGTGGTTCTGTGTATGCTGGGATGTGAACTATTTAGACTGGATCCCAGCTCTACCCCACAAGGCTCTGTTCCTTTCAGAAACACAGGGTCACAGGTCAAAAAAGGACTTGAACCCAGCATGCAGGAGTTAAGGAAGAAATAATTTTGGTGGCGGCAGCAGTAACCTTGTTCCTTTAACCTGGGGGCAGCAATCTCAGCATAGCAACATCCTAGTCCAGAAAGCCTGCACTCAGTTTCACAACGTACATTGTGTATAACCTGGCCTGGCCTTGGAATCGGAAGCCCGACTTAGCTTTCAGCAGCAGATAACTTCCAATATGTTTTTGGGTTTTTTTAAGGTTTTAACACCCCTCCACCCTTCTTTGCTCTTTGCTTAATCTACCTTTAAAAGAAAAAGAAATGCTCTATTATGGAGTGAGTTTTTTTCCTCTAAGCTGCACCTTCTGAATTCCTTTGCAGGTTGATACAATAAAGGAAAAGGTGAAAGTTGATTCTTTTCCATCTTTAAGTCTGGAGGCCTAAGTCTAAGGATATATATCTGCATGAGTTTTCCCCCTCTCCCCCTCCTTCCTACCTTTACTACACTGCTGCTACTGCTTTCTGCCCGCCAGCCCCTTGAACAGAAATCTCACTAAAGCCTCTGCAAATTAAAACCATAGTCATTAGCTGTAGGACCAACCAGTAGACACTAATTGGCTAATAGACTCTCCCAGGAAGGTTGGATGCAATCAGTTGGATCACAGTTTGAAGAGAGACCACAAGGCCCTGGGAACCTGGTCCCCTAGAAACATTTCAAAATAAATTGCCCTGCAGGTGGCGGCAAATCATTTTAATGGTGCCACTCCCCCCCCCCCCCCGAGAGTATCAGGGTGGCAATCTGGGTTCCTCTCCCTCATTTAATGCAGTATCTTTTTTTGCCTCCTTGGAAAGGACTGTGATCCAACATCTGATCCTCGAGTCTTACTAATGTGTCTCGCTGAAAGTAGGCAAAACCAAAGAATGCTCCAGCTAGCTGCTTAAAGACTGGGTTTTTTTTCTCACCTCCAACTCAGCGTCCAGTTTTCCCACTTCCAGCCGGCTCTCCTACCAGCCCAAGGCTCGTTCCCTGAGCCAAAGCCCTCTTGGTTTTAAACCCTTCTCACCTTTACAAAAACAAAAAACAAAAAAACCCCTCCCAGACGTTCTCAGCATTTCTTTAAACCAGAATTGATACTCAAAGAACTTCCTTTCCCAGAAGTTAAACCCCTTTCTGTTTGGCTGGTGGGTTCCATCTTCTAAAAAGTCTGCAAATCAGACGTTGATTTAAAGCTGCCTCTTCTTCCTTTTTTGAGCACCCCCCTGCGGCAGCTTCTGGAACCTGTTGTCTTAAAACACTCTCCCTAAAAGTCCTTCAGCAGCTAGCAAGTCGAGTCGGTTGAAAAAAAAGAAAAGAAAAGTGTGGTGTGAAAAAAGGTTAATGAACTGCAGTGTTTTGCTTTCTTGAACTGAGCATGTTCAACAGTCATTGTGATGTTACATCTCACTTTCCCCTGAAGCTGCAAAGCGCATTGCTGTGGGTGATGGGGAGGGGCGGGGGTGGGCTGCTGCGTGCCGTGAACTTTTTTGGGGAGGTGGGGGCGGGAAAGGGAGCCTTGTCTGGCCGCCATCTTTCCAACCTCACTCCCCTGCTTCAGTTCTTTTGCCTTTTTTCCATGATCACACACATGGCACCAAAATATATAGATAAATATATATATATAAAAAACATTGACCGCATGTGATTTCTTTTTTTATTTTTTACTCTTTCTCCTCCCTCTGCAGCTTTATCGCAGTCTCCGTGGAAAAGCCTTTCTTTAAAAAAAATGCAGTTCTGTGCACTTAACGAAATCTATCAGCAGGGAGAGTCCAGTAGTTTGGTTTTTGTGTAAAGAGCAGCTTCTCTCCCCCTCCCTCTTTTTTTAACAAGCTTGCAGAGTATATTCTAAACCCTTGTGTTTAGTAAGAGCCACCTGAGTAGAGTTTAAAATTTATTTTTAATGGACAGGTTTTTTGTGTTTGGTTTTTTTTTTTAATGTCCTGGTCCGGAAACTGGCCTGGGCCCTGTGGAGACTCTGCCTCTTCTGCTTAGCTTGCATTTCTCTGTCTGGATCTTTGCTTTGGTAACCTCACACAATCCCAAGCTTATTCTGGTTCTTCCTCATCGCCGCAGGCGTCCCAGCAGGAGCAGTGTTGACTTTTGTAGGGGTAACACAATCTGCCCAGAGAGCAGGCTATGAAGCTTGAGAAAGGTTGACTGGATGCTCTCGTTTGCCTCCCCTGCCCTCCACATTTGTTCCCCCCGCCCCCTTGTGTGTTCTCCTAACCTCCCTTGTGTTTCATCGGGAAGCCAACCAGGGGGTGTGGGGGAAACTGAATTCCTGACCCTATTACTCTAGAGATGGATTCCAGCCCAGTGATAGTGGCTCTGCTCTGCCTCCACGGCTGGAGGTAGCCGTGCTTCTGAATATCACTTGCTGGGAACCGCAGGATGGTAGAGGGCTCTTGTTCTTGAATCCTGCTTGCGGCTTTCCCACTGGCATCTGGTCGGCCGCAGTGAGAACAAGATGCTGAACTAGGTGGGCCATTAACTTGACCCAGTAGGGCCTAAGTTCTTAGCAGTCTTACTAAACAGTAAGGAGAGGGCCGTAGCTCAGTAGCAAATCGCTTGCTTGGCATGTAGAACCTGTTCCCAGCATTCCCCGTTAAAAAGGGAAACCAGAAAGGATCAGGTAGTGACAGGTGAGGATAAGATCTCTCCGGCTAAGGCCTTTGAAAGTGCCTGCCAGTCAGAGGAGGCAATGTGTGCTCAGATGGACATTCAGTTTGACCCGATAGAAGGCATCTTCCTCAGCTCCAAGGGTAACTTCCAGATCATAGAAGTTAGTCTTGTAATTTGTGGCATTGGAGTTAGGACTCACCCGTTATAATCCTTCTGCAATCCACCTACAACACACCGACTTGTGGGAGGTTCTGCTGTGATCCTTTGGATGCTGAACAAAAAATCTCTCCATCCTGGGCACTTCATTCAGCTTGGGGTGAGGTGGGAGGGCGCTGAACCTTCCTCCAACCTGCCACAGTTCCAGTGCTCTGCTGTGTCTCCCCCCACACTTCTGAAGAGTATAAAGGTTGTTTTCTCCTGTATATGATGAGCCTCTGCCAGCCTGAGTGCCCACCAGGTGTTTTGAACTCCCAACTCGCATCCTGCTGGCCGGGGCTGGTAGGAGTTGTAGTCCCTTAGAACCCGAGGAGCACCAGGTTGTCAAAGGCAGCCATAGGTTATGGAGAAGCAAGAAGCTTGGATGGCAGACAAACGTCCTCCAGTCTTGCTTTTTAACAAATGGTTGCAACCCTGTTCTTTTTAAAGAGATGCGCCTGTGCTTCTCAGGTCACCCAAACCTGTGTCTCAGTAGGTCCAAGTGGGGCCTGTAGAGGCTCAATAGACAGGTATCGCAGGTCACATTGCAAGCTGCGGGTGTGGCAAATCTGTGGGATGGCAGTGTGACAAATTGCCTAGAAACCTATTATTGGATGTGGTCATTTGATCCCCCAAGTGCAGCCTCTAGAGACAATGAGCCTGACAGGTCCAGGCTAGGCTTGGGGAATGAATAACTGGAAAAACCACTTGGCAGTAGGTGTCAGGCTTTCCCCTCTGTTCTGAAGGTTTATCGGCAGAACCTCCTTGACGTCTTTTCTCCAAACGGCTGTCCAATGTAGTTGAGGCGGCCTTTTAACAGTCCCAACGTTAACTCCACGCCCCCCAGCCCCCGAAACCTCATTTTGGGAGCGACCTCGTTTCTCTGACTGCGTTCCACGCCCCTTGAAGGCTTTTCCACTTCTCTGCCAGAAAACAAAACGGGAGTTGAGATTCTGCAGCTCAGCCTTGCCTGATTTCTTTGGGGTTCTTCTGTCTTCCTAGGTGGACAAACTGGACGCCTCAGAGTCTCTGAGGAAAGAGGAAGAGCAGGCAACGGAAACACAGCCCATTGTTTATGGTAACGACCTGCGGCTTAATGTGCAGTTGGGTGGATGAAATGGGCACGCTTTGCAGCAGCTAGTTCTAAAACGGGACTTAAGGAAGTTTGGCAGCTGGCAGCCAGAGGCCATATTCTTTTGGCCCCTGGGCCTGAGGTTCCCTGTCCTGGTACAGTCCGCTTCTGGAAGATACCTAGAGCTGCCATGTTGAGTTTATTCTAATCAAATAAACTTATTTGTAGGTTACTGAGCAGATTTAAATTTAAAACTTTGCTATTAATGAAGCAGTCTTACAAGATTGCAGGAAAGAGGGGCAATTTTCAGGAGACGCATCCCCTCTCTGAAGGTGCTAGGGCTGGGCAAAGCTTGGTTTTCAACATTGTGATACATCAGCAGCTAAATACGGTACAGTGGTACCTCGGTTTTTGAATACACTCCGTTCCAGAAGACGGTTCGACTTCCAAAACATTCAAAAACCGAGGCGCAAAGGGTGGTCTGCCAATTCAGTAGAGAAAATTGTGAAAAACAACAGATACACACAGCGGAAGCCGTTCCAACTTCTGAGGTGTGTTTGAAAATGGAAGCATTTACTCCTGGGTTTCCGGCTTTCGAAAACCGAAATGTTCAGCAACAGAGACGTCCGAAAGCCAAGGTTCCACTGTATATGCTGATAATTCACGATGGCTGGAATTGATGGCAGTTTCCTTGAAGGGCTGCCTTGCCCCAAATATGCCCACTCAGCCCTTTCACAAGCGCCACTTTGAGCGCTTTCCACACTTGTGAGAGAAAAACCCCTTTCCGTCTGGCAGCATCTCTGTTGTGGAACTCCTTGCCTGTCTACATTAGGCAAGACGCCCTCACTAGGCATACTGTATATAAAGCCTTCTATTTCAGCAAGTCTGCACAGACATATAATTTAGAAGCCAGGAATGCTGCTTCTTCAGAACAGTGCTTGCTTGCTTTTTGTAAACTGTTTTGAGTTGGTAGTTCTTACTAAACAAATGAAATAAAAATTAATTGTAGGGGTTCTCATGCCGTCCCCTTTTATGAACATGGATTGAATTGAGCGCCGACTCTTTCACTAACTGTTCTTCCTCTCCCCGCTTCCTTTCCCCCCCAGGTCAGCCCCAGCTGATGTTGACGGCTGGGCCCAGCGTCGCAGTCCCCCCACAAGCACCTTTTGGCTACGGCTACACGGCCCCTCCCTATGGGCAGCCTCAGCCCGGTTTCGGATACACCATGTAAGAAAAGCAAGTCTGTTTGGAGCTAGCATCGATTTGCTGTTGAAACTCCACCGTCCCACTTCAGCTCGACAGGGAAAAAGCTTTGTGCCCCTTATAACCTTTACTTTATGAAGGACTCTATTTTTGTTTCTCTCCCCGTCCCCAGCGCAAACCTTTTCAGTCCCACTTAAGCATAATCCTTCTTTTTTCCACATTCCATGTCACTTAGAAAGGACTCTTGTTTTTTTTTCTTTCCAAATGGGAATATTTGAGTGGGCTCCCCCCCCCCCTTTTGGTTTCTTTTTTTTTTTTGCAAGACTTGCTTCTTGACATTAAACCCCGGTCTCTTTGTGACTCTTCCAATTTGCACTCTGTAAACGTTTAAACTCTACTATCGAATCTAAAGTTCAGTGTATGTGAGCAGCTTTACAAATATGTACCGTCTTATCTAAGGAAAAAAAATGCATTTAAAAGTCTCGTCGTATATTCTGAAGAGGGGGGGTGGCGGCAGAAAAAGCTTAAACCAAGAGAAGGATTTGTAGTTGGGAGTTGGAACACTAAACCGGCATCTCCTACCCCGCTTGGATTGCTTAGCTCTTTAAAAATAAAAGACATGAGTACAGACAACCTTTCCTGAATTTAAAAAACAACAGCGGCAAACCTAGTAGAGTCCCCCCCCCCTTTTTAACCTATGCAGGTTTCCAGTTTAGTCTTAGAGAAAATGCTAGTGTGTGTTCACTCCATACGTAAACGGATGATGACCCTTCTGTCGTGCTACTGTATACCCTGTGCTTTTCTTGTGGGGACCATTTTTTTATTATTTTCCATTGAGGAACAAGGAGGGAGCACCATGAATCCAAGTGTGCGTGTACTTGACCTAACCCTGCCCTGCGGTTCGTGTATGTTGGATATTGTGGTGTTCAAGATCAATATTTTTTTCCTGAGTGTACAGAAGAGAGAAGGGGGGAAAAAAGAGAGAGAGAGAGAGAATTCAAACAGAAGAGCAGGAGGGGGGGAAAAGAAAACCAATTGCTGTTCAATTTTTTTGTTTGTGCAATTAAAAATGACTCGAATTGGAAAAATAATAATAAATTACTGGACTGTGGACATGCTCTATGGTAGTTTTTCAGTATGCATCTCTCTTCAAGCTCCTTTTTACGATGTATGTGCTCGGTTGAAAAGCAAAACACGGAAAGGTTGGTGCTTTTCAAGGTCAGACGGGAGAGGGGACCAGCAACTTAGCAAAAATACCAAATTGTTACTATGGAGACCAGACTATATTGGCAGTTGACTTTGCACTGAAGAGATTATGTGTGAGAGAGAGACAGAGATGTGTGTGAGGCAGATGTTTGGGGACTATATACTGGAATAAGGGGAGAGATGATAGCACTTTTCAACAGGTGGCTGCAGCTGGGCCAACGACAGCGTCTTTTAACCAGGTGATGAAAACCTCTTTAGGGTTGTAGTTTTTGAGTGTTTCCAGTTAAATCTGACAAAAAATTAAAAAAAATAAAAAGATCATGTTATAGGTATGTTAAGTTGCCTTAATATATTTAGCTTCAAAATAAAATTGACTTCAATGTTCAAACACTCTTCGAATTACTGTCATGTTTGCATGTACAAAATGAACCCAGCCGCTGGAGGAAGACCAGACTTGCTTGGCAAGGCTGGCTGGCTTGGAAGAGTCCAGTTTCTGCCTGCACATGGTGGGGTGGTGCATGTGGCCAAACCACCTAGCAACTCGCTGGGCTGTCCTGGACTGGGTCTTCTCTAGGTCCTGGAGCAGACATTTAGGAGGAGTGGGTGCTGACGAGAATCAAAGCAACACGTGTCTGGTTTACTGCAATATAGGTAACGATCTGGCTTTTGCCATTTTAAAGGCGACAAGAGTAAATAAAGCCTGATATAGCCACTTACAAAATGCCTATGGGGTTCTCAGTGCAGCGGCTACGAGAACAGACTATGAAAAATAAGCTGCCTATATCACATATTTTCCCTGCAACAAATCCATTTTGGTGATCTTAACCAGTATCAAACCACCCAAACTCCTCCTGTCTGTACCAGAGCTGCAAGCCTGCCTTTTTGTTGTAAAAGGTCACTTGAGTGTGCCTTGATTACTCTTAAAAAACAACACCTTGCCATAGGTATGTTTTCAACTAAGTTCTAAGACCATTAAAGTTAACAGGCATGGTTAACTTCCCTCCATTACTTTCTATGGCTCTATTCAGCAGAACTTAAGGCAGATACAACTGGCCAGATCCAGTTCCTTACCCTGCTCTACTCAGAAGTAGACATATCAAGATTATTTGCTGGCTGGCAACTGTTCTACACAACAACCATGTTGATGTTGTCATGTTAATACAGCTTCCCTCCGAGAAGTGGCTGAATTAGACAATCCTTTGTACACACACAATGCAATTCTCAGGTTCTCCAGCAAGCAAAGATTAAGTCACTCTCTGTTCTGTATGAATAGAACCACACATAATTTTTGGAAGCATGTTTTGCTGAGCATCTCCTCCTATATTAAAATGTACAAAGCAGCAACGTCCCCCCTCAAAAGAACAATTGCCCACCACCTTGAACTCCACCATAAACAATACAAATCCATCGTATCCTTAATAGATTTTATGCTTAAAATAAGACACTTCTCCCATACTGTGCCATAAGAGTGGTGTCTGAGCTTCCCCCAGAGCCTCACTTGAAGCTTACGAGTGTGCCTTGGCTGATTTAAGTATTAAGACTAGCAGTTTTTGGACTCTAGGTCCCGTTAACCCGAACTAGAGTGACCAATGGTTAGAAAAAGTGGGAGCTGAGAATCCAACATCTGGTGAACCACAAGTTCCCCACCTCTGCTAGACCAGTGATGGTAGGAATCCACCATCTTTGTCTATCTCTGCTTTAAGCAGCCCACATAAAATATGTCAGATAGCACTAAAAACACATAATAAAATTATGAAAATATATTTGACATCAGAGAGGTTTTTAAAACAGTTGCACATAATTATGCAACTTGCATACTGCTCTGCAAATAAAGTATGCTGGGGGATTTTTAACAAGGAATGAAAATTCTGCAGTCCACAAACTTGTTTTGGGCTGTTGGATGAAGTGCCCACCAGAGGGCAGCACCTGCTCAGGTTTCTCCATTTTATAAACAGGCATTGATCACAGGCTGCGAAGGTGCAATCACAACATGCCACTTACATGCTGTTGCATCACTTGCGCTCTTGCATAGATATTTCAAGGAGCGGCAGTTGCTAACCGAACAGCTCTTTGTTTTTGAAGTTGATCTGCTTATTCCCCCTTGTGCACCTGAAAGGCTGCAGCCTAGAGGCATTTAAATGCAGGTAGTCTATATCACAGACCTGCGGCCTTTCCCTTAGAAACAAAGCAAGATTCTAGTCCTCATGGTTCCATATAAAAAGGCTTGAATTCTGAACCTGAGTCAGACCATTGGTCCTCTAACCATGTCCACGAGAGAGCAGGGGTGGAGAAGGGGGCTGTGTCCGCTCTCCCCATGCATAGACCACAATCCCAAGATTCCCAGCTTTTTCTTTTTTAAAAAAGCAAGTTTATAGCATTTGTAGAACCTGAGATATGAGGCAAAATGTAAGGCACTATTCTCATTTGGGAATGGAGAAGGGTTAGGGTTAGAAGCTACCCTCTCCATCCTTCCAGGGCTCTACCTTATACACACACACACACGGGGGGGGGGGGAGTTCTGTGTGACACACACACACATGGCAGTATTGTCTAGTATGCTGACATGTAGTGACTCTCCATAATTTCAAACTGATTGATGGTGAAACTGTCTACCCCTGAGCTGCTGCCATCCAATGGAAGTGGCAAGATGGAATAATTAAGAGTTTGGCTTTTGTGGGTACTTTTTAAATCAAAGGCTACCAAACTTATTTTGGCTCAAATTTCATCATGGACTAAATCCCATTTTGTCAGATGCATGAAGTGAAATCTCAGTTGGAAGGTATTATAAAAGGGGGCAAATGTAAGGTGGGAGTTGAGTGGCAAAGAAACGCAAACACTGCAGTTAGTGATAATTAGAGCTAAGTGTACGTGAAATTGGTGCAGCATTCTTACAGCAGCACATTGCTGGTACGTGATTTGTTTGTTTTTTAAAAAGGAGAACTTTAATTGATTTCCAATAATACAATGAGGCAGAGTCAGTTGCAAGAAACTATCATAGCAAAGTTATCCTGGCCTTTGTGGCTAATTAACTTGTTAGGGTGTCCCTGGAGATAACACAGATAGTGTTTTGGATTCATAGTCGCAGTATTAGTGACTAGTATTTTCCCAAGTAACAGCTGTACATTTAAGTGCGGAGGGCGGGAGTTGCATTGCTACATCCAACCCTACTGCCAGTTCAAAGGCTAACTCCACCCTTGATTCAGCTCTTTGCCTACATGGTTGAATAAATCCTCTTTCATGCCAAAAAGCAACTTGCTTTTCTGGCTTGAGCACATGAGCCGGACAAGTACGGTGACTTAATGTGCTTTATGTGTTAACTCTTAATGTTCCTCTTCTGGGCATAGATTAGCATAGATGTGTCTGACAAGGCCTTTTCTAGAGTGGCACCCCACATCTAAAACACCCCCACTAATTCCAGCTGACACTATATTAGCCAGTGAAAACCTGCCTGTTTGTCCAGATGTTTGAGTGTTCCTGCTTGATCTCTGTATTTTTTATATATAAATTTTGGGTTTAGGTTAAAATGGTTTTTACTGTATTGGATACCAGATAGTGATTGCTTGGGTGTCAGAGAAAGAACTAAGCTGAAATCCCCTTGTGGGAAAGCATGTGGCCCCTGGAAGCCTCCCTAAGAGGGAATGTGGCCCTTAGGCTGGAAAACCCCCCACCAGCATTGCCCTAGGGCTGCCAGTTCTCAAATCATGCCACAATGGGATCAGTCAGGCCTTGAAAACTTATTCCACCATGCTGTTTGAGTCTACTGCTCTGGCAGAGTACATACTATGGATTTAAAGTACACAGTTTCCTCCAAAGAATCTTGGGAACTATAGCTTACCCCTCTCAGAGCTACAATTCCCAGGATCATTAACAGTCCCCAGGATTTGGAGGTAGGTCCAGTTGGACATCATTGAGGTTTCTTCCATGAAAATATGCAAAGGTTTGCTCTGTTACTATACGAAGAGCCCACAGCTGTGGAGGAGGAAGTGTGCTTCGTTTCTTCTAGGAGAAGATGAAGACAAGTGTAGAAATGACTGTAGAAATGTGCCTCCGGTTTACTTCCAGGGAAATTAGGGCCCTCCTAGCAGTCGGGGTACAACAGTCCTGGCCTATGGCTCTAGTTGCTCTGCATGCTCTGTTGCTAAAGATCCACTCACAAGTCACTTAACACAGCATCACTGCTAAGCCCCCAAAGGTTAAGAACCTGCAGTTTTCCTTTGCCTGCATTTTACTAATTCAAAGGGCTGTTCTAATGGGTGAAAAAAGGCAAGTTAAAAAACTTGTCCAGCTACAAGCAGCAGGGGTGCTGCTACTGCTTCATTGCTGCCCTAGTCATTGAAATCGAAGACTGAGCTAACAGATGGATTTTGTTTTGTCATGAAGGCAAGATACGCTGCTGCAAATATCAGGATGCTGCTGCTAGACAGCAACAATAAATGCGGCCCTTCAGGCCTCTCCATCTGGCTCTTGGAACTCTCCCCAGACCACAGACAAAGTTTTTGCTCGGCTGGAATATCCTTTAACTCTTTTCAGATCATACTTAGGCATATGTGAATGACAACTAAAGAACTCTGTAGGATAGCCACCTTTACATTCCTCACCTCAGAATTGAGTCTTTAAAACAAGGATGGTCTGGCTACCTGTGGCTGACCAGAGGTTCCTACGCTACAACTCCCATCATCCCAAACCACTGGTTGTGCTGGCTGAGGCGGATGGGAGTCTGAGTCCAGCAACACCTAAGGAGTGACAAGTTCCTCATCCCAGGAACAATGTCCATATTCCTAAAAACTGTCCCTTCAGACTGACCATTTTCAAAGAGCCAATTCTCTATTTAAAAAATAAATAAATCCACAAAGACTGACCCAGAGAACCACGTTTCGCCCTGTACTTACTATACATGCCCTTAATTCCCCCCCCCCCCCCATCAACAATTTCCTAGGACAGTAAGTTCAAGGATCATGTTTAACCAGTTGACAACAAAGAAGTAGAGCGTGGACAGATAATCTGTTGCATTTTATGTATTCCAAATACTGAAAGGCAATGAAAAATAAACCATGATCCTGCTCAATAATCATTGTTTTTAAGGGGTTGTTTGCTTTAAATCTGTACAGTTGATATCATTATCTCTGGGCTAGATGCTCCGTATTCAGTAAAGTTTTAAATGGCCAGAGACTTTGTCCACAACCTCCACTGGTCCTGGTCCGATGCCGAGGACAGTCCGCGAACCTGGGGCTATCTGCGTACGGCCTGCATCTTGGATTAAGCTCACTGTCAGGCCCAGCGTTTTGGCCTCGCCCAGGAGCTGAAGCAGTGTTTCCTCGTCAGGAGCTTTGAGGACCACCTTGGGCTGTCCGCAATACTCCCACTGCTTCAGGAGTTCAGGGTTTCGGCGCTGGATTTGTTTGTAGGCTGAGACAGCCGCATGGGAACACTGGGCTGCCACTTTGCCCTTCTGCATCTTCAGGTCATTCCGGACGATGATCACCATCTTGAATTCGCCGCTTTCGCCCATGATAGTGGCTTCGTTGCCCAGTTCATTGGCAAGCTGGGTCATTCTGGCTTTGGATGGTCGCAAGAACCGGGCTCGAATGCTCCAGCCCAGGCATACTCCACAGGCAACACCAGCAATTATACTGAAGAGACCAGGCTTGGAAAGGTAATCCATAGTACATCTAGCGATCAAAGACAAGAAGAATGTTAGGAGGACCTAAGGAGTGCTCAGGAAAATAGAAATTGCAGCCTTCACGACAACAAAGCCATGCAGAAGGTACCAAGTTCAAAGCTGGGCAACTGCCAGCTGCATCTGGGAAAGACTGAAAGCTTAGAGAGTGTTGGTATAAACCAGCCTTCACCTACCTGGCGAAGATGATGCAGGCTCCCACTCCCAGTGGGGTGCTGGGAGTTGTAGTTCAAAGCATCTGGAGAACAGGATATTTTCAGGCGGGGGGGGGGAGGCAATGGGTTTGTAGGCAAAGGGTCCTCAACTCATAGGTTAACTCTTCCATACAGTACTGAAATTGTGCCAAATGATACTTAATTCTGTATTTTCGTGTTGTTGCGAGCTACCCTAGCACCTTATAGGGGACAAAGGGGTGGAATAAATCAAATGGGTTGTACCCAACTAGGAAGCTGAACCCACCGAAATGAATGGATCCAAGTTAGTAATTTCCATTCCTTTTCAATGGGTCTGCGTTTTCATTTCGTCCTATGAATCCGCAACCTGAGTGGCCTACAGGAGAATCCCGGAATTAGCCAATCACGTGGGGCCCATTGTGTAAATAATGTATATAAAGCAGACATTCTGGGGGAACTTCCATTCCTCCTCACCACTATGAGCTGAATAAAGAGCATGAAATCCACTCTCGACTCCAAGTATATTTCAGTTGTAAACCGTCCTTTTGTCTTTGGGTGAAGGGCGATATGGAAAATTAATTAAAAATAGTAAAAATAATACTAATAAACTAATAAATAATCGGCCAGAGTTTTCATTTAAGGACCCCATCTTTGGCGGCCAGCTTCACAGTAAATTTACACATGCGAGTGAGTTTTCTTTTTTTTTAAGGCGGAGAGGCCTAAGAGTCCGAACTGACTTCTTTGGCTTCCCCACTATATTTGCATAAATCTGCATATCTTCACCTGAGTCCCAGGCAAGCTCCTTGGGACCCTTCCCACCCTTTCTCTCCCCCTTCCCGCCGCCTCCGCGTCTCCTCACCAGCCACTCGTCGCCTCCTCGCGCCGCCGACCAGCCTCAGAGCAGGAGCCACGATGCAAGCCGGCAGTCGACGTCACAAACACGGCTAGCCAATCGCAACACCGCGCGTGCCTTTATCGAAGGCTGCCCCGCCCCCTCTTCCCAACGGCCTGTGGGCGACGTCATATGACGGTCGGTCAATCGCCTCGCCCCTTTACGTGACGCCACAGGCACACCGACCAATCGAAAAGCGCGCTTGCCAACTGAAATAGATGTGTATTTTTCTCTCAGCCCCCTCCCGCCTTTTTTATTTTTTTAAACCTTTCTTTTCCCTGTAATGAAGCTGAGAAGAGAAAGACGAGATCCGAAAAAGGAAGGCGCGTGAGGAGACGCCGACGCCGCCAACCGGCGCCGCGCAGGAAATGACGTCACCGCGCCCGGAAGCGACGGGGAAGAGACCGGCTTTCCGGTCGGTGGGCGGGGCCGAGCGGAGAGCCCTCCCCCGACTTCCGGGTTGGCCCGAAGCCCGGAGGTAACATCAAGAGCGTCAGGAGGAGGAGGAGGCGGAGACGGAGGAGGAGAGGAAGAAGCCGGAGGGAGCCGGGGCTGCCGCGCGCCTGTGGGAAGAGAGCGAGCGAAGTAAGCGGCGGGGGCCTGAGGGGGGGCGGCCTCCGCTGCCTACGGGTCCCCCGGAGGGACACGGGGCAGGCGAGGCGAGCGCGGAGTCTCTCCCCCCCCCGCCCGCCCCCGTTCCTGCGCTTTTATTATCCTGTCAGGAAAGGCAGGGAGAGACCCCGGCGGTGGTCTTGGGGTGGGGAGGTTGCCCCTCTCAAACGGTTCTCCCTCCTTCGGTTTCAGAGCTGCCTGTGGGCTGTGACTAACCAAGTTCTCCTCAGAGTAGACCCATTGGAACGAGCGGGGTCTCAGCCCGCCCTCTCCCCTTGATTTCAATGGGTCTACCCTGAGAAAGGTCAGCGCCGGATACAACCCAATGGACCTGAGTTAGTGATAGAATCGTGGAGCTGGAAGGGACCACCAGGGTCATCTAGTCCAACCCCCTGCAAGGCAGGGATCTTTCGCCCAAAGCGAGGCTCGAACCCACGACCCTGAGATTAAGAGCCTCATGCTCGACCGACTGAGCTAGTCGTGTCCTTTGATTTCAGTGGGTCTTCTCTGAAGGTAGGCAGGAGCTGGGCAGCGTCTGTTGTTTGGGGGATGGGGGGTGGGCTTCTATTTCTTCATCTAGCTCTCTTCTTCAGTTGGGGGCAAGGACCCTTCTTGTGGCTCCAGTGTGGAGGGCAGTGGTTGGTGGGTGAGATAAAGAGCCAGGTTCAAATTCTGCCTTGAAACCCAACTAGCTCTGTCTGTTAGTTCTGCTCAGAGTAGACGCAGTGAAATGAATGGATGCACGTTAGGCATGTCCATTGATCTCAATGTGCTTGATTCAAGCATGGCTAAGATTGGATGCAGTCTTCTTATATAAATAAATAAAAATAAAGACCAGCTTTCTATTAACTTGTCTTTGAAATCTGAGTAACTACTTAGGCTTGTATCTGACTTAAGTCTGCAATCTTATACACACTTGGCAGCAAGTCTCATTGAGGCCAGTGGAACTTCTTAGTGTACAGGCATAGATTTGTACTGCAAGTCATCTCCTTGAAAACGAATGGGTCTGCCCTGAGTATGATTCGTGGTACAAACTTATGCATGCTTACTCAGGAGTATGCCCCATAGAGTTGAGTGGGACTTACTCCTGGGTAGCCGAGTCTCTACTCAGTTACAGCATCAGTTTTTTCTTAATTTGGTATACGGTATTTCATATACATTTGATTAACTTCTCAATGTCCATGGGCTCTTCGTAGAAGCTCTTATTTATTTAATCTTCTGTATTTTGCAGTATGTAGATATTTTAAAGGGGAGAGGTCTTTGCCCCAAGGAGACTAAACATTGAGAGCGTTAGACACATTAACAGCAGGGATTGAAATATTGGCACATGTGTTTGTGTATACGTTTCTGTTTGGTATGAAGAATTGAGTGTGGAGCGGGAAGGATTTCAATTATTGATTACTTAACGGAAATGAATCTTTTGGACTTGCGTGTTAGTAGGGCAGCCAAACCCAGTTGCAGTTGTCATCTAACAGATGGAAAGAGGAGCTTTTCGTTGGTGCAACTTGTGTCATAGTGTCATCAAAGAGAGAACAGCCTTCCCATTTATTAAAGATCTAAAAATTTGGACAACTGGTTTTCTTGTATGCTGAAAGTATGAATGCACTTTGGGAGACAATTCCACTTATTTTCCCATTACGCAGGGGGGAAAGCCATAAGGCCATGGGGTGCTAGTGGAGCAAGAGGGTCAGCAATCACCCTACCATGAACCAGGCTCACTGCTTTCATTTCTGTCCCCAGGCTTACCGCTTTCTTTCTTTCTTTTTTTAAAAAAAGAGTAAGCTTCTGGCATTTATAGAACCAGAGATTCAAGGCAAAATATACAGACACCATGTGTAACAGAGGCTAGCCCACTCCCTGGGTTTCAGTGTTTTACTCCCCACAACCTCAAAAAATTCCTGCAGACACTCGTACATAGGCTGTGGGTCATGAGGCACAGGGAGAGAGCAGTTGGATAGCTGCTGTGTTGTTATTTTTAAGTAAGTATTTCTGCTGACATGGCTTGTCGTGCCACAATACTGTAAGGATTCGAAAATGTGCACCTGCTGAAATTCCCTCTTTTGGCCACCTGAGATCTCTTGTGAAGTTGAAACATGATAATGGCAGTCTCTTCTTAGGAGTCTTACAAAGGTGAATCATAGAACTGTCATTTGGCTAACCCCCTTAAATGCAAGAATCCTGCCCATAGCCGTCCCTGGGTAGGCTTGAACCACCAACCTTCTGGTTAACAGCTAGATGGGATAGTGATGATGCTACTATCTCTGTCTTCTTCTTTGCCCCCAGTTTACTGAACAAAATATTCAACTTCTTTCTGGGGTGTGTCACACACATGCTCGCACGCACACATTCCCATTGACACAACATTCCCACACGAATGTTGATTTCCTCACTTCACTGAGGTGGCAACAACTTATTGCCCTGTTAAGAGCAGCCAGGCTAATGCCCCTTCTACCCACTCACCTTAGATAATACTTTGGGTGCCTCCTCATGACCTCATGTCATTCTGACTTGCTTGCAGGGAGGCTAGACAGTGTTGTTTCAAAGCAATCATTACTCCCATCACTTTCCTTATTGCAAAAAGCCCCGAATTTTTGGGAAACAGATTTGTTGCTCAAGAACTCCCGGGTCGGCTTCAGTTGCGCAACCTGGACTTGCCTGTTTGCACTTGAACCCCAACCGAAAATAGCAACAGGCCAGAAGTGCCCTTCAGACTCCGTTTCTGGTAGTAATAAAAGAGATCAGTTTTCTTTTTGGCTTTCCCCTGATCCCAGTCCTGGCTGACAGTGTTTGGGTAGTGTCTCGCAAGCTAGCAGTGAAACTTTAGAACGAGGAAATCGGTGGTTAGATTCTTTTTTATTGTTGTTGTTTTCAAATTGAGGCTCGACTGCAGCCCTCTCTTTTTTCAAAAGGTCAGTTTGAGGTAGAATCTCTCTTCAAGACCTTCACACCAGAACAGTCCCTCTCCTCGTTCCCGTTGCTCCCTCTGGTGTCTGAATCTCGCATTGTTCTCATCTAGCCTCTTGATTTAGCCTGCTTTCGAAGAAAGGACTCCTGTGAACTTAGCACAATTAAGATCAGGCTGTAATGCTGATTTATGGAAGATGTTTCTGATGGGCATTGTAGAGACAAGAAGCTGGCACACTTTTGCAGAAAACATGTGAGGTTTTTGGCATTGATGACTGAGCAACTTAGCATTCGTGTATAGGTTCAGTCAAGATGCTACCTGGGCTCATCCTATATCAGCCAACCTGGTCCCTTCCAGATGCTTTGGACTAAAAACTCCCATCAGCCCCAGCCAGCACATGGAGTTGTAGTCCAAAACATCTTGAGGGCACCAGATTGGCACTGTCTGTCTTATACTGTAATTTTTTTTAGGTATAATATCCAAGTTTATCTCAGTAGTTTCTCTACACTTGAGAAACTGAGATGAATTCTCTGTTTTTGATTGTCAGGCTCCAACCCTGAAGTCACAGAAAATATAGCCAAGTTCCATCAAAACAGGGTCAAAATTATTAAAAGGAAGATAAGTTCAAAGTCAAAATCTCCTGTATTTTTAAACTGTTTCCAGCTGTTTATTTTGTTTCACAAGATTTATATGCAGCTTAATTGTAATAAAACCTCAAAGCAGTTTACAAAATGAAGAAAACAATAAAATTACCAGTATAAAGCAGTTAAAGCCTACGTTATTTAAATTATTTTAAAAGTAATTAAAACAAACTGTAACCTGATTAACACACATGCCAACATTCCATATGTCTGGAAAGGCTTGCCTAAACAAAAATGTTTTTGTGGACACCAGAAAAAGTACAGTGAAGTCTGCCTGTTTCAATAGACAAGGAACTCCAAGATCACTTTCTGTTTATGAGTTTTGTTGTCTATTTATTTTAAAAGGTACAATTTGTGGGTGTATACCGTGTTTCCAAACCCCCTGCTGCAGTTGTCTCAATATCCCTATAGTGCCATTATTTCAGTCTTTGATCAGTTTGTAAAATCTAAAAAGCAGCCCTGAAAGTTAGTTAGTTTTCTTCTTCCCAGTAGGTGGATGCAGAACTAGAGCTGAGAGTGTTCTGTTAGTCACCTGGCAAAGGCAAGATTTGAATGGGGCAGCCCTCTGCTTTTGTGGCTACGTGCTTCTGTCCACAAGGTTGACCTCTTACTGCTTTGCACATTATACTTCTGTGCGTGTGTGTATAAGTGGAAAAACGTGAGAAATCGACTATAAGCCACTGCTTAATGTTTGTGTGTGCTGTGGATCTCTCTCATTGATCTTGTTAATTGACAGCCTGGCTTTGTCCATCTGAAATACCCTGCTGCCAGTGAGATGATATAATTGTAAAAAGCAATTGCTCAAAGTTGGTACAAAGTCTCTCTCAAGACAGAGTCCAAAAGACTTAATATTGGATCTTTGTGTGGTTTTTCACAGAGAACAAGGTTCACTTTGAATCCTTTAAGACTCAAAGGTTTCAAAGATAACCTGGTTCTGTCTGTTCTTCTTTCTCGATAACTTAGGCCTTTGGCTGAGTGAGCATTCTGTGCCCTTTTAAATGTGTTTGTGGGTAGGTGGGGTTATTGCCTTTACTGTATTGTTATTGTTATTATTAATAATAATAATAATTTTGTGTTCTCCTTTGGTATTTTTATGCTGTGATCTTCAGATTAATACCACTACTACTAATGAAGTATCTTGCTATCTGTTAACTCCTTCATCCTTGCCATTTCCCTCCTGCGCACTTTCTGTGTTATTAAAAATATTATGGTGATGGGTGTGAGCTAAGAGCCGGTTCAGATCTCTCCTCAGGTAGGAACTTGCCAAAGTCACCAAGAGCCGATTCACACTGTACAGTCAAAGCACATTCAACACACATTTAAAGCACGTGACTTCCGCAAAAGTATACTGGGAGCTGTAGTAGGTGAAGGGTGCTGGGAATTGTAGTTTTGTGAGGTGGAACTGCATTTCCCATGATTCTTTGGGGGAAGTAATGTGCTTTAAACATGCGTTGGGTGTGCTTTAAATATATGGTGTGGATCTGTTCTGGGTGTTTTTGGGCAAGGGAGCCTCTATCTTCTCAGGTTCAGCCCCATCTGCATTATTGGGGAGTATTAGTGTGATTCATATCCTGCACCTTCACTATAAGTATGTGTTGTCCGGGCAGCTAACAGATCACTTACAGAACAGTAATCCTGCTCCAGTAGGTCTCTTATGTTAGTCTTCCTGCTTTTTGTAAGATTCGGAAATGGTGTCCCAAACTTTGTCATTTATACTCTTTTTTATAATAATTTTTATTAAATTTTCTGTTTTACAATTTCGAATAAACATTTTGCAAACTTTAAAATATCCAGTGACTTCCCTTCTTCTCTTTCCGTGGTTCATTTTACCATGGTTCATCCCTGCGTATTTTACAATAGCCATTCAAATCAATTTTCCACTATTATATTCATCAAGAATTATTTACTCTGCTGAATGTTGAATTTATCTTAATGCTGCCAGCATTTTCAGCTGTACAGTTATTTTCCATATACTCAATAAACATTTTCCATTCTTCTTTAAAGACATGTTCTTCTTGCTCTCTTATTCTATATGTTAAATCTGCAAGTTATGCATATTCTGTCAACTTGAGGCGCCAATTCTCTTTAGTTAGGACCTCGAGCACTTTCCATTTTTGGGCTAACAAAACACTGGCTGCAGTTGTTGCATACATGAATAACCTTTTCTGACACCTGGGGATTTCAGTCTGGGTTATCCCCAGCAGAAAGGACTCTGGGGTTTTTTGGGAGGGAAAGTAATTTAAACATTTTTTTCAGTTCATTGTAAATCATTTCCCAATGCTCTTTTACCTTTTTGCATGTCCACCACATGGGAAAGAACGTTCCCTCCACATCTTTACACTTCCGACACTTATCTGATTCTGTCTTGTAAATCTTAGACAACTTACTCGGAATTAAATACCGTCTATGAATCATTTTCAAATATTTCCCTTTCAAAGAATGTTGTCGTTTAGTTGTGTCCGACTCTTCGTGACCCCATGGACCAGAGCACGCCAGGCACTCCTGTCTTCCACTGCCTCCCGCAGTTTAGTCAAACTCATGCTGGTAGCTTCAAGAACACTATCCAACCATCTTGTCCTCTGTCGTCCCCTTCTCCTTGTTCCCTCCATCTTTCCCAACATCAGGGTCTTTTCCAGGGAGTCTTCTCTTCTCATGAGGTGGCCAAAGTATTGGAGTCTCAGCTTCAGGATCTGTCTTTCCAGTGAGCACTCAGGGCTGATTTCCTTCAGAATGGAGAGGTTTGATCTTCTTGCAGTCCATGGGACTCTCAAGAGTCTCCTCCATCACCATAATTCAAAAGCATCAATTTTTCGGCGATCAGCCTTCTTTATGGTCCAGCTCTCACTTCCATACATCACATGCTGTAAATTTCAAGTCGCTTTTCCAAAGTTCCTCCCAGAGGTTAAGATCTATATTGTGTCCTATATCTATTGCCCAGTGCGTCACTGAAGCTTTAACTAGGTCGTCTTTTGTTTCCCATTCTAATAATATCTTTGTCATTTATACACTTATTCCAGTTCCTCCCACCCCCAAACACCCCCCCCCAAAATCCATTCATAATAAGGGGAAAGGTTATTCAGTCAGTCTTTAAAGTTGATTGATGTAGTGAGGACTTCTTCACTTCATTTCAAACTCATTTATGAGAGTGAGAATCAAAGCTACAGGAGACCTTGCATTTCCTAACACCGGCGTGTGTGTGTGTTCTTTCTCCCTTTGCTGAGGCACCATGTTCATTCATGAGCAGCTGTGTTGCCATAGGATTGGCGGGTAGAATTGCTGGGGGTTGAAGAAGGGGAAAGTGTGATGGATTTTAAAGCTTCTGACTTGCGAGGAGCAGAATTCGTGAGCTAAATATAGCCTCCTCTGGGTTGGAGGGTTAGAGATGAAGCAAGAGACTAGCCCCTTGGTTTTGAAGCTGGGTTTCACTGGCTTTCGATTGCTGAGGCCCTCATTTTTCCTTCTATGGTTTAAAACGGGGGGCTGCGTTTAGAGTATTGATTGGAAAGAGGCAAGCACGAAACAGTGAGATCTTGGGTACATTTGCACCTTGCGCTAAGCCATGGTTAATGGTTTCCTCTGAAGGTGCTGATCAATTCTACATTGTTTCCCCCTCCTCCCCTTACAACATGAGAGCAGCAAACCAAAATCCTTGGCCTCACATTAGGTCCAAACTGTGAGATGCTGTTTCTTTTACAAACCACCATTGGTAAGCTATGACTTTTCATCCTAGTTTGGAGCAAAGCAAATCAGATTTATGGGATGCAGGTGGTGCTAGGGTTAGGACAGAGCCTAGGACTTGCTGATCAGAAGGTCGGCGGTTCAAATCCCTGCGACGGGGTGAGCTCCCATTGCTCGGTCCCTGCTCCTGCCAACCTAGCAGTTCGAAAGCACGTCAAAGTGCAAGTAGATAAATAGGTACCGCTCCGGCGGGAAGGTAAACAGCGTTTCCATGCGCTGCTCTGGTTCACTAGAAGCGGCTTAGTCATGCTGGCCACATGACCCAGAAGCTATACACCGCCTCCCTCGGCCAATAAAGCGAGATGAGCGCCGCAACCCCAGAGTCGGCCATGACTGGACCTAACAGTCAGGGGTCCCTTTACCTTCACCTTTAAATCAGATTTGATGTCATGCTGGACTAAGGATTCTAAGAATTGGAGTTTGTTGCTCTGAGTCACTAGCAAGGAGGAGCAGATCAGAAGGGCACGTTCCCAGTAAATCATTAACCATAGCTTTCTTTCATAACCCACAGCTGTGGCCAGTAGGGATAACAGCGGGTATTCTCTTCAGGGTTGGCTATATTTCTCTATCAGAAGTGATTGAATGATCTGATCACAGCCAGTGCAGGGACAGAATGGAATTGGGCAACACCCTCACCCCAGTTGAGTCCAATTGTTCATACGTCGCCTCCTTCCCGTGACTCATGCAGAGACACAATGGACAGCCTCCTGCTTACGGCTGGCAGTTCTGCAGCCCTTCTGCATTGAGAGCAGTTGTCGAATCCAGTTGATGTAGAGATGGGGCAGAATTTTCCACTATGAATGGAAGGAGGTAAGGCCAGGGCAGAAAGTCATTTGGAGATTAGCGATATCTTGGTGCGTGCTTGTGAGTCCTGGGACATGATTTAAGTGTGACTCATTTGGACCATGGCCCCATCAGGTGGACATCTCAGCATGGAAAAGAGCCATTCTTACTGATAGATCATCTGCTTGCGTATAGTAGGTCTCGAATCCAATTTCTGGCGTTTCCAAAGAGCGGGCTGGGAAAATATTTTTGCCTGAAATCCTGCATGCCAACCAGTCATGCCTAGGAATAGAGGAAGTTGCCTGAGATACATTTGTCCATCGAGCCCAGTATTGTCCACACAGGCTGGCAGTCTCTCTCAGCCTTACGTGGAGGTGCCCAAAGACCTAAGAGTGTAGAACAGTGCTGCTTCATGACCTCCTTGAGTGCTTTTCTTTGGCTAGAATGTGTCTGTGATCATTCCTTTTGCTTGCCTGGAAGGGGACGGGTGTGAAAGGGGTATGTGTGCTGAAACTAGCTTACTGGACAACAGGTAAAGCTTACGCTTCAGGCATGTGGCCCCCAGGAGGTTCCCCAGAAAGGAATGTGGCCCTTGGCCTAAAGAAGGTTCTCTACCCCCCTGGGCTAGGTAGGTGAGCTAGGTGAAACAATGGTCTGACTACAAATGACGCATCACTGCCTGTTGAATGAAGCATTTGCTGTGTAATCTTCTAACAGCCTCTGGAACGGACGAATCTCACCACTACTGAGTCTGGAAGGGAAAATAAATCCATGAAAGTGAGTGTCTCTGCTTTAGCCGTCACTGATAATGATGCAGCAGGCCATTATTTTTTCACCTCTTGTTAGTTTTCCAGTTCGTTCTTGTTCAGCCAAGTAAGGACAGCATATAATAGTCAGGCCGGCGGTGTCCCTGGTGTAATATTCTATTTTTTGACAGCAGCTGGTTCCAAACTGGGATTTCCCAAAGCTTGGGAGTGGAGGCGGGGAAAGAAGGGGAGCGGGGACAGGTTGGGAGGATTGATGGGATGGCTTGGCAACCCCCCAAGCCCACGGGGGGGGGGAGACGTATCTGTTGACCCTTTGCTAAGTCATAGGAGGCTTGTCAATGGGAGTCAGGCAGCTGGGAAAGGGCATCATAGCTGTGCTATGCTATGCATGCAAAGGAGCCTTGGCATTTCCAGCTGAAAGGAGCTCAGGAGGAAATGGAACCTGGAAATAAGTTCTTCCTGAGACCTTAAGGAGACTCTGCCACAGAGAATAGACGGGCCTCCCCACCCCCAAATGCTTTGGACCAGGCATCCCTAAACTCGGCCCTCCAGTTGTTTTGGGACTACAACTCCCATCATCCCTAGCTAACAGGAGCAGTGGTCAGGGATGATGGGAATTGTAGTTCCCGAAAAGCTGGAGGGCCGAGTTTGGGGATGCCAGCATTGGACTATGTCAGCTTTGGCTAGCATGCCCAGCAACCAGGGGTGATGGGAGTTGTATTTCCAGCAACACTTGTGGAGGGCATCAGATTGGGTGTGAAAGACTGGACAAGGTGAACTTTCGGTCTGATCTGGCTGGGCTTTTCAACACAATTCTGAAAGTTGAGCTGAGAGCCAGTGTTTTCAAAAAATGGAGTTAGACCCAGTGTGGGTACGAATCCACCCTTGAGGCCATTTCTCCGTTGTCACCGTCTCCAGCCTGATGCCATGTGCAGTGTCAGACGGGGGGCATGTAAGTTGTTCCTTTGCAAGCAGGGCTTGCTGATTGGTGCACAAGGTGGGCCCTTCTCAGATCAGCCGCACCAGTGGAGCTGGGGTAGCTCGCTGTCAGCACAGACCAGCTGATCAGTTTCATCCCTTTTGAAGGTGCGTGAGCCCTGCTTTGCCCACTCGCAGGTCCAGTCTGAACCCAAACCGCACCTGCCAACAAACATCCAAGTTGCTGACTGCTTGGTGGTTTTGGCAAGCCACTTTGGAATTGTCACCTGATGTCGTAGTGATGTCCAATTTGGCCCACATGAAGTTGGCAGAGGGTAGGCTCTGGTCGGCCTTGTGGATCTGGGTCATAATGCTTGGGGGGTTATGTCCATCAACAGGTGTGTTACATGACAGCTCAATGGACTTCCCATAAGCATCTCTCTGGCCACTGTAGGAACTACAAGGCCCGTTGGCCTAATCTGGAAAGATCTTCTCAAGGTCTTAAACACGGTGTCTTGAGAGAACCGGGGAAAGTGAACTTCTGAGTTGGAGATGAGCTGAAGAGAACCACCTGTGACACCAACTACCTGAAGAATAATGTGAGGTCAAAGGGTCCATCAAATCAACATGTTGTTCCTTTGCCAGGCTTAAAGTTGTATCCCATTTCCCTGAGACAGGGGACATGTGGTCTTCCAGTTGACTATAACTCCTCTCATTCCTGATGGTTGGCCATGTGGGGAATGGAATGGAGTATCTTGGGAAAGGGTGTGACTGGCTTGCTGGAAGGCCGAACAGGAGCACTCCATGGCACAACGTTTGGTTTGGGTTCATCTTTAAAGTCCAGTTAAAGTTTCCTAGCCTGCCAATATCTACGTAACATTGGTCACAGCAAAAGGCCCAAAGTGAGAAAGAAGTGGCCCTCTTAAGTTTTACAAAAGCTTGCTTACCTGCTCACCTGGGGTGAACTTTATTTCATCCCAGGCAAATAGCTTTTGCCGAATCCCTTTTGAAACAAACCAACCTTTCCTTCACTTTCTGACCTCCTTGTCTCCTGCCAGAGCTGGATCCCATTCTCTCAGCCCCACCCATGCAGCCGCCAGCTTCAGACCTGGTGAAAAACAAAAAGTAGGACACCCCATTTGGGCCAGATTAAGCAGGCGCCGCCCAGGGAATGTGTCCTGTTGTGCAATCGGTGCTTGTACAATGAGCTAGTGATTGTGGGTCCTCCTGCTTTTCCAGTAACTAAAATATAATGTAATGTTTAAACTATGTTGTCGTGTCTCTTGGTTGTGTTACAGTCAGGGGAGGAAATGAACATAGCAGAACATGAGCCCATCAGTTGCTAAACATCTCTGCCAGCTGATCTTGGGCCCAGACGACCACCTGTTCTCTCTCCCTAGAGGTCCCCTAAGGACATCTGACTTCCCTGAGGCCCTTTCAAAGTGTTACTTAGCTTAAGGGGATTGGATTTTACATTCTTCAAGGGAGATGGCTCTGTCACTATTTTCAAGAGGACTCTCTGGGTGTTCGGGGAGAATTCCTCCCCCCTTCTCTCTGCCCCCAGCCCTGCCTTAAGGAAGCGCATAGACTTGTTTACAGCAGGGGCCATTAACCTCTGGCGTTTCTGGGACTACCAGAAGACCCACGCCACACACTTAAAAGCACAGCCTGGATAGCTCGGCTGGTTAGAGCGCGGTGCCGATGAAGGCAAGAAGATTGCAGGTTCGATCCCTGTACGGGACAGCTGCATAGCCCTGCTATTGCAGGGGGTTGGACTGGATGATCTTCAGGGTCCCTTCCAACTCTACAATTGTGTGATCTAGTGCACATTCAAAACACATAGCTTCACCCCTCCCCCCCCAAAAAACCCCAAGAATACTGGGAACTCTAATTTGTTCAGGATGCTGGGAATTGCACTCTATGAGGGGGAATCCCAGAATTCTTCGAGGGGTGTCCCACGCTTTAAGTGGGGATTGTATGTGCTTTAAGTACATGGTGCGGCTCCTTGACCATTGGGCTGATGGGATTTGGAGTCCAAAATCATCCAGGAGGCATTACAATTCTCACTTTTGTTTGATGGGTTCAGCCATTCAGCTGTACCTGAGAGGGAGAGAGAGCCCTTCTGCTCTCTTTGCTGCAAAGTAACTTCTTCGTTAAGTTGTGCTGTGCCAGTTTTGGATGCCTTTCAAGGATGTCCTAATTTTTTGTCCTAATTTTTTGTTCTAATTGAATGTTTCCTTTTGGGTGTTCATAGTGCTAAAAATATACAAGGATTTTTTAAAATAATAATAAAAAACCTTTCCACACCACCCTAATAGTTTGTCTGAAGAAACTTATTGTCTCAACCTTGTAAAACTGGTGTTCATTCTACACCGCATCCTGGGTGGGCTCTCGTTTCTCTCTCTGGAACTCGTAGAACTTTCCTTCAGCACTTAACAGACCCTGGGCTGTTTCGTTCCTTTGAGAGCAAGACGGCAAAGGCACAAAGAGGTATATTAAAGCTCCGTTGGGAAAATTGGTTTATTCGGTTTTGGGTTGAATTTATCTGGTGTTATATTTATAATGCAGCAATTGTATTTTTAAAACGTCTGCCTGTTTACTCCAGGGGCAGAAAGGATGGGAGGAGACCTCAGTTGCCTGGTCAGCCAAGCACCTAAAAACATGCCTAGGAATTTTAAGCGTTAGGGATCATTACGCTCGGGTCTTGCCACTGAAAATGCTGAAATGTTCCTCCGGTTTGCTGGGAGTGGGGGGGAGAAAGGAGTATGTTGTTGGGGTGTTGGTGGTTTGTTTGCTTGCTTGCTTGGTTTGTTTGGTTTGTTTCTCTTAATGAACTTGTATTTCAGCTTGTTTTAAAGTGTGGCTTTGGTGATAAACATGGATTTAGTGATAAGACAGTTTGTTTCCTAAGAAAATCCTGCTTTTTAAGTTGCTATAAATCACTTGGTTCTTTAAACTTTGCTTTGATAAGCTTGCTATAAAAGAAGATCAACGTTGGTGGAACAGATGGCATGGGAGATAACGGGCTTGCTGGTGGTGGTCTGTGCAGAGCCAAAGGGAAGTAGTACCAGTGGAGCCTGTTCTATTCCTGTGAGGGGGGACCTGTGGACTCTATTAGCCCCAGCCAGCAGAGCCAGTGATCAGGGATGATAGGAGTTTTAGTCCAGCAACATTTGGAGGGCCACAGGTTCCCCACACCTCCCCATGAATTTTCCCTGTAATCCCCTGCAGTGTGGAAAAGGGGTTCCCTGGTGGATGAGTCCATGCATATTCCCTGAAAGACAGGGCGTTTATTTTTTTAAAAAAAATGCTATAGAATTAAATACAGATGGTCATTTACCCTCGCTAGATTCAATGTGCTGCTATCTGCCTTACTGCAGGGCAGATTCGAGGGTAAACCATACGTGGAACGCGTCTGCCCCTGTGGCTTGATGGAGGTAGAAACTGTCTCTCATGTCTTGTTACGCTGCTGTTTCTACGGGGATATACGCTCGCTATTTACCACTCCTGTTATACAAAAATCTCTAAATGGGTCCGAACTTCAACGTCTAAAACTCCTGGTAGAGGACAAGGATCTAGAGATCACGTTAAGGGTGGCCAAATTCTGTGCGACCTCCATAAAACTTAGGGAACAAGCTGTGCTACCAAAATCATTAAGGTTTTAAATAATAATTGTAGGTTATATTTTAGTGATCAAGATTTAATATATATTTTTAACTGCCACTATATCTGAATTGTCTCTGTTATACCCAATTGCAATTCAATGTATTCCTGTTGTGTTTTATGATTTTCCTGATATTGTAAGTGAGCCAGAACTGGTCTGTGACCGTAATAATAAAATTCTATTCCATGCTATAGAATTATGCTTACAAGTAAGCCCCGCCCCCCTCTGCTGAGTCTTTGCCCTGAATATGGGTTACTGATGGAAAGATGTTCTCCTCTTGCCGCTCTCTGCTTTTAGTGGTTTCCGTTGATAGCAAGTAACTTTCGAAGAACAGAAGGGATTTGGAAGGCAAAGCTGAAAAGTCAGGAGATGTTTGATGCAGAAAGGGATGCTTGTTTCCAGGCAAACTTGCCTGTTTGCCTGTCGTTGAGGTCAGGAAATGAGACTCTCCTCTGGGTATCCTCATCACCCGAGAAACCCTTTCAGGGCAGCCTCGTTGTGGAACTCCCCACCACCACCCAACAGGTCCACGGTGGGGATTTCAACCTCGGATTCCCTGCACACCAATATAGCACATCTTGGCTGTTGAATAAAGCTAGCTGTCGGTGTACCAGAAAGTTGCTCGTTAATTGGCACCTGCAAAATTAGGACTTTGATTTAGAGAGGTCGCGGGTGGCGCTGTGGGTTAAACCACAGAGCCTAGGACTTGCCGATCAGAAGGTCGGCGGTTCGAATCCCCGCAACGGGGTGAGCTCCTGTTGCTCGGTCCCTGCTCCTGCCAACCTAGCAGTTTGAAGGCACGTCAAAGTGCAAGTACCTTCCGGCGGGAAGGTAAACGGCGTTTCCGTGCGCTGCTCTGGTTCGCCAGAAGTGGCTTAGTCATGCTGGCCACATGACCCGGAAGCTGTGCGCTGGCTCCCTCGGCCAGTAAAGCAAGATGAGCGCCGCAACCCCAGAGTTGGCCACGACTGGACCTAATGGTCAGGGGTCCCTTTACCTAAGGTCATGGTTGGAGTAAGATGTTCGATTTGGGAAGTTTGATCTGGTGGTGTTTTCTGGTGTATATGACGAGATTTTGCAGAAAGTAGTTGGTTTGCGTGACTTTCTGCTCTCAGAAAGTCTCAACCAGCTTCTGCATTCCTTTGGGTGCAACTCCCATCAGAGTGCATGAGCTGGGGAATTTGAAGTTTAGACCAGGGATCAGCAACCTTTTTCAGCCGTGGGCCGGTTCACCATCCCTCAGACCATGTGGTGGGCCGGACTATATTTTTTTTGGGGGGTGGGGAATGAATGAATTCCTATGCCCCACAAATAACCCAGAGATGCATTTTAAATAAAAGGACACACTCTACTCATGTCAAAACACACTGATTCCCAAACCGTCTGTGGGCCAGATTGAGAAGTCGATTGGGCCAGATCCGGCCCCCGGGCCTTAGTTTGCCTACCCATGTCCTAGATCTTAGGCAAATCAATTGAAAAATCAGGGGGTGTTTGGGTGTTTTTTTGCGTTTTGGGGGTTTGTCTGAAAAAAGATACTCTGCAACTTGTTTTCCGGGTTTCCCTAAGAAAAACGCTCCACAATTTTGGGGGATCCCTAAAAAGAATACATGGCAACCCTACTTTAACAGCCCCCATCAGCAAATGATTCTGTGTTGTGAAAAGCTGCAATTTGCTAGTTTGGGCTGCTGCTGCTGCTGCTGCTGCTGCTGCTGCTGCTGCTGCTCTGGAGGGTTTTGCTCTGGCAAACTGGCAATCCAAGGATCAGTCCAGGAAGAAATGCACCCTGCCTCTTTTCTGCACCATTGAACAGACAGTCCATTTCCTTTCACTTAAACCTGAAGGTTCTCATTTCTCAAAGCTCTTTTTGCTTTGATCCAACCTAAACCAGGTTGCCTACCCCTGGTTTAGACACTGCATGAGTTGGGAAAACATAGTGAACTTTGGCCCTATATTTACTTCTCCTGGTGGCCTTGTGCAGTCATGAGGACTAGTGTATCTCACCTTTGCGCTGATCCTTTTTAGATGAGACTTGGGATATTTGATCATACAATACTATATATGGATAAGGGCTCCCTCTGGTGGTTACCATGCATAACACATAGCCCAACTGAACATGCAGAAGATGCCGGTCCTCATGGATCTGAATTAAGGGCTGATTTAAATCAGAACATAGGAAGTCATTTTATACAGGCCACTGATCCACTGACCCCAGTATTGTCTACACTGACTGGCAGTGTCTCTCCAGGGTTTCAAGCTGTGGAAATTCCCGGTCCTGTATGGAGATTTTGGATATTGAATCAGAGACCTTTTGAACGCAGAGCAAATGTTCCCCCACTGAGCTACATTCCTTGCTCTGGAGAGGGTGTCAAGTGGAAATGTGGACTTCTGGCCGAATCATCTCACACTAGTGTCTTGTTTTTGCTGTCGGGCAACTTTTGGCTTAACAGCTTTGTGAGTTTTGCGTCTTGTCTCTTTTGAAGGTAGGTCCCCATAAGTGACTGATCTATGAAATGGCAGAGAATGGAACAGACCTGAGGCGCATGGCAATGAGCAAAGAGCAGCACAATGGAAACTTCACAGGTGAGACAGTGAACTGGGATAATGCCTCTTGCTTGCTTGCTTGGGGAAGTGTATATTGAGGGAGGGGGTATAGAAACCATAGTTTAGTTTTGTTTTTGCATGATTGGATTGTAGCCAACTTTGCAAATATAAGAGTCTCATCTGCTGTTCTGCCCCGGTTTTTTTTTAATTATTATTCTGGCCCCACCCACCATGGCCATGACACTAAAGGAAATTGGGATGTGGCAGAAGGAAGAAATTTCTCAGATCTTAAACTTCAGTAAATATCTGTATTAGCTTAGATACTTTTAGTTGAGAGGATCTGAAGACTATTGAGGTGACAGTTGAGTTACCGTATTTTTCGCTCTATAGGACGCACTTTTTCCCCTCCAAAAATGAAGGGAAAATGTGTGTGCGTCCTATGGAGCGAATTCAGGCTCCTTGGCTTCAGCAATAGCAACGGGAAGCCTCTGAAGCGCAGAGGGAGCTCTCCCTCCGCGCTCTGGAGGCTTTACGTTGCTTTCGCTGACCGACCCCTCTCGCTCTCCAGGCTTCAGGCAGCTATCCGCAAGCCTTCGGAGCGCAGCAGGAGTTCCCGCCGCTTCCCCCGCCCCAGCCCCGCGGCTAAAAATGAAGCCAAGACAGCCAGCAGGATGGATCCCACTCGCTGTCTTGGCTTCTTTGCTCTTTGGGGCCTGGGGGGGAAATAATGTTTTTTCTTTATTTCCCCCCCTAAAAACTAGGTGCGCTCTATGGTCTGGTGCGCCCTATGGAGCGAAAAATACGGTACTTCATTCTGATTGCTTGTGTTAGATCTACTTTTATTTATTTAGGTAATTTATATACTACTTAACTACAGAGACGCAATACAAGAAATCATTAAAACTATAAAATCAAACTTCAGGTAGGTTCCCCATCCCTGACTTAGCTCAGTACTGTCCTGCTGTACTTGATAGCAGTTGTCGGGGTCTTTGATGCTATCTCATCCTCTGAGGCTGATGTGAGCTGGAGTCCAGCAACATGGGAAACTGACTGACACAGATTCAGGCCATTGGGTTGATTCTAGCTCAGCTCTGTCTACACAGATGTCAAGCAGAGGTCTTTCCAGCCCTACCTGGAGATGCCGGCAATTAAACCTGCATGCAACGCAGATGCTCCTCCACTGAGCTAAAGCCCCCCCCCCCTTTCTTCCTTACCCGTTTTGCAATAAAGTGCAAATCGAGCCACAAACCTATTTTGAAAACGCTTTTGAAAAGGCTTTCAGGACCAGGCTGTGTCTACTCGGTGCTACAGGCTATGAAGTCACATAACACTTTGTGCCCAAAAAAGCTGAACACTGCAACCTGTTTTCGTTATATAAGCTGAAGAAGTTCTGCTTAGCCAGTCTTATTTTGCGCAATGCGTTCTCTCCTTGCAAATACCAGGCTTTTCTATACCCACCCGCTCCCACAAACACCTCTCTCTATGGCCCATCCAGGCAGGCAAGAAGCAGGATCAGAGTTCAAGGGCACATTCCAGCCAGGCAAAAAACATTCAAGGAGGGCTGAGAGCAAGACCATTTGGGGGTGTGCTTTTGAGAGAGTTCCAAGGGGCCAGGCAGAATGATCTGGAGGTTAGCATTTGACCCCCAAGACCTGCACTTCTCCACCCTTGTATTAGCCCTTTTGCTTTTTGGAACAAGCAACCAGCTGAGCAACCATGTGGTGGGTGATGAATCCCCAGGGCTGTTGATGGCCTCACATTGGGTTCATACCTAGAAGAGAATTTCCTCATTTCACTTGGAGGGTGAAATCTTTCACAGGGCTGGCGATGCTTGCCATTTCTCATAGCTCTTCTCTCCTAATTCTCCCCTTTTCCTTCCTCTTTGCAGAGCCTTCTCCGTCAAGCGAACAGAAGAAGAGAGAACGCGAAGAGCGCCTGGATATCGTCCTCTGGAAGAAGCCACTCATTACCTTGCAGTATTTTTTCCTGGAAACATTATTAAACTTGAAAGAATTGACCATAAAGTAAAGGCCTACTTCTCCTTAACTTTTTACTCTTGAACCACGGGGTCCCAAAATCGAGTGTCTCCTCCCCTCCCAAATGGGGCTGGGTCCATTTGAAAGGCACTCACTAGCCGCCGCCCCCCCCAGCTCCCCTCCCCTCTGCCTCTGCTTCCTTTATCAAAGCCTAGATTTTATTGTGTCCTGATTTAGTCCAAGAGGTCGGAGGTTTTTTCTCTCCCTTCCCCTGACGCTAGAATGTGGTGCACCTAATGGAATGGGGTAGGATCCGACCCATGGCGAAGGAACTGCACCTTTGCCACGGTACATAATTGATGGGGGTGGTCTCTCCTGCAAATTCCAAAGATCTCAGGAGCCTGTTCTGGAATCTTGTGTTCTAATTCTTAGGAAGAACTTGTCTGGATCAATACAAGGCAGCGTCCTACATTCCTATGGGCTTGCTAGAGCAGGGCGGGGGGAGAACGTTATCAGGTTCAGCCGCCCAGAGTGGCTGGGGCATCTCAGATGGGTGGAGTATTAATAATAATAAAAATAATAATTGTTGTTGTTGTTGTGGCTGGAATATGAATGGGGCAGAGAGGGTGGTACCAGTGTGTGTCAGTGTGGTCCTTCTCTGGATTTTTGATTCTAATAGCAGTTTATTTATTTCACCCCTCCCAAGATTGTGGCATCGCCGAAGGATCGTGGTGTCTCTCTTACTGCTGCTGGCACTGCTTACATCCGCGTATTATATCGAAGGCGCACATCAACAGGTAACGCTACATATCAAACAGGGCCTAGCACTTTCAGGACATGCAGAGGGCTTGCATGTGTTCTCTCGGTAGGCCAGCAAGCTAAAAGAAAGAAAGAAAGAAATGCCCGAAATTGGACGACGAGCATCAGTAGAAGAGACGGTCGCTTCATATTCTCCAAATAAGGAATTTCTTCTCTGTCTAAGTGATAGTGCTCACAGTTAAAGCTGTGGAATCTGCTCCCACCAAATTCACAATGGCTGTGTTCTACTTCTCCCGAAGGCCACTTTCTAGGAATCATGAGTAGGGAGACGGTTGTTGTGATCAAGTCCTGTTTGCGGGTTTCGTTTAGGCATGGCTGGCCACTATGAGAACAGGATTCTGTACTAGGTAGTTGACTGGCCTGATCCAGCAACCAGACTCCTGACAATAACAATAATTTTATTATTTATACCCTGTTCATCTGACTGGGTTTCCCCAGCCATTCTGGGCCACTTCCAACACATATGAAAACATAATAAAACCTCAGACTTTGAAAAATGTTCCATTAGGGACTTAGGTAACTAACAGTTGCATTCTGATGATATGTATGCTGAAATGGAAACCTGTTGGGCAATTTTTGATATAGAAATAAGGTAAAATAATTTCTTTTTCTAGCAACCTATGTGAGGTTCACCTCTCTGTGTGCTGGCCTTTGGCTTTTTGGCTCTTCCTCCAGATCTGGCTTTCTAGAAGCAGGTGTCAGCACCTGAAGTGGGGGGTTAGGGGACCTGTGGCTCTCCAGATGTTGCCAGACTGCAATCTCTATCATCCCTGACCTTTCGCCACGTTGGGAGTGATGGGAAGTGGAGTCAACAATGTCTGGAGGGGCCCACAGCTTCCCCACCCTTGCCTTAAGAGGTTCCCAGCCCAGGACTCAAATTCTGCATCAGCACCAAATGGTAAAACATTGTGCACTGCAGGTTTTTTAATTTGCTACTGTCCTTTGAACTGCACAGAATTCTATTTTATTTTTGATTGTCTCACAATAAGAGCTCCCCATCCCCTTTAAGGTATGCTCTCCCCAGGGAGACCCACCCAGCACTGACCTTTTGGTGCCATGGAAATGGTTGACTTTCTCAGGTGTTCAGGCAGCAGCAGTGATACGACACATCCTTAAAACTGGTTTTATGGTAATTTTTCGAAACGTCTGTGTGTTTTTACTTGCTTTTCAGTGGCATGCTGTAGAAGGATTTGATAAGCATTGCACCTTCTTGTGAAAGTGTAACCTTTTATTCTCTCTCCCCCACCCTCTTTTCTCTTAGTATGTGCTTTATTTGGAGAAGAAGCTCTTATGGTGTGCCTACTGGGTAGGCTTAGGCATTCTGTCCTCAGTGGGACTTGGAACGGGTCTTCACACCTTTCTGCTCTACTTGGTAAGCGAGAGAGAGAGAGAGAGAGAGAGAACACGTGTGACTTATGAGTGACTCCACGGGTGGGTGTAATAATAATAATAATAATAATAATAATAATAATTTATTATTTATACCCTGCCCATCTGGCTGAATTTCCCCAGCAACTCTGGGTGGCTCCCAATCGAGTGTTAAAAACAATACAGCATTAAATATTAAAAACTTCCCTAAACAGGGCTGCCTTCAGATGTCTTTTAAAAATAAGATAGCTGCTAATTTCCTTGACATCTGATGGGAGGGCATTCCACAGGGCAGGCGCCACTACCGAGAAGGCCCCCTGTCTGGTTCCCTGTAACCTCACTTCTTGCAGTGAGGGAACCGCCAGAAGGCCCTCTTTGGAGCTGGACCTCAGCGTCCACACTGAGTGATGGGGGAGGAGACGCTCCTTCAGGTATACAGGACTGAGGCCGTTTAGGGCTTTAAAGGTCAGCACCAACACTTTGAATTGTGCTCGGAAACGTACTGGGAGCCAATGAAGATCTCTCAGGACCGGTGTTATGTGGTCCCGGCGGCCACTCCCAGTGTACTTTCAGGTTTGTTTTATATCTCTATGTCAGTGATTTTCGACCAGTGTGCCGTGGCACCCTGGGGTGCCTTGAATGATGGTCAGGGGTTCTGCGAGCAACCCTGGCCTCTGTCCCTCTCTCCTCCCCTCCCTCCTCTGATGCCCTCTCACATCTCTGCCTCCTCAGGGCTTGTGAAGCTGTTTGCCTCACGTTCACCTTTGGCCAGTCTCCATTGGGCCACCAAGGCTGGGGGCACCCTCTTCCCAGGCCCCTGTGGGGTGACCTGAGGAGGCACCTTTCTTTGGGGCAGGGGGGAGCGGCTCAGAGACCAGCGGCAGCGGCCGCCCAGAGAACTCCCAAGGAGAAGGGAGAGGAGAGGAGGCTGAGGGAACACTCCATAAGGGAGGGCATTTGAAAAAGGGTGAGGGGCTGCCAGCTCGGCAGGCAAGGGGGGACATAACTGGGCTCCTGAGCCCCACAGGGGTGCCGCAGAAAGAATGTAGTTGGTCAAGGGAGCCGTGGACTCAAAAGAGTTGAAAACCTGCTGCATGTAATAAAAATGTAAAAATGTCACTGCACAGCCATTGGAGGATTTGTAGTGTCTCATCTCGGTGGTAGATATGGATGACGTCAGGGCAGGATAAGGGAGCATAAGTGAATATTTATTGCACAATAGCAGGGCTGTGGCATGGAAGCGAGAAGAGAAAGACAGACAGACAGGGAGGGCGGTGGTTTGAAACAAAAAGTTTGCGCAAAGATGCTAAAAATTGAAGGGGAAATGGCAGTGTTAAACAACAACAGAAGTTTGAGTGAAATAGGGAATAATTGAGGACTCCACGTCCTTTGGAATATTTGAGAGCTCTGCACCTCTTTCACATGAGGCAGCCAAGGAATGGAATAGTAAGAGTATATTGAGAAGGGGGAGACACTGAAGGGGGGAAAGTTTGAATAAAACAGGGATGGAGAGAGAGTGAGAGGGAAAATGGCTGTTTGAAACAACAGCAGAGGTTTGAATAAAGCCGGGATGAAGAAACTGGCTGAGATCAAACAGGCCTCCACCTCTGCGTTGAACCTTATTTTCTCCCCCACAGCAGGCATATTAAGTCACATTGTGCCTATTTTGTTTTGTTTTTTACGTGTGGTTTTTAATTGTTTTATATATCATGTTATTGGACTGGTGGAATGGTTTTGTTGACAGTTCTGTCAACAGCTTTGTGACCCATTTATGCTGAACAGCGGTCTTAGGAATAAACGAAATAAATAAATTCTGCAACTACAGTTAGGCTCAATGAAATCAACAGACCTCTTATCCATGCCTGGCTGGGCTGAGCAATGTCTGGTTTTCAACATCGTGATATATCACCTTCTAAACCTCGCGATATACCAATATATCACGATGTCTAAAATAAGTCTGGAACTATGTAGAGGCGAACGGCTTAATGTTCCAGCAACTGCTACTACTTAGGGGTCTAAAACTTACAAGATTTTATTTACCTTTAACATACTGTTACAACTGTTATTTTGTAGTACAGAGCAACAGGGGCGGCAGGAATCATGAGAGAAGCAACGACTGGCTTCACAGTTTCCCCCACAAATCTCGATTTTTTTTTACATAGCACACACAAACACATTGTGATTTGCGATATATTGCCATGTCAAATACTGAGAAACCATTAGCACAATGTGTACTTCAAAGCAATTTTGGACGATGTCTTGATACATTGTCCCACCCTAATGCCAAGTGATTACAATGGGTCTTCTCCGAGTGTATCTTACATCAAGTCAACCCATTGGTCCACGTAGTACATTATTGTCTGCACTGACTAGCAGTTGCTCTCCAGGGTCCCAGCCCTCCTTGGAAATGCGAGGATTATACTGGGGACCTTCTGCCAGCAGAGCGTGTGGCCTGCCCCTAAGCTACGGAATCCTTATTCCGTAATAGTTGCTAGATACTACATGTGGAAGAAAATCCAGCATTCACACTGCGATTAAAGTAAAGGTCTGTCCAATACCCTGCTTATTAAGGCAAGGCAATGGCACTGGAAAAGGCCCCATCAACCAGAACCTGTTCTGAACTGATCAACGTAGTGTTCCAATTATACATGGCACTAGCAGCTTTTTATTGCGATCAGGAAGTTGTTGCAACCCGGTTAATAAGAAACCACAAGGAAGTGACTGCACAGGAGAAAACACGGTAAAAGCAACATTGCTGAAATCAAAACCTCCAATATTCCATGCTCCTTTAATTCTTCCACCTTCCTACTAGCTTTATTTTTTACGCTCTAAGAGAGACGTGGCCTTATGAATAAACTCAGGTCTGCTGTAGACTGAGGTCCTTGCAGGTCCCAAATTCTGCTTCCATGTACAGGTGGTACCTCGGGTTAAGTACTTAATTCGTTCCGGAGGTCCGTACTTAACCTGAAACTGTTCTTAACCTGAAGCACCACTTTAGCTAATGGGGCCTCCCGCTGCTGCTGCGCCGCCGGAGCACGATTTCTGTTCTCATCCTGAAGCAAAGTTCTTAACCTGAAGCACTATTTCTGGGTTAGCGGAGTCTGTAACCTGAAGCGTATGTAACTCGAGGTACCACTGTACAGGAGACAAAGTGGCTTTGTGGGCTGCTAGCTGTTCATCCCCCACCCTGAAGTTTCACGTCGCCTTTCATTCTTGCTGTTCCACTTAACAGAGATGGTTTTCTGGGATAGCTCAGTCGGTAAAGCATGAGACTCTTAATCTCAGAGTTTCAGAGTTGTGGGTTCAAGTCCTGATTGGGGGGGGGGGAGAGATTCCTGCATTGCAAGGGGTTGGGCTAGCTGACCCTCATGGTCCCTGCCAACTCTTGACTTTCAAATACAGGGATGTCTCTGAAACTATTTCCCCCCCAGTTTGCAATCAAATTTCCTGCGTTTTTTCTGAACATCATCTCTTTATTTTGTATACCACCCTTCATCCGTAGATCTCGGGGCCCTTCACAACATATGAATACAAGTCCATATCTACTTCCAGGAACTGAATTATCAAAATGAGGTGAAACAATAACCTCTTTTGGGGCTTCCCTTTTGGGTGGAAGTGGACTGCTAGCTTCAGACACGTAGGGAGGGAAATGGTTGGAAATGAAGAGTTCTGTGTTGGGCAAAAAATACCCAAACCAGCTGCTTACGGATTGTGGCTCAGTAAAACCGCTCCTCTTAGCCTGTTAGTTGCTTTCGTGGCTTTTGGTTCTGCATGGAAGAGTTCTGCCCAAATCCACCGCTTGGGGGCTCTGTGAGCACACCAAGATTTGAAAGAGTCGTCCTTTAAAAGAAAAAAAACCCATATGAAGTTGGATTACAATTTTCCAACAAATTTTTGTTCTTGCTGTGTTGTTTAAAGCAGACACTAGATGGCACCGTTGTCCTGGTCATTGGTGACAAAAAAAACCCCTCACGCTTTGCTCTCTCGTAGCTTTGCTTTTGATTTGCTTCTTAGCATACGAACTCCGCAAGCAACATGTTGAATCATAGAATCATGGAAGTTGATTTTCCCTGAAACGGACAACTCATGGCCTGCGAACCAGGAAGGCGAGACTTGCCTCTTTCCCCTGGTATGTGGGGGGCACTCTTCACACTTGACGGTGCTGGAAGTGCACTCTGCATGTGCTCAGGAGCACTTTCACCTTCTCTTGTTTCATGTGTTATAGAGAGGAGGCCCAGACATTGAAAACATGAGAACAAAGGAAGCTGCCTTATACTGAACCAGACTACTGGTCCATCTAGCTCAATATTGTCCACGCAGACTTGCAGCGAGTTTCCAGGTATTCAGACAGGGGCTTCCTCAGTCTCACCTGGTGATATACAGGGGATTGAACCTGGAGCCTTTTGCATGCAAAGCAGGCGCTCTATGGCTGAGCCAGGTCTCTTTCTCAGCCTTGGTCCGCTCACCCACATTTCGGGTTTAATACTTCTGTGCCTTAACATGACTGGGCTAGTGTAAGGAATTACTGAGATGAACTATGAGAAATATCCCAAGTCAATAGTACGGAACTGAACTGCTGGATGGGATTTTATGCATCATTATAATATATAACAAGCGCTCTTGCATTTCCCTTTGCAGCCTGCTTTTGTTCGCTTGGAGTGATAAGCTACAGCAGTCGCGAAAAACCCTCCAACTTTATGCCAGGCTCATTTGTACCACGAGCTCCTTTTGCATCACATTCCCTGTTTGAAACATGCAGGGGAGCCCTAGGTTTCCTGCCTGTTCCGGGTGGCTTGCGGCACATCGAAAACCAAAAAAAGAAGCAGCTTTCTGGAGAGCATGCTTTTTAAGATGCACATCTGCAACTGGGTGTCTTGGCTGTGACAACCAACAGCAAAGATTGTGCCTGCCCTAATACCACGCTGGTAAATCCCCACGTCTTAGCAGCTGCAGCCCAGCGGAATCAAACCTCGCCTTTGCCAAATTCGTGACACCCATGCCTCCGTCACGGGCGCCATCCTCGAGTGATCACCAGCTCCACCCCTTGGCTGCCCAACTTGCCAGCCTTGCCCAGAAATCAGATTGCCTGGCTGAATTAAGCTGTGGCTTTGCTACTTTTCCTAGAATTCGGTCTTCTTGATGTGTTTATTTTTAGTTTTTGCTCGTGGTGTGCAGCAGCACTGGCCGAGGGAGATAGGCTCCCGAGCCACTGCTAATTCACAACTGATATGACCGCAGAGCCATTGTGGTAGCCGGACGATTTCCATGCCACCTGAAGGGGTTATGCCAAAAAAAAAAAAATGAGGGCAAGGAAGAGACAAACGCTCACTGTAGCGGAAGAGCCTGTCTCTAATGCCAGGGTGCAAGCAGAGCTGACACTGCCTTGTTTTTAGAAATCAAAGTACTTCAGAGCTAGGGACAACTGAACATGCGCAGAGGGACATTCCCTAGGAGTAACAAGTGGGAAGATAGCATGATTTTTTAAAAAAAGTCCATGTGCAAAGAGCTTTTCTCATCTTGGAGTCAAAAGTAGAGGCGATGAGTTTCTGATGGGGACAGGGATGTAGCTCAGTGGTAAAGAGCAAGACTTGCCTCATTCCCCAGGTATGTGCAGGCCACAGGTCCCAGGTTAAATCCCCAGCATCTCCACATAGGGCTGGGATTGTCCCTGGCCTGAAACCCTGGAGAGACACTGCCAGTCAGTGTAGACAGTACTGAGCTAGATGGACCAATAGCCTGACTCGGTAGAAGGCAGGTTTTGTGCACTGGATAAGGTCCCCCGTCAAAGCGCACCGACCCGTTTCATGCTGTGCATTCTGCTAAACTCCTTTCAGGGTTTGTGCCAATCGAGTTGCGCAATTGTTTTGCGGGCCGTTTCCTCTTTTCTCGGGAATCGGTTTTGCTTTCCTAATTCTTTGGAAGAGGAGTCAGGAGGGGCGGCAGAAAGCCCCAGAGGACACGGTGACCTTGGGAGTGCTGCTCTTGGTTTCACAAAACAATGTGCTTCTCTCTTCCAAGTGTCCCATCGCACCTTACTGAACCCCACCCATTCCCAACTGTAAAAAATAAAAATAAATCTCAAAGCAAAGCAGGTGCAATCCATAGCATTGTTGTTATTGTTTCTTAAAAAAATATGGATGTGGCTTGCACCCAATAACAAAAAAATATAAAGTGTAACAAAACGTAATTCTAAAAGCTGAGGTTGTGTGTTTACCAGACATCTGCATTGAGTTGCACGTCTGTGCCTCTATCGTGGGTGTTGCCTGCACCTCCTAAAGCATTCCTCCTGTTAATAAGGGCTAGGAGAAGGGCCAGGGCAGCGCCCCAAAATATGATGTGGAAGAGCACAGCTGTGAGGGTGTAGCACCAATTTATCCCCTCTTAAAAAATAATAATAATAGAATAAACCCCATAGTGTTCTGTCAGCTGAGTGGGAAATCGAGAGGAGTTGGATTGAATTATTTTGCTAACCCATTTAACAAAATGCTTAGGAAGAGAACGATCGCTGGTGAATTGTGGGTTCAAGAGGCCCTGGATCAGTACCACTGGGCTACTCCAGTGAATGATAGGGAATTCCTGGCAAAAAATAAAAGCACCCTTATACACAAGCAGAGATTGGATGGCCCTCTGTCACGGATGCTTTAGCTGAGATCCCTGCATTGTAGGATGTTGGACTAGATGATTCTCATAGCCCCTTCCAACGCTAGGTAAAGGTAAAGGGACCCCTGACCGTTAAGTCCAGTCGCGGACGACTCTGGGGTTGTGGCGCTCCTCTCGCTTTATTGGCCGAAGGAGCCGGCATACAGCTTCCGGGTCATGTGGCCAGCATGACTAAGCCGCTTCTGGGGAAACCAGAGCAGCGCACGGAAATGCCGTTTACCTTCCCGCTGGAGTGGTACCTATTTATCTACTTGCACTTTGACGTGCTTTCAAACTGCTAGGTTGGCAGGGAGCTCACCCCGTCACGAGGATTCGAACCGCCGACCTTCTGATCGGCAAGCACTACAATTCTAAGCTTTAGCCCGTATTAAGCATCAGGGACACATCTTTCATTCTTGCTGCCTCTCTGTGTGAGCTTTTCCTCTCTTTTCTCAAGCAAGTTCTGCAGTGACTTAGAGTTACTCTCCTGCATGCCGGATCTTGTTCTTAACTTCGCACATCTGTGTTGCAAAACTGGCTTGTGCTAATCGCTGGCGTTGTCCGTTGCCGAGGTCGGGTTACTGACGAGAGGGGTTGGAGTGAGAATGGCTTGGATGGAGAGAGAGGATCCGGAACATGATTTAAAAGTCTTGAAACCTAGCCTGTTCCCCCCTCTCTCTCCCTCTCTCTCTCTCTCTTGGTATGTGAATTGTTTTTGCGACTTCCATCTGTCTCGTGGGCTTCCTCCGTGATTTTTCAGCCGCTTCCTCTCTCTAGTTGTCGCGCTGTTCACAATAGGCTGAGGCTTCCTGGAGCACTCCACACCGGCATGGAAAGCTCGGAAATCATTTCCGCCCCGTCTGTGATAGTGACCTAGTGCCCGCGGGGTCTCTTGTTCCCAGAAGTGCTGGCGGTGCTTAGACAGAACCTCTGGGGGCTGTGCAAACAGGAACTCCGGGGAGGCACTGAATTCAGCCAGATTTTGCTCCGGGGAGATCTCTGCAGAAGCCAAAAGATTTTGCCAATTATTATTATATTTTTAATGCATGTTTGCTTTCGTCCCATAAGTCATTCCAACTTTTTACCCAAGCAATCATGCACATCTGCTTCCCGTTCATAATTTTAAACAGTCAGGATAAATGATCCAAAGATATCAAACATGCATAATTTTGAGGGGGAAGTAATTCTGCTGTCCAGGGGAGAAAGATGGTGTCACTATCATTAATAATACGGTTATAATTATAATTACAATTGCAAGTTATTAATAATTAGCAATAACGATTGCCAAGAAGTCCCCGCACCCTCAGAAGCTCTACCAGTGGCAGCCTGAGAGAGGGAACTCTCTGGGGCAGCCCCTAAGTTGTGGAATTTCCTACCCACCGAGGTCCCTCTGGCACCTTCATTGGGAAGTTTCCATCATACAATGGCAGAAGCACCTCTTTCCCCTGGTCTTTGACACCTCAGAGAGATGTTTTTAAGACCCATCCTAGCCTCTCCGCTGTCATTTCTTTTAAATCGAGTTTCATGCTGTGTGTTTAAACAGCTGCAACCTGCCCCAAGCAGCTAAGAACATCAGAAGAGGCCAGCTTGGACCAGCGGTCCACCTAATTCAGCATTTTGTTCTCAATAGCCAACCAGGTACCCCTAGGTGAAGCAGGAGCTGATCCCATGAGCAACTCTCCCCACTTGGGATTTCCAGCAATGGGCATTCAGAGGCTTACTTTCACCAGGTAGAACATAGCCGCTTGGGCTAGTAGCCATGGGCAGCTTTGTCCTCTAGTTTTGACCTGCTAATTTTGACCTGCTAATTGGCAGCCAGGGACGCGGGTGGCGCTGTGGGTTAAACCACAGAGACTAGGGCTTGCCAATCAGAAGGTCGGCGGTTCGAATCCTCGCGACGGGGTGAGCTCCCGTTGCTCAGTCCCAGCTCCTGTCAACCTAGCAATTCGAAAGCACGTCAAAGTGCAAGTAGATAAATAGGTACCACTCTGGCGGGAAGGTAAACGGAGTTTCTGTGCGTTCCTCTGGTTCACCAGAAGCGGCTTAGTCATGCTGGCCACATGACCCGGAAGCTGTACACCGGCTCCCTCAGCCAATAAAGCGAGATGAGTGCCGCAACCCCAGAGTCGGTCACAACTGGACCTAATGATCAGGGATCCCTTTACCTTTAATTGGCAGCCACTGAGGTTACATTGGTTCGGTGAGGCCTGCCTCTGAGAAATTTTGGCTGAGGCCTGCAGGGAGTGGGTGGGCAGTGTGACAGGATCCGATCCGCACCCCCCCCTTCCTAGATCACATCTCAACAGTTGCCTGTGTGTCGACTCCTTGCCCATCCTATATTTAAAACGCTCCGTCACGGTCTCGCTCGCCTTTTGAGTAAGGACGGTGATGAGCAAGGGGGACAGGATGAGTCGCTGTTTGTGGTGAGGCAAGCAGGCCGATTTTCCCATGAGAAAATAGCTCTTGTTTCTCTTCATCAAAATGGAATGACACATTCTCCCCCCCCCCCCCCCCGGCCCCGAGAACTTGTACTGAAAGTTTTAAAATCCCACATTGCTGAAAGGAAACACCATATTTCAAGAATGCTTGATGGCAAGCAGAGAGGAGGGATCTTTTTTCTCCCATCGCCACCATCGCACTCGTCTCCAGCTGCTTCGCTTTTCCATCCTCTTGGCATTTGAAATCTTTTTTAGAAACTGCATAACCATTTTTGAATCCCCTGTTACGGTAACTCGTCAGAATGGGGGGGGGGAGGAAACCTTAACGAGCAAAGGAATGTTGCCCTTCAATTAACACCACCCAGGCCAGAATTGCTCCTCCCCACCCAGATTAAATTCTGGGTTAAATGAACTCATTCTTTAGCCAATTCTTTAGACGATTGATCTTGTGGTTGAACTGATTAAAACTTAAAAGAGACCATTTCAATCTTGGGCACCTTTTATTTTTTCCTGTCTGCCTCTTAGGAAACTAATATTCAAATCTTTTAATGTTGTTAGTCAGCACTTTTGAGAGATCGCTCCCACTAACTCTGTCCAAGGGATGCAGACTCACAATCAAGTTGGGAAGAGTGATGTCTGGGTCCCTCTCCCCCATCTTTTTGAAATGAAAAAAAGCTTTGCCAAAGTCTTTGAATGAACATCGTTCGAAAGCTTTAACCCATCAAAGTTTTGATTTATTTTTTTTAAAGAAAGCATGTTCCTTTAAGTTTAAGATACATTTAAAAAAACCCACAACAGGTCTTCCGTAGAGAGAGGGGCTACCATATTACCTCTTTAAAAAATGGCTGAGGGGAAATTGGGATGTAGGGTGAATGGGGGGGGGGGGCAAGAAACTTCATCTTCTGATGACCAGCCTCTCATGTCATTTTGATTTATGGTTCACCCTCCGATTCCCAACAACTTGAATTCCAGTCTCTAACCACAGGCTCCTGAGGGTCCCTCTGTCAAAATTGTGTGGCAGCCAAATGCTTTGCACCCAAGTCATCAAAGGAGATTCCTAATAGGGTTTTTCTCCCCTCTCCCTCTCTTGTCGGAACCCGCCCTGGCAATTAATAACACACACACACACACACAAGTTAGCTGAGGCGGGGAGAAAAATTAATGATTAGGCTGTTGCTCATCTCTTAAGCACCTTTTCAACCCTCCTCCTACAATTCCCTTCTTGCTGTTTGTCTTCCCTGAACGTACAAAGGAATTATCTGTACAAAGGAATTGACTGTGAATCCAGGGCAGCGTCCAAAATCTTATCTTCCATCTTAATCCTTAAACTTTTTTTTTTTAAGTTCCTACTCCTTATGGTCACATCTCATTTATCTGTTTTTTGTTATTTAAACTCTGCCAATGGCAATAAATGATCAGGGCCACTTCCGTTAGTAGTTAGGGTGTGTGACTTGAAAGTTTGAGAGGCAGAAGCTGGACGAAATTTCCAGTGCAGGATTTTAGTGTCATGCTTTGCTCCCTCCCTCCCGCCTCCGGCCAAAATAAATGGCAAAACCAAAGTCATCGCAAATATTCTGATTATTAGTAGTGATAGCTCTATGGTGCTCCCACTTATAGAGGTAGGATCGATCATTTTCCCCCCTTGACACTTAGTTTGTGATGCTTAGCTACATATCTCAGGGTGAACCCAAGGGGTTTTTGGGGGGGGGTTAATAAAATTTAAAAAGAAGAAACCCCAGATGTACAGGAAAGAACCAGACCAAGGTCTAAGAATGGAAAACGGACATGTTCTGTTGAAGGGGCCGCCAGCCTTTTTTGAACCCGTGGGACCTTTGGATTTTTAGAGTGTGTAGGGGGTGGGGTGCCCATCGCAAAACAGCTGAGGAGGTGGAACATAACACAGAATGGCTGTCATGGGGAGCAAGGCCTGGCGCAAAAGCCACCCCCAACAAACTGGAGTCATAGAATGGTACGGTGGGAAGGGACCTCAAAGGTCTTTTGATTCAAGGCCCTGTAATCACAGCTAAAGAATACCTGACGAAGGAGAGTTCTTACGCTTGCCATGCGAAGGCAGCCATGTCCTGCTGCTCCTGATTGTGGAGATCATACAATATTGATTTTATACATGTGCACAGGGAGGGAGAGATGCTGTATGGCCTAGTAGCACCAGGCAGCTATTCCTCAGGACCAGGAAAATCATGCAAGATGGCCACACCACATTCATTGTCATTTCACAAAAGTTGCTCAGTTACTCGCACATTTTGTCCCGTAACTTTCTAGGAGGACTAAGAGACTTTTCCCTTCTAGGGTTGCCATGGGCCCTCTTTTTCCAGGACACGTCCTCTCTTTCAGGGGTAAAATTTCTGTCTGGGCGGATTTTTTTAAATGTGCCAGAGTGTACCTCGCTATGCTTTCTGGAAGAGACGTAGAAATAACTGGGGGCCGAAGACTTGCTTTCCTCTTCTTTTCTCCTGCTCCCCTCAGCAATATATCACAGCTTCTATAGCTGACATATAGTAAAGGTAAAGGGACCCCTGACCATTAGGTCCAGTTGTGACTGACTCTGGGGTTGCGGCGCTCATCTCCCTTTATTGGCTGAGGGAGCCGGCGTACAGCTTCCGGGTCATGTGGCCAGCATGGCTAAGCCGCTTCTGACGAACCAGAGCAGCACACAGAAACACTGTTTACCTTCCCGCCGGAGCAGTACCTATTTATCTACTTGCACTTTGACGTGCTTTCGAACTGCTAGGTTGGCAGGAGCAGGGACCAAGCAACGGGAGCTCACCCCGTTGCGGGGATTTGAACCACCGACCTTCTGATTAGCAAGTCCTAGGCTCTGTGGGTTAACCCACAGTGCCACCTGCATCCAATGACATATAGTAGAGGTGTTTAAAAGGAGAGTCGTCAAAGCGCTCTTTTTTTTTTTTCTCTTTGAAATATGGAAACCCTAAAAAAGCTCAGAACCTGGGGCACCTGCCCAGAGGTAGCAATGAAGACTTTGCAACCGCCAGGCTGGTACTCCTTGCTCTATGGGGTTTTTAACCATAGAGATATATCTAGCCCTGAGTTGTCCCATTTAGGGAGCCCTACCTGTGCATTCTAGTTCTGCATACTTTAATGTGCATGCAGTTGCCCACAGTGAAATATTTTTGGACCTGGATAATTGTTAAACTTCTTTGCTTCAGAACACACGAGCCCCAAGGTTTGATCATGTTAACACCGAGCCCATTGTTTGGGGGCTGCGTCTGAACCAAAAAGTATATTTATACTTTTTGAACCACTGGAATATCAAAGAGGAGACTGTCTACTAGGTACCATGGAAATAGTCACGGCAGCCTAATTTCCCATTGCCTGTGCATATAACATGAACGTCATAAATTTGAGCTCACAGAGGAATCTTGTGCGCTTGGGCCAAACCATGATCCAGGGCCCAGTTGTCTTTGGAAGAGATCGATCCATAAGAGAGAAGGATACAGACCCAGATTCCTTCCCTCTGAGCACTCCATACTTCAATTATCTTTATAAATGCCCTTTTTACATCTTACTTTTCATTCCCATCGCCGTGTGGTTTCTGTGGGTTCCCGAACGCCAGCCTTCCCCCAATCTCCCATTATAAAATTGTTTGTATTTCAGGCGAACAGCGTTCCTAAATAGAGCCAGTCTTCAGGTGTGCTATGATATTTACAGCAGCTCAGTGCATTTTGACCTTGTTTCCTCCCTCCTTGTTAGAAGGTTCAGAGGGAATGGCGGTGGGACAACAATGAGTTGTCAGAGGGAGAAGAGGGAGCAGACTGGGAGGAGAACGTGTCGGAAGCTGAAGAGGGTTAGTGAGCAGGAAGAGGCTGTGGCAGAGGCAGAAGTGGAGGGTGGAGAGGAGAGGGCCAAGAGGGAGAGTGGAGGCAGGCTTCTGAAGAAGGCAGGGAGGTCTCCCCCTCCTGCTGTGACTAGCTCCCCTGCCCCCTGGTCTCCCAGGACCAGATGAGGAATGAAGAGGGCGGAGCATAGAGAGGCAAGAAGGCAAAGGAGCCTTAGGCTGCTGGGAAGGAACTGGGAAAAGAACTTTAGAGAGTGGTGGGAAGGCGGGGACCTTCAGTGCTCACAAATGCCTCATTGGGGCAAGAGCTACTGTGATCACTAGGCCTGTGCTGTTTCAGTTCTGTCAGGGAACTGCCATCAGCTCAGAGACGAGAGATGGAAGGGCAGTTGTGTTCTAGGGAGCCTCCGAAAATCTTGCGAAGCAGTTCCTCTTCCGGCGAGGAGGAAAGCCCCACCTCCAGTGGAGAAGAAGTGCAGGGGCAAGGGGATGCCAGGGAGAGCCTTAACACTGAGCCTGAGCAAGCCGGAGAGGCGGGAAGCACATCCTTGCCAGTGCCCGTTCTGCGGAGTAGTCTTCGGCGCAGGGAGGGGCGGAAAAGGCTGGGGTTGACGCGACTTTTATGCTGGGGGAGGTACAAAAACCGACCACTCCCAGATTCTGCTAGCAATTGAGACAGACATGAACTTACGACGCTCTTCACTGTAAATAGTTTCCACCAAGAATAAAGCCTGTAAAAGACAGGTCAGAGTCCTGCCTGGTTTCTCTCGAGCAACCACCACAGCCATCTGACAAGTTTCTTTGAATAAAGAGTTAACTCCATTGACACCGGGTGGCCTGACTCCTGCTGCTAACACCCACCGACAGCCCATCCTCTCTGGAGCTGGGCACCCAGTCTGGATCAGAATCTTGAAGGCACCCTTGCCCACCCTCTACCAAGAGTCCATATGGCAAACAAAGTTTGAAACAGAGGGTCCTTTTAAGAACTCTTGGAGGAGGAGGAGGATGTGGGAGCCTGTTCTCTGGAAAAGGAAGTCGTTACTTGGAGCTGCGCTTTCTTGGCTTGAATATTTTCACTGGCGCTAACGGCGACAATCCGTTAGCATTTCTGTTTGATGCGCTAATCAATTCCACATACAGCCCTTTCTTTGGCGTTTGGTTTTGTCTGTGTTCTCCTGCGTGCGCGCCAACGAATAGATCTGGTGTGGAGGGGCTGTGGCTTGCCGGATATTGGCAGGCTCTCAGCAGCCCCTGCTGGCAGCATGGCCCAGGGGGGCTGGGTGCTGGGGTCCAGCACCCCCACGCTCAAGAGCTGTGGAATTCCCCATCCACAGAGTCAGCCTTGGCCACCAACTTGGGTGGTTTTAGAAGAGGACTTGACAAATTCATGGAGGATATATGGCTGCCAGTGGCTACTAGCAATGATGGCAAGGCTTAGCGCTGGGAAGTTGGCTACTGTGAGAACAAGATGCTGGGAAAGATGGGCCTCTGGCCTGATCCAGCACAGACACTTCTTACATTCCTAGTGTATAATTTTCATTGTATGCTGACAACACGCCCCTTTTACCCTGGCCTTTGGACACCTGAAATGTATTTTTTAGGTCTCACCCTTGGGGCTGTGTGGCCCCCAGTGGGTTACCCTTCAGGCAGTGTGGCCCCCAACACATTACTCTTGTGGCTATGTGGCCCTTGGTGGAAAAAAAAGGCTTTCTCACCATTGGTCCCCCTAGCTTGGCACCGTCTACGCCAGTCGTCTGACTTGCTGTAAGGCAAACTTCCTGCGCCCCTTCCTGGCTCAGAAGCTGGAGGTGTGAGTCACTCAATTCCTTTATCTTCCGATCCTTTCTCCATACAGAAGGCCTTGGCTTTGGCCATTTGCCAGGACCCCCTGCTGTCCATGAATCATTCTTAAGGGAGACTGGGCAGTTGCGGGTGGGGAGGAAACATCACTGTGAAAATTTGTTCTCCAGAGGTAATGACCGAATTGCACATTGATAACGGAGGGGCGGAGCTGCAAAGTCTGTCATTCTATGCTGTGGTCAGGATCCAGCAAATTCTGCCTTTGCATGTGGCTTTGGTTTCTTAGCTAGTTGCTCCCCACACCGCACCACTGCTCTTGAAACCGAAAATGGTCTTAGAAGCAGTCTCTGTGTGAGGAACTTTCCTTTGAAGGGTAAAAATTCCAGAGGAAATCGTGATAGGCATGTTTGAGCCCACAGCCCCCCCCCCGATTCATTCATAGACTCAAAGAATTGTAGAGTTGGAAGGGACTGTGGGGGTCATTTGGTCCAACCCCTTGCGATTCAGGAATCTTTTGCCCAATGTGGGGCTCAGACTCAAAACCCTGAGATTAAGGGTCTCATGTTCTACCGTCTGAGCTATTCAGACACATTGTTAGCTGGGTTGCAGCCGTTTCATGTGTACAAGATGCCAGTCAGTGCAGACAGCACTGAGCTAGATGGACTAATGGCCAGACTTGGCATGGCAGCTTGCTCTGTCCTTCCCCCTGTTCTTGCTACACTCCTGGTTAGCTTCTCCCAGCTTCTTCTCCTTGCAGAGGTGCTTTCCTTGCCTCTTTGATTAACTATAATGGGGGCTGACATGTGTCAACAAATGGGACTCCCTTCCTGGTCATAGAGCGCCTGCGTCCAGAATTCTTGAGGGCCCGAAAGGTAAATACTGGAATATAAAATAAGCCAACAAATCTTGTACAGTCATACCTCGGATCCCAAATGCCTTGCAAGTCAAACGTTTTGGCTCCTGAACGCGCCAAACCCGGAAGTGAGTGTTCTGGTTTGTGAACATTCTTTTGGAACCAGAATGTGTGACGCGGGTTCCGTGGGTTCTGATTGGCTGCAGGACCTTCCTGCAACCAATCGGAAGCCACGCCTTGGTTTCCGAATGCTTTCGTAGTCTTAACGGTCTTCCGGAACAGATTCCGTTTGACTTCCAGGGTACGACTATTAGAATCATAACCGTGTTTTGTTTCGGAAGCATCATCACATGCTGATTATTCACTGCAATCCTTGCATATTTGCCGCCGCCACCAACCTGCTTCTCTTTCCTCTCTCCAGGGTCCACACATAGCATCGGTGACGCTTGCTGCTTACGAATGTAACTCTGTCAATTTCCCCGAACCGCCCTATCCTGACCAAATTATCTGCCCTGATGTAGAAGGGGTTGAAGGATCAATTTCTTTATGGACCATCATCTCGAAAGTCAGGCTGGAGGCCTGCATGTGGGTAAGAAACTGATCAAGCCTAGCAATATATGTTTTTCAAAATTTAGTAGGTTAGAGAGCAGCCTTGTAAATAAAGCTCAAAACAAATACTAATCACAAGTTTTTAGCAGCTCACCCAAGCCAAAAGTCTCTCTCTTTCTCTCTCTCTTTCTCTCTCTCTCTCTCTCTCTCTCTCTCTCTCTCTCCTTCTTGCTTGCAGTGATTCACACCCCCTCTAGAAATTTTGATTTTATATGCAAGTGTGTGCAGATTAAGATGTTTAAAAAAATCAGTTAAGGTCTCCTTTGTATCAGCGCACTGATGTCCTGCTAACTTGCCTTATTTACAATTCCAAAGTGTATTCCTTGTTGTTGTTTTATTCTTCTTTATAGAGATAATCCACCTGCATTACACATAACAGCTTTGACAGTTCCCTGCCCCAGTGTGCTTCCTTGCAGTTTTAAAATAGGCACAGGGAAAGAAAAGAAAATGGGAAATAGTGAAATTATTTCACTTACACCTAGCATTGGCTTAGTGACAATAAAGCAACCTTCCCCAGGGAGGTACTCTCCAGAGGCTGACGGCCTCTCAGCTCCCCTCAGCCCCAGGCAGGATGGCCAGTGGTCAGGTTTATGAGGGGAGCTGAGAAGGCTGCAGTAAGATATAGGTGAGCGTGTGTTCATAGGTGTGTGTAGCATGACAATGAACAGGAATTAGATGGGAGGGTGAGTGTGTGGCACGATGTTTGAAACAGGAGTCTCGGGCAGAACCAAGAGCCCACGCACGTTGCTAATTCAATTTCCTTTATGAATCACTTTCTACGTTGCATCTTGAAGGAATCTAACAACAGAAACATCAGCTGGAAAAACACATGTAGAACAACTTAGTATGTAAAACCAATTAAAAGGATTCCCCGCCCCCCCCATATATATATTTATACAGTTTCAAATCCATTGGCAGATAAATAACTGGACATCAGGCCTGTCATGTTGGTTGGTGGTGTTTATGGTCTTGAAAAACCAAAAAGAAAGAAAGAAAGAGAATAATCCAGTGCAGATACAGACTGGGGTTAAAACCTCCACTTGTTAAGAACAGGAGGTCTTCATAGGTCTTCATTAGAGTCGGGGACCTGTTTCGGTACATGATGGGAGGGAGGTCCACGGGGCGAATACTGCCACACTCAAGGCCCAATTCATCACATGGAACAGATCTCCTAATGAGAGACAACATACACAGGAGGCCCTTTCCTGCAGACCACAGTGATCCCGTTGGGTGGATAAGGGGTGAGCCAGTTGTCTCGCAGCAGCAGGAAGAGCCACAGACACATCAAGCCAGAGATTGGGCACTGCTTAACTGATGGGGAGCCACTGCCAAGATGGGTGTGATGCCCGTAACAGCTGACATGCTTTGCGGCGCCCCCTGCCTTGCCTGCATCCTCTTCCAAGGCCTCCTGGCTAAAGGATGCTCCTGAGAAAAAGTGGCTGCAGGGTATCCTGGCAGTTGCTGCTGCTGACGACGACACAGGGTGTCGTGCGACTTTTTGTCTTCCCCTGGAGGGGAGGCTTGCTGTTAGCTGATTTCACAACATGTTTTCCCCTCCCCTTGCCCTCGCTTGCGTGAGTGTGCAGGCGCTGCCTCTCGATTTCCTGTAAACTAAACGATGCTGGCAGCTGTATCTCTGTATGGGCATCTCAAAATGCCACCCCCTTTGTCCCAATTGGAAGGAGGACCAGAGCAGAGGCCAGCGGGCACGTGCTCACAGAGTGCAGCGGCTTCTGTTTCTTTCCGATCGCTAAGTCAGACTGTACCTGCTCTTCCCATAACACATCGCTGGTTAACGCTTCCACGTGTTTTTATAACAAGGATGGGGGGAATTGGGGAAGGTCTGAACTCTCACTGTCACCTAACACTGCCCACCCGTCCCCCATCTCCCATCTCCCACTGTTAAGAACCCCTTCCTTAAAAACAGTCAGTTCCCCCAATCCTGCCTGAATAAAACAGCTTTCACCTACCAATGGAAAGGCAACAAGTAGGGAGGGAGTCTAACCTCTCAGGAAGGAAGTTCCAAAACCTGGGAGCCACCACCAAGAAGGCCGTGCCCTGCATCCCTGCCAAACGTAACTTTGAGGGTGGCGCGGCTGAGAGAAGGGCCTCCCCTCAAGATCTCAGAGCCTGGGCAGGTTCATATGGGAGACTCCGGTACTTCAGATAGATAGCCTGGGCCGAAGCCCTATAAAGCCCTGTGAATCATGCCCAGAAAGAGACCAGTAGCCAGTGAGCTGTTGTAAGAAGGGTGTTATATGCTCCTTATAACCAGCCCTGGTCAACAGTGAATAGACCAGCACAGCTGAGGCGCAACCCCAAAGGAGACTGGGGATTGTGATGAGGGAGGTGCCCTGCTTCAAGTTGTGGGTTTGGGGAGAAGAGAGTTACGAAGAGCCCCTCGTGTGGGCTGAGGGGCACTCCTTGGTGAGAGGAAGGCGTGCCGGGGTGGCAGACAGCAATCCCAATTGCAGTCAGGAACCGTGCATCCGTGTGATTGATGGGTGACCATTTGTTCTGGTGTTTTTATGCGGTTCTGTCAGTGAATGGCCTCCTTTTGTCGCAGAGGGGAGGGAGTGATGGCTGACGCATTTGGTGATGGAGAAGGGATATATTGGAGTGGCTGAGGGAATAATACATGTGCGTTTGGGTATTTGTGGATGTGTGGGCGTAGAATGGGATGGGTGATATTGGATGAGTAGTAGAAAGCGCATGATTTATGTACATGTAAGACAGAATTTTGCTGTGATGCATATGTGTTAGTGGGACGAAGGTTGTCTATTGCATGTCAGGCTCTGACTTGGCAAGAGGGAAGAGGGAAGGAGCTGCTGACTCTAGAGCTGTTTTCAAAATATGCTCCTGCATGTTTGATTTTGTGTGGTGGGAGGATTTTATTGTTTTGTATTTTATTTTACTTTTTTCTAGTTTTTCAGTTTTATTGTATTTATTTTGTAAATCACTTATTCTTATTCTTATTCTAATTTATTTGCATTTATATCCCTCCGTCTCCTCCAAGGAGCTCAAAGTGGTGTATATATTTCTCCCCGTCATTTAATCCCCCCTGTGAGGTAGGTTAGGCCGAGAGGCAGTGACTGGTCACCCAGCGAGAGCTTCATGGCTGAGTGAGGACTGGAACCCAGGTCTCCTGGGCCAGCACCACTTAGAGAATGTCCTAGTATTAAGCAGTATAGAAACAGATAAAAGAATAAAATAAAGAAACGAACTATAAGGAAAAATAAAACGATCATGCCCCCACCCTGGGAAAAACCAAACCCATCCTCTTTTCTTCCATTGAGAAACACAAATCAAGGCTCCAATCCTAGCCCCGCTTTCCTTGGGAGTAACTCCCATTGAATTCTCAGTAGAGACTGTTAGGATTGCACCGTAAGGCCGGTGCTATTTTGCTTTTGTGAAATTCCTGGGATTCTTTTTTAAAGGTGCGCATGCACAGAAATATTTGCTCACATGCCCAGAGCAGAAGGAGATAGCAGAGGGCAGAAGAAGAGTGATGGGGACAGACAGAAACATCCCTGAGATGCATCCCACCAGTCTCTGCCCACTGGCGTGGCCTTCAAGGGACAGAACAGCATTGAGCACCCATGTCTAGAAAAAATAAATTAAGGGAAGGTGTAGAAGCCATTGTGCCAGACCTGCGCAGTCTGGCCTTTATGATCCGTTTGCGATATACTGTACAACCCCTTTCTGAAAGCACTCTCTGCATGAGTTTCTTAGAAAGTTTCTCATGAAACGGTTGGGATTGAGGCCAGGTCTAAAAATGTAGCGGAAGTAAGTAAAAAAAAATCCGCTTGCAAGCGGAATATTAGCACATTATATTCCCCCATAGAGCTGAAGGAGGAAGTGGGAAAGAGTGTCACTCTTCCCACTTCCTCCGTCGTCTTTTTGAAGGAGAAGAAGGGAAGTCACTTTCGCCACCTTGTGGTGACGACGGCATTGAGTGAAGGACTCGTGGTTCCTGGACACCCAGTTGGCAACCCCTCGATTAGGGTTTCAGGGTTGCAGTTTTAACAAATGGTTTGATCTTACAGATCTTTTTGTCTACTGCCTTGGAGGCACTGAAACCAAAAGACAAGTTAGCAATCTTTTAACTAGAATAATAAAAAATAATTGACATTGGAGAGGCATAACACTATGCACCCCTCAGTCCTTCCACCTCATTCTGCTGCTTTTTGCAGAAACAGATGTAATTTCCAAGTAAACTGGCTTTTGGTCTGGATGTTTGGGGGAAAGCTGGCATGGGGAATAGATATACAAGGGCAGCCATTCCCGTGGACCATGGAGGAGGCTGCCCACTACATCTCTGCGTGAGTCCATGCTCTTGGCATCCCAATCAGCCTCTGGGAACAAGCAATTTGCTGCTGTGTTTCTTCCACGGGGAGTGACTGGACTGCGCAGATTGCAAAAATGCAACAGAGATGTCTATCCTCCAGGGGCCAGAGCAGTTACTTGTACAGGTGGGTTCGGGGGGGGGTCTCACTCTTAAAAGTAGGAGTGAGAAGGGTCTTCAGTTTAAGGTGGGGAGGGAGTGCTTAAGCTCTCAGAAGTTTGGGAAATGCTGTAATAGGGGGATCTGTTCTATGGGCTCATATGATCGCTGTGCTCATCTGAGTTGTTTTGCAACTCTCGGCATGTGACCCAGCTAATTCAGGGAAAGTTCGCTTCCAGTACGTGCAAGGCAGTCTCCCCCCCCCCCTTCGGTTAGCAACACAAAGCCCAAACAAAGTGGCATGCTTTCATTCTTTCTTTTTTCAGTGGAGCAACATGGTTTTTATTTTTTATTTTTTGCCGTTTGCATCATCACCCCGAGAGAATTTAAAAAACTTTTTTCCCCAAACGGATTGTTTGGATGGGGAGGGAGTGGAAATAGCTGCCACTTGTTTTCAGGCTCACGCTTTGAATCGGCAGCAGCGAACTGGAAGATTACAGCATTGTCCACAGCGAACCCGTTTAACGGCTCCTTTTGTTCTCCCCAAAGGGCGGAATGAAAAGTTATTCTTCCCACTCGGGAACAGCTCTTTCCTCCCTCTGTGGGCACACTTCCCCGGGGTGTGGGGATGCGATAAATAGGAAGGTGTGTAAGGGGGGTTGTGGGGCACAGGGCTGCAGGTTTTGATAGTAGCCTTCTGTAATTTGCATTGTCCAGATCTGTAGTTAGAGAGAGGAGTTAAATAGAGGAAGCCGTTTGGATGGTTTTTATAATTTGCTTTGCACAGTTAAAGCTGCATGCCTGTCTGTGCTCAGTTGGAGTTTTCACTAGGGCTCACCCCACCCTGGCAGCTGAGTATTATTCCATCTGCATCGGTTACTGATTTACAAACATTGGGAGCTGCCTCTGTGTCTCTTCTAGGATTGGGGAACCTCAGGCCCTCCAGACCTCTCTCTTCGGCCCTCAGAACTCGCCACAAGCCTCACTGGTTCTGCTTGACACCCCCAGTGGTTTCCCCCTCCCTTAATTTACATTAGTTGTCCCACCCACCTTTGCTTCTGGTCCACCCACTCGTGGCATGTGGCCCTCAGAAGGTTGAGCAGAAGGAAATGTGGCCCTCAGGCTGGAAAAAGTTTTCCCTCCCCTGATCTAGTGAGGAGTACGTACATGCTTAGGCTGGTATTGTTTACTCTGACTGGCAGAGGATGGCAGTTTTTATTTTGGCGCAACAGGGCCAAACTACCATCATTTAGGCACCTCTGAAGATACTGTTGCCCCCTTGAGAAGAATATTGCCCAATTTGGCACAGTGGATCCAACCTGCGCCATTTTAGATGCCTCTCAAGATACTGTCCCCAAAACCGTAACCCTAATTAAACATTAGCTGCCCCCTCATAAAAACTGATTTGGGTGTGCAGCCCTAAATTGGGTGTGCAGCCCCAAAACTCACAGATTACACTGTCCATTCAAACATCACAAATTTGGGGTGTTTCTTTGAATTTCCAGGCATTCCTAGGCACTCCATGCTAACTTATTTTATATAAATATTTATATACTGCTATTCTTTATATATATAGAGAGAGAGAGAGAGAGGAGTCGTTTACTGCAGTTATATGGGCGGAATAACCCCCCCCCCTTGTGAAAATGGTGGGTCATTTTGTGTGTGTGTGCTTTCTCTTTTGTCACCTCCCTGGTGTGGCTGGCTGGCTTTGAGTCATTTGCAGCCAGCTTCCTCTAAGGTGGGGAGCTGGGGGCTTTCTGTGGTTCATCTGCTCCCTGCCTGTGGGTTGTGTGGCTGAACCTGAGAAGGTCTCCTTGAACAAATAGTGTTGCGTTTGGAGGCAGGTGGTGTTTTGCCCCTCCCTTGATCTCTTAATTCGTGTAGATTGCAGGTATGTAATCTGCACTTCCCATATGCATTTCTTGTGCAGGGTTTTATTTAGAAATTCATTTAGGGCTGGTTCACACATTGTCCAGTTATCGGAAAGTCATGTCAACACCTCTCACTTCCTCATTCAAAGGATGATGGTGATGTTTGGCCTAAGGTCCAAATCCGACCCTCCAGAACTTTCTATCCAGCCCATGAAATTCTCTTCAGCCACCTGGCCCAGCCCCGCTTTGCATACTGAGTTCTTTTTTGGCTGACTAGACTGTGCCTTTGAACTCTGATAATACCTCATGCTGGTCTGGATAGAGCATAGAAAGGGATCTGTAAGAAACTAACCAACTGAAATCCACATTCATTGCTCTGGATTAATTTCTCATTGCATACCCTCCAACACTTTGAAGCCAGTTTCCAGGACACCATCTTCCTGGATGCCATCTTCTCATTTTTCTATTGTGAGAGAATGGCGGCCATTTTGGTTACCATGATCTCGTGCAATTTCATGCTGTGGTTTCCTCCCCACAAAAGCAGGGGGGTGCTGTGCCAAAATGGGCACCATTTTCTAGCAGTAAAAAATGGGGTGTCCCAGTTTTTCGGGACACTTGTGGCGTATGTCATTTCCCTTTTGCTTCGGGCTCCACCCACTTTTAGCATGTGGCCCTTGTAAGATTGCCCTGAATAGAAGGTGGTCCTCTGGTTGTAACAACATTCCCGTTTCTGATATTCATCCCATATATATCTGGGAATGAATACACACACACGTATGAATGAATCAAGGATTATATGGTTCAAGAGTGTACATGTGACCACATTGCTTGCTACGTATATATTCTGATGAGAGTCCCTCACCCCCCAAAAAACCATTGCAGGATCATCAGCTAGTAGGCAATCGAGAACCATTCTCCTCGGCATGTATAGTGTCCAAAATCAACCCCAAAACCCTGTCCTGCATGCCTAAGAGACAGATTGGAACATCGGACGGCTCACAAAACCTGCTCCCCTCCCCTCTGTCCGCAATGCAAATGATCTGCATCTGGATAATAATGGGAAAATTAAAATAAAACAAACCACGAGAGCCATGTGGGTGGGTGGGTGGTGTATTGCTTTGTGTGTGTTTTCCTTCCTTAACAGGACACAGGCCTTAGACTTAACCGCGAAGGTTTTAAAAAGTAGAATTCTTTTTTTGAAAATGTTTTTCTTTCAAACCAACCTGATGATATTTTGCTAAGGGTACACAAAGCAGCTGCGACTCACTCTGTGTCCCCACCACCGCCGCCACCAGCAGCAGCAGCAGCTGCCTGTGGGAGGGGAACAAAGAAGGCCAAACAACTATAGAGTTTTGCTTGAAAAGGAGCCCTATAAAAGCGTTTGTCACTCAGCGGCGGCTCCGAGCAGAGACATCTGCCTCTGTGGCCGAGGTGGACCCCTCCTCCCGCCAGCTGTCCGATTCTTCTCCTCCCTACCTTCCCTGCCTTTCTGAGCCACTGCTTGAATCTGATCCAAGCTTCCTCTTCCGTTAACCTTTGATTAGCCAGATGGCCTGTGCGGGGCTCTTGCGTGCGTGGAAACCCACCTCTCCCCCCCCCCCCACACACAAACACACACAAAAAGAGAGAGGTGTGCTTTTTAACCGCCAGGGTGAAGCAATCTGTTTGCTGTTGGTGCTTTTGTCCTGAGAAAACAAATTACCTGCTTCTCCTTTGTGGCAGAACTTCTAAAAAAGTCGGCCGTGGTTATTTCCTGTTAATGGCTGCGAGGACATAAAAGGTGGGGGGATGTAAAGTCTTGAGGGATTCTCCAGTTCATTGGATGGTGTGCTTCTGGCCCTCCATTCGTTGTTGGACTACAACTCCCATCAGCCCCTGCCAGCTTACCCCAGTGGTCAGAATGATGGGAGTTGTAGTTATAGAATCATGGAATTGTAGAGTTGAGAGGTACCCTCAACTAGCCTCCTATCCCTGCAACCTCTGGGGATGAGAACTTGGGGAAGCTGCCTGGGAGATGCAAAAGGCACCCACTATTGTTCGCAAGAGCACGACGTCAGCCTCTTCCAGGTCGCAGGGCACGCAGTTGGCCCACACGTCCCACTCAGGCTTCCAGTAAAATAGGAGGAGGAGGACTCCGCAGGACAGGACATACCCAGCGATGCACAGGGCCCTTCGGCACCCTTTAGTCTTGTAGCCAAATATATCCGGGGGGGGGGGGGATAGTTGTATATCAGTATCGATGTCTGCATCATCAGAACTGCAGGTGGAGGAAATGGACAGAGAGAAGTGTTTCTCCCTCTCGCATAATCAGTGCCAGATTTACGTATAAGCTAAACAAGGTACAGCTCAGGGCCCCACTCTCTTGGGGGGTCCCAAAATATGTACAGGGGAAAAACCACTGGATGTACATTTCCAAAATAGAAGATAAAAAACTAATAAAATAAAACCTACATGCAACCCCCCCCCCCAAAAAAAACCCTAGCCTCCCATCCACACATCCCACCAAATGGAGTGCTTGTCATGTGTGCTTTTGTGCATGGAGAAAGTAGACAGAGATAAGTTTTCTTCCCTCTGTCATAACACTAGAACTCACGGGTCTCCAGTGAAGCTGAATGTTGGACCAAGAAAGGAAAGTCCACCACCCAGGGCATAATTAACCTATGGAACTCACTCCCACAGGAGGCAGTGATGGCCACAAACTTTCACGGGTTTAAAAGACAACTGGATGAATTCACGGAGGATGAGACTCTCAGTGGTTACTAACTGTGGTGGCGCTTGCTCTGCCTCCATGGTCAGGAACAGTAATGTTCCTGAAGACCAACTGCTGGAAAACGTGGTAGGGGAGAGAGCTCTTGTGGTCAGCTGCTGCTTGCAGGTTTGCCACAGTCACCTGGGTGGCCAATGTGGGAACAGGATGCTGGACTAGTTGAACGTAGTCCATCAGGCTTGTCTTATTCTTATATTCTTTTGTGTGTGTTCTATTTGATGGTGGAATGGAGAATGTGCAATGGCACCATTGTTTTGGGACTTTGGGGCAGAAGCCTAGGGTACCACTCAGCAGAATGTGCAAGCCCTCCCCCTTAAGACAAGTGTTGTTGTTGTTAATATCCTGCCCTTCTAAAGAGGGTCCCCCATAAATCCATTAAGACCAGAGTCTAAAATGACTTAACTGCACCACTGAGGATGTGCTGGAATAGGAAGATACAGGCTTGGGTTCCCCATGAAATCTGCTGGATGGCATTGTACAAATTGTGCCACCTTCCAGCACAATTTGCTTGAGTGGAGGGAAATGCTCATCCCTTTGTTGCTGTTGTTTTCTCCCCCTCCTCCACCCCCCACCCCCCATCCAGGGTGCCGGCACAGCCATTGGGGAGCTGCCTCCGTACTTCATGGCCAGAGCGGCCCGTCTCTCTGGAGAGGAGCCTGACGATGAGGAGTATCAGGAATTTGAGGAGATGCTGGAACATGCTCAGACCGCACAGGTAGGGTCAGGGGCGGAGAGAAAGACAACCCAGGTTGCGTCTAAAGGTGAACCTACCTAATTCACATGCTCCAAAAACGGTAACAGGAACCAAAGCGCAGCCACCTTTTGAAATTTGCCCTTCTCTGACCTTTTCAGGGAAGCTGTCCAGCCAAGTGACGTTTGCAAGAATGCATATACTGGGGTAAAGGGTGCATTTAAAAGGCATATGTCAGTAAAAATAACATACAAAACTGCATTGGGTTGGGGAAAATTGCTTTGCAAAAAGTTCCATATTGGGCAAAATTGCAGACAAATGTGTCTGTTAGGATAAATTTGTACGAAAGTGCTGGTGCTGGGCGCATTTTTATTATCACCAACTGATGTGGAAAACTTAATATTGGAAAAATGAGAAACTGTAAAAGACCAAAACGGGCAGGTACACACACAGGAAAAGGCACCCAAGAGCATTATTTTGCCACAGGCAAAGTGTTGCAACTGTCTTAAGTCCTACTCACAGTAGACCCACTGACGTCATCGCTAACTAAAGCTGGATGCAGGTAGGTAGCTGTGTTGGTCTGACGCAGTCAAAATAAAAATAAAAATAAACTGTCCAGTAGATCAACTAAGTTTGTTCTGGTATAAGCTTTCATGTGCATGCACACTTATGGATGCTGGATGCTGACTGTTGACTTCTTTGCATACGGTGAGAAGAAGCATGGGACACGCATTCAAGTATACAGTCTAGAAATGGCTGTCTTTAGGGAAGTTACTGTGGAACAAAGAGGTAGGCCAAGGCTACTTCCAGGGGTTGTTGGACTCCCATTAGCCACAGCCAGTCAGGGGATGATGGGATCAGGAGTCCAGCGACATCTAGAAAGCCGCAGGTTTTCCCCATCCCTGAACTTAGCGCCAGCATTTCCTGCCTCTTGCATGCGAGAGGTGGAAGAAAGCCTCTGTTCAGAAGCCACATCCCATCCTGAGAGAGGGAAACGCTGCTCCTTAGATCAGTGGTAAGGAACCAGATGCTGCTAGGCTCCAGTTCTCAGCAGCCCCAGCACGGCCAGCAGTCAGGGATGATGGGAGTTGTAGTTCAGCAACACCCAATCCCTGAGATAGAGGAATGGAGGAAGAGTCAAAGAATTGTAGAGTTGGAAGAGGAGGTGTTGGCATTGATTTAGCAGGGTGAGTTGAGATGTGAGGACTGGAGTGAGGAGAGAGAGAGAGAGAGAGAATGGTAGTTTAATTTGCTTGTCTGGGTTGCTAGTGTAGAAATGAATTCACAAGGTAACTTTGGAACAGACCAGGCCAATGTGCTTTTTAGGCCCGAATCACTGAAAAATGGTTACTCTCTCCTCTCCCACCTCCAATTTTTACAATGGTGCGTTAGTGGAATCAAAATGTGGCACAATGGGGCAGGAGGAAGAGCCTAGGAAGATTCATGCTGGCTGAAGGCTGGCCAACACAGGTTGGAAGGCCCCACCAGACCTTCAGGGTTCCTTTGCCCCTCCTTAGCTCTAAACCCTGTCCATCCTCAGGAAGTTCATGTTCTGCATCTCAATCCCTGATCTCAATCCCTCGCATGTCCATTTAAAACAATCAGGTGCCTGGTGATGTGAAAAGGTCCTTATCTCCTTGATAGTCAGAGAGAGCCGCTGCCATTCAGAGTAGACAACACAGGGCTGGGCGGACAAATAGTCCAACGTGATATGAGGTCAGCCTGTTTTCCATGTCCCTGTGACTTCATAGCAGAAGCAGTTGCTGGACTCCCCTCATTCCAGACTGATGCTGGATGAGATCAGCCTTGAGTCTAATCCACTTAGGGCAGCAGTGAGCTTCCTTCCTTTGCCCCTGCGAGCTACACACACAGTATCACAAGATATCGTAAGAACAGCAGAAGGGCGCCTGCTGGATCAGGCCAAAGGTTTGGATCTAGCCCATCATCCTGTTCTCACAGTGGCCAACCAGATGCCCCCATGAGAAGCCTGCAGGCAGGATCTGAGCGCAGCAGCTCTCCTCTCCCTGCTTGGCATTCAGAGACATGCTGCCTGTAACAATGGAGGGAAGATCACAGCCATCATGGCTGGTAGCCATAGATAGCCTTGTCCTACAGGAATTTGTCTTTTAAGGCCATCCAGATTATTTGTACCCAACTAAGTTTTACCCAGTGGGATGCGGGTGGCGCTGTGGGTTAAACCACAGAGCCTAGGACTTGCTGATCAGAAGGTCGGCGGTTCGAATCCCCGCAACGGGGTGAGCTCCCGTTGCTCGGTCCCTGCTCCTGCCAACCTAGCAGTTCAAAAGCACAAAGTGCAAGTAGATAAATAGGTACTGCTCCGGCGGGAAGGTAAACGGCGTTTCCATGCGCTGCTCTGGTTCGCCAGAAGTGGCTTAGTCATGCTGGCCACATGACCCGGAAGCTGTACGCCGGCTCCCTCGGCCAATAAAGCAAGATGAGCGCCACAACCCCAGAGTCGGCCACGACTGGACCTAATGGTCAGGGGTCCCTTTACCTTTACCTTAAGTTTTACCCAGAGTCAACCCTTTGAAATGGACAGATCTGAGTTAGCCACGTCCATCTCTGAGTAAGACTAATGTTGGATACAAACCATGCATTTATTTATTTATTGAAAAGGATTATTCCTTTGCCGCCTCTGGGCAACGCTGCACCTACCTGGCTGCCTCGAGGGGGCTTGGGAACGAAAATGATCTTGGCACCCGCCTTGCGCCTGACGGGTCTGTTAGGCAACCAGCCCACATGCCTTAAATCACCCATTCACTGAACAAGCTTTTGCTTATCTGCTCTGTTTTTTTACGCATACAAAAAGCTCGCAGCTCTTTCCTCGAGGCTGCAAAACGTAGCGTGAGAAGCCACCCCAGAGTGACCGAGTAGCTTTTGGGCTTGCCAGTTACGCACGCAGCCGTTCCAGCTCTTCCTCCTGTTCCATTTGCTGCCCTCCCATCCCGTAAAATTAAAAAATATTTGGCAGTTGCCTTGTGCTACTATCAGTGGCCTGCTGTTTTGTTTACTCTCCCCAACCCCTTCCCCCCCCTCTCTCTCTCGAAATAACAAACTTAAGAGAGGGATTATGGCAACATAAATCTCAGAGAGCTTAAGGCAGGGCTGGGTGGTTAGGAATTATGGAGTGTCAGTTGTTACTAGGACCCAGGGCTGAGTTTTTCTTTTCTTTTTTTCCCTTTTCTTCCTTTGACTCCTCTGAACCTTTTGCTGGTTGTGGTTTGTCTGGCCCATCACATGATTTCTCAGCAAATTCCCCCTCCCCTCCATTTCCAGTAAACTGTTTGAGCAGGGATGAGTCAGGGTGAAACCAGTTTCCCTGTAACCACAGGACTTGTTTAAAGAATTTGTCAACGTGGACTCCAGAGGGCTGGGGTGGGTGGGGGGTGTATCTCTTTCATTTTATTTTTCGTGCTTAGGTTTGTCACTCTTGGGGTTAATGTTGCGTCACGAGTCTCCCACCCCGGGACGGGCGACTTCCTGTCCAGGGGAGAACGAGATGGACGGAGCCTTTGCAAGGAGTTAAAAACGATAGTTCAGTAGGACCATCATGGAGGCCCTCCCTTCTAAGCTCTCGAAGCATTTCTTAGAGCTCTTGTGCTTCCCTCCTCCATCTTTCTGCGGGGAGTTCCTCTTCTCCTCTTTGTTTCCTGCGACAGAAAGTACAAAGTGCGCTTGCCTCACCCTTGCACCTTCGCTTTTGAGAACTTGGAAGGGTGCAGTAGGTGCACGGGCGCAAAGCTATTTTATAATTGCCTATCAGCAGGTGTAGCTGAAGCAGACTAGTTTTCTGGCTACCTTGTTTATGAATTTCCTTTTTTTAAAAAAAGTTCCGTTCGTTAGATCTTAGCAGTGTCAATAGCAAACCCCCGACACAGCTTATGATTTGTTCATTCATTGCATTCATGTCCAGCCTTTTCCTCCAGGGAGCTCAGGGCCGGTGTGTCCATGGTTCTCTCCTTTTTCATTTCACCTCCCACAACAACCCTGTGAGGTAGGTGAGGCTGGGAGGCCGTGATTGGCCCACGGTCACCCAATGAAGAGCTTCGCAGCTGGGTTGGGATTTGAACCCTGGTTATCCCAGCCTGACCCTCCAGCCGCTGCACCACACTAGCTTATAGCCATGAGGTTCATTGGGAGACCACAGACCAATCACCATCTTTCTCAGCCTAACCTACCTCGCAGGGATGTTGTGGGTATAAAACGGAAAGGGAGAGAACCATGTATGCTGCTCTGAGCACTTTGGAGGACAAGGTGGGGTTTAAATAACAAATGAATGAATAATAGTGGGGAAAGGAAAGCTAGGTTAACGCTTTCCCTTTTCCAACACACTTTCTGACGTCCCTAGAAGGCACTCGCTTCCTCTGAGACTGGGACCAAGGAGCTAGTTAGAATAGTCTTTTGCATATACTCAGTGAGATTTTTTTTTCTTTCTTTCAAACTTCTGTTTTCTTTGCAGAGTTGAAGTTCCCATCCAGCGCTGCTTCGCAAACCGCCTTGGAAACTCCCTTTTGTTTCCAAAGTGGTTTACTGTGTAGCTTTGCGTGTGTGTATCAGTGTGCTGTTCAACAAAATACACATTCAGAGCTCACGAAACTAGTAACATGCTTTTTTAAATCTTGGCTCGAGAACTTCCTTGTCTCTACTCCCCCCCCCCCCCAAAAAATGCTGGCTGTTTCTCTTGCTCTACGTAATTCCTCCCCGTAGCCAAGCTTCTGTTTATTAGCTAGCATACGAGTCTGCTCCAGTTGGCTTCTGAATTCTGTCCTCTCCCTCTTTCTTAAAAGGATCCTCCGGTCGCCAGACAAGGATGACTGTCACTGCGACTTCTTCATTATCGCCCAGCAAATGGACACGCTTAAAAATAGTTCATGAGCTGGTTTCACAAAAGAGGGAATTTGGGAAGACGATGGGAGGCTACCATGTTTGAGACAGAGGAAATATTGATATTTCCCCCCCTTCTGTTTCTCCCCCCCCCCTGAAACGCAGGGGTTTGGATCCAACTCCAAAAGCCAGCCCTTGTCTGCCTCTCGGACGGATCTTTCCCATCAGCCCTCTTTCCCACCCTCCTCCTCAAATCAGCTTCCTTCCTTTATTAATTGTTCTTTTGCATCTGGCCTGTATTTCCTCAATGGGTGGCCACCGCGAGATCTGTCTGTGTGTTGTACATTCCAGGACCTTGAGGCATTCGTTTTGCTAAGGCACGGAGGAGTGGGTCTGTCTTAACCCTTTTCGCCCTTTGGGCCAAAGCTCTGCACAAGACAAGCAGGCTTAGCTCTTGCTCAAGGTCCCAGATTCAAAGCCCACTTGCCCCTTTAGACATGTTCAGTCTTATCGGGGTGGGGTCTCATGCGCCTGCTTTTAATGTATCAAGTACCAACAACTTGAGTTTTTGGGGTCTGCTCCAGGGGTCAGCAAACTTTATCAGCAGGGGGCCGGTCCACTGTCCTTCAGACCTTGTGGGGAGCCAGACAATATTTTTGGGGGGAGGAGAAATGAACGAATTCCTATTCCCCAAAATTACCCAGAGGTGCATTTTAAATATAAGCACACATTCTACTCATGTAAAAACACCAGGCAGGCCCCACAAATAACCCAGAGATGCATTTTAAATAAAAGGATACATTCTACTAAAAAACACACTGATTCCCGGACCGTCCGTAGGCCAGATTTAGAAGGCGATTGGGTCGGATCTGACCCCCGGGCCTTAGTTTGCCTACCCATGGTCTACTCCCAGTCTCCAAAACACCTTGCTGTTGGCATTCTGAGCACCACCATCACCTTCCAGAAACGATGCAAAACGATTTTTATTTCTGCAGGAACATAGGGGCTAAGCATATATAATGTTGCTTTTGCTAAGGAAGAGTTTTGGCTTGCTGGTTCCCCCACCCCATACATATTTGTCTCCTCCACCCCCTCACTGGTTAACTTAACGCACTTCACTTTGAACCCACCTTGAGCTACTTGCTCTGTGAATCACTAGTATTGGAAAGTTGGCGTAAAACACATCATAAAGTCACTGTTTTAATAATCGACTCCTTCCCTCAAACTGAAGGATAGGATGTTGCGGGAGGTGACCTCCTGTGGGGCAGGGGAGGGGGGCTTGAAGACTCTGGGGAGCAGGAAGGTCAGTGCAGTGGCAGAATATGATGAATACAAGGCAGGGAAGAAAGAAGGTCCTGATTGAAATGGCTGGACTGTTGGCCACATTCACACCATACATTTAAAGCACTGTGATGCCACTTTGAACAGTCGTGGTTTCTCCCTAAAAAATCCCGGGAGCCGTAGTTTACAAAGGTTGCTGACAGGAGACAAGGCCCAGAGCCTTCTTGGTAGTGACACCCGCCCTGTGGAACACCCTCCCATCAGGGAGATAAGTAACTATGCAACCTTTAGAAGACATCTGAAGGCAGCCGTGTATTGGGAAGTTTTTAATGTTTTATTATGTTTTTGTATATGTTAGCAGCCACCCAGAGTGGCTGGGGAAAACCAGTCAAGTGGGCAGGGAAGAAGAAGAAGAAGAAGAAGAAGAAGAAGAAGAAGAAGAAGAAGAAGAAGAAGAAGAAGAAGAAGAAGAATAGTAGTAGCTTTAAATGTATATTGCAGAGGGGGCCTATGTCAGAACAGGCCTGAAGTTGGAGAGTTATAGCCATGTGCTCAAGGTCTTAGGGAGTGGGGAGGGAGGGAGGGAGAGAGAGAGAGAGAAATGCAGATGGCAATTAAAAGTTAAGAAAACCCATCATGTGCTCAGCAAGGATTTTCCACGTCATTCTTTTTTTATAAATATATAAAAAAAACCAGCCCAACAAAGGTAACCTAACACCAGCTGGCCGTGTTATCTTTCCTTTCTCTCGCTCAAGACTGGTCAACAGGTGTGCGAGAGTTAACCGAACACGACCAGCTCAGGAACACTCCGTTCTTTTGCAGATTAGCCAAAGGAGTCTAGGAAGGGAAGGGGGGAAGGGGGGGGTTACACACTCATTACTCAGCAGTTCTGCCGACAGCCGTCTCGCCTGTTAACTCGTCACTTGCCTGTTTAAACTTGGGAGAGCCGGGTGGGTTGGGTGGGTGGGGGAAACAGCTGCTAGCGTCTAAATGCGACTCATCCCCCCAAAAATAATAAATCAAGGTCACAGCCTCGCACCTCCTAAAATGGCCCTTTCAAAACGGAAAAAAAGGAGGGAAGATGTGAGTGGTGGGTGTTTCAAGAGCAAAATGAGAACTAGTTTAGGGTAGTGGCAACAGAGAATTTTGAGTAGTTGAGCTGTGAAGTCCATGCTAGGAATCTCATGCTTCGCACTACCCCGGCCACTGCCCATGCGAACGCTCAGTAAGGCAAGGCGGCTAATGGTGGTCCGATAAGTTTAGGAAAAGAAGAAGCTGCCTTAGATCTAGACTCAGATCAACAACTCCACCTCACTCTGTATTTTTTAAACCTGTGTTTCTTTTAAAACCAATGCCCTTTTTTTAGCTAACATGGAAATCGCACTCATCCCTTCAAACCCTGATTATTCGAATTTTCAAACGGATTGAAATTTCGTGACCTTGAATTATATTGCACATATTTTTTGGAAACACTCAACCCCAGCCACACCCCTGTTGAGAAACACTGATTGGCCACAGCTCTCCAGGTTTGTAGACAGTGGTTATCTCCCAGCCCTGCCTGGAGAGGCCAGGGATTGAACCTGGGTCTGCAAAGCAAGCTTCCTATCGTAGCAGAGGTCTGGTTTAAATATTCACATCTAATGGGACCTTTGTTGCCACATTGCACCAGATCCCACCAGCTGCCTGTTACCTGGTGGCGATGCCTGTGTACTGACTGGGCGATGTGTTCTATGCTGTGGCAAGGATCTTAAAGAACCAGGTGGCTCACTCCTTCCACCCAGGGTGGCCTGAAGTTTGTAGTTTGCAACCAGCAGCCTCTATTTGATACTGGCCCAGTAGAGCTCCCAAGAGCAATTCTTAGCAAGGAGGTGGTGGGATAGCCTGCTATCTAATTTCCAGGAACGAGAGTGGCTGTCTGTCCATATGTGCCAGTCCTTGGGCATAGCCAAAGTCACTCTTTGGTTGCACATGCCGGTTTTAAGCAGGGAGGGCGCACAGGACCTGAACCAGGGGGTGGCGGAGAGCTGGAAAATGTGGGGTGGGATAGTCACACCCACAGATGCAGCCCCGATAAAAAGGCTGGGTCCAGAAAACCCTTTTCCTCTCTCCTTTGCCCCATACTTCCTTTCATTGTCTTTCGGTTCTGTCTGCGTGATTCGTCATTTTTGTCAATCAAACCCTTTTTTTGACTCGCCTCGAGTGCCAGGCCTTGTGGCCCTGGGCGGGACGGGGCACCAAGCAGGCATCAGTTGAAGGGGGAGTGGGCCTTGCTTGTTGGTTCCATCGTTTTTTGAGGAGTTGAAGGGAAGCTCCTTTTTGACTCTGGCCATCACTGCTGCAATTGCTGCCACAGGAACATAGGAATCTGCCTAACTAATCCAGGGTCAGACTGTTCGCCCCTTTAGCTCAGTATTTGCCCGCACAGACTGGCAGCTGCTCTCCTGGGTTTCAAGCAGGGCTCTCTCCTTACTTGGCGATGCTGGGGATTGAACCAGGGACCTTCTGCACTCAAAGCAGTTGTTCTGCCATTGAGCCACAGTCCTTCCCCATCAGACACCCCCATCAGCTGCCTTTTTCTCCGTCTCTAGTGCTTCCCTGGAAAGCCCCCCCCCCCGCATTGTTGAAATGATATTTTCACAGTCTTTCTTTCTTTCATATTCCCTACTCCTATTCTTGAATCTGTTTTGGTGGAACCGTTTCCAAAATAAAAAGATCCAATGAGGGAGGAATCATGCTTGGAAAATTGAAACAGACTTTTATTACACCCCTTTATTCATACATTGGGAATTGATATTTCTGTTTGAAATACTGTAACCCATTCATTATAATCCTCATTGCAATCTAAGAGCCAGTTTATACAATGGGGGCACAATGACACCCATAGCAGGGGATGGGAGCTGAGAACTATATTGGGTTGTTTCCCTGCCCTTAAAGGAAAGGGAACGAGATTGCAATCCTCTGTTAGCCTTACTTGGGAGTAAGCCTCACTGAAATCAGAGGGGGGTTACTTCTGGAGAAGGCGTGTATGTGACGCAGCACACATACATGTGAAACAGCTGTAACCCAGCATGTCCAAATAGCTCAGTCAGTAAAGCATTAGAACCTTAATGTCAAGGTTGTGAGTTCGAGCCCCACGTGGGGCAAAAGATTTCTGCATCGCAGGGGGTTGGACTAGACGGCCCTGGTGGTCTAGATGGCCCTCTTAAATTCTATGATTCGAGACAATGCCCAACTGCATTTCTTGCCATGTGGATGGAGAGATTTAGATGGCTTTGAGTGGACAAATTCAGGGAGGAGAAGGCCATCCGCAGCCACCAGCCATACTGCCTGCATTCTCCCTCCACTGCCTCTGAATGGCAGCTGCTGAGAATTGCAGGTATGGAGAGCACTGTTGCGCTCAAGTCCCGCTTGCAGGCTTCTGACAGGCATCCAGGTGTCTATTGTGAGGCCAGGATGCTGGACTAGACGGGCCATTGGCTCGATCCATCAGGCTGTTCTTACATTCCTGTCCTAGAGGCATGTGATCCAGGTATTCGTGGGTAAAACCAGAAGATGCTTCTTCGGCTGGGTCAATCATGGAGCATCCTTTTGTTATTTTCATTATCGCAATCATCACCGTGCAGAGGGGTTCTTCTTGTTCTTTTAATGAAGCAACATGTTCTGTTTATAGAGTTGGGCTGGGTGTGTTAACTCTGTGGGCAAAACATTTGCCAGCAGCTGCTGCCTTCGCCTCCCAACCTATGCCCACATGAACGGGCTTGCCTTGAATGACAGGCCTGTTTGCACCCGGTCCAGGTGATATAGCTGGGGGGTGCGAAGGCAGACAGGAAGTCAAAAGCAAACCTTTAAAATGCTGCCACTGGAAAGTTGGGTGTTGTGCAGAGCATGTTACATAAGGGATCAGGATCCAGTCCCTAGCATGGCTGCCATGGAACTCCTGTCCGCACGGTCGGTTCACATGGGCTGGGCTGCTGGATTGGCTCATCTTCCGTGAGCTGTGTGTGCCCCATAATGTCCCCCACCCACCTCAAGTTCCACTGCCGATTTCAGGAAAAGCACAGGTTGCAGGAGGGCAAAGCTCTCTCTTTGGCAGAAAGAGGACATTGTTCAGCGGGAGACCTCCTGCTTTTCATTCAGACGGGTTCCCCTGTTTGATCACTGGCTTCCCCAGTTTAAAAGGATCAGAAAAAGAAGGTCCTTCTTTATCTGCACAATAATGGGGTAGGCTGGATCCTTGGCTCAACTTGGCACAAAATAACTCCTATGCTCCTGGTTTTTCTTGGGTGGGGGTCTTTATAAGCCACTCTTCCGCCAAAGGGACTCCAGGCTATGTACAACAAACATCCGAACACATAGCTCAGGGAGTAGAGCATGTGCTTTGTGTGTAGAAGGTCCCAGGCTTAATCCACAATGGCATCTCCAGGTGAAGCTGGGAATGTCCTTTCTGAATCCCTGCTGCCAGGGATGGACCAATGGTGTAACTCGGTATAAAGGCAACTTCGTATGTCGTCTTATTGAGAAATCCCCTGATAAGGTTCTGAGGAGCACCAGTTTTTTCATAGAACACCATTCAAAGATTCCCAACTGAGCTCTTTTCAGGGTGAGCAAGCTGGTATGTTTAGCAGCACACCTCCCCCCCTTTCCCCTATTTCTTCAAAGCACCTTAACAGGTGTGTGTGTGTGTGTGTGTGTGTGTGTGTGTGTTTAAGGCTTCAACTACTCACTAGATAAATGGAAACACAACATAATCACTTCACACTGATTTTTGTTTTTTTAAGACCGCATTTGGAGAACCACGATGCGGAGGAGAAAATGCATCACTGTGGTTCTGCGAAGTCTTGCTCAAGAGCTAGCAGAGGAGCTCTTGTTGTCTACGCAGGAACGAAAAGTGGTGAATAAGAAAAAATAGAGGCTGTAGCATATAAATTCCACTCGGCCGTGCGAAGGTCTTAAGGGGGGGAGAGCTTGTGGGAATGGAAGAACCTTCTCTGGCTGGTGGGAGGGTGGGGTGTCTTTTTCCTTGCATGGCGCTCTTCTCAGTCGGCAGCACCCGCACCTGTGAACAAAGAGCTTCTCGCGCAGTGGCAGTGCTGACTCTGACCCCCATAGTACACAGTGCCCAGGTAGAAGTAAGAACTGGGACTCCTGAAATCCAGACTCAGTAACTCCTTCTCCTGCAAATCTGCTTCCACCTATTCTTCTCTCCAACTTTTACTCATACCCAGCTTTTTCCTCAACTGTCCGGGATGGGGAGCCTATGGCCCTCCAGATGTTGTTGGACTACAACTCCCATTATCCCTGAGCGTTGTCCGTGCTGGCTAGAGCTGATAGGATTGGGAGTCCCTATGTCATATGGCCAGCATGGTGTAGTGGTTAAGAACAGTGGACTCGTAATCTAGTGAACCGGGTTCGCTTCCCCGCTCCTCCACCTGCAGCTGCTGGGTGACCTTGGGCCAGTCACACTTCTCTGAAGTCTCTCAGCCTCACTCACCTTACAGAGTGTTTGTTGTGAGGGAGGAAGGGAAAGGAGATTGTTAGCCGCGTTGAGACTCCTTAGGGTAGTGATAAAGCGGGATATCAAGTCCAAACTCTTCTTGTTCTTCTTCTTCTTCCACTTCTTTTTTCCCCTTTTGAGATAGATCAGGCATCCCCAAATTCGGCCCTCCATATGTTTTTTGGACTACAGTTCCCATCATCCCTGACCACTGGTCCTGTTAGCTAGGGATGATGAGAGTTGTAGTCCCAAAACATCTGGAGGGCCGAGTTTGGGGATGCTTGAAACAGACAGACAGACAGACAGACAGATAGGCAGTGTTGGGCTCCGTGGACCCGATGGTCTGACTCAATTTAAGCCAGCATCCTTTATTCCTACCGAAGGGTCCTTCCTCCTCTTCAAAGACAGCACTTTTAGAAACCACATTTTGTTAAGGAATTAATGTGATTGTTCCACCACGGTCCCCGATTTTTGAGCACTTGATGATTTAGTTTTGATCCTGCTAATTCAAAGCCTTCATGTGGGAAACAGCTAGACCAGGGAAGAAGAGAAGCTTTTCATACATTATAAATGTGAGCTTGTGAATCGGTCCTTATTTCAACATCCTATTTTTTATTTTTATTTTGCGGGTGCCTATTCCCAGCACAGCTCTTGTGATCTGATGATTAATCCAATGAAGTAATAACTAATCATTTAACTATTCCCGGCCAGTTCATGCTTAGTAGCAGGAAGCCCTTTTCTAAGCCGACGAACAGTCATCCTTTTGCTAGGAATAAGGTTGAGCAAATAAGTTTATTTTTAAAAAATCATTACAATAGAGAAAATTAATCGCAGTAATCAGGAGGAAAGGAGAAGAAAGTCTAAATTCTTTAAAATGGGGGAAATAATGTTTTGCCCGTAAGTAACTTTAAAATCTCATATATAGATATATTTATGTCTCTTAAAATCTGTCAGGGATTACTAAAGTGTTACTGGATTGTTGCTCTCTTTAAAAAAAAACTTTCGGAAGGGAATCTTCTTTTAACCTTTTTGCCTTTTTTTGAAAATGGGATAAAAGTTGTGAAACTGACTGTTTATAGCATCTGAGAAATGAAACTGTGAAAGCTCTTTTTGATTACTGCAGGTGGGATTTTGGCTTGTGTCTTTAAGCCAAATAAAAATTTCTCATTAAGGAAATCAAAGCTTGAAAATCCAAAAAAATCAATGTTCCAAATAATTTCAAAAGGTCTTTACTTCTGAAGCTCTATTTATTCACCTAATGTTTTCTACTCTAGTACTAATTAGAATCTCTGAATCTTCAGACCTTAACATGTTAGTAGTACTGCAGTATTCTTCTGTGATTATATATATATATATGTTTAAAGTTCATAAACAAAAAAATGCAGAATGAAATAGAGACAATCTCTGAGTGTTTGATAAATGAAATAATTACTATTACTGCATAACCATTATTTGATTTATTTTATTTTAGCCCACTTGTTCACAGACTTTAAAAACTCTTAGCTGTTGCTTAGAATTTGATATAGGTTGTGTGCTCTTCCTAGAATATTTGAAAACTTTAAAGAAGTAATACTAACAAAACAAAACAAAACATAGAAAACAGTTTAAATTTTGCTAAGAACTGGTGTTCGGATTCACTAGGGCAAACTTGATTTTCTTTTTAACTAAGCGTTTTTGATCCCTTTTATAAATGAGGAACTTGGAAATAAAAAGCATATGCCCTTTTAATTCATTCTTTGATGTGTAGATAGCTGTTCATTACCTTTATCTTGAACATGTTTCCATGGGACTAATTCACCTTAAAATCCATGGTTCTTAGCACCTTAGAAAATGCTTTTAGGATTGAGGTACCCTTTAACATGGGCTTTTCTCCAAATGTGGAAAACTTAGAAGTGCAATTCTTCTTTTTTTAAACAATCTCATTTCTTTTGCACATCCTCAGACTGTTTTTTTTTTTAGGTCTTTACCAGTGTAGTTCCCCAAATAGCTTTGTCCCGTTTGCCAAAAAGGTTATAACATGAGTTGTGTGGAAGTCAAACAGAAATCCAGCCTGATTTTACTGTACTGTAGCTCATACCTGTTTGGGTTTAATATCCAATAAATGGGGCGTTTTACTGTACTACCAAACCAGGGGGGAAACTCTGCAGAAACCACCGCCCCCCCAAAAAAATTACTATTATTTTGCAAATGTTTCAGTAACGCAATGTGCTTTGTGCAATCGTTGGGGCGAAATGGGAACTGAAAACTTAATGCTCAGATCTACCATGGTAGCACAAACAGAATAGGGAGACTTCTTATGAAATCACAGTGCAGATGGACATACTCTTCTTAGTTCACTTCTCCTTTATTTTCTTTTTCTCCTTCCCCCACCCCACCTCCCCTTCCTTTATATATATATAAAAATATATGCTTCCAAGTCAGCAAAGGGGTAATAATACGCATGGTAGCCCTCTCTCCCCAGTCGCCCATAACCTGTGTGTGAAAAGAAAGACAAACTGCAGTTTCCCACATCTAGCAGCTACGGTGGTGGCCCAAATCCAGAAGATTCAGATCTCCTAAGTGCAGAAATCTTCCACCTTCCTGCTAGGAAGGGGCTTTCCCTGTCTTGGTTCCAGCAATTTAATAATGGGGGGCTGTGCCTTAATTATAAACTGGGGTTTAAAGCATATTTTTTTTAGAGGGCACTAAATAGAGTATCTCGCTTTGAATCATGGATCTCTACCCGTCCCCCGTCCCCGAAACTGGCATTTTTTGGGCAATTAGAAGTGGCTTTCCCCCTCCCAAGACACACTCTGGATCTTTGCTTCCACCAGCTAATTTATATATTATCAATTAATCACTCTCAGGAATGGCTGTTTGAGTGGTCCCTTCTAAATGGTACCAAGCTTTTGCCAAAAGGAGTTGCATATTCTCCTCTTTTTGGGATACGTAAACACTCACACACCTTATAATTTTTAGCCAGAAGGGCAGAACATGTAATTAAACTTTGTTGTTGCTGCTGCTGCTGCTCAAAATAATTAATAACTTCAAGCTAAGTTTGGTTGACAGCTAATTCTTTTAAAGCATGCAATTAATTTCCCCCTTCTTTAGCTCGTTTTCACAATGCGTTATGAAATCAACAAATCATCTCCCCCCCCTTGAAAATTTCTTGCCAGCAAAATCTAGCCGTTGAAAACCATTAATATAAATGCACAACTTGAGGGATGAATGCACCATTCATGCACAAAATGCTAAAAGTCTTTGTCCTCAGATTGCACCGATGCAAGTATATTCCATATTGGCATCTGTAGATAATAGACACTGAAAATGCCTTCCTGGAACAAACTGAAATTTTATTAGCACCCAGGTCTTTTCTATTAAAAGAAATAAATTAAAATGTACTGTGTAATAAAACTGCTAATTCCTGAAAGTTTTCCAGCTTTTTGGGGGGAAAAGTGATTTGCTGACAAGGCTGTCTTTCAAACCTAATAAACACATTTTTAAAATTTTTTATAATACTGGCCCTTATCTATATCTTTATGTCTAGGACCCACAAAATTTCTGTGAATTTAAGTTGTTTTACACAGTTTTCATATTGGGTTTTAATTGTTGTAACCATGGGATCTTAGGATGAAGGGCAGATAATAAATTATAATCATTATCGATCTATAATCTTAAACCAAGCACTCATGAAGACTAGGTAAATTGAAGCAAGATTTACATCTATGGTTCATTTAATAAGAAATTCCCATATTTTAGAGTCAACTTACAAGGAATATATGACAGCTGGTTTATCTTCAATCTAAAGCTGATGGAAATGATAGTATGTATGTGTAACATATTCCTTTAGTTCTAGTGAGCTGTAAATAAGCTTTGAATAGGCAGAAATGTTTGAGCTTTGTGCAAAAACTCCATTTTCTTTTTTTTTAGGACCTATTTTTGCTTTTGAATTTTTATGTTAAAAAATCCAGGCATTTGAACTGCACTGAATTATATATGAATCGGGGGGAAAGGCTGCTGTTTTCTGTATATATTATTTTATTCATTTATATATTGTATTTACAATAGTATTTCTAAATGCCAACTCATATTTTTTATGTTCAGAATAATCATTAAATAATAATTCATAAAATAGATCTCAGTATGGGTGAATGTATATATTTTTAAGGAGTTAAATTTGTTCTCATAATTACCTTCCCTATAAAGTTTGTCTTATCAGGCCTTTAAAACAAATAAAAATAAAAGTCTTGAAATTAGCAGGCAAAACCTCTTTTTTAAACCATTTTAGAGAATGCATTTTAAATGTCGCCTAAAAGTAATAATTTAAACTGCTGTTTAATTATCTCAAAAACCTGCTATCTAGTATTTTTTATATTGCATTTTTGAAGCCAAGGTGAAACTTTGAAACTGGTTTTTGTCCAACAGACTTTCTAATCCGAGTCAAATGATGTGTATATTTTCTGGGATGAGCGCATTCTGTAAAAGCAGTTTTGCCACCCTAGAGTGTAACATCTGTGGAAATTATTTATTACCATATTTATTTAAATGAAGACTCACTCATAATGTTTATATTTGCGTCAGCCTTTAACATAAAATATTGTATTATAAGTATCTTTGTTCGAAACTAGCTTGATCCATTCAGACTCATTTTAATACTTTGTCGTATTTCTGTGCCTCCATATAAAATTCATATGTTTGGGAATGTCCATACTTTTAACGTAAGATGGTTTGGAAAATTTTGCCACAGGGCATTTCCATGAACTTGCTCCTTTCTTTTGCATTGTATACGATATATTATTGTATTGCAGTACTAGATATTTGTAAGAGTATAGTTGGGAACTTGGGGTGGGGGTATAGGTTAAAAAATAAAGTAAAATGTGAGCCCTGTAACCGTTGGTTGCTTCAGAAGTTCCCCAAAATTGAGCTTCTATAAAGGCAAATGAGATGTAGGAATGCTGAGTGGCATGTCTATTGTAACTCGGGTGGAAAGTTTAAGGGCTGCTGCCTTATTTAATTGGTCGGCAGATAGACAAATCTCCCCACAACCTGAATTTGAAGTCCGGTCCTACTCTTGGGATTATTGTTCTCCATCAGTTAGGCTACTTTAGGTTTCCATTTACCAGAGGTCACCAACCTTCCTGAATCAATGGGCACGTCAGGAATTTTGAGAGGATGCTGTGGTCTCCATTCACAAAATGGCTGCTTTGGGTGGCATATCACAAAACAGCCGCCGTAAGAGCATGGCGCGACGCAATACGGCTCCCACGCCGGAACGAGCAGAGAAAAAGGCAGGATCACAAAACGATTGGCCAACCCATCGATGGGAGAAACAGCACCTCCATCATCGACTGCCATATTGGCTTTGCAGAGACACCCCTTTTGCACCTCTCCTCTGTTCAGCATGGATGGGGTAAGGTGTCCAGTCTTGGCACCCATTGAAAAGCAGGCGTGAGGGTGGGTTCAGTGTTAGAAGAGGCTGAATCCTGTGCAAACAGGAACTGAGCAGGAATGGCAGTCATTGGGGCATGGCGGATTTTGAGGAGGTGGTTGCTGAGAGCTTTTGCAGGCTCCATAGGCATTGTATGGGCAACCCATGCCATATACCTTAGAAGCTGCCCCTTGTTTGATGTCCCAACACCCATTTGAGGATATTTTCCTCCTCGGGCGATCAGTGTTCCATCTCTGAACAGCAAGGGTGTTCTTGGTACAGGTTTTGCTACTCTGAAATGCTCAGCCTTTTGGGGTAAGCTCTCCCCATCAAGGATAATGTCCATCGCTTAAGGAGTTGGAGGGCTGCTGGTTCCAGCATCACACTTGAATGCCCTGATGACGTCCGGTGGCTAAACATGCCTTTCACTAGCTTAGATTGCCTTAACAAATGGTGGTTCCCTGGCCATCCTGAGACCGGGGCTGCCCTTGGGTCTGCCTCAGGAGCGTCAGTGGGTGGGGACATCCGGCCGGCAACATGTGGCGCCATTGTGAAAACATCTGCCCTGGCTCCCCACCCGTGACTGAGTCAGACTCTAAAACTGCTTGTATAAATCTACAAAGCCCCTGAACAACTTGGGCCCACGGTACCTCAGGGACCAGCTGAGCCCTTATATCTCAGCTTGATCACTGAGAGCCTCTGCAGGCGTGTCATTGGCTGTCCCCAGAGCTGAGGTGTAGCTCATTTGACATCAGCATGAAACAGAGATTTCGGTATCATCGACCCAGGCCTGCCAACAGAGACGCAGCAGGTGCCTTCTGTTTCAGCTATGAAATGCCTACTGAAAACTTTCCTATTCTGCCAGGCTTATTCAGGCAATAATACATCTTTCAGGCAAGAGTACATCTTTCCATAATAGTAAACCTGTGTGTGTGTGTGTGTGTGTGTACATATACATATACAGTGAACGCTCGGGTTGCGAACGTGATCCGTGCGGGAGACACGTTCGCAACCCGCAGCGTTCACAAACCACAGTGTTAGCAACCCGCAGCGGCACATCTGCGCACGTGCAGGTTGTGATTTGGCGCTTCTGCGCATGCGCGACCGCCAAAACCCAGAAGTAACCCGTTCCAGTACTTCTGGGTTTTGGCACGTCCATAACCCGAAAAATGCAACCTGAAGCGTCTGTAACCTGAGGTATGACTGTACATATACACATTACACACACACACACACACATTATATATATATAAAATACAGTAAAGGAGTGTGTGTTAACAAGGCTTTCTTGGCTGTGCTCCCTCTTCTAAGGAATTACCTCCCCAGTGAAGCCCCTCAGCCTGGCTCTTTCCTCAGTGAAAAATGAGTTTAAACCTTCTTCTGTATCACCAGTCGTTAGTTACCCTTCTGCTGCTGTGTTGCTGGCTGGTTGTAGTTTTTAGTGGGTTTTATTTGCTTGTTTAAACATGAAGTTGTTTTATCCAAATTTATGACCGTTCTAATTGCTTTTAAGTGACTTGATGACTTTAAGCGACTTGCGCTTTTGTCAGCTGCCCTTCCATTAGTTATAAATACAATAACATAAGTTACATATTTGCATCTTCCAGAGGCCATGTTTCAAAAAAATGTTCTGTTTGGGATTAATAAGGGTTTCTTTTCATTCCACATTTGTTAAAAATTGTGTGTGTGTGTTGCATATTTATTTAATATCATGGCAAAAATACAGCTTACATAAGTTCTTTTTTAATGTCATGTTATTTGCAGTAATGTGATGTCTTCAGCCCAGATCTTGAGCCCTTTTATTTGAATCAGGTGGCGTTTCTTTCTTGCTCTGTTAAATCTGCCAACATGAGATTCCACGTTCTGTCTTTGTAAGAAATCAGTCTTTTAGTGTGGCAGCCCCAACACTGTGGAACTCACTGTCTATTGACATCAGGCAGGATCTCATCATCACCTTCTAAAAACAGTAACCTATCCAGACATGTAGGCACGTGTTTCAATCTCGTGGTTAGCTTATCGTTGATTTAAATTATTTTAGTTACATGTAGGTAGCCGTGTGGGTCTGCCATAGTCGAAACAAAATTAAAAAATTCCTTCCAGTAGCACCTTAGAGACCAACTAAGTTTGTTAAAGCTCATACCAATAACAAACTTAGTTGGTCTCTAAGGTGCTACTGGAAGAATATTTTTTGTTTGTTTGTTTAAATTATTTTGTGTGTGTTTTAAATAGCTGTGTTTAACTTTTTTCCTGATTGTTGCATTGTTTTATTCTGTCCGTAAACCGCTTCAATGTTTTGTTTACAATTAAATGGTATATACATTTTATGATTATTTTTTTTAAAGGGTGGGGGGAACCCAGCTCCTTGCTATTTCCTCTGACAATGGCTCCCCAATATTTTGGGCAGGTCCATTTTTTCCTGTCCTTGGTACTTAACATTCCTTTAACCAGAAAGTGCCAAGGGATAATAAAGGCTGGTCCTTTCTGCGTGCCAAGCGTATGTCCTGCCACCAAACCACAGCCAGGAGTTATTAGCGTTTTGAGTGGGGCTGTGGAGGGCTTTTTTATGGAAAAATCCTGGCTTGTAACCCTTCCCTTCCGGAAAAGAAAGCCATGTTCACACCTTTTCTAATTGCAGTTAATTGTGTTTTTATGATTCTCTAAAGACTTAATGGCCGTGATGCCAACTCCAGCTCAGGTGTGTGTGGAGGGGAGAGATCCCAAGGGAGGTGTCCCCCCCCCTTGAGTGATGAACGTTACCTGTCTGTGTCACAAAAGTTCGAAAGGGTCGCTCTAGCAGGAAGAGCTGCAAAGGAGCATCTGGGATTGTTCAGCGTTTTCAATCTGAATCAGCCCGCCGGATGTCTGGTTCACCAGTGTGTCAGTTTTATGTCCTCTTTCTCGCTTAATAAAGGCTTTTTTTAAATTATTAAACACACTTGCACAATGCAGGGTGGGAAGGGAGATGTGAGAAAGGCTGTGCAATCCTGTGGGGTTGGAAAAATAAACTCCCCAGCCCTGGTTGGTTATTTCCTCCCCCTTTCCCCATCTCTGGTTACTTAATTTGTTGTTTTCTTCGTTCACAGGACTTTGCCTCCCGTGCTAAGCTGGCAGTGCAGAACCTTGTGCAGAAAGTTGGTTTTTTTGGAATCCTGGCATGTGCTTCAGTAAGTCCTTACTCCTTCTCTCCAATAAATGTATGGATGGGTTGAAATTGTCCCGTTCCACCTTCCACGCCCAGCTTTCACTACCCGTTCCACCTTTCCCAGCAAGGAACTCACAGCTGTCTATGTGCTTTTCTTTATTATTCATCAAATCGTCATATTCTAATCCTTCTTTTCAGACAAAGATTGCCCTTCAAAGTGGGTCTTATCAATTTAAAAAATCAAAATAAGGAGATGAAGGGCAGACTCTGAGATTTTAAAACTTAAGAAAAAGAGAACACACATACGTGACAAGGAGTGAAGGAGCAAGGCAGAGATGGGTGGTTGGTTTGATGATGCCCAAGCAATAGGCCGAGCTGAAAACAAGCATTTTATATTAAACCCCTGAGGTTGCACAGGGATGTGCAGACAGTGGATAAAGACCATGGGCTTGAAAGGACTTGCAGATGGAAAATGTGCTTACAAGGTGAAAAAAATAATAATTAGGAAATATGAGCTTCAGCAATAATGAGCATGTACAGAGTGCACCTCACCTGCCAGTGAGGAACCGCTGTATTTAATGAGATGTTATTTTTACATTTTAGACTTCCTGGTAATGGTGATTGATGGGGAATAAATGTTGGTTACATTTTGATATTTCTTGACTTTTGTTTTCATTTACGTTTCAAAGAGTTTGGGTTGGGGTTGATGGCAACTCAGGGAGTTTGGGGAACCCTGAATTAAGGCCATTGCTGGTGCGTCTTAGACAGAGGTATTGCAATGGGCCCTGAAGCCCTTGTCCCTCCGTCAGGCGTCAAAGGCTAGATTGTGCCTCTCTTCCTTTCCTTTCCAGAGCCTGGTGGCAATTGCTAGTTGGAATCAGAGCATCCTTTCTCCCTGGGAAGGGCCTCCTCTATTTCTTTTCGACAACCATTCCCTTTTCTCATAGGCTATCATTGGGTGCTTGTGGGACGCGGGTGGCGCTGTGGGTTAAACCACAGAGACTAGGACTTGCCGATCAGAAGGTCGGCGGTTCGAATCCCCACGACGGGGTGAGCTCCCGTTGCTCGGTCCCTGCTCCTACCAACTTAGCAGTTTGAAAGCACGTCAAAGTGCAAGTAGATAAATAGGTACTGCTCCAGCGGGAAGGTAAACGGCGTTTCCGTGCGCTGCTCTGGTTTGCCAGAAGCGGCTTAGTCCTGCTGGCCACATGACCGGGAAGCTGTACGCCGGCTCCCTCGGCCAATAAAACGAGATGAGCGCTGCAACCCCAGAGTCGGCCACGACTGGACCTAACGGTCAGGGGTCCCTTTACGTTTATCATTGGCTGCTTACCACAATGGCTATATTCTGCCTCTTCAGTTGGAAGCAACCTACCTACAAATGGGAATAAATGTCGCAGCCTGCAATCTTCCCCGAAGAAGCATTTGGTTGGCCACCATGAGAACAGAAAGCTAGACTAGATGGGCCACCTGACCTGGTCCAGCAGCCAGAACATCTTCTGATGTTCTTACCTTTTTCATGCTCCAGCAGGTTGCTCCTGGGTGCCAATCTGGCCTTGCGGAGCCAAGGCTTCTCTTCCCCACTTTGTTGGGTGGGGTACCGCAATCAAGGAACGCCCCCTGTGATTTATTTAGTTGCAAGTTTTGGTCCAAGTCTGAACAGACGTGTTGCATTGTCGGACTTGGCTGTGTAGAGCCAGTAGATTTTGTGGTGGTCTGGACTGACAATGTGGAGAAAGTTATAAAAGTCCTGGGGGGACGTCACCTCCTGTCTAGGAGTCCAGATGAAAAAGAGGTGTTAACGGTGTTATCTCAGATTAAAAAAAGAGAAGCTTTTTGGGAGGGTTGTAGTTGAGAAAGCTTCATTCTAAGTGAGCCATGATGATGTTGGCATAATTTGCGGCCCATAGCAGTACACCGTTCTGAAGGTCCGTACTCTTCCCCAAAGCTAAAGTAATTGTGGTTAGTTTTGAGGTTCTTATATTAATTTACTAGGTGCTGAACAGCTTGAGTCCAGGATAACTTAAGGATTGCTTATATATATATAACTTAAGGATTGCCCAGTCACTGGGGTCTTCAGGGACGTGACTGTTAGTGGTCTCTTGCGGCTCAGAAAACACGTTTCATATTTGTTGTTGTCGTCACTCAGACACACATTTCTGTTTATTTATATTAAATGTGTATACCACCCAGCTGAGATCGGACGTTAAGTAGTTTTCTCAGAACTTCTGTGGTGTCCTATAGGTAACTTGGTTTGGGAAACGGAGTCTATATAGCCAAATGTGTTAAAAACAATACCTCATACGTTCACACAGCAGACAATGCTGTTAAATTAGAATTAAAACGGCACCACCCATGCTTAGTATTCTGTCGAAAGAACCAGAGTTATTTGTCCTTAATTGCTCTATTCCCAAGATGGTCTTTAGAGTGGTTTACAGCTTTCTTGGTTATGGATGCATACAGTATCATGTTAACCGAATTAGTTGTGAAGTTTGTGTTCTGAGCTATAAAAGAGACATAAGAAACTTTTACAGAATTGTTAAAAGTGTACTGGTTTTGATTTTGTCCTAACCGTGTTTAAATTCTTAACAATTAAGCCTGTAACTGTTGGTGAACTGCCTTGTATTTCTGAGTTTCTTTCCCCCACATTGTTTGGAGTTACATATTTATTTACTTTTTTAAAATTTGGGCTGCCTGTGGATTGTCAATAAGCAAGGACTTCATCTCGGTCCCGGTCCTGAAATCATCCCCAAAGGGCACAGTCTTGCAGGTCCGGTTTGCAATTGCTAGCTGCGTGTATATCTTGTTAGCGCTCTGCATTGCGACATCTACCCAACCAGAAGGTGTTGGTTTTTTTAATGACAGCCTTGCATTACACAAATTCATGAAACGACCAGTGGCGAGGAACTTGTGTCTCTCTAGATGTTACTAAACTATGACTCCCAGCATCCCTGCCCATGGCCCATTCTTGGTGGGGCTGGGGGGGGGGCTGCAGTTCGGTAACCCTCTAAAGGGCCAAAGGCACCCCCCTCAAAAGAACCCTGACTTAAATTAACTTGTCCCAAGACATAGAGGACTTTGTATATCATTAGTAACACCTTGAATCAGTACACCCCGAGCGTAAATTCTTGATTTCCTAATAAAACAGCAGAATGAGGAAGTCGATTCATTTGTAAATTAACCTTACCACTTTTTATAACATTGGGTCGTGATAAAATAATCTCTGTTCAGGGTTATGATAGAAATAGTTGGAGGGCAAAAAACAGAAACCTTTCCGTGTTTGTTTTGGTCTTTCAGCTGGCTAAACCCGTTTTATTTTGATTTTACTTATTTTATGTTTCTATGTTTTCTGTTTCATTTTAAGATCTTTTTGTTTTATTTTTTGGGAACCGTGCCATTCAGATTCCCAGGATGACACCAACCTAACAGCATTTTGGAGCAGATTTGGAAGCATACGCATTAAAGCCTACAGAAATGTACTTTAGAAAGCTTTTCGGCCTGATCCATGTCTAGCAGCTCATTTGAGTCACTCAGTTCAGGCCTTCATTGCATTAGAGATGCTGGATCTGACTCACCAGCTTTCAGTCACCCTCGCATGAGGCATCTTTGAATAAGCTGACTTGAGCTGAAGTAAGCTCAATATAACTGGAAATCATGGGGTGGGAGGGAGGGAAAGAGATTTAAACTGTCCTTGTCTGCCTCCATTTTTACTTTTTTTCTGTGTGCTTGTTAAATTATCTGCTAACTCATGGCCTGCTTTGGTAAAAAAAAAAATTCCCTTCATTATGACATTATGTTGCCCCTGTTGGCTTTTAAAAGTTTAATGTGCCGTAAGATGTTTTATAGGAAGCTATTAATAGATGGAACGAAATAAATAAATGTAGTAATTAAGCAGCAGCTATTTTCCCCTCTTTTTTTGTGAGATGCCTTTTGTGCGGAAGGGCACCTAAGCAGTTCAATTGTATTGCTTTGCTTTTTTTGTGAAGGAAAGTGAGTCAGACTTTGCGCTTTCGTGAAATTCTCATTTTCAAAATATTATTATTTCTCATTATTGTTATTGCTGCATTAGTTTATATCCCCTTCTTCCTCGGAGGGCCTCAGCGGTAGCCTTCTCTCTCTCCTCATCATTTTATCCTAACAACAAACCTATGAGGTAGGTTAGTCTGAAAGATAGCTGTGGGCATAAGTTCACCCAGCGAGACAAGAGTGGGGATTTATTTAATTGTGCATTTGAAATAAACATTCTGCATCTGTTTCGAAGCAAATGCACTGGTTCTAGCAAAATTTAGTTCATTTCCATCGAGGCAACTTACTGTATTTTTTGCTCTATAAGACTCACTTTTTCCCTCCTAAAAAGTAAGGGGAAATGTGTGTGCGTCTTATGGAGCGAATGCAGGCTGCGCAGCTATCCCAGAAGCCAGAACAGCAAGAGGGATTGCTGATTTCACTGCGCAGTGATCCCACTTGCTGTTCTGGCTTCTGAGATTCAGAATATTTTTTTTCTTGTTTTCCTCCTCCAAAAACTAGGTGCGTCTTGTGGTCTGGTGCGTCTTATAGAGCGAAAAATACGGTATATGGGGGTTTCTGGCCTGGATCCCGTTAAAACTCTGGGCAGACCTCAGCTTCATCAAGCAAGTTCACTAGATGTGCCCTCAGACCAGCAAATATCAAAAATGTTACAATTTAGGGCAAAACTATATTAACATTTTAAAAATGCGTGCTTTCTCATACTCTTGTCCTCATTGTAAACAATCACGCATTAATAAACTTGAACTGAACAGGGAACAAAATTTAAACAGATGTAGGTGAGAGGGGAAATTGTGACGTCCCCCATTACATATAGGCCCAGACCACATCCACATTGTACGGTTAAAGCACTCTTATTTCACTTTTAAAATCATGGCTCTCCGATGCTCAAGGAATCCCGGGAACTGCAGTTTGTTAAGGGTCTCCTGGCGCCGCTTAGCTCTTTTAACAAACTACAGTTCCCAGAATGCTTTGGGTGTAATCTGTGACTCTAAAAGTGGAAAAGGAGTACTTTAAAGGTACTGCCCGCTCAGAGCTTTAACCAGCTCATCCGAAATTTGGCAGTCGGGTAAAGTTGAGCCCAGGTTAGCTCCAGACTGCCTCTCACCCCTCTCCAGCTATAGGGTGAAGTTTTCTGTTCGTGACGACCGCCCTGCAAGGCGGGACCGAGGTTTACCTGGAAAATGATGCACACCATTTCTGGTGAATGTGATGGGTTTTCCCCCTCCCCCTTCGTAGGTTGTGCAATGTTGGTGCACGTTTTAATTTGGAAAAATGTGATTTGTCTTTTGAGTCCGCCTTCCTCCTTACCCTTGTACATTACGACATCCACAGCTTAATCTCCAGAACATTTTGTCCTCCTTTTCCTACCGAGACAAGTAAACACATCTCCTCTGGGTTCTGCTCGTAGTAGCAGTGAATCAGTCACCAGATTCTTTCCTGCCAGTGGCACCAGCGCCATTGCGTTAATCGCACAGATAAATAGAAGGAAATCGGATATTTAAAGGGTTCTGAAAGGGACGACGTCTTCCCCAGGGTCTCAAGAGTTTTAATTGGTTTACTCTGCAAAGTTCTTCTATAGTCAAATTTAACTCTGCCTTTGGTAACAAGTTTATATGATACACCCCCATGCTGAAGGCCGCAGGAGGGTTGGAACCAGAACTCCAGCAAAACGAACGCAGAAACATTTGTTCTTATAACTCAATATGGGGATAGCCAACATGGTTTCCCCTCCTCCCGTCGTTTTGGACTACAACTCCAATCATCCCCAGCCAATGATCAGAGATAATGGGAGTTGTAGTCCAAATCATCTGTAGGGTGCCACGTTGGCTAACTTTGGCCTAGACTGCCTGACCCCAGCTGTCTGGGACCCTGTTAGGGACTGAGGATTGTATTGGCTATTTAAAATGTTTTCATTTTATTCTCATTTTAGCACATACAGCGCCTTTATTGATTTTGAAAGACAAGTATAACATAACCCAAATGAAAAGTTGCAACCCACCCATCCTGTTTCACTGTCCAGTTTGCAAGACAAAAGTAGAGAGATACATTTGCCAACTTTGAAAAAATTGCATTATTATAATTTATTATTATTATTGAAATTATATATGTTATGATCTCACTGTGAGTGCAGTAATTGCAGAAAAGAAGGATAAATGAACCAGACTTGAGTTTTCTTATTTGCTCATACCCCTCTCTCCTTTTAAAAAAAGGAGTGGGACGGAGGAAGCCCCTTTTAGCCAGAGTAGGTACTGACAGGACTCTGGATGAATTTATCTTCTTCAAGGAGAGCTGTGTTAATCTGGGCCAAATCCAGGCTGTTGCATTTCTCTTGCATACCTTGTCTAGACTGGGGATAAAGAGTCACATTTTAAATGTGCTGTATAATGCGTCTGAACACTTAGCGCATCAGCGTGGCAGGTCGGATATTTTTACGATCCTTTTAAGCAAAGGTTGACCATTTAGCTGGGGCAGTAACATTAATAATGAGCATTTTAGATGGCTCAAAGCTATCCCAGGTACATTCTTTCTCAGTAGGCCTTACGCTACAACAAGCTAGTAAGGTAGTCCATTGCTGTTATTTCCATGTTTGGGCATCCATTGCGAGGGTTGGGTGGCGACATTTAGGCCTCCAGGTACATTTGCTGGACTATTTTTATTCATTATACTTACTGAGCTAGGGACGCGGGTGGCGCTGTGGGTAAAACCTCAGCGCCTAGGACTTGCCGATCGCATGGTCGGCGGTTCGAATCCCCGCGGCGGGGTGCGCTCCCGGCGTTTGGTCCCAGCGCCTGCCAACCTAGCAGTTCGAAAGCACTCTTAAATGCAAGTAGATAAATAGGGACCGCTTACCAGCGGGAAGGTAAACGGCGTTCCGTGTGCTGCGCTGGCTCGCCAGATGCAGCTTGTCACGCTGGCCACGTGACCCGGAAGTGTCTGCGGACAGCGCTGGCTCCCGGCCTATAGAGTGAGATGAGCGCACAACCCTAGAGTCTGGCAAGACTGGACCGAACAGGCAGGGGTACCTTTACTTTTACCTTTACCTTACTTACTGAACTAAATTCCTATACTTCTTGATTGTAGTAAGTAAAACTTCTAAGTGGTTGACAAATACAGTGGTACCTCGGGTTACATACGCTTCAGGTTACAGACTCCGCTAACCCAGAAATAGTACCTCGGGTTAACAACTTTGCTTCAGGATGAGAACAAAAATCGTGCTCCAGCGGCGCAGCAGCAGCAGGAGGCCCCATTAGCTAAAGTGCTGCTTCGGGTTAAGAACAGTTTCAGGTTAAGAACGGACCTCCGGAACGAATTAAGTACTTAACCTGAGGTACCACTGTATTAAAACTACCAATAAAAGCCAGCTAGTTTTTTTAAAAATAATTAAAATTAACAGTAAAAAAAGAGATTAAAACACAGCAGCAGCACTGTGTATGGGTAGGGTTGCCCAAACTGCCTGTTTCAATCAGTTGCTTAAATAAGTACTGCCTGATGTCAATAAGCAGGGAGTTCCAAAGTGCAGATGCTGCCATATCCATAAGATTGATTTCTTACAACTGTGGAGCAGATATTTTGTGGAACCTGTAACAATGCCAGTGGCTGGACTACAACACCCATCATCCCTTGCCCTTGTCCATGCTGATTGGGGCTGATGAGGGTTGGGAATCCCAAAACATCTGGAGGGCCACAGGTTCGTCGGCCCTGATACATCACCTCCCATCCCAGCAACCATCAGTTGGACAAGGCCCTGTTCTGTGTTTAGACAATGTGTGAGGTGCTGGACTATTATGGGCTGCCACAGCAATTGTCCCGAAGCCGTGGAATGTCTGCCCCCCCAAAAAAGTACACAGTACCCCTCCGCAGGGGCGATTGCAAAGAGGCAAGATCGGAGCAATAGATCTTTCAGAGACTGCGATGTAGATTTTGGTACGTTGGGTTTCTTTACTCACTTACTCTGCAGAATCAGTGAGCTGTGCATGGCGGGGGTTTTGTGCACTCGAGGGGTTTGCGGGGTTTTCCTGAAGGAGCGTCTCCACCCCCATCATTCACTGAGGTCCAGCTCTGAGGAGGGCCTTCTGGCGGTTCCCTCCCTGTGAGAAGTGAGGTTATAGGGAACCAGACAGAGGGCCTTTTCGGTGGTGGTGCCCGCCCTGTGGAACGCCCTCCCACCAGATGTCAAGGAAATAAACAACTATCTGACTTCTAGAAGACATTTGAAGGCAGCCCTGTTTAAGGAAGGTTTTAATGTTCGATGTTTTGTTGTGCTTTTAATTCTGTCAGGAACCGCCCAGAGTGGCTGGGGAAACCCAGCCAGATTGGCCTGGTAGAAATAATAAATTCTTCTTCTTCTTCTTCTTCTTCTTCTTCTTCTTCTTCTTCTTCTTCTTCTTCTTCTTCTTCTCCTCCTCCTCCTCCTCCTCCTCCTCCTCCTCCTCCTCCTCCTCCTCCTTATCAGATAGCAGCCCTCCCTCACCCCCAGACCAACTGCAAGCTGCTTTTTGAAACGTGAGGGAGTTTTCAAAAGCAGCACTTGACAGAGAATGAGAGTCTGCTTTCTGTGAAAGTGAGTGGATTGGGGCCCAAGATCCACGCAAACTCTCGGGGGTGGCTAGTAGCTGTTTGGGTCTTGGTATCCCAGTCCAACACTGGGAAGGGCTGTACTGCAGTGGTAGAGCATATCTACCTTGCATATACAAGGTTCCTGGTATCTCCAGGTATTGCCTGCCTGAAGCGTGACTGCTAGTCAGTGTAGACAGTGCCAAGCCAAATGGACCAGTAGGTCTAACTCCATATCAGCCTGCGTCTCTGACAAATTACCAAAAAATCCCAAGAGGGTGGTGTGCACACGGCGCTGCTAGCAAAATGTTACAATCATTTACAGTTGCATGATAGGCTTCCTATAGGCTTCCTAACCTACCACACAGGGTTGTTGTGGGGATAAAATGGAGAAACGGAAGCCTGGAGCTCTGTGGAGGAAAGATGGCGTGTACAATAATAATACAGTGGTACCTCAGGTTAAGTACTTAATTCGTTCCGGAGGTCCGTTCTTAACCTGAAACTGTTCTTAACCTGAAGCACCACTTTAGCTAATGGGGCCTCCTGCTGCTGCCGCACCACCGGAGCACGATTTCTGTTCTCATCCTGAAGCAAAGTTCTTAACCCGAGGTAATATTTCTGGGTTAGCAGAGTCTGTAACCTGAAGCGTATGTAACCCGAGGTACCACTGTATACCCCACAAGCGTCCCAGGGAAAAATGAGACATCCTGTTTTCTCGCGCAAGAGCACAGCGGCCATTTTGGGCGCCATGATTTCCCCCCAAATCTCACCCCAAAAAAGCTCTTCCTACACCCCAAAAAAGCACTTTTGGGGGGCCGCAATCTCACACAGCACCCCAAAAAGCGTGTGCAAGCATGGCCCCCAAAAGAACACGTCTTTGGGGCTCAGTGATCCCATGCAGGTCACGTGACTCATGTAGGAGCAGGGTGAAAAGACGCACATCCCGGTTTTGGTAGAACAAACCTTTTTTTGGCTTCATCTTTCTCTCAGCAGCACACACGCACAGCGATAAATACCAAGGTTGATTTTATTTTGTTTTCCCCCCTTCTGGCTTTTGTTTCAGATGCGATTCATGAGGGATCAGTCTCAGAGACTGACTCACCGGGCCAAGTACACTTGTTTGGGGGGTGGGGGCTGATGGGGGAGCCTTCTTTTTAATGTATGGCTTTAAAATGGCTGGCTGTGGTTTTGTGCATTTCTTACGAAAGACGTCTGCGAGCTGTTTCTAATCTGGGGCTAGCAAGAGAGAATCGGGGCAGGGTCTGTTGTTTGTCTGGGACATTGTCTAGCTGAGGTCTCCCCAGTTTTTTGGAAATTTATGTGCTGTAACACTAACATTCTTGGGCACGAGCCTTTTTTAAATTAGGAGAAAATGAGAGCTCACATATTTTGTGTTGTTTTTCCAAAGGATTAAGGACTTCCTAAGGAGACGTGAGGCTCATCTACTGCAGTAGTCTTCAAGCTTTCCAGACCCTGGACCCACCATTAACCCAAACATGCATTTAAAGGCTTGTAGGGTGGTGGTGCTGTGTTTACAACCCACCTTGGTCTCCTAGAGGGTCCTGACCGACCACTGGAAGATGAAGGATCCAGTTTGGCCTTCCTCAACATGGTATCTTCCAGATATGGTTGGACTGCAGCTCCCATCATCCTCAGCCATTGGTCAAGCTGGCTGGGGGTTGATGGGAATTGGAGGCCAAAACATCTGGAGGGCTCCAGGTAACAGAAGGCTGATCTAAAACCCAACATCCCTATTTTCCACAGTGGCTATCCATATACCACTGGGAACATAGGAGCCTTCTGAATCAGGCCACTGGCCTGTCTAGTCCAGAGTCTTGTTCTTCTCATGGTGGACTCCCAGAAGCCCACAAGCACAGCATCACAGCAAAAACCCTCCTCCACTATCCCCCCCCCACACACCTTCAGCAACTAATCTTCCTAATACTGTTTGCTGTATTTTTATCCCTTTGTTGCTTGGTTTTTAATTGATCTTCGGCTGTTTGAGTAGTTTAAGTTGCTTTGAGGCATTTTTTGTAGAACATGACGAATAAATGCCAGTGATGATGAAAGATGTATAGACTGCCCCGAAACATGGAGGTTCTGTTTATGGCTGAGAACTGTTGCTAGGCCTGTGATTCTCCATGGACTTGTCCTGTTTCCCAGTGGCTGTTTGGCATTACAGTGGTACCTCGGGTTAAGTACTTAATTCGTTCCGGAGGTCCGTTCTTAACCTGAAACTGTTCTTAACCTGAAGCAACACTTTAGCTAATGGGGCCTCCCACTGCCACCGCGCTGCTGGAGCACAATTTCTGTTCTCATCCTGAAGCAAAGTTCTTAACCTGAGGTAATATTTCTGGGTTAGCGGAGTCTGGAACCTGAAGCATATGTAACCTGAAGCGTATGTAACCCGAGGTACCACTGTAATCAAGTTATGGGGAAATTCTCCATCTTATCTCACTCCTTTTCCTCTCTCTTAACTTTACAGATTCCAAACCCTCTTTTCGACCTGGCCGGGATAACATGTGGACATTTCCTCGTTCCCTTTTGGACGTTCTTTGGCGCCACCCTGATTGGAAAAGCAATAATCAAGATGCACATTCAGGTAATGGCGCTGGCCTCTCTTGCAGAAACACTGTGCTTCCATCCGGGCCCTTTCACGCACTTCCAATCTCAATCGTAATTGCTGTTTCCAGGCAGTCTCTAACACTGGCTGTGTTAATGTTGAGCACTGATTGGAATGTGCCGGTGACGTCACTATCAGACCTACCGTTATTCTTTTCCCACCCACCACCCACCCCACCTCCTGGGGCAGCCTAACGACTAAAAGCACAAAATATGTGAACCTGCTTTGCATTTTGCATCTGCCATGAAAGCATTAAGTGGCTCAACCTTCTTCCCACCACCCTACTTCCCCATCTGCAATAAAGGAAACAATAATATTAGTCATAGTCAGTTTATTTATATGCCACATTTTCCACAAATACCTTGTGCCCTGAATGGTTTGCAGAAAAAGAACAATTGAAAGTCTAATAATTAGCACAGCACCCATAGCTTTTAATAAAAAGTATTACGTCTTGTGGACCTGTGTCTTGTAGGGAGACAATCCTCTCTTTACTACATGCAGTATGTATAAATATTGATTGTAAATTGGAGTAAAACCTGAGTCCCCCTAATTTGTAGTACTGGTTGGCCAAAGTTTGGGATATAGCCTGTAGGGTTAAACTGACTAATATAATCCAGGTCAGAGAGCGTAGGCAAAATGATAACCTTTGAAAAATAACCTCTTGAAAATCATGTTCTGGTGTAACAAGGGACAAGAAAATTTGAATGCTTATCCTCTATTGAGATTACTTTAAGACCTTTAATTATGTACTCTGTGAATATTAGCTGCTGTTTTTTCGCTTAATTAAAAGAAACATGATTTGATAACATTTAGCTACCATATGCATGTTGCATCCTGTTAAAGAAAAAGGTCATATTGGGGGATTATAATACCTCTACAAGGATAGTTCAACCCTTTCATAACATCAAAAGTGTGAAAATGACAGAGGTGGCCAACATCTTGCCTTCCAGATGTTAGGCTACATGTGCCATCAATCCCGGCCCACACTGCCCAGACAATCGGGGAGAATGAGTTCACTATTAGTCAGTAGGATAACTAAACATCTATAGGCTTCCCTGAGGATAAATAGTCTGGGAGCTGGGGGAAAACCTTGCTCTGGTGAGATAAGTTTTAGAGGACGTGCTGTTCCATAGTTGTTGTTTCAGAATGTCATTTATAATGATCTACACCCACATGTGGTTTTGGGGTGATGGCGTGAGTGGATTTCCCAGACTATTCAACATTGGGTAAATCCTGCATCTGTCATAAAAGTGTGTGATCTCCCCCTCCTTACTCCCAGCTTTCAGCCAGCGTGGAACTATTATCTCGTTGTGTCTGTTTATCCACACGCATTGTGGTACAGAGCCCTAAACTTTTCTTGTGTGTGTGTTTATTTTTTTCTGATGTAGCTGAGGATTTTAGGAAATGTAGCTGTCACAGAAGATTTATGGTGTAATCCCCTGCCCTCCATGCCAAACAGGAAGCTTCTGGGCTCAGCCCAGCAGCTCGTTTTACTGTTGCGTTTAATTGGCCTTTAAATCCGCACCGCAAAATGGAGTCCCGTGTACTAATGGCGAGCTGATTCTCAGAGTGAGGGTCCTTTATGGGGCCAAACTGGATCCCCTCACATGCATGAGGCAGGTGGCTCAGGGATGCCGAAAGGTTTGCAGAGCCAGCGGCCTTTGCGGTTTTGATGGGCTCCCATCAGCCCTATCTAGCGAGGCCGATGGACAGGAGTAACAAAATATGTGCAGAGGACCACATTTAATGGGTGCTTTGCACCTGAACGGGCTTTGAACTTAAACTTGTGAGATCCTCCTAATTTCTTGACTTTTAGCTACACCGCTCTCCTTATGGGGCGTGGACTGCGCCCAAGTGCATGCAAGTGATCTGTAGTAGAAAGAGCCACTCACCCCCAATTTAGTGAAAGGGAGGCTGGGGTGGGGAGATCTGGAGGTGGCTCAAACCACAAAATGCTCCCTTCATCCTTGATTTATGGAGTCTGGTGCCCTTGCGGTTGTATCTGTCACTGACACACAATTTCCCCATTATTTTGTTTTATTTTTAAAGTTGTTTTTCTCTGAATTCCTTGAGCAAACAATCCATTTAGAAACAAAACAAAACTTGGATACCTATTTTAAGAGGACAGATACCTCGTCAAGTGATAAGCTTGCTTCTGGATGGCACCAGTCCTGTCTGCTAGTTGGGTTAAAGTATTTTAAATTCTCCATTTTGGAAAAAAAAATGTACTCTGCACTTTAAAAGAAACACACGCACAAATTCCTTGTCTTTATGGATTTGTTTTTGATATGTAGGGATAATTTTCCCTCAATCGCTTTCCCATGGTCTGATATGGTACAGTCCAAGCATACTTTTACCACGTAATGAGCTTTTAGTGCAAAGAGCATCTTATTTTCCTGGCCATGGCAGATTTTGATCCGCCCAACGGCCAATAAATTAAAGACTTTAAAGCACGAATGGGAACAATCTGTGGCCCTGCAGGTGTGTGTTTCAACGCCAGCTTTGTTCAGGCCCAGCCAGCATGATGATCCGGTCAGGAATGATGAAAATTGTAGTCCTGATATATTACAAGTTCCCTGTCCCTTCTTTAAAAGCTGCTTACATTTCGTTTGCACAGCCTTGAATTTTGCTTCTGTATTTTGCAAAACAGCAGTTTTTGCATCCCTTGCCATAGGCCATGCTGGCTGAAGCTGATAGTAGTTCAGCAACATTGGGGGGGGGTCATAGGTTAGCAACTCCTTGTACAAGAGGGGGCAGCGTTGGAAATACTTCACAGCCTCCCGGTGGCCCATTTCACACACTACGCAAGCCTGAGGGGTACTCACAGTAAAAGTCACAGCCATTTCGCTTCTCCCTTGGTCATCCTGCTGCTGCACTAATCCATGGTTTGGCTTAGCACTGAGTTCATGGTTTGTCTCAAGCCAGACAAAGCACAAAGGGTAGCCAAGGTTTGTTCTTAGATTACTGCTTGGGGTTTGTCTGGAGGTAAGGCAAAACTTGCACCCCCCCCCCAGGTTCGGACGCAATGCTAGACCAAATCATCATTTAGCTGCAGGTATTTAGGATGTGGGTGGCGCTGTGGGTTAAACCACAAAGCCTAGGACTTGCCGATCAGAAGGTCAGCAGTTCGAATCCCCGCGACGGGATGAGCTCCCGTTGCTCAGTCCCTGCTCCTGCCAACCTAGCAGTTCGAAAGCACGTCAAAGTGCAAGTAGATAAATAGGTACCGCTCCGGCGGGAAGGTAAACGGCGTTTCCTTGCGCTGCTCTGGTTCGCCAGAAGTGGCTTAGTCATGCTGGCCACATGACCCGGAAGCTGTACGCCGGCTCCCTCGGCCAATAAAGCGAGATGAGCGCCGCAACCCCAGAGTCGGCCACGACTGGACCTAATGGTCAGGGGTCCCTTTACCCTTTACCTATTTAGCTCCATCATGTAGCGGCCGTGACTTTTACTGTGTGTACCTGCCTACTTGCTCCTTTGTGCTTGGCTACGGTTTGGCTTAGCATTGCCTGTCAACCAGACCATTACGTAACGAATGTATCTGGTCCCCACTTTAAAGTGATGAGGACACTGAGACACAATGGGTAAAACATTGTGGGATCAGGGGAGAAGAGAGACACAAAGCTGCCTTTTCCAGCCAAAGTTGTGTGCCTAGTTTAAGGCCTAGATGACCTTCACACTGGAAGAAATGTCAAGGCAAAGGGGTAACAAAATAACAGGAGAGCATGATTAATTGCATTGGAAGACGGGCTGTAATCTTGAATTGTTTTGGCTTCCCCTTCAGTTGAATATGCCTCTGACGGATGTTTTCCCTCTTTCAGAAACTTTTTGTCATTATCACATTCAGCAAACATATAGTGGAACAGATGGTGGCCTTAATTGGGTGAGTAACTTTATAGCTGCCTACTGCCTCACCTTGTTGGGAAGTATTGCTGTTTTGAATCCTTTGCAGCCTTGGAGGAAGACATCAGGTTGGCCTCTCAGATGAGGTTTGGCTGTGCCATTGCCCATGCTGGCCGCAAGGGCTGATGGGAGTTGGAGTATGGCAACGGATGGAGGGTGCCTTATGGACTTAACCCATGCTCTGCTGCCTAAGAAGGAACAGAGGAGGGAACCTGGGAAGAGAACGGAATTACTGCTGTTGGTTTTTTAACATCATATCCTGGGCTTTTTTGTCTTAATTTCAAAAGTGGTTCACACTTAAAAAAAGAAAAACCCAACCACAATGAAACACCTACAAAATGATGCATACAGCAATTAAAATTGCAGTGAGAGGAAGAACAGAAGCCAACATTTACCATATTTTTTGCTCTATAAGATTCACTTTTTCCCTCCTAAAAAGTAAGGGGAAATGTGTGTGCGTCTTATGGAGCGAATGCAGGCTGCGGAGCTATCCCAGAAGCCAGAAAAGCAAGAGGGATTGCTGCTTTCACTGCGCAGCAATCCCTCTTGCTGTTCTGGCTTCTGAGATTCAGAATATTTTTTTTCTTGTTTTCCTCCTCCAAAAACTAGGTGCGTCTTGTGGTCTGGTGCGTCTTATAGAGCGAAAAATATGGTATATCAGGGCCAGTACCATTTCAGCGGGTTGTCTCGAGTAAAACTAAGCTTTTCCTGCTTAGAGAAGACCTATGGAAATTAACGGACATGACTAACTTAGGTTCGTTAGTTTCAGTGGATCTACACACTGTCTTAAGTGAAACTATTAAGACAGTGTGTAGACCCACTGAAACTAACGAACCTAAGTTAGTCGTGTCCGTTAATTTCCATAGGTCTTCTCTAAGCAGGAAAAGCATTGGAGACAGCCCAGTAGAATTTACAGCCCAGTTTAGGACTGTAGCCATAGTCTGCTAGTTTTGTTGTCCAGTTGTGGTGCCCTCCAGATGTTGCTGGACTACAACTCCCATCACCCCTGATAATTGGCTCTGTTGTGTGGGGCTCATTGGAGTTAGAGTCCTGGCATGCCTGGTCCAGCTCAACAAGATGCTTTTCATGTGTCCTGGGTACTTTATCATCCTAAATGCCTGGCAGTGTGCTCGGTTGTATTGAGAGATATATATGCTAAATGCTAAATACACACTCACACACACCACTTAACACCTTAGATTCTGAGTGGTGTACGGTAAGGTTAAAAATGATACAATAAAGAGAGAACCAACCATAAAATCAGTAAGCTTACTTAAAGTGCTTGCGAAAATGAAGATATTCAACAACCTTCAATGTAAACAGTATATTTCTGAAGTACAAAGCTCCTCTTCAGAAGTGCTTTGGTACTAGAATGTGGAGTATGTTTCGAAATGTCAAAGGAGAAAACAATGATTCTGGGGGTATTAGCAGCATGTTGTTTCATTAGAAAAGCTTGCTCACTTTTCATAGACAAGCTATTCCTGTTTTAGAAAATACATGAATTCCCTATGTTTCCACACACCCCTTCCCAAATGAGTGTCCATCTGTCTTAGGAAGTGATTCAGACTTGTTTTAAAACGAAGAATTTATTGACTCTTATGGGCAGGAAATAGAGCAAGGCTGTAGATAACAAGCATGCAATTATTTTATATTTTTAAATATCTGTTGGCTTGTATCCTGTCTGCCCTGTCCCATGTTAAAAGGGACAATAGCAGAGTTTTTAAAAAGAAAAAAACGAATGCCCATTTATAAAGGCATTGACGAATTGATGTTGTGCCCATTCCCTTCCTTGCTGCTCCACATGACCAGCAACCGCTGAATAAATTTGGTACTGCACACATTTTTAATACAAATTCCACAAATACATGCAAAGGTATTGAAATCTCCACTCCCCGTGAATGCAATTTGCAGAAATCACTTGAAAGTCACACAGAAATTGGGTTAACCCTGGTGCAGAATCCTGATTCTTGTTTTTTGTGTGTGGTGGGTTTTTTTTGGAAGCTACAGAAAACACCTAGTACTCTTGCTTGCATGCTCTCTCGCTCTGTATATATATGTAAAAAAAGGTAAAGGACCCCTGGACGATTATAGTCTGTGTCCAATCCCCCCAATTTTATCAGCTCTGGCCAGCATGGCCAGTTGTCAGGGCACAGTTGTAGTTCAGAATATCTGGTGGGAATCAGGTTGAGGAATTATACGTGGTCTTCAGCCTTTTCATTTTGGGGCCCAGCATTAATCCCCCCCCCAATGCTATGTGGGGCCAACTTTTATTTTGTACTGTATTCTTTCCTTTCTTTCTTTCTTTCTTTCTTTCCTTTCTTTCCTTTCTTTCCTTTCTCTCCCTCCTCGCATTTCCTCCTGATTTCACGATATCTCTACCCCTTCCCCATCCTAGGTTGAGATTTGACCCGTGTGTGTGTGTGTTATGTTGTGTGTACAGTTGATAGAGCTAATATCCATGATCCTTAGTATTTTCTTGCGTGTATTTGCTGGGTGTGTGTGGATTTGTCTCGAAGATACTTTTCAGAATCGCAATGTCTTGAAGTAATTGCTCTGGAAGTATGTAAACTAGACATGGGTAGCATTATGCAGAGGAGCTGGAGCATCCAAAGTTACATTCTTGAACAATTCAGTGCTGGAACAAATCTGTTTTTTATAACTTCCGGAGCTTCCAAATGCATTGTCGTTGTTTACAAAATAAAAGTCTATGAGTGCTCATTCATCATTGTAATGACCATTCTCAAAGGCAATCTGAAAGGTGGTGCAGTACAGATTTTCGCTGTGAATTAGGATCCCGCCCCCCATCTCCTAAACTACTGGAACACTTAATCGTACAAAGTAGAAGAGATTCAGGGAAGATCTGTATGCTACTTCAACTATTATTGTAAACCACTTTGTGAAAGCTTTTTGCCTTGAAAAACAGGGTATAAATAGCTTTTTAAGAAACCTGCTCTGAATGCAGACAGATCCAGGTTTATATTATTATTTATTATATGTACCATATATTTCCATGTATAAGACACCCCCATGTATAAGACGCCCCCTGCTTTTAGGGACCCAAATTTAGAAAATGGGCATATGCACTATCCATGTATAAGACACCCCCAGATTTTTAACCTTATTTTAAAGTAAAGAAACCTAGTCTTATACATGGAAAAGTACGGTATACAGTATGAAAGCTGATGTTCTGAAGTGAGGGCTCTTCAAAAACACCCATAAATCTTCAGACCAAAACTAGTAGCGTTTTTCGTCCTCACTCATCAACTTTCAAGAGAGTTTCTATCTCTTCCCCCCTTACATTGCTTAATATCTTTGCAAAAGATTCTATCAGATTCCAAACTTCGTTGGGTGGTTCACCTCAGGCTTCAAAAATGTTCTCGGGAGATGGGAAGACTTCTGCAATGTCCTGATATCGTTTGGCTTTTATTATTATTATTATTTCTGTCTCTCAAACATGACCTCATCTGTGTCTCCCCAGAGTAGCGTATATAAAACCATGTGCAAAAACCACAGGAGGAACCAGAATTTCTTAATCATTATTGGACGCAAAGTGTAGCTCACCCTTTTGCGGTGCACAATGTAAACTTGCTAGGCATGTTCTTCGTCCTGGTGGATTTAATTGAAGACAGCCGGAGCCAAATCTAGGCTGCAGATTTTTTTGCACCATTACCTGGGAGCAAATCCCATCTGAACCAGCGAGGTTTGCTTTCTATGTAAACAGATCCCATTGGGTTTCTTGAATATCCTCGCCCAGTTCCAGGCATGGGCTGCAAAATTTTCCTATTATCGCCAGACGCTGTGCTTGTGGCAACCTATATTTATAAAATCAAATGCGTGCACACAATATTTTACTTTATATTTTGGGCAAGGGGGTGTGTAGTGAGAGATTTTCATAGCCGTTCTGTACTGTATATATTCTTTGAAAGATACACAGTCAAGTGTATTTCTTTCCAGCCACTTAAAAACTAAATGTTGCAACCTTCCTTGTTTTCTGGCTGCCTTCCTTACTCCTCCCACTCGAAGTAAGAAGAACTCTGTCACACGATTATGATGTCTAGCATATTTATTTATTTGCTCTGTGGTGCTTTTCTTTTATCCAAGCAGATTTAATTAATTTCACTGCAAGGAATATTATTTTTGTTTGGGGGTTTTTTGGTATCTTTTTCTTGCTTTTTCTTTTTGAGACTGTCAGCTAAATGACTATGTATGAAATCATAAAGACCCTTTCAGTGTGGGTTGAGGGATTCCCAGCCATTTATTTCTTTTAAGAGCTGTTTCTGCAAAATGAACATGGTTTGGCAGACCATACCCCTGTCAAAGGAAGCCAGCCCCCATCCTCCTTTTCACTCCCTCCGTCCTCCTGCGATTTAATAAATTGCTTTGCTATCAAGAGGGAGAGCACTCCCCTCTTTGCAGCCGTTTTAAGCTGCCCGATGGGGAATTTCCAAGCCGTTCCCAACTTCTGCAAAGTGTTACGTGACGCTAGGCAGGAGAGCGGGGTAGTGCCACAGAAAGTAGCTCTACACTGGAACGTTAAAAATAAAAATAAATTACGACAATGCTTTGCGGTGCATTTCTGTGTAGTTGTCATGGATACGGGCAAGCATTACCCACCTGTCCCCAAAGCAGACCACAAAAGTACTGGGCTCCTCATGAACAGCAGACGACTAGAAATACATCAATAAAACCATTTGCTAAAGCTGCAGGTACGAAACCTGAAACCGGGTTGCCAGATGGGTCTGTAGGTACCTTTATATATTTCCCTACTGAACACGATGCTGTTTAATCCAAGTATCCAATGTGCTTCAGCTTAAACAGCATTGCACCAGTGGGTTAAAATTGGGGGGGGGTGGAGAGCATGTGGCCCTCCAGATGTCACTGGACTCCAACTCCCATCTTCCCCACCCCAGCCATGGGCTGATGGGAGCCTTTCAAGTTCAGAACTTTCCCCATCTGCTTGTGTATTGGAATTGCCTTTCCATATGTTTTCAATCGCTTGCCGTTTGCTGCCCCAGGCTCCTTCTGGGATGTCAATTGAATGAATGAAAAGCAAATAAACACCTAGAGGGCCACAGGCTCCCACCACCACCTCTGCTGCGGCTTTTCTGAAGCTTTTGTGGCAACCAACTGGACACAGAGAACATCCAAACCCCTCCTCCAGGTGGGAAGAAGAGCCCAAGCTCAGCATCTAATAGGGAACAAGCTGGAGTTTCAAAGCTCTTCGAAGCAAAGAAATCGAAGGGTTGCACTGGCTTTGTCTTAATGCTTTTGGTTAGGAAAAGATGCTGAAGCCAAGAAGATGTGTAACTGTCTCAGAAGTTTGTCAGTCATGGCATTGGGATCTCTCGTTTTCTCTGCGTGTGCTGTAAGCGACCTCTTCCCACCAAATTCATCCAATTGGGTTGAAAACATTCTTTACTCAGCCCAGTACGCAAGTTGGGCAACTCTGAAACAGAAGGGGGAAGGGAGAAAGTTCCATTTATTATTTTGAAAAGGAGGCGCAGATGTGAAGGAAATTCTAGACACGTAAGGTCTTTAAACCCTTTTTAAATGGATCGCAGTAGCAGCACAGTAATTGTGGGGTTGAGAGGAGGGTGTGTGTGTGTGTGTGTGTGTGTGTGTGTGTGTGTGTGAAAAAAGAGCTACAGGGATTTAACCCAGCAGCCGAAAGACAGTTGAGTGTGCGATCAGGAGCTGTGGTCAGTAGGATTGTATTTGAATCTGCAAAGGTCATTGGCCCCAGCCAGCCAGGATTTCTCCTGCAGTGAAATGAATGCAGCGCCTACTGAGAAAAAAGCTCTCACCTGCAGCTGTTAATCAAAATATACGCCCAGCAGATGTGCACAAAAACACATGCCCTCGCACACGTTTTCAGGAGCCAGTGTGGTGTAGTGGATCAGATTAAGATCTGGGAGACCAGGGTTCCAATCCACGCATGGTCATGAAGCTCACTCAGTGAGTGATTTGGGGCCAGTTGCGGTCTGAGCCTATCCCCACCTCGCAGGGTTGTTGTGAGAATAAGTCACCTCAAGCTCCTTGGAGGAAAACGTGTCGTGCTGGTGGTGCCTAATGGAGTAAGAATAAGCAACAGGCCCCAAAGAGATTACTGTCTGTGTTTTATGAGCGCCTAGGGAGAGAGGCAGAGCAAATTGTACTATCTGGTCCTGGGTTTTCTTTCAGTCCAGGGCAATGAACGCAAGAGTATTCGAAAACGGTGATTTGGGCCTCCGGGTATACCATACTAAAACCTGGAATGATTGGGGAAGGAAGGTATTAAGATGATATATGAATGTTCACCATGAATGGAAAGAGGAAGAGTGGGTTTCAGCCCTTAACATCCTTCCCGTTCACTCAAGAGGGAAGGTCCACTGTGGGACTTATCCCCGAATAAGTGTGTGTAGGATTGGAGCCTTAAAACTAATATAAAGCCAACAAGATCTGCTTGAACTGATCTTCAGAAATCTCATCACTTCCTTTTGCCAGTGCTGCTGGCAACTATATATAGCAAGTATGTATGTATGTGTGTATATATATAGTATATATATATATAGTGTGTGTGTGTGTGTGTGTATATACACACACACACACACACACACACACACACATACGCACACACTTTTAATGCTGAAATGAAAGCATATCTCCAGAAAGCAGACTCTCCAAGTCTGTTTGTAAGCGACCTTGGTTTGGAGTGGCAAGCTCTCTTCTGGAGCTGATCCAGAATTTCTGCTGCAGTGTGATCTTTTACAACTGAGTCAAGCTCCTCAAAGTTCTGGGTTTGTTCTGAATCGCCTTGCATCTTGCCTTGGTATTGGCTGAGCGTGGGGGAAACGGGTGGCTTTTTTTTTTAAAGGCTGTGAGAACCTTTTATCATTACAGGAAATGACAAATCATTAAAAAAAATATCTAACCGTTAAAAGCCGTTTATATCACCGTCTGGAGGTGGGGGAGTGTCTGTGTGTGGAATTAAATGAGCCATTTCAAGGTTCAGATAAACCAGGTGGAAGGAGTCTCTGGGTGCGGCAGGGAGCGGGAACAAGATGTGGATCTTGGAGAACAGATTAGCAACCCCTGCAACAGAGAATGCTTTACCAGGATCTCCTATTCCTCCCCCCCCAAAAAACCCTCCTCTTTTGCTTCTCTGCATTTACATAAGCATCTTCTCCTCCCGAGACTTGTCCCAGATTATTTTTCTTCTTTAAAATGGGAATGTAGCAAGATTCCTTACAGATCCTTGCCCTCCCCCCAGTTCAGTACTGTCTGCACTGACAGGCAGCAGCTCTTCAAGATTTCAGGAGGGAGAGGTTCTTCCCGTAGCCCTCTTCCCGTAGCCCTGCCTGAAGATGCCGAAGAAGGGGTTGAACTAGAACCCTTCTGCATGAAAAGTAGGTGCTTTAAAACTGGAACTACAGCCTTCCATTTCATATTAAGAGTTGGGAACACAGGAAGCTGCCTTAAAGGTAAAGGTAAAGGGACCCCTGACCGTTAGGTCCAGTCGGGACAACTCTGGGGTTGCGGCGCTCATCTCGCTTTATTGGCCAAGGGAGCTGGCGTACAGCTTCCGGGTCATGTGGCCAGCATGACGAAGCCACTTCTGGCAAACCAGAGCAGCACACGGAAACGCCGTTTACCTTCCCGCTGGAGTGGTACCTATTTATCTACTTGCACTTTGAGGTGCTTTCGAACTGCTAGGTTGGCAGGAGCAGGGCAGAGCAACAGGAGCTCACCCTGTCGCAGGGATTCGAACTGCTGACCTTCTGATCGGCAAGTCCTAGGCTCTGTGGTTTAACCCACAGCTCCACCCGCGTCCCAGGAAGCTGCCTTAGGCTGCATCAAACCATTGGCATGTCTAGCTCAGTATTGCCTGCACTGTCTAGACGCTTCGGTTGAGCATCCTGCATTGCAGGGGGTTGGACTAGATGACCCTGGGGTCCTTTGCGACTCTCTGAGTCTGTGACTAGCAGCAGCTCTCCAGGGATTCAGGCTGGGGTCTCTCCTAAAAGATGCTCTTCTACTGAGCAACGGCCCTTCCCTAAAAAACGAGTGCCAAAGGTTCTTGCGTGGCAATTTGGTGGCAAGGGGTGATCTGCAGACTCTTCCACGGGAGGGAATTACCTATGGTAAAGAGAAGCAGTGTGGTGTAACAGTGCTTAGAGTGTTGGGCTCGGACATGAGAGACCAGGGTTCGAATCCCGACTCAGGACTCAGCCATGAAGCCCACTGGGTGACCTTGGGCCAGTCGTTACCTCTCAGCCCTGGCCTACCTCACAGGGGTTGTCATGAGGAGAAGATGTGGAAGGGCGGGAAACCATGTACACTGCTTTGAGCTTCTGGGTGGAAAGTTGAGCTATATAACTGCAACACATAATAAACAAACAGCTCCTCTTTTTAAAAATAAAAACTCCAGCCACCACTCCCCCAAGAAAGTACAAAGCCACAAAGAGATGTTGTTCAGCGGTTCGGCCTTGAACAGCTGTTTTTATTCCGGACTCTCCTCTTTCTTTCTTTTTTTTTAATAGAGTCTGGTGCAGTTATTAAAACAGTACCCATACAGTCATTTGGAACAACTTTGGCCCCAAACATAGAGACCCTGGAAACTTTTAAGCAAAACGTTAGGCTCTGTTTCCTATGATGCAAGACGGGCTGGAAGCAGAAGTTATGGCAGGCGCGAGGTTGCTGCCCCAAAACCACCCCTGTGCGTGTGTCTCTCCCTCCCTCTCTCCATCGTCATGTCCTAGCGATGCTCAGGGTAACTGCATTGAGCATGGGCAGTGGAGGCTGGGCCATTTGGGCACATGGGGCACTGCCCTACCAGCCTCAGCCAGCCCCTTCTGCATGCTGTCCTACTTGGGGGGGGGGGTATGGATGGTCGCTGCTTCCCCTATGGGGGGGGGGCAGCGGCAGCAGAAAATGCCAGTTTTGGGATCACCACCCTAAGACATTCTGCAGGGTGCTGCTCCCCAAGCATAATTTCTCCAGGCGAGCCAAGTGATCTTTGCAGAGCCAGGTTATGTGGCCCCATGGGGAAGTAGAAGGCTTTCCAATCACCTTAGTTTTTAACTGGGGGTGCCGGGGATTGAACCAGATTCCTTCTGCGTTGCAAAGCAGGTGCTCTGCACCGAGCTGCGTTCCGTCCCCTAAAAATAAATTATGATTCTAGAAAAGTTGGAACATGCCTTTAGCCGAGTAAGGTCATTGGTCCATCCAGCTCATTTATCATCTACAGCGGGTGGGGAAACCTGTGAGCCTGATGCAGCCAATGGGTTCCCCCCCCAAAAAAAACAGTCTCACTTACAGGCGACAGATTTCTGGGATCAGTCAGAGAGTCTTTCCTACTCTTACCTAGAGATACTAGGGATTGGATCTTCTGCTTGCAAAGAAGGCTTGCCATTTTCGGCGAGAATGTCCCCTCTGGCATTCCCATAATGGCAAATCGTTCAGTGAAGGATGTGTACCCACCATATGCTTAAAACCCATGGCTTTCCCCACCAAAAAATATAATATAAAATTAAATCCTGGGAACTGTAGTGTAAGGGTGCTGGGAATCGTAGCTCTGTAAGGCATGAACTACGGTTCCCAGGAAGCCATATACCAATTGCTGGAAACCACAGGAGGGGAGAGTGCTCTTGCGGTCGAATCCTGCTTGCTGATTTCCCACAGGCATCCAGCTGACTAATGTGAGATCAAGATGCTGGACTAGATGCTTTAAATGTAGATGTAAATGTTAATAGCCAAGAGCATCACTAGAGCATTTAGCAAGCCTGCACAGACACCCCTTCTTACTCCTCACATCTTTGTTTCTCCTTCCAGAGCAGGGTTGTGAGATGAGATGGAGATGTGACTCATTCTGAAGTCACCCATCAATGTGCATCTTGCTGCGTATAGTTTGCATGATGTACATCACCTTACGGCGCCTTCCTTCCTTCCTTCCTTCGAGGTAACATGTTTCAACGATCTGCTTCTGCGATACAATTTCAAAGGGAGCAGAGTCCGTTGGCCACATCTGATGCCTGCAGTCCTGACTCACTCAGGTTGTCAAAGGGAGAGCCAGGAAGAAGCCTCAGGGTTGCTAGGTCAAATTCCCCGGCTCCATCATGGCAAAAACTAATAGGCCTGGGGCCAGGAATATGGTACCTGCTTTCTGCTGCCCACTGGCACTCAGGTTTCTAGTCCTCGTGGTTTGGCAGAATTAAGTGGGGAACTGCTGGCTAAAAGAGGTATTGGGAGGAATGGCAGAGCTGAGTGTTGACTACATACTTTGTATGCATATCTTCAGGCAATCTTTAAAAGTACAGTGGTACCTCGGGTTACATACACTTCAGGTTACAGACTCCGCTAACCCAAAAATAATACCTCAGGTTAAGAACTTTGCTTCAGGATGAGAACAGAAATCGTGCTCCGGTGGCAGCAGCAGCAGGCCCCATTAGCTAAAGTGGTGCTTCAGGTTAAGAACAGTTTCAGGTTAAGAACGGGCCTCTGGAACGAATTAAGTACTTAACCTGAGGTACCACTGTACCTCGTTGGATGAGACCTAGGGGTGGGAGACCTGTGGAGGTCTGAGCCCAGTGGCGTAGCGTGGGGGGTGCAGGGGGGACCGGGCGCAACATCTGGGGGTTAGGGTTAGGGGGCGCAAATCCACGGGTTAGGGGTGCAAATTACTTGCCTTGCCCCGGGTTCTGACAACCCACGCTACGCCACTGTCTGAGCCCAAGGTCTTTTGCAGTGTGCCCCCAATCATCTTCCTCTCTTTATTTTAAAAAATAGCTTGCAGGCACCTTTTTCCTTTGGTTCCCTAAATTTGCATTGATGCACATGCAAACCATATGCAAACGTGTGCCTTGAAAGACCCTGCCTGGGAATAAAAAACACTGCCAAGTTGAGTCGGCTGTTCAGTGCCCGATGGGCCAGCGGTCTGCTTAAGAGTGAGGTATTTCCTTTTGTATCAGAAACAAAGAGGCAAGCAAAGAGCCAAGATGCCAATCTAACTCGCTTTCACACACACCTCCCTTCTCTGTGGTTGTATGGGAGGAGGGTCATAATCCATTCGTGGCTGATGTGCTGCCAGATTTCATGCTTTCGCCCATCTCCAACCTCGCCACTGCCCTGACCTGTCCAGGTAAGCTGGTTTCAGGAGGGTGGCTCTGCAGCTCTGCATTATCACATCAGTCACTACTGGAAAGGAGACCCTTCATTCATCATCTCCAGCCTCTGCCATTCTGTTCACTTCCAAATCTGTTCTGTGTGAACAGAGGGGAAAGCAGCTACAGTGGTACCTCGGGTTAAGTACTTAATTCGTTCCGGAGGTCTGTTCTTAACCTGAAACTGTTCTTAACCTGAAGCACCACTTTAGCTAATGGGGCCTCCCACTGCTGCCTCACAATTTCTGTTCTCATCCTGAAGCAAAGTTCTTAACCTGAGGTACTATTTCTGGGTTAGCGGAGTCTGTAACCTGAAGCGTCTGTTACCCGAGGTACCACTGTACTAATCACCTACTTAACTCCCCTAGTTGAAATCTTCTAGCACCTCTTTCCCAATGGATATGGGGACAGGGGCTCAATATTTGTCTGCTGTAGGTTAGTTACCTTCTTTTAAAACTTTCAGAATTGGTAGATGAACTGTTGTTTGAACAGAATGCTTTTCAGTGCACACTTTTGTAAGTGGTTTTAGGAACTGTGAACCACGGCTGATGGAGAAAGAGAGGAGACTAGAAAGTGTTAGGTTGATGGATAGAGGCAGCCAAGGTGAGGGAGAGGGGAAGATGGAACAGAGTGGAGAAAATGACGAGAAATTGTCGGAACAGGAGAGGAAACAATAGACAGAAGAGAGAGGGAGAGAGTCAGTCCTGTGTTGCTGCGTGGAGTTTAAAAAACTGATCCAGAGTCTTGACAACCACTCCTTTAGAGCATGAGAATTTTCTGAAGTAGGAGCGCAAGGGTTTGTGGTGCCACAGAAAAATCCCACCCAATTACTGGAATGGCAAACCAACCACTGCTTTTTACTCTGAAGCTTTCAAATATGCCATCGCCATCTCCTTAAGCTTTCCTTCCTCATGAGGGCTAGTTACTTTCCCTCTTTTTTTAAACAACAACCAAAAACAACAGCAACCTGCAGCTCTCAGAAGTGCATTTGGCCGGCTGCTTGAAGGATGTTCAGCATCCTTAAATGCAACATGTGCTTCCTTGTCCGTGAAAGCTGGCAAGAAATGTCCAGAAGCGTTAGTCCGGAGTACAATGAATTCTGGACAGGACAGGCCATCTGGCTTGTAAAAGAAAAGACCGAGGAGCTTAACTATATTTAGCACTTAGGACTGCGCTATTAAACAATTTGGAACCGGTTTCTGTCTGTTGCTTATTAAGAAAAGGGACACCGGGCAATGTAAGATCGTTGACCCATTTGGCTGTTAGAATAAAGAACAGGGTCCAATTTCTAGCCAAACAGACACCAGTTCCAAATTCTTAATAGAGAAATGTTCGTTGTTCCCAAAGCATAGCAGAGATTTGTAATACACATAATTGGCTGTTTAAAAGTTATCTTGTGTACTTCTGCAGTTGAAATTTTGATGATGCTTCCATATTCCTGCAATACCGTGTACTATGCAAACTTTAAGGGACGCAGATAGCGCTGTGGTCTAAACCACAGAACCTAGGGCTTGCCGATCAGAAGGTTGGTGTTTCGAATCGCCACGATGGGGTGAGCTCCTGTTGCTCGGTCCCTGCTCCTGCCAACCTAGCAGTTCGAAAGCACGTCAAAGTGCAAGTAGATGAATAGGTACCGCTCCGGCAGGAAGGTAAACGGCGTTTCCGTTTGCTGCTCTGGTTTCGCCAGAAGCGGCTTAGTCATGCTGGCCACATGACCCGGAAGCTGTACGCTGGCTCCCTCGGCCTATAAAGCAAGATGAGCTCGCAACCCCAGAGTCGTCCACGACTGGACCTAACAGTCAGGGATCCCTTTACCTTTTTGCAAACTTTGGAACTTGGGGCACAGGGTTCCCCAAAGCAGATGGGATTTTGATTTTATAAGTGCAAGGGGAGAAATGGGCAGAGGGGATTGCCTCGGGACGTTGTCAAAATTTGGAATATCGAGCCAGCAAGCAAAGGGGTGTTGATCCCACTAGGGTGGGGTGTCAGTTGTAATAGTGCTTCATTCGTTCAGACGAGGGTTTGATGGAAGGGCACATTTCACTGCGCAGTGTGTGGCTAGAAACCTGGGCTGTGGGATATCTGGATTAGGATCTCTGCTCAGCCATGAAGTTTCTGTGCCACTGCCAGAGTGACTCTCTCAGCCTAACCTACCTTGCAGGGTTATTGTGAGATTAATGAAGAGATGATGTATGCTTTCTTGAGCTCCTTGGGAGAAGGGTGGATATCAATGTAATAAAAGCAATAATGATTATGGCATGATTCCGCCAAGTTTCAATCCCACTGATTTTAATGGAATAAAGCATGTTTTTAACTGTCACACTGAAATCCATGTATCATGCAAAATGTTCAACTTTCAGCATAGTGGCTTTTTAGTTTTAATGTCTGTGAAGGTGATATTAACAAATCGTCTTCAAAGACTGGAGACTATAAATAATATTTTTCCATTTCTGATCTGCCCAGCTATTTATGAAACTGTTTTAATTGCATGCAAAATTAGATACTTAGTGCCAAAAGGCAGTACAGTATAAGCAATTCCAAATAAAATTTGTTGCAATGACGAACAAAACAGTTTTTAGATACTAAATACACTACCAATGTTTTCAGCCTTTTTGATAGAAATGTGTCCTTTTGTTCAGATGACAGTAATCAGAACAGATTTTCCCCCCTCAAAGGGCACATTTTGGGTGATGGTAGCCATCCTGAAAACAGACTATAATTTAAAATCACTGGCACATTGTTACGTTTCACAATATTAAATGTTCTGTAAGCCAAAATATACATTTCCCATTTTTTTATTTGGTCATTTAACTGGATTTAGTACATGTAGTAGCCTTGAAACACAAACACAAAAAAGTACAAGAAATAAAACTGCAAATTGTATTTTATTTATATTCCCATCTGTCTTCATAAAATCAGGGTTGCTAAAGGTATTTTTAAAATCTAGGTTTTATTAAGCTTTTAGCAAACATTTGCCATGATCCAATACATTCAGACATGCCAGTTGATTTCAGAGGTTTCGGCATTGAGTGGCGACTAGGTACCTCATCACTTGAGTGTAACAGAAATAAGCTGACGCACAATCCAGTTAAGTTCCATCAAATTGAAAGGTAAAATTAGGGTTGCCCACTCTGTTCCGTGATCAGAAGTACTTAGATGAATCACACACTCTTAGTTTTCTTAGAAAAAGGAAATCGAGGCTGTAATCCTTGATTTCCTTTTTCTAAGAAAGTGTTGCATGTAGAATTAGTCCCGTTGGCCTCAATTTACGTACAGGATTGCATTGTAAAACAGTTAACGGTCATTGTAGTACTTCATTTAATTGCATAAATTTTATTCCAATTCATCATTCAAAATAAAAAAAAGTCCAGTGAGGAGCATACTTTACAAACACTTATTGTAGGAAAGAAGAATACTTTTTAAAAAATCTACTATAGGAATACCTTACACATTTATAGCCAGTTGTCACTCAGTTTCTTCTAAAGCGAAATTTAAGGTGAGTTTGGAACATCCTTCTCAAGGAACACCATAATTTTTACTTCCTTTTTTTTCCTTTTTGCTTTTTAGATATAAATTTGCCTTTGTTGTTAGTAGCTGACCTGGGTCATTCTTTATATGTAAATCCAGTAACTGACTCCTAGCTAATTCATTAATAATTCTAGGGATGTTTAAAATTTTGATCATAAGAATTTCTCAGGGCTTGTGGCTGTTCATATCCACCATCAGGGTTGTAATAAGACATCGGCTGCTCTGACAGTATGATCCTACTACTCAGAAATAAGTCCCATTGAATTAAATCGGGCTCATTCCCAGGGAAGTAGGTATAGGATTGGCACTTCAGTAACCTATATGGACAACACCCCCCAATTTTAATTTTTATTTTGCTTTTAAGATAAGCTACTATTTTAAAAGTAAAATCTGTAGAAGTTGAGATTTATTTATTTTTACACTGCATGGATAGTAGCCTTGCTGTACAGTATTTTTTTTAAAAAAAATTTATTATTATTTTTTGCATCTAGAAAGCCAGAACTATGTTACTACTCTGCAGTTTTGCCCAACGAAAGGCGCAGTGTAGTAACACATTGACACCGCTGCGGTCATTGTCCGTGCCAGGCAAAGGCAGATTTCTTGAAATAATACCTGAAATATCTGTCACTGACTGAAGCAGTAGCTGAAGCAAGGACGTATGTTCTTCCACTCTATAAAGCGTAATGCACATGGATGGTGGAATAATGGTAATAATAGTAAGGGCATCACTTATCAAAGTGATATATATACAAAGTGATGTATATTGCTCAAATGCACATTTTGGAGGACACATCTTTCAGATCCTCTGTTGACTGACTTTACTAAAACCCATGCCATCTAGAAAGTTTTTACTCAAATTCCATAATGTGTTTTTCTGTTCCCTTTTAATTGGATAATGGGAAAATCATTTCAGCTGTTCTCAGTTTCGGTTTCTAACCCTTTTGGCATTCTGAAAGAGTCGTACATAAATGAAGAATAAGTATGCAAAATGCTAATTAATAAACCAAACTTAATTGCAGAGGTTTTTTTTTAAAAAAAATCAAACTAAGTGAGCAGAAGCTACAGCCTTTTAACATTTAAAATAAATAAAAATTCTCCTCTGTATTAAAAAACTTATGGTGTACATTTCCTGGACAAGCTGTAAATTTTCAGTAGATAACACTCAGTTGTGTAATTTCATAAACAGCTCCCGAAAGACCACAGAATAACTTAATAAAATTTATACTGTGCAGTGGATTTACAAGGTTGTCATTCTGCACTGTTTTCTGTTACGGGAAAAGGGATATAAAAAAGAGAGAGAATAAAACTGAGCATCAGGAAGAAAATGTACCCACCCAATCCTGAACAATGCGAACTTTGTTCAGCAATTAACTTTTGATGGCAAATGGATATTGGCTCTTGCAATTAAAAAGACCTGAATAATTTCTTTTGCCAGTCATTCAACTCTCACCATCTAAGTGTTTCCTACCTAATGCAGGTTTGTTCAAGCAAAAGCATTACCTTTTCAAAAGCTCTTTTCTCTGTTGGACTTCTGTGTCATCTGAAATCTTAACCCGAGTGTGATTTTTGAGAATACGGTGACTCGTTTTTGCTGGACGAGTCATTCTGCACAATCATAGTGGGGAGATGAGTCTTCACTTTGGTTTTGCAGACTTTCCTAAGCTGACATAATTTTTACCTTAATCACATTACCTTGGGGAGAAAATGTTTTTTAATTATAAAGGAAAATATACCACTACCAAACCTGGTTCCCAATTTGAACTGTGTTCACTGTCCAGTCCTTGAAAATATATATATATTTAAACCAAGTACTTTACTGTATGGTAAAATTTAAAAATCATGGGTTGCATATAATTTGCTTTAAATGTTATTAAAATGGACATAGCCATAGCTAGATTTTTAAGGACTGATGAAGAATGCAGTATAAATTCAGGGGAACAGCAGCTTTGGCAAGGATAATTTTTATTTAAAACAGATTTAACCCCTAAAGGAAAATACATGTATGTGCATTAAGATAAGAGTTGCTTGAAACTTTCCAAAAGGATCAGTAGATCCAAACTGGAGAAATGTACATAAATTATATAGGTGATATCAAATTAAGTCAGAATACATCAGTTGAAATTAATGGAACTTGAGATGCTGTTAGATCTACCGAGTATGACTAGCATTGTCTATCACTTTTCATATTTCCCATGAAAAGAGCAATGAAAAAAATATTTAATTTTTAGTTGGCTTTAAAAAAAAACTTGTCTCCAAGGAAAACGAAGAAGGGCTAGGTCCCACTTTTGGGGCACATTATGTTGACCGCATTCTGTGGCATCTCTTAGCTAGAACTTGTTAAAAGGGGCTTTTTACCTTTCATTTCTTTTTTGTTTCACTTTTCAAGGGAGGGGGAAGATCGCTTTAGCATGGCCTGTGAGACACAGTGAGGGGACTTCCCCCCAAAATGTGGGAGGGAGGCAGCTGTGCCTCCACAACTAGACTTCTGCCCTCAGCTTCTATGGAGCATGCTATCCTATGGCCAGTGTTGAAGCAAGTTTTAACTACTAGCCCAGCTGGCTTTTGTATGCGGAGTTATGGTCATTGTGTCTAATGGCAGAGCCGGCCCTCTTAAAGCACTGTGCTGCCTTTAGTGTCTTAATTGCATTCAAAAGAGCAAAGCAACAGAGCTTCTCGTTTATTTCCTGATTACATTTTTACATCCTGCCACTTTTCCAGGAGGCTCAGTTAGTTGCCTGGGTGCAGGGGCTCCTGCCTTCTGCTCCCCCCTCGGTTTCATCCTCCTTGGCAGCCCTATGAGGTAGGATGAGCTTGAGAGACTGAGCATTGCGGCCGAGCCAGGATTTGAACCTGCCTCCCCCACCCCTGCCCAAACCCACCTGCTCTCAACTGGGAGCTTAGCATCCTAATCCTAAACAACACGTGCAAGCCCTTCTGATTTCAGTGGCACATACAGTACTTGCAGGGAGGGGAGAGGCTGGAGAATTTATCTAATCATATGGAACTTATCAGCCTCTGAGGGCATCTCCTTGTTCTGGCAAAACTGTCCTTGGCTGGCTTCCTTTCTCCCCACCTTTCAAGCTATTCTTCACCACTCTCTACTCAGGTGATGGAGGGACACCTTTCCCCTTCATCCACACCTATATCCCTGTAAACATATTGCCTCGATGATCTTCAGTTGCCACTTTCAGAAGCAAATAGCCTTTCCACCACGCCGTACCCTGTTGGGAAACCAGAGAGATCTGGGAAAGCGTGTGTTTTTTTAATCAGTTTTCCTTATTCCTCCCAAGGTAAGGTGTGTTCCGTAACTATCATTTGCCTGCAGAGTCATTGGCCATAAAGTATGAAATGATTCAGAAGAAGGAAAAGTTCACAGCTTTTCCTTTGTTCCTTGTTAATCAGCCACTTTTTTTTCTTTCTCCTTTTATTGCCTGGCTTCTTTCTCTACCCCCCCCCTTTTTGGGGGGGTGGGAGGTGCCTTTTGGAATTGGCTAATGCATTTATTTTATTTTTTTGGACCAGGGAGTGTGTGAAGGGGGGTGGAGTAAGTGGGGGGAGAGAATGGATGGATAGATGGATGGATGACGCAGGAATTGTCCTAATAAGGACTTGGTTGGAGCAAAGGCCCGCCTCCTTTTGAGCCGATGGGGGCAAGTCACCGAGGTGGGAGGAGGGGGGGCGGGCAGTTTCTTTTTTAAACTGGGGCGAATGACACAAGCCCAAGTCATTTCCTTGCTAATCGGTTCAAACCAGTTCTTACAGGAACCCTTGGTGATAAATGGTTGGGACTTCTCAGAAGTCACTCCATTTGAACTCCTGGCACTGCGCTGATGCATTGAGCTCGCTCTCAGGCTTGGCTTTCAGGAAGAACAGTTAGCAATATAACCTCAGACCTCCAGCTTCTCTCTGCTGCCTCCGATCTAGCTAACCGGCATTTGGCTGCCAAAAAACATTTGCTATTTGGGCTTTTTTCCCTTCCCCTTTTTTTTCTCTTTCTCTGTCTCTTCCTCTCTCTACCTTTAATTTAATTTTATTTTTTTGCAAGGGGAGAGTTTTCTGTACTTCCAAACCATCAGGAAAGCCGATAACCACGTGCTATTTTTTTTTAAAAAAAAACAAAACCCAAAAGACCCGTGGTTCTTGCACGTGCCTCCGGTTTGATCGCCCCCGCTTCCTTAAGCTGTGATTTTGAATTTTGGCGGTAAGTTTTTCCCCACCCCAGCTAAATAATATATTTTTTTCCTCTTGTGCTCTTTTCTTCCATCCTCTCTTTCCCACCCCCAAACCCGGCTTTACCCTTTCCGAATGTTCTGCCTGAATTGCTCTTTTTGGGGGACCCGACCTAGCGCCGTCCCCAGCGTAGGCCCATCTCTCCAAAAGCCCTTTCAGCAATATTTGGAAACTCAGCGGCTGAAGCTTCACCACAAAGCGGAAGGAGCACCCCAGGTAAGAAATCTCCAGCCTTGTTATTTCTGTTTTCCTGACTTCACCACCCCCCACCCCACCTTCTCCCCGGACCTGCTTCCTGTATTCTGGGATTAGCTTCAGGGTTTGAATTTAAAGATCCTCTTAGGGACAGCAGCCTAGTCTGTCACATTGCAGCTTTAAAAAAAAAATCGCCTGAATGATGGGGAGAGTTGCTGTAGCACTCAGGTCCTGGGGGGGGCGGGGGGCGGCTTCCCACTGGAGCGCCTGGGTGTCCCCTGTGATGACCAGATCCAGTTATTTTGATGTTCTTACAATTGGCTTTTAAAAAGAGAGAGGGTGGGGTGAAGAGCTGGTCAGCAGTCCTTAAAACTGAACCTTTTTAAATTGAAGGATGGTCAGAAGACTGTCCCAGAGGTCTATTTTAGGAAGCAAGCCAACTATTATATGACCCTAAATGAGTTGTTGCCAACTCATTTTGACTCGGGGTAGACCCGTTAAAGCGAATGGGCCTTTTTTTGTCATGTGCATGGTTTTCAGTGGGTCTACTCTTGAGCCAGGACTACCACGGGTTAATTTTGTGCCCTTCCGTGTTGGAATACTCCAAAAGCAAACAAACATAGGAGGGCGATGATCCGGCAAGATCCAGATTCCTCCCAACAGGAATACCCTGGTGATTCGTATTTTCTCTGCCGGAACCTAAAACGAGCATGGGGGCTGCAACTCCCCATCAGCCCCAGGTAGCGCTGCCCAATGGTCGGAGGTGACAACTGGTCTGGCCGGGGGGAGGTTGCCACAAGCTCGCCATCCCTCCCCTAACCCTAAACCGAGTGTGTCACAGAGCATCCAGCACTCACGGGCATCCGGAGTCTTGTCCCACCTGGGAAAGTCAGGCAGCCTTCAGATACCAGGAAGCCGACATCAGGGGGAATTATGTGAATGACCCATTCTGAAAATGCTGCTGCTCGCTGCTGCCCTCTCTTGACCCCGAAGGGGAACGCCCAGGCTTTGCCCCTTTCCGGCAAATGTTTTAATAGCAGTTCTTTTCTGCTGCGTCAGTCGCGGGTTGCACAACCCCGGTGCCAACCGGAACAGGCTGCAAACAAAACAAAAGCGAGGGGTGGCCTTTCGCGGATCTCCGCTGCCAGCCAATGGCTGCACTGCGCACGGGGCGCGGCGGATTCTTTCTATTTCTTTATTGTCCCGAGTGTGAACTCTCTGGATCCAGGCAGGGAGAGGGGCGGGGGACGCGCCAGGAGGGCAGATCGCCCTTAGTTAACCCCTTGGAGGCGCCTGCGCTCGAGCACTCAAAAAGCAGGGGCAAAGAGCAGCCGGGGAGGTCCGTAGCTCTGTGCGGGAGGCGATCTGCCTTGCATGCAGAAGAGATCCCAGGTTCCAAGTCCCCCTCCCAAAACCCCAGAGAGCTGCTGCCAGTCAGTGTAGCCAATCCTGAGCTTAGATGGGCCATTGGTCTGTTTTGATGGAAGGTTGCCCTGGGTGGTTTCGCATTAGCTTCTGTTACAGCTTGTTTCTCATTCATTGTGCCAGTAGCTTTCGAACAGAGGCTTGGCATTTGCATGCAGTAAAGACCAGGGTCCCCACCAAGTTCAAAGCATGGAGTGATGGGCAATGCGGTTGCCTTCCCCCTACAGACAATGCTCAGCTAAATAGATAAAAATAGTCTGAGACAGCATCTGACTGCTTTAAACCAGAGTTTAAACCATGTTGGATCTTTGTTCCACCTAGCTCAGTATTATCTACACTGGCCAACAACAGCAACTCACTAGAGGCTTTCAGGCAGGAGTGTTTCCGAGCCTTACCTGGAGGCACCAGGAATTAAATCTGGATCCTTCTGGGTGCAAAGCACTTACCTGGAGCCCTTCCTCAGAAGCTCTTTGGGCCTTCTTCAGTTAGCTTCCCCTGAAGGACTCACTACTTTTGCTGATCTGCAGTGTGGGACTCAAGTCTTGTAGGGAACTTAGGAAGCAGCCTTAGACCAGGTCAGGCTTTTTAACTACCCTACCTGGCAGTGACTTGCCCTCCTTCCATGAGCCCTTTGGACCGGAGATGCAGAGAATTTGAAACTTCCACTGGCAAAACAGGTCATCTGCGCCTGAGCTATATAGGGCCAGTTCTGGATTTCCCCCGGGGCAACAGACAAGACCCAGCAAATTTGGCCTGTGTCTGCATGTAGTATCCCCCAGAACTCTTCTCGGGCTCTATGGCAAATAAGTCAGAAACTTGAAAGCCCTTAAGTGAGCTAGGTGGGCATTTTTGGAAGTGGGGGAGAAGTTAACCTTTCCCTGTCAGTCCAAGCAAATTTTTTATCTGTGTATTCTAACCTGGATTCTCTCCTGCCTTTCTCTCTCTCTCTCTCTCTCTGCTTTTTTCTTCATCTGCAGAGCGAAAACTGGCTGTCGTGGATGTTTGAAAAGTTGGTTATCGTCATGGTGTGCTATTTCATCCTGTCCATTATAAACTCGATGGCTCAGAGCTATGCTAAGCGTCTCCAGCAGATGTCCTCTGAGGAGAAAACCAAATGAGCTCCGGGGAAGAGGGAGACGGACCCCAAATTTAATTGGGACGACCAGCCTCGCATTAAAAAAAAAAAATCAAAATCGGCATTATTTGAAATTGGAGGGTGGGTGAGAGGGTTGTGGGGTGTTTTTTATTATTATTTTTCAAAGTAACTCTGCCGATTAGTAAACATTTCTCATTGATTGCCATTTGTAAAGGTAATGTACATGCTTCTGTTTATTTCATCCAAGTTGGAATATAAGGGGAGAACATTGCCTCCTATTTTAAATTTATATTTCCAGTGGATTATATCTAACATTCATCCTCAGAGTAGACCCACTGGGTGGTATTCCATCCTAGTCCTACTCAGACTCAGTGAAACTAATGACCAGGACTTTGGACTTGGTTGAATACAGTCCATTGAACTTATTAACATGGATCCATTAACCTTCAATGGACCTAACTGAGTAAAAATTACTTGAATACAGCCCAATATCACAGATTTTTCTTTTTTTAACAGGCAGCACAACTCCGGACTGTAACTTACAGACCCAGCTTGCCACTAAGTTTTTTCTAAAAAAATATTAAAAAGTCCAAAGTTGGTAGCTCCATCTTCTCCCCTGAGATGGTCACATGTCCATCCCAGTCTTAACATTGAATAAATAGTCTTAGATTGGCTAGCAGACTTGCATGACCCTCGTGCTAACATCTGGGTTCTTCAAAGGTTCTCCATTACATGTTGGGTGGGGTGGGTGGAATCTCAGATTTTTTTAACTTCATAATGGTTCTGAGCAGAGACACTGGTGCCATCTGCTGCTGGAGTTCTTTTCTTTTTTTCCATTAAAAAGAAAAAAAATCTGTATATTTAGAATGACGTTAAGATGATAACAGAAGAAATATATATAAAATCACCTTGGATCATTCCAGACCTCCTTGTCTTGGTCTTTTAAAGCTCTTCCTCCTCCTCCTCTTTACCCTTTTGTATTCCTGTTTTCACCTTCATTTTATTTTGCAAAGTTTTATCTCCCTCCGGGGTCTCTCTCATCCTCCGGAGCTCTTTGTTCTTTGATTTCTCCCCTCCCGCAAGAACTTCTCACTCAAGGAAATAGAAAAGTGTTGGGACCTTGACACGGTTTGGTTAATTTTATTTATTTAACTGACAAGTAGCCCTTTGTGTTGGGTTTGTTTGTGTTACTTTTTTTAAAACGGTTAACTTGCGATGTTTTGCATAGCATCGTTAGGAAATGCACAGGAAGGTGTCTTGCAAGCTGCAAGAAGGGTGACTGGAATAAACAACCATTCAAATATCTTTTTAAATGCCTTTTTCTTAAACAGAAGTTACAAGTGTGTATATTGTGTTTTGCTTTAACGCCTGCAGAAAATGCAACACTTTTTGCCACAACCCAATAATAAATCGCCTCTGCTCCCTTTGCATAAGTAGGCACTGTAGCTTAGAGGCTGAGCACACCATCTCCAGCTAGCACTTGGGAAAAGCCCTTGCCTGAATATCCTGGGGAGCTCCTGCCAATCTGCATGGAACTTGTGACTCTCCGTCAGTTATTGGACTCCAGCTCCCATCGTCCCCAGCCAACATGGCCCAAGGGTCAGGAATGATGGGAGTTGCTAGTTCAGCAGAATCTGGAGGGCCATATAAGGGCAATATAAGGCAGCTTCCTCAGTTTCCTATAAAGCAGGAGACATTGATAGTTCCCCTAAATATCAGGTGGGGCCCCTTAAAGAGGTATCCCCCTCCTAGATGACTGCCCACCCTATTTTGGCTTGCATGCAGAGGTAATGCTGCGCCTCCCCTTTCCCAACATTGCAAGGCAGAGACAGGCCTCTGATTGTTCCGTGTGCCTTCAGTTTTGTTTATTTTTGAAGCTTCCCCAGGGCCCTTAATTCACACATTTTCTCTTCTCTTGGAGGAAGGGCCATATAGCTCCGTGGTAGAACATGCTTTTGGCATGCAGAAGGCCCTGGGTTCAATCCCTGGCATTTCCAGGAGGAAAATATCCATGTAAAATGCTGGAAAACCAGTAGACAATACGACACTAAATTGACCCAAATTCCTGAATTCCTGTGATGTAGAATAAGACAGAAAAGCCTATCACTGGTTTGCCTTAACAATTAAGAGGGTTTCCTGGGACAAAATATAAGACCTTGTACGTTATTTCTCAAACCATGCCAGGAAACCTGTTTTCCCTTTTCAGGGTGTCGTCGCTAGGTTTCAGAGTGACTGTCCTATTATGGTTGACTTCAGTTGGCTCTCTTTGGGACAAAGGACAAATCACCTTTGAATACCAGCTTGTTCTTCTTGCACATCTGCGTTTAACCGTTTTTGTCAAGGTGTGGATTGTGCTTGGTGTATGCGTGTCATGTGTTGTGATCACTCCCGCTCGTCTGCCTACCGTCGTGATACCTCCATGGCCTTGTACCTTTCTGTTGGATAGCTTATCAGACTGATGTTGACTGTTGGATGTCATGGCAACAACAGTCGGTAGGCTGTCTGACATTTTGGTATCTTTCATCTTGACTGTATTCATCCATCTCCAAGCTCTTTGTCAAACAAATACCCACCGGTGTCTTTTTGTCTTTCCTTATTGAAGTGTCTGAGGTTTTCTAAAGGATAGATTTAAATGAAAGGTGTACTTTGAATCTGCCAAATGTTTTGGAGAGTACTTTGTTCACTCTGCATTTGGATCCCTCTTAAGATACTGTGAACAAATTTTACATGATGGTTCCTAAGGTCAAGGAGCAGGTTTTTGTGTGCTTTGATACAACTGAACACCATTTTGAATCAAGGTGGCAGGCTGAACCTTTCTAAACTTCACTGATGTTAACCACTGATTTCAAAACTTCACTGGGTTTTTGTTTTTTTGCTTTCGTCAAGTTCCCAAGCAACACCAAGCTTCTAGTAATGAATAAAAACCTTCCTCCTTCAAGGTAGTCACCGGTATCCTGGGACATGTTTGGGACAAGGTGGGTTTTTTGCAGGTATGTTTTCAGAGTAGTCAAAGAGCTGGGATGACTGGTGGGTGTGGTACGATTTCCCAAAGGCTTTTTAGCAAAGTGGGAGGGGGAGAGAGAAACCCTTTCTCTGCTCAAAGGCATTTCATGCTCAATTGAATTCAGCCAGAAGGATTATGGACCTGACTTCCGCTTTGTGAATGAAATGGAGCTCTGCTAACATAACAAGATCACTCCTCAGGAATTGTAAATATTGTTTAAGTAAACATGTGAGATTGAGGCAGTGGATATCACGCTAGCTCTCCTCCACGTCACTGTTCTTTTTGCCTTCTAACTCCTCGGAGAGCTAACTTCTGAAGCAGGGAACCTCCCAAACTTGAAGAGCCATTCAGAAATCAAGATGTTCAAAAGCACAGGGAGCCTCTGATGAGTAAAGGAGGCTCCATTCCCTCCAAAATAAAGAGGTTGCATGTTTGCTTAATTCATATTTAGAATGCTTGAAGAGGGCTCAGGACTCCGCCCCCCCCCAATTGTCTTCCCAATTACAGTCCCACCACACTCCCTGAAAAATGCAGACGATGGGGATCCAGAACAGATCATGACATGGGGAAGTGTGCATTTCTGCGTGCCACCACATTTTGGATCTAAGCCGCTGGTTTTAAGGTTTGCTTGCAAAGAGATGCAGCTTTCTGTATCCCTCTGGGGGTTGGCTGTTGAGAACTATGCAATCAGTGCTGCAGAAATGGCATTAGCTACGAGGATGGCCTCATCTACCACCAGGCTCATGAGGAAACACTTTGGCTTTCTGCCTTGTCTTGGTCGAAATGCCACCCAGCCTTGTTCTAAGACCACCACCCTAAATCCAGCAGTCATTTTCTTTAAGAAACGCCGTTCAATCCATTTGGCCTGTGTTCAACGTGTGCTAGTAATAGTTAACAGCATGTAGCGATATTATTTTCATACCATGCCTATTTTGAAGGAAATCTTAATATGGTGATTTTGATGTGTTGGTTTTTATCTGTCTTATTTCATGCCTTGGTTCTTTCAATAAACCAGACTTTAAAACCAAAACAAAAGGACAATGAATACCTTTTAACGCCTCATTGCTTTAATGCATTTTGTTTTACGTACTTTTGAGGCCAGAACTAGATGTTATGCCAAAACACACAGAATCTCAGCCTCATATATGCCAAATCACAGCAGGGGGAAAGCGATAGATTTAAAGCTTCCTAGAGCACACACACACACCAGTCTGATTTCTGCCCACCTCAGGGAGGGAAAAGGCCTGGGTAGGAGGAATTTGCATGAGAGGAAAACAGCTAACAGCAGATACATGAATCTTGTCCTTTCCTGCTCTGCTGCCAATCCAGAGATGGGGGTCCTGTGACCCTACAGACATTGCTGGACTTCAGCTTCCAGCAGACAGCATGGTTCTGGGGTCAGGAATGATGGGAGATGTAGTCCAACAACATGGAGGGCCACAGGCTCTCCCCATCTGTTCAGGAAGACATTGTTTGCTTGGTATAAATTGTCATTCTGGCCTGGGTCAGGAAATCGCAGCGGGTTGAATAGTTTTTACGTGGTCATTTTACACCATCTTGCATTTCCCACATGTCCTTTTCTCAGGTTTGCTTACTCTTTGAGTTTATTATACCTGGATTGCCTTGAGCTGTCAGTTTTGATCACGTAGCAGGATTTCCCCCCCTTATTTAAAGAGTGAAACCACGTGTAGCTCAGGAATCACATAGGATCAGCTAACCCTAGAGGAGGAACAGCACCTTGGCTCATGGTCTCATGAAGCAGGGGTTGATGGCACAGAACAAAGCGATGAAATCATGGGACTAAGATAATTAACTCAGATAAGCCATTTCAAATTTAAGGCTTCGCTTACATTGTTAGCAACAATAAATACCTTCCCTTCCCCTTTTACAGCTCATAATATAGCAAGCCTCCAGGAAGATTCTTGTATACCATTCTTTATCCAAGCTCTTTAGAGTCCAGCACCTTCTAGAATAGCCAGTATAACATTTGTATGTTTGTGTGCAGATTAGATAGTTCTGCTAGATTCTGCAAAATGTATAGATCTTATTTGATGCTATATTGGGTTATTGTGCCTCTTTCTGATTGAGGGTTGGGTGGGCAAAGGATGCTTCTCCGATACTTAATGACCAAGTAAAAAGATGAAAGATTTTCAAAACTTCTTAAATGCAAATAAATGCTTTGCTGGTTGGTCAAATAAAAAAAGAGAGAAAATTAATTTTTGGTGGTAAGATTGATTCATTTCAAGCACATTTAGATTGTGGATCTGTAAATTGAGAATCTTTGTGTGTCTGCCTTATGCTTGTTTATTCAGGCTGCTACCCAACACTTACTACATTTATAGCATATCCCCATCCTAGGTGGTCAAGGCGTAAGAATGTATGAATACCAAATTAATGTGTGTGTGTGAGAGAGAGAGAGATCTGCTTTTTGTGCATAAATTGAGAGTTCCTGGTAATTGTGAATCATAAGGAAACTTGTATTTGGCACCAGCTTGACTTTTACTAGATAATACGTTGAAATCCACAAGACTCAAAGCTAGTGTAACATGGATTGGATTGAACTGTGTGACTGGTTGTTTTTTTAAGCAATTACCATTTTGTTCAAGGCTTATATCGGGGTAGGCAACCTAAGGCCCGTGGGTCGTATGTGGTCCAATCGCCTTCTCAATCCGGCCCGCGGACTCAGCGTGTTTTTACATGAGTAGATTGTGTCCTTTTATTTAAAATGAATCTCTTGAGTTATTTGTAGGGCCTGCCTGGTGTTTTTACATGAGTAGAATGTGTGCTTTTATTTAAAATGCATCTCTGGGTTATTTGTGGGGCATAGGAATTCGTTCATTTTTATTTTTATTTCCAAAATATAGTCCAGCCCCCCACAAGGTCTGACCGGCCCATGGCTGATAAAGGTTGCTGCCCCCTGGCTTAAATGGTATCACAATGGCAAAGCTTAGTCCTGAAACTATGTGGAATTTTAGAAGATAATGAAAATGCTCCAGGGCATGTGAAAAATACATTTCCTTCACTGTGTAAGTGCAGATTGCCACCCTCCATGACTGGGGTCTAAGGGCTTCCAAAGGAAATGTAAAGCACCCCATTTTTAACAGCTCACTCTGGTACAATATGAACCTGTGGGGTAAGCTGAAATTGATTCAAACAACTGAGGAGGGAAATGGGGATGGTCCCACACCTGAGGTTTCTCCTGCAGACACTTGTGTCCCCTCCTACAAGAGCCCTGAAGGCAATAGCTGTGTTCAGTCTGTCCTAATTTATTTTCTTGGTCACATTTCCCTCTTTATATGGTGGCAGGGGCTTGCTTCCAGATATAGGTTTAAGGCTATCTGGGCAGATATTATGAGCTTTAAAACAGCAAAATTAAGCAGCAGAGATAAAGTCCTCATCCTAGGTCCACCATACTGTGGAAGATGACTCCAGTTGGATATCTGCATCCATGTGCATGTGATTATATATATATATTTGTATGTGGAGCATTGCAGAATTTGTTTTGCCCCAACAAGCAATCAAAAAATCCATGTGTTGAACAGACGGGTAGGTCCCTGTCTGCAAGCAGCTTACAATCTAAATCAGGGCAGCAGAAGAAAGGGTAAAAGAGAAATAATTGAATTAAGCAAGACTTAAATCTGAGTAAACACATGCAGGTTTGCACTGCTAGTCAGAAGTTGGTGATTGAGTTTTTGAGGATTCTAGAAGGGAAGGGCTTTTCTTCAGACTGTTTTGAAACCGCTACTGATAAGAAGAACTAGAAGCACAGTTTTACCTCAGAAACTTCCCCTCCTCCTGGCTAAATTTCCCTCCATCTATGAATGTGTTTAGGACTTGGTCACCTGTGGGCTTGAGAAAGACATCATTATCGCCTGCATTTACGCTCATTTGTGGCAAACCGTGTGGCTTATGTCTAGAAAAGTTCACATTTTGGTGCTGGTCTTTCGAACTGCTTGAATGCGTGTGACATATATCCCATATTTTCCCCTCAACAAGGGTCATAAAGTGACTTCTGCCCCCCACCAGAATCCCTTGCGAGCCATGAAGCCAGTGGGGCCTTTGTGTTAGCACATAAAACCACCTCAGATTTCCTCCTTATAAAAGTTCTGTGGTGAAAAGAAGCACCATGGTGTACAAACTGATGCCCTCAGTTCTGTAGTAAAGGCATATATTTCTTTAAACACAAGTGTTCATTAATTTATCCATTTATAACATTTACATGCACTTTCCTCTGAGGAACTTAAAGTCATATCTGAAGGGTGTGTTTTAAAATAATAAATAATCAGCTTGTAAATGATTTTAAAAAGATAGGCAGGTACCTCTCCCACAAACTCAGATATAGATAAGGTTTAAAAAAACCCAAGGTGCCGGTACTCATATTTTACTCAAAGTGTCATGGGTTCCAGAACAAAATGGCTGCCATTGACTACTCCATATTGGCGAGTACGGTCACACAAAAAGCACTGTATATAGATAAAGTACATACACACATTTTATCCTCAGAGCAACCTTTTGTGTGTGGGTTTTGCTTTTCCCAAACCTTTTTTAAAAATGAGAATGGAGTTAAATATTGATGGAAACAAGGGCCCTGATTCAAGATCTCATAACCTTACAGTACCCAACTTTATAGATATTTACTGTTATAAGTACTGTCAAGAGAACACTCCTCGGTTTGAAGATCTGCGGATTCGAATGAGTAGATATACTTTTAAAAAAAAAAATATTATCCTCTCCACACTTGACTGACAACTTTCAACTGAGGCAAAAAAAAAAAAAAATTAATGATGCTGTGGCAGGAGAATGTTGTTTCCAATAGGCACACACTTGCACAACATTCCCCTTCGGTCGCAGCCGACATTGCCTGGCGATCACTGTTTTTGCAGCTCTCTGGGGCACCAAACACATGTATAAACTGGGAATGCTCCCAAACACTTGAACACAAGGGGTTTGGTGAGAGGGTGGGCTAACAGTGTAAGCAAATTTGTAGGGATCGAGATGACAAAACGGTCAGGCAGGCCATGTCTTTCAACGCAAACAGTGACCTTTGCATGAATCGATGGCCCATTTCTAAATGCCTTGAGTTAACGTTCTTCGCTCTGCTCCAAAGGTCACCATCCCTCTTCCGATAACGTCACTTTCCCGCCCTGTTTAGACGTTAAGAGCCGTTCCCTTGCGTAAGAGATCTGGCTTTTCTCGCTCTCCCCCCCCCGCCCCCAATCTCTTGAGGAATATAAATGTGTGCTTTTTCCCCTCTTTCCCCAACAACCCACTATCTCTAGGGTGATAAACTGAGAATGTTCCCTTTGGGGCTGAAAGGAGACAGAGAAAGGTGAAACTTGTTCACTCCATGATGCTTTCGTAATTGCCCTCAGGAGACACACCTCAGAGTTGGGGAATTGTCAGGTGAGAAGGAATTTTTATGCCCCCCCCCCCCCGGGCCTTGCTGAAAGAACAGGCTTTGATCACAAAATATAGGGCCTGGCACCAATTAAAGTGTTGCACCCAGCACGCCTAATTTCTAAGCAACAAAAGCCTGAACTCTATGACCTGTATAATTCAAGCAAATTTGCATCAATTTTCTTATTTTTTCCAATAATTTTGCTTGTTTGGTTGTTTTTAAAGCAATTTGATTGCAATTTATTATTCCCCCCCCCCCCCGATTACTTTGGAGCCTGGGAGCAATTATATCATGGAGAAGAGGCAACTACTTGAACCTCTTTTGCACTTAATCTGTGCGGATCTTATTTAGCCACCTTTCTGGCTTCTGATATATCGACTGATAACGAGCGTGTCATGTCCCATACGTTTCCAAGCATATCTTTGCAGCCAATGAAGACTTCGGAACTTGCTGTTGTAAAGTTGGGAAATATTCAGAAAATGGTAACCAACATTATCACAAGTATGGAGCAACTCCATGATGAGGAAAGCTTGCAGCATTCGGGACCTTTTTAGCAAGTGAGAGGTGATCTGATAGAAGTTTATAAAATTATGCATGGCGTGCCATGGAGAAAGTAGGTAGAGAAAAGCTCTCCCTCTCCAAGGCTCAGTTCCGGCACCTCTCAGCTGGGCGCCATTGCCATGGTAAGAGAAGGAGGGAGGTTGTTGCTGGCGAGTTCTGGCACCTCTTTTTCTAGAAAAATAGCACTGTCTCTCATAACACTCATAACTCATGAAAATCCAATGAAGCTGAAGATTTAGGGCAGTTAAAAGAAAGTCTTCATGCTTGGTGGCATCCGTCTTTCTCTGAAGACAATGGATGAGTGTTCCTTTGGAGGTGAAGAAAACCATTGGAGAGTTACAGCGCCTGCTGTGGCTGTAGCGACTGATACGGGAACACATGCGCTCCACCAGGAAGTTTTTAGGTATCACATGGCAGGACAGAGTCTCAAACAAATATGTGCGCTCCCAAGCTCTCATAGCCAGCATGGACTGTGCAGTCCTGTCTCAGTGACATCTGCACTGCCTTGGACATGTCTACGTGTATTGGCAGACCAACTCTGCTTTACGAGGAAGTTTGCAAATGTGACTTGAAGGCTGGTGCCATTGACCCTTACAGGAATCCGCAGTGCCTGGAGACCATCAAACAGGTTGCGTATCGACTGCAGTGACCAGAGGAGGAATAGCTGCTGGGAGGAGAGCAGAGAGAGGAAACGTGCATACTTAAACAATGGAAGTCACTTCTGCAGAAGGATTGGACAAATTTGTGGAGGGTAAGCTCTCAGTGCCTACCAGCCAAGATGGTAACGCTCTGCCTCTATGGTTAGAGGCAGTGAGGCATCTGGTTGCTCACTGTGAGAACTAGGTGGGCCATTGACCCAATCACTTCTTATGCATCCTTGGTTGTTTGCATATGAACCAGTTTCTCTGTCTCTTTCTTTCTCTCTCTCTTTTCTTTCTTTAGCTTCCTTCATCAGCCCAGGCCTGTGCCCCCCTCATGTAGAAAGAACTGGGGAGAGGCAGCCATGAGCAGGAGAAACTCTAGGTGGGGAATGAGTCACAGGAAGAGATAATTCAGAGAGAGAAAACAGAGGCCGGTTTTTATGCAAATTTCTGAGCAATAAAAAAAGCAACAAAACTCCAGGTCAGTGCTAATCTGAGGCAAGGCTGTTTTTCCCCTTTTGAGTAACAGGTGCTGATTTGGAATGGTTCACAGTGACCTTGCAGGTGTTTTTATAGGCCTCTCTAGTGACAACAGGAATATTGCTTGAGATAGAAGAGTGGCCTACCAGCTTAAATTTTTCGTGTGGGTGGGCATGCAGGTTTCCTGCACCTTTTAACAGCCGTGGGGCAGGTGGGTGTTAAACTGGGGTAGCTTTTTATGGCCTTGCAGTTAAGATAAATATTTAAAAGAATAATAATTAAGAATTCAGTCAGCTTTCTAGTGCTTTTTGTGGCTGTTTAAAAACAGTTAATCTGCGGAGTGTTGATTGCTTTTACTGTTAGTTTAAATTGTTGGATTTCAACGTGTTTTATTTATTTGACGTCGGGAGGGGTATACCCCCTCAAAAGGTAGGCTAGGAGTCCATTAAATAAATAAAAATGTGTGGCTTTATGGAGCTGCAGTATAACTATAATTAGCAGTTAATCAGAGACAGTGTGGTGTAGTGGTTAAGAGCAGTAGCCTCATAATCTGGGGAACTGGGTTCGTGTCTCTGCTCCTCCACCTGCAGCTGCTGGGTGACCTTGGGCTGATCACACTTCCCTGAAGTCTCTCAGCCCACTCACCTCACAGAGTGTTTGTTGTGGGGGAGGAAGGGAAAGGAGAATGTTAGCCGCTTTGAGACTCCTTAGGGTAGTGATAAAGCGGGATATCAAATCCAAACTCTTCTTCTTCTTCTTCTACATGAGGAGGGCCACAGGTACCCCATCCATGCCTGGGATGAAGGGCTGTAGCTCAGTGGTAGAGCATCTGCTTTGCAAGCAGAAGGTCCCAAATTCCATCCCATGCATTTCCTGGAGAGCCACTGCCATTGTTGACCAGGTGTGGGGAACCTTTGGCCCTCCCAATACAGTGATACCTCGGGATGTGAACGGGATCCGTTCCGGAGCCCCGTTCACATCCTGAATAGAGCGTAAGACGCGATGCACATGCACAGGTCGCGTTTTGCCGCTTCCGCGCATGCGCGCAACGTCATTATGAGCGTCTGCGCATGCAGCGAAACCCAGAAGTAACGTGCTCCGTTACTTCCGGGTTGCCGTGGAACGCAACCCGAAAGTGCTCAATCTGAATCACATTCAACCCAAAGTATGACTGTATACAGAATCATAGAATTCTAGAGTTGGGAGGGATCCCAGGGGTCATCTAGTCCAACCACCTGCTTTGTGTGCAGAACTTCCCATTTTCAATCCCTAGTATAACCAAGTAGGGCTGGGAGTATCCTCTGCCTTGAAACCCTGAAAAGACACATTGCTCAGTGTAAATAGTAATGAACTAGATGCCCCAAGGGTCTGACTCAGTAAAAGGGTCACTGCATGGTTCTGTGGAGCTCACATATCTTCCCTATAGTGATTCCACCATGCTATTCCAAAGGCTCTGTGTCACGGTTCCACCAAAGATGTTACTATCTTGCATTCATCTCTTAAGAGATTTTTGCTTCCCATCCCATATTTTTTGATTAAATTCAGGTACTGCTGCCTATCCAGCTCCCCTCCCTCCCTCCCTCCCTCGGGTCATTTTCCTAATGGCATAATAAGTTCGTCATTTGGCTCTGTGACTCAGCAGAACGGAGGTACCCTTTCCCCCAGAAGAGTAAACAGCTGCTCCCAGGGCGCGGCTTTCATCAGTCCAAGTGCCAGGCTACTTGGAAAAGAGACGGAAGAGAACACAAAACAGCAGTTCTTAACCACACACACTTTTACCCCTTGGTCGCTGTCCTGTGTTTTACTTTGGAAGTAGATTGGGATGGTCTACCAGTACATCTCTGGGTGCTTTGAGGGCAGATCCACACCCTACATTTAAAGTGCATTCAATGCATGTTTAAATCATAGGGTTTCCCCAAAGACTCCTGGAAACTGTAGTCCCCACTACAGGGCTTCCACTCCAAACTACAGTTCCCAGGGTTGTTTGGGAGAAGCCATGTGCTTTCAATGTGTGTTGAACAATAGCCACATCATTATTTTTCCCACCTAATTTAGGCTACTGAAATGAAGAGAGGATTTTTCTTTGTGTGAAAAAATCTGGAGGACTTCCACTATTTAAACAAACAAAAAAGGTCTGGTCTTTCCTGATGTATACACAACTATAGCAGTGGTGAGGAACTTGTGGCCCTCCAGACCACAACTCTCACCATTCCTCAGCATTAGCAATGTTGGCTGAGGCTACTGGGAGTTGGAGTTCAACAGCACCTGGAGGGCCACAGGACATCCCTACCACACACATGTTCTGTAGCCACATTGAAGTATACACATGGTTGATTCCATTTAAGAAATGTTTAGATCCTTAAAGTGTTAAATGATCTTTAGGTTTGCTCACAAGGATAATTAACTGGAGGTGAGAACAGAACTACAAAGTTATTTTCCTAAAGCAAGCACAAAACTTCATTCCTTAGCTGTAAGGTAAAGGGCCCCTGACCATTAGGTCCAGTCGTAACCAACTCTGGGGTTGTGGAGCTCATCTCGCTTTATTGGCCGAGGGAGCCGGCGTACAGCTTCTGGATCATGCAGCATGACTAAGCCACTTCTGGCGAACCAGAGCAGTGCACGGAAACGCCATTTACCTTCCCGCCGGAGCGGTACCTATTTATCTACTTGCACTTTGACGTACTTTCGAACTGCTAGGTTGGCAGGAGCAGGGACTGAGCAATGGGAGCTCACCCCATCGCAGGGATTTGAACCGCCGACCTTCTGATCAGCAAGTCCTAGGCTCTGTAGTTTAACCCCTATACATTTAAAGGGCTATGTTTCAACTTGGAACGTTGTAGCTCAAATGAAGATGCACAATTTTCAGAGTTCCCTGTGAAGGACTGAATATTAAACAGCTCTGGGGGCGAATAAAGGTCTCCTAACGACTCTCAGCACCCTTAACAAACTGCAGCTCGCAGAATTCTTTGGGGGAAGCCATGGCAGTTTAAGGTGGTATCATAGTGCTTTAAAAATATGGTGTGTGAATGTGGCCTAAGACCCACCTCTCTTCCTTCAAATCCCTCCTCAAAATCCTTATTTTCCCCAAAGCTTTCACCTTAAGTCCTTAGTCCACCCACCACTCCCCATTAACACCCAACTGCATTTGAGCACATTAACACCCTTTTACACCAGCCTTTTTTCTTCTTGCACCCTCCTGCTGCCTTTACCTGGTTGAAATGTGTATTGTAAACTCCTCAGGGCAAGGACCTTTTACAAGGCATTGCTCTTCAAAGTGCCAGAAAAATACTGATGGGTATGTACTGTATCAGCATTCGGCAACATATGGAGGGCACCAGATTGGCAAACTACCACTCCCGTCAGTGTGGTCAATGATCAGGGATGATTTGGAGTTGCAGTCCAGAACACCTGGAGCACCGCATAGTAGAGAAAGCGCTGCTGTGCAAATATTTAGCAGGCACCAAACGTAGCATCAGGGTGGAATCACTTCCTTCAGCGGCCAGGAACCTGCAACCCTTCAGATACTGCGGGACACCACTACAGAGGCTGATGGGAGTTGTAGTCCTGACAGCACCTGGAGGACCAATTTTCCCACCCAGACTTCTAGGGTTGCCATGTGTCCTCTTTTTCCAGGATACGCCCTTTTTCATGGGTTTGTAAAATGAGTGTTGTCATAGTGATCCATAGTTAAAAGTAGAAGTTGGCAAATGTGTCCTCTTTTTTTGCTCTTCAAAATATGACAACCCTAACTTGCACCGTTGGAGGAGACTCTTGAGAGTCCCATGGACTGCAAGAAGATCAAACCTATCCATTCTGAAGGAAATCAGCCCTGAGTGCTCACTGGAAGGACAGATCCTGAAGCTGAGGCTCCAATACTTTGGCCACCTCATGAGAAGACTCCCTGGAAAAGACCCTGATGTTGGAAAAGATGGAGGGCTCAAGGAGAAGGGGACGACAGAGGACGAGATGGTTGGATAGTGTTCTCGAAGCTACCAGCATGTGTTTGACCAAACTGCGGGAGGCAGTGGAAGACAGAAGTGCCTGGCGAGCTCTGGTCCATGGGGTCATGAAGAGTCGGACACGGCTAAACAACAACAAACTTGCACCATGTAATTCAGGGGTGGGCAAGTTCTGACCCTTCAGGTGTTGGCCCTTCCAAGTCCCATCAGCCTAAGTAAGTAGAGCCAACGGTCACCCAAGATGGGAGTTGGGACTCCAATGTCACCTGGACAGCCACAGCTTGCTTGCTTCCTGTATGAGTTGGGAAATGTGGAGATTCCTTGGTGTCAGGTAGACCCAGCCTGGTGTCAGGCTGAACAACAGCACCATCTTGTGGTTTATTTTTAAACGCATAGCCTACAAACTTTTCTGCATACAGATGAGTTATTGCACACAACTTCTGATCAGGTAAGGACAAGGTAATTAATGTACCACTGTGGACACCACTTGTAGTGCTGTGTGTTCAAATGTTACAAACTCTTTGAAGAGTGCATGTGTGAAAACATCCACAAGTGTGTATGGATGTCCTTTTCACCACAGAAGTCAGCAGGATCTCCTTATCCCCAACCTGTCTCTCTATCACAACTAGTAACTTAAACAAGCAAATGCACAACCCAAAATCTGGCCCTCACCCATCTTGAGATCTAATGCGGGTGTAGTGGAGGTGTTAAACTTGCACAGGGGACAAGCGTTAAGATTCTAACTTCACCCACAAAGCAAGGTCAGTCGTCACCTCTCAACCTATCCTACCCCATGTGGCTGCTGGAGGGATAAAATGACACAGCCTCTTGTAAGGTGCCAGAGCAACTTACAGAATGTGAGGTACAAAGATGAGTACACAGCATACAGACAACATCATCAGAAAATAAAATTACTTTATATACAAAAAACATGCAATTTAGGTTGTACAAAGTCTTTATGCAGGTAAAGGGATGAAAGGAATGTGCGTTATCAATCTACAACCCCCACTGAAAGCTAGAACTCCCTCAGAAGCATTGTTTGCATGGAAAGCTCCCGACTTTGAAAGATGGCTGGAGTGATGCACTTGCCTGGGACGGAATGTAAAGAGTCCTCCTGCTACATTCAATTCTTCACAAGATTTCCCAGTTTTAAGGCCTCTTGCCAGGATTTCAGATATGCACAGCTAATGCTGCCCCCTCCTGGTGAAGGATGAATTTGAAAATCAGAGGTTGGTGTAGCTAGCAATGACTTGTTCCAGAGTTGTGAAACAGTCCATAAAGTCTTCCTCTTCAATCCCAAACTTTGTATACTGGTGCACGTAAGCCCTGTGTGTGGAATGAACAAGAGGTTTTGGTGAGCAAGAGGCACCAATCCAGCTAAAATCAGCTGCGACTAAATTGCATTGAAAGCAGCAGAAGTTCAGTTAGTCAAGACTAACTTTGCTCCACAGATTTCAACTCTCTATAGCATTTTTACCAAACTCTTCAGCCAAATGTATACCTAGAGCAGCTTATGGATCACTTAAAAAGTAATTACAAATCAATAAAAAAGTACTTACTTTAAGCTTACTATCTAAAAAACTTAACACAAAAGGAAAAAAGGGAAGGAGAGGGAAGAGGAAAAACAAGCCAACTCTCAGAGTTTCCAAGTTCTTATAATGACCAGTTGGGATGGAAACGGTTCAGGGAGAGAAGGAACCAAAATAAGTTCCTTTCTCAAACAGAACTGAAGGAGGAAGTACTCCTGCTTCCCATCTCTCCCTCTGGTTTATTTACTTCCATTTACTCCATGCCCTGTGCACACGGCAAAGTCTGAGATGACAACCTGTCCTCTCCCACTTACTTTGAAGCAAACATTTTCCAGGCCTTCCCCACTACACTGTCCACAGGCTTCAGCAAAAACTGGCTGTTGCTGACCAAAGATGCTGACTTCTCGTATTTATTAAAACCTCTTGGTGTCTTCCAGATGGTCAAGGCATCTTGAGCGTTTAGCCAGGAAGTATACAAGGCAGGCTCTTGGAATCCTCCTACAATAATCAACAAGGTGTTAAAAATAAAATCAGTCACTATCTTATTCCACTTCTGTCCCATCCCATTCAAGAAGCTCAGGAGCAGTGATGTACTGTACACTGTGCATTCAGGCAAATGTAAGAAAGAGGACATTCTTTGTGGTTATCGTAAAACTCCCTCCCGGTGTCACTACCTAAAAGAGGAATCTGCAACTATTTCTCACCTAGATCCGTGCTTTGTACATCTTTTCCTCGCAAGGTAACCAGATTGGCGATGGAGGTGTTAAAACGAGCTGTCCTGTTTAGAGACTGTTTTTCTGATGCAGGGAGTCCAGGCACCGGAGGCCTCACTTGCCAATCAATCCCTGCAAACAAAAGTGAACAGAAATGTCTGAACACTTGGGAGTCCAGCCAGACGGCACACAGCAGGGCTGATGAGGAGTGTGCCCTATGTGGAGGAGTATGGTCCCGCAGTCCTGAGATTATAGTAGGGAAGGCAATTTTAGGCCAGAATCGCCCCCCCCCCAACCCAATTCTATTTAATTCCTGGCAGCCCTACTGAATTTTAGTCAAGACCTAGTCTTAAGGACCACCTCCTGCCCATATGCGACTCTGGGTATACGTTGTTCAACCTGCTTCAGCTGCAGTTCACCTGCAGTTCTTACCTTCCTCCATTTTGGCATTCGCAATGAGCATCTGCCTCAGGTGTTTCAGAAGCCCGGGCCATGCAAAGGTGCTGTAGGCAAGGGAGTTTTCGGACATCTGAGGAATGTTCCGGAGACCTAGCATCTTGAACTCAGGGTGGGGGACTAGAGCTTCCATTAGATCTCCTGAGGAGGAGACAAGACAGAAATGAAGGTTTAACATGTGTGTCTGAGAGAGAACTGCATTTGCTCATGTTGAACATCTACTTTGTTTTTCTCTGGAAAGATAAGGTCTCTGGTCTGATGAGTTTACAAAATGTCCTTTCCATTTATCTTAGCATGTATACATGGATGGATACTTGACAGACTAATGAGAATGTTTGTAGGCTAGTAACTGATATGGACTACTTTGCAATCCAGTGAAAACCTCAAAAGCAGGAGGACAGCGCTAGAACTTCAGTTAACACCAGATACCTAGGGGGCTTCTGCTGTAGTGAGCGGCACTTTCAGAGGAGTAAGCTGGCTGGAAGACGCTCCCCAGCTGATGGGCGATGACTCGGTTTACATCCTGAAAAGATATCTGCTTTATGTTCATTAGCTGAGCACAGATCTTGTGGATGGCATCGTTCTCATGAACCAGGAGGGCATCCGAAGACTGATACAAGTGTGAGAGGGTCAGGACAGAGTTGTAGTTTTGAACAATAACCTGGAAATGCAGGGGAAAAACAGGGAGTGGATGTTACAGATTTCCAAATGGAGATGATCTCACCAGAGGGGATTTGCTGTCCGTGCAGCAACTGAGGTTGGTCTATTAGGGCAAATGGGGAACTGCCCTACAAACTTGAGTCTGAACTCTGCCAGTTCCCACCTGCTTGCCTTCCTACTTGCCTCCAGCCCAGGGAGTGGCACTGGCTGCCATCTTCCTCCTCCCTAGTCTCATTATTGCCTTTGTAGAGCTCAGCAGTGAGGTCAAAACTAGAGTGGAAACTTGGTTCTCAAACGCCTTGGTACTCAAACATTTCAGCTCCCGAACGCCGAAAACCCAGAAGTGTTCCAGTTTTCAAATGCTTTTCAGAAGCCGAACATCCGATGCGGCTGTCGGCTATTGTTTCCGGGGCACCTGCACCAATTGGAAGCTGCACCTTGGTTTTCAAACGTTTTGGAAGTCAAACGGACTTCCAGAACAGATTATGTTCGAGAACCAAGGTACCACTGTAGTTGGCATTGGCTCTGGCTCCATCTACTGTTGGCTTCTCTGCCTTTTGCCCTACCAGTCCAATGGGCGCCAACCACCACTGCTTTGTGGAGGGTAAGCAGAGCGCATGACATGCATACAGAAGGTTGCAGAAAACTGCAGTGAACAGTGCTCCTAGGATGCCAACACCCTACATTCCTCTTCACCAACAGTTTCTCCATCTATATAGCTCAATGGTAGAGCAATTGCTCTGCATTAAGATGGTCGCAAGTTCAATCTCCAGCATCATTCTACAGGTAGGAATGGGAGAGGCCCCTTATTTGAAACCCTAGGGAGCTGCTGCCAGTCAATGCACACAATACTGAGCCAGATGACACAGCATAAGGCAGCATCTGATGTCCCTATGAAAGAGCACATGCTTCAAATCCAGGTTCAACCCCCCCACCATCATAGAACTACGGCATTCACCTCTCCAGTTCTGTAGGGCCAGATAACGTGGTTTAACAGGAAGGAGGTGGGATAGGTGTCTTTCAGGCTTTCTGTCACAAACGTCCCCAGACCCGATCCTGTCCCACCAGCCATGCTCATAACCGTCAGGAATCCACTCAGCCGGTCACATTTCTCAGCCTCCTTCTGTACCAAGTTCATGATCGTTTCTTTGTGCTTGGGCCCATGAACGCAGTAGCTGTGGCACAAATTGGGGTGGGGAAGAGAAGAAGGAGCTTGGAGCGTTTTGTAGCTGGATTATAAATGTTAGCAATCCAGACATAAATTTCTTTGGCACCACTGATAAAACCAAACATACCCATTTGCCCAGTTGTTTCCCGAACCTTGCTTTTGACAAAAGTGGGACCGATGGTCATAGTTCCAGGTACCAGACCTTGAAGCCGTTGATAAAGTCTGACCAATCACTTTAGGTTCCATGTCAACCAGGACAGCCCGGGCAGCCAGCACTAATGAGGAAGAAAATAAAAGTCAAATGATGTAGACATGGGATCCCTCAAGGTGGCACCCAAATAATGTACCCATTGTTATTGATGGAAGGCGGCTGTGTGAATGCCACTGACACCTGCTGGACAACTTCTGTGATGCCAAGGGCAAGCAGCACAATTCCCCAGGTGCTAATTTGTGACTTAAAAAAAGGAACACAGGAGGAAGCTGCCTTTTATCGAATCAGACTGCTGGTCCATCTTGCTCAGTATTGTCTATACTTACTGGCAGCAGCTCTCTAGGTTTTCAGGCTAGGGTCTCTCCCTGCCTGGAGGGAGAAGCCAGGGATTCAACCTGACTCTTTCCACAATCAAAGCTGTTGCTCTGCTATTAAGCTATTAATCCCAATGTTATTCATTTTTGCAATACAATGGTACCTCTGGATACGCACACCTCTGATTGCGTATCCTTCGGGTTACACACGCGGCAAACCCAGAAGTACCGTATTTTTCGCTCTATAACACGCTCCCAACCATAACACGCACATAGTTTTTAGAGGAGGAAAACAAGAAAAAAAATATTCTAAACGAAACAGTGGATGTATGATTTTTGTGGTTCATGCTGTGGCCACAGACATGTGATCTGACAGTGAGTTTGGGGTAGCCCAATGCAAAAATCCTGAGGATCCACGTGGATTCGTACTTTGTAACCACGTTTTTGCACCACTGCGGCCCCAGGCAACAGTGGGTGCGTGATTTTTTTGGTGCATGCTGTAGCCATGGACATGCTATGTGATCTGATGGTGAATTTGGGGTGACCCAGTGCAAAAATCCTGAGGATCCATGTGGATCCGTGTTTTGTAACCACGTGAATGAAGGAACTGTCAGTAATGTATGATATCTCCAATACAGTGATGAAGGAAGAGGGGGGGGAGCTCACATTTGTCCTAGGCAAAGCAGCCAACTCCTATAGGCCTAGGTGCCTTCACCCCCCCATTAAATATTTGAGGGAGTCATCATCCCCCCCATGCTGATGGGCATTGCCATTCATATAAGGTACCAGTGTGCATGCACTTTGTCTTGAGATCATTGCAGTCTGTGAGATGGGGCTTACCTGTACCTGCCGCCCCCAATATTTTATTGAAGTTGGAAGAAGGAGGGAGGGGGGAGGGAGGGAGGGAAGAGAGATGGAGAGCTCACATTTGTCCTAGGCAAAGCAGCCAACTCCTATGGGCCTAGGTGCCTTCATCCCCCCCCCCCATTAAATATTTGAGGGAGTCATCCCCCATCCCCCATTGTGGTATGTGAGTGGGGCTTACCTGGCTGTCCCCCCAATATTTTTTGAAGTTGGAAGAGGGAGGGAGGGAGGGAAGGAAGAGAGAGGGGGAACTCACATTTGTGCAGCTGCCTTGCCTTGAACGGGAGCAAAAAGAGGAGGAGGAGACTCAGGGACACGAGCCTTGTAAGCTGCTTTGTTTGAATTTACTGAGGAGGTGCTGGGGGAGGGACGGAAGGGGATGCCCTCTTTGTCCCTCCTTCCGGCTCATTGTAAAGAAAGCAGAGTAAGAGCCGCTTACATTTGTGTAAGGGAGAGCCATAGAGCAGGCAGACACTGAGAAAGAGAGGCTGTCTCCCTTTCCCCACCTTGGCTTTTACACACTGCGTGCAGCTCTTGCTGGCTTCCGAGCTGCCTCCCTTCTCCCACCTCGCCAAAAAGCCATAGAGCAGGCAGACAGGAGGAAGAGAGGCTCTCTCCCGACACTCAGCTGTTGCTCAGCTGTTGCCGGCTTCTCAGCCAGCCAAGCGGAGGAAGAGAGGCTGCCGAACAGCCAGCAAGAGCGGTTCCTCCTGCCTGCATTCGCTCCATAACACGCACACACATTTCCCTTTACCTTTTAGGCGAAAAAAACTGAGTGTAATGGTGCGAAAAGTACGGTATTTTTCCAGGTTTTTCCGTATGTGCAAAAGCGCTCTACTGCGCCATGCAGAACAGGCACCTCCAGTTGTGAATTGCTCAGGATCCGACCGGAGCTCCAGAATGGATCCCATGCACAACCGGAGGTACCACTGTAGTGTAGACTAGCTTTCACCCCTGATGGTCCACCCTTTACCAAAATTGCTCCTCAAGGCTTCTTTGTTTTTTGTTTTAAGTGTGGAATGGCTACAAGGGCACAACCTTTCACCTGGAGCAACACCCTGAGATATTACAATATCCAATCATATGCAGAATTCCACACACCCAAAGTGGGTGCATTTCTGGTTGTTGATTTGCCCTCTTGATTGGTGTGGGGCGAGAAAGATTTGCATATTCTGTCAGACAATCTTGGCTGAGAGTCCTGGAAGACCTGCTCCCTGCCTTGCAGGCCTTTTCCACCTGGCCTGGCCTGGGAGGGTGGGGCCCGGACTGACTCCAGCTACAAAAAAAGCTGAGATTGCTGAACAGACTCTTGGGCTAGGGCTTTTTGCTGGTGTGGAAAGTTGTTGCTGTTGATTTTTGTATCTTTATTTTTGATACTTGGACATTTATGTGGAAACTGTTCAGTTTGGTTGTGTATTTTTTAACTTTTTTATTGTTTATGACTATTTCTGCTATGTTGTGGTTATATATTCTTTTCATGCTGTAAGCTGCCTTGAACACTGTTTGAACATATAAATAAAGTTACGTATGTATGTATGTGTCATACCTCTGGACTTCTCCTCGCTGAAGAACCGCTCTTTGCAGGCTGCCTGGAAGGACTCATTTTCCTTTTTGGAGCATAAGCCATGTGTACTGCGGAAGTCTGTGCAGATAGTATCAAACACCTCGCGACCGATCTGGTTGCCGCACTGACCAAGTTGTATTGTGATGATAGACATTCTCCTCAATCCTACAAACAAATCATGTCCCGCTGTTAAGACTGTAATCCTACGTTCACATCCCTGGGAGGAAGCCCCATTAAACTCAGTAGGACTGACATTTGAGTAGCCACGTTTGGAAGTACACTGCTAGGCTGCAATTCAATGTACACGCGTTCGTGCGTTAACTCCCACTGAAATCAAGGATGCGCAGCACGGGTAGCCTTGCCATAAGTCTACCAAAGTTAAAAAGTATTCAGATATTGTAGCCTATTATCGACGGCTGCATACACAACCATACATGTAAAGAACAGCTTCTCCAAACAAATACTAGGGACTATAGTATGTTAATAATGCTGGAAATTATAGCTCTGTGGGGGTGCACAACTATGGTTCCCATGATTTGTTGGGGAAAGCCATACGCTTGAAAGGCATGGTGTATACCATGCAAATATTAAGGCTGCAATCCTAAAGATACCTACAATGGAGAATGCCCTACTGCAGGCATAGGCAAACTCGGCCCTCCAGATGTTTTTGGACTACAACTCCCATCATCCCTAGCTAACAGGACCAGTGGTCAGGGATGATGGGAGTTGTAGTCCCAAAACATCTGGAGGGCTGAGTTTGCCTATGCCTGCCCTACTGAATTCAGTGGCACCTACTTCTGAGTAAAGATGCATCAGATTGTGTTGTGCCACATAGAGGCTAAATATTGAAACTAGTAATATTAATAAATCAAGGTACTGATATATTAAAAACACCTTCAGGATGTTTCATAGGACCAGATTAATAATAAATAAAATAACTAAAACTAAAAATATATAATATTTTTAAAACAGCAAATTAATGAACATGGTTTTATACATATGTATAGTTACATGCAAATATACAAGCATTTTTTTTAAAAAAAACCCTATAAATTCAATCTGTGTGCGCGTTTCACCTTATACGGTAATTTCCCGCCTTTCCCCATTTATCCCCCTCCCCCATTTAACACTCTTCCCTCCCTCAAGGCGCACGCGCGTAGCCTCACCCTTCCACAGCTGCACCTCATCCATTGACCACCTACCAACTGTCACAGCACCTTCGACCCCGTCCTGCCAGCATTTCTGCGCATGCTCCCCTTCCGTCGCTGGCTCAGGCGGGAAAATTGGTGATTAAAAGGGGACAAGCGGTAAAGGAGGGCACAGCAGCTGCTCCAGCGCGCGTGCGCCGGCTGCCGGACCGTACGCATGCGCGGCGTCCGCGTGGTGTGGAGCACGACGTGCTGTGCGCATGCTCGCTACAAAGAAAAAAGAAAAAAAAAATAGCAACGCAACGACGTAGAGAACTGTCGAGTTATATATCTAGCCTGAGAATAGAAGTAAAATTTCTACCACGGCGCGTGCGGGCCTACAGATGGCGCTACGCCGCTTGCGCCGTTTTACGTGTGACGAGTGACGTCGGCGCGCGCGAGAGAGAGAGAGAGAGAGAGAGCAACGGCCCCTTTTGGAAAGCGCCGCCGCGTGCTCTTGGCGCTTGCGCACTGGCTCCGCGGGCCCAGGTGCCCCTGGCCGCCCACCTCCCCGGCGCCGCCCCACGCTTGCGCAGTCCCTCCGGAGGGGAAGAGCCGCGCAGGCGCGCTGAGCGGGCGGGGGAAGGTCTCTGGCTAGCCTGGGCGATGGCGGCCGTCATGGCGGCGCTCGGGGTTGCCGCTGCGGGCCCATGAGGCGGCCCTCCGGCCCTCACCCGCGCGCTCTCGCCACTAGGCAGCGAAGGGCGGCTCCGGCTGTGCCGCCGCCGCCGCCGCTCGCGTTTCCCAGGCCATGGCGGGCGTCTTCGACATCGACCTGGACCAGCCCGAAGAGGCGGCCTCGGACGAGGAGCTGGAGGAGGGGGTGAGGCAGGCCCGGCCCATGTGCCGGGAGGAGGCGCCTCGGGGGAGCCCGGCTCAGGCCTCGGGGGCGAGGCGGCGGAGGCCCCGGTCGGAGGGAGGGAGGCGGGCCGGGCGAGGCCGCCTTCGGGGAAGGACTTGGCCGAGGGTGGGAGGCGGACGGGCGGCTCTTGGGGGCGGCGAGGATGGTTCCGTTATAACTGACTTGCTATTCCTGCATTGTACTAACGGCGTTTGCTGTTACTATTACGGCCTTCCCGCATTGTGCCTTTGGCATGAGCAGTAGGAAGAATAGCGAGAGTAGTAATAAATGCATACAAATCCGTGGTCGTGTTTTTGCATTGGGTTTGACACGTGTTCTGACTATTTTTTAGGTTCCTGCATTGTGCGTTTTATTATGATTATTATTACTACACTTAAGATGATCTAGTAATAATACAATATTAAATTATTGTTTCTGCATTGCGTCCGACACAGATTATTACTATTATTGTTAAATTCAGGATTATGATGATCCAGCGATAATAAATTAATGATTATGTCACAGGTTATTGTCATGATTATTAGGCAGTTACTGAGCTAGGTGAACCAACAGCTTGACTCGGTATAGGACAGCTTCCTATGTTCCTAGTGGCCATTAATACATTTTGTGGTAGCAAAAGGCACTTATTCCCTGTCTTTTTTTTACAGAAAGCGCAGAAGCAGCTTGCATTAAGAACTCAGTAGTGATAAAGGTCCTGTGGCACCTTTCAAAACTTAACTGGTTTATTGCAGCATCCACTTTGGTGGGGCTGGAGCTCACTTTGTCAGGTAATAGTTGCATTTCAATGAATCTGTGTGAGATGTAGTGGGCACAAGTCCATGAAAGCTGATGCTGCAATAAATCTGGTGCAGTTCGATCTTTTCCCCATCTCCTCAGAAGAAAGTCCTTTTGAGGTCAATGGGGTTTACTCTTAGATAGGCTAAAATCCTATAAGCACTTTATGGCACCATCCTAATCATGTCTATTCAGAAGTAAGTTCTGCTGAATTTAATGGGGCTTATTCCCAGGTAGGTGTGGTTAGGATTGCAGCCTTGGTCTTTAAAGTATCACAAGGCTTTCTACTGTTCTTGCTGCAACAACAAATCTTCTCCTGTGGAATTTATTACTAATGCTAACAGTGCTTTAATAAGTGAACTAGTGCACTTATTGTTAACGACCCAGTTAATCTTAATAGATGCTGCTTAGTCATGGGAGTGAGGAAATACGGGTTGGTATTCAACTAAGTTATTCCAAGTAGACTTATTCAAATTAATGAATGTGACTAAGCTAGGGCCATTAATTTCAGTAGGTCTGGTAGTTGACTACCCATTATTTTGCCTTTTGCTTATACAGTTATCATTTTTGTGGAGTGAATTTTCAGAAACTGCTCTATTTTGACTTAATGTATTAAGGGGAGGCAAAAGATAGTATGTGGTGATAAGAACATGCAGATACTGCTATATGTGGGGAAAGGGTTGTCTAGGAAATGAATGTGGCTCTGCCTGATTAGAGCAGCCTTGTAACTTTTGAGGGGCACACTTAATATCCTGTAATAATTTTAGCGCATAAGAGGGATTGTTGAAGACAAGCAGAGCACTGCCTGCCCCTCTTTTATGAGTTAAAAGCAGGTAAGTAAAAACATTTTGCAGGCTAGAAATCAGTGTTCCTTGTGCCTCTTCTTCTTAGCCTGTTTGGTTGTACAGGAAGAAACTTTGTCTCCTGTTCATCCAGTGAGGCAGTGCAGCGGATTGGCAGTGGAGGGATGAAGTTATATATGCTGCCAGCTCACATGGTTTCTATGCTGGAGTAATAGAATGGGGCTTCCTGTGTGTCAACTCAGCAGGCTTGTGACAGAGACCTATGTCCCTTTGCAGTGTTTCTCTGTTAGGCACACAGGAGCTAACATTCTGTCATGCATATCCAGCATAGAAAGGAAGTGGTGAGTGGCAGAAAGCATGTCTTGATCTGTCCATTGCCCATCAGCATACAGTGGTACCTCGGGTTACATACGCTTCAGGTTACATACGCTTCAGGATACAGACTCTGCTAACCCAAAAATAGTACCTCGGGTTAAGAATTTTGCTTCAGGATGAGAACAGAAATCGTGCTCCGGCGGCGCAGCAGCAGCAGGAGGCCCCCATTAGCTAAAGTGGTGCTTCAGGTTAAGAACATTTTCAGGTTAAGAACGGATCTCTGGAACGAATTAAGTACTTAACCCGAGGTACCACTGTACGAATTAAGTACTTAACCCGAGGTACCACTGTACTGGGTTGGTGTGCTGAATGTGCTAAAGGTTGACCTGCTGCTTGTCTACCATAGATACATAGTTGGCTGACAGCAAGAGGGAAGGAGAGCTTTGTCATTCGTCCTCTTGGTTACTATGCTGAATGCATTGGAAGGCACATCACCTCTTGCACGTACAGTATGGAAATGCTTGAGGAGTGACAAAGCACTCTTAAGCTTTCACAGCCTGCTTGGTTTCAGCACTGGGCAGGAAGGAAGCAAAAGTGCTCTGGAAAGGAGGCGGAGTCCAGGTTAACATTCCTAGTTGCCTGTGGTAAGCCAAGTGAGTGGGTTACAAGCAAGGCTGGGCTTGGGGGTCCCCTTGCTCCAACGGGGCTACTGATTTTGTGTTTGATAAATGGGTGCTGAAGCACAAGTGAACACCAAATAATATTCAGGTGTACTCATTCCCTGCAATACACTCTGGATAAGGGCAAAGAATACTTGCTGTGTCCCATTTGGGTTTTAAAAAACTTTTTCTTTTAAATTTTAAACCTTAAAGAACAAAAAAAGTCCCGCTAAAAGTATACAAGTCATTAAAAGAATACAAAGGATTACAAAAGCACAAATCACAAAAAATGCCAGAAATTTCAATCTAATCTCTCCAGAGTCCTCCATGTGTTTGGGGTTAAATGGGTCCAATTTCTCTTAGCAGCACATAGTTGACACATCAGTTTTTCTGCTGGTGCAATTGTCTAAACATGAGTGTGCCAAGAGACAGACTCCCTCCAGAATGCCAGTTTATTAGATTATTCTGTTATTTGCCAAGTCTTGTTTAGAGTGCTTGGGACTGTAGTCTAATGCATACATACATTGGGGATATGTTCCATTGGACGTAGTTCTGCGTAAACGTGCCTAGGATCAGGCTGTGAGTGTTCTAGGCCTGTGGAACGGTGTTGCTGCTAGTTTGCTGGCCGCAAGTAGTTGTCTTAGGACAGTGCATGAGTACTGGCTGTAGTTGAGCACAGCTTCCATGCTAAAGATCCAGCTTCCTTGAAACCTGACAAATATTGCAAGTTCCTAGGGTTAGGAGAAGGCCATAGCTCATTGGCAGATCATTGGCATCTCCAGGTAGGGCTGGAAGAGGGACTCATCTGAAATCCCAAACAGCTGCTATCTATTGATGTAGAGTAGAGCTAGACAGAGCTCTACACTAGACAGAACAGTGGTGTGATCCAGTACAGTGGTACCTCAGGTTAAGAACTTAATTCGTTCTGGAGGTCTGTTCTTAACCTGAAACTGTTCTTATCCTGAGGTACCACTTTAGCTAATGGAGCCTCCTGCCGCCACCGCGCGATTTCTGTTCTCATCCTGAAGCAAAGTTCTTAACCCGAGGTACTATTTCTGGGTTAGCAGAGTCTGTAACCTGAAGCGTCTGTAACCTGAGGTACCACTGTATAAAGTAGCTTCCAGTTTTTCTAGGGTTATTCTGCAGAAGAACTTAACTGCATCAATACAGTGAGGGGTGACCTCATTTAACCTTCTTGTGAAGGTCTGCAAATATTGATGCTCTTTTGTGGTGCTGCAAGCTGGCATCCAAATTGAAGGTAAATGTTCTTCAAAATAAAATGCTTATATAACACATCTTACATAAAGGCATGTATACACACACACACACTGACTAGGCTTTTAATTAGTGTTTTACCTGAAAATAAAGAATATCTGCTGTTACTTGTGCCACTATACACTCAAAATGGTATTTTAAAGCTTTTAAGTAGCGTTCTGATTTTGTGGATCAAAACCCATGTGCTCTGAGGTTGCTTTTGATCCTGCCATTGTTGCATGACAGGTGGTTTTAGGCTCATCAGCCTGTCCCATTTTTGTGTGTGTGTGCGCACACGCTATTGTAGAATCATCTGTTCTGTCTGCGCATTGTGGTATATTTTTTCAAACTTGCCTGGATGAAATAGTCTTTTTATCTACTAGGTCTTCATATACACAACCAGTTTGTTATTATGCCACCAATGCTGTACACAAGTAATTTATTCGTATCTGGAGTGGATACATGACCAATGTTCTACTTACTAACAGTAGTCTTAGGTGCAAATTGTTTTGCAAAACATTGGGCCCAGCAAGGTTTTGCTAGAAACCTGCTTCCTGACCCCTCCCTTTATCCAGGAGTCAATCACCAGTCCACACACACCCTCCCTTAAGTGCTTGGATTCTTGTACTTCTGACATTAGTTGTAACTGCTGATGATAAGGCAGTAGAATGATGCAAAGAAATACAATCGTACCTTGGTTCTCGAACGGAATCTCTTCCAGAAGTCCATTCAACTTCCGAAAACTTTCTAAAACCAATGTGTGTCTTCTGATTGGCTGCAGGAGCTTCCTGCACTCAACTGGAAGCTGTGTCGGACCTTCGGCTTCCAAAAAAAGTTCACAAACTGGAACACTCACTTTTGGGTTTGCGGCTTTTGGGAGCCAAAATGTTCAAATCACAAGGCATTCAAAACCAAGGTACGACTGTATTTTAGTTTTTGAGAGGGCTGGAAACAGTCCTGTTACCCTTGGTGAAGTGGTGGTGATGTCTAGCTTCAGACTCTGTAAATGAATAAAATCAATCCCATGTGAGCTATGCCAAGCATGGATTGTGGTGGTGGTGGGCAAATAATATTAGTAGCTTTTTAAGGCTAACTTTTCCTATGGTCTCTCCTTCATATATGACACAGGTCTAGCTTTCACAAACAGCAGGTTATAAACTTGTTTGGCATATAGAACGTCAGGCTGCAAAGATGCTTCTCCATGCAATTTAAAAGAAAAATAGGCTGCAGTTATAGAAACATAGAATGGTATAGTTGCAAAAGACCCTGAGGGCCATTTAGTCCAACCCCTGCTATGCAGGGATCTCAGCAAAAGCATCCATGACAGATGGCCTTCCAACCTCTGCTTAAAATCCTGTAATGAAGGCCAGTCCATCACCGTCCAAGGGAGTCCGTTCCACCGTTGAACTGCTCTTACCATCAGGAAGCCCTTGGTTTGGGTCCTACCCTCTAGAGCCAGAAAAAACAAGCTTGCTCCATCCTCCATGCAATATTTCTATAAACTCTCCAAGCTGAGCTTCAGGGAGCCGAACAAGTGGAAGTTTTGGGGGGAGGGGGCTGCAGTGGGGAGGAGAGGGCAGTTGCCTGGATAGAGTTCTGTTTGCATAACTCTGGCTCCAACCCATTAAGTCTGCAGCAGCCCTGGTGTCGGGGACCTAGGCGTTGTCTTCATTTTGTATAGTAAAGCAGATCCTGCTTTTCCCCAGTGCAGTAAGTTCTCAGTGGTAAAAACAGTTCTGATCTGTAGTGTCCAGAAAAGACCCATGTTTTAAGATCTAAATTACTGACTGTCGGCACTGTACGAAATTGGGTAGCAGTGTAGTTGGGTAAAGAGTGCTGAGTCCCTGTGCTGTGCTTCGGAGGATTTGGCAGCGCTCCTGTCGAACTCTGTGGATGTTCCACAAAAACCCAGCATAGGAATTACCATACCCTGCTGCTGACTGTGCTTATGTAAGAGCTGAATGCAGTCTTGCAGTGCTGTCAGTCCTAAATCCTGGGTTAATGTTTAAGCAAAAATTCATAGTTCTTTCTAAACAATCACTGTTTACTTTTCTGATTCTCTCTCTCTCCTCCCTGCTTATCTTGTTTTAGGGTCACTTAAGTGAAAGCATGGACCATGGGGGAGTCGTCCCATATGAGCTGTAAGTTTTTAACTGGAAATGGATCCTTGTCAATGGAAGAGTTGGGGAGGAAACAGTCCTGTCCTAAGTCAGTGCTAGAGTCCAGGCGGCAATGCCATCATGTTTAATTAGCTGTTCCTGCCTATGAAATTGCTCCTTGTGCAGGCAGGAGCTCGAGAGTGAACCATGCAATATTCTGAGGGGCCTTGAAACAGCTTTTGGTCTCAGTCTGCCTGTTTCTGTGCCTATATTCGGTTTCAACAGTTATATCTCCCAGCTGGTAACTACCTCTGTGTTCGGATTGCTTGTTGGAAGGAGATCTCCCCCTCCAAGAGACAGAATGAGAAAAAGTGCACGCGCACACACACACACACACACACATTTTCCAAGGAATCTGGTTAGACGTTGAACCCGGTAGTATTAAACTAAACCTTGAAAAAGCAAGTTGGAAAGAGTGTCATTCTGTCAATTTCCTCCTTCAGCTCTATTTACTTTTTAAGAGAGCAAATGTTGCCCACTCTCACTACTTAATGATCAGGGAGACTCAAAGGCTTTGTGGGCACAGGGGAAGACCTTAGGGCTGCCTTGCAGCCACAGACACCACATTGTCAATCCCTGGAGTGGGCTGTAAACCTAAACAGGCCAATATCAATAATTTATTGTCTTAATCCAGCAAGAGCTATTTCAGATGCAAAAAGAGGTTTCCTGTATTGTGTCCTACTTACTGCAATTGCAATGAGGAAACAACCTTTGTGGGCAGGGGCCTGTGGGGGTCTCCCTTCCCTTGTATATGAAGGTATTCTATCCTCTGCAGTTGGCATTGGCCTCTAGTAGTTTGCTTATCTCTCTTTCCCCTTTAAAACTAGTGCTTTCAGAGCACTCTGCTTAGGTCCATGTGTGAATCCTGTTCAAGCATATAAGGAAGTCTGGGTTGATGCACATGTGTTAGAATGGTTTCATTTGCCTGACTTCAGAAACGTTTCATGTTGTTGTTGTTTTTTTAAAAAATACTGTGCTTTGAAAAAATGTGTTTCTTAAATTAAACATTTCAAATTATTTAGAACTCATGTCTGCAGTAATCAGAGTTTGTATTCCAGTTTATATTCTAAATAATACTATCTCCCCCATCCTTTCCTGAGCACCTCACAGGGAGGCTTTTAGTTATACACAGAATAGTTAATGTACTTAGTATTGTTTTAAAGGCTATCCTAATTTTGAAACTTTTTTGTTTGTTAGTGGCATGGAGCATTGTGAAAAATTTGAGATTTCGGAAACTAGTGTGAACAGAGGCCCTGAAAAGATCCGCCCAGAGTGCTTTGAGCTGCTACGTGTCCTTGGAAAAGGTGGCTATGGAAAGGTAAGAAGTATGAGATGTGTGAGCTTGTTGAGAGATGCTATAAATACTGGGGAGGCGGGGAAATAAATATATGCATGTTATCTATAAGATGATCTAAAACAGAAGTTTTCTGGCTGGTTTGAAGTCAAAAGAGTTCTCTCTACCGCTCTCTGGTAGTGGAAGAGTTTCAAACAGCAGCCCTTGCAGTGGCTGCTAACCCTCTTTTAAAAAGGCATCTAATTATTCTCCATTGTTTTGGACAGGTTTTCCAAGTTCGAAAAGTAACGGGAGCCAATACTGGTAAGATATTTGCCATGAAGGTGCTTAAAAAGGTGAGTTGGCTTTTGACATTTAGCTATTAAATAAGAGGGGCTGTCTTGAGGGGAAGAGATCATAGTTCAGCGAAAAGAGCTCATGTCACTGGCAGAGAGTCCTGGTTTTATCCTCTGCCATCTCCAGGTTTTGTTCTGTTTTTCTTTTTTAAAAAACAGACCAGAGAGAAGCTGATGAGACGGAAGAAGAGCCTGGTGGATCAGGCCAGTGGCCCTTCTAGTCCAGCATCCTGTTCTCACTTAATGCCTGTGGGAAACCCACAAGGAGGACCTGACCACAAGAGCACTCTCCCCTCCTGTGGTTTCCAGCAACTGTTATTCACAAGCTTTGCTGCCTCTGAGTGTGGAGGCAGAGCATAGCCATTCTTTCTTAGTCTGAAATTCTGAGACTGGAGAGCCTCCACCGGTCAGAGTAGACAATATCAACAACTAGTCCGAAATGGTGTAAGGCAGCTTCCTATAATCAAAACTGCAGCACCCTCTTCTAGAATAGAAACCAGTAACTAGTGTTCCAGTTCCTGGGAACTGCAGGGGTGTGGGGAGTTCTGTTGTTCTCAGGTCACGCTTGTGGGAACATGGACCACTATGAGAATAGGATGTTGGCCATGTCCTGATCCAGCAGGCTCTTCTTATGTTCCTATTTGTTAATGCCAAGGTTGGCAACATGGTGCGTCTGGGTATCTATCTATCTATCTATCTATCTATCTATCTATCTACCTATCTATCTACCTATCTACCTACCTATCTACCTATCTATCTATCTATCTATCTATCTATCTATCTATTTTTGCTGGCCTACAATTCCCATCATTCCTGACTATTGGCCATTGGTGGTGGTTGTAGTCCAAAATGTCTCGAGGCCACCACATTGGCTACCACTTGTTTTATGAATTGGAATTGACTGTTTCTTTAATGACTCTGAAATTCTTTATAGGTTTGCGCATAAACTTTTGGACCTCTGTTTTGTTTTGAGAGCAAGTTATGCAAGGGGAGGTCTGTTAGATATATTTTGCAAGCCAGTATTCTTCTTTATGGCTTATCGCAGTATATTAGCATAGCATACTTTGCAGAGCCCTTTGACTTACATTTTTTAAAAGGTTGTCGAGTGCATATTGGTCTGTTGAAACCTAAATTACTCTGGACATGATCCAGCTGAGGCATACCACTTAGTCCCATTTATTTGAGGTAGAAGAGATTCAGATGCACTTTTAACTGTGTGAGGAATCATTGATCTCATCACAACATGTTTCCTGTAACAATGAATGCAAAGTCCAGCTAAATGAGAGAACAATTGGAAGAGCAAGAAGAGGTGTCCAGTGTGTTGTCAAGTACCAGTGAGAAGACGCTAGCACTTTTTATTAAGAGCTGATGTTGACTTGCTGGTGGCAACCCTTGGCCCAGAAGTTTACTCTCTTCGCTCAGCTCAAGCGTTATACCTGAGCCAAGACTCCTGATGACACACTTGCATTTATTTGTATAAGTCTACAGTTTACTGTTAACCCCATGTAAACAAGAACTGGAAACCCACTTCAAACCATGATTTGAAGGCACATTTGTTAGTGCTTATGGTAGCTTGCTTGATTGGTTTGAATATAGTGGGAAACTTTGGCTTGTGGTAAAGCAGGGATTGAATCAAAGCCAGGGGGCAGGGGCAGAGTGTGTGCCCAAGGCATGCTCTCCCCTCTTCAAACCATGGTTTGAGAGTTATGTGTGAATAAGTCCTTCATATTCCATCAACATTTGCTGATGCCAGCAATCGGTGGCTGTGTATTGTGGGATTGCTGACAGTTGGTTTCTGGTGTAGTCTTTAGAACATTGTCTTTACTGTTGAAGTCTCTGTTCTCTAGGCAATGATTGTGCGAAATGCAAAAGATACAGCTCACACGAAAGCAGAGCGGAACATCTTGGAGGAAGTCAAGCATTCGTTCATTGTAGACTTGATTTATGCCTTTCAGACTGGTGGAAAACTCTACCTCATCCTTGAGTATCTTAGTGGTAAGGATGCAACTGATGGTCAGAATGTGAATTCTGGTGTTATAGCCAGCCAGCAGTGTGGGGTGGAAGCTGTTTCACATACCGTATATAGCAGAAAGATGACTTACTGTTTCTTACCTTTCTCTCTCCACCCGATGCCCATTTCATTGCAGGAGGAGAACTGTTCATGCAGTTGGAGAGAGAGGGGATATTTATGGAAGACACAGCTTGGTAAGACAAACAAGTTCCAATTTCCAAGCCTCAACAACCAGGCAGCTTCCTGTGTTCCTACGTAAGGAAGTTTCTGGGAAAGTGTTAACCTTTGCAGAGTTGAATAATTGTTGCCCATTTTGAACAAACTGGCAAGTTTATGAACCTATGTTCCTGTGGAAAATACCCAGATTTAACAAAACAGTACATGGATCCCCTGTTTGAAACTGTGGAATAGTAAGCACCGTATTTTTTGCTCTATAAGATGCACCAGACCATAAGACGCACCTAGTTTTTGGAGGAGGAAAACAAGAAAAGAAAATATTCTGAATCCCAGAACAGCAAGAGGGATCGCTGCGCAGCGAAAGCAACGATCCCTCTTGCTGTTCTGGCTTCTAGGATAGCTGTGCAGCCTGCGTTCGCTCCATAAGAAGCACACACATTTCCCCTTACTTTTTAGGATGGGAAAGGTGTGTCTTATAGAGCAAAAAATACGGTATTTTCTGTGTACACTCTGGGATGCTGGGAGAATCCGCCAGAATGCACTTGTTTTGGCCAGGAGGGAAGTGAAGTAAAGAGATTCAATTCTTCAGCTTAGTAGCTTGAGTACTCACCCTCCAGCTCCTGAGGAGCAGAACAAACTTAACGCTGGCAGTGAAATTGCAGGCTTATCTCAAAACTATGGTTTGGTGTGACGTCTGAATTGAAAAACCATTGTTTGTCACATCTGACAAGGCAGAACTGGAAATGGTGTTTGAATCGAGTGTGCAGGCCGTGGTTTGTACTGAGTGTGGTTTGGTGTGATGTCTGAATTGACAAACCATATGGCTGTTGCTCCCCCTCTGAATGCTGTCCCACCTAGGGCCTCGGGTGGGAAGTGGATGGAGAAATAAACCATTTAGGTATCTTGGCTAGCCTGATCTTGATTGGTTCACATTCTAAAATTATGATTAGTGCAAACCACAGTTTGGTGCAGTATCTTAATATTGAGCCACAGAATTGTTGTACTCAGATATGACGCGTTTTGCTATTGGCATTTATTTGTTAATGAAATTCTTGCATTTCAGCTTCTACTTGGCTGAAATTTCAATGGCTTTGGGGCACCTGCATCAGAAGGGGATCATCTATCGAGATCTAAAGCCAGAAAACATCATGCTCAACCACCAAGGTTAGTGGTACGACAGTGAGCTCGTGTGTTGGCACGTGCCATAGCTTTATAGTTCTGAAAGAAGGGTGGGAAACCCTCAGGCCCAGTGGCCAAACGCTGGTCTCTCTGCCTGGCCTTTGGGATTCTCCCCCATCACACACCTTTCCCAGCCACATCCCTCCCTGGCCCTCCTCTGCAGCCTCACTGAGTGTTTTTGGCAGGCTGGGGTGTGTCCTTGAACTTTTATAATGCCTCTTGGTTGCCTGAATCAAGGGTAGAGAGGGGTCACAATTGGTGCTCTGCCCACTTTTGCCTACCAAAGGCATGTGACCCTCAAAGGTTGCCGCTTTTCCCCATCAGCCCTAGCTAGGCTGGCAGTTGCGGTCCAAAATCATCTGAAGGGTGGCAGGTTGGTGAGGGATGATTTAAAGCATTTCTCTCCAGCCAGAAAAAGCTTGCATCTCTGCGCTAAGACCGTTCCTGCCTCCAGGCTTCAAATCTAAAAAAAAAAAAACGCAGAAGAGAAATGGAAAAGGGATTGGGTGTCTTTGACGCGCTTCTCTTGTTTGAGCTGTCCCTCCCTGCCCCATTTTCTCAGGCTGAATCCAGCCATTTGTGAAGTCTGTTTTGTTTATTTAGAACATGTTACCCTGCTGCTCAGCCAGAAAGGCTCCCAGAGTGGCTTAATGCTTCCCCTATGTTCTCCTGAGGCAGTCAGAAATCTAGATTATCAGGGCGAAAAAAGGGCACTGCTCCTCATGCCACCCTGAAGATACTGCATGGTTATATATGTTATTTCAATCTTTTGAAAGCAAGCTGCATGCCACCAAGCATATGAAGTCTCCAGAGTAATACCCTGTTAAGTCTTTCTCTGAGAAAGTCTGTTGATTTCAGTGGACTTAACATTTCTTAGTCCCTTGATTTCAGTGAGCCCCTTCTGAGTTACGACTAACATTGGATCTCAACCTGTGGGGCATATGGGGTGGAGCTTGTGTGTTTTTCCTGTTGGGAATCGATAGAGTTCCTAAGGTTACAGCTTTTTAATTGACTTACTTTATCTGCCTTGAGGGGCTTTTGCTGAAAAACAGTTTCTAAATTAAGTACTGTATGTTAAAATTTAAAAATGCCCAAGCTGGGGTTTTGGTCTCAGGTACGACTTGTTAGAATGACATGTTGGTGTTCCTTCCCCACTTTTCTTTACTGTTTCCTTTTAGGTCATGTTAAGCTGACAGATTTTGGACTGTGTAAAGAATCCATTCATGATGGAACTGTCACGCATACATTCTGTGGAACAATAGAATACATGTGAGCCCGCATGATGAAACAGAAAAGTATTTCTCTGGTCTGGGGGTAATGGCTAAATTTTACCTTTTAAAAACTTAGCTCAAAATATGATGGGCTTTTCTTGGGTGAGGGGCAAGGGGCTAGGCTGTCTATAGAGCTCAGGACTACTTCCATAAATATTTCAGACACTGTATGTAGAGAAGTCTCCCTGACACCATAGTAGAGCAATGCCTCCAGCCTGCCGTCCCCATCATCCCTGACCAGTCCATTTTCTTGGTGTGGCTGATGGGACCTGGAGTCCACTAGTATGCAGAGGGACACAGGTTCCCCACCACAGCCAAAGGGCTTTATCTAAACCGTGTATATTTGAAAGAAGCTAGGTTTTATACGTAACTTTGTAAATCAGACTAAAACTTCTTACTGAGTTTGCCCTTAAAACTCGTTTCTAGCTTAGCCACCTGCATATTCTTTAGTAAAATTATGCTGCTTTGGCGGTGTGGTAACTTGCAGCTGAGCTCAGATCATTGACAGTTGCTTGTTAGGAATCATGAATTTTGGAATCTGGAATCGCTGGGGATGCATGTACCATTGTAAGGTTGTATCATTGTAAGGTTGAACCATTATGCTTTTCATGCCTAGTGGAGCAAAAGATGGCTGATAAACATTTTATGACCCACAAAACAAAGCTCCGTATATTTTAGAAACTTCCCTTGATCTGATTTTGTGATATGAGGTACGTACATCCCACTATACTACACAGCCATGCTGTAACAGCTATCTTTTAAATTATGGAGCACAAAGCATGTAGCAGCTATGTGCTGATCCACATGTCATGAAATTCATCTATCTGCTACACGCTTACGATGATATGGTGACTCCAAATCCCTAGATTCAAGCCAAGTACCTGGTTTTCATTTACTCGGAAGTCAGTTGCAGGTTATTTTAGCAACGGGTCAGTTCTATATTGTGGGAGAGGCTTGTAGTAAATGTGGATCCATACCCAGCAGTGAAAAAGAACTTTCTTGTCTGGTTGCCTGGAGACTGTTTTTACTCACCGCAGGTGAGTGGCTATTTACAAGCCTTTCTGGATAGGGTTTGGGGGGGCAGGGGTGTGTAAGAATTGTACAGCAATACAACTTAAGCCGTATACGGGGCATCTTTGCATCTTCATTATGTTTCTTTGAGGGCAGGCTAGTGCTATCTGCCTGTTCAAAACTTTTTTGCTTTGATTTTTCTTGTCTTTCTAGGGCTCCTGAAATCTTGATGCGGAGTGGGCACAACCGTGCTGTGGACTGGTGGAGTTTGGGGGCATTAATGTATGACATGCTGACTGGAGCAGTAGGTGCACATTTATAAACTGCATGCATTTTTTTCATTTCATAGAGCAGGGTTTTCCAAACCTCTTGAGTTCACTAGCCTCTCTTGATGAGCTTATAAGCAGCATTTATCGATCACCATTGCTAAGAATCAGAAAATGTAAAGAAAAAAAAAGTAAAGCAAATGAAAACAATGATACCATCTCTAATGAGATGGATGGGCTTTTAAGTGTTCATAGAATTGTAGAATTGTAAAACTGGAAGGGATCCCAAGGATCATCTAGTCCAATGCAGGAATCGCAGTGTTGCATGGTGGAATCATCGTATTAAATACAGAGGTTCTTCACTCACTGGCAATGCTTTTATGTCTGAAACCCCCACTGAGCAAAGATGCTGTCACATCTTTGCAGGATGGAATGATGGGTCAATTTACCCTTGGACTTGGAGGCAAGCAGGCCCATTGCTCACTTGTGTATGTCATAAAAGTGATGGAAGTGGCAAGAGGAAAAGGGAAGGCCGTATAGCTCAATGACTGAACATTGCAGAGGGTGCCAGGTTCAATCCCCAGTGGCATCTCCAGGAAGGGCTGGGAGAGGCTGCCTTCCTGAAACCCAGGAGTGCCGCTGCTGCCAAGTCAGCTAGATGGACTAGGGGCTGGCCAGCTTCCTTATGGGCTGTATCCAACCCTAATCATACTCAGAATAGACCCGCTGACATTAGCAAACATTAATTAGGTCCATTAATTCAGTGAGGCTGCTCTGAGTAGACTTACTTGGATATGGCCTTGTGTTCCTATGATAATCTTTTTATTCGCTGGGAGGGGGTTGGACTGTAGATCTTTCGCTTTTACGGCCTTATAAAAATTCTAGAGCTAGCTTTAATGGTGAGGTTAGATCTTTAGTGGTTATTCGCTTGCGCACTTCTTCATGCCCTCCTTACTGAATACATCAGCCCTGTGTGTGTTGTCTGCTCATCCCAGCCATTTTATTAAATAGCATATGCGACGTCATCACTCCTGGTTCTCCCCTGCCCCAGTTCCCCTTCATTGGCTGCTTCAACTTGAGTGTCATGTAAATGGTCCACCCAGAGCTACCATTGAGCCTTGAGTTGCCCACATTAAAAACCAAACCAAACCCAGTGCTCGTCCCATTGTTTTTGCGGCCCAGGAATTGGGACTGGTTCTCTTGCTGTACTTCCAAAGCTTTAGGCTTTTTTCAGAATAGCATTGTGTGGAAATTGCTTTAATTAGGAATGTGTGTGTTTGCTTTTCAAGATAAAAACACGTTAAAGCAGGAGTATCTATTTTTATATGGAATTGCATAATTGTGGTGCATAGTTCCTTATGGACTCCTCTCTCTCTTTTCTACCTCCTCTCCTCTGTCTCCCACATTCCATAGCCCCCATTCACTGGGGAGAATCGAAAGAAAACCATTGACAAGATTCTCAAGTGTAAACTCAACTTGCCTCCCTACCTCACGCAAGAAGCCAGAGATCTGCTTAAAAAGGTGGGGATCTTAACAAGGAAATTGGGGCTTTTTATCTTAAAACGAGTCACAGACCGGTGCTTCCCCAATTAAATGACTTTGGGTTGCATCCAACTAAAACCTTACTTAAGTAGACCCATTGCAGTTAATGGCCCTAACTTAGTCATGTACTTGTGAGTACAGAGGGCCTGCCACTTCCGCGAGGATTTGGTTCTGAGGGTCTGCGTGCAAAGCCAGGAACCCCTGGAACCACACCCTGCAAGGCAGAGGGCTGCTTACCTGCATCTGGGAACATTGCAGGAGGGCCATGGGCAACCTTCCCAGACCCTGATAAGCAAAGCACTAAGAAGAAGCACTTTCTTTACTGGCTTCTGGGATGCTCCCAGAACCCTCACACCTTATCAGGAAGGAAGGCGTCACCATACCTGCTGCGCCTCCTTCCCAAAGCTAGGCACCTTGGTTACCTGGCCATGTGAGGGTTCTGGGACGCTGTCAGAGCCCTCCCACTCCCTCCTCAAAGCCCTGTAAGTGAGGTGGGGGTAAATAACTGGAGAGTGGAAAGCAGTGAGTTTCCTTGGCTTTCCGTTTATCTGCTTATTTTACTCCCACCCACGTACGGTTGCAATCATGTAAGTAAAGCGAACCCAAGTTTTGGTTTTACTGTATGGCTAACCCTGGATGCTGCTCGTTGCATTTAAGTCACAAGTCCTTTAAAAGAAAGGGTAGCTGAAGGAAATGCTTGCAGTCTATTTTCTTAGGAAGTAGGTACTTCAGTAAGGAGCTGGAATGCTGCAGGTGAGTTTGCTCCGTAGATGATCCGATGTTCTGCCTTTGGCATCTTTAGTTCCAGCAGTCTGCTTCAGTATGCAACCCAGGCTTTCAGGGTCCCTCACTTTTTCTTAAACATATTTCCCCTTTCCTAAGCTGCTAAAGAGAAATGCTGCCTCACGTCTAGGAGCTGGTCCTGGAGATGCTGGAGAAGTTCAGGTAATTTTTGCTTAATGCTTTTGCTCAACTGGAACACAAGGCTAGACTTTCTCCTGGGTTCTTTTATTCTTTTTTTTAAGGACATCTGTGTTGTGATCTGGAGCATGTTCCATAGAGACAGTGTTTGTATACTATTTGAAAGAAACGGTGGGCATCTCTTACTTTTTAAATTACAATCCAACTTGTTTTGAACTGGTTTGCCATCCTGGCTTCCTTCAAGGAGTTTGGGAAACTAGTGGTTTAGGGCTATGTGTGAGAGGGGGAGAGGGAGAAAATGCTGGCTGCCTCTCAGAGCAATTCTAGGGTCAGTGGGATTTATAACAGCTAAAGAGAGCCCTGTTATTTCATTACCAGTTGTAAGCACGACTTGAATCCAAACTGAGGAAAGAAACGAACATGGCTTTCCTCCTTGCCTGTATTCATTCTCATCACCTTCAGCACACCAGACAAGTTGTCCCCTTTTAGGTTTGTGTATAGCTTAGGAAGCTTCCACTTTGAGATCTTTTTCTCTTCCGGGTTGGATTCTGACTGTTGTCTAATAATGGTCCTTAGGCTCATCCTTTCTTCAGACACATCAACTGGGAAGAGCTATTGGCTCGGAAGGTGGAACCCCCATTTAAACCGTTATTGGTATGTATTGGTAATGCTTCCTTTGGTGCTGGATAATATTTCACATATAAACTTAGTATTTGCTTTGTGGTTTGTGGATCCCAAAGTGCCCAGGCTTTCCCCCTAAATAATTATTCAGAGGCACACCCCATTTCTCCTCTAAGTATTTATACCTAGCTCTTCATTAAATATTTCAAGAGCAGGGAATGGTGACATAAAAATAAAATGAAAAATGCACGGGGGGGAAAGATAGTGTACAAAAAATACAGACTCAGTAAAAGCAAGTCTAATAAATAACAAACAAATTCAACAGCTCCATCACTAATCAAAGCAAAGGTAAGCTGTAGTGAGCACAACAATTATAATTTCCATTTAAACCAAATTCCTGGGTAAAGAAAACAGGACACATGACAACTGAAACAACCAAATGGTCTAGCAGCAATTCCCACTCCATATCTCCCCTGGGGCTGCTCACTCCAGACCTTTGGAGACACTGAAGTAGTGACCCCAAAGGGGTGAAAAGAGTGCTGTCAATGGACTGCCCCAAAAGGGGTGGCCTCTTCAAATAGTGATTTGCCATCAGGGAGTTTTCCTGCAGTTTCTTTTATCTGCCATTCTGACGATTTCAGTTCTTACCTGCTATTAAAGGTGTTTTGCTTGATAATCTGTTGACCTTCATCCATATATATATATATATATTTTGCAAAGCAATCCGAAGAGGATGTGAGCCAGTTTGATGCAAAATTTACCCGTCAGACTCCTGTTGATAGCCCCGACGACTCGACTCTCAGTGAAAGTGCCAACCAGGTCTTTGTGGTAAGTAGGAGTGGGGCTAAGTACTGGATTGTTGAAAACCAGCAGAATCCTGGTCTTCAGGCTACAGGGAATGTCAGAAGGCCTATTGAGGGGTGCAGACATTCTGGAAGAGAAGACGCTCTCTGCCACTGCCAAGCCTCCTTTCTGAAGCTTGGGTACGCTCTGCATCTCCCTTGACTACTTAGTAGGCTCAGTTTCCAAATATCCATTGCTCCTTGTACCTTATTCTGGTCTGCAGCTGGTTTTATGTAGTGGCATAGGCCAGGGATTAGGAGCCTGTGGATGGTATTGGACTCCTTCCATCATTCTTGACCATTGGCCATGTTGGCTGCAGGAGCTGATGGGAGTTGAAATTAATACAGGGATTTGGGCAACAGCTGTCTGAGAGCTTCTGGAAGTACACATAGGCACAATGGAGCAAATGTGGAGTTTATAGCCAGGGCTGCTGCAATAAACAGCTGTGCAAGCCTTTGGGAGGCAGAGACGTGAGAGGGCACCAGAGGAGGGAGGGAGGGAAGGAAAGAGGGACAGAGGCCAGTTTTGCCTGTGGCACCCCTGACCACCCTCCAAGGCACCCCTGGGGGCCATGGCACACTGGTTGAAAACCACTGCTCTGACCAAAGGCAGTTTTGATGTTCATTCATGTTCCTGTTAACAACCCACATATTGGCTCTATCTAGATGGCTAGGTCCTGCCAACCTAGCAGTTTGAAAGCATGTCAAAGTGCAAGTAGATAAATAGGTACCGCTCCGGCAGGAAGATAAACGGTGTTTCCTTGCGCTGCTCTGGTTCACCAGAAGCGGCTTAGTCCTGCTGGCCACATGACCCGGAAGCTGTACGCCAGCTCCCTCGGCCAGTAAAGCAAGATGAGCGCCGCGACCCCAGAGTCGGCCACGACTGAACCTAATGGTCAGGGGTCCCTTTACCTTTACCTTTAGATGGCTAGGATTTTTTGTGGGGGAGGGTACTGGTTCTTTCAAGTTCTGCTCCTGTCATAACACAGAACATTCATTCAAATTCTTTGGGTGGGGTGGACTTGGCAACAATTATTTCCCACCATCTAGGGTTTCACATACGTGGCTCCATCTGTACTTGAAAGTGTGAAGGAGAAGTTTTCCTTTGAACCAAAAATCCGATCACCTCGCAGATTCATTGGCAGCCCACGGACACCAGTCAGGTATTTCACTTTCTCTTCCCCCATCCCTAGTTTTGGTGAGTAGCAGCAAGAGGGTCATTGAGGTGTTGAGGGTCTGGGCCTTTCCAGGGTGGTGAGAGAGAATATAAATGGTTAATTTTACCATTTATAGTGCTCTGTCTCACTAGGGAGGCGGCATAGCTCAGTGGTAGAGCATTTGTTTTGCATGCAGAAGGTCAAGACTTCAGTTTTCGATGCCTCCATGTAAGGGTGGAAAAGGTTCCCTGCCTGGAAACCAGGAGAGCTGCTGCCAAACAGCTAAAATGGTGCCCTCTAGATGTTGCTGACTGCATTTCTCTCTGACAATTGGCTGTGCGGCTCATGGCTGTCTTCTGCTGCCACTGTCAGAGGCCTCTGAATGCCCGTTGCTGAGAATAGCAAGTGTGGTGGGTGCTGTTGCATTCTGGTTCTCCTTGCTGGCTTCCCAGGGGCACCTGGCTCTGAGAACAGGATGCTTTCTTGGCCTTTATCCTGACCCAGCAGGGTTCTCGCATGCTCAGAAATCCCTTAAGTTTCCTGGATGTTGCTGTGGAGTTCCAAAGTCAGAAACAGTAGCCCAATTAAACCTGTTAAATCAGGTGCTTCTGCTAAGAATAGTGCAACAGCTAGCATGTTTCTGTGTGCTTCATCTGCTAAACTTCTTTCAACGAACGTTTCTTCTCTCTCTTTCAAGCCCTATCAAGTTCTCTCCTGGGGACTACTGGGGGCGAGGTACTTCCTCTGGCGTGGGAAACTCTCAGGCGCCCGTGGAGTACCCAATGCAGACGGGTGGGATAGAGCAAATGGACGTGTCGGTCTGTGGGGAGGCCTCAGCTCCACTCCCTATCCGGCAGCCAAACACCGGGCCCTACAAGAAACAAGCCTTCCCTATGATCTCCAAGCGGCCAGAGCACTTGCGCATGAATCTATGATGAAATCAGCGGCAATCATTTCCCAAAACTTGCTTCTGGGTAGCAGCAACCGAACGCGAAGGATGAACCTCCTGCTCCTCCTCCTGTGAGGGGCGTCCCCTCTCATCACGCTGTAAACGAGGGCTCCTGCGGCTTCTTTCTCAGCGACAGTATCAAAGTCGGCCATCGCACGGAATGAACTGGGAAAGAAGAGGGCAAAAAATACCGTGGATCCTTCTCTCCTCCTCCTCGCCCCCTTTTGCCTCTCCTCCGAATCAATGGTGCATTAAGAGAGGACTTGAGCAAAATAGTATTGTGTGACTCTTAAAGCACAGCTGTGCAGCGTGTCCTGTGGGCACGTGCCATTCTTTCAGCTCTCTTATCAAGGATTTTTCAGGTCGATAGCTTCAGGCCGGACAGTATTGAGGGTAGGGTGTGGCTTCTGCGCCACACAGTCTGAAGGGTTAGCCTGGGTCACTGAGCCAAACGTGTGCAGAGTGTCACCTCTCGGGCTTGACCTCCCTCCCCGCCCCCAAGGATTTGTTTGCCTGTAGGCGTATTTCAGGTGGCTTCCTGCGGTTGTGTGAAATTGGGGATCCGAAGCAAACTCCAACCCTTGGTCGTTCCATCTGCAAAAAAACAAACTTTTTTTTAAAAGTATAAATATATATATATATATTTTTCAAATAGAGTCCCTCCCCCACTTTTTTTCCCAAGATGGTTCATTATGGAAAGTATCCCGGACTTTGAATTATATTCAGAATTATTGGTTAGATGGAGCTGAAGTCGGAGGGGGAAGAAGGCTTAAGAATTTGTTTGCTCTCCTAGTGAAATAATGGAACTGGTTTGGGTTTTTTTTATATATAAAAAAGATGAAATTGAAATCACTGTTGTTATTGGAATGGGGTGGGTGAGAGAGTTCACCCTGCCTTGTCTTATTTAAAATGCCTCTTTCTACAGGATCAGATCAGGTGCCCCCCCCCCTTGCGTAAAACCCTAGCGGGCATGGGGGGGCGTGACCTCCAACTCAGCCCCTCCGTTTGCATTGGGTTGTCTCCAGTGCTAAGCCTACTCTAGAGTAGATTCATTGACATTAAAGGGCGTGACAGACTTGGGTCTCTTCGTTTCAGTGGTTCTGCTCTTAGCTGAATTTAGTTTGGTACAACCCATACAGATCCATGCAAGTGTGGAGGGGGGGTCTCTCCCTGCTAGTACAGAGAGCTCCGCACATCCATCAAAGTTGTCACCCACCCACCCCCTTCTTTGCCGTGGGTTTATAGTACTGTCCTCCATCATTCTAAGCAGGAACCTGCTGGCTAAAGTTTCACCTCTATAATTTGTTTTAAGAGATACCAGGAATATGTTAAGATCGTTTAAGCCATCAAAAAAAGAGAAAAGTAAAGGGTGTTAGAAAGGAATACAACCACAGTATCTTTTTATTTTTTTATTTTTTTACAATTTACATTTATGCTGGTCTTGCAGCTTAAGTGGTAATGCTTTGGAGAGATGGTTTTCTGCCATCTTTGCTCCATTTCTCATTTCCATTATGAATTACAAAAAAAACCTTGTTTTTTTTCCTTTGTGCTGAGGCGATCTATCTACTGATTGTATTGAAGAAAACCACACACAGACACAAAGCAAAACACAACAAGTATTATTAAGATGGCCTTCAACGAATGTCTTCCAGAGAACTTTTGCAACTTAATTTTAGGAAACGTTCAAAAGGTTTACTATTTATGTTTTCTGCGATTGTTGTTGAAAAAATAAAATCTGTACAAAAGTGACTTTACAGGTACAAAGAATTAAATAAAGGTATCTTCACCTTAACTTAATACTTCCTGCCTTAAATAAAACATTTCCATGTACGTAGCTGGCGAAAGGGGGTGAATAATGGTCTGCAGAGCTTTACGCTAGTGTAGAGATTGGGTGGGTATGCGTGAGTAGGTGTGTGGATTTTGTGTAATGGTGCGGTTTCTAACTTTCTGTGCAAATTCTGCCATTGTAGGAAATAGATCTCTCTTTTTTGCTTTATTTTGATTCTTCTCTTGAGCCATAGGATCCAAGCCATAACTCTTCCAAAAAAGAAAAATAACTGAATCCGGTCAGAGGATCCCCCTTTTGCAGTACAGTATAGCATGGAGCGAAACAATGGCTGCTCCTAAACCCTAGTGGATTAGATCCTGCTTTGGATCTCCACCATCTGTGGATTCCACACACCCTGCCAGCTTACAGCCCCTGCTCTCTCTCCCCGGTGCTATTCCAGAGGGTCCTTCGATGGTTTCACAGGGTGCAGGCTACATGTGGCTGCAATGGGAACAGCGGGAGAAGTCTGTGTGTGGGTGCTGCCTGCAGTTGTCTGGCTTCAAGCCGTCACCAGTGGTGGGGCCTTGGTGGCCCTCTGGACATTGCTCCCATGAGCCCCTACAGCCAACATGGCAGTGGTCAGGAATGTTGGGGGCTGTAGTCCCTCTTCTTTGGAGCAGCAAAATTCAAGTAGTAGAGTAGTATTGAACAGTGGTTTAAAAACCCCTACTCATTTCATTGGGACTTTGGGGGGGGGAGAGTCGGACAAATGAAGTCTTGAGGGGCGTAGCATCCTCCCAGGGCCCAGAGTCACTCCATTCCACTAAATGTTCACATCTTTGAAGCATGGAGGTGGGGAGATGGAATTGCTCTGGGTTGAGCCCTCTGCCCTTCCACTCGTGGACACTCTTTTAACTCCATGTCTTGCGGAAATACAGGTATTAACTTCAAAGCAGAGTTGAGCCCGGCTTAAGGTTAGACGCCATTTTTCTGTGGCGGATGCAGGTTGCCCAGGAAACGCGTGATTCTAGCAACGCCATGCTGCCGGAAGTGCGAGAGCTTCGTTTATGTAATCTTCGTATCGGGGAAACTAATTGCACGTTTGAGAGCGGCAGCGGGGAGGGTCCTATGTGGTGCCTGCGTCACAGGTAACTGGTGGAAGGTGGGAAGTGCTTGGCTTTTTGTCAAGATGTTCTCTACCTGCATAAACGTCTCAACCAGGTCTTGGGCACGACTTGGCAGTTCCTGGGTGCTTTTGCTGGCTTTGAAGAGCTATTAGGGCTGACCTGTTTTTCCACATTGTGGTTTTGCAAGGGAAATCCGGCTAAGGCAGGGGGTGGTGGCCCTCTAGCTGTTTTTGGATTCCCAACTTCCATCAGCCAAAGCCAGCGTGGCCAGTCAGGGATGATGGGAGTCGGAGTCTCGAATCTGAAGGGCCAGAGTTGCCCCACTTCTGCGTCAAGGCAACTTCCGTGACTCTATAGACAACCGAATGTTTATCGCTTCTCTAGTACCAGTGAAGCTGACTTTGCCGTTCACTCACGTTTTATGTATTGGAGGCAGTATAGTTGTGGATGATGACTTGTGCTTTGTGAAAGCCAGAAATCAGTTGTGCTAGAATCCCGTGTGCCATTGCCTCAGGGTATGTCCTGTTGAACTCATTGGACTTACTTCTGAGTAGTAGGAGTGTTCTGTTAGGCACAATTCCCTGGGGTGTGACAGATTATGTTGAGTAGCCAAACATGGTTCCACCCAGATGTTGTGTACCACAGCTTCCCCTTTGGCCATTCTGGCTTAAGGCTGATGGAAATTTAGCCCTCCAACATCTGGAAACCATGACGTTGGCAGGCCCCACGGAAATGGCCAGGAGTCATACGAGAGCCGAATTTAGAATGAGCCCCATTTGGTAGGAGGTTAGCCCTACCTCTTCTCTAAAATGAGAGATCTCTGGTGATCTTGTGTGTGGTCCTGCTCTGGGTAAATATAACCATCAGGTTGGCTAATAGGGTCAGCAGAAGGTGGCAAAAGTGTTTTGAATCTGTTTTTCAGTTTAATCATTTCACTTAGGTCGACTCCTTTAAACTGTGTTCATCATCTTTGAACTGTGAAACTCTTGAATCTTGACTTGGGACAGCAAGCACACACTATGCAATATGGGGTTATCCTGTATTTATTTGTATAAATAGATATCCAAACCTTGATTTCTCTCTCTCTCTCTGTCTCTCTCTTTGTATATAGCTGTTATAGTATCAATATTATATTAGTCACAAGACTTTGAAAAGGAGTGGGATTCTTACTCCTGTATGACTTCAGAAAGAATGCTAGTGTGTGAAATGCCGTGACTGTCAGAGAACTTAAGTGCTTTCTTTTTTAAAAAAAAGTCTTAAAAGTTTTCATTGAGGTATAGGAATTAAGATTTATTTTGTACAAGATGTGCTTTTTTAATTATAATCTTGGGATTTTGCTATAATTTGATTTTTATAGATTTTTGTACCATTATATTATTAAAAAAAATGGGATTAATACCTGCTGAGGCTAACCACATATTTAAGCATTAAACTTGAACCATGTATTATTTCCACTAGAGATCCATGATAGTGAAATGTAAGCAGTGCTCGTTGTATTCCACTGTTCACTTTGAGGAACAGAGAAGTGAATAGGTCAGCTGGCCGGAGAGCCCTCCCATCCCAAGAGATCTATGGGTGGGTGTGTTAAAATCTCAACTGTTGCCATTCCCTGTTGAGTACGTGGTGCATTTGAATTTTTGCAACCCATGGGAATTTGGGGTGAGATTAGAACAGCATTTGAGTGTTTGACTCTCATTACAACCCCTGTGCTCTAACCTAGTTGATGGAAGGACCTCTTTTCGAGAGCCTGTGTGGGCAACCTTTAGCTCTCCAGGTGTTGCTGGACTACATCTCCCATCGGCCTTAGCAAACACAGCCAAAGGCCAAGCATGATGCAACTTGTGGCGCAGCAACATCTGGAGGGCCAACAGTTGCCCATACCGGGTCTAGAGTGTTGTGTCCGGTGGAGTCACCCTTTCCCGTTTCCTGCTCCTGTTCTTGTTTATGAAAGTGAAGGTTCCCAGAATTGCCAAGAAATAGTAGCTAGTTGGTATCTGTATGCCGTTTAATGGGCAACAGGGTTTGCATTTTCCTAATTGCATAAGGCCCACATTGATAACACTCAGCCAGCCAAAGTGGGCTTGTGTGGCTTATCACCTTCCCCCCCCCCCAATCACGTAGATGGTCTGGGTGCTATGCACCGTCGGCCCAATTTTATGTGTAGTTCCCATTATCACGGAAGGGAAGTGTGTTAAGATTCCTTGCCCAGGTTTATGCATGAACTGGTTCCTCTTTTCTTACTGTTTTGGGAGTCTTAAGACAGGGTTGGCGACACTTGTGGCTCTCCACATGCTGGCTGAGATTGCTGGGAGACCAGCAGCCTTTGGAGCGCCACTGCCTCCCCACTCTTGGGTATGTATATCGGAAGAGGAAAGGTGGTCTGAACCTGGAAGGGAAAAAGAAAACCCCAGCTGCCATATTATTACCTTGTCCTCTCTGGCAAGAGGATGCTAATCAACCCACCAAACATTGCTGAGCCACACGCATCTGCTCAGCAAACTCTTCTGAGCCCTACTGATATGAATCAAATCTGGGCGGCAGCAATGCTAGAGTGATCCCTGGTCTCTTCTCAAAGACAGCTTAGTATATTTGATGGTGTGAGCAGCTGTCCCTAAGCTCTTGGAAGAGGAGCAATGGGGATCTAGGTTTCATCACCTCTGGTGTCTCGAACTGTGCAGGCATCTTCAGAAATTAACATGTTTACATCATGGTGTCTATGAGCCTTTGGGGAAGGGAAGGAAGCGGGAGAAAGCTGCATAAGGGCTTCAAGGTTTGGTGGTTTTGAATTTTCATCTGTATGCTTTAAGGAAGTGTTCATTCTGCTAGACATTAGCTGGCTTTGTAAACCATCTGTTAAGAATCAGATTCTACAGCTGCCTTACTAAGAATGGTATGAGGGGTCGAAACTCCCTCCCTGCATTTCATTCTGTATTATTTACTGTAATAATATATACTTTATTTCAAAACAAATGGATGTAAATAGCAATTAAATGCAACTTTGAATGAATGTATGAATATTGATTATTTATTTATTGTGCACCCTCTTTGAGAATCTCGGCTTGCAGTTCCTGTTGCTACGAAGTTTGCAGATCAAGGGGCAGTTGATGGGCTTTTCAAACCAAATGTAGACTTAATTTGGAGTTTGGTTTTTTAAAAGAAACAACATACACACCGCTTCTACAGCATAACTTCACTATACAGTGAAATGACTGCTCAATGACACAGAAGTCAGTCACAACTCTTCAATCAACAGGGATAGTCATGACTTGGATCTAGTTCCAAGTTAACAGACTTGTTTTTCAGAAAACATGTATTGATGTGCTGTCGAGCCAAGTGTTGTGCTTATACCTTAATTTCTTAACTTAAGATAGATGGGCAACTTGTGGCCTGCTAGTGGCTGGGAATGATGACAGTTGGGAATCCAACATCTAGCGCCATGTTTCTACCTTGGCTTGTAGGCCTTTTTGTTAGACACGGTGACCATTTTGCACACATCCAATTGATGTGTGACCACTGATGCACAGGTCCTTTTGGACCTGGACAAAGGCAGAATGGGGGTGGAATGGGCTTCTGCAAACTCTGCAGATGTATGTGGGGGCCAGGAACAGAACCCCCGGGCAAAATTGTCACCGTCTGAGAATTGAAGTGGTGGTGTTTTTTTTAATTTTTGCAAGCTTTACTGGTTACTTTTATAAGCTTCACTGATGATATGTTGGAAAATGTATACGTGCAGAAGAGGTAGTAAGAAATCCCAGACCAATAGATTAAAACTGCTTTTATTATCACCAATCTTTAGGTATACCACAGGTTGTTGTCTTAAGTATCACTAAAATAGATCTCTTCCCCTTTGTAATAAAATGTAGTTGTTTATGACAAAATATAGTATAAGATTTTGCTTTTTTAAAAATCCAGGCTTACAAAAGTAGAAAAATTATGTGTGCATAATTGAAGCAAAAAAATCATTCCTGACTTTCTTGCATGAATAGAAGTAGCTACTGCTGTAATGGCAGGAGGGATAAGGAACCAGCAGCTTCTACAGGAGCCAAGTGGCATAAAAGTGGTAACTCTCATAGAATCTCAAGATTTGTGCAAACTGGATTTTTAGCATATCACATGCAATACTGATCCTATTTGTGCTCTGGTAACAGGCTGGTTTAGACATCTGCATGGAACCAAATTTGAGGCTATTGCTCCTGCAGCATTGCCAAAAGTTTTGAGCACGTCTCAACCAATGTTATTCAGCCTTGGTTCCCCTCATGAAATTGGACTACAAGACTACAACTCTCAGCAGCCCCTGCCAGTAACGGTCAGGGATGATGGGCGTTCTGGTGCAAAGGCACCAGGGGAACCAAGGTTGAAGAACAGAGCTCTGGCATATTTTACACGCAACCAGCAACTGAAGGGTGACTTCAACATGAAAAAGCAGCTTTCAAGCAAGTTGCTTTGTGTCTGAATGGACCCAAGTCCTGCAGCAGCTGAGAGATGGACGTATGTAGACTTAACCCCCTGAGTACCTTTTTCTTCTAGCGCCTCCTTTCCACCCAGCCCCCTTAAACGGTAAAGACCAGCATTCAAACTGTAGCTCTTGTGTCCGACAGGGTTTTTAATAGACCTGTAGTTGTGCGGAAGTTGCCCCATCTTTCCACTTGTTGATGTGGTCCGAGATGATGGTTCTGCACAGGGGACACGTTCTCTCTCTGTTGAACCACAGAGCTATGCATTCTTCACAAAATATGTGCTGAAACGAGAAAGGCTGCTTTGAGCACAATGGGGTGCAAAGGAGCTCAGCAACTCAATAACATTCAGCATACTTTTAAATCCCTTAACTCTGGTGTAGGGCTCGGCTCAAGGGCAGCATTCCCTCTCTTGTGCTTTTATTCTGTATTTTTATCTTGTGAACCGCTCTGAGATCTTCAGATGAAGGGTGGCATATAAATTTAATAAATAATAATAATGAGGCCAGAGGCAAAAGTGGGTGGAGCAGCGAATGTAAAGTACACCTTTACACACAAACACACCCCTCCATCCTTGATCCAGGCAAGCTAGAGGCATGATCAGAGTTTAAGGATGCATCCCAGCCAAGCAAAAGCACTCGAGCGCCAAGCAGGGCTGGTGAGGGCTGTCCCAAGTGCCAAACAGGTGTGGAGAGTTCCATTCGGCTTCCAGGCCTGAAACTCCCCATCCCTGGTGGAGGGCAATGAGTTGCAGACTTTCTTCACTCCAGGAAAGAGCAGTGAAGGTAGGTGTTAGGTTGTCTTATCAAAGAACCTTGTCCACCATTGCTGATCTATGCACTGAGGAACTCTGGGTAAGCTTCTAAGGAATTGTTTGGCTGTTCAGAACAACGTTGGGACAGCGGCAGGAGAATAACACTGGTGCGTTACCTGGCAGATGAGAAGAACAGGCTTCTGAAATTCAGCTTGGCAGATGGAGCAAATATCTTCCGCTTCCGCACACTGCCTCTTGCTGGCTGCGACGCCAAAGTTCTGCAAAGAGAGAGAAGGTACAGAACAGGCTCAAATACTTGGTTTCTAGCAAGGAAGGTAGTGGCACCAGATACACAGGTATGTACAATTTAAATAATCATTGCAGCAGCCCCCTCTGACAGAGTAGTGTTATCCATATATTTCAGACAAGGTGTCTAGTCTATTTATGACACCGGTTTGGACTTCCTGGTTCACAGGCTGCTTCTATATGAAAGTACATCAGCCTTCACCCTAGTGTTCTCCAGATGTTGTCCAACTACAGCTTCTGCCATCCCTCACCATTAGCCATGCCAGCTGTGACTGATGGGAGCTGTAGTCCAACAACAGCAGTATGGCCAGACCTTTGCCTCCCCTGTTTTGTTTTTTAAATCACAGCTCCAAATTTGAATGTCACAGGGAACTGTGGTTTGTTTAAACAGAAAAGAAAAATGTTCTTAAGAGGGTACAAATACTCACTGGTCGTGCATAAAATATCCGCAAGACTCGTCTGAAATTTTTCAGATGTCCAAAGAAGCTCAAAAGCTGAAACGTTAAGATAACGTGAGAGGAAATAGATGTAAACTAGCTTTTAACAGTAAAGTAGCTTTAAAAACAACAACACCAAAGGGGTCTTAAGTGTCATGTAACAACAATTAAAAGTTGTGGGCTTTCTCCTATAAGCCTAGAGCAGATAGAATGAAGCTAAAGTCAAAATAAGAGATGCTCACAAAAAAAGACAAAAAGTTAAAACCGTAGAGGCTGAGAAAACAAATCCCAAAAGACTCTGCTGCTATCCTAACCATGCTTACGCAGAAGTAAGCCTTCCTGAATTCAGTGAGGCTTCCTCATAGCCAAGTGAGGTTAGAACTGCAAGCTAACACAATCAAGACTTGTTTTATTTCAAAAGATTTCTACCCTGATTTTCTCTCAAGGGGTAGTCCGGTCAGTTTACAGTAAATACAATGTATTAAGACAGACACAACAGCATACCACCCACCATATATCTAGGGGGTGATGGGGCAGAGAGAAGGGTCTCCCTTGAATACCAATCTTGGAAATTTGATAGGTTCTTAAGGTATACTGGTCCCAGAATCGCCATCTTGTTCATTGATTTACAACCTATATCTTGGTCAAAGGCTGTTCTTGCTCTGTGTGCTGGCCAGCTATGCCCCCCACATCCTGTCTTTTCATTCATCTTTTCCAAGTTACACTCAGCATTCAATAGCTACTAAGCTGGATGTGGGTATGTGGGTGGGTGTGTGCACACACACAAAACAAACGATTCCCCAGAGCATGCCAACACTCCTGCTTGGTGGCTCCACACTGGCTGTTTGTCACAACTTACCACCCACATTCTCTATTAGAGGGAGAGATGGGAGGTTCCTGTGCAGGGAAAACTGATATTAAGGAACCCAGCTGGGCACCTTGCCCCAGCCAAGCATGGCTCTAGCTGCTCAAGGTTAACACAGAAAAATAGTTTTCGCCATTTGTTAGCTGAAGAAACCGAGGCCTAGAAAAACAAGGTGCATGCAATCTCACACACACAGCAATGTGTTGCTGCTGTGTTTACACCTAGGCTGCCTCTGTTGCCACACTGGTTTTAAGAAAAGAGGGTTTAGCATCAGATCGGCGTTTACCTTTAGGATGAGGTAGAGCAGGGCCATCAAGACTCCGAGACTCCACCCCAATGCGCTGTCCAGCTCCCTCAAGCCAACAAAGTACCGGAACCAGACTGGCACAGGGACGATCTTGCGGTAGAACTGGCAGAGCTCTTCCAAGAGCATGTACCAATAACCCTGGTTTACAACATACAAAGAAGATTGATGTTACTTATTTCTTACCTGCCCATCACTGCAAGCTTCCATAAACTCTGCTACCATGCCATTCTTCAAGGAGCTTGTGATGGCATACATGAATTCATCCTTCCCAACCCCCCATTTTATCCTTACAACAGCCCTTTGAGGTAGGCTAGGTAGTGACTTAAAAAGCAGAGACATCACCTTGCCAACAAAGGTCTGTATAGTTAAAGCTATGGTTTTCCCAGTAGTGATGTATGGAAGTGAGAGCTGGACCATAAAGAAGGCTGAATGCCGAAGAATTGATGCTTTTGAATTATGGTGCTGGAGGACTCTTGAGAGTCCCATGGACTGCAAGAAGATCAAACTTATCCATTCTGGAGGAAATCAGCCCTGTGTGCTCACTGGAAGGACAGATCCTGAAACTGAGGCTCCAAGACTTTGGCCACCTCATGAGAAGAGAAGACTCCCTGGAAAAGACCCTGATGTTGGGGAAGATGGAGGGCACAAGGAGAAGGGGACAACAGAGGACGAGATGGTTGGACAGTGTTCTCGAAGCTACCAGCATGAGTTTGACCAAACTGCGGGAGACAGTGGAAGACAGGAGTGCCTGGCGTGCTCTGGTCCATGGGGTCACGAAGAGTCGGACACGACTAAACAACAAGATAGTGACTGCTCCAAGGTCACCCAGTGAGCTTTGTTTTCATTCTCATTGGGGTTCTTACCCATGCCAAAAGCAAGTCCTATTTTGGGCAGAGAAGCCATGTCTTTAACCTGCCACCTGATGTCAGGGGCAGGGCGGGTAGGCATGGCTCGTGAGCCAAATGGGGTAGGGCCTGGCAGCTCAGATTAGACCCGGGGTCCAGAACTTCCCCACTGTTGCTCTTGCAGATCATGCTTAATGCCAGAAGCCTGGACCAAATATAAGGTTGTAGCCGGCTAAGTTCTACTCAAGAGTGGACCCACTGAAATCAACAGACCTATGTAAATCATATCCATTTATTTCCATGGGCCTACACTGAGCATGACTAACACTGGACACAACCCATGGGGTTAACAGCTGCTGAAGCCCGTGAAGAGGTATATCTATTTTTTTGTAATTAAAAAAACCCCATCATACAAATGGACACAGGCAGCTCTTAGGAGTTCAGCTTTCTAGCATAATAAATAAAATTGCAGCAGTGCCAGGAATCTCTGCTTGGCAAAGCTTCCCAGACATTCTTTTTACCAAATCAATAACTCAGATCTCTGCTGAACTGGCAGGATTTTCATTATTCACCTCTAACAAGATAATATTTAATGATTTATTTTTGTCCAGTTGCCCATGTCTGAAAGCAAACCAGATTTTATTCGGTCATTAAGCCCTTCTCCTCTCACCTAAACAGTTTAAGCCAGATGAAGGGCCTGCTGTTCTTTCATCGTACATCAACGTGTTATGAGAAGTCAGCATTAATGTTGAGACATCATTACTTTGTCAAGTACCTTCCACCACTAATTACTATATATATGCATCTTAGGGTGTGCATTTTTCTTTTTAAAGGGTAATGCTTAACTTCTTGCTAGTGACGGTTCAAGACCACTTCGGCCAATGCAAACTGCCATTCATTAATAAGACAGGTGTTAGCCCCACTTAACTTCAATGTTTTTATTCTCATGCTATGAAAACTATTTAAGCAGAGCTGACTCAAGACTTCTTTGCCCTACGTTCCTTCGCGGCTGTTCACAGCCACTGCTTTCCCCACCTCTGCTGATGGCTCAAACTTCACTCCCCTTGAGTGATCCCAGTCGGATTTGGCTATGTGCTAAGGGCACTAAGGGCAAAAGACGCCTCTCTAGCACAAGTGGAACGGCTTGCTGAACTAGTCACATAGGTGCTTAAGCAATCGGGGATCTCTATTTTTTATTATTTTAAAGCAATCGGGCACCTCTAAGCATCCAACACTTTTAGAAGCAATCCCTGAAATGTGTGGAAAAGGAGGCGTTTTTCCCTGACCCTGCCCTATGGCATTTCTTCACCCCAGAAACTGACTTGTTGAACTATGGAACTCCCTGCCACAGGAGCCAGTGATGGCTGCCACCCTGGATGGCTTTAAAAGAGGATTAGGCTTACCCTCCATGAATTTGCCCATCAATGGTTACTAGCCAGGATAGAAGAAGAGGAGTTTGGATTTGATATCCCGCTTTGTCACTACCTGAAGGAGTCTCAAAGCAGCTAACGTTCTCCTTTCCCTTCCTCCCCCACAACAAACACTCTGTGAGTTGAGTGGGGCTGAGAGACTTCAGAGAAGTGTGACTAGCCCAAGGTCACCCAGCAGCTGCAGGTGGAGGAGCAGGGAAGCGAACACGGTTCACCAGATTACGAGTCCACCACTCAACCACTACACCACACCATAGCTAGGCTCTGTCTCCACAATTGGAGGCAGGGTTGCTTCTGAATACAGTGCTACCTCGGGTTAAGAACTTAATTTGTTCTGGAGTTCTGTTCTTAACCTGAAACTGTTCTTAACCTGAGGTACCACTTTAGCTAATGGGGCCTCCTGCTGCCGCCACACCGCTGCTACGCAATTTCTGTTCTTAACCCGAGGTACTATTAATGGGTTAGTGGAGTCTGTAACCTGAAGCATCTGTAACCCCCAAGGTACCACTGTACTAGTTACTGGAAGCCACAAGAGGGGAGAGGGCTGTTGTGTCTTGCGGGTTTCCCACAGGCATCTGGTTGGCCACTGTGAGAAAAGGATGTTGGACTACATGGGCCACAGCCCTGCTCATGTTCTTACGACAAATGCCTTCCCTTCCAGTTCAGCCCTTCTGAAAGCTCAGCCTTCTTGCTCGGAGGGGAAGGAAGCCTTTCCTAGGAATTAGCAAACCTAAGTGCTTTTCTCGTTGCAATGAAATACAGTAAGTTTTACTACCACAAGCTGAAGTTAAGCGTGTGATCGTGATACAACTGGGTATTTCTAACTCATATTAAAAATAAGTTTTTTTTAAAAACAGCAACAACGACAACCAAGTTTTCTTACCTTAGACTTAAAAGACATGATAAAAGAAGGCAGCAAGAGAACGATGCATTTGAAGCCCATGAAGAGAAACTTCAGAATGAAGTCTGTGATCCCCACGATCCAAAGTACCTCCCAGAAATTTGTGTAATCCACAGCAGGACTTAAAAGGATCAAGCTTTTAAAAAACAAAGGCAAAAGAGATGGTAAGTTGAAGACATTTTTTCACAGAAAGTATTTTAGCACTCTTGAAATGGAAATGCAAAAACACTTTCTCGTTTCAAGCACAATGCTACGGCCAATAAATCACCTTTTACAAATTTATTTTTCCTATGGGGCGTTCACAGTAGCAAGCAAAAACCAAGCCAGTCATTCACTTTTTATATGACCAATTCTTCAATAGGACTTTTCAAGACTGGATTATAATTCCCTTCCTTCCATCCATCCAAGTATGTTATCCAACATATAAAAAGCCCTCCTGGAATGAACCACCCAGACCAGTATCCTGTTTCCAACCATGAACAGAAAAATGCTCTGAAGAAGCCCAGAAACAAGATGTAAAGGGATGTTGACACCTGCAGTTTGGTCCCCTGGTAACTGGTTCACCACAGCCGGTAACAACTTAAATCTGGAATTCTGAGTAAGCTTTTCCGATTTTATAGTTCATTTTAACCCATTTTATCTCAGTTGTATCTTTTTTTTGGGGGGGGGGTAACATTATACACTGCTTAGAAGCAACAGTGTTAAGCAGGATACAAGCTGTTGAAATGAACAGTAGTGAAATAAAGAAATTACCCACCCATTTTTTAAAGGCACCTTGTGTCCATCATCAGCACATTTGGGGAGTAAGGTCACACCCACACCATGTATTTAAAGCATTGTTCCCCAAAAAGAATCCTGGGAACTATAGTTTAACCTTCATAGAGCTATAATTCCCAGCACCCTTAACAAAAAACTGTTCCCATTATTCTTTGCGGGGGAAGTCATGTGCTCTAAATGTATGGTATAGATGTGGGCTGGATGTATTACACATCAAGGAAGACTGTTTTTACTGCCATTCAGAAGGGAAAAAATTCTAACCTGCACTGAATTACCTGTAATGAAGAGACTGAGGGTAGAACGTATAATACAGAAGGAGAGAGGATCCTGTTAGGAATGCCAATAACCAGACACACTCCAGTCTGGAACACCTTTCCTGCAACAATAAGAGTTTTCAAATGGTTAATTCAAATGACTGCATTTTCTAGTTACAAGATGCTAGGCTGCTGTGATTTTGTCATTCATTCTCCATTTAAGAGGCTGCTGAGCTCAGAGGGCTTTGTAAGCGAGTTTTTGGAGTACAGGCCTGGGGATGGGACTCCAAATCAACCAGACCCAGACAGGAGGGCCATTGATTAGGGGTGATGGGAGATGAAGTTCAACAAGTGGCAGAGGCAATGTGCCCTCTGCTTAATGAGCCAGACTGCTGCTTCTGCAATCTAAGGCTGCAGTCCTAATAGCATTTACTGTACCTGGGATTAAGCCCCACTGAATTCAATGGGAAGGTTTTTAAATGGTAGCACCACTGGGAGCCATATCCTTATGGACCTGTGGGGATGACATTCCTCCTAATGGCCCTGCCAAACACCTTTAGAAGCTGCAGGAAAGCAGAGAAATTCCACATTTCTTTTCAGGGCGGATTTCGTATGCAAAATGCAAATGTACATATTTGTATGTGATGCTACGCTGGAGCCTATGTTACTAAGAAGCCCCTACTGGGAATTGGCCCCAACTTGATTACAAAGCTGACAGCCCACCCTGAACCACCTTTGGAATGAGACAGTGAGCAGCTCCCCTCGCCCCCCCCCCAAAAGAGGATAAAGAACAGCTGTAGACAAATACACAAAAAGACAGCCACATGGGTAGCTATTACCCCAACACTTTGAGCTGTTTATCCCACTGAACCAGGTGTGGGGAACGTCTGTCTCTTCAGATGCTGTTGAACTACAATTCCCATCATCCCTTGGCATTGGCCATGCTTGCTGAGGCTGTTGGGGGTTGTAGTTCAACAACATCTGGAGGGCCAAAGACTCCCCACACCTGCTTTAAACAACAGATTTTCAGTGCTAGGCGAGGAGTGAGAGAAGATGCCACCCGCAATCTTTCAAACAAACAAAAAAATCTGCAGGAAATCCCTTGCTAAAGGGACTGATTTCTCAAAATGTTGCGATCATAGCTACTTGGTTTATGGTTCTCAAGAGCCTTAAGGGAAACTGCTTCTTCAGAACCATACTCAGGATTCTTGTTTTCAACCCCTATTCAAAGATGGAAAGATGACTACTTTTATTACAACATGACAAGCTGTTTGCACACAGTATTTATACTTTGCCTTTCAAACAAGTAGGATGAGGTATGGCTTATAACCCAAATTAAAGCAATGCCAATAAAATATAATGGGAGAAAAATAATGCCAAATGAGATACAAATAGCAGCAAGGCAAGATGTAAAGACCTATATACTAAGAGTGGACACATTATCTGACTGCGTGGATTGCTGTGTAACCAGAACAGTGCCATCCATGCACCAAATGGGATGTCTCAGAAGGCTTGGGAAGATCTCACAATTTGCACAAGTACAAACCTGCCCCTGCAAACGGGCAGGGAGCCCAAAACAGCTTAGTGAGAACTGAGCATGCTCAATGGATATGGAATGCTGACTGACTGTAGGGAATGGCGGAGTAGGGGAAACAAAAGGGGAATGGAATGGAGTATCCTGAGAAGGGGCATGACTGGCTGGCATTCAGAACAGGAACATTTCACACTGTGACGTTTTTGTTGGAAGCCCTGCTGGTCAATCACTTCATTCCCCCCAAAAAGCCCTGAGAGCCAGTGTGGTGTAGTGGTTAAGAGCGGTGGACTCGTAATCTGGGGAACCGGGTTCGTGTCTCCGCTCCTCCACATGCAGCTGCTGGGTGACCTTGGGCCAGTCACACTTCTTTGAAGTCTCTCAGCCCCACTCACCTCACAGAGTGTTTGTTGTGGGGGAGGAAGGGAAAGGAGATTGTTAGCCGCTTTGAGACTCCTGAAGGGGAGTGAAAGGCGGGATATCAAGTCCAAACTCTTCTTCTTCTAGTTTAAGAGAAAGACCTTTGCTAGCTGGCAAAAATATTAAGATAGCTGAGCCAGACTGAAGACAATTATCTATAATGGCAGCTACAATGAGATCAGCACAGCCACAAAGTAGCGAGCTAGTTTGCGAGTTTCACAGAATTTCCCCCCAGGCTAGACTTGGAGGGAGGGAGGGAAAAGTATGGCGGAGGCCTGTGTGCAACTTTAAGTAGTGAGTTAGTTTGTGCTGAGCGCAGCAGAAATGTTCAGGTTGCATCAAAGCAGGCGGGGAAAAAATATTATGTAAATGGTTCATTATAACTATATTCTATTTTTGCAGCTGTTCTTAAATCAACCTTTTTATTTTAAGCGACGGAATGTGTGTGTTGTCAAATTAACACTCTGTTCCACGTTTCTGTCAAGAGCGCATCTATCTCCTGGGTAAAGTGAAGCTTTAAAAAAATACTTACAACCTCGCCGGAGAGGTCAATACTTACTCTTAGGAAAACCTGATTTACAATGCTTTTGTTTGCATACATATAAGTTGTTAGCAGCCCAACTCCCAGAGAAATGCCTATTAGGAAAAAAGGGTAAATTACAAAACGGAAAAAAAGAAAAAGAAAAAGAACCAAAAAATGCATCAAACTATTTTTTTTTAAAACAAAGCAGCAAAATCAAAAAGGGCATTGCATAGTATATCTTGTAACTGTTTTAGACAACAGAACAAAAATAATTAGTCACTATATACTTAGGGGCACTGCTGTACTGCACGGCTCTGACTGTACCCTATACAAATCATCAGATTAGTGAGAATTCCAATGAATTAAATAGTAATGACCATGCTTCTAGCTCTCATCACTGAAGGGAGAGGTCTAAACATGGCACAGCAGTACCTGCTAAAGGCCAAAATTTGAGGGGCTTCTACTAGCTGGAAAAATGTTCTTGCAGTAGACCTTCTCTCACCTTTACTGCCATCTCTCCCGTTTCCCTGCTCATCGATATTCCACCCCATCCTCCTCGCTATTATGCAATTAGGGCATAGTGCTGGCTGGCTGAAAAAAATCTCAAGCTATTTACCACACTGGGGAGAGTTTGCATCTAATAAATCAAGCTGGAATAAATTAGATCAAACAAACAACACTTGCATCGTTGTTTACATTTGCATTAACTCGGCAGCGCCTTGAAGTCTTTTTATATATGTTTGCACCAGGCCAATAAACACCCACTCACCTGGTCACTTGTTGCAGTGGCAGCTGGCCTATTAGTACAAATGGGGCACAGCCCCATAAAACTCAGTCTAACCTCAACCAGCCACTACCCATGTGCCTCTTACAACCAGTCCAGCAGGTGGCCTTGGCTGTCAGCTTTGTCTTCCTTAGTCTCAATGTTGCCCCTTGCATAACTCAGCAAGGAGTAGAATGGGGGCGAAGCTAGTCATTGGCTGTAGATGGGCCAGACATTTGCTCTAGCTCCACCTACTGTTGGGCTCCCTGCCTTATGCCCTATCAGTCCCAATGGGAAACAGCCACAGCCATTGTGAATAAAAATCACTTCCAAATGACTAAGGCAGGAGGATTATGTCAACTGGGTCTTTTATTCAGGAAAAATTCCAAGGACTGCATCCTGTGTGCCACAGATGGCTAGCCCAGATCGGTTGGCTAGTCATTTTGATGGGCCAGTAACATTTCAAGACTTGTAAAACAAGTTGGCAATTTTAAAACCATTCTTTTGCTTAGAACTCTTTAGCCATCGTGGAACCTTTCTCCAGTGATGGAAAAAAGAATGGGTACATTTCAGTAATATTTTCAATCTGGCTGAAGGCAGCTGCAGATTTGGACACCTGATGTTTCAAAATTTTAGTTTTGCAGTAAGCCAAGGGTCCCCAAGTATATGACTACAAAAGAATAAACTGAAAAAGATTAAATGCATTTTAGCAGCTTCTCAGCAGCGGAATTTGAGCAGAGCAGGAAAGGAGAATGGAAAGCCCCAAGAGATGAGGGGGGAGAAGGACTCTCAGGAAGATCTTGGGAACGGTACAGTGATAACTCTGTACATAAGGCCATAGTAGTACAGGGGCTTATGATCAGGGATTCTCAATTTTTGCCAAGCCTTGGTAGCCAAGCTAAGAGTGGCTGCATCCCACCTACTCAGAATAGTCCTGGTGAAATTAATAAAACCATGAACATACAAATATAAATAAGATATTGTGTTTGCAAGCTTTTAGACAGCTGTTGATTTTAAGTAATGGTTCTGAATAGCAATTTGTTATATTGATTGCGTTCCTTAAAAGTGTCGTAAATATTTGTTGAATAAATAAATAATTTTAATCAGTTCTTTCATTTACAGGAGGGATGAGGAAGCTGTGGCCCTGTGGATGTTCTTGGACTACAGATCCCATCAGCCTCAGCCAGCATGGTCAATGATTAGGGATGATGGGAGTCGTAGTCCAACAGCATCTGCAGTTCCCTAGCCCCAGTTTAAACCAACTGGTGTAATGCTGTTGAACCTGAAGCACATTGGACACTCCTTGTGTCATTGTTTTTGTTTTACAGTGGACCTGGAGAAGGCAAGGCAATGAAATGCACAGGGCAACTGTAATTTTTCCAACAAACTTTTCAATTTCAAGCAGCATCCTGAGGTTCTTCCTCCCCCTTTTTGGGCTTGAAACTTAGAAGCACATGATAGAGCTGTAGGACCCTGTGAGCAGGGTGCGATTGCCTGGAGGGCCACATTTGGCCCCCAGGTTTGAAGTTCCCCACTCCTAATTTCAACCTGTAAAAAGGATAAGAAGGAATAAAGCTGCCCGTTTTCAATTTAAAATCCCAAAGGAGAGGCAGAAATAAGTCTTCATCCTGGGTATTGTGGGTTGTAAAAGCAGCAACAGGTTTAAAGCCAGCCTGAATTTGCGTTTCAGTTCCAGAAGCACAGATAAAGCACATAATATGTGACACTGAGGGCAAAATTCTACCACCCTTTGAAAATTTCAGCTTTAACTGTTTTTCTTTTTTTAAAAAAACACCACACCACCTTCTAGTCCTTATTATTGCAAATCATGGAATCATACGGGTGGTGTCTGGTGACATCTCAGAAGCCAGAAACTGGCCAAGAAAGTTTTCCAGTGATCAAGGCTAAGAGGGAAACCAGAAATAGGCAAACTAGTTTTCAAGATGGCCTGGAAGCACAACCTGCTGCTTCTCTTTCAACCTCAAACCCAAATAAATGCAGTTGTCTCCAGAGCGCGCAATGTCTTGTACTCTACCCATTATGTGCTGCATGAGGAGTTTGAGGGACAGGATCAAGATGTACGGGAGACTCTTGTGTAGCCAGTGGAGGAGATATCTGAGCTCGGAAAGGGAGCTGCCGCTCTGCTCCTCCAAATCCGAGCCGCCATCTTGAAGCCCTCGAGCTTCGCCGTGGGAGTGGGAGCGGGAATGGCTCTGAGTCCCGGACTGCAGGTGCTGCCTGGAGCCACCATCTTCCCCTGCCTCTCCCAGAGCAGAGCTCAGCTGGATGTGGATGTCCCCTCCATGCTGGCAAGATCCTTCTCCTGGTGACCGTGCTCCGTGAGTGCACTGAGAGGCTGAGGTACCATTGCTGTTTCCTGCCGCGCCGTGGCGATTATTTGAGTGGGGCTGCATGGCAGCACGTTGGAGGTGATCTGCTCCAAATTGCTCGGTTTTGACAAGATGATTCCTAAGGAGGAACAAAGAAGCAATTTTAAAATGGTTTCTAATTGAATCAGCCCTTGTTTTAGAACCATGAGGACCGGAATCTTGATCTGTTATTAGGGGAAGTGCTGTAGCTTAGCAGTAGAGCATACGCTTTGCATGAAGAAGGTTCCAGATTTAACCCCAAGTAGGGCTTGGGAGAAAGGCGATGACAAACCTAGACAGCATCTTAAAAAGCAGAGACATCACCTTGCCAACAAAGGTCCGTATAGTTAAAGCCATGGTTTTCCCAGTAGTGATGTATGGAAGTGAGAGCTGGACCATAAAGAAGGCTGATCACCGAAGAATGGATGCTTTTGAATTATGGTGCTGGAGGAGACTCTTAAGAGTCCCATGGACTGCAAGAAGATCAAACCTCTCCATTCTGAAGGAAATCAGCCCTGAGTGCTCACTGGAAGGACAGATCCTGAAGCTGAGGCTCCAAGACTTTGGCCACCTCATGAGAAGAGAAGACTCCCTGGAAAAGACCCTGATGTTGGGAAAGTTGGAGGGCACAAGGAGAAGGGGACGACAGAGGACGAGATGGCTGGATAGTGTTCTCAAAGCTACAAACATGAGTCTGACCAAACTGCGGGAGGCAGTGGAAGACAGGAGGGCCTGGCGTGCTCTGGTCCATGGAGTCACAAAGAGGCGGACACGACTAAACGACTAAACAACAACAACAAGGGCTGGGTTAGACCTCTATCTGAAACCCTGGAAAGCCCCTGCCAGTCAACGTAGACCATGGGTCATAGTCCCTCTGCCGCCACCACCAGCCCCTGCCACTCGCAAGGCACAGGTAAGCAGCCAGCAGGGCTCGTCTGGTGCTGTTGAGAAGGGAGGGGAGAGTCGTGGGGGGGGGTTCAAAATATAGTCCAGCCCCCCACAAGGTATGAGGGACAGTGGACCAGCCCCCTGAGGAAAAAGTTTGTTGACCGCCTGACATAGACAATACAGACCTAGATGGACTACTAGTCTGTATACAGCAGCTTCTGATAGATCTTCAGCTATCTGCTGAGTCTGGGCATATAGGGGTCCATTAGAACCTTAGCCAGCCAGATGCTGGCCCTGTGTGGTTCTCAAACACAGATTAAATGACTCTGTCTGTGGTATGTTCAGCCTTCAAAAGAATTACGAGGCAGGTGTAGGTTTGTGAAAGCTGAAGGAACTGCATGGAGGTGGTTAAAATTTTACACTTATTCAGGAACATTTGCACAGAATAGCCCTTAAAAGTCCCCAGCCCAAGCGCTGCAAATATATGTTATTAAAGTCATCTCACAAAGTACACAGGAAATGACAGATGGCAACTCTGTCAGCAAGAGAATCCTTGTAATTCTCCAATTTGAATGGTCACAAGGGATCGTCCTCTTAGATCCCTTGAATCATAACTATTCATTTGGAGATCAAATTCTGGAAACTAACTCAAAAAAACTTAAAATTGCAGTTAAATAATATTTAGGCAGGGGCGCGGGTGGCGCTGTGGGTAAAACCTCAGCGCCCAGGACTTGCCGATCGCATGGTCGGCAGTTCGAATCCCCGCAGCAGGGTGCGCTCCCGGCGTTCGGTCCCAGCGCCTGCCAACCTAGCAGTTCGAAAGCACCCCCGGGTGCAAGTAGATAAATAGGGACCGCTTACCAGCGGGAAGGTAAACGGCGTTCCGTGTGCTGCGCTGGCTCGCCAGATGCAGCTTGTCACGCTGGCCACGTGACCCGGAAGTGTGGGGGTGCAGTGGCCAAGAAAGGGCATTCACTGTGGCAGCCCCAAATCTGTAGAATTACCTCCCCAGGGAGGTTTGACCTTCACTCTGTAACTTTCATTGAATGTGGCAAATGCACCTCTTTAGCGTGGCATTTGATGTCCAAGATATATATATTTTAGAACCCACCATATTGGAATATTTATTTAGAACCCACCAGTTGGAACAAATAGTTCCAACTGATTTTAATCTTGTCTTTTAAAATTGTTTCAACCAACCCTGAGGCCTTATGATGAAGGCTGGTTAAGAAATCCAATTAAAAATAATAACAACCTGGGTAACCTTGGGCCAGTCACTACTTGTCGGCCTAGCCCTGTCGCAAGGATAAAATGGGGGTGCAAAAAGGGGGGGGGAATACAACAGTGGTTCCCAATTAGTTATGTATAGCAGACTCCATACTTTTGAAAATCTTGATATTTCTATGGTAGTTTTTGTTGTGCTGCGGACCCCCTGGGTGAGTTGTGCTGACTCCCTGGGGTCTGCGGACCACCCATTGGGAATCACTGATGTATATGACATTGTAAGCTCCTTGGAGGAAGGGAGGGATAACAGAGTGTCAGATAAAAAATAGAGGCCAGTAGTAAAGGAATGGGTTCCTTGACCCCAGACTGTTTTCTGGTGGATAGCAGAAAGCCCTCAAGTCGGTCGACTGCATCAGACCAACACAGCTACCTACCTGAATCTAGAGCCCTCAAGCAGTGGCACCTGGTTCACTCAGGTGATCAAGGCACGACCCCACCTACCTCAGTCTACCCTCAACCACCTGTTAGCCTGACTCTGGCTGCCATTGCTTCCAGACACCACCTACAGTTGGTTTCCCCACCTTTTCCCCCTACCAGTTGCAGTGGGCCCCAGGTAGAACTGCCCCTGCAGGTGGAGAGGAGGGAGTCATCTTAATGGTCTCTGCCCTTGTTCACTGCCCATTCAAATGGGTCCCAGACCCATTCTAAGCCACAGCATATTTGAAGGGAGGAGCATTTGGGTCCCGCTTGCAAGCACCATTTAGTACTGTAGGATTTGCTTCTTAAGCAAACATGCACAGGGGTTTGCCAAAATGGCAAAAATGACTGGAAGAATTAAGAATTGGGAAGGCCAAAATTTTAATAAGGAATGGGGAAAATACGTTTCCGAGCACAATTCAAAGTCTTGGTGCTGACCTTTAAAGCCCTAAACGGCCTCGGCCCAGTACATCTGAAGGAGCGTCTCCACCCCCATCATTCTGGCAGGACACTGAGGTCCAGCGCCGAGGGCCTTCTGGCTGTTCCCTCACTGCGAGAAGTCAAGTTACAGGGAACCAGGCAGAGGGCCTTCTCAGTGGTGGCGCCCGCCCTATGGAACGCCCTGCTACCAGATGTCAAAGAGAACAACAACTACCAGACTTTTAGAAGACATCTGAAGCAGCCCTGTTTAGGGAAGCTTTTAATGTTTGATGCATTACGGTATTTTAATATTTTGTTGGAAGCCGCCCAGAGTGGCTGGGGAAGCCCAGCCAGATGGGCGGGATATAAATATATTATTATTATTATTATTATTATTATTAATTAATTAATAATAATATATATAAATACATATATAAAATCATTGTAAACAATTAAAATTATTCGTAGGATTGGAACGATACTTGTAGTTGGACTATGGTTGTAATGGAGATTTAATAGAATTGGACTAATAGAGAAGATGCGAGAGGAAAAAAATGTTAACATAAGGACCCACAAAAGGGAGTAGGAAAGTCCATGGGAATTTATGGAATTCTCTTTGTATTTTGATCGTTTGTAAATTTCAAAATTTGGAAAATTAAATAATAATAATTAAAAAACACGCCTGTTAAGAGGAGGAAATCAAACCCAGCCTTCCAGTCCCGTAAAATACTGTTATCAGCATCAACAGAAGGGCAACAGAATGATCCTGGAGCCCAGCCCAGCTCAGCCCCCGTGTGCAGCTATTATAACCCCAGGGTCTCTGAGCAGCTACAGAGAGCATGGGGGGGGGAGCTTACAACCAAACCTCTTATCTCCAACCCCCACCTGCAGCCTGAGTGAAGGGGCCTTGCAGGAAAGCTTAAAGCACCACAACTTCTTACAAGAAGTTGAGAAAGTGAGAGCTGGGGGAGGGAAGGTGTCCCAGAAAATAAAAAAGGTAGCTTCGTCGGCCTGTAGGGAAAAAACAAACAAACCCCAAACCCGTAACATTAGGGCAATACTTGGGTCAAGGGACACGGAAACGACACGGAAAACAGCTTTCAAAGCCAACATTAAGTCTCCCCCCTTCGCTCTGCTTTGGTTGGCCTAATAAATGATGTTATATAGAGGGGGGAGGCGGCGAAAGAGTTTATATACCGTGGGGTTACAGTAAAGGGAAGGAAGGGGGAACGGGAGCGAGAGGCGGCGAGTCAAGGGGAAGGGATCCGCTCGGGTTTCTTCGGGGTCCGCGGCAGAGTCTCTCTCTCTCTCCTCACCCACCTACCTCTCATAGCGCGGCGGCCGGTGCTTCATGGCGAGCGCCGCTCTTGAGGCCGCGGCCTCCCGTCAGCCTCCATCCCCGCCGGCGAGTAAACAGGCAGGCAGGCGGGGGGGGGGGGCCGGCCGGGCAGGTTCCAACTACCGGCCCGGGGAGGAAGAGGAGTGGCCAGAGGAGGAGGGAGGAGGAGAGCTAGGCCCGGAGGGCCCGGTCGCCATGGCAACGGGAGAGCCGGGCCTGCGAAGCGGAGGAGAAGCTGAGCGCGGCTTCCTTGAGCCCCCGTATAATAAGGCTAATAGTAATAATAGCAATAAGAGTAATAATTCTGTTTTGTTGTCCGCAGCTAAGTTCCTCTCAGAGTAAGCCCACTGAAAACCTAAGTTCCATTGCCTTCCGTGGGTTTGCTCTTGAGTACGGCTAACACCATTATTCGCCCTTTATTGTTATTATAATGCCCATTATTTTGCTGATTTTATTCCTGTTGCACATTTCTATTATCACTTGTTGCCTTTCGTTGCTGTTATCGTAGCTGCTGATCTATTACTGTATTGCCATTGTCCGCTTCATTATCTTTTTTGTTGTATTACCATCGTCAACATTGTTATGGTTTTGTTTGTATTAATTATTGTTCTTACAGCCATTATTGATTTAGGGTTGCATCCGACTAAGTTTTAACTCAAGAAGGACCAACTTGGTCATGTCCGCTTATTTCAGTGGGTCTACTCTGAGCTTGACTGATGTTGGACACGAAACCTTATTGATTATTCTACATCCCTGGCATACATTTAAAGTACTGTACTCTTTACCGATTCAACAGCCATGGAAAGTGCTGGGAAGTGTAGTTTGCTAAGGGTGCTGGGAATTGTAGCTCTGGTAGCTCAGCACCCTGAACAAACTACACTTCTCAGCATTCTTTGTGGGATGATCTATGGCTGTTGGAAGTGCTATAAGAGTGCTTTCCATGTATGGAGTAGATGTGAAATTAGTTACAGTACAGTATTGGGGTATTGCAGTCAACATCCTGTAGAAAACAAGTCAGGTTTAATGCACATTCTGTCCGAAGCAATCTCTGGGGATGGTTCCTAGATTTGCTGTATGTGCCTCTGCTTATGTACATGGACCCTCTTAGTTGCATTGGTGTCCATCTTCATAACATACACCAAGGGTTCCCCCACACACACCTTTTTGGAGCCCAAAAGGCACATTTGGAAGACTAAGAAACTGGCCTAGGTGCCACCAAACACCCATTTAATGGAAGAAGAACTGCTGGTGTTCAGATCCCCCTTCCAAACAGGTTGTTGTTGTTTAGTCGTGTCCAACTCTTCGTGACCCCATGGACCAGAGCACACCAGGCAAACAGGTAGCTCCCCCAAATAACCCAGGTACCTCCAAACAGGTACCTCCCCCAAATAACCCAGAATAAAGTAAGCAGACATCCCTCCAAAAAAAATAAACAGGCAACACTCCTTAAGAAACAATATAGCCAAAATCTCAATTAAAAGTTTTTTTAAATTGGTACGGGTGCTATGAATGTGTCTGAGGCACCATGGTGTCTGAAGGTGCTACGTTGAAAGTCTTCAAATGCATCTTTACACCTGTGTGTTAACTTTTTTTTCACCTGGCAAAGTCCTTTTTATCCAGTGCTTGGGATTGTGCTTGTAATAATTTGGACCTCAGCTCTCTTGTCTGTGTTGCAGCTTTCCCCCTCCAGTGTCATGTCATGAAGACCTTCTAACTGGAAAACTAGAAGTGATTGCATATCACTTGGGGGAGGGGGAATACTGCATGAAATGGAGAAAGAAACTGGAGAAATATCTGGACACCCAAGAACAAAATTAGACAACCATAACCAGACTTGCAGCATCTTTTGGTTCAGTGCCTGCCTACAGGAAACGCTATTGCCTGGAAAGCCATGGCATAAGGTACTAATCTTTGCTGTAAAGCTTGCACCCTCTTATTTTTTTCCTTTGCTCCTCCTTTCCTCCTCCAACAACAGCAATACCACTTACCATTTATATGGCACCTAGGATGTTCCAAAATACGTTTCTTAGCCTTTATTTTAGGTCCAGTTTCAAATTTCTTCAGGGGCCTCATTATTAGAATTGATATTATTATTGTTACATTTATATTCTAGCTTTCCTCCAAGAAACTCAAAGAACATGGTTCTCCCTATCCTTATAAGGTTCATTAAGCTGTAAGAAAGTGACTGGCCCAAAGTCACCTAGTGAACTTCATGGGTGAGTGAGGATTTGAATGCTGGTCACCCAAGTCTTAGTCCAACACTCACCACAACATCACACACTGAAGCTCGCTGGGTCTTCACCCCTCAGCCAAACTTAATTTGCTAGGCCCAATCACTGTCTGTCAGCCAAACTAACCTCACAGGGTTGTTGTGACAACTGCATGGACTATCCTTAGCTTCAGAGTTTGTTAATTAGTGACATTTTCCCTCTTGCCTTTCCTTTCAAGGAATTTATGCTCATAACAGCCCATAGTTGAGGGGGAGACTAGCCCAAGGTCATTCAATCGGCTTTACCACTGAATGAGGGTTGGGATGAGAGCAGGGAGAGAGTTGGCCCTTGTTTGACACTTGAACCACTAAACCACATTGGAGCTCAATATAGGCAAATGGAAATAATAAATTGGATTGCAAGTAATTCCTAATAACTATTGTGTGTGTGTGTGGTGTCAGTGCACATGCAAAATAACTGATGATTCTTCTAGGTTTTAGAGAGATTGGAAACTGCCTTCGCCGATGAAATAAAGGACAAGATAAGAGACCCAAAGCAAAGAAAAATGGTTTTCAATCTCCTTGGCCAGAGCTTTGTCAAAAGATATTTCAGTGACTGCCCTGTTCAGCCTGATTCACTTGTAAGTGTGTTATAAAAACTAAAGGCTAATAAGGTCACATTAAAACAATGACTTGTTGGTACAGATCCTAGTCGTGGCTAGTGTGCTGGGGCAGAACTCCAGAGCTGCCCTCCTGATATCAGTGTTGCCACAGCTTACCAATTGCTAGCCAATGCAAGGCAGTGACAAGGTCAGGACTATGCAGCCACACCAGCAAAGCCACTGTGGACATCTGCACAGCCACAACTTCGTTGCTGCTTTACCAAACCCAGCCTTGTCCAGGTGAACTATAGTGGCACCAAGGGCAGCTCTGCATCTCTGCCCCACCACACCAAGAGCCAGAACGAGAGCCTCCAGGGCTCCAGAGCTTACCCAGGGTTTGTTTTCCTTGGAATGAAAGTCCCTGGAATCTCTGGTGTCTTGAGGATATTTGGTTATATTTACACATATAAGTAAACTGAAGATGGAAGGGCTCACAGCATTTACATTCCAACATAGTTTGCTTCCCCATTACTGTAGGTTTTTGAGGAGGGTTCCCCAACACATGGGATGTGGGTGGCGCTGTGGGTTAAACCACAGAGCCTAGGACTTGCCGATCAGAAGGTCGGCGGTTCGAATTCCTGCAACAGGGTGAGCTCCTGTTGCTCAGTCCCTGCTTCTGCCAACCTAGCAGTTCGAAAGCATGTCAAAGTGCAAGTAGATATATAGGTACCTCTCCAGTAGGAAGGTAAACAGCGTTTCCGTGCGCTGCTCTGGTTCACCAGAAGTGGCTTAGTCATGCTGGCCACATGACCCGGAAGCTGTACGCCGGCTCCCTGAGCCAGTAAAGCGAGATGAGCGCCGCAACCCCAGAGTCGGCCACAACTGGACCTAATGGTCAGGGGTCCCTTTACCTCACCCCAACACATTTGTACTTGGTCAACTCTTTAGACATGTAAATAGGGTGCTTCACAAGCCCAGCTGTGGCCATTAAGTTCTGACAGTAAGATCTGTTCTACAGTGGAACTTTCTCCCTTGGGAGGTTGTGGACTCTCTCTTCTTGTAGGTTTTTAAGCAGACGTTGGATTGCCCACCCTTCAATTCCTGCATTGCAGGGGCTTGGACTAGATGACCTTTTCCAACTCTAGATTCTAGGTTTGGCCACTTCTGCAATCCCTTCTACTACCAACTCCCATCTTACAAATACAAAACCACACAGTTAGAGGGGACCCACAAACATCCAGACCAACCCATCAATCCGATAACATTACATTTGTTGCCTCTGGCCACACCCACCACTGTCATGTGACCCTTGGAATTTTGTCCAGAAGGAAATGCAGTTCTTGGGCTGAAAAATGTTCCCCAACCCTGGTTTAATGGAACACATGAAACTGCTTTATACCAGGACAGGCACCGTTAGTCTGTCTAGCAGCTTCCTTCTAAGCCAGGCATAGGCAAACTTGGCCCTCCAGGTGTTTTGAGACTACAGTTCCCATCATCCCTGACCACTGGTCCTGTTAGCTAGGGATCATGGGAGTTGTAGGCCAAAAACATCTGGAGGGCCAAGTTTGCCTATGCCTGTTCTAAGACCTGAAATGGAGGTCTTCCCCATCACATGCCAATTTCTCCTTTTACCCGGAGGTGCTGGTGACTGAATTTCTGCATGTAAAGCAGGGTCTACACTACTGAGCCGTGTCCCCTCCCCTGGTGACCAAATGGCTAAATTGAGCCCAAATCTATTTAACTAGAAAGAACTGAAATTTTACTACTGAGAAAACTTGGATATTTACTGCATCTATGCTGAAAAAAACTCAGTTTTCTTTTCTGGGAAACACCTCTTGATAATTAAGCTAATAATTCCTTTGGTTCCACTCTATAGAGTGGAGCATAGCTCAGTGACAGACCATCTGGTTTGCATGCAGGATGTCCTGATTTCAATCCCTGACAACTCCAAATAGGGTTGGGGAGAGCCTTCTCTGAACCCCTGGAGAGCTGCTGTCAAATGTTGACAGTTCTGAGCTAGGAGGATCCAGTGGCCTGACTTGGTTTTAAGGCAGTTTCCTTTGTTCCTGTGAGTTACAACAGAAAGCTAATTGTTGAAAACAACTTTCTCCACTCAGTCCTCCACAGCCATAAGTGAGAGCAACGACACAAAGCTGGAAGAAGCTACAAGAGTCTGGCTACAGAATCAATGTTTGAAAGCGGCAGAAAGTATTCACTGTCATTTTCATTCAGGTGAGTCAAGATGTTCTTTCAAAGCCTGCACACAAGCTAAGGCAATAGAAACAATCACCAAGAGAATGGATAAAACTCAGTCTTTTCCAAGCCCACTTAAGGTTCGCCTTTCAAAATATAAAGCAAAACCATGTTATCTACTGCTTGGTTCTAGGCAGAAACCTACCTTTACTTTCTTGGCATTCTTTCTTTTCTACGGGCTCTGGCCTTCCATGAACCTCATGACTTTATAAGAAATGTTAAAAAGTTGGCTTAACAATCATTGTGACCCTTGGTCCCACCTAGCCCAGTATTGTCTGCATTGACTGACAGCAGCTATCCAAGGATTCAGGACAGGGGTTTCTCCCAGCCCTACCTGGAGATGCTGAGGATTGAACCCAGGGCCTTCTGTGTGCAAGACAGATGCTCTACCACTGATCTACACCCCCCCCTGAAAGAGCATAGGAACTTAGGGAGCTATCTTACAGAGAGCCAGCCCATTGATTCACATGGCTCTCCTGGGTTTCAGATAGGGAGTCCTTTACCTTGCCCATTTTGCAGCTGATAAGACATGGCACTTGTGAGAAACAACTAAACCGTTATCTTGTTTGTTTCCTGAATCCTGAGTTTACTGTCAAAGGACAATTCGGTTTTCTTTGCAGAACCCCTACAGGAGGCAATAATTTAAGCTTGCTGAAAGCGTCGTATTATTGTGCTCATCTTTACATCAAGGCAAGGTTAAAATAGTTAATTGTGGGGGTACACTTCATATCAAGTAAGGCCAACTTTATTGATGCCGTGATCTACAGAAATAAACCACAGAAAAAGTCCAAATTGGCAAACACTTCCACAGTGGGGCTTCATCCATATTCAGTGTCACTTAGTAGAGACCGTGGCCTTGATTCTCCCACCCCTATACACAGCACACCAGGGCTGCATGCCTCCTGGCCAGAGAATTGTCAGTCATCCTGATCAGCTGTTTGGTGGGAGAGAAGTGAAGAGGGAATTAAATCTAGCCCATTGCTCCCCTTCTGAAACAGCTGATTAGCATGATTGCCTATTATGTGGCGTGGGCTTTTCATGCAGTTCCTAATCCAGCTAGGTGTTTGTGAGTGGAATCTTGATTTTGAGTGCCATCCTATCCATGTCTACTCCAAAGTTAGTCCCCCCCATTGAGCTCAATGTGGCATACTCCCAAATAACTAGGTGTGTAGGACTGCAGCCTTAGGCATTGAACTCATGCCTGGATTATGGCAACTGGGCATGTGTGTGTGTGTGTGTGTGTGTGTGTGTGTGTACACATATTATTTCCCACTCTATACCTAGGGCTCAGGATGAGTTATAAATGCACTTTACTCAGAGAGCCATCAAGCCAATATCCTTTATGAGGAGTGATTTTGAACCCAGTCTGTTATGACTGCTGTCTTCCCGCAAATTCTTTTCCCTCGTGGCGATGTTATTGTGTGGTTTAATTTTTAAAAATGAGTCAATGAAAGGGGGCCGGGGGGGCGGGAAATGGACAGGGAAACCTATTTGACTTGCAATATCCTTGCTGCGTGAGCTTTGAAGTAATTACAATTTGTACTGGAAGAAGTCCTGCTGCTTCCAAATTGACTTTGCATTGTGGGAAACCTGAAAAATATTGTGCCGTCTAGTTCTGCCAGAGAGCAAAAAAATAGAATAAAAAAATTAGATGATTGCACAGCCCGTCGTCTTTTTTATTATTATTTTTTCAGCGTATCGCCTCAGATTAGTTTGCATGTGAAAAAGACATCTGTTTCCTTTCATGTTAATAATATCGCTGTTTTCAAAGGAGGTGGGGGGAATGCTTTAAAAAAAGTTGAAAGATCAGTTCTGTATTCTTGACACACAGAAAACTTCCCATTTGCTTTACTGAGAGTTCCCAAAGGAGCCTTGGAAGGATTTAAAAGGCAGGGTGGGTCAATACCAATATTGTAAATGCCTTTCCCCCCGCCTCCTTGAGCAATTGGAAGCTAGGGGGTCAGTGTCTTTTGAAAGAGAGAGAACAGGAGACTTCTGACATGTGTGTTTCGTTATGTGTCTTGATTTACAGCAAGACTGGGAAACCCTTTTTCAGTCCAAGGTGAAAACTACGGGGGCCCAGTGGGAACATTCCATCATTGGGTGGAGCCCAAAAGTGGGCAGGGCCAGACCCCAAAGTGAGTGTGGCCCAACAAGCCGTTGGGCTCCATGCTTTCCATTCCACTAGCCAACCATATCTGAGGGAGAGGGTATCACATAGTCAGGATGCTGGAATGAAGAATACCCTCTCCTGAGTAGCTGCAATTATACACCCTTAACGCACAAACACAATAACACAAAACACTTAACATCTCCTTAACACACAGTCCCATGTGTGCAATCATTTGCAAATGCCACGAATTGCAACAGGATGAGGAACGGAGAGCGAGTGGACATGCAGGTGGTGCAAGCGAAATCAGCATCAAGTCAGCTAAAAAGCAAGCCATTTGCTCTTGGAGCAGGCTCCTCGATGGCTTCTCCTTCTCATCCACCTGCCAAACCCAGGCAGTTCTGCTTTATTCGCTTGCCTGCATTCAGATCAGCCAGCCTGTTCCTGTCAAATTGTGCCCAACAGCTGAGGTGTGCCACTGTCCCAGATTTCCGCAGCTAGTAGCCACCAGCCATGAAAGGCAAGTGCCTCCACTTCTTTCTAAAGCAGGAGGGGTAGGGAATCTGTGGTTGTCTAGCTGTTTGGGTGCTCCAGTTGCCATCAGCCCCTGACAGCATTGCCCAATGGTCAGGGGTGATGGGAGTTGGAGCCACAGGTTGCCCCACTTGTGTTCTACAACAAGCAGGTAAGCTGGATGGAAGGAGGTTATCACAGCCACACCCCGTGTTTCATAAATGAGTAGAGATTTTAACTTTCTGTGGAGCAGGTGCTGAGGCAGCCAGTCTGGCTCCTGAGATGGTTCATTTTCTTGATGACGTCTACAGTGTTGTAATAGCCGAGATGGAGTTGCTGTTGGCCACCTGTGGAGCCCGTCGCAAGGTAATAAATGCATTTTCCCTGTTCTGCTGATGATACTGCTTTTAAAATGTGTGAAGCATTTCTAAAATCCCAGATTTGGGGTATGTGTGCAAGGAGGGGCCTGTATCTCATGAGAGAATTACAATGTTCCCCACCACCCAGGGCTGTTTATCAGTGAGGGCTGGGCCACCCTGGGTCAGTGCTGGGGGGGGGGGAGAGTTTCCCCCCCTATTTCCCTGTGGTCTTCAATTGCTGCATCCTTCCACTTCTGTGGAAGAAAGTAAGTCCCAATGGAACCTAAATAGAGATAGATATATCTGACTGATTCCTCTGCTCTCACCATCTCATTTCTCCAAGCTTATTATTATAAGACCTTGAGAAAAATAATTAGTATTTCTCCTGTATGAAATGTTGCCCAACACACATGTTTTTCTTGGCAAGCAACGTCTCATGATCTAACACATTTTATTCATTACTTTCACTAATATATGCATTTTTATTCTTTCCCCTCATGCAGCCTTTTTTTTTTTTTGTACACATTGGTTGGAGAATTGAATCACAAAATTCAGGAAAACGTGAATTTTGAAAGATAGCTCTCTTTTGGTCCTCATATTGTTTTGGAGAGTGAGAATTATTTTTGATTGATTGAATTTACATCCCGCCCTTCCTCTCCAAGGAGGAACAGATATAGAAATAAAAAACAATAAGCAGAAACCTTCTAAAGCAGGTTAAGGCGTTCCAAAAACGATTACAATTGAAAGCATTATTCCATCCAGTGATCTTGAGCTTGCTGGGAATGATATTCTCCAGCCACCAAATGCCTGGATAAACAGGAATGCTTTCAAACTCCTCCTGAGAGTTAATAGAGATGGAGACAGGTGTACCTCATTAAGGAAGGCGTTCCACAACCAATGAACCACCACTGAAAAGGCCCTGCCATGCATCAGCATCAACCAGGCAGCCTCTGATGGCGGCAGCACCAACTAGGCCTTATCTGCCAATCAAACTGTCCAAAACGTTTGGTATTGGGGAAGGCACTCTTTTGGGTACTTGTGTCTCAAGCCATTTAGGGCGGGTGGCACTGTGGGTTAAACCACAGAGCCTAGGACTTGCTGATCAGAAGGTCGGCGGTTCGAATCCCCGCGACAGGGTGAGCTCCCATTGCTCGGTCCCAGCTCCTGCCCACCTAGCAGTTCAAAAGCACGTCAAAGTGCAAGTAGATAAATAGGTACTGCTCCGGCAGGAAGGTAAACGGTGTTTCCGTGCGCTGCTCTGGTTCGCCAGAAGTGGCTTAGTCATTGTCAGGGAACTGCCATCGGGAGAACTGGAGAGGAAGGGGCTCACAGAGGCTGGCAGAGACTTGTCAGCTGAGGAGGGAACCAGCAGGGGGAGAGAGGCAGTTCCAAGGGATAGTGAGTCGGAGATATGGCGCAGAGACACCTCCAGCAGCAACAGCGGGGAGGTTTCAGGACCTCCCATAGGGACGCCCACTCCCCGCCGGAAACTATCGCGTCGAGAGTCCAGAAGGCGCGTTTCCGTTAAGGAGCTTTTATGCTGGAAGAAGTTCCGCAAACGCCCACTGTCAGATTCTGCCAGCGACTGACGGAGCCATGCTTATGGGGCTCCGTTACAGACAGAGGTTTGTGCACTCAGCCAAACTCTGAGGGACTAGGAATTTCACGCACAAGCAGCTAATCATCCCATCACAGTCATGCTGGCCACATGACCCGGAAGCTGTACGCCGGCTCCCTCGGCCAATAAAGTGAGATGAGCTCTGCAACCCCAGAGTCAGCCACGACTGGACCTAATGGTCAGGGGTCCCTTTACCTTTATGCTAGTACTAATTTAGCTCAGGAGCTCACAGGAGGCCAGGCCAGTGCTTTCAGGACCGGTGTCACATGGTCCCATTGAACTGCCCCATTTATCCCAAGGTAGGTTCTCATTAAAATCCTAACTGAGCTTATTCCCACCCTCAAAAAAACCCTAGCTCCCTTTACCTAGCTTTAAGTGTGTTTAATGATCCTATGAAAACAAAGAAATAATAGTAACCTTGGCCTGTTAATAAACATTCTTTCCATAATGGTGTAGTTCATTTTTATCCCAGTTTTCTAATAAAAGAATCAAGTGGCTTGCGATAAAAATAAATGATGATGAGCCATAAAGCAATAGATCATTAAAAGTAAAAGTAAAACATTAATACACAGAGCAGATGAAAGAAGTTGTCTTGACTCATCACAATGACAGTGTGTGTCATCAGTGATACTTGGTGGGGGGGAAATCTTGTTTTTTGGAAAATTTCCAATTTTTTCTGTGGAAAATATTCTGTTTTATAAGTTATTTAATAACAATTAATGGGTGTCAACTGCAAATACAGTGGTACCTCAGGTTACATACGCTTCAGGTTACAGACTCCGCTAACCCAGAAATACTGCTTCAGGATGAGAACAGAAATCGTGCTCTGTCGGCGCGGCGGCAGCAGGAGGCTCCATTAGCTAAAGTGGTGCTTCAGGTTAAGAACAGTTTCAGGTTAAGAAGGGACCTCCGGAACGAATTAAGTACTTAACCCGAGGTACCACTGTAAATACTAGGCATGTTTGACAGTTTTTAAAAAGTGTACTTTAACTGTTTGGCATGGCTGCAGCCTTAGTTAGTAGCCTCACCAAACTACAATGATTGACAGCAAATTCTATCTTCATAGGCACATCCCGAAGGAAGTGCGCAAGGAGGTAAAGCTTTATGTAAACTGCCCCAGTCATCAAGGGACTCGGGAGAAACTTCCATGGTTCTGCAGAGGCCTAAATCCATTGAGAGTAAAGACATTTGTCTAGTCTTATCTGAAAGACCAGCTTCTCAAGTCAGTGGAAATGGAAAAGGTACCAGCTTTGCATTCGAAATTCTAAAAGTGAGGCTTAAACCTGTGTATGAAAAATTTGTTCAGCCCAACATGTTTCATTAAAAATCTCTGGAAGCTGCCTTGTATCAAGTCATATCAACATCAGTCCATCTAGCTGACAAGCAATACCACGCCAATATTTCCATCTCCTCCCAGGAGATGCCAGGGATCGAATTTGGGACATTTCACATAATATAAAGAATGGTCACATCCATACCATCCATTTAAAGCACCCTGCTCCCCCCATTTAATCCTGGGAACTGTGGTTTCTTAAGGGTAACTGGGAATTGTAGTTTATGCCTCACACAGCTACATTTCCCAGAATTCTTTGGGGGAAGCCATGAGCCTTAAATCCAATTCAGACGTATGGTGTAGATGGGACCATAATGTGAAAACAAGGGCCAGATCAGGTGAGATGGTGGAGATCTGCGATTTGATCTCCTTTTAAAAAAAATGTAGGTAGGGAACAGCCACCACCAATGACTTGGACCATATAGCAGGGGGAAAGATTTGGTTTGGGACCACAGCATTGGGGAGTTAACCCTTTCTCCACTGGTGCTGTTTTCCTGATGAAAATTCCCCCTCCAGCTCCTTGGTCCCCATCCAAATTGGGGGCAGGGGGAGGTCACTAGTGCTTTCCCCACAAAATGTAGAGGAATGGGAGAGCCAGGCATTATGGCTCCCTATCATTTTTAGTAGTTTGGTCATTGTACACATGTTACATGTGTTAACTTCAAAACCATTAGGCGTACACACCTAAAAGCTCTGAATGAGCGAATCATCTCCAAATCGGATATCAATGATTAATTCACACTACATCTGCTGTGTGTGTGCGTTTGTTTGTCTTCCACTGAAAGAAAGAAGCCAGATCCGCTTTGAAAGGTTTGTTCCCCCCCCTTTACAGAAACATAAGAAACATAAAAAGCCCTCCACTTCAAAGGTACCCACAAGTGTTTGCTTTCATAGCACTAAGAGCTAATAGAAGTTATTCCCCTCCTCCCTTCAGCTGATACAGAGTGTCTTCATCTTTTACCCATTCAGACTAAAAGCAATTCGGTACACTGGTGCACCCACCCAAGCGCGCTGTAAGCGAGGCTTAATTTACTGTGGCGTATGTGTCACTTTCCAAAATAATGCCACTCTGCCAGCTTGTTTTCAGCATAGTCCCATGAGCCTTTTTAGCTCCACAGCGCTGGAGTATTTTAAATATTTTGAATCAAGGAAGCCGGATAGTTCAGTTGTGAAGTATGCACAAGTTGTATTAAAAACTGGGAGAAAGCGGCTGAGCAGGGTGGCTGGGTTGGTGGGAGAACAGGTAACAAATAAGCACCTAAGAAAACAGAAAGCTCTCCAAAGTCTCTTGCATTGGAAAAATAATTTCAACATCCTAATGGAATGCCTGCAATTCAGAGAGCCACTTCTGATGTGCTAGCAGCCAGTGGGCATTTTGACTTTCTTCTTCCCTCTCTTGACGCTCCTTCTCTCCAACATGTTCCAAACCACTTTTGATACTTCGTGCAGTTTCAGAAGTGGTTTGCTGTGCGGTATCATGCGGCTGCTCTGGCTCGGTTCTTTGGATCCTGGCTGACACACAGATATACGGGTATACAGCTATCAGAGCAAAACATAAGAACATAAGCAGAGCCTGGCTGCTGGATCAGGCCAAGGGTATTCTCCCTACTTGTGATTCCCAGCAACTGGTTCTCAGAAGCACACAGCCCCCAACAGTGGAGGCGGAACATAGAGTCATGTGACACATTAAAGAACAGAGTCATGTGACACTTTAAAGACGGACGCATTTTTAGAATCCTGGACTTGCGACAAAATTTAGTCCATCATTTGTATGTGCGATCTTGGTGGATCCAAATAAATAAGGCTCCTGGGTCCTTATTGGCATGCATTGATTTCCAGACATGTTTAAATTGTAGGTCCAAAATCAGTGCCTGTTGTTGTTCAGTTTATCTCTTTGGTTTTGTGTTTATTATTTACTTATAGCATTTGTAACCCTGCTCTTCAGCCAAAAGCAGTCTCAGAGTGACTTACGTACCAGCCAAACAAGACAGTCCCTACAGTCAATAGGGAGATAGATACACAAGGGAGAAGGGACAGGGAGAGGGGAGTGGAAAACCAGGACCAAAACTCAGGCACCAGTTTGTAAACCGTTTGTTCCTATAATGACCAGCAGGCCCAGATCAGGGGCAGGAGGTGTCTGACGGAGCTGGGCTTCCAGCAGACCTGATGGAATGCGTTCTATGGCTTCCCATCTCTCCCACGGAGGCAGCCTGATGGAATAGCTGCCCCTGGGTGACAGCTGAGGGGAGAGGAGGCCTGGTGGGGCTGGCCTACCACAGTAGAGCTTATCTCTGCCTCCCTGCTCCCCGACTTGCTGGAGTGGCTGCTCCCAAATGATGAGCTGGGGTGGAAGGTAGTACTAACTTCCCTTTCCTTGACTGATTAGGAGTCACTTTTTAAAAATTACGTCTGTTCTTTTCAGACTTGCAGTTGCATATCAGACCTGAGCTACACCCCCCTGTTCTTAGCTGCCCAGAGAGCGATTTATTAGGCGATTTGCTCTGTGCCATAGTCTCTCGAGGTTCCGAGAACATGTCAGCGGCGTGTGAAAGTCTTAGTGGGAAACTGCTTCCAAGGACACTCCGGCAGTTCATTTGGATTGATAAACTCCTGAGAGCCAGCTCTGGAAGCCCGCAAACCAAAGAACTCATGTAAGTATCTCCGGGAGTGCAGCTGAAGAGGGGGAAGACAAGTTCCTGACCGCTCCCCTCCCTATGTTAATGAAGCAGGGGCTGCAATTCAGCGGCGGAGCACGTGCTTAGCGTGTAGAAGGCCCCAGACCCAATGCTCACCAAAGGAGCCTGAGTATTACGCTAGGAAAGACGTCTGTGTCCCGGAATGGCTCCTGGCCGCAAACGCTCTCAGCAGGGGCTGTGAGAAGAGCCATCCATGGTGGTGACCAAACCTGTGAGACAAGGCTTGTCACAGCAGTAGAGTCGGCCATTGCTGGTGCTGTGAAGGCATAGATGTGTTCTGGTCTGATGCGAGATCCCATGGGGGGAAAGCAGGAAGTCTGGTTGCATTCTGCAGAACCATGGACAGCTCTGAGTGACCAACTTGCTCCAACAGAGACAGGCAGCAGGCTTAGGCCTTTTGTGCCTCTACCTCCCCAGACTGCCTCCTCCATTCTCCACACCCTTGAGAGAGTGTCAGAGTCTTAAAGAGCCAACCCTCTAGCCTGAAGGTGGGCACCCCTTCATTCCACAGCCTTCCTCCTGGTGCTCCGCTGCCCCTGTCAGACTGGTGATGTGCAAGGGGGGGCACCTAGTTCTTTATGTTCAGGGTAAGGTGTCCATGAGGGCCCAGACTCTGGCCCTATAAGCCCTAGTGGTCAGGGAGTTTCTTCTGGAAGGGACCTCGAGGGTCATTTACTCTAACCCCCTGCAATGCAGGAATCTCAACTAAAGTTTCTGTCAGATGTGTGTGCAGGAGCCAGGCCCTGTGACCAATAGGACTTTGCAGGACTGGGACCTTCCTAAGTTAGTTCTGAAGAGGCAAGTCGCAGCCTCACAGGAGAGGCCGATTGGTAACTCACAGCACCTGGTGGCAAGAGCTGGGAAGGGTTATAAGGTCAGCATTTCCCTTCAGCTCTTTGCCACAGCAACACATTTCCTGCCTTGCTGCATTTGGCTTCTTGCTTCCTGATCCTTGAACCTCGGCTTCTTGACTCCCAGCTCTCTGACCCTTGGACTCTTGGCTTCCTGACTCCTGGCTTCTGGACCCCCGTTCCTCCTCCCACCCCGCCATCTTGCCCCAGGTCCTGACGTCCCCTGCTGGGACTTTGATTGCCCGTGAACCGGACTGTGACAGTTTCCATGACAGATGGCCACCCAACCTCTTCAACTTAAAGGCCTCCAAGGAAGAAGCGCCCACAAGCTCCTGAGGGAGTCCATTCCACTGTCAAACAGCTCTAACTGTCAGAAAGTTCTTCCTGTTGGTAGGGTTGAATAATCTGTCTTGAAGATTTGATCATTGCTTCTGCTTTCTGGCACTTTGAACTCCGCTTCTGGCTCCTTTCAATTAAAAAAAAATTTAGTCCTGAGACCTATTTAAAAAAACCCAAAACTATAAAATCCATCCTAGGGCTACTGAGAGAGACGCCAGAGAGGACTTTGGGCAAACTGTAGCATGGCGGATGGCGGAACTGAATCTCCGAAGTGCCACACGATCACCTCTTTCAGGTCTTATTGAAAATGCAGTTGTTGAGGTGAGTTGAAGGACCCCGACAGTTACAGGCAGGCACACCCTAATATTTCAAAAAACGTGGGATTGTGGTGAGGAGGAAGAGGGTACGGAGCAGCAACCCAGTTCCCTCAACTTCCATGACTCAGTGGGAAGCTGTGGGGCAGCAGGGAGAGGAAGCAGACAGAGAGAGATGCAGGCAGAATAAAAAGGCTGGAATGGACCTGCAGTTTCTGCCTACGCCTGTCTCTGGGAGTGTTTCCAGCAGTGGCCTGACCTGGTGCTACTATTCGTATATAGAGCTCATAATGGCTTGGGACCAGTTTACCTGCAAGATCACCGTACCCCATATGTGTCCATTTAACCACTTCAGTCTGCTGACCAGCACTGTTACAGATGCCATGATACTCATTCTGCATTTGTTAAGAAGTCAGTCTTTTAGTGTGGCAAGGACACTCACTCTGGAACCCCTTGCCTATCAGGCAGGCAGCCGCACCATAGTGCTTTTGATGCCGGCTTAAGGCTTTTTTTGTTTAGGCAAAGCCTATCCAGACATGTAGAATGTTGGGTTGTTTTTTTTTAATCTGGTTGTTGTTTACTGTTGATTTTAAATATTTTTGGGAATGTTTCAAATACAGTGGTACCTCAGGTTACATACGCTCCAGGTTACGGACTCATTAGCTAAAGTGGTGCTTCAGGTTAAGAACAGTTTCAGGTTAAGAACGGACCTCCGGAACGAATTAAGTACTTAACCCGAGGTAGCACTATAGCTGGTTTAAACTGTTTATACTGATAATTTTATTGTTCTTTTTGCTTTGATGCTTTTTTTTTTAATCGGCAAGTGGCATATAAATTTTGTAATTTAAGTAAATACCTTGACTTGCTGGGGATAAATAATTGATTTAAAAACATTGAAAAACCACTTTAAAAAATATATATATATAAGTTGTGTATAACCTGGGATAATTGAACCTGGCATCTTCTGCATATGAAATCTACGCTCTACCGTGGAGTTGCTGTCGTTATTATTATATTTACTCAAGGCGGCTTACGTATAAAGCGACAACTGCTAAAATCCTAGTTATGGCCCCTTAGTTCCTGCTATGGGCTTATTTAGAAGGACTGTGTTACAACACCAAACACACTTTCAGCTGTTAAAACTGAGAAGTTTTGTCCTATATTCACTTGAGTATTTTCACTCCCATGCTGTTCTCACTGCTACATGCCAAAAATACAGCATTTCTCCCCCTGCCACCCACCTAATTTCTTCCAACAGAAATATAGAAGCGTTCCCTGCATGCGTCTCTTTGCTACAAACGAGCAGGTGATTTTGGAGACCAGCAAAAGCTTAAACGTCTTGTATGTTTTCAACGGCACCTATGACCCCTACCTCATCTACTGGCTTTTCCCTCTGCAAATGGCATTTAAACAAACAGCGCCAAGAGGTAAATCATTTACTGCCCAAAATGACTGCAGGATTTCTGTTGTTCCTCCATGTGCAGGTGTTATGGCTTCATCTGTTGGTAGGTCTCTTGGGTGATTTGAAGCGTTACATTATTAAATTTATATCCCACTCTTCCTCCCAAGGAAGTCCAGGGTGGCAAACAACAAGAGATAAAATGATAAACAAAAAAATCTTAAATACAATTGTGATACAGACTTGGAAAGATCCCCAAAAGGCCTGTTGAAAGAGGAAGGTCTTCATTAGGCACCAGAAGGACAACAGGGATGTTGCCTATCTGATATTCAAGGGGATTCAAGTAGATCAGGGAGGATCCCAAAAGTTTAGCAATGGCAACAACAACATGAATGTCCTCTAAAATTATAGTCCTGAAATGAAGAAAGCCATGGCGTTGGAATCTGGGAGGTGGAGTATTTCTGGGGTAGGTCTTCATACGGAAGGATTGTGATCTCAGTTCAGTTTTGGTACTCAAAACTATTTCCTGGGCTTGGAAGTATTTAATTTAATTCTAATTGAATACTTTTAGCACCTAGGTTAGGCTGACGAAGAATGGCTAGGTAATACAAGAATTACAGAAACCTGCTAGACCAGGAATTGGGGAATATTTTTCCTGTTGGCAGGTGGGGGGGGGGTAGAGTTGGTGGTAGTTGGGACACAAGCCAAAAGTGGGAGCGCTTCTCCTTTTCTCCCTCTTTGTGCCACCCCTTTTTCATACTTTGACACCCATTCTCTGTCTCTGTCTCTCTCTCTCTCTCTCTCCCTGCCAACCCCCTTTTCACATTCTCTTTTCTGACACTACCTTTCTCTATCTTGCTCATCTCTTTCTGCCACCCCTTTTCTCTATCTGCCACAGCCTTTTCGCTCCCACCCAACTTGGTGATTGAAATGAGCTACCATGCAGGCGGGGTGGGGGGGAAGTATCTTATAATATATAAAGGTTGACATGATTGCTTTGATTTTAATTGTAGCAGAACACCCCTATGAATTAGCCATGTACCTGCATTCTCTACACCAGAACCTATTTCCAACTTGGGGGGAACTCTTTGTAACAGCGGAGTCAGTGATGAGCCTTCTGGAGAGAGAAGATGCTGAATTCTTTGCTCACCTTCATCGCGCTTTCAAAAAGAATGTCACAGTTGACCCTAAGGTACCTATTTATTTATTTAAGATATTTATTTGCTGCCCTTCATAAAAAGATTCCAGAGCAATGTACAATAGCATGAATAAAATTAGATAAAAATACAGTTTTGAAGTAAGGGACGCAGGTGGCTCTGTGGTCTAAACCACTGAGCCTAAGGCTTGCCAATCGGAAGGTTCAAATCCCCGCAACAGAGTGAGCTCCTGTTGCTGGGTCCCTGCTCCTGCCAACCTAGCAGTTCGAAAGCACGTCAAAGTGCAAGTAGATAAAGAGGTACCGCTCCGGCGGGAAGGTAAACGGTGTTTCTGTGCACTGCTCTGATTTCACCAGAGCGGTTTAGTCATGCTGGCCACATGACCTGGAAGCTCTACGCCGGCTCCCTCGGCCAATAAAGCGAGATGAGCGCCGCAACCCCAGAGTCAGTCACGACTGGACCTAATGGTCAGGGGTCCCTTAAAATGATATAGCTAAAAAATAACAGCGATGTAAAACAAACAAACAAAAACACAACCAAAAATGGAGCCCTCTCTGCCCAGCAGCAGTGGCAGCAGTTCTTTATGGAGCCCGCCAGGCCCTGGCCTAGGCCAGGTGGTGAGTGGCAGGACTGGGGCCCCCAGGCACTCAGCAGGGGAGTCCTGGGCCCATCAGGTAAGAAAGGGGTGGGGTATCACAGTTCAAGGACACATCCTACTGAAGAAGAACAAAAGAAAGAACAGGCCCAATGTGGTCTAAGGAGGGCCAGGCAGGGAATCCCAGAGGGCCTTAGGTTCCCTCAGATTTTATGCCTCAGATTCAACAGGCCAATTGGAATGGAAAGTGCTCCATGCTTGTAGAAAGTGAAGAATGGGGAGGACCCGCCATTATTCCACCACAAATGCTATGGTTCCTTCCCCTCTTTTAGGATTTCCTGGTGGAATTGATGCTTCAGGAAAGAGGGAGAGCTCAAGGGATCTTCGCGTTTGAAAATGGATTCCCATCAAGACAAAACGGGACCAAAGAAATACTGGCAAGCCCGGTGGTTTTCCTTAGGAAGTGGATGGGAGAGGTAAAAACGAAGAAGCCAGCAAATCCCTTTTTGGTAGAGTGGGGAGCTTGTCAAATAAATTGTTTGCCTGGCCACCCTTTACAACTGAAAAATTTACTGAGGTGATCAGAATATGTCGCAGAATCCTGTTAGCCACCAGATTTTAGACCCCGTGGAGGAGATTTCTCATGAAGTTGTGTAATGTTTCTGGAGTGTGTCTGCAGCACCAGCTTACAGCCACAAGGGGGCTCTCCTGCAGCTACAGCCATGCTGCTGTGTCCAATGTGTGCTCTGGCTCAGTGGATTCCAAATTCCTGTTCTTCAGCTAGTGTTATGGAAGAAGAGGGGAGAAACTCCTTCCCACCTTGACCAGCCTGTCAAGGAGCCCCTAGCTGCAGAGAGGACAGATTCTATGGCAGCGATTTCCATTGTGCTTATAGAAAGTGGCTAATGTGTCGTGAAAAATGAAATAAATCATTAAAGGCTCCTGTGAGGCTCCTCCACCAAAGGGAGGCTGCTCGCTGTGTCTCTGCATGATTTACTGCTCTGGCAAGGTAAGATGTTCAAGCTGGAGCCTCACAGGGGCAGGGTTCAAATGTTGCTTCAGCACCAGACTGTGCCTTAAATAGAACCGCAGCTCAGTTTGGGTGGCTCTCTCTACCTGCAGTGAGATAAGCCTCTCTTGTTTAAGCCTAGCTTGCTTCAGCAGCTGTTGACTCATGCTAGTGGCCACTGCTGAGGAATGGCTAATCCTGCTACCTCTCAGCATTTTGTGTGATTGGATCAGCGAGTCACTCCTCATGCACAAACACAGAAGAAATTACCCAGCTGCAGAGGGGTCTTCCCAGTTCATCTCTGCGTGATTCATTCCTCTAGCCTCCCCTCCTTCCAATTTGCCTTTGTTAGGTGAAGGTAACTGTGCCCTGACTTTGCATCAGTTGTGATTGGATCACAGGACAGCAGAATTACTTGCCTTTTGAGGAAGCTGCCTGTTGTGTCTCTGTAAGAATCACCGCTCTGGTTCCCAATCAGCTTCCGCTGGAATTATGTGATTCCTTCCCATCTTAACATCATATGCAACTTGGAATGTTAATGTCCATCTTGCTCTTGCAGAGAAGCAGGGGAGTTAATTGCCTTTGGAGTGAAGAGTGACTTACGCAGAGTGGGATTGCCTCCTGTTCGGATGGGTCATTCTTGTGCTCACACATTCTGAAAATAAACCTCTTTTGCAATGCCCTCCTCCAGTGTAGCTTTAGAAATAAAATGGTGCCTCGGGTATCATGCATTGGGGAGACACTGGCACCAACATAAAACTGGCTTTCCTGTCTCGCACAGGGGTTTGTCAGTGTTCTGAACTTGCCTGCTGTCTTGTTGATCTGGGACCAGTTATTCATGAAAGACTGGAGCCTGCATGTGATGCAGAATTTCTGTGTCTCCATCCTTCTGTTATTAAAGGAGTCGTTCATGGCAGCTGATGACTACCCAGCAGTTCAACAAGTGTGTATTAGCTTGCTTTCTATTTGGGGGCTGCAGTTGGATGGGGGGGGGAGGGAAAGAATCCAGTGGCGTAGCGTGGGGGTGCAGGGGGGGCCGGCCGCACCGGGCGCAACATCTGGGGGTTAGGGCAAATCCACGGGTTAGGGGGCGCAAATTACTTGCCTTGCCCCGGGTGCTGACAACCCACGCTACGCCACTGAAAGAATCTGGAATTTTGATTTCTTGCTCATATTCTTCCTCTTACTGGCTTCCCCTTCCTTTCTTCTCTCTATACATTGCAATAATAAAAAACAAAAGAACAGCCAGTGGACCACCTAGTCCAGCTTCCTGCTCTCACAGTGGCCCCCCAGATGCCTGTGGGAAACCCACAAACAGGATCTGAGCGCAAGCGCACTGTCCTCTTTTGAGGCTTCCAGCAACTGGTATTCAGAAGCATCATAGAACATAGCCATCATGGCCCGTAGCCACTGATAGGGCTGCATGGAGAAGTATTCTCTTTTATCCATGTGCCACAACCTCAAGCATCAGCCAGGACTCGGGTCTGACACAGAGGCGGTGCACCATCCAGGCAGGTCTTTGGAGCAGAAGTCTTGTGCTCAGGTCCTACTTGCACTTGGGGCTTCTGGTTGGCCGCTGTGAGTACAAGGATGCTGGACTAGATGGGCCACAGGCTCTTCCTATGTTATTAAGCTACAGAGGTGCTGAGTACAGGCCCCCAAATTGGGAGCCCCTGGAGACAGCAACCTCAAACTAGGATGCCATGAGGCAGCAGCACTTCATGAGCCAGATTTTTAATGGGACCGCCTCTCCTGGTATGCCCCGCAGAGGACCTTAAGGTCCATGAATAACCATAGTTAAGAGGTCCCGGGCCCTAAGGAAGTCAGACTATCCTCCACCAGCGCCAGGGCCTTTTCAGTGATGACTCCGGCCTGGTGGAATGCTCTGTCACTTGAGACTAGGGCCCTTCAGGATTTAACCTCCTTCTGTCGGGCCTGTAAGACAGAGCTATTCCGTCTAGCCTTTAATCTGAATTCAGCCTGATCTTTTATTTCCCTTCCCTTCTCTTCCCTCCCCCTCCCCTTTTATAAAGATTACCCGCTCTGAGACCCCACAGCTAATTCTACCCTGGCCTCCTTGCTGGCCCAAGTACGACTAATTCAGCCATCTAGCCCTGGTGATTATCTGTAATGGTTATATGGGGTTGCTCGTGCGTAAGTTGCCGCCACTCCTGGCTAGGTTGCCTGGTTAAACCTTTTCCTGGCTGGACAGCCCTTCACTTTGTGGCTGTTTCAGTCGCTAGCAGAATCCGTCAGTGGGCGTTTCTTGAACTTCTTCCAGCAAAGAAGTTCTTTGACGCCAAGTCTACGCCTACTTTCCCTGCACGGAAGTCTTCTGCGCAGGGTGGGTGTGGGTAGCGGAGGACCCATGCTCTCCCCGCTGGTCTCTGGCGAGGAGTCCTGGAGCCCCCTCGCCGATTCCCCCATCTGCCCCCCTTTATCCCTGGTGTTACGCTGATTTCCTTCCCCAGCCGATGAGCTCCCTCTCTCCCTGCTGGGCCCTTCTCCAGCATCGCTTGGGAGCCTTGCCTCCACCTCTGGCTCCGATGTCAGTTCCCTGACATTATCTAATGCTTATTTCCCCTAAATTGATTTCTGAATTTTGAATTTTATTGTTATTCATGTTTTTATACTGTATTTTATGCTGCTTTTACAATTAAGTGTTCTAAATTTGTTGTTAGCCTCCCTGAGCCCGGTTTTTGAACCGGGAAGGGTGGGGTATAAATAAAAATTTATTATTATTATTATTATTATTATTATTATTATTATTATTATTATACCTTCAAAGAGCCTACCCCCTCTACACCAGGGGTCTTGGGCTCCCTAGTGCCTGCTCCTCATTGCTGACAATGCACAAAGTAGAAATGGATGGGGAAGCAAGGGGGTGCTAAGTTCTGGGCCAGAGGACACTTCCTCGAGGAGGGTGGAGCTTAAGAGGGATAAAAGGTAAAGAGACCCCTGACCGTTAGATCCAGTCGCAGACGACTCTGGGGTTGCGGCGCTCATCTCGCTTTACTGGCCAAGGGATTTGAATCTCACTTTACTGGCCGAGGGATTTGAACCGCTGACCTTCTGATCGGCAAGCCCAAGAGGCTCAGTGGTTTAGACTACAGCACCATCCATGTCCCTCCCTTAAAAGGGATAGTCTGGCTCAAAGGAGACAAAAGGTCTTCCTTGGAACCAGTTGCCAACTTGGAGCTGTCTGAGGTCCTGAAGGCTCCAGTGCAATTCAGCTGGATCTGCCAGCGTCATGGGCTCCTGCTGGAGTTACAGCCCTGGGGAAGGGCTGTCACCCATAGAATCATAGAACTGTAGAGTTGGAAGAGATCAAGGCAATCATTTGGCCAACTCCCTGCAATGCGCGAATATTTCGCCCAATGTGGGGCTGGAACCCACAACCCTGAGATTTAAGTGTCTCATGCTCTACCGACTGAGCCATCGCTCAATGGCAGATCATCTGCTTTGCATGCAGAAGGTTACAAGTTTAATCCCCAACATCTCCAGGCAGGGCTGGCTGAAACCCCAGAGAACCACTGCCTGTCAGTGTAGACAGTACTGGTCTAGGTGAACCCAATGGTCTGACTTATTATAAGAAAGTTTCCTATGTTTCTGTGTTGTTCCTGTGTCAGATGAGGATTTGGGAGACCTGGGTTCAAATTACAGTTTGGACTGGAAGCTCACTGGATAGCCTTGGGCCAGTCTCTCTCCCCTGCGTGTCTGTCTGTCTGTCTGTCTGTCTGTCTGTCTGTCTCTCTCTCTCTCTCTCTCTCTCTGGCTAACTTACCTTCACAGAGCATTTGTGGATAAAATAAGGTTTATTTCATTTCATTTCATTTTTAATTTAAGCAGCTGCCTTTTTATACACAAAGCAGTTTAGAATCCATAGAAATGACAAAATATACAACAAGTATCACACCTATTATAACAATCCGATCCAGTGATGATAATGTCATCATGAGCTTGATAGCATCATTTATGTTAAAAAGAATAAGAAATAAACCTATTAGGAAATAAACCCATAGACAAAAAGAATTCAGCCTTTCATAATGAATACAGGGGGGGGGGGCGGAACAATGTGAGTTTGCAGAAACAATTCATATTTTTCAGGTGTCCTTTTAAGGGAGAGGGGAAATGCCTTTATTTCCAGCAGAAAGTGGCCTTGATGTCTATGAAATACTGATGATCCAATCTGTATCATGCAGAGTGTTGAATTCCTCTCTCCCTCTCAGGTGTTTCTGTCTTCAGCCTCCCAGCTTCTCACAGCTGACATTCAAAGGGCTTGGATTCACTTACAGCAAGGGGGCTTGCCTGCTGATATTCCTGGGCTTAATAGACTGAATCAAAGGTAGAGGACCACACCCTGGCTCAAAAATACCTACAAGGCTGGTTGGCAACCAAATAACAGTCGTACCTCGGATCCCAAACGCCTTGCGAGTCGAACAGTTTAGCTCCTGAACACCGCAAACCCGGAAGTGAGTGTTCCGGTTTGCGAAGGTTCTTTGGAACCCGAACGTCCGATGCGACTTCCGCAGCTTCTGATTGGAATCTGAAGCCGCGCCTTGGTTTCCGAATGTTTTGGAAGTTGAACGGACTTCTGGAACGGATTCTGTTTGACTTCTGAGGTACCACTGTACACCAGGGATGGGGAACTCCTGCTCCCATCAACCCTAGCCATGATTGTTGCTGCTGCTGTTGTTGTTATAGTTTCTTCTACTCAGAGTAGACCCACAGAAATTAATCGACTTCTGTTAGTCATGTCTATTAATTTCAGTGGGTCTACTCTGAGTAGGGCTAAAATAAAGTGAACCCATAGGCATTTAGCGACTTCCATCTACGAAAATGGATGCAATTGATACCGCCCATTGCATCATAGTCACGGGTGGCTCTTCCTGCGTTAAAGGACACTGGCTTGGACTAGATGACTTCTGGAGTCTCACACTCCTAATTTTGGCATTCCATTTGTTGTGCTGGCTGCAGCACTCCTAAGCCACACTTTCTGCCCACTCGATCTTCCTCCTCTTGCTGAGAAAACACTGCGGTGCAGCCATTCTCTCATTTGACTTATAAATTAAGGAGAGCAATTCTAAATCCTTCAGCCACAATGAATATTTTATACTGGGAAATTATGCATGCCTGTCTGTGCTGTGTGCAGAAATAGTTTTGCGATGCTCATGTGTGTAGTTGTGGTTTTTGGTTGTTGTTTTCAAGTACAAATGCTGGACTCTGTTGTTCCTGCTTTTGTTTTTCTGGGATGTGTGTGTTTTTCACAGCAGACTGCAGAATAACTTTAATGAGCAAAAGTAATTAAAATGAGAATTTAGCTCTGATTGTTGCCTACTTCTCCCTCCTTTCCTCTGTGTACTGAGAGGAGGAACTAAATTATGAAAACCCACTAATTAGCACTATTTGCATGTGCAGGCCGCTTGTGGATCTGTCTCCTCCGAGGCATGGCTCAGCAGAAGGTACGTAACTCCCCCTCGCAACCCGCCCTGTTCTAGGTTGATGCTAATACTGAAGAACACAAAAGAGAGAGCGTAAAGGTTAAAAGTCCCTGCAGATCACAATAGCTGGCATGTCTTAGCAGAGATCTCAACTACCACAACAATCATGACTTACTCTACTGTGTATTGAGCCTTTCTAAAGCACTCCGCAATCATTATTAGATTTCCTCTGAAAAAAGGGGTTTAGACTCATTCAAGAAACTGCAGTGCCTGGTAAAATAAGCCATGCTTTTTGTGACATTGGGTGCCTGTTTCTTCTCACCCACTTTATGCGTGGTATTCTGCAATTACTGGGCCAGGCTGGTGGGCTGTGGTTGTTGCTTGTGGGTCACGGGTGCAACAGTTGTCTTGTCTTGTGAATCATCTTTTGACGAAGGGCCACAAAAGTGGGAGAACCGGCCCTGCCGCCCCAGAACATGCATGTTATAAAAAGTTACAGGATTTCAGCAGGAAGTTATGGAACACGCACCAATTGGAAACAGAGCAATATATCCGCCCCAGAACACAAACAGCATCTCAAGCGGGATTGCAGATAACCACCCTGATATCCTCATGAACGCAAATCATCATGAATGGACAATGAAAAGGACATGGGGGAAGGGGCTTTTGTTTTTAAGGTGCCAAAACATACTTTATTGCTTTTGCTGCCCCTCTGGAAATTGGTTAATGATGATCTTTTGACAATTTGTTTTTGCAGCTGGAAAAATGTGTCTGGACCCTGGGGAAATCTCGCCAACTGGCGTGAAGGATATTTTATTGACGGTAGTTTTACCAGTTCCTCGGGCTGAGACTCGCCACAGTGTAAGTAGTAAATTAATTATATGGGCATGGCAATAATCTTTAATTTACCAAAGAGAGAAGTCAAGTGAAGAGAGTTGGGGGTGTAGATAACTTGTTTTGAGCAAAGCCCATGGCAGGGGTGAGGGACCTGGGGCCCACCTTGATGTTGTTGAACTCCAAATCCCATCAGCCCCAGTCAGGGATGATGGGAGATGGAGTCCCACCACATCTGGAGCCCCACCCGGATGAAATCACATTACTTATTACTCTGCAATTACTATCTTTTAATGTTTCTAATTCATTCGATTTTTTTTTGTTTCAATTTTTTTTCATTTTAATATAAACCCAAACAATAGCACCATGACTCAATATAAAGCATAAAATGCAGAACTGAGAAAGGGAGTACACAAAAGCAGTACCATGATACAGATTAAGAAATACATTTATATTTAGTATCAAAGGACTATCATTCTTAAGTCGTGTCCTCAATCCCCTAGGGGAGGGGATAGAAAACATAGCATAATTTTGCAAAATGCTACACCTGTTGTCTCAACCAGATCCATTTGTAGTGCAGGTGGAAAAGAGTGCCCGTAGGTTGTATGCTGCCACCCCAGAGCCCCTCCCTGCTAACCTTGCCCCACATCACCACTCCACCCTCCCATATGCCACTGAAACAGGGTTTGAAAGCCACTGCTCTATTGTAATGGATCACGCCAGTTATGACCAGTGATATATTTTCCTTTGTTTGCTGACTGTCTCGTACGTTATAGCAGGATGGACTGAAGGCTTGTGCCCTTTCAGTAATACAATCACAGGTAGGCATTGGAAAAGTAATGTTTTTCCCCTGCGATTAATTAAATTGATCTGCACAGTGACCCATTCATTGTAATGTAGAATAATATGTCTTGTTCCTTTTTTTCAATCCCCGCCCCCTGCCCTGCTCCCTTCTCATAGGAGTCTCTCTTTAAAAAATTTGATCCTTCTGCTGTGAAGTTAACAGTTTCGGTGTTTTGTGGCCCTGAAATGCTGCGTTCCAAGACAAGCTCTTTCAGCTCCTCCCTTCTGCGGAAAACCCAAGGAAAAGCAGAAACGGGATTTACTCTTCAGTTCAGTGGTATGAAAACGAACCAGTTGGTTGCTGAGTATTTTTAATGCTGGAAGGTCATTATCAGCCGAAACACAATAAATAGCTTGCTCTTCCCCAAGCTGGTGCTCAGCCAGGGAACATCAGCTCTCCAGTGGATGGTGGTCCACAGGTTGAGAATGAACTCTGTTTTTGGGAGAATGTAGGTGGCCAGGTGTGAGGGATCCCCTGGTCCTGAACCAGGTAAAGGTAAAGGGACCCCTGACCGTTAGGTCCAGTCGTGACCAACTCTGGGGTTGCAGTGCTCATCTCGCTTTATTGGCCGAGGGAGCCAGTGTACAGCTCCCGGGTCATGTGGCCAGCAGGACTAAGCCACTTTTGGCAAACCAGAGCAGCACACAGAAACGCCGTTTGCCTTCCCACTGGAGCGGTACCTATTTATCTACTTGCACTTTGACGTGCTTTCGAACTGCTAGGTTGGCAGGAGCACGGACCAAGCAATGGGAACTCACCCAGTCGTGGGGATTCGAACCGCCGACCTTCTGATTGGCAAGTCCTAGGCTCTGTGGTTTAACCCACAGCGCCACCTGTGTCCCCCTGAACCAGGTAACTGTGCCCATAAAAGACCAGTTGCACAGCCCGGGAGTCATTTCGGACTCACAGCTGTCCATAGAAGCACATGCAGGTCAAATCTGTGTCCAGGGCGGCTGTCTATCAGCTCCATCTGGTATGCTAGCTGAGACCCTACCTGTCCGCACACTGTCTCGCCAGAGTGGTGCATGCTCTGCTTATCTCCTGCTTGGAGAGGAGGTTATTTTTTGTTTTTGTTTTATTATGTATTTTGTGTTCTCATTCTGTTGTGAACCACCTTGTGGTCTTCAGACGAAGGTCCGCGTACAAATTTAATAAATAATAATAAAAAACACTAATGATGATGGGAGTTGCAGTCTGTCATTCTTGGCAGCAGTCCCGTGTTCTTTCTGACATGTAGGTCCGCCCCAATAGAATTAAGTTATCCCCAGAAAATCTGTCTGCTGAATAAATTATGAGCTAATTTCTCCCTGCTTTTTGTAATATACTGTGCAGAACAATAAGTTGCTGCTGAGATTGACTAATGGCTGGAAACAAATTGAGAGGTTTAATTAAAGCTCAAAAGCTATTTATTGTGAGAATACTGCAACTCAATAGAGAGTACTGCTGTTATACAACCAGGCAGTACATAAAATATCTTTTTTCCCCTCCTTCCCCCTTCCCTCCCAAGCTAGTCCTGCTGAGGAATTGGAAATGTTACGCCGTTTGCAGTTTTTGTCGGTAGGAAGTACTTAAGATGAGAAACTGACTAAAGGAAGGTCACAGCCAACTTAGAACTGAAGCCCAATGTGGGAGCTAAACCGTAGGCCAGGGATGCAGACATTGTTGGACTACAACTCCCATCATCCCTGACTGTTAGCCATGCTGACTTGGTCCGATGGGAGCTGGAGTCCAGCCAAAATCTGGAGGGCCACTGGTTCCCCAGTTTCTGGAGTGGGGAGCTTTTACCATTGAAGTGTTTTTTTGACCAACAAAGATTCTTAGTATTTATATAACAGGCTAATCCAGAACATAGGAAGCTGCCTTTATGCTGTCTCAAGCCATTGCTTTACCTAGTCCAGTACTGTCTGAGAGGCAGTAGCTCTTCAAGGGCTCAAGCAGAGGGTCTTTCGAATCACCTGCCGCCTTCTAACTTGAAATGCCAGAAACGGAGACTTTCTGCATGCAAAGCAGGCCACAAAGCAGGCTGACTTTGGTCCCCATCATTCTTCACAGAACTGTGGAGCTGGGAGGGACGTCAAGGATTATCTAGTCCAACCCCCTGCAATGCAGGAATTCTGCCCTCTTCCTCTGCATAATTTATTCAATGCCTTCCAGGAGACATTTCCAGGTGATGTACAATAAGAACAACAGCAAAACCCAGCAGATATATATGTATGTATATATATATATTTTTAAAAAGCAAAATAGACACCGATGGCAGAGACCCATTCATCCAACTGGGAAAGCTGAATATCAATGTCTTCAGTTTTTCCTGGAAAGTGCAGGTAGTGGGTGTCTGTCGTATCTCAAACAGTGGCTACTACACAAGGAAAGCCCTGGTTCTGATGGGGCAAGCAGGCTTCTGATATCTTTGGATTTTTCAGGAGAAGCTCTCTCATGGGCCTCAGGGACCTTCTGGGTATATAAGGGTGAAGGTTGTTTCTCAAGTTACAAATAAGCTATAAACAATCAGAAATTGGCAAGAAGCTTCATTGCTTTCCAAGTGTTTCCTTGCTCAGCACAGTACCAGGGAGAGTCCTTTCTGCTCTCCTGTGCTTCTGAAGTCAGTGTGGCCTTAGGGAGAATCCATGAATTTCTCTAGGTACTGAATGAGGATTGGGAGAGGTCTAGGGCCCCACCCAGCAGCTCCCCACACCAGCCCCAGAAATCCAGCAGGGTTGGCTTACCACACTTGAATTAAATAATGCATATGACCATCTAAAGACGTGGGGGTTAGTAAAACCATTAAGTCCGGCTTCTGAAACAGGGGTGACTAACCTGCGGCCCTCCATATGTTCTTGAACTACAATTTCCACAAGTTCCAGGTTCAATTCCTTGCATCTCCAGGTAGGGCTGGGGGAATTTTTATTTCTTTATTTTATTCAAAATTAAAACAAAACATATTATCCAGAAACCCATCATCCTTATTTTTTCCCCATTTTTCCTCCCTCCCCCCACCCCCGACTTCCCTCAGTTCCAGTCTTTGGTTTCTCTGAGACTGCTGTTTTCTGCATGTTGCAAAGTTGTATAGATCCTCAAAGTTTGTGAATGTTTATTCAAAGGCGGCGGGATTTTGTTGCCTGAAACCCTGGAGAGCTGCTGCCAGCCAGTGTTGGCAATACTGCAGTAGATGGTCTGACTTGGTATATATTCCAGTGAATTCTGTCCCTTCAAAATTAGCTACCGTAATCCCTGGACTGGAAAAAAAATCTCTTTCTTTGCTACAAAAACTGCAAATCGTTTCTAAAACAAAGTAACACAACGATCAAATAACTGTCCCTTGTCTTTTGTTGTTCTTGTTGTCAAGAATCATTTGCATTTGATTCCCTGGACCCAACAGCATTCGTAGGCGTGCCAGACGCAAAACCTTACATCTTGTTGAAGGTCACGTACAGTCCTAAAGGAACAGGTAACGTCTTCTTTGGTGGGCACAGTTTGCATTCTCTCCACACACGGTATCTGAACAGAGGATTGTTTGTGGCCGCCCCTGAGCCGTGGAACTCCCTCTCCACAATGGTGCATCTGGCACCTTCATTGTATAGCCTTCATAGAATCCTACAATTGGAAGGGACCCAAGGATCATCTAGTCCAACCCCCTGCAATGCAGAAATCTCAGTTAAAGCGTCCATGGCTGATGGCCATCCAGTCTCTGCTTAAAAACCTCCAAGGAAGGAGAGTGTACCACTGAATACAAAACTCCTTTATTCTCATTGTTGATTTCTAAATTTTAGGACCCACCTTATTTCTGTGATTTTGTCTTGTTTTGGACTGTTGTATTTTAACAGTTGTACCCTGGGATCTTAGGGTGAAGGGCAAGTTTATTGTTGTTGTTGATTCTGAGTAGTTGTGAATATCAGCAGTGTCACCTCCTCGGTTGGCTGTAAGTAAGGAGACAGGTAAGGTGGGGTCTGGCTGAGGGCAGAGTGAGGTTAATGGGTTAGTACCCCTTTCCCTCTAGTGCACCAGTCTTAACTTACGGTAAGGTTACCAGATTTTTTTCAATAAAGCCAGGGACACAATAAATAAATAAATAAATAAATAAATAAATAAATAAATGATTTATTTATTTATTTTTTAAAAAGTCAACACCACAAATCAAAGTTTGCTTTAAATCTGAGCTTTGGTTAATTTAAAACAACACCCCCCCGCCATGCAATGTATTAAATCCAGCATTTCCTTATCTTACATGTATTGGGAGCTCAAAAAGATGTGCCGCATATATAAATACGCAGCAGTTTTAGACCCGCATGAGGCCTACCCAGCTTGGCCTGCTCTCCCTCCACCCTCACGAGCGAGCGCCAGATGAGGTGCTGAGGCAAAAACCAAAAGCAAACAGGCAGCAGTTCACCTGGCAGTGGGCCAAGGCCACCAGGCCAACGGCTTTACCGATCGCTGCCACTACAACCACTCCTCACGGGCCCTCCATCCGCCACGGAAACCCGGTCCACCTCGCCCGGCCCCTTCCACCACTGGCCAGGCCACTCCGCCCTTGCTTGCCACTCCCCCACCTCGGCCACACTGTCCTCTTGGCCTTTCTCCAGCAAGCCTGCGGGGCGTTGGGTGGGAGGCTTTTTTCAATGAAGCCTGGCTCCAGGCTGCTGAGACTGCTGCTGCCGCTGCCACGTTTCCTGGGGACATTTAATGAAATCCGGGGACATTCCAGGGATGGAATTTGTCCGGGGACAAATTTACAAATCTGGGGACTGTCCCTGGGAAATGGGGACGTCTGGTAACCCTATCTTAACTATCATCACACTTGCACACAAAATAGCCCACAAAAGAATTGCATTTAGCCCTTGGTTGAGAAAAAGCCACTTGCCCTCTCTGGGACTCCTGTCTTCAGAGCTGCTGCTGCTGCTGCTGCTGTCTGGTTTGGTTACCCCCCAATAGAGATGTCAACCGACTAAGAACCTCATTTTCCTGCTTTACAGATTCACTGGCTCTTGGGTGGCAGAAAGTGGATGTGTTCCAGCAAGAAACTACAGGTTCTGGAATGATCTGGGCCCCTAGGGAATTCTCACCGTGCGTGCCTCTGAATCCCGGGGAAGTGCCTGATGCTATAATGGAGTGCCCTTTCAGAGAGCTTCCCAAAGGTAACAGAGTCGTGGGTAATGGGTGAAGCTATGGTTTATAAACCACACTTTTTAGCTAACCATAGTTAAAACTGATCATACGAACCCGGCCTCATGGCAACCAATAATGTTAGTGCTGGGGCTGCAACCATAAATCCAAAACATTCAAATGTGGGGCTCCGGGTGGGGGTTCTCTTCTCTGTCACTGCTTTTATTCCTCCTTATACGGGCAATGACATCATCTTGGCATCAGAGCTGAGGATTTGTAGGGACTCTCCCAACAACAATGCGGTCAGGTCTGCGGGATTCCCTGTTAGCCATACTTCTGCCTCTAGCCACTATTGGCCTGGACCACTAGTGTTGAGATTATGGAAATGAATAAAAGGGCCGGGGGTTGGACAGTTGCAGAGCGCTGGTTTGGTTGACCTGACCAGCACATTCCATCACACTACAGAGAGATGTTGCTAAGAAGGTGCTATTTGAGAGAAAACCCATCAAACCTGGTGGGACTTAACTTCTGAGTGGACCTATAGGATTGGGAATTCTTATCTGACGGGAGCAAAGTAAACATTGAAGCAGGGTAGTCTTATTCTGGATTATTTAATCCAGAATTTTTTTTGTATCTAGCTCCAGTATGTGGCCCCTAGCAGATTACCTCTAAGGGAATGTGGTGCTTGGGGCCAGCCCTATCATTGGGCAGAGTGAAGCAGTTGCCTCAGGTGGCAGGTGCTGGGGGCACAGGAAATGATGAGGTGTTTGTGCTAACAGCCTACCCTGTACCTCCTAAAATAACCTGCTGCGGGTGCAGTGGAGGGTGTTGTTCTCATGCCAGTATCAAAGCGAGGTCATTTCCCGACTGTCAATATTTACAGGTAAGATTCAGTCATATACTGGAAAATCCAGGTTGCACAATTGCAGATGGTTGGGAGTTCTTGTGCAATAAATTCACTTCTCTCCAAAGGTCAAACCTTTTTTTGCAAATGCATGGGGAAGCGTGGGACAACACTTGCCCTGACACAATGGTCATCTGACCTCCCCTCAAACAAATCAAAATGAATGCTCATTCAATAGCCACCTAATCTCCCTGAAAGCAAATCAGGTTCAATGCTAAATAAAAACAGGTTGTCCAGGTGTGATCTACGATTTGGCTGCCGGTCTAGTTGGCTTCTGTATGTGGCTGGGGAAACCCAGCCAGATGGGCGGGGTACAAATAATAAATTATTATTATTATTATTATTATTATTATTTATTTGGAATAGAAGCAGGGGGAAGGCATATATTGAACTTGACTTCAGGCAACAAAATGTCTTGGGCTGGTCCTGGGTGCCCTCAAGACGGGGCAGAAGTTTGCCCATCCTTGCAGTGTAGTGTTCTACGCCTGACACCCAGAGGACACCTATACTGCAGAGTGTTCCCACGCTTTTAAATCTGGGATTGAACCCACCTAGGTAGCGCCCCTTGTAGCATGCTAGATCTGAGTCTCAGCACAATCATGATGGCCACACACTTTGCTCTGGAGTCTCAGCCAATAAATGCCCCTCTGGGTCTCTTTCCAGAGAACGGATCATTCCTTTGAGGCAGCTGCCAAAGGGTCTGTAAAGGGGGAGCCAATTTCTCACTTAGAGAAGAATAGGTTTTCATTTAATTTTCTTAATTGATCTTGTGCTGCTGCCGTCTATTTAAATTTGCCTGAGTGATAACTGTAGCTGTGCCGGACTTGACCTTCTGACAATAATTCTTTTTCTGTGTGAAGAGTACAGTGTGTGTGTGTTTAATTGTACTAGAAAGTAGAGGTGCATTGCAGTAAATCACATATGTTTCCAGGTTTTGCGGAGGGCCGTTCAACGATCCAGCTGACAGTGTATGATGTTGCCAACGAAAGACGGAGACTGCAAAGCGACCACTTGAGGGAAGAAAGGTAACTACTGAAACTTGGGGGGAGCATGGCTTGGATGGGAAAAGACTGGCTGCATTTTATTTTTCTAGAAGGCTCCTACCCAGTGTTGCTCTGGAATTCTAAGAAACCAAAAAATCAGTGCGGTTTTGAAATCAGTGGTTCAAATCTGTGCAGTTTTGAAAAGTTCCGTCTGCCATCTTGATTCGAAACTATTGTATCCACATGTAGATGGAAACCTGCACCTTGATCTCGCTAACCAGCCTGCAAAATTTGATTGCGTATGGTATCTCAAGAGCTGTCAAAATGCAAAGCGAGCAAACAAATTTCCAAAATATTTAATATGTTATTATTAGTGCGAGACAGTACTGATTTTTATCTGACAAGCTTCTGTACTGCAAGCAGCAATCCCTTTTTAAAGCCACCTTCTGGTTTCTAAAAAGCAAAAGAACCCCAAACTAGTTCCCTGTCTCTGCCCTAAGATCCTTGTTCTTTCCTACCGAAACCATATCTTGCCATGCATTGTTATATTTATGACTCATATTGGAATTTACGGGGCCTCTCTTGATATATTTCTCATCTAACTAGCTAAATAGCTCACAGCCGACACACACAACTCTCCCTCGTTGAACATTTTCTCTCCTGTCATTTCTGCCGATTTATCTGCAGATTTACGGCCCCCCTGACTTTCGCAGGTTTGAAAATTAACGCCAAAATCAATACGGCGTATAAAACGTAAGATGATTTTACTGTAAATTATTTTTCAAGACGTTGCGTCTGGCACGGGGCCTGCCTTGAAAAGGGGCGTTAACATGTATAAATGAAAATACAAAAGCGAGTGTTTAAGGCACAGAAACCACCTCGTTCTCCAAAACCCTGGCAGCTTTGAAGTGGGAAGCCAAGGCGGCGCTTTTACAGCACATACCAGCAAGGGGGGGGGGGAGGACTGTGCAGCTTGGGAGCCTCAAAAGTGAAGCCGGCAGCTGCACGAAGTTTTATTTTTATTTTATTTGCCGGTGTCAGTCAGTCAGTCGTCTGCAAGCAAAACAGACTGGCAGGAGGAAATGGCTCCTGCCGCACCACATGCTATAAATGGAAAAGTTGGTAAAGTTTAACGGCTGAGAAAATTAGCAAGTTTCCTATCTCTTGGGCCCAAACTGGAAACTGCACCTTAGCAGCAGGGGAAGGGCAGTGGCTCAGTGGTGGAGAGCACACCCCTTTCATCAATGGGGTGACAGATGTCTCAGCCAGATTGCCCTCACATCCCACCCCTTTCATTCAGGAGGTCCCAGGTTCAATCCAGTTGCAGGATTCTGGGGAGTGGTGCCAGAAAAGACCATGTATAATAATAATAATAATAATAATAATAATAATAATAATAATAATAATAATAATAAAAAATTATTATTTATTATTTATACCCTACCCATCTGGCTGGGTTTCCCTAGCCACTCTGGGCAGCTCCCAACAGAATTAAACAGGGCTGCCTTCCTATGTCTTCTAAAAGTTGTTTACAGTGTTACCTCGGGTTGCAGACGCTTCAGGTTGCAGACGCTTCAGGTTACAGACTCCGCTAACCCAGAAATAGTACCTTGGGTTAAGAACTTTGCTTCAGGATGAGAACAGAAATCGCACGGCGGCAGCGGGAGGCCCCATTAGCTAAAGTGGTGCTTCAGGTTAAGAACAGTTTCAGGTTAAGAACAGACCTCCAGAACAAAGTAGGTTCTTAACCCGAGGTACCACTGTATTTCCTTGGCATCTGATGGGAGGGCGTTCCACAGGGGTGGCTTGGATGATGGTCAGGGGTGCCACGAGCAACACTGGCCTCTGTCCCTCTTTCCTTCCCTCCCTCCCTCCTCTGGTGTCCTCTCGTGTCTCGTGTTTGTTGCAGCAGCCCTGGCTATAAGCTCCCCAGGTGAATGGTGCCTCTGGGGCTGGCCAGGGGGTGTTTCGCAGGCCCCTGTGGGGCAATGGGAGGAGGCACCTCTCTTTGGGGCAAGAGGGCAGCTAATAGACCAAGTGTGGCAGCTGCAGCTGCCCAGAGGACTCCCAAGGAGAGCGGAGAAGAGAGGAGGCTGGGGGAACAGTCCACAGAGAGGGCGTTTGAAAAGGGGTGAGGGGCTGCCAGCTCTGCAGACAAGGGGTGACATAACTGGGCTCCTGAGCCCTACAGGGGTGCTGCAGAAAGAATGTAGTCGGTCAAGGGAGCCATGGACCTAAAAAGGATTAAAACCTCTCCTTTAAACCTGCTTGATTTATATTTCCTGTGCTTGTTTGTATTGATCAGGCTCCAAGGACCCTCTTTTCTCTATGCTCCTTGGGTCCCGCATGATCCCAGCATCATGCTACCAAATCCTCCGAGGATCAATCAGCCATTTGATTTGTATATAGATGCTCTTCATTATATACCTGATAATGCAACCATCACAAAGGTAAGCTTCAGAATACTCCTGCGTCTCCCCACTTCAGTCAATGTGCCTAATTAGCATTCCATATTGCGTAGCTCCTGGGGTGGTCTGGGAAAAGGGCAGTGGGCTGCTATGCCCGGCAGGGAGGCTTCTGCTGTGAGCTGCTTGCTTTACATAAAGAGAGAAAGCTGCCATATACAGATTCACCCATCCTTGTTTTTGTCTGAGTCTCTCTTTTCAGAAAGGGAACTCTGCGCTGGCCCTTAAATCTGCTTTCCGAGACCAGTTTTGCTGGAAATTATTTATTCCAGTAGGTCATGTTGGCTGATGTAAAAACAACAACAACCTCATATACAGTGGTACCTTGGGTTACATACACTTCAGGTTACAGACGCTTCAGGTTACAGACTCCACTAACCCAGAAATAGTACCTCGGGTTAAGAACTTTGCTTCAGGATGAGAACAGAAATTGTGCTCCAGTGGCGCAGCGGTAGTGGAAGGCCCCATTAGCTAAAGTGGTGTTTCAGGTTAAGAACAGTTTCAGTTTAACAACGGACCTCCGGAACGAATTAAGTTCTTAACCTGAGGTACCACTGTACAAGTTGGAATCTATGGGGACATTTTTTCTCATAGTGCCTTCTGCGTACAGAAAAACACACTTATCTGTAAATGATACGTGGCTGAATTTTGGGTATATTATTTATTATCGTGCACGTGATGCTGTTCTACCTTCGTGACGACTTTGCATTGAAACATGAGAGTGGGGAGGAAAGGGCAACTGGACTCCCCTCAGTGTCTGATTTAGGCTAGAAGGAAGCATAAATCAATGGGAAATTCATGGAGGTGTAGGAAGTCAATATTGCTTTTTGCCCCAAGAACACAGAACAAAAAAGGTCTGGGACAGAGATGACTCTACAACTCTGTAGAGATTGTATGTGTGCATATGTGACATAATATATAAATTAATGTTCTCTACCTCATTAGGTAACAGGTCATTTCAGGAATACGGGCTTCAGCAGTCTGCACCCTTTTGTAGCATTTCCTGTTCTCGAGAGCCCGTCTCGAAATCCAGAATTCCAGTACCGAGCAGCAATAGATGGAGACATTTCAAGTGGGATGGATATCAACACTTGGCTTCTGTTTCAAGTTCATACAGTTGACATGGATTCTGGAGACCTCGTTCTACTAGGTAACGGGACCTAGAAGCCATTCCCCCACTTCAAAAATATTTATCCATTTCCGAAACATTGCATTTACTCCTGACAGCATTTGCTTGAGGATGGAGAGTTGTAGCTGAGTCACTTCTTTACAGATCTAGCTCATGTGTAGACAGTACGAGAAGGAGAAAAATCCTAGGCGCTGCGGCCAGTGAGTGAACCAATCCGCAAACTTTTATTGAGAGCAGGGAGTATCACCTGACTTGCCCTAGCCTATTGCTGTTAAGAAGCTTCCTTATTGGTGGGCTGAAATCACTGGCACTCCCTCTTTTGGCAAGAGCTCAGTAGCAGCACAGAATGCCCACCTGACATCCTGTAGACCAGTGGTGGTGAACCTATGGCACACATACCAGAGTGGGCACTCCAAACCCTCTCTGTGGGCACACGCAGCAGGCAAAGTTTCAAGCCACTCCCCCCCCACGCCAGTGCATGTGGGAAACTCTCCCTAGAGCACGCGCCGCCCGCAGTGGTGTTTGGGGGAGTTGCGTGCCCGCCAAGCAGCTGGCAGTCTGCTGTTGGTGAGCTGGCAGGCGCATATTGGTTGCAATGATGCAAGCGATTCAACGTTTCTCAGTGGGGTTAGTGATTTTCTGTAGGCTGTGGATAGAAGCTGAACAACTTTGCTCTACCCTCTCCTCTAGGCCATCTCTCCCCATTCTCTTAAATTTGAGTCCCCCAAAATAGGGGGCGTCTTATACACGGGGGCATAAATTGCCGTGTTGGCACTTTGCGATAAATAGGAGGGTTTTGGGTTGCAGTTTGGGCACTCGGTCTCTAAAAGGTTCGCCACCACTGCCTCAGACCAGTTTGCTTGAAGAATAGCCTTACCCCACATGTGATCGTTCAGCCACGTCAGTCTGCTGAACTGGCATTTCTTCAAGCACTGTATAATGTTCTGCATTTGTGAGGAATCAGCCTCTTAGTGTGGCAACCCGTTAGCGTAGAACTCCCTGCCTATTGATATTAGGCCGGTAACACCACTGTACTGTTTTTCAGCGCCTGATAAAAACCTCTTTTGCTTAGGCAAGGCTGCCCAGACATTTAATTTCATCATGTATGTTTTTAAAGCTATTGATTTGATCTCTTCTCATATTTTTATTATGCCTGCTTGTTTAGGAAGTCTGTTGATTTTTATCGGCGTTTTCTAGCAAATACGAACCGTTTAGGCAATTTTATTATTATTAAGTGATGTCTAAGCGCTGTTAGTTAAATAAATAATTACGTAATAGATTCCGTCTCCGGCAGCTGCTGAGATCTTAGAGGAGTCCAGTTTGCCTCACACGTGGGAGAACATTACATCGCGTTGCTGTTGGTATTTTTAAGCCATTCATCTGCAACAGGCTCAGCCCAAACGTCCCGGGCAGCGAACTGCAGATGAACATTTGAATGTGAAAGCGTCGCAGATCTGCGATTCCACATTTTTACTTTGCCATTGGATGGGGTGGGGGGGAAAGGAGTTGGAATCGTTTTAGACACAAATTGGACTGGCAGATGGCAAATGCAGTTTTAACTTAGGCACATAAACAAGGCACTCCGGCTAGGGAATACGTGATAGAGGGAGTCATCATCCAGTTTACTGATCAAGAAGAGAAGCATTTTTCAAGGCCGTTGTGTGGAAGAAGTAATTGAAACCATCAGTCTAGGATACAGCAGCAGGTTTCTTTGGGGGTTTTTTAAAAAAGGAAGAATGAGCAAGACATAAAATACTAGAATGCCAACAAGATGGAGCACACTGATCCCCACAAGAGTGGACCCGCCGATTCTGGGGACCGAGAGATGACTCAGGCCAGCCTGCTTCCTGAACCTGGGGCCTTCCAGATGTTGTTGAGCTACAACTCCTGTCACTTTAACACCCATATATGCCCTCTCATCCACTTTGATCTGTGGACCTGGCACTGCTAAGGGTGCTAAACAATACTCGTTCCCCGTTTGCACAAAAATTATTTTTGTGTGTGGCAGCAATGGTTCTTTGGAACGCCCTACCTATTGACATCAGGCTGTTCTCTTTTTGGGGGGGGGACACGGGTGGCGCTGTGGGTTAAACCACAGAGCCTAGGACTTGCCGATCAGAAGGTCGGCGGTTCAAATCCCTGCGACGGGGTGAGCCCTTGTTGCTTGGTCCCTGCTCCTGCCAACCTAGCAGTTCGAAAGCACGCCAAAGTGCAAGTAGATAAATAGGTGCCACTCCGGCGGGAAGGTAAACGGCGTTTCCGTGCAGTGCTCTGGTTCACCAGAAGCTGCTTAGTCATGCTGGCCACATGACCTGGAAGCTGTACGCCGGCTCCCTCGGCCAGTAAAGCAAGATGAGCGCCACAACCCTAGAGTCGTTCACGACTAGACCTAGTGGTCAGGGGTCCCTTTACCTTTACTAAAAACATTTTTGATTAGGCAGGCCTATCCAGACATGTAGGTTGCCATGTGTTTCAATCTGGTCTTTTTACCCTATCATTGGTTTTAACTTGTTAAAAAAAATGTTAAATAGTTGTTTTTAACTGTTCTCACTGATTCATTTATTGTGTTGTTCTTTTTGTGAACCGCTTTGAGGTTTGCTTGTTTGTTTACAATCAGGTAGTATATGAAATTTAATAAATAAATGAATAAGTTAGGCATGCCAGCTAAGGCAGATGGGAATCTAGCAAGGTCTGGATTAGGAGACATTTGTGTTTTTAAAATCAAATAATAACTTGCCCCTTTGTGGATGACTGTAGGAAGCTGTGTCATCCACATCTTTAATGCTGAAGGAGAATTAAATGTGGGAGGGTTTCAACTGAAACTGAGAGCTGGCTTGCTGGAAGATGGACCCTCACCTCTTACCCCGTCTTCGCTGAATCACCATACAGTTATTCCTTGCTGTACTCTCCTTATTCGACTCTTACCACATGCTCAGGCAAGTCTCTTTGTTATTTTTTGTATAAATATTTGCAGTTCTTCTATTCAAGTTCAGCCCTTCTCCAGACCTTGCCTTGTTCAACTTCACTGCAGATAACAATTATGAGGAATTATCAATAGAAAAACTACCAATCCTTTGCAGCATTATCAATAACGTCAACCAGAGCTCCTTAAAGACAGCTCTGTGCTGAGAGATCAACTTCATTTGGCCTTCTTGTTTCCATGAACTGTCTCAGTTCAAGCTATTTATAATAACCTTGTGACGCGGGTGGCACTGTGAATTAAACCACAGAGCCTAGGACTTGCCAATCAAAAGGTCGGCGGTTCAAATCCCCGCGACGGGGTGAGCTCCCGTTGCTCGGTCCCTGCTCCTGCCAACCTAGCAGTTCGAAAGCACGTCCAACTGCAAGTAGATAAATAGGTACTGCTCCAGTGGGAAGGTAAACGGTGTTTCCGTGTGCTGCTCTGGTTCACCAGAAGCGGCTTAGTCCTGCTGGCCACATGACCCGGAAGCTGTACACTGGCTCCCTTGGCTAATAAAGCGAGATGAGCGCCGCAACCCCAGAGTCGGTCACGACTGGACCTAATGGTCAGGGGTCCCTTTACCTTTACTTTAATCTTAAGAAGTTGAGGCTGGAGTTGGTTTGTTTTCCTCTGCCGTCCTCATCCCTTTTCCCTTTTGTGCCCTGTCTTCTAGATTATAGGCCTGTGTTCTTATTTTTCTTCCCTTTAGGTTCCAGTGCCTCCCCCAAGTTACTTGGCAGGATACTATTTCACTGACGGAGCAAAACCCAACAGTTCAGAGCTGGAGATCATCTCAAGCTTTCAGAAGGACAGCAGCTTCCCAAACCTTGTGCTGGACATGGCACTGCAGTTAATGAACAAGGAGCAAAGCAGAGGTATGGAAATGGTTGGCTAGATCACAAAAACTTCCTCTTCGTACACTAAAGCTTATTTCAGTCGCTTGTTGTCTTGAGAGTGCACCTTGAGAGTGCACCTTGAATAACACTAGTGCATCTGAAACACAGCAGACGCTAGTGCAAGGAACCTGGTTTGCTCCAGATGCTGTGGACTCACTCCCAACTCACATATTTGCTGGCCATTGGCGATGCTAGTGGGGGCTGATGGGAGTTGTAGTCCAGCATTTTCGGAGGTCCACAGTGCTTCCCCACTCTTGGGGTATTCTAAGTTGGGATGTGAGAGGAGGAGGAGGCTGTTTCCGCCCTGTGTTCATCGCAATCAGTGCTGTTTCCATTCTGCTACAGTTCAGCTTCTGCAAAAACCCATGTTGTTCATCTTGCTATCTGCTGTGGCCAAAAGCCGTTTCATAATTCACTCCAGTGCATTTCAGTGCAAGGTAAACGTTAAAAAATTCCACGCAGAAGATTTCCATGATGTTTGCAGGCAACAAATACCATTCACATTCTCTTGTGTGGTTTGCGCATTGTGGGAATTTCTGCTCCCGTTTCTGTTTCTGGCAGAATTCTCCGAGATCCTAATCTTAAGCATTCCCAAGTGGTCTCATCCCCCTGGTGCTGCTACTGCTTCCCATATCCTAATTCCTTGTTTCATGCAGTACTGCCCGATCAGCTGAAAGCCTGGTGTGTAGAAAAGTTAAGCGAGAGAGGACATTTGTCACCACAGCATCCTCTGAAGTGCATCGACATACATCGTGCGGTCCGTTATCGGCAGGAAGCTGGAGTCCATGTCCGAATCAAGCAAGCGTTTGGGCTTAAAGGTAGCTGAAAGAACATTATTTGTGTTTCCCTCCCTGAAGGTGTACTAAGCAATTTCAGAGTTTGGCCTGAAGATTTGTGATGCAGCAATCCAGTTGAAGCTAAGCAGGCCAGTTCTCTATCTACGCCCAGCTTGAGTCCCATGGCAGAAAGGCAGGATGCAAGCATAATAAGCAAATAAAATAAATAAATACTAGTGGACCCTGCAGCAAAATTTTGCAGTGTTGAGTGTTCCTGTTCACCGTTCTGCCTCCTTGATATTCCATTCCATTTGATTCCCTTTCTATTCTGGTTTTCTCATTTTTCTTCCTCCAATAGCATTCACTATCCACTGAGCATGCTCATTGGGCTGTTTCTCCCCCCACACAAACATTTTAAGGGTGTTATTCTAATTCTTTTTTCATAGTTTCGCCAACTGTGGGGTTCCTTCAAGCCTGGGTGGTGTTTTTATTGGTCTACAGCAGTAATAAACAGCAGCAGTGGCATGGGTGGTGCCTTTTTGGCTACATAAGCAGCAGCACTCATGCCTGAACTAAATAGAGGGATTTATTGCTTCTTCTTCTTTACAATCTCTGACAACGATAGAAATTAGGTTGATTATTTCAGGCGTTTCTTGCAGCTTCGCCCATATAAGACATGTGTCAGCCAAACTCTTTGTTGCTTAGATAAAGACATACACAGTCTCTATGGGGAGAAGAAAGTGGCGTCTTGAAGGCTCTGGTTGTTGGGAGAAAGATGGTTATCTTCATTTTATGAGTGAGAGAAATCTTGCTCATATATTTGTTTTTATTTATTCATTTATATCATTTCTATGCCACTTAATACACCATATTATACATATATATTATATATATATAAAATATCTCTAAGTGGTGAACAGAAAACTAAAACAACTGAAACAAATGTTACAGAAATACAGAATATATATACACAAATGTTATGTCAATAAAAATGATGTCTGTAATGATGACAATAGACAGGCATCAGTTCTTTCTTTAACACATAGAAGAGACTGTCCATCAACAGGGAAAGCAGTGGCCTCTCTCTGAACTGGGGATGGGGGAGAAATTCCATTCAGCTCACTCTTGCTCTTGCACTTAGGGGAGCATAAGAGGTAACAGAGATCCCAAAGGAGTAAGGTGAGCAGCGCATGTTCATTTCCCTGCTCTGTACAATGTATAGTTGTAGGTAGAAAGGCCTTTCCCAGTTATTTTTGTGAGCAAACCCTTAAATATGTATAATTTTTACTGATCTATGTTTTCTTCCCCTTTTAGCTGATGGTTGCTATGTGAATGCACTGGCCAGAATCCTTAAGGGGGCTGCAAGCATGCAGTTGCCTGAGCTGCCTCAACGCTGGGGAGGAGAAGAAACATTCCTGGTGCAACAACTTGATTTTTCAAGCCTGCAGAGATCGCCCAAGTGGATTGATCCATCTGTGGTATGGAGTCACCGAACTGCCATCTTGCAGTAGTGGCAGATGCCCATTGGGACTGGTAGGGTGGAAGGCAGGGAGCCGAACAGTAGGTGGCGCCAGAGCCAATGACAGGCAAAACTAACTAATTCCAGTTTTGTCCCCACCCTCTTCCTCCCTGCTGAGTTATACAAAGACAGGGCTGTCATTAAGGAGGAGGAAGTCCCAAAACATCTGGAGGGCCGAGTTTGCCTATGCCTGGTATAGTCACTGAGTGTAAGTCAGAAGGTTGGCAGGTGAAGGCAGACTGAGCTTGGTGAGGGACTGCCCCATTCATCCTAATGGACCAGCCTCCACTGTCTGCTTGCTTTCACTATATGTGCTTTCACTATATGTGCGAAGTGACATCTAAGCCTGACATTGCTGGGAAATGACTCTTGACTGCCACGGGCTCTCCAAGGTTTGGGGCCTGCTATTTGATGCCAGCATTTCAGTTGGATTAAGCAGTTTTTCCGAAGGAAGAAGCCCTTTCGTCTCGTTTGGCTGGCTAGCTGTCTGAAATGAATATAGATCAGAGGTGGGGAGCCTGTTCTGTTGAGGGCTGCGATCTCTTGGGGTGCTTAGGGGCCAGGAAGGCTGTTGAGTAGCACATTCTGACAGTGAACAGAGCCAGAAGTGAGCAAGGCACCTCTGTGCACGTTCTCTCTCTCCGTCTCCCCCAAGCCCTTTCCCTGTTTTCCCCATCCTTGCAGCCCACAGGAAAAATTAACCAAGGGCCACATGTAACATTAGCAAGGACCGCATGTTGCCAAACCCATTATAATACAGATTTGCCCCCCCCCCCCGAAAATCACATGGAAGGGACATCAGGTATGTCCTGGGCAGGAAAAGTTAGTGGATTCTGAAGGGAAAGGCTTGGTGTGGTCTGGACTGTGGATTTACATTGGTTCTATTTCACTGATCATCCCAGCTGCCGTTCCTTACTGTTCCCAACTAATGAACCTTTTAAAAAATGAAGATTCCACTAGACTTCAATGAAAACAGATCTTGCAATGTCTAGAACTTCTTCCTAGATAGAGAAGGAAATATATGACAGTACATAATTTCCTCCTGCGCCTGCCATGTGACAGGGTAAAGTAAAGGTAAAGGGACCCCTGACCATTAGGTCCAGTCGTGACCGACTCGGGGGTTGCACGCTCATCTTGCTCTATAGGCCGAGGGAGCCGGCGTACAGCTTCTGGGTCATGTGGCCAGCATGACTAAGCCGCTTCTGGCGAACCAGAGCAGCGTATGGAAACACCGTTTACCTTCCCCGTTTACCTTTGACGTGCTTTCGAACTGCTAGGTTGGCAGGAGCAGGGACCGAGCAATGGGAGCTCACCCTGTTGCGGGGATTCGAACCGCCGACCTTCTGATCGGCAAATCCTAGGCTCTGTGGTTTAACCCACAGCGCCACCTGCATCCCTCTTGTGACAGGGTAATGTCCCATAAATGCCTGGGCAAAGGGATTGGACTTTGCCTGGCACCGTTATCACAGAAGGATTGGTGCCAGCCTACTTTTCATTGTAGCCTAGCAAACATGTCATTAGCCCTACCTTGCTCGTTTGGCTTGTACTACATGAATTCTTTTCCATTTTTTGTCCATTGTGCCACAAAGCAGCCACAGGTTCAGCCATCAGCCTGGCTTGTTAATAGGGCAGCAAGTCTTTATGTGTTCCATTCCGTTCCATTTCCATGTATTAGTTACACACAACATTGTTTCCATTCTGCTGCAGTTCATTTTCTTCCCAAAACGATGTTGTTCATCTCGCTGTCCACTCTGGCAAAATGGCATATTTACACAACTAATTACATAAAACACATCATTAAGTTGTCGTTACATTGTTTCACCCAATCAATTTCATTGCAAAGGAAACACATTGCAAATGGAGGGAGAACATAATGAATTACGTAATGTTTGTGGAATGACAGCAACAACAACTGCGAATCCTGATCACATTTGATGGATTCATTTCTGTTCTGGACATGGGATGAGAAAGCGAACATTGGCAGTTTTCGGTTTCGTTAGAATTCCCTGACACCCCTCTTTGTTAGGTAGTCCTTTTAGTCTGCGCACTTCAGAAGCCTAGCATTTTTATATGAACTCGTGGCCAAGGAAAAGTTCCTCCAGACATTTTCCCACAGGAACCCCCAAAAAAACCCCACGTTCGCAAAATGAGCGTTTAAACTGAGATCAGCTTTCTGAAATGTACTGCACAGTTCCTGCTATTTACGATTCTCCTGAAACATCCAAACATCTGTTGTGCACAGAAATGAAATCTTGGTTAACTGCTGAGAACTGCTCCCTTCAACGCAGGAGAATCAAATTGCCCATCAGTTGCCTTACACAGATTTAGCTGTGAAGTGATGATATGAAGAGGCGGTTTAAAGTATCTCTTTGTGCATTTAGCAACTCTGGGAATGTGCTGTATCAGTCAGATCCCTCCTCTCCCCTCTCTTCACCTCAAATGAAAATAAAATATCGCACCATAACCCAATCATAATCTTCAGCTGATGTTCTTATACTGCAAGGATGCTGATCTTCTTAAGTCTCACTATTACCCCAGGACAGGGAATATTTTATATTTGCTTTTCGGAATTGTTAATATTTTTTTCCCTTTTGACTTGAGATTCATTTTCCCTATTCAAGACATGCCTCAACATCCAGCTATGGAGCTTAGAATTAGAGGATCATGACATTCTTAGAGCCGTGGGGCTGGTTTGGAAGTGCCGTCATCTTGCTCATTCCAAATTCTTCTCTAGGGGCCAGTTCTGAAAAAAACAGTTCTGCAGATTTTAAAGTCAACTGCTGAAGGTCAAGGGTGCCACTTGGCTGGGATTGACTGCAGAAGGTGCTGATTGGCTAGTACTGGCTAAGGGTGCTGATTGGCTAGTGCCTGTGACAGCACTGACAGCCACCCGACATGTCCTTAGAGCAATGTAATCGTTTTTTTTTTAAATAATGCAGGCTTTTCTTACTATTATTTTGCCTCCAGAGGCTCTTTTTTAAACCACGAGAGGGATAGCTGAATGTATAAACCAATAAGCACACACCTGCTGTCAAAAAAGCAAAATTATTATTATTTATTTATTTATACCCTGCCCATCTGGCTGGGTTTCCCCAGCCACTCTGGGTGGCTTCCAGCAAAATATTAAAATACAATAATTCATCAAATATTAAAAGCTTCCCTAAACAGGGCTGCCTTCAGATGTCTTCTAAAAGTCAGATAGTTGTTTATTTCTTTGACATCTGATGGGAAGGTGTTCCACAGGGCGGGCGCCACTACCAAGAAGGCCCTGTTTACAGGAGACGGCCTGCCTGACGGGGGGGAAGAGGCAACATTTGTTGCTGATCCAATGCAAAGTGAGTTACAAACTGGAATGGCAACCAGCCTGAAGAACCTGCTGCAAACTTTGTTTAATTGCTTATGCCTGTCTTCAACCTTTCAGTTAAGAAGCCTGTTAAATATTTCTTCTGGGGGGGGGGGATGAAATGAGATGCTTGGAATTTTATATTTCTGAAACCCCTCTTGGCTTCCCACATTCTCCTGCCATTGTGTTCAGTCTTTTAACATATTCCTTGGATCTTGTATAGGCTCTTTGCTGTGCGTCTAAATTTCCTCTGCCTTATTGTAGGTTTTGCATCCTTATCTTGATGATCACAGCGTTCTGCTAGTCCAGATATACGGCTTGGATGCTATTTACACCCCAGATCCGAGTGGACAAAGAGCAGGCACAGTAGCGCCACGTTCTGGCCAGAACATCGAGCTCAACGAACAATCCCAGCTGGGGTGGACAGTTCTTCCTCTCTTTGACAGGTGACTCTAAAAGTAGATGCTTCTGTGTTTGGCTTTTTAGACTTACAGCAGAGCCTTGTGCATATTTACTGGAATGTAAGCCCCGTTGTGTTGTATCAAATGTTATTCATACTCTGAGTAGACCCATTGAAATTGATGCACCTGACTATGATCACAGCCACCTAATACGTTGAAAGTGTATTTAAGGCACATGGCTTTCCCCAGAGAATCCTGGGAAGTGTAGTTTAGTGTCGCTGTGACCCGAGACATGGGTTCCGGTCATGGCAGCGGCTGTTTTGGGAATGCTTTATACCATCCTGATCAGTGAGAGGCGGCCTTAAAGCCACAAACCCTGCTTTTATAGGAACCAAACCATCGGTAGTAAAAACGACTGGTGGCTCCAAATTCCATTTAAAACGGGAGAAAGGGAGATGAATTCTAGATCAGTGCCAAAATCTGGATGGGTTATCACCGCATCTGCAACTGAAGGATAAGCAAGCTATCTTGGGAGAGAAGGGAGGTATATTTACTGTTCAGCTTCCCGGTTTTCGGAGCGCAAAAATGCCAGTGTTTATATCCTGAGCGGATCCCTTAACTGCCCTCCAAGAGACAGAATTACCCCCCAGATGAAATGGAAGCAGAGAACGTGGAAGGCAGCTGCAAAAGCTGCTGCTTGCCTTGAGAATGCACAAGGTGATGAGATGCCACCTGCCCATTCCTTCAATATACTTGCGAGGAGAATGGACTCCACTGGTTCTGTTCACACCATAGCAACAAGACCATAGCTCGCTAGAAGAGCATCTGTCCAGCATGCAGAAGGTCCTGGGTTCTGTCCACAGCATCTCCTGGTAGGGCTGGGAATGTCTCCTGTCTGGAGAGCTGCTGCCAGTCAGTGTAGACAATACAATGGACCAGTAGTCTGACTCGGTATAAGGTAACTCCTTGTGCTCCTACAAATGAACTCTCAGCTGGAAGGTCCCTAGCTGAAATCTCAGCTCAGTTAGCATTGCGCTGGCTGGCTTTAAACAAACCATTTTACTCTCTGTGTCACAGACACCCCTTCCCCAGTCTATAGCATGGGGATGACAGTGCAGGCCTATCTTCTCAAGGCTGTTGTAGGAATAACGGCTAAAACACGTTCGAGGGCCTAGGAAAAGTGCTTTAGAAATACGAAGTGCGGCTGTTTTCAAGGGCGGAATCGTTATTGCTCCCTTTCAGTGGCATGGCCAAGTGGAGGTGGACTGTAGAGCAGGGCTAGGGAACATGCGGCCCTCCAGCTGTGGTTGGACTCCAGCTTGCATCAGCTCCAGTTGGAGGGCCACAGGTTCCCCCAGATCTGCTTCAGCATCTCTGCAAGTCTCCCTTATCAGCATCAATGGAGGAGCAACTGCTGTATCCCCACGCTCTGGACCAAATGGAAGGGATGTGAAGCAACTTGTACAGGCTCCAGCACTGCCCCTCCTGCAAAGCAGTCAATCAGAACTTGATCTGGGACTATCTGCCTGACTATCCAGTCAGCTGGATGCCAGATCAGATAGCAGTGGTCTAAAGTGCTGGTCAATCCTTCCAAATCTCTCTAAGGCCAATGTTTGAGATCTGAGCAGAGTTTCAGGCTAGGTCAGGTGCAGGTTGGAGGTTCTCTTGAGTTTTGAGGGCTAAATACCACCCTACATAAATGGAATGAGCTAGAGGCAAGATTTTAACAATGGGTAATCTTTTAAAAAAAATCTCTTAAATATTGGTTAGGTTAGGAAAAATCCACTTATCTCCAACAGCCTTTGTAAATTATACCTGTTGTGTTTTTTTCCTATTGTGATAAAAAAAACAAGAAATGAAATAATTGGCTGAAGCTTTTAAATGTAGTCTGAGAATCCCTTCGTTTTCCGCCTCTCAAATATTCTGTAGCTTTTTATTTTATTTTGAAAAGTTTTTGCCTTTTTTTTGGTTGGGGCTGGATCTTTTCAAGCATTCAAAAAAGAATAGTAAATTCGTATGCATGAAACTGACTGCAAAGAGCAATTAGTCCTTCATTAATATGCAAATTTGGTCCAATGCAAATTCATCTATGTATGCGGTTTTAAATATGCAAGCCGGTCTTGCTGTGCTAGAAAACCCAGATGCTTTTATTAACTTTGAAATTGAGGGATTTGGTTAATGATATTGTTGACAAGAAAAACTTGAATAAATTTGACGACTTGCCGTCTTCCATATTAGCAGAGGCTCATAGGAAGGGGGGAAAAATCCAAGCCAAATGCCAATTTTATCTGGTAATTTTCCCATTACCAAACTAGGAATAAATGTCAGATATGAAGTAATAAGAGCTGGATATCCTAATGTAGCTGTCCCAAGACCTGAAAACACTCCCCAAAGATCCAGCCGTTTTATACCCAGAGGGTAAAGCCATCTGTATCGGCTCTTTGAACAATATTCCGCTTGGAGGTTTAATATTGGGGAGTTAGATTGTTTTTGTTTGGGAGGAAATAGATGCGCCTTGGAATTTTAAAAAGCTAACACTTTCACAGGTGGCTGTTATCACCAGTTGTTTCCACACTTGGCCCTTGTTCTGGAATTGCTATCCTTTCTCCTCTACTTTAAAGGAGAATCCCAGCGATGTTGATAAATGGGTGCAGCCCAGGTTCCTCTGTGCTGTCCTGCCTCAAGGATGGAGAACCTGTTGCCCTCTAGATGTTGCTGGACTCCCATCATCCCTAACCATTGTGCATGCTGGTCTGTGCCAAGCTCCAGGAGGGGTGCTCTCAGGGAGCTGGGGTCTCAGTCCAAGCACTATAAAGCTTTTACCAGAATACCTACCCAAGAGAGCAAGGTTCAAAGGTGCAGCATTGTCTCTAGAAGCCAAGGTCAAGGGAAATGTAGGGAATGTAGGAAAGTGCCTTATACCAAGTGAAACCATTGGTCCTTCAAGTCCAGGGTTGTCTACACTGATGAGCAGCAACAGCTTTTAGGTGTTCTCAGCAGGAATCTTCTGCATGCAGAGCAGGTGCTCTGCCACTGAACCACAGCCCTTCAGATGTCTCTGGACTGCAGCTCCTATCGTCCCTAACCATTAGCCATGGTGCTTGGGGCTGATGGGAGCTGGAGTTCAACAAAATCTGGAGGGCCATGGCTTCTCTGTTGCTGGTTTTTGTTTTTAGTACCAGCCTGTTCAGTGGAAAATATGCCACCTTGTACCAGGTCTGACCATCTTGCCCAGCTACTCTTCACGGTGCCGGGCCTTTCCCACCACTCGCTGCCTGGTCTTTTAAACTGGAGATGCTGGGGACTGAACAGGGCACCTTCTGTGTGCAAACATACACTGAGCTAGAGGTCAGCGTTAAAGCTATGGTTTTCCCAGTAGTGATGTATGGAAGTGAGAGCTGGACCATAAAGAAGGCTGATCGCCGAAGAATTGATGCTTTTGAATTATGGTGCTGGAGGAGACTCTTGAGAGTCCCATGGACTGCAAGAAGATCAAACCTCTCCATTCTGAAGGAAATCAGCCCTGAGTGCTCACTGGAAGGACAGATCCTGAAGCTGAGGCTCCAATACTTTGGCCACCTCATGAGAAGAGAAGACTCCCTGGAAAAGACCCTGATGCTGGGAAAGATGGAGGGCACAAGGAGAAGGGGACGACAGAGGACGAGATGGTTGGACAGCGTTCTCGAAGCTACCAGCATGAGTTTGACCAAACTGCGGGAGGCAGTGGAAGACAAGAGTGCCTGGCGTGCTCTGGTCCAGGGGGTCACGAAGAGTCGGACACGACTAAACGACTAAACAACAACAACAGAGGTCAGCAGGTACCCCCTGATACAGCACCCAAAGTAATGTCTATACAAGACGACATAGAAAGCTGCCTTATATTGAGTCAGACTATTGGTTTATCTTGCTCAGTACTGCCTACACTGACAGGCAGCTGCTCTCCTGGGTTTCAGACAGAAATCCCTCCCAGTTCTACCTGGCGTGGGGAACTGAAAAGGGGACCTTCTGACTGCAGAGCACACGCTCTGTCCCTGAGCTGTGGCCCTTCCCCAAACCTCTTGGGACAAATTCACAATTTGGACCTGAGGTTCCTTTGCCTGAGAGCACAATAGCCCAAGAGTTGCCTCTGAAGTGGTGCGTTTGAGTGCACCATGCCGTTATTTGCAAAGCTGCTGAAATCAAAACGACCTGAGAAGTTAATAGATTATGGTGCTCCCCAAATAGCTGTTTGATTCCCATGGCTTTCCTGGCACAGCTGTTTGGGATATAAATCCTGACAGTCAGAAATGGTTAGTTTCTAAATCCTTGATGTGCTACACTCGGCAAAGAACCGTTGGAACAGTTAAGGCAGCCCGGATGGCAAAGGCAGTGAGAGTGGGGGCGGAATATGTAACAGGGTCTGCAGCAGGCTTGGCTCTCGGTGCTACAGTATTTAAAGTTGCAGATGTCAGCGGCATTGTGGGCCAGAGCTGTGCATGCTCCAAACTTGGAAGTTAAAAAGGGATATCTGCAGCAAAAGAAATGTGAATTCTGCAAAGGAGGTGACCCAAGTACGCAAGTCGTTTGGGGGGCAGCAGGAGTTTTTGTGGTGCCAATGGAGCAGTGTTAGGCATCATCAGCTGCAAAAAAATTTAGTCTGTCATGTCCCCTGCATCTCAGAGTTCTCACAAAAGAGGGTATTTGAGTTGCCATGCCCAAGGAAGACTCTCCAGGGTCCACCTTTGGGCCCTGCCAGCTGGAGGACATAGACTTATGCCTCTCCCTCAGTTTGCATACCCAGAGGATAAGGGCCCCAATCACAGAGCCCTGTCCTCGGCACTGCAAATGGTCACAAATACGAAATCGGACAAGGTCCCTCTAAGGAGGACTGCCAGCTCTTCTCAGAGGGTGGGGCCAATCACAGAACACACCTTGCCTGCCTTTATAATGGTATCAGTTGACTTCCGCTCCTTTCTAGTTTGGAGACTGCCAGGGCTGTCTTAAGCATATGCGGCACTGGGGTGCAAAGATCCGCTCGGCGCACCCCCCAGGTTGCCCAATCCCAGGCACACAGGAGGACGGAGCCAGCCAGCTGCCTCAGCATCTCGCTGGCTCGGTCGCCCCCGAACTCGCGGTGCAGAGAAGCAGAAGAGCCGCCACAGTGCTCCAGCCGACAGGCGGGCTCTTCCCCAGACTCAACTCTCGGATCCTGGACTCTCAGCTTGGCACCCCTGAGAGCCTGGCGCCCAAGTGCCCCACACTCCTTGCGCCTATGGGTAAGACGGCCCTGGGGACTGCTCTCTGGGATAAGACTCCCTGGGACAGTTTGTGAAGAATTTGACTCTATGAAAGGCTGTAGCTGCAACGTGATCGCATTGTCACCAGTAGGTGGCTGTAACGGGGCCTTTCCTTGGCCTTTCTATACACCATCAAACCCAAGTAGGAGAAGAAGCTCTTTGCTGTGGCAACATCTCCCCGTGTTGCCTGGTTAAGGAAAGAAAACCCAGTCCATGGAGACTTGCTGGAAGCTTTCCAAGGTACTGATCCAGCTTCCCAAAGTCGTACACCATGTGATTTAGCCTTGATGAGCCTCTGCCTACTGAAACAACCTCTAATGTGATGCCGAAAGCCAAGCTTTCCCCGAAGCAAGTCCTAGACACTTGCAAAACAGGAGGTGCCTGAGGTGGAGAGTCTCAATGGCACTGCTCCTCTCTGCTATTTTTTTGTTGGCATCGTCTGTATCAGGAAACAATGTTTGCCTTTGGGGGTGAGGTCAAACTGTTGGAAGGTTACAGCGCCTGCTGTGGCTGTAGAGACCGATGTGGGAGAGACATGTTTTGTTGCAGTCGGGGCAGAGGAAGGCGCCCGGTTGCACTGCTCAAATGCGCCATTGCATTTTTTATCTCTATGCTCCTCCCAGTGGTCATTATCAGAGGGGGAAAGAGAGTGCCACTGGTGTTGTGCAGACCCTGTTCGTTTTGGTGAAGGTTGTGTGTGGTCAGATCAGCCTGACCTTCAGGCAAAACTGAATTCTCCAGGCAAAATGCCACCTGGGTGGGAAACTCGTAATGACCTCCTTGTTGAGAAGAGCCAATCGCCAGCCAGAGTGGGCAGAAGGCACTTTCACTACCATGGACCAGAGCTGGTCCGAACCCCAGCAGCATCTGTCGGTCTCCCTCAATGGTGCTTGAAAACCTTTGTCTGCCGCTGGGCCGCCAGCATTCTCTGCGATGCACTAAAGAATCCTGGGGATTGAACGGAATTGGATTATGTGGTGCAGCCATGTTGGAGTGGCAAAATGCCATAGCTTGGCTTTGACTATGCACAGTGAAATGTATTATGCAAGGTGTTTTTTTTTAAAGAAACAATATATGCTTGCTTTTCATTATGCGGTTGCTGAAACCCGTGGGAGAGAGATGAGCCTGACAGCAATGTGTGGTTATATAACAAATGCAACATAACTCTTCCCCCCTCCTGAGCCCAATCTAGTACACATTGTTAAACTATGGAACTCACTGCCACAGGAGGCAGGGATGCCCACCATCTTGGATGGCTTTAAAAGCAGATTGGACATGTCTATAACTCTGCCTCCACCTCTCGAAGTTCTTACAGTGTGTCCAGTTTTGTGTCTGCCTGACTTTGAGCCTGCAGGGCTAAGCCTTTCCCCACCCAAGAGGTGGGGCCAAGTTTGATAAGTGGGCAGGGCCACCCCTTTGTCAGTCACCTGACACCAGGTGTCCCCTTTTCCTTTCCCGTGTGGTTTGAAATCAAACTCTGCAGACCAATGTTTGATATACTTTAGTCATTTAAGTACTGGTTTATCATTACCGTTTGTAAGCAGCAATATGATGTATTCGCACTGAATGAGATTCGCACTGAAATGGTGAAGAATTTCCATAAGGACCTTAAAAACAAACCAACAAACCGCAAGCTGGTGTGGGAATATGGGCAGCTGAATTTAAGATGGAGAAACTCAGAGAAACTGAAGCTGACAGATTTTTCCCATTTCTACCCCAAATCCAGCTCCCTGCAGACCTTTCCTTCACCTGGGCCTGAGGAAAAACATTCAATGTTTCACCCATGTTATTGGATCAATAGTTGTCCACGTATAGCAGTAATAACTTGAGGGGGTTCTTTTTGCTAAGTTTGTGTGTGTCTGTGTGTGTGTGTTCAGGAGATTAATAACCCCTCCTTCTGCCTTGGAGTTTATTAGCTCGAGGAGTATTTATTACCTCATAAGCACAAAACCCCTCTGGTTACCATCTAATTAAACTCCAATTCAGTGCATGCAGTATTAGGGGGAATTGTATTAATAGTAAATTTCAGAGGAAAAGACAGGGAACAGAGATTACCTGTTGGATTAATCTTCCCTCTCTTTTGCAGAAACTGCGTAGGAAGTGGGGTGCACAACACGCCTTTGTTTCAAGGGGTGCCGAGTCCTGTGAGTACTGAACAAAATAAGGTAGTTTTAGATGAGGAACTGGATGGAAAATATACACTGAGGAGAAGCTTCTGAGTGACATCATTTTTGAGAATGGCCCGTGTTTAGGTGGGAGAGGGGGGTTCTTGTTAGAAGCTCTCTTGGGAAGGGGAGGTTGGTCCAAGTCCCAGCCTGAGCATCTTCATTAAAGGCAAAATACAGATGTGAAAAATAAGCTAGACAAGTGGGACTTTGGTGGTTAATCAACCAAAGCTTTTGTTGATTGACCTCTAGGGCCAAAAGCCTAATCAGCTGAAGGCGTGGGGGATGTTTTTCAGCCTGAGGGCCGCATTTTTTTGTGGGCAACCTTTCAGGGGCCACATGCCAGTCGTGGGCAGGGCCAGAGGCCAAAGTGGGCAGAGCAACAAATGTAAACTTTGCACATCGGGCCAGTCACACACTCCTCTCTTGAAGGTCACATCTCTGGGATAGCTCAGTAGGTAGAGCACGAGGCTCTTCGTCTGAGTCCCATGCAGGCCAAAAGATTCCTGCATGGCAGGGGGTTGGACTAGATGGCCTTTGTGGTTCCTTCCCACTCTATAAGTCCATGATTCTATGATTCCATCCTTCATCCAGGCAAGCAAAGAGGCATTGCCAGAATTCAAGGGCACATTCTAGCCAGGCAAAAACACTTGAGGGTGTGAAGGAGGGTGTGGTCTGGGCGTGGCCTGGGCAGAGAGGGTGTGGCTGGGGAGGGTGTGTGATGGGGGTGGGGAGTCCTGAGAGCCAGATAGAGAGGATTGGAAGGCTGCATTTGGCCTGAAGTACCAGTGGAGCCAGAATCTTTAACTGGTTGATCTAGCCATTGAACTAATTAAAACTTGGAGCCGTTAGTTACTAGGTCAGTTTTTAATGTGATTTGCAGAAATAATTTGGTGCTTCTGTTTCTTTGGCTTGGAGGCAGACCAGCATCCCTGTCCATACCCTTTTTGTTAAAATCTCCCCACACCATTTATTTGGGGCGGGGGGGGGAGAGAGAGAGAGAGAAAGAGGGAGAGGGAGAGAGAGAGATGTCCTCTCTGCCTCTTTTGGCACTGGTTCCTCGTAGAGCTGACAGAACTAATTTTATTCTCTTTTGTCCTTTTCTCCGTGATGTAATCCTGCAGTTGGCATTTGCAGGATCCATATGTCAAATTGTGGAATGCTCCTATCCACGATTGGCTTGCTTTGTTTTTTTCTCTTCCTTTTTTTTTTTTTTTTTGTGTGTGTGTGCACGACCTCCTGGCTGTTGATGGCACAAACAGGATATTGTAGCTACAATATTGCAGTTTTTCAGTTGTCTGCTTTTAAACCTCCCTGGGTTCACGTGAGCCTTTTATTATTATTTTTTTCACGGACAAAGAGACCAGGGAGAGATGGTTCTTTTACCCAACCAAAATGACTGTCGTTATGATAGGGGCTGTGTAGGGAGGTGGGATCCCTGTGTGGACCGAGTCTCTGTGTCTGTGAAATGGGCACATTGCTATGCTACCTGTCATCAGTAATAGGTGGGATTTGGCCGTGGTCACCCTTTAATAGTGATTTGCTTTCCACCAATAGAAGTGAATATCAATTACTCACAGGCTGCACTCCTAACTGTACAGCAGATTCATGCCATTCATTTCAAGCACATTCAATGCACATGTAAAGCACAGAGCCTCTCCCCAAGTCATCCTGGGAAGTGTAGTTAGTTAAGGGTGCTGGGAGTTGTAGCTCTGGGAGGGGAAGATGACAGTTCACAGAATTGTTTGGCACATAGCTGTCAACGTTTCTCTTTTTTTAAGGAAAATTCCTTTATTCCGAATAGGATTCCTAGCAAGAAAAGGGAAAAGTTGACAGCTATGCTTTGGCGGTGGGGAGTCATCTGCTTTAAATGTGTATTGAATATGTTGGCTGGCAAGAAGAAATAGGGATATAAAAGGAGAATTCCCTGGATGCCAAGATCCAGGTTTGGGGCAAGAATGTGCCTGAAATGTATGGATCTGCCCCTTGTGTGGGGTTTAAAAACAAAACAAAAGCACACAGTATCAGCAAAGCAGCTTTTTTGACATTATTGTTGTTGTCGTCGTATTTATTCATTTATTCATAAAATCTATACACCACTTGATTGGAAAAAAAGATGCTTCGGTGTGGTTTACAAAAGATAAAACAGTAAAATCAAGAAAAACTCGCAGCCATACCTCAAAACATACAATTACTAACATTGATTAAAATTACCTCAACTTTCGAAGTTTCCGGGCAGGTTTGTCTAAACAAGAACGTTTTTAGCAGGTGCCAAAAAGAGTACAGTGGAGAAGACGCCTGCTTGATATCACCCAAAATGGAGGCGATCTGGCCTGAAATCAGTGCCAATGGTGGCAGCACTTCTCCGCCACTGGTGGAAGCAGCAGATGACTCTGTGCCCACAGAGACGCCATCGCAGGGGCTTCTGCTGCCTGAGGCAGCAGCCTCACTTTGCCTAATAACTGGGCTGGATCTCTCTCTCTCTCTCTCTCTCTCTCTGTGTGTGTGTGTGTGTGTGTGTGTCTTAAAGAATAGAACAGAAACTAGGGAAGAAAGGACAGGAATGGTGAAGCTGGAGAAGCTGTGATGTAAATACATCTCTTGGTGGAAATGTGGTGTTGATGTACAATCTGGTCATCAAGGCCTATGAGTCATAACAATGCCGATTATCTCAAAATACCCCCCCCCCACTTCTTAATGAGTGTTTGGGTTGTGCTTCTGGAAGACATAATGTTTTTGATACGATGTGTTCGCAAGGAATTTCTACAGGGCATAACCACCCGACCTGTGAAGGATGTCATGTCTGAAGGTTTGCAGAAAAAGAGGCTCCGGCTTCTAGCCACGTATGGCAGTCTTGTTACCGAGGTGTGGGATGGCCATTACTTTGACGATGACCGGCAGGAGTTGCCAGTAAGTTGAACACTCATGTAATTATAAATCCGTAATAGGCATTCCTTTCACTGTGTAGCTTCTCACGGATCCTCCATCTGTCCCTTATGTGTAGGTATTTATTTACCTACATTGTTTTGGAGCAATTTTCAATCGCAACCTTCAGCAAGACTTCTTGTTGTTGGTGTCGTTTGTTTGTTTATGATCCACCTTTCCCCCTAAGATCCCAGTGCAGATAACAACATTAAAGCATAATATTAAAAACAGTTGCTCTCGGGGTGACTAACAACCCTTTAGACTCACAACAGCTCTGTGAGGTAGGTTAAACTGAGAGGTAACAGTTTGTCCCAAGGTCACCCAGTGAGCTTTGTGGCTGAATGGAGACCACAGTTTTCATCACAGTTTAACCCACAGTGATATTTATTGCCAAATAAAGTCATGCTTCCCTGGGGCTGCATCCATATCATACATTAAAAGCTCTGTTATACCACCTTAAGAGACATGGCTTCCCCCCATTGTGCGAACTGTGGTTTGTTAAGGGTGCTGAGTCAGGAGGCCCCCTTTTGTTAGGAGACCCCTCATTCCCCACAAAAAAGCTACAATTCCCAACGTTCCCTGGGAAGAAGAGGAAGTGATTCTTAAACTAGTCTGAGAATTGTAGCTCTGTAAGGGGGAATAGGGACCTCCTAACAACTCTTAGCACCCTTAACAAACTACAACTCCCAGGATTCTTTGGGGGAAGAAGCCATGACTGTTTAAAGTGGTATGATACTACTTTCAATTTGAAGTGCAGATGGGGGAAATGAGTGGCTTGATACAATGTTTATTCATGTATCACAAACATACTCTAAATGGCAACAATGGCAACAAAATCCATTGGGTTAGCAGTCCCCTTAGTGCTTAAGAGCATCCTGTTGGATATTTTTTAATGCAACACTCTTCAGATCTGGCCCCAACAGCCCCAGCCATTAGGCCCAATGGTCAGGGACACTGGAAACTGTAGTCCAAAAAATCTGGAGGGCACCAAGTTGAGGAAGGTGGCTCTGACCACTACCCTTTTCTGGTTTGCAGAGAAGAGATGTGTAGAGGTTCTTACAAGCCAAGCTTAATTACACAAGAAGTTCAGGACACGGCTGGGAATGGAGTGGAGTGGTGGATTTTAAAAAAAGACAAACCCTTATTGGGCTCAAGGGTCCAAGAAAGTGGCTTTTGGATTAGAGAAAATCTAGGCTACTTAGTATGTAAGAGTTCGATTTCTTTTTGTAGATGGTGCTTTTGGGTGTCTTAAAAAGGATGCTTAAATCGAGCGGCTTCTGGCATCCGGCAAGGGTTGTTTGACTGCACCAGCAGCCAGCAAACCCTCACACTTTGGTACTTAACTTATTGCCAGTCCACAGAGGATAGAGGGGGAGTTGTTGGGGTCGTTGTTTTGCCTCTCCCCACCCACCCACTCAGGCACCCCAGCTTCAAATTAAAGCCTATGAATTACTATAACAAAACGGTGTGCGGCAACAGTTAAGTGTTTGCCAGTTAAACTGGAGGTCTATGAAAACTCCTCCTTTATAATCTATGGGGCACTGAGACCCTGGACAAATTAACTGCAGTTGCATGCAGCAGGAAAAACAAATGCTATTAAAGAATTGCTTAAGGAGCGGGATCTTTTTGTTCCCTATTGGAATAACAAAAATAAACATCTTAGGAAGCTGCCATATACTGAGATGCTTGGTCCATTGAGCTCAGCGTTGCCTATTGCGGAAGATTAAGGGCTTCCTGCCCACCTCCCTGTTTCTGCAGGAATCAGTGGTCCAGCCGTGCTTCCTCTGAGGCGCGGTAATTCTGCTGCCTCTCTAGATCCAGTCTCTAGATCCGATTGATCCAGTTGCAGTCTGTGTAGACATATGGCATGAGCAGCTGCCCTCAGCAGAGGCTGAATGGAAGGAGGCAAGCTGAAGGCAGTGACTCATGAAGAAATTCAGCAGTCAGCCTCCTCTGAGGTCAGGTAAACCTACTGAGTCGTGAATGATTCACACACACACACCTGGTGTAGAGACGTGGCAGGATTATGCACCCTTGGCGGAGGTGATTTGAAGGAGGCAAGGTCAGAGCAGTGACTCAGGCAGGGACACGACAGGTAGCTCCCTTTGAGACGAGGTAATTCTTTTCCATCACTTGGGAGTGACCAAATGGTCCAAAGGCACCAGGTGCATCCACATGGCAAGACTGCCTGTCCTCAGTTGAAGCTGATTGAAAGAAGATGTAAGCTCAGAGCTCTGAAGATCAGTTAATCATACAGATATTTGGAAAGCATCCTCCCCTGGGGGCTGGTTATTTGGGCTTCAGGGCCTTTTGAATTTAGTTTCTCGCAACCCTCTCATGAAGTTTTGTCTTTGAAAAATCGCTTTAATGTAGGTTCTCAATGACCTCCTATCTGTCGACAAAACAAGGAAATTTTTGGCAGCTCAAGCCAGCAAGAGGGGCAAGGAAATGTCACAGCTTGTTCTGAAAACCCTGGATAAAAAAACAAAAAAACTGGGTTGCACCAGCCTTGAATATCTGCGGCAAGAGCATTTTTACAAGCAAACAATGGGGGCCGTTTTTTACAATGTTGTGGTAAGTGCCGAAATGGAAAATGTAAAGAGTATATAATACAGTGCAAAGCATTCAACACTTATTTCATATATAGCATACAGAGATGTTTCAGCAGCTCTGGAGGTCTTAGGGGTTCAAACAACAAAATAAATATTTGGACTCATTCACAACAAACATTCAAAGAACATTTAATGCACGTGGTTTCTCCCAAAGATTCCTGGGAACTGTCCTGCTTTGGGGTGCTGGGAGGGGTAAACTACAGTTCCCATGATCCTTTGGGGGAAGCCATGTGCTGTAAATGTGGAAGTGATGTGTGGTGTGTGTCATGCAAATATTATCATTATCTGGATCACAGCTGAAAAGGTGACAGAGCTTAACACTTTCCTCTGTTGCTGTCTTGTGGGAAAGTCGGCCCACTCAGGAATCTGTAGTTTGCATTTGAGGGAGGAAACCCCCCCCCATTCGTGCCAGTGGAGGATTTTCCTCTTAACACAGCTCCAGAGTTAGGATTTTATTCGGGACTGCATGGGGCGGAAAGGGTTAACTCCCCCCTCCCCACAATGCCTTGCCTTCAGTCAAAGTGAGCCTATATTCTGCAGTCATTTGGGGCGGCTGCATCACAGTTCTGCTCCCAAATGTTACCCACATTTTGAGGAGCCTTTTTTCCCCCTCACCCCCATTTCTTTGGGGGTTGCAGTTATTTAGTAGCTCCCAGGGATGAGTGTGTGGATGTGTAAAGCTTTGGCTTTTATATGGCTGTGTTATAATAATTTTAAGGTCATATATAATGTTCATAACTGTATATATATAAACCACATGTCTGAAACCCCACAGGTTAGGTCCTGAACAAATTTACCTCAAATATTTCTCTGCAATATCAAAGTGGGAAACCTCCCTATTGTCTCTTTCCTCACAAATCCTGTCCTCACAAATCCTGTCTTAAGGGCACATTCAAAATATGAACTTGGTGTGAGCCTGTGACCAGTGACCTAGATTCAGGAATTAAGTAGTTATAATAACAAAAGAGTGGCCAAAACCCAAATAATGCAATCAGGTAACTTGCCAGACAGGAGATAGACAATGCACTCAGATTTCTGTTGTAAACCGCCTTTTCAGTGATGTAGGTATGATGTATCTGGGCGGTGGTCTTGGACTCCAGGGCGGGCAATTTAAAATGTCTATATAAGGGCAGGCACACCTTTGTTCTGGGTCCTCCTCCTCTCTCCTGTGTTTGGGGGAGCACCGTGTCACAACAGTTAATAAAGATCAGGCTTACTAGCTGCTTTGCTTCTCAATATTCTCTGGTTGGTCTCTGTTATTTTCTCCTGCCAATAGAGAACCTACAAAAGGACTCTATATGGGCTCTTGGGTACCCTATAAGGGAAAAGGAGTGGATTTTTTCTTATATCAGCTGGAATGTAGCCGGCTGCCTAAAGGTCACACATGGACCCACATTTGCCTCTTGCCCCACCCACCTTTGGAATTCGGCCCCCATAAGGTTTCCCATGATGGCATGTGGCCCCCTGGGGCTGAGTAAGCTTCCCTGGCCTTGCCTTAGGTGCCCTTTCAATGCATCTGGTTCTGATCCCCTGGGCTAGGGCTGCCTAATCCCGATGCTTCCATCATTTCTTCTGGTGGTAGCCAATATGTGCTCCCTTCTAGATGTTTGCTGGGCTCCAGCCCCCGACATCTCTGACCGTTGGCCACGCTGACTGGGGCCGATGGGAGTTTTAAGCCCAGCAGCTTCTGGAGGGCTGCTGGTTCTGCATCTCTGGACGAAATGAACACGGTGTCCATTGCATTGCAGGAAACAGCACTCATGAATGCAGGATATGGCCCACTGTGACTCATCATCTTCAACAGCGTCCATGAAGGAAAGAGGAGTATGGGAAGCTTAATTCTGTGCGGCAGAACTGTGAATCCAGGAATGTGAGGAAGAAGAGAACATTTCCATAGCAGTAGCTGGCCCTCACATTTCCAGCACCCTTAAACTACAGTCCCCAAGATTATTTGGTGGGGAAGAGTTATGTGCTTTAAATGCGCATTGAACATGCTTTACATGTAATGTGTGGCTCTGTGTATACACACACACACACAAATCTCAGACTGCAATTTGTAAAAGATTGCAAGATGCAACAGAATCCTTTGCGTGTCTGCCCATAAATAAGTCCCAACAAGTCCACTGGAACTGACTCCCATATATAAGTTTGTATGGGATTGTGGCTTTAATGTAGCAGTAATGGTCTCCAGCGGCAAAAGCAATTCTTTCTGCCTCCTTAACTCCCCATACTTAAAATCAGCGTGCTTCATTTACTAATGGTTCAGCATGTTCCTTTGTTACATTTCTGATGATAAATGGGAGGTCTCTGGTTTCAGCAGGGGTGGTGGGAGAAGCTATCTCATTTAATCAATTGAAGTCAATCTTGTAACCACGTTCTATCCATTGGGAAATCTTAAAGCGGGGGGGGGGGGGGGAGAGGAGAGAGGGAGAGAGAGAGAAGTAGGTTATTCAGACAAGAAGGCTTGTGTCACAGTTTTGCTTCTGCACCTCCTGAAGTGATCAGAGGAAGGAGTGATAAAGACTGTGTGAGGGGGGGAAATCCAGTCTGCTGCAGCTATTTATCTGAATACACTGGTACCTCGGGTTAAGTACTTAATTCATTCCGGAGGTCCGTTCTTAACCTGAAACTGTTCTTAACCTGAAGTACCACTTTAGGTAATGGAGCCTCCCGCTGCTGCTGCTGCGGCGCGATTTCTGTTCTCATCCTGAAGCAAAGTTCTTAATCCAAGTTACTATTTCTGGGTTAGCGGAGTCTGTAACCTGAAGCGTATGTAACCCGAGGTACAGTCATACCTCGGGTTGAATGCGCTTTGGGTTGAGTGAGTTCGAGTCGCGCTCCGCGGCAACCCGGAAGTAACGGAGCGTGTTACTTCCGGGTTTCGCCGCTTGCACATGCGCAAACACTCAAAATGACGTCACTCGCATATGCAGAAGCAGTGAAAAGCGACGCTCGTGTGCGCACGCAGACATGCCGTTGCTAGTTACGTTTGCTTCTAGATGCGAACAGGGCTCTGGAACAGATCCCGTTCGTATCCAGAGGTACCACTGTATGTCTAATCCAGGCATTTCCATCCTTTTGGGGGTTTGTGACTCTTACCCCTTCCGGTCACTTCTATCTTCCCCCCTCCATATTAGACCCCCCCCCCCGTGCCCCCCGCACAAGAGAGAGAGAGAGAGAGAGAGAGAGAGAGCATATTTCACTTTCCCAACGTGGTTGAGTATAAGTAGGAATTGGACAAATTAATCTGAGCTCTGAAAGAGCTGAAAAACCAGGAGGGAGAGTCACACTTCCAGCTTTCTCTTTTAGCTCTGCATACTTTTCAAGGGAGAAAAAAGTATCCACTCTCCCCACCACAGGGCAGGCAAGGCAGTGAGTCCATTCCTCACTTTGCTTCCCTGACTTTGTGCTTCCCACAGTCTACTTCTGCCACTCATGTCCCTCATATTCCTACCAGTGGCAGGGTGGTAGCGGAGATCAAAGGCTTTGTGAACACCAGGAGAACACCTGAAGGGCGCCATGTTGGCAACCCCTGGTCTGATCTTATCTGCCATGAGCAGGGCCTGAGCATGGAACAGTAGGGGAGGCAATGCTTTATCTGGGTCTGGAGGCTGACCTACTTTACAAGGCTGTTGTGAAAGGTGTCTGATAACATGTATTTGTGTTTAGCACTTTGCGCACTGAAAGAGTGAAAGACCTCCTCCTTGTGCCCTGAAATCATCTGGGGAGACCCTCCGTTAGGCATCCCTTATTTATGTACTACCATTTTCACCACGGTAACTAAGCCAAGTTCTGCTGCCTGTGTTTTCTGAGCAATGTATGGAAGCACATTAACCTGACCTTTGGAGGGTTTGTAAGTAAACTATTTTAAACTTACCAAATGTGTGCTCTTTTCTATGCTAAGGGAAGAGGGAAGTTTTGAAACTCACAAGGACATATTTTAAAGGTCCGTGCTGTGTATTTTGTGATGTTAAATCTCTGCTGGGGTTCTCTCTCCAAATAGCCCCAAACCTGGATCTTGGCATCCAGGAATCCTCCTTTTTATATAGCTTTTATTCCCCCTTGCCACCAAGGAAATGTCCATAGGCTTTTTTCTATCCACTTTCTCCATGCCATACATTTTGTGCACTTCTATCATGTCGCCTCAAACCCGCCTTTCCTCTAAACGAAAAAGTCCCAAACGCTGCAACCTTTCCTTTCGTCTGCTCGATCATTTGGGTTGCCCTTTTCTGAACCTTTCCCCTTTGAAGTGATGTAGAAATGTGGGGAACTGAACTGAAGACTGAAAAATATAAGAGAAGCTGAAGACAAACCAAAACTGTCAAGTTTCCCCATCCTTACAGGCAGCTAGAGCAGCAGGGATCTCTCCTGGAATCTTTCCCTCAGGGCAGTTGGTGGTAGAATGGCCAGGGGTGGGAATGGCAGTTGGATCCAGCCCTCAGGTGTTCACCTTCACCTGCCTGCCAGGCCCTCCTTCAGTCCTCCGCCGCAGGGCCGTTGGTGACAAGGATTTCCCTGTGGTGGTCAGAAACTCAGCTGGGATTTATGGAGGTGAGGCGATGATTGGGTCTTCTTCATGAAGTCTGGCCTCGACTCTGGAATGGCCTCTGAGCACGGACACACCTGCCAGTGACCCTTAGCCCTCAGGTAAAGAAACAGGCTCAAATGGAGTTTTTCTTAAATTTATGGTTTTTTGAGTTTTCAGTGGATTGTTATTTTAACTTCCTCTGGCTACTATGTTTTTATTTTCTTTTCATTCCTTTGGATCCCCCCCTTTGGTTTTAAAGGTAAAGGTAAAGGGACCCCTGACCATTAGGTCCAGTTGTGACCGACTCTGGGGTTGTGGTGCTCATCTCGCTTTACTGGCCGAGGGAGCCGGCGTACAGCTTCCAGAGTATGTGGCCAGCATGACTAAGCCGCTTCTGGCAAACCAGAGCAGCACACGGAAACGCTGTTTACCTTTCCGCTGGAGCGGTACCTATTTCTCTACTTGCACTTTGATGTGCTTTTGAACTGCTAGGTTGGCAGGAGCAGGGACTGAGCAGTTTGCCTGTGGTTCATTGTTTTTATCGGTGGTGTTGATGTGTAAACTTCCCTTGATTTTTTAATAAGATGGGGTATAAATATATTACATGAATATGTTGCTGTACGAATTGGGGATGGGGAAATCTATCCCTTTTGGTTCCTCTCATTTTTCCGTCAGTTTATTTTTCTAGGACCCCCTAAAGCACTGTTATGGGACCTTGTACGTGTGGCAGGGTTTTCTGGGATATTCCATATTAGTTAATATGGAAGAGGACCATCTCTTCCATATTAACTAATTTCATCACCCTCATTTCTTCGTTATTGTCCCCCCCAAAAAGATGTCTAATTACATCTCTTATTTATTTCATTTCATTTCTATCCTACCTTTCAGCCAAGAAGCAAATGTGGTATACATCTAAAGTTTATTGGATGGATTTCCCCCCTAAATTGATTTTTGAATTCTGAATTTATTGTTATTCACATTTTATACTGTATTTTATGCTGTTTTTTGTTGCATCAATTAAGTGTTTTAAATTTGTTGTTAGCTGCCCTGAGCCTGGTTTTCTGAACCCGGAAGGGCGGGGTAGAAATAAAAAAATATTATTATTATTATTACATAGTTCTCTTCCCATTTTTCCTCACAACAACCCTGTGTGGTAGGTTTGGCTGAGAGATTGAGACTGGCCCAAGGTGAGTATTATGGCCGAGTGGGGATTTGAACCTGCATATCCCAGGTCCTAGACCAACACTCTAACCACTACGCCACAGTGGCTGTCATTCAGTGACAGTCTTTGGGAGAGACTACTGTGCTTTGAGCCAGACGTACTGATGTTGCTTTCTAATGTAGTGATGTGGTGGCTTGGAATAATATTTTAAAGTAATTATTAAGGTTTCTTTTAAAAGGAAATATACATAGAAAGTATTGTTTTCACTGTATTTTTGTAAACTGACCCAGGATGTTAACTAAGGAAAGGCATATTAAAAGTTGAACAAATGAATGAATTCTAAATGCCCTGACCAGCAGCCATGCCAACAACATCTGGAGGGAAAACAAATTGGGAAAGGCTGTTCTCTGAAATCAGCCTGCCATCATCCTTCAGAACCAACATCAGAGGTGGGGAGGGGGTGAGGAGAACATTTGTCTTCATATAACAGATCAGCGCTGCCAATTGTTTAACCCCCCCCAACCTTTCCTCCTGCTACTAGAACATTTGACTCACCGGAGACATTCCAGGCTTGCAGAATCACAAATGTATTGTCTGCCAGTCTGCATTCCCTTCCTACAAGGCCATCTGCTGCACCTCAAATATTAAATGTGTGTTGTTGTCTTTTCTGAAAAAAGGAAAAATCTTTTGCGTCAAACAAATCAACATTGTTGTCTGATGGTGGGGCAAGGAAGATGCTGGCACATGAGCTTGTAGGTAATTCTCTGGTTGCCTGGAAGGACAGATTTGGACAGCAATATCTTGGGGGCCACAGGTCCCCAGCCCTAGTGTAAGCACTGCTTCCTCTTCCTGAGAGGATGACTGGGTAGCTCAGTTGGATAGAGTGTGGTGCTGGTGACACCAAGGCTGCAGGTTCAATCCCCGTATGGGACAGCTGCATATTCCTGCATTGCAGGGGGTGGATGAGATGATCCTCGGGTCCCTTCCAAAACTCTACCATTATATTATTCTATTAATCTATATCCATTGTGATGTGGGCATGTATTCCAGTTTTCAGTACAGTGGTACCTCAGGTTAAGTACTTAATTCGTTCCGGAAGACAGTACTTAACCTGAAACTGTTCTTAACCTGAAGCACCACTTCAGCTAATGGGGCCTCCTGCTGCTGCCACGCCGCTGGAGCCCGATTTCTGTTCTCATCCTGAAGCAAAGTTCTTAACCTGAAGCGCTATTTCTGGGTTAGCGGAGTCTGTAACCTGAAGCGTATGTAACCTGAAGCATATGTAACCTGGGGTACCACTGTACTCTCTCTATGTGAGAGAGTGAACATGGGTTGATTTTTCAGTTGGACAGAAATCTTCACCAGGCAGATCAGAAAAGTAAGCAACAAAAATGCAAATGCAAATGTAATATGCCTGGCTCTCCTCCTCCTCTTCCTTCTGAGGACATGTGAAACTTGAAAGGTTATATACCTTTATGCAAATAGGAACCACCCCTATATAATGACCTCATCAGTTCTGAATATAGTAGGTTATCTGCCTTGGAGTTAATGGGTTCGCTTGCCATTATTTTGTGCCGTGTCCAAAGTTATCAAACACAGGGTCCCTCTGAATGCTGGCTGCAGGGAGTCACAAATGGGAAGAGTGCTGCTGTTCTCGTGTCCTGCCATGGGGCACCCCTTTGGGGCATCTTGGGGGCTACTGTGTAAATAGGATGCTAGACTAGATGGATCCCCTTTAGCCTGACCCAGCCATGTTCTTCTGATGTCCTTACCTCTGCTACAATCTCAGTTAATTAATAATAATTAATAATAATAATGAGTTTCCCCAGCCACTCTGGCCAGCTCCCAATCAAATGTTAAAAACCGTACAGCATTAAATATAAAAAACTTCCCTGAACAGGGCTACCTTCAGATGTCTTTTAAAGATAGGACAGCTGCTTATTTCCTTCACATCTGAAGGGAGGGTGTTCCACAGGGCGGGCGCCACTACCGAGAAGGCCCTCTGCCTGGTTCCCTGTAACCTCACTTCTCGCAATGAGGGAACCGCCAGAAGGCCCTCGATGCTGGATCTCAGTGTCCGGGCTGAACGATGGGGGTGGAGACGCTCCTTCAGGTATACAGGACCGAGGCCGTTTAGGGCTTTAAAGGTCAGCACTAACACTTTGAATTGTGCTCGGAAACGTACTGGGAGCCAATGCGGATCTCTCAGAACTGGTGTTATGTGGTCCCGGCAGCCAGTCCCAGTCACCAGTCTAGCTGCCGCATTCTGGATTAATTGCAGTTTCTGGGTCACCTTCAAAGGTAGCCCCACGTAGAGCGCGTTGCAGTAGTCCAAGCGGGAGGTAACTAGAGCATGCACCACTCTGGCAAGACAATCTGCGGGCAGGTAGGGTCTTAGCCTGCGTACCAGGTGGAGCTGGTAGACAGCCGCCCTGGACACAGAATTAACCTGCGCCTCCATGGACAGCTGTGAGTCCAAAATGACTCCCAGGCTCCAAGGCTAATTGATCTGTGTCAAGTGGAGCACTCAGTATGTGAACACTTTTCTGTACCTTGCAGACACTCCTGCAATACAGGAAACATTTTGCAAATTTTGCACAGCTTATAGTAGCACGGGGAACCTTTTTCAGCCTGAGAGCCAGATAAAGAACTGGCCCATCCTCTGTGGGCCATCCTTGACAGTTGGTGCAGGTGCTGACCTGTCAGTGATCGGACATCATTATGCTGTCAGGTAACAACTTCAGAGGGACTTGCTGTTGTCACCGATCATAAAAAAATAAGACGATATGCTCATGGATATGTTAAAATGAGTGGCTAATCTGTGGCCTTCCATATGCTGTCAGAACTAGAACTACCATAATCTTTGACCGCTGGCCACGCAAACTGGGGCAGATGAGAGCTGTAGTTAGACAAAAATATCCACAGTGGCACAGGTTCACCATTCCTGCATTAAATATTAAATTGCAATAGAGCTGTGCATTGTAAGAACAGTTGATAGATTTATGCATGTATTTATTTGCTGTGTTTATTAGTTGGTCAGTAACTAACATCTTCTTGTGACGTAAAGCATAGAATAAATAAAACAACAACAAAATAATTCTAAATAGCACTGAAGCCATAAATGTAAAACAGGACAAACCCTATCCAAAGCTTATTATCATGGCTCAGAAACAGGGATAGGGAATCTGCATCCCTTCAGAAGTTGCTGGACTCCAACTCCCATCAACTTTGACCGTGGGCAATGCTGGCTGGGGCTGATGGGAGCTGTAGTTCAGGGGGCCATAGGTTCCCCATGCCGGGCACAAAATATTTCAGGTTCAAAAGGATCAGATTTGAAAGGCCTGTGAGAATTAAAAAGGGCTTTGCTTGGCGTGGAAACTTTGTAATAGGTGTGTGTGTGTGTGTGTGTGTGTGTGTGTGTCTACATCTACATCTATTTATTGTTGTTTAGTCCTTTAGTCATGTCCCCATGGACCAGAGCACGCCAGGCATTCCTGTCTTCATCTCTATCTCTATCTCTATCTCTATCTCTATCTCTATCTCTATCTCTATCTCTATCTCTATCTCTATCTATCTTAATAGTTATAATGGTTATAGGCAGTTGTGACTAGCCTTTAGGGTAAGTGGGGCATTGCCCCATCAACCTCAGTCTGCCTCAGCCAGCCCCCCCATTGCTCTGTCTTTCTGCATACAGCTAATGGTGTATGTGTGGGGTATGGATCTGCCTGCTATGACCTCTGGCTCCATCTGCTGTTGGCCTCCCTGCCTTTCGCCCTACCAGTCCCAATGGGCATCAGTCACATTGTTTATCAGACAAGTACCCCCCCTTATAGAAGAAAGATTTGTGCCTCAAGCAGGCATGCCCAGGGCCCTTTCTGATTGTAGTCATGACATGTTAATTGCTCAGAAATATAGGTGCATGTGAGGAATAAAAGAAACACGTGTCTGTTTGTGGATTATACTCCGGTTTATTTCGTTGCATCAGCGGGCAAAGGATACCATCGCTTTTCTGCCTGTAGTATCACAATGTCATTGCCAGCCTGAATGCAACCAAAATCGTTGGCATGAAAGAACTCTTGCGATGAAAATTCGCCCATCCAGATTTTTGGGCCTGTGGGTTTGTTTCAGCTCCACCATCTTTCCAAGTGCTATTCTCTCTGACTTTTTTATTTTTTTATTTTTTGGTAATAGGAAAATCATCCCACCGGCATTCTCGCTGAAGTCGGCTGCTTTCGGCGATCTCTTTGCAAAAGTGTTGAATTTCTCCTTGGGGACGTGGGACTTAATAACACTGCAAACAAGTCTTTATCTCAGTGCAGGGAGATAATTACTCTTAACGACCAAAGTGCCACAATGGAAACTTTGGGATGCCTTGTGTGAGAGCGTGTGCGGCCGTCCGCGCTTGCGCATCAGAGTCCTCAAAGCTGTCGTTGCTCTGGAGGACTGGCTGCTGCAGAATATCCCCTGCTAGCTGTGTGTCCTCATTTCGGTCACCATGGAGAAAACCATCTGCTTCAAGTTTCTTGGAAAGGAGCTTGTGTTCCAAACCCCCTCCCCCTTCCACAACACCCTGTCTCCATCCCCAGCTGCCATCCATAGACAAGCAATTAAGGAATTCATCTCTCAGGTTAAAAATAAAATAAAGCAAAAACACCATGCTCTAAATTCATTTCTAATTAGGACACACATGGATTTTTTTTTTACTTGTGTGTATATATCAGGGCAGGCCCTACCATTAGACAGAGTGAGATAGTGGCCTCTGGAACATAGGAAGCTGCCTTGCACCAAGCCAGACCTTTGGTGGTCAATTTAGCTCAGTATTGGCTGCATTGGTTAGCAGCAGCTCTCCAGAATTTCAGGCAGGGAGCATTTCCAAGCCATAACTGGAGATGCCAGGGACTGGACCTGCATGCAAAACAGGTGCTCAGCCAGGGAGCTACAGTTCCCAAATCATATGTGATCTGAAACACAGGGTGGGGTGTGTGTGGTTGCACGTTAAAAATGTATACAAATAATCATCATGACCCTGTGCCCTGAGTTCTAACCATATCCCTGTCCTCAGGAAGCTGTTCTCCAGGAGCCACCTTGAAACCACTTGGAATTTCACCAGTCTGTCTTGCTCTCACCTTTTTCAAAGTTGTTGTTGTAAGCTGTTCCAGAAATCTTCCCTCGAAGATCAGGGTCCCAAATATCTAAATAAGTAAATATTTTGGGTTGTATTCAACTAAGGGCTCGTCCACACTTCAGCTTGTCCCTAGCTTCAGTCCGGTCTGAGCGTTTTCTGTTTTACCCAGGAAAACCCACTGTTTAGTGCTGAGTCGGAGCAGAGAAAACTCGATTGACATCTGTTCCGATTCAGTGGTAAGGATCAGGAGGAAGTTGGGGGACAAGTGGAAGTTTGCTTACACCAAGTTTTGCTGTAAGTAAGAGCCATTGGAATTAGTGGGCCTAACTTTGTCATACCCATTCATGCAAATGGGTCTCCTCCGAGTAGGAATAGCATTGGTTACAACCTCCTTATGCCCTCTTTGTTGACATTATGACATACTCACAGGGTTGAGTAAAGATTATGAAAAGAAGTCCTAGTCTAACTTTCTAACCACTGCACCACACTGGCTGTCTAAATGGGATTTAAGTGGATCTAAATGGGCCCTGATCCACAGAAGTCACTGACGCAATACAGCAATTGTATGCCCGTCTGCTCAGATGTAAGACCTTTAGAGAGCTATGAAACTTACTCCCAGGCAAGCATGGATAGGATCACAGCCGAAATATGCTTTTGATCGTGCCACACGATTCTTTGCTGTGTTTGCTACAACAGAGTTAACAGGGCTGCCCCTTATGGAATAGAGTGAAATGATTATTAAAAATATCCATAATTAACTTTATTTAATGGGCTCGCGGGGGTGGCAGGGAACAGCAATGAGCAACATATCCAGCAGACATGATCTAAATAAAAACCCTAACAGCCAGCCTTTTTTTTATTAGGGCTCCTGTGCCTTCCGTAGTTCAGTAGATGAGGAAAGGTTGGTAGGTGCAACTTTTAACACCCCCCTCCCAACCACAGTGCTGAAATTTATTTTAGACAAGTTAATGATACAGAAACCCAAACAGTCAGAGCAACTGTTTCCTTTCCTAAGCTCCACTGGACACTGTTTCTTTTAAAATATTACCACTAATGATTCCTTCTAATAGCAAACTTGGGTGATGGAGTGTCACCAGCATTGTTGCTAAAACTGAGAAACAAGAAGGAACTAGCTGCATGCTTGCTACGTTTAATGTTACACTTCTGTTGGAGGTGAGGGGATAGAATGGAATGGAACGGAACGGAAACCTGACAAAGGGCATGCGTGGCTGGCTGGCTGAAACCTCAAACGGGAATATTCCACACATTTGTTGCAGGTCCTGTTTGAAATATTAAAATACCACCACCACCAAATAATAATAGCAACAATAAAATCCAATGAAGATTTTCCATCAGAGCAGGTTGGCAAGAATGATGATCAAATGAGAGCTTTTTAAACATGATTATTTTTTATTGAAAGCTGGTTCCCATTTCTTATTGATTATTGTTGTTGTTGTTGTTTAGTCGTGTCCGACTCTTCGTGACCCCATGGACCAGAGCACGCCAGGCCCTCCTGTCTTCCACTGCCTCCCGCAGTTTGGTCAAACTCATGCTGGTAGCTTCAAGAACACTGTCCTACACTGTCCGTCCAACCATCTCGTCCTCTGTCACCCCCTTCTCCTTGTGCATCTTTCCCAACATCAGGGTCTTTTCCAGGGAGTCTTCTCTCCTCATGAGGTGGCCAAAGTATTGGAGCCTCAGCTTCAGGATCTCTCCTTCCAGTGAGCACTCAGGGCTGATTTCCTTAAGAATGGAGAGGTTTGATCTTCTTGCAGTCCATGGGACTCTCAAGAGTCTACTCCAGCACCATAATTCAAAAGCGTTAATTCTTCGGCGATCAGACTTCTTTATGGTCTAGCTCTCACTTCCATTATTATTATTATTATTTATTATTAAATTTGTATGCCACCCTTCATCTGCACATCTCAGGTTCACAACATAAATTGATGTCAGTGGGGGGACATCAACATAAACCTGATGCACTCACCTGAGCAGTTGGGAATGGGTCACAATTCAAGGTGTTAAATACTAGCATGCAAAGCCCTAAATGGCATGGGGCCCAAATGCCTAAAAGATAACCTCCCTCAATATCAACCATCTTCTCCGAGATTTGGTGTTTAATACTAAAGACTATCAAAAAAATCGGCAGAGAGGAATTGAGAGAGAATTAAGAGCCTCGGATGTGAGGTCTCCAGGCTGATAGTAGATTAAGACTGATGGACATTTGTTGGGGATCGAAACCGGGAAAGGGGGTGGTGGGGTTTGGGAATCCAAAGGGTGTATAACTATAATCTGCTTTTTTATTTTGTTTTGTTATTAGTAAGAAAATTGGGGAATTCGTGGAAGGGAATTTGGGTCGACTTTAGAAAAAGGTCTTAAGAATGAGTACTGATGTATAAATATGGATGTTTATAAGTTAAAATTTGTTTTTTCTTTAAAATGAACTAAATATAAAAAGGTTAAAAATTGGGGATAAGAACTTGTTGAACTAACAATTTGAATTGGAATATAAGAAGGGGAGGTGTGGGGAAGTCAGGGAAATATGTCATTGAAAATACGGATTGTAAACTTTATGTGTTTTTTATTTTTTTATTTTTTTATTTTTATTTTTGATTTTTTTTTTTACTAAGATGGAAAATTTTAATAAACATTTATTAAAAAAAAAATATCAACCATCTTGGGTCCTGTTGCCCCCCAGCATGGAAGGCTCTTCCTGTTTAGGTGCAACTGTGTCCCTCACAACTGCTGTTTTCCTGCCCCTGGACCAGCTTGGAAGTACCGGATAAAAATAAAATAATAAGATTGTCAGCCACAGAAAACGAGTCACCTGTGGTGGGCTATGCCCCGAAAGGTGGGATATAAATGATGGAATTATAAAAAAAATGATTACTTGTGCTTATTTAGATAAAATGCATACTTGGTGAAGTCTGGATTGCTCAGTGTTTACTGTTAACACGTAAGCAAATTTAGTTATCATACGATGTTGGTGTGGATGACAGTAATATAAGAAAGTGTTTATCATGTTGACGACAATAATGATGGGAGGAGCAGGGAAAATGTAAAAGTAGTAATAGTATTGCTGCTAATAAGAGCAGGCTCGCTCAATTCCTGTCTGTAATCATGATGATTATACCATTATGACAATAATGTTGATAATAATGGACAGTGCAGGGGACGTGCAGTAGTAATAACAGCAACAGAGGGGGACAAACAGCATCCGATCAGTTTTTATGGTTTCCATTTCCAACTTTCCTAAAGACTTCTCTTGACATTTCACGACCTCCACCTTCCCTCACTGGGTTTGGGAGGGGCGGGAGCGGACAGTTGCCTGACTTAATTTGCTTATCTGATCTTAATGCTTACCGCTTCTTTGCAGTCATATGCTGCGACAATTACGCGTGGGAGATCTGTAACTGTTTGTTTTGCTGTGCCATTTGAAAAGCCAAAAAAACCCAAATCCCCGAAACGCCAATATTCCCAGCCGCTTTGCTCGAGCCTCCCCTTGCAGTGTCTCCACCGCATCACTAGGTGGCGCCTGCTCAACAGCCACCCTCCGCCTGAAACTTTTCGGTTCCACTCCGCTTCTCCCCCCGCCGCGTCTTCCCTACCCCGCCTCCGTTTGCTCCCTGGCGCCTCTAGCGGCCGGACGCCGCCTCGTCTCTTCTTTTTCTCTCACTCCGCTTCCGACCAATCCCCTTCCTCCTCTTCCTCCGGCTCCTTCCACCGCCCGGGGTTTCTCGCCCAGGAGCCAGTGGCTGCTGGGCCGCAGCCGGGGAGCCCCTCCACGTGACGCGCTGGCGGCCAATCAGCGGCGGCGGACTGGGGTTGAAAAAAGAAAAAGGAAAAGTGGGCGGCCAATGGCGGCGGGAGCCAGAGGAGGAGGAGGAGGAGAGCGAGAGGGGCAGGTTCCTACGCTCCCGACGCTGCTCGTCTGCTGCGGCCGCCATTAGAGAAGCGAGGGAAGAGGGAGGGAGGGAGAATAGAACCCAAAGGCGCCGAGGGGAAGGAGAAGCGGCGTCGCGCCTCGGTTTCTGGAGCGGCAGCGGCGGCGTCATGGGCTCCGAGAGCAGCTGAGGAGGCGAGCGGAGACGGAGGAGGAAGAGGAGGAGGAAGGCGGCGGCGCGGGGACTCCAGCCCTCAGGATGCCGCGGCTGGGCAGCCGCCGACAGAGACACCGCTGAGGGAAAGGGAGACCAGGGCGAAGAGAAGGAGAGAGGCCGGCATCGCCGAGGGGGCTGCTCGTGGCGCGCCGACTCTTCTTCCCCCGAGAGGCAGCAGCCGACCCCGCCGCCGCCTCCAGCCCTTCTTCGGCCGCCTTCACCTGTCACCGTCTCCTGAGGGGAGGTGGGGGCCCCAAGAAGAAAAGAAGCGGAAATTCCCTCACGGCAAAAATTGGAAGGGGGGAAGATAAAAAAAAGGAAGGGAAGGAAGAGAGTTTTGGTTTCTCTCCACCTAACGTGGGGACGCTATATATTTATATTTAAAAGGGTTTTGGGGTTTTTTTTAGAAAAAAGAAAGTTTCGCCTCCCTCCAGACACTTCGTTCTATATATATATATATATATATTCTGAGAGGAAAGTCATTTCTTCTCCTCTCTCCAGTTTCTTCGAAGACGTGGAAGAAGAAGAGACTCTTTTCTTTATGAGGGAGGGAAAAAAATATTTCAGTTCACTTCTCATCCCATAGACACTTTTTACTACCTTTTATTTTAAAAGGAAAAGCTCTTCTGTCAACTTCATCATCTCGTTTCTCCAGTGTCTGAAGAAGGAAAAGGGGACACCCTTTCTTCTTGCCCAAAGGAAAGAAGGGAGAAAAAGTCTTTTCAGTTGCTGCTTACCATAAAGAAAAAAACCCTATCCTCTCTGCAAATATTTGTGGCCTAGAAGATTAACCTGAGGAATAACTCTCCCTTCATTTTTTTTGGAAAGGGGACTTTTCAGTTCTTAATACCCTCAACCCTTCACAGATAATTCAATTGTTTTTTAAAAAATCATAATTACTTTTGGAGGAATAGCCCTGGTTTTTCTGTGCCCTTTCCCCTTTCAGTGGCTGAAAAAGAGGTTCCTTATACCTGTTTGAAGGTGGGGAAAAGGTTTGCTACTTTACTCCCTTAAAAACCAACAAACCAACCGCCATCCGCAAATATTCCTGGCACGAAGGATTGACCTGAGGAATTAATTTTGTTTTTTAAAAGGGCTTTTTGGAGGGGGGCACAAGGAGGTCATCCATTCCATTCCCTCTCTTTTTACCCATCAGCAGCGAAAAGGACACTTCAGTGTACTTGAGTGCTTGGATGAAGATTTTTTCTTTTTGGAGGCAGGCAGTTTGGAAAAGGGTTTTGCTCACTCAGCTCTAAGTGGTTCCTGCTTGGAACCTCTCTGTGCGTAAGAAATAAAAGGGTGTTTGGGAGAGGGCTTTTTGGGGTGTGTGTGTGGATGAGTTCATCTTGAAGTTCATCTCATCACCTCCTAAAGTGTGCTTGTTTTTCACCCATCTCTTTGGGGAAGAAAAAAAAACAGGGAAGAAGATATATACATATCCACCCTCCATTATCAACACCACTCCTGGCCTCTTCCAAAAAAATCAAATTTAGCAACTGGAAATCCCATCTGGAAGAAAATACGCGACTGGGTTTCCCTCCACTTCGATGCTGAGGATTTTAGAGGAGGATCCTCGGAGCTCTTGAGGGAACTTGGAAGACTCCGCTTAAACTCTTTCCCCCTCCCTTTCCCCCCACCTCCCGCAGGAAGAAGGGAAAAATTGTATATTGGGAAGGGGAGGTTGGCCAGTCAAGGATAACACCACCTTCTTGGGACAAACCACCACCTCCTGGAGACCAGAAAGTTTCCCTTCCTCCTCCCCTTCCAATGGCTTGATTTTTTATTCTTATTTCTGGAGTGGAAATAGAAGCAAAAACGACCTTTTTGCATCTCCAACTCTTGAGAAGAAACGAGGAAAGGACTTCGCACCGTATCTTCTCTATCTCCGCCCCCCCCCGGTCTTTTCTTCACTCTATAAATCCGGTGTGACGAGGCGGGGGGGACAAGGCGCAAGAGAAATTCCTGGATTATTTCCCACACACCCTACAGCCACTGGATTATTTGTGTATCTTCCTTCTGCCCCCACCCCACCCGTGTTTGCAGATTGAAGATCGTAAATCTTTCTATTTTTGCAATCCCTTTGGATCAAGTACCCCCAATCTTTCTCCCCCGCCGCCGCCTTTTGCCCAGGAGGCTGTGAAAACTGATCCCTCTCCACGAAGATTTTTCTTTTGCACTTTTTTTTTAAAAATTGCCTCTTCCTTCCTTTTAACCTCCCCGGGTTATTATTCCTTTGCCTTATTTGTGCGCTCTCCCTCCCCTTGATATCTCCTCTCCCCGCAATGTGTGTGTGATTCTTTTTTTTTAAAGGGGGGAGGGAAAAGGGCCGTTTTCCCTCGGTTGTGTTTCTCCCTCCCCTCTCGGTCGGCGTGTGTGTGTCTCTCGCTCGCTCGCTCTGTCTGTCTCTTTTCTTTCTTGTCGGAGGCTGTGGGATAATGGCGTGTGGGTTGTGGCTGTGAGGATGAGTTCCTGCTTCGTGCCGAACGGGGCCAGCCTTGAGGATTGCCATTCCAACCTATTCTGTTTGGTAAGTGGCTACTTTTTTTTTAGGGGGGGCGGTGTGCAGATCGCCGGAGATAATCATGCAAGGAAAGGTTGGAGGGGGGAGGGAGACGAGATCGCCAGGAGAGGGGAGGGAAGAGGAAAGGAAAGTGGGGGGGAGGGAAGAAGAGAGAGGAATGGAAGCAAAGCAGCCATTTTTAGCATTGCATCTGCTAGAGGAGTCTTCTGGAGCAGGCCTTGCCAGGAATCAACTAGCTCTCCTGTATATATATTCCCCTCTCTGTCTCCCTCCCTTCCTCCAAAGACTTTATGCCTACGACTCCCCTGCTCCAGCTTGCTTTTTCTCCAAATCATTCTTCACCCTCTTTTGTTTTTCTTCCTCTGATTCTCCACTAACTTTCGATTTCTCTCTAATCTGTTGTTGTAGGTGACATGATTACTTATGCCTATTTTATTGCAGTTCAATTTCAGCCTAGTTTTAGCTTAGCTCTTCTCTCTCCCACCCTCCTTTTTCTGCTTCCCAAGCTAACTTTGGTGAAACCCTCCCCTCACTCTCCCCCCAGTTCTCTAAAAGTGTCACCCTACTAAAACTGGCAACAAAAGTGGAGAAAGCTCCACTGTGTTGCTATTCGCAGGTTACACATTATTTGTTTATTTTTTAAAGTGTGTGTGTGTGTGTAAATGGATCCCTCCACTGTTTTGTAACCTTGCCTTATTTAATTGCTGCCGTGGAATTCAGTTAAACCTTCATTCAGTTAAGATCCCAGCGTGGGTTTTGCTGACCACTTTCTCACTCTGGATTTATTTCAATGCAAATTGGCAGCAGACTCGACCAGCTGGTGTTATTTAATCCTGAAAGTTAAAAAAAAAAAAATCTATGCCAAAGCTATTGTGCTGATGCGTAGTTGGGTGTACGGAATCCAAGCAGTCTATCTCTGCAGGATCACAGGTTACTGGCTGAGCTGGCCTGCTGCTCATGAGTGCCAGTGTCTCTTTAAAGCATGTCTTCCCTCTTCTCCATTTCTCTTTCCAAGATCACCAACTGTTGCAAATTCTGTCACTTGACAGAGGTGCTGGAACCTTCCTTGTTGAAATTAAATAGGCCAGGAGAACCTTTATTGTATCTATATACAGGGGAAGCAAGTGAATTTTGTGTTGAGTGGAAAGAGCACTCTCTTTATCAACAGCTGGAAAGTGAACCCTGTGTCAGTGCCTACCATTTCTCTTAGCCCCCCCCCTTCAGCTGCTGTTGAAACACTGGTCATTAAAAAAAACCCTCTTTCTGGGAAAAGGAGTGGAGAAAGAACTGTTGAAAGTTTCCTTGAATTGTAGTGGAATCCATTAAAAGTTTGGAATTTTTTTTTTTCTTTGTTGGTTCCCCCTCCCTCCCCATTTGTCTACCCATGGGGATAGTCAGTATTTTCAGTAAAGCCTCTGCCTTTCAAAATGATTAGGTTGTTTTGTTGCAGTGCTTCTAGTGCTAAGTGGCTAAGGGGAGGGTTATTAGTGAGGTGTTTATTTGCATTTGTAACAGATGTAGATTCTCTCTCAGGATACCGGAGTTCTCTATATTTGGAGATTCAGCAGGATTTGCAAAAGTGATGGTGTAGTTCAAAACAAGCACTTGATTTTATGATATTCTAACATCCTGGGATGCTCTGTTTGAATAACAAAACTCCCACTGATTTGAATGGAGCAGGGATTGAAGTCATTGCCACTGTCTTATTGACCGAAAGTGGTCATAAGGAGGTGGTAGGGAAAATGCATTTTTTAAGTCCAAAATGCATATGTGCTTAGTGAAATGGGAGAAAGACCTGCTGGGAAGTGAATATAAATATCTGTCTTTGGTAACTGCTGCAATTTTACAATGAAACCTTCCGGTTCCCTCTAGTCTAATTTCTGTTACAATTTTCTTTCAGGCCGATTTAACAGGAATTAAATGGAAACGCTACGTATGGCAGGGTCCAACATCTGCACCAATCCTGTTCCCAGTGACCGAAGAAGACCCTATCCTAAGCAGCTACAGTCGTTGCCTCAAAGCTGACGTCTTGAGTGTGTGGCGGCGAGACCAGAGGCCTGGGCGCAGAGAATTGTGGATATTCTGGTGGGGCGATGACCCCAATTTTACTGACCTAATTCATCATGACCTAACAGGTAAGGCAGAGAAGTCTTGGACCCTATGTGTGGTGGTATCATTCTTCAGATATACAATTTTATTTTGCTAGTTTGCTGCTCTAATAAGCTTGGGTTTATTGAGAATTGAGAGATGAAGTACACATTATCGCAATTATTCACCCTACTTTTTTTACTCTGCTGTTCAGAAATAATTATTATATTGGAACCTCCTTTGGTCAGGGACTTCTCTACAGCTAATGTTACTCCATAAAATGTCATGTGCCCTTGTGGTGCCAAATAAATAGCAAATACACAGAAGTGCAAACTGGTCTTCTGATTGTGTGGGAGAAATCTTGGAGGACATCTTGTGGGATTGCTTTGTTTTCTCTCTCTAAAGATATGTTAACACATTTGGAAAAGTGGGTGGAATATAAGCTTGAATATATAGAACACAAGTATCTGTGTTGAATGTAGACATCTGTGATAGTGAGGCAGGTGTGGAGTCATGTGCTTCTGTAAGTCATGCTGTGTCTAGGTAATTTTGTTCTGTAAGGAATATTTTTTGTTAGGTATGTTGCTAAAGCCAGAGGTACAGCTGGCTTTTGTTAGGAAAAGGAGGCTTAGATGTGGAGGCTGCATTGGCTGTTTTAAACCACCGTCTTGAAGTATAGGTGATGGGGAGGGACTATAGTTCAGCGGCAGAACACATGCTTTGCATGTAGAAGGTCCCAAGTTGGATCCTTGGCATCTCCAGTTAAAATATCAAGTTGTAGTCGAGGACTTCTAGAGATTCTGGAGAACCACTTCCAGTCAAAATACACAGTATTGTGCTAGATGGGCCTGACCTGATAAAAGGCAGCATGTTATAAGGCAGTTGTGTATAATTAAACTGGTGGTTTCAGAATCGGTGGCATATGATAGGCCCCACAGGTGTCACTTAGGCTGTGTACACGCTATACATTTAAAGCAACTCCCCCCCCCTTAAAGAATTATGGGCACTGTCCTCACAGAGTTAAAATTCCCAGCAACCATTCACAAGTGAAAAAATGTGTTTCAAATGTTCTTTAAAGATATGATGTGTGTGCAGCCTTATTCTTGCACATTGGCTGCTGTGTGATGCTTATTTGTCAGCTGTTTTGAGTGTTCATGCAGAGCATGGCGAGAGATGCTGCTCCAAGCTTGGGGGGGTGGTATGTAAAATGACAGCAGTTTTGTGGGTTGGGTTTTTTTTGAAAGTTGAGACTGGGGTAGCTTTGTGGAAGTAGATCTTGAGGAAAGGATTAAAGTGGGGGAGGAAGCTGGCAAATCTGAATTACCTGTTACATGCTGTTATAGATTCTGACCCACATTGTCTTCTCACCAGTTATGACCTGCTATTGTGACTTAGCTGCATAAAGCAGCCTGATGCTTTTTTAGTATGAATTGACACTTGAAATTTGAGTACATGTTGATTGCAGTAGGATCATATAAAACTATTCCTAGTTTGGACGGTTTTCTCTCTCCGCTCTGCCTTGGCAGCAATCTGGTTTTATGAGCCTGAAGATGCACTTAAATCTTTAAATGTCCTATTTAAACACTATAATCTCTTACTCTTATGTACACCTAGCACACTCTCTGTGCTATATTGAAAATTCCTAAATGCTTAATAGTCATTCAGGTACATTAAGCAGCCTTTCTGTAACACTACTACTTCCTGTTTAAATTCTGTGTAGTGTGGTTTCTAGGACATTTGAGCTGTGAATCAGAAGTCCCCGATCATGGCTCAGCCATGAACTCACTAGGTGGCCTCAGACAAGCTTCTTTCTCAAGTCTGTGAACATCTGAGGAGTATAAAAATACAGTTGTTTTTCTTAAATCAGATCATGGGAATAATAGCAGTGTCCTTCCTGAAAGGGCTGTTGTAATGATGACCGTGAGAGTACAACATGAGGCCATTTTGAACGCTTGAAATATGTGAGATCGCATGGCAGGTCATGTTTAAACTGTCTGCAGGCAGAGATAGTCACTAAATATAGACATGATACTGTTGTAGTCTTGGCAATAACTGTTCAGTAGGTAGTTGCCCATATCACTCCTTTTCCCCCTAGCTTCATGGTGATGCTTCTGACAGTATGTTCTCTGGCATTCTTGTCCCAACTCATGACTGGCAGCGAGGATGAAGCTGCAGGAGCGGCCTCTATGTAGTGCTGCGTGATTTCCTCCATGCTAGATGGGGAGGAAGGAGATCTTTATGATTGCAGCTGATCTGTGTGAAACTGTGTCACTAACAATGCTTAATGGATGGTGCTGTCTTCAAATGCCAGTGATCTCTATGGCAGCAATGGGACTTTTGGGTCATCTGGGAGCCATTGTCTTACCTGTTGCAGGTAACCAGGCCAGTGCCAAATTATAAAGCTGTGTTGGCAATTTCTTTTTTATAATGTATTTTTATCTTAAGCTTGCTTTTGAGCTACAAAGCATAACCCAGATGAAACTACAGTACCTCTGGGACACTGAAGATGTAGATTGGAGCGTTTTTGTGGTTATGGCACCCATTGTGGAACTTGGTGCCCAGAAAAAAGTGCCCATTTCCTTCCTTACGCTCATAATTTGCCTGTTTGTGTATTGGGGAATGGAGAGTGTTTTTATTAAGGAATGCCTCTTAAGATTGTAGTGCTTGGTGGCTGCACTGAGGCTGATTTTTAATATTTAATATTAAACATACAAAATTGGAAAAATACTAAACATGTGATATAAATAATGATAGAACAATGTAATCATGTACTGTACTGTTCTATTACAAGACATATAGAAAATATTGCTATGAAAGGGATAATTGCTTTTGGTTCTAAATTGCACCTGGTCTAAAATATTTTGCCTGTTTATGGAGTGTTCTACAGAGAACCAGCAACCATGACAAATATTTTAAAGCCCCTTTGATTCAGTGGGTTCATGCAGCATGCACTTGAGAAGCCTCAACTTTGGCTGGATCATGTTGGCTGTAAAGAGTTACAGTCCTCTATGTTCTAAAAAGAATGCAGACCTCTAGCTCTAGCATATATCCACTTTCACAAATATCTTATTTATTTCAAGTGATTATGGTAATTAACACTTGCTTAAAGCACTTCGTGTACAGCATTTCAGTCATCTTTGCAGCAGCCCTGCAATGTAGTTAATCTCTTCATGTGGCTGAGTCTGAGTGTGTGTGTCAGAATGCAAGAAGCTGCTGTATACCAGTTCATGTTCTTTTTACCTAGTGTCACCTACTCTGGCTAGCAGCAGCTCTCCAGCTTCACGTGCAGAAGGTCTTTACCATCCCTTGCTCCCTGCTCCTTTTTAAATTGAGGTACCAGGGATTGGTCCTGGCATCTCCTGGGTGCAAACAGATGGTTCATCTGAGATAACTCAGTTGGTAGAGCATGAGACTCTTAACCTCAGGGTTGCGGATTTGAGCCCCGTGTCGGGCAAAAGATTCCTGCATTTCAGGGGGTTGGAGTAGATGACCCTCGTGGTCATTTCCAACTCTACAATTCTATGTGTATCAGCTCTTTGATTAACTCTAAACTTAAGTGGCTCGCCAAAGGCAAAGAGGAGATCTGAAGAGGGAGATTCCTCATTTGTACCTCTGTTTGCTAGCATTTACACTACATATAGTTTTCTGTGTACATTATAAAGAGGGGAAGCAGTTATCGTTGCCATGGTGCCAGTCGACTTGAAACAATTGCACTAGTTTTATTAGCATAATCTTATTGAATCTCCATATGTACCACTCTTCTATAGGAGTACTTAACCCAACAGTGGCATATTATATACCAGAGAAGGGTTTTATTGTTAAAATCGCAGATGTGTTTTAAGTACTTGAGTTAGTGGGAGCAGGACGTGGTTAAAGCCAGTAGTCCTAGAACGGAGAGGCTTTTGCAAAAAAGGGGTCACTTGCAGATCAGATACTTGGGCATTCTGGTAGTACATCTATAGCTTCCTTATTTTGCCCTGTGAGTTACCTCAGTCATAACTTGCACAGACTGTCTTCTGTAAAGCTGAGCTGTAACTTAGACCATAAACCTATTTTTGTCCTGGGCTGCTTCCGAGCAAAGGCCAGTAGATTTGCAGGAGTATCTGTTTAAGCTTGGTGCATTAAGGCATTCAAGATGGGAAAGGGAGATGTCTTTCTTACCGGGACACTTTTTGTATTTTGGGGATATTCAAATTTTCATTTTACTCGGAACACCATCTGAAAGAATGGAAAGGCAGCAAAACAAACAAATCTGATTTAATATATTTATGTGATGGATGTACGCACACAAGAGGCTGTTTGCAAGGTTGCATAGGAATGCAAATACTGATAGTAATCTAAGCTTTTAGCATTCAGTTGTAGGAATGTGTGACTGTATCAGCCTGTTTTGTCCATCCAACTAGACATGCTAGGGATTTTGGTTTGGGACCTTTTGCATATGAAGCCTGTCCTCTACCACCAACCCATAACCCTTCATTGATTTGGAATGGGTGACACAGACGTGAGCTTGCATACCTGTCTGAGGGATCTACGGTAATTTCCTTCCTGGGAGCAGCAGCTTAGCCCTCATGGAATGCTGTTCCAGAGGGTCCAGCTTCCTGCTGGAATTGGCCCTTCAAAAAGGGGAATGTGGTAAAAACTGAAAAACCATCCCCTCATGCATGTATGCATGCATGCGTGGTAGGTAGTGCACAGTCCTTTGGATACTGGTCATAACATCTCATCGAGCCGGAAATCTATTTCAGCCTTTTGAAACAAAGCTTGTAAATTGTCCTATTCCTAGAATCACAGTGGAACCATTGTTGTGTGTATCCACGAGTTATGGAAGCTTTTAATAAAAATGGAGCAATAGCTTTCAAGTTTGATTGACTGCAGGGGTCAATGTAGCCTTGCAAATGAACCTTCGAAAGTGTGGTACATTTTAAGTTGATATAGGACATTATTGCCAGAGAATAATGACCGTAGTCTTGCTTGCAATATCTTGCAGCAATAGTCTAAATCAGGGGTCAGCAAACTTTTTCAGCAGGGGGCCGGTCCACTGTCCCTCAGACCTTGTGGGGGGCTGGACTATATTTTGAAAAATATAAATACCCTGCAAGCCGGTCCTGCAGCTGCCTCTGAAGATGGAGGGGGAACGCACTCTGCACGCGCTCAGGAGCGCGTCTCGGCGGCGCCTGCTCACCGGTGGTGTTGATGAGCAGCAGCCGCTCTGTCAGCCCATCCCCGCAGAGCTAACAGGCGGCTTGCACCACGCGCTGTGGCCCCATTGTCCAAGGCTGGCGGGCAGGCCGTGCACACGGAGTGCCAGGCAGGCGATGCGCAGCTCGCCCTCCAGCTGCTCCAGTGTGGCCGCCGAGCGCGCCACCAGCAGCAGCCGGGTGCCAGGCACGGGGCTAGCAGGTGTACCAAACTCTGGCTGAAGCCCTGCGGTGCGCCCGTCACGAGGCCCATGGCACAGCCCAGACCCACTGCTCGCCTGCCGGCTTCTCCATCCATGGCCGTACCGGTTTTACCTTAGACGCAGGCGGCAAGGCTTCCTGCAGCCAATCTGAAGCCGCGCCAGCATCCGCAGCGCGTGGGGACTGACCGAGCGGGCAGCAGGGTCTGCTGGCTGGATTTACGAGCCTGGGGGGCTGCATCCGGCTCCTGGGCCTTAGTTTGCTTATCCCTGGTCTAAATGCTTTCTTTTTATATTTTGTTCTTTTTACATAAATGTTCCATCTTGTCAGTGCATTCCATTGCAGGAATACAATGCACTTATTTGTACTGGTTTCCCCACATTGTCCACAACTCTTAAATCTTGTGACTTTTGACTTTGTGTTCAGGAATACCTGACCTGCAGCCTAGTGAAAAGTTGCTGTTGGCTGTTAGCTTCAATGGGCTTTTTCATAGTTTTCTATATTAATGCATTCAGAAGGAGTTATGCAACACCATTTTCTAAGAAGGCACCTGGGATACATCTGAAAGAGAGAAGCTGCTTTCAGACCCTTATATATGCTTGTTTTTCTTGGAGGGCCACTTTTAAGAGTGGAGTAAAGAGTGAGGTCCAAGGTTCTGTAGCCTCAGATTTGTTGTTCCCAGTAGGTACTGTAGAGGGGAAAAGTTGGGCTGGGTTGCTCAAGTAGCTGACCCCTCTTATAGCTGAACATGCAATTATATGGGATTTAACTGAGCTTATGCTTCAGATATAGATCAACACTGCATACTGTGGTTTAGCCCTTGTTACATGTTTTGCACACTTGATAAGCCATAAGAGAATTTTTCTGCTGATCCTTTTTTCTTGTGCCACCTTGGTAGTATGAGCCTTTGCTGTTTATTAAGGCTCAGATAACTTGCTGAATGTTTTGATTTACATGTTCATTAAAAAAAAAATGTTCACTACCAATTCTGTTATTTCGCTGGCCCATTTTTATTATCACATTTCCTTTTATGTGTAATATACTGAAACTTCCTAAAATTAATTGACTAGGTTTTGTGCTTCATTAGCTGGAAAGCTTTGACTGTGGATGGATTATATATAATGCATTTTTTCTGAATTCTGAAACTTCTGTGCTATGTCTCTCTGGCCGAAAACAACTGTGGGCAGTATAATGTAGTATTGGGCATCTTATCACGAGAGGGAGGAGAGTGACTTGAGTGAAAATTCTTAGAAAGTTGTGCAATGATATTGGGCAAGCTTATGAAAAGGAATGATTATACGTTCTCAGACCTTCTTGGACACTTACTGGGTTCTGGCTTTGCTTCGGAGCATGAAATGGTGTTTCTGCGGCTGCAGGTCCTTGGATGCATTAAGAGTTTTTGGCAGTGGCCCTTTGTGCAAGTCTATTGGCTGGAGCTTTTTAGTAATTGATTTAAAGCAGCAGTTTTCAAGCTTTCTACCTCCAGGGAACCATTTCCACATTGGCTTTTCTGCCACAGAACACCTTTGTGTTATGCAGAAGATCCTGAGGGTACATAGCCAGTTTGCATGTAGTGCTAGGTAGCCAGTCCATTTGGGCCTTGTTGTTGTTCTGTGGGAACTGAAAGTGCACCCTAAAATATACCTGGCATTTGTTTGTGGTTGCACGTAGCAGAACATTGCACTAGTGGACAGGTCTTTCACAGAAGCTTGTCTACTGCAACTTATTTTTCTCTTCGATAAACCACTGAAAAACAGGGTTTGATGGAGCATAGTTTAAAAATCACCAGATTGAAGGATACTGCTTGGATCTGGAAGTATTCTGCCTTGCATAGCGCCGCTGAAGGAACTGAATGCAGGCTCCTTCAAGAGGCTTCTCATCATTTTGTTGGTTTTCTTGGATCTTCCTTAAACCAAACAGTACAGAATTGGTGATGTTTTCTGCCATCTAGCTGTATGCTTCCTTGTTCTTCAGGCCCTGGACCTTGTTATTTTGCCTGGAAGGGAATGCTTGGATGACTCTGCCAGCTGGCTGCATTGGCTATCGGCATCAAGCCTGGGATAACTGCTGCTCTTTTTTCTCTTTTTCCCCCCTGCTCTCCACAGAGCCTTCTTCCTGCATTGGCTTGAAGGGATTTGTTTCTGAAGCCAGGGTATTGGGTGAAGAATCTTGATACCATTTACCAGATGTAATATGAAAATTACCCCTTCAGCTGTGCAGCCAGCTCTTGGCTGTGGTATTATTTTTATCTTATGACAGCCTCACAACAGTGACACATGTCCCCAGTGACAATAGAAGCTCGATTATTGTAATTCCTCCCCTGCAGGGCTTAAAGTAGGACATCTCCATTGCTTGCAGCTTGCTAGGAAAGCAACAGTCTGTCCTGATAGGAGCAATAGTGGTTGTGTCTGCCTCTCTTTCTCCCTCCCCCACCCCCACAGATAAACAGGACTGTGCATATTCTGTGCTAGTGATAAACCATGCAAATAGAATTGTGTGTGCATGTATAATGTAGTTGAATTCCTGGATTTTGGAAATGGTTTAGGCCAGGGGTCAGCAAACTTTTTCAGCAGAGGGCCAGTCCACTCTCCCTCAGACCTTGTGGGGGGCCAGACTATATTTTGAGGGGAAAAAATATGAATGAATTCCTATGCCCCACAAATAACCCAGAGATGCATTTTAAATAAAAGGACGCATTCTACTCATATAAAAACACACTGATTCCCGGACCGTCCGTGGGCTGGATTTAGAAGGTGATTGGGCTGGATCCGGCCCCCGGGCCTTAGTTTGCCTACCCATGGTTTAGGCATTCTTTCAATGGGTGGAATAGCAAGTGATGAAGGGCAGGGAGAAGTGGAAGCCTATGCTGTTTATTAGGGTTGGGCGATATCTTGTTACCTGCGTTGTGTTATATCATCAGCTAAATATCACAATATACAGATTAGGGCTGGGCGATATTAGGTTTTGAGCATCGCAGTATATCACCAGCCAGACATGGCAGTTTGGCGATATACAAAGAGCTGCATTGGCCCCAGCCTGCGAGGCCCTGGGTGAGACTGCTTCAGCTCTCACTGCGTGGGAACTGAGGTGCTTTCACCCCAGCGCCTCGCAGGTCGGGGCCAATGCAGCAAGCCCCGACCTGCTGCTCAGACGGAGGGAGCCCTGTGACGAAGTGTGACAGGCTCCGTTTGCACGGCTCCTTTCTTTGGCAAGGTAGAAGGGGCGGGCAAGTGGCCTCCTTTTCTTGGGAGAAAGATGTTGCTTGCTTGTCTCCCCACCACCACCAGTGAAGACGGAGGGATCCCTGAGAATGGAGACTGACAGCTGCAATCACAGGGATCCTTCACCTTCCCTGTCAAGGGGCGAGGAGCGAGGAAACAGCCTCCTTTTCCTAGGAGAAAGAGGTCACTTGCTCCCCCAACCCCTTGCTGGCAAAGACGGAGGGATCCCTGCAAATGGAGCCTGACAGGTTCTTTTGTCAGGGCTCCCTTTGCTGGCATGGCCCTCTCAGCCGGGCAGCGCAAAGCCTCCCGCACCCTAGCTGAGGGAGCCCAAATCCTTTTCCTGCTAGCAGGAGAAAGATCGGGGCTGCTCAGCTGGGAGTGCGAAGCCTTATTTCTCAGCCTCTTGAATCTGTTTAGAAAAAAACAAAAAGTTAATGGTATTGTGTTCTTTGGCAACCTTTTGGATGCATGTGGAGACATGTTCTGTTCATCGGAATGGTTCCTTTTCAAAGCAATTGCCTCAGTGCCTTTTGCGCAACCCCTCAGTGTGTTTCTTCATTTGCGGTTTTTATCTTGGTACTTGATATGCGTAAAAGCTGGAAAGGTTTAATCAACAGCACCTTCCAGGCCTTTGCTGTGCCAGCAATAACTTGTCCGTGGTTCATATCTCCACAGAAGGGGGCGGTGAATGGGTGCAAGATGGCAAACATGGACTTCGGGCTTGATAATCTTGTTGCCAATGCAAGCTGGCTTAATAAGGTGTGTGTGTGTGTGTGTGTGTGTTTCCTCGAGCCTCTTCCCTAAGTACTGGTACATGTGAATAGTGTTACATGTGTGTATGTAAATGGAGGCTTTGGCTGACAAAATATTCTGTAAAGATTTTACTCTGCTCATGTATAATTTGCTAGACAAAAACGCATGTTAGGCTGGAACCCCTTTACAACTCTTTTTTTTATTTCAATGGATGCTTGCTTCTGAGCAGTGTTAGAAACTGAGATAGAAAAGCTAGGAGCCAAATGGCTCCTGGGACCCCTGGGTTGTGAGCATCAAAACAGAATGTCTAGTCACCTTTTGGGTGGGGGGTGCCAGCAACACTTTTTATTTATTAATAAGAATGAATACACAATTCACATAAATGACACATTGTTAATATTGTATTTTTAGCAGAAATTGTTAATACGTGTTTCATTTGATGTTTACAGTAATAATATTGGTACCATATTTAAGTTTTCAAAACACTTAACCCTTTATTGTTAAACTTCTTGTCTATCCTTAACATATACTTTGAGGCTTCAAAGCACATACATTTCAGTAATCCTTGAGTGTCAGCCAGGTGCAAAAATGGAACCCGACTTCTTGAGGTGCTCACAAATGGATAATCTTTAGGCACAAAATACACCTGGCATCCTGCTAATTTCAAACTCTGCTTCTGAGTAAACATACTTAAGACTGCACTGGCTGGCATGTGCCCCTTTTGGCCGCCTCTTTTGGAATTATTTTCCTATGGGAAGCCCCCAAAGCTTGAGCCTATGTGTCTTTTGGGAGCAGAGTGAGGCACGATTTCCTCCCTCACCCTGCAAACTTTATTTTGATGGCTAGGAATATGGTAAGTTAGACACATTGCTTGCCATATCCTAAAGGCTCAAGGGATGAGACAAGTCCAGTAAAGTGTAATGGATATATTTTCTCCCCAGGAACTTGTCCTGAGATCCCTTGGTTATTTATGTGCAACTTAATTTTCTAGATCACTTTTTTTTTTTTAAAAAAAGAAAATTTATCTATGCACAAATCCTGAGGCTAGATGAGGTTGAATGCACACTGCTTTTTGCTGTTCGTGGCAAGAATAGGGTCAGTGCAATGCTGGAGCTTGAGAAGTGAGGTTTGATCCTCTCGTCATGAAACTGAAGCACTCTTAATGTCTGTTTTCACTGCCATAACTTTAACTTGGTCGCTTTCCAACAGCTTTGCATTTAACACTTTCAAAACTGCCTTTGGAAAGTAAGTGGTAGCTGCTGTAGTGTCAGGATCGCAGAACAGGTTCCTTCCTGGAATAATATTTTGTATATACGCTCATTCTTAGGGTAGGAGTTACAACATCTGAATATTCAGCAAGGAGATGGTTTAAGGAACCCGTTTCCACACACACCCCTCCTCTTCACATACAGTAAAAATATTAGTTAATGTTAATTATTTCCAAATAGACGTTTTGGCTCAAGACTCACGGTTACACAGATTTTCCTACATCATGTGGCTTGGTTAATAATTACCATTTTCCACAATAAACAAATGACATTCTTCTATCATTTCTCTAATCAAAAGTGTCTTTCAGTTTCTAGGCTTCAGAAATCTTAACACTCCCCTCCTCCCCAAGGTAAACTAATTTTGCTACCTCAGTAAGCTAATCACACTACCTCAGGAGGTATACATGTCTTTAAATTAATGTGTCTTTAATGAAAGGAAAGAACTTATACTACACACTCTTAGGACATGATTTTTAACTGATGCACTTGGTGTCTGCATCATGTCACAGCCTTTGCTCTATTTCAGCAATGTTTTACAGATTGGAAGCACCTTCCAAGCTTGTATGCTACTTCTCTCTTCGTGTTCTCTCACGAGTTCAACTTTGCCTTTTGTTCTTTAAAGTAGTCAGTGTCTGCACTGGTGTGTGTGCTTAGCCTGGTTAATTGTAAACTGTAGTTTGCTGTTATGGCTAGATTGAATTCAGTTTGCAAAGTATACCGGTAGTCTTGAGCTAGCAATGGTCTGTGAGAATGGCAGTGCAGATGTGCAGCCTCTGGAAACAAAAGCAGGGTTTTTTTCGGGGGGGGGGGCGGAATACAATAAGGTAGGGAGATGGAGCACTCAAGCTTCTGAGTTGTTCTTTATTTCCCAATGGTGGTTTGGAAATGGAGCAACTTTTATATGTATACCAGGTTTGTGTTATACATAATGGCAACTGCATAGCCATTATGCTGGAACAGTTTATCAATCCACCCTTCCAAAAAGGGAAGGTTCCAGTTCATAAACAATAAAAGTGATGAAATAAGAACCTGGATTTATATCTAATTCTTGATTTGTTATCAAATGAGAGTTTCCAGCTGTGTAAGTTTGGAGAAGCTGATAGGTTTAAATCTCTTCAGAGATAACTCCGTGTGCTGTTGTAGGATGTGGAAGTTAGAGTACAAAGTGCAGTTTGGACTTTGCCATCTTTTAATGTGTGTGTTTGCTGTTGCTCAAAACACTTGGACTATGTTTGGAAGTCTGTTGAAAATGGCATAATTTCCCTCCCCACCCCCGAACATTTATTTGTTTATTACTCCTTTCTAGGTTATTCATACAGCTATGGTTTTTATGCTTTTTCTGATGTTAAAGAAAATTGAAGGAAAGAAATTGTCATATTTCTTGGAAACATTTCCTTGTTTGATGCCATCTTCTATGAAGTAATAAGTTTGGAGCTCAATATTTGACTTGAGCTCGTTAAGCAGAGTTTTTTGTTTTTGATAGTTTACATTTAAGCTTGTCAGCTACTCTAGTTTTGTAATTTTTCCTGTAATGCTTAGCAAGGTGCTGCTACAAGCAAGTGGCTTGTAGCATTTATAGTAATTTTCAAACTATTTAAAAGGCATGTTTCACTTGGTTTCAATCATATTCCTTTTGTCTTCACCCAAATAACAAAACCACCACTGCAACTTTCCCCTGCTTTGGCAGCCACAAGCAAATGCTGAGTACATTCTAGGTATACCCTGAATTCATGAAGCCTCAGTAGGCCTGGTCAGTGCACTGACTGCACACCATACAGATGCGTATGTTACAGCATTTTTAAAAAATCAGAGCCTGCCCAGGACATTTGCTGCCTAAGGTGAAGAAGATTCAAAGCATGGAAGATGAATGACAATACTGTCAGTGGGATGGTTTCATCCACTGCAACTCAGAGCAGCAGGTTAGCTTTGGGGGTGCAGGAGTCAGACCACATGGCATGTGTAACTTCATTCTCCATATAAGGCTAGGGTACTCAGGAAGAGCAGCTGTGGAGCTCTCACTACTGCCCCCCCCCTTCCAAGTACCTACCATCTGAGGCAGTTGTCTCACCCTGTCTCATATTTAAAACATGGAACTTCTGGGCAACAGGTCAATGTGGCATGGGTTCAGTCAAGTTAGAAAGTTTGAATGCCACTGCTTTAACTCCGAAGTAAATTACAGTAGACATGGTGTAAAGAATAATGAGAAGGAGATTGCAAAAAAGGAAAAAATACAAACAAGTGAGCCCATAACCTTGTTAGGTTGTGGTGTGTGGTTTATCGTGTGTGTGTGTGTGTGTGTGTGTGTGTGTGTGTGTGTGTGTGTGTGATACGGTATGTGTGCCTATATGTCAGGTAATGCTAACTATGCACAGGGCTGGTGGGCTGTGTGGGAAATTGGGCACCAAGGTTATCGGCATCAAAATTTTAAGACATCTGGGATTTTCCTAGCCCTAACTTTTTAAACCTTTCCTGTCAGTCCAGTTCGATCACATGAAACCATGTGGTCTGCCCAGGATAGGATGGCCTACTGTGACAGGCAGCAATTCTTCAGGAATGTCAGGCTGACATTGTTCTATTTTTGCTACCTGAGGTCCTTTTGAGTGGAGAATTGAGTCTTAAACCTTTTATCCATAAATCATCCACTGAACTGCAGTATTGATACTGTACATCCTGTAAGTTACCATATTTCCCCTCTCTGTGATCTAGTGAAGAAAGCACTCAACAGTCCTTGCAGCAATTTGAGTACTGTGGGATGCTGTTAGAGGATTCGAATTGAGATCTTTATGTAATTCTCCTTGGTTATTATAATAAGCTGTATGTCTGTTATTTGTCGGAGTTACATACGTTGAGTGTTTGGAGGAGCCATAATAGGAAGGCAGGAAAAAATGTTACCTCCTCCTCTTCCCTATTAAGAGTTTACAGCATTTTTTAAAAACAACCTCTATACAGTACGTTTTACTGCTGCAAATTCTCCTGTAGAATCAGTTTTCTTCACATTCAGCAGAAAAATCAGATCGTTGGCTGCAGAATGTCTGGAATACTGAAGCAGGTATTAGCATGCTAGAAGTGTGTCTGTGTATGTGGGCAATAATAAACATCAAGAGGCTCCTTTTTAAACACACATTTCACTCTCTCCTTTATCAAATGTTCTTTGCTTGTGCTTGGTACTGTACCTGCTGCTGCTAAACAAAACAATGGACAATATTACATTTGGTAATAAAATGTTTTCATCTCTTTTTTGCCTTCCCATTTTACTGGCATATTAGTAAAATATCTGTCTGACATTATGATAGACGCCGGTAGAAGGAAGAACCCTTGAATGGTCTCTTGGAACAACTGTGTTTGTGTGTCTGTGTACGCACACACTGCATTTCCTCACTAGCCTCATATTGGTATAGGCTACATTACTCAAGAGAGTGAGGTTCGGTGGGCAGGTTTTACCTGCCTCATAATGGCATTCTCAAGTTTTTCTCATTAGGGTGAATATATTAGCAAAATACTCTTATGAGAAAAAGTAGAAGATGAACTTTTGCCTTATAAGCCCAAGGTCTGGCATAGCAGGTAAGTTTCTTACCCTTCAGCTTCATCCCAGCTTTTCCTTGTATTTCTCTCAGATGGATTCAGTAAGGGATGAGTCTGCATTCAGTTTCTTAGTCACACAAATATGTGTCAAAGAGAAGCCAGGAACAGGCTTATATTCATTATTTATTTAAGCAAAACCCTCCCAAGATCAGGAATATTCTCTATTTATCATGCTACAACCTTAGCCAGTGTTTGGACAACCAGTATGTCAATCACTGTGTCATGAGATCCACATGGAACTGAGTTGCATGAAGGGATCTGGCAGGCTATTGCCTGCTGGGCTCTTTGCCAGTAACTCTTGATGCAAAACATGTTGTCTCTTATTCTGAGCTCTGTTGGCCCCTTTCTTTTAGACACTAGTTTATGATGGAGTACCAGGGGCTTCTATTTACTTAAGAGCTTGTCCAACTGCCATAAGCCTTCCCTAAGCTGAGGAGAATGGTTTTGAGCCTTCCTGGGTTGTAGCTAAAAATGTTGACTGGCAAGTTGTAGCACTGTCAATCAACCCCAACTAAGGAACTGAGCACTTCCTGATGCAGCAGTCTTGGTCCCAGTTACTTGATTGGTTGTTACCAGCCCAGCAAAGATATCAGCAAGATCTGGTTGGGGGATAAGTGAAACGGGAGAAAAATGTGTGCTTCTCTCTTGTTGCACCTGTCTAGGTAAGCTAAGAATCTTGGGTATATAGTTCTCTATTTTTTCTGCAGCTTAAAGGAGCTGCATTTAAGGCTTCCTATTTACTTCCACCCACCCCCGTATATTTCTTCGGGATCTGATTTCCAGGAACTGTTGCCTGCCATATTTTGACTAGAAGTTGCTGCAGACACATCTTAACAGAATTTGTGCCTGCACCTGTAACCCAACAGAGAGAGGAGATTGAGATAGAGCTGGGTATAAAATAGGCCACAGCTTTATTCCATTTAAACTTCTGAATGTTAGTGTAAAGAAGGCAGGATGAAGTGGTTGATGTTGACAAGATGAGCTGCCCAGGCCAACTCCTGAGTAACCCTTGGAGAAAGGATGGGCTTGTGGCTACAGGTTATGTGGACTGATCCTACAACCGTATTCTTCACCCCCCCCAAAAAAGAAACCCCAAATTTGAATGCAGAGGTAACTAACCCTATCTGCAGTGGAATTGGCTTTTGCCCAAAGCTCTGACTCCCTCGTGTGGAAGTGTTGTGAGGAGCCCCACTCTGTGCCACCATGGCACTGCCTCAGCTCATTGTCAAAGCACCACTGAAGGTGAGCAGTTCCTTCTGCTTGCCCAGTAGTTTTGGGCAGCTGTGTAATGTTGAAATAGATGGCCCTACTACCCAAGGTGAGCACAAAGCATATGCCATGTACATGGGAGTCCTCCACATGCCGTATTTTTCCATGTATAAGATGCCCCCTACTTTTGGGGACCCCAAATTTAGAAAATGGGCATACGCACTATCTGTGCATAAGATGCCCCCAGATTTTTAACCTTATTTTAAAGTAAAAAACCCTAGTCTTATACACGGAAAAGTACGGTACCTTGAATGAAGTCAGCACTCCATGCCATTCTTGCTAGGCGAGTGGTTCCAACCAACTGAGCTTGACACCCAGAACTGCTGCATATGCTTCTTCAGGGCCTCTCATGCTGCACAGACTAGGTCAGTCTTCTTGTTATCCTTGCAGAGCTGGATTGCAATAACTGTGGACTGTTCAGGCATTTATCAAGTAGCAGGTTCCTTGCCACTGTCACAGCTTATTGGCCCACCAAGTGTCTAGAATCCTTTGCAAATGTATCTGAATTGAATGGGATTGTAGCATGTTAACAGTTTAAAAAAGTATGCCATGTCAATGTGGCTTGCTGCGTTTCCAAAAGTGGCCTGAAAGGGTGAGTTCAGAAAATAAAAATGCCTGTGTGAATTTCTCCTTATTGGACTGTTCTTGATAGTGTGTGTGTGTGTGCACATGCATAAACACACAAGAGCAGCTGTTGAACTCTCTGTTGAACATTCATTTTGTAGCAAATTTTTGTGTGGCTTGGTTTTTTAATGAGATGTAAGCTTTTAAGGGGTACAACACCCCTTGTATGTGTTAGTGGGCTTTCATGTGTAGCTCTGAGCTGTTGCTACTTTGACATCTTTAGAATTTTTTCTCCCCTGTGTGATCACAGGCAATTGAGATCCCGAGGATGAGATTGTCTGTGTGTTGACATCGCCAAGGGCAAGCACGTTAAGTCCTCCCACTGCTCTCATTTTCAGTGGGTTTTTAGGGAAGGAAATAGGTTTCTGTTGTTTGGGCAAATGGGCAAATTGTCTTGCTGTGTTGTGCTTGATGTGATACAATCGTCAAAAACAGTGTGTGCATTGAAAAACATGACCCTATTTCAATTTGTTTTAAATAGTGTTAAACACTAAAGAATTTGTAACAGTATCAATAGTACTGACTCATTTTTTTTAATTAGGAAAAAATAATCTCTTGGCAACAGGAATTCAATATTCTGCCACCTATTGAAAAAAATATGATTATGAACAAGTTGTCACTTGATTTCCGTTTAGCAACCCTTGTCTTTATCCAGAATCTCAAGGTACTCTGTTAAATACTATTTTATAGCATGTCCTGACAACCAGTCTGGACAGTAATAAATAAATGCTGTAACTTCTAAGAACAGGTATGTGTGTATGTGTTTCATTCTTCTGGATTAGGGAGTGGAGAAAAAGCCTTCTGGAACGTACCTAAAACCTCTGTAATCGCTTGTCCAGAAAACATATATTAAATGTTTTAATCTCTTTCCAGAAAACATGAGTTTTGCAAAGCTATGTTCTCATATACACATGTGTGCACCACAAGGGAACTTGGCACAATTTTTTCAAACATGTGACACCCCCTCTTCCCAACTAATGGTGTATTAAATCATTCCTGAAGGCGCTTCTGAAGGTTCATTTCAACTTAATCTCATTAGATCTATTCTGTGCCTTGAAGGTGAAGTAATTCTCTTTTTTTATTTTGCAAGATGGGTACTTCTTCCATCTGATCATTATCTTGTAGTTACGTTTTGAGTCTGTCTCCTGATTCTTTAATGGCGAGGAGTTTGTGTTCCCTTTGTGTGTGTTGCTCTTCGTTATTATGGAGAGCTGTGTACTCATCAGGGGCTGAATAGACCCCCACAGAAAGCATCAAGTTTTGCTTGTGTCCTCCAGATAATTATAGTTGTGCAGTGGTTTGCTGAAAAGCATGTTCCTATGGACAGCTAGTTAGGGCAAATAAAGAGCTTATGTAGGGCTGACTGCACTGCTTTCTCACGAAGGACGCCTTTCTCTTGAAGACTAACTAAACCCTTTTTAGGGTGAATGGTGGTCAAAGACAGCAGCTGGATTAATGATTTAGTACTCCAGGATATGCTTTCATGATTTCAGGTTGACACATTTTAAACTTGTGGTGTCACAATCATGTTTATCCCTGTGATGTCCCTGCTTGGTAGGTTGCAATTATCACCAGGGAGTGTCTTGCCTAGTAAGTCCACTTGAATTGCTCAAGTCCACATTCTAAACATGAATTCTAAATAGGAAGCAGCTCCTGCTGAGTTCAATGCAATTTACTTTCTGCTAAATATGTTTACGTAGAATTGATCCCTTAATCCAACCTGTGTTTTGGATCGTTACAAATTTTGCTGTTAATCTCATGCATTCCTTTTATGGTGTGTGTTTTTTGGGGGGTGCTAGTTCTGCTTTATCTCTCCATGCAGTGAGAAGTCTGCAGTGCAAACTTCCTGGCTGTGTGTAAGAAGTGAATATGTGATTTTACCTTTTACTTGAATGCAGAGTCTTCCTTGACAACAAATCTCTTGTTTGGCACAGAAGCCATACATTATTTGTTATCTCTGTTAACTCTGACTCTGAAGATGCCAGATGACTTGTGTGTGTGTGTGTGTGTGTGTGTGTGAGAGAGAGAGAGAGAGGGGGGGGCGGGAGAGGTTGAGCTCCAGAATAGGCAGTATTAGTTTAGTTCTCTTCTTCTTTGGCCTGCTGCAGAACTCAGCACTACAGAAAGTAGACTCTGTTCCTCTGTTCAAAAAAAGCAGAACCTGTGCCTGCTCTGAAGCTTGATATGAGATGAGGATCTCATTTTGTTTTCTGCTTTCTTTCCTTTTTTTGGAGAAGGAGCATCTGTGTGCTGTTTGGTGTTTTGCATCACTGGGGTATTTGTCCTCACATTTGGAGCTATGGAGAATCCGCACAAGAGTCTTTGACCCTGAATGCTAATGGCCTCTTGATGCCCTATGGCTGAGGTTGTCTTAGAGGTCTACTATGATAAGTTTTAAGGCATTGTTAATAATAATAATAATAATAAAATTTATTTATATCCCGCCCTCCCCAGCCGAAGCCGGGCTCATGGCGGCTAACAACACTAATAGTGCAACATTCTAAAAACATTATAAAAATGAATTAAAATCAAAATTGATGGCAACCATAAACTAAAGTTCTGTAAAGATTGCCAAAGGAGGGGGTCAGGCTGCGCCCTGACCAAAGGCCTGGTGAAACAGCTGTCTTGCAGGCCCTGCGGAAAGATGTTAAGTCCTGCAGGGCCCTAGTCTCTTGTGACAGAGCGTTCCACCAGATTGGAGCCGCAGCTGAAAAAGCCCTGGCTCTAGTTGAGGCCAGCCTAACCTCTCTGTGGCCTGGGACCTTCAAGATGTTTTTATTTGAAGACCGTAAGTTCCTCTGTGGGACATACCAGGAGAGGCGGTCCCGTAGGTACGAGGGTCCTAGGCCGTATAGGGCTTTGAAGGTTTAAACCAGCACCTTAAACCTGATCCTGTACTCCACCGGGAGCCAGTGCAGCTGGTATAGCACCGGGTGAATGTGATCTCGCAGCGAGGACCCCGTAAGGAGTCTCGCCGCGGCATTCTGCACCCGCTGGAGTTTCTGGGTCAGTCTCAAGGGCAGCCCCACGTAGAGCGAGTTACAATAATCCAGTCTGGAGGTGACCGTCGCGTGGATCACAGTGGCTAGGTCAGGGCGAGAGAGGTAAGGAGCCAGCTGCTTAGCTTGGCGGAGATGAAAAAATGCCGCCTTTGTTATAGCTGCAATCTGCGCCTCCATGGAGAGGGAGGTATCAAAGATTGTGGATCTTTGAATCATTTGCAGCTGTTCTTGAAGGAAGAAGACAAAACAGGTGTCTTAAGTATCAATGGAAAACAAACAGCTAAAACAGGAGGAACATCTCCAGGGATCCTGCCCATATTGTACATCTCTTTCATCCTTGGAAAGTTAAGGCTGTATTATAATTGGGCTTTGTGAGTTCATGGTTTTGTTTGTTTGTTGTCTGGTTTATAGTACTGCCCCATAATCAAATGGAACCACTGTAGCTGCAGAAATCTTAGGACACAGTATCTGTTGGTTTGCATGCCTTTATTATTTGAGCCTTAATGATGTTGCAGAGGCACACCACTTTAGCTCTTTGTGGTCACTTCCTGAACATATTTAAAACGTGAGTCAGAACAGAGGCAAGTCAGGAGTAGCCCTATTATAAAAATGGACTATGCTGGCAGGTGACTGGGCTGTACAACCTGCATTGAAAATTATATGAAAGCAGAATCTTGCGCAAGAAGAGCTCTGTTGGGTCAGACCGATAGTTATGTGTCAGGGATGGGAACCCTTTTTCAGCCCGAGGGCCACATAGCAGTAGTTGGCAGGACCAGAGGCAAAAGTGGGTGGAGCAATGGATATGACTCTTTCCTTTGTACTGTAGGCTACATTCCAGCCACACCCATATTCTGCTTCATTTTCCATCCAGGCAAGGAAGAGGCATTATCATAATTTAAAAACACATTCCAGTCAGGACTTCCGGGTTGGCGCCATCGCCGAATGGCGGACTCCCTCCGAGCTCCGGAGGGAGCCGGCTCGGCAGGGGCTGGGTTTTACCGCACCGGCGATGCGGGGACCCTTAGAAACCACGGCCACGGGGGCCGTGGACTTGGAGACTCGGCTAGCACCGCTAGCGCCCTCCCGACTCGTGAAGGAGCCTTTTTAAAGGCTACGGATCGGGTGCCGGGGAGAAGCGTGGTGCTTTGAGTCCTCTGCCATCCCTGCCGAGCGAAGCCGCATGCCATCCGGCGGAGAGCGCTGACTTCTTCCATTGAGAATTTGGACTTTTAACAACAACCCGTGAGTAAATTGGAAATCGGGTTTAAAAGAAGAAAAATTTTTGGGATTTGAGACGAGCGGGGGGGGATCTAAAAAGGAAGTCAGTCCCCCTCCCTATTGTAGACATTTTAAAACAAGGATTGGGAAGCCAAGGCCCAAAAAGAACGGTATCTTTGCTAAATTAAGAATTCCATGATGGGAAAGTACAAGAATTGTGCTGGAGGAAGAATTGAAGGAGAAGGAAAATGCACCCCCCTCCCTGGGAACCGGGGCGATTGAGGAGTGAGCCTGGTGAAAAGAGCCGGTGATTTTGACAGCTGTCAAAGTAGCTGTCAAAGTCGGAATATTAAAGAGGATTTTATTACAAGGACCTTGCTGGTCAAATTTGTTACAACTTGATATAATTTGTTAAGACTTGAATACAAAATGGCGAAAATACGGAGAACAATCGGATTTTTGGAAACAAAGTTACAACAACCCCCCTAGAGGAGTTTCGGGACATTACAAAGATGGGCGTAAGCCGGGAAAAATACAACACTCCGGAATTTCACAGAACTGGTTATCTCCTGGGAAAGCTGCAAAACGGAAACTGAATCTTGTCTACAGGGTGTTTAGACTAAAAGGAGACAACAGAATACCTTACTGAAGAAGGAAGGGACTGAACGCAAGTTTTTGTTCCTGAATAACAACAACCCATGTAGAGTTACTAAACTTCTGAATAAGAAAGTTTTAGCAGCGGAACAAGAGGAAGCTGGACTATAACCTTGAAAGAACAATGGGGGGAATTTTATAATTTGACATTTTTAAAGATTTAGGAATTAATTTTTAAAGAAAGTAATCCTAGAAATGGGAAATAATTCTGCAAGGAGTTGGGGGAAAAATGGGATTGATGGACTTAAGATTTCCAGGCTGGAAACATAGATTGGAGGATAAGGGAAATTAAACCGGGGAAGGGGAGGGAGAATTAGAATCCAAAGGCTTGCAACTATTTTCTGAATTGGTTTTCTTTTTTCTAATATATTTTTTATTTTTTTATACTTTTATTCTGTGTGCTTTTACTTTAATGGGAAAAAAGGGGGACATTGTGGAAAGAAAAGGGGGTGGGCTATGGGGAGAGATCTTTTGCTTTTTTTTTATCAAGGGTGTTGCATAAGGTTTGTATAAATTTAAATTTGAACAATGGGGTATATAAATTGTGCTTTAAATCAGAAATAGAACTTGTGGAAACAACAATATGAAAGGGGAATACAGTAGGGGTGGGGGAAGGGGGGAGTCCCAGAAAGTGGATGTTTGAAAATAAGGTTCTGAATGTATCTTCATAATTTCTTTTCTTCTCTTTCTGTATTTTGGAAACTTCAATAAATATTATTTAAAAAAAAAAAATAAAAAAAAAAAAAATAAAAACACATTCCAGTCAAGCAAAAGCACTCAAAGAAGTTGCAGAACATGGCTACTGAGGGCTGTGGGCTGGGAAGGAGGCATGGTCGAGGAAGAATCCGGAGAGCAAGAAAGACATTTGGTTCTTGGGCCTGAGGTTCCCCACCTCTAGCCTATCTAGTCCAACATCTTGTCTCTTTGTAGTGGTGAACAGATTCTCATTAGTAAGGCTTGAAGGCAGTATACCTCCTCCATTAGTGATCCCCAGGAGCTGCCTCCCAGTATTATTTTCTGTGCACCTTCTGAATTGGGGCATACAACCCTGCATGGGACTGAGTGACGAATCAGGATTTTATTCTGAAGAAGCCTTTCGAAAACTGGCTGACATTTTGTGTGAGTGTGTGTTTAGGTGTTTGTATGATGATCCTGTGCTCTCTTAATAACCTCATGTGAGCTTAGGTAAAGGTAAAGGGACCCCTGACCATTTGGTTTCAGTCGTGGCCGACTCTGGGGTTGCGGCGCTCATCTCGCTTTATTGGCCGAGGGAGCCGGCGTACAGCTTCCGGGTCATGTGGCCAGCATGACTAAGCCACTTCTGGTGAACCAGAGCAGCGCACGGAAACGCTGTTTACTTTCCCGCCAGAGCAGTACCTATTTATCTACTTGCACTTTGACATGCTTTCGAACTGCTAGGTTGGCAGGAGCAGAGACCGAGCAACGGGAGCTCACTCTGTCGCGGGGATTCAAACCGCTGACCTTCTGATCAGCAAGTCCTAGGCTCTGTGGTTTAACCCACAGCTCCACCCCATATAAATCTGACAGGCTTCATTATTGGATTCTGGTAGTACTTATCAGTGTTGCCAAGTTCAACCCACTCCTTGGTACATCTAAGTGTTAATCAACATGGATAGAAAAATTTGAAGCTTCAGTATTTTTTCCCAAAGAAGTGCAAGACCCTTTTTTGAGGTGAGAGCTTGGAAACTGATTAAACAAGCACTGTCTTTAGTGACCTTTATTATCCAACCTGGAGGCAATAAAATGGGTAGAAAGAAATCCTGATTGACTTATCGATTGCCTTTTCAGCCAGACATCCGCCTTCTAAAGTTGATACTGGTAAATTCATGTAATAGACACTGAGCTCAAAATTCTTCAGATGGCAGCCAGCCACCTTTTTAAAGTGGTTATGTGGAAAAGGAACAAGGCATTTAACTGTAGTGCTGCAATCTGACTGAACGAAGTCTGTTAACATGGAAACAATATCTGATGTGCATGATAAAAACACATTGTGGAAGTTTCTGTCAGGTTAAACTTTTTTTTTTGTCTGGGGAATACATCAAATGGATTCAAAATTGGCATTATGTGTTCTGGGGAAATGCAAGTTTTGCTTCTGTCTAGAGATTCTAGAAAGTCCATGCCATTTGCTCCTAAATGTAGATCTTGATGTGGGCACCTGTACTCCTGGAAACCTTAGGACAGACACTTCTTCCCTGTTGTCTGAGTGGACATGTGCAAACATTACAGAGACTTCAGCTGATGTCATTGTCTACTCTTGGTGAAAACTGAGTTTGTGTAGGTATATTGGAATGAACTGGACAGCAATGACAAACGACAACTCTCAAACCTCTAGTGTTTTGATGCCTATCTCATTTGTATTTCTAGCTGTAGCAAAGGTTCACCATGCTTGTGTGTCATGCCCCACAATTCTCTATAATTCCTGCAATTCCTGAGTTGCTTGGTGTTAAGGTGGGTCAGGTTGTGACCTCTCCTCACCACTGTTCCCCAGCGCAGTAGTTTTCTCCCCAAGGCTGACATTTATGTGTTTCTGGATACAGAGTTGTAGGCTTAACTGGGTCAGAACCATTCTGTCTAGTCATCTTCTTTATTATTGTAAATTATTGGGAGTGGAAGGAACTTGCATATCAGATGGACTATTGGAGTGGGTGGGTGGGGGAGCACAACTCCTGCTGCAGCAGTGCAGTCAGTTCAGTGAGGATCAAGTCAGGGTGTGTTAGGTTGTGACCTCACCTCAAAACTATTCCCAAGGGCAGTACTTTTACTCACAAGAGTGTATAGCAACCATTCATTCCTATGAAAGAAAGCCAAACAGGCATTATTGGAAGTGTTATGGCAAGGATGTGCTGTCAAACTCTGTCCCCCAACTGTATTTCTTGGTCATTGTGGCAGAAGAGTGAATGGAATAGAATGATTGTCAATAGGGGAGTGGAGTAGAATGTGAGGAAGTGAGTGTTGGAAATTATCACTGAAGAAGAGAGTGGTTGAAAGGATGGAAAGAAAGAAGGAATTAGATGAGCAGGATAATAAAAACATATGTAAAATAGTTTGCATATTTATTAAGGGGTATTAGGATAGAACTCTTGTAAGACGCCCAGAGTGGCTGGGGAAACCCAACCAGATGGACAGGATAATAATAATAAATAATAATAATAATAATAAATATGTGAAATGGCTTCTTGTTCTTCATGTAATGTTCCTTAATTAAATGTGAGTTAATGTTTCAACTGCCTGTGTTCTGATCTGGGTAGATTCTAAGAGTTAATTTTCCACCCCCCACTCCTACCTACCTTGTGTGAATGAATATATGAAGAGAGCTTTGTTCCTCTTAAGTAAGTATCTACCAGAAGCAGGTATTTTAAGGGAAGTCAGGCTTCAGTGGAGTATCTGAGGAAGTGACCTAGTGACTACCGGGGCCAGGCCTTTTTAAGGGATTCCTGGAACATCACAGTAATGTTCTAGTGTGACAGGACCCACTTGTTTAGTTTATATGGGGCCTGAGCCTGTGTGTGGCAAATACGTCTAAGCCTCTGGTTGAGTTTGATGGGAGTGTCGCGCATGTTCCATTAAAACCAAAGTACACAGCTTGGGCTAGATGGTGCCTGTAATAATAAAAATTAAGAAGACGGGTCCTTTTCCCAAAGATAATGCATACTAAACTTTGACAGCAGGAGCACTCTTATAGTTCATTGACAGAGCAAATGACTGGCATGCCGAAAAACCCAGGTCCTGTCCCTGGCATCTGTGGTTAAATAGAAAGGTCTTTTAAGAGCAGCATGAGGCCTCTGTCTGAGACAACAGAGAGCTCCTAATTGGGTGGCCTGTATTTGGCTTGATGGGCCATTTTCTGTCTTTCTGTAAGACTCCTCAATATGTTTATGTTGAAGAAGCCTATGGGGTACTCTTAAATGTAATGTATGAAGTGACCTTTTAGTCAGCACTAATGTTATTGCTGTTATTGTTGGTGGCGTTCTTTTTCTTTGCACCTCCACTGAAAGCTGGCTGTTAACTTTTTTTCCCCCTCCCATGCTTGCAGATGAGGAAGACGGTGTATGGGAGAATGGGCTTTCCTACGAATGTCGCACTCTGCTATTCAAAGCAATTCACAACCTGGTGGAAAGATGTCTAATGAACCGGAACTTTGTGCGCATCGGGAAATGGTTTGTGAAGCCTTACGAGAAAGATGAGAAACCTATAAATAAAAGGTAGGATACCTTGTGCATTTTCCTCCCCCTTTTCCTTCCCAGTGTGTTTTTTACTTGCAGCTTCAGGATAATGGTTATTTGTTTTGTACTACAAATAGAGAACGGTGAACTGATTCTTCATGCAAGTGCAGATCTCATGTGGTGATGGAATAGACTTCCATATGTTTGTAATTTTCTAAAATAGAATCTTCCTCTACAGCTGTCCTTGTGCTTCTATCATTCCTTTTTATATTTGCTTGTTCTGATACTGATGGAGACAGGATTTTACTTCAGTTGTTTCTTGTCCAGGCTGCTGTTGGCAGTATAAAAATACAAGGTAAAACCCCATGTAGAAGAGCTACAAAGATATTTGGTAAATTACTCTTTCAGAATATAGACAATGATGGAGTAGCCATTAAAAATATCCCCAAAGAACAGTGGTATAAAACACTTCATTAAGACCAACTAAAAGTCACAAAATTGGAAGCTTTAGAGTTCTACAGCACTCTTAAAACTAGATATTAATGCCTTGAAACATCCCTCGTCTTTTCCAGAAGACAATTTTGAAGGAACATGGGGGAAAGAACTGGAAAGCTTATTGGCTGCTTTGTGATGATTTAGTTCACCCTAATAAAAGGTGATATATCACCTTTTTAGGAATGCACGACAGTGTTGTCCTCTTCTGCAGCATATTGTGTGAATTTTGTTGTTGACTGACAAAATGGTGAGTTGCAGCGAGGCTTGAAGAATGCATATTGGAATACTTCAGTACTTTTTTTTGTTTCCAGAGACATATTATTTCAAAACTGTAGTTGTTTTGCATCCCTACACCATTCTTCTTGTAGAATCCCTTCAAGGGTTGCTTTATGTATTTCCTATAGGAAACCATAAAGTGGAACGGCAGGCGCGTGTTTCTAAAGATGCAGGGTATGCTTGCCAAGGAATCCCATTTGGCCATGGCTCCTTGGCCCATCTGCATTGTTTAGAAACAGCACCTGTCATTCACACCATGTGCTTGCTAGGGGGAGAATTTAAGTAGTTGCAATGAACATGGTTGCTTTTGCAATGCCCTCTTCATGGAGATCCACCTGGCATTCTCTCATAATTTAGGCACCAAGCAAAATCACTTCCGTTTCCCCATACGTTCAAGGACCGCTAATGTTAGCTCATTTGAACTTGGAGCAGTTTTATTTTAGCGCTTAGTTTAACCATTTGTTGCTGTTTTAGTTCATGTTGGTTTGTATACTTTATTTTCTTATTTATTTCTGTTGCACTTTTATTCTTATCCTCCCAGGGAGTACAGTCGTACTTTGGTTTTCGAACAGCTTAGTTCACAAACAACTTGGGACTTGAACGTCGGAAACCTAGAAGTAGGTGTTCCAGTTTGGGAACTTTGCCTTGGAAGCCGAACGTCCCGCACAGCTTCTGATTGGCTGCAGGATGCTCCTGCAGCCAATCGGAAGCTGCGCCTTCGTTTCTGAAAGTTTCGGAAGTCAAATGGACTTCTGGAACGCATTCTGTTTGAAAACCAACGTAAGACGGTATAAATTTGCTGAAGGTGTGGGATGTAAATACAATAAGTTTGAAGCAGCTTTCACTTGTATGTGTTCAAACTCCTTTTTAACCCCTGAATATTATTTTAATCCCTGTATTCTGTTCTGGTGAAAGTTCTACTGTAGCCTGTGCCAGTTTTAGTCTGACAAAGAACAACCCAAACAATAATGTGTTTCTTTACTAATTAATTCATGGAGGATTATGCTGTCAATGTCTACTAGTCGTGATGGTTATTTTACCCAGTGTTGGTGGCACTGTGCCTCTGAATACCAGTTGCTGAGGATCACAAGCAGGAGCGAGCTATTGTGTTTATGTCCACTTGTGGACTTACAAAGCCCACTGTGAGAAATGACTGCTGGGCAAGTATTCTCAGTTTGGTTTAAGTTGGCAGTGTGGTGTGCTGCTTGCAGCCAGAACTCTTGGTTATGATTTTGTCTGGTTGTTAACTGTGTGATTCGTTTCAAATATGTGTGGCTTTTTTAGTTGATGAAGCAGAATCTATGCATTTAAGAAGCAAATAGAGTTTTAATACTGAAATCAAATGTGGTTCTTGCAGCTGCTATAATATGTTATAGTCCCAGCATTTTGAACTATTCAAATTATCTTTAAAAATGACATTGCCATCTAAATTTTGATAGACATCTTTAGAATTGCTAGTGCTTGAAGGATGGCACCTGTTAGCAGCTCTTCAGAAATGCTTTGTCAGATTTGTGTCTTAGAAGTTTGTGAAAAGCAAATTTGTTTTGTCACAACCAGCCAGATACGGTACAAATTATAAATGTACAGCTCTGTTGGAAAATACTGAGTAATATTTATTTCAAAATAAGTGCTAATTCTTATGAATACTGTTATAACTACTCTTTGCCCCAGATATTCAGCTAATGATTAATAAATGTCTGGAATTTTCACTTTTCAAAGACACCTAAGCAACTTGTGTTAGATTCAGATATCTTAACATAGGACACCAGTTGCTTTTGAGTTTGGGGTTCATAGTTCCTGCATTGCAGGGGTTTGGACTATATGACACTTTGGGTCCCTTCTGACTCTACAATTCTGTGATTTTAATTTTCCCCTCAAGTAGCTGTAGTATCTGGAGCATTGGTGCTTGGATGGGATATAATTTTCTAATAAGCTTATTGGGCATAACCAGCACCATCATAGTGAGATATGCAAGACCAAGGCACGCTCTTGCCAAACATATTGACTAGAATTCTCAAAGGGTGACATTGGAAAGGGAAAAAAATCAGTTCAGATCTGGAACCAATCCCCCACTCCAGAACACCAGACCGCACAGGAGAGATATCCCCATAATGTTCTCTGAAAGTGAAGCATGTTTAATTGGAACAGTACAAGAGGAGGAACTGCCTTAAACCACAGTGCAGATTCCACTTCTCATCAGTGCTAGCAGTAAGCTCAGTTCCATCTCTCATCTCTCAAATGGAAGATGTAACAGTGGCAACAAGGTCAAACAAGGCACACGAAGACTTCCCCAATGTGGACCTTCTGTTATTGATTTTATGGACCTCACTTTCCCTTTTATCCACCAGATCCTCATCAAATGTGCACTGGTGCTACCGAAGTAATTTTTTAAAAATAGCAACTCCAGCAGCTCCCCTCACAGCATAGGGATACTTCTAACGCTGAGAACAGAAGAGAAGCTATTTTGATTATTCTGCTCCTTTTGCCAGTCAGCCTTTCTCTCCTGGACTGAGGCCATTTGTTATGAAACCAAATACTTCAAATGTGTATGCAAGTACTTATCTGAACACGCACCTTTTTATTCTGGATTCCTCTGTCATAATTATAGTTAACTAGTATAGGCTATTTATTTTGAAAACATTTATATCCTGCCTTTTCACCATATAGACCTTCAAGGTGGCTTACAACCATTAAAAAATAATAATCGTAGTTTAACATCCAACAGCAGTGAAGGGCATATTGATTGCTGTTACAGGCTTGAGTGAATAGGACACACTTAGCATGGTGCCTAAAAGATAATGATAGCATCAGCCAAATGTGTTTGGGAAGGGGATTCTATATCTGAGACGCTGTAACAGGAGAGCCCTATTTCTAGTAGCCTCTAGTAGCCACCCACCCACCTAAACTTTGAAGGTGGGAGCATCTAAGGAAAAGGCTATGATCACTGGTTGGGCAAAAGATTCTTTGGATACTCTGGTTCCAGACTGTTTAGGATTTTGTAAGTTAATAGTCCCCACACTGTAAGCTTCCTTTGAAGGAACTGGGGCAGGGGATGTAAGAAGCTGCCTTAAGTGAGACTCTCTGCCCATCTAGCCAATTGTTGTATACCTAGACATGCAGTGACACTCCAGGGTCTCTGGGAAAGGCTTTTTACAACCATCTGCTGCCTGAATCTTTCTGAACTGGGGGTGCTAGGGATTTAACTAGGGACCTTCTGCATGCAAAGCAGGTGCTTAACCACTGAGTTGTTTTTGTAGTTACTGCTCTTAGTTTTCTCTAGAACTGGGTAGTCCAACATGCAGCCTGAGGGCCATATGCGGCCCTCAATGCCTTTTTTGGCAGCCATCACACTGCCTTCCTAAAGTGGGGTAAGTGAGACTAGGCTTTGGGAAGGGGAAGTGATGGCTCTGACAGGGTCCTAGAGTAAGGTTACCAGAGGTCCCCGTCCCAGGGACAGTCCCCAGATTTACAAAGCAGTCCCCATACAAAGTCCATTGAAGTTGAAAAGTGTCCCCGAATTCATTGAAAAAAACCTGGTAACCTTATCCTAGAGCCCATCTGTCCCCTTCTCAAAGCCTTATTAGCGCTTTGCTAGCTTCAGGAAGGAGGTGAGCGGGCTTCAGGACCCTTCCAGCAGTGGCAGACCTTGGTGTCTCAAATTTCAGCAGTGCCCTGTGTGACACCCAAATTTGGCACCCTCCACCTTTCTTCTCCCATTCTATATAATGGTTGCAGATCCCTCTGCGGTGCCCCTGAGGCTCCGCACTCAGTGCAACTGAACTGGTCGTGCTCCCCTAAATCCATCTCTGCCTTCTTCCCAAAATCCAGTGCCTCGCTTAGCTAACTTTTGGAAGGCAGCATGAGGGCTGTGTGTGTCAAATTTTGGCCTCGCTCCCTACCCCCTGCAACAAGCAGCGTGCGGGCTGCAGGTTCTGTGTTGAAGTACTCTTGCAGCCCACTTGGTATGAAAAGTTGGCCTCCCCTGCTCTAGAAGTATGAGTGTGTGTTTAACATGAAATTGCTTTCCATTGAGTGGTCTTTGCTTCAAGTGGTGGCCTTTGGCTTTCAGCTAGATTTACACCTCTTGAGGATATGAACATGCAACTGTCTCTTCCTCCTTCTACACTTGGTGCAGGAGTTTGGAGACCTGAAAGCTTCAGGTACTTGCAAGTACATAGAACACTAAAACACACACACAACAACAACCCACAGACCTCTATAGCTGTTCTTGTTTGAATATATGTTTTTAGAGTGCATGAGGGTTTTGTGTGTGCATTTTGCTCTCACTCTGTGGTTTAATACCGTTAGCTGTCACTTTTTTTTTTATTAAGGCCTTTCTTAAAAGGCAGAATCAGCTTTATATGTGTCAGCCCCTTAAGGTCAAATGGTTATAATTTCACCAATTCCGATGAGCACCTGAAAAAGGAAATAACAATTGCCAGCACCTACGCTCCCTGTGTGAAATGATAGAATATGATGACCTGACCTCTAAAATTAATAAATGTATTGAAGGCTGCAAAGACTGCTTTCTTTCTTTCTTTTTTATTAGGTAAAACTTTTAATGAATAATTCACTTATCACTGAAAGGGCAGAAATAATTAGCCTTTTAAGTATCTCTGCACTTAGTCTGCACCCTTCACATTTTCCCATTGACATGGCCTGAGGACATTCTTGAAGGAAATTCCATAGTGGGAGTCAGACAGCTTTTCTGAAGTGTTTCGCTTGTGGTTTAATTTCAGCCACTTCTTTCTTGCAACAGCTCCAGCTGAGGAATACTGTACTTCTGCTGCTTGCAGACAGCCCTCTCTCTCTCTCTCTCTCTCTCTCTCTCTCTCTCTCTCTCTCTCTCTCTCTCTCTGTGTGTGTGTGTGTGTGTTGTTTCCCAGGAAAAAACAGCCATATGAAGGCTTTTTTTTTTTAAAAGGGGAAAAATGTAAAATGTGTGCAGACTCGTTTTATGAAAAAAAATACTTCGCAGAGGGGAGAGATCAAGACATGTCTATTTATTTAGTACTTAATTAGATATTAAATCCACCCCACCCTGGGGGGAAACTACAGCTGCCTTTCCGGACTGAGCTGCTGCGCGCCACCTTATGGGCTTTCCCCATAAGGAAATTATTTCAGTACTGTTTTATTCCATTAATGTGAAACTGTTAATTTATTTTAGTGCAGTTTACTGTGTACAGAACAATCACTTTGCATGGAAGGAGAAACAAAGAGTCTTGTGGTACCTTAGAGACTAAGAAATTTATTAAGGCATAAGCTTTCGTGGGCTGCAGTCCACTTCATCATATGCTTGAAGCGTTATCCTGATTCACAAGTGTTTGTTTTTGTGTGTCTGTGTGTGGAGTGCACACACAGAGTCACCCCCCCCCAATATATCAAGCTCCAGCACATATATTGGGGGGTGGGTTAGTAAAGAGATTAGAGGGAAATGAAATGCTGTTCACACTGTTCACATTCAATCTCTCAACTATGCACATATATCTGTAACTCATTAATGCTTCATACATTGTAGACTGTAGTGCACAAAAGCTTATGCCCTGATAAATTTCTCAGCCTGCCACAATACTTGTTGTTTTTGCTGTAAATGTGAGTTGCAAGTTCATGGCTCTCTTATTAATTTGAAAGAGTTTGTTAGAATAAACACTCATGTGGTAGGGATAAATACAAATAAAATGTAGGGAACACAAGATGTTGTATCTCAGTGAAGTTTTCGGGGCACCCTACACACAGCCCCATTGAAAGTAATGAGGTTGCTTCTTTTTGATCCTGAAGTTAAATATTAGATTAGAAAACTCAATTCCAAAACTTGCATGATGGATTGTATGTGCTATACTTGGAGAGAATTTAGTAGCTATTTTGTATGGATATGGAGGAATAATGTTCTTGCTTATTCTTTGCTCTGGCTTTAGTTTGAGGGTGGGGCTCATTAGTTCTTACAGGTTAAACGATCTCTGGCAAATTTTTTTTTCCTTGTGCAGGCTTTCCATAGCAAAAAAATAGTATCTAGTGTACTCTGGAATATTTAGGGATAGTTTGTGATTTGTTTGTAGATTACAGAAGGAGAGTCTCTTTGATTAGGAAATTAAAGTTAAATCAGATGTTTATCATGGCCAATGGAGTAGGTGTCAAGAATGGGTCATCTGCAGATCGCCCTAGTTCTTCCCTCCCTGCTTCGTAAAATGCATATTTTCATGGAACTGCAACAGTAATATGAGATATATATATGTATATAAATTACTATATTTTTTCTATATTTTTTCTGCAAATTATTTTCTTTTAGAAATGTCTTGTTGCATAAAATTAAATAGTAACATAATGAATGAGCACAGCATGTGTTATGCATTTATAATTGATACAATACTAGCCTAGTCAAACGTTAAAAACTTTTTTTCTGCTAACTCTCCCTAATCAGCGCTGTGTTTATGGGCATTATAAAATTATAAAACAATTCCTCCTTCCCAGTGTCTTAATACTGCCTCCCAAAAATGATCTAATGTGAGGAAAGAGTGTTCTATTGAGTTGTCATGCCTTTCAAGCAGCAAGTAAAGCTTTGTGTTTGTTTGAACATAATGTTTTAAGCCACAATGATAGAACAATCCTACTCTAGGTGAGTGTGTGTAGGATTGCACCTGAGTGGATTTCATTATGCCTCCCCCACCATAATTTCAGCTACTTTTGGCTATAGGAAAAACCTTTTCAGCTATTTGCACACTAAATAAAATTAACATGCAGTTAGTCAACAAAAGGGAAAAAAAGACATGTTTAAGCATGCTGAATCTGCCTGGGAAATGTCAAATTGACAATATGGTACGTTGACATTTTGTTTTTATTCTGTATGATTCTCAAATTGATGCCTTACAACATGACATTCTGTGGTTGGTCCCTTGAAATTTTTTAATGTGACTTTAAAGTCCATACAGTAGTTGAAAGTAGTGAATTTGTACCAATCACAATCATTTTAGCATCAAATTCTTGAGGTTTTCTGCAGTCAGGAGATTTAGAAACAACAACAACCGCAAGCTATAGCCTTGAGGTCTGCACATTGCTCATCTCTTTGTTTAAAATACTTTTGACCCCAGTACGGGACCCCAAACACATTTTCCCTTCATGACTTCAAAATATTATTATTTTTAGTTGCAAAGAATCATTCAACGGGGAGTTCAAAAGTCAATTTTATTTGAAACTTATTGTTGTCACCCCAACCCCCCACAAAAGGATCCTAAATCTAGGATTGTTTCATAATTGCATGGTAGAAAATTGAGATGCCAGGGGCTAAGCTTGTGAATTTATGGAGGAAAAGATATTGAAGGTCCTCCCCAAAACTTTTTGCATATCTTTCTTCTTATTGAAACTGTGGTCCCAAACACACCCTCTGTTGTAGATGAAGTTGCAGGTTGCTGCACCCTAGGGCACCCAAGTTAGGTTTTGTTTGTTTACTTACAGTGTTTATCTGAGTCAATGTTTATCTGAGTCACCCAATTACATTGTTCTCCAGAGAACATGAAATAATAAAATACTATATTAATATAGCATATCATATAACAATTGTAGCATACAACCTGGGGAGAAAGATAAAAACAGTTTTGCAGCATGGCTAAAAATACGTTGCGTAAACAGTGGGTTGCCATTCAGAACTGTTAAGATCATAGATTTTTAAATGCCTGGGAGAATCAGAAAGCATTGGGGGAGAGCGAAGCTTTGTCAATTTGAGGGAAATGGGAGCAAAAGTCGAAAGTTGAAGCCAACATTTGTAGTAAACAAAAGGAAAGTTTATTACCTGGGCTTGGAAACAACATATAGGCCTTGGCGTTATGATCCAGAAATGGAAACTAAACACCCCACCATCATCAACATGTCATAGTAACTGCAGACATATGAAACTAGACATGCTTATTTATTAGATTTCTCTTCTTCATTCTAGTAAATAATATTAAACCTGAAAGTTCCATTTTCTCTAATGGGGGTTGTTAAGAACAGCAGTCCCCTGCTCCAGTGCCTACCTGGTAAAGTAACTCACTTGCAATGGATGACCTCCTACACTTCTCTTCTCTTGTCTAGCCTCCCCCACTTATTTGTCACCTTCTAGGGCTGGGGATGTGGCATTCCCACTGTCTTAAAGTGATCTATTCTGTAGCAAGGGGGTTGCCCGCTAAATTCAAAGGCTGCTTCCTGACAACTTCAGCCATCACCCCCCTGATAACTCCCAGGCATGTTAAATAGGTAGCATAGCCCAGGCTGTCTAAGCATTGTGGACAAACAGCCTTTGAGTGTGTCCAAAAACCAATACACACCAGAAATCCAATTAAGCAGTTTATTTGATATTAAAGAAAAGGGGAAAGTGTGAAAAATGATGCAGGTGCAATCAAAAGGAAAATAAAATACTACACCAGAATACTGATCTATCTAATGCTATATGAGGCAAACTGTAATGGGGGGGGGGAAATCTCGCTTGGTAATCTCTGCTGTTGGTAATCTCTGGAATTGGTTGTAGGATGACGAACAAAAGAATGCAGGGAACATGTTGATATTTATGGTTTCAATGATGGTGATGTAAATGTGTATATCACCCTTTGTCCAAAGTTCACAGTTCAAAACATACAAATGTAAAATGAAAACACAGAATACATAATAAAACAAAAGCAAAACTAACCAATAAACCTGTCTCCCACAGACACATTTAAATGTTAATCAATGCCTGGTTGAAGGGGAAAGTTTTCATCTGGTGCCTAAAGATAGTAACAAAGGCACCAGGCGAGGCTTCTTTGGTTGAGCAATTCCACAAATGGGGAGCCACCACAGAAAAGGCCTTGTTCCCATGTTGACACCCTCCAGATCTCTCATGGGGGAGGCACCCGAAGATCTTTAACTGAGCTTCATGGACTCCAGAAATGGGAATTTTTGTGAAAATTGAAAAAGCTACTCAACTCTTTCATGTGCCAGTTCGTTACTTCATTTATACTCACTTGTGTTCGACTGTCATCAGTTTCTCTCTCTTGACGCAAAAGATAGAGAGAGAGAGAGCAAATGGCTCAGAATATTGATCCTGCCACATTTCTTCTCGCCTTCTTCAGAAAAAGGGCTTGACACTGTGTTACAGGAGCAGTGTGTTTGGCAAACTCCCAGAGTGAGTATCTTCAGGTATTTGGTGTGGGAGAGAATTCTGGGAGTTTGCCAGGCATTTGCTCTTGCAACACAGTGTCAAGGCCCTTATCTGAAGCAAGGCTGCGTAAAAGCCTTATTACTGCCATGTTGCAGGAGCAATACTTCTGGCCATCTCCCAGATTGCTCTCCTACGCCAAATATCTGAGGATACAAAAATGTCAAACACAGCAGCGGTACTGTAATCACCTTTTAAATCTTAGTTCTAAAGCTAACCGTAATGTGGATCGGCTCTGTAATTATGATTTTAATGTTGTCTGAAATGAAATTTATTTTCTTTCAGAATGATAACCTAAGTTTTTATCTCGGTATACTGCACATTTCCCACCTTCCCCATTCCACCTGACCTGGATGTTTTAAGGCTTTGATAGAGGGAGGCAGCAAGCATTGCCCATTTCTTCCCTCCCCCAGACTTTCACACCTCTGGAACATACGTCTAGAAGGGTATATAAAGTCCATTCTGTACCTTCTGTAGTTCATAAAATATAGTTAACCGTGACTATCTGAGCATAGTAGTAATTTAATGTTTGTCAGTTTCGTTTCTTTTCCTACATGTCAAAATTTGCCTTTAAATATAATGTTTGTCTCGCTTATACACAATGATAAAAATAAATAAATCCTAGTTTACTTACATATTGTATGACAGGACCCTCCAGAGCTGGGTCTGAGTTAGAAAAAAATATATATTTAAAATTCCAAAGAACCAGCATCAAATATTTAGGAAGCAGTCATGCTCAAAGCTAAAAAATGAGTTTGATTTCTATGCAAAAGGCTCAGTTTTAGGGGTGTGGCTTACTTGTTATTTAATATTTTTCGGTCTCAGGGTACTATACAATATGGTTTACATGGAGGCCATAGTTTAGCATTATGTGCAGAAAAAGCCTTTGTCACCCTTGTATAGGGGAGGTTAGGTTAGTTAGGGCTTAGGTTAATTGCTTCCAGCCTCACAGCAATGTGACTTGAAGGAAAAGTAGACAGTTAAGCCAGAGTGTTTGAATTTAAGTTTATGTTCACATGAGTTCATTGATTGAATTCTGTGGACTTTATGCTAACCAGTTTGATTCCTGTGTTGCTAACTTGTAAATAGCTCCATTAGGATTGAGTGTTGATCACTTAATGCTAAGATAGTTCACCCTATAGTTTCACTAGTTGGTTGAGCCTGTGTTTCTAGTTAATTCAAATGGTGCTTTCTCTCTCTCATTTTTAAACTTGCAGTTTTCCTCTTTTTCTCCCTGCTTCAGTAATGTCAAGATTTTTTTTTTAAAAAAATATCAATTCAGATGAGCCTGAAGTGGGACCATGTACTGCAGGAGGCCAGGTGATGATTTTTCTTTTCTGCTGTAGACAGCTGGAATTGAAAGCTGCTGTAAGTAGGACAGTGCAGGATAAACAGCAGGAGCTAAGAGCATTGATCACATGATTGTCTCTTTGGAATATTGGGTTGCTACAGAGACCACTAAGAGACAAATTTAGCACTTTACATCAGGATGACGTTTTCCCTTGTCTGTCTGATTAGAATGTGCAGTGATTGTGGATTTGCCTGGAAAGCTTGAGAATGAGAGAGAGCTTTAGTGATCTGGGTCCCTCCCACCAGGCTTTGGTGTATACTTTCAAAGAAAAGTGTGCTCATTTCTAGCTTCAGATGAAATCACTATAGACTTACTGGGAAGATTTTACTTGAGGAAAGATTTGAGTGGAAGACTGTTACTTAGATCATTTGTATGTATGCATCTCATTTTATATTCTGCAAGGAGCTCATGGTGGCATTTGCAGTTATCCCATTTTATCCCCAGCAGTCCTGTTTGGTAGACTAAAGGTAATTTGCCAAAGGCCTCCTTATGAGTTCCTTGACTGAGCAAGGATTGGGTCTCCCTGATCCAAGGCCAGCACTTTCTGTTTCACTTACAATGCAGTGGCTCTTACTGTTTAGCATTTAATTTTATTTAGTATTTTTCCACATAAAATTATCAATCTGCTAATGTAGGACAGGAAGCTGGCTTATACTGGGTCAGACCATTAGTATATCTAGCTCAATATTTTCTACACTGACTAGCAGTGGCTCTCCAGGGTTTCTTGCAGGCGCGTCTCTCAGCCCCACCTGGAGATGCTGGGAATTGAATCTGGACCTTCTGCGTGCAAGCAGATGTTCTACTGCTGAGCTATGGCCCTTTCCCAAATGATTTCAGAGTGAGGTTGGAGAGTAAACAATTGTGTGTTTGTCATTCTGTAGTTGAATAACAATCAGTGACTATTACTTGCAGAAACAGGATAGGAAGCCATAGCAGAAGCAAAAGTTAGCCCTAGATACCATTTTTAAATATTTCATCTATGTTATATATGAAAAATGGTCCATCAAGTTTACCCAAAACTTATGACACTTCATTGTTTTTTAAAAGTACTTTCACAGACAAAAGCATATTTCTTTGTGCTACAGCTTGCAGCTGCTACAATTTTAAGTCTTGTATTAGAGGACAGACGGCAGAAGCTTTGCTTTCAGGCTCTCTCTCTCCCCCCCAACCAACCACATTGAGATGGACACTTTGGATGGCATTGTGAATGTTTTACGTTACTGAGTATGAGAATTCTCTGCTTATGGTGAGTTGTCTGTGTTTGCACTTATTGCTAAACCACAGACTGGTGCTATGAGGATGAACTCTTCCCACTACAGTACAGCTGTGAGAAGGAGTTTGAAAGCTTTCCCATCCATTTTAGATGAACCACAGCTTGTTGTGATGTCTCAACCTGGCCAAACTATAGTTTCATGAACCTCAAACTGTAATTTATGAAACGGCCTTGTTTCAACAACCATATATAAGGTTAAGTAAAGTTAATTTAAAATGGAAGTGGAAGCTAGCAATCTCCTGGCCATGCTAGAGGATAAGTGAAGGTGGAAGCATGTGAGTGATACTTTTATACTTTTAATAGTAAAATAATGCAGCCTTTGTGCAGTCGCTAAAAGTGGATTGGAAGTCCTTGGTTCAAACAGCACCTCTGCCATGGGCTCATTTGGGTGGACTTGAATAAATCAGTGCTCTCTCTATATTTCTACAAGGGAAATATTTTATTATTTGTAGCTTTATCATCAGAAGCTCTAAATTCTCTTCTTTGGTAAGTGAGGACTTTGTCATGGAAGGCAGATACCTCAGCAAGGGCAAATGCATGGTGATGAAATGAGTATTGTGCTGTGAGACACAAATGTAGCTGGTGATGCTCAGTTATTTCGAAGGGTAACTGTGTTATCCAGAATGGTATGATTACAGAGGTGAAACACTTGTGCAAAGTGCAGTTTTCTTATCATGATTTCCCCTGTGAAAGCATGGCCTTGTGAGATCAGTACATTGACTGCTGTTTCTCTCTCTCTCTCTCCCTACCTGGAATGATAAACCCCTGCATCTGACATTAGAACTGTTTAGTCTCACCACCACCACCACCTGCAACTGCTTGTAGGAAGTAATGTCGTAGAGCATGGGTAGGCAGACTTAAGGCCCGGGGGCCAGATCCGGCCCAATCGCCTTCTATATCTGGCCCGCAGACGGTCTGGGAATCAGCGTATTTTTACATGAGTAGAATGTGTCCTTTTATTTAAAATGGATCTCTGAGTTATTTGTGGGGCATAGGAATTTGTTCATTCCCCCCCTCCCAAATTATAGTCCGGCCCCCCACAAGGTCTGAGGGACAGTGGACCGGCCCCCTGCTGAAAAAGTTTGCTGACCCCTGTTGTAGAGAGCCATGTGCTGGGCTTGGCCAGTGCTCTGTGTTACCCCCATGCCCCTATAAAGTTGGAGATCATACCCTTTCTGCAAGAAGGTGAAGGGAGAGTAGTGGAAGAAAAAATGATTTCTTTTATCATGCCTGTCTCTGCCACATGATTACTGCAGGAGTCCTGTGACTGGAAAGGCTATTATGAGAATCTACCATACTGATGATGTCACTGTTTTTAGGGGCAGGGGTGGGAGGAGTCCTTCAGCAGGCAACCTCTGAGAGATGCAGATTTTGACATAAATACATTCCAATGGAAAGTAGAAGGGCTACACCTAGAGTTTTTTTAGAAATACAGCAAGTAGCTCATCTCTCCATGTTGAAATACACCCCTTTTTATATCCTGCAGTTGACAAATTGATAATTCACGAGACTTTTCAGTGTGCTGTTCAAGAGCATTGGGTAATCCTTAAAATTACGGCATTTAATCTGAGAATAGAGCTGTTGACTGCAGACTGTCAAATTAAGCTAAGCTAGTTAAAGCCACTCAAACTGTTTAACAAGTATTTGAATAAATACCCAATCACAAGTGGAAAACTATGTTTGGCTATCAGCAGAATGGATTTTTTTTAAAAAAAGAAAATGTTCATTTAGCCTATGGAATATAAATCTGTTTAAATTCTGTAACAAAGTAGCATGGTTACAGTGAAGGCTATCTGATCCGTAAGAGTAGAGATGATAAGTGTTCTGTAGCACTTTGCAGTTTGTTTGTTTTTTAAACTGATATTTTCTTCATTATAGAAACAAAATGCCATTGTAAATTGCAAATTACTGTGTGTGTTTTAAAGAAAACTGCCCAGGAATTTCTTTCAAAACACCATGGAGTCAGCAATGGTTCTGAAAGTGTTCTCCCTCACTTTTGAAACAGGGATGGGGATTCTGTAGTCCTCCAGATACACTTAACTGTAACTTTCATCATCCCTCACTGTTGGCTATCAAACATTAAAATTTATTATCCAGATTTTCCCCAGTATATATTAAAGCCAAATTAATTTCCTTAGGTCTGACATCTTTTGAAGTTTCAATTTGTAGCCCACCAAAAAATCAAAAGCATTTAGAAGTATTGAATCTTCTAACTTGCTTATTTTATTTGTCCAAATCCATTTAACCTTGGAACATATCTGCCAGCAACACATAAATACAGCATTTACAGTACCACATTTCCAGCAACCCAGATTAAAATTATTAATTTTGTTCAGCCTTGAGGGTGTAAAGTACCTTATGTAAAATACTTTGAAAGACCATGCTGTGAAGTGGTATCAATCATGACTAGGAGACATGGCGGGCTTCTCCACATGATCAGTTATCTGGCTGTTGTGTAACTCCCAGAGTATAATCTTGTTTCCATCTTTTTAAAAAGTAAACAAAAGAACAATTTGTTAAAGGCCTATACATGTTTTTTGGAACTTTTTTATAATGGTAAGATTAGTTAACATCTTTTTCTTTGGCGATCACTCGTAGCTGGGCAAGATTGTCTACCGTTAACAGGGTCTTAGTGGTATGTCCATAGGTGACTGTGGAGGCCAATTCTGGATCCACACATCCTTCCACAGTGGGGACATAGGTTTCTGGGCAGGAGTTGATCATGGTGAGGGTTTGCCAAACATGTCTTCCTTTTAGCTTGTTTCTCCCTTTCATCCTGAGTGTTTTCAAAGTTCATGACACTATGGTAAAGGCTGTTCTCTAATTGGAGTACTCGCAGGCCGGTGTTTCCCAATTGTTGGTGTTTATCCTACATTTTTTTAGATTTGCCTTGAGACAGTCTTTAAACCTCTTTTGTTGACCACCAGCATTACACTTTCCATTTTTAAGATTGGAATAGAGTAGTTGCTTTGGAAGACAATAATCAGGCATCCGAACAACATGACCAGTCCAATGAAGTTGATGTTGAAGAATCATTGCTTCAACACTGATGATCTTTGCTTCTTCTAGTACACTGGCATTAGTTTGCCCCCTCATTTTTCTTGACTATGTTTAGGGCATCTTTTCTAGTCCCTAAATATTAGCTAATTATTTCTTCTTCTTCTTCTTCTTCTTCTACTACTACTACTACTACTACTACTATTACTACTACTACTACTATTACTACTACTACTGTATTTCCATTGGCTAGAAGATCACATATTATATCTTGCTTATTCCAATAATAAAAGCATTCTAAAATAGTATGAATACCCCCCTCCAAATATCTGTAATGGTTATATTGTGAAAATATGAAATAGGTTAGGATGCAGATTCCTCTGTAATGATCTATAATTGCTCTTGAGTGTCCCCCATAAATTCCCAATAACTCAACTAATGTTATTGCCTTGTAATAAAACTTGCATCCCTATTGTTTCTGTAAGATTTTGTGAAATTCTTAATTACTTCCCCAAGCACCATGAAATTTATTATCGGTTTTCTGCCAACTGGATAATATTGATTGCTTACTAAAAGTAGTTAACTATTTAGTAGGGCGGATGGAACACATTTAATGTGGCTTAAATGTTATAAAATTCCAATTTTTACTTTGAAATGATTTTTATTGAAATTTATTTTGAATATTTTAAGGCTGAAAAGCATGCATTTCCATTTCATAGTTTTAGGCACTGAGAATCTACTAAATGTTTAACATGCTCAAAGCGGTATGCATGATATATATCTTGTCGTACTTCCTAAGTATAGTCATTTGAAAGAAGTGAATTACAACATTGAAACTGTTTTATTTAGCTCTTATGATACCCATTATGTCACTTGAGTTATGCAACAATGCATTTTAGAAACTGAGCTCTGTTGGGAGCATTTGGTTGTGATGGAATTAGAGGTGAGCTGTGTGAGTACATTTAGCACAAGACTTTTGCTTGCTTGTTTTGTAAATGAAGCTTGTTAGCACAACTTGCCTATGCATACCTAGAGTATACGTTTTATGCAGATAGGACAATACTTCTGCACATTCATGTAATGTCTATTTATCTTATGAAATGAAGCTGCAAATTATAAATTGAAGGAAGCATATATAATATTGTGGTAGTGGGGTTAACTAAGGCACCCCAGATTCCATACTTCTCCCAGCTTCCATTATATCTTAACATTATTACCCTATTGTTGCGTAAGTTGTGGTCCCCAGCCCTGCACCCTGCTCTCGCTTGTGACTCCTGGAAGCTGTCACCATGTGACTGTGCCACACCATGGTAAATGACTTTGACTAGCTGACTAAATTAGGGTTTCCATATTTTTTAAAAAGTGATAAAGTTGTGGAGCTTTTCCCCCCGGGGGTGCTAGAAAATTCTACCCGGACACCATTGTTGGAGGGCAAATCCTGCCTATGTCCAGGAAATTCAGGACAGCCCTAACTAAACAAGATGAGGGTAGCCGAAGAGTCTCAACTCTTTGGTGATTTAGGAACATCTACTGCATGTGAAGGCAGGCTCTGGCAGATTGAGGTCAATCATGGGTCCAGTAGTCAAGAAGGCGGTTTCTGTATGTGCTGTAGAGGGAAATCAGGGGCAGATGGGGCTTATCAACCTAGGAAGGTAGCCCATCTAGGAGAAGGAAACTCAACCTAAACCTCCCCTGTCTTTTGGATATCTTCAGGAGAAGCTAATGCTAAGGAGTAAACCCTGCACAAATCCAGAGTGGAGTCCCTAAGATGGTTGAATGATGCCTTGTACACCTCCTTCCTCCCACAGCTACTGCAGCCTAGCAGGTGCTCTGCTTTCCTTTGGACCAGTGAGGCTGAGAGGGAGGTCTGGTTGTCCGGGCAGCCCTGGACCTCCCCATACATACTGTGTATATGTATGACTTGTGCACTGGGAAAGTCACTTAGGTGCTGCTAATGCAGTGGTTTGACTTTATCCCCAGAGGCGTGTTCTGTGGTCTCTCAAGACAGACAAATGCAAAGAACAACATATGGCTCCTTTTAGTTTGACATATTCTATGTGGTTGGCCTTTGAGATTGCAAGGAGATAACAGAGTCTATTGTGAAATTAATAGAATCACAGGTCAAAGAAATAATTTAGGTTTCTAGAATGGCTTTATTGAGTGTGTTTAAAAAGATCCAGCAGTAGAACTCCATGCTGTTTTCTGGAAAAATTCTGAGAATGGAAAGTTCCAGTCTATGGTCTGCTGGTACCAGTGGGTTAAGGAAGATGTGCATATGAAATCATTAGTATATCAGATAAAGCTAGCAAGTGGTCTTGTGAAAACAAACTGTTAATACAATGTTGTGTTTTTTCTTCTCTGTCAACAAGGAGTTCTCCATAATCATCAAAGCATGTGTATCCTTTAAGATTTGCTTAATTACTACAAGATAGAGAAAATTCCTCTGTTTTATATCTGTGAAATCCTACAGATTGTCCTGTGCAGATCTTAATACTGCTACAATAACAGTGCAGTCCTATACAAGTCCTGTAAACTCCTATACAATAATACTGTAATCCTATACAGGTCTGCTCAGCCATAAGCCACTTTAAGTTCCATAGGACTTGTATAGGACAGCAACTTTAGTGACCATTTCTAGTACTAGTTTGTTTGCTTTTCGTCTTTCACTACATTCCTTAAAATAATTCCTGTCAAACATATAAAAACAGTATGTTATGGAAAAAATCATGCATACTTATCTGTTAACTGTTTCCTAGGTAACATTTTAATATTTTGTGTAGAAGGACATGCTTCTCCTTAAGCTTTGTTTCCATGTTGCAGTTTGGATAAGTTGTGTATACCAAATCAGACTACCGGTATGTCTTGCTCAGTACACGTAAAAATTACCGCAGGTCTCAGCAAACCACTTGATAAACCATTTTTTCCTCCAGTACTGGCATCATTATCACAACCAGTACTGTATTATGAAAGTCATGAGCCTCAGGCCAGGTGAGGTCATGGAGAAGGGCTCCTTTAACTGGCAATTTTTGAGGGGGAAATGAGCAGACTGCGCTGGTTTATGAAAGTTGCAGTCTTAGGCTAGTGTTAGTCTTAGTCTTAGGGTAGTGCAGTCCAAGCACATATATTATTGACTGCTCTGCAGCTGGTCTGTCCGCTGCCTGTGGATTGCTAGGTTTGTACTGACTGGCACCAGTACAGCTAGTGGAGGTGCTAGGGATTGAACATTGGAACCTCCCGCATGCAAGGCAGAAGCTCATTTCTGGAACTTCTTCAATAACTCTACAGTCACCTCTCTTTTTTAATTTAAGAAAATATAAGAACTTTTATGCTTTTTTTCCCTGGTGGCAACTGTGTGTTTCTCATTGTTCTTTATTTTGTTAAGCAAAACGGTTTCAGAATTGAAACAGGCAGCCTGAAACAGGTAACCAAAATTCAGCTTCTTGATTGCAGAAATATGTGGTAGCTACTGAGTGATATTTATTCTCTTAACACGACACACTGCTTGGATTTTTTTTTTTTTTAAATTAAAGATATGGAAGACCCAATTAAAGAATTTGCTGCAATGCTAATAAGACAGTGGATGCTGGAAGTTCAGTTGCTGCACACACCTGCTCAGAAGCACTTCTGTGCTCCATTGCCATCAGCAGAAATATTTAGCAGCTGCTTTAATCTCTCCCATTGAAATTATTGGGACTTCAAAGTACTTTAATTTGGATTATACCCATTAGGTGATATCCAGCTATGTAATACAGAGAGCAGACCATTGATTTCAATGAGTATGACTAACATTGAGTGCCACCCATGGTGAATAAGCTAAGCCTGCTAAACTGTGAACCTCGTCTTGTGTCTGTGATTCTGCCCTCGCTTAGATGTAGAAAATATCGGTAAATATAGTACGCTTGATGGGAGTTGCTGGCACACTAATAACTGAATACCTGCTACTGAGATTACAAGCAGGAGAATACTGCTGTGCTCTGCTTGGCCACAGTGAGAACAGAATGCTGAACTTGATAGCATTTTTTCCTTCTGATCCAGCAGGGCTCGTATATTCTTATGATCTTGTTTTCATTCTGATGCTCTCCTGTGAATGCCTGTCTGGTAGCACAGAGTGCATTCCTTTGGGGCTATGCTTCCCACTTTTAATTATTTTTTAGGCTGTTTCTCTTCAAAAACAGTTCTATCATGCCTTACTGAGGTAGTACCTGCCTCTTAGATTTGCAGCTTTCTCAAAAGAACTAGGTAACCTCCCTAATTATTCAAATGCAGCAGCTTCATTGCTCATAATTTGAATTGTGACTTTGGGTCTTGCCAGGTTTGCTGGGGTTTTTGCTTGTTTGTTTGCTTTTTTTTTTTAGTGGTGATAAATCTGCTCAGTTTAGTTTTTTCAGTTGTCTGAGCTAAACTGTGAAAGTTGTTTGATGCAGCTGCATAAGAACTGGCACATGCCCAGCTGAAAATGAGTGCTGGAAGTGTTCTGAGCTAGTGCTGGAAGATCCAGCACAGACTGCCCCTGACGTAAGGACAACATCTTGACTATACAGTGATTTCTCTGCTTTTGTCAGTGTTTGGGGTATTCCCCCCCCCCCGGGAGTTTAATACTATAAGGGATAATGATAAACCATTATTGACATGACAGTTGAGAGCTGTAGCATATGAATGGCACAGAAGGGAAGTACCCAACACAAAACATAAAACAGTAGATTTTATGTTTGACTGGTGATCTGAACACACTCCTATTTTCTGATGTCTTTGATTTAGAGGTGGGGTTTCATGTGATATCTCTTTCTATGACAGATGTGAAACCGCTTCCCCAGTGTGTGTGTGTGCGCGTGTGTGCGCTTGAGGAACTAGCATGGCTTTTAGAATTTTGGTCAAATAGGCACCATTGCAACCCAAACACAAATTAGGTACATTACCTGCTGCAATTGCAAAGAAATGGGTGCTGTTGAATCTTAGCACTTGCCTACTGAGCTTAATTTCCTAATTAAATATGCCATCTTCTCCTGCTTTTGCTAGGTGAGAGAGAGGAGAAATCAAGGTTTCAGTTTCAAGCTGTCATTGGATGGAGCAATAGCTCCAGGGTCTGAGCTGTGTGGGTGAAAGTGATTTGGGACTGACTAAAATTCAGCTCTCCCATATAGCTTTGATTTTTCTTATATTTTTTGTGTTAGTTCTATAAATATAGGATTTGTACCATTTACTGAGAGGCTTTATTGAGAGGGTATGGAAATGCCATTTTTTTATCTCTCAATTTTTAGATCTCTGAATGCTAATTGTAAATCACCAAAATCCTTCCTTTGTAGTACTGGTACTTGTGATCCCTCTGCCCTGCCACCAAGCAAGAAGGATGTGTGTGAGAGAAAGAAATTAATGTTTTCTCTGTCTCTCTCTGTGTATAAATGTGTAGTTTCATTACTTGTTAGGAGAACCCTTGATATAGGTAAAGAAGGAGAGTGAGTTCTGGTCATAGCACTCACACAAAACTTTTTCCCCCTGTGAAACCGAGTAAAGATCTGGAACAAAAATAGTGTTACTTTTTTAAAGTTGTAAGTCTTTAGGACACTCTGGCTGGTGATTCCCCCTCCCCTCCATTCAGGATGTTTTTAATTCCAGTTTCAAAAACAAAACATTTCCCCTAGTTCTTGTGTGCACATTTCCATTTCCAGGGCATTACATTTCAGATTTGAGAACAAAGCTCTTTTGTTTTGACTTTCTCATCAACACACTTGGTGTACACAGTGATTTATGATCCTCACTTTCTGATGCTTCTCATTTACCTCTGTAGAGAAGTCCCTATTGCCATTTTATAGATAGGTAACTGATACCAAGAGCACATGGATGTAACATGCATGCATACTTGAGAATAAATATTCTGTTACATAGAACCACAGGGAGTTGTTTTGTATGAGTTCAGACCGTTTGCCTATTTAGCCCAGTAATGTATACTCTGTCTGGGAGCAGCTCTCCAGGGTCTTAGCCAAAGATGAGTCTTTCCCCTCAGCTGCTATCTGGTCCTTTTTAACTGGATTGAACCTGGGACCTTCTACATCCAAAGCATGTGCTCTATCATTGTGCTGTAGTCCCTCCCCATTGAATTCAATGTAGCTGTCTTCTAGGTAAGCATATATAGAATTGCACCATTAAATTGATATAATAATCATTATATTAATACGATAATCATTCCTGCTCCCCTGGGAATGTTACTTGTACAAGGCCAGAGGTAGGGTGAGGAGGTCTAATGAAGAAGTCTCAGCATCCTCTGTTAATTGCAGTCCGCAGGATTCTTTGTGGGAAGCCATGTTAGCCGTATTAACAGAGCATCAATTAAGTTTCTGCTATATATATGTCCACAGATAGGGACTTGCTCCAGTTTGGTTATGTTTTTAGGTGCCTACTGAATATGATTTGTTATTATTGATGACTATTTTAATTTACTTCAAAAACATAATGTGTAAAGTTTCCCCCAGCCATATAAAGTGTGAAGCATCTAAAATGAACTGTGTACTTGCTCTGTAGTTGTGAATGTCTGCTGCCCCTTGGCAGAGAGTATCTTTGGTTACCAACATCTTTGTAATATGTGAAATGGTCTTGAGAAGATAGTTAAACCTTTGTCTCTGATATATCTAGGTTTCCCAAGTTAAGTCTATTTATCATGTAGGCAGTACCAACATGATCTTTCTTTATTAAATTGTTCCTTTCAGTCAACTACACAAGTGTGTGTGTGGAGGTGGCGGCAGCTGTACAAGTGGATTTAAAGTTCCTGACGCATGTGCTGAATTTTCCAGGCTTTTGTTTACTTAAGGACAGCTAAGAATGAGTTACTTTGCAGGTTTTTGTTTGAAGATTGCCAAGGATGCCTTGGAGCATATGCATTAAGTCTCTTACAACTTAATTGAAGAGAAGAGTGTCTGAATCCTTAGTCAAGACCTTTTGTTTTCTGAAATGCTCATTAGTCATTGAAGATAATGGAGTGTAAACAAATAGATTAATTTTAAACAGCCTGGTTAAATATACCTTTCCCCAAAGTGTTGTAGTTTATATTCTTCCGCTTTCTGAGGTGCTGTTGCACTAATTTTCTTGTTAGCTCTGAAATTTTTAAGACTAAAGACACAATTGGTGGTCTTAAACAACGTAATCCCTTTTACAAATGGGAACTGTGGACCTTTTTAAATCTTGAAAGAAATTTATCTCAAATGTTTCTGCAAAGTCTATTGGCTAAGGACACAAGGTACCAGCTGCACTTAGTCCTTTCTGTGCTAGCTTGTGGTGATAATGTATCATGCTGCATGAACAAGTGTGTTGCATAGCCTCAGTCAGTAACTAAGTAACTGTGCTCAGATGGTCCCTATAAAATTGGACCCAGCAAAGTCCAGTTGCTGTAGCCACTGTTAAACTGCTTCTCCACACATTCCTCTGGTCTGTGATTTTTTTAACTGGGAAGTGGGGACTGGTATTAAGAGGGCTTGATTTGGTCCTGGGGCCTCCAGTTTCTGCTCTGTGCAGTAGAGGATGGAAATGTCTACATCAGGGATGGGGAACCTAGGATACTCCAGATGTTGTTGGATTCCAGCAACCAGCAACCCCAACTGGTGTGACCAGTGGCTAGGGATGATGGGAGTTGTAGGCCAACAACAGCTGGAGAACAATAGGTTCTTTATCTCTGGTCTGCATCAAAAGGTGTGATCTTGCTCATCAGTTGATGTGTATGGTGTGGAATGCCGATGATACTGGTTTGACTAAGGGATTCCTGACCACTTGCTTGGGGCAGGACAAAAATATAGTCCCTCCATTTTGAGTTGGGAATGTATTCCTCTCCCCCCCCCCCCAATTCCTTTCTTCTATACATTCAAATAATCTTTTGAAGGGCCTCTCAATTTTTATATCTGTATTTTAACTTCAGTGATGTGAATGAGGGATTCTTTTTATACTGTATTTATGTGTTAAGGTTTATGTTTTTTTCTTACTTACTGTAAGCTGCACAGAGAACTTACTTAGGCAGTTCATAAAGAAATATTGCGCCTTTTATTTTCTTGGGATGCCTGCTTGGACTAATCACCTTGATTTCCTTCTGCTGCTTTCTTAGCGAACATTTGTCCTGCTCCTTCACCTTCTTCTTGCACGGGGACAGCAATGTTTGTACCAGCGTGGAAATCAACCAGCACCAACCTGTGTACTTTGTTAGTGAAGAACATCTCACCCTGGCCCAGCAGTCTAACAGCCCTTTTCAAGGTAGGTTCCTTTCATTGACTCCAGAGATTAATTGTGTCCTTTTTGGACAGACTGTTTTCTGTTATCTAAATGAAGGCTTTGTAGCAAGAGGGCGATGAGCAGGGGTAGGCAACCTAAGGCCCGGGGGCCGGATGCGGCCCAATCACCTTTTCTATCCGGCCCACGGACGGTCTGGGAATCAGCGTGTTTTTACATGAGTAGAACATGTCCTTTTATTTGAAATGCATCTCTGGGTTATTTGTGGGTCATAGGAATTCGTTCATTCCCACCCCCCCCAAAAAGTCCAGCCCCCAACAAGGTCTGAGGGATGGTGGACTGGCCCACCACCAAAAAAGGTTGCTGACCCCTGGAGTAGAGGTTAATCACAAGACTGATGAAAATGTCTTAATAAGTTTGCAGATTCTCTCCTGGATTTTAGTTTTCTTTTTTATTAGTTATTCTGAACACTCAGCTTTGTCAGGAATAGCTGTCTTGAAAGATCCATTTTGAACTTCCAACAAAATATGAGAATCTTCAATTCAGTATTCCCTAACCTGGTCCCCTCTAGATGTTTTAGATTCCAACTCTCATCAGTTCCAACCAGCATGGCCACATATCTGAGAGGATGGGAGTTGTAGTCCAGAACATCAGGAACGCATGAGGTTGGGGGAGGCTGCTGTAAACAATAGGCAAAATGTGGTTTTTAATCTATGTGTCATTTCACATAGTACATTAATGTCAGCTGCAGCAAATATGTATTGTACAGGTACTCTTGCCAAGAAACACTGATTGGCTATAGCTTTTGGGACGTACACCTGATGGCCTTGCCTGTGTTTGCCTCTTAGCAATGTGTGAAATGGCACTGGAGCTTCCTGTAATGCAACCTAATAAGCTATTCTTGTTAAGGATGCGTCGAGATTCTTGAGTGTTGATGCCTATATGTTGCACTAAAACCCAGAACTTCTTGATGGCAGTAAATGGATCTCATATGTTTTATTCCTGGAATGACCCTGAACTTATTTTTTGACTGGTTCCTCTACATGCAAGTTTAAAAACACACTCATGTTCAGCAGTTTTTCAGCTGTCTGTCGGCTGCTGCCAACTGTTGAAGGGTAACTTTCCTAACATAGACCAGTTTATGACGCTTTTAGAGATCACCCTTCTCTTGTTACCAGGTTTCCCCTATTATTAAAAAAAAAAGAAAATAATTTGAGCCTAACCTGTACTTAGCAGCTTGCAATCTGTGTTTCAGTAGATGTTACTGGTGTTTCTTTAAAAAAAAAAAATCCATTCACCTCTCCTGTATTAGAGAAAATTGTTCCCTACTGCTGATCTCTTACAATGCGTTTCTATATCAGACGTTTGGATGAATTTCTATCTGCTGTTATGGTACACTGATTCTTACATAACTCACCCTGTTTCAGTACACATACATTTTAATGAGGGACAATAAGTCCTTGTCCTGAGATCGTCAGGTGAGGATGGCTCCTTGCTGCCATGCAGCACAGTAGAGCACAGTCTACCCTGCTAATTAAAGCACAGAATTGTTTCTGAGATTTAAAACGGTGCTTTTAAGTGGAGATTTCAAACTTTGTCAGAGTTAAGAGGCTATTCATAACGCTGAACTATGTGTTGAGATTAGAAGCCTCCTGCTCCTTTGTCATTCTTTCTGAACCCTGAAAAATGATTTGTGCAAACTGGTTTGTTCACAAATTGTGATTTCAAGCTGTAGTCTGAAGATGATTGACATTCCTTGTTTCCCAGGAAACTATGGTTTACACTTACTGCAAACCAAGATGGAAAGCCTTAAATTCTGTGTGCAGGAGAAGGGGGAAAGGAGCAAAAAAGCACACTTGTGGCCCAAGGACTTTAGGTTGCCTACCCCTGCTTTAGTATCAGTCCAGTATTATGGAATACTCTGCCAATAGGGATTGAGCAGGAACCTTCTGTTCGAACTTTTAAACACCTGCTGAAAACTTACATTCTTTTTGTCCTATCCAGGCAAATAAGACTATACCTTTCCATAAAACTTAGCTGATTTCTGGTTTTAACTTTATAAATATATATATATATTTGCATTGCATTATATATAATTTTTGTAAACCATTCTCATATTCTCTTATTAATAGTGTTATGTAAACATTTTTATAAAAAATAAAAAGGAAAGATAGTGGAACTTCCCTTAATACGAAGCAATATTCAGCTTTTAGCCTTAGTTGGAAATTTCCAAAGAAAAATGAGCATAGAACAGTGCTGGGGAACCTCAGACCCAGGTGTGTGGGTGAATCTGGCCCCTGGAATTTGCTCAAGGCCACACGCCTAATATAGTCTAGTCCTTCTTCATAGCCTTCTTGAATGTTTTTGCCTGACTGGAATGTGTCCTTGAATTGCCCTTGGATTAAATCAGCGGGAGGGTTGGAGCTACCCATGGCATCCCATGCTATTGACTAATTACATTGGCTATTTTTTATTCTGCCCTGCCTTGCAGGCTTTGGTAATGATTCTTGTAAATATTCTGAACTGGAATGTTCACCCTAAAGCTTCTAATAGCTGCTTAACTTTAGCCACTGAAACTGATCTCAAATAAGAGCCTTTGCAGCCCTTCATGGGGGCAGTGATGGTAGCCAGGCTTTGGCAAGCCATCCAGCAAAATAGATTTTGTACTGGAATCCTTAAAAAGTTTTAACTTCCCTTGCAAATTTACTGCACATGGAAGCTTAGCCCCTTGACACACCAACCGCCCTTGGGTATACATTGCAGATCTTTTTGGGGTGGTGCTGGTGAATGACAAATGTCCTTGTTCTTTGTATTTGTAGTTATTCTAAGTCCCTTTGGATTAAATGGTACACTCACTGGACAGTCGTTCAAGTTGTCTGATTCAGCTACGAAAAAACTGATTGGGGAATGGAAACAGTTCTATCCTATCACATCCAACCTGAAGGAGGGATTGGAGGAAAAGCAAGAAGAAATGGATTGGGAGGATGACTCCCTCGCTGCTGTGGAAGTCCTTGTTGGTACGAAAGCTTTTTAAATCCCTAAACCAGTGGTGGGAGGGACTGTAGCCCTCCAGATACTGTTGGATTCCCAGCTCCCATCAGCTTCAGCCAGCATGGCCATTGGTGATGAGTAGTCTAGTCCAGCAACACCTGGAGGGTCACAAGTTCCCTACCTGCCTCCAACAAATGAAATTGCTTTATTTAATTACTATTTTTGAAGTGCCTAATGCAGCTTTCCGCTCTCTGATGAAATCTCATGTCACCAGACAGTCAAGATGGTCTTCACTTGTGAAAACTTACTTAGTTCATATGTAGTGTGGATTTAGTAGTAACAACCCCCCCCCCCCCAATTCTTATTGGTCACCTTTGTGTAAATTGGAACAGACACTAGGGGTTGGAAATGTAAAAAAATTGGGCTGTTGCCTTGTTTAAAAAAAAAACATTCTTTTAATCAGACTATGTCTTTAAATCAACTAAATGATTCTATAAGTGTTGCAGTGTTATTAAAAATATTGCTGATGAGCTATCTTTATCAGGAATGGGACAGGAGAGCACCAATTTAGGAGCTGTTAATTGCCTGTTTTAAAAAAGGTCTTGCTGCTAAAGTTAAAATTGGTGACTCCTGTTTCTTCCTTCTAAGCAAGAGCTGGGCACAACGGTAATGTCTAATAAATAATTGTCATAGTTCTGATATCCCACTAGTTTTTGTTTAAATGGGAACTAGTATAGTTTGTTTGAGATAATCGTAAGGTTAAAAGGATTCAAAAGCTTTGCTGAAAAACTGAACGCTAAAACTATGAGCAGGTTATTACATAGAATGTCAAGGTAAACTAGAGCAAATGGAGGGAAAGAAAGTGTAAAAACAACAAACACCAAGAGCATGGATTGTAGTGGGAGCACAAGATGTCAGACAGATCTGATCATGGAACATTTTAAAACAAAGGAAACAGTTTGTGGTTGGTAATGCAAAGGGGAAGGAAGGCTTAGAGGAAGGTAGGTGTGGCATTCATACACCCACACCCACATCCCTATATATTTGGTGCCCGCCAAAGTTTCTATAATCTCTGACCATTGGCTATGGGGCTGGTGGGAGCTGGGAGTCCTACAAGGCTGTAATACATTGGCTACCCAAGTCCTCTTGCATAGCAGTCACCCATTGTGCTGGTCAATATATTTCTTGGCCTGATAAACTTCACAATGTCATTAAAAGGTAAATTGATGGATGAGAACCATGTATACTATCTTGAGATTCTTAGATGAAGGAAAGGGAAATATTGTAAGCAGTCATAAGAAATTGTGCTTCTTTTAGCATTAAGGTTAGTTGCCAAAATTTACAAAACTGACCTCCTAGAGTGAAAACAATTGAGAATTTGCTTTAAGAGTGTCAGAGGAATTATAAGTCACAATGAAGCGTATGTCGTTATTTAACTTTAAAAAGAAGAAGAATGGCGGTAGGATGGATTGAAATTTAAAGCATTTTCACTGAGAAGAGTGGCACTATTATAAGACAAACTAGAGTAGGATTTATGAGGAAGATGACAAGGAGTCTTACAGCTTTTAGTGGAGAAAAAGAAAAGGTAGATAAGTTATATTGCATCATTGACAAGTAACATGCTTTTAGCCCAGCACTGGGCAGAAGAATAATTGAGGCATGGGCAAAATGATTGGGGCCATCAAGGATTTATATGCAACAGCGGAAATAGTTTCAGATTTCATAGTTGAAGAGAACCGTAAGCCATGTTTTAGAGGGCTTAGTGGAGATGCTAGTAATTTTCTGAGTCATTCATTGGGATGTCTATGAAAGGGGAGATGTTGGCAATTTTCAGGTCATATTAAACAGTTTTCCTGCAGCTTTTCATAAACCGGGGTGGGCCACTTGCACCCCACCTAATTTTCATGAGGCTCTCAACCTAATTTCAAAAGCCTTCTGCAGGCTCTTGGTTCAGATATTGGCCAAGAGCAATCTGTTCTCTCCTCTCCTCCCACCCCTATTCCCAAGTCTGCCCGCTGAAGCCTTTGGGGTGAGGAGGGAGACAAGGAAGGCAGTTGCAGAGGTTGTGGGGGGGGGATAGAAAATGGGATGTTCCTTCCCATTCTTGGCTCTGGCCACATCCACTGCTAACACTCCCTGACAGATTTGCCCCTTACGGAATGTTGACCCTCTTGTAAACAGTTACTTACTGCTTCATATGTTATTATTAATAAGCAGTTGCTGAAATTGATACTGCTTAGTGTAGTGGAGTGTGGTGGCTTTCAAACTTTGCTAAGGAGCCCCCATATGTAATGTAAAAAAGCTGCACATTTCCAAAAATTCTGGGTCATGTTCCAAATGCAGCTAGTTCACTCTCCAAGCTTGTTTGGCCCTTCTTTCGCTCTGCTTGAACCAAGAATATACTCCAAACTCTCCCCTGCCGCTGCCTTTCAGAGAAGCTACTTCTGGGTTTCCTTGATGAGAGGATCAGTCATGATGTAAACCACTTGTGTAGCGGGAAGACCTTTTCTCTGCCAGGAAACTCATTAGGTGATGCTGATTGTGGCCTTTCAACCCAACCTCTCCTGCATGTGAGGATAAAATGAGGGTGGAGAATTTAGATTGTCTGCCTGTCAGATTTTTTTTTTTTGTTTGTTTCAAGCAAGGCTTAAAAAGCAGTTTGTGTTACAGTGGGTAGTGATGTACTTTGTGCCTGTGTTGGACTGCATAATAAACTTTTTCTGTTTATTTATTTTTAGCTGGTGTACGGATGGTATACCCGGCATGCTTTGTTTTAGTTCCTCAGACAGACATTCCTGTTCCTAGCACTGCTGGGTCAAGCAACTGCTTGGGTGTCCATCAAGTGCCTGCTTCCACAAGAGATCCCGCCATGTCCTCGGTCACTCTGACTCCACCTACGTCCCCAGAAGAGGTTCAGACAGGTATAGTAAAACTACTTCCCCATCCATCAGCTTTGTCATGCTTAAAATCTACAAAGCGGAGGTACAGTTTTGACATGTTCTCCCTGCCCAAATGGCCTCTCATCAGCATGACATAAAGCATGGGTAGGCAAACTAAGGCGCGGAGGCCGGATCCGGCCCAATCGCCTTCTAAATCCGGCCCGCAGACGGTCTGGGAATCAGCGTGTTTTTACATGAGTAGAATGTGTGCTTTTATTTAAAATGCATCTCTGGGTTATTTGTGGGGCATAGGAATTTGTTCATTCCCCCCCCCCCTTCAAAATATAGTTCGGCCCCCACAAGGTCTGAGGGACAGTGGACCGGCCCCCTGCTGAAAAAGTTTGCTGACCCCTGACATAAAGTAATGGTTAATACCATGATTATTTTTTGAGGTTTATATCCTGCCTTTCTTCCATCATGGAACCAAAGGGGCAGTTGATGTGATTCCCAAGGCACTGACTAGACCCAGGTCTGCTCATCTTGAGCAAGGTGGTGGCCTCATGTGCTTTCAAACCCCTACCCTTAGACAATGAAATCCAAAGGATACCTTCTGAGTGCATGCTGCTGTCCATTCTCAGTCCCTGGTGCTTTGATGAGGTTTTCCATGGTAAATTGGAGAGTAGAAAGCAGGAATGTGCAGGAGAGATAGATGAGATTGCACTCCATGCAATCTGTCATGATAAAAACTACAGACTTCTGAGCACAAGTGTCTGTAGGTCTGACCATTCACGTTGAGTGTGCATGCTTCAAAACTGGATAGAACCTAGTTACCATCTCTTACTTTTGTTCCATACTTTGAAACTTGTGCTTGTTCAGGATACTTCAAAATACTTCAGTATTTGAAGTATTATTTCAATTTTTTTTCTATTTTTAACTATATTGCATGATCTTATGTTTTTATTGCCATAAAATGCTTTGAGAGAGAGAGATGAATGAAACTGTTGTTGTTTAGTCGTCTTAGTCGTGTTCGACTCTCCGTGACCCCACGAACCAGAGCATGCCTTGGAAACTCTCACTTTCTTCTCAAAGCTTCTCCTTTTTTATGCCCATGGAGTTTTCTTGGCAAAATACTGGAGTGGTTTGCCAGTTCCTTCTCCAGGTGGATCCATCTTGGGTTGCCCTGCATGGCATAGCTCATAGCTTTTTGGAGTTGTTCAAGCCCCTTCGCCATGACAAGGCAGTGATCCATGAAGGGGATGAATGAAATGGTGGTATACAAACAAACAAATAACTTGACCATAATTTGTGTAATGCTCTGTAATTTGTATATGAGAAACAGACGAAGCCTAATTTAATGTGACACTTCTAGTGCCTTTTTATCCGCTGTGTCTCAGAGTAGTAATTCAAAGGGAGACAATGTTGTTGTTGTTTTAAAAAAAACAACTATTTGGTGCCTGCAAATGCTGTGGCTGCCTCTGATTTTGTGCTCTGATTTTTTGTCCCTGCAATAAAAACTGGGGGTTTGGGGGGGCGTTGTTTAAGCAGATACGATGGATAAAATCTAACCATCTAGTTAACTCTTGTGTTGCCTTCCCTCTTTCTCTTCAGTTGATACTCGTTCAGCCCAGAAGTGGGTGAAGCTCCCTTCTATTTCTGACATATTCAGCTCCGAAAGCATTAGTCACCATGGGGGCAAAATCCCTCGGAAGCTGGCCAATCAAGTGGTTGACAGAGTCTGGCAAGAATGCAATATGAACAGAGCGCTGACCAAGTATGTATGAGGTTTTTGTGTGCATGTGTGCATATGGAGACATTGTAAAACCTGTACTTAAAAGTGGAACACAGTAGCTTTCAAATGAGTTCAACCAAAGCTGCACATGTTCCTTAATTGCTTGGTACATTTTAGTGTTTTTAATTTGTTGCTCACCCAAGTCTGAAGACATCAGAGGCATGTAAAGGAGATGGATGGGGATGTGTAAAACACTTTTATCGATTGCTGTATTGGCCAGCTTTCTCTCCCTTCCCATCTCTCCCTTGGCTATGATCCAAGAAAGTGCCACCTCCCATCCCAGAGGAACTAATGTATGTTCCCTAACCTATACTTCCTTTACCCTTCTATCCTAGAAGAAAGTGTGTCAACTTGCTACTCACCAGTAAGAAACTACTTAGACCCTGGGCAGCAACATGTTTGGAAACTCTCTGTCCAGAGAGTTTTACCCTGAAACTATCTTTGCCCAGCCTATCTCCTCAATTTCCTTCTCCAAATAGCAGGTACACTCTAGATAAATTAATTTATTCCAGCATTTTTAGGAATAATATTTGATCAAGGCACTAAGAAAGAATACTTCCTTGCTTTCCCCCCTCCATGCTGCCAGATTAGTCTGCTGGAATCGGACTACATGTCCTAGCTTGGGAGTTAGAATGGGAAGACTAGGCAGCAAGTGGGAGCAATAGGAAAGCCAGAACAGGTGGTGTATTTAGGTTTTTATTTTATTTTATTTTTTAAAGCTATTTTTATTAAAGCTTGAGCAAGAAACAAAGACAAAACAATATACAAAAGTCAACATCAAATGCCAAGCAGCCCGGCTTGAACAGGGTGTATTTAGTGGGCAGATAAATCACTCTTTAATGAGAACTGGCAGGCTCTTGGGAAAGGGAGGGAGGAAGATAATGGCCTGTAATGAAGGCTGTTTTCTTTGTATCTGGAGCAGCAGCAAACCTGCACACATGATGTGGGGACCTGTGGAAGGAGCCATTTCTCTGTTGAGATTCCTAGTTCTAGGTGGTGCAGTTAAGCTGCATTTAGCCAGACCCTTGCTGGAATTTGGACCAGCATTTTGGTTTCCAGCATTGGCCACCCAGATGCTTTGGGGTACGCACAAGGAAGGTCTTATGGTAGTGGTTGTCCCTCCTTATCTAGAAGTCAGAAGCAGATTGCCTTTCAGTGTGGGAGACTCCATTTAGCTGCTGTGGGCTAACGGTTGCTGATAGGCCTACCCCCTTTGTGCTAATCTAATATTGCACAAAGTTGTGGGTATTGCCACACATCTTGTGGCACTGAATTTCTTAAGTTCGTTATGCATAGTGTTAAAAGCTCCTTTTTTCTTTCTTTTTTGTAAATCCTGAACCAGTTGCCAGTCAACCTCATTTGTGTGAGACTTATATGAGATGGAGGGAAACTTCACGTGAATCATAATTTTGTAGATAGATATAGAAATGGCCCTCTCAATTGTAGCAGTTTAAATACAGTACAGTGGATGCTCGGGTTGCGAATGTGATCCGTGCAGGAGGTACGTTTGTAACCCGCAGTGCCACGTCTGTGCACGTGCGGGTCGTGATTCGGCACGTCTGCGCATGCTCAAAGTACGATTTAGTGCTTCTGTGCATGCGCAAGTGCCGAAACCCAGAAGTAACCTGTTCCAGTACTTCTGGGTTTGGCACGGTGTGCAACCCAAAATCGCACAACCTGAAGCATCTGTAACCCAAGGTATGACCGTACTACATTGGATTGATATGGTAAATGTTATCTGTTATTGGATTGATATGGTATATGTGTACACACACACACACACACGTTGTAAGTCCACAAAAGGTATTAACTTGCAAGGTATTTTACTGCCTGGCAAAACACATACCTGTTAGTCATTTGAGGTACAACATCAGCTTCAAAGAGAGAAAAATCCAGCTTGTCCAAATATGATTCTTTCTAGACACAGGTGAACCAGGAAAGTGTATAGATTCAGTAATTATATGATCCACCACAGATTCATGTTTTCTCCACAATTTTCATCAGTTTACTTAAAAGAATTTCTCTCCCAAATGCAATGCAGGAGGAAGTATTCTGCTACATCTAATGGCGTATGTGAAGATGAGACAGTTGACAAAATGTCATTTTGGGAGTTTGTTGAAGCCACGCAGAGGACAAATTGCACTTGCTCAAGGTAAAGTTTGCAGAATATTCAGTTGTGGTGTGTAAAACTATGCAGGAATCTTTCAGGATCCATTTTGTAAAAATTATAAAACAGTAAGAAGGTAACATGTTGGTCAATACGGTAAACTAACAGACTAGGTGTATAGGCTCTTTGGAACTTTATTTTATTTAGTGCATTGGTCTTTAACTGGTGAGCTGGGATCCACTAACAGGGTTTTGAACTAAGATGAGGCACAACAGCACTACCACCATACAAATATATGGTAAAAAGATAGCAAGAAACTGTTCTCCAAATGCATTAAAGATGGATTAAATGCATTGGATTAAAGATGGGTCCTGGGTCTAAAAGAGTTGAAGACGACTGATTTAGTGGATTTGTAGCCTGCTTTTTGACGGCAAGTCAAATGGGTAATGGGTACATTAAATGGGCAATGGGTACATTAAAAACCATATGCTTAAAACAAAGGAAATCTAGCCCAGCTAGAGCAAGCATAGGTAGCTGGTGTTTTCTCTGCCTGCTTGTCTTTCCTTCTTTTGGGACTTTCCCTGAGGGCAGTTGGTAATAGGTGGGCCGGGGGACAGTCTAGGTCAGGCATAGGCAAACTCTGCCCTCCAGATGTTTTGGGACTACAACTCCCATCATCCCTAGCTAACAGGACCAGTGGTCAGGGATGATGGGTATTGTAGTCCCAAAACATCTGGAGGGCCGAGTTTGCCTATGCCTGGTCTAGGTGGAACAGCAGCAGCATCTTGATATGTTATCCTGCCTCCTTCTCTGTCCTCTCTTTTTACTTGGTTGTAAATGCTTCATTAAGGCATATACATTTGCCAATAGTTGTAGGAGGAATGTGTTCCCCTGTGGCAACATAATGCTTAACCATTATTAAGCATTGCATCTGAATGCCTAAACCACAGTTAAGGACTGATGGAAATCAGGATGGGAAGCCACAGTTGGAAGTGGGTTTGCAAACAATGACTTCCGCTAACTGTGGGTAAGCATCGCGTGTGCACTGAGAAAACTGTGGTTAAGGCAGTTTTGCCACCTCTTCATGCTCTCTGCTACTAAGGTGACTAGTTGGTGTCTCCATGTTCGTAAGCTGCAAGGGTAAGGCTTAACTCACTGAGCTAAACCACAAAGCAGTATAGTAATCATGGACAACTGTTACACCTGCATATAAACATATTTAGCTGAATTTGCTTTTGTGTAATGGTTGCTGAAATGTGAAATGCTACTGGCAGTTAACAATACAGATGATTCCCACCCCAATTCTCTCTCCTGCCCCTCTTTAGGTACAAAAGTCTCAAGCCAAGACTTGCAATTCAGCAGGGGCCAGTGCCTCCTGTGGGCCAGCAACAGCAAACAGCTCCAAAGCACAAGGCAAATGAGAAGCAAGAGAAAGGAGATAAGCCCCAGAAACGTCCTTTGACCCCATTTCACCATCGTGTTTCCATCACTGATGACATTGCCATGGAGGCGGACTCGGCCAATCAGAGGCTTGTGATTACCACGTCCGATAACCAAGTGAGGTTTTCAAATCTCAGAACTAATGATGTAGCAAAGACTCCTCAGATGCATGGCACTGAAATGGCAAATTCTCCCCAGCCACCTCCCCTTAGTCCTCACCCGTGTGATGTTGCTGATGAAGGGGCAACTAAAACTCCTTCCACTCCCCAGAGCCAGCATTTCTATCAGATGCCAACTCCAGATCCTTTAGTTCCTTCAAAAACAATGGAAGACAGGATAGAGGGCTTGTCTCAGACTTTCCCAGCTCAATTCCCAGAAGTTATAGAGCCCACAATGTATGTTGGTGCAGCGGTGAACTTGGAAGAAGAAGATGCAGATTCCACGTGGAAGTATTACAAGGTTCCAAAGAAAAAGGACGTGAATTTCTTGCCACCACAGCTCCCAAGTGAAAAGTTCAAGGATGACCCTATGGGATTTGCAGGGTCAGACAACTTACCTTCAGCTACAGAGTAAGCATACCTTATGTTTTAACTTCTAAAAGCAGAATTTGCATCTAATCCAAAAACCTTTTAGTTCTTACGAGAAGATAATTTTGTTTTCCTTTGTATTATCATGGTTCAGAAAGAGCGGAACTTGTGGTTCTGCTGTGGGCGTTTTAATTGTGAATGTCCAGGATCAAAATGCAGAAGTATTCACTCAATTGTGTATATGTATGAGTACTAGAAAATTCAAATTCTCATTCAGAGTGTGAGAGGTCCTGTAGTCAAATCCTAGAGGGACTGGATGATTGTACCATTTGAATTTGGTGGGAGGGGGCACAGCATGGGGCTGGAGTATGTGGTTTGCATGCAGAAGTTCATAGGTTTTATTCCCTGGCATTTCCAAGTTCAAAGGATCTCAAGTAACAAGTGCTGGGAAAGAAATCTGAGACCATGGAAGTTACTGCTTGTCAAAAGTTAATACTGGGCTAGATGGCTTAAATTATACGTTCAACTAATTTTTGCAGTTTTCCCCTGCTTGGAGATTTTTATTCTCTTTATCAAAAGCCACTTGAGTGATAGCCCATGTCTGCTATAGAGCCAACCTGGTCCAAGAACTCCACTGATGCTATTAAGATTTGGAAGCTTTTGTATTTCCTTCAGAGAGGACTATGTAACTAGGAGTGTGTCAAATTCTTGAAAGTGGACCTACCATTTAATTGAATACCTCTCGGTGTTCCCTGCTAAAAGAACTATTATTTATAAATGAAATACCAGTTTTAAAATGCAGCTTATGCTGTGGACTTAAAACCACAAAATATTTGAATTGGTCTGCCTTTGTTTCCCTTGTTCTCTGTGGCTGATGAATCTCCTTTATGTGTTATGAATAAAAAGCTCTGTTTCAGCTAGATGATTTATCATAGTTTCCATTCTAGATTTTTGTTTTCACTTCAGTCAAAAGCAAAATCCCTTTGTGGGTTTCCCAGCTTCTAAGCTTGTAACTAACTCTGCAATACATTGGAATCTGTGGAATGAAAAGGGAAATCATGTCCTCTGATTTTTAAAGGGAACATGACTGAAGTTAACTTCTTTTTGAGCTTTCTCACTTATCTCTTGCCCCATGTCTGTTGGATCTGTTGGAGAGTGTTTTCTTTGATATCAGAGTATCAGCAAGATTTATATCTTGTCCTATCCTGTGTGCTCAGAGCAGCTAACTTGAGTTTGAAATGATAGAAATGGCTCCTTAATTGACTTGTAATAGAAACTAATCACAGAAATGGAACCTGGAAAGGGGAGTGGGAAAAGAAGGGAATGGGGTGGGGGGTGCAGTTTTAAGACTTGGCTTTGAAAGACCAACTTTAAAAGCTACTTTTAAAAAGTGTCTGTGTGAGGAATCATTTTTGAATGGGGTTGGGTTGCAGAAGGGATGGTTCTGTGCTGTTCTGGTGTCTTTGTTTGGCTCTCCTCTAGCCCCTGTTCACAGGGCAGTTGCTCAACATCACCACTTCTTACCTTTCACAGTTGGAACCAGAGCTCAGTGGCCTGTGCAAAGATGGCACCTTTCACTTGCCCTTATCTCTTGTCACTTTTTGACTCTCTTCTCACCTCATATTTGCTTACTGAATGCTTGCTTCTTTATAAACATTCTTAAATGAGGCAGTGGTGCTATAGAAAGGCTTTCTCATAAATCCCAAAGTCTCTATTGAACATGGGCTTCCCTTACAAAGTTGTGCCCTGGTACCCAGAAAGTCCTCACTTGTCCGTTGAGTGATTTTTGTGCCACTGGGGTTTCTCCTGCTTCTCTTAATCGGTGCAGCAGCATATGGTTCTGGTGGGGGCAACTGAAATGACAACTGGCACTGCTATAAGGGTAAGTAGTCTTTGCCAGTGGGCCAGAGAGTGAATGTTTACATCTTTTTCTCTCTCTTAGTCTTGACACACAGTTTTCGGGGCAGTGAAGGGAGAAATGTCAAGTGCTGTGCAGCATATGCTCCTTTCAGGGGGCTCAGTTCAGCAGATGCTAGGCCAGGGGTCAGCAACCTTTTTCAGCCATGGGCTGGTCCACCGTCCCTCAGACCTTGTGGGGGGCCAGACTATATTTTGAAGGGGGGAAAAAATGAACGAATTCCTATGCCCCACAAATAACCCAGAGATGCATTTTAAATAGAGAAAATGCAGAGATGCATTCCCCCCCCTTATGTTTTTACTGTGATTTGATTGGTGTTAGCCACCCTGAGGCCGGGGAGGGCGGGGTATAAATAAAATTTATTATTATTATTATTATTATTATTATTGACACATTCTACTCATGTAAAAGCACGCTGATTCCTGGACCGTCCGCAGGCCGGATTGAGAAGGCAATTGGGCCGCATCCAGCCCACTGGCCTTAGGTTGCCTACCCCTGTGCTAGGCTTTGTCACATAAAACGTGGCAGCAAACCTTGGGTTTATCCCTAAAAGTACATTGGCTATAGCTACCTACTGAAACTTGGCACAGTAATGAGTTTATCTGCATGAGACACGTGCTTATCAACTCATGTTTGTCCACACTTTTGAAGTTTTCAAGTATGTGCTTAAAACATCTTAGTTGTATACTTGTAAACATCAGTGCCCAGCGTCCTATGAGTGCTAGTTAAGTGGCAGTAGGGAGAGTTTTTTGAGGGGTCGTATTCTGGTTCCTGTATGTCTAGAAGGGGATCCTTTCTTTCTTTCTTTTTTGTTTTTCCATTGTGCAAAGGCTTCATAGCAACCTTTTTTGTAATTCATCCTCCTTGCTAACCAACCGTGAACTTAATTGTCCTTGATTACTGCTGAATCTCAAAAGAGCTGTTATGTTCCTGAAATAATCCTGGCATAAGGAACTTGCAACTCGTGTGTCTGAAGTATTCTAAGACAATCATAGGAGATGTGTACAGCTGCTGTTGAGACATGAAAATAGAGGGAGATGAAAGGGGCACAAAGCTGGATTGCCTCTGAATGAGCTAATGAAAATAAAGGCAGAGCCCACCTGTAATTGTTGGATTTAAGTGGGCATTTAAATCTAGAACTAGGAGTTTAAAAATATGTTCATTGATTTTATCCTGAGACTGGAAGCAGCCCACCAACACTTAATAGTTCCTTTTCCCTCCATATTGGTAGAGGAAAAATTAGTAAGCTTCTCATTTATTTATTTTTTATTTATTAAATTTGTATACCTCCTTTAATCCATAGATCTCAAGGTGGTAAAAATGCAAGATAAAAAACACAAAATATGTAATAAAAACAAAAAGTCCCACACAAACCAATAAGCTCTACAGTTTTGTAAAAGCTGAGTGTGCTGCTTGCAACTGTCGCTCATCCTTTGTGCATCAGCTGTTAGCTGCTTGGTAACATTTTCAAACTCTGAATAATATTCAGCTGTTCTTTTGCTCTTGTTCAAGGGTAAGGAAACATGCATTTCCTTTTCGATCTCATTTTTGTTTCGTTTGTGAGCTTATTCTGAAGGCAGGTGCCAATTTAACAAAACAATGCTGTCAGCAGGTTTCCTGTGCTGTTGTCTTTCCAAAAAGTTGTTTTGCTTCTGGACAAGATAGTTTTTAAAAATAGAAATAAATCTGAATAGTGCCTTACAAATGGTGTTCCGAGGAACTTTGTTGTTCATGAATGAGAAGATCAGTAAAATTGTCTGTTACCGTTCTTTCCCTCTTGAGTATATTCTGTGGCCTGATCTCTGCACAAGAAATGGCTTAGGATCAGGATATCGAAAGAATTGCGTCCTACCTTATGAGCCTTCCACACAGCTCAGATCAGGGAAAGAGCCATAGCTCAGTGGTAGCCCATCTGCCTTGCATGCAGAAGGTTCCATGTTTGATCCCTGGTGTCCAAGTAGGACTGGGAAAAGCATCTGCTGGAGACCTAGAAGAGTCACTGCCTAACTATATATATAGGCAGTGCTGAGCTAGAGATGGGCCAATGGTCTGATTTTGTTATATCCTATATTCCTGTCTGGGCAGAAGATGTTTTATGTCTCAGTGCTCCCTGAAGAACAGTTGGTGGGAATACACATGACAGGACCTTGTCTGTTGCCTCACCTAGGTTGTAGAACACCCTGCCTTGGGAAATCCATTTTGTTCCCTCCTGGTAGCAGTTTGCTTGAAGCCGATGGTTCTGAGCCAGCAGGCCTTTGACGTACTGCTTATTTGAATTAGATATTGGTTTTTCTCCTCTCCACTGTGAAGTCGTGTTATCTGCAGCCCGTTAAGTATTTTTTTACTGTTGCAAATTCCAGTGTTCATAGACTTTTTTGTTTTTTAAATGTAAGCCACCTTGGCTGTCTCTATTTGGGGCAGAGGTGCAGGATATAAATATCTAGAATAACAGTGAAGGCCAGCATCCCTGCAACAGCAAACAACTTGACATGGGAAGGTAAAAAGTATTGAAATCGCTGGTGTGGGGTGTTGCCAAGGGTCATGAGAGCATTCCAGCTGCTTCCAGATAGAAATGCCAGCTGCCTTTAATGCTCAGTTGCAGCCAGTTCGTTGCCCAACTGAGAGGTGGTTTAGGAAAAGACCTACTACAGGACTTGATCAAATGTGTCTCTGTGGCCAGGGAGGGCAGGCCGAAGCTCCTGTTGGTTGGAAAATCCACTGTGCAAAGCTATTCTCAAGTTACTTGAGGCCTGGGAAGAGCATGCTCCAAATGGTCATGCTTGAAACAGATTGATTATATTTTCATCTACTACAGTAGTTTGAGGATGTGTAAAGCACCGAAAAGTGTGTTCTTATTTTCACTTCCTGGGCTTGAGGTTGTTTATCTCTTTTAACGTGCCTGTGGCCTAGTTCTCACAGTAGTGGTAAACCTTTGTCTGCTGTAGCATTGCAAGTCTGCAGGTGGGGGCTTGCATGACTGAGTAAAGAGGAGCATTCACACATGGAGGCCCCCACCTGCAGCCCAGACAGAGGGTTACCACCACCATGAGAAACAGGCTTAGTTTGCAGAGAATCCTCTGGTTCTTTTTAAGCTCTTGCTCAGCAGCTTGCTCTTCTGGAGGGCCACTTTGAGGTGGCAGAGAAGGCGATGGGCCAGCACTTCAACCATCCTCCTGTGTGCAGGTTGGGTCAGGTGACCCGGTGCCTTTCCCTCCACACCTCCTTTGTCTCTCGCTCTGCAATGGGAGGACCTGGTTTGCAGCTCTTAGGAGAAGATTTGGCCAGGGCCCCCTGGGTGCTGACCCATATATTAGACCTTGGGTTCCAGTTCAATCTGCTGACAGCCTTTCAGTTCAGAGACTACTTCTTATAAGAGTCTTGCAAGTGCTTTCATAAAGCAACAGCGCTTTTTAAAATTATTATTAGCCTGCTAGATGCCTGCATTAGCCAGTTATGGCTTAAATGAGCTACCTAATGTAAAGTTTCTTTGTCTGAATAGCCTTCCAGTGGTCTTACTGGCTATGAGCGACTGCAAAACTTTTGAGCCTTTAAAAAAAAAAAAAGGTTTGCTAATGTGTTTCTAAATGGATACCACTGGTTATTATTCTGATTGCAAATGTTTAACCCAAGGATGGGTTGACTTAACTTGCTGTGTTTAAATTTTATGAAACCCCATTCAGCTGCTCAAGCTCCTCCCATGTAAAAAACTGAAGATGTGCTGCCAAGACCTGCCCCATTGCCGTGGAATCACTACACAAGTGCTTCCCGAACTCCGTCCTCCCTCTGACCACTTGAAATTTGCTGGTTGTCTTGGCAGGCCACTTAACTGTTTTTCCATCGGTTATAACAATTGCAATGTGCTGTGATAGATGCTCTATATTTTTAATTGTATTTTTTACAGTTTCCTTTGTTTGTTACATTGTATTTTATTGCATTCCAATTTGTACTCCATATAACTCAAATTGCAACACAGAAACATAAAGCATACAAAATAAAAGCAGCAGTAAAAACACAGTTAAAAAATAAAATGAATATTTAATGCGGGCTTGCCTCGAACCACCTGAATGAAGCTTTGGTGGTCCACCTAACTCAGTTTGGGAACCTCAGCTCTACAGAATGAAACCCTTCATGAGTTTGAGGATGACAGTCTGAAGCAGAGAGTCTCTTCTGCACATGGAGGCCTGCCTATACATTTTAAACCCTAAGGAGATTGAATAGATTGAATGGAGACGATCACAGTTAAGGCATGGTCCCAGTGCATGATCTGAAGACACCTGATGCAGCCAGCTAACTGAAGCTAATAAATCTAGGTCTGATCTTCATAACTGCCTTGCTGGATCAGATCAAGTTTCCCTAACTCCTGCAAACTTTGCAGAGAGTCCCAGCTGATCTAGTAGAAGCTGGTCAGTGGTCCCCCAGGATACCACAGTCTCTCTCCCCTGCTCGAGTCTAAACCATCCATTATCTACAACTGTACTGCTTTATGTTCCCGTGAAGCATATTTCTCTGGTCTTGGTGCACAAAAGGCCTTCATTGCAGAGAATAATGTGAACTCTGGGCAGTGAGAGAAGTGGTTTTTGCTTCATTCATTAGCAAAATACGAATTTTAAGAGGAGAAGTCCCTCCTGGAATAATGTCCAGAATAAAATTATGGCATAAGCTTTTGTGAGCTAAAGGCTCTTCAATCATGTATCTGATTGTATATTATTTTAACTGATTTTAATACTGTATTTTTATGTTGTTCAAACTCACCCAGGGACCTTGTGGTGAAAGGCATGTAAGATGATGATGATGATGATGATGATGATGATGATAATAATAATAAACCTGTACTGTACTGTACTGTACTGTACCAGTATGGCAGTTACTGCAGTGCTAATTGGTTTGATGCTGATAAACATAAGCAAAAGCTGAGATGTGAATAGTGCTGTCCTTTTTAAAAACCTCTTTGTAAAGTGCTGGGAAAGAAGAGCTGACATAAGCCATGTACTAATTAGGAATGGACATAAAGACTTTTAAAATACCAAATTGATAATAACTCATATGAAAAACCCAGGAAGAAGAAATCCACTGTTGTCTAGAGTAGTTGTGGGACTCTAGTGAAATTTATAATTTTGTGTGCGCGGGGTGGGGGTTGGATTCCACTATGTGTGTGGTGTTGGGGGAAAACTTGTAAGGTATGGTGCTTAAATGTGTTAGATATGGACAGCAGACAGTTGAGCTCCCTGCACAGCCATGAAACTCACTGGGTGATCTTTGCTTTGGTTGAACTGTGCTGACCAGCCCACCTCTCCCAGGGTAATAAATGCTGTCTTGAGCACATTGGAGGAAAGATGGGTTACAATTTGAGAAGCGATTAAAAGTTTTAATCACTGGAAGGGTTTTGGCATATGGTTTCTATTTATTGTAACCTCGTCTTTTTCCTGTGTACAGGTTAATGGTGCAATGTAGAAAACCTTTAAAAGTCTCTGATGAATTGGTGCAGCAGTACCAGAGCAAGAACCAGTATCTAGCAGCAATAGTAGCTGACCAGGAACCTGAAATGGATCCGTATGCATTTGTTGATGGAGATGAAGAATTCCCTTTTCCTGATAAAAAGGACAGGCAGAACAGTGAGCGAGAAGCTGGGAAAAAGCACAAGGTGAGTGAAAAGGTCTGGGTGAAGCCCAGCACAGGGAATGAGGGACCAGAAGCATATGCAGAAACAGTAAGTGAGGAGCACACATGAGCCAAGAGGATGTAGAGTCTTGCAACTAGTTCTGTGGCCCCAAAGGGATTGCAGAGTAATAGAATTGTAGAGTTGAAAGGTACCCCGAGGGTCATATAGTCCAATCCCTGCACTGCAGAAATCCCAGCTAAAGTATCCATGTGTGTCCTTGTGTTTCTCAAAAAGCAGTCTCAGTGCCTTGCCCCGTGTCACACGGTCACCTGCTTATGATAAATGATAGGGCATAGGGAAGAAGAGGAGGAGTTTGGATTTGATATCCCGCTTTATCACTACCTGAAGGAGTCTCAAAGCAGCTAACATTCCCTTCCTCCCCCACAACAAACACTCTTTGAGGTGAGTGGGGCTGAGAGACTTCAGAGAGAAGTGTGACTGGCCCAAGGTCACCCAGCAGCTGCATGTGGAGGAGCGGAGACGCGAACCCAGTTCACCAGATTGCGAGTCTATTGCTCTTAACCACTACACCACACTGGCTCTGGTAGCAAGTGATGGGGAAGAACTTTGCCCAAGAACAAGTGCCTGTAAGAGTAGGCAATACCAGGCAGAAGGGACAACTAATACTCTTGTATCTGAAAGGCTCTTGGACTTCTACTTGAAGAGCTACTGCCAGTTGAAATTGACCAATTTTCACTAAATTGGTGCCTTTGAACTGTTTTGGACAACAATTCCCATTGGCCCCGACTGGCACATCCGAAAAGTGCCTAGTTGGTGAAAACTGCCTGACTCTGTATAAGGCAGCTTTATATGTTAAATAACTCATGTGGTGCAGTCACATACTCATGCGGCCTGCTGCCCCCTTTTGTTGTTTGCAGGCTGAAGATGGGACACCTAATGTTGGAGAGGATGCGATGTCACTGTTTAGCCCCTCTGTCAAACAAGGTAACACTGCTGTTTTGAAACACATGCTGTTTGTTTTAAAAACTGGATAGAACAACAAGTATGCATTGGTTTATTTGATAGTAAAGGTAAAGGTAAAGGGACCCCTGACCTTAGGTCCAGTCGACTCTGGGGTTGCGGCGCTCTAGGGTTGCGGCTGAGGGAGCCGGCGTACAGCTTCCCGGTCATGTGGCCAGCATGACTAAGCCACTTCTGGCGAACCAGAGCAATGCACGGAAACGCCATTTACCTTCCCACCGGAGTGGTTCCTATTTATCTACTTGCACTTTGACGTGCTTTCAAACTGCTAGGTGGGCAGGAGCAGGGACCAAGCAACGGAAGCTCACCCTGTTGTGGGGATTTGAACCGTTGACCTTCTGATCGGCAAGTCCTAGGCTCCGTGGTTTAACCCACAGCACCACCCGTGTCCCTCTATTTGATAGTAGGTTCTCTAATTAAACTATATTGTCTAAACTGCTAGAACAGAGTCCATTGCTGAGCCTTTTATCTCTCTCCTTTCAGCAATAGATGCCCAGCGTATTCCCCCTCACAATCGCACGGCGTCAACTAGTTTGTTTCATGAAAATGACCTGGTTGTCTCTTACACTGACCTTGACAATCTCTTCAACTCTGATGAAGATGAGCTAACAGTAAGTGGCTTGATAAGATATGTTTCATAGCTTCATATTGTTGTGGGGGTCAAGAAGCACCACATGACAGCGAACGCAGTGTTGAACTAAAAACAAGAAAAAAATTGAACCTGTTTTCCTATTTGCAGTTTCTGAGCCATTCTGATAACTCTCCAATTGAGCTGGATCTGTTTGTATAATCTTAAGCCTTTCCCTATAACTGTTGTCTGTAAAGTGAGTTATGCGTTTTTGGGTTATTTGTTGACTTGAATGTGCAAAGCAGCTGAAGCAGAGTCAGTACCTTAGTAAGGGAACTGCTCAAATAGTATAGATTGAAGGAGGCAGTTTGCATAATAAGTCTTAGCCGAGAGTTGCTGAATGACAGACATGCATTGTGCAAATGGGCTCTTGCTTCACACTTCATCTTTATCAGCCTCCTAAGTGAGGTCAGTGAGGCTGCTGACGGAAACAGCTTGCTTAGATGATCCATTGCCTGGATGATATGGGGCCCAGAGTTGCGTAGGAAAGTCTTCTAAATAAGTGCAATGTTTGTTTCTGTGTGCAACATTTCCTCAAATTTCAGTGGCTATGTTGAAATTTTAACTTAAATCCCCCTCTTTTTAACTCTGCAAATAATGTTTATCCTGCAGCATGATTTGGAGCAGATTCTGTTTATTTACTTGGCTGTTTGGTTATCAAATTTGTCAACCTTGTTGTTATTGTCTGGTGCTGTGATTTGGATGTTCAAAGTTGCTTCGCATATACATTTTCTGGAAAAGTGAACTAAAATGGCTGGCATCCTAAGAGGTAATTTAGGCACACCCAAGGGCTTGAGCAGGCATTGTGAGCTTTCTGCCTGCTTTGAATCACAGGGCACATCCAATATAAGCTGCTTTTGAAACCCCTGCCTGTTTCTGAATTTACCCATGACATGGCACGGTTTTTAAAGCTGCAAAGTCATTGCTATTGATGAAGCTGTGCAAGACCTTATTTTTATCCAGCGATACCTGTGGAGTCAGTTTCTTTTATTCCTCTTCCCTCCCTAGCCTGGATCTAAAAGAATGCTGAATGGAGCAGATGACAAATCCAACTGCAAAGAGTCAAAAGCAGGAAACCTGGACCCTTTGTCATGCATAAGTAAGCTGCTTTCTTTTTCCTCTCCTTCCATGGCCCCCGAAGCACACATACTTTGGGGGAACTTCTGGCTAGCCGCCCACGTCTGTTGTCATATTTGGGATGCGGCTGGATTGGTTGCTTGTGCAGTTGATCCCTTCAGAAAACAGGATTGAACTCCTGACATGTTGACAAATGCCCAGGGAGTTTAATCCTGCTTGGTTCAGGTGCACAGGAGATTTCCCTGCAGAGAATCTGCTCTCATTTACTCGATCCCTGCAGAAAGGTCATCATCTCTCACTGCCTCCCTGGCCAACTTTGATAGTTGGGCAGGACCACCCACCAGTCATATTACCTTATGACGTTATGATATCCGATGATTGACAGGCAGGTGTGTCCAAGTCTGTCCACATGGTAGGGAGAGAGAAAGATCTGGCCTGCTGGGCCAAAAAAGGTTCCCCACTCCCTGCCCCTACTCTTAGCTCCAGCTAGTTCAAATTGACATGTCTGAGTGTACTACTTCACAAACTAGCTTTTTTTTATTGTGTGGCTGCTGCTGCTGCTGCTACAGTTAGCAAGCACCAGTAACATAGAAATGCCTTTTTTTTAAAAAAAAAATATTATTATGGTCAAAGACTAGTTCAAGACATTGGAATGCTTTATTTGCATTCTGTGACAAAATTGTAAAATAGCAACATTCATAAGCCAGTGGGGAAGCAGTTTGGCTGTCTTGGGTTGTTGAAAACCTCTAGAAAATTTACTGTTGTGGAATTCAAACTTGGTAGAAGCTGGGTGTGCCTAGCTCACTCCAGAAAACAAGTATCACATTTCAGCCGTTGGTTGATAACTGTCCATCTTCCTATGCTCATTTAGCCCCACTGGCTGCTTGTTGATAGTGAGTCACACACATGTTGGGTTGTATCTTTACCTATGATGCACCTACAGCTATCTTTCGCATCTCTTGGTCTTCTGTTCCTGCTGCACAGATATCCCCCCCTCCCCGCAATTCTGTACCCTTGTATGTAAACTACCTACTTGGGAGACCACTTCATGCAATATATTTTGAAGGGCCAAGCTTACACCAAACAGGTAGGATGAATCACATGGGAACTTCCCACACTAGGGTTCACAGTCCCAATTTGGGTATTGGGGCACAGGGAAAGAGAACACTAGTGAGGGAAATATTAATGGAGTGTACATTTTATGCTAATGATATAGTTTGGGAATGTGCTGCAGGCAAGCATTTGAAGACACGATAAACTTGCGATAAATGAGAGTAGCTGTGATGTCTGAGCATCCCAACATCTCTCTCTCTCTCTCTCTCTCTCTCTCTCTCTCTCTCTCTCTCTCAAAATCCTTTTAAATCTAAACCAGGCACTGCAGATCTTCATAAAATGTACCCAACACCGCCATCCTTGGAGCAACACATTATGGGGTTTTCTCCCATGAATATGAACAACAAGGAATATGGCAGCATGGACACCACGCCTGGAGGGACTGTCTTAGAAGGAAATGGCGCTACTGCTGGTGTTCAGTTCAGGATTGAAGTAGATGAGGGATTCTGTAGCCCCAAACCCTCAGAAATAAAGGTACGTTAAGTTGTCTTTATTACTGTTGCTGCTATTATTTAATAGATTCTTAATTTCAGGTAACAAAACATACCCATAAAAAGAAAACAGGGCTTAGTAGTTGTACAGTTGTACAGAAAAATAGCAGCTGATGTCTGTAGTTTTAGACATTCCAAGAAAGGGAACCAAAGAAAGTGTCTCCTAAAGTTGATAAAGGGATACCATGTCTTATAGAACGCCCAGTGAGAATGTTAACTTTGACCATTTTTTTGAGCTTAATTGTTAAATCTATCAGGAAAGTAAAGTTTTTTTCTAGTTTAGATAGATTCTTAGGTGTATGCAGAGTTTCAGTCCACTTATTTTGTGCCAATGAAGTTGTAGGTTTGGCAGGGCGTGTATACGCATCAGCTCAGATTTGGTGAAGTTAACAATGAACCCAGATATTTTGCCATTTGTAGCAAGTTGGTGCATAACAGCAGGTAATTAGATTTCAGAATCAGAAAGGAATATGTTCATCATCTGCGAGCATATTGCTAAGATGCTTTCCCCCCAAATAAATCAAAACCTTTACATCATCATCTGCTTTCAATGCCAAAGCTAAGGGGTTCCATGTTGTCTGTTCTCTTATATAATTAATCTTTTTTTAAAAATCAGGAATATCTTTAAGGAGTTTCTCAATAGAAAAAAATAAAGTTTATATCCAGGGGTCTAATTTCCATTAGAAAGGTTTAGGTTTGATTATTCCTCATTGTATTCTGGTGATAACAGGGACATGGTCTAAGATATTAAGAAGCTGAGAGATAAGGCCTTCTGTGATTAATAAATAATCCATTCTGGCACAATTTTTGCACCTTGCTGACATGTGTATAGTTTCTTAGTTCTGCATTGGCTATGCACCAAGCATCAAAGTAGCTGTGTTTATGTAAAATGTTGTAGAGGGATGCTTTAAACGAAGGCAGTTTCCACGGGTTTTGTGATAGGTGAGAAGTTCTGCTTTTATCAAAATAATCATTAAGTACAAGATTTAAGTCACCACCTATTACCACTTCACCTTGTATAAATGAGTGCAGTATTCGAAAAGTTACATCCAGAAATTGTTATTGTTGGGTATCAGGTACATAAATAGAGCATAATGTCAGCCAGGAGTTCTCTAACAGACCCTTGAGGAAAATAAATCTTCCAGTGGGATCACTTAGTATATCTTTTAAATGAAAATCAAGTTTGGGAGAAATCCAGATTGGTGACCCCCTACTTTTGGAAGAACCTTTTGATGGGTACCAATTTCCACCTGCACTTGGGAGGAGGGATTTTATACGAGTATTGTGTTTCTTTTTTTATATGTCTCTTGTAAAAAAATTAAGGTCTGGGTTATCTCACTTTAAAGCAGACCATACCCTTCTTCATTTAATTGGTGTACCCAGGTCATTTACATTCAAAGTTATTGCAGTTAAGTGTGGCATTATAAGGTTAATTTAAAATTATGCAGCATATTCCAGGGATGATACTACTGAAACTGCCAAGATTGTTTCAGGGTACTTAGCCAAGATCTTTAAAGCTAAATCTAAAGTTGCCTGATTTATTCAGTGGTGGCTATCTATTTTATATATTGTATGTGTTTGGATTATCAATGTATTTGGATGGCTTTGTATGCTTTTATGGTTTTACTGTTTTAACTTAATGCCACTAAAGCAGGGTTAGTCAACCTTTTTATACCTACTGCCCACTAATGCATCTTTCTTGATGGTAAAATTTCCTTACCGCCCACCAGTGCTCAATGGAAGGAGGATTCAACTTGTGCCGTAGAACCCCCTACCACCCACCTACAATCCTGAAACGCCCACTAGTGGGTGGTAGGGACCAGGTTGACAGCCCCTGCACTAAAGGCTAGTTTAAAAAACCAACCAACCAGGCAATAGATGTATTATGCATCATAGTAATTTCAGTGTTATTACCATATTCCATCAGCAAAAAATACAGATGCTCTGAATTTCAAAAGGAATTAACTTCAACATTCAGACTCCCGCCTCCCCCTCCCTAATCCCTCCAACCTTCCCAACATAATAATCCCTACACCTGTGGTTGGGAGTGGAATAGTCCCTCCTTCGTTCATGAGCCAAATGCTTAGGTGAAATTGGGGGAACGTAAACATTAGCCCCCTCCCCCCCAGAAACAGAACATGTTTTACATGGTTATATTACAGACAAAAATAAAAGAATAATAGCCCAGTTCGTGCCCATTTTGGTAATAGAGCTCATGACTCTTGGTCAAACTTAGGTGAAACAAAGTTGATTGTTTCAGTGGGACCCCAGGCAGAGAAGAAGCCCTCAGTATGTTGTTTTTGCTTTTTTTGCAGGATTGTTGTTGTTTTTTACTTGTTTCTCTCCCCCCCCCCTTTTCCCCATCTGCTGCCAGCCTCCTCCTTTGAGTTCTGTGTCTTCGTCTCCACTGCCTGCTTTTCTCAGTTGTTTGTCGTCATTGTTTGTCTTCATTTGGTTGCAGTCCTGGTTGATTTAATACTTTTTAAAACTTGCAGTTGTGTGAAGGTAGCTTTAGTTACTCCTTCATAAGTTATTAGGTGTTTGAATGGGTAACCCCACCAGTACCTTATGCTTGCTTCACAGAGTGCTGTAGTGTAAATTTTAAATAGCTAACCAGAATAATTCTGTCCTGAACCCCAGCTGATAAGAATCTGCAATACCCGTATCAAACCTTTCAGATCATGGTATGTTTGGAGCAAAGGAAAAACCAATCCACATTCTGGATATAATGCTAAACCAAGGATTGTGGTTTGTTGTTCCTGCTAGCTAGGGAGAGGAACAAAGTGGGAACAATCTGCACGTTCACGGCTAAACCATTAACTGTGCCATATTGTGATGTGCAAACACACCCAGTATAGACTGAAAATGAGTTTCTAAGCCCAGATTTGGCCCATGTATTATTCTACTTGAACTCAAGCCATCTCCCCGATTCATAGCCCAGAGGCAGCAAACCAAAGGGACAACTGGCTTTTCTTTTTCCGACAATGCATGTTAGCTCTTCATTTACACTTTTTCTTTTTGCTTCTAGGATTATTCCTACGTTTATAAGCCTGAGAACAGCCAAGCTTTTGTGGGGTGTTCCATGTTTGCACCATTGAAGACTCTACCAAGCCAGTGTCTCCAGCCCATCAAGCTGCCGGAGGAGTGTGTTTACCGGCAGAGCTGGACTGTGGGCAAGCTGGAATTGCTTCCTCCAGGGCCTGCAATGCCATTCATCAAAGAAGGGTATGTGCTTGAGTGCAATGTTTTGTACTGCAGCTCCCATCATCCCTGGCAGCTGGTTGCTCTGGAAGGGGCTGATGGGAGTTGGAATCCAGCAGCATCTGTTGTCCTATGTTACCTCTCTAAACTTGTTGCCATGTGCCGCTGTATCTTGATTGTTTTGTCCTGTTACTGGCAGTGATTCCCACTGTTTGTCTGCTCAGATCCTTTAAAAAAAAAAAGATATTCTAGAGAACGTACTACTTAAAAGCCTTGGGTAAAAATATTTCTCTTTTCCCCCTAGTGATGGGAGCACTATTGATCAAGAATATGGCCCCGCCTACACTCCACAAACACATACGCCCTTTGGAATGCCACCCAGCAGTGCCCCACCCAGTAACAGTGGGCCTGGCATTCTCCCTTCGCCTTCCACCCCCCGTTTCCCAACTCCTCGGACACCAAGGACTCCAAGGACTCCCCGTGGGGCTGGTGGGCCAGCCAGTGCTCAAGGCTCAGTCAAATATGAGAATTCGGACTTGTATTCACCAGCCTCAACGCCATCAACCTGCAGACCGCTAAATTCTGTTGAGCCTCCCACTGTTCCTTCTATCCCTGAGGCCCACAGTCTCTACGTAAACCTCATCCTCTCTGAATCGGTGATGAACCTCTTCAAAGACTGTAACTTTGACAGCTGTTGCATCTGCGTCTGCAACACAAACATCAAAGGTGCCGATGTTGGAGTTTACATTCCAGATCCAACACAAGAAGCCCAGTACAGGTGTACCTGTGGCTTCAGCGCAGTGATGAACAGGAAGTTTGGCAACAACTCTGGATTATTCCTAGAGGATGAGCTGGACATCCTAGGCCGCGGCTCGGAATGTGGCAAAGATGTGGAGAAGCGGTTTGAAGCCCTCCGCACGGGCTCCGCTGAGCATGGCGGGGGATCGAAGGAGGCTGACAGGCTGCCTGATGAGCTGATACTCTTGCTGCAAGACCAGTGCACCAACCTGTTCTCGCCATTTGGAGCGGCTGACCACGACCCCTTGCCAAAAGCTGGAGCCATCGGCAACCTGGTACGCGCTGAGGAAAGGGATTGTTGTAATGACTGCTACCTTGCGTTGGAACATGGACGCCAGTTTATGGACAACATGTCGGGAGGGAAAGTTGATGAAGCACTTGTGAAGAGTACTTGCTTGCACCATTGGTCAAAACAAAATGGTAAGTGTTTGCAGTTGCCCCCCCCCCAATGTTTTAAATTTCTCACCCTATATAAAACGCGGACTTAAAAGTGATCACTTAGTTGATTTACCATAAATTGCAAAGAATGGGTAGCTTGCTTGGGTGCACTAATTATACCTAAAATATCTGGAATGCCAATTATTTATTATTCTCTGGAACGGGTGGAGAACCGTGGCTCTCCAGAAGTTGCTGGACTACAGTCCCATTGTAGCTGACCACTGGCCATGCTGGCTGGGACTGATGGGAGGTGTAGTCCAGCAGCATCTGGAAGCCACAGTTCCCCATGCCTACCCTGGAAGATTCAAAGTTTTGGCTGCTTGAGAAATGTCTGCCTATCTCTTTGATGTAGGCCGCTAAACATACACATGTTTGCTTGGCAGTATGTTGTATTGCAGTTGTGATCAATTAGGGCCTCTTCATGGTGAATGTGAGGGAATTCTGGATACTCTGATTTTTAAGGAAACTGAGAAATGCTTTCTAAATTAGAGCAGGGAGAGATCTGCCCCTGGGCTGCAGGAATAACTTTTCCAGGTTGGTAGAAAAGATTATCATTCAGAGATCAACCATCCGTTGGAACATGCCTTCAGAACCTATTTATGTGTCTGTCCAAACATATCACATTAAAGCATAAAAGGCCCATACCAGACCTAATTGAACCATCCATATATTTTAAGTTATACTCATGTGAAGCATATTGATTTGTAATTAGAAAAAGAGGTATATAAAGGTGCAAAATAAAAATATGAATTAGGTGGGACATTTCAAGTTGATCTAGCTATGGCTGTGCTATATTACCTGCCTACTTTGCAAGTTTAGTGTGCATAGGATGTATTTACTTTGCTATATAGCATATTTTAAGGAATCTTTCTGTGCAGGTATCTGTTCAGGATGTTGGGTAACAAACACTCTGAAGCAAGCATATACTCCTTAGCCTTAGGGGGAATTTTCAAATATTTTGAAAGTTAAGCACCCTATGTGCTTTATTTGGTTTTTGGAAGACTGAAATTGAATATTTCAGTGACAAGCCATATGCTGCTTTTAAGTAGAGTTGTCAACCAGTTGAAAATTTTTTAATTTGTTAATCATTTCCTTTGAATGGGTTGGTTTATTTAAAAATTAAATGCAAATGGTGTTTTTACTAAGATGCCCTTAGAGGTGAATAAGTGAATGCACCTAAAAAAATAAATAAATTGTGCCCTTAACTTGTAGTTTTCCTGTGTTCATCAACCAAAACTACTTAGAGTTTGCATCCCTCATTTTAAACTAAACTAACCAAAGCAGTGTCCAGTAAAATAGAAAATTTCATAGCAGTGATGTGGGTTGTGTTCACTGAGCACAGATAACTTCATGCATTTAATGTACAACACCTGGAGCTTAGAAATGTGTTGTAGATATGTATAGATTGTGACTAGGACACTACTTTTCAACCTCTTTGAACTAACTTTGGTTGTTTCAGTTGGAGACGTGAGCATGCAGTGTTCTCAGGACATCCTTCGCATGCTGCTCTCACTTCAGCCTGTCCTCCAGGATGCAATTCAGAAAAAACGAACCGTTCGCTCTTGGGGAGTACAGGGTCCTCTCACGTGGCAGCAGTTTCACAAAATGGCTGGCCGAGGCACTTACGGTAAATGTTGTCCACGGATCAGTTTTTTTCATTTATTTCTGCGTGGAGAGGGGATCATTTTTAAACTTTCCTACCCTTTCCTAGTGCATGGGTGGAGGGAATTCAGGAAGTAGTAGTATGCTGAAATCTCAGTTTATGCTCTGTGGTTTTGGGAGGTTATGATGCACTCTTCTTTGGGTTGAATTTTGGTCATGAGTTGTTTATTTTGGAACTCATGATAGGCTGGAAGGATAGGAGAGTATGAAGGAACATTTATAGAGATGCTAGACATCAAGACCAGAGAACTTTAAAATTGTATCCTATCCTTTCAGTACAATATAATCAACCATACAGCCACATCCAGATGTTGTACAGTGGTACCTCTAGTTACGAACTTACTTCGTTCCGGAGGTCCGTTCTTAACCTGAAACTGTTCTTAACTAGAGGCGTGCTTTTGCCAATGGGGCCTCTTGCTGCCGCTGCACCGCCGGCACACAATTTCCGTTCTCATACTGGGGCAAAGTTCTCAACTCGAGGTAACTCTTCCAGGTTAGCGGAGTTTGTAACCTGAAGCGTTTGTAACCTGAGGCATTCGTAACTCGAGGTACCGCTGTATTCTGTCCCCCCTTCCATGTTTCCAAATAAGAAGAAACTCCTAGGTAGAAGTGGATTTCCATTTCAGATTTGGAAGAAAAGTATGGTTACACCCAGTTTGCCCAGATAGGGCATCATGGGCAACTATGATTAAGGAAAACTTTTAAGTAAAGGAGGGAATTGGTGTGTAGAAGGGAAGGATGTGGGGTGTGTGAACCAATAGTGTATTTCTGATGGTGATATGGCAGTGATGTCTGAATTGAGCTATGGAGTCTTACTGTGAATCTTCATTTGTGATCCTTTTGTTCCTACCAAGGCCTTCATGAGTTCTCCCAAGATGTAGGAAGCAAACTTTCATCCTTCAGCCCAGTACTTTGGATTTGTTTGTATGAGGGAAGCCACACTTGCTGCTTGATTTGTTTACATGCCAGTCCCCAATTTTGCACTAGAAATGTTTGGAGAGTATTTTACAGATCACTACTTAAGACCTCCGGCTTTAGACTAATTTTGCAGGATTTTGCATATTGGTATCTTTGTTTAACTCCGTGGACGTCCAGCTTTTGTTTTCAGGGAACAGAGTAGTAAAAAAGGTAGATCAGATGGGACAGAATGGGCCAATTCTGTTTTGATGGCAGTACTAGGAGGAGTGGCTTGAGAATTAACTTGCTCCAGAAGACATCTGGCATCTCATTTTTCTCTCGGCAGTTGCTTCCCTTGAATCTGGAAGGGGGTGCACTGTTGCACTCCAGTTCCATTCTAATATATGGAAAAAAATGTCCCTTTCTTTGTCCAGGAACTGATGAGTCTCCAGAACCACTGCCCATTCCAACTTTTTTGTTGGGATACGATTACGACTTCCTGGTGCTGTCCCCATTTGCCTTACCGTACTGGGAGAGGCTGATGTTGGAACCCTATGGATCTCAGAGAGACATTGCTTACGTTGTGGTGTGTCCAGAGAATGAAGCGCTGCTGAACGGAGCAAAGACCTTCTTTCGGGATCTCACGGCAATATATGAGGTAAGGGAATATGAGAAGGAGGCCCTGCGTGGAGTGCTTCAGAAGGAATCCTACCCCCCCCTTAATGGTGCCATTTATCAACTTTGCATTCCAGCTGACACTTAAAACCTCCTGCAGACCTTATCTCAACAAATCAGCTAAAATGGATGGTAGAAAGAGATAAAAGGCTCATCTCCTTTTAGCAGGGCTTCATTTAAGTAGCAGTTTCCTTATCATGCAGATGCCATCAAGTGGTTAAATTATGTACTGCCCTCCTGCATTTAAGGCTACAAACATTGTTAACTCCAGGTTACTGAATCTTCCCTGTGCTCCTGCAAGGTGCTGTCTGGCCATTATTCCAAGGCATTGCCAGTCTTACCCTGCATTTAACAGAAGCCAAAGAAAAGAGGATGTCGTTAGCAACTAGCTTTATGGCAAGGCTGTTCTGAATACTCTGGCAAGCCACAATTACTTTATCTGAGCGCACACACTCACTCACACCCACACCCACACCCACACACCCGGCCCAGCTCAAGGATTTATAATGTTTTTAAAAAGAGCTTACTTAATGTAACAGGGTAGCCACGCTGTCTTTTTGGACTAAATCTTGTTAGGGTAAGAGGGTGGCCTTTTGACACCCAAAACGTGTGTTTCCAGAGCCAACCCTATTCCAGCGATTGTAATACTTTCTAGCTGTTTTTAATTTTAAGTTGTTGTAACCCACCCTGAGGCCTGCTGGTGAAGGGCAGGCAATAAATGTAATAATAGCAATAATAATTGTTAAAATTAGTATGTGCTGCCACGTTGATGCTTTCAGGAAAGAAGAATAGTACTGGTCTGGCTCTCCTCATCCCAGAGTATTATTAAGGCGTTTTGCAAAGACCAGGCCATTACTTTGCAGAGCAGAAAAGAAAAGAAATAAAATCCCATTAAAAAAGCAAAAAAGATCCAGTCAGAGTTAGTGTGAGTAGTTCTCTCTTTCACTGGCAGTTCAGTAGCAGATTTGAAACATTTGCTGAAAGTATGGCCACTTTCAAAAGGAGACTCCAGGGTCAAGCCTGCTGAGTTGAAATACATTGGCAGATTTCACACCATCCAACTCGGGCTCAATAAGAGGGTAGGAGCGGCTCAATCACTTCTTTTGGTGTGTGTTTTCATCTTCGATTGCCAGTTCCTTACCAGTTGGGACTTAGTCACACCTGCACTGATTGGATCATTCATTCTTTTGATTTAGTCTTGTTTTATATTGACATGCCGTTCCTGAAAGGATCATGCTTTTTTTTTAAAAAAAAAAATACTAGGTCTTCTGACTTAATTTTATGACAACTCTCCCCTCCTTCTATCTATAGTTGGGGGAAACTTTGTATGCATCAGGCAAAGTGTGCTCAGGACCACTAATTTGCTGTTCTTTGGGTGCCATGAGGCTGCTTTTAAAAAAACTGTAAACCTCTGTTTTTGTGGGTTAACCTGCAACCAAAATGCTTGAGATTATTAAACTTTATGGAGACTGTTGAATAAACTGTAGGGCAAACATATAAGGGTACTGAATCATGTATTTTATAAGAAAAATGTCCAAAACAACAGTCTTTTGATTTTGCTGCAGCCTTCTAACATGGCAGCCTCCCTGGAAGAACAGTAGAGGCATCTTTTTGTGGCAAGCTTCATGACGTTATGCCTTGTAGCTTAATTTATACCATGGGTTGCTAATCTGCAGCATAGGCAGCAGCAGGGAGCTGTGGTACTTACTCCTCAGGTCCAAGTTTATTTGCCTTGGCTGCAAGCCAGAACAAAACTCAAGATGATAAAAAGACATTAAAATAACCTCAATGTGTACAGATTGCAGATTCACACAAGAAGCCGGGAAACAATTTTCTCTGTTACGATCATAACAGAAAACGATGACTGACCTCAGGGGGTCAACTCTGCACTCTCTTGCTTGAGGATCATAGAATTGTAGAATTTGAGGGAACCCCAAAGGCCATTTAGTCCAACTCCCTGCAATTCAGGAATCGCAACTATAGGTGTAGGCGGGGGGGGGCAGGGCGACAGCTGCCCCCCTAAACCAAGTAAGTAAATAAAAATACTTAACTACCTGTCCAGTCGTGTCATGAACAGCTCAGTCCCCCTCCCCCCCCATAAATCTTGGCTGCATCCATGATCTCAGCTAAAGCATCCATGACATATAACCATCTAGCCTCTGCTTAAAAACCTCCAAGGAAGAAGAGTCCACAACCTCCTGAGGGAGACCGCTCCACTGTTGAACAGCTTGAAAGTTCTGGGGGAGATTTGACAGCTGCATCAGAGCAAAAAGCTGCAATGTTTAGTTGAAGCTCTTTGCTGTCAACAAAGATTCCAGTTTTGGGCACTTTTGGGACAGGAGCAGTGAATGCCATGGATCTGGAAAAGGCATACGGATCTGGGTACTCTTGCCTGCTTTCTGGAGGCAAAACTACATTGAGATTTATTGTCTTTCTTCTAAACTACGTGCAAAATTAATAAAGAGCATTTAAAAACCAAAACCAAAAAAATGCATTGAGGTGCTGTGGGCTTCGTGGTGTTCTGCCAAATGCATTAAAGCGACACTGTCCCATATGTTAGACTTGCGCTCCACTTGTCAAAATATTTGTCCACTCACCATGTTTGGTGCCTGCTTCTTCTTTTGCAGTCCTGCAGGCTTGGCCAGCATCGACCCATCTGTAAACTGTTGCCTGACGGGATCATGAGAGTCGGATCTGCTGCTTCAACCAAACTTTCTGAGAAGTCTGTCGCTGAGTGGTTCTCCCAGGCAGCTCACGCCAACAGCGAATCATTTTCTAGGCTCAAACTGTACGCTCAAGTCTGCAGATACGATTTGGGTACGTCCCCCCCACTTCCTTCCCCTAATGCAAGGATAGCTGACATCGTGCCATCCAGGTGTTGTTGGACTCACCCCCCATCAATTGTAGTCCACATAGTCCCTGGTCCAGGATATTGGAAGTTATAGTCCAGCGACATCTGGAGAGCCCTAGGTTGGCTATCCCTGCCCTAAAGCCGTCACTTGTAAAAATATTTCACTGTGGTTATACAATACATAAGTGGTTGGAACAGAGTTGCTGATGAGATGCTGGCATGCAAAAAATGCAGCTCCCATGCTTGAAGTTACCCATACTGTAATTCCGATCTGGTACAGTGCAAGTTGTCCATGTTCCTTGACCCATATAATTTGCATATTAGCGGTGGGTTGCTAAATCAGACAGAGGAAGCTATGTTTTCTTCTAGGGTTCAGAATGTTCTGTCCAGCTACAGGGATTGGAAATCTAATTTGATCTTGTTAGTGCAAAGTTACATTAAGTGAACCATAAGTAGTTGTTGGGGCTTTCAGTCAATCATATTTCAGGAGCCAAAAACATGAAGTAGTCACCTTGGCCTCTGACTCTAACTTTCTGCTCTTGGGGAACTCTTTCCACATCTATTTCTTTACTTACTCCACCCCCAAACCCTCCAGCACCCAGACCTATGCCAAGCATTTGTGGTCATGTTCAGTGCTATTTTTCTAGAAAAAGAGGTGCCAGAACTCACCATGAATCTTGTTCTCATGTAATGGCAATGGCACCCACCTGAGAGGTGCTGGAACTGAGTTCTGGCTGAAAAAAAGCCCTGGTCATGTTTATGGATGCAAAGTCAGTTTGTGGGCACTGCTGAGTTTGAGAGGTGTTCTGTGTGAACTGAGAATTCAACCTAGAAAACCTTTGACGCTCTGGTGCACTTTTGTGTTTTAAAGGAAGATTGGTAGACTGCCTTTGGTTTGGTTGTAAATCATTTCGGCTTATCCTAGACAAGATAAAGCGACTTAACAAATTAAATAAATAATAATAATAATTTCATGGAAGGTTATCATCCCCCAGGAAATAGGTATCTCTTCTCTTTCCCCTGTGTAGGACCTAGAGTTTGGCAGGTTCTCTATCTAAATGAATATGATGTCAAGTTTCATTAATGCAGAAGCAGAAGGTTTGGTTAATTTCTTTTCCTTTTCTGTTTTAAGGTCCTTACCTTGCTACACAGCCATTGGACAATTCCTTGCTTTCTCAGTCCAGCCTAGTTCCTCCCACCAGCCATCCTACATCAGTCCCGCCTCAGGTTGGAGGCAGCTCTACTCCATCATCCACCCCTTCGTCTGCTCCCAGTAATGCTGTCCCAATGAACTCAAACAGTGCCATCACCTCTGCCACTACCACGGCCAGTTCCACCATGACCACGACCGCCACTTCATCCTCCTCTTCCAGTTCAGGCGGTGGGATTTCAGCGAACAAACCTTCATCCTTTCCACCTTTTGGCAGCATGAACAACACTACTACTCCTTCCTCCCTCTCCACGCAGTCTGCAACAGTCCAGAACGGGCAGGTGGGGACGCAGCAGCAACAGCCGCCATCCGCAGCGATACCGGGGGAAGCCCCGTCAGTCCCTCCGCAGCCGCACTCAGAAGTTTCAGAGAGGTAACACGGCAAAGAATGATTTATCAGTTAATGTACTCACTTCCATTTGTATCCTGCCTTTCTTCCAAGTTGCTCAAGGTGGCACACATGGTTCTCCCCCTCATTATTTTTTTTTAAATCCTCACAACTATCCTGTGAGGTAGGTTTAGGCTGGGAGATGGTGACTGGCCCAAAGTAACCCGGGTGAGCTTCATAGTTGGATAGATATTTGAACTTGGGACTCTGAGGTCTCATTCTGACACTTTTGACCTCTGCACCATGCTGGGTTCTTAATCCCTAAAGCAAAATGGGGTGATTGGGGACTTTGCTGGAACTTCCCTTCCAAGTAAGATGAGAGAAAATATGCCACCAATTTGGCATCCCTTTTGCAGGAATCTGATTTCTTGAACAGGTGTCCTTGCTGTCATTAAAACCACACTATAGAAGTAAGGCAGTTGTCTGAGCTTTAGCTTGTAGCTAGCAGCATTTTGGCCCAAACAGATCAAAGTGTATCCTTCCTTCTGTGCTATGACAGTCTCCAATATCAACCAAGGACTGTACGTGAGCAGCTAAATTTTGAAAGTATTCCAGTGCCTTAGAGTGTGAGCTCCTTGGGGCAAGGCCTGTGCTCTTCTGCTTTGCAAAGTACCACACACACTAATTTTTGCAATGTGGAATTTGCAAAGATTGAATTCCCTAGGCTTCCTTCTACTTCCAGGTCAAGTGTTCCAACTCTTGTTAAATCCAGCAAACTTCTGATCAAAATTGAGGAAATACAGTGTGAGTAATTGTACCAATGGTTACTCATCTCTGAAGGATGCCTGCATTAATTTTTTACCCTTTGGTGCCAGGAGTGCCTAATACCTTTGTGCCCCTTTTGTTAGTGAGTAATGTGTTTGCTGTGCTCTGATAAGCCTGAGATAATTGATGGGGAAGGTATATTAGCTGCAGATGCCGCAAAGGTACTGATGGCTCCCAAAAGCCGCAAAGACGGCTTCCCCTTAAAATACTTCCCCTTAAAATACTGGAGATGGGAGTCTTTCTCTGCTGGGTGAAAAGAAGTCAGATAATTGGTGAACACATAACACAGTCTTAACACTTAACGGCCCATACAAGGAAGAAGCTTTCTGTTTCTTATGTCTGCTTGCTTTCTGCTTCCAGCACTATGGACCGTGACAAAGTGGGAGTCCCCACTGATGGCGATTCCCACGCAGTCACCTACCCACCTGCCATCGTAGTTTACATTGTTGACCCTTTCTCGTATGAGAAGAAAGAGGAGGGCAACTCCTCCAGCGTGTGGACTCTGGGTCTTCTCCGTTGCTTTCTTGAAATGATCCAAAATCTCCCTACTAACATCAGAAACATCGTTTCTGTTCAGGTAAGCTGGTTCTGTGATGTGGAAAGCCAAAGGCAGCCTCTTGCTTAATGTGTTTGCCCACAGTAGTCCTTGGAAGCCTTTTTACCTTCTGATGGCTGGACTTGCAACCTGCTCTAGCTCTACAGTGGCTATGGGTGGTTTGTGTGATTCTTTAAGGTTCCTAATTCAAATGCTATTCAGGTCAGAACAGGAGAATTAAATAAATTTCTTTGGCTGCTTAGCTCTTTTTGAAAGTACCAACATGTCATTGATGTTGACCTCATCTTGTGAGCTATGCTCTATGATACTATGATTCCACGCACATGGCTGTGTCCTGGTTTATTATATTGATTTATTATTGGTTGCACAGGATATTGTGATAGGATGTTGCCCAGAGTCAAAACTGGTGCAAATGCTACTTTTTCTTTGGCATGAAGGCTGTTTCTGTCTTAATGCTTCTATATACTGGTATCAGATTGGGCAGTGTATACTTACTTACCTTTTCCTCCCTCTCTGACTTTCTTAGCTTGTTCCTTGTCAATATCTGTTACAACCAGTCAAGAACGAAGACAGGCAGATCTACACTCAGCATCTAAAATCACTGGCATTCTCCGCCTTCACGCAATGCCGGAGGCCACTCCCAACGTCGACCAATGTGAAAACATTAACTGGGTTTGGCCCAGGTTTGGCAATGGAGATGGCGCTCAGGAGTCCAGAAGTAAGTGAGAACCATGAGTTGGTTGGCATGAAATCTGGTAAACCTCTGAAAAACACTGGCAGAATGAGATACGTATCAATAGTGTGAGTGTGTCAGTGAGCGCCTATCCCTCAGGCAAAACTGATGCTGTGTGCATGCGCACAATTCTGTTTCATTTGTTTATATGGGGATCTGCTATTCTGTGGGACAAGTAATCCTGTGGTTTTAAGTGTTCTGTTTTGTGTGTGTTTTGCAGAGACCAGAGTGTATTAAGCTGTATGCCCCTCCTTTCATATTGGCTCCTGTCAAAGATAAACAGACAGAGCTGGGAGAAACCTTTGGAGAGGCTGGGCAGAAATACAATGTGCTTTTCGTGGGCTACTGTCTCTCTCATGATCAAAGGTGGCTTCTTGCATCGTGCACAGATTTATATGGAGAACTATTGGAAACCTGCATTATCAACATTGATGTACCTAACAGGTAAGGGCTGTGAAATTCATAAAGTCATTTCCTGTATTTAGATAAGTTTAGAAAAACTTTCTTCCCTGGAAACCTTTTTATGATTCATGTAATGGTTCATGGATTTTTATGCTGATAATGTTTTTACTGCATGTTTGAAGGGTGTTTGATTTTACACACACACACACACACACACACACACACACACACACACGTGCCTACTCTTACTTTTTAAAGCTTTTTTAGAAGCATCTCATTTTCAAAAACAGGGTATAAGTAATTAAATAAAGAAGGCGTAGATGCATTGATTTACTGCTTGGATCTTGCACCTTTTGAACATGTACAGAATCTTCCCCCCGTCTTGATCCTGGCTGCCCAAATATTGAAGTGTAACAGTGTCTAAATGTTCTTTGGGAGCAGTCTTAAAACAGCTGGAAGGTATGTTCATGGATTTGTTTACTAGTGACTCTTTATTTCCTACCAGGGCTCGTAGGAAAAAGGGGTCTGCTCGCAGACTTGGTCTTCAGAAACTCTGGGAATGGTGCCTGGGGCTCGTGCAGATGAGTTCGTTGCCTTGGAGAGTTGTAATAGGACGTCTTGGAAGAATAGGCCACGGGGAGCTAAAAGGTAATATGGAAACATCTCTGAAGATATTTGTCACCCATGGAGATGCAACGTTCTGTGCAAGTTTGTCCCCTCTCTAGCCAAAATGCTTGATATGGAACAAAAATGGCACATTTAATAATGTACATAACACACACACACATTTTGGATAGAATCTATAAATGTGACTAGGCACGCATGCTCTATAACTGTGAAGCCCTTACTGCCACAGAAAATTGTTGCAAGCAATGCAGGGGTCACAAAATGAACTTTTGGGGAGACTACTCCTTACTCCAGGATCCTTGGTCTGGAGAACAGAGTGGCCCCTGAGATCAAAGAATTATATACATATGGTAGTAATCTCCTTTGGGGGTGGAGTGTTTATGGCATGGGGAAAAGGGGCTTTCTGTCATCTAAACTGCAACCTGTTCAGTTTCAGCAGAGAATTTGGATTTAGCCCCTGCTGGCAATTTTAACACCTGAAATAGGAAAAGCCTTGTGAATAGTCACTAACTGATGAAAGAAAATAATTTCCAAAGCAGTTTGCTTGCCAGGTAGCTTAGCTTTCTTTTCCTTTCTGTTCCACTTGGAAAAGAGGTCGGAATAGCTTAAGAAAGAAGCTTGCATACAGTGGTCCATCCAGTTTTTAATGTACCCATTTTGTGGTCTAAACATGACAGCAGCTAGCCATCATTTACATTTAAAATCATTTCCTTGGTAGCCAATCTCTCTGCTTTCATCTTTAGACTGGAGTTGTTTGCTGAGTCGCCGAAATCTGCAGTCACTTAGCAAGAGGCTGAAAGACATGTGCAGGATGTGTGGCATCTCCACTGCCGATTCTCCCAGCATTCTCAGTGCCTGCTTAGTGGCAGTCGAACCGCAGGGATCCTTTGTCATCATGCCAGGTATTTGTGAAATGCTTCTCACTTGTTGCTTCTATGAAAGCAAACATATTGGCTGTACTATTTAGTGAAATATCTCTCTCTCTTTCTTTAAGATTCTGTATCAACTGGCTCAGTGTTTGGGCGCAGCACCACCCTAAATATGCAGACGTCCCAACTAAACACCCCACAGGATACGTCGTGCACTCATATACTTGTGTTTCCCACGTCTGCATCTGTGCAAGTAGCATCATCAACTTATACCACTGAAACTGGTTTGGATCTGGCCTTTAATACAAACAATGGTGTGTGTTTGTGTGTCTTCAAATACTTTCATATAAAAATGTTTCCTTGATAGATATGAAAAATGAGGCCTGTAGATGATAGAAATTGAGCCCTCCCAACAAAACACAGATTTCTCTATCTCTAGACCACAAGTGGGGCTTTCCCCATCCTCCTTGGCACCTGTGGCTTCTTTAGTTGACCCCAATTTCTTAAGCACCCTTCCCCCAGAACCCACAAGTCTGTCTTTCCTAGGCATAAGGTTTTTCACTGCAGCCACACCAGCCTTTTGCTTCCTTTCCAGTATCTGCACTGCCGTCCCACCCCCACCCCCCGACTTAGGCCTTCACTGTCCTCTGATAGAGTGCTTATGAGCAGCCTATTAGACCTCAACCCCATGATTACAGGGAACAGGCAAAATGGGCAGTGGCCAATTGTTTGTGTGCATGTGTGTCTTGGCATGCATATGCAGTGTCAGTTGAAGCAAGAGCTGTCTGGGACCAGCCAAATTTACAATGTCACTGAATGTATTTCATGGGTGCCCAGGGATTTGAATGCAGCCCTCTGTTTCAAGCCCAGTATTCCAACCACAATGTCATGCTAGCTGTGGGTAAATAATTTCTTCATAACATTGTGTACTCTCCTTTTTTTATATAAACCATAATGATAGCAACTCTCTGTTAACAGACTCTTTGTTGTTGTATTTGTTGCTTTTCTCAAGATGGAGCAGATGGAATGGGGCTCTTTGATTTGTTAGACACTGGAGATCCTGATATTGATCCTGATATTATAAACATCCTCCCTGCATCCCCTACCGGGTCCCCTGTGCACTCACCAAGTTCCCACTTCACCCATGGAGGTGACATGGGCAAGGTAAGGTTTTATGGCAAGAAACCGTATTTAAGAAATCAACCATGTGTTTGCCTCAGTGCTGATCTGGAGGGCCAGGGGTTGTCAAGTACCCCCATTTCAATATTGTGGCAACCAAATATAAAAGGAATCCATCCTTGGGATACGGTGCTGCCTTCTGCATTCCTCATAGCAAAAAGGATATTGTAGAGTTGGAAAAGGGCTAGAAAAGGACAACCAAAATGATTAGAATGAAGCAACTCTCTTATGAGGAAGAGTTGCAATGTTTTGCACTTTTTTGTTTTCAATGGGGGGGGGGGAAATATAGAGGTTTACAGCATTAAGTATGGTGAGAAGAGAGAGAAGATTTTCTCTCTCTTTTAACATTAGAACATATTAACCAGTGTAGCTGAATGGTGGGGTATTTAGGGGCATAGTTAATCTGTTCAATTCGCTGTTTGAAGATGTGGTGGTGGTCACCAGCAGATGGCTTTAAAAAGGGATTTGGCAAATGTCTGAGGGATTAAGGCTCCAAGACCAGAGGCAGCCACCCTCTGATTGCCAGTTGTTGAGGACCATGAGCAGCTGTGGCCTACTCTACTCCAGCCCTGCTTGTGTAGGCATGCGGTTGGCTGTGGCAGGAAACAGGATTCTGGGCTAGATGGGCCTTTGGTCTGATCCAGCAAGGCTTTCCTTGTGCGCTCTTTGCCAATTCCCCACCTTCTGTTTTGTCGCACCAGGGTCAAGGTACAGATCGCTTGCTCTCAACGGAGTCTCACGACGAAGTCACCAACATCCTACAGCAACCGCTGGCCCTTGGTTACTTTGTCTCAACTGCCAAAGCAGGTCCGTTGCCTGACTGGTTTTGGTCGGCGTGTCCTCAAGCACAAAATCAGTGTCCCCTGTTTCTTAAGGTAACAAACCTTCAGCAAAGTCTGTCAGCTGTGTCTGGGAGGTGTGGGGATTGGTGTTGTTGAGAGAGTGCTTCAAAAGACATACGCTGCGTATCATTATGTAAGTTTCAGGAGAGCTTTTCGGGGTGAGTGGGGGAGTAGCGGCAACGTGGGCTTGTAGGCGGGCATTCGGTATGTACCAAGTCAGCTGGAAAGACTTGTGTCTGCACTTAACAGCCAACTACTTCGTTCAAAGCAGCAGGGTGCTCCTGCCTGCCTGATCAAGGAAGTGGCAGGTACAGCATCGAGGAGTCACTGGTGGCCAAAGACTTTCAGAGACGTGTCCCACTAAGGTGTGAGCTGTAGTGGTAGCGTAGCAAGGGGGATGCGGTGGGTGCGGGCTGCCCCGGGTGTCATCACTGAGGGGGGTGACCGCAGGGCCTGGCCTGCAGTGCGTTCGAGCCACACAGCTCTCCCGGGGAGTGACGCGGTGACTTGGGCACCTGCAGGCTCCACGCTGCCCAAAATGACAACGTGGGGCTTGCGGACTCTGTGGAGGTTCTGCGCAACGTGCTCTGCCCTGGCTTGCCCCGCCCCCGGGTGCAGGTCATTTGCACTGCCCCGGGCGCCCAAGCAGCTAGCTATTCCGCTGAGCTGTAGAGAGGGAAAGATGCTCTTTCTCCTTTCAGCCAAGCATTCCGGCACTGCCCTTTCGAACCCAGATTCAGGATTTGCTCAAGTCTTCTTCTGATTCCTGGCTCTGAGTGCAGCAATGAGCAGGTGCTTCTCCAGTCAAGTCTGGGGACCAGCTGAAGGCTGTGCCCTGGCTCCAAACTGAGTAGTGGGCGGCTTTGCTAAAACTAGAGAGAGCACCCAATTTCTGCCCCAGGAGGCAAGGATGAGCAACTGCACTTTGCCCTCTGCTGGGGGGGGGCATTGCCTGGGAGCAGGGGGAAGTTGTTGTGTTCAAGAATGTGGAGGAGTTTAGGGGGACCCTTACCCACTACTTTCCCACAAGTTATTCACTGGCTCATTTCTTTGTACTCTGCCTTCCCTGGCTAATTGTCTGTGGCCATCCATCCTATTTTGTAAATGTAGTGAGTGATAGTATAAACTTGGTTACAATTGCATTCCTTGGTTTTTTCCCTGAGAATTTGGGGAGGGGGGGTTGTTTGGATTTCTCTGCATTTGGTTGAAGAGGATGAGATGGAAACAAAACCCAGAAAAGACTCAGAGTGTGTGTGTGTGTGTGTGTGTGTTCAGGGTTATAGAGGGGACCTTTACTGTGGGGGACACTCACTGGTAGGAGGGCCTCCCACAGAGCTATGCTCTAAACTCTGTCCCTATAGAGGAATTATTATTTGATTATTAGCTCTCTCTCTCTTTTAAAGCATTGTAATAAACACTTACTGTATGTTCTGACTTCTTTTAAAGGCTTCTCTGCACCTCCATGTGCCTTCAGTGCAATCGGACGAGCTACTTCACAGTAAACACTCCCACCCTCTTGACTCGAATCAAACTTCCGATGTCCTCAGGTATGATCATCAGTTGTGTGTGAGAGCATGCAAAATACAGGATTTGTTGTTTTAAAGGTGCAATTCTGCTATTGTAGCCATGCAGTTTGCTACAATCTGCCGGTGGTTTTCTCTTGCTTATACGCTCATTTACACGGCACAGTACGTTGAATTTATTTTAATACATCCTTCAGCACTGAGAAATTCTCAGGTTGTTTTATGAAGCTGTTCTCATAATTTATCTTACTAATGGACCAAGACCAATAGGGCAGGTAATGTGTGTGTGTGTATTGTGCAGACACATATATCTTTATATCTCAAAACTCCCACATTCATTCATTTCACTGGGTCTATTTCTGAGTAGGATTTAGTTGAATAAAACCTACAGCTGTGCACACTTCTTGTGAGTAGGCCCCTTTAGCTCAAGAAGGCTTCCTTGTACCACTTGGGTTGAGTGAGGTTGTGTCTACTCTATCCCCTGGCGGACTTCCAACCTTCCCATGCATGCAGCTCCTCCCTGCTATATACACCTGGTAGCTGGAAGTGAAGCATTTTGATCCTGCCTCTTACTGTAAGCTCCTCTGCTAACAGAAATGTGGGTTAATAAATTATATCCTAGTGACCTGTGCTGAAAAAACTGCAAAGCCTTCCCAATAATGACTTCCTGGCTGGTCCTTGTTCCCTTCTTTCCTTCACCCAGGTTTGTGTTGGAACAGTACAACGCACTTTCCTGGCTAACCTGTGATCCTGCGACCCAGGACCGGCGGTCGTGTCTCCCAGTTCACTTTGTGGTGCTGAATCAGTTGTATAACTTTATCATGAATATGCTGTGATCTTTATCTGAACTGGGCAAGGAGAAGAAAAACACAACAACCAGAGCAACAACAAAAAGGGAAAGGATTATTTCGCTGCAGGACTAAGTTAATTATTCTCTGTGCAAGTCATTTTTTTGTGATTTGAGGGAGGGGAATGTCATTTTTGGTCACTTCCAGCAACTATTTGGTTTTGACTTGCGGTGGGGACTGCATAACCCAGCTGTTTAATTCTCCATCTGCCCCCTGCTTTTGTTGGTGTTTTGCCTATACCAGACTGATTGGAGTGATGAATTGATCAGTCGAAATGTATTATAACACATCTTTTTAGTAGCAAAGTAACCATTCTCTCTCTCCCCCAACCCCATCCCGTCACAGTATTTGTGAAGAGTATATGAGCCATAGGCCCCAGCCATGTTTAATGAATATTTTAAAAAGTATGAGCATGGAGACAATAAGAAGACAAACGAGGAAGGAAAAAAACCAGAATTTGTCGAATGCTTTTGGAACACTGCAATGTTCTTGTATCGGATTATAGTACCTAGTATTCAAAAAAAAAATGCCTGCATCTCTTATTTATTGTAAGTTTTTAAATGTATAAATTGTCTTATATTTCTTAACCTCTTTTATAAAAAAAAATTTTCCTAGAAGGTTTATACCGCCTTCTTGCTTTAAAGCAATTGGTCTAAAAATATATATGTAATCGTCTTAATTGAAAGTTGCGGTAGGTTTGCTTTTAGAGTATTATTTTTTTGTAAGGGGGGGTTTGAGGGTATGGGGACAGTAAAATTTGTATTTGGTCTTGATGTACAGTTTAATGGGGGAATATAGGAGTTGGGGCGGGAGGGATATAAATGTCCATGCCATTGTGTGTGGGAGATTTACAGCTAAGCTGTAGTTGCAGATTATACGTGTACAGTAATGAAGTTCACTGTGTTTATATAAAATCGAAGAGAGAAAAAAAAGGTACCGGGTCTTACAGCAATTTTATATCACACCTTTGCAGAGTTAACATAATGGCAATATATTAAAAGAAGTGATATTGTTAGGTGGTTTAACTTGTAGTGAGAATTTAAAAAAAGAATAATAATAATATTAATAATAATAATAATAAATTGTTTTAATTTTTTTTTGTATTTTTGTTGGGGGCCGAGACTAGTTTTTTCAGGCCTCTTCCCATTTTTCAAGCAAGGAGGGTGTGCTTCCTGCAAGGACCTCCTGCTCTTCCACCTGTGCGTTTTAGCCAAGAGAGAATCTGTGTCACCCGATGAAATCGCGACACTTTCTTCTTCTTCTTCTTCCTTTTAAAAATGCCCTTCCCTTCAGTGAAGCTGTGTCACTTTCATCTTCCAAGTATTTTGGGGTTCATCATTAGGATCCCATTCAACCTTCTCCGTGTTTGGATTAAATTACCATGAAACTGCAGCCACTGCTACCCTTGCTGTCCTCCTTTTATGGTTTGGAATTTTAGCCCAACTTTAGCTACTTTATACATACTACTATATTAAAAAAAACACAATAAGGAAAACCCAATCAGTTTTGATTCTAAGCTTTGATATGCATATGAATTGGAATATGGTGTAAATAGGTTCTCAGTGAATTCTGGTGTTTGAACTTGATTCCACTAATGAGAGAACAACCCCCTTTCTTTTGCTCTCTCTCCTCTTTCCCACTCCCCCTTTCTCAGGCCTCTTAATCTAATCTTCTTATTGGTTTTGACACTCTGTAATGGAAGTTTCAGGCCCCCCTTTTGAAATAAACATCCAGGTTCCAGCATGGTAAAACGCCAAGGGAACGGGCATGAACTGCGCCACTCCCACCTCTTCCTCCCTTCTGCCTGTGAACCCGATGGCTTCGTCTTCCTCCTCCACCCATGTATCCAGTCTTGAGTTGCTTCCTTGCCTTCCTGGAGGCAACACTTTGATCCCTCCCCTTTTCATATCTGCACGCTGCCGCTTTCAGAATTACTGTGCCCATTCAATTGAAGGTCTTCCGCCATTCAAGGTTTGCCCTGAGGCTGTGTTTCCATCCACAAATATTGAATCTGGACGTTATTTTGCAGGTTGTGTTAGGGCACCATATTCCACCCGAGTGGAAGCACTCGTGGAAACAGTAGCGGCAGCTACGTCTGCGGGTAAGTGGGTTCCCACCACCAGCTGCTGCTCAGCTTCGCTCTTTGAGGTTTGGTGAGCAATGGTGCAGACTTGTTGAAGCCTTGTTAACAGCAAAGGTCACCAGCTTGTCAGGCATAATAGCTCACGGACCCTGTTTTATAGTGCAGGCCTAACCATGTCTACTCAGAAGTAAGTCCTATTGAATTCAGTGAGGCTTACTCCCAGGTAAGGGGGTTAGGATTGCAGCCCTAGTATCCCAAGTCTTCAACCCCCCCTCATAATACCCAGTTTCTTTCTTTCCAAAGTACTGCAATTGCAAGTATTCAGGATATTTTTGAAATCATGTGAAGTATGTACAACCTATTTAGACCTGAAAGCATTTCTTTTTCTGTGAAAAAACAAAACTTTGAATTTCTAATTAGAGTATATCAGTGGTGGCGGCAGCAAGCACTAGTAGCAACTTTTCTTGGTGTGCAACTTAAGTAGAATTGATGAAGATTTCCTGTTCATCTTAAAATTTTGCAGAATGCTGACTGAAAAACCACCTATTTTGTTGCAAGATGAGAGTGATTAACATTTCGATGTGCTCATAATACTATATGATGATGTAAGTGCAGGTATTAAAATGATCTGCATCTCTTTTATCCCTGGGGTGAGCTTTTTGAAGTAAAACTTGGCCTCCTAAATTAGGGATTGATGTTTAAAGTAAGTGCAACATAGTCACATACAAATTTTAAATATTTGGGATTGCATTTTACATTTCTGCTGTTTATTGCATTGCATTTTCTCTCTGTGTACACCTGTCTTTGATATTCAAGTATCTGCTAACGGCAGATACTCTCCAGATGTTTCCACCTCCCTAAAGAGTGGTGCTAAAATTATTTGCCTATAGCAGAAAATGAGTCAGCCAGCATTAAGTACTTTCCAAGCCTCATGGGACTTCATTCGGAGAGCTTTAAATGTGTGCTTAATCTTCCCCACTTAAACCAGTGGAACTTAAATGCACTTTGGCTGGACCATGACTTTGGGTGTAGCACTGAGATTGCACAGAAGTCCTCAAAACTCCAGAATGGACTGTGTGTTGTTGACTAGGGAGCTAACTTCATAGTAGGTCCATTTCAGGAAGATCAGGTTGCCCAGAGATTCTGCCATTTACCTGTTTAAATAATCATCGCACGGTGGTGGGACAATTGGCCTTAGGGAATAAGATGCCAGTAGAAATCAGATTTAAATTAATTGCCATGGAAGCATCCAAGGGATGTTGGGGTTAGGGTTAGCTGTTGACGGACCTGTCTGGACTCAAGTAAATGGCAGAGGAAAGAAGTTTGAACAGCTGGAAACAGTTTATCGTGAAGAAATCCCCAGCACATTTCAGGTTAAAACTATCAAAGCACAACCCCACGTGGTATTATCTTGTACCTATGGAAAGGTTATTTAATTTTATTCCCATTGAGCTATAGTATTGTTTCGTAATAAATAGTTCTTCCTTATAAGCCATCCAAAGGCTTCTGCCTCTATTTTCTGTTTGTCCCATACAGACTACACAATGCTTTGAGGATTTCTGTGTGAATCCATTTGAAATGCTGAGATTTCTGTGTCATTTTGTTAAGGCTCACAACAGGTGTTCCGGCTTGCAAAACACTAAATAGCAGAATTGCAAATCACCTTGGTGTAGGACTACCCCGATTTTGGATGCTGCTCAGAGTAGGATGTCTTGTCTTATCTTGCAAATGAAAGTAATGCTTGGGTCAGAGTGCCACCTGCCAGAGCTTGCCAAGATCTAAAACTCACAGTTTCTGTCTCTGTCTCTTTCTGTGTCTCTGTCTCTCCCCCTCCCTAGACAGAAAAGAGAAAATTCATTTTGAGCTAAAACATAGAAAGGATTGGCATGTTTTTCAAAAAGGCTAGGAAGTTAAAACATGGGCATCTATCTGTCGATATGTGGACAGCTTTAAATTGATGAAATGGCCAAGGTTGGGAAAGCCTTGCAGGGCTCATTGACTTCTTAATTCATTAGTAGTGCTGATTTATCAATTCACAGGGCATGTGCATACTTCACAGGGATGGTCAGAAGGCAGCTGAGGTGGGAGCATTTCTGCAAATACCTAGCCAGCGTGAGCTATAACTTATGTTCAAATTGCTTGGTTTCCACAGTTGTGGCCTTAGATGCACACCCTTTTCTGCAAGTGTTTCTTAAACCTCTCATCTTACACATCCGTCTGTATGGCACAGTTAACTTACTCCTTTTTTTGTATTTGCCTGCTCTTGGTAACTTATTTTTCAAAGCCCTGCATTATTACAGAAAGCTCACAGGTGTGTTTAATGAAGCATATTTTGTCTTTACTGCAGTATCAAAATGTGTTACTGGAAAACACTCGGATTTTGATCCTATTCAAACTGCCCTTGTGCCCTGCAGCTAGCTTTGGCACAGACTATTATTTTGTTAATTCTTAGCCATGTATGCAGACAGCATTGCTTTGGGCTGGGTTTTCCTTCTTGTCAGCTTGCTTTGTCAATTAGGCCAATTCTGCTATTAGCTGTCCTGACACAAAATAAATATATAATAATAATAATAAATTTCTCGAGATGATAAAATGTTATCACCTTTGAAAATAATTTCAGTCTAAGGATCCCAAATCACATATAGAAAATACCCTTTTCTTTGCATCTGCTTCTAAAGGAGTAAAATTTCACTTTGAAAAAGTTAATCCTCAGGGTCAAACTTTTCAGGAAAGTTTTAATGTATAATTAGTAGGTTTTCCAAATAAACTGGATTTGAGAACCTTGGAAACACTTACTTGCGTTTTAAAAGTTGTGGCATCGTTACTGGACATGTTGGTTTCATAAATGTTCTTTTAAAAAGCTGGGTCACTTTAACAGGGGGAGGAAGAGGAGATTTCTTAAGTTCGTATTCAGCAGTGACATTTAATGGTCCAAGTCTCTCTCTCTCGCTCTCTCTCTCTCTTTATTTAACATTATGATAACAAAAAATACAATAAAAATAAGGAACAAACACTATTGTTGCAGAATGCCATGAACACTGAGTTGTACAAATTGTGATTGAGGAAATGGAAAAAAGGTTTATACTTTTTAAAAAAAATTCAAATGGAATAAATTATTCATGAAGCCTTCCTTCATTGTGACGTCTCTTTGTTTTTTTAAAAACAACAACTCCACATGACCTTAAAAGTGACAGTTGTCTGTATGGGTTGGTTCCTGAATCAGAACTTCTCCCCCTCATTTCTTTCCTTTTTTTATCCAATCTTCGTTCCACTAGGCTCAGTCTAGGCAGTATTCATACTTGATCCCTCGCTTAGGCTGAGAGAGCTAGCGACTGGCCCAAAGCCACTCAGTGGCCTTTGCAGCCTGAGAGTTGGGATCTCCCTAGCCTTACTTGGACACACTTAAGCAGGGGTCAGCAAACTTTTTCAGCAGGGGGCCGGTCCACTGTCCCTCAGACCTTGTGGGGGGCTGGACTATATTTTGAAAAATAAAAAAATGAATGAATTCCTATGCCCTACAAATAACCCAGAGATGCATTTTAAATAAAAGGACACATTCTACTCATGTAAAAACACACTGATTCCCGATGAGAAGGTGATTGGGCCAGATCTGGCCCCCAGGCCTTAGTTTGCCTACCTATGCTCTTAAGCAACACACCACACTGACACCATAATACTTGCCACTGGGGCCTAGTGACTGTAAGAGAAGCCCTGCTGGGTAAGAACAAAGGTCCACCTCACCCAGCATCCTGTTCTCACAGTGGTTAACATACCTATAGGAATCCCACAAGCAGAACAGAAACTTGTTCTCAGAAGTACACCGCCTCTGATGATGGGGGGTAAGACATAGCCTTCATAGCTAGTAGATATAGATAGCTTTATCCTCAATGGAGGTAGAACATCGTCAGCCCTGCACTTCTTAAAAGCCACCAGGTAAGAAGTAGCCAGCCACACATGTGAGATCAGATGGCACAGAATCCTGCGTAAGGTAAAGGTAAAGGGACCCCTGACCATTAGGTCCAGTCGTGGCTGACTCTGGGGTTGCGGCGCTCATCTCGCTTTATTGGCCAAGGGAGCCGGCATTTGTCCACAGACAGCTTCTGGGTCATGTGGCCAGCATGACTAAGCTGCTTCTGGCGAACCAGAGCAGCGCACGGAATGCCGTTTACCTTCCCGCCGGAGTGGTACCTATTTATCTACTTGCACTTTGACATGCTTTCGAACTGCTAGGTTGGCAGGAGCAGGGACTGAGCAACAGGAGCTCACCCCATCGCGGGGATTCGAACCACTGACCTTCTGATCGGCAAGTCCTAGGCTCTTTGGTTTAACCCTCAGCGCCACCTGCGTCCCTCCTGCTTAGTTCTTTTTAAAAGCCCAGAGCCCTTTCCGGTTACATTACAGAGATGTTCCTGAAATGCTTGGTGGAGCCACAGAATGGTAGGTGAATAAAATTTCCCAAAAGTCAGAGATTCAGTTCTCTTTTCCCCGATTGTAACTAGCAAAAGCAGAATAAAACACACTGATTTATGCAAAGCTGTTCATGTATCTTTCTCTCCTGTCATTGCTCAGACGTGAAAGACGTATGGTGACAGAAAGTTAGAAAGAGGATCCCATAAACTAACATAGCTTGTTGGACCACATTGTGACTTCTGCATCCTCTCTCTTACGCAAGGTGGACAGAAGGCAGTCGCCACCCTAAACACAAAGGGCTACTCAAAATAGTGTGGCAAAGTAGATCATATTTTTAAAGTTAAAAACAGCATTTTAGTAGCAATGAGTAAAACAGGGTTAGGAAACCTTCAGCTGTCAAGATGTTGTTGATCTTCAGTTTCCATCATCCCTGCTCAGTGGCCATGCTGCTTGGGATGGATAGGAGCTGGAGGGCAACGGTTCCACCATAACTGGGCTAAAATATGCCTTTATTATGTCCATATATAAAGTACTTTTAAGTTCCTGATGGCCTGAATGGAGGACAAAAATATCAGCTACTGTTAGGCTTTAGGCACCACGATCCCTTGAGATGTTCGTTCCTGCAGTGTCTTGCTACTTCAAATTTAGCCATCACATGGAAAGAACCTGTGTGGCTCCTTTATCCTTAGGTACATTTTTTTCTCTCCGAAATAAACGGGAAATGGAGTGATATCTCATCTTCACAACCACCACTCTCTACACCACACCTCACCCTGGACTTCTGCCCTTCTCATTTATCATTACATTTATACAGATTATAAGGCATAGATGTGTAAAATAAATTATATTAATAACATAAAATGACTCAATTTTAAATGATGACAAGCTGTTATCCGCATCTACTTCTGATTTATTTGCTTCTTTTTTATTAGCTTTGTTACATTTAGAGTGGGATCGTGTCCAACTTAAAAGTCATACCCACTGAAATGAAGGAAGCAACGTAAGTCCTGTCCTGTTAATTTAAATGGGTCTACTCTTGAGTATGCTAGATGTTGGCTGTAGCCCAGAATCATTTCTCCCTTCTAAGTCACCTTGGGAGAGTTCTCGTTTTTGCATAAACGCTTTAAAATGACCATTAATAAACAACAAGGGCTAGCCCCTTGCTGCGGTCTTACAGGCGGGCAAAGCACTGAACTCCGGGCGGAAATAGAGAAGAGCGTGATTGAAGCCACTTCCGCCCTCACGAAGGCGGGTCTTTCTGTCGTCATTCTGCTCCGCGCCGGAAGTTGGGCGCTGCCCGGCTTGCTTGGCGCCGGCTACTGTTGAGAGGAAATGACGCTACGCTGCCGGAAGTAGTGTCTCATAAGGTTGTGTACGAAGGTGTGTGGTTGTTTCTGGGTCGGGGTGGGCAGGTGGGTCTGCTTCTCTTTCCTAGGTAGGGCTTGGACACCTGGGTTCCCATTTCCCCCTTTTCCTCCATTTACCTGAGACGCCTGGGTTCTTTCCTTAGGCGCAGCCCGTTTCCTCTGTCGCTCTTCTGCTTTTGCTCCTTCAGTGCCATTTATTTATCAGTTTATTATATTCTATTGATACCTCGCATTTCCTCTGGTAGCCCACATGGCTCTTTTCCTGCCCGTTTTATCTTCCTAACAGCCCTGTGAGGTAGGTCAGGTTGGCACAATGGCTGGCTTAGCTATGACCAGGCAACGGGATCCATGGCAGGGTGAGGATTTTAAACGTGGCTCTTCCCAGTCCAACACTTTTAACTCGGCTTGCCCCATCCTGATGCCTTTCAGGCGTTGTTGGACTCCAGCTCCCATCAGCCACTGCATGGCCAGTGGTCAGGGATTATGGGAGTTGTAGTTCAGCAACGTCTGGAGGAGCACCAGGTTGGGGAAGGCACCTTCTAACCACTGTGCGACACTACCTCTCAGCCTTTGCCTAATTTCCCCACCTCCTTTTTTTGCACCCCTAACTGAAGGAGGGAGGGGATTGCCCTTTGCATGCTCATTTAAAATGCTGTTGTAAAATAACTTTTCATTGATAAAGCTCCATCCAGGTGCTTTGCAAAGTATGAGAGGAGCGTTAACAATCTACAGATGGGCACATGAGAGACAAATGGGAGGGAAACAGTGACTGGGATAAATAGGGGAAGAATATGAGGTTTTTGTAATTAGTCCAAACTTTGGCTGCAGTCTTAACCCTATTTATCTGGGCGTATGCCCCATGGAAGTCATTGCACCTTCTGAATTGGCATGGTTAGGATTGCGTTATTATTACCAGTTATAATAAGACTTGGGCTAGAGAGAATGTGGCACTGACCTTCCAAGGGAAACTTTTAGCATAAATTATGCTGTTATTAGCTTTGTCAGGGTAATGTAGAAGGCTTTGGAGTTCTGCAGAATGCTTCAGGGAGGAAGCATTTAGTGTAGCTTGAAAACTTGCTTAGTCCCCCACCCCCTTGCATCAGCATCTCAGTTTCAGGGGAATCCAGTAAATCACCCTAAACAAACCATCTTTACCACAACAATTAGAGAAAGATTATTCTAGGGCCTTAAAAAATTAGGATAATTGGACAAAGTATATTTTGTTCCTCAGGTGGTTGCTATTTACTCATGACATAAACTCGTGAGAGAGCGTTCTGCATTCCTGTATTACTTTTGCACATTGTATTCTTATTGTCCTGATTTGTTTTATCCTACAGGGAGTTGCAGCCTGTGTTTAGAGATGAAACTAGCCGTTTCTTTGTCTACGTGCATCTGTTGAGGTAGGCTGCTGCCTCTGAAAACTCCTTCTGCCCTAAAGTGGCTGGTCCCTAAGATTTAACCGTATACTAGCACCTGCTGACTAACAGTTAATTTCCTGGAATTTTGGATCTTCATCCGACTGCCACCTGACCCAGCACTGCCCGCTTAGCTCCCTGCGGTATTGTGGTTTCAAGTCACCTGGGGAAATGGCGGACTGCTCGGCACTGCAGTTCGTCAGCCCTTATGCTTTTGAAGCCATGCAGAAAGTAGACGTCGTGCGCTTAGCGGCTCTGAGTGATCCAGAGCTCCGGTTGTTGCTGCCTTGCTTGGTGCGGATGGCCTTGTGTGCCCCGGCGGATCAGAGTCAGGGCTGGGCCCAGGACAAAAAGCTGATCCTTCGCTTGCTTTCTGGAGTGGAAGCTGTCAACTCCATCGTAGCCTTGCTGTCTGTGGATTTCCACGCTTTGGAACAGGATGCCAACAAGGAACAACAGCTTAGGTAACTAAAAGGAGCAAGCCCGGGATTGGGAACCTGAGGGGGCTTCCAGATACTGTGTGCACTCTGTCTCCCATCAGCCCCAGCCAGCACAGCCCAATAATCAGAGATAATGGGAGTTGTAGCCCAGCAGTGTTTGGAGGGCCACAAGTTTCTAGCCCTGGGTGAGGCATTTCTGGAGGGGGATGTGCTCCTTCAGTCTGTTTGAGCAGCTGTGTGTCTGTCCTCTTGCTAGGCATAAGCTTGGAGGGGGTAGTGGCGAGAGCATCTTGGTGTCTCAGCTGCAACATGGCCTCACCCTGGAGTTTGAACACAGCGATTCTCCACGGCGCCTCCGTCTTGTGCTTAGTGAACTGCTGGCAATTATGAACAAGGTGAGTTTCTTCCCTCCCCTTGCCTTAAGGAACTTAATTTGTACAAGATTCTTCTTCTTTTTCTTTCCTTTTTAAAGAATTGATTGGCAGATGCCCAGACTGATTTGAAGTACTTTGGCAGGGGTTTTCAGCTGTTGTATTTTTTACAGTGGTGATGACAAGATCCTTCCCCTGCTAGCACAAAAATACAAAATTTCAGCGTACTGCTGAAATGAATAAAGTTGGGGTGGGTAAAATAACCATCCGTGGATTTTTGCGTGAAAGGGTTGTGAGCTCAGTTCAGGTTTGGTGGTCTCACAGATTTCAAGTAATGAGAGGTCCAGGAATGACAGAGGTCCAAGTAATAGTTTGACCAAACTGCGGGAGGCAGTGGAAGACAGGAGTGCCTGGCGTGCTCTGGTCCAGGGGGTCACGAAGAGTTGGGCACAACTAAATGATTAAACAACAAACAAACAAAATGAGAGGTCCAAGAATTTTTTTGGCAAACTGGGATTTGTTTATTGATTTTATAAATAGGAGGGAATCTGGTAGAACGGTTCCAGCTGCATATAAAATGGTGTGGTCCTTTTAAGGGTAAGCAGGATCAACTGAAGAAGCATTAGATAAATTGAAACATGGATCTCATTACTGGAGTTATTTTTGGGGGGTTATAGGTTTTTTAAAAGAAGGAAAACAGTAAAAGAAAAAAATAGAACTATATGTATTATAGCAGGTCAAACAGAAGATTCTTTATTTCTATTTGTATAATTCATTGTGCTGTAAATAAATGTAATCTGAATTCTGAAGTGGGGGTTATTTACATTTATAATACGGTTTGGTATGAGGATTTTTTAAAATGGTAGTTAGAATAAATCTCCTGGACACAGAATTATTTAATATTCAGCCTATATCTTTTGCACCAGCCTCCAGTTGGTTGATGGATTTTGGGCTACCAGTAAAACAAAGAAAGAAGATCCCGCAAGCCTGAACATCTGCCCTCCCTGGGTGTTTGGTTCTCAGGCCTCACAACTGGTGTGTGTTCTGTTTTAAAGAGCCTCTCTAAATACAGCTTTTCTTTGTAGGTGGCTGAGGCCAACTGTGAGTTTTTTTTCAAGTCGTCGGAGCTGTTTGAGAGCCCTGTTTATTTGGAGGAAGCCGCTGATGTCCTCTGCATCCTCCAAGCCGGTGTGTGCTCTTTGAAGTCTTAAATGCTTCTTAAAAATCGATTGAGTCCAAATAAATAACTTGTTCCCAAGCTGTGTGAGGGGGCCACCTTGTGCTCCTTGGAGCAAAGGTGGGATATAAATGTAATGCTAATAATAATAATTAATAATAATAATAATAATATTGTGGCATAGAATGAAATTTCCTCTCCACTGGGAGGAACTCCACAATTGCTGCCAGTGAGAGGTTCCTTCTCTTCCGAAGTATTCACAAATGCTCTCCCGATTTGACTCTCAGGACTGAAAGTTGTCGGTGGGCGTTGCTAATATTTTAAAACTATTTCAATTCAGAACTCCCATCGCTCTTGCCTATTGTGGACGTGGCTGAAGCTTTGCTGCATGTGAAGAACGGCGCTTGGTTCCTCTGTCTCTTAGTGGCCAATGTTCCTGACAGCTTTAACGAAGGTAACCTACACAATTCATAGCAAACTCATTCTCTGAATGCGGTTCCTTTTGTGTAGCCGAAACAGCACCATCCAAGCACGGGTGGGGAGGACTCAGCAGATTTGGGGGGACGCCAGGGGCATATGGGAAGCTCAAAAACCGCCCAACGCAGACTGATTATGCTCAGTGAGTGTGGAAATGCTGATAGATTCAGGGTGAGGGGAGTGGGTCGAAACAGTGTGTTTTGCAAAAGGGTATGGTTGGCTGGAGCCCTGAGTAGGGAGAACACTGTGCACTACAACAGATCTCACTTGTATACTGTAATTTACAGCTTTCTTTTACTTCAAATCACACAAAGACACAAACACTATCTATTACCAGTGCCAGCTACCTATGATAGAAGTTGGGGCCAGTTGCTGCCAGCTGCCATTTTATAGATGGCAGTGGGGCACATAAATTGCCATCAGCAATTTGCAGCTTCCTCTTCCTTTACTTTGCCATGTCCACAAGCCATATTTCTGTTACTGACTTTCTCCACTGCGTGTCTTCGGAGGTTTTCCGGACTACAGCTCAGATCAGCCCCAGCCAGCACAACTGTACTAAATCCAGGCACTCACATAGGCCTTTGGTACCCGACACTCCTGAGTGCCGGGTTTGTGCATAAAATAAAATTAGATTAAATAAAAATTATTTCCCACCCGGTGCAGGGCTGGGGCGGGGGAAGCCTGAGCTTCCCCCGACCCCAGCCCCCAGAACAGGCTGCTATCCGCAAGCCGTGGGAGCCACAGCTAGCGGAGCACTGCACGAAGCCCGAAGCTTGGGGCGTGCTGAGCTCAGCGCGCCCCAAGCTTCTGGGTGCCGGCAAGATCTCCGCTAGCTGTGGGAGAGCTGCGTCTCCCATGGCTAGCGGATAGCTTCCTGAAGCCTGGAGAGCGAGAGGGGTCGGTGTGCACCGACCCCCCTCTCTCTCCAGGCTTCAGCAAAAGCCTGCATTCGCCCCATAGGACGCACACACATTTCCCTTCATTTTTGGAGGGGAAAAAGTGCATCCTATAGGGCGAAAAATACGGTAGACAGGGTTTTGCAAAGGAGAAGCAATTTATGGCCAATGTTGAGGGGTCATAACCAATAACACACAATAACCCCCTCTCCCTTTGGCTGGTTGCAGTGTGCAGGGGCTTGATCAAGAACGGCGAGCGGCAGGACGAGGAAAGCTTTGGAGGCCGCCGCAGGACAGAGGCTCTCCGCCAGCTCTGCAAGATGAACCCTGCCCAGGCGCTGAGGGTCCGAGGCATGGTGGTAAGTCTTTGCAGAACAGTTGGGTGGGCCGACTGAAAGTGAGCTTTGGGTTGCTGGTGGGGTGTTCGTAATGGCTGGGAGACCTGCAGGCTGTTCAGGAAGGAGCAGGGCTTGGTGGGAGGGAGATCCAGTGGCTTTCTTGGATGCAAGTAGTGGCTCAGTGCTGTATTTTTAACAGGCAAAACGACATCAACGCTGTGCTACAACTACTATCGTCAGCTGTCTAAGCAAAGGACTGCATGGCAGGGCCTGCACATTGCCACCTACTGATTCCTAGATATGATATTTGGGTGGGTGAAGGGGGCTTAAGAGGGCTTCCAGGACTGCTCCTCATCCAGGGCAAGGCAGCCAGAATTGCCACAGACATCCGCTGCAACTTGAAGAATTTGTGCTTGAGCTTTGTTTTCCCCATACTTCCTCTCCTTTCCGTTTCCTTGCATGTCGTGTCTTTTTTATTATGTGCCTGCAGGCAGGGATTGCCAGAGAACCAATTTTTATAAGTTGCTATGAGAGCCTTTTTGGCTTAAACTGGGACAGGGTATAAATGCTGTAGATAAAGGATGTCATTGGTTCCTGTCCCTTTTGTGTCTACACGTCTGGTTGGGGGAATCTCCTTCCAAATGAAATATTTTTTATTTATCTATTACATTCATTTACCGCCCTTTGTCTGAGGATCACAAGGATTTGCAAGTATAAAAACACAAGACACATAGCCTGATCACGAGAAAGACAATACCACCCTGCGCCCAGATTTAAAAGGCCGAATAAACACCTGAGCATGTGTGGCTTTTTCCACTTTCTGTTTCCTTTTGGGTCAGGTGGAAGAGTGCCACTTACCTGGACTTGGTGTTGGTTTAACTCTGGACCACACCAAAAACGAGTCTTCGGAGGACAGTGTCAGTGATCTCGTCTGCTTTGTCAGCGGCTTGCTGCTGGGGACCAACGCTAAAGTCCGGACTTGGTTTGGGACTTTTATCCGGAATGGGCAGCAGGTGAGTGTTGCTGACATTTCCTTTTCTTGGGGTCCTTCTGCTTTAATTAGCTACGTCCGTGAATTCCGAAGGTTCTCATGCTGCTTTGGAAAAGTGGAATTTTATGGATTTGGCTCGAAATGCAAACCAAATCGGAATTTCTGCTCCATCCCTGACTCTGACTCACATGGGAACCTAAAGCCTTGCTGTTCTCCCAAAGAGAGAGCACTGTATGGTGTAATAGGTAGAGTGTTGGACCTGGGAGACTAGGGTTCGAATCCCCACCCAGCATGAAGCTCCCTGGGTCACCTTGGAGTCAGTCCTTGTCTCTCGACCTCAGCTGCCTCACAGGGTTGTTGTGAGGATAAAATGCGGAAGGGAGGATAATATGCACTACCTTGAGCTCTTGGAAGGAAAAAGTAGTAAATAAAAGTAAGAAATAAAAAGTTATATATAACTTTTATATATGTAAAAGTTTTTGTGTGTGTGTGAGAGAGAGAGAGAGAGAATTGTTGTGTTTTATATGAATTTGTCAATATTTTTTAGGTAGTATATAAATCTAAGAATTAAAAAGAACTGTACAGGATGTGTGTGTGTATGCATTTGACAACGTTTCATTGAAATTTGTTAATGGTATAATGTATTTATATTTTTAAATGCAAGTCCCTTGAATGGTAACAAATAGCTAGCAAGTCTAGCAATAGCAATAATATCTGTTTTGAAAACAGAGCTTTACAGCACATTTGAGCTTTTTAAAAGGACCCCTGACAGTTCAGTTGCAAACGATTCTGGGGTTGCAGCGCTCATCTCTCTTTAAAGGCCGAGGGAGCCAGCGTTTGTCCACTTCCACAGACAGTTTTTCAGAGTCATGTGGCCAGCATGACTAAGCTACTTCTGGCGAACCAGAGCAGCGCATGGAAATGCCATTTACCTTCCCGCCGGAGCGGTACCTATTTATCTACTTGCACTTTGATGTGCTTTAGAACTGCTAGGTTGGCAGGAGCAGGGACTGAGCAACGGGAGCTCACCCCGTCGCGGGGATTCGAACCGCCGACCTTCTGATCGGCAAGCCCTAGGCTCTGTGGTTTAGACCACAGCGCCACCCGTGTGGCGCTTTTTGAGCTTTTAAGGGAAGCTAAAGGGGGGTGGGGAATGAGTGCGAATAGGAAGCTGTTAAGGCCCTTGACAAGGATTGTGCAGTTTTTGCTGGGATTGCCGCCTCGTGACGTTTCCTCCTTTCTCTTGCGCAGAGGAAGAGGGAGACGGTCAGCTCGGTGCTCTGGCAGATGCGTCGTCAGCTGCTCCTTGAGCTGATGGGGATCCTGCCCACTGTCCGCAGCATGCATGTGCCGGAGGAGGCGGAGGCGGACATGGAGCCCAATGTCTCTGTGTACTCGGGGCTGAAGGAGGAGCACGTGGTCAAAGCCAGCGCCCTCCTGCGTCTCTACTGCGCTCTGATGGGCATCGCGGGGCTGAAGTAAGCACTTTGGAGCCTTCTTTTGTCGGCTTGTATGTACAGAAGCACACACAAGAAAATAGTACTCGTCAAGGATGATAATTCACCAAGACATTCAAGTGGCATGATAATAATAATAATAATATAATAATTTATTATTTATACCCTGCCCATCTGGCTGGGCTTCCCCAGCCACTCTGGGCGACTTCCAACCAAATATTAAAATACAATAATACATCAAACATTAAAAGCTTCCCTAAACAGGGCTGCCTTCAGATGTCTTCTAAAAGTTTGGTAGTGTTCTCTTTGACATCTTGTGGGAGGGCGTTCCAAAGGGCATGTGCCACTACCAAGAAGGCCCTCTGCCTGGTTCCCTGTAACTTGGCTTCTCGCAGTGAGGGAACCGCCAGAAGGCCCTCAGAGCTGGATCTCAGTGTCCGGGCTGCATTATGTGGGTGGAGACGCTCCTTCAGGTATACTGGACTGAGGCCATTTAGGGCTTTAAAGGTCAGCACCAACACTTTGAATTGTGCTCGGAAACGTACTGGGAGCCAATGTCTTTCAAGACCGGTGTTATGTGGTCTCGGTGGCTGCTCCCTGTCACCAGTCTAGCTGCCGCATTCTGGATTAGTTGTAGTTTCCAGGTCACCTCAAAGGTAGCCCCACGTAGAGCGCATTGCAGTAGTCCAAGCGGGAGATAACCAGAGCATGCACCACTCTGGCAAGGCAGTCCGCAGGCAGATAGGGTCCTCAGCCAGCGTACCAGGTGGAGCTGGTAAACAGCTGCCCTGGACACAGAATTGACCTGCGCCTCCATGGACAGCTGTGAGTCCAAAATGACTCCCAGGCTGTGCACCTGGTCCTTCAGGGGCACAGTTACCCCATTCAGGACCAGGGAGTCCTCCACACCAGCCCACCCCCTGTCCCCCCAAAAACAGTACATAACAGTTGCAATCATTACTAAAGTACCCGGAATGAGGGTAATGCAGTTCCTCCCAAATCAGCCTTGTTATTTGCAGATTTGGGCCCCGTTTGCCTTACAGTTTGGGGCTGACCCATCCACAATACACATTTAAAACTCTTTATCATACCACTTTAAACACTAATGGCTTCCCCCAAAGAATTCTGGGACCTGTAGTCTGTTAAAGTCCCTGAGAGTTGTTAGGAGACCCCTGTTCCCCTCACTGGCCTACAAGTCCCAGAATTCCCTGGGATGAGGGATTGATTGTTAAACCTCTCTGGGAATTATAGCTCTCTGAAGGGGAAATTGGGGTCTCTCTCACCTGCCTCTGATCAAGGAGGCTGAGCATAGCCATCGTAGCTAGTAGCCTTTTCCTCTGCGCATATGCCCAATTCCTCTCTTAAAGCCATCCAAGTTGGTGGCCGTCACTCTGCCTCTTGTGGGAGGGAGTTCCACAGTTGCAACGAATCGCTGAGTGTCAGAAATTTGTTTTGTTCCTCCTGAAGCTTCCAAGAAAAGAACCTTCGGCAGGCTGATAACCTTTATTGAGGGCTTGTGACTCACGTAAATATTTGTGCCTGCCCCACAACCCCCTGCATCTGTGAAGAAAATGCTTTCTTGTCTGATGAGACGGCGGGGCTCTCTCTTTTGTCTTGGTGGTGTCCAGGCCGACGGACGAGGAGGCTGAGCAGTTGCTCCAGCTCATGACCAGCCGCCCCCCGGCCACTCCAGCCGGCGTCCGCTTTGTCTCGCTCTCCTTCTGCATGCTGCTGGCCTTCTCCACGCTTGTCAGGTACCCTTTCGACGGCAGGTGGAGGAACCCTTTTGTCACAGGGTGCGGGGGGGAGAGAAAATGTGGGGGGACAACATTGGCCAAGCATTGTTTCGAAGCTCTCCCATTCCCACCTGCAGAAGACGTTAGACCATGGGTAGGCAAACTAAGGCCCGGGGGCCAGATCTGGCCCAATCGCCTTCTAAATCCAGCAGACGGTTTGGGAATCAGCGTGTTTTTACATGAGTAGAATGTGTGCTTTTATTTAAAACACATCTCTGGGTTATTTGTGGGGCATAGGAATTCATTCATTATTATTTTTTCAAAATATAGTCCGGCCTCCCACAAGGTCTGAGGGACAGTGGACCGGCCCCCTGCTGAAAAAGTTTGCAGACCCCTGTTAGACGTCCTGCCTTGCAGAAGCCTTAAAGACTTGTTGACCCATTAATAACGTCCAGCATTTTCCCAGGGGTGGAAGTTTGGGTGGAAGAAGGGAGTTATCGCCGCGTGCAGGATTGTGGGTGATGGGGTGAAGCTGCAGGTATTCCCTTATGTCACAGAGGGGCAAGGTAGTAGTAGTAGTAGTAGTAGTAGTAGTAGTAGTATAGTAATAATGAATTATTATTTATACCCTGCCCATCTGACTGGGTTTCCCCAGCCACTCTGGGTGGCTCCCAAAAGAATATTAATAATAATAATAAAAGAGGCAAGGAGAAGAGTCCCTGCATGCCATTGGCTGAGCTGCCCTGGTGTCAGAGAGGCAGGGCCTATTCTGTTCTAGATTCCTCTGCTATCTGAGGCTAGGGAGGCAGAAGAGGCAGATGATAGTGCTTTTGGGGTAAGCAAGAGTGATTGGTTGTAGTGTCTCGCTATGAAACGCCTTCCCTGCATCAGTCCGTCAACCATCACCTACCTTTTTTAACATTTAGGATCAAGTGGGGGAGGGGAAGTCACTGCCCTTCTAGTTTCTTAGCTAGGCTTTTATTGTAGTATTATTATTATTAATACTCCACCCCATCTGGCTGGGTTTCCCCAGCTGCTCTGGGTGGCTTCTAAGACATATTAAAACATAATAAAACGTCAGACATTAAAAACTTCCCAATACAGGACCGGCTTCAGATGTCTTCTAAAAGTTGTGTAGTTCTTTATCTCCTGGACATCTGATGGGATGGCCTGGCTCAGTATAATAACATAAAACAATGGGGACTAATTGACTCTTTCATCTGCATCTGTAACGGGAACATCTTTTTTTATGTAGCACTCCTGAACAGGAGCAGCTGATGGTGATGTGGTTGAGCTGGATGATCAAAGAAGAAGCTTATTTTGAAAGGTAAGGAGAGAGCGGGCCTTTTTCTGCTTTCCTTGGGAAAAATTATGCAGCTCCTGAGGTGTTTTCAATAATAATAATAATGATGATGATGATGTCCTCGTTGTCAACTCTCCTCCTCCTCCCGCCTCCTGTTCCAACAGCACTTCTGGGGTATCAGCCTCCTTTGGCGAGATGCTACTCTTGGTTGCCATGTATTTCCATAGCAACCAACTCAGCGCTATCATCGACTTGGTCTGCTCTACTCTGGGGATGAAGGTAAGCGCTCCTGCCTCGTTCAGAGGCGTCCTTCTTTGCTTTCTCCTCCTGCAGAATGCTGGACGTAGTGGGCCATTGGCCTGATCCGGCCGGCTCTTACCCATGTAACCCTTTTGTTTCAGATTGTTATTAAGCCGAGTTCTCTGAGCCGCATGAAGACCATCTTCACACAGGAGATTTTCACGGAACAGGTGACCCAACCCCTTCCACGCTCAGCCTGTGTGGCTGTGTTGCAAAATGCCTTTGAAAAGCTGTACTGCTGCTTTTCTGTCTATTCAGACCTCTCCTTCCTTTCCTTTACTCCCACCCTACCCCGGCTCTTCCAGCTGCTTTCCCTTCTCATCCTACCCCTCCCTCCTCTCTTGTTTCTTCCTCTTTACTTCTGGGGAAGTAAATGACAGGGCTCCATTGCAGCAGCAGCAGCAACAACAACAATTGTATTGTATATCCCCTGCCCATCTGGCTGGGTTTCCCCAGCCACTCTGGGCAGCTTACAGCTCATAATTTTTTTTAAGACATTAGACATTAAAAACTTTCCTAAACAGGGCTGCCCTCAGATGTCTTCTAAAAGTCAGAGAGTTGTTTATTTTCTTGACATCTGATGGGAGGGTGTTCCACAGGGCGGGTGCCACTACCAAGAAGGCCCTCTGCCTGGTTCCCTATTACCTCACTTCTCGCAATGAGGGAACCGCCAGAAGGCCCTAGGGGGCTGGACCTCAGTGTCCTGGCTGAACGATGGGGGGAGGAGATGCTCCTTCAGGTATACTGGGCCGAGGCCGTTGCAACATCTTTTGAGCAATCCAGGATGATAAATCCAGTTCGGGAACATGGGGTGGGTAGGTGAGCAAAATCTCACTGGGTAAATAATGAAATTGAAGGGTTTTATCTGACTGAATTTATTTTATTTCATAACATTTATGAAATGAATGCTTGATTGTAAAAACAAAAAGAACACCAGCCCCATCAAAGTGGTTTATAGAAGAATAAAACGGTGAAATGATCAGTAGAAACACTTTTAAACATTCAAAAAAACAAGTAAAATCAACAATAAGCTAAAAAACTGATTAAAACTCATGTCGACATTTCACCTGTCTCGATGGGCTTTCCTGACGTCAATAGGCAGGGAGTTCCAAAGTGCAGGTGCTGCCATGAGTATTATGGGGCAGCTGTAACAGGGCCAGTTCTGCAGATTGAAGCGGCTGAGGGGGGAGGGGATCTCGCAGCTAAACTAGTCCCAACTTGCTGAGTTCTGCTCCCAGTAGGCCCACTGAAAACCATGAACCTAAATTGATTTCCTGGTGCTCCTGGACGCAGTTGAATGGCGCTCTGCTCCACGCTTCCTTCCTTCCCTGTTGGCGCTTCTGCTGTTCCGTTTCTGAAAGGTTAACAGAGTTAAGGCCTCTCTCTGTCCCAGGTGGTCACAGCTCACGCAGTCCGTGTGGCCGTCACGGGAAACCTCAGTGCCAACATCACCGGATTCCTGCCCATCCACTGCATCTACCAGCTTCTCCGGAGCCGTTCTTTCACCAAGCACAAAGTCTCCATCAAGGTGGGTGGCTGCGTCTGCGGGACCAAACTCTTGCATCCGGAAGGGACAAAGGGGCTTGCAGAGCCCTCGCTTTCCACCTGCAGAAGGTCCCAGGTTCAATCCCCGGCATCTCCAAACAGGACAGAAAAAATGCCCCCTGTCCGGAGCCCTGGAAAGCTGCTGCCAGTCAGTGTAGACAGTACTGAGTTAGAGGGACCAAGGACTTGCTATAAGGCAGCTTCCTATGTTCCTGCTTAAACCAGCCCTCAATTCAGAACCCTGAGGACTGGGATATTGCTTTATTTTTCAAGGAAGTAGGACTCGGACAGAACCCTTTCTGAAAACCCCAGAGAGCCGCTTGTTAAGAGCAGACAGTGCTGAGCTGTGATGGACCTAATAACCTGACATGGTTTAATAATAATAATAATTTATCATTTATACTCCGCCCTTCTGGCTGGGTTTCCCCTGCCACTCTGGGTGGCTTTCAAGAGAATAATAAAAACACAATAAAACATCAAACATTAAAAACTTCCCTAAACAGGGCTGCCTTCAGATGTCTTCTAAAAGTCAGATAGTTGTTTATTTCCTTGACATCTGATGGGCGGGTGTTCCACAGGGCGGGCGCCACCACCGAGAAGGCCTTCTGCCTGGTTCCCTGTAACTTTGCTTCTCACGGTGAGGGAACTTCCGGAAGGCCCTCAGAGCTGGACCTCGGTGTCTGGGCTGGACGATGGGGGTGGAGACTCTCCTTCAGGTATACTGGACCGAGGCTGTTTAGGGCTTTAAAGGTCAGCACCAACACTTTGAATTGTGCTCAGAAACGTATTGGGAGCCAATGTAGGTCTTTCAGGACCAGTGTTATATGGTATCGGTGGCCTGTAGCTCAAAATGTAGAGCATTCCTTTTCATTACTTACTGCAATTATTTTTATACCTCGCCTTTCAAGATATAAATCCTATCAAGGTGCCACATTGAATGGCATATTTTAAAAACACAACACAATTTTTAACCTAGCACAAACACATTATAATGTGTCCCACGTGACCACTGATGGTAGTGAGGAGGTAGTCCAACTCGAGCAGGCCTTGAGGTGGTCTTCACCTCCCTTCCTCTGTCTGCATACTTTGCATGCAGAAGGTCCTGGGTTCAAATTCCTGTTGAGCAGACTCCCGGAGTTCTGCTGGCAGTTATAGGGAACTGTATTGGGCTGTGGTGGATAAATGATCTCAGGTGAGTTAAAGCAGAGCTGAATGGTTGAGCACATGATTTGTACGCCTAAAGTTGTGGATTCGAACCCCAGAATCTCCAGTGCAGAGACCTTGGGGGTCGCAGGGCAAACTAGCTGTTCATGAAGTATACTCAGCCAAGACTTGAAATACTAAGTTTACTCTACTTTTTTTGAAGGACTGGATTTATAGGCAGCTGTGTGAAACCACCACTCCGCTCCATCCTCAGTTACTCCCCCTGATCGATGTCTACATCAACTCTGTCCTCACACCGGCATCGAAATCCAACCCGGAAGCCACAAATCAGCCAATCACAGAGCAGGAGATCTTGAATGTTTTTGAAGGACTAATGGGGGTATAGCTAATCTCTCTCTCTCTCTTTGTGTGTGTGTGTGGTGTTGTATCTGGCTTTATAATTTCACTTTATTTGGTCTACGGACTGTAAACATCAAATACAAGTTTAGGGTTCTCAGAAATAATCATGGAGGAGCAGGTGGGGTGGGGGAACACAGTTCCTTTTAAAAATAGTATAGCAAATTGGAAATAGTTTTTAAAATGATAATTTTGACTTAGAATTCATCTTAAATTATTAAATGCGGAGGCAGAGAAGCACCTACACCGCCGTGAGCTCCTTGGAGAGAAAGGTGGGGCAAAAAAGGCAACATAAAATAATGATAACAACAATATTCTTCTCTTTTAACACTTTTGACCCCGTTTAGTAACAATTCCGATGGCTTATATTTTTCTGTGAGCTTAAGTCTGGAGTCTGCCATTGAAACTGAGATGCTGAATTCATTTGCATTCCCCAAGTGCAGAAAAAAAAATCTGAGATCCTCTGTCCCTATAAAGTGTGCCGTGTAGAAGAGAATGTTTTGTGCCGACTGAGCCGTTTTCGGCATTCGCCAAGGCAGCCTGGTGAATCCGCCTTCCACAGCAGCTGATGGCAAAGCGCAGAACGTGCCCTCCTGTATCTAGGATTATTTAAGGTGCCAAATTCCTAGCAGGCTAATACTCGCTCCTCAGTTGTAGGCCCAAGCCACAGTACTGAGCACACTCAGGGGTCTGGCTTTAAGTTTAATGCAAGGCTGGGGTGGGACCTTTGGCCCTCCAGATGTTGCTGGGCCTCCCACCCATCCCCGTCCCACCAGCATGGTCAGTGGTGGCCTGGGATGATGGGAGTTGTAGTCCAGCAATGTCTAGAGGAGCCAGCAAGACATCATCACCCTGTGCTCTCCTATATGAATGCGCCTTGTGTCTTCTGTGCCCTTTTCATACGTAGGGAGAGAACGCTCGCCTGAATCAGCGTTACGGAATCACAGCCCAGCTTCTCGTCCTATATTACATTCTGTCTTACGAAGAGGCAATCCTAGCCAGCTCCAAGACCCTGGGTATGTGTTGGGATGTAATGTTTGCCAGACTGCGTGAGTTTTCAGCAGGCTCTAAGTATGAGCTGAGAATACACGAGCAAATGTCTCCAATCGGATCATTTCATAACTTAGGTTGTTTCCTTTTTTATTTTTTATTTTAGAATAGTTCAGTTTTTTTATTTTGATTATGTACTTTGTGTTTTTATATTATGATTTTATCCTGTGAACTGTCCTGAGACCTGCAGGTATAGGTGATATATAAATTCTAATAGTAATAATAGTAATAATAATAATAATAATAATAATAATAATAATAATAATAATAATAATAAATGAATTAAAAGAGAATAAAAATAAAAAGAGAATAAAGAAGAAAAAAGGGGGAAAGGGGAGGGGAAGGTATAGCACTAGATATGCAAACAATTGCACCTTCATATAACTTGGGTTGTTTCAAAACCCTAAAATGTATTTTATATCATTGACTTTTTATTTCTATTCTTTGTATATCCTATTATTGTTTTATTGCTATGGCCGATGGCTGACGCAAATAAAGATTCATTCATTCATTCATTTCCTAACCTAACCATACATGGCCCTCTGGTTCAGTCAGCTCCTTCATGCAGGGGCAGAGAACCTATGGCCCTCTAGATGTTGCTGTCCTGGCTCCCACCCAACACTCACATGAAGATTTGAAGTAGGAAAGAGATCTTCATTCAGGCAGATAATGGTACAGGCCCAGCAGTAGACACACAGGGCTCAGGAGTTTGGCAGCAAGGCAAGAAGTTCTGAGCCGGACAGAAACAACAAAGTCAGCTGCTGTGCTGCACCCACCATCAGGGTTTAAAGACAAGGCATTGGGCATTCAGTTTCAAGACTCTGTTGCCTTTTGGGGATGTCAGGATTATAAGTGCACACTCCGTCCGGGCTGGTGGGCTTGCTCCCATCTGCAAACGTGGCACCTGGTTCTAGGCGGCAGGCTTTCACCCTCCTGTTCAGCCTCCCCCAGTCTGGCTTCCTGCTTCCCCTTCCGAAGCGTAAGGGAGAGGTCACTCTGCTCCATCCCATGTCCAATTCCCAGAATTCCCTAGGAAGAGATGGATTGTTAAAGCACCCTGGGAATTGTCGCTCAGTGGGGAGTGGAGAGTTCTAGCAATTCCCAGAATCCTTAAAAGTCATTTATTTACTTAATACTCCCCCCACCCCAATCTTTTCTCCAAAGAACTTAAGGTACAGTTCCCAGGATGTTTTAGCTGTTTCATGTGGTATGACACCGTTTTAAATCTGAAGCTTGCTTTTAACTTATTTTTGCTTTTGTTTGAAACCCTTGTAATGCTTTTATTGGTACGGTTTTTGTCTTTTTAATGTTGCAAACTGCTTTGATTTTTTTTTGGTGATTTACCAGTATATAAATACTTTCGTAAAGTAACGTAAAGTATCAGGGCAGATAAAGTGGCTAGAATCCTGAATGGCTGCAACATTTTGTCTTGAATGATTGCCATTTGATCAGCAGTAGTTCTTGACTGACCAGCAGGCGACTTTCCTCGTCTCTTTCACAGCTGCCATGCAGAGGAAACCCAAGTCTTACTCCCCGGCGTTGATGGACCAGATCCCGATCAAGTATCTCATCCGGCAGGCCCAAGGGCTGCAGCAAGAGTTGGGAGGTTTGTCTGTCTTGAGGGTTTGTGGAGGTTGTGTGCGCAGGAGAAACAAGCCTCTGTTTGGGATCTAAATAATAATGATAAAGCTCAAAAAGACGCTGAAATGGAGAGAGTCTGAAAATGGCTAATGTCATTAGCAATAAAATATGACACCAACGAAACTGCATATTGTGGAATGCAACAGGTACTGCTGAGTCCACCTTTGTATGCTGGATAAATGGACAGCAGTCCATCACAGAAGTCTCTCAGGGTTTCTTTTGCCCTCTAGCCGCGCAAAGTTTTTTTGAAAGTGCCGTCTCCCAGATTACATTTTACCATTTTTGTACTTTAATTTAATGTTATTTTATTTAAATAATTTTTCTTTGATTTTTCCAATACAAAGTTATAAAAATCCAAATACAGTGGTACCTCGCAAGACGAATGCCTCGCAAGACGAAAAACGCGCAAGACGAAAGAGTTTTCCGTTTTTTGAGTCGTTCCGCAAGACAAATTTCTCTATGGGCTTGCTTCGCAAGACGAAACGTCTTGCGAGTTCTTGCGAGTTTGTTTCCTTTTTCTTAAAGCCGCTAAGCCGTTAATAGCCGTGCTTCGCAAGACGAAAAAACCGCAAGACGAAGAGACTCGCGGAACGGATTAATTTCGTCTTGCAAGGCACCACTGTATATAACCATATACAGAGATTTCTCTGAATCTCAGGACCCCCCCCCCTGGAGTCCCATTTTAAACATTTAAAACTGCATCTTCTTCCAAACTCTTAACTTTTATATTAATCCATATTGTTCATGGTAATTGTTACACTACAAGTGAAATCAGAATCCTGCCAATGTTTCGATCTGCTTACAGTAGTCTCTTAGATACGTTATAATTTTTTCCCATTCTTTCATAAAGCTTTTGTCTTCTTGGTTCCTGAGTTTTCCAGTCAGCTTTGCCATTTCGGCATAGTCCATCAGCTGGGTTTGCCATTCCCTATTTTTGTACATTTAAACCAGGCATAGGCAAACTCGGTCCTCCAGATGTTTTGGGACTAAAACTCCCATCACCCCTAGCAAATAGGACCAGTGGTCAGGGATGATGGGAACTGTAGTCTCAAAACATCTGGAGGGTTGAGTTTGCCTATGCCTGATTTATTTTTATTTTTTTTCCAAAAAATTTATTGGTTTTCACAATATTATAAACAAACAAGCAAACACACAAGACAAACAAACATAAATCATAGCCTTATTGAAAATTACACTTATTAACTTTGTTAAGTGACTTCCTCGCTTCCCCTTGGTTGAATTTCATTGCATGTCCTTTTAACGGTTTTCCAAATCCCAATTCTTATGAAATTTAACTTAAACATTAACATCCTTAAATCTTCACTTTATGGAATTAAACATATTAATTCATCACTTAACATTAATAAAATCCTAAGCCAATTAAGTATCTGCAAGCTATTTTCAATTAATTTAACTTAACAAATTTAACTAGATAATCATTAAATTTATGCCTGATTTAAACCCTTTGCTTCTTTCCCATTTCTGGCTATCAATATTCTCACTGCCATTAATAAACAACCAATGAAATGTTTAAATAAGTTGTCACACTTGTCATTTTTCTTTCCCCCCCTCAACCTTAAAACACTCTGTCTCTCTCCTCTCTCGAAGGCTTGCATTCGGCCCTCCTCCGCCTCCTGGCGACCAACTATCCCCACCTTTCCATCGTGGATGACTGGATTTGTGAGGAGCACATCACGGGGACAGATGCTTTGTTGCGCAGGATGCTGCTGACGGACGCGGCCAAGAAACACTCCCCCAAGCAGCTCCAGGAGGGTAAGGTGCCTCCCCCTTTGAAACTGCATTTGGCCAGTGTTCTGTGGGGTTTTCTGGACCCCTCACAATCCTCTCTACCTAGCACAGCCCTGTTGTCTGACAGTCAGATTTTATATATTTTGGAGCCAGTGGCCATTAAAATATGAAATTGCTAAAACCAAACAGGACCACCCCAAGAGTAACTCAAAAACATGTATCTTTTTCAGAACTGCAAAGGATTCAAACGTTAAGCTGTTTGTTTGCACAAACTTTTTACTTGGCAAGCCATCTTCGTTTATTGTTATTGAAGCCCAGATCAGTAGCCAGCTAGTCCCAAAAAGACATGACGCAAAAGGAAAAAGGGAGGAGGAGGGAGAAGGAAGAAAAAAGCAAGCTTAGGCACCATTTATTAAACATTACAGTTCTTATTGGAACCAGCTAGATTGGAAATGGTTCATGCAGCTCAGTATATTCTATCTAGCTGAGTCAGTAGAGTATGAGACTCTCAGGGTTGTGGGTCAAACCCGACATTGGGCCAAAGGATCATTGCAGGGGGTTGGACTAGATCAGGAGTCAGCAACCTTTTTCAGCCGTGGGCCAGTCCACCGTCCCTCAGACCATGTGGGGGGCCGGACTATAATTTGGAAAAGAAAATGAACAAATTCCTATGCCCCACAAATAACCCAGAGATGCATTTTAAATAGAAGGACACATTCTACTCATGTAAAAACACGCCGATTCCCGGACCATCCATGGGCCGGATTTAGAAGGCAATTGGGCTGGATCCGGCCCCCGGGTCTTAGGTTGCCTACAGCTGCTCTAAACATGAGAAACAGTACAATGGTGGTACCGGCCTAATATCAATAGGCAGGGAGTTCTGCACTAACGGGTTGCCACACTAAGAGGTTGATTCCTCACAAATGCAGAACATTATACAGTGCTTGAAGAAATGCCAGTTCAGCAGACTGAAGTGGCTGAGTGATCACGTGTGGGGTAAGGCTATTCTTCAAGCAAAGTGGTCTAAGGCAGTGGTGGCGAACCTTTTAGAGACCGAGTGCCCAAACTGCAACCCCAAACCCGCCTATTTATCGCAAAGTGCCAACATGGCAATTTACGCCCTCGTGTATAAGACGCAGGTGGCGCTGTGGGTTAAACCACAGAGCCTAGGACTTGCCGATCAGAAGGTCGGCGGTTCGAATCCCTGCTACGGGGTGAGCTCCCGTTGCTCGGTCCCTGCTCCTGCCAACCTAGCTGTTCGAAAGCACGTCAAAGTGCAAGTAGATAAATAGGTACTGCTCCGGCGGGAAGGTAAACGGCATTTACGTGCGCTGCTCTGGTTCACCAGAAGCAGCTTAGTCATGCTGGCCACATGACCCGGAAGCTGTACGCCGGCTCCCTCGGCCAGCAAAGCGAGATGAGCGCCGCAACCCCAGAGTCGGCCCCGACTGGACCTAATGGTCAGGGGTCCCTTTACCCTTTACCTTTTTATTTTGGGGGACTCTGCGATTCTGTGTTTTAAATTCTGAATTTTAAATTGTTGCAATCCACTGGGACTTGTTGATGAAGGGCAGGTAATAAATTTGATGATGATGATGATGATAGGTGAAACTTAATTTCGTTCAGCATTTTCAGCGCTGCAAGCAAATCACACGCAAGTGCTGCAGATTCTGGAGCATTTGACGCTCCTCTCGGCCGGAGAGCTGATCCCTTACGCGGAGGCACTGACGTCCAACATGAACCAGCTGCTCTACCCGGGAATCCCTCGTCGAATCCTTCAGACCGTCAACAGGCTTTGGATGGCCTTGAACACTGTCATGCCTCGGAGGTAGGAGGAGGCCCTGGTCCTGCTCTTGGGGGCCACTCTAGTCTCATGTTGCATGTCTCCATGTGCAGCTCCCTCATGTGGTGAGCCACCAAAACTGCAAGTAGTGGTGACCTCAGTGAAATCCCCTCCAGCCCTTGGCTGACTCAGCCCACCCAGTCCATTGGGTCCTTCTGGAAAAGAAGCATTAAGGGCTTCCTGTTCCAGATGAGCCTTGCTTGGCCCACAAGGCCTTCCTGATCTCCGGTGTGTTTCTCTATTCTTGATTATGCTCTGATCTTAACTTCAGACTTGCTCCTCAGACTCCATCTGCACTATACATTTAAAGCAGTATCACATCACTTTATAAACAGTCCTTTCTTCCCCCAGAGAATCCTAGGAGCTGTAGTTTGCCATAGAGCTCCAATTCCCAGAGGGATTGGTGGTATCTCTGTACTACACTTCCCAACGGCTGTTCAGAAGCACGGCTGTTCAGAAGCATCACCATACCACTTTAATGTTGGGCTTCGATGGGGGTAAAATCTGACTCTCCCAGCTTGCCTCACACGGCTTTTGCTTCCAGCTCCGCTCAGACTTCACGGCCCTTATTTTCCCGTAGGTTGTGGGTGATGACGGCGAACGCCTTGCAGCCGTCCAACAACGTGGTCAGACAGCAGAAATACACTCAGAAGGACCTGATGATTGACCCGTTGATTGTGTTAAGATGTGACCAGAGAGTCCACAGGTAAGCAGCCCTCCTCCAGCCTCATTCCTGGCTTCTGTCACTGAGGGCTGGTTTGCATGGAACACTGTTGTTGTTTAGTCGTTTAGTCGTGTCCGACTCTTCGTGACCCCCTGGACCAGAGCACGCCAGGCACTCCTGTCTTCCACTGCCTCCCGCAGTCTGCTCAAACTCATGCTGGTAGCTTCGAGAACACTGTCCAACCATCTCGTCCTCTGTCATCCCCTTCTCCTTGTGCCCTCCATCTTTCCCAACATCAGGGTCTTTTCCAGGGAGTCTTCTCTTCTCATGAGGTGGCCAAAGTATTGGAGTCTCAGCTTCAGGATCTGTCCTTCCAGTGAGCACTCAGGGCTGATTTCCTCCAGAATGGATCGGTTGGATCTTTTTGCAGTCCATGAGACTCTCAAGAGTCTCCTCCAGCACCATAATTAAAAAGCATCAATTCTTTGGCGATCAGCCTTCTTTAGGGTCCAGCTCTCACTTCCGTACATCACTACTGGGACAACCATAGCTTTAACTATATGGGCCTTTCTTGGCAAGGTGATGTCTCTGCTTTTTAAGATGCTGTCTAGGTTTGTCATTGCTTTCCTCCCAAGAAGCAGGCGTCTTTTAATTTCGTGACTGCTGTCACCATCAATGACTTCACTCAAATGTGAAAATCCCTCGAGAGGCGGTTGTACCACTTTCACCCTTTTCTGGTCCTGGTGCAGCTGTGAGCTAAGCCATAGTTTGGCTCGGTGTGTCATCTGACCCTGAGCTCATGGTTTGCTTCACTTCAGATCCCTAGCTAATAACCTACAGCAGGGATGGGGAATCTCAGGCCCCCTAGCCCTCTCTATCTGACCCTTGAGATTCTGTCTGACCTTGCTACATATCCTTTTCTGAGTGACTGGAAACGGGTCCTTGAATTCTGATCTTTTTTTCCTAAATTGAGAGATTTGGGGGGGGGGGAGGGAGGAGAACTAGCCTTCTGTACAAAGCTACCTTACAGCCAATGGTGGTGTAAAAGTTAAGAGTGTTGGCCACTAGGTCCTGGGATCCTAGAGTTCCAATCTTCTCTCTCTCTCTCTCTCTCTCTCTCTCTCTCCCTGGCTTCATGCCCTTAGGTGCCCCCCTCTGATGGATATCACTCTCCACATGCTGAACGGCTACCTTCTTGCGTCGAAAGCCTTCTTGAGTGCCCATCTCAAGGAAACGGCGGATCAGGACATCAGGCCGTCCCAAAACAACTTGATGGGCTTGGAGGCCCCAGAAGTCACCCGGGAAGAACTGAAAAATGCCCTGCTGGCTGCCCAGGTAATTCTGCAACTGCTCCTCACCTGTTATCTGTAATCTTGCCTGAGGAAAAAAGAGAGGAAAAACCACCACCACCAAGTCAGGTGGTTTTTATGCCTTGCACTTGAAGATCCCCCCTTTTCCAAGCATTTTTGCAAGACAGCGCTTTGCCAGGGGCTCAAGCAAGGGCTGGTGGTCCAACCTGGATAGTTCCATCGGTTGGACTTAGAGCGTGGTGCTGATACCGCCAAGGTTGCAGGTTTGATCTCCATATGGGACAGCTGCATATTCCTGCATTACAGGGGGTTGGACTAGATGAGGCTCACGGTCCCTTCTGCCTCTTGTCAATCCAACCCAGTTCTCAGACATCCACGCAAGGAAATCGGGATTATTATTATTATTATTAAATAAATAAATAAACTTGTGTACCGCTGTATACTCACAGGTCTCTGGGCAGTTCACAAGATAATCAGTCCACAAACTTGAAAACTTCATTTTTTTTGTATTCTGCGAAAGGTCACCTCCTTGTGAGCTGCCAGCTGAGTCACATCTTCTGTCCATTGTGCAGCTGGGGAAGGGCAGGCCTCTCCTTCCAGAGTAGCCCTTTTCTCTCCGCTGACCTCCCTTTGTTCTCACTCCACCTCCTTCTTGCCACCCCTTGTGAGTGTTGTTTTACCCTCTGTGACACCCGGGGCAAGAGAGCATGAAGGAATGCAAAGGGAGGTCTCTTTTCTGCACCATTCCTTGGAATGCCTCTCACCAAAAGCAGCAGGTATCTCTCTCTCCCTCCAAGAGAGAGGAAGAATGGTCAATTTTGCCACTTCGCTGGCTCAGCAGAGTCCTGCTTGTCCCCGCTGCCTTCCTTTTGACTAGTTCCCCTCCAGTTTTCTTACTTTCTCTCCCCCTCCACACTCTTAACTGCTTCCAACTTTCCTCCAGCTGCGGCAAGAGGACTGAGCAATCAGCTTTGCAAACTGCAGCCTTTTGATGAGCCAACAAAAGGAAGCTGGCAGGGGGCATTGCCAGTCGGTCTCTGTCTCCTCTGAGTTCTGCCTGCTTGCAGAGCTGGGTGTAAACTGCATCAGAGCCCCTCACAATCCTCACTTGTTCAGTTGAGCAAAGGATGCTGAATCAATAGTTAGCAGCAGCATCTGGAACAAGTGATTTTGAAGACGGTTACGTTTCTATCCCACAGTGCTCAGTTCAAAAGTGTTGCAAATGTCTGCCTATCTGCCTAGACCAGGGAACTTGTGGCCCTCCAGATATTGCCGGACTACAACTCCTGTCCCCCCTGTCCATCGAGTACACTGACTGGGGCCGATGGGAGTTGAAGTCCAACAGCTTCTGAAGGGTCAGAGGTTTCTCAGCCCTTGTTTATTGTTTTTGGGATTTCCAGCGGCTGTGGGTGGGCCTTCGGTGATCTCCATTGCTCTTTGCTTTGATGCAGAATAAAAATGAGGGGGGGGGAACTAGGGGAATGATGCAGAGTTTTGCATAATTGATTCAGATTGTGGAATCCAGCCTTTTCTTGTAGCAGAATTTGGGTCGCCTAATTTCCCCTTCCCCACTTCTGTTTGTTAAGAACTCTGGTTATTGCAACATCCTGCTTTTATCATCCTGCTTGCCCTCAACTTGCACAACGGCCAATTTAAGCAAACCAGTTAGGGTCTGCAGCAAAATGTGGCAGAGTGTGGAGTACATCTGGCTGGTTTGAACCCAGCCTAAACAGGGCTGCCTTCAGATGTCTTCTAAATGTTTGGTAGTTATTTTTCTCTTTGACATCTTGTGGGAGGGCATTCCACAGGGCAGGTGCCAATACCAAGAAGGCTCTCTGCCTGGTTCCCTGTAACTTGGCTTCTTGCAGTGAGGGAACCGCCAGAAGGCCCTCGGCGCTGGGCCTCAGTGTCCGGGCAGAACTATGGAGGTAGAGACGTTCCTTCAGGTATACTGGACCGAGGCCTTTTAGGGCTTTAACGGTCAGCACCAACACTTTGACTTGTGCTCGGAAACATACTGGGAGCCAGTGTAGGTCTTTCAAGACCTGTATACTACCTCTTCCTGTGGGTCCTTGTGGGTTGCCATTTGTCCTTTGCCTCCTCTCGCTTGCTGTCCAGGATAGCGCCGCCGTCCAGATTCTTCTGGAGATCTGCTTGCCTATGGAAGAAGAGAAGCCCCTGATCAACAACAGCTGTGGCTGGCAGCAGAAGGGCATCCCAGGAGCTGCCAACTCCAGCCCTCGGAAGAAGAAACTGAAAGAAGAGGAGGAGGAGGAGGAGGAGGAGATGGAGGTGGAGGGAAATGGGGAGAAGGAAGAGAAGAGTCTCCTCTGCAACCTGCGGGAGGTCCAGTGCCTCATCTGCTGCCTCCTGCACCAGATGTTCATTGCCGACCCCAACATTGCCAAGCTAGTTCACTTCCAGGTGTGTGGCTGTGCTTCCTGCCTCATTCACAGGGTGTGTCGTCTGTTGTGTTCTGGTCCAATGCTGGAACCAGCAGCAAGATCAGTGGACCACAGGCAGCTCTGAGTGGGCAAAGGTCGGGAGCAGACCGAGGCCTCTTCTGCCTCCAGTCATGCTTCAGAATACCAGTTGCTGGAGATCTCAGAAGGGGAAGGTGCTCTTGTGCTTGCGGGTTTCCCACAAGGCATCCAATGGACCACTGTGAGGATGCTGGCGCAGAAGGGCCACTAGCCTGATACAGTAAACTCTTCTTGCTCATACTAAAATGTGGGGCAAGATTACACACCGTAGTTGGAACCAGGTGGCTTCTTCCCAACTCCTTGATTAATCTTCTCATGGTGCAACCCTGATATCGCGGTCTCTCTCTGATACCTTCTCCCTCTTTTGCTCAAACAGGGGTATCCGTACGAGCTGCTTAGTCTGACAGTGGCGGGCATCCCATCCATGCACATCTGCTTGGACTTCATACCTGAACTGATTGCTCAGCCTGAATTGGAGAAACAGGTAGTGTGTGTGTGTGTGTGTGTGTGTGTGTGAGAGAGAGAGAGAGAGAGAGAGAGAGAGAGAGAGAGAGAGAGAGCTGCTCCCTCCCCACCCCGTCCTGCTCCGTGTCATTGAAAGGACAGATCCCGTATTCAGCCCTGGTTCAAAGCATCCAAGCACTGCCCCTGATGCGTACTTCCTTTAGGTCTAGCGGTGGTAGTTATTTTCCTTTGCTAGGAAAATGTCAGATGGGTTTTGTATACTGTGGTAACATGGAGGCAGGCTTTTTCACCCGTGGCACCTGTGTTGGGGGAATGCCCGCCCTACTGAAATAGGAGAGGCCCATCAGTATTGGCATTCCGCCGGCCCCTGAAGACACCTGTTTAGGCAACCCTTCCCTTGCTCCAAACTTCTAATTTTATTGTTTATCTTGTTTTTTAAAAACTTACTTAATAGTTTGTTTTACTGTTTGTTTTAATTTAGGATGTTTAAATGCCCAAGTGGATTTGTTGCTGTTCATTTTAATAGCATACTGATTTAATAGTTGTAAATCACTTAGAAGCCATTTTGGCACATATGCTGCAGAAAAATATAGCATAGAAGCAGCAAGTAAGTAGACAAACAAACAACGAATATTGTGAGCACCCCTTGGGTCTTCTGTGTGCAGCTGCTGATTGTACCCCACATGGGTTTCTCCTATGGGGTTATAGATATAAACAAATGTTTACATGTGCTAATGTCTGTGTTAGAGGAACGTAGGGTACTTCTGATTTTAATGCACAATAAAACTTCACACAGGATAGTCTTACTTTCGAAACAAAACAAAACCTTACTGCTTATTTTATATCCTTTCCCCGCTTCCTTGTCTTCCAGATTTTTGCCATCCAGTTACTTTCTTACTTATGTATTCAGTACGCTCTGCCGAAATCCCTCAGTGTGGCCCGTTTGGCTATCAATGTGATGGGGACGCTGCTAACAGGTAATTGTTGAACGTATGGAAAGCCTAGATATTCACCTTACGTGCATTAAGCCAGTGGTTGCTTGCCCACGTGTGTGAGTCGCCACTTTGCAATTATATAGAAGAGGGCACAGAATGTGTGGATTCCCCAAAATGTTGGCAGGGTTGCTTTGAAGCGATGCGTAGGAAATGTAGCGTGTGTATAAATTGTGTGCCTGTTTAAACGGTGGCTCTCATTGTTTGGATCTGTCCTGTTTTTAAAAGCGCATCCTTTTGTCTCTCCAGTTTTAACCGAGGCAAAGCGCTACACCTTTTTCGTCCCCACCCTGCCCTGCCTGGTCTCGTTCTGCCAAGCCTTCCCTCCCCTCTATGAGGATATCATGTCCCTGCTCATCCAGATCGGGCAGGTTTGTGCTTCGGACGTCGCCACAGAGACGAGGGATTTTGACCCAATCATTACGCGTAAGTATTCGTGCTGGACAGACGTGATTGGTGTGCTGATTGCTCCTTAGATCAGCTCCTCTGAATGCTGAAAATTCAGCACCACGTTGTCCATTTGTGGCGAATAAGGTACACTTGGAAACACACGAACATCGTGTGGCTAAAATCTCGGCCATCAGAGGAGTGCCATTGATTAAGGTTTGCATGGTCTGGGATGAGGTTTCATCTTGTACCTGCCCACAATGAGAGAAGTCATGCAGATCTACTTTGTAAGCTGCTTTGTAAGTCTATTTGCCCATCTACTCTGTCTACTCTGGCTGGTAGCAGCTCTGCAGGGTCCAAGGCAGAATACAGGTCTTCCTCATCTCCTGCTTCCTGGTGCCTTTTAAACTGGAGATTCCAGAAGTAAAACCTGGAGCCTTTTGTTTACTCTGCATGAGTCACTTTGAGACTTTTTTTGTAAAATAAGAATGATAATTGGCACTGCCACCAAGTTTCTACCCTTTCCTTTGCTGCCTCAAAGTACATAAATATTTGATTTTTTTTTTTTTTTACCTTAAGTGCCACTTCACTTTGCAATGCCTTGACTTGTCCCCCAGGTCTCCAGCAACTGAAGGAAAAACCTTACGAGCGAACAAGACTTCACAAAGAGCCGGGTCATAAAACTGGACCGGGAGACACCAGCAGCTTGGATCCCAACGTCCAGCTATGCCAGTGTATCGAAAATACTTTCATCGAAATAATTAACATGAGTGTCGGCGGAGTTTAAGGTGTGCCCGAAATGGAAAGGGCCGTTGCTGGGTACTTGGTGGCGGATGCTGACTTCTGGTTGGTAAATTCCAAACTGAAGCTTTCCAGGCCAAAGTGAAGCTACAAATTGGCTTGGAAGGAAACTGTATATTTTTCATTAGCTTTGGCTTTAATGCAAAGTTGTGGATGCAGCAGACAAACGCCGCTTTCAGTGAAAGCATCTTAAGGTTTTTGCAGTGGTCTCCGTGTCAACTCCTTCCGGAATCCATATTTGGTGGTTTTTCGAGGTGAGAGGCTTGCAAAAGCTGACCTACTGTGAGTTCGTGAAATGGAGAAATTGCTACCCTGCCATTTTCTACTTCTTCAGTGTCTCAGATGGTTCTCTTCTGCCCTGTGTCCTGAGTTAAAGCCGAACCACAGTCTGAAATCTGTGGGACAACTTCCATTCAAGCAGATGCTCCAGAGATGAAGGCTGGTTTGTGAAATGAACAAGGAGAGTTTGAAAGGAACTGGAGAGAGAGAAAGAGAGAGATGCAACTTTTTTGATTGTTTAATAAAAGTCTGCATGTAGTGGTAGGCCCCACTGGGTCAGTTTTGGTGGGGGTTTCTTTCCTGTTGCCCCTGTTTGCTTGCTCAGAGCCAGCTGAGGTTTGAAAGTCCCAGAGTGGTCAGCAGGGGTATTTTTTTTAGGAAAGGGGGCAGTAGGAAACTCTCGATCAATGCAACAAACAGAATTTTGGCATCACCTGAAGTGGCTATGTGGTGGTTGGCTGGGACTGCGAAGTTCTTCTTAGCCATTAGGAGGGGCAGCAGGTGAGTTGATGGGTCAGCTGGCAATTTTCCATTTCTCAGATTTTGCACCCAGGTCCCCAGCTGTCTATGACTCCCTCACAACTAATGCTTTGTTTCCTAGTCAAATTTCCAGTTTTAAGTACCAACATTTTATAGTATCTTTGGCAAATGTGAATTTTGCTGCAGATTTTTATGGGGGAGGGGGGAACAAACCCTAAAATCATGTTTTTAAAAGCACTGTGTGAACTTGGCTGTTCAATATGTTTAGAGATGCCTGCGTGGGGGAAAGTACCAAAAGCAGTTTTATTGAAATGCATTTTTATTGTTGTGATGTTGCTGTGTCAAAAATAAGTTCTGATAAGTGTTCAGGTAGCACAGAGCTAAGCTCAGTTTGTTTTGGGGTTTTTTTAATCTCAGTACGGCTTTTAAGGAAAGATGTGGGGTGTCTTGACTCTCTTATGGTGTGCTAATTCTCAGAGTGTAAAAAATGGACATACGAAGCCTGAAGCAATGTTCATGTTTTTCCTCGCCATGAAAGGGGAGCAAATATTTCTGAAGTGATCCTTTTGTAAGTCAAGAACCCTCAAGTTTTTAATCCTGGTTGATTTAGGTAAAAAGAATTGCATCTCAGATGGCTGTTTCAGTGGTCCAGTTAGGAAGTCCTTCACATATCCTGCTTATTATTATTGCTTAGAAGTTACCATTTTAGTAGCGAAATGCCTCTCCCTGATAATCAGGTGCAATCTTCCAAGTACATATGCATATCTCTACCGTTTTCTGTGTGTGTTTTTGCACAATGGCTTGGTTTGGCCGTCACATTTAAACTCTTGTTAAAAATAAACTGGCATAATGTTAAGGAGCAGCATCCTGGTGCACCTTGCTCCAAAGTCATTGCCTTTGCTCCATCCTGCTCCTGCTGCACCAGGAAAGAAAGAAACCAGAGACTGACTTCACGTCATGTGCTAACCAGCGCTTATGGTTTTTCCTCTCCAAGCTTAAGTTTTGTTCTTGGCATACTGTTTGCGGTTTGTTTGAGGGAAACAAGGCTGCGAGTGCTGGTTTCCTCCCCGATAGAGGAACAGAATGGAGACTTTTGAGCAGAGCACATACCACCACACTCATTGTTCATGTGAAATAGTTTACTTTTAACCATGGTTTAGTGGGACATCCAAGGCAGTCATTGAATGCAGAAGAGCCTTCATGGTTCATGTACACAAAAGGGGTTGGATGTTGCAATTTTATGGTATAGGGATCAGTCAGTGTAGGGCCAAGTGTCAAAACTGCCTCTTCTAAAGATGGACAGTTGCCTCCTGTTTGATTTTAAAATTCTTCATCACTGTTGTTTGATTCTTCAGTGAAACCACCAGATTGATCCTGACAGTGCTGTTCTGAAACCTCCTTTGGCTGCATTTTCGGCTGAGGTTATATTGTATCCAGCTAAATCCTACTCAGAGTAGACCCACTGAAATTAATGAACCTAAATGATGTCTATTAAGTGGGTCTACTCTGCATTGGATAAAACCCAATTCTATATGGCAGTATTACCTTCTTAATATACTGTTTTTAAATATTTTAGCCGGCTGTAAGAGAGTGATTTCTTAGACTGTTGTAAAATATGTACATATGTTTTCATGTCTTCTGGTTTTCTTAGGCTTGTAATATTTTTATATACCATTGGGAGCATTTTATTTCAATGAAGACCCAGTGGACATTGTGCGTTTCTTATAAATATTTGTACTGTTCCAGCGCGTTGTCTGTCTTTATATATATACTGTATATCATCATGTATATGTCTTATATAATAATAGCAAGCTTATTCTCTGAGCATGCATCCGTAAGGAGTCCAAATGGAGCCACCCATACACAAAAAGGGGGGAGCATCAAGAGACTTGTGAGGACACAAAGGTTTGCAAAAGTACAGCAAATGGGGGACTGACTGTTAGAAAGGGTGGGGAAATGGGGGTGGGAAATTGAATAGAAAATTATTGGCTTGGTCGGTTGGCTGGAACTCGGTACAGGAGTACATCATGCTGCAACATTCTGTTGCATATCACACTTGTTTTCTGTAATGATAACTTGTATGCAACTTGTGGCATTATCAGCTGTGTCTTGCCTATTGAATCTTCATGCATATTCTGGGTTCTGAAAGGGTTGCTCACAGTTCAGAGGAGTGGATAATTCCTCTGAGGAGGTGGATAATTCTTTAGGAGAGTGGTAACCTTATGTGAATGTGGGTATGAAAGTGATGCAGAGTGGTGTCTGGCTGCATTTCACATATGGAATCAACACTTTCTATACATTTCTCAGATGCAAACTTCTGCAATAAAAATGAAGAAAATGGCATCTCCTAGATGCAGAAGACCACGGGTTACCTGTGTAACAAGTGAAGCGTTGTGAACTGAGATTTTTGCTTAATAAAACTCTGGAACATTACAACCAGCTACAGGTTCAAATGGGGATCTTCCCAAGGAGCTACAACTTAAGAGAGGAGTGGTAGCTGGGAACAGACCTCATTGGGTTGAGAACTGTCTGCATGCAGAAGGTCCCAGGTTCAATCCCTGGCATACTCCGTTAAGAAGGATAAGAGGCTAGTAAAAAACAGTAGTACATAAAACACACAATCCATTACCAGCACTAGGGCAACGTTGTTTTGGCTGTACAGTGGTACCTCGGGTTAAGTACTTAATTCGTTCCGGAGGTCCGTTCTTAACCTGAAACTGTTCTTAACCTGAAGCACCAGTTTAGCTAATGGGGTCTCCAGCTGCCGCCGCGCTGCCAGAGCACAATTTCTGTTCTCATCCTGAAGCAAAGTTCTTAACCTGAAGCGCTATTTCTGGGTTAGCGGAGTCTGTAACCTGAAGCGTATGTAACCCGAGGTACCACTGTACTAGAAACAAAGCCAAAAATCGGCAGAAGCAATGCAGTGTTTTAAAAAATGAAAAACTCGCGCCAACCACAAGATGTCCCTGTAAGCTAATTGATGGCAACCTCTGTGCCAAAAATACCCATCATAAGTCCTCTCTAAAGAGGAAAGTGGAGGAACCTATATTGCACATTGTGATAGAATAAATTTACCAGATTTTTTTCAATGAATCCGGGGACACTTTTCAACTTCCTACTAAATAGATGGATTTTGTCAGTGGACTGATTTGTAAATCTGGGGACTGTCCTGGGAAATGGGGACGTCTGGTAACCTTATGATAGAAAGTGACAACTTTAAGCATGTAGCTGTGATTTTAATATAGGAGTGACCACCGCCTCTCTCTTGTGACCTTCCTAACCAAACTTAGTAAGCTACAGTGCATTTTTTTCTTATCATTGAGATGCGTGGCACTTGAGAAACTACCTTTCTTCCCATTGATTTTATGAGTATTTAAGTGCAAGTTAATTGATTTTAAGAGTCAGTATGGTGTAATGCATGGGTAGGCAAAATAAGGCCCGGGGGCCAGATCTGGCCCAATCGCCTTCTAAATCTGGGCCACGGACGGTCCGGGAATCAGCGTGTTTTTACATGAGTAGGTGTCCATTTATTTAAAATGCATCTCTGGGTGATTTGTGGGGCCTGCCTGGTGTTTTTACATGAGTTGAATGTGTGCTTTTATTTAAAATGCATCTCTGGGTTATTTTCGGGCATAGGAATTGTTTTTTTTTTTTTCAAAATCTAGTCCGGCCCCTCACATGGTCTGAGGGACAGTGGACCGGACCCCTGCTGAAAAAGTTTGCAGACTCCTGGTGTAATGGGTAGAGTGTCCCCATCAAGTAAATCAATAAAAACAACTGATGTACTATGGCTATGCCTATGATTGCAGGGGGCTGGACCAGATGACCCTGGGGTCCCTGCCAATCCTACGATTCGATTATGATGATTTATGGGGTTTCTGTCACGCAACATGGCACAGACATCCTTCAAAAATGTGGTAAGCGATGGCCAGAGAATCTCCACCTTGGGAAATTTAGGGGAGGAGGCAGAGACGCCTGAAATTCAGGTAGGCCGCACTAACCGAGCGGCTACCTAGGCAACAGCAGGAACCCGGAAGACACGCCAAGCCTTGAGTTCCGATTAGAATAATCGCAGGACGTTTGGATTGGACACGCTCGCGGCTCTCGATTGGCCGGCGGCAGCCCGTGTCTCGCCAGTGATTGGCTGAGGTGCCGGATGGAGACGGGCGCCGTGGGACGAGGAAAAACAGGCGGGAAGGAGGGCTCATCTAAACCGAAGAGAACCCGATTCCTGAGGTAAAAAGTGTGGCTCTTCTGCGCGCGCGGGCCTGGGCTTGATACGCGCGGGCTGGGCGAGTCCAACTCGCAAGCGGAGAGGGGGGGGAGGATCCCTTAGCTATTCCATCCTTTTTTTGAAGAGGGGGAGCGTATGTTGACCGTTAATTCTGCCCGATGAAGGAGCAGCTACATATATAATATATATATATTACATAAATCTCTCTCTGTGTGTATATTTATGTATATAAAGCCTCGTAAGCTTAGGAGGAAAGAAAAGCGGCGTTTCTCTCTCGCCCCTCCCCCGTTATTTATAAATCAGAATTCAAAATAACATGAATTATGAGGTGGTGTTTCAAAACCCACATAATAGTTGTCCTAAAAACAGTTCACACTGGGTTGTATCCGTGTCAGCCCTGCTCCGCGTAGCCCCATTGAAATGCGTGGATAGGACTGAGGACCATTCATTTCAATGGGTCTCCTCCAGCTATGGCTGAGTGGGACAAAATTGGCTTTCTTCCCCTGCTTTTCTTTCCATACACAAGTTGGTTGCTGTTACTTATTAAATGGCGGTGCTTCAAATCTATAGGTGTGAATCCAACTAAGTTCTAGTTTTGAGTGTGGGCCTATTGAAATCAATGGACCTAAGTTAGTCAGGCATATTACTTTTCATGGCTTACTTAGGCGTAGGACTAACTTTGGCTGCAACGGCGATACTAAGCATTTCACAAGCCATTAAAAATAAAAACCAGACACGTGAGTGTTTTGATTCTTGATTTTAAAAAAATAACCAAACATTTCTGTAAGGCAGATTTTTTAAAAAACCACCAACCTCTTGTTATTACCCTTATGCACAAAGATGGCCTGAAATATTTTATGGGCACTTTGGGGTATGCAGTCCTGATGCAACATAAACATTTATTTTACTATTGTGTTGCTGGTTGGTCTAGACTCCTTTGAGAGGAAGGGTGGAATAGAAATTTAATCTCCTCTGGCACAAAGTTTCCTTCAGTTTTGAAGACACACAAAAGCCAGAAACTCATAGCTACAATTGAACACACTAGGAACTAGCAGGTTTTTAAAAAATGTTCTTGGTTTTTTGTGTAGTTACTCTTTCATACAGTGGTTTTGTTGAAATAATTGATTACTTTCCATTATTATTGCTGTTTTGCATTTTAGCTTCTTGTGTACCATCCTGAGAGGAAGGTTGATACATAAATTTGATTGCCATCTATTATATTTTAACATAATTTGTATACCATTTAATTGTAAATAAAGCTTTAAAGTGGTTTACAAAGAAGGTAAGATTGTGAAAGATATTTAACTGAAATCTTGGAGAACTGCAGCTGTCAGTGTAGATAATACAGAGCTACATGGACTGATGGTCTTACTTGGTGTAAAGCAGCTTCCTATGTAATTCAGCCCTTTATCCAGAGGCATGAGGACACAAACTTTATTTTTAGGTGGGGGACAAAAGCTCAGTGTTCGAGCACATGCTTCACAGGAAAAGAAAGGTCCAAGTTCAGTCACTGGAGTCTCCAGGTTAGCCTTGGAGAGAGCCCGGGTTTGAAATCCTAGAGAGCTACTGCCAGTCATTTTAGACAGTTCTGAGCTAGATGGACCAATGGTCTAACTTCATGTAAGACTGAATGAAATGTCTTACTAGTTGCAAGCAGTTTGCATTTATTTTTCTCTCATTCTTTGTGGCTTTTGCCATGTTCCTACAGCATCCTGTGCATCATTTAGAACAACTTTGCTTTTTTTTTAATCTTGCAGATTTTAATCAAGAATTCTGAAAACTCAATGTGGTTATGGCTTCATCAGCGTCAGAATACACCATTGGAGGTGTGAAAATTCTCTTCCCTTGCAAGGCATACCCTTCACAGCTTGCTATGATGAATGCAGTAAGTTTATTCATTGCAATGAGATTTGTAGTTACAGTCAAGTAAATCAGATTTCTCAACCTTTTCTAGTAGTCTTCATTTTAAAACGTTTCCTAAAATTTCTGTTTTATGGTTGAGTTTTGTTTTTGGGTTTGTTTGCTTGCTTGCTTTTCAAATGCAAACCTCAAACCCAAAACCATTTAGAAATGTTTACAGAACCGAGAATGAAATTTGCAATAAGGCTCATATCTTGGTCTGGTTTGGACATTGCTCTAAACTGGGGCAGACTGAATCCAGACTTCTTCTAATGCCTTGGAGTCACTTTGACAGGTAGGTGGGGACTGCCCACCTGTCATCAGCTGACATCAGGTGAAGCCTTCGCCCTATGAAATCAAATTGCGCTGGTAAAAGAAACAGAATATGCACCTGCTGCAAACCCTGCTTCTTTGGCCCCACATAGTTTAAAATCAAACTGCAGGCAAAGAAAGTGTTTCCCTGTGGGATGTGTTCTAATAATAATAATAATAATAATAATAATATAAAATTTATTTATACCCCGCTCTCCCCAGCCAAGACCGGGCTCAGGGTGGCTAACAACCAATAATAAAAACAAGTTGATTGAAATACAACTTAAAAAACAAGATTAAAATACAACATTAAAATGCAGCCTCATCACAGGAGGAGAAAGGAAAAAGCACTGATCGGCACTTACAGCAAGCCTTGTCCATCTATAAGGCTCCCGATTGTTTCTTTGCAGCCCTGTCTTCATTTGTCCCACACATATGAGGTCAGGTGAGGGACAGGTGAGCAGGGTTGGGGAAAATGGGCGAATTGTGGGCGAATTGGGACATCTGCTGGTTCTGATTTGACCTGCAGGCTGCAGGTTCTCCAATCCTACTCTGAAACAGGGTGTGAAAAAGCTGCTGGAGTTTTGGGTTCCTCACTCCTCTCTGCTCCTTAGTGTCCTAGCAAACTGACCACAGGTGTTAACATCAGTACTGGGAACTGCAGTTAGTTTGAACTATGGTTTATTGAAGCAACTATCGGAACCTACAAAACATACCCCTCTGCAACCTAATAGTTTCCTCCAGGATGAGCAAATACTTTCTTAGGCTGTGCTGGGTATTTCAGATGATATTATTTTTTAAAAAACGTTACTGCACTAATATCATTCACTCAAGATGGTTTACAATCCCCTGTGCTTATTATATTTATTTACTCACAGATTGTGAAGGGGCTCAACTCCAAGCAGCACTGCCTGTTGGAGAGTCCTACTGGAAGCGGGAAAAGCCTGGCGTTGCTTTGCTCTGCATTGTCATGGCAACAGTCACTTTACGGTAAGCCATTTAGTAGAGTCTCAGCTTTGGAGGCTTTCCCCTAGAGAGGCCCGTCTGCATGGCTGTGCTTATTTTAGAAAAGCGACAGTATTAGATAATCAGGGCATTTGAAGGTGTTTGAGGGCAAGGGAGGATGGGGCTTTTTTATCCCTGTGTAACAGCTCATTCTGAAAATTCCTCTTTTATTCAAAGGTACAGGAGCCATCCTGGCGTTTTTTGGAGGGGAAGAGCCATAGAGCATCTGCTATGCATGTGGGAGATCCCATGTTCAATCCCTGGAATCTCCAGATAGGGCTGGGAGAGACTCCCTGCCTGAAATCCTGGAGAGCTGCTGCCAGTCAGTGTAGACAATACCAAGCTAGATGGACCAATGGTCTGAATCTGCATTGGGATCTCCCCATGTTCCTTTGCCTCCGGTCACCCTGTTCATAGGAAATGCATAGTCGGCTTCCTGAAATTATGAGGCCCAGTTGGCTGGAAGATGTCTTTTTTCCTGGGTCTGTAAATTATTCAAGTAGCTGTTGACTGTCATTTATTCATTATTGAGTTCTGCTGCAATGTTTAGCATACAATTCAGGAGGACAGTGGGGTCCCTGGGCACAAAAGGAATTACGATCCACCTTCCAAGGATGAGGAGGTTGAGTAAGGTCTGAGCTCACCGCAGTGCATGACTCAGGTCCAGTCTGGGCATGTTACCTTACTGGATTCTCAACGCTTGATAACTAGAGCTGCCACCCAATTCATCTTCGATTGTTTCGAATTTGAGCTCGCTGATGGGCAGAGCCCAGATATGCTGGGGTGGGGTGAAATGTGAGCCTAAGAAGAGTCTGCTGGATCAAGCCAGTGGCTCATCTAGACCAGCATCTGGTTTTCACAGCGGCAAACCAGCTACCTGTGGGAAGCCTGCAACCAGGATCCAAGTGTTTTCCAGCTACTGGTATTCGGAAACTTTACTGCTTCTGACCATGGAAGCAGAGCATAACCATGATGGCTAGTAGCCATTTATAGCCATGGATTGGTCCAGTCCTCTTTTAAAACCCTCCAAGCTGGTGGCTGCCACTGCCTACTGTGGGAGCACATTCCATAATTTAACTGTGTTGCTGCAAAAAGAAGCACTTTCTTTTATCTGTCCTGATGTAGTAGATGCATTGTTGCTGCACCAGCAGAATGGCCGCCTTATCCTATATCCGCTCAACTTGAGAACATTAAAACACACTTTATTTATTTATATACTGAGCTTAATTTTAAATTTAAAAATCCCACAGGGGTTTGCAAATCAAAGCATTCCTGGATACACTCCCCAAACCCACCAATGTGCTGATAATGATGGCCACATCAGTGATTTAGAGCGGATTTTTTTTCATTGCTTCATTTTTTCTGCTGGGAAAAGAAAATCCTTTTCATGAGATCATTAGTAACAATGAATGCTTGCCAATAACAAATACTGTATTAGGCCAGCTTGGTAGTTTTGAATTTGAAGTTCATATTTTTCAGGGGATTTATCGCTGCTCTGTGGCATTGGAAACTTTTCTGATGTAAACTGTTCCCAACACACACCTCTCTGTGTCACGGCATGCAAATGACACCATGAGCCCTCTCTCCTGGAACACTTCTTGGTGGGTGACTCTTGTTGTGAGGGGGGGGGGCGGAGTCCAGCTGGATCAGGTCCTGAGGTGATCTTCACTGGGCTCCCTCTTTCTTGGAGTTTTGAAAAAAGGTGAATAATATTCCCCTATTTGCTCTTCAGACAAATCACTTGATGACTTGCCATGTTCAAAGGAATGCAAGAAGCCAGAGACCTTGATGCCATGTGGCTGTCGCTGTCATGCAGCTCAGGCCCAGAACAGTGTAGAGGTGAGCCAAGACGCATCTTGTTCCTTCACCAACAGTGGAATAGTGACACCCATGAAAAGTGGAACCAAGTCAAGAAACAAAGGTAATTTTCAAACCACCTCTTGGAAGGTTTCTTAGACTGCTTTGAAGGGCACGTGCAGCACTGATGTCCTTCAAGGGTGAGCTTGCAAAGACCCATTGTAAGATATAGCCTCCAGGCAATTAGGTCAGGAAGCTTTACAATAGTTGGTGGCCTTAAAAGGAAAAGTTGGGATTATTGGTCAGATGTGTTTAGTAACACGACATATGGGTTAGTATCTTCTGAGGTTCAATTCATAATTTCATTTGAGGGGGATAATAAGCAGGGCACCATGGCCTTTTGAACCATATCGGTGTGTGTGTGTTACTGTGTTCATTTGTTAGTAGGTTATGAAGTTTTGTATTTTTATATTGTAAGCTGCCCTGTGATGCTCAGATGAAGGGCAGTAATATCAGAACTGTTGCATTAGGACCCCTGTAAGGAACCACTTTTGGCTAGAGGATTGGGTTTGAAAATAACCTAACCCTCTGCAGGCTGCATTGACAGGTGGGCAGCTAGCTAGGGATGATGGGAGCTGTAGTCTCCACTGCCAGTCAGCTGAAGTCAGGTGTAAGAAAAATAAATTAGCACAGAAACTGTTGGAAGTGTGCCTTTTGCATTTGACACCTTTCCTTGTCACTGTTTTTGGAAGGGATCTGAGACACTCAGAAACTCCTAAATATCTTCAGTTCATTCCAAAAGCTGCATGATAGGGAGAGAACCAAAGGTAAAGCTGGGGCTGCAAAGAAGAATGGCTCTTTTTAAGCCATTACTTGTGCTTGTTTATTTAATAAATATACCCTTATTAGAACATGAGACATTTAAGAAGTTTAAAATAAACAGTCTGTTGAAATTACATGTGGCTAGACTTGCTGGAACAAAAGAGTTTTTAGCAGGCACAAAAAAATACATCAAGGTGACTACCTAATATCAATGGGCAGGGAGTTTCAAAGTGTAGGACCTATTTCTTGAAAGTGCAGAATGACTCTGATCTGGAACTTGTAGAAGTTCCATACTTTTATTTGGCACTGTTTGCAGCTGTGACTTTGCCTGTCCCATACCTGATGTTAGGTCAGGGTTTCCCAAACATGGGTCTTCAGCTGTTTTTGGACTACAGCTCCCATCATCTCTAGCTAGCAGAACTAGTGGTCAGGGTTGATGGGAATTGTCCAAAAACAGCTGGAGACCCAAGTTTGGGAAACCCTGTGATAGATGGTAGCTGGGTGTGGCTTGGCCCTGTGGCCAAATGGGATGGAGGGGCTTGGTGAGCCTAATTGGACCTATGGGCCAGAGATTCCCTACTGCTACATTATGAGCTGTGAATGTTACAGCAGAGACATGAAAAATGTTGGATTGAAGGGTTGTTTTATCTTTTATTTTGGCTTCCAGATTTTGTTGGAAAAGGTTTTTATAAGATTCAATAAAGAATAGTTTTTTCTCTAGCATCTATTCAGTGATAATAGGACAAATGAGAAGGATCCCTTTGGAGCAGCACTAGTGTCAATATGGTCAGCCAGCTGTGGAAACCTTGGAACACACAGTGCTGCAGCAGAGTCGGTGTATACTGCCCAAGACAGAGGCCTCATCTGCACTACACATTTAAAGCAGCACCATACCTTTTTAAACATCCATGGCTTCCCCAAAGAAGCCTGGGAACTACAACTTGTTAAGGGTGCTGAGAGTTCTTAGGAGGCTCCAATTCCTCTCAGAGAGCTACAATTCACACCTTCTCTGAGATGAGGGATTGACTATTAAACCACTCTGCAAATGGTAGCTCTACGAGGTGTATTAGGGGTCTGATAGTGGTATGATTCTGCTTTAAATGTATTGTGCAGATGGAGCTAGAAATTCATAACAAAGCAGTTGGGGAAGGGGAGGTCATACTGATCTTTCTGCTGACCAGCAGAGGAGTTTGCTAGCTTTGGGTTCAATTATAAATGTTAGCATTTCACTTCTTTTCTAATGTTCTGTTGTGTGCTAGTTTTGTGATAATGTGGGTAGCTGGCGGTGCTATTTTATTCTTGCCATATTTGTAGTGATTTGTTTTTTTCTACAGTGGCTAAATAATAGGGATTTTCTATTTTATATGTTGCCATAGCAGGCGAGATCCCAAGAACCACACTCGCTTCCAAACTCTCTGCAAAGAAGCAGGCGTCTTTGCATGAAGTTGGAGATGATGATTTTATAGCAGATAGGAAAAGGATTCGCTCATTAGAAACAGACCAGCAGGTGAGTAAAGTTTTCTGCCAGCAAAATTAATTCAGGTTTCCATCAGTCCAATTATGGATCAGCACGTCAATTAAAAATGTACAGATTAGTAGGACTGAGTCACAACCCAAACCAGACTGTTGATTCCCCCCGCCCCCCGGTTTCTCCCACAGAAGCCTGTTATTAGTTCAGCCTTGTATTTAAGCACTAGTCTGGTTGCTTGCAGTGACCAGGAATTGCATGCAGATGAATGAGCAGGTTTGCGGAGGATGGATGGAACATACAGGGTTCATCCAGACTTACGCATGTCCCATCACTTTCCTCAAGGAAAACACGGGTCTTTTTGACGCTTGCTCCAATTCAGTGCTAAATACTGGGTTTCCCCCAGCAAAGCAGTCGGGCAAACAGAAAACTGCTGGAAACTGTGTCCAAAAAGCATGGGATAAGCAGAAAATCACTCAAACCCATTCTTCCTAGTGGAAGTGTGGATGGGCCCTCAGTTTCCCCTTTGCACCTTTCATAGAAATGAGGAGAGAAGCTGCCACTTCTGTTCTCAGCATTTAAATTCAATTCTATGTTCTCCTGTCAGTGCCCAATGGGCTAATAATAGGGTTTTTTAAAAAATAGGCTATTAACTTTTGGGAACATTTACAAGGCAAGATTAATTACAGGCATATCTTAAAATTGAAGTGCTTTATTTGAGGGCTGTCCGCTGATTTTTTAAAAAAAATGTTTGTGTTCATTTATCGTCTGCCTTTTAATCAACTGACTAAATGTAAAGACAAATGCATATCACCGAAAGATAACTTTCTGAGATACTGGAGAAAGTGTGAGATAACTGGACATAAAATGAATGAAACGTGCTAGTCATTTTGGAAGGACAGGCCATCTTTATTACGTTTTTCATGCCTTGTTACAACACCAGAGCTAAAATGGTTTTAAAATGTTGTTCCATTTGACACACAACAATTAGAATTTCTTTTAATCTAAAATTCAGTTGATGTAAAATTTAGTTTATATTTTTTTCCTCCAGATACTGCTGATCTACAACTCTCATTATTCCTGACTATTGTCCCTCTTTGCTGGGGGTGATGGGAGTTGTAGCTCAGCAACATTTGGAGGGCCACAGAAATTCCTCGTCCCTGATCTTACTGGTTAAAGCATGCAGCCTTTCTATTCCCCAAACATCTTAAATTGTAGCTGTGTTAGAATGTAAGTTCATCATAGCTAGGACAGAGTTGGCAAAAAACAGGGGTACTTTGTGGGCACTTTCTTGAGGATGGAAAGGAACAGAGGCTGAAACTGATGGGGCAAGATGGATTTTCTTGCAGAGTAGATGACATTCCAGCCACTCAAAGGTTTTTCTACAAATACAGCCATCCATGCAAATACTAAGCATGATCACAGTTAAAGGACATGTTCCAGCCAGGCAAAAAGGACACAGTAACAGGGCTGGGGAGTGTTATGGTCTGGGAGAGGGGTGTGTGGCTTCAGGAGAGTCCCAAGGGCTAGATAGAGAAGCCTGAAGTGTGCATTTGGCCCCCGTGCCCAAGTTCCCCACACCTGCAATAGTTGGGTCCTAGCTCAGCAACTTAAGACCCAAATGGCAGAGTCAATAGCAAACTAGACACGCCAGTCTGACTCATGTCTTCCTCATTATGGAGTTTCAGTTACATTCTAGGGTGGATTCTTGTGATACAGGACCATGCTAACATCCAGCTGGCCTGGCCACTTTCCTAGGTGAACTCTTTGTCCTCTAGCAAATGCCTAGAATACTTTGCAGTGTCCATGACAGACCGGTTGTGGGGAAAGGAATCCCATCAATGTAGGAACTTTTGAAAAGCCACTGGGTTAAAAGGAGACATTGTGCCTCCTACCTGAGTTTTACAGGCATGTTGGGTGTTCCTAACAGGCAAGGAAACGGCACCGGCTGTCCCAAGGAACCCAGTTAGTTGATGCTCTGGAGGTTTACCGGCAGCAGAAAAATGGGGAATTGACTGTGTGCTCTGAAAAATCGGTCCCTTTCTCTCTCAAAACAGTAAGTATGGCTGCTCTGGATTCAAGAAGCAAAGACCAATTATGTTGTTGCGGAAGAGTTGAGCATGGAAACCCAGGTGTTCTAGCTGGCCCATCTGTAGCTCCTTTTCCATCTGCTCCTTCTCCTTCTGGTGCTTTAACATTAAGAGGCTCTTACTCGATCAATGACCTTGGCAGGCTTGGTATTCAAGGCATTCCCTGCTTGAGAGTTTGCATCTCTCATATGCTCTTTTATTTCAGTTTTTCTGGCCTTTGATGTTTATAGTATGTACAGTTTTGTTTTAAAGAAAGTGTCCTTTTTCTTTCTAGCATTTCATAGTTGACATTTCTTCTTGTGGAGGTTATATAGTGGTGTATATCACCTGAATCGCCACTTTTCTATTGCCATGTTTCTTCCATACTCCGAACCACTCGCTGTTGTTGTTCACTTACCACAGTGTCGCCTAGCCTTCTAATAGTGGAAACACGGTTTGGCTCAAAAATAAAAGCGGATGGATGCTTTACTCTTGTACCCCCAGGAGGTTTACTTTAAGAACATTCTCCCCCTAGAGCTGTGTCTGTCTCCCATGTTGCTGGCTTTCGAACATCAATTGGACACCTTTTTATTTAGCCAGGCTTTTGCAGTCTGATAATAGCTGCTCAGGAGTAAACTTTCTATCTGTTTTAATGATTTGTTATAATGTTTTTAGTTTGCTGTATTTTGATAGACACCTCCTTGAGCTCTTTTGAGGAAGGGAAATCTATAAATATTGTTGTTTTTATTAAAAAAATAAGAGCGGTTATGAGTAAGTGATTGCCAACTCTGAAAAATGCCCAACCTCTTTCTGTGAATCAGTCTGTGTGTGCCTCCTACTTGGAAGAAGGCAATCCCAGTGCAGTGTCTCATGCAGAGATACAATAGGCAACCTTTTCTGATGTCAAGTAATTCTTAGGTGCACTGTATTGAGAGAGAAATTCAGTATTTCAGTTGCTCCTGCTGTAGAGATGGGAGGGAATAGCTTACCCCCTGAAAAGACTATTGGGTAGATGTAGAGCAAAAATGCTGGCTCAGGCAAAGGTGCAGTGGGCAGCCTATTTTGTCAGTGGGTGATAGACTCACAGAACCTCTCAGTTTTATTTATTTTTGTATTGGGGCGCTTGAAGCATTCACCGTGGACAGTTCAGGATTTCCTGGCTTATTTTTGCCAGGGTTTTTTGTTATGTCAAAACTCAATTCACAGCACTTGTAAAATGCGGCCTCTGAACACATTCTTCATGCTGTCTCTTTTTTAAAAAGTATGTTTCAAAAAGGTGGCCCAGGGATTTTTGTACCCCAGGCATGTGGCTAGTTTGGTTCTCTGCCTGCGCTGGCTCGTTTTACGACTCCTCTTGAAGGGATGATAGGAACAGCTAAACAAGCGCATGGACTATTACTGACACGAGTAAGTGCTTACTTTTTGTGTGTGCTGTGAGTTAATGACCTCAGCTGCCACAATGACTTAATAAGTTGGGCAACTTGTATTGATTTTCATTGTTGCTGTTGTAAGTGTCTAACTGAAAATCAGTGACTGCACAATTAAGTTGCTTCTATAGTTAGTGTCCTTCTTTAGTGGAGTTGAGGGTTATGGGAAATCAATAGGGATTCCTTCAGCAAAATTGCTTCACAAGTAGTGACTTCAGATAAACCCTGTCCCTTTGGAATGTACAACAGCCCAGGCTTTCATCCAAGCTTTGAAGTGAAACAAAAAATTCAATTATTTCTTTAAAAAAATATCTCTTCTTGTTCAGACAAAATGGCAAACCATAGTTTACCTCACAGCAGGAAAGGAGGGTGGGAATCACCACATGTGAATAAAGGATGATGTGTACAAGTGCATGTGTCTCTGAGGCTTGGGTGAATCGCACCAAACCATGGAGAACACTGAAGACCCAACCCTTGTCTGCTGAGAATCTTGCCCAGGAGCCACACTGGCTTCTACTAGGCATTAGCTGCACACAGAATACGTTTGGATATCCAACTAAACTGTGGTTTAACCAGACGTAAACAAGGCTAGCCTTCTCCAAGGTTTGCATTCTCTCCCCTCCATCCTTCTCCAGCAAGTTTGGGCTGCGAGTTTTGCTTATAGTTTTTGGCCAATGGCAGCTTGCCAAAACTATTAACAATGGTTCCTTTAAATGTGCCAGCGTCAAAAACCACTATTTGAAGTTGGCTTGCTTGACACCAGCCACGGCTGACACGCAAACTACAGAAAAACGCAACTGGTTAATGAAAAGCAATGTAAAAGTAGGGGCGAGCCCAATAAGAGGCTGGACTCATTCACACCCTGCTGACTGTAGTTCAGTGTCACATCTGCATGCAGTCAATTTTTCAAACATATATTCTCAGTCGTAAGGGCAAAAAAAAGAAGTTTTTTATCCAGTCAAAGCTGAGATTCTCAGGAAGCTGAATTCTACAAGCTGTGGTTCAATGTTACGTTTGGACTACCTCAGATTCTTTGAAAGGTTGTCTCTACAGGTGCGGAACCCAAAACAATGAGTTGTTTTTGAAACTGTGAAGGCCAGTTCATGCATGTTTCTCTGTCTCTGACACTAAGTGGTGCCTTGTTTGTGGGAATAAGCAGTTGCAGGTATGAAAGCACAGATAAAACCTCCATCTTGCGTCTGATCCAGAAGATGCAGCTAGTGCAGAATGCAGCAGCCAGACTGCTCACAGGACCAGGCTACTGGCAGCATGCCACTCTGCTGCCAGTGGTTACCAGTTTGCTACTGGACCAAGTTCAAAGTTCTTGTGTTACTTCACAAAGCCCTGAACAACTTGGGCTCAAAGTACCTTAAGGACAACTTGGTTCCTTATGCTCCACCTTGACTTCTGAGATCTTCTAATGGGACATTTTTGGTCATCCTGTTGACTCCCACATGCCAACAGATATTTGTCAGAAACCACCACTGCTCCTTATTAGATGCTTTCCTAGAAACACTACTATTCAGACAGGCCTTTCAAACCAGAGATTCTTTATCCAGCTAACTTTTACTGATGTGCATATATATAATATGAAAACATGGTTTATAAATCTTTAAATAGATAATTGAAGGTGTCATCTAGAATCCTAAAATCATCTGGGACACGTAATACTTTTCAGTGGAGACAGCTCAGGTATTTGGCCGAGAGTCACCAAAACATTGGTGACCAAATTACATGACTTGGGTGTGTAAATGCTGCCTGTGGCCTTGGATGTTATGGAAAGCAATGGAAGGGGCCTTTCTTTTACATTACTGTGTAATATTCATGCTCGTTTCAGTGGAATCTTGTAAGCTTTTAAAACCAGTTGGGGACGGGAAATCTTTTAAACAATTTTAAGTGATTTATTAATCAGAGCTCAAATAGCGTTCCAAGTTAAAGCCGTTTCTTTAAGTACTGAATAATTTTGAAATTCCATTAAATGCAAATGGGTCAGATTGTCTGCCAAGGTAACTCCATTGATTTTTTCCCCTTCACTGAAAGCATGTCAGCAGAAAAATCTGGCCCTGTGAATCAATGTATAAACTTTTAATAATATATGACACACCTACTGAACTCTCACTTGCGTAAATCTGTTTTGTTTAACACAGTGTAGATGTATTGATTGGAATGCAGAGCATTCTGGGAAGGCAGAATGAGTGGTTCCTGAACTATATCTATCTATCTATCTATCTATCTATCTATCTATCTATCTATCTGTCCATTATCTATCTATCTGTCTGTCTGTCTGTCTATCTATCTATCTAGATTGTTTCCTCCAAGAAGTCACAGCCATCTCCACTCCCCATTTTATCCTTGCAATAACCCTGTGAGGTAGGTTAAGCTAAGAGATAGCTCCTGGCCCAAATTCTTCCAGTGAGAGCTTCATGACTGAGTCAGAATTTGACCCCTGGTTTCCCCCGTCTTAGTCCAACACTATACAACACCCTGGCTCTTCTCTCTCCCTCCCTGGCTTCTTTAACCTTTAAAGTGCTAGTTTTATGCTTTAGAGCCTTAATTGATTAGGAACCAAGCTACTAAAGTCTGCTGCACCTATATCAGTCTTCCCTTTTTAAAGATCAGAAATGGAGGCCCATCTCACCTGCCTGCTGTGACAGCAGTTAGATTGGTGGGCGCTAGGAGATTGGAGGTGGCCTTATTTGTAGTAGCTCCATGTCTCTGGAATGCTTTCGCATGTGGGGTTTGGCAGCCCCATTATTACCAGCACATTCAAAAGGCTCTGAAGACATACCTGTTTTACTTTGGTCATCCTTTGAGGAGTACTTGTTGGATTAATGGTTTTTGTTGTATCTTGTTACTGTATTTTAACATTTTTAGGCTTCCTCTTCTGTTGAGCATTGCTGGTTTTATTTATTGTTTTGTTGTGCTCTGATTTATCTTCTGAGCCACTCTAAGATGACTTTTGCTCTTAAAGGTGACTTTAAAATATTTGCAGGGAAACATTTTTTTAAAACTGTAAAGTGGTCCAGTCCATTCTACCACCTCACTGCACTGCATGATGTGGGGCAGGATTTATTTTTGTGGGTGTACACATGTACACACACAGACGGAATAACAACCATTCCCATTGTAGACAAATGGTTGCTATTCAAACCAGTTTTACTCAGAATTACTTCCATCGAAATTAATGTACCTAACTTATTCATGCTCATTCATTTCAGTGGATTTAAAATTTATATTGCGCTCATCACTAACAAAAAAGCTTTTTGCTTAAAAGAAGAGGATCTATATCTGTTACAGTGCGCAATTTTTTTATTAGTGTACAGAAAAGCTTTGTAGAATTTAAAATCTGCCAAACTCTGTGGAATTTCATTGTAAAGAACTCTGGAGCCCAGCAGGGGGCACTGTTGGTTTTCAGATGCAAACCCTTAAAAAGAACCTGAACAACATCAAACTTCAAGTTCTCTGCTGAATTACAACAAAAATCCATGGTTGCTGAGCTAACTACAGCTTTCTCTCTCTCTCTCTCTCTCTCTCTCTCTCTCTCTCTCTCTCTCTCTCTCTCTCATTCACGCATGCATATATATATATAAGAGAGAGAGAGACAATAAACCACAACTTAGTGATATTTATGTATGCAGCACTTTAGCCTGTTAAAATGAGCTTGTGGATTATAGAGCAAGAGTAAAGGAAAATTGCCACCTGTGGCAGAAAGCGGTTTCTGCTTTGAAGTGGAAGTTTTATTAGGGCAGCTTCCATTCATGAACCCGACTGTAACAATTTATTAGGTAAATTGAACTTTTGAAATTGTAGAGGGGCTGGACTTGTGTGTGGCTGTGCTTTTTTGGATCATTCAGAACTCTTATTTTTTAAAATTGGTGTGAAGAAGAATGGGCCTCTTATCTGTTTGATTTGATTTTTTACCTGCCCTCCAATATGAAGTCAGAGGGTGGGTTTGAACAATATGATCATACACTAAAAAACAACTAAAACAGTTTATGCAAGCAGTTCCCAAAACACCCTCCTCAGACGATATGAAAATTGCTGAGGGGGAGCCTTGGCAACCTAGTTCATGATTTTTCTGCCAGTTGTTGCAATTGTGCTAGATGCTGTAGGATTTTTTTTTTAAATTACATTTCTTCTTTTTATATATTGTATTTTCTATTGATTTCTAGTTGTAATGTAATAAAATACAGTACATTTGGGGTTTTTTACAGTTTACAATATCCGTGGTTTATGCAGTTATAAAAATAAAACAATTCCAGACAAAAGCAGCAATAATATAGATCGGGGTGGCCAACTCCCAAGAGACTGTGATCTACTCACAGAGTTAAAAACTGGCAGTGATCTACCCCCTTTTTAGGGGTTCAGGTCAAAGTTGTTGAGTTTTTTTAGGGAGAAGGGAGGCACTGTTTTTATGGGCTGCAGGCTAAAATGTTGAGCTTTTTTTAGGGGAGCCAAAGCTGTTGAGCTTCTGCGGGGAGCAGTGATCTACCACAGACATCCAGTGATCTACCAGTAGATCGTGATCTACCTGTTGGACGTGCCTGATATAGATTAAATGAAACAAAAAAGATGCGTCCCACAAATACCTGAACTTGTGCGCCAAGGCCAGGATAAATAGGTATATCTTCTGCTTCTGGCAAAGAAGAAGAAGAGTTTGGATTTGATATCCCGCCTTTCACTCCCCTTAAGGAGTCTCAAAGCCACTAACATTCTCCTTTCCCTTCCTCCCCCACAACAAACACTCTGTGAGGTGAGTGAGGCTGAGAGACTTCAGAGAAGTGTGACTAGTCCAAGGTCACCCAGCAGCTGCATGTGGAGGAGCGGAGACGCGAACCCAGTTCACCAGATTACGAGTCCACTGCTCTTAACCACTACACCACACTGGCTCTCCAAAATGATGGTGCTAGACAAACTTTGGTAGGGAAGGAGTTCCACAGTTTTTAGGGGCTGCCACAGAGAAAGCGCTCTCTTGACATCTGAACTCTCTTGTTCTGAGTCACAGAGAAGTACTGTCATACCTCGGGTTGCGAATGCTGCGGGTTGCGCGTTTTCGGGTTACAGACCGCGCTGAACCCGGAAGTACCGGAATGGGTTACTTCCGGGTTTCGGCGCATGCACAGAAGTGCCGAATCAAGTCATGCGCAAACGCGGCGCTGCAGGTTGCGAATGCTGCGGGTTGCAAACGTGCCTCCCGCATGGATCACATTCGCAACCTGAGGTATGACTGTATAAATAAGGGTTGGAGGACTGTGGGGGTGCCTGCTTTGCAAACCTTATAATTGTGCGATTAGTCTCCCTCTCCAGTTTGGTGAACACCTTGCTCAGTTACACATGTATCTTCCTGTAAAATGTCAGAATTTGAGGCCACTGTCTTCCTTTGCAGATTCTGTATTGTGAACCTTATATGTCCAAAATATGCGGCATAATAAGCTAGTCGCGTTGTCTGCTCAAAATGTGAAAGTTCACAAGACTCAGGTTTCAAAATCTGTTTAAAGTGATTCTTGAACTAATGAAAAATTTAATTATAATCCAGTTCTTAATCATCTTTTTAGATAAAGGGCTTGATTATTTCAGGTTGGTACTACAGAGCCAGAAGAGAAAAAAAACTGACTGCACTTAATTAGGAGGATAGATTTTTGATAATGAAACTTGGCACCGAACCATATTAAATCTGTAGGGTAGGCAGGGCCTAGAGCGTGATCCTTCAAAACTATTTCAGTGCCTTAAAGCCCAAAAGTTGGTTTTCTTTTTTAAAAATTAATTTTGTAAAAGACTGGGGTACAAATTATAAATAACCAACAGACGAGAGGTAGGTAAAAAGAAATAACTTTTAAAACTAAGTTTGACATTTAATCTGCTTATTTTGTCTTTCTTAACAAGTTTCATAGTGTACAGCAAAGAGTTACCAAGAGACTGGTCACTGATCTCCAATGTCCAGTCCTAGCAGCAAAAAAATTGGTGGGTGCATACCTTGCTAGTGTATTTAGGGCCTCTGTGTCTAATTTATTTATATTCGTAATAAAGCAATACCAGACTGGATTAAAGGTGCCTCTTTTTGATATCCCTCTTTTTGATATCCTAGAGCCCTGGTGAGCCACTGCTAGTCAGTTTAGATAGTACTGAGCTAGATGGACCAATGGTCTGACTCATAATAATAATAATAATAACAATAACAACCACAACAACAATCATTTATTATTTATACCCCGCCAATCTGGCTGGGCTTCCCCAGCCACTCTGGGCAGCTTCCAACCAAATATTAAAATACAGTAATACATCAAACATTAAAAGCTTCCCTAAACAGGGCTGCCTTCAGATGTCTTCTAAAAGTTTGGTAGTTATTGTTCTCTTTGACATCTGGTGGGAGGGCGTTCCACAGGGCGGGTGCCACTGCTGAGAAGGCCCTCTGCCTGGTTCCCTGTAACTTGACTTCTCGCAGTGAGGGAACAGCCAGAAGGCCCTTGGCGCTGGACCTCAGTGTCCGGGCAGAATGATGGGGGTATACTGGGCCGAGGCCATTTAGGGCTTTAAAGGTCAGCACCAACACTTTGAATTGTGCTCGGAAACGTACTGGGAGCCAATGTAGGTCTTTCAAGACCGGTGTTATGTGGTCTTGGCAGTTTCATGTGTTTCTGTGTCCCTGTCATGGACTTCAGATACTACAAGTGTGACGTCTACCCACTGCTACTCTAAACCAGGGCTGGGCAGAAGGTAGATCTCTGAATGATTGGCAGTAGATCAGCAAGGATTCCCAACTCCCAGTGGTTTAAAATTAGCAATAACCTCAGCTCCACCTCAAAATTAGGGGTGTTGCTGGGGCAGGAGGAATCAGGAGTCGGTCTTTTGTGAAAGGGCTGAGAGCTCAGTTTTTCAGACACTGAAAACAAATTCATGGGCTGGAATACACTTGAAGGCGCCTTGCTTAAAGCACATGCCTAGCTTGCTTACTAAGCCCTATTTTGTACTTGGCTCTAAAGTGTAGACCTTGGGAGTTCTAGGAAAAAACAAAGTAGCTCTTACAAGTTTGAAGTCTGCTCACCCCTGCTCTACACTTGTGATTGAGACGTTCTTTGTAAGGAATGCTTCACACTATTAGGGCAGAATTCAGCTGGTGTGATATTGGGTACTCACATCCCTCGGAAGTGCAGGAAGGGAACATTGCAGGCATGGAGAAAGAAAAGGAGATGGTCTGAATAATCCCTGTACCCCTAAATTTTCTGTTCTTAAAATGGGTAATGTGCTGGCAATCACATGCATCACGCAGACATGCTTGTTAGCCAGCTGTGGGTGTGTCCTGTGACTGGGATCCTATAATGAATTTCTTTTGTAATGTATGAAACTGCCCTTAGTCACAACATTTACTTTATTTTTGCATTTTGACTCATGTTCTCATGCACTTAACTTGAAGACAATATCCTGAAGGCATTCCAAAGCTGCTGGGCTCTTCCTAAAATGGGAGAATAGAATGGAATGACAAAAAGAAAAGAGAAGAGTAAACAAGCATTTCACATTTCTTCCCTCCCTCACTGCTTCAATAAAATGTAGGAAAAATCTGAAGCTGAGTCAGACCATTGGTTCATCTAACTCAGCCTTATTTAGACTGACTGACAGGGGCTGCTCCAAGATGTCAGAAAAGGTCTTTCCCCAGCTCTACCTGGAGATGCCAGATTGAACCTGGGATCTCCTGCATGAAAAACAGAGCCCCTCCCACGGAATTATGACCCTCGAGTCCAGTATTGTCTACACCAGGTTAATGAAAGATAATGGACTACATGCCCCGCAATGTCTGGAGGTGTTGCAGGTTCCCCAACCCTGGTCTATGCTACCTGGCATTGCCTTCAGATAGGAGCCTTTCCCAGCTTGATCTGGAGAGTGCCAGGGATTGAACCTGGGGCCTTGCACGTGCAGCAAGTGTTCTACTGCTCACAGCAGGGACAGGGAACCTGATACCCCCAAGATGATGTTCGGTTTCAACTTCCATCAACCCCAGCAAGTGTGGCCAATTGGTGATGGATGATTGGAGTGCAGTCCAACAGCACACAAAGCCACAGCTTTCCCCTCCCTGATTTATGGTATTCACTCGGACACTGCACCAAGTGACATAGTGCAATTTCTTTCTAGACATTTTGAGGGATTCCCCCCCCCCCTTAACATCTTTCAGCGACCTGCTCACCTCATTCTGCCCTTTCTGTTCAAATGAGCTTCTGGCAGTGACTCTACAGTATGGTTTGCAGCTCAGGGAAAGGAGACAAAAGCAAGAGCCATGATAAAAGTAGCCTGGGTAAATTTTTGCTCTTATTACCTTTTGATCATGCACAGTGGGTGAGCATTGTGCCTGCTGTGGTGTTCACTGACAATATGCCCTTTTAACGGATGTTTTTCTTTCCCTTCTGCTAACAACACATTACAGAAGTGAGGCCCTTGCACAGAGCCCTTTGAATATACATATGTGTTGGTTTTGGAGATCCTACTTAGTCCTTAACCCAGAGGGCATGTATTTCCAATGGAACAATTAAAGCATATTTGTTCAGTTGAAAGAAACCATAGGTTGCGTAAGAAAGGGGGGGGGGAATGGAGTGGGGGAATCTTTTTGAAAAGAATTGCATTTATATTTAACAGTAAAAGGGCACTGAGCTTTTTGTTTGGGCCTGACCTTTTATCTTAAAAGGGTGCTTTTTGTTTTTTTGTTTTCTTTTTAGAAAAGGGAGAGACCTTTGTGTGTAACTGATGACTGGCAGCTTAGTAAAAGCAAGACTTCAAACACAATTGGTGTAGTTCAGTAAACACAGCTCAGCCGCACATCTTTATATATTTAAACTATGGCAGCCCTGCAGATGAAAGCAAAGTAACTTGCTTGCCGACATTTCACCCTGTGCTGTCTCACTTACCCATATACACTTGTGTTAGTTGTTTGCAACACATCCATGGAAAATAAAGAACTAGCATGCCTGATCACCTGGAGAGGTTTTTAATTGCTGCAGGTGAACAGGTAAAAATGCCTGTTAAGAGGTTTGAACTGTGGTCCTTTGTACCAGGGCTTTTTCACTGTTCTGTTCCTATTGGAGTGCACTCTGTTGCATTTGAGGTCAATCCTGAGAATCTACCTGTCTTTCGGAGGTCATGTATTGATGCTGTGGGAAATTATTAAGCCCTAGAACTCTGTGGATCATCCCCTATGTGTTTTCCTCACCACCCCCCCCCCCGTTGTTCCAGGAGTTCAGGTGCTCCTATAAATCTGTTCTGAGTAAAATAGCACCTTGGTTTGTGGGGTACCTGTGCACTTTCTATTGATTATTTGATTTCTTTTCCCTTCATTGGCTGTCATGCCAACTTTGGTCATTTAATTAGACCCTGCTTTGTCTTCCTGTCCCTGATAGTGGGTTGGTTTTTTTGTTTTTTTGTTTGGGGTTGCTGCTGTTGGGTTTTTGTATCTTTATTTTAGATCTTATGATTTATGTGGAAATTGTTCAGCTTGGTTGTCTACTTTTTGATGTTTTATTTATTGTTTATGACTTTTTTATGTTGCAGTTGTGTGTGTGTTTTCATGTCATAAGCCGCCTTGAACATGATTTGAACTTTGGAAAGGAAAGGCATCACGCAAATAAATTATGTCTTTATGTATGTGTGAAAATTTAACATATTTATTGAATTTATACCCCACCCTTCCTCCCTAAGGAGCTCAGGGAGGTAAACAGATACCTAAGACTCGAAAAGTGGAAATTTGCCCAAAGACTTGCTCCGACCATAACGCTGTAAAGATGGAAATGAACTCAACAACAGCTGGTTCCTTTAGATGGAGGATGAATGACTCCCTATTTAGAGATGAAGAGGTATATAAAAAGGCCCAGAAGGCAGTTAAAGACTACTTTGAGATAAATCTGAGAACAGAAGTGGAAAAAAGAGTGGTTTGGGACGCAAGTAAAGCTGTCATGAGAGGATTTTTAATACAACAGAATGCCGTAAAAAGGAAGAGACAGAATGAGAGAAAGGACAAGATCATGGATAAGATAAAAGAAGGAGAAAAAAGACTGAGATCTAAACCAAAGTCTCATGAAATCCTGAGGGAAATCAAGTTTTATCAGAGACAATATATGGAATTGATGAATCAAGAGATTGAATGGAAAATAAAACAAATGAGACAAAAGACATTCGAATCGGCAGACAAATGTGGGAAACTTTTGGCATGGCAGCTGAAGAAGAGACAAAAGCAGAATACGGTTACCAACTTAGAAGTTGAGGGAAAAAACATTTATAAACCTAATGAGATTAGAAACTGTTTTCAGAGCTATTTCAGGAGACTTTATGCACAAGGGCCAGTGAACGACAAAGAAATTGAAGAATTTCTTAAAAAATATGGATTACAAAAAATTTCGGAACAAGATAAAGTGATTTTGAATCAGAAGATAATTGATCAAGAAATTGAGGGAGCCATTCAAAATATGCAATTGGGAAAATCTCCAGGACCGGATGGACTGACCTCCAGATACTACAAAGCTTTGAAAGAATGGCTTATGCAACCGTTGAAGGAGGTCTGTAACGAAATTTTGGAGGGGAAAAAGGCACCTGATTCGTGGAAAGAAGCATATATTACGCTTATACCAAAGACAGAGACGGAGAAGAACCAGGTCAAGAACTACCGCCCTATATCATTACTCAATGTGGATTACAAAATCTTTGCAGATATTTTGGCAAAAAGACTGAAAAGAGTTTTGGTGGGGGAGATTCATAAAGACCAAGCGGGCTTTCTTCCAGGAAGACATTTGTCAGATAATGTGAGAAATATAATAGACATTATGGAGTTATTGGAAGTTAATATTAATACTAAGGCAGTATTAATATTTGTGGATGCGGAGAAAGCCTTTGACAACATTTCTTGGAGTTTTATGAAAAAGAATCTCCAAGGGATGGGGGTAGGCCAAGGTTTTGAAAATGGTATAAGTGCAATTTATTCTGAGCAAAAAGCAAAACTGATTGTAAATAATGTGGTCACTGAAGAATTTGCTATTGAAAAAGGGACACGACAGGGATGCCCAATATCCCCACTACTTTTCATATCTGTCCTGGAGGTTCTATTAAATATGATTAGAGAGGACCAGCTGGTTAAAGGGATTCAGGTCGGAGCTAAACAGTACAAACTGAGAGCATTTGCAGATGACTTAGTTTTAACCTTACAAGAGCCAGACACTAGTACGAAAAGAGTTTTAGAACTAATACAAGTATTTGGTCAAGTAGCAGGTTTTAAGTTGAACAAACAGAAAACGAAAGTACTGGACAAAAATCTAACAGCTGTTGAAAGGGAAAAGTTCCAGAGTGAAACTGGTTTAATGATAGCAAAGAAGGTGAAATACCTGGGGATTAATTTGACATCTAAGAATGTGAATCTTTTTAAAGATAACTATGAGAAATGCTGGACAGAAATTAAGAAAGACCTAGAAGTATGGTCAAATTTGAGACTTTCCTTGTTAGGCCGTATTGCTGTTATTAAGATGAATGTCTTGCCTAGAATGTTGTTTTTGTTTCAAACATTGCAGATTTTAGACAAAATGGATTGTTTCAAGAAGTGGCAAAAAGACATATCTAGATTTGTCTGGCAGGGCAAAAAGCCCAGAATAAAGTTTAAGATATTAACTGATGCAAAAGAAAGAGGGGGGTTTGCCCTGCCGGACTTAAAGCTGTACTATGAATCAGCGGCGTTTTGCTGGCTGAAAAGTTGGCTGCTTCTTGAAGACACAGACATTTTGGATTTGGAAGGGTTTAACAACAGATTTGGTTGGCATGCATACATATGGTATGACAAGGTAAAAATCCATCAAGGTTTTAAGAACCATATTGTTAGGAAAGCATTGTATAAGGTTTGGACTCGATACAAAGATTTGCTGGAAAACAAAACCCCCAGGTGGTTGTCACCAATGGAAGCTAAGGAAGTGAAAAAACTTAATATGGAATCCAAATGGCCAAAGTATTGGGAAATTATAGAACATGAGGAGGGGAAAGTGAGATTACAGAGTTATGAGAAGTTGAAGTCTAAAGTAAGAGACTGGCTACATTACCACCAGATAAATGAAGTTTTTAAACAGGACAGGAAAATTGGCTTCCAGGTGGAGAGGTCAAAATTAGAAACAGAGCTTTTGGAACCCAATACTAAGAATTTGTCAAGAATGTATAACTTGCTGTTGAAATGGAATACACAGGATGAGATGGTTAAATCAGCTATGATTAAATGGGCACAAGACATTGGCCATGACATTATGCTTGCTGACTGGGAACAGTTATGGACTACCGGTATAAAGTTTACGGCATGTAATGCCTTAAGAGAGAACATCATGAAAATGATCTATAGGTGGTACATGACCCCAGTCAAGCTAGCAAAAATTTATCACATGCCCGATAATAAATGTTGGAAATGTAAGGAAACTGAAGGTACTTTCTACCACCTTTGGTGGACGTGCCCAAGGATCAAGGTTTTCTGGGAAATGATTTATAATGAAATGAAAAAGGTGCTTAAATGCACGTTCGTGAAGAAACCAGAAGCCTTCCTCCTGGGTATGGTAGGCCAATTGGTGTCAAGGAAAGACAGGACGTTTTTTATGTACGCTACAACAGCAGCAAGAGTATTATTAGCAAAGTATTGGAAGACACAAGAACTACCCACACTGGAAGAATGGCAGACTAAGGTAATAGACTATATGGGACTGGCTGAGATGACCGGCAGAATCCGCGACCAAGGGAAAGAGACGGTGGAAGAAGATTGGAAGAAGTTTAAAATCTATCTTAAGAACTGTTGTAAAATTAATGAATGCTAAAATGTTTTGGGTAATGCAAAACAGAATTGCAGCGACTAGCAATTGGATATGAGAAATAAGATCTAAAGAAAGTCTTATATGGAAATTAGGGGATGCTGAAAAGATTGATAACAGGGATGCAGAAAGGGGAGGTATGGGGAAGTCGCCGAAAGAAGGTCAAGGAAAAAATGTTAAGAAAGTATACGTGTTTATATGTTTGTTTGTTTATGTATTGTCTTGTATTGTCTTTTATTATGTGTTTAAAACCTAATAAAAATTTTATAAAAAAAAAAAAAAACAGATACAGTTTTAAAACAAAGTGAAAGCATTTTAAAACGGTTAAAACAATTCTAAAAGCAATTACAAATAAAAACATCTAAAAGCAGTTTCAGTTGAAAATATTGTAAAAGAAATTACAGTTTAAAGCATTCTTTCATCCATAGCAATCAAATATTTCATGGAATAGCAATCAAATGTCTGGATGAACAGGAATGTTTCCAAACTCCTCTTTAAAGTTAACAATGATGGAGACATGTGCACCACACACTGAAAAAGCTCTGTTATAGGCTAGCACAACGGGGTGCAAGGCCATTTACATCAGTTGCCTCAAAACTATGGAATGGTTAGCCATATTGATTTGTATGCTGTTGGTGGATTATTGTCGTTGTCCTGTTGGGCTGTGTATGTGATAAAGGGGAGCCATACCGGGGTGAAGGTGTCTTCTTCTGTTTGTCCCCGTGTCAGTTTCAGTTTATTAGTTAATTTTTCTAGTAGGGCTGTTTCCCATACTATTTGGTACCATTGGTCCATGCTTACTCCTGACAGGTCTCTCCAGTGTCTGGTTATGGTGTTTCTGGCTGCTGAAAGTAGGTGGGTTATGAGTTCTTTGTGGTGTAAATGGGCATTGTTGTCTTGGAAGATGTTTAGTAGGGCCAATTCTGGGGTGACGTCTAATATTTGTTTAGTTATTTTACATATTTCTTGTATGGCTGTTGTCCAGAATAGTTGGATTTTGGGACACTCCCACCACATGTGGAGGTATGTGCCTGTGGAGGTGCACCCTCCCTAATGCCTCATCAAATGAAACAGATTTGTAAAAATGTTACATGGAAGAGAAAAAAAAATATACGAGGCATTACACTTACACTGTAAAACAAGAAAACCCTTAATAAAATATTTAAAAAAACAAAACTATGGAATGGTGTCTACTTAGAGGTAGACCATTCATCTCTTCTGGCCCTTTACAGGTGATTTCAAGGTGCATTCATTTGACCTTTGTTACTGCCGGGGAGTATTCAGGGATGCCTCTCTCCCCCCCCCCCAGGAACACTTTGTTATCTCTTTAATTTTATGTTTTGTTTTAACTTACATTTTTGTATACTTCCTTAAGCTTTGGAAAGGCAGCACAGACAGGTTGAATAAAGAAATAAATGTGATTTCTTTATTTCCAGTGACCAGTGACTTTATTATCGGTGACCAGTCTGTAGCAGCATTTAGTTTTTGCCCTTCATAGTCCTTTTTGCATTTTCCATAGAAATATTATTTTATATTTTGCTGTGTAATGGGCCTCTGCTCAGAAACTGAGTTATACAGCATAAGATGATGATGATGATTAACTTATATACCACTTACATACCAAAATGGCTCCTATGAGGTATCCCAGTATGAAAGCCATACAAAATTAAGATGCACAGTGAAACAGTTACATCAAATATCTACAATTAAAATCTACAACAAAATAAGCCCATTAGAAAGTGTGGCAATTAAAACAGTTAAAAGAGCAAGTAAAACTATTGGTTCAGAGTGTTCGTACTAGTGGGAATGCTTGCATAAACGATTGTGTCTTAAAGAGGTGGTGGGATGTGAATACTGATCGGGCGTCTCATGTTTCATCACTGGTGCCACCACTGAAAAAACCCACCACTGTGTTACCACAAGCCAATCATCATCAAGCTGTGGCAATATAAAACATAACATAAGAACATAAGGCCAGTCTAGTCCAGCACCTATTCTCAGAGCAGCCAACCAGATGCTTATAGTAAGCCTGAAAGGCAACAATCCTTTCCCCTCTTGCTAGTTCCTGCTCCTGGTATTCAGAGGTGCACTGCCTCTAATAAAAACAAAAAAAATTTTTTCCCTTCCAGTACCTGAAGGTATCTGAAGAAGTGTGCATGCACACGAAAGCTCATACCAAGAACTAACTTAGTTGGTCTTTAAGGTGCTACTGGAAGGAGAAAATTTTTTTTTTTTGTTTTGACTATGGCAGACCAACACGGCTACCTATCTGTAATTGCCTCTAATAAGGTAGAACAGCCTTTGTTGCTAGCAACCACTGATAGCCTGATCCTATATGGAGCTGTCTGGTCTTCTCTTAAAGCCATCCATATTGGTCACCATCACTACCTCCTGTGGGAGTGAATTCCGGAGTTTAACTATGTGCCTTGTGCAGAATTACTTTTCTTTTGTCTGTACTGAATCGTCCAATGTTCATTTTAATTTGAAGTCCTTGGGTTCTAGTATTATTGGAGAGGTAGAAAAAAACTTCCCAGTCTATTTTCACCACACTATGCATAATTTTATATACTTCTAGCTGGCACATGGGAGCCTTCCCCAACTTGATGTTGTTGCTGGACTCCCATCTCTCATCAGTGCCCCTCAAAAATTGTCTATCTGGTGGTTTGACTCATTCCTCATATGCAGTCACTGGAAGGTAAAGCTTCCATTGTTGCAGAAGCATTGGGTCTGCTGAAGCACAGACTCTCGTGGTTTTTAAATTTTTTATTTAATTTTATTGAGATCATGGGGCTGCTGCGTTAAGGAATCCCCACTTACACTCAGGCAAGAAAGTAAACAGTAAATGGAGAGTAGTGTAACAAACACTTGGAGTATCAAGAAACAGCTGTGAAAAGGATCTGTCTTAATGTGCTAGCCCATTGCAGTTTAACATATTGCTTACAACCTCCACAATGGGGTCCGAGTGACTTCGGTTACACATTCCAGGAGACTGGCAGTCTGTTACAATCAGAGCGTGGGCTCTCGAGCGGGGCTAGCTTACGGCGGATGGGATGAAGAAAGTTGTGGATTTGTATTACACACTCTCACCTGACACAGTATCCGATCCCTTACCCTCGCTGATTGACGTCCTGAATGAGCTCTTTGAAGCAAGCTCCAGCTTAATTAAAACGTTTGCTTGGTTAGCGGTGATCTGTGAAAGCCGGTGATAAATATTGAATCGGGTTCACCTGCTGGTTACTGCGAGTGGATAAACAGCTGCTTTGTGCAGTTTAATCAAGAAGCTGAAGACTACGCCTTCTAAAAAGAAGGTTTTCTTTTTAAGAGAAGCTTTAATAATGCCACTCCAGTTATCTTAGTAGGGTGTCCTTGTGTGAGATTTCGCACACTGGGCATTCACCACCAGGCAGGTTTTGTTTCCTATGATATGCAGATGGGGAATATCAAGGAAGCGCTTACAGCTACTGATGTCAAGGATCATAACCCCGCTGTTTTGTTTAGCCTTAGTTTGCATGCGATTTTGATTTCTGTTTCTGATGTTTTCATTCTTTGCCTTTATAACTGCTGACCTTCTAAACTGGCTTATCCTGGGTAGCGCTGTCCCCCAGAACAGGGGAGCCATGATGATGGTTTGGCCATTAAATCTATCTCCTCGTTTGTTTTTCGTTCTGACTGTGTTTAGTCTTGGCAGCTTCAGAGGCTGATGCGGGGGGGGGGGGGGCTCCACTAGTTAGCTAGATAGTAACTATCTCCCACTGCATATGTTAATATTTTTCAGGACTTAAAGAGATTGGGTTAAATTGTGACCATTTAATTTCCTCCCCCATGGTATTGACTTTTAAAAGCATAAAAATACAGTGGTACCTCGGGTTAAGAACTTAATTCATTCTGGAGGTCCGTTCTTAACCTGAAACTGTTCTTAACCTGAGGTACCACTTTAGCTAATGGGGCCTCTCACTGCCGCCGCACGATTTCTGTTCTCAAACTGAAGCAAAGTTCTTAACCCGAGGTACTATTTCTGGGTTAGCGGAGTCTGTAACCTGAAGCGTCTGTAACCTGAGGTACCACTGTAGCCTGCTGAATCAGGCCAATGCATCAGCTTTAATTAAATGCTTTTTACAAGGGAACTTGCAGGCACCTGTGGCCACTGTTTCAGCAACCCTTGGCTTACGGCAGGCTTCCTCAACCTCGGCCCTCCAGATGTTTTTGGCCTACAACTCCCATGATCCCTAGCTAGCAGGACCAGTGCTCAGGGATTATGGGAATTGTAGTCTCAAAACATCTGGAGGGCTGAGGTTGAGGAATTGTATTGATCTTTATTACGGCCATTGGCCCATCACACGACAGTTTCCCATACCAACATAATGTACTTAAACCTCCAAATTTAAAACCGCCAAAACTTACAAACAACAGACAAAAACCAAAGCAAAACAAACAAACAAACAAACAAACAAAACCAACATCATACATTACAATAAGTCTGTAACATAAACATCGATGAGGTTGAGGAAGCCTGGCTTATGGGATCTGAACTAGTAGTGACTGACCAAGAAGGAGATCTCAAAATTGTGCTGGATAGCTCAATCAGAATATTGAATCATTATGCAGCAGCTCTGTGAAAGGCAAAGTCCACAAATAGGGATCATTAGGAAATGAATTGAAAACAGAACAGCCAGTGTTATAATGCCATTTTTACAGATTTGTGGTGTGATCACACTTGGAATACAAATCTGGTCACTGTTCAAAAATGATATTAGAGCTGGAAAAGATTCAGAAAAGGGCAAGTGAAATTATCATGGAGCTGAAACACCTCTTCTGTGAGGAAGCCTTAAAACAATGTGAGGCTTTTGAGTTTGGAGAACTATGGCCAGTGGACACAACGACAATGAGGCCAACCAGACCCTCCCCCCCAAACACACCAGAAGGCAAGAGGGCTTCATGGTACAAATGCCAGATGTCTTGAGAAGTACAGCAAAGGCGGACCCAATAATTTTGCTTATTTGCTGCAGAAAGTTGGTACTTGGAACGTTATAACAAACACGGGTATGGACTAGGGCACTAACAGAGAAGCTGAGCAGACAATTGACAGCATTGAAAGAACAAGCAGAAGATGGTGGCTTTATTAACGTTTGGTTTTGCCTTATTCAAGATGTAAAAAAGAACACTTTAAATCCTCCGACTCAGCATGAAAGGCTGTGGAGGGACCTTTTAGGAGGAAACTCCAGGATTCTTGAAGGGATGGCATTTTTGAGTGTATGATTGCTTCTGTGGGTTTTTTTTTGGGGGGGGGTCTTCTAGTTTGTATTTTCTGACAGTTGTATCCAACACCAGTCCTACTAAGAGTGAGACCTATTACTAATAATGAGCATGGCTAGCTTGGGTTCATTAACTTCAGTGGGTCTACTCTAACTAAAACTTTGTTAGATGCAACCCTGACAATTCAATAAAATATAAATTAATTAAAAATCAATGTCCTTTAAACAGGATTGCAGAATTTGCTGTGGGAGGTGGGCTCCATATGTTACCTGGTAGTAAGGCTGCCCAGGACTCTTCTTCTCCCACCTTGGCTTTGTCTGCTTTGTGTAACAGTCCCTTCTGAGCCCCAAGGAGCCACTATGCCCTGGCAAGAGGGAGAAGTTTAGGGATAAGTTACTAGGGGATTTGAAACCACTGCCTGTTGTCCTCCATATGTTTCTGCCCACCAATGCTAGCATATTTCTTTTATTGCAACAATAAAGTGGGCGCATAAGCCAAGTACTTTGTAGGTCATTGTTTTTATTACTTAGGCTGAAGGTAGAACCACATTCTGCATTAAATTTGCTAGGTGACTTCATAAAAATTCTGCTGGTGAACATATTTGGGAAATGGTGACTTCTAAGTGTTATTTTCTGTACTCTTCAAATAATGTTGTATTGGGTTCTTTCTTTAAAAGTGGGGCAGCTATGAAGTGGTGCATAAGGTATTTTTAATATTTGATTTCTCAATTCCTCACATATAAAAAAAAATCTGAGTAAAGATATAATTAGAATTGAGTTTAGAAGGAAAGAAAGAAAGAGAGAGAGAGAGAGAGAGAGAGAGAGAGAAAGAAAGGCAAATGTCTTTCCAATGTTACATTCCTATATGATTTTTGTTTGCTTTAGCTTAACCTACATCAAATCTGAAGAAAGGACTTGGGGTGGGCTGTTGCATTTGAGGGAATATTTTCTCATCAAGCACTTGAGTGGGGCTGCTATATTTTGAGCTTGAGTAATGTTGCTTTGAATTAATTAGTAAACGTGTGAGTTGGAAAACAGGCCAGGATTCCTCAAACTGTGCGGCAAGAGAAACTGCTAGTGTACTGTCAGGAATGTATTTATTTATTTAATAAAATTTATATACTGCTTGATTGTTAAAAATAACAACAACAGCCCCTAAGCTGTTTACAAATATATAGGCTTAAAAATAAAAATCATTATTGAAGACAGGCATTTTAAAATGTTCAAAAGATCATTAAAAATCAACAGTAGCCAAAGCGAAATGATACGTGTAACTTTTACATGCCCGGATAGGTTCACTTCAGGAAAAGTGTTTTAAATAGGCTCTGAAAGGAGTACAGCAAAGGCCTGTACTGATTATCAACAGGCAGGGAGTTCAAAAATGTAGGTGCTGAAACACGAAATGACTGGATTTCTGAATTGTTGTTGTTTTTTTAAAAAAAGACGAATAAATTTATGGGGAAAGGCCATGATGATTAGGACTGGATTTTTTTTAAAAGTTGACAAGAAAACCTGAGAGAGGTTTATAAAATGATGAATGGCATGGAGAAAGTGGATAGATAAGTTTTTCTTCCTAAATCTTCTAATACAGTAATCCTGCAACTTGCATGCATTTAACTTGTGCATATTCAACTTTACGTGTGTGGCAAAAAAAGAAGTTAAAAATTAAAAACAGGGTGGAATTCTGGGGGGAATGACCTCTGCACTCGCCATCAAACCCAATGGGTTTTGACCATACATACTTGTGGCTTTAGGCGCGAGCCCTGCAATATAACCCCCACTTAAGTTGTGGGCCTGCTGTCTTGGAACTCAGAATCGTCCGGCGAAACCAATTGACAGAGCATACAAAAATAAGGCCTCCTTTAAACAGTGTAAAACTACGGAATTTGCAATATCATAGTTGTGATGATGGCCATTAGCACAGATGTCTTTAGAAGAAGATTAGACAGCATCATGGAAAGACAGTGGCTTTATGTTAATGGCTGCATACATGTGAACCTCCAGGTTCAGTTGAAGTATACCTCTGAGCACCAGGTGCTAAGGAATAAGAGCAGGAGAGGACTGTTGCCTCCCTGCCCTGGTTTTGGGCTTCCCAGCATTTCTGTGTCCCCTGGGAAAGGCTGGATGATCTGGCAGGGCAATTTCAATAACTAATGTGCGGATGAAAACAGAAGAAGAATGCTATAAATTACATTTTACTACACTAAGGCACCTTTAATAGTTTGCTTAAATAAGCTGGGTGTATTTTTAGTTACTCTTCACTGCCCCCCCTTTTTGCCAGTACCTTTTGTTCAGACTAGACATTCAGTAACTGAAGTTTGTCCCAAACACATTATCATGCCTTCCTAGAAAATGTGGTAGTGGGTGAAACTGTCCATAATCAGCTTGCTACATATTATGGATGCAGCTCACAAAATCAGAACAGTCTATAAAAATTGCGAATGGGTGGCAACTCTATGCTTCAGTTACTTTTTAAACATACTAGGCTTTTATTGTAACAGACCTTATTTTAAAGTGCATAACTTCATCCCCGAAGACTTGTCTTTTTTTTTAACCAAAAAAAAAAAAACCTGCAAGAAGAGTGTTTAAAGGGGAGAAATTCCTTTTCAGAAAGACAAATAAAGCGAAGACCTCAGTTGCTAAAATTATAATTGTAACATACATACATATTCCTCCTCTCCGCCCAAAAAAGTTATACAGGCACCTTCTTAAAGGTTTTATTTTTTGGCTGATGGCGTCTGTGGCTTGCAGAAATGTTATGACTACTGCAAAGCAGTTCTATACAATTTTACTGGTGACTATAAAATCAGACCAAGTTTACTACTTTCCTGATGTTGGTTTTTTAAAGTAAAAGGTAACATTTTAACGCCGCAGTAGAGGGCGAAGAGCTTATTAAAGGCAGTATTATGCCAATTTCAAACCTTTTATGAAAAACCTTTAAGGCCACCTGTAAAATAATGTTATTTTTTCTTCAACTCTTCACAGATTTTGCTGTCTTTATGCCTTTATATATACTAAAAAAAAAAATATCTTCATGCCAAGTACATTTTAATTCCCCCGCCCCCTAATAAAAGCTGCAGCAGAAGGCATTCATGTTTTTATTGAAAGTCAATTAAAATTTCCGATCATCTTGATTTGCATTACAGCATCATTGCTCATATTTCTCTATTATGGGATATTCTATACTTGACTCCCAGAGGGGTAGCTATATTAGCCTGTTGTGGCAAAAACAACAAGGAGTCTTGTGGAATCTTAAAGAGTAACAAATACACTATGGCATAAGCTTTTATGCTTCTGATGAAGTCAACTGTGATCTCCGAAACCTTATGCGATCTATAAATTGGCTAATCTGTAAGGTGCCACAGGGTTCCAATGTTTATACCTGACATATTGTCAAAATACAGATTGGCAGCTGGATTCCCCAGAGGCAAAAACTGCTTCTTTCGTCAGTTCTTCAGTTTTCAGCACAGAGGCAAAAAGAGTAGTAGATCAGGACTATCCAACATGGTGGACTACAGAAATTGTTGGGTTATAGCTCGCATTTCCCCTTACCATTGGACATTCTAGCTAGAACTGACGAGAGTTGTCCCAACAACCTCTGGAGGGCACTAGATTAGCTGCTTCTGGTTCTCATGGCTCTGAGTTAAGATCTGATTTAAATAGGAACGTAGGAAGCTGCCTTATATCAGATCAGACCATTAGTCCATCTAGCTCAGTACTGTCGATGCTGCCAGCAGCTCTTCAGGTTATCAAGTAGAAGACTTTCCCAGCCATATCTAGAAACACCGGGGATTGCACCTACCTGAGACCTTCCTGCATGCAGAACTTGCTTGCTTGCTTGCTTGCTTGCTTGCTTGCTTGCTTGCTTGCTTGTATTGACTGTATTTATATCCCACCTTTTGCCCAAGTTGGCATTCATAGGTTGCTCACCAGGCTTTAGTATTTCTTTTCTCTAATATTCCTCCTTGGAGAAAATAGGAACAGAAAGAAGCTGCATTACACTGATTAGCTCAGTATTATCTACTGGCAGCAGCTCTTCAAGACTTCACATATTCCCAGCCCTACCTGGAGGTGCCACGGTTTGAACCCAGGTCCTTCTGCGTGAAAAGCAGGTGCTTCTACCCCTGATCTATGGCCCTGACCCTCTAAAACAGAAGAATTCATCCACCAGTGTGTTGGAGGGGCACTCATTTGAGAGCATGTCTGCAATGGACCTACTAAACTCTTGTTCCACTTCACCATATTGACATCGTTGTTGTTGTTGTTGTTATCTGCGTGCTTTCTTTTCCGAAGAGCAAACCAGAGTCCAGGCAGAAATACCACTCAACATAATTTGAATTTCGCTTTTCTCTGCCTGGCTGTACAGCAGAGGCCAGCATGGCCACGTATGTAATGTACACTGCCCATCAGCTGTTTCCTCCTTTATCGCTGACAAGGGTCCCATTCATAACTCTTCCTTTTATCCTTTTTGGTGAATAAGTAATTATTCAATATAGAGAAGGCAGGATATTTGGAACGGGCTATTTAACGTGGCAGCACACCCGTAATGAAATCTGCTGTTACTGGCAACCTGAGAGAGGAATGTAACAATTCTAGCACGGCCGGTAACTCTACCCGCTTTGACGGCCTGTTTATTTGGCACGTCAGCGGACCTTTTATCCCAGTGAGTGACAGCTTCAGAAGGGTTGCATTTACTTCCATTCTATCGTGTATTGTAATATTTAATGGTGGACAAGCTTGAGTGGGACTGAGGGTAATTTGAACCTGCCTTTCCACAGAGCGGAGGCCAAGAGATAGTTGATCCCTGCTATTGTGGCGTAACGCGCACAGTGACTTTGCATTTGCTTATGGAGGATAATCTTACTGATTACAATTAAGAGGAGGGTGAAAGAAAGAACAAGAAATGGTGAAGCTGGCAAGAAAATAGTGTTTGGCTTCCTGTTCTCATAGTGTCATTTTTTGCACCAATAATCTTTCGTGCAGCTTTAGAACATAAGTATATTTTATTCCAAGTAGCTATTTCTGCAGTGTTCTGTCACCCCCCTCGAAAGATATACGTTCCTCTTTATTAAAATCTTATAACGGCCTTCTAAGTAAGTGTGCAAGTGAGGAGGGCTCCTAAGTGGCAACGTAATTAGAGTGGAACAAAGCAGCTGAGCTATCATGCTACCTACATACCCAGCTTTATCCAGGATTTTTTGTTTATATAATAAGCTACAAGTGGAGCCTACAGCAAAATGTTGCAGTGCTATCATCAATTCTTGTCTAGAGTGCCTCTTCTTCAGGGTTCTAGCCTGCCAGCCCAAGCCCTTCTCCAGGATACTCCATTTCATCCTCCCATCCCCCTGTTTTCCTTTTCCAACTGACACCATTCTATGGCTTCTGAGCATGCTAAGACTTCATTGGGCTGTTTTGGGGTTGTTGTTTTTTGTTTGCCCTTGTTTTGTTTTTGTTTTGTTTGTAGTTTTGTAAACCTCACGGTTTCTGCAATCATGCAGATGCCTTCCTCTTGTTCATGGGTAAGCAAACTAAGGCCCGAGGGCCAGATCTGGCCCAATCACCTTCTAAATCCGGCCCGCGAACGGTCTGGGAATCAGTGCGTTTTTACATGAGTAGAATGTGTCCTTTTATTTAAAATGCATCTCTGGGTTATTTGTGGGGCATAGGAATTCGTTCAAACCCCCCCCCCCATATAGTCCGGCCCACCACATGGTCTGAGGGACAGTCGATCGGCCCCCTGCTGAAAAAGTTTGCTTATCCCTGCTCTTGTTTCTCAGTGTCCATAGTTTCGGCAATCACCAACTGAATTTGTTGTTTGCGGGAGGGAGTGGGGAGGGGGAAGTGCATGGATACAACTCTGGGAAGTGGAGGGGGAAATATTTGCTTGGCATTTTTTTGCTGCAGCAGGCTAACATGGCTCCAGAATCCAGAATCAATATAAATTCATGGTATTTTTCAATAATAGCATGGGTTTAATTAAGTGCAGTTTGACTTGTGGAAAAAGCAAGAAGAAAAATCTGGTATCAAAATGTTAATATGCTGTACTCAGTTTTCCCTGGTTTGGTTGTATATATAATTTATTGAGCAAGTTAACTAAACTCTATAGACAACATTCAAGAAAAACATTTCAGCAAGTGCTTCAATACATGCAGGTGAAAAGTATTGTTAGCATCACCTGAAGCTATCAGGTATAAATTTGACTGCTTCAGATTTTTTAAGAGCACTTTGGGTGCAATTGCATTCATGTCTGCTCAGAGGTAGGGTTTGGGGAGAAAATCTATTCAATTTGCATTTGAAGGCGATCCTACGTAATCTGCTCTTTCCAAAGCAATGTGTGAACTGAAATACAGCCATCCTTGGAAAATCTCCAAATTTTGCAGTGCAATTACCACTGGGGTAAAGTGTGCATATAAATGCATATATTAGTGAAAACACATTTTATCATGGAAAATTGCTCTGTAAAAATGTATATATTAGGTAATTGCATACAAATGTCTATATTAAGAGAAATTCGTACTAAAATGCTCCTGAATTTTCATGAAGACTTCAAAATAATTCAAAAAGTGTAGTGGAAATGTTGAGAACTGAACTTCAGAATGGAAAAATGAAAAGCTGAGAGAACTTGAAATTGACAGATCCCTCTATCCCTACTCAGAAATAAGTCATCCTGTGTTCAGTGGGGCTTATTCCCAGGGCAGTGTGAATAAGATTTCAGTCTTATTGGGATCAGGTTTGTCGTGAAAAGAGTTGTTTATTTCAGCCTTGGGCTTGTTTGTACAACTCTTGGTTACTACTTGTGTGAAGTGCCCACAGTTGTTTTAAAAATTAAAATCTTCAATTTATTTATCTGCAAATTTATATCCCAGATCTCAGCCATTACTCTCATACCTCTTCTTTGGTAGCTTAGTTTTACTTGTGAAAAAATGGTGGCAGATTTGAGCTCTATAATTTGGACGTTAGTGGAGTCTGGCTGCCTCTAGACTGCTGAACTTACGGTAAATAAATTCCTTTTGTAATGTTCTGGCCAAGGTAGCCTTTTTAGCTCCTGTTTTACCAAGTCTTCAACTTATTCATGACCTTTGTTTCTAGAACTGGATGTAAAAAAGTGCAGCTTAATTCTCAATATGCAAAAGAAGCTCCTTTAAGTACTTTTTTTGGTAACTTAATTTGTGTCTGAAGCTGTCAGGTATCCAGTGTTATGATGACTGCTGTTTAATAGACAGCTCTGGTTAAAATGTGAGACTTTATTTTACCTGAAGTCAGACTCTTTTTAACAGGTGTTAAATGGGTGGGGAGCATAGAAAGATAATTACAGCCATTTAAATGCTTTGTTTCCAAGAATAGTTGTTGATGACCCAATTTTCTTGTGTGTAGACAATAAGAAACGCTTTTAGAGAAAGAGAGAAAAAAATATATTTATCCTGTTCTAATGTCCGTAAAGAGATTTCTCTGCCCTTCAGTTACAGCCTTCCAGTGCCTGCATTCAGTGCTCCTGTTCTTCGGTCGAAGCAAAAGTCAAAGAAGCAACTGATAAAAAGAAGAAAGAAAATGGAGGAAAGGCATTTGTCCCCAAAATATTTTTTGGAACTCGCACCCACAAACAAATTGCTCAGATTACCAGGGAGATGCGGAGGACGGCATATTCAGATGTCCCCATGACTATTCTTTCTAGCAGGGACCACACTTGTGTCCATCCAACAGTGTCCAGCTGCAGCAGCAAGAATGAAAAATGTGTAGAGTTGCTGGAAGCCAAAAATGTGAGTTGTTTTGTTTTTTTACCATTTCCTGAAGGAAATAATATTCACTGCTTTTAACATTTTCTTGTGCCATTCATGTAGTACAGTGGTACCTCTGGTTGTGAAGGGGATCCGTTCCGGAGGCCTGTTCGCTACATGAGCAGAATGCAACCTGCGTCTGCACATGCGCAGGTCATGATTCGCCGCTTCTGCGCATGTGCGTGACGTCATTTTGTGCGCATGCGCGAGTGGCGAAACCCGGAAGTAACCCTTTCCAGTACTTCCGGGTCGCAACCTGAAAACGCTCAACCTGAAGCAAACGTAACATGAAGTATGACTGTATTCAGAAGTGGAATGCTCTCCCCCCCTTCCTTATTTAGGGAGTTTGAAAAATTGAGTTCAGTGTCTAGTTTAAAACATTAGAAAAATGCAAATTTGACTTCTTCTGTACATATATAGGAATAATAGGTTCTTCCTAGTAACCTCTCCCCTTAATACCAGGATTTGTTTCGTTTACGTGTTTTTAACATGTTTTGTTTTGACATATAGTCTGCTAAACTGTGGTGCTTAAATCTCATCAGGCCTCTGCGTTCCTGGAAAGTACGTTGTGTGGCTCTGTGGTAGAGAAGATTTGTCTGCACTCTTGAATCTTTTAAACAACTTTAAAATTTCTATTCTTAATTTGTTGTCTTTCATTTCCCTACATAATAACTCCCAGCGCTGAAAGGCCAGGCATTTTTAGAAACAAAGCAAAACACTGCTATTACATAGTATAGAATCTGGTGTGAATCTGGAGATCATGGCCAAAAGGGTTAAATCTAAATTAAATAACTGGGTTGCAGATTGTGTGCTAAATGTTGCAAATGGATGGTCACTATCCATATTCATGCTCCTGTGACATGGGAAGACTTGTGCCAGATATAGTGTACATATATTTTAGTTATTTTTATTTTTTATTCATATCATAATTTTATCCTGCTTTTTGCCCCTAAAGGGTTCAATGCAAAGTGCAATATAATAAAAATGATGATATGAACAAAGAGTTAAAAACCAGAACCGGCTAAAACACAATTCCTCAACAGGAGCCAAAACACATTCCAAAAGCTTGGCAAAGCAGAAAAGTCTTTTCCAGGCGCTGAAAAGTTAATGAGGAGCATGCCAGCGAGATAGCGAGTCCTGGAGTCACGGAGCTTGGACACATGTTCATTATTATGATATGATATTAAGATTAATGGCTCTTTAAGTAGCACTTTAAGCCTGCAATCACATACTTAGCTTTCTGAGAAAAAGCCCCACTGAACTTAGTGGGACTTACTTTTCAGTAAACATTTATAGGATTGTGCTGTGGGGAACAATTTGGATACATTTATCCCTGTTCAGTCAGAAAGTTCATTGGGTTGTCTTCAGCTAATCACTATCTCTTGGGGTAACCCACCTAAGAACCTCAGAAGAGCCTACTGGTTTAAACCAAAGGCCCACCTAGCTCAGCATCCTATTCTCACAATAGCTAACCAGTTAATTCTGGAAAACCTGAGTCCAGCAACACTCTTCCCATCTGTATTCCACAGTAACTTGTATTCAGAGGCCATATGGCTTCCAGTAATGCAGGTGGAACACAGCCGTTGTGGCTAGCAGTCAGCAGTGATACCCATTTCTTCCATGAATTTGTCTAACCTTTTAAAACTATCCAAGCCATTATTACAGGTTGTGCTAGCAGATTCCATTCTTTGATGATGTGCTTTTTGAAGAAGCACTTCAATTCACCTATCCTGAATCTTCCTACATATTCAACTACTTTGGATGACTTTTTTGTTCTGTTAACATATGAGAGGGAGAAAAACCTCCCACTGAGGATAAGGACAGGGGTGGGGGAGGGGAGGGGAGGGGAGGAATTCTTTTGGAGGAACCTTATATTCGTAGCTCTGTAAAATAAATCAGCACTATTATCCCACCTAGTGAATCCATGGTGGAGATAAGATCTGATGAGGACTTCCTGTTCATGTGTGTGTCTCATATACAGTCTGGTTGTTGAAGCCTTTTCCCTGTTAGGTCTTAATAGCATATATTTTAGGAATGCTTGCATATCATATAAGCATGAAAATAATTTTATTAATCACTGGTGTATTTGCTGCATACAGAGGTTATGGTAACTTCAGCCTCGTGTGAGGCAGTTTAGGCCAAACATGTCTGAGTAGCCCATGCCACCAAATCAGCTTTGTGATTTAGTATGGATTCAAGCCCCGGTCCCTTTGGTTGTAGTCCAACACTCAGCCCACTACTTTGCATGGATGGGGTTGTGGTCCAAACCCAGTAGGCATCTTATTTTATAAGCCACCAGTGCTTTCTGAAGAATGGCTGGTACCCACTGAGACTTCTACCCAACAAATATCTGCATCTTTCTCCTGGCAAGGGCAACATTGAGATTAAGGAGGAGAAAGCTGACAGGCAGTGCTGTCTGTAAGAAGGCTGACAGGTAGGAGTTGATGTTGGCAGAGCATAGCCCTCTTTGCTTTTACAGACCATAGGTAAAGGTAAAGGGACCCCTGACCATTAGGTCCAGTCGTGGATGACTCTGGGGTTGCGGCGCTCATCTCGCTTTAGTGGTCAAGGGAGCCGGTGTACAGCTTCCGGGTCATGTGGCCAGCATGACTAAGCTGCTTCTGGCGAACCAGAGCAGCGCACGGAAACGCCATTTCCCTTCCCGCCGGAGCGGTACCTATTTATCTACTTGCACTTTGACGTGCTTTCGAACTGCTAGGTTGCCAGGAGCTGGGACCGAGCAACGGGAGCTCACCCCATTGCGGGGGTTCGAACTGCCAAACTTCCGATTGGCAAGCCCTAGGCTCTGTGGTTTAACCCACAGCGCCACCCATGTCCCTTTTACAGACCATACTTGACTGCTAAAGAGAATGCCGACACACTATGCCTAGTGTTGGTAAACTCCCCCCTCCTTTTCTTTCCCCTCTTGTTTTCAAGAGACTTTGGTATTTGACAAGTGTAAACAAGGTGTTAAGTCTTTATACCCTCTTTACCCCACAGGCCCTGAGGGTGAGCTGTCGTGGTAATGAGGACCAATTAACTCTGTCACTTTAGTTGTCTTTGTTTTATCCTAAGACCATATTGCAAAAGTCAGTTGATAAACGGATAACTGACAATTTGCCGAGCTAAGAGGCCGCAAGTGCGATAACACTTTCACTGCCAACCTTCCCTTAGGGTTGTGTTACAGGCTTAACATGGATGAGCGTCTCTCGGCCAGCCTTCGTTTGTTGAAGAAGCCTTAGAGAGCTTAAAAAGGATATGATTTCACGGACTCATTTAGGTCTTTCTGCCTCTGTTTTGCATTTAAGTAGCCATTGTGGGAAGTACCAAATTGTTATATTACTTAAAAGCACACACACAAACAGCTATAATTGAACAGGCTAGGTCACAAAAGGAGAATATGCCAAATGCTAGTGCAGTAATTACTTAACAAGAATCTCCTTTCTGCAAAATTCAGCCCTATTAGATGCGTAAAAATGATTCTAGATTCATAGGCACTAGCATTACCCCCTACCTAGGACACCTCTTGTGTGGTGAGATCAGAAGCATTCACTTTTAAACAAACCACAGTTCCCTGTGAATATCCAAAGTTAGATAACTCTGGTCTATTTAAACTTTTCAAGCCAGTACCTGAGTCCACGGTTTAATCCTGGCTTGTTCTCACTAACAAGAGTTTAAACAACTTCCATTCCCCAAGTTTGGATGTAATGGAGAATGGTGGTTTGTGTAAAAGTGGATGTTTCCTACCCTGAAGCCACAAATGAGGGGATGATAAACCTATGACTTGTCAGTTTGTCTGTATAACAAGAAATCAAGATTTCCCATTGCATTTGAACTCCACCAATATGCTGCATTTCACCAGCTCTGCTTGAACTGATTATTATTATTTATACCCCGCCCATGTGGCTGTGTTTCCCCAGGAACTCTGCGTGGCTCACAGCATATATCAGAACATACTAAAACACCAAACATTGAAAGCTTCCTGATATAGGGCTGCCTTCAGATGTCTTCTAAAAGTCAGATGGTTGTTTAGTTCCTTTACATCTGAAGGGAGGGTGTTCCACAGGGAGGGTGCCACTACCGAGAAGGTCTGCTACCTGGTTCTCTGTAACCTCGCTTTTCACAGTGAGGGAACCAGCAGAAGAGGATCAGAGGAGGACCTCAGTTTCCAGGCTGAACTATGGGAAAGGAGATGCTCCTTCAGGTATACTGGGCTGAGGCCGTTTAGGGCTTTAAGGTCAGTACCAACACTTTTAATTGTGCTCGGAAACGCACTGGGAGCCAATGAAGATCCTTTAGGACCAGTGTTACACCGTCCCGGCGGCCACTCTCAAGTCACCAGTCTAGCTGCCGCATTCTGGATAAGTTTTAGTTTCTGGGTCACCTTCAAAGGTAGCTCCAAGTAGAGCGCATTGCAGTAGTCCAAGCAGGAGATGACCAGAGAATGCACCACTCTGGTGAGACAGTGCAGGCAGGTAGGGTCTCAGCCAGCGTACCTGGTGGAGCTGGTAGACAGCTGCCCTGGACTCAGAATTGACCTGCGCCTCCATGGACAGCTGTGAGTCCAAAATGACTCCCAGGATGCGCACCTGGTCCTTCAGGGGCACGGTTACCCCATTCAAGACCAGGGAGTCCCCCACACCTGCCTGCCCCCTGTCCCTCCAAAACAGTACTACTGAATACTACTGATACTACTGAAATACACTTCTGCAAAACTAACTACACTGAGGTGCATCGTTATTCTTAGCAGTGCATATTTGAATCTTGAATTTTTAAATCATTTACTTCTAGGGCACATCTTGTTCTTACTACCATGGAGTCCATAAGCTTAGCGAACATCATGCCTTAAAATCTGCACGTAAGAAATACCAGGCTTGGGACATCGAAGACCTAGTGAGCCTCGGGAAGAAGCTACGTGCCTGTGCCTATTTCGCAGCTCGAGAGCTTATGGCGGAGGCTAGGATTGTGTTTTGTCCTTACAACTATCTTCTAGACTCACAAATAAGAGAGAGTGTAAGTATATTTGCAAGCACGTGTTTTAACATTTTATTTATTTATTTATTTATTTATAATTGTCTTAAGAAATAATATTAGTGAAGGTCAACCTGAAGGAAATTCTATATGTTGCTGTGTAAAAGATCTTCCTATTGTCACAAAAAGGAAGAGATTGTGATTTGCATCCAATGAGCTGTGAACAGGGAGAAAATATATTAGTGATGTTCCATGAATACTTGGTGCCCAGTAGCAAGCAAAATATTTCTCACACTGCCCTTCATCTAAAGATCACAGGGCTTTATGAGTCAAAACCAACACTTTAAATAGAGCCTGGAAACTAATTGGCAGATGGGTCACAATCAGTGTAATATGCCCAAGTGAGCAACCTAGTCGCCAAATTCTGCACCAGCTGAAGTTTCTGAACCATCTACAAAGGCAGCCCCATGTATAAGACTGTTGCAGTAATCTAACCTAGAGGTAACCTCTCATCTATCTGGTCTAGAGAACCCCCACTAGCAGTGGCTTTGTCTTACCTGGATTGAGCTTCAGTTGGTTGGCTCTCATCCAGTCCATTACCGAGGCAAGACAACAGTCCAGCACATCCATTGCCACACATGCAGTTGTAAAGGTAAAGTACAGCTGTATGTCATTAGCTTGTTGCTGACAACATACTCTAAAACTCCAGATAACACCACTCAGTGGTTTCATGTGGATGTTAAACAGCAAAGGGGATTAAACTGAACCATGAGGAATGCCACATTGAACATTAAATGGGGCTGAAGAGCACTCTCCAAGCATCACCCACTGGAAACAACTGTCCAAGTAGGACCATTACCATTGCAAAGCAGTGTCGCCCACCTCTAACCCAGACAGCCACTCCAGAAGGATACCATGCTTTGCTGCCAGAAATCAAACCATGGTTACCCTGCTGGGCTGAGTTCATAGATGTGTGAAGCAGGCCAGTGACTGGCCCAAGACCATTCAGTAAGCTTTGTCTCCTGTTTTGTTTATTGTCGTTTTAACCATCATGGTCACATTATCTACATGACTATAGATACATTCATTAATACAATATTGAGGAGTAAGCTTTGAGTGGAGATTTGAACCCAGGTCAAACACTTTAACCATTATCCACAACTGACTTCCTCCTTCCTGCAGATTTTTGTGTTTTTTTTTGAAAAAGGAAAATCCATCGCCTGGTAAAGCAAAATTTGCAGTTTCACTGCTAACGGAAGAAATCATGTGAATTTACCAGATACTTGCTTTTTGTTTTTGTTGGTTTTCATGATTTTGCAGATGGAGATTGACTTGAAAGACCAGGTAATCATTTTAGACGAAGCTCATAATATTGAGGATTGTGCACGGGAATCGGCCAGCTACAGCGTGACAGACACTCAACTCAAATTGGCCCGAGAGGAGCTGGACACCATGGTGAATAACAACATTAGGAGGAAGGATCACGAACCATTGCGTGCTGTATGCTGCAGTCTGACAAAGTAAGAGGAAGCTAATTTACCAGAGATAGCTTTCAGTGTTGTGAGCCCAACTGTCTTGGGCTGGGGTGGCAGTTGCTGTGGGAGAAAGAAAAAATGATGGATGCCAGTAGCAAGGAGCGAGATGAGAGAAAGGGTGCCCCCTTCCTCCTTTGCCTTTAGAAGCTGGGGAGGTGGAGGCAGTTTGCCTGGCTCCCATGTCTTGCCCTATCTACAGAGTGGAGATATTCCCTAGCAGCAAGGGAGGAAGTCAAACCGGCCAAGAGGGGAGACTGGACAGCTGAGAGCAGAGGAGCCAGATGGGCTGAGCCAGAAGTTCTCTTCCTGTCAATGAGAACTTGGCACCACCTACACTGTTGGGAGCAGGCCCACACCATGGAAAAGTGTGTGCCTCAAAGCACACCAGTCTCATAGGGAGACACATCTTGCCTTTAAAAGCTGGCACGAGGGGCATGACCATTTGTTGAAACATCTTTGCATTTTTTTTCTGGTCTTGGGCCCCTTGGTGCTATTCTAGTTGTGCATGTAGCCAGACCTGTATGGCTGCAAGCCTTAAATAAAGCTCTCTTTCTTACCCACACCTTCTGTTTTAGTGTTCAGGAGTCCTGCAGCCTTCAGTTAAATTGAACTGTGACTATAGTCCTCTTGTGTTTTACTATTGCCATGGCTATTTAAAGCCTCTAGAAGAGGTAAGTCAAGGCATAGGAACAAAAAAAGCTTTATACCAAATCAGACCATTGGTCCCATTTAATTTATTGTCTGCACACCAGTCTTTCTCAACCTTGCGTCCACGGATACTGTTATACTGCAACTTCCATCTTCTCTAGATAGCAAAACCAGTGGTTAGGGATGATGGGAGTTTTAGTCCAACAACATGTGGGGACCCAAGGTTGAGAAAGGCTGGTCTACACACTAATGGGCAGGGGTCTTCCCCAGCCGCACCAGGAATCAAACCTGGAACCTTTTGCATTCAAAGCATGTTCTGCATTACTAAGCTGCAGCCCTTCTCCCTGTCTGTTAAATAATTAAGATAATAATGATGGAGGAAATCTTACTGATTGACAGCTGAGTCATATGCGCAATAGGCATATGATGGATCTGTTGCTGGCCTGTTCTACTTCAGTCTGTATCAGGAGTACTGAGGACTTATCCCATATAGAAGCTACCCATAGATACAGAAACCTGTGTACCATTTCTTCCTAACATGGCCAGTTTGTGTGTATTTTGTTTATATGTTTGTTTGTTTTAATATGTGTGAGCACCCAAAAAATCAGTCTCTCCCCCCCCCACCTGAAAATTTTCCATCCACCAGTAGAACAATTTACATGAGTCTGTTGGTCGGGTAGCTCGGCATAGATTCTGTGACTTTATGTCTTCTGGACCAGTGTCAACTCTAGACCAAATTGGTTTTCAGAACAGATGTTTGTTAATTTTACTCATTCTAAACTTTGTGCCTTCCCATTACCTCTTCTGTGCTATGAAGGTTCAAGGGGCGGGAAGTGGATGCGGTTGCTACTGAAACAGAGATGGTGAATTTTTTCATGGTGGCTTTTCAGATCTTAAAAATGTTTTGCATCATATGAAAGGAACATAGCTGAAGACTCGAAATGCCTGAAGTCTTTTAACCTTATCAGGAAAACTCAGGTTGATCTCGCTGTCAAGTCTGCCAACAGAAGTGCAGGCAGCAGGCGGAAAGCAATAGATGAGACATAAAGCAGCCAACAATTAAGACTCTGTTGATAAATAAAGTGGTGGGGCTGCCAGCTAAGAAATCCAGTTTTATAACAGTCCTGTACTAGTTACCGTGCAATACATTTTTAGAGCTTTTGCTTATCATGCCTGTTGGTGGCCTGAATCACAGTATGGGTAACCAGGGCCATGCACCACACTAAGCTAAGCCGTGGTTTCGCTTCATGTATCATCTAAATCCAGGCTTGCAGGTAAGCTCTGCTCCTTGTAACCATAAACTGCAGCCGAGGTTTGTTATAGGCTAGAGCTCGTGGTTAGCGAGGAGAGAGCTTAACCACTTGCCCATGTTCAGAGAACATGCACATGGGAGTAAAAAGGATTGGAGAGGCAGAGTGGTTGCGAGCCCCATCTTGGGGAGTCTGCACATTTTCCTGGTCTTGGTAAGCCATTAGCTTGGTCTACTGTCTTGTGCCAGCCAAGCCCATGTCTTTAAAAGTAGTTCCAGTCTTGTGAAACTACCAGGGTTAGAGCCAAACCAGCCTCCTGGAGCAGGCGCTACATGACACGGATGCTACCCCTGAGGAGGCCCTTCTATTTGTGTGCATTAAAGCATTTGATTACTTCTGTAGTGTGTGTAGAATGGAAGGTCTAATGCACAAATGTTCACAAAAAATCTGCTTCTTCTGGGTTTTATTTATTTACAGTTGGTTGAGGGAAACTATTGGTCAGCTTGTGGAGAGAAATTATGAGACCTCTAGTAAGGTTTGGAGTGGAAAACAAATGGTGGCGTTCCTGCATGATATGGGAATAACCAACGCCACGTTTCCCATCTTACAGGTAGGGATGTGTAATAATTCATATTTTTTCTCTCTTGTGTGTGGGTGTTGAAGGTCTCTATTCCCAGTATAGCAGCAAACCATAGTTGGGCCATTTTGTCTGAATCCAGGAAACTATGATACCATGCAGTCTAAATTAATAATCGTTTAATATTCCTGAGAACTGCAGACCAGGTGAAGCATTTATCATCTTGCTTTATCTTCGGGAATGTGTTCGTTTGCTTCTTCAGGTATTTTTTTAAATTAAAACTGTAAAGGTTTTTAAAATTGAACTTCAATATTGAGCAACAGTTTGAGCAACTCTTGATTTCTTGAGTTTCTGCCTGCTGAAGATTCTGTTCTTTAGCATGACTGTTACAAAGCTTTATAGCCATTTATTGTTGTAGGTGAACCTTTTCCAACCTGGTGCCCTCCAGCTGTTGTTAGATTCCAAAGCATTTGGAGATAACCAGATTGGGAGGAAGCTGGAGTTTGGCTTGCTTACTGTGTTAATTTATTGTTTTTGGTCTTCTGCAGAAACATTTTGCTGCTGTTCTTGAAAAGGAGGAAAAAGTAAACCTGTTCAATGGAGGAGAAGAGCTTGTTTCGGTTCCAATTATAAGCCCTTCGACTCAGATTATGCTGAAGGGGTTATTCATGGTCCTGGGGTATCTTTTTAAAGAGAATCACAGGTCAGTGAGGCTCTGAAAGCAATCCTTTCCCCCAGCTGTTAATATTTCAAACATGCAAATTGTAGGTATTTTTCAGGGTTTTATGTCATTTTTGTTTAGGTTTGCTGATGACTACAGAGTTGCATTGCAGCAAGCCTATGTTTGGACTAATGAAAATCCAGTTGATACTCCAGATGAGAATGGTTTCTTTGCACGATCAAAAAGAAGATCCCGACAAAAAACAGCAGTGCATACGCTCAGTTTCTGGTGCTTGAATCCGGCTGTGGTAAGACAGTTTTGGGTGTGTGCATGCGGGAGAGAACCTAGGGACAAGTAACAGGGAGTTTACCTTATACCAGGTCAGATTATTTGCCCATCTGGTCCAGGATTGCTTTTTTGGTAATGGTTCTCCTGTGCCTCCCAACAGAGAAGGATCTCCTGATCCTTTTAGCTGGAGATTCTGGGAACTGAGCCTGGAACCTTCTGGGACTGGAACTCTGGGACTCAGGTTCAACTTCCTACTTAGCCACTAAGCTCCTTGGGTGATCTTGGGCAAGTCACTGTCTCTCAACCTCCCTCACAGGGTCATTGTGAGGATAAAATGTGGGAAGGGAGAGAAACCGTATACACTGTCTTGAACTCACTGGGGGGAAAGTTAGGATATAAATGTAATAAATAAAATTCTTCTCTCAAGGCCTTCTCAGACATGTGTGGCAATGTTAGATCAGTTGTGTTGACCTCAGGAACGCTCTCTCCGATGGACTCCTTTTCTTCTGAGCTTGGTGTGAAGTTTTCCATTCAACTTGAAGCAAACCATGTTATTAGGAATTCCCAGGTATGTTCATTGCATCTGGGCTTGGGTTCAGCCTTATGTTAATATGCTGTAGGGACCATGCTGTATGTAGTTTACTTGGGGCATTCCATATGATGTATACACTTTGCCTGGTTCCCATACAAGAGTTTCTTTACTCTTCCTCACCATGCAAAATGTTGTTCCTGTTTGGTTAGCGCAAGCAGTGTGACAACTGCATCAGGTTCTCAGTTGTGAGGAATTGTTGAGCCAAAAATTGAATGCTCACTAATATCCGAAACACTGGCATTCACATTTTGACTGTACTGTATCAACATGTTAGTCAAGTCCATTAATTTCAGTGAGTAGAACTAACATTGGAGACAGCACATTGTGGCAGGCACCAAATATGTAATATGATTGCATGTCATACAACAAAGAGTGTTAGATATCAACTGCCAAATATTAAGTACTGGAATAGATTCTTGCCAGATAAATACATATATACATGCGCGCGCACACACACACACACACACACACACACAGGTACGTGTGTGTGTGTGTGTGCATGCAGTGACATAGCTGTGCATTCAGAGAATAGTTGGAGAACAGCCAATATCAATGTTTTCAGAAGCGTGGGTTTTTTTGAGCAAATTTGTTGTCAGCTCTGATGCCCAGTGTACACATGTAGCAGAAAGAGGCAGGTGGGGTTTTTTTGCTGATCCCTCACCCCCTGCACTCCCCTATACCCTCTGAAAAGCTGCCCTGGTGGGTTTTTGGGCCTACAGGAACAGCATGGGAGGTGGTGGGGGGGGCTGCAGCAGAATCAGCAGAAATAATGCAAACACACAAATTTACAGGTCCCCCAGTAGGTAAATCCCATGAGTAGAACTCCACCCACTGGAATAAAATAAGCAAAGTTTTATTTGCTAAAAAGTTATGAGAGTAATAAATCCCAATGCATTTTGTGGAATTTGCACTTTGGGATATATGCTTGGAATACATATTTGAGCATATCTGTTCTTCAGCATTCCCAGTGAACACATAGACACAATTACCAATCTGCCCATCTTCCAGCACCTGTATGTCAAGGGGCAGTCTGAGCAATGAGTCTGACAACCTATTCGCCTGAAAGGAATCGCTGCTTGCTCCAGGCAGGCATGCAGGTAGCTCTGTGCATCGTAAATGTCTTGATTTATTTTGCCATTGGATTTTAAAAGTAAACATTTCCAATAATCCTACTTGCCCTGATCAGTTTTGTCTCAGTCTCTTAAATCCATGGCCACAAGTTTTCCCCACAGTGCAGTTCCATCCTGCAGTCTCATAATGGAATGTATTTTGTTGCCGTTATGTATGTCAGCAATGAAATGTTTCCCCCAACAGGTGTGGGTTGGTACTGTTGGAGCTGGCCCTAAAGGCAGGTCATTATGTGCTACATTCCAGCACGCTGAGACCTTTGATTTCCAGGATGAAGTTGGGGAGCTTCTGCTCTCCGTTTGTCAGACCATCGGCCAAGGGGTTTTGTGCTTTGTGCCATCTTACAAGGTGAGATGCCAATCGAACATTTTCAATCTTCTTTCAAGCTACATGGGGGTTATATCAGTTATTTGTATATGTGTGCCAACACATCCACACATCAAGGGTGTGGTGGCCAGTTTCATAGAATCATAGAATTGTAAGGGACCCTAAGGGTGATCGGTGCAGGAATCACAGCTAAAGAATCCCTGACAGATGGCCATCCAACCTCTGTTTAAAAACCTCCTGCGAAGGAGAGCCCACCACCTTCCTAGGTAGTCCATTCTCCTGTCAGACAACTCTTACCATCAGCAAGTTATTGCCAGAGGTTGTCACATAAGAATAAAGCAGGCCATCCCTTATCCCTTACAACAAAGATAAACATTATTTTAAAATACGTACAATCAATCAATAAAACATAGTAAAGCAGCAACCAAAACCACACCTCAGCCCACAGTAGGAACAGTTTAAGCGGCCTAGCAAAGTCCTAAGATCTTTGCCTGGTGCTGAAATATGTGCTAGGCAAGATTATTTGGGGAAGGGCATTCCATAGCTAGAACGATACCACCGAAATTAACCTTCCCTCAGTAGGTACCTGCTGCATCTTTTCCCTAGTGGGGGATCTGAAGAAAGTCATTTGTGAAAAAGATGTGGAAGGGTTCATATGGAGATAGGTGGTCCTTCGGGTACCCTAGTCTCAAGCAACAAAGGTCTTCCAAGCTTAAGAAGTCATACAATGAATTGGGCTTGGAAACAGATGGGGATCCAGTGAAGCTGGCAAACCAGCAGCATGAGGGAGCTTCTTCATAAGAGGCACAGGCAGTCACTAGCATTTTGTATTCCTCTCTCAGTGTGCTTTGTGTTCATATTTTGAATGGGCTATAATGGTTTGTATTCTTCTACTTTATAGTTTGATGGTCCTGGGGAGCCCATAGGTTTCTTCTTCTTTTAATTCCATGTTGTAAGCTTAAAAAAAAACCCCACGCCATTCTCCACCCCTTTTCTTTTAACCCAACTTGTTCCTAAACCTGGGAAGAGATTTGAAATGCTAATAACTGAGCCAGTCTTCTTTGTTTTGCCTTTGTTAAATTTTTGTGATGTTCAAACACTTCTTGCAAGATGTCGGGAAATTCCCAGGGACAGGATTTGAGAAGCTCTGGCTTCAACTGATGACTGATGATATTTCATGCTAGAAGTACCATGATGGTGCTTTTAATAATGATGAGTTGTATCTAATGTTAGGCATACTCAGAGCACACCCACTGAAAGTGAGGAACCTCACTAACCTTGGCCCTTTAAATTTAATGAGTCTACTCTATGGTTAACATTAGATACAATCTAGTACGTGTAATGAATTATCTGATAATTATATTTGGTTTCTGATATCTGGCCAGCAATGTTAGCATTGGTTTCTCCTCAACAGCTGCTTCTGCTTTCCTTGTTGGAAGAATTGAAACATTCTTCACGTAAACCCAGAAACATTTTGCACATGAGCATTAATTCTGTGAAGTTATTTCATGTTTCCTTTTGAATTTTTGAGTGGTTCTGTCTGTGATCATTTGGAGCTCACACCATGCCAACTTGAAAGGAACTGGTGTTTTTAAGGACTCTTAGTCCCTCGTTCCATCAAGACCATGCAACAACAAAACACATATCAATCACTCAGAGCAGCCAGGATGCAGCCCTCTGACCTCATTTCGGTTCATCACATCAGGTTATGTCAGAGATAGCACTGAAAGAAGCGGTTTAGGAGGCAAAAATACGTTTTCCTGCACTGGCTGGCACTTGTGCCCATATGTGCCTTCTATTTGTGATGCTCTAGAATATTTTTGCTAATATTTGGGATTCTGGAAAAAATGTAACAAAATAAATTATGGAAATGCAGATAAAAAGGATAAAAGGTTTGTCCTGCATGTTTTCCAGTTCCTAATGTTTGCTTGGTGTCAAGATGCTACACATTCTTAATTTTGCCTGCTCTCTAGGGACAGCAGTAATCAAAGGAGGTCTTGCAGTTACTGAAAATAACCAATAGGTGACCACATTGGACTGTGAAACCAACTGCTAAGGAAAAAAGGAGTCCACTTGAATATGTGACTCCTTTCACATTAATACTTGCCAGAGCCATGTGTGCAGACATGCAAACATAACACGTCTCATAAAATACCTTGCATTTATCTGACGCCTCTGAATTTGAGCCTGGGATCTGTTCCAGGTTTTTTTGCATTCACACTAGTCGCTTTAAATCTGCATGACTACATTTCAACAACATTTCAATTGTAAATAGTCCAATAACAATAACATCATTTATACCATGCTGTATTCTCCTGCTTGAATCATATAATTGGTGGTGCTGATAGCTGATTCCCATAATTACAACACATTCACTCTAATGCAGGGCTTTCCATTCTAGTACCTTCTCATTAGTTTTGGACTACAGCTACTATCATCTCTGGCCATTGGTTATACTGGCTGGGGCTGATGGGAGTTGCTGTCAAAAAAATGGTGGGCATCAGGTTGGGAAAGGCTGCTATACTGGTAGACAAATGGCTGTGAATGAACTGCTTTGCAGCTATTGTCTGCTGAAGATTAGGGCCAGGTGACCAGGAAAATATGCAACTAGTTGTTAACCAGAGTAGCACAGTACAGGGGAGGGAATTTTATTGAAGAGCTGCAGGAAGAGAAAGAATTGTGGTTGAGGGATGAGTTGCCTTGTGGCATACATCCCCTACCCCACCCCCAATCCTATTTCCACTCTCCCATTCCAGGATACTCCATGGTTTTTTTAAGGGCCCTTCCCAGATGAAAGTGACTGGAGTGTATATGTGCAAATAATTAGAATGCTACAGAGCACTTTTTTCTTGGATATTAATATTTTCCTTTGCCTCCCAATTCTTCATCCAGCACTAACCACTATGCAACACTAGCACCACACAATGCCTGTTGTAGATAAGCAACCTGTTCCTTGTTGGCTTGTGCCTTCCACCTTTTAAAACACCTCAGTAGCTGCAGATTTCCCCATGGAAGTAAGGATGCTTAGATCAAAAGGCAAGTGTTTTCTTCTTTGTCATTGAAATCTCCACTTTCTTCACTTTGTCCCCCTCCTCCCTTTGTGGAGTCCATTTGAGCAGATATAGGACAAAAGGAAAGCGACAACATAGAAACCTTCCTTAATCCATAGGAGAGAACTCCTCTGGGCACAGGAGCAATTACATGGCTCCACCCTCAGGGAGCAAAGAGAGGGAAAGGAAGCCACTCAAGTGCACCATCCCTGCGAGAGCCCACAGGTGCATCAGCAGCTCCTTGTGGACCCTGGTATCAAAAGGCTGCTGAGAGGTCTAAAACAATACACCTGCACACCTGGGATTTGTTGCTGAACCCAGGCCATAATTGTATTGAGCTCTCTGGCTCCAAGTCCGTTTGGAAAAGGATGCAGAGTTTCTAGGCAGATTCGGAGCAGCTTTGCTGTGCTACCTATTCAGCTACTTTCCCTTAAAAGAATGTGTGTGTTTGAAAGTTTCAATAAACAGCTAAGAGTGTGCACCATTGCGTAATAGTAATAATAATAATAATAATAATAATAATAATAATAATAATAATAATAATAATTTATTTGTACCTCGCCCATCTGGCTGGGCCTCCCCAGCCACTCCGGGCGGCTTCCACAGAGACCAAAAATACACTGAAATGTCACACATTAAAAACTTCCCTGAACAGGACTGCCTTCAGATGTCTTCTGAATGTCAGGTAGTTGTTTATCGCTTTGACATCTGATGGGAGGGCGTTCCACATGGTGGGCGCCACTACCGAGAAGGCCCTCTGCCTGGTTCCCTGTAGCTTTGCTTCTCGCAATGAGGGAGCCGCCAGAAGGCTCTCGGCGCTGGACCTCAGCATCCGGGCAGAACAATGGGGGTGGAGACACTCCTTCAGGTATACTGGGCCAAGGCCGTTTAGATGGATATCTAGAGAGAACCAGGAAGGAGTAGTAAGTGGAATGATAGGTGAGAGTTATACATTCAAATTCCCACTCTGCCACATGGCTCACTGGACGATGCTGGGCTAGTCAGTGGTAGGGAATATGCCTGTTCAGTCTCTGGTATCTCCAGGTAGGGCTTGCCAGTCAGTGTTGTCAGTACTGAGCTAAATGGAGTAATTGGTCTGACTTAAGTCTATGACACGTTCCTCTGCACCTTGCAGAGTTGTTGCAAAGATTTTTTTAAAAAGATGGATGAGAATTCTGGCTTGCCCCTTGAGCTAAACGGATGAAGGGTGGAATAAAAATGTAATAAAACTTAACAAATTTATTTTGAATATGTATTGATTCTGCAGTTTGTGGCACCTACTCCTGCACTTGTGCAACTTAGGAGCCAAGTCACTAAGTAGTCAGTCCTGTGGTCCTTGCCTGTGGTGGGCAGGAAATGTAACTGGCCAACTAAGCTGGGAAGCTCTTGAAAACTAGGAAGCGAATCAGGGTCCTTTCAGGGTGTTGAAGTGCCTCAGAGAAATGTGTTGGCAGATGGACTAGGTTAGACTAGATTTATAGTTCCTTTTTAATTCTGCTTTTCTGTCCGAAAGCTCACACCATACCTGCTTGGAGAGTTAAAAACAGCCGTTAGACAATCAATCAATAACACAAACAGCATAAGAGTAGATTCAGGTAGGTAGCCGTGTTGGTCTGATGCAGTCGAAATAAATTGAAAAATTAATTGTCCAGTAGCACCTTAGAGACCAACTAAGTTTGCTCTGGGTATAAGCTTTCATGCACTTCTTCAGATACACACTTCTTCAGATACACAGCATAAGAGTAAAGCAATTAGAAAGAGCAATAGATAAAACAGAATCTTAAAACAGCAGACCTAAGAACCAAGGACTGAATAATGGAAGAAAAACACATTGAAAAACAAAACAAAAAACAGTTTTCAGTATGTATTTGAATGCTAAAGAGATGGGACCCTGTAGATCTCAGAGGATCTCTCAGTATTCTCTAGTTTCAGTACTGTGGTGCCACCATATATGACATCAGGTATGCAGTGTGTTAAGTGCAACTTGGGGAAAATGGTTTTGTGGACAAGGAGGTTCCTTGCTGTGCTTCATTAGCCCTGCAGGCTGGAGGTTCCCCACTACTGGCTTACAGCCTCGACCCATTCCTGAAAGTACCACGGCCTGACATGTGGCTTTCCTATTCAATATTAGGAGTATGAGTTTTGTATTTATAGCTGCATATTCTGATTTGCTTAAACTTGTGCTTAATGTTAACCACATGAGTGCAGCATAGCAAGCTGTTAGTCTCTGTCTGCTGCACCCCAAGGGTATCAAACAGTGATTTATTATCTTTTATAGCAATTTTTTAGAGAGAGAAAGAGAAGGGTTGAGAGAGATTAAATGAGCTCAAGGCTCCTCTCTCTCGGGATGGGGGGTAAGGGCTAAGCAAGCAGATGATAAGCCACAATAGTTAAGAAAGGAATGTACTAAAATCTTTTTTTAAAAGAAAAGAGGGTTTTTAAAAGATCCACAACTGTCAGGTTGTACACAGTGCTAGGTTATATAACCACCTATTTATTACGAACTGATAGCTTTGTCATTTTCCCTTCCCAGGCTTTGATATTGATTACTGCATTCATTTACGTCTAGAATTTAGTAAGAGAGCCTCCCAAGTCTCTGCAGTCTCTGTCTAGTCCTGAGCATACAAAATCCCATTTTTGATGGCTACGGCAATAAATAACATGCATAAAACCGTGCAATAGTGCTTTTGCATTTTTATATGGATGGATTCCCTCCCTTTTTTTCCAGAAAGAGTGACCAGATCTTGACTGTTTCACCTATTTAAATTATACTGTCTCTCCCCCAACCCAATAGCAGCTTTTTAATAACACTTGCTTCAAAAGCTCTGCAAGTCTTCAAAACAGCTTTTATGTGCACGTATATAGATATGAACTTTAATTTCTACTATTTTAAAAATTGTGGCGAGAGACGGGATTCTGAAGGTTGAATGCATTACAGCAGGAGGGGAGACTGATGTTAGTAATAAAAACACTTCTAGTAAAATCGGTAGCAACCCCTGCAAGCACACCCTATAAAGGGGAATATCAGAAAGTGAAAAGATTACTCAGAAATCTAAGGTGCTTTTAAACAAGATTAAGATAAGGGTCATTAGGGTGCCTGTCGCCGACCTGTCTGCATTTAAATGCATCCTGCCTAGTGTCTGTATCTTGGAATGATTCATTCAATATGTGTCATATCAAAGTCAAAGTTAACCAGCAAGGAGAAAAATGCTAATGCTTATAAATTTCAGGGATGATCCATCACGCTGATGATTGAACTTTCCATGGTGGCTGGTCACAATGTGGTGAAAACATTTCGATGTGATTCATTTTTTTTGTTGCTGCTCAGCATTTAAACCATTCTTGATTAATGTCATTCCTGCTTGGATGTTGATTTGGGCAAGATCCAAAAATATGAAACATTTCTACACATGGATTGCTCTGTTTGCATTTGTGCGTGTGCCAATTTCCCCTTCTGGCTAACTGCTCCTTGTAGTGCGTTGGGTGCTATACCAGATACCCACCCTCTAAGTAGGAGCAGATCCGGAAAGACTCTACTGAATGTTTGTAGCATTGAGTGGTTCTTTAAACAGCCTTGGTATTTGAAATTAGGGATCGGTTTTTATCCAATTTTAGTCATACCCTGAGTAGACCCTTTAAAACCATTTGACATGTCTAACTTAGGACCATTGAATTTTGTTGGGTTGTATCCAGGGCTTTTTTTGAGCTAGAACTCAGTTATGGCACCTCTCAGGTGGGTGCCATTGCCATTATAAGAAAACAAGGGAGGTGTTCACGGCACCTCTTTCTCCAGAAAAATAGCACAGGTTGTATCCAATGTTAGTATGGACCCACTGAATTTAATAGGCATCACTAAATTAGGCCCTTTAATTTCAGTGGGTCTCCTTTGAGTAAATCTTTATTGGCTATCACCCCTGTGGGTCTACTCTAAATAGGATATAACACAGAGAGAGTTGTGTGATGGTGCCAGTTCCTCAAGTTAATTGTTGATATTTTCCCCATGGTGGCGGAATCCAAAACTACATTTTAGGAAAGGGGTAATATTTGAAAATGAGAAAAATAATAATTATGAAATGACTTGGTGGGGTGGCAAGGATCAAAGAAAGGTGGTGAGCGGTTGAGAGTGTTGATTTAAAACATGTGAATAAAATATTTAGCAAAGAGAGAGACTTGATTATACCTGCTGTCTAGGGCAGGCTGCTTTAATTGTTTTGTTTTGGAATCAGTTCTTTCTTTTCTGAGAAGCTAATAAGGTACATCTCACAGATACACTCTGGAATTACGTTTTTAACAAGGCATAAAGGGGGAGGGAGAGTGCACAATATACTTTAATTTCACTTCAGATACAAAAACCGTGCATCTCTGAAGAGCGTTAATACTCTTAAACTGTCAATGTTCTGATCTCACTAAGCCAAATATGGCTTTTGTAAATGATGTAACAGAAGATGGGCCAGAAAGATAAAGAATGGGGGGAAATGATTTCTTGGGCCTGTGCAGGTTTTTCCCGTCCCCCCTCCACACGCCAGGATAAATGTCCAAAAGTACATACGTGCACACATTTGGTGAGAGCCACAAGTGTTCACATCAAAATTCTTCCACACCTAATGAAAATGTTCCAGAACCTCACAGGGATGGCCTCATGTCTGGGGCTCCTAGTGACCTTCTTCAGCTAAGCTAGAAGACAGTGTGAGGTGACAGCAATTCTGCAGAGTGAGGGCAAGTTCTGAGTCGGGGGGGGGGCTGCTTTGGGCTCTTGGGCCCTCTGACATTAGCGGGGGGGGGGCGTTTAGTGAGGCAGGCAACCAAGCTGGGATGGGCACTTGAAATCACATAGGTAGAGTATTTGGGTGGATCAGAGGATCAGTAAGACACACAGAGACTTGGTGAGTGGGGCATTTGTTGTTAACAGCATCTGACATTCTGCCATATTGGGCTGCTTGCTAACAAATGTCTGAAATAACATTGGGGGGCGTTTTGCTAACAAACTACTCACTTTATTGTTTGGCATGGCTCACTCCATTTCAGGCATTGGCACACTGCCTGATTGGATCCAGCATTCGACTTTTCTTCTCTTGGTGCTGACCTTTAAAGCCCTAAACGGCCTCAGCCCAGTATACCTGAAGGAGCGTCTCCACCCCCATCGTTCTGCCCGGACGCTGAGGTCCAGCGCCGAGGGCCTTCTGGCGGTTCCCTCATTGCGAGAAGCAAAGCTACAGGGAACCAGGCAGAGGGCCTTCTCGGTAGTGGCGCCCGCCCTGTGGAACGCCCTTCCAGCAGATGTCAAAGCGATAAACAACTACCTGACATTCAGAAGACATCTTAAGGCAGTCCTGTTCAGGGAAGTTTTTAACATGTGATATTTTAGTGTATATTTGGTTTCTATGGAAGCCACCCAGAGTGGCTGGGGAGGCCCAGCCAGATGGGCGGGGTATAAATAATAATAATAATAATTATTATTATTATTATTATTATTCCCAGTGCATGTTCATTCTTGCAATCTGATCAAGGGACATTATCATCTAGATGTGGAGAGGTTAGCTTGGGCAGAAACGGGCAGGAGAAGGACAAAAATGCTTCTTTTATTTCTCGGGCTTGTAGCTTGTCCCATCATAAGGGTTCATGGTGTGGGTATCACCATACAAAATAACTATCCTGCCCTTGACAACCAGTGATGGCTGTTGCTTATTGGAAATGGTAGGGTACAAGGCAGGGAGCCCAACAGCAGGTGGAGCCAGAGCCAATGACAAGCAGAGCAAACTAATTCTAGTTTTGTTCCCATCTTCCTGCTGAATTCTGCAAGGACAGTCTGAGACTTAAGGAAGAGGAAGCTGATATCAAATTCCACACCTTGGAGTGGTTTGCCAGTAAGAAGACAGGCAGGCAGGCAGGCAGGGGCTGGCTGAGGACAGACTGGGGTTGGTGGAGTGGTGCCTCACATGCCCTCATGAGAAACCCTTCACCTTTGACCACTGAAAGCCACATCTGAAAGAACATCTTGCACAAACTTTTTGAAGAGAGACATTGGTTCCTACCTTGAAGAGTCTCCAGCTGAAGACAATTGCAAGATATCAGATTTCGTGCATACATGTCATGTTTAAAGCATTCCTGCTTGATGGAGCACAGGATCGAAGGAGGCTCTCTTAGGCTGTCTGGGCCCAGTCATTTGGCCCAATAGGTCTTTCAGTTTTGAAAATGGGGGTCTCTCACTTGACTTGCACTGCCAGTTTTTCTTTGGAGAGAGAACATTTCCACAGCTGCATTTTGGGGCTGATTGCGAGTTTTCCAGCAGTACGGCTTTCCATCAGATGAAAAAGTTAACTTTCCTATGGCTTGGTTTCTGCATAAACATTTCCTGCAGATCTGTTTTTGCATATGCTGCTAAGTTCATGAACAAAGAAAACTCAGCCCCTAGTTTTTGCTCCCGTTTTCATTCCTTTTTATTTTATTTCAAACTATTTTGTTCCGTTCCACTCACCCACCATTTACCTTTCATTTACTATCCTGTGCTGCCTCTTTAAAAGCTCGCAGGAACATTTGGGTTCAAAATCAAATCTGCCCCCTTGGTCAGGCATCAGGTACTTCAGTTTGAATTGTGAAAACAATAGATTTCTCTGGTGCAACAAACACCAGAGAAACACCAAACACAAAATATTCATATCCAAATCAATTTTCTCCAATTAGGCCATCTTACTGGATCAATCAAGGGTAAAATTGGCTCCTCCCAAATATCTGGCTAGTGTCTAATAGAGTCCAGATATTTTAAAAGCAATTGTATGAGTACAGTAGAAACCAAGATACCCAAGTCTTGAATGTGGATGGGTGAATGGGTGTACAGACTGAAGGAGCAGTAAATCTGGATTTTAATTTGTTTTTGAAATCGTTTAGAAAGCATTACATTCATTCTGAAAATTTCCTTCAAGATTAAATGTGTGCTGGATTTACATTGTAAAACCATCCTTGTGCGCTTTAAGGTTTACTAAATACCTGGGTAAACATTCAAGTATTTTATTTATTTCATTCAAGTATTTTATTTATCAGGAAAGCGGGTAGGTGGGGGGGGGGAATGAGAGTTTTATGAATTAACATCAATAAATTTACAAAAGAAGGTAGTCTGTTTAGCCAGGCTTGTTTAAAAGCATTAAGATTTGAACACTGGCTGTTAAAGTGAGTCAATGGCAACATCACAAAGTTTAAATGGCAACATCACAAAGTTTAAACAAATGCCAAAAAAACATTTTCCAGAGTACTGGGATTGTAACAATACCATTAATGAGGGCAAAGAGGTTTTAATGCAATTTGCACGTTCTAAAGTTTCAAAAAGAGGGTTTGAGTTAGTGCATTATTAATGCACGGAACATCTGGAACTGTGTAAAAGCCACAGACATTGAGCAAGTGCAGAGTTTCCCCACTAGGCCTGATGCTGACTGATTTCCTCCCTAGTGAGATGGCTTGTTTTTAAGAAGTTTGAGACAGTAAAATGACAATAGCCAGATAAGAGGGAAACATTCCATGGTGTCTGTGTGTGTGTGTATGGGGGGGGGGGGGAGAGAGAGAGAGAGAGAGAGAGAGAGAGAAGAATATGTAAAAAGTGTATTTGTATGACCAGAGTTTGAAATTAAACTTTCCAACTACATGAACATAAGCACACTAGTTCTTATCCTACCCTTCCTTCAAGGAGTTCAAGGTGGTGGATGTGGTTTCTCTTCCTACCTGCTTTATCCTTATAACAACCTTGCGAAGTAGTTTCGGCTGAGAGAAGATTTGAATCCGAATCTTTCCAATCCTAATCAGACACTGTAGCTGCTATAGCACGTAACAGTAGTTGTGGTACTTGATCTTGTGCTGATACAGAACTTGTAAGCAGAGTGTGGCAATTGAGGCCATGTTTAGACAAATCGAGGTTTTAAAATGAAAACGCCCATCATAAACTTTTAACTACTGTTCTCATTGGCAAGAATTAAAAGTGAAGAGGGACTGGAACACAGGCCCTTGCTTTATGCTCTGTGTTTACACTCCTTCATTTATGTTCCTCCTCCTTGAAAGGTTTGTTCATGTGAGTGTTACTAGAGTAGAGCTTTTAAAGTGTCTCTTTCCACTGCAGAATGCTGCTGCTTCTTTGGCGATCCCTCGTAGGCGAGTAAGGTTGTCTTCCATAAACACGGTTTTAACAATGAGTCCGTAAGTGACTGTGGAGGCCAATTCTGGATCCACACGTCCTTCCATAGTGAGGACATTGGTTTCTGGGCGGGAGTTGATCACGGTGTGGATTTGCCAAGTGTGCCTTCCTCTTAGCACGTTTCTCCCTTGCATCCTGAGTTCAAGTGTCTTCAAAGCCCATGACACCTTTGGTAAAGGCTGTTCTCCAATTGGAGCGCTCGCAGGCAAGTGTTTCCCAATTGTTGATGTTTATACTACATTTTTAAAGATTTGCCTTGAGACAGTCTTTAAACCTCTTTTGTTGACCACCAGCATTATGCTTTCCATTTTTAAGTTTGGAATAGAGTAGTTGCTTTGGAAGACGATAATCAGGCATCCGCACAACATGACCAGTCCAACGAAGTTGATGTTGAAGAATCATTGCTTCAACACTGGTGATCTTTGCTTCTTCCAGTACACTGGTATTAGTTTGCCTGTCTTCCCAAGTGATGTGTAAAATTTTGCGGAGACACCGTTGATGGAATCTTTTGAGGAGTTGGAGATGGCCAAGTGGTCCATGTTTCACAAGTATACAGTAAGGTTGGTAGTACAATAGCTTTGTAAACAAGCATTTTGGTTTCCCTGCAAATATTCTGGTCCTCAAACACTCTACACTTCAATCAACAGTATGAAAATGTATTGTTTTTCATACCATACTATAAGCCCGACAAATGGGGGAAGGGTGGTATACAAAGTTAATAAATAATTGGATTATGTACCTCTTGTAAGAATCTGTATAGTGACAAAAAAGAAAAAAAAATCATTGCAACATTACATTGCTCACCCATCCCCCCAGTAAATCAATTGCAAATTATTGCTGTGTTTCCTTTCCTTACCCTTTTCTCTGTTTTCTTTACCTTTGTGTTTTTCCAGAATTGTATGCTATTATATATATTTTTGCCTTCTTTCTCAGATATAAATATGTATCTATGTTCATGCTGAAATTGAATAAGAAAAAAATGAGAAAAGAGAAGCCATTATTATTATTATTTTTATAAAATATTTATTGAGATTTTACAAAAACATAGGTTTACAAAATACAAAAAAGACATATGAAAAGAAAAAGATAAAAAAGAAAACATAGAAAAATACATAAAAAAGGAAAAATAAAAATAAAAATACAAAATACAAAAAACGAATAGGTAAGAAAGAATTAAAAACAAATCCATTTTTTTGTATCTTTAAACTCATTAGCTTGTTTCCTTGACCTCCTCACACCTCCCCTTTTTGTATTCCCATTTACATAATCAAATCAGCAAATCCTTACCCTCTTTCATTTATCTTAACTCTATATCTTAACATATTATAACTCTATATTTTCATCCATTATCAATTCATTTTTGCATATTCTTATTAACTTTGTTGCTAATGCCACTTATTTTCAATCCAACATCATTTTAACATTCATTAATCTTACAGTGTTTCTGCAAATAGTCTTTAAATTTCTTCCAATCTTCTTCCACCGACTCTTCTCCCAGGTCTCGGATTCTGCCAGTCATTTCCGCCAATTCCATATAGTCCATCACCTTCATCTGCCACTCTTCCAGGGTGGGTAAATCTTGTGTCTTCCAATACTTTGCAATAAGAATCCTTGCTGCTGTTGTTGCATACATGAAGAAAGTTCTGTCCTTCTTTGGCACCAATTGGCCGACTATGCCCAGGAGAAAGGCCTCTGGTTTCTTCAGAAAGGTATATTTAAATACCTTTTTCATTTCATTATAGATCATCTCCCAGAAAGCCTTAATCTTTGGGCACGTCCACCAAAGGTGAAAGAATGTACCTTCATTTTCTTTACATTTCCAACATTTGTTATCGGGCAAATGATAGATTTTTGCAAGCTTGACTGGTGTCATGTACCACGAGAAAAGAGAAGCCATTATAACGAATCATAACATAAATAAATAAATACAAAGAAAACAATATATCTAGTTGTTTAGTTCAGTTGGCATCCGTCTGTCTCGAGAGACAATGGAAGAGTGCATAAAACAATACAAAAAGTTAATCTAATTTTAATGGCATGAAACTAAACAGGAGAGAGAATAATGCCTGACGGAAATTAAAAAGTGGTGTACAAAACGTCACCATGTTCCAGACAATGCCCTTGTTTCCAGTAGTTTGGATTTGGGATTCAATCTTCAAGCATCTAGCTATATAGAGTTGTATCTGACTGTGTTTTACTTAGAGTAGATCCACTGAAATTAATAGACCTAAGTTAGTCATAGTCATTAATTTAAAAGGGTCTACACTGAGTAGGATTAATACTGGACGCAGCTCATAGGTTGCTTCTGAATACTAGCTGCTGGAGGCAGCAGGAGGGGAGAGGGCTCGTGTACTTGAACTCAACTTGCTGGTTTCCCACTGGCAACTGTTCGGCCACCGTAAGAACAGGATGCTGGACTAGATGGGCCATTGGCCTGATCCAACAGGCTCTAAATTTTACTCAGAGTAGAGCTATTGAAAGCAATAGGCCCAAGTTAATCAGGTCCATTCTTTTCAGTAGGTGTACTCTGAGTAGGAATAGCATGCTATACAGCCCATAGTATAAAAATTTATATATATACCGGTATATATAAAATCAGAAGATCAGATTAATACAAGAAAAGGTGCAGGGGGTAAGGGAAAAGGAAAGAAAATCACATCAGAAGGAAGAATGGCCAACTATTTTTAGAGCATAAATATTATGAGAACAAAGAAGATAACCGACAGATTTGTAACTATAGCTAAATATAAAGAAAAACAAACAAACTGTTGTTATGAAACGGTGGCCTAAATCCAGCACAATTAGGTATAGATAGAGCAGTTGGTTTAAATGAGCTTAAGGGAACTTAACTTTGTTGGATTTAAACCAATGGCATTGAATTTTTAAACAATTGCAGCGAAATATTTATTTTAATACGTTTTTATTCCCATTTCCCCCATTGGAGCTGAAGGAGACACAGAGTTTCCTCCACCAAACCCCCCTTTTATCCAAACATCAACCCTGTGAGGGAAGGCTAGGCTGAGTTTCTTGCATGGCTGAGTGAGGATTTCAACCTGGGTCTCCCTGAGCTTAGTCTGGCTACCCACTAGCTAGTGGCCTCTCCCATTTATGATTCCTTATGTTCTTTCTTGAAGATATATTGATGGTAGAACACCTGCTTTGCTCGCAGAAGGCCCCAGATTCAATCCCTGGCATCTCCAGGCAGTGCTGGGAGGGTCCTGCAGAGCTGCTGTCAGTCAGTGTAGACAGCACTGAGCTCAATGTCTGACATGGCATAAGGCATCTTGTATTCCTGCAGTTATAGTAGGTAGCCAATGGGAGAAGCTTTGCTTCGCTGCTGGGTCAGCCCCCGACTGCTTCCAGGGGTGGGAGATTAACTGGCCTTGCTGTTTCCATTCCTAACAAATCGAATAAAAATGGTGTGTTGTCATCTATACAACACTAGTCTCAAAATACTTTGCTGTGGTCAGATGATATTTGAGATATTTGGCTAGTCATTTGAGCCCTCTAGGGTGCCCTCGAGAGACGCTTTGGGACCCAGCAGTGCAGCGGGTAGGCACTGATCTCATGTGCTGACTACCCACTCACACCTTGAGTTTGGTGCCAGGGCAGGGCTGGTGTGTGTGTTTGTGGACATGCACCCCACGGTGTTAGGAGTAGGGATATGGGCCACAGGTAGGAGTCGTCAATCAGTTTGTTGGTTAGTTTCCTGGCGCCGCATGTCATTTGCAAGTGGAACATGCATCCGTGGAGGAACGCCTGTACTTTGGTCTTACTACCCTGAATAATTTGGTGTCATCAGCAAATTGCCACCTCACCGCACAGCCCCCGCTACTGATTCTTGGGGGAACCCACTTTTTGCATCCCTCCGTTGTCCGTTTATTCTCCACTTCCTGTGCTTTAATCTGCTGCTGATTCATAAGAGGGCCTATCTTATTCCATGACTGCTAAACTCACTCAGGACTCATTAGTTGAGGGGATTAATCAAAAGCTATTTCAGTGCACAATGTACAAAATCTTAACTATCCAAGGAAAAAGCTGCTATTTAAGAATAGAGGAGCAAATGGTTTTTGTGTGGCATTTTTCTGGTTTGAAGTCCAGTACTGAGGTGAGAGAAGAAATTGCTGTGGGCGTATTGCCTGCGGACTGTATCTTTCAAGTTGCCGAGTTGAGTGATAGCTTTGCTTTGGCCTCCTGAAGCTTCTATCAAAGAACCTGCTTCAGTGCTTGCAAGGTCACTAAATCCTTCCTTCAGACCTTGGTCGAAGGAAGGAGTGGAAAGTTTCCACCACTTCTCAGATCAATTTCTGTCCCACCGAGAATGGCTTTTATCAACAACAGCATCTCCTTACCATCAACAGGGCGGTGAGACGAGACATGAAATGGACGGCTGAAATGCTATTAAGTATGGAGCCATGAGAAATAATAGCTCTTAAATTTTTAAACTTGATACTTTATTGTGTAAAGTGTACTTGGGTATTTATTCACTTGCTTTGCATCATTTTTTAATCTGTCAAGTTAGGTTTCTTTGCTTGGATGGCTATCGCTAATGGTTAATGCAGGCAGGGATGGATTGTCCAGCTTCTGTACTTTTGATAACATCTCAGAAGGGTGACTGTGTACCTTTTTGGAGGATTATCAACTTCTAAGTTGGTCCCCATCAAGCTCCCCTCTCAAAATCAAAAATGATTAGAGTGGGACCTGCAACAAAATGTTGCAGCATGGACTGCTTCTCTTCAGAGTACCAGTCAGTCAGTCCTTGTTAGACTCCTCCACCTACCGCTTTAGTCCGTCCCCCCAGTTTTTATTTGATTGGGGGGAGGGGTACGTCTGCAAACCATTGGATTTCCCTGAGCCTGCTGAAACTTAGATTCACAGGAATCTGCCTTATACAGAGTCAGGCCATTGGTCCCTCTAGCTCAGTGTTGTCTACACTGATTGGCAGCAGCTCTCCAGTATTTCAGCCAGGAGTGCACCTAGTGTTAGAAACGCAGATATATAAGCTAATCACCAAATGGCACCTTAGATCTAGGTTACAATTCCTACAACGGAATGTCTAGTCACAATATTCTTTGCAATGAAGTTGTTTATTATTATTATTATTATTATTATTATTATTATTATCATCATCATCATCATCATCATCATCATCATCATTATGTGTGTGAGAAAGAGAGAGAGACTGCATGTGCTATTTGTTTGCTGGAATTTCCTGAGCATTGCTGGGGGAGGAAGGAGGGGGCTGGGGAATAGTTAATTGTGAATTGCCTCTTGACAGCTTTCCTACTTGACCTGCCCAGCTTTATCTGTGTTGTGAACTCTCACAGTCCTTTTGAACAAAGTAAAACATGAGTTTAATGGGACTTAAAATTAAGCAGGTATAGGTTTTCAGCCTTAACCAGCTTGCAGCCCTTCTTGTTGTGTTTTACAACAAGCAACTGTATATACCACTGGAAAACTTAATTGCAAAGGATAATTGTAAATAATTTCACTAAACCCCCGAAAATGTCAAATAAGAATTAACATCCAGGTCACTTTGCATAGGCAATAAACAAAGCCCAGGTTTTTTCAAGTGTTGCTTGTTGCTTTTTACCTGTCACATAAGTGAACGAAGTCTGTCAATTTGGCCATTAAGGCTAGAATCCAAATCCTTGAACATCATTCTCTTCAAGAGTTGGGAGGTCTAGATCAGGCTTCCTCAACCTTGGCCCTCCAGATGTTTTTGAGACTACAATTCCCATCATCCCTGACCACTGGTCCTGCTAGCTAGGGATCGTGGGAGTTGTAGGCCAAAAGCATCTGGAGGGCTGAGGTTGAGGAAGCCTGGTCTAAAGTCATGCCATTGCAGAGTACATTTTGTTTTTAGCTGCCACTAACAAATTCCAGTCTAGTTCACCATGATCCTGGTGCAATTACATTCTTTCGAATAAATAAATATGTGAAGATGTCAGTGTTTTTGAAGCATTTTAACTTGGAGAGTTTGCAAATGTTTAGTGGGCAGGAGCATCAGAGAGAGAGAGAAAGAGAGCACACTTCTCTGGTACTGTATTTTCCAGGTTTTTAATTCTGGTGTGTGTGTTTTCTTTAAAAAGCATCCAAATAGAAAACTGTAAGATGGCGCATTCCCAGAGACTTAAAAAGACAGCAGACTTGTGAGTGTGGAGAAAGCCAGTGGTTGTCCCAATATAATCCCTATTGAGACCAGGCACTTTAAATATGGGCAGCTGCTGGGATTCCTGGGGACAGAGGGAGAGGCACGCGGTCTCACTTAAACAACGGCAAGATGGTGCTAGTAGTCAAGGGGAGTTGACTTCCCGTCCCCTTGCCAAAGGTGGGGATAGATTGGTGGGTTGTTACAGCTGGGACCCGCAGGGGCTTTCATTTTCTGAAGTGCCCTCTGGCACTTGCTTTTTACTTGGGGGAGGATATTTTCCAACAACGGTTTCACATCACGTAAAGTGGAATCCATAGCGACAGTCGGTGGCAGATTATTGGACATCACGTCTAAAAAAATTACATGCCGCACTGGCAGATGGAACTTTTTCCCACTGAATTTCACACCCTGGATAGCAGCATCCTTTAATATTTAATCACACTGTTGGTTTAAATATCTTGAACATGCAGCAGCAGGAAAATAAACGAAGAATTCTTCTCTTTTTAGAGTACAGTGGTAAGGTGGATTGGAGTGGCTTGTTTTTAACACATGGACTAATTTCCACTTCGATTAACTTATAGATTCAGTCCCACCCTACACCCACACCATTTAAGCAACAATTGCGTTGGAGGGAGATTAGCTATACGCTGCACTCGGTCCGTGAAGCTCTAGGTCGCCTTTCCAAATGCTTTGTGGTGATCACAAAATGGAAATAAAGTAAGAGCAAAAGCTTCAGTTGCAAATAATAAGCAATGCACTGCTTTAAACATCGCTGCATGCATTAGCACAGCTTTTATACAACTTGCATAGGTTACTTTGACCTAACCATTGTTCTGTACCATTGCAGCCAATCCACTACCCACTCCCTCTGACATTTCTTAGAGGTTCACTGCTTGATGCGATTGAGATGTCAAAAGAATCCAATGCCCCACTTGACTGATTACAATCTTAGGGCGTTTATGTCCAAAGTCCTGTCGTTGAGGTTTATTGTTAATGCATTAATGAACAAAGCTACAATGTTGGCCAAAGGAGCTTAAACTTGCAACTTAAACATTCTGTTGCAAAACTGATAGCTTTCTGTGACCCTCCACAGGTGGACTCAGACATGCACTTGCTAGGTCTAATTCTCAGTGTTCATTTGGCCCATAACCAGATTTAGAAAGGCACTTTTGCATTTCTGAGCATGCATTGTTGGCTGTAGGTAGCATGTTGCCCCAAAACAGAAGGATTTTTTTTCTCGTAGTGAACCCAGACCCTGCCATTGTCATCTGATAGCAACATGAGAGTGGGTCTTTTCTGCGATGGCTCCCCGCTTGTGGAATGTTCTCTGCAGAAAGCCTCACCTGGCACCTTTGTTACATATCTTTAGGCTCCAGACATTCCTCATCTCTCAGACCTTTGGCTAATTAGACAATTCATAAAAATATAGACAGCTTATACCAGAACAAACTTAGTTGGTCTAGGTGCTACTGGACAATTTTTTATTTTTTTATTTTTATTTTGACTGTGTCAGACCAGCTACCTACCTGAATCTAAATAATCTATGGCCTTTTAAACTGGGGGGGGGGGTTTATTGGCTCTGTTAACATGGTATGTATTTTTTGTGTTTTTATATGTAAACCACCCTGTGATCCTTGGATGAAGGGTGGTATAGAATTATTAATTAATTAATTATGCACCTGACAACATAGGTAGCACCAAGTGGGAGATAAAGGGTGGAGTTCAAGTGATTCACTAGCCCCAGCCCTTATTGCTATACCCTTTTAGAAAGTACAGTCGTACCTCGGAAGTTGAACAGAAGTCTGTTTGACTTCCACAACGTTCAGCTTCCAAAATGCTGCTTCTGATTGGCTACAGGAAGCTGCTAACCTTTCCATACCTCCCTATGTTTGTTAAAAGAAAAGAAAAAAGAACTGCAATTCCGATTGCCTGATGGGGCTGGAAAGTCTCCCTGTGTCAAACCCCAAAGAGCTGCAGCCAGTCAATGTTGATGATGCTGAGCTGGATGGACCAGTGCTATGATTTGGTATTAGGCAGCTTCCTCTGCTCCTAACCAGTGGATCTTCCACATAAAGCGGATTTCGCTCAAGGTACAAAACTGGTTAAACTTTCTGTCACCAAGTTGAAACCTGCATATCTGGAATGTTTTTGTAAGTTGTAAGTTAGATAAGGTCGATTGTTGCACCAGATAGGTATAATTGCTTCAGGAATACCCAGCATTTTACATAGACCACCAATTCATTGTCAGGCTTGCCATATTAGCTGTGTTATTCTGGAGTCTTTGGCGTGCAAAACATTTCATTTTTCATTACTGTTGTCGCTGTTCACATTTTCCATTATTTAAAGGGGGTTATTGAAAAATTGATGGTATGTTGGTACCAGAGAGACATCCTGTAGGCTGCAGTGTTGATTTATGGCACATGGAACATAGTTCAGTGCTTCAGTTTCCTGCTGGCGAGTGGCACTTTGTCATTGTCCCTAAAGAAAAATCATACCAGTGAAATCCCCTGCGTTCCCCACAAGTTGAGTGATGCATACTCTATCTTCAGAATTGACTATGAATTATTCACTGTTTATTGTGCTAGTGTGTGCACATAGTGATCATCTTCTTGTTCATAATACCCAGTTTATCACCATGTCCTGAGCCTAGTTTAATTATGTAGTTGCGGCGTGTGCCCTCCCTTTTTTTTAACAATTCTATTTGTGTCAAGCCTGTGAGAGCTACTCCAGATTTTACTCCCCGTTTCCTTACACGTGCAGACGTGTTTTGTGAAGGTTTTGATCACAATGGACATCTGGCAATGTTTTGCACACCAGCTTAACACCCTGAGCAAAATCATGACCGCCATTATTGATCTCCCCCTTCAGTCTACAGCCGCACGAGAACGTGTTCTGGGAGACGGCTGTAGCTCAGTGGTAGAGCAACCATCTTCTGTGCCGAAGGTCCAGGCTCGATCCTCAGCATCTCTAGTTAGGGCTGGAAGAAACCCCTGCCTGAAACCTGGAGAGCTGCTGTCGATGTAGACACTACTGAGTTAGAAGGACCCAGTGGTCTGATTCACTCTAAGGCAACTTCCTGTGTTCTTATGGGACATGCTCTCAGCTTATATAGGGCAATATTTAGTTTTAATCAGCCTTACTTAGACCGTACAAGAGCTTTGCATACACCCCAAGAACTGTCCTGTGAATTTTCTCAGAAATGAATTTATGTGGGGAATGTTTCCTGAGGGGGTAAAGTTTGAAAACCACTGAACTATTTTTAAAGTGATGCTTTTGAATTATGGTGCTGGAGGAGACTCTTGAGAGTCCCATGGACTGCAAGAAGATCAAACCTATCCATTCTGAATGAAATCAGCCCTGAGTGCTCACTGGAAGGACAGATCCTGAAGCTGAGGCTCCAAGACTTTGGCCACCTCATGAGAAGAGAAGACGCCCTGGAAAAGACCCTGATGTTGGGAAAGATGGAGGGCACAAGAAGAAGGGGACGATAGAGGATGAGATGGTTGGACAGTGTTCTCGAAGCTACCAGCATGAGTTTGACCAAACTGCGGGAGGCAGTGGAAGACAGGAGTGCCTGGCGTGCTCTGGTCCATGGAGTCACGAAGAGTCGGACACGACTAAACGACTAAACAACAACAACAATTTTTTTACATAGGATGTGGGTTGTTTTTTAAGCATTTATTTGATTATCCAAATTGTCCACCGTAAGTTAAACATAATCATTAAACATAGATTGTTAAGCTGCATCTTCAAAATTGTTGTTTAGTCGTTTAGTCGTGTCCGACTCTTCGTGACCCCATGGACCAGAGCACGCCAGGCACTCCTATCTTCATCTTCAAAATTACAGAGCTACAATTCATAAACCTTGATTAATTCTTAAGACCCATGAAACCTCATGTGCTAAAAACCAAGACAGCCCTGCTTTCAGGATTCCAATCTAATGGCCATGATGCAAAAGGAAAAATATATAGGAAGGAAAGACATGCTAATTCTGGCACTACTGGATACCATTGTTTTGTGTGTGTTCAAAGCATATACAACCGTGCATGCATGGGTCGTGTTCGGACCCAGAAGAGGGTGGAATCGGGACATAACGGGGTAGAGCAGACTGGGCTTACAGTATGCTTGGTCTGCTGATGTTTGTGAGGACCAGGAGCACAAACTCCATGCAAATAGGGGTGAGGAGTGTTTGCCTGTACTTAAAATTACTAGAGGGAGGGAGAGAGAGAGAGAGAGAGAGAGAGAGAGAGAGAGAGAGAGAGAGAAGATCAGTCAATTGAGTGGGCACCACTGTCTTGTCTTCCCTCTGCTGCAACTAGGTGGAACAACTGCTAATAGATTCCACTTGAGAGACGGAAATCAGTCTATTTAATTCTCTTTTTAAACTGTTTTGGCTTAAAACATTTCAAATATTTAGGGTCATACAGCAGAGTTGAAAAGTCCCATGACATGTCTTGTTTGTTCAAGTGAATTTTCTATAGTGGATGGCGGCGGGTGTATAAATGTGAAAAGAACCCCTCTGACTCTGTTAAGGGTGGCATTGCCAGCCTGCATAAATCTTTTTAGTGAAGACTTAAACAAAAAGTGGGTCAAAGTGCCCCAACCAGCGGAGATAACAGTGGATGGTTACAAGACAAAGGATCTTAGAGGCTCCTCAATTATGCAGTGTCCTCCCCCAGACCTATTTTAATGTCTTTTCAGTGCCAAGCCGCCCCCTTTTTTGTTTTTTTCCAAGCTTTTTAATTCTACTGCCTTTTAAAGCTGTCATTACTACTTGTTACAGTTTTAGTTCCATTTTTCATGGTTAAATCTGCTTTTGTATTATACTGTAAACCACTCTGTGATCCTCAGAAGAAGGGCAGTATATACATTTAATAATAATAATAATAATTGTTCTTAGATTTTTGAGGTCTCCCCCCCCTTTAATATTTTTCTCCTTTTGTACAATGCTCATAGTGTATTTACTATTGGGCATCTTAGCAAATTTGGCAACATTAAATAAATAAATAGCGATGATGGTGCCACTTTGCGTGATTGTGAAGCTGGAAAGTGCTTCCTGCCTCAAACGTTTCATGACAGCAGTTGCCCCCTCTGGTCTCTTTTGACCTTCCCCACATCGTCCACCCAAACACAGGTCCTCCTAAGCCATCTTACCATTTCACTGGTTTTGTGTCTCTTTTTTTATTCCGTTCCCGAAGTTTTATGCTGACTGTGTGTAGAACTTCTGTTTGACCCTTCAAACGCATTTCCAGCCCACTGGAGACACACTTTAATTTTGAAGCAGTGCTTATTCAAAAAGAAAATTCTGGTAGCAACGACATGAAGAGCTCTGGATGACGGGCGGGGTGCGTATGTGTGTGCACGTTGTGGGGAGCTTTTAGATCAATGTTAGTCCCTTGAGTGCCTCTGACTTTTTGCACTGAAGATGGTGCCAATACTGTGATTCTCTTATTGTTGTTATTCTGGAGAAGTTTAATAGCTGTTCTACTGTCGTCTTGCTTCACTTTTTGCTAAATTATGCTGGAGTAGCTTCAACCTTCATGATTTCAGTAATGATTTCAGTGCTGTCTTGGTAACAGAATGACTGCTGGGTGTGCCTGTGTCTGCCCTAGCTGTTTTTCAGCTTTAGGACATCTGTCTTATAGCGAGTCAGATCACTGGTTCCACCTAGTCTTCATATTGACTTCACCAGGGGTAGCTATTGTGGTGCCCTCCGAATGCTGTTGAACTCCAGCTCTCGTCAGCCTCAGGTTGCATTTTTATAGAATGGACTTTTAGCAACTGGTAGCACTGGGACTTTGAGCACACCTCAATTTAGCAAGGGATGCCCCCCATTTGCCCTCATGGCCGGCCAGTCCATGAATGCAGACTAAGCAACCACCTGGGCTGTCTCCATTTGAAGTGTGCCTTCACCAGCTATGTATGTGTCTTAGAAAGAGCCACACCTTTGGATCAGGGTAAGACATGCAGAGACATCTCTGGGCTGAGTGATGTCCCCTGCATTACCAGCAGACACTGTCAAAAGCCTTCTGGCCAACCAGAAGCAACAGATACAGGAACACCACTATGAGAAACTGGCATACTGATAGTATTAGCAACTGAATGTGTTATTTTATGTTGTTAATTATTACCTGCTCTTTGCCCTAAGGTCCAAGTACAGGTTACAACAATTTAAGATACAACATTATCATAGTTTAATTCAAACCACAATCACAAAAGTAGCGGGGGCTAAAAATATACATTTCAGCATACGTAAAGGCAAAAATGGATGGGATGGGCAAAATCTTAATAAAACTTAGGCAGCAGAAAAAAACACCCCCCAAAACAAATGATAAAGCCAGGCCAGTCTTGCTTCTTTGCATATTCTATCATATTGCCTATTATATCGCTAGAGCTATATAAAATAATGGACACGATCCTGCAAAAGTTAAACACTCATGAGCCCTACTAATTTCAGTAAGAAAGAATTCGCCACATACTTATTTTTCTTACAGAAGTGTGTGTATTTTAATTACAAAAGTGACAATGTGGAAGCATGTTTTTTCTGCAGTGGCTCCAGTCCTTTAGAACATCACTGTACAAGAGGCCTCTATAGATGTGTTCTAGATACTAATTGAAAACTTTATTTATTCAGGCATTTCTCAATTTTTAATTTTTTAATTTCACTGCTCAGTAAGTTGTTTCACAATTTTGATTGTGGTTTTTCGCTGTATGCTGCATGCATTCTGCATGTTTTTGTATATTTAGCTTTGTGATTTTACTTTTTTTTTTCCAAAGTACTTAGAGATTTCTATATATTGTGTATAAATTTATTAAATAAATAGGTAATAAACTAAATTGGAAGACATCTTTGAAAGTACCAGTATTGTTAGTTTAACTTGCAAGATGACCAATGTAAATCCTTCTCTTAACTGTGGTTGTTCTACTTCTGTGCAGAATGCCAAAAGGTGTAGAAGTAAATGATGCCCCAAGGAAGCAAGATCAGCAGCTGAGAAGTGCTGGAACTTCTCAGTTTTCGGCTTATTTTCTTTTTAAGAAGCTGGAAATTATGCTAAACAGGCCCTAGGGCAAAACATATATTATACTGCCTGGCCTTGTTCTGCTTGAGGTCTGGTGAGAGGGAGAAATGCCATCTGAAAAACCAGGAGATGCTGGTGAAGAATATGAGACAACAGCTCTTCAGGGCAGGGCAGAGATTGACAAAATTGCCAAAAATATGAAAGGGAGCTGCCTCGCTGCAAAGATAAAATTTACAAGTGGCTCAAGAAGTTACGGTAACTGACATGCCGATGCCTTTTTTTAAAGGTCGGTTCACATGTAACATTATAACTGCTCTGGGCTGGTGCAGAACATAATGAGCCAGCCATGGGAAAACACAGTCCCTCCTCTTCTGCAGAGAAACTTCTCAGTTTATGGGAATTTTGGGACAGGTTTCATCTGCGTCTAATGCTACTTACGTTCCCAGCTTGATGAGAGTTTTGAAAACAAGGATTGACATTAGTTAGGAGATGTTTCTGTATTAAAACGGGAATCCTGGTTCGCCTTAGCCACAGGGAGATACAATTCTGGTTCAGATATGAGTGAGCTGTAGTTTAGCACTAAGTGAATGAGTCTGTTTGGATTCAAGCATTTCCACATCCCCTCTGCTCCTCCAGGAGGGAGTTTGAAAATATTGGCTTCCTCCTTTAATCATGGGTTTTTATACATTCCAAACGCAGGAAAACGGTGTTTAGTTTAAACTATGGTTTACTGAAATGTCCAAGATCAAACTGTGGTTTTTGATCCTTGTTTGTTTCAGTAAGCTATAGTTTAAACTGCCGTGGTGCGCTCTGAGGTAGGGAGTTCTTGACCATGGTTTAGCATTATATCTGAACTGCTCCCAAAGTGTGACCCTACAACATTTTCTTGGTCTTTGGGGTTTTACATTTCCACTAGCCCACAGAGATACCATCACTTGTGAGTGTAGCAAACATACGTGTTGCTCAATTGCACAAGTTGGAGATGAAAATGTGACATACTTGAACTGACCCAAAGTAATAGGGTGTACCACTTCCTTCAAATTATAGAAACACTTCTCTCAAAAACTCATCAGCATCTGTTGAATGTAGGCAAACTCTTCCCTACACCCCGCCTCCTCCGAAGCCTTCCCAGCAATCTTCTCTGGGCAAAGAATCCATTTCCAAACAGTTTAATAAAACATATATATATATTTATACTGCCTCACGTTGTGAAAACTATTATTCCCCTGGGTGGAAAAGTGACTATCTGTGAACGTTAATGGCTTCTTTCTATGGCTTCTATTCTTAAGCACGACTCACTCTCTGCTTTTCTCAGCACCAAAGTGCTATTGTTTCTTCTGGCTAACTCTTCTCTTAAGGTAGGAGTTCCTGCGAGGCATGAGAGCAATATATTTTATTTAGTTTTATTTATTAGCGGCATTTCAGTAGCACTCTCTGTCATAGCAAGAGTGTAAGGCCCTATGTAGGGTCCTTTCAATTGTCGCATTGTGTTCTCTGTATATGCAAAAGTGCACATCTTGTTGGTTCAAAATAAAACCTAGGCAAATGGCCAGGTGTACTTAAAGGGCTCAGGGCAGAGGCTCGTGACACAGATTTGCATAAATATATAAAGTGCTGCTGGGCATATCAAGATGGCGGGGGCCTGAGGTCGCCCCAGTGTTATACTTTGAAGCAATGCCCAGCTGCCTTGTAAGTTCCACACACACACACACACACACAAGTTTAAAAAAAAGAAAGAATGAAAGGGGCAGGAGATACCAAACGTTTTTCACACGAAACTTCCTGCTACCAGGAATTGTGGGGCATGAAGATCCAGCAACAGTTAAGCAACTGTATCACTATGTTCTCCAGATGAGAGGGCCTCCTGCAGATACTCTCTTCATCAGGAGGTCTATTCCACACATTGAATCAGGCTTTTAGTGTTGTGGCACCAGCCCCTTGGAATCCCCTTCTGTTAAATAATGGACAGACTGCTGAATATCTTTTTTCTTTCAACAAGCTTTTAAAAGTACAAATCTGGAGCTGTATTTGAATTGTTTTTAGATGTTTTTATTGTTTTGCCACTTGTGTGTTTGCCACCCCTGGGAGGAGGGGCAGAATATAAAATAAATAGGAATAACCTGCAGTATGAACCTTAGGAGTCAAAAAGTGTTGTTGCTGCTGTTGCTGATGTTGTTGTTGACTATTCTAAGCTGAAGGTTGTGCCCACGGAGGTCATCCCTAGTGCTCATGGGGTCTCCTTTGCCCACTGAAAGAGACATTCTCTTGTAGCAAATAGAATAGATTGTGACCTGTGCTTGGTTGTGGGGTGTGTGCATATGCGGTGCCTACGACAATATCTCTAGTTTGCAAATGGGTCCAAAAGGGCTTGCAATCCCTGTTCTGAGCATATAAATGGAGTATAAATTGGGCAGGACTAATGGGAGCTGTAGTTTAGCAAAACCCAGTGGGCTCTCAGTAGGGGAACTCTGCGCTAGGCTTTTCCCAGTAGACTTTGCTAGTGATCTGGCAGCACACTGATGAGTTTAGCCCACTCTATGGATATCTTCACTTTAGTGCCACACCCTCCTTCCCAATTCATGTCTGTTGTTGTTGGTATTATTATTATTATTATTATTATCATCATCATCATCATCATCATTATTTCTTACATTTCTGTAACAGCCTTCATCTGAGGATCACAGAACAGTTTACAGTATGAAAACACAAAATTACATAACAAAGTAGCAAACAAAAGAATGTTTGTCAGTTACAATACATAGCCTTGTGTAGAGGATTTTTTTTTTATGTTGCCTGAAATGTTTGCCTGGGTATGTTCGTGCAGCAGGTGCAGGCTCTATGTTTGAGAGGCAGCCGTCGCTTAGAAGTCCAAAGCTATGGAGGGGCCAGAAGTGGCTTTGATTGCAGACCCTCTAGGGGGTGAAAAGTGAAAGATGCTCATTGCATTTCTCAGTCATCCGCAAACTGGGAAATAATAATGGCTTTTCAAGATTTTTTAGGGTTTTTCCCTCAAGGCAAAGCTTTTCTAGTGCTGGTTTTGCCAACAGTGAACAGGAATCTATGACTTCCATTTTAAAAGGCAAAGAACCTGCTCATTCAGCAGGCGAATGTCTGAGTGCGTCAGAAGTAGGTAGGTTTCAAACAAGTAACATGGCTGTGTTTGCCCTATACTCTTACATCAGTCAAGCTGTTTGTCTCTTTTGACATGCCCCCCCCTTCAAGTAGACTTTCCCCTCAAACCATCATTCTTTCCTGGCTAGGGATTGTAGGCAACCCAAGTTCTACTCAGAGTAGACACATGGAAATTAATGAACCTAAGTTAGTTGTGGTCATTAATTTCAATGGGTTCCCTCTGAGTATTACTTTTGATACAACCATAAGTTAATCCAAGCAATCAGCTTAACTAATTCACAGCCCATTGCAATGCAAGTCTGCTCAGAGTTGAGTCCCTCTGTGGTCAAGAGGCAAATGTACAGAGCATGGCAGCCTTGGTATCCTCTACACCTAACAAGAAGCTCAGGGGGCAACACTTGGCTCTTAGAGATTCAGTGCTTCGTGTCCCACCACCTGAGATATAGTTGGTGAGCACGGGGGGCAACACGTCTTTTGTGGTGGCTTCCACACTATAGTACTCTGCCAAATGCCTTAGTTTAAAACGTGTCTGTTGGGTATGAATTTTAATTACCACTCCACGTTGAATAAGTCGACATCTGTTTTATGCCCTGTGTGGTCTTGTGTTAAATTTGTTTTATTTATTTATTATAAGATTCCCTACTTGCCTTTCCCCATAAGATCCCAGGGTTACAACGATACAGTGGTACCTCAGGTTACATACGCTTCAAGTTACACACTCCACTAAGCCAGAAATAGGGCTTCAGGTTAAGAACTTTGCTTCAGGATAAGAACAGAAATTGTGCTCCAGCGGCGCAGCGACAGCAGGAGGCCCCATTAGCTAAAGTGGTGCTTCAGGTTAAGAACAGTTTCAGGTTAAGTACGGACCTCCAGAACGAATTAAGTACTTAACCCGAGGTACCACTGTATGGGCATTTTTAAACCAGGTTAAGTAATTTAAATAAGAAGCCAATACAATTTGAATGTATTGCTTTTATAGAGAGAGAGAAGGGTTGCTGGATAACAGCTCACTGCCACTGTCTCCCAGATAAATGCACCTGGTGCCACCAGCAGCTGCAATGAGCGCCACATGGGAGTTACCATATTGGTGCAGGATTAAAATGTGGGCCCCACAGTCACACTTGCTGGCCTGACGGGAGTGACTGACTTCATCTGGGGCTTGTGAAGGCAAGCAGGTTCATTCTAGAAAAGAGCAGGGAGGTGGTAAAAGGAGCAAATGGGCTGGTTATTAGTTCTCTGTTACTTCTGCGTTCAAGTTTTTGAAATTCAATATTACTGTTTTTATCTTGCCCTCTTTGGACATCTTCATTTTGAATACAAATGTTTTACACACATCCTTCCCCCTTTCATTCCACTTGCCACTTCAGAGTGCAAGGCGTATGACCCCTTTACTTCTTCTTTAATAAGCATTAAAGGGAACATGTGTTCATGGATAGCTGTGGGTCCTGCCTAGATTTGCTGAACCAGGCTGTTAGGTCCAAGTGAACTTTGGCACTTAAAGGGTTCTCGAGAGTTCAGCCTGAGGTTGCTGGATAGGAAATAAGGTTAAGAGATAAGGGATGCTGCGGGTGTCTGCTCTGGGAATTCCTGCAGATTCCACAGGGAGCAGTTTTGCACTGCTTGAGGCAAAACTCTTAGAAGAAGTGAGTGAAACTACAGGGCAAGAAGTCAGGCACGGCTCAAGAATGAATAGAGTGAGCATAATAGCTATTGTAATTCAACAGATTTGTGTATGTGTGGACGAGTATATTGGTGTGCATGCAAAATAACTGCCACTCAGTAGCGACAGAAGACAATTGTATTTACTGTTTGTACAGTTTAGATATTTTGATGGGCCCAAGCAGGAATAGATAATAGAACAAATAAAACACGGGTCTTCTTTATGGATGCTTGCTGTCCCACATACTGGACAGCACATGCTTTGTATACAAAAGGCTCCAGGTTCCATCCTTGGCAACTCCAGGGAGGAGAGATCCCTGTCTGAATCTCACTGCCAGTCAGTGGAGACCAGCCTTTGCCAGCCTGGTGCCTTCCAGGTGTTTTGGACTGCAACTTCCATAAGTCCCACCTGTTATAAGTGCCATGGGGGAATGATGCTGAGCTAGGATATGGGGAAGTGGGGGAACCAAAGTCAGGGAACTCTCCTATCTTTCAGCCTAATGTAACTGATGCGATTGTTTAAATGATAAAATTGGATACCAACCCCCTCCCCTTTGTGGAATATTTTCTGAATAAATATCCAGGTTGTCTCACCACCTCAGGCCAGACCTGGAACAACCCAGGAGCTGTACTGCAAGGACATCAGAAGTCCCTTTACAGGGTGGTGAAAAATGGGAATATATTTTCAGTTTGTTTTGTTTATTTGACAGATTGTATATCCCTCTTTATCATAAAAACCTCTTAAGTGCTTTATGTAAAGTATGAAATATACTTTGAAATTATTACAAATATAGGATATACATTGAAATACATACAGAGTCAGAAATTAATAATCTATTGACCAATTTTTCCAAATAGAAATAAAATAAGCAGTGAAAAATATAAATATAAAATAGAATACATATTAAAAGAGACGTCATTGTTACAAATATGTGAAGTCTTGCCTATTTTTTAAAAAATGATTGATTCTCCCTGCCCCCGGTAACTTCTGTATGTCTTTGCGATGATAATTGTGCCATATGACTGTGTGTCCATACATACTTTCTGCTTAGAGAACTCTGCTGTTTCAAAATCCCAAAGCTGTTAAGTTTCATTTTCTTTCAGTGGGCTGCTTAAACCAGTTTGCAAGAGAGAGAGACAGAAAGAAACGTATATGAAATGAATTTATAGTTCTTTTCTGTGTACATCGTATTTTACCCATGTGCATATATGGTAGGCATAGTTCTTATACTTTCATTTTTGGGGTCATCTGTTCAGATGTTAGATAAACTGAAAGATCGCTGGCTGCACACTGGCTTATGGGAAAAGCTTGAACTGATTAAGACAGTCATCGTGGAACCTAAAGGAGGCAACAAAGCTGACTTTGACGAGCTGCTGCAAGTATACTACGATGCCATAAAATTTAAAGAAGGAAAAGGTAAGTGGCCCAAGTCAAAAATGTAGAAGCTTGAAAACTTGTCTGCTGAGGCTGGAGCAAGACTGTAGGGTGCACGACCAGCTGCCGCTAAAGCTGCCAGCCCTGTGTCAAGTTCCACCATCTCAACATCTCGTGCAAATTACCCTGTCTCCTGACCTCACAATGTTGTGGGTTTCTTTGTCCTTTCTCGATAACATTGTCTGCCTCCGCAGGCGGTAATTTCATAATGTAGTAAGGTCAAGGGACACAGGTAAGTTGTGCTGCATGCTATATGGCAGGTGGCAGAAACTAGACCCATGGCTTCTGTTTTCAGCAGCAGCCTTGTGTTCTTTGCTATGTGTAGGTCTGCCTTTGTTGCTGTGTATTGGGAGAGAAGAGGAGCCGAAAGGTTGGGCCAGTGTTACCGCAGGAAATGACAAAAAGCCAGTTAGTAGGTTCAAAAGCTCTTTTTTCATTAAATGTACCAGGTCACAAAGAACTTTGAACAGCAGCACTGTTCATCAGGGATAAAGTAGAAATTTGAAAAGAAACTATTACAACAACAACAACAACAATAATATTTGTTGAAAAATAATTCAGGACATTGTGCACATTTCATGTAAGTGATGAAAAAATACATGAATTGGCCAAGAAAGGTATTGGAAATACTCCGAGGTTGATGGATTCTCACTAAATCCTCGCTTAGGCATAAACTCTTATAGCGAGAGAGAGTGTTCTGCAGTAGCCCAAAGACTTAACATGTATAGGGTGCTGTTGATCCTTGCCTGTGCACAAAGGCGATGATGCCCTGGGTCAGCTTGCTGTCTGGCTTTTGCTATATGCTGGAGAACCGGTTTTTAACCTGGCCCTTGACACCTGAGAGATATAGGGTTGTAGGACCCATCCAATTATTTTAATTTATTTAAATACTGTATTTTTACATTGCCTTAACCCACCACAACCTGGGGTCTTATGGTTAAAAGTGGGTAAGAATTCTGACAAATAAATGGATAACGAGGAAGAAGACTGATGGTGTCCACATTGCGGCACTTGCTTTCATTGGCAAGAGCCAACTTCATCAGGTGTACAGGGGAACAGCAGGAAGTAGTCTTCCCAAGTACAAGTCACTTAGCCTAAATTACGCCTTTTCATATAATTTCAGTTTTTCACGATTCAAAATAAACATTTTGAAACTCATTGATATCCAGTGACTTCCCTACTTTTATTTCCATGGTTCATTTTACACATCTTCCATTCCTGCATATTTTACTATGACCATTCAAGTCAGTTTTCCATTTTTACACCATTCAAACATTAATTAGCCGCCCAGAGTGGCTGGGGAAACCCAGCCTGATGGGCAGGGTATGTATGTATGTATGTATGTATGTATGTATGTATGTATAAATAAATAAATAAATAAATAAATAAATAAATAAATAAAATTTATTATTATTAATTGCACTGTTGAATTTATCTTAATGCTGCCAGCATTTTCAGTTGTGTACAATTATTTTCCATCTATTCAATAAATGTTTTCCACTCTTCTTTAAATATATGTTCTTGTTGCTTTCTTACTCCATGTGTTAAACAAATTCTGCATATTCTAATATCTTACGTTGCCAATCCTCTTTGTCTGGGACCTCGCTCATTTTCCATCGCTTAGCCAAAATTATGAGTGATATGATCCATAACTTAAGTTCTTTATCATTCTCATTTAAGATGGGGCACTTCTTATTGCTGTCTGCAGAGGCAAAGTCAGTGAAGGGTTGGATTTCTCTGATGACAATGCCCGTGCTGTTGTAACCATAGGAATTCCGTTTCCAAACGTGAAGGACCTTCAGGTAGGAAACTTGACACTGTCAAAATCACGTAAGTGGCGTCATGTCCAGTTTTAGTATTTTATTACCCACCTGTGTATAACTGCACACTTGGCCTCTTTCCAAAAGATTGTGTTTTTATGTACTCATTTGGTTTAGAATCTTGGTTGACCTTCATCTGAATGTGTCCTGCTGTTAGAGCTCTGCTGTCACCTGCTAGCTGTAACAAAGTGCTTGTTGCTTGAAGGCCTGCAAAAAATAAATAAAGGCCTGGCTCAAGGGTGAGGGCACTTGTGGCATCCATATATTGTTGGACTCCTCTACCATCAGCCCCAGCCAGTGAGGCCAAAGGTCAAGGGTGTTGGGAATTGTAGCTCTAGACCATTCAGTACAGAGGCTTCCAATTTATTGCGTGCTTTTCATGGTGATTGATGTCGCACACCCCTTTCTTTGCTATAATAAGTTCCACGCTCAGATTCAGGAGGCTTCTTGCTCAGCTTTCTGACAAGTACTAACAAAAGAAAACCTTTAAGAACGCCCTCCCATCAGATGTCAAAGAAATAAACAACTATATGACATTTAGAAGACGTCTGAAGGCAGCCCTGTTTAGGGAAGTTTGTAATGACTGGTGTTTTAATGTATTTTTAACCTTCTGTTGGAAGCCGCCCAGAGTGGCTGGGGAAACCCAGCCAGATGGGCGGGGTAGAAATAAATTATTATTATTATTATTATTATTATTATTATTATTATTATTATGTGCTTACCTAGCTGTTTGCTATTATTGGGTCCAGTGACATGCTTGCCTAGTTGCTAGTATTATTATTATTACTATTATTATTGCTGCTGCTGCTGCTGCTGTTGCATTTATTTCCCACTTTTCTCTAAGCTCAGGTTCTTCCTCCTTTCCATTTTATGTTCACAACAACCTTGTGAGGTAGGTTAAGCGACAAGATAGTGGCTCACCCAAGCTCACTAAATAAGCTTAATGACTGAGTGGGGTCCTCTTCCAAGATTCTTAACCACTACACCACAGTGGCCTGAAGTCATAACCAGACAGAGGAATTTCATTGCTACCATATTGGCCCTATCCAGACATGTATTTTAATCTGTAATTTTTCCCTAGAGTGTATACGTTTATATTGATTCTGTTCATTTTAGGGGTTTATCAGCTTGTTTTTAATGTTGCTCTTTATTGACAATTGTAATGTATATTTTGTTAGTCATACCTCATGTTGCGTCCACTTCAGGTTGCGTGTTTTCGTCTTGCGTTCCGCGGCAACCCGGAAATACTGAAATGGGTTACTTCCGGGATTCAGCGCTCATGCATGCTCAGAAGCGCTAAATCACGTTTTGCGCATGCGCAGAAGTGCCAAATCGCACCGTGTGCCTGCGCAGATGTGGCGCTTTGAGTTGCGGGCTTATCACATTACGGACGGGCCTCTGGAATGGATCCCGTCCGTAACACGAGGTACCACTGTATTTGTCAACCCATTTAATCAAAGTTAAGTCATTTACAAATTTTGCTAAATAAATTAAATATCTTAAGTTAGGCGGCAAGAGCTATTACCAGGGTGGTTATACATGCTAGAAATGTTGCCGTTTCCCCTAGATTGTGTAAAGTTAGGTATTGCTAAACAAGGTTTGGCAAAAAAAAAAAAGCCACTTCATTTGGAAACATTGCTCAGTTTTGACCAAAGTTTGCACAAAACCTGAATTGTATTAAGAATGATAATATATAACTAAGTGGAAACAGAAGACAATGGAAGATCACTACCACACTCTCATTTGAGCTTCTGGAATGATTTATTGAACTGAGCCAATACAGACATTTGGGACATTAACTTCTATTCTTGTAGGAGGTTGTGATGACCAATATGTTGTGTGTTCTTTGTTGCTTGTGTAGTTCTGTTTACCTAAAAAGGAATAATTTTTTTTTAAAAAAAGGAATGGCAATATGTATATACAGTGAGAAATCTCAGGACACCTTGAGACATCTCCAGGAAGAAGTATTGCAATTTGGGTCAGGTTGACCCCCTTTGTGATCTGAGTGCTGGGAGGGGCATGCGATGATAGCCTTACATCAGCAAGTCAATTCACAAAACCAATTATGGTGGTTTGTCCCCAGAAGAAGAAGAAAACCATCAAGATCTCTCTTAACTTCATCCAGTAGGTGTTATTGAGGAGCACCACATTTATTCCCCACTCCCTCTGGCATTCTGTGCTGAGTTTCGCCCCTGGTCAGCTTGGCCCTTGGCTGCAAAGGTGTTTTGAGCATTCATCTGCCAGCTGTCTTTGGGGCCATGTCAACATAGCAGTGTAAGCCAGCAGCCTTTTCTTGTGTCTAGAGTGAAAGCAATGCTCTCTCTATTGAATTCCTGCCACTTGCAACTGAAGTAATTGAAGTCTTTCCTGAGACTGGGGCTGAGGGTGAGCAACGGGGAAGATTAAGTACTTCTGAAGAAGAGGGACTTGACTTGACTGGGGAAACTCTCTGACATAAAGCGGCCAGAGGCCATCTACCATTACTGCACATCTGCTGATGCACTTTGTAATAGAAAAACACACTGGCATGCAGAAGAGCTGGTCTGTGGTCCTTTGTTTATTATGATGATGAAAGATTTCTTAGTTTACAAAAACGTGTGCATTGTCTCTTTTTTCAAGTTTTCTACAGTTTCATTTGTTGTCAGACGTTAGTGTTAAATGCAATATTAGTTTGGGAAGAAAAGAGGGGGAGGGGGATGGTGGGGTGGTAATGCTTCTATTCTTTTAAAATAAATTTAACAAAATTAAAAAATTGTTCAGTAGCACCTTAGAGACCAACTAAGTTTGTTCTGGGTATAAGCTTTCGTGTGGGGTTTTGTATGGGTTCTCTTACAATTTGCTTGTTGTATTTCCTGGGTGGTGAGAGAGGTTGAGGGTGGCCTGGGGTGTGGTTGGTTGTCTTAGGTTGGCTGTAGTGAGATTTGTTTATGTTTGTGAGTGTATGGGGGTGGATTTTTGGATCAGGTTAGCCAGATTGATTTGTATGCTGTCAGCAGATTCTTGTTGTTGTCTTGTTGGGCTATGTATGTGATAAAGGGGAACCATACTGGGCTGAAGGCGTCTTCTACTTGTCCCCGTGTCAGTTTCAGTTTGTTGGTTAGTTTTTCTAGTAAGACTGTTTCCCATACTATTTGATACCATTGGTTCATGATTACTCCTGATAGGTATCTCCAGTGTCTGGCTATGATTCTTTTGCCTGCTGAGAATAGGTGGGTTATGAGCTCTTTAAAATGTGAGTGGGCAATATTATCTTGGAAGATGTTCAGTAGGGCCAGTTCTGGGGTGACTTCTAATACTTGCTTAGTTATTTTGCATATTTCTTGTATGACTGATGTTCCAGAAGAGTTGGATTTGGGGACATTCCCACCACATGTGGAGGTATGTGCCTGTGGAGGTAAAGCCTCTCCATCATTTTGGCGAGGCTCCTGGGCATATCAGCACTAGTTTCCGTGGTGTTAGGTACCATCTGTAAGTGAGTTTCAGGGTGAGAAATTCCTGGTATAAACCACAGAGCTCTCTCTTAAATAACTGTATCGGGAGCCTCTTTATGTGCCTTTATCATTTTAACTTTGTGATTGGAAGGTAATTAGAACATACTCTTGAATCTCATATTTACACATCCCACCAATAACCCTATTAAGACTTGTGCAAAATCACAGGACTTGAATGTGTGTCAGATCTTATTATTCATTTTGATTATTTTTAAAATTGTCAGCTGTTTAACTTAAATGTTGTTTTAATGAATTGATTTTCGTAATGGTGACACCTTTTGCATTCTTCTCTTGGTTATATTTGAGGAGAATCAACCAATCTCTGTCCCCCCTGCTCCAGATATAGGGAGATTTTCTGCTGCAGAATTCGAGAGTTGCTATATTAGTCCTTAATGAAAGAGAAGCAGGGAGTTTGAAAAGCGGAGCCTTTGCACTTGCTTGTATATTATGAGAGTGAAAAATAATCACTGTAATCTTCAGAAGCTGGCTGTTACAGCAAAAATAAAGAGAGCGCTGTTAAGAGTCCAGCACAAAGCTCTGGTACTCTCAGTGGGGAGGGCTTTGGAGAAGCAGGAAAATGCATTTCTGAGCCAAAAAAACGACTTCTTTGGCTGTGACCAGATTTCCTCTGCCCACCTCTGGGACTTCAATGTTGAGGTAGGAAAATGTGATTTTTGGAGCCAAGTGTGGCTTGGTGAGCCTGACTTGTAATTTACTACTCTTTCCTCGGGGACCTAAAAATAAGGAAAGTCTCCGTGAAATGTTGATAATGGGCAGCTCTGAAGTACAGACCTCAGGCTAGTGTTCCCAAAGAGGATTTCTTCACTTCCACCTTTCCTAGATGACTCTTAAGAGACCATAATTCAGTAAGAGCCACTTTCAGTAGGAACGTTGCGTATGAGGCACTGGGTGTAGAAATAAACAAGTGAGGGTTTTTTATTTGTGTGTGTGTATAAACTTAGAGATTCTTGGCTTCCTTTCAATTGATAAAAATATAGCTGTGATGTGGTTTACACATTCATACGTGTTTGTATCTATCTTGAAGTAAAGGCCACTGTGGTTCGAATGTTAACTTAGGAAGGTACCTAACAGCATAATTTGTGAACCATGATGGAGTACATCAATTCAGTTACACATTTCAGTGCTTCAGGATTGTGTTAATGAGGCGAAATATTTTTCAAGTTCACGACCCTGGCTTCTTCACTGCCCTGATGAGGAATCAATTGAATCGAGGTGGCTAATGCTTCTCACTGACAGAGGACGACTTTCGATTACCCATCAGGAATACCTATGTACCCGTGCCTGCCCTACTGCAGCTAGCAGAGAGAAAAGACCTCTTTTGTCATAGCCCCATCTGCACTAGACATTATGCCCTCTGAAATGAAGTGCATATTGGCTGTTTGCTAAAACGCAATAAACTGACTGACTGACATTACAGCCATGAAGTTGTCTTGGTGGCTTTGGGCCAGTCGCTGTCTCTCAGCCTAACCTACCTCACAGGGTTGTTGTGGGGAATAAAATGAATTTGGAGCGGTGGATGGGAAACCCATGTGTGCTGCCTTAGGGTTTCTGGAGGAAAAGCAGGATATAGGTCTAGTAAAAGAACATCTTTCATGACCTTGTATAAATATTTTGCCCTTATAATTGCTGTGAAACGCTGCCCTCTCAAAATGGGAATCGCGCAGTAATGCCACTGTATCATTCAAAGTTACAGTGCAGAAATATTTTAAAGGAAATTGCCAGTTAAGGGTGCTGGAGGCTACCTGTAGTTTTATACAGCCTTGTAAAGTGCCTTTGCCAGATGGCAGTAAAACCCGTAACACTGAAGTTCAGATTAAGGGCTTGGGGTTGGCAGACCACTACTGGAGTGACATTTAATCTCCGTACCTTGGCACAAGTTTCAGAAAAGCTTTCGCATAAATATACCCTTCAGTGAAACCTTCTGACAAAGAGACAAACTTTTTCCTTTATACCTTCAGTAGTTTACTTTTCTGATCCAAGCAGGAGGCGGGAGGGGGGAATATTCCAAAGTGATTTTCTTGTGTTTAGCTTGTCCTTAGCAAGTAGCGCTGACCTTTAAGTTTTTACTTTACTGTCAAAGTATGTCGAAGGCTTTAAAAGTGAAGCTATCACCTTGGGGAATTGTAAGGATGACTGACACTTACCACTTCACCTTAGACGCAGTGGCACTGAGCGTATGCAGCCGCGTTGTACCTCAAGGGAAGCTGTTTGATTTTTTCTTCACTTCTGCTTCACTGGAAATGGATTGGATTTTCTCTTCAGAGGAGAGTTTTCGTTGCATTAGATTTTAATCAAGTCACTTGCTCGCAGTCTCTCAAAGCCTGCACAACTGTGATGAGTAGATGGGGCCCGGGGTGAATGTGCTACATGATTTGTCAAAGCCGTAGAACTTCAAGATCTCAGAGAGGCCGTGTGCCGTAGTTTGACAACACTAGAAAGTGTTTCCCTGGTTGCAATGTTATATAAGCCTCCCCTCTTTTCTTTGTCACTGGGATTAAGGACGCAAAGGGGAAAGAGCCAAGTCCAAGCTGTATTGTGTATCACAAAGAGAAAGCACCAATGTGGGGTAGTGGCTGGAGCGATTGTCTAGTAAGGACAGCCAACATGGTGCCCTCCAAATGTTGCTGGACTAAAAACCCCATTATCCCTGGCTTCTGGCCATGCAGGCTGTGGCTGATGTAAGATGGAAACTAGCAACATCTGTAGAGCACCACATTAGTTACCCATGCTCTAGAGTTTGGCACCCCCAAATTCGGCCCTCCAGATGTTATGGGACTACAATTCCCATCATCCCTGACCACTGGTCCTGTTAGCTAGGGATGATGGGAGTTGTAGTCCCAAAACATCTGGAGGGCTGAGTTTGGGGGTGCCTGCTCTAGAGAGACCCGGGTTCAAATTCCCAAATAGTCCAAGATCACCCAGTGAGTTTTATGACTGAGAATTTGAACCTGGAACTCTTTAGTCCATGGGTAGCCAACTTGGTGCTCTCCAGATGTTGGATTCCATCTCCCATCAACCCCAGCCACCATGGTCAATGGTCAGGAATGATAGGAGCTGTATCTCAACAAAATCTGGATGGAAGGAATCCAAATGATTGGCTCATATATCTTAATTGATGGGCAGACTCATATTTACTTATTTAAGTTGCTTGCATACCATACCACCCTTCTTACAAGTATACTCCAAGGTGGTTCAGAATAAAAAATTAAAATATGCAATTATAGGTATGGGAGAAGGCAGCTAAGAGCACCCCCAAAGTACATATTAAATTCAGTTGAGAGATCAGGAGTGGACTGCAAAATCATGTCTTTCCTACCCCTTCCATTTGCCTCTTGCCTCTACCATGGGATTTGTTCTTGCCTGCCTTAAGCAGAGTGAAGTCAGTCAATCAGTCATGGTTAACATGGTTCCTCCTTAACCAGGGTTTGTGCTGAACAGCTTCAGCTCTTGTTTATGCAAGAGTGATACAGATATCGTGGTATGTGTGAAAGGGCCCTTATGACCTAAATGCAAACATTTAGCTTTCATTTGTGAGACTGGTCTTTTTTTATGTCTGCTTCGGCATCTTGCTGTTGCAATAGTTCCAAGATAGCAGCCTCCCCTTCGTATTTTAGCCCCAGAAGACTAATAGAGACTTGAATGTTCAAATCTTAGCTTTTAGTGACTCCACCGAGGAGCCTGGATCTTTTGAAGTGTGCTCTTGTGACCGCCCAAGTCTTTATACATGCACTATTTAGTCTTAATTCTCACAGATGTTACCCCTCCGTTTGAAGGTGGTGGGGATGTTAAAAGCTGCAGTGTTTAATGCTGCTCCCACTTGAAAAGATTTTTATTTATAAAAAGACCGGGGGGGGGTGATGTTTCACTTCTCACACTAGCTGGCTTTTATGGCTGCTTGGCAGTCACTAGGCCAAGGGTGGGGGGGGGGGGACAACTAGGTGGCAAGCTGCATTGTGAAGGAGCATAATCATTGCTATTTCAGGTGGAAGCAAAGCTCTTCTGACATGTGAAATCTTAAGCAGTTATTTCTCATGTCGTTTTCGTACAGGAATGGGATGTGTCTCCCGCTTTCCCTCCCTCTCTCTGCCATTGTCAGATGTTGAACATTATAATCTGAAAACATTAAGACTGGGTGCCAGCCAACCCCCCTCTCCACCCTCCCGCCGAACATCAGAATGTGAAAATGTTGGGACTGTGGTAGCAAATACTAGATGACAATGGCACAAAGTTTCTGCCTCTGCTCTGTTCAAGATGGCTGTGAAATGGCCGTCTTTGTGACTGGTGTAAAAGGGGGCGTGGCTCTTCTGCTTTCTTGAATGATGTTGTCATTGGATCTCAGGGCCGTGACTTTTGAACTTCCTGCATTCTGGGAAACTTTTCCACATGGGCTTCTCTCTTAAGGAGAACCCAGTGCATCTGCCATGCAGTACTTTGCAATATTGCAAAGGGTTCTTAGGTTATCGCCCAAAGCAGTGGTAGCCAGTATCTGGCCCCACAATATTGCTGGAGTGCAACTGGCATCCTCCCTGACCATTGGCCGTGCTGGCCTGGAGTTGATGGGACTTGTAGCCCAACAACATTTGAAGGGCACCACGTTGCTCTTGATCCCTCATCTTGGATGCACACTGTGGGGCTTCACTATCACTCAGCATGTACATTTCCAAGGTTCCCCTTAGTTTGGGCACAGGAAGGAAAGATTAGTAGCAGTGGGAAAACCTGTATTTCAAGGAAGCTCATGGGGAAAGACCTTAATTCAGCATTAGAGTGCACATGCTTTACATGCAGAAAGTTCCAAGTTTGATCCTTGACATTTCCGATGGTGGGAAGAGACCCTTTCTCTTCTTGAGACCTTGTAGAGGCACTGCCAGTCAGTGGAGACAATACTGGGCTAGATAGATCTAAAGTCTGACCTGGTACAAGGCAGCTTCATGTGTTCCTAAGCTTGTCCACCAGTACTAGTGTTCAGCCATATTATTAGGACCAGGGTCCTTTAAGGACTGCCTTACCCTGTACATCCCAGTAGAGATGTACTGAGATCATCTGGGAAAGCCCTTCAGGCTCCACCCCCTTGTATAGAACTTAAAGGACCAACCCTCTTGCTTGAAGACAGGCGTTCTTCTTCCCTTCCATTGCCTCCCTCTTGGTGTGCTCCCTGCACTTCCAGACTGGTTCTTCAGATTTGAAGGAAGGCTGGCTGTGAGGTCCAGGCTCTGGCCCATGTCTGGGAGAGGGGCATCTATCCTTCACCTTAGAGAGCAAAATATATTGGGCTGCTTGTGGCTGTCCTAAACCACCCGTTCATTTAGTTTGTAAAAGCCTGTTTTAGTTTGTTCTCCCCCAACCAGCACTCCCCATTAATTTTTAGCAAGATATTACACTGTATTAGATTAAAGCTGCTTCTCTTGAAAATTGTGAAAAATTTACCAGATTTTTTAAAAAAACAAACACAGTCTGTTTTCCTTGTATTTAGGATATGCAGTGTACAAAGCCCAAAGCAGCAATTTGTCAGTAAAATTTATATTGCGATAGTTTGCCCTGATAACTGTGTTTACAGTATGCTGATACTGAATGGAAAATGTTTCTTCTGCGAATTCTTCCTGCTCTGGTGTGGGTTTTTGCTTTAAACTGTTTTGGGTTGAAAGGTTCCTGCTTTGGCTACAGATAAAACCTTTCTGCATGAGTGTCTGGTGGACAATGTGTTTATTTTTACTGAGGCAAAGTTTTCTTAATGGTTTGAATCCCTACGTTTTAACAGGTTTAGCCCTTATATTTATTTAATGGGCTGAACTCCCGCTTCTAAAAGGCTTTATCACTCAGGAATAAAGCAGTGCCATGCCGAACTTAACATTTTGTTTATGTGAGGATATTTTAATCTCTTTAGAGCTTCCAGTGTCACATGCTCTGAGAATCGTATCAGCTTTATGTCGAAGCTGCTTGTTGAACTAAGCTGATGTTTCCAAAAAATTTTGATATCATTTTTTTGGTGGGGGTGGGGGGGTTAAAGTTGGAAGCATGCTTGACTCCTACATTCAGAATGCCCTTGCTTCCTTCCTGTCTAATATTGATCAGCTCCTAGAATAAAAGGCAGGCAAGCTCCTTGCAAAGGCAAGATAGCCCAGTGATTATTGCCCCATGGCTTCCCTCCCTCCTTACTGCCCTGTCACCCTTGGATGTGGTAGAGCAGCTGCTTTGCACGTATAAAGTCCCCGGTTCAATCTCCAGCACATCTACATAGGGCTGGGAATATCCCCTGCTTGAAACCCTGGAGAGTCACTGCCAGCCAGTGTAGACAGTACTGAGCTATGTGGACCAGCTATCTAATAACTCAGTATAAGGCTTTATGTTACTTTATTTGTTGTGTGCATGCGTCTTAATAGAACTTAAATGTCTGATAGAATAGAAGATGCGTCTGCAGAGCTTTCCACAGTCAAGAAGAAGGGAAAGATTCTTTGAGTGGAATTTGTCTAGGGCCTCATCTGGCACCTTTTTGCTGGCTTGGAGTTGGTGGATAGACAGACTGAGATGTTTAGGCATTTAGATATTTAGGCTTTCCCATCTGAAACATAGAAGGCAGCAGTGTTCTTATCTCCAACCCCTTTGAGGTCAGTTCAGCTGAACTGGGTTGCCGAAGACCACCCAGCAAGCTGTGCTGAACGTTTGTGACCTCCTCCCAACATTGTTGTTCATAATTTTTCTAGCTCATTTAGTATTCCCCGCACCCCAAAAGGCACGATTCAAATTCTTTCCTCCTTTAGCACTGGCACAGACCTCATGGGATAGGCTAAGCTGAGAGATAACGGCTCATCCAAGGCCACCCAAAGAGCTGTGCTGCTAGCCTCCCAAACCTGGAGCCAGTGTGGTGTAGTGGTTAAGAGTGGTGGACTCACAATCTGGTGAACCGGGTTCGCTTTCCCACTCCTCCACATGCAGCTGCTGGGTTCGTGTCTCTGCTCCTCCGCATGCAGCTGCTGGGTGACCTTGGGCTAGTCACACTTCTCTGAAGCCTCACTCACCTCACAGAGTGTTTGTTGTGGGGGAGGAAGGGAAAGGAGATTATTAGCTGCTTCGAGACTCCTTAAGGGGAGTGAAAGGTGGGATATCAAGTCCAAGCTCCTCCCCCTCCTCCTCCTCTTCTTCATCTCTGACTTGATGCTGTGCATACAGGCTTCTCTTGGAGCAGCAGAATTTCAAGTTATAAGAACATACGGATCTGCTGGATCAGGACAATGGACCATTTGGTCTAGTACAGTGGTACCTTGGTTTACAACCATAATGCGTTCCGGAGGTCCCTTTGTAAACCAAAACAGGTTGTAACCCAAAGCGCACTTTCGCCAATGGAGCCTCCAAAAAAATGGGTGGTAATCCAAAAAAAGTTTGCAAACCGGGACACGCACTTCTGGGTTTGATGTGTTTGTAATCCAAACGTATGCAAACCAGACTGTTCGCAAACCAAGGTATCCTGTTCTCACAGTGGCCTGTCAGATACTTGTGGGGAACCTGCAAGTAGGACCCAAGCACAAGAGCACTCTCACCTCTTGCAGTTTCCAGCAAGTGGGATTCAGAAGCACTGTTGCCTCTAACCATGGAAGCAGAGCCGAGCCATTGGTGGACTTACCCGCCATGAATTTTTCTGATCTCAAGTATGCTCTACAACATATGTTCTGTAATGTGTTTTTAATGTTGTACACCACCCTGGGATCTTCTGATAAAGGGTGGTAGGAAAATTGGATTAATAATAATAATAATAATAATAATAATAATAATAATAATAATAATAATTTTATTTATCTCCCGCCCTCCCTAGCCGAAGCCGGGCTCAGGCCGGCTAACAACAACATTATTGTTATTCTGTGATTTTTTTATGACTTAGTGGTCTATAAATATTTTTATAAATGAATTAAAAAACAGGGGTGAAGCCCTCCATTTCAAGTGTGCCCTCCCTCCTGATTCCCCAAATTGATTCTCTCTTCTATCCCTTCCTGTATTTCACCCCCCCCCCTTTCTAAATATCTTCTCCATATTGTGTAATTAACCTTCTGCATGGAGAAAGCACTAAAAAAAAGGGCACTTGAGGAAGGCGATCCAGGCCCTTTAAATCATTCCAAAGCATTTCTTTGCTCATAGATTGGAAGGCAAAAAGTTTTTGTTTACAGCCTGTTCTTTTCTTTCTTGAAAACTCGGCTTGGTGTGGAAATGGTAGGGAAGGGGACGAAATAGAGCAAGAGGAGGGAACATTCTTGGTTAATGTTCAGTTGCAGGGGAGGTCTGTCTAATTAAGCATTAAGGAAACAGTGGTTAACAGGTATAATGCTGTTAGACTCCGGCTAATATGAATGCGACCGTGACCTCCCAGATAGATCAAAGCCTAATCTCTCTGACAGCTACAAGATGACATGGCTTGCCACAGGCCTTCTGCTGCTCCTCGCTGGAGCTCTTTGTCTGCAAAGCATGCCTGATAGCTAGGAGTATATTTTTAAGGATGAACAGGTAGAAGTAAAGGGCTGTCTTTTGACATTTTAACTAATCCCTTCTAGCCTGTGCTTTACTTGCACATTTAGGATATTTGCTAGCAGGAGACGCTGGCTTTTCCACATATGCAGCATGTCATGTTGAATCGGGCGTCACGGTGATGCCTGATAATGCAAACATATACAGTGAAATGGATTCTGATTGCGTTAAAGTGACGTGCGCTGACCTTTTACCTGTTACGTGATTCACAAGGAACACTTTAACCCTTAATGAGCAGACACAAGGGTTTGAATTTATTTTCTGTTATTCTGTTATTAAGCAGTGATACACTGTGTCTCTACACCCCCCTCCAAAAAAAGCTGTCTTGTTATTTAAAATAGCTATACATTTTTTATATCCAGGGGTCAGCAACTAGAAGCCCCAGGGACAAATCTGCCCTCCCACACATTACCTTTTCCAGGAAACTTAGTTGCTGACCAAAGGCAGCCTTTTATTTTCCATCATTTACTTACAGAGGTTCGTGTCCTGCTTAGCTCAAGAAGGGCAGAGCTCTGAAGTAACATGGGGTGGCTAATTTTGCATGGCATTAAGTGCAAAGAAATGTAAGGCACAGACCAGATCTGCCCTGTGAGGCAGAGCCTACTAGACTGTTCTTTTGCATAGGACCCTTTCAGTAACATTAAAAGAGGATTAGACGAATTCATGGAAAAGGCTGTCACTGGCTGCTAGCTCTGTTGGCTATGCTCCAGCTCCACTGTTGGAGGTAGTATGTCTCTGAATGCCAGTTGCTGGAAATCACAAGTAGGGAGAGTGCTGTTTTACTCGGGTCCTGCTTGTGAGCTTCCCACAGATACCTGGTTGGCCACTCTGGGTCACTGGAGTTCACAGGCCTTTGGCCTGATCCAACAAGTTCTACTTTAGTTCCTGGATGTTTCTGTGAGGTTGCAGAAGAGAACTCGGGTCTCAGGCAGCCTTGCTGCACTGATCATCAGAATGGAAGGGGCAGGATATATATATATATATATATATATATATATAGAGAGAGAGAGAGAGAGAGAGAGAGAGAGAGAGGGAGAGGGAGAGAGAGAGAGAGTCTGGAACTGGAAATGGTTTGCAAAAACTACTTGGGGCCTGTTCTATATAAGGCTTGCTCAGCAAACTTTAAATGCAGTAGGGGGAACCTTCAGCCCCCAATCAATAAATTCTGAGTGACGGAGACAAATATTAGATCTGTGAAATCAAACTGGATTTATTTTCTGGCTGCAAAGTTTGAATTTGTAAATTTGACAGGCTGTTTTTTCTAAAAGGGCATAGGCACATAAAATAACATAAAAAGTAAAGAATCCTTACCCAAATTCGAGTTGAAAGTTACCTGTCAGAAGTGGTTAGAAGTCTGCTGTTTTATCTCTTGAAGCGTGTCCTTTCAGTTGTCAGTTTTAAAAGGTTAATATAGAACAAAAGAGCAGTGAAATTAACCTTCCTTTGTGTAGCTTTATGCCTTTCGTTTTTCAAACTAAACCTGTTGTTTAGCTTGAATAGCAGGCCTGGGCTTTTCCATCCTGATCCAAGTGCCTCCCCTGCCTTTGGAAAAGGAGGGCAAGGAGCTTGGCTTGTGGGTACTCAATATTCCACTTTCTGAAAAATTCCATCTCGTGTCTGAGCAGATAGATGTGTGAGGAGGAGTTCTAACTATTTTTTTAGCCTGTGCTTCACAAGGGAGGAGAGGTAGAATTGTACCCCCACTTATCCACAGGAAGTACCTGTCCTGCTTCCAGGGCTACCAGAGGTCCACACACTGGATGTAATGGATGTCTTAGAATCATACTTTGCCCTAACTGCCTTTTAGATCCAAATCATAATTTGTGTTTCAGGTGTACAGGCAAAGCATGGTTTATGCAGTTTCCCACTTTGCTGAGAATCCTCAAAGTCATAGCAAAGTGAGGAGACATGTGCGCTCAGGGGGAAAAGCGGGGTGAAAGAAAAGAAAGGTGATATCAACTATTTTACCAACATGTACAATGTTAACAGACTGAGAACCATAAGAAGCATTTTAAAATATTTTTGTAACTGGTTTTCCTAGACTTGCATCCATAAACAAAGTTAAGTATAGACTCCAGCTCGGAAAGTTCTTAATATAAAATTAATATATAGATATCTGCTGGTTACCTGAATTAGTTTTATTTATCATTTTGTCCACAATAATAGAGCAGTTTGGCAGCTGAAAAAGCCATTCTCTTGTTTTGATAATTACTTGATAAGGCAAATTAACAGTTGTACTACTTGAAATTTATGCAGGAATTTTAAAATATATTGTAATTTCTCCAGGTTGAGCTTAAGAGGAAGTACAATGACCTACATTCCAAAGACAGAGGACTTCTACCAGGCAGCCAGTGGTATGAAATCCAGGCCTTCAGAGCTCTCAACCAAGCATTGGGCAGGTGAGTAGAATTAGATTATTCCTGTATAGATCCATATATATTTGGGGCTTTATCTAGTTTTGTTTCGTTTTGTTTGCAAAATTGCAATTAATAGAAAACAAAACTAATAGAGACACAAACAGGTGAACAAGAATCATAATCAGAGATGAGAAGGGTGTGGCAAGGGCAGGAGTTGCCCCCACGTCCTGACCTGGAGACGCTGGCAATTGAACCTGGAACTTTCTGCATCCAAAGTGGGTGCTCTGCCATTGAGTCACAGCCCTTCTTCCAACCCTCCAACAACCAACAAAGTAGAGAGGTGCCCCAAAACATTGGAGGAAAAAAATCCCACTTATAGCTGAACCCGGTAGCTCCCTCACTTTGCTGTAAGTGATTCTGAGCTATAATCTGCAGTCTTGTAAACATTTGTGACCTGCATTCTCTGTGGACTAAACATCTTGTACACCAGTTCAGCTAAAGCTGAAGTGATGTTTTATAGAATCGAGTAACAAGGCGTTTTGCAAAGCAGTACTGGAGATTTCTGGCTGTAGCCTGCGCCTTCCCTGCTTTCAAGCTATACCACTTGTATTGTAAAGTTTTCTTTATATGTCATTTCATTGTCTTACTAGGCTTGCCAAGCCTGGTGTTGTTTGGCTGTTTGTTTTTCGGTTTCTAAAAATCAGACATGCACATCTAGCAGAGCATTTGCTTCTATGGGAAATATGAGTATTCATCTGATCCTTTCAAAAAAAGTATCTTGGTCATCTTGGAAACAAAGTACACAGCTTTCCAAAAGCACGAAAAGCTTCCCTCTTTCTCCTTAGTATTTGCTGAGAAGGTGCCTCTTCACTGCTGTTGTTTTTTCTGCAGCAAACTAATAGGGGAACAAGTGCTTTAAACAAATAAGTGCTTTAAACAAAAAAAAATCTGGTAAAGAAATGGGGACATCAATAATAACCAGCAGCCTCTCATAGCCAGCATTGCTGAGGGATTTTAAGAAACCACAAAATCACTACAGGTTTGAAATCAGTTGTTAAGATCAGTGCAGTTTCAAAAGGTTCAGTGCACCATCCTGTCTTAAAATAGTCATATCAAAATATAGACAAAAACCTGTTCCTTGATCTCAGGGACCATGTGGTTATGACATCTAAAAAGTTGTCCAAATGCATAGCAAACAGTCAACTTTCCAAAAATAGAGTAGATATTTATAATTATCATTATCAACTGGTTAGAGCATGATGCTTATAATGCCATGGTCGCAGATTCAATCCCCATATGAGACAGCTGCATATTCCTGCATTGCAGGAGGTTAGACTAGATGATGCTCAGGGTCCCTTCCAACTTGGCAGTTCCATCTAGGCTGCCTACAGTATCTACTGTGTTTCATATACCAGAAGATAGACACAGCCTTTTCCCTTAGGCTTGCACTCTAAAATGTTTGGGGGGCGTAGCTCCACAATGGAGCATCTGCTTTGTAGGCCGAGGGTCCCAGGTTCATTACCCAGCACCTCCAATTAACAGAAACAATTATTAGATGATGAGAAGGACCTCTCTCTGCCCAAGACCCTGGAGTCCAACAAAACAGTACTGGGCCAGATGGCAGCTTGCTATGGCTGGAGGGAGATTGATATGGAAAACCAAAAGCAACATCTTTAACAGGCATTTAAGTCCAGCTGGAGGCAGGGAAGGGCCTTTAGCTCAGTAGAAGAACATCTGCTTTGCATGCAGAAGTTCCTTCCCCATCCCTAGAAGAACTGTTATGAATAGGTTTTCACCCATAGGACCACCCCATAGTGATGGAGATGGAGCAGTGGAAGGGTCTATCATGGAATGAGATTGCAAGGTACCATAAGCAAGGTGGACCTCATCTACTTGTGACCTAGATTCGCATGTGTCTCTGAGGTGATATAACTCAGAAAAATCCCCTAACTGTAAAAAAAAAAATAACACAAAGTTCTTAAAAATCCACCTGAAATTATAGTGTGGCTGCCAAACTAAACCCTAATCAGGATTTGCAGGTACAAAATACCTGCCCATGTGAAGGACATAGTTATTTCATGGGTTTTTATTTTGTATTCCAACATGTATAAACTGACAAATAAAAGGTGAGCTGGTTTAAGTCTCAGATGTGGCGTTTTCATATTGCTGTGGTAGTATTTGAAGTAACATGAAGTCCATGAAATGTGATCTCTTGGGGGGGAGGGAATATGCCAGATGTTGCACATGGCCAGGTGACAACTCTGCCATGAAATTGCAGCATTGCTTCACTTGAAAGGTGTGGGATATGTCTCCAGTGGGCCCAATACATTTATTTTAACTACACAATTCTGCACTTGGCTTTCGTTTTTCTGGCTATTTCCCCCACACTCCCCTGGTGATGAAGACTTCACTGAAAGGCCACCTGCAGAATTTTCTGGTGGTGAGCTTCTTACAGGCTCTTCATATCAATAAGAAGGGCCAGTCTCTTAAGAGTTGCTTCTGCGCACGTCCCTGGGCACTAGGGAGTTGCACAAGGAGCAACTGGTGGGTTATGTTTCTAGAAACTCGTAAGAAGAGGCCTATCAGATAAGACCAAAGGCCCATTTAGCCCAGTATTGTGTTCTCACAGTGGCCAACCAGATGCCAATGGGAAGTTCATGAGAAGGACATGAGTGCACTATCCCTACTTGTGATTCCCAGTGACAACTATTCAGAGGAATATTGCCTCTTGTTACCCTTAGCCTTATTTTGTCTTCATTCCCCTTTAAAGCCATCTGTATTGGTGCCCATCACAATATTTTGAGGTAGTGAGGGCCATCAGCGTGGATATGTTGCTGTGAGATTCCTGGTGGATTGTGCCTAGTGACATTTTTTTTAAAAAATAGTCCTTAAGGTGCAATTGCAATTAGTCCTCAAGTTGCCACAGAACTTGGTGTAGTTATTACTGATGCCATTGTCCAGCAAGCTTAGTAGCAGAAAAACGGTTACATCCATGATCAAAGTACAGGTGGTTAGATATGAAATAAACATGCCTCTCTTTTATTTTTGTTATTATTAATATTATTCATTTCATTTCTATACCGCTTTACATTTATATTTTTAAGAAAACATCTCAAAGCGGTTTACAACACATGATTTTTTTTAAAAAAAAACAATCCAGAATAAAATATTACTGAAGAAAGTCTATTATGGTTATGGTTATAATTTTATTTGTACTGTGCCCATCTGACTGGGTTGCCCCAGTCACTCTGGGCAGCTTCCAAAAAAATCTAAAACACTGTGAGACATCAGACTTTAAAAACTTCCCTATACATTCAAAGCAATAATTAACAGGAAACTAAAATATTATTTTAAAGATCTCAGAATAAAACATTGCAAAGGAAGTCAACTACAGAATACACATTTAATGGAGCAAAGTTAACAAAAAAAATATCTTAAACATTTCAAAAGAAAACATTACTAAAGGAAGTCAAATATGTAAAATTCACATTTAGAACAACAGAATTAACAAGAGAATAAAATACTATCATAAACATAGAACATTGCTGCTGCTTTTGCTGCCAGTCCTGCCATTGGTTGTTCATGGCAGGTGGCAGCTATGGAAGCTCAGGCTTAATGAGCTGGGTCTGCACTAAGAAACAGCCAAGATGGCCTCTTCAGCAGCCTCAGCTTCTGTAGCTGCAGTCAATCAGGGCTATGCCTTCCCAGGCCAGGTTGAAGAAGGTGTGCAAGGCAGGGAGCAGGTCCCCCAGTCACTATTTATTTGTGCTGAAATATTTAGTCTCTGCTTTGTCCTCTCCAATTAACCCACTACAATCATTCCCACCTTGGGGTTGAGTAGCAGTTTCAGTGGACTCAGAACATTACAGGTTTTAGATATTTAACACCCTGATGATTAGCTGAAGCTTTGTAAGTTTTAGTGATATCTGAAACAGTTCTATCAGGTAAATATCATGAAGATTATTATAGTCCCCCTTTCCCAAACATTTTTAAAAACCCAATAAGAGTCATCATGTATTGTTTTCTCACCTGTTGCTCTGTTTTAGGTGTATTCGCCACAGGAGCGATTGGGGAGCGCTTATTTTAGTTGATGACCGCTTCAGAAGGAACCCAAATAAATACATAGCTGGTAAGACACATGAATACCCTGGAGATGTTGGTTAGTGACACTTGGCTTATAGCCCATATATATCAAGGCCATGGCTTTGGATCATGTTGCTGCTGTGCTGGTTGATCTAAAACAGAGAGCGCCAATGTGATGCCCTCTATACATTGTTGGGCTCTACTCCCATCACTCAACATGACCTGTTGTCAGGGATGATAGGAGTCGTAGTACACCAGCATCTGGAGGACATCATGTTAGCTACCCCAGATTCTAAGGTTATGCTGAGGGCTTCTGCATGCAAGCAAGGCATGTGCTCAGCCACTGAGCTATGGTTCTTCCCCTTGTGGCAGTAGCTGTCCAATATCTCAAGCAAAGGTCTTCCCCATTATCTGCTACTTGACCCTTCCACCTGAAGATTCTAGACCAGGCTTCCTCAACTTCAGCCCTCCAGATGTTTTGAGACTACAGTTCCCATCATCCCTGACCACTGGTCCTGCTAGCTAGGGATCATCTGGAGGGCCGAGGTTGAGGAAGCCTGTTGTAGACATTGAGCCTTGGGCCTTCTGCATGCAAAACATGCCCTTTCCCACAGAGCTATGATGCTTCCATATCTAGGGTTGTCTCCAAGTAAGAGTAGATCCTATTATCTTAATGGGTCTACTTTGATTGGAACCAGACCCCTTTCCTATGCATGTATCTAAAGCAAGCAAAGGTAATTCTGAAAATTAAATTTTAGGGCATCATCTCCTGTGATTTGTTTTCCTATAAATATATCACTTTCCTATACCAATGTCACTTTGGTGCAGGTGATAATATTTTATTTATTGTAAAATAAAAAGCCTTCAAGGCATAACTTCTGTGTTCGGTTGTAAGTATTTTGCACCATCACCTATGAACAATTCACCTATGCTTTGCTATGGTAAATTGATGTCTGTGAAGTGGCCCTTAATCATGGCGCAAATTGCTGTCAACTCGCTTGGGCAAGAAGTTAATGGAGGGTGCATGGTTTTTCTGTAAAGCAGCAGCGCTGCATCTCCTCCTCTCCCCAGTAACTTCTGGTCTCTTCCATATTTCTGCCACGCCAACAGCTCACTTAAGAGCTTTCCTACTGCACTTCATTGGATGCCCTTTGCCGGGGCGCTGAAACCCAGAATGTGACAACTTCATGTCATGAGTTAGATCTGATCAGTTGCTAGAAGTTAGTAAGGAGAGGCAGAGACATGGAACTGCTCTCTTCAACAGCAGCCACACATCCTCCATCATGTCTAGTTCTGGCATTTGAAAACTTCTTCCTAGGCCATATGAATCACTGTGACATTTGGAAACATCAAGCATTTTCATATCTCTCCCTCTAATAATGAGCTCAAGTGGTGAGTGCTGACTGAAATGGAGCCGGAGCGAGGAGGTGTCAGCATCTTATGGAGAGTTCTGAAATTTGCAGAAGTACGAAAACTAACACACATAGCCCAATGAGGAACAAGCATGTGCATTAGCCATGCAAAGTCAAGTGTCCATTGAGGGACAATGGAATGTCCTGCTTCAGCCCTTTACAACTTATAATTTATTAGCAGACATTATGCCTAGCTGGCTGGAACCCTGAACAGGAACATTCCAGTTTGGGTTGATGATACAGTGTGGCAAAGTTTCATTGCAATTCCCTCTTGTTTTGGTCCATTGTGCATTGCAGTCTGTTACCTAGTTTGTTACTGTGTGAATTTCTAATTAAAGTAGCTGAATAAATTGTGGGTGGGTGGGAATGTGTTCTGGCCTCCAGCTTTGCTGCTGCAGATACAAAATCTCACAGTTAAAAATGCAGTGAGAGGTAAATAAAACATGGATCTCATGAAATCCTTATGACTGATAACACTGACATTGTACCAAAGCAATCAACCACCCCAGATAAATTCATTGCCCAGTATAAATTAGTAATCTAAGGAGCGTTTTTGTGAAGGGCAAACACAGGTACTACCTTTTTAAATATTCATAATCATTCAGCCTTATTAGCTATTAAAATATATATAAGGTGGGGGCATCAGAATGTCTTCTCTGTCTTAATTTTGCATCTCCTTGTTTTGACCGAGTGAGGTTAGTTCTTAATCTACTTCGCTTTGAAGTGTAGAATAGCTATGCTGAAATATCCCACTGTGTCAGTTTTTCAATAAAAGCTAGACATTTTGGTGCCTCAACAACATCCAAAGGGCTACACGTTGGGGAAGGTTATTGTAAATAATTTGGAGTTGGCGTCCAACAACATGGAAAAGGCCACCTTTTAGGGAAGGCTATTGTAAGTGAGTTGGCAAACATTTTCTTGAAAAAAAGTCAACAAAAAGGGGAAGGAATGTTTCAGTACTCTTGGAAATGCTTTTAAGTAGCTGCAAACATCACCAGCTCGGATACAGGCAGCCCTGTTACCAGCAAACGTTTGGTAATCATGACAGATAAATTGGTGCACTAGTACACACTAAGTAGAAGAAACTGCTTTAAATATTAGAAATAGAGATGGCACCTATTTTTCCCTTTGATGATTCTAAGCAATTTCAGCGAAGGGAGGAGATGAAGCAAATACTGCCCTTGTCTTGACAGTAGATGGTGCTCAGATTCTATTGTACGAAGGGTCTTTCCCTTGTCTCAGAAAAGGCAGCAAGATGGGAGGATATCATTGCCTCACATGAGAGTCTTTCTCGGTAATTTTAGAAGCAGTAATCATAGCAGGTTTTTCAAGAAGTTGGGGGCTGGACTACTGATTCTCAGTAGCACATTTCTCGTTGAAACAAAGCAATTTGCCAGAAAATGCAATGGATGCTTATGAATTAAATATATCCAAAGATAGAATGATTATTATACCCATAGTATAATAGAATCCAAAAATATAATTGACTTCGAAAGATTCCACTTGTTCAGTCTTTATCAGAACACATGCACTGAAACTGCTTTTAAAATGATCAGCGGTTTGTTTGTTTTTTAAAAGGGGGGGGGGTAAAAAGATAGCAATAAAGAAATCCCTTTCCTTCAAAGCATAAAGCCACCAGCATTTCTTTCCCTCTTAAATAGTTTCATAATTTTTTACTAAATTTCTATACCACCCTTCATCCAAAGATCACAGGGTAGTTTACAGTATAAAAACAGAACATACATAACAAAAAGATAAGATAAATCATAAATATAGTAAATTCTGTGTGGTTTTTAAAATAAATTTTATTTTCAGTTTTTAAGAATTTGCAAATACAAATCTTACAATGTCATACTTCCAATACAGATACAAATCAGACTCCCTCCCCCTTTTGTGGTTTCTTCTCTTATTTAAAATTTTAACACTTTACTCCATTTTTAAATTATTCTACAACTAATCTTAATAAAACTTTTAACTGCTTTGATTTAAGTTAACCCTGCCAATGCACTTAGTTGCATACCATGATTTTTCAAATATTCCACAAATATTCCCCACTCCTTAGTATATTTTTTTCCTCTTGGTTTCTGAACACATTCATTAATTTTGCCATTTCAGCATAATGCAATTCTCTGTGTTGGTTGCATTCAGGTAAGTTCTACTCAGAGTAGACCCATTTAAATTAATGGACATAATTTCAATAGGTTTACTCTGTGAGTAGAAGACTGGATGCAACTCTGTGCACCCAACATTATTTTAATGCTTAGTTTTCATGTTGTGGGTTGCTCTCCATACTACTTTCATTGTGATAATCTATTAACGTTCTCATTCTCATATAGTGTGGCTTTTAAACCTCTATTTGGCAACTCATTTTTAACAGGGGACAAACACTTAGACTTGAGCAAGGGCTAAAGGGCCATTGACATTTGCTCCACCCAGTGCTATGGAAGCCAATACCAGAGGCAAATGGCTCTTTAACCCCCTTTTCCCTATTTATATGGGGAAGTTAGACTTTGGTACATCCCTCCCCTGTATGCATCCTTGTCGCTTACTCCCATGTGTCTTGCCTTGTGTAGGAGAAGGCACAGCTGAATTGTGTAATGGCAGAATAATAATAATAATTGTTGTTGTTGTTGTATTTGTACCCTGCCCATCTGACTAGGTTGCCCCTAAGCAGCCACTTTCCCTTTTCTATTCTAATATACCGTATTTTTCGCCCTATAGGACGCATTTTCCCCCCCTCAAAAAATGAAGCAGAAATCTGTGTGCGTCCTATGGGGCGAATACAGGCTTTCGCTGAAGCTTGGAGAGTGAGAGGGGTCGGTGCGCACCGAACCCTCTCGCTCTCCAGGCTTCAGGAAGCTATCAGCAAGCCTAGGGAGCCCGCGGGAGTTCCCGCAGGGCTCCCCAGGCTGTGGATAGCAGCCTGCCGCCCGGCGCGCTGGGCGCCCTGAAGCAGAGCGCCCCGCACGCCAGGCAGACATCGGCCAGCCCCACAAGCTCGGGGAAAAAGCGGGGAGGCGCAGCGCCGCCATCCCGCTGTTCCTCGACCTGGTTTGGAGACTGGTGCTGGGGAGAAGTGCGCTTCTCCCCAGTGCCAGCCCCACAACCTCGGGGGACAGTGGTGAGGCGGAGCGCTGCCATACCGCTGTTCCCTGACCTGGTTTGGTTTCGCCGACCTGGTTTTGGGGGGGAAATAAAGGGGGGGGGAATTTCCTTTATTTCCCCCCCCCAAAAAAAAAACTAGGTGCGTCCTATGGGACGGAAAATACGGTACCATGTCATGGCCAGCAGCATCAGTAAATCAGGTTGTAACTCTTCATTGCCATTACAAAATCAGACCAAATAATTCAAATCTTTGAATTCAAATAGTTCAAAGTTGTGTGCCTAGTGCAAGAAGAAAGTACAGAAACACAGTTTTTATAAGGTTTTAAACATGTAGAACTTTGATCACATGACTTCCCTGTCTTGCTATATAGTAATAATGAAATAAAATTGTTCTTTCCCAAGGATTGTCAAAATGGATTCGTCAGCTAGTCCAGCACCATGAAAACTTCGATTGTGCCCTTGGTTCTTTGGATGCGTTTGCTAAAACAAACCAGAAGAGCACAGATTCTTCGACTCAGGGTAACGACAGATCTGTGCTCATGTCTTCAAGCTCAAAAGATCTGTCATCAAGTTCTTTCCTGGAGGCAACTCTTCATCTATCACCAGGTGTTACTGTTGAAAGAGAAGTGCATGATTTAACCCTAGAAACACTTTCTGCTGCAGACGTCATTGCAATTAATCCAGCGACATCCAGTCAGTCATATAACATATCTGCAAATCAACAAAGTAGGTTTTCCTGAGGTTTTTTTTTTTTAACCTTTTAAGTAGTTTCCTGAAATATTTATGGGAAATTTGTTAAAGTTGACTTCATCTTTTTGCTTGCGAGTAAGAACCAAAGAACATAAGAAGCTGTGTTATGTTAGGTCAGATTATGTATCCACCTGGCCGAGTGGTGTCTGTTTGTTAGAGCAGAAGATAGATTGTGGTCTCCTGGTGAACCACTGGCCAATTTCTGATGGATACCAAGCGTATTCCTGTTACTGAGACTCTTGGTCTGATCCAGCAATGTACTGTTAATTAAAAAAGAGAGGAAGCTGTTTATAGCAGTGCAGGCTGGTTGTTATAGGGCCGGGCACTGTATCAATACATCATCCAAAATCAGTTTGAAATCCACATCATGATAACAGTTTCATAATATTTGGCATGGCTATATAACACAAATTACAATGTGTGTGTGTGCTATGTAAAAGATTGTGATATGAGAAAAAGACAGTCATCATTTCTCATGATTCTTAATACCCCTGTTGCTCATACCAGGGGTCAGCAACCTTTTTCAGCCATGGGCCGGTCCACCGTCCCTCAGACTATGTGGTGGGCTGGACTATATTTTGAAAAAAATATACGAACAAATTCCTATGCCCCACAAATAACCCAGAGACGCATTTTAAATAAAAGGACACATTCTACTCATGTAAAAACATGCTGATTTCTGGACCATCTACAGAAGCCAATTGGGCCGCATCTGGCCCCCGGGCCTTAGGTTGCCTACCCCTGGTCTATACTATAAAATAACAGTTGCAACAATATGTTAAAGGTAAATAAAAATGTATCTGTTTTAGACTCCTAAGTAGTAACAGTTGCCAGGACATTACTCCATTCGCCTCTACATAGTTGCATCCTTATTTCAGACATCGTGATACTGTATATTGGTATATTGCCATGTTTAGCTAGTGAGATATCACAGCGTTGAAAACCAGACATCGCTCAGCACTGGTTGTTATTATTATTTTCTGCTGTGACTGTTAGTGGGTTTCCAGGATCTCAAGCAGAGAGAGGTCTTTTCCCCTCACCTGCAACCCGCCCTTTAACTTTTATTATTGTTATTTTTTAATCCTGAGAGTCCCTTGCTATCTCTTACATTCAAAAAGAACCTGGTGGGATCCTGCCCCTTCCCATTAGCATTTAGAATCCCATCTCTGTGACACCTCCTGATCCTTTTAACTGGAGTTGCCAGGGATTGAACCTGGGACTTTTTTCATGCAAAGTGGATGCTTCCCCACTGATGAACAGAGTCTCAAGGTGCATGCTGGAACTTTTTCACATGTAGCAGGGCAGTGAGGCCCTCTTCTCTTTGTAGTGTCTCTTGTCCACTCAAAACTATTCTGGAAAGTTGTCTGGAATTGTTCCCAGTGCAGAGTGAGGAGTCAGAAAGGCAAAAAACCACACACACACACACACACACACACATATATTTGTGTCTCTATGCATTTGGCCACACACATTGGGCTCTTTGTTACTGAGTGGAAAGAAGGGATTAAACTCATCTTAACAAAGTGCTATTTGGTTCAGTGGCAGGTTCTTCCCCCACCCTAGCTGGGTATACATTTAACGTAGGCTGTTACTTTATTTTATGTCAATCAATCCAGTTATTTGAAAACTAGTAATCTACTAATGCTATAGCACAATTTCGAGGGAAGGAAAGACACACAGTTATGCTGTTGTTCATTCTGTGAATGTGGAAATACCATGTTAATGTAATGCTAATAATATCTATGGAGGGTTTCTGTGCTAGAGGACTTCTAATATCTTCCCTCTAATTTTAAACATTGCAGGGGCTTCTGTGGACATTACTTTATTCCCAGTCCAGAGCTCTGTATGTGCTTCAGTGCATACCTGAAACTCCCTGGTCCCCAAGGGCTTCTCTATTTACTTTAAGTGGACAGTGATCCCATTCCTTGTAGTAAATGAAGAAGCTCTTGTCTCTCATCTGTATCATTGTCCTTGCACTCCCAGGGGATTACTAGATTGGCATAGATGTGTACAAAATTGAAAGGAACTTCTTTCTGAAGTATGGAGGATGATGACGAGATAGGGCCTTTTAATGGGTGGCTCCTGTCTGTAGAATGTTCTACCAAAGAGACTTGCCTGGTGCCTCCTTCAGTGACTCTTTGGCACCAGATGAAGACATTCCTCTTCTTCCAAGCCTTTTAATAATTTTTATCATCTTTTAACACTATAATATTATTTTAGCATCATTCAATTCTGTCTTTGTTTCTCTCATGGTGATGTGTTTTTGCTTGTAAGGGTGTCTGTATTTATTTACGCTAGGGTTGAGTTGTTTTTATTGCAGTTTGGTTTTGCTCGGTTTATTACTAGCTGCACTGATTGTATTGGATGTTTTTCACTAGTTTTATTGAATGTTGTCTAGAGGCTTTGGCACAAGGTGACTAAATACATAAATAAGATGTCAGTTAGTTAGACAGACAAGACCAGGTGGAGAAAAGATGCTACAACTGAGTAATAGGGTAATGAGCCTGAAGCTAAATGAAGCATAACAGCTAGTTGAGAACATGTGCCTTGCCTTTTCCACAAAGAGTTTAATCTAGTTTATTGGTTTTGAAATGGAGGGAAAACTAGTCAGAGATTCCTTAGTAAGAAAATGAGTAATGGCAGGCAAGATTTCCTGAAAGGAAGCCTTCCCTTGCAATGAGCAGTCATAGTAGGAGTATAGGATGTTTTTTGGTGCACACTCTCTGTTCTTGTGAGGCAACACTGAGGCCCCAAAAGCCTGGTCAGGGCTTCTTGTGAACTGCATTTGCCCTAGAACATGCCACATAATTCTCTGTAATGTCCTGGGATTTAATGGCAGAAGAACTGGTGAGGTTTCCTGAAGGTTGAAAGTTTGAAAGCCACTGAGTTAAATAACTCTAAAGCAGGAATGAGGCACATATGTCCCTGCTTATATTACTGAACTACAACTCCCATCATCCCACAAGTTGCCCGCCCTTGTTCTAGAAACTGAACAGTGTTCTCTGATGTGTACATGCTAGAAATAATGACAAGCATTCATTATTACCTGATTCTGTTTATCCAGCTAGTTATATGCCTCTGCCCTTCTATTCCAGATCTTCAGCCATTCTGCCAGACTGTAAAGCAAGAAAACCTTACCGACTCCAAACCCAAAACCTTGATCGGGAAGAACAAGAGGGAGAAAGCAAATAATCAGCTCTCCTCTGTCAGTATAAAACAGTATTTCAGTAGACCATTGACTTCAACACCCCTGCTTGCCTTGAATGAGAAAGACCTCTCCGCAGCTAAATGCCAACCAAAGATACCAATGGATGAAAGTACTCAGCTTGTTGCAAATGAACCCCAGCAGAATGTGTTTTTGGTTGAGCAACACAGGGCAACTGGATTGTCACCATGTAGAGAACCGATTAGCTTTTCTGCTGGAAAGGCCATTCAGGAATATCCTACTGAGCAGCAGCTCTGGGCTCATGAAGAGGGGAGGGACGTGGCATTTTCTCCAGTGAGAGGAAACGCGAACCTTTCAACATCAGATATAGCTGCAGAGACAGATGCCAACGATGACAGTATCTATTTCACACCTGAACTTTTCAACAGTGTCGAGTCAGCAGTACAGAAAAAGGAGTTGTCAACTCATACTTGCAGCGAGACTGGGATTTCCTTTGAAACTGCAAGCTCTATTAAAGTTGAAGAGCTTTATGAAACCAGTGCTCTAAAGCTAGTAGATGCAATGGTCAGCATTAAAACCGATGCTGACACGAAGGCAGAGGAGCCTGGAATCGTGCAGAGCAGTGGGAGTACTGGAGGGGCAGTCAGAGCAGCTGGACACAGTACTAATAGCATAGGTGAAGCTGAGCAGGAGGCAAAGAGAAAGAATCTTTCCAGATCACGAAACAAAGGTGTGTCTGTTGTCCAGTTTAATTATCAGTAGAGGGGTGGGGTGGGGTGGAGGAACCCCTTAGGAATGAGTTTTTAGTTTAGCTAGAAATCATGGCGCTATGGTTGTTTCCTGATAGGCTTCAGTTAATCAGTTTTTCAGAAAACCAGAACAATGAAAACAATACCTAAGTAAGAATCACTGGATATTATCTGGAAAAAAAGAGAGTTTCCTCCTTCCTCTCTCTCTGGTGATGTTAAATAATGTAGATTGTGTGGCACTGTGTCATCATCTTGCATGGTTCCCTATCTTTGTTATATCGTGTTACATCAAGGTTCCCTACCCCTGCAATCAGGATGTGGAGCAGAGAAATGGAAATAGCCAACATGGCGGTGACATGGCATGCATTTCCATTTCAACATGCTACAGGGAAGAGAGGAGGAGGAAGGAAGGCTATGCACAGAGGCAGTTGCAGCCCAAACCCAGATTCATGATGATTGCTGTGGTTACAGTTGATGTAAACCTTCAGGTCCTACTCATGTGAGCACTCTGGGGAAGGTTCTCTTGTGTGTCTGTCACAAGTAGAAGTAGCCTTTGCTTTGTATCACTGGGCTATTCCTAGAAATAACTGGAAGCTGGTCAATGAAGTGTTCAGGAAATATACCATTTTCAAATAATTATGATGCAGCCCAATTCATTGATTACTTCCTTTCTGCAGGAGAATGCTGCACCTGAATAAAAGGGGGGGGTAGGAGTGTTGAAGAGGATCCATGCAAAAACTTGCTTTGCAGCCGGCAGATTTTGCGGGCTGGCTAAAAATATTAGTAGTCTGCTGAAGCATGGTAGCCGCACAGAACCACTGCTACATGTTTTTGGGTTTTTTTCTTAACAACTGGATTTCATATGGACCTCACTGTGTGGTAGCTTCAGAAGTTGCCATGTAATGGGAAAAACTGGTCCAAATTTTGTTGCTTGTGTGCAAAGAATGCCACTCTCTTTATCTGTTGTTTCTGCTTTAATACATCATGTACTAGATGGACCAGAACACAGCAGTATAAACAGATCCAGATCATTTTCATCACCTCTTAAACCCACTTAGCATGCTCTTCTTTTATATATACATCTAACAATCAAGGAAGGCTGTGTTGAAACCTTGAGGATGTGTTCAGTTTTGTTAGGAAGATGTGCTGTGTGAATCACCCCTTAGAGCTTCTTAACACTTTACACAGCAATTGTGTTTCACATAAGAAATGTGTAAAGTATGGTTGACAATTGCTGATCCTTAAACATCTAGGGAAAATTGTGGCCAAATCAGGACTCCCTGGGAAGAAAAACATGTATCTGTTCTGTTTGCCATAGGAAATATCTGTGTTTGTCACACAAAGGGTAAGCTGGCCCTTAGAAATCTTTGTATTGTTGAACATATGCCAGCATAACCTCTTTTGTACTGTTGAATATATGCCAGCATAACAGCCTAATTTCATTTTTTTTAATTTACCATTTTCTACATCTCATCAAAAATATTTCTCCTAAATGGAACAAATGATAAGAAGTGCTGAAGTTAAATATACTCATTTTAGAATTCTTTGTTATGTGTATTCCATGTATGTACATATAAAGGTAGAATCAGTGGTGTTTTTTCAAAACCCTTTCAGTCCTCCTTTCAATCAGGTTCTTTGAATTTAGGTTACAAAATGTTTATTGCTTTAAGCACTTTAAAAATATTGATAAAATAAATGACACTGACCAGCCAGGTTTATAAGTTTTCATTCCGTGTGTGTAAAATGTATGTAATGGGGCTTGAATATAATGTTGTGTTGTTAAGAACCTGACCCAAGTTGTCCTCAGTGATGGAAATACATAATAATTTGAATAATTGTGGGAATGCCTCGCAAAATCACTGATTCTTAGTCACACTGGTGCAATATAATAATCAAATCCTGAATTTATTGAAGGACTGAAAGTACAGAGAACATATAAACGAAGAATCAGGAAACCATCTATTAAAGGAGGGGCCAAGTCACTGACAGGTAAAGTTGGAAACAATTTGTAGATTTTCAAGTTTGATTATAGTGGTAGTTATAGTAATCCAGTTGGAATCAGGTTAAGTAATGAGTGGATCTGGCCAATGACTCGTCTAATCTTGCATCCTCTTCTCCATGACACAGTTCCAGTGGAGGCTGCCCGTTAGGTAAACGAGACAATTCCCATCCAATTCAGTCTATCCTCAGCCAGCCCAGGGGTCAGCTTCCTCCTCCTTAATTTTAGTGGTGTCACCTTAGAACTTAGCAAGCAAGAGGATGGGGACAAGATCAGAATTAATGGACCTAGTCTGTCATAGGCTCCAGTTCCACCTACTCCTGCGCTCCCTGCTTTCTCTTCCCTGCCAGCCCCAATGGACACCAGCCTCCAATGCACAATATCTTCCTTTGCCTAAACTGCTCCAGTTTCTGGGGTGGGTAGCTTTGGTACGCAAAGGAGCCGTGGTGTGCTGTGATGGGAAACTCTCATGCCACTAAAGTGGTTCCAGAAGAGAGGGAGCAGAAATCTTGCAAAATCTGTCCCAGATTCATGTGCAGGGAACTGTGTTTCAAAGATTGGTTATGTGCTTAGCACTGTTTCGCTTTTGATCACACAGGATACCCAACAAAAAGATATGCTGTCGGCTAGCTAAGAGGCAGCCAGGTGTGTGTCTAAACTACAGCCCTTATTGACTATTACTTTCTTTGTCTTATACTTCACATACCCTCTTGACTCTGCTTGAGAACACTAATGCTGTGAAGGCCTGGTGCTTAAGTTGTTCCCACAGCGCAAGCAGGAGCCACAAGGTAGGCCCCCCATGCATGGACAGGGACTTCTCACATTTTGTGACAGTGCAGTGGCTTCCACCCCACCAGCGCTCTTCTTCATTGCCCCACAGGACTTCACAACAGTCTACTCACAGTTTCAGCCTGAGATTTTTCTGACACTCCTCGAAGACTTCCCTAATCAGTGCTAGCTTTTCCCTGACTTTTGTTAAACAAATCTGGGGGCAATTCTAATTCATGCTGGTATACAATATTTTACATTTGAATGGGAATTTCAAAGAGTCGGCTTTATCCTGTTTACTGGAAGCTGCTGTGTTGTTAGCCTTGAGCAAAGCGTTTCCTAAAGAGACACATGTGTTGCATTCAGCAAATGAGCAGGCTGTCCTGCAACAAATAGTTAGCATTTGGGACCCATAAAAGGGAGAAAAGGATTTTTAAAAAAACTTTGGGTGGCACTAACATCTATATCAAACATTAATTACAGCCTGAGAGAGGAAAGAAAACTGGGCTAGAGAATAGTCAAGAGCTACAAAGGTTAAGGAAGGATGGAGTTTCTATATTTGTTAAAAATCACCAAGCCGCGCTTTAACTGTGAGCCTCCCACAATTATAATTAGCAAAGTTTCAATGGATCTTAGTAAGACAAGATCTGCTCATCAAACCTATTTAAAACAGTGAACAGCTGGGTATAAAGTGCTTTCTGTATAATGCAGTCATGTTGGGCAAGTCATTTATTTTAATACTTTTTTATATTACCAATGTATGTAAGTTTCCAAGCAATAAAATATTGATCCAAATGGCTTGTGCTTTCACGATGATGACTAATTTATTTCTGTTGGAGCTCATGATTGTTATTATTGTGTTAAGTGATGAGAGACCAATAGGTTCTCTCTTAAAATAATTATTACACTGTGTGTTTAGACACAGCAAAGCCTTTAATGTGTTAGTTTATATCTCTGTTATTTCATGCTTATGAAGGAGATGCTGAGAGTTCCAGCTTGCAAGTCGGTACTGTGTTATATTCTCTGGAGGTGAGAAATATTGCTTTAAGTAACTGGTAAGATCTTACTATTAATCTCCTTTTAGTGTGCTATTGTTTATTACTACTACTACTACTACTACTACTACTACTACTACTACTACTCATCCTTAACCACAGATTTCCCAATTACAACAATATAAAAACACAAGGTTAAAATCAGTTAAAACAATTTACAATCAAAAAATAGGGTGAGTCCATATATCTCAGGTGTCAAGACTAGGGTAAAGAGATGCATTTTCTGCATATGATGAAAGCCATGTAGTGAAGGTGCCAGGCACACCTCCCTGGGGAGAGAACTCCACATCTTAGGGGCAGCCACAGATAAGGCCCTCTCGTACCACCCTCCTCCCAAACTTCCAAGAGAGAGGGAACTACCAAGAGGTCCTCTGTTGATCTTAATACCCAAGAGCATCTGTAGGGAAGGAGGTGGCCTTTCAGATATTTGTGATTGTACCTAAGAGCTTGGGCATGCCCAGCGGGCAACCTATGTGCTGTTCTCAAAAACTATTTTTTAGAATCTCCCCTTTCCCATTTCAAAATTGACTTGTTGCATACCTATGGAGGGCTGTTGTTTGAGAAATGCAATGCCTGCGAAGTGTTTCCAGATTGCAGACATTCTGACTTTGTAATTCCAGAAGTAGTGGGAGAATGAATCCTCTCCTGATGTAGAAAAGAAAATAATTTGGAAACTACGCCAAAAGGCTGTAGAATCTTTTAAGGGTTGTGCTTATGAATTTTGTACATTAACGGAAGGTGATCATCACAGATAAGGCGTGACTTGCACATCTATAGGAAACACTGACAGTTTATCAAGCAGCGGTGAAATCATAAGGTAAAAGAGCTCCTGCAGATATTTCCCCAACTCTTATATCCCTTGGCTGTTATCCAAAAAGCTACTGTACATATGTATCCAGAGGGAGTTTTGACTTTTTTTCTTTGAGCAGCAGATCCTCTATCACAAGCATGTTTTTAAAAAGCACATACACACACAAACTAATTTTTGAAAGGGGTGTGCTTCAGGGCTTAGTGAAGGTTGTCAAATCTAAAAAGTGCCTAGGATTAATTATGAGGCTCTTTGAGTTGCCCCTTAGGTAAAGGTAAAGGGACCCCTGACCATTAGGTCCAGTCGTGGCTGACTCTGGGGTTGCGGCGCTCATCTCGCTTTATTGGCCAAGGGAGCCAGCGTACAGCTTCCAGGTCATGTGGCCAGCATGACAAAGCCGCTTCTGGCGAACCAGAGCAGCACACAGAAACGCCACAAACAGTACTTCAAAGTATACCAGAAGGTCAATTTCCTATACCAGCCTGCCCACCCCTCCAAATATTACTGGACTACAAGCTCTCTTCAACCCCAGCTATCACATCCCATGATCAGGGGTAATGAGAGTTGGTAATCCAATATTTGTTTGTTTATTATTTCAATTTTACTATTTCAGTTCAGCGTCCAATACCACTGTTGGCTCCAAATGTACATTATATAGTAGTTCTCATAACCCTATGAACACAATACTTTTTAATAAAGAATATTCATGGAATTCAGCCTTTCCTGAAAATAAATTTAATTTTGTTTAGATCCTTTAAAGAGGAACAGGAAAGGGACAATGTATATAACCATATCTCCCACATTGGGAGATTGAGTGATTGTGGAACAAAATATAATAGCAAAAAATGTGTGTCCTCAAGGTTTTCTTAGGCTTCGTAGGTGAAATTTGACCTGCTGCTGTAAAAACTACATTTAGACAGACGTCTGCAATAGCATATAATAAAACCAGCTAACTTGGCATGAAGGATACCTTTAATTCTATGGTACTGTGTGTTTATGAGGGGGAAAGATACACTGAAAGCTATAGTAAAGAATGTTAGATATTGTTGACATACTAAATTGACTTCAGGCTTTTTCTTTTAAAAGAAGAGCTTGGGTGGTTAAAAGATATCAATTCATTAATGCTCCTAGTGATTTGGTTTTTAGTCTAATGAGAAATGAAAAGGCAAGGTGTCAAGTTTGCTTGTGAGCTTCCCATAATGGGCATCTGGTTGACCACAGTGCTAACTGGATGCTGGAGAAGATGGGAGAAGGTTCAGGAGGGGTGGGGAATCTGTGGCCCTTCAGATGCTTTTGGACTTCAAGGCTCTTCAGCCCAAACAAGCCTGGCCAATGGTCAAGGTGGGTGGCAGTTGTAGTCTTGACAACATCTGGACAGCCACATGTAGTCCACCCCTGCTTTAAAAAGTCTTGCTGCATCAGTAGAAAGGCTTAAAACAACCATGGAGTAGAGACTTGATGGTTTTGTTTAAACTGCATCTTCAAGTGGGGAAGTACGTATGTACACATTAATTTCTAAACTGTATGCTTGCGCAAGAGCTGTTAGTTTGCTACTATAGATTAGTTCAATTATTAAAGGTTCCACTGAGCCCAGATCTCCCATACAAGTACTGTAGGAGGTTTCCCATTGCATCTCTGCATGTTTTTGTGTTTGCCTTCCTTTCAAATAGCTTCTGCTGGAAGTTGGGGTAACATTGCCTGGTAACATCCCAAATTAAATCCCTGGTATCTTCGCTTTAAAACGGATCAGGTACCAAGTGCAGAAAATATATTCTTTTGATCTCAGAGAGCCTCTGCCAGTCAGAAAATACTGAGCTAGATGGGCAAAGCAGTCTGACCAGTGGCTTACGTTCCTCTGTTCTTTTGGGAGTGGGTTGTTCTTACTCTTTCACACTTTAAAAGGTAAACCTTTTGAGGTTTAAGAATGAATTGTGCATTCAACTTTACTTCAGCAAAGAAGTGTCCCTCAGCTAACAGAATTTGGGGGGGAATGCTGTGCTTCCCAGTAAAATATCAACTAACCATGTCGAAAAAGTCATGAAAACATAAGATGTAGTCCAAGAACCTGGCGCCATCTGTGTTCTCATTTCTTGAGATCTGCTGCTGATTATCCAATAACACTTCCCCTGTGTTTCGCTAGCCGCATTTATTTTTGTAACAAAGATTATTATTATTTTTCTTTCTAAATTTATTTAAGGGCTTGTTACCATTGCTGATTAGATGGTCAGCTGTCGAGGCAGCCACTCTTTATATAACAGGATATTGTTTTGTTCATCATGTTGCCACATTTGGCAAACTTTTAGCTTAATGCGCCTTTTGGGAATACCAGTCTGACCTCAATCTGAGTAAAGCCTTAATAGTCGACGTGAGGGAGGCTTGCAGGAGGTGGCGGCGCTCATTTTTCCCCCTGCAGACTGTATATTTGTTAGCGCATGTTAATCAGATTCATCATTCTGTTTAATAAAGATTTCATCTGCCACGCGAATGCATAATCGGCTGTGTCTGAGTGACTGACCTTTGTCTTGAGCAGATTATGAAAACTGTATTAAGCATCATCGGGCAAAAAAATGACAACCTTATTAATTTGTCCTTTATGTGTTTTTCAGCAGATTGCACCTCATTATTATGCAAACGCATTACCCAGAGCAAGGAGCCCAGAAGTAGCTCATTAACGTTTCTTTCCCTTGATTTGCAACAGATTTTCTATTGGGGAGTGTGCAGGCAATAATTGCTAATTATGTGAGTTAAATTGTACAGTGCCTGCCTTTTTACCCTCATCCCCTTTCTCTTCTCTTCTCTTCTCTTCTCTTCTCTTCTCTTCTCTTCTCTTGGTCATATGTTTTTGAGAATGTAGTAGAATGCTCTTCAGGAGCCAAAGAGTTGTGGTAAGGCAGTAGCAAGCCCTAGAAGCTGAATTACAGTTGCATGCCTTCCATTTTTCGAGCCTCCAGTTCCACGAAGCATAATTAGGACAGATCAGGATTATTATTATTTTTATAATGGATGGGCTCATACACAGCTTCTCCTTTTAAAGGAGATGAGAATCAGTTGTCAAGATAATTAATGGAAATATCCATCAACAAGCAAACACATGCAGTGGGTAAAATGTTGCCTTGGAGGGAGAAATCAAATCTCATAGCCGGCTGGATTTGGCCTTTTATTCACCCTCTGTTTGTGGCATTCTTCAGGCTAAACCCGGCTTCATTGTTTTATATCCCACTTATTCCCGTAATGGTTTTAAATAAAAGTTTTTGTTATTATTTTAACCAGCTGTCTTTGTCCCTCCCAAAGCCGGCACTGGCAGTATAATTCCCCATGAAATATGTAAGTGCCGAGAAAATTAAATGTGCGGATTTGGCAATCATCTGCGGTTTGACAACTTTGCTCCTAAGTGCGTAATTGGTTTAAGCCGGGTAGTGCTTCATACTTATCCTGAACCGCATCTTCTGTAATCTGTCTGCCACTATAGCTGATAAGACTTGGCCACAACTGAAGTTTTTGCAGCGCCAGAAATGAAATCCTGATCCGTTAAGGGTTTTTTTTGGTTGGATTTAGCTTTATAATCTGGTTTAGAGAATTGTGTGAGTAGACAAATCTAGGAGGAGACAAACCTTTCTGAAAAGATGTGATGAAAATCATCGGATTGGCTTAGGTTTTCTAACTAAACTCTTGTTGACAGCGTAACCTATATTTACATCTCTTCCCTTACCGTCTTTCATCTTTGAGATATGCCCATTAGGCCAGTTTCCAGCTTGAAATTATTTTTCATGTGTAAGGTGTGTGTTTGTGTATGTATGTACATGTGTGTATATATCCCATAGATAGTTATAAAAGCACCAAGCAGCACTAATGCAAACTTCTCTTGAATCCCTCTTAGGATTTGGTTAATCACTTAAATAATACATACGTTACTGTGATTAACAAAACAGGGTTTTGTTTTGTTTTATGTGGCAAACATTTCGGCTTCTGCCTTCATCAGCTATTCATGGTTGACCATGGTAGCAGCTGATGAAGGCAGAACCCCCTCAAAAAATTGACATATACATTAGAAACGCAGGAACGGTCAACTGGTGTCCTTCTTTAGAATGTCTGGAGCTGCCTATAGGGTTATAACTGGAAGCGATTGTCCATTTTCCTAAGACAGTAGTGGGAAACCCTTTTCAGCCCAAGGGCTGCGTTCCCTCAAGGACTGCCTTCCAAGGGCCACATACACTGGTGGGGGAAGGGGGGGGAAGGGTGGCGCCAGGACAAAATGTGGGCAGAACACCCAGGGGAAGTCTTACATTGGTCTAGTTGGCTACTTTCCAGTGAGAGGAGGATGCTGGATTAGATGGGCCTTTGGTCTGATCCAGTACGGCTCTTATTGTTTGTTAAGACGCGAAACAATGGCATCAAGTTACAAGAAAGGAGATTCCAACTAAACATCAGAAATAACTTTCTGACAGTAAGAGCCGTTCAGCAATGGGACGGACTCTCGGGAGGTGGTGGACTCTCCATCCTTAGAGGTTTTAAAGTAGAGGTTGGATGGCCATCTGTCATAGATGCTTTTGTTGAGATTTCTGCATTGCAGGGGTTTGGACAAGATGACCCTTCAGGTCCCCTCCAACTCTTATGATTCTATAACTCTGTGACAGTCATTATCTTCCTATGACACAACTCAATAGGACGCTATGCAGTAGCCCCATTGGAAGCAAAATTGGCTTTCTCAGATTTCCCATTCATTTCAATAGGACCTGCATATGAGATGTTTCTGCTAGATCAGGTCGTATCCCTGTCCCTCCTACAGTTCCAGGATGAGTAATTACAGTTTAAGAAAATGAAAAGATCTAGGGCACAGTTAAATACTCAGCACATGGAAATTGAGAGGTCTGAAAAGTGCCAAATTTTGATGGCATTGTGCTTCTAATCACCTTTACTTCCATGTCAAAGGGATGTGGATGGCGCTGTGGTCTAAACCACTGAGCCTCTTGAACTTGCTGATCAGAAGGTTGGCGTTTCGAGTCCCTGCAATGGGGTGAGCTCCCGTTGCTCTGTCCCAGCTCCTGCCAACCTAGCAGTTCGAAAGCACGCCAGTGCAAGTAGATAAATAGGTACCGCTGCGACAGGAAGGTAAATGGTTTAGCTTCCTTCACAGTGTTGCATTGCGCCAGAAGCGGTTTAGTCATGCTGGCCACATGACCCGGAAAGCTCTCTGCGGACAAATGCTGGCTCCCTCGGCCTAAAAGCAAGATGAGTGCCGCAACCCCATAGTCGCCTTTGACTGGACTTAACCGTCCAGGGATCCTTTACCTTCCCCCCCCTTTTTTTTTACTTACATGTCCTATATTCTAATAGCAAACTCATTCTCTGAGTGCCAATTCTCATGTAGCTAAAACAATGTCCTTCACCCACATCTCCTAGCAGACTTCAGGGAATAATGTTTTGCAGAATTTCAAAAACATTACAACAGCCCAACATAGTTTAAAGCCTACTCAGTGGCTACAGATCATCAACTCTCTGTTGAGGAAAGGAAAACCAGGTGGAAATGGGGGGAGGGAATGGAGTATCCTGAAAAAGGCTCAGGTGGCTGCCTAAGAACCCTCAGCCAGGAGGAAGCCACATAGAAACAGTTTGTTGTATACACACATAACTACAGCTTTTTGTTTGATTAATTGGCTCATTTTTTTAATTGGCTCAACTGAGAATGGTAACATTGACTAAGAGAGCAGTAGGCTTTTAATGTTTTGTTATTTGTAGCACCAAACCATGATAGCAAGTACCACTTTAGAAGAAGCTTTTTTGTCATCTGATAGACACTGGGGAATACCTCTTCTAAGACAATGTGATGTGTGTGTGTATCCTCTAAAAGTAAATGTGTTTTTTCCTTAAAGCTATTATATTTCTATGAAGATTAATTGATTGATCAATTAACTGACTAATATAATTAATCAGCAAAGATTTCTTCGTTCATGTGATATAGCCCAGAGAGAGAGATTCACAGTGTCCGCTTAACTTTACCATATTGCCATATTGAATTTTGTGTTTTGCAGCCAAAATACTGCATTCCACATTCATTTGATTTTTAAATTAGAAATCTCTCTTACAAATACATAGATGTATACAAAAAGCTAAGCCAAATAAGGACTTCTATTGGACCCATTCAATTTTTGAATGCCAGTCACCTTTTCTGAACATTTTCTAAATAGAATTATCTCTAGGAGACACACTATAAACATTAAAGTAAGCAAACATGCCTCTAGAGACCCTGAGATCTTATTTTGTTTAGCCATAAACTGCATTTTAAGCAGAACCCAGCGCAACAAACAAAAGGAAATGTTCAGTGCTACTGTACGTCTTTATTAAAAATGTTTTAATACTGAACTCTCCAGTAGCAGCTGGCCGCACTTCTGACATTCCAGTTCCTCATTTCTAATTAAGCCTTTTGATTTACAGTAAGACTTATGAAGCGTGCTGAGATGGGGGAGCGAATAAGCTTGTTTTGGGGTTTGGTTTGGTTTTTTGTTACTTTAACGCATTGTATGGTTATTTTTGCCTGAAGAAAATGAACTGGGTGTCCCTCCGCGCTTCCAATTAAAGCAATCTTTTGGTGCAATTTTGAGGTGGTTGAATTAGACGCAGCTTCTAGTAGATTCTGTATTATGAAGATCTGCTTAAAAAGAGTTCAGTAGCAGATGCTGAGATTACAAATGCAACATTCTAATTGTTCTGTATTCTAATGAGAGCTATTGTCGCCAGCCAGTATTTTAGAACTGTTATGATGCAGTCCTGGACGCAGCTGCCGCTGACCCCTCAATTGCAGCATTAACAAACCCCTCTTTGTTATCACTATGGGAAATCTCCTAGCTGCTGAGGGTGTGATTTCAACACAGAATGGCATTCATGTTTGGAGTGGAGTGTGGGGAACCTTCACATTATTTTACTTTGCTTTATTTACGGTGTTTATAGGGCACCCCATCACAGGGGTTCTCAGGGCGGTATAAACTAAAGCAGATTAAAAGGCTTGAGAAAATTAAAAAATATATATTTGCCTGGTGCTTAAATCATACTAAAATAGATGCCAGACAACTCTCTTTTCTCTGAGTCTCAGGTTCAGTTCCAAGCACCTCCAGTTTTAAAAATGAGTAGAAGGGAAGATGAATAGAGCCAGCCTTGTTTTATTTGTTTAGAGAATGGAAGCTGTCACTAGTATTTAGGGATTTTGGAGAATTCAATTAAAATGGAAAATGGTATTGGAAATTATGTCAGTTTGCATGTCCATCTGCAAACAGGAATGATAATGAGGCAGGCGAATGTGATTGGTATTCATTGTCAACATTCCCCTGCCCCCGGTCCTCAATTTGCTTGCCATCATTTCCCCCCAGTACCTTCACGAGAGCACCCCCAGGCCCTAATGAAATGAATGACGTGGACTCTCCTAACAGTAACATATTATTAAATTTGGCCATGGTGAACAGTGAGCCGAATAACATCATTTTTGTGGAATCCAAACTGCAGTGGAATGAAAATGGTGCTGTGTGGAACCGATATGGGGCGGAATGGAAAGAGATGCCCTTTTTAAAACCTTGATTGTAGCGCACTTGTAGCTGCAAAGCTTCTCTATAAGCAAGAGCAATCGCCGGGAGGAACTGTCACCCAGTGATCAAGCACTTGCTTTGCATGCAGAGGTTCCCAGTGTTAGGATGACTGGCAATTTCAGTTAAACAAGGATCAGAAAGCAGGTGATGGGGAAATGACCTTTTTTTGCCTGAGACCCTGAAGAGCTGGACTCAAGGACTGAATACTCTTGTGGCATAGATTTTGACTGGACAAACAGCACTCTAATCGGCACCTGGTCTGGAAGCACCATCTGAATTTCCCACAATGCCCCAAAGTGGCAACGCATCCAAGTCACTGTGGGTAATTTAAGTAGCGACTTCAAGATCTAGTCTCCTGGCACTCATCAGAACATTGTTTGGTTGTCTGCCGCTGCCGCCAGGTAAACCCACCAGGCCTCACTGACTGTTGAAAAGTATTCCCTCAAGCGTTACTTCATTGCTTTATTTTTGGACAAACTGTCCAATATGCACAGTAGACCGGGGCGGTATGTTTCTGTTGTAGTTTCCAAAACACCATCTTGTGCTTCAGAGAGGGAAACATTGCCAAACTCTGCTGAGATTGAATTTCTTTGTCAGTCGGATGTAATTTCTGCAACAGAAATTCTATCTTCGAGCGGTCGATACAAGAACATTTGGAAGTCATCAGGCAAACTGTAATAAACGATTCTAGTCCCAGGCCTCTTTTATCAGTATGAGTTGAGAGGATGGAGATTCCTTCTCTAAAAAATAAAATAAATTTGAACTTGCGGTATGATCCAGCCAAAGTTAATAACTTTTCTAGTCAATGGGCTTTGGTGGGTGAAGTGTTGGAGTTGTACCAGAGAGATCTGAGTTCAGACCCCCCACCCAGCTGTGAAGTTCGTTAAGCTAGTCTTCCTCTCTTGTAAGGTTGTTGAGAATGTGAAAATGGGACAACTGTGTGATGATGCAGGATAGAGCATTTTCTATGGTGGCTGTCTGCTTTTGGAATACCCTCCCCTTGCCAGCTTGCCAGGTTCCAATATTGCTGTTATTCTGGCACCTAGTTAAAACATAGATTAGTTTGTTCAAGCATTTTGAAATGTTTTTACTGCTTTAGCCTGATTTGCTTTTTTCACCTGCCTATTCTGGTGAGTTCAGTTATTGAAGTTTACTTTATGTATAAATTTATTATCTTTTCTTTCTTTCTTTCTTTCTTTCTTTCTTTCTTTCTTTCTTTCTTTCTTTCTTTCTTTCTTTATCTTTCTTTTGCGATCACTCGTAGCCGAGTAAGATTGTCTTCCATAAGCACAATTTTAACAATGAATCCATAAGTGAGTGTGGGGGCCAATTCTGGATCCATATGTCCTTCCACAGTGGGGACATTGGTTCCCGGGCGGGAGTTGATCACGGTGTATTATAATAATATAATATAATATAATATAATATAATATAATATAATATAATATAATATAATATAATAATATACCGTACCCTGGTATCAGTATTAGTGAGATACTTGAGATATTTGTAATAACTTCAAATAACCTTTCGCATACACCTGTTAGGATTTTCTTTCCTAACAAAATGGAAGGAGTCTTCCTCTATCAGAGGAAACATGCAAGCCAATAAATTTGAAATTCCACGTTCTTCAGTGGAGAGAGTTTGTTTTACTTACTGCACTTAACAGTCACCCCGTAACTTGCCTTCTCTGAGCAATGGACAAGAAGTGTCAAATCAAATTAAAAACACAGTGACTAAGATGCAGTTTGATTAGCAGCATTGAAACAATTAAAAGGAGCTAAAATCCACACCAGGCAGAAAAGCTATAACCTTAAAAAAAAAAAGGGGGGGGAGTGTAACAGGTGTGTCAAAACTCAGCAAAATGGGATGGAAAGTATCAGATTTTTAAAGCCTGGGAGAATTAAAAAAAAAGGTTTTGCCTGGCACCTGAAAGACGTTCACAAAAGACTTTTTCAAGTACTCTTGACACCATGCACAGTAATTGTGCAAATGGAGGTCAGAGGCATGAATGTGCTAGCTCCACCCTTAAAATGCGCAGGAAACCTTCATGAGTGCAGGAGGCTCCCTGCTGTAGCTATCATGCTCATCTCCACAGGGTCCCCCCATGTGATTACACTGCATCAGAACACCGGGCAAACCTCTTCGGGACTTCCGTAAACAAGGGGCCACTACTGAGAAAGCCCCGTCTCCTGTGACCACCCTCCATATCTCAGATGGCAGGGCACTTTGTGGCTGTGCTGGCTGCAGCTGATGGGGGCTGAAGTTCAGCACCACCTATGGACTAGTGGGATTTGTTATGGCATTGACTTTTATGACACCATCAGACGTCCATGTCATCAGATACATGAAGTGTTATTCTCAGTTGCCAGGTATGTGTACACATGGATGTATTTTTTAAAATGCAGGGAATTGGGGTCAAATTTATTTAGCATGTGTCTCTCCTTCCTTTCCTCCATTATGGAACGAAGGTGGTGTACGGTAGGAGTGGGCAGACTCCAGGCTTGCTGGATCTACTTTGTTTTTCACTACAATCCCAAGATGCACCAATCAGAGTCAAATGCAAAATAGAGAAACAGCGAAGTGGGCACTATCCTGACCCCTGAATCTAGCAGTGACCTGGACACTGAGTCAGAGGCTGCAGGGGCACCAGATGGAGAGATGAGTCGGGTTCCAGGCTCAAAGTGGACTGATGAACATAAGGAGACCGTTGCGCCTGAAGCTATTGGACAGGAGCCCCCCAGAAGAACTTCTCAGCCCCCAAGAACTTATAGGGCCAGAGCCCAGATCTTCACAAGCACCTTCCTTTGAAGAACCAGATATCTCCCTACACACATCACCAGTCTGGTGGTGCAAGGAGCAAACTAAGATGAAAGCTATGGAATGTAGGAGCAGTGTTCATCTTCAGGCCAGAGAGCTGGCCCTAGGAGCCTCTGATGTTCTCCACAAGGGGGTGGAGCCTGGAAGAGGTAGTCTGGAGACAGATGTTCACAAGGCCTCAGCCAGCTCCCCATTTTGGCAGGCCTGTCCATGCTCCAGCAACCTTCAACCTAGCCTTGCCCCTCCGGCCTTGTTGCTTTCTCTGTGGGATCTAGCATTGGAACAGAATATGGTGCCCCCTAGAACATCCTCAACCTAGAACTGGAACCCACACACATTTCCTTTTTTACCCAAAGCTTTATTGATTTCAGCAGCCTCATTTAAGGGAAGGAGAGGCTTTTTGTTGCTGGCATTGCTAAATGGTTGGGATTCTGTATCATTGCTTATTTACTGCAAATCACCTGGAGAGCTACCAGTAGGTCCCAATTGTCCTTCTGCCAGCTGCTGGTATATGTGTGGAGACAAGGCACTGTTTTCCCTCTTTCTGCGTAGTTTTAAGAGGTGGAGGCTGAACTCTGTAAGGGGTCGGCAACCAGCGGCCAGGGAGCCAAACCCGGTCATCGCCAATCACTCTCTAGTCTCTCTCCAGAGCAATCATCCTGTTTTGTCCGATTTGCAATTTCCACTGCAGTGGTGGGTCAAATGATTGGGGGGGTTGTCATGCTAAAAAGGGTGTGCTGGGGGGCAGAGGTCACTAGGATGTGGAAGAGCAAAACCCAGGTGAGGAAGCAGAGGGTGGGGGGACACTGCCCCACTGTCAAAGGCTCACTGTGGTCACCTGCCAATCGCATTGCTAACTACCTGCTGTTCGACGCAACCGAGACTCTCGGCCCCTGACGTATTGGGTTGGGGGGCTGTACCCCCATCGAGCCCTGTGGTCCCAAGGTTTCTCCCATCCAAACCCTGAGCAGATGCTTAGCACCAGCAAGGTGGCTGGTGGCAATGAAAGAACATTCTGTGGCAATTCAGCGGAAGCCTAAATGTCTGCAAAAGAAGTTGAGCAATAACTAATTGGCCATAATGCAACACTCCACCCTAGCATGCTACATCTCCACCCCCATCATTCTGCCCGGACGCTGAGGTCCAGCGCCGAGGGCCTTCTGGCGGTTCCTCATTGCGAGAAGCAAAGCTACAGGGAACCAGGCAGAGGGCCTTCTCGGTAGTGGCACCCGCCCTGTGGAACGCCCTTCCAGCAGATGTCAAAGCGATAAACAACTACCTGACATTCAGAAGACATCTTAAGGCAGCCCTGTTCAGGGAAGTTTTTAACGTGTGATATTTTATTGTATTTTTGGTTTTTATGGAAGCTGCCCAGAGTGGCTGGGGAGGCCCAGCCAGATGGGCGGGGTATAAATAATAAATTATTATTATTATTATTATTACATTAACAGACACCTGAAGGGAAATGCAAAACCATTGACTCTATTTATGCTCAAACAGAATGAACCATCTTTTAAAACTCGAGGCAATGATTTCATGCTGGAGTCTGCCTTTGAAATTTCTTTGCTGGAGATATATTCTTTCCCTTCTGGAGCATAACTTAATATTCCTAAAAGTATATTTGTTTTCCTCCTCACAGAGAGAGAAGAGGGAGAGAAATGCAAACTAACTTCTTAGAGGTATGGGAAGAAGCCATTTCTGCTCCTTTTATAGCCAATTCCTTTTATACAGGAATTGTGGGTCAGACAACCCATTTTCCCTCACGAATACCTGGGGACTGTTGGGATTGCTTGGTTTTGTTTCGGTTTTTTAAAAAATGTGAATCTACCCTTGGAGCACCATCAATAGTTGCTAGACATCCCCTTTCCTCCTATTCTGTAGATGGTTGGAGATTGTTCCTCTTCTCTTGTGGAGGTTAAAAGATTTAGCACTGATGGGCTCCAGGTTCCCTCTGAATTCCCCTACATGGAGCATTTAGGCGACAGCTTTATTTTGGCTGTCTTTAATGGCACTTGTCAAAACCGCTAACGTCTGGTTGCTGATTGTATTTGCTAACCTCATCATCTCCTCCTGCCACCATCTGCCTTTCCCAACCCTCTTTGTCTGATTCCCTCCCAAGGTGAAACAAAACCTTACCATATGGGACCACCAGACCACCAAATTTATGGATTTATTTATTTTCATGAAGTTTTTTTTATTACTGTAAAATCAAAAGTAAAAACAAACGGGGGGAAACCTGATTGAAATTGCTAAACATAGCAGCAGTAGAGGTTGTATTTTCCTAATGAATAGAGAGCAGATAATGTAGAAAAATAAAAGCAGCAAAAAACTTCATAAAAGTCTATTTTTGCATTTTGGTGGAGGAAGAGAGTTTTGTATATTAGAACTGGATAGATAAGAAATTAAATCCCACCAAATGGCATAGAATTGTTTAGGGTCTTCCTTTCCTTTAGAAATATGTAATTTGTGATTGCTTTTCTCTGCAGTAGCCAGAGTGAGCGATACATCATCTAAATGCACAAACCTGTAAATTTAAATATATAAGCAGTTTTAAATGTTTCATTTCTTTCCTTTTAGCACCCAGAGTTAATTATTGAAGTCATGAATCCCCAGATATACAATGTATTTATTACCATCAGCAAATCCCAACTAGTTAACTGTTCCCACTTTTTTTAAAAAAAGTATGTCTCTCTCAACAATATATAAGGGTTTGTGACAACATGTGCTTCTCTCTGTTTGGAAACAGGCCAGGGCAGGTTTGTGCATTTAAATGGTGTATCGTGAACTCTGGCTACTGCAGAAAAAAACAAAGTGGACTGATGAACATAATTCTAGATATAGGTAGGTAGCCGTGTGGGTCTGCCGTAGTTGAAACAAAATAAAAAAAATCCTTCCAGTAGCACCTTAGAGACCAACTAAGTTTGTTATTGGTATGAGCTTTCGTGTGCATGCATGAAAATATTGGTATCTGAAGAAGTGTGCATGCACACGAAAGCTCATACCAATAACAAACTTGGTTGGTCTCTAAGGTGCTACTGGAAGGATTTTTTTTATTTTGATGAACATAAGGAGACCATTGCACCTGAGGCTGTTGGACAGGAGCCCCCCAGGCCCAACCTCCAGGAAACCCAGAGCAGGGTATGGAAACCATAGCAAGGCACCTGCTTTGCATGCAGAAGGCCACTGATTTAATCCCCTGCATCTCCAGTTGGACTGGGAGAGACTCCTATCTGAACTCCTAGAGAGCAATTGCCAGTCCGTGTCTACACTAAGACAGATAGACCAATGGACTGACTCAATGTAAGGCTTTTTCCTGTGTCCCTGCGCCCACCTTGTCCAACAATAGATACTCAGCAGCAAACTGCATCTGGAGTTTGTGGCTCTCATTTGTTGATGTGTGCGTGTGTGTGTGCGCATGTGAATTAATTCATAACAAATGAAATCGATTTCATCTATATCTACTCGTGTGTACCAGAAAATTGCAACCATCTACTGCTTCTTACAACTATGTAACCTCAAAGCTATTGCGTTGTTTGGATTTATTTTAACAATTGGGTGCTGATGAAAAGCCCTGGCTTCAGATCACAATAAGGACATGCAGAATAAATGCAGTGAAATATGCCAGTTCATAAAATACACGCGTGTCAAGTAGAATCTGGATCGCAAAAGGGGGTCTCTGCGGCTTTGAGTCGGAGCTTAAAGGTGGCTTAAAGGAAATGTCCCGGGGTAGCCAAAATGGGCAAGGTTTGCTCTTGCTCCACTGTGTGTTGTTACGGCTTTTGGGGATTTAATACAGGAGTTTCAGAATTGCAGGCTTTCTGGCCTAATTTTTCTTTGTAAGATGTAAGGGGGAATAAAATGTGTGCGATGATATTAATTTGCTGTTAACTAATATGGCACAACATCAGTGGGCGACAGTTAATCTATCAAACCCTGCCATGGCCCCTTTCTTGTTGTTTTAATATGTTATAGGGATGAAATGTGTTTTTCAGATATGTTTTATATTTGTACCAGGTAATGGAAAGTACAATATATTATGTGCTTGTACCCTAGAGGGAGGGGGGAATTGTGAGGGAAATAATTGAACATCGTAAATCTTACCCCGCACTTCAGCCTTTCTTTGCCTTCTGTTTTGTATCTCTCATGCAAAGTTCTTAAACCCAGTCTCGTCCATCACGACACGGCCCCTGCTCTGGCATGCATGGTATCCCTGGCCTGGCTCTAAAGAGCTGAACAGGGTGTACTTGGTAGTCTGGGTTCCAACACCATGTCAAAACCTGCTTTTGAAAGCCCTCTCTACAAGTGACCCACTCTGCAGCAATGGGGGGAGGGAGGCGCTTGGGGCAGAAGACTCCAAGTTCAATCCCTGTGGTCTCCAGGCAGAGCTGGGCAAGACTGCCATCTGAAACCCTTGGCATAAGGCAGCTTCATAGGAACATGCTTAGTTGTTCTTTAGTCGTTTAGTCGTGTCCGACTCTTCGTGACCCCCTGGACCAGAGCACGCCAGGCACTCCTGTCTTCCACTGCCTCCCGCAGTTTGGTCAAACTCATGCTGGTAGCTTCGAGAACACTGTCCAACCATCTCATCCTCTCTCGTCCCCTTCTCCTTGTGCCCTCCATCTTTCCCAACATCAGGGTCTTTTCCAGGGAGTCTTCTCTTCTCATGAGGTGGCCAAAGTCTTGGAGCCTCAGCTTCAGGATCTGTCCTTCCAGTGAGCACTCAGGGCTGATTTCCTTCAGAATGGATAGGTTTGATCTTCTTGTAGTCCATGGGACTCTCAAGAGTCTCCTCCAGCACCATAACTGAAAAGCATCAATTCTTTGGCGATCAGCCTTCTGTATGGTCCAGCTCTCACTTCCATACATCACTACTGGGAAAACCATAGCTTTTACTATACGGTTGGCAAGGGAACATGCTTAGTTGCTTTCTAATGTTTGTCAAAATCTTCCTGGAACTTCTGTGGTTTGCGCACGCAAAATAATCACAGTAAAATTACGGTAAAGGTAAAGGGACCCCTGACCATTAGGTCCAGTCGCGGACGACTCTGGGGTTGCGGCGCTCATCTCGCTTTATTGACCGAAGGAGCTGGCGTACAGCTTCTGGATCATGTGGCCAGCATCACTAAGCCACTTCTGGCGAGCCAGAGCAGTGCACGGAAACGCCGTTTACCTTCCCGCCGGAGCGGTACCTATTTATCTAATTGCACTTTGACGTGCTTTTGAACTGCTAGGTTGGCAGGAGCAGGGACTAAGCAACGGGAGCTCACCCCGTCGCGGGGATTTGAACCGGCGACCTTCTGATTGGCAAGTCCTAGGCTCTGTGGTTTAACCCGCAGCGCCACCTGCGTCCCCACAGTAAAATTGCTAGTTCATAAAACACACCAATATTGATCTAGACAGAGGTGACCTAGGTTTTTAAACTCCTAGGTCAGAGTTTAAAGGGGCCATTTACCCATGTAGTTCGGTATTGTCTTCAGCAGCTTTCCGCACCCGCATGCCCTCTAAATGCCCTCCTTAATGTCCTCAGCCATGTAGGGAGTTGTAGTTCAAAACACCTGGAGGGCACCAAGTTTGGGAAGGTTGGTCAAACAACATCGCTCTTCAACTGGTGGGTTTGGAATCCCACCTCTGAGTCACAGTCTGATCTAAGGTGGGTTGCAACAGCAGCACTCTCACCTCCACATAAATTTATGATAAACAAAATATTAAGGAATATTCCACTTGCAGGTTTTGGTTAAAGGTGAGTCCCGGGTCTGGAAGAATGAAAGAATAGTAGTCTACACTAACTCAGAAGTGGTTCTCCAAGGTTTTGCCCAAATCTAGCTGGAGATCCCAGCAATTGAACCTGGTTCCTTCTACATGCCAAGCAGGTGTTCTTTACCACTGACCTGTGGCTTACGATGACAAAAGGAAGCAGGCAAGTTGTACTATACATTATACAGGGAGACTGTAGACTCACAGCTGCTGTCCTTGGCAAGAAACATTTGGCTAATGGCTACTTTGGCATCAATATTTTTCTTAATGTTTTGGGCAATATACTAATGGCTAAAGTTCAGTTGGATCTGAAACTTTTAAACCTAAACCCACACAGCCCAGGAGCACATGTGAAGCAGCAATAAAAGAAAATAATGGTTTTAAGCATAGACAAAATACCTTTGATTCACTGCTGAGCAACTGCCACCAACCACCGCACATCTGGATTTGGAGAAAGTCTTCCAGGTCAAAAATCACGACTTCTAGAAATGAAGTATTTCTGATAGCTATTAGGTGTGTGTGCGTGTACATGCATTTCAAATAATGAGGACTATCCACAGACTAATAAATCTGCTTTGGGTATGTTTACATTCAGCCATGTCTCTGAAGAAACCGACAGATCAGATGTTTTAGTTTAGAAACTTTCCATCATGATACGGTGACTATGTGATTCCTTGCACAGTAGGCTTAATAACTTCCTTTTTCTCTCTCCCCCCATCGCTGTTAAGATTTACTACGTAGCTTACGCATGCCCTTATCAGACAGTAATCTTAAAAGGTTTTCCTGTCTTGCTAACAGTGCACTTCGTTTTGAGTCGATGCTGAGTAAATATAATTGAAGAGCAAGTTACGTTCCCAAGCATCTGGCGAAGTTCCTCTTAGTTAATCGTTTCTGTGTAGAGATAGATACACACACACAAACAAACAATGTGCTGGCCTATGTGATGACTCCAAGGGCAGGGAAAACCTGCACTCTTTATCTGCCCTTCTTTTGCATTCTGTTTGATCATCTTGTGGCAACATTACCTGAAGCCGTTCAACTGTGTTAAAATGAGGCAGTGCAATGTGTTTCAGGATGGGCAAATTTATCGGTTTCTTCTCTCCAGTCAGTTCATTTCCCCACATTTCCCCACCAGTTTGTGATTATTGCTATCATTAAAAAAAAATCCTGATGAAAATTTCTCCAAATACATATATTTTTGCAGCAATTCCCCCTAATATAATGTATTTTGCATGTTAGATTCACTTTTATATGCATTTTATGCACACTTCACTCTAGTATTTGCATTTTTGTATACATGTTGCTTGTTTGGAGAACAGTGGTGCAAAATTCAGAGAAAAGTGAGTTTCAAAATATAGCTGTAGTTCGTTTTGCATACAGCTTCATAAAGTGTGAATTTATCAGGTTTGCCTTTAAATGCAAACTGAACCAGATTTCTTTCCACCCCTAGTTGTCTTAAAAGGCTTTTAGAAAATCTTTTAATGGATCACATTGTATATGTAGAAAAAGAAAGAATGAGCTAGATTAAAAAAACAACTAATCCAATAATTATTAATGGCGCTCAGGCTTCAACTCTGGATTCCCCGAATCATTCTCTCAGCCCAGGTGCTTATTTAGCATGAGAGGAGATTTCATATTGGAGCTTGTTGGATGAGTCCAATATAATGTTCATTCCAAGTGCAAAAAGAGCTTTGGTTTTTTTTCTAAGCAGTTGCCTGCAAATGCTTTTTTAAAACCATTCCTAGTTTCAACAGTTATTGGAGGTTTCTTAACAAAAAACTAATGTTAGAGCCACTTTTATTGGTGGGGGAAATTTGACCTTCTCAGAAGTTTATGTACAGCAGCAGAACTGCACTTCAGTGGCTTTTCATTTTGTTAATAATAATAATAATAATAATAATAATAGAATGGAATGGTTCCCTGAGTCTTCAGATGTTTCACATGACATTCTTACTGATCCTTACAACAGCCCTGCTAGGTAGGTCACAGTGCAGATGAAGAGTTGGAGATAAGAGTCGTTGGGAAGCCTGTAGCTCTCCAGATGGTGTTGGCTGTTAGCTCCCATCAGCCTCAGCCAGCATGGTCAGTGGTTGGGGATGCTGGGAGTTGCAGTCCAACACCTGAAGATCTGCAGCCTCCCTTCACCCTAAGTCCACGTAGTAAATCCATAACTGAGTTTCCCCTCCTCTGCTTTTGTAAACCTTGCTGACAATATCAAAGGAATTATTCGTTTGGCATTACTCGACAGCTTTACAGCCAATTCTCTACTAATATATTTATTAGTACACGTAATATATTTATTTGTGCTTTTATCTTGGGGGTTTTTCCTCGTGAACTGCCCCGAGATCTTTTGATGAAGGGTGGTATGTAAATCCAATAAATAAAAAAATAAATTCCCATTCCAATCCACCTTTCTCCCAAGGCGCTCAGGGCATTGTATACAGTCTTTTCCTCCTGTCCGGCTTAATAAGTAGTCAGTCAGCTTGTCCATTTATATACCACTTAATTCTGACTGTCTCTAAGTAATGTACAGTGCTACCTCGGGTTAAGAACTTAATTCGTTCTGGAGGTCCGTTCTTAACCTGAAACTGTTCTTAACCTGAGGTCCGTTCTTAACCTGAAACTGTTCTTAACACTTTAGCTAATGGGGCCTCCTGCTGCCGCTGTGCCGCCGCCACATGATTTCTGTTCTCATCCTGAAGCAAAGTTCTTAACCCCAGGTAATATTTCTGGGTTAGCGGAGTCTGTAACCTGAAGCGTCTGTAACCTGAGGTACCACTGTACAGGCAACTCCGGGTTTAGGCACGTCTGAATGACATGTGATCAAAACCGAACCCAGAAATAGGCCCCAAACATCATAAAGACATAATGTAAAAGGGCAGAGTGGGCTCAGGTGTGCTCTGCCAACGCGTGTTGGGGTCCAGAATGGAGCCCTCCGTGCAAAACGAGGATTGCCTGTACAGGTAACTCAGCAATATAACAAACATAAAGATTAGTTAAAACCACAGAGTGGAAGAGAGAAAATGTGACTTGCTCAGTGAATTAGCTTCATGGCTGAATGAGGATTCGAACTGGGTCTGTAAGCCTGGAACATTCAACTTCTTCACCTAGGGATTTAAGTCATCTAAATTAAGCATTTTTTTTCTTTGCAGTCTCCATGCAGACCCTCCTGGCTGTTCTGAGCCTGTATAGAACAAACCTTGGAAAGTTCTACAGGGTGAGCCAGGTAAATTGATGCTGATATGGCCTTCCCTTGATATAGTTATTGTTTCCCCAACCACAAACTTTGTTTTATTCGTATTATACTTTGTCATACCTCAAATGATAATTAACTCTCAATGTATGGGAGAGGTGCTTTCTGAGATGTCAAAGTCTTTCAGTTAATAGTTCTGCTGCTTCACTGAGATTTGAACCCATAAATCCCTTACCTCCTCTCTCCTTTTACACTGCAATTCTGCTCAGAAGTAAGCCCATTGATTTCAGTGGGGCTTGCACCCATCAGGTAAGTGTGTAAAAGACTGCAGCCTCAGGCACTACACCATGCCAACCCATCATAGTGAAATAGATTTGAAATTTTGACCTTTATTCCTCCAGAGTAAATTAAAATTACAGTAACATTACCTCTTTCTGATTATATTTCCTTTATTTTTTTAAATGTGTACTTTACTAAGCTTAGTATGCAAACTGTTACCAGCAAACTAGACCACAATAGCCAGGCCCAATTGCAAACAGATGGCTCTCTCTTGTTCTGACGGCCACATGTTGCCGTAGTGAAAACTCTGCCCCCGCCCTGCTTCCCCAATCCAGTCAAAACATCATTTTTCAGAAGGAAATAACCTTGATAGTTCTGGACTGCCAAGTGAAAATTCTCTAGATGACTGCATGGAATTTATCAAGACTGCTAACCTAAAGAGCACTTAAATTTTCCTGAAAGCTTTAGTATGATACTTGTTTAAGTTGTTCTTGAAGAAAAGGTAGATCTTCAGAGAGAAAACTGACCCCACCTGCACAGGTGTGGACAAGAGAGCACAAGACTCGCATGAGCCACAGATTAATCATGCAGACTTGCTCTCCTGAGCGCCTGCATTTGCAGGAATGAATAATAGACATTAAATGTCTGAGCCATGTAACTCACGCTTCCACAAAGTCAGCTCTAAATGCAAACAAACTCTTAAAATCTGGATGTTTTATATTCTCAAGAAGAGAGCAAGAGAGTGACTTAGTCCAGGGTCACTCAGTAAGCTTCATGGCTGAATGAGGATTTGAATTTGGATATATGAAGCCTGGACAGTTCAACAATTTCACCCAGGATTGCATGCGCTGATGTCTGCAATCAGCAAAAGGGACTTGGGACCATTGGAAGTCTGCACCCCTTTCTTCCCATGACTAATTCAGGGCAAGTGAGAGACCCAGCGGGGCCCCATCCACCAGCCAGGGAAACAGCAGACACAGGAGCTTGTATTTTCCCTCCCTGCCTGAAACAATGGTAGGTTCTAGGTGTCTGTGGCTCTGGGACTGGGGGGGGACGGGACAGTATAGTCCCATCCATGAGCCAAAGAAATGACATTTTTAAAAATTGATGCACTCCGCTTGGGGGGACAGTGATTGTATGAAAAGCAGGCAGGATAACAATATGTAAAATAAATACTGTAAATCAGGCTTCCTCAGCTTCGGCCCTCCAGATGTTTTGAGACTACAATTCCCATGATCCCTGACCACTGGTCCTGCTAGCTAGGGATGATGGGAGTTGTAGTCTCAAAATATCTGGAGGGCTGAGGTTGAAGAAGCCTGCTGTAAATAACAGTGTTCGGTCTTAGAGCTGGTTCTGCCTAATCAGAACAAGCTCACAGTGTAGGCCTACTGCAGCTACTGCTGTTTGGAACCCCTGGATAAATTACACAGATTTCTAAGGTACCTCAAACTCCTCAGGTCAGTTGGTTTTGCTCAAGCTGGAACTTGCCACATTTGCTTCGAAATTGCATTTTTGGATGAATTTGTTCTGATAGGGAAGGCATCACTTTGGACCCACGGGGGCAGAGGTTATGTGTTTGAACCGTTATTAATTCAGTTTATTACTTTTTATTGGATTTGTGCACCCCTCACATCAGAGCCACAAGGCGACTTACGAAAACGTAACAGAATCACAAATACAAAACCTGACAAGCATAGTCGCGTCCCAAAAACGTTAAACAACCAACTCTTCTGCGATATAAATCGAAGAAAATTCCTCATGCCACAAAAAGAAAAGAAAATACAACGGCCATTAAGAAAACACCAGCTAGGGAGAAGTGGATGTTCATTGTAAAACCATAAATGAACATGTGCTACTGTTAAAACTATTGAAGGGGGTAGGGGAGAAATATTTTTTTAGTGTCTCCAAAAAGATTGTACAGAGGGCAACCAGGTGAGCTTCCTCAGGGGGAATATTCCCCATGGAGGGGCTACCACTCCTGTAAGCTAACAGTGGAGGGAGCACTCTGAGAAGGGCCTCTGTGGAAGATCTTAAGTCCTGGGGAGGTTATCTGCAAACAGAAACCATGTGCTTTACTGCAGCCAGGGTAGATTTTGCAAAGCCCCTGGTAGAGTTGCAGTACCATTAAGTGGCCTGTGGCCCCTCTAGACCAGGATCCTGCTGTAACAGCAGCCAGCCATATTGTTTATTTGTTAAATTTATATCCCACAACTTCCTTCAAAGGAGCCCAAGATGACAAACATGCCAGTACTGAACCAGTGCAGTTAAAAAGATGCCATAGATAACCATATGAAGCCCACAAGCAGGACCTGAGCAAAAGAATAAGAATAATGAATAGCACACTAAAAGGAGATTATTAGTAAGATCTTACCAGCCACTCTGAGTGGCTGGCAACAGAATATTAAAAGTATGATAAAAGATCAAACATTACAAATTTCCCTAAACAGGGCTGCCTTCAGATGTCTTCTAAAAGTCAGATAGTTGTTTATTTCCTTGACATCTGAAGGGAGGGCGTTCCACAGGGCAGGCGCCACCTCTGAGAAGGCCCTCTGCCTGGTTCCCTGTAACCTCACTTCTCGCAGGGAGGGAACCACCAGAAGGCCCTCCTCGGAGCTGGACCTCAGTGTCCAGGCTGAACAATTGGGGCTGAGATGCTCCTTCACCACCTTCCTCCTGCACTTTCCAGAAACTGGCGTTCAGATGCATACTGCCTCTAGCAGTGGAGGTAGAACATCAGCAGTCATTGATACTCCCTGAGTTGGTCTGATCCTCTTTTGAAGCCTCTCGTGGGAGTGATTTCTCTTCCGAAATTGCCAGTGTCCGTTTTGTCTACTGGATGACTCAGTAGCCAGACTGCCAGCTGACAATTGTGAAGCATACATATCTACAAAACGATGATTGCAGCAGCATATCTGGTGCGTAGGCAACCTTTGCATTGTAACCCCGCCGTGTTTATGGCACATATCTGGTTAGAGCAACACACACGCCCCCCCCCCACCTCTGCCCGTTTCACTTTCAGCTTGTCATTGGACAAAACCCATACCTTGGCAAATGCATTTAACCTCAACTTTAAACACTCTCTTCACAACATTTTAACACTGATTGCACCTTGGGGGTTTAGCTCAGCAGGCTTCATGTGGATTAGTAATAGCACATGCAAAGTGAACTGACAGTAAAACTTTCACTTGCATTTGGCTGGGCCCCGTGTAAACGCGATCCTGATGAAGTGTGACTAAATCCCCAGCTAAAAACTTTGCCTCCTTTTGCTTGTTTGGAAAGGGCTATTATGTAATGGTATTGAGTGCCCTGCGAATAACTGAGATCTTTCCCTCTCACTAAGGGATTGTATATGCCGATGTATATGTGCGTTCTTGTAATTCAAGATACGTAGTCTATTAAAATGGCACAGAATGTTATCACTGAAACCTAATGGAAAGAAAAGTGTTTGGTTTTCACTACCCCTGCAACTCCAGGAATCGTGCGCCTTTGAAAAATCTGAATATAATTCTTCTGATTCTCATGCTTTGACCCCCAGTTGGGAATTGCTGCTCCCAACTCTCTCTAGGGTGTTTTATTATTAAATGATTCTCACCCTATAAATCTCATGTTGAGTGAAATCCTTAAGGTTTTTTGCCATTTCCGTAAATTGAGTATCTCCTATTGCACTGGAACAAACTTTTTTTCTTCAGCTTTACACATTTTAGTTTTCTCTGCATAAACGATCTGGTCAAGTATATTGCGAATCATATGGTGAGAAGGTGGATCAATTTCCATAACACTGTGGCTTATCAACTTTGAATTTTGCACTCACGCTGAATGCATGCAGCTATATTTGTTTATTCATATTTATTTTCTTCCATCTACAAATTACTTCCTATGGAAATTCTTGAAGTCACAGAACAATAAAAATGTATATAAAAGAATTTCATGGAACGATTTCCTAGTCCTCAAGAACACCGGCACCAAAAGATTTGGGTTCAGACCAAAAAACAACATTATAGTATGTGTCTGTGAAGTTCTAGGTCTACTCATGTGAAAGGGGTCTACTCATAAGTAAGCAATCTCTGAAGCTCTCTTACTACCTCCAGCTGTGTGGTTCAGGAGGCCAGAGCATATAATGTCTCCCTCTTGAGCCTTCCAGTAGCTGGGGTAAAACACAATTCACTTGTTCTGTAGATCTTTGTTCCTGATCCTAGTGTTCCCTCCTAGGCTGTTTCCTGGCAATTGCTTCTGGATCGTGTTTGGACCTAGACTGACCATCTGCGCTTTGTTTGGACTGCATTGCTCCAGCACTACTCTGCCTGTGTCGGTGAGTACTTTGATGAGAGCCTTAGACCTTTTGAAACAGGGACCCTAGCCTATACAGGAGCGTGACAATCACATTATGCAGCAAGGTGTGAAATTTGAAGCATAGCTGCGTTTGGGTTTGGATATTGTTTTGGGAAGTGCCAATGATGCTGATTTTAATTAAAACGTGGACTGAACCAAATCTCTCCCCCATTTCTTTTTTGTAGTCCAGTAGCATCTGGAGACCCACAGTTAGGGGTACGATGAGAGGGAAAGAATATTAAACCAGATTAAGTTTTGAAGTGTAGATATTCGTACACCTTCACTCACTCAGCTTCCAATTATTGTTATTCTTCCTAATGAGATTGTGCGCTGGCACTTCCTTAACACCAATCTTATATTTGCTACATATGGAAGCTAATTGCCATGTTAGCTGAGGGCCCATTAGTAGACCCCAATTCCTCAAATAGAGGAATTAGTTCTTGGCTAATTCCAGTATGATCGTGCCTGATGAACACCACATGGGATAAAGATTTAAACTAGAACTTTATTGTCTACAACTTCCCAAATTTTCTGGTGATGTTCCTGGCTCAAAAAGAAAATCAAAATACATTTTAAAATGCATATTTTGAGAGAGAGTGCAGTGCTTTTGTTTTTCAAAGACATACATTTCAAAATAATTCTCAGATCAACACAGAAATGGAATAGAATGGGCTTAAGGGTGAAACTTGTAAGATGACCCAGACGGGAAATGGCTTGATTCCTCATCCAAGTCTTCCTCCCTCTCTTCTGCCTGTTATCTCTTCATATATTGCCTTTCGTTTTGCCAAGAAAGCTGTTAAGTCAGCTTTGCAGTTCCCTAGTGGTCCCACAAAAGGCTTTTTGATTTCGCACTGGGCCTTTGTTACCAAATGAGGGTAACCAAATGCCCAAGCTATCACCCACCCCTCTGACTGGTATTGGGCTCAGCTGCTCTGATGTAACAACCTGTGATGCCACAGTGAGCCTACATATAAAAGGTAAAGGTACCCCTGCCCGTACGGGTCAGTCGTGACCGACTCTGGGGTTGCGCGCCCATCTCGCTTAAGAGGCCGGGGGCCAGTGCTGTCCAGAGACACTTCCAGGTCACGTGGCCAGCGTGACGAAGCTGCTCTGGCGAGCCTGCACCAGCGCAGCACACGGAAACGCCATTTACCTTCCCGCTATAAAGCGGTACCTATTTATCTACTTGCACTTAAGGGTGCTTTCGAACTGCTAGGTGGGCAGGAGCTGGGACCGAAAGACGGGAGCTCACCCCGCCGCGGGGATTCGAACCGCCAACCATACGATCGGCAAGTCCTAGGTGCTGGGGTTTAACCCACAGCGCCACCCGCGTCCCGAGCCTACATATAGCTAGCAGCAAAAAACTTTTCTGAGCTTCAAGGGCAGGTTCCCCTTCTAAATCAAGGGTGGGGAGTCTGGTGCCCTCCAAATGCTGTTGGGACTCCCATCAGTTCCAGCCAGCATGGCCAACAGTCGGGAATGATGGGAGGTGGAGTCCAAGGCATCTGGCGGTTACCAGGGCAGTGAAAGCTGCCCTGTAGCAATCTCTCTTCTCCAAGAGCTGCACACACTCAGCTGTGTCCCCGTAACTCCTAGAAACTCTTTTACAGACTCGTCTTGGAAGTACTTTGCGTAACTCTTCCCACTAGCTTATTGGCATGTGCTTCCGTTCCATATGGCTGCAAGGGTTTGGCCCGGGGGGTCTAGTATTGATAAAAGGATTTTCTGGCTAGTTTATTTCTCACATATCCCCTTTAATATCCATCTTGGATGTAAGAGGTTTATAGAGAAGGAAGAAAATAAATCCATCAGGACGGTATAATAAAAATAATAACTATACTACGGATTGTAAAAATTTTGTTAGCATACCAAAGTTGTCTGCTCCTCGGTTTTATTTTATTTTTTTATTCTACCACATATTCCTATTAACTGTGTTTTATGCCGGGTAGTCTGATGTGAATTGGATATTAATTTGCCTCCTGTGCTTTGGAGGAGAATGTAGTTTAATATAGTTACTCTCCATGGTTAAAGTTGCTCTCTAAAATGCTCACTCACCTCTAGAATGAACCCTGTTTGGCTGGAACGGGTCTCTTATTATTATTATTATTATTTTAAAATACATATATTCCCCTTGTACTTGTTGGTGACTTGTTAAGCAGATTCCTATTTTTATTTGTAAACTGCCTTGATTGCCTGTGTCCAGATAAATAAGCTAAAGAGCGGAAGCTTTCAGTCTCCACCAGGACAAGAGAGGGATGGAGAGACCTAGCTCAGGGGCAGGGAATCTCCTTGGAATGCAGAAGGTCTCAGATTCAATCCCTGGCATCACCAGGGAGGGATGGGAACGCTCCCTGTGTGAAACTATGGAGAGCCACTGGCCATCAGTGCAGGCAGTAGCGATCGAGATGGACCTATGGCCTTACTTGGGATGAGGCAGCTTCCTATGTGAACAGAAAGTTCGCTCTTATAGCAAGAAACCATCATTTCCTGTTACATCTGCACCAAGCTAACCTGAGCAGAAGATTAAATAAAAAACGAAACCCAAATGAAAACAGCAATAAAAAGAGCATCATTTTAAAACTTAACTACACTTCCCCATGGGATCCAAACTCAATATTGTGGCTTTGTTTAAACTATGGTCAGGAGGTGGGTGGGGAATAGCCAGGTTCAAACCATTGTTTTCAGTTTGTTATGTTAGGTTGTACGCCTTGCTTTGGCTTCTCGTTTTATGTTTACTTTTATTGTATCTTGCTACTTCATTAGCCACTCTGGGAGCATAAGTTTATATCCAAGATATTTGATATACATTATGTAAATAAATCCAACTGCATTCGTTTGCAGAAAGGACTGGCTGTTGGAGGGGAATGGCCACACAATTTCGCATCGCTTGCTCTGTTGTGTCTTTTTGAGGCTATCTAGAAACACTCCACAATTTAGAAATCGTACTGATTCGAAGAAAACTTTTAAATACTGTGACTTTGAACATGTATTTTGGGGGAGGGGGAGGGGCGGAGACACACAGGATCTGACTTGCTGAGTTTCCTCCCCCGGCTGCTGCCAACCCTTTATGTACATGCTTTAATGTGTTGTTTAAAGGTAATCCTTCCTTTGTTTCCTTTGCCCTTTCGGTGTGTTTTGTTTGGTGTGACTACTGTATATTTTCATTGATGCAACACTTCATGTCTTGCTGGAAGAGATCATGGCTAAACACTTTTAATCCAACAAAATACAACATCGTTGGCTCTGAACTGCTATTGATCTCTTCTTTTTGAAGAAAGCCCTCCCCTCCTTTCCCTTCCTTGTGTCCTTAAGTGCTGTGAAAATACGGAGGAAAAACTGGTAATTGTTAGTAACAGGATCTGGCGGCATTAGAACTTGTATGTCATTCATCTTCAGAGGATTAGAGCAGGTATGAGCTCACAGGCTAAAAGACAGTACACGATAAGATAGATATTTTTTAAAAGAAGGAGCCCAAACGCGATTATTGATAGGATTCACAATAGGAGATTTAAGTATTTTAGTGCTAACAACAGGAGTCGGGGAGGCACATACACCACCCTGGGAGAGGCTGGTTGCCTTGTCAAAGAGCGTCCCAGTTCAAATGAAGAGCAAAGCTTGAGATCAAATACCTCTCCAGCTACGGCTTAGCGCAGGTGTTTACTTTCATCAGCCTCTTTGACTAAGGTCACAATGAATGATGTGTTTGATTTTGTGTGTGTGTGTTAGAAAGGCATTGAGTGGGTAGGGAACACTGGCTGCTACCAAAGAGCAAGGTTAATGCTTAACCAAACTGGAGATGACATCTGCCTTTCATGCAAAGATGAGTCACCGCTAAGTTGCTCTTAAGCCAATAAAAGAGAGCAGTGTCTGCTGAAAAGCAAAGACATGTTCGGGCACCGAGGAGGGGAACTTGGAAGTGGTGAGCTAATTGCTGCGCAAAATTAGTGTTCAGAGCAGTCAGTCAGTTGACAGATGAGAAAGCACGATGTGTTGCTTAGAGGAGAGGGAGGCAGTATGGACTCCTGTTTGTCGCATTGAGGCCGTGTGATCTGTTAGACTTATCTGCCTTTAATTCAGAGATGGGAAGCCTCAGGCCCAGTTACTGAACGCAGCCCTCCAGGCCTCTCTATCTGGCCCTCGGGGCTCTTCTCCAACCACGCCTATCACCCAAGCCACACTCTTCTCCAGCCCAGCCACACACCCTCCTCAAGTGTTTTTGCCTGGCTGGGATGTGTCTTTGAACTACGATAATACTGCTTGCTTGCCCCGATGGAGGGGTGGGAGTTAAGAAACCTCTGGCTTTTGTGTGGCTGGGAAAAGGTAAGTGTCACATCAATTGCCCCAGCCACTTTGGCCTCTGTCCTTGCCCATCCTTGGCAAGTGGCCCTCCTAAGGTTGCTTATGGGAGAATGCAGCCCACTGGCTGAAACAGGTCCATTACTGCTGCCCTAGTTCACCATCAACCAGTGTAATCATCTTTGCTCTCATTTTACATGGGACCTAGCTAAGCTGCCTCCAACATGGCTAGGTTCATGTGGAGAGAGTCCCTTGAAGTCTGTTACACATATTGGGCATTGGCAACGCCTGACCACGTCACCATTACATGAGCTGCCTCTGAGCTAGCCAGTTGCATGCGAAAGTGCACCCTATCTCCAATATTTCCACAGTTTTCATAGCACCCTTGGTCTAATTTTCCCCAAAGCCACCCAGAATCTGGCATCAACTTTAATACAGCCACTTTGCCATAGGCTAGGAGACAGAACATCATATACTTTCCCCCCTGGACCGATGGAAAAGAATCAACCCCAGATTACTCAACTCCCCACTCCCCAATTTGCTAGTAAATGAAAGGAGTGTTGCCAATTCTTCGATGAACTTTACTGAATATTTAATTCCCAGTTTTCCAGTTGGAAACCATTCTGGGTTTTGCTTGGTCTCAGTATAGGGGCATGGCCTGCATGCAAGCAAAATGGTGGCTTATATCCAATTCTCCCAAAGCCTTGGGGCTATAAGTGAACCAGGAGCTAACTAAACAGCGTGGAGATTGCTCCTAGAAAGAGCTGACTGTAGGTCCAGAAAGTGGACTGGAGGAGAGCTAAAATTCATTGAGTCAGTACTAACCAAGAGTGGAGCCTGGCCCTGACAGAACTGTCAGATGAGGAGAGTGATGCAAATATGGTGTGCGGCAGCAATAAATCAGACAAGAGCGGAAATTGACTAGCATTTTGACAGAGCCAGATGAAACTGATACATAAGTCTAGAAGCTCCATAAAGCCCTTATCAATTTTTAAAGGCCATTTTGGGCTCACTTTGCATCTTTGCTCATGGAAATGTAATAGGGGGTGGTGACATCAACAAGGGCCAAATAACTCGCTGGCTAGAAGTCATTGCCCTTTACAGAGTCCAACATCATGGGCCAGACTGGCTGACCTTGTTGAAACATGCAGTTTTCTAGATGTATGGAAAGACTTAGAGTATTGAGTATCAGGCCTTGACTTGAAACTGAACTCCAGAAGTGATCTAAATGTCTGTAATTGACTACCTATTTCCAGTTCAGACTATCCATCCATCTAGCCCAGTTTTGTCTATTCTAACTGGCAATGGCTGTCTGGTCTCTGGCAGAGAATCTTCCCCATCACCTTTAACTGAAAGGCACTAGGGATTGATCTCAGGACCTCATACATGGAAAGCATGTTTTCAGCCCCTCTGATGGAAGAGGTGGGTGGTGTCAAAATGGACGTGGAAAATAATTGAGCGAGCCCTGTGGAAGACTTGTTTTATGTATTGGAGTGTCAGCATGAAAAAATATGCAGATGTGATCTGCTAGCGCACAAGCCGGGTTAAGTACATTAGATTTGCTTATGCAGGACAAAACGTTATGGCTCATGCATAATATAGCGCCTTTCTCTGGCTCTTTACTTCATAAGAGTCAATCCTTCTTTTCTTTTTTATCACTCCACTGCATTACAGGCTGAAGGAATAATAGCTAGCGACGATTGCTTCCAGACTTTTATTTTTACACTTTCAAGGACTGGGGGTGGAGAGGGTTGAATAAAGCTGACCTTTGTTTTCATTTGACGATGTTAAGCCAAAAAAGTTCCCCGTGAAAGCTTCTAAGCTGCAAGGCTATCTTCCTGCTCTCACCTCCTGTTATTAACTCAGCTATGTTTCTATCCCAGCCACCACCATCCAGATTATTATTAAAATGATTCATTCACTGCCTTTGAACCAGAAGCTACCAAGACAACGTACTGCATATTAAGACAATCCCCTAAAACATTAAACACCAAAAATTAATATAATCATTTACAGTGGTACCTCGGGTTGCATATGCTTCAGGTTACATACACTTCAGGTTACAGACTCCGCTAACCCAGAAATGGTGCTTCAGGTTAAGAACTTTACTTCAGGATGAGAACAGAAATCGTGCTCTGGTGGCGTGGTAGCAGCAGGAGGCCCCATTAGCTAAAGTGGTGCTTCAGGTTAAGAACAGTTTCAGGTTAAGTACGGACCTCTGGAACGAATTAAGTACTTAACCTGAGGTACCACTGTATATTCCACCATCAAACCAGAAGTTATCAAGGCAGCATACAACATAAAATAATCCATTAGAACACATATTAAACACCATTAGAGAATAAAAAGTACTGGTACATCTACCATATCTAATGAACAATACACTACTAAGAGATGTGGATCAATAGTCTGACAGTGTAAAGCAGGAACATGGGAAACTGCTACATTAATAAATAAATGCCAAGTATTGAATCTAGGGCCACCAATGCAAAGCAAGGGCTCTGCCACTGAGCTATAGTCCTTTCCCGGTAGTCCAGTGATATTCGTGGCTGAACAGGGATCTGGTGATTCCAGACCAAACACCCTGTTCTAGCATGGCAGCCTTACATGTGTGTTTTACAAGCATATGATAAAACCATGTGTAGCCTTCTCTGCATCTAGCATTTGGGGCTTTGCAAAGCATATAGGCATTCTTCTTTGGGGCTGCTGTCTTTTCAGGACTCGGTAATTTATGGGGAAAGTAGACGAGGACAGAAGGGCATGCCAAAAAGAAACCGTGAAGGAATCAAGAGATGGGTGTTTGCTAATAATTCCGCAACAACATTTAACGAGATTCACACGTCTCTTGGAAAAGAGGTAGGAATTCAAACGATGGAAAATTGCAAAATCAATACAAACAGCTGTAAAACTGAGTGCCAGAGGAGGGAGAAGGAACAGCAGATTAAGGGCAGGTGGGGTATCTCTGGTTGCTATTTGAGAACTAGTCTAATGTTGTTGCACTGCCCGGAGGCAGGGGCAGTACACTATAACCCCGTCTTACATGTTGGCAGGCCAGCTCCAAAGAACATCAAGGCAGTAAAAATTGTATGTAAATAAATGTGGGCCATAGGTCCCAGTTAGTTATTGTCCAAGATTTATGATGATGCTGATGGTGAGTGACTTGTGATCATTGTAAACAGGTGCCATATGGATTCCTATTGATTGACAGCAGAAATCCAAGCCGTGTCAATCACATGGCACTTAATGACATTTTAGAAATACTTTTTAAAAACCCAATAATTAAGATTGTAAGTTTGGAAGTTTCACAAGATGGCTGAGGACAGAAGTGGATAGGGGGCCGAGTAAGCTTTTGGTGTGGTTTACAGGTTCAATACCAGGAAGGGGAGTTTAGGGCAGAGGAAAGGAGTAAAGCATTCACATATAATGCTGGTCACTCAGAAAAGGAGGCTTAATTTAAGCAATCGCTAATCACTCTCATAGGCCCAATTTTGCAGTTGGGTGTGTGTGGGTGGGTGGGTGGGTGGGTGTGTTTATGTTGCCACCTGTTGTATTATTTCTTTATGGCTGCATCTTTCAGTAAATACATATGTGCTTCTCTTGAGTAGTTGAGCTGATCTGCAGCCATAGTAATCCTGCAGGATGATGCATATATGTGAGATGCTATTTTAGATACTAGAATTGGTTGCAATCACTGTAATTCTATATATTCTATATATTCTATATATTCTATATATAATCAGATTATAGAATAAAATAACATGGGATATGTTGTGTGCTGCAAAGCCATTTTAGATGTGAAAGTAAATGGGAAGAACTGAAGCACAGTTGACACTTTTGCACAGCCACATCCCTTCCAAGGTTATACAATAATCTAATTTTTGTTGTTGTTGTTGTTGGCATCTGTCTGTCTCAAGAGACAATGGAGGGCGCCTCTGGGGGTGAAGTCAAACTGCTCCGTTAGCAGCACAAAACAGTAATAATAATTAGGGATGCATTGCAACAATCAATGCAGGTGTTCATGTTTTGCCTTTCATGTGGGCCTACTATTTTCTCTGTGCGTACGTGGGCAAATGATTTGGAGTGCTGCAATATAGTCTTTTGAAGTTACTTGTGCTTTCTGTGAATTCCCATTGTATGTAACAGAACTTGCACTATTCTCTTGAAAGTGAAGCACCTTGTGTTTTCAGTCTTCCTAAATGGTAAGCTTTGGAGCATACAGTAGCTAAAAAGCTCCCCTTTCATGGTGATTGGACAGCTCTAGGACACTGGGGACAGAGACCCTGCTGCAGAAATAGTAACAGGTCTTAGATGCTCTGCAGCCCTCAACCACTACACGAATGGACTACAACTCCCATCAGACGCAGCCATGCTGACTGCACAAGATCAACATCAGATAAAATAGAGAAGTACAGGAAACCAGAACTCAGGTGAACCATGAATACCTGGGGTGAGGAAGCCTATGGATATTTGTTGGGCTTCCACTCCCATCATCCTTGGCCAACCAGTGATGAGAGTTGTAGTAGTTCAACAACACCTGGAAGGCCACAAGTTCTCCATCCTAGCTGAATATTGCCTCCCCCCCTTCAACCTTTTAATAAATCATTTAAAATTATGCATTTAGGAACAAGTTGCTGCCATCCTGGCCATGATTATCGGGGAGCAAATCCCATTGGACACACTAGGACTTACTTCCAGGTAAACTTGCCTAAGCTCATGCTGTCAAGCAAGTAGAAGGGGGGTGCCATTGCATTTTAACTGAAGCGGATTTTACGCTAAATATTGCTTGTTAAGGCTTCCAGTGTTGGGTTTTGATCCACTTCTACCACACAACCTCCTGACCTGTTTTCAGGGCGAATCTGGATGTTTAATTTGGATTTATTAAATGTAAACTGTAAAATGTTTACATTGTACTCCTTTGATTTCATCCCTCCCCCCTTTATCACTGCTGTATGCAAACTCACTTGACCAAACAGCAGCCGCTTAAACTGTTGACAGTTGTTGGCCTTTTGGAGGATTTCCCCCCCACAACCCCCTGATATAAATCTCGGTCCTACCATCTTGAGAGCCTCAGTTGGCAACCTTTTCTGTTTGTTTTAAAGCACAGGGATAAAATAAGAGTATTTTCTGCAATGCTGAAAGATGAGTGAGGGGTTGGGAAGAGTTCATTCAAAGCCTTGTGAATATTTGTTCCGAATTTTGCAAGTCATTTCAGATAATGTGTCTTTTGACTTGGAAAACAAAAGGGGATCAAAAAAACAACGTGCCTGGAGAGTAGAAAAGGTTTATTCTAGACAATCAGCCAATGTGCTCTCCAGCCTCATTTTAGTTTTTATAGGAATAAGCTCTTGATCAAAGACTGAGAAAGGAGGGAAGGTGGTTATATAGATGTTTGATCCTTTTGAAAGAAATCTAATTCTGCACAACTTTCAAAACCTTGTTGAAATGGCCCAGAGTTTCAGCTGGGAGAAGTGTAGCCTTGCTGGCATTCTCTTTAATAAAGCTATCTGTGATTCCAATGTGTCAGTACTCCTAAACAAATCTCTGTTTTACTCTCCATGTGAGCTAACTAGGGGCCATCAGATTGGTCAACGCCAGAAAGATGAGTGTACAACTAGATGGTAGAAAGGGGACCATAGTTCAATGGTACATAGTTCTATCCATGCAGAAGGTCCCAAAGTTCAATCCCGGACGTCTCCAAATAAAAAGGGAATCAGGTAGCAGCTGGTGAGAGAGATTGCGGCCTGAGACCCTATAGACTGAGCACTACAAGCCAGAGTAGCCAGAACTGAGCTAAATGGATAAATAGTCTCACCTGGTACAAGGCAGCCCGTTGTCTTCCTCTCCCTTTCCATGGAAGCTACAGTGCATGGGGAGAAGGGGATGAACCCTTTTCTCCTCTTCCATGGTCCCACCCACCAGAACTTTGCAGCTGCTGTTAGCCCCAGAAGAAGGCTTCCACTTGCAAGCTTCTCTCCCAGGGCAAACAATACTGGTGTGGGATAGGGATTCTGGAGAATTCCAATGAAAACAGAAATAGGAATTGCTGGTGTTTTTAATCATCCCACGTCCTGAACAGAACTCTATCAAGCAAATACAGTTGGTATTCACTATCGCTGTTGCTTTCAGCCTGCACATAATGGATTTCATTTCTGTCCCCTCCCTTTCACATTTGCATTGTGTTTCCTTTGCACTGGAAGGAACAGGGTGGAATAACATGATGACAAAGTGATGAATTACGTGAATTACGTAAGTTATGTCATTTTGCCACAGCAGACAGCAAGGCGAATAATGTAGATTTTGTAGGAAGGCAAACCAAACAGTGCATGCTGCAATCTCAGATATTGTTGGGGTTGGGGGCTGCACCTGCTTCTAAAAATCTGATGTGGTTACTAAAGACTTATTTAGCTTCCTATTCAGTTTGGCCGTCATCCACAGCCTGAGTGTCCAGTAATATTGAAATAGTAGCACCCAGTGCTACTAACAGCGGGGTGAGCAGTTCAGTGTTAGACCAGAAGTGCCCAAATGGAATGCAGCGGAGCTCATTTTCTTTTTGCTGACAAGCTCATCTTGTCAGTGAGCACAACAAATCAAACCACGGCAGGATTTTTTTTACACAACTGTAGGTGGCAGCAAAGCACTAATTTTCCTTCATCTGATGGCTTACATTGAATATTGGCTGGCAACCCTTGGGCTGAAAAGAGTTCCCTGCCCCTCCTTTACAGGGATACGGTGAGGCTGGAATGCCTGCCTAAGCTCTTCAGAGGGAGGGTGGGATCCAAATGGGATAAACAAATAAGCTTCATCCCCAAGGTTGGCAGAAGGAAGCTTAGCGCTGTCAGACTCCAAATCTGTTTTTCTGTGCTTAACAAGAGTTCCTGGCTTTGTTCTTTCATCCTAACACTGAAATTACGGGAGCAGGGTGCGGCAGGGCAGTGATAACCAGTAGCTTCCAGATCAACAATCCCATGGAACACTGAAAAAATTCAGATATGTTTCTCCCTGGTTTAAAAAAATAAATCATGTGGAATGAGAAGGGCCATGGCTCAGTGGGGGAGAGTCTTTGTTTTGTGTAGGAAAAGTTCCAGATCCAATCCCTGGCATCTCTAGATAGGGCTGGAAATGAAAGCCTGGAGAGCTGGTTCCAGTCAATATAGATAAAATCAGACTAAATTGACAATTGGTCTCAGAACCTAAGAAGAGCCCTGATGGATTGGACTGAAGGATCTGTTCCAGGATCCTGCTCTCCTATTGGCAAACCAGCTGCCTCTAAGAGGCCCGCAAGCAGGACCCCTGAGCACAGCACTCTGCTCTCCTGCCGTTTCTAGCAACAGGTAGTCAGAAGCATACTTCCTCTAACAATGGAGGCAGCCAATTGGGTGAGCATCACTTCCCCTAGTAGGAACAAATTCCATAGTTGAACTATGTGCTATGTGAAGAAGTTCTTCCTTTAGTCTGTGCTGAATCTTCCAACACTGAGCTTCATAGGACGACCCCTTGGCTTCTAGTATTATGTGGGAAGGAGAAAAACTACTTGCACACACTTTCTCCATAATCTTATGCACCTCTGTTGTCATGACCACAGTTCATTTTGCCTTTCTTTTCTAAATGCAAAAGCCCCAAATGCTATAACCGTTCATCATAGCAGAGTTCTCCTGCCCTTCGGTCATTTTGGTAGATGAAACCCCCGTTCGGAGCACTAGATCAAAACTGGAACCCCCGTGAGCTCCCCAGATCACTTGCTAGGCTGGTACCAATTGCAAAAGATGACTGCAGGTGGCAACATTAGAAAATGGGCTTTTGATGCTGCCTTTTAGGCACAGGTCCCAATGTGTTTTATATCTGCCTTTCTGAATTTTGTACTATTTTATTGTTGTTAGCCGCCCTGAGCCCAGCTTTGGCTGGGGAGGGCGGGATATAAATAAATTTTATTATTATTATTATTATTATTATTATTATTATTAATGAAAACAGGGAACACCGAAGTAGAAAAGAACTCTAAACCCAACATTTTACCCGCTTAAGTCCACTGTGTGCTCTTTCTCTCTCCCATTGCTTCCACTCAGTGTCCTTCAGAACTTTGATGCTGTTCTGTTCCCTCCTGGAGTTTTAATGGAATGTGTTTTTATCATTGTGTTGGAGCAGACTGAGGGGGAACCCAGGTGTTGTTATGGCTGTTGTTAAAAACACTGCATCTACCCCTTTGAAGACATTTTTAAGAGAACGAGCAACTATTGTGTTTTAATGGTGATGGATAAACCTTTTGTGTCTCCCCCAAAAGGCTGTTCATTCCTCCAAGCCATGGATGTTTTTTGAAGTAGCAAATACATTAGTGTTATGCATCCAGGTTGGTACTTTAGTTTTCTTTTTTGATACATGTTAAGACTGAAAAATCAGCAGCAAGGGAGATGCATGGCATGGAATGATACCCACCTGACACTGTATTTTAGTCACTGTGACTTTACCTTGCTCTAAGAGTTAAGATCTGGGTTAACTTTAGGAGAAGCAGTGACCAAGTGAGAAAGCAGCCATGGTTGTTTTCTTCATTTGTCTTTCCTGTTTGCCAGGAAACTGAATGTGACCCTTTCCGCCTGGTCCCTGGGACTCATCCCAGGTTGGGATGGGTGAATATGTCAGTTTTGGTTTCTCTCAGCCTCTATTTTTCCGACCTTAAATTCTGCTTTTCACATTTCCACATCAGTTTGCATTTTAAAAAACATGTAATCAGGAAAATTCATTATTTGAGCATATTTTTTTTTCTAATATAGACATTTTTGCAAAGCAATTTCCCCTTTTTTTGCATTTTATCTTCACAAATATTTATGTGTACGCTTTACCCTGGTATATGCATTTTTATGCACATTGTTTGGTTGACGAACTGCATTACAAAATTTGAATAAGTGCAAATTTCAAAGAATAGCCTGTGTTTAGGTTTACTTGCTGTTTTGGAAAATGTGGATTAGGTAAATTTGACTTTAAATGCAAACTGAATCGAATTTCCCTCCCATTCCTAACCCCAAGCCATGCCTTGCCCTCAAGACCTCACCACAGCTTCATTGCCTTCCCTGAGTGCTTTTGCCTTGCTGCAATTTGCCTTTGAACTGTTATAATGCCCCATTCTCACCTGGATGTAGAGATGAGGGTGGTTATGTTGAACCCTCTGACTGTGTTGCTGGAACATAGAATACAGTACAAAGGTCCAAGTTGCCCCTGTGGCTCCACCTGCTCTTTGTCTCTGGCCCTGCCCATCACTGCCATGCATGCCCTCCCAAAAGGTTGCCTATGAGGAGATGTGTCCTGGAGCCTTAAAAAAAATGTGTGTGCACCACTGCAATAAGGATGCATGACTTTATGCATGGTGGAGAGCGAGCACGTAAGGGAGTATTAGCGTCCGTGCTCTCTCTCGTATTTATAATACTGAGACTCAAGCTTATGCAATGAAACTGACAGGCAGGCAAAAGGAAAGCCTTTCTTCACAATACAGAGTATAATTTACTGATGGCATTCATTGTCATGCTATCTAGTGATGTCCACTACTTTAATGGTGATAGAAAGGAATTAGACAAATTCACGGAGGAAGAAGAGGAGAAGCGGCTACCATCACACAAGCTTATAACAGATTCTTGGCCCATCTCTAGCTCTATGGTCAACTCTGACTTGATGATCGCTCAGGCAAAGGCCTCCCGATCCATGTTCCTTGTAACTGTAGATGCCAGGGATTGAACTTGAGTCCAAGGCTTCTACTTGGAAAGCTTAGATCACATGCACATTGCCTTTAAATAACCCAATGCAGTTTCTCTTGCTTGTTCTCCTCTCCTACCCAACCTCGTAGGGAAGGGCCATAGCTCAGTGGTAGAACATCTGCTTTGCATGCTGAAGGTCCCTGGTTCAGTTCTTGGGATCGCCATGTTAGGGATGGGGGAGAACCTTGCCTGAAATCTTGGGAGAGCTGCTGCCAGGCAGTGTAGACAGTATTGGGCTGGATAGGCCAATGGAGCTGACTTGATGTCAGGTAGTTCCCTATGTTCTTGTAAAATTTCAGACCTGCATGTATGCCTCACAGTGGGGAAGGAAGGGGTTGACAGAGCCATGGGCAGAATAGGTCAGAGGAGCTGCCTTGCCTGATCACCTGCCGCATTGGGATGGGGAGAACCTGTGTCTCTAGAAATGTTTGGGTGCCAACTCCCATCGGCCACAGCCACCATGGCCAATGGTGAGGGAAGGTGTGAGCGGTAATCCAACAATATCTAGAGGGACACAGGTTTTTTAACGACCACTGGAATGTTAGAAGATTCAGGAAAGACAAAATAAAGTACCGTATTTTTTGCTCTATAAGACTCACTTTTTCCCTTCTAAAAAGTAAGGGGAAATGTGTGTGTGTCTTATGGAGCGAATGCAGGCTGCACGGCTATCACAGAAGCCAGAACAGCAAGAGGGATTGCTGCTTTCACTGCGCAGCAATCCCTCTTGCTGTTCTGGCTTCTGAGATTCAGAATATATTTGTTTCTTGTTTTCCTCCTCCAAAAACTAGGTGCGTCTAGTGGTCTGGTGCGTCTTATAGAGCGAAAAATACGGTACTTCATGTAGTGTATAGTTAAACTAAGGGGTTCATTCCCAAAGGAGGCAGTGAGTGCACCAACTTGGCTGGCTTTATAAGAGTTTTAGACAAATTTGTGAATGACAAGGCTGTCAGTGGCTGCTAGCCACAATGGCTATGTCCTTCTTCCACTATCAGAAGCAGTATTCCTCTGACCACTAGCTGCTGGGAATCACAGGTGGTTGGAGTGGTATTATGCTCATGTTCAGTTTACAGACTTTCCATTGTGGCATCTGGTCAGCCACTGTGAGAACAGGATGCTGGACTGGATGGGCCATTAGCCTGACCCAACAGGCTCAGAATATGTCCTTGCGTTCATTGCCATCTGTTATCCGGTGTACCCGCCATTTGCTTTCCCTCTGGCCCCTGCATTGCACACCACCCACATTCGTAGCGAGGGGAAGTTCAAAGCCAGTTGCCGCGACGTCTTTCAAATGCTCCCGAATGATTCACCACAATCGCAGCGCACTTGGCACTGCTCACTTAATGTTGTTCTTCCATTGTCATCACTTCTGCTGAGCAACAAAAGCTTGATCCTCTCTTGGTAAATACCTTGCACATGAAAGAGGCTGCCTAATTTTCCTCCATGCACAGTATAAAAGCTCCGTCCGGTATTAGCTCAGGCTTTAATGTGGGGAAGTCATGATGCATGAGAGAGTATTCAGTGGCTCGATCTTTGGGGCAACGCCCTTTGGCTGACACAAAAGTTGTAATGTTTTGGGAGCCGCTGTCTTTCAGTCACCTGCTACGCTGAACTTTTCACAGGTTTTCGAGAACAGTGAATTGTGAATAATAGACTTCATATGTGCGCATCCAAAGAGGAGACATAAGCAAGATGTTCAAAAGCTACTAATGGTGCTGGTGGGAGGACAAAGGTGCCTTTGTAAGCTGTTTCCTATAATGTGAAAGCAAAGCAAAGAATTGAATATAAACACTAATAGAAAAGATGTTTTGGCAGGTGTGCTAACATTGCTATTGAATATGGAGACCTCTCACCAGTATACAGAGAGTTTCGTCTTTCTAAAGGGGAAAGCTTTGTTCCCTATATTTCTGGTGGAGCCTCCCTTTAGGCTGGAGGCCAGAGAGATCTGGGGTTGCCAACATGCTGTCCTCCACATATTGTAGGACTCCCAACTTCTGTCAACCATAGCTGGTGTGGCCAATGTCAGGGGTCATGGAAGTTGCAGTCTGACAACACGTGGTGCCCTTACCTTAGAAAGATAAGTTCCTTCTGATGATCTGTGGCCTTCAGAAAATGTGTGTTTACTTTGTTTGCCATTTTGCTTTTTCCCCACAAGTGCATTCTGCTTCCACGAAGCGTTAATATTTTGCAGAGTGTAAGGTGTAGAGGTAACCAGGGTGGCTTGGATTTCCAGCCTCCAACAACCAGTCCCCTGAGACACAAAAAGTCTGGCCTTTCAACAAACCAAAGTGTTTAGGCTCTCTAGATTATGGGCTCACTCTAAGCCAGAGGTTACTATACTATGTCCCTCCAGATTGTTATTTTTTTTTAATTCCCACACCAACCATCCCTGACCATTGACTGGGGGTGATGGGAATTCAGCAATCTTTGTAGGGACACCAGCTCCCCACCCCTGATCCCCATTGCAACTCCAGCCTGAATGCTGCCAGCTGACCCACAAGTTGGTTAGACTGCACCAGGTCCTATAAAACTGTAAAATTCAAGGTGGTTCTTCACTCTAAACAGCTTGTAATCAGAAGCTGCTAAAGCAGGAGTAGGTATATCGTGTTGGTGAACTCCAGCTACCATCAGCCTCAGCCAGTGAGGTCCAGTGGTCAGGAATGATACCTGTTGCAGTCCGTCATCATCAGGAGAGCCACAGGTTCCAAGTAGAGCATGCTCATCTTAGAGCTGGGTAGCTTCAGATTCTGGCTCAGGCCATGAATTGATAGTTATGTGACCTCATTCATTTTTTAAATGTACCTTTAGCAGCCAGTCCTTGCAAAGCACCAGTGTATATAGTCCACAGAGATATGCCATCTGCCCTCACAGGGGATACAGGGAATCGTAGTCAGGAAACTAGCTGTTCAGTCCATGTAGGGAACTGGTGGCGTGTCCACAGTACAGGGCAGACAGCGACCTTGCCCAAGCAAGGCAGTGAATTCATGGCAGGGAACTCTAGGAAAACGCTTTTGCACTCCTGGCCTGCTTGTGGGATTCCCATAGGCATCGTGTTAGCCATTGTGAGAATAGGATGTTGGACTCAATGAGACTTTGGTGAGATCCAGCAGGGCTCTTGTGTGTTATGGTAAAGACAAGTGTTCCCAAACTGTGGTCCGCAGGCTTCATTCAAGTGCCTGCAAAGATCACTTGCACTTTGAATTCTATTGAGTTATATGGAATTCAAATGGTAATACAATATATAAGAAATACTGTAAAGGAAGCAGTAAAAATACAATTAAAGCCATACAACACATAGCACAGCACATTACAATTGCTACAACAGGCAGAAAGAACAATCATTAAGTGGTCCACCAAGACACTCAGCAATTTTCAAGTGATCCATTGGAGGGGGGGGTAGGAACCGCTGAGGCAGGACAATTGTCACAGAAAGAGTCCGAGTGTCTGGTCTGAGCCAGCGGCAGCTGTCTGATATGATGTAGTTGTCAGGAACCAGAAGCCAGGACTCAGAGATGAGGAATAAGCAAGAATTGGAACCAAGGAATGAAATTGTTGTGGTTGGTGGTCAAGCAGAGCCAAGGTGTGCAAGCCAAAAGTCAGCCAGTGAATGAAGATAAGTTGGGACCAAAGGGCCACGCTTAAGCACATCAAAGCCAGGAAGACCTTCTTGCTTAGGCAAGATCCCACCCAAACAGGAAACCTTTTCTAGCCATCCCTGTGCAGGTGGCATCAAGCTTCCATCTTGACCATCAGCTGCAAAACTCAAGACTTCCATCTCCTTCACTGGCAACATTCCCACTGTTTTGTTCCATCCTACCCTCCAGCCCCATAGCATAGTAGCTAATAACCACCTGCCATCTAGATGCAAACGGAAGTACTGTACCTTAGCTAACTCTATAAAATGGGAGTGGGGGACCTTTGGCCCTCCAGATGTTGCTGAGCTACAACTCCCACCATCCCTGGTCATTTGCCAGTGCTTGCTGGGACTGATGCTGTTCAGCAACATCTGGAGGATCAAAGGTCCCCCACACCTGCTATAAAAGACACTCATCTGCCCCCTTGATGGTTGCTACACCACCACCCCCTGATTAAATGTCTGTATAAAAATGTTTCCCTTTAATGTTATACTCGGAGCACCACATACTAAATGTACACGTTCAAAGTTTTCAAGTGCCAATCATTGTGTTCATACTGTATGGCACAGCCTGATAATGGCTTCTGCATATCAAATTTGCCTTTTGGTTGGGGGGGGAGGGATTGGGGGAGATTTCCTTCCTTCTACTGTTATTGCGAGCTTCAGATTCAGTGTAGCGGTAGCTGCTTCCTGAGGGGCTAGATCAGGAACCCCCAAACCAGCTGCATTTGTAGGGGCTTGGGCTTGAGTTCTTAAAATGGAATTTAAAGTGTGTTCCTAGGAGATCTGTGAAAGTAATTCTGAGCAGCCGGAGTATAAAAGCTAAGGAAGGGAGGGATAATGGCCCTCTTTGTGAAGCTCTCTCCACCCTACCAAAGTGCTTTTGGCAATACACAAAAGAACAAATACTTAAATAATACAATGAAAACAACGTCTGCTTGAAAACACAACACTGTAACAGCTTTAGATGAATTCCCCCCTTTTTTTTATCCGCATGTCTTTAAGCTTGTAAACTGTTGTGCTGTTCCACAGGTTCGCCCTTTGTTTAAAGGTAGCGTGACCTATGAGGCACCCAGGAAATGGAGACTTCTCCATGTCGCCCAGAACAAAAAAAACCCACCCTGTCAAAACCCTGGGCACAATCCAGCCGAAGTTTGCACTTTTTAAGCCTCATTGATTTTAGCGGAAGGGATCTAGGCGTGTGCCTAACTTTCCCACTGAAATCAATGAACCCTTAAAGTGCTTTGTTCTGGGTGCTTTGCTACTCTCACCCCCAATCAGGTGGCACTCAGGCCGTGGAGGCAGATGAGGTAGACAAGGAAAGGATAAGACAATATGTGATGCTTCTAGAGCAACTCCCATCATCCCTAGACATTGGTCATGCTAGCTGCAGCTGACAGGAGCTGGAGTCCCCACCCTCTGTTCTAGACGGGTGGCAGGAACAAGGGCAAGCGACATGGTAATTGGTCAGGTCCCCAAGTGGGCAGACAAGGATCCAAAGGACCGGAGGCAGATGCCATGGTATAATACAGACTTAGCGGTCACGTTTTAGAGCAGACAAGGTACAGCTTTTCAGCAGCATCTTTCAAGTGTGAGTTGCTTGGACTGATGAACCAAACCTGGAGAAGTGGGTTTGTAGAGCTAGCCTGGCCTGATTTGGGTCTTCCAAGTCACCTTGTCCAGCTGGACTGATGAAGCAAAGAGGTGTAAAGGTAAAGGGACCCCTGACCATTAGGTCCAGTCGTGGCTGACTCTGGGGTTGCGGTGCTCATCTCACTTTATTGGCCAAGGGAGCCGGCGTACAGCTTCCGGGTCATGTGGCCAGCATGACTAAGCCGTTTCTGGCGAATCAGAGCAGCGCACGGAAATGCTGTTTACCTTCCCACCGGAGCAGTACCTATTTATCTACTTGCACTTTTGACGTGCTTTCAAACTGCTATGTTGGCAGGAGCTGGGACCAAGCAATGGGAGCTCACCCCATCGTGGGGATTCGAACCGTCAACCTTCTGATCGGCAAGTCCTAGGCTCTGTGTTTAACCCACAGCACCACCCACGTCCCTAAGATGTGTACCACACAGCAATTTCTGGGGTGATTGTCACACTCCACCTGGGCCTGCACCCCTGGTAGTGGCTGGTTTTGTCAACCCCTAGGTATGACTCTGTGGGGGCAACATCACTCTGTTCTGCCGTGTGTTCATCCCGTGCGGCACTGTTCCCTTCTGCTGCCATGCTGACTTTTGATGAGGACACTGTGTGACTTGGGTGAGGACACTGCCTGAGCCCCTTCTGCCTAGAATCTTTGTGCCTGTCTAATTTTGACTATTCACCTCTTTCCGGCCCAACTGCATTTACAGCCAGTGCATGCTGTCTCCCTCTCACTGAGATCCGATGCCATCCACATAAAAAGAACACATTGCAGTTGTGTTCTGGTTCAGTCTTTTGGCGGCTGTTCCTTTCTGTTTGGCTGCGTATGCAATGAATACAGCATATATGCAAGATACTGTCCTTGATTTAATGCCGTTCCTCACTCTCTGCTACTTTAGGCCAGCTTGGGCCTGGGAACACTCTGTCACAAAGCTACCCAGACCATGCGGGGGAAGATGGGGTGCTTTGCAAAGCGCTCCTTTGGCTGATAAAGAAAAGGTGCCGACAGCTTCTAAAATGAATTGTCTGCAGGTCATTTCTAGTAGATGCTTGGCTGTCAGAGGAGAGCAGAAAGAAAAAGGAGAAGTACAGGTCACGCCTTCGGAATTCTTCAGGGTGTGCCTTAGTTGAGCCTCTAAGGCCATTTACTACTGCGTCACCATAACAATTTCAGTGGAATAGCTTTGGAGTTGGCGGAGTTGTGGGGTATAATCAAGGAACGATGTAGGACGTTGAGGGAGAAGTGTTGAATGTCTTTGATACTGAGGGCCAACCCGGCAAATGCCGTAATTAAATGTTAGCAGGGATTATTTTTCACCTTGTGGTGTATGAAGGCAGGGTGGCTTGTCAACCCCAAGGCTCTTTGGGGCCCAAGTTTTTAAAATGCAGCAAAGCAGGTCGGGCCTTTCTCTATAGCCATTGCAGCCATGAGGGTTGCTCAAGTTGTAAAATAGAAAGATGCCACGGAAGCCAAGCCTGCAACAAAGCTTTATCGAAAGTGGAGACTTGGAGCTGTTCACATGAAAACAGCTTCCCCCGGGGAACAAGCTCTCCTTAACTTCAGTTCCATTAATCATGTTGCAAGAATTACTGCTGAAAACACATTGCTGTAAAAAAAAGAATAAGGCTTGTTTGTGTGACTGAAGGACAAGTTCCCACCATGTGTCGTATGGTGTGATGTGAGGTGTGTGAATCCAAAGTCAGCAAAATGGCACAAGCATAGGCTGACTGGTCATGTTGATGACCAGTGGTTGTCCATTTTGTTTCCCCAAGTATTTGGGAACATGTATTTTTTTTCCTTTACATTTTTATGCATATACTGTAGAAAACATTCGTCAACCTGATGCCATATTAAATGTGAAACCATTCTTGAGTCTTCTTCACATACTACTTTGCTACATTCTCTGTTAAAATCATTATTATTATTTCTGATCACAAAACAGACATAACAGCACCCTCAGTGAAACAAAAATGAGAGCAAATGTCTTATGCTCTGAGAAGAGTGGAGTTCTCTAAATTGAAGAGCAGGAAACTACAAAGTTTGTCTATCCAATGCACCATACATATTTTTAAAGGAAATAACTCTAGAAGTAAATTATTGTATCATAGTAGGCCTGTTGAAATTAATGGGCCTACGTTAGTCATGCCCATTCATTTAAATGGGTCTACTCTATCTTGCTAACAATTCAATTGTAGTGATGTATATACTTGATAACATTAAATTTCAAACTCTGTTTAACTTATTTGCTCAGAGGTGTTTTTGTGTTCTTGCCATCCATTTAGATTCCTGTTAAGCGTTGTGATATATGTGGTCAGGCATATTCTTTTTTACAGAAATTGATAAAGTGTATTCAGTGAGCCATAAATTTATTCCAACTTTTCTTTTCCCCCTTCATTCTGACCTAATGTGTTAAGCTTGCTATTGAGGCAAAGTCCCAGTTTGTCTAACAACCTTTAGTTGTGGGTGTTCTTCGTAATTATTCCTGGTTTTTCTCCTGCCCTTGTAATTGCTACTGTTTTGTCTACAAGATTCTGGCTGTAGTCATCATATATGCTGTTAATTACCTACACTGTTGACGGACTCCATCTTTTCATGTGTGTATGTTCATATGTCTAAAATAGTTTTTTAAGTGAACATCTAAGAATGCAATGCAGCAGGCATGTGTTTTGGAAGTACAGTCACCACAGGTACAGGGATGGGCAAATATGTCAGTTTTGGTTTCTAATCCTAACTTCAGTTCTGCACATTTTCACATCGTAGAATTGTAGAGTCAGTCTTGCAGTTAAAAAAGAAAAGCCCTCGGGAAAATTCATCAGCATTTTGGTGAGAGTTTCTTACAATATACACATTTTTGCAAGGCAATTTACTGTAATATAATGTATTTTTATATGTTATTTCCATCAATTATGCCTTTATATGTCCCCATGGCTGGAGAACCGCATTGCAAAATTCAGAGGAATGCAGATCTCAAAGGACAACATTGTTGCTGTTTTGTTTTGGAAAGTATGAATTAGGTGGCTTCACCTTTAAATGAAAACTGAATCCAATTTCTCCCCCCATCCTTATATAGAGGTACACCTGTTAAGTACCTGAGTTGGATGCAGCTCCCTGCTAAGTGTCCACTGGCAGCAAACCAGCTCTTGAGCTGTGTAATACAGTGGTACCTCGGGTTAAGTACTTAATTCGTTCCAGAGGTCCGTTCTTAACCTGAAACTGTACTTAACCTGAAGCACCACTTTAGCTAATGGGGCCTCCTTCTGCTGCCGCTGCGCCGCCGGAGCACGATTTTTGTTCTCACCCTGAAGCAAAGTTCTTAACCCGAGGTAATATTTTTGGGTTAGCGGAGTCTGTAACCTGAAGCGTATGTAACCTGAGGTACCACTGTATATGGCAGGGCCCTTAGACTGGCAGTCTCAATAGAAGATACCTTTGCTCATTGTCAGGTTTGTTGTTTGACACCTAAAGTGCACAACTGGTAACTATCTTCCATTTGTACACCAAGCAGATAAGATTTCTCCCTGACTTGCTAAATCACACCCACTAGGTACTTTGTCCGGGTCCCAGTCAGTGAGCTATACGCACTTGAAGCGCTCCCATCTCCCACAGCAAACACATTGGCTTGAACTTTGAGACACCACTGTCTTAATATTCCTAATTAAAATATCTGAGCTTGACTTTTTCACTCCTCATAAAAATGTTGACTAATTTATGCCATTTTGGGGGAGAGGTGTGTGTGAAAAAATAATAATCCTTATCTGGCTCCCCTGAAAAAGGGTTTATTTCCACCTCTTCCTTTGCCTGGTTCCCAGGCGATTGCTGACACTCTTCCTGTGTTAGAAAAACTCCATAAACCTTTTTTATAATTTAATGAATGTCTCGCAATGGGCTCTGATTTTTTCGTTAAATGAATCCAAGGTTCGTGAGACGAGATCTTTTCTCGTGATTTAAGATTACCCAAATCAGATTGAGGCTTTCCAGACTCCAGGGCGGTCACATTTCTGTTAGCTTAACTGTAAATCATCTTTCACTTAGAAGATTTAGAGACAGACTTGAGCAACTAAATCTTTGTGTTTGCCTTCCTAATGGGCTGCAAGTAAGGAGATGAGCCTTATTATGGTGTTTCCTAAAGGATTAGACAAACAGTTTGGTAACGTTTAAAGTAGGGCACAAATGTCATTACAAGTGTAAAAGCTGTATCTTTGCTTGTGCTTTAAATGCAACTGGGTGTGTGGTTAAACACACATGCTTGTTTCTGGTTTACTTGCAATTGATTTCCCCCCCTCTTTAAGGCTTCGGCTGTGTAATACATAGGAATCCCTCCTAGTTGCTCAAGGAACTTGTTGGAGGCAAGATGAATTCTTGCATTATACATCGGGATGAATAACCATAGAAGGTTAAATGCATCCTTTTGCTCTGAGATCCTGGGTTCCGTTCAGAATTCCCACCTAGCTATTTTGAAACTTTCACAAGCAAGTGTTTTCAGCTATATTTTTACAGAAATTTTGGGTGAAAGATGTTGCCAGCATTGTAACAGAATATTTGAGGCGAAACACCATGTTAAAAGGGAGGACAATCTGCTGAAACTTCATATTTGCCTTATAATTCTAATGGAACACCTCCCTTATGCTGAGTCAGACTGTTGGTCCATCTAGCTTAGTATAGTCTACAGTGACTGGCAGTGGATCGCCAGGATTTTAGGCAAGGTTCTTTCTGAGCCCTACCTGGAGAGGCCAGTGATTGAACCTTTCATATGCAAAGCAAATGCTCTCACCCTGAGCCTTTCCCTCATAGATGGTCCAGAGGGACTGCCGCTGCTCAGGTTTCCAGTCACCTAACTGTGTCGTCCTCCAGAATACTCCATTCCACCACAACCCCAGTTTTCCATTACTCTTTTCCAACTGACACCACACTGCCCTTTATCCATAGATCTCGGAGCAGTTCACAATGTAAAATACAAAACGAGAGCTCAAAATACGTAATAAACCAAACCCAAAACAATATCCCCCCCTCCCACAAAGACATTTAAAAGCTGTAGAATGTTAATTCACCAAAGACCTTCTTGAAGAGAAAGGTTTTTGCCTGGTTCCTAAAAGTCTGTAATGAACGTGCTATGCGAGCCTCTCTGGGGAGAGCATTCCACAAATGGGGAGCCAGTGCAGAAAAGGCCCGTTCTCATGTTGCCACCCTCCAGACCTCTCATGGAGGAGGCACACGAAGAAGGGTCTCAGATGTTGATCTCAGGGTCTAGGTAGGTTCACATGGTGAGGCACTGCGGTCTCTAGCAGATTATTAATACCCCCCTCTTATTCCTCAGTGTCCCCTTTCTGTCTGGGATCTATCTAACTGGCACTCGCCACCTGAATGTACCATTGGAGGGATTCATTTCCATGGTTATTTCAAATGAGTTTATCAAACTTCCATTTTTCAAATTAAAACACACACATACAACAAGACTGATGAAGGAGAAAAGAAAAATGAACTTTAAAAAAGTTTCAACACATGGCTCTCTCTCCTTCTCTCTCTCTTTTGGGACTGCAACGGCCCTTATGAAAATAAATAATCCTTCCCTTTGTTATAAAAAGCGGGAAGAAAAATGGAGTTGGATGAACCTCCAAGACGTTCCGTAAAAATAATGCTTCCTATATTAAATTTATAATGCAGGGAAATAAAGAGGACCCGGTGGTCACGTTGCATTAGAATCACATTATGGGAGTGCGGAGTGGAGGCAGAGATAAAGTAACTAGCCTATACCCTTGGTGCTATCTTAATGTAGTTAAGGGGCATTAGCAATTTAGCTCTGACAGGCTCATGTCTTTAGAAAGAGGCATTAAGCCTGTTTCTATATTATGTGCTGGCTTAGGTGGAGATGTGTGAGCCAGTGGCTTCTTTCTGTGCAGTGCGTAAGGAGAGGTGGCACAGTGTACATACATGATGGCTGTGCTCTGCCTCGTCTCCTGAATACCAGTTTCTGGAAACTCCGGGAGGAGAGAGATCCCTTGTGCTCAAATCCTGCTAGAGGGTTTCCCACAGGCATTCGGTTGGCCCCTGCGAGAACAGGATGCTGGACTAGATGGGCCATGGGCCTGATCCAGCAAGCTCTTCTTAGGTTCGTTCTTACTGTTAAAATTAATATCATGCCGTTCCACACAACGTTGGCCAAACTGTCACTGAACAATACAAAGTACTGTACTGCTGCCGTCTGATCAAAACAAGGCCGGGCGTTTTACATTATGTCCCGTAAGCTCAAGTAAAGGTGGTCCTGATCTCTGATCAAGCCCATTCGCAGATTTGGATTGGCCTTACTGTCCTTTGTTCTCTAGTGCTCATCCCTGACCCCAGAGGACTCATGGATGAAGGAGGAGAAAGAAGCATATACAGTAGTACCTTGGTTTTCGAATGTCTCCGTTGTAGAACATTTCAGTTTTCGAACGCCATAAACCTGGAAGTAAATAAATGCTTTGGTTTTCGAACACGCCTTGGAAGTCAAACAGGAAACACGGCTTCCGCTGAGTGCAAGATCCAGTAGCCTAGCTCTTGGCTCCTGAGTTTTCGGACATTTCGGAACTCAAATGGTCTTCCAGAACGCATTACGTTCAAAAACTGAGGTACTACTGTAATCATACAAACCTCTTTTGTGGTGGGATCTTTAATGATTTTTTTAAAAGCAGAAATAAGCAATTATTTGGGTCAAGTCTTCAAGCAGTGCATACAGTCAATGTCTACATCAATTTAACAAGGCCACAACAAAAATTAGACCATATTGTCAAATAATACCTCCAAAAATGTACTAGGAAGTTGGGGGGTGCATTTCTTTATGACAGTATGCATGGGACAAAGAAACAAGATTTATCCTGCTATATTTCTCCCTTTCCAATTTTTTCATGCTGCATTTCTGCCTCCCACCTAATGCTGTTTCATACAACTTGCTTTCGTATGAACACATGAAAATACCTTATACCAAGCCAGAATGCCATCCATCCAGCTCAGCATTGTCTCCTCTGACTGGCTGTGGTTCTCCAGGGCTTCAGGTAAGACAGGAGTCTTCCCTGCTCTTCCTAAAGATGCCAGGTCCTGAACATGGGACCTTCTGCTGGTCACTTTGCCACTGAGCTACAGCCCTCACCCTCAAGTTTGAGATCCTTGTAGCCTGGTGGGCCTTGCCAATGCCCAGACAGCAAGGTGCAAAATGGTAGCAATGGCAATGGATGACAAGGTGCAGCAACCCTAAATCCCTTAATATCAGAATATTATCATTACTACTTGCACGTAGATCCCACCTTTCGTCCAAGGAGCTTAAGGCAGCATACATGGCTCCCATCCACCTCTATTTTATCCTCACAAGAATCCTGTGAGGTAGGTTAGCCTGTGAGAGTAACTGTCTCTATATCACTCAATGAGCTTCATGACTGAGTGGAGATTTGAACCTGGTTCCTCCCCCAATCTTAGGCCAGCATCCTAACCCCAGAGGGAGGAGCCTTTGGCCTGGGATGAGAGGAATTGTAGTTCAGCAGCATCTGGTGGGCCAAAGTTTCCATTACCAGCTCTAACCGCTACCCCTGCACTGTCCCAATATCTACCTGAGCCCCTGCTTATAGCATTCAGAATGTAATTACCTCTTGGCAGAATTGCAGCCAAAAGGTAATTTAGCGGTGAACTTCCCCTCTCTCCCCCCCCCCCAGCAAAATGGCAGCATAATTTATTTAAAAGCGGCTTTTGTTTTATTTTCGATAACACAGAGAAGCTCTTAGCATTATGAGCTTTGTTCTGATTAAGTGCACAAACTGACAAACAAGGTTGTCCTTGGGGGCTCATCTTCTTCCTCCTTTAGGCAGATAATCACCTTTCGGAGCCTGGATCCTATTGAGCTAACTCTGTCAGCCAGCGAGGCCGGGGATCCCGGTAAGCTGCATTTATCAAACATAAACGCTTGATCAGTATCGGCATATCAGCTGGCTGCGAGGCCTCTAAGACGTGAGATGAAAGTTGCAATTAGGATTTAGGGCGTTTTATCATCTGAGATTTGAAATGGGTTTTCTCGGCTAATCCAAACATCTTTTCCACTCTGATATGTCGACGCAGCCCTTCTGTATGTGAGCTTACTGCAGCTTAAGTGGGAAGAAGAAGGGAGGCTGCCAAGGCCTAATGCCTGCCAGTGAACTCCAAGCCCTGGTCAAGGACAGGGTCCCCGAAACGGGGTTAGCGCCGGACTTACAGACGGGCAAATGTCGCAACAAGCAATCTGGGTGAAGACAGAGTGGGCTAAGAACTCCCTGCCCACCCTTCCAAGACATTTCCCAGCCGGGTGTTCTTGGGAGAATGCTTTCTCTAGGAGTGGTGGAGAAACTCATGTCACATTTAAAGATTCACGCTTTCCAGAGCAATATGTGAACCAAAATTCACATTTCTGTGCTGAAATTCACATTTCTGTGAATTCTGCAACTGGATGAGGCCAGTGGCCTGTCTAGTCCAACATCCTGTTCTCACAGTGGCCAACAGGATACAGCGGTACCTCGGATTACAGACGCTTCAGGTTACAGACTCCACTAACCCAGAAATAGTACCTCAGGTTAAGAACTTTACCTCAGGATGAGAGCAGAAATCGCATGGCGGCAGTGGGAGGCCCCATTAGCTAAAGTGGTACCTCTGGTTAAGAACAGTTTCAGGTTAAGAACGGACCTCCAGAACGAATTAAGTTCTTAACCCGAGGTACCACTGTACCTATGGCAAGCCCACAGGCTGAACCTAAGAGCACTCCTCTCCCCACTTGGTATTGCCAGCAACTGGGCATTGTGCCTCCGACAGTGGAGGGAGGGGCATAGCCAACGTGGCCAGTGGCCATTGATAGCCACATCCTCCATGAATCTGTCCAGTCCTCTTTTAAAGCCAGCCAAGTTGGTGGCCATCACTGCCTCCAGTGGGAGGGAGTTCCATAGTTTAACTATGCACTGTGGGAAGAATTACTTTCTTTCATATTTTTAAGCGTTGCAGGTATCCATCCAAGTAACGTGGGCAAGGATGCATATGCTAGCGTGAAGTGTGCACCTTTTACTGAAAAGAATGCAGGAAAAATATACTGTAATACGGAAAGCCGCATTGCAAAATATGTATTGTGTGACTTTTCATACAAAACTGTGTATATTAAGGAAAATTCACACTCAAATGCTTATGAATTTTCACGAGAACCTTTTTAAAAAATAAAACCCACAAAATGCTGTGGAAATGTGAAGGATTGAATTTAAGATTGGAAAAACAAGTAAGTGAAATGACAGATTCACCCATCCCTCTTGTTCTCTGTTCTGGCTAGAATTACTCTCGCTGCAGCTGTTTTCTTTTTTCTTTTTGTGATCCTTTCCTTCTTTTAAATTATGGCAATGAACTGCCTGAAAGGGGTCACTTTCATGGGGAAAGGAAAGTAGGATATAAGTATTTTATTGTTTACTTATATACAGCTTAATGGGGGAAATAACCTTAATGCTATCTGAAGGACTGTATATCTCTATAATGTGAGCCTGCCTGGACTTGTGAGGTCTTCTCAGTCCTGCTACCATCACAGGGATGCAGAAAAGGACCTTCTCAGTGGCTGCTCTCAGATTACAGAACTCCCTTCCACGGGAGTTTGGCTGGCCCTGCATCTGCTTTTCCTTCACGAGCATGAAAATCTTTCTCTACTACCGGTCAGTAAAATATACTGTTGCTGACCTTACTACATATGCTGTCTGCAGACCCTCCAACTGTCCCTATTTTCCAGGGACATCCCTGATTTAGAGAATCCATCCCGGTTTCTGATTTGATCCCGGAATGTCCCACTTCTCCTTAGGCTGTCCCTATTTTCATTGGAGAAATGTTGGAGGGTATGGAGCTATCTGATCCCTGAACCGTCTGAAGGCAATCCTGTTTAGGGAAGGTTTTTTTTTAATGTTTAATGTTTTATTATGTTTTTCTATATGTTGGAAGCTGCCCAGTGAGGCTGAGGTAACCCAGTGAGATGTGTGGGGTATAAATAGTAAAATTATCATTATGGAATGGGGTGTCCCTATTTTCATCGGAGAAATTGTGGAGGGCATGTGTCTGACGTGTTTTCTCCTACAAGCAATGTCCTGGGTTCAGTTACACAATCCACTGTTGATCTGGCTGCACTCTACACATGCCATAACAAAGCAGGCTTCTGAACTTTATTTAAATAAATCAAGACTCTCCCTGTCATGCAATTCCTCCCCACCTGGCAGTGGACACCTTAAGAAGAGTGCGCCAGAAAACTGTGCTTTGGAAGTGCAGCAACACCTATGAGATTTGAGCTTTAGGCTAAAATGTGGAGGGTGCGCTTGCTTAATGATGCAAGGCTGCATACACACAATACACTTAAAGCGCACCCCCCTTGCCCCCAATAATCCAGGACACTAGGTTTTTTTTATCAGGATGCTGGGAATTGTAGCTCCATCAGGGGTAAACTACTGTTCCCATGATTCTTGTGGGGTGTGTGTGTGTGTTAAATGTGTTGTGCGTACACAGCAGAAATCCTATAATCTCTCTCATTCTCCCCCCCCCCCCCCGGCGCGCGCTAGTTTATTCTGGCTGTGAAATTAGGGCGATAATGCTCTCGTCCCCGGCACAGAGGGTTACAAAGAGCTATATGTCAACGTCCGTTGAGTGCTTAGAGTCCTATATGGTGATGATTGGGTGGGGGGAAAACTATTTTTGTACCTAGATTAGCGTTAATACTTCAGTAGCATCCTTCCTGGAGTCAGTCCATTCCTTGCCCTCCTTCCAGAAGCAAGAGTGTCTTAATCCTGCGGTTGTGGCAGGAAAGGGCGTGGCCATGTGGTGTCTTTCCATGCAGATTGTCAGATGGGTAGAGAATCGTGTGTAGTCATTTTATTTTATTGTAGCTAGTCCTCCCTTTACACAACCCCTTCCGGAAACGGCTACAGCTGAACCTGCAGTTGCTCCCATCCTAATCCTAGGCATGTTGTAGCACTTCCACCTGTGTCGTCTGTCCTGAAGCTGAACTGGTCAATACATTCAGCAAAGGAGCTGCTAGAGAAACTGTACCATAGCAAGCTGAAGGCAGAATACACTTTTTAAATGGTCCCTGTGTGTGTGTGTGTGTGTGTGTGTGTGTGTGTGTGTGTGTTTATAAAGATATAAACTCCGTGCACTTAAAACAAGTAGCTTATCAGAGAGAAGATTCTTCTCCCTTCTACACTAGGTTTCTATGAGCAGTGAGGTTTTGTGTGTTTACAGAAAGTGTGCCTGTTCATAAATGCAGTGCCCTCTGCATCATCAAAAGCAGAGTTCGTCAACCTTCTTAGGCCCCGTGGGCACATTTGAAAACCTGACAAAACTTGTGGGCATTTTTTTTTTTTATTTAGTTAACAAATAATATTCAGATTTCTTGGCACAAAAACTCTTTGCATATGCAAAGAACGATTATAATGTTTGCTGCAACCCTATATTTGTATTAGGAACTGATACATTAAATAAATCATAGTAGAATATTATAGGAGATGGGCATTCCAAAATGCTGATTAATTTTCATGAGAACTTTTCTTTTTTTAAAAAAAAATGGCAGACAGATGCAGGAAAAGGGGGAAACTGAAAACTGGAAAAATGTGAAACTGAAAGGAACCTGGAATTAACATCCCCATCCATCCATCCCTTTCTGCGTACTGCACAGGAGGCAAATTAAGTGAACTACTTAGGCAAACTAATGTCAGAGCAGCCACAAAGACAACGGCACCCGTGCCAGTAAAAATGCCACAGTATACCCAAGGCTGCAATCCAAAGCAAACTTAGCATACTACCAAGTAAATAGGGTTAGGACTGCATAGCAACCATCACCAGAAGGGGAGGGGATTGATTTGGGCAGAGACAGCCAGATGACTGAGTCAGTCATTGAAACATTCCATCCCAATCACTTCTCCTGCACAAGCACCATTGGAACAAGTAAGAACTTCTTAGGAACAGGATTTGAGAATTATTTATTGCATTTATATGCCCCTTTTTCACCAGGGTGCTCAACACAGTGTACACAGTTCTCCCCACAACAACCCTGTGAGGTAGGTTAGTCTGAGTGGCAGTGAGTTGCCCACAGTCACCAGGTGAGTGGAGATTCGATCAATGGTCTCCCAGGGCCTAGGCCGACATGCTAACCACAGCACCACACTGGCTTTCTGGAAGGGCCATAGCTCAGTGGCAGAGCATCCGCTTTGCATGCAGAAGGTTCTAGGTTCAATCCCCGGCATCTCCAAGCAGGGCTTGAAAAAATTCTCATCTGAAACCCTGGAGAGCGGCTGCCTGTCAGTGTAGACAGTACTGAGCTAGATGGACCAGAAGTCTGACTAGGAACCCGGCAGCTTCCCATGTTATTGTGTTGACTACAGAGCGCACTCTGATATAACTCCCCATGCACTGTGTGAAGCTCCCCGCATTAAGACCACATTCAAGGCACTCATTAGAGCCGTATTGTTGTAAACAACAAAATCAATTGCCTCTTCAAGATAAATCATTTGAGTCTGGGTGAGAAAATGAATTCTTGAGCAGCAACCTGGGTGTTGTTTTTGCCAGTGTGGTTTGTGGACGATGAGTGCCAAATGAATGTGCCTGATTATTTTTGAAGGCAGAGGAGGAAAGATGTTAGTGTGGCGTAGGCTTGGTACAGTACATTATCTGAACAGTAGAGGTCGTCAAGACATTAACTCTCCAACAAAGATCCCTGCAGAACTTGTGTCGCTGGCTTGCAGGTCCGCCTCCCCCACAAACACAGCCGCTCTGCAACATGTACCTGTATGAACAGCATTTTATGGAGGGATAACGCAGAGGTGAGCTTGTTTGAAACAGAACAATCTTATCTACACTTTTAACAAAGATTTGGAGTGCTTCCCTTATGAACAGTCTTTTTTTTCTCCCAAGATAAGGGCAGGAACCTAAGAGAAATGTTACACCTGAGAAGAGCCCTGCAGGATCACACCAAAGGCCTGTGTTGTCCAGCATCCTATTCTCCCAGCTCTTTCTCTGCTCCCCCTTCGCGTTGCTTACAGAAGAGCAAAAGGATGGGCACAATCAGGTCTATGAGGCCGCAGACCAGCTTTCTCCAGTCTGGTGCCTTGCAGATGTTGTTTGACTCCAACTCTCACCAGCCCCAGCCAGAATGGTCAATGAGCTGTAGTCTCACGAAGCTCTGGAGGGCACCAAGTTGGGGAAGGGTTCCAGAGCTCTTTGGTCTCCCACCAAAGGCCTTTTCACCGCCATGCTAACGGTGCTGGTTCCTCCAGGGCAGAAGGCCCTGAAGGATGTTGCGTCTCTGACCACAGCACTCACTGCTGATGTCTCCCAAGGATCACAACATCACTGACTGGCCCCACCCATGTAAACAGCACTGGACTGTGAATCTGAAACAAAGACTTTGCTTACAGGGGTGTTCTTGGCGGGGGGTGATTCCTCACTCTTTTTGTGCTGTGCCCCAGATCTCCTGCCCCTCTCCCCTCTTTTAAAAAAACATCAAATTGTTTAACTTTGGTTATAAGGCGACTGGGCATGCTACAAAGCATGAGACCCCAGCCCAGCCTATCTTCATTTGCCCAGAGGCACTTGTTCAGCTTTCATATGTACATATGCCACAGTTCTTGCTAACAGATTGTGGGTGAGGCAGAGGGCCCGATCCACACAGTGTACTGGGCACAGAAAAGCCTGTTGGCACCCCCTATAGCTCAGAGTTAAGTCCTAACAGCCAGAGGTTTTTTTTTTCTCCTCTCTGAAAGTCAGCCTAAATTTGTATGAATGAATGTAAATTAGCATATGCAAATTCTGTGCAAACATGTGGGGCAGTGCACCAAGTCTTCTAAGTACCCAGCAACGCCCCAAGTGGAGACCCATCCTATTTGGGGAGGAGAGAATAGCTCAGTTACGTAAGAAATCCTTACTGACATCAATGCAGGCATCTATGATTTTACAGATCCCAGATAATATCGTGTAAAATTCAGATGTACTGGCAATCAGGATTTTTATTCTGTATAGGTGGCGCCAGGGAAGGAGGCAAACATTCTCCCTCCTCCAGGTGCTGGAAGCCTGTGGTTATTTGAAAGAAAACCAGTTTTCAGATATGAATTATAACTGGATCCTATTCAAAAACCCTCCCTGCTTATGGAAATCTAGCATCTCAGAGAGAAGAATTTTGCCATCTCCCTGGGTTCTCTTTTCTTCGTGCAGGGGGAGATTTATTTCATAAATAAATGCATGCCAGTTTTACCACTTGGTAGCTGAGCATGCAGCCTAACACTAAGGGGCAGTGCTCCGGACACACTTGACCATGCATAAAACTCTTCAGAAATCAATTCACTAACTGTATTCATATAGTAACCATTGCTTATTTTGCATTCAACACCACCATTTTTTCATAAACACTTGCAGGAGTGTCTTTCGCTAGGTTTTTATTATTTGGATTTCATCTCTTTTCTACATTGGATGGAATTTTAGTTTACTGAAGACAACTTTTTAAAGAGATGCAGGGTTTTCTGGAAAACCTCTTGGTCGTCTCAATATATATATTAAGGGAGGTGGGGGTAGAAGAGTTTCTGAAGGGCAGATTAAAGTCTGCCCTTGGTTTTACGTGGATTAAGTTCCCAAATTAACATAAAAGAATAACAAAGCAAATCAATTTGATCAAAGAAAGAGTGTCACTAATTATTTAAACAGGACACTTACTGGAGAGGTTTAAAGGCAGAGGAGCGGATTTCCCTTGCATGTGGATCAAATCAGAAGTATCCCATAATTGACTCTTTACAAGACCTTGCTCCAGTGTAATGGACTAGATATTAAAGCCATGACCGTTTAAAGCCAGTTTCCGTCTTACTCTAAATGGAGGTCTACCGCTAAGAGCTATTTTACAAGTTCTGACACATTAGCCGCATCATTGTGAAATGCACCAGCTCTGGCTTCTAAGACCCAGAATCTCAAGAGCTTTCGGCAGTTAAATCGTGTGAAATGGGGAACGTTGAAAACTATGTAGAAGTGAGGATTAACTCCCCCTCTCCCCCTCCAAAAGAAAAAAAAATTAAATCCAGATTCGGGGGGTATCTTTATTTCCTTATCTTTTAAGTAGGCATTCTTTGGAGGAGTGGGGGCTCTGGCTTTTGACAGTAACGTTCCCTTGGGCAAAACGAATGGCCTCTGGCGTTCCTTCTGTAAGGTTCTCATTCTGGTTTCTCCTCCTGGCGCTGCTATTATTCAATGTTTATTTGCCACTGACAGGGTGTCAGGCGCTGTACAGAGTAGCAGGGCCAGCTCAATATATTTTGCTGCCTAAGGCAATGGAGAAAATGGCGCCTCCGTTGCCTGGAACGTGCAGGTTCCAGCGGGACTGGCTGTTGAAACTTACCATACTTTAACCATGGTGATGGTACAGGATGCTAGCTTAAGGGGTGTAGTGTAGGCTCACTTAGGGGTCTCAGGGGAAACAGACTCATAGCAGTTGAGAGGGACTCTGGGTCATCACCAGGACATAAGAAGAGCCTGGCTGCTGTATCCGGCCATGGCCCATCTAGTCCATCTGTTCTCAGGGTGGCCAACCAGATGCCTCTGGGAAGCCCCAGTTTCCAGCAGTTGGTATTCAGAAGCTCACTTCCTCCAACAGTGGAGGCAGAACATTGTGGCTGGTAGCCATTCTTCTCCTCCAAGAGTTTATGTAACCCTGTTTTAAATCCATCCAAGTCAGTGACCATCATCACTGCCTCCAGCAGGACCGAGTTCCTTACTTTAACTATGTGCTGTGCAAAGAAGTGATTTCTTTTTTATCTGTCCATCAGCCTTATCGGTATCCCCATGTTCTAGTGTTACATGAGAGAGAAAAGAACATTTCTCCATCCACTTTCATCCAACACCCTGACAGTGTAGGAAAGCCATTGGTGTTACATCCAGCCTCTGAATGCTCATTTTACCTAACGATAGGGCCAGCACTACCAGAGCGTTTTCTGGGGGCAGGGATGGACTGTGCATGAGATAGTCAAGACATGGTATGAGATTGTGTTTAGAGATCAGGGCAATCATGATTCCTTTCACAATTGGGTCAAGCTAATGGCCAAGTTTGGACTGAAGATGGCTTCTATTATGCTAACGTCCTACATGATACCTAATTTGTCACCCAGCTTTATGGGTTAATTCTCGGGCAACAGAGGCAGCTGGGCAAAGACAGTACATGCTAAAGAGAGGATCCGATAGACTGGGTTGACAATCCAGTAGGCTCTTAGTTAATGTATAGCATTATCCGCTAAGGTTCTGTAGCTTGAACCAAGAAACATTCTAAGAGAAGGTTGTTATTTCGCAAGCGAAGGTCAACCTGTATCTGATCTACATCACTTCCGGTGGAGGCTCACAGGTTTAATGCTGCTCTGTAGAAAGAAAAAAATTCCTTGCCCATAGAAAGCTAGCATATCAGGGAAGTGGCCCAACAGGTTCGTTTTCTGTATGGGTGGAATATGGAGGAGCTATACCTGAGGAGAGTGCATGGTTGGCATGCAAAAGGGCTTCATATTCATTCTCTGGTGTCTTCCACTAGAAGGATCAAGTAGCAGCAGGTGATGGGAAAGACTGAGAGCTGGGAGAGCCTCTGCCTGTCAGAGGAAACAGTACTGAGCTGGATGGGCAAAGAGACTGACCTGCTATGAGGCAACTTGTCATACTATCAGGGGTCAGAAGCCGGTCTATGGCTGGGCTTCATGAAGAAATAGTCTGGTCTAGTTCAAGGCAGCTCTCTGTGTTCCCTTGACTACATGGAGAAAGGCCAGCGTACGTTGGGTTGTATGCACCTGCCATAAATGGACTGTAGCTGTAGTGGCTCAGATGGCTCACTGCACACACAGCCAGCTCTTTCCTAACTTTTCCCTGACCTTGTACCCACCCAAGTGTGTGATAACAGGGGGAACAAAGTGGTGCTGCAGACTGGCCCCTTGCCTTCTTCCATTTGTACAAACGTCGTTCTGGTAGCACATGATCTCCGAAGGAAGCTTGGCTTACATATACATGGGTCTGGCACATGGTTCTGCAGAGGTCCGGATCATTTAATCTATAGGCAGGCAAAAGGTAGACCAGAATCTCCCATTAAATCTCCAGGTTGTTTGCAGTAGATCAGCAGAGGTTGTCAACTCCCAATGGCTTTACAAGAATCCCGCCCCCCTCCTAAATTAGGCTGCTGTAATCGAGAAAGCTGGGTGGAGGGGGGCAGGAGTAGCATTTTGTATGAAGGGATGTATCTGTGAGGACTGAAAACAAGTTACTGGGCCGAGCGTATGCTCAGAGGCACTGGGCTCTACAGTTCTTCATCCTGTTCCCGAGCTGTTACTTTGCACCAGGCTCCAACTGGTGAACCCAGCAGAAAACAAAGAAACAAAATCTGCCCACTCCTGATTAATCTGTTGGGTCAGTACAGGATGCTTTATTTAATTGCCGCCCCCTTTCAGTGTGAAACGGTGGAGCACAAGTCTTCCATTATTTCTTACCAATCTTTGGGAGGGGAAAGGGCCTCTCCTCGTGCATTGGTCAGTCAAGTTGAGCTTCCAAGGTGCAAACATGACTCTTTTGGTCAGTTCACACTGCGGTCCTGTTCCAGTGTTCAGTGAATTTGGGGTTTTTCTCCATCCAGCTACAGCTGGCAATGAGGAAAGCTGTCATTTTGTGATGCTTGGCATTTGCCAACCCAGCAGGGTTACCGCAGAAGACTGATGCCTTCGACGAAGCATTTGGCTTGCCCCAAAAGGCTTCAAAATTTGAGTCCTTCCTACCACACGTGATCCGGTGGACCCAGCTACCCACATCCCTTTTAGTGTTGACCACTGTGGGAGAGAAGCTTTCATTTATTAGTCTAGACAGGGCTGAAGGTCCCCACTTATCTGTGTCTGCCTGACTCTAAGAACTTGGCTTTTTCTTCCAAGCAGAGTCAATATATCACACCAGCGTTTGGCTAAACCCCCTCCTTATACGCAGCCTGGAGTGGAAACAAAAGTGGCCAGGAATCTTCCCTGGACGGTGACCTTGCTGCAGTGGCTGAACTGGAATAGCACCTTTGCAGCTGCCCAGATTCCCTTTAAAAACAACAACAAAAAACTAAACAGCAGCATACTTGAGCCTTTTAAAATGCCACATCCAGCCATCCTCAATAAAGACTGTTTAGGGTTGCCTGCTACCAGTCCAGAGGTCCTGTCTGTTCCTTTTAAAATGCCAGCAAAGCGAGAGATGATGCAGCCCAGAGGAAATCATTCCCATTCCCTCAAGAAAAAGAAGATGGTGGGCACAGAAGCCAGTGGAGGGAGATATGGCCTGAGTCTACCCTAAGACATTTTCTGAAGCCCTTTCCTGGGTTCCACCTCTGAGAGATGCTTAGGCAGCATTATTCCATGGTGCATTATTCTATTTTATTCTCACAACAACCCAGTGAGGTAGGTTTGACTGAGAGTGGGTGGTTGCCCAAGGCTACCTAGTGAGTTTCATGGCCAAGCAGAGACTTGAGCTCTGTTCCCCACACTCCAAGTCCTTATCTACTGCCTACTCCTCAGCCCCGCACCCACACTGCTATTCAAGGGCACAACCCCTAACTCCTGCTGCCCCTTCTCCAAGTTCTCCCCCAGGAGAGCCACCCCCAGAGGCTTAAATCTGTAGCGACCACTTGGCTAAAGGCTGCATACTTGCTGCACACAGAAACAGACTATGCAGCACCATTGATATAAGAGACTGGCTCAGCCTGTCAAAGAAAAAAGAAAAAGAAAAAGCACTGCTTATTCCCGCTATTAATATCAAGAATGTGTCAGAATTTCCATTCTCAACCACTAATTTTGTGGGTTTATGACTCTGCCATAAAAACACACCTCTTGGCTGAATTTTGGCACGCTGGCCTGTAGCTGGTCTTGAAAGCCATGTTAACGCAAAACATCCATCCAGACACTGGTGAAATTCCTGCATTTCGAATACACTCGTTCCTTTTCTTTTTCATTTCTTTTTTAAAGTTCTTAAATCTGTAAGAAGCATCAGGGCCCAACAGCCGCCGTGGGACTGTGTGGAAATGATTTTGCTCAGAATGCACCACTGTGCTCCTAACAGTTGTTCTCTTAAACATAAGAGCACGTGTGTGCGCGCACACACATATACAAACACAAACCCTTGTCTTGCATCCCCCCCCCTTCAGTTTGAAACTACCTTAATTGTTATGGCATCCCCCCAAGGATCATTCAAATAATACTTTTGTTCTTGTAGACATTTCCACATTTAAACCAGATTGAAATCATTTTGTTTGTCATGGCTCCCTCCCCGTAGGAACTGTCGTTTTGTGAAGGTGCTGATAAGGAATTATGATGGATAATTAATTGTCTTGCTCAGTGTAACTCCAGTTCTCAGGCTGCGAACCGTGATGATCACGCCAGCTTGAAACTGGTTTAGGTCTGTAGTGTGGGTGTGATTATAGATGGTGGTCTTCTCCCTTGGAATTGCAGGTGTTTAAAGCTTTGTCCGTTTTGCACTAGGAGATTACAATGTTGCTTTGATTGACGTCTTAATGGAGTACCCCAGGAACACATGGCACATGGTCACCAGAACTTAGAAAGCCAACGTGCTATGTTCTTAAATTGACAAAAAGTAATGCTGCTTTGTCCCTTGATTGAGCCTCCTTGTTTATTTTAAAATTTGAATGCCACTTTTCTGTATAAAGATGTTCAGAACAACAAAAATGCAAATCAATACATCATCACAATAGCAATTAAACAGGAGATCATTTCAAAACACAACACGACAATCCAGTCTAAGCATACCTTGTAATGAGACTTGACCTTAGCCCCTCTGGAGGTGAAGGTGGCCTCATCCCTGACCATTAGCCACGCTGACTGGGACCAAGCTGAAGTCCAGCAACATTCAAAGGGCGCCAGGTTGCCGAAGGCCGGCATAGAACCGTTTCAGTGGTGGCACCCTTGTTAGGGAACTCTTCCCCATATAGTTTAGAGAGGCCTGCTCTGTGTTGTTGGGTTTTTAGGAAAGCAGGAAGACCCTTTTATAACAGTGATGAGGTATTTTGGAATCGCTCTAATTTTTCTAAGATGCAATGAAGATGGCTTAGTTATTTTGTAGCTTTAATTGCTGTTGGTCTTGGCATTGCTACAATGTTTTGCTGGCTTAATTGATGGGCTTTATTTGATGTTTTATTGATGGGATTATTTATTGTATGTTATTGGTTGTATTAAGTGTTGTTGGCCGCAGTTTCTATTCTTTGGAATGATACAGATCTCAAATAAATAAACACGACTACTGCTTCTTCTAATTATTAGTATGTTGAAGAAGAGTCAGTTCCAGCTGAAATAAAGGCCTGATAGCAACACAGTATAAATATTATTATCATCAAGGGTCAGCAAACTTTTTCAGCAGGTCCACTGTCCCTCAGACCTTGTGGGGGCTAGACTATATGGGGGGGGAGCGAATTCCAATGCCCCACAAATAACCCAAAGATGCATTTTAAATAAAAGGACACATTCTACTCACGTAAAAACACGCAGATTCCCAGACCGTCCGCGGGCTCGATTTAGAAGGCGATTGGGCTGGATCCAGCCCCTGGGCCTTAGTTTGCCTACCCATGAATTAAATCAATAGATCTAATTTTTGGTATTACCTACTTCCCACCACCACCCCAGCCTCCAAAAACATTTCTTTTAGGGAAAAACAAGGCATCTTCCAAGGCATCAGGAGTGAGTCCATTGTGAGTGGTAGTCCATTGAATGTATAATAATGGTTATCATGTCACCATAAATTTATCATCTTCTCCTTTTCCAGCTAATGCCTTGACTTCCTCAGTTAACTTTTTGGAGAGCACCAGTGTCCATACTTTCTGTTTCCACTGTGACAATTCCAAATGTTCTGGGGTCTTCCAATTTTGAGCAATCAGTTGCCTAGCAGCTACTAAAATGAATGTATCTTGAGATAATTTCTTAATGCATAGCAACAAGATAGATAAATGGATAAATGATGGGTTGCTTTATCATTTTCATGGTATCCCAGGCAGATTTTTTTCCTTTTCATTTTGGGAGGGGCTGTATCCACAACAACTAGAAAGGTCAGGACTTTTTTAAAAAAAAATAGTTTTCAAAATCAGTTATTGGGCTTTTAAATGCCAGAATCGCAGGGTTTACATTTCAGCTATTTTTACTTATCAGTTTAATATCCTTTTAAAAGATTATGGTATTTGCACCTCAACATTTTCTTCAGTTGCATTCGCTGTATTTAATGCAATACTATTTAAAGTCTAAAGGTACTGCGAGGACATATTTTAAACTAGCAGGTCTTTCAGACTTTCTACTTACTAAATTAGCTTAAGTATGTGAAATTTTGAAAAGAGATTCAGCCTGAAACGTAAAATTCTGCAGCTCCAAGTTCAGGCCTGGGCAGAAAGAGCAAAACAGACGTCCTGCTGTAAAAAAGCCATTTAATAATGTATTAAAATGCCATTGACTCGAACACTCTTTTTTTAAAAAATGCACACTGTGAAAACAAATGGCTTTCAAATAATTAGGATCTTATGCCCAAGTTCAGAGCTGATCTCTGTGCAGAGATTTTTCTGCTACAATCAGGCCAGTCCAAATCTGATCGTCTCAGGGGGGAATTAGCAGCACATAAATCAACTGGTGTTGGATTTTCCTCTCCTCTTTTGGCCATGTCTATGTACATCTTGGGATTGGCAAAATGCTGCCAACAGTCTTTGACATACTTTTGCATCACTCATGGATGCACTTGTTAAGATCCTCCTTTTCATTTAAAGCAAAAAAGTAAGTTTCTAGCCCTCATTGGTGCAGAGAGCAAAGGTATCAAAAACAAGGAGGCAAGTACAAATCTGACTTTGTTCTACAACTTCTGTGTTTTCTGAGGACTGCTGCCAGCATTCCTTTAAATCTGTTTGGATCTTAATATACTGCTTACCTCCTTTATTAATATAATGTTTACAGCCTGTCTTAGCCAGACAGTAAGTATTGTGGCAAAAACGCAGAAGTCCATGTTTACCCAGCTATGAGTGCAGCAGGTCTCAGGTTCAACCCCTGGCTATGGCTGTTGCTATATTTGTTATTTAGTATTTGCACTTCATTTTTTAAAAAGGCGGAGTTTTTTAAAAGAATAAATAAATAAGTCAATATGTAAATTCATGAGCGTGGCTAAGTGTTGTTGTTTTGAACCAAACATACCCCTAATGCATTCTTGTAACAATGATTCCAAATCTCAGTTTGTCATCAAAAGTGATGTTTGTGTGTTCCAGAATTTTGTACATCCTTCGGAAATCCCCAGGCTGCCAATCAGTGTATAGTTCATAATAAGGAGGCAATGCTGTGAAGTGCTTCCCTCAGACATTCCTTTTGCCACTCACCAAAGCCCTGATTTTTAATTTTTAAAAAACTGTTCTCAGTTAAAATTGTTGTCTGTGTTTTGGAGGGGGTTGTATGGGGGGGGTGTCTGTGTTTTCCTTATTTTGCTGTGGGTAGAGGCGTTTTGCCAGGGCAGGGTATTGTCATACCCAGTTTTTCTTATGTCAAATGAGTATTTTGTGGTGCCTGCAGCAACTTAATAGAATTTCATATGTGCCCCCAGGCCCAGTACAGTTGGGGACACCTAGTTTAGGACAGTTTCCTGTATTCCAAATTTGAAGTTATTTTCAGTCAGCCAAATTCTAAAATGACCACGCTAAACTACATTGCAGAGGAATGTTGGAGGTGACATCCCTATTCTCTTGGCTGACAGTTCTGCTCCTTCCAGCCATTGTGGCCAGTCCATTGACATCCGTTCAACCAGCTGAGTTCCACCAAGTCAGCCGGTTCTGTGCTAGTCAGGAATTGTATAGGAATCTGCCTTATACCAAGTCAGTTGGTTGGTCCTTCCAGCTCAGTACTGTCTGCACTGACTGGCAGCAGCTTTCTAGACAGGAATCTTTTCCCAGCGCTACCTGAAAATGCCAGGGCTTGAACGTGGAACCTTCTTCAGGCAAAGCAGGTGTTCTGCAACTGGCTACAGTCCTCATCTTGCCCCATCTCCACCCAGTTCTAAACAGGTTTGCAAAAGATTGCTGCCAGCTAGCACTGGTGGTTCGAGTAATCAAACTGTAGAATTGGGAGGGTTGCACCAACTGACGCTACAGCACCATTGTGGAGTTCTGGATCACCTTACAGGTTTGCTTCCCTAAATTGCTGTTGCTTGCATAGTGGCTCATTTGTTTGGTCCACAAGGTAGATTGTTATTATTATTTTTTAAGTGATCCAGCATCTCAGCTCTTAAAAACTGCCTAGCAGTTCATCCAGATTAGTACCTCTTCTGGCCAAATGGGTAGCAATATGTGGAATGATTTCTTTTTTTTTTCACTTTGCCTGCCACAAACGATTAGTGCAAAGGCACAGCATAAAAAGTGGGCCCTCGTTTGCCTTCAGGAACTGGGTGGAGGAAATTAAAGGATCAACATCTTAAGAGGGACACTGAGGATGGATTGTTCCATGTGACGGCCACAGGCCTCCAGGAAATTGACTTCATGAAAGGCTCGAGGATGCCAGGATGAGGATGAGGAAGGCAGGTGATGATCCTAAATCACAGTTCAGGCACTCTGAGGTTTGGAGCTTGCTTTGCAGTTGTTGTTGTTGTTGTTGTTGTTGTTGATCCAGGGGAGAAATAGCAGATTTACTCTAGAATGGAGTCCCCTCCTTGTGCAATTAACCATCAGTGCAACTGCCAGCACTGAAATTTTCAAATAATAAAAAGAGACTGTTTGAATTTCTATAAGGGAGGCTAGACACTTATTTTTTTTAAAAAAATATATCAACACCTTCAATGAATTGTAAGTCCTAGAGTTTTTTTTGTGGAGAAGCCATGACAGTTAAACTGTGTTGAAAGAAAGAAAGAAAGAAAGAAAGAAAGAAAGAAAGAAAGAAAGAAAGTTTTTTCCTACTTTCTGATGCTCTAATGCTCTGGCCAAGGTGGGCGCTGATGCCAGCAGAGAACCAGAAAACTTCATTTGTGTCTCCCATGCAGGCACTGACCAGACGCAGTCCTAGAATCATAGAATCATAGAATCATAGAATCATAGAGTTGGAAGAGACCACAAGGGCCATCGAGTCCAACCCCCTGCCAAGCAGGAAACACCATCAGAGCACTCCTGACATATGGTTGTCAAGCCTCTGCTTAAAGACCTCCAAAGAAGGAGACTCCACCACACTCCTTGGCAGCAAATTCCACTGTCGAACAGCTCTTACTGTCAGGAAGTTTTCCTAATGTTTAGGTGGAATCTTCTTTCTTGTAGTTTGGAACCATTGCTCCGTGTCCGCTTCTCTGGAGCAGCAGAAAACAACCTTTCTCCCTCCTCTATGTGACATCCTTTTATATATTTGAACATGGCTATCATATCACCCCTTAACCTCCTCTTCTCCAGGCTAAACGTGCCCAGCTCCCTTAGCCGTTCCTCATAAGGCGTTTCCAGGCCTTTGACCATTTTGGTTGCCCTCCTCTGGACACGTTCCAGTTTGTCAGTGTCCTTCTTGAACTGTGGTGCCCAGAACTGGACACAGTACTCCAGGTGAGGTCTGACCAGAGCAGAATACAGTGGCACTATTACTTCCCTTGATCTAGATGCTATACTCCTATTGATGCAGCCCAGAATCCTGCTTAGCTTGGTACAAAATGAAGACAAACATGCAAGTATCAGGACTGAGTGACAAAGATGAGTCAGGTACCAAGAACCCAGGAGCTGTGCCAAGGGGTCAGAACCAAGCAACAAGGCCAGCAGTCAGTATTGCATCATCATCCATTTGCTAAATGTGTCTGTGTGTGCTTCTTCATACAGCACATAGCTAAGGTGGGAATTTGCTCCCCAAAGAGGCAGTGATGGCCATGAACTTAAATGGATTAGGCAAACTGAGAAGAAGGCTGTCCACGGCTACAAGCCACAATGTTCGACCTCCATTGTTGGAGGCGGTCTGCTGGTAATCACAAGTGGGAAGAGGAGCACTGATGCACTCAGGTCTTGCTTGTGGGCTTCCCATTGGGGCATCTGGTTGGTCACTGATCCTGCTGAAGGCTTCTTCTGACATTCTTAGGCTCACTCTTCCCTTGCATCTCTAGCAGCCTGCTTCTGCCTTCCTAGTGATAACAGAGGAATCTGGCTGCATTTGCAGCCTTTTGTTCCCATGAGGGGCCTAACAGGAGAGTCCCCAGAGACTAAATGGACTCCATCAGAAATGATCTCTCTCGCAGAAGATTAAAGGTGCCTCCACTGATTCAACTGTTTATGGATTCCATTTTGCTCTGCTTATGCAGCTGATCCTTTAAGGAGCCTCAGATTACCCATAAGCGCTAAGACTTCTGGGGGGGAGCAGTTGCAGGATAACAGAACCCTTTTTATGATAATCCTAGCAAGCATCAGAGGCTAATTTATAGAGATCTGGTTGCCAGTGTGGAATCCGTCTAGAATTTCATTAGCGAAACCTCAGTACGTTCGTTGAGTTCTTCCGCTGAGACAGATATCAAAAGGGCGATTGCATATTTCCCCCCCCCCTTTATATGCAGCCACATACTGGAATTATCTAGTTAAAAAGAGTTTATAAGCCTAAGAAAGGGGATCTAGGAAGCATTTTAAAATGCAAGAATCTCCATATGCGGAACTGTAGAGCCATATAGTGATATTGCATAATACTTTAAAAAAACAAAACATTGATTTTGATCGACTGATATTATAGATTCCCAGTTAGAGAGCAGAGGATGGTGTACAGTTGCACAGAGTTGCACCTCATGGGAACCCAGAGGTTTTGTTCAAAGACACCACCAATCAGTGTGGAGTAAAACAGGCAGGGACCAGCTGTGTCCTCTGCGTTTGGAGGAAGTATCCGTTGATTAATCATTGGGTCCAATGATTTAATAGTAGGGGCTCGGTTAAGGGCATATTTTAAAATATAATACCAATATACAGAAAATGAGATTCCATAAGGATTCCAGAGCAATTGCCTGCAGTTTGGAACTGAGTGCCCTTTAGAATGTCACATCATTCTTTAAAGAGCATAGTCTTTTAAAAGCTATTTTTGGTTCTAGTGTTTTTCTACAGTAGGAGGTTAGTATTGTGTCAGTTTTCATTAAATGGATAAATATAAATCTGACCACATTTGTGGGAAGGAGCTTCACCATAGGAGAAATTCCACATGGGGGTGACCTTTATGTGCTGTAACGACTGTATGAACTTGACATTAAAATGTTTGGGAATAAACCTCTGGCCCGGATGCAGTGTTGCTTGCCCTTTCCTGCAAGTGAGTCACAGCTCAGAACGGGGCTGTTCTCTGCACCCTGTGCATCCGTAAATTGAACATCGTGAAGCGTCTCCAGACGAGCATTCCAACTGCACACAGTCAAGGTGGATCGGAATACTTGTGTGGAAAGTTTCCACTCCCCTTCCCAACCCTCTGGAAAGGAAGGAATGTAGGGAAACGACAGGCTTCCCCTCACCCACCCACATTTTTTTTCTTTGGGGAGGAGAGTAAGGTTCATGTGTGCGCAGTTGTAAAATCTTGTCTGAATGATACTGTACAGAAATCCCCATCAAGGTTTTCTTCCAGCTTCCAAGCTGTCTTCTCTCCTTCATAATGATGAATGCCTAGGAAAGAAAGCTATCTAATCTTCAAATTGGCTGCTTTTCTTAAAAGGACAGGAAGAGAGGCTGTGCATTACATTCCGAGCTGAGATCCCTGCTAAACTTGCGGCTTCATTGACTCCTTAACTTTCTCTCTTTCTGCCTGACCTTTGATGCCTCATCTTGGAGAATGATGTTTTAATCGCCGAAGACAAGGGGCCTACGGTGCCTTCAGTCACCTGTTCAAATTGAATTGATTACCTGTCCCGTTGTCTATTTTGTCCTGCCTGCCATCTCTTGGTAACTCTCACCTTTGCTTACTCTCTGGCTCAGCTCGCCCATTGCTGGTTCCCATTATTTCCTGATGCACACGGCGAGTTCATCACCTTCCCAAGATACATCTTGATTGATTCCTTATGGCTTGCGGAGAACCACTTAAGTATTTCCTAGCTGAAACGAAGCAACGTTCGGGAGCTCAGTCTTTCTTTAAAAAAAAGGAAGGGAAGGAAAGCCTGAGATTTGTGTTTGTCGTTGTTTGTGTAAACATTACTTGAGGCAAGTTGTTAGAGCACTGGGCTCTATGTGTTTCTTTTTATATGTGTTCAAACAATTCCTCTATAAAAGAACTTGGGGTGTTGTAAAACACTTCTGCCGTGTGTGTACAAACCCCTTCAGCAACAAGTCGGATGCAATGAAAATGAGCTAATTGGATATTAGTACAGTCCTTTGCTCTTCATCAAAGACAGTGTGACCTTCCCTTCCACACAGGTCTGAGACCAAACCACTGCTAACCACTTGATTTCTTAAAATAATGCCTTTTATCTGCTTTACAACTTTGGCTCCTCCCCAGTAAGTGTCAGCATGCTTCTGAGTAAAATTCAAGGCACCGATTCTGACTTTTCAAAGCTCTAAGCCTGGTGCCAGCATGTGGCATCCTAGGGCAGGTGCCAGGGAACCCTTTTGACCAGTGCTGGGTCTAGGAGTCACCATTTACATTTCCCACAATGCACCCTATGTAGCATCACTCCAGTGCATTGTGGGAAACGTGAATTTTGGTTCAGTTGGGGAGCTGGTACTGCTGCTATCAAATATTCCTCCAGTGCCCATTTCTGCCCCCCCTCAAAAAAAACCCTACAACCTGAAGCTGGCTCTGGCCCAGCAGACCTTCTGTCAGACTTCCCCAGCCTGGTGCTTTCCAGATGTTATTGAACTACAACTCCCATCAGCCAGCCAATATGACCAGTGATCAGAGATGGCAGGAATTGTAGTCCAAAACATCTCAAGCGGTGCTTCGCAAACTATGGGCTGAGGACCACTCTTGGGCTTCAGCACTGGTCAAGCAGTTACCCAGACACAAACAGCAGTGGCTCCAGAGTCATAATAAGTAAGAATCAAAACAAAGTGGGTAAGAGAAGGAAACTGTATAAGAGGAGAAAGTGAATGTAAACACTTTTAACAATGGTTTGTGCTCTTTAATCGTGGTTAGATGCTACACTCAAACCATTGTTAAGGGCTGACCACAAATGGCATAGTAAAATCAGGAGTTGAATAAGTGGCTTTGCAAACCATGGTTTATAGGTGGTAAATCTGGTTAAGGGGCAGTTTCTCCACCCCTCCAGCCTTTTTGTTTGAGAGAGGACAAGCAGATTTTAGGGCTTAGCTCAGGACTGAGTCAACATCCATACCAGGCCTTAATCTTGTCTGAATATGTTTTGGCTCTTTTTAAAAAGTGTGCTCCACTGAGTGGGTTCCACCTCAGGGCTTAGACTGACGGGGGGGTGTCATAAATAGGACCCATCCCAACCATCTGCTGCTGCAATCCATAGAACTACTCTGAGCCCTAAAGGAGCAACCCCGGTCTCTTACCTTTGGCTTTTGCTGAACTTCATAATTCAGTTCCCGATTGTGATTGTGTTTTTTAGACAGAACCATGTCCTTTATTGCATAGTTCCCTTTGTATTATTGTAGGGATGGCTGAATCTGTCAATTTTGGTTTGTCATTTTTCCCAATCTTAAGAACAGTTCACCCTGTTTGCAAATATAAATTCCATTTCATTTGCAAATATAAATTCCACATGAACGGTTACACACATTTTCACATGTGGCTCTCCTCCTAATATACACATATGTCTATATGTGTGTGTGTACATATGTATATGCAGCTTTGCCTAGTGCACACATTTTTGCAGGCAATTTTGCATTGTTTGAAAGTGTGAATTTGGAAGGAGAGACGTATTTCTGCTGGCTGGTAGAAGTTGTAGTCCAAAACATCTGGAAGGCACCAGGTTGTGAAAAGGCTTTCTTCTTCTTTTGAAAGAGGGCAACGTACTTGCTTGTGTTACCATGTAATGTGGCCTTTACCTTGATGGTCACCCATACTTAACATGGTGCTGGCCATAATTCAGTTTGGACATTTGGTTGTAATTGTTATTTGGCAGGAACTGGGTATTTTTCACATAGATACTTTACAGCTGTGTACAATGGTTATTCTCAGCAATCCTAGGCAATTAGTAGGTCCTTTCGTAATTCGTAATAATCCTGGATGGTTGCAATTTTGTATCAAACAATTGTTTCTCTCGCTGTTGTTTCACCTTTTGCACTGTGCAAACAATTACTACAAATGCCCCCTACTAACAATTTCTGTGGCTTTGTGGCAAGGCTTAGGATTCGGCTACCTCCCAGTCTACCCATCTGGGCCAAGTAACGCTGGAGAACCCTGCCTGCCCAACAGAAGTGATAGCTTCTTCTCTGCCTTACAGAGTGTTCCACCCTCCTCCTCTCCTTGGGGTGTTTCTCCTCTTCAAAGGAAACATTCTTTTTCTACAAGCTGCAATAAGAATTATTTAATGACATACTAAAAGTAATGTGGAGCAGCCCATATTTTCCAGAATGCGGAGAGGACCCCCGCCTCCTTCATAAGAAAATAGCCTTGCCAAAAAGCGCCCTTTTTATTCCAGATGTTGGCTTTACTCAAACGCATGAAATGGCCAATGCTAGCAAATTTATTTTTTAACCCATGGATTTAGTTTCTTTAATTTCTGGCATATTTGAGCATGACGTATAGGCCCTCAGCAATCTGCTATAATATTTGTTCTACGCAGAGTGAGGGCCAAATCCAATATTGGTAGAAGTGCTGTCGAGGCCAAGGAATATGGGGGAAACAGACCAATGAGGAAAAGTTCGGTGCTGGAAATATAAATCCATATAAGACCCGAGAAGAAAAAGCCTGGGGCTTTTTAAAAGTAAAATTGCTTTTCCTCACTCCGAGTCTTTGAACAAAGCAAGGTTACTGATAAATAAATGTGTATATGTATAATTCAGATATACTCAAAGGAGCCCCTTCATAATGGTGGTAGCAACTTGCAGATAGGGTGTGAGGTTAGGGACGCTGAACACATAGCCTTCTGGGTTGTAGAACCCTTCTGGGTTCTGCACTGTCCTATCTTATGCAAGGTGGGATAAGGGGGGTTGACTGTTGCAACGAAATATCCATACACATTAAAAAAAAAATTGTTAATGCTGTCAAGGACAAGGAAAATATACCCTTCTCCTTTTCTACGCAAGATAATTTTCTTCTCCATGGCAGTGTGGACCAAGAACAGTTTTATCTTATAGGCTGGGGCTGATGGCAGCTGCTATATAAAACATCTGGAGGACAGCAGGTTGTCCAAAGGGCTGTTATAAATGACGGACAAGCAACATACCCAGGAATGCGGATGCTAGTTATTGAAAGCCACCCAGAGACAGTTTATAGTAGTAAAATGTTTTTTATGTTCTGATATGTAAAATAAAATGTCCATACTATTGTAACAAAGCTTTAAAAAAACAAACAACAATGCCACACTGCGTTTTATCTAAAGTGGATTCTAATAGAGATTTATCTGTAGCATATATGTTTCATCTAATCAAAACTTAGTTTTTACATCACAAACGGGTGTAAAAAAAATTTTTTTTAACTTAAATAGCTTTTTTTCCTTAAAAAATGTCCCTTGCAACATTCATTATTTTATTACGTATTTCGTTGTTTAAAAAAAAAAAAAGGCAAAGCTGAATGGAACATGTGGGCCTGCATTTGTGAGATATATATATTTATATTTTATATATATAGATATATATATAGATATAAATAATTATTCAGCATGCAACACTTGTAGTGATTTCCCAGTTCTGATTATAGAACCCCACACCAGCCGCACACAGGCTAATTGAATCACCACACAGGATGTTCTGGGTGAAAAGTAACTTTCTCCTTAGTGGCCCTGCCATCATGAAAACCATCTCTTCCTTTTCATTATCCCAATTTGTTGGTGTAGAATCCCAGCAGACTGGAGACGTCACCGTGTTGTGGAGAGAACCAGTTTGGGTGACTAGGAATTGGTCAGTAATGTATGCCCCTGTTGAAGTGTGGTTTTTGCGTGTGAATTCTTAAGAGGTGCAGGAATTAATTGGGTTTGGTTTTCTGGGTTTTCCTTCTGCTCGTTACTTTCCTTTTAAGGACCAGGAATAGGCTCTGCACTCGTTCCAGTAAGGAAAACCTGTCCTCTTTTGCCTGTGATATTGTTGCCACTGATGTTTTAGCAGATGTGTAGCCAATATGGCGCCTCCAACTCCCATAAACCCTAGCTAGTTTCAGATGGTACATGGGTAGATGAGATCAGGAGGCTTAGTTTGGGCCAAATTAAGTATACACTTCCAGAGTTAACACTAAATACACTACATTATAGCAACCACTATAGCTGCTAGAGGGCTGTGAAAATTTGCGTCCCGGGCTTTTTAGACTTGTCCACCCATGTACTATCTGAAATAAATGGGATGCATTGGTTGCCTGATGTGAAATATATTGGCATTATTTTCAGCTTTCCTACCCCACTATGGGGCAAACAGGACAAGTATAAAGCACATTTTTGACTTGTAAAAGCAGGGCACGTGGCTGAGGGCAGAACTGCACATGATCAGTTTCATAGAAAGGACAGTTCTGTGTCAAGCCTCCCTCAAGTGGTGCAGTCAAGTCCTGCTTGCAGGCTTCTGGCTGCTATGAGAACAGGATGAAGGATGAGTTGGACCTTTGGCCTGAGCCAGCAGAGCCCTTTTCATGTTCTTAAGTTACATGTTTACTTGAACTACATATTCTGGAGGGGCAGATTCTGGTGCAAGACGGCCATTTTCAGTGAGTTTTTAGGATCATCTGTCATTTTTGCACTGAAGCTAAGCAGAAAAAATACTTTTTTGGTTGTGAATTACTAAATTCATTATGTTTAAATTTACCTTCGCTTATTCTGTGGTGTGGTTCTCTGAGCAGGCTTGATCCAGCCAGATCCCACCCCCCACCCCCCCAAGCAGGATCTCCACTGGAATTATGGGAGTCATGTGAGAGAGATTACAACTCCTGTTCATTGCAGTGGTATTCCTGCCAGAGAAACTCAGAAGGTTGCTTTCCTGGTTTGTATTCTTAACTCAGAAGTTGACTTGTCTGGGTCTACCCTGTATCTGATTTACTAACTGCAGAATATTTTGGAGACTACCCTGAACCATTACAGAGTTGTGGTGGAGGGGCTATCATTTAATGCCTTCTTTCTTTTCCCGCAGAGTTTAAAAAGTACTGTCTCCCCCTAGCTGTATGTGGAGGGTTAAGACCAACAGTATGAATCTTAAATTTAAATCATAAATCATAAATCATAAATTTCCTCCCAGAAGGCACTGCTGGGACAGCACTAGGTCTTAACACAGGATGTAGTGTGATACAAACCTACCTAATTCACACATTTTAAAACAAATGTGTGAACCAAAACACAGCCCATCCTTCTAAAGCTGCAGTTCTCCAAATTCTGCAATGCAGTGCTCCAGCAAAGTGCAATGTAGAATGCATATATTAGTGGGAATGGCTTTGCAAATATGTGTATATGATAAAAAGTTGCATACAAAAATGTGTATAAATTTTGATTAGAATGTTGATGAATTTTATAAGGTCCTTTTTTAAAAAAAAAAAAGTGAAATTGATGTGGAAATATGGAGAACTGAATTTAAGATTGGAAAACAGAGAATGAAAGAAACCAAAATAAACAGACCCCCCAGTGCCTTTGGGAGGAAAATGATATTCTTTAGAAGCGCTTTCTCTATCTGCAAAAACTGGGGAGGGGGGCAACCCCCCAAAAAAAATCTTTCCCCTGATCAGTGCTGATTTCAGCTTCCCAGACTGCACCAGCTTGGCCAAGCCCTACTGCGGTTGAAGGCAGTGGCATACATATTTGATCTGCTTAAGTGGCTTTCTGGGTCACACGCTCATTTGTGTGTGTGTGCTTGCTCTCTGCATTGTTTTTTGTAAAGTATCCAAAATGCATGGAAATTGAGGAGGCATTCAGTGAACAGTCTGGTGTATCTTTTGTGTGTGTGCATGTGCTTGAAAAGGGAGAATAAGTGTTTCATGATTTCATGGAGGGAACCACATCTCTCTTTGAGGCAAATACTCTCACTGGGCAATACGACTGGTGGTCCAGGCCACGGAGCCGAGTGCTGTTTTTTGTATAGAACTGGGTTTTTACCCCCTCCCCCACCCCCAAGACTGAGCTGCTTTTGTGTCTAACAGAAAACAAGCTCTTCAGCTACACAAACACCGATGTTTTTGGTCGGTGTCACGGAAGTGCAAGTTACCCACAGGTATTAACACTGAATTAACATTGTCCTGGAGCATTGACTCTTAACCGCAATTTTTAGGTTCACTGCCCAGTTGCAGGAATCATCCATCAGGCCAGTTGTCCACAGTCCCCATTCCTGAATGATACGGTAAAGAAGATTCCCTGGACAGCGAGAAGGTCTGAGAGTAGAGGAATTCATTGGCTGCGCCTAAGTGGGGAGAGGGGGGCTTCCTCTCGCACACTGAGGGGTGCACCCGTTCCCTTGGGAAGGAGGGTGCAGGGACTCTCTCCCGGGCCTGAGACTGTGAAAGCTGATTGTAGACTGTGAAGGGGCTGTTGCCTGGCGGCTGGGAACTCTGGTTCGTGATGGTGGGTAGACGCGGCATCATGGTGGTAGCTGTGAAGTGAGCAGGGAACGGCTGGTAGGGGACAGTTTCCATTGTCTGAACACTGTAGCTGGTGTAAGGTGCAACTGAGGTCCACATATTGCAGCTCAAAGGTGGAGGAGGAGGAGGAGGCAAGTCTTCTACCGATGAGACACCTGCAATTTCAGCACCGGAGCTGGAGTACATGCACGCCTCCCGCGGCGTCACGTCGCTGCAGTAGGAGGGGCTCAGCATTTGCTGGTCATACGGAGGTGGTGACCGAAAATAGTGCTCTTCCCCGACAGAAGAGGAGGCGTCCAGATAAGAGCGTTTGCAGGGTAAATCCAAATGCCGGGCACCCTCTGCATGCACACCAAGGAACAAGCAAAGCGAGAAATGCTTAGATAGTTAAAAGGTTCTGGGCACAGACCACTGCATTGCTAGTTTCCTCTACATGCAGTTCTTACAATCGCTTCCAGCCCAGCTACAGAAAGTGCCTTATTGCTGACCATCCCACTGGATTGTTGGATATACTGGTCACTCTCTGTGTTTGCATAGGGTGATAGGAATGCCCCCAAAGTTTTGGCAACTGAGTGCGTTCACTTTCTGCAATATGCAGTAAAAAATCAATTAGGAAAAGGGCACGTTAAAGGTAGAAAGTTTGAAAGACAAAGCTGCAGTTGAAACTCGCCGCTTTGCCTTTTCTCCACAGCAAGTGTGGCAGGCGCCCCCTGTCATCTTCCTTGTGATCATTTGAACTATTCTAAATACCGTACGACTAGCACCTTCTTCCTCTGCCCAGCGTTAACCCTCTCCTGGTTCTTCAGTCTGCCTTCATACAACTTGCTTTTTAATCCCTTGCATTATGCACCTTACAGCCTGATCCTATGCAGAGGTGAACCTATCTCTGAGCAGAATCAGGCTGTCTGCTGATCTGGGAAGCTACACCGTTGCCTTTGTAATAATCCAATAGCCCTGTTTATTCTTCGAAAGACATTCCTCATTCTCAAAAAGGCAGGGCACTGCCAATGTCCATCTATTCCAATCAATCTTAATTTAAGGGGCTTTCTCTATCAGTTGAAAGTTTAAATGACTTTGGCTACTGCTTTCTTACACCCAGCAATTACTTTTCATTCATCTCGATAACAGGCTGGCCACAATGCTTTTGTAGTGTTGCTTTTGACAAGTTCAAGGAGCCCTCAAATGCCTTATCAAGAGCGCTGTCCAGAAAAAGAGAAGTGGTCTACATTTGCCAGGCGTTCACATCAAAATGCTAAGGGCTGGTAAACGTTTTTGCTATGTGCTGGGGGAGAGAGATCTCTCTTCATGTTTGTTTGCTGTAGAACAGCATTCTGAGGTCGGGAAGCCCCAATTATTGTTGCGAGGAACCCCAAAATTTTTTACAATGAATAAGCTAGTTAACAAATGCATTTTTCTGAAAGAACCAATCTTCAAGGTGGTGTAATTAACAACTTTCTTGCTCTTCTGCTTGTTGGCTGCACTGCTTATGGCTTTGTTTAACTTTTAGGTCAAGTGTTTCAAAGTCACATGTAGCTGAGCTCTGAACACATTTACTCAGAATTAAATCTCAGGGAGTTCAATGGCGCCTACTCCCTCATAAGTGTGCTTAAGATTGCAGTGTGTTACACCAAATAAGACACACACACACACAAAGAGAGATGAAATTCCATGTGTGTGCACATTCATTGAACTAGTGTTACAAGAAATGCAACCGTATAGGATTCAGAGTAACTAAGATTGCTATTAATCAGAATTGCATTGTACGAGACATTTTTTCCCTTAGAGAATCCGCTGGAAACCCCCCACCACTCTGTTAGGTAAGGTCTCCTAGCCTAAAATTTTTTGCCTACAGATCTCAGTTACCTCGCCGCTTCAGGCAGTGATAGAAGAGCCCCGATTCTCTTTGTGCCGTGAAGGTGTTGAGGGGCAGGTCTTGGGCATCTGATGCTGCAAACTGCATGTGAGCACCATTCTCATACTGGTAATGCTGGAGACCCTGGTGGCTTCCGTGGAGCGAGTTGACGTCAGATTTACTGGAAAGCTGACCGTGAGTTGACACCAGCCTCTGCCTCATTATGCTTTTGGAGATCACTGGATACTCCTTGCTGCAAAATGCAATAGGAAAAGAACCAGTTTTACACACATTTAGACATCAGGAATCTTATCTCACTATTGTGTGGCCCTAGAAAGATGGTTTCCAAACTGTGTTCCTTGGAGGCTTCCTTCAGGAACACTGGACTAGTTTCTCTAAAAGAAGCTTGACCAAAGGCCATCTCTGCTCTTATTCTTCTGCAGTGGGCTTGTTGCAGGAGAGTGATGGGTGTAATTTAGGAGGGCATGATTTAGAAAGGCACTCTCCTTCCATGTGAGGTAACAATGAACCCAGTAGGCTCTCAGACTAGCACTATGCATGACCTGGACTATGCCCCCTAGGATATGTCCCCAGAATCTCCTGCAACACACACAACTTCTTTGGATTGTCGGATGTGGAAGGAGTTCCTCAGAAGAACTGCCCTGGATTGCTGGGCATAAGAAAGTCACCTTAAGATTGTATGGGTACTGTAGCAGCTCCTTGGGATCTCAGACCAGTTCTCCTCACCTGCTACCTGATGGCCTTTTGGCTGAAGATGCTGGGAATTTGACCTCACACCTTCTGCATGCAAAGCGTATGCTCTTTTCCCCAGCCGACAAGATCTGTATTTAAGATCACAGTTCAGCCACAGAGCTGAGTGGGTGGCCTTGGGCAAAGCACCCTTGCTCCATGTCTGCTTCCCATCTGTAATGCACATTTAATTTATTTATAGCCCACTTCTGCCAAGCACACATGGGCTCCTGCCAAAGCAGCAAAATGTGCAAGTCAAAGCATCTGATAGCTGTGAAGATCAAGATCTGCTGCTGCTTGCACAGAACCCCAAGGGGACACGATCCAGCAAAAGCAAGAGCCAAAACAGGCAAGCAGAAGCCCTGTGTGTTGTGTCTGTTGCTGGGCTATAGTAGGCCTCCAGTCTGAAAGAACTCTCCTCTGAGGTTATTGCTGAGAAGCACTCTGACAATTTTTAAAATTAATAACTTAGTTATGCAGCACACTACAGGGATGGCAATATATACAGTTTTCCCCACCTACAGAGAAAACACTGCCCATGAAGTCGCTGTATTAGACAGAGAGACACCTGCGCTTATTCTGGGCCCTTCCTAATTTTATCTGTCTCTGTTTAGTTCTCCCACCTCTGTAATCTTGCCACGCGTAGGTCGCTGTCATCGCTGCCTCTAAAGCCCTTGGCAAATGGGTTGTTTTCTATCTTCAGTTGAGTTATCTGTTAAGGAAATAAATGCGGTGAGTTATTAATTTGAAAGGAGACTGCAGACTTCGTGCTTCTCCAGAGGACCTATTTATTGAGCATTTAGCATTCATCCTGAATTGCTTGAACAAAGTTATGTAGTAGTTAGATTATATCCAGTCTTTATTAATATTCATTCTGATTTGTTTGCAGGGTTAGATGCATTTCTCCTGATTGGCTTGTAGGGGTGTTTATATCTCTTCCCAGTAGCTAGTCATTTATCTCACACATCTCCCCATCACTTTTCAAGCTGCTATGGCTACAGAGTGCTTTATTTTATTTATCTATTGCATTTATATCACACCTTTTCTTCCAAGAAGCTCAAGGTGGTGTACCTGGTTCTCCCCCTCCACATTATCCCCACAACAACTCTGAGGTAGGTTGACCTGCGAGATAATGACTGGCCCAAGATCACCCAGTGAACTTCATGGCTGTTGAACCCTGGTTCCCCAGGTCCTAGTCCAACACACTTACCAACCTATAGATACGCTTTGTGCTTGAATACCTCCTGGTAGCATAAAACCAGTCCATGTCTACAGTGTAGATATGACCTACATATCGGTTCAATCCTTGGTTCTGGGACCTTTGGCTCAGAGACATGTCAGAATAAGGTGCAATCCACATTCATTTATGATGAGCAAATCAGACAATTTCAGTTTCTCATTCTTCCAGTCTTCAGCTCTCCATATCTATTAGCAACTCTTTAAAAGTCCTCATGGGAATTCAACAGCATTTTAGTGCAAATTTATTCTAATGTGCACGTTTGTACATGCATTTTGCCTAATATACAACTTTTCACAAAGCAATCATGCCTCATATAAAGATATTTTGTGTGTTATTTTACTGATATGTGTATTTTTAGACACACTGTACCTTGGCTGGATAATCGCACTGCAAAATTCAAGTGTGAATTTTGGAGGATGGCCCTATTTCAGTTTGCATAGTTTTGGAAATTGTGAATTAGGTACTGTAGGTTCTTCTTTATATGCAAAACAAATCCCTATTAATATGAGTCATCATTGTACTTGTACTTCTCAGAAAAATACAGTTGGCACTGAAGGGACACAATGTGTAGGGCTTGTCTTCCACTTTCCCCCAAGAAAGCCTGCTGTTTACTGCTGAATCAGAAGGAACATCAAACAGGTTTTCTGCAGATTGACATTTGTTCCAATTTAGCGGTAAACAGTGGGGTTTGCCTGGAGAAAGTGGCTGGGCAAATGAAAAACCTGCCTAGAAAGCACGGGACAAGCAGAAGTGTGGACAAGCTCTAAAACACAGTTTCTGATGTGTTTCCATTCCATAATAAAAATAGGGAAGGTATTAAATTACATGGAGAAGCGGGAGATACTTAAATAGTCACTTTTCAAAATCACATACATACATTAAAGCCTCTGCACTCACACAGACAGTTGATGGAGAGAGAATTATCTCCATGAACTGGCATAAGTGGCAGAGAAAGCAGGGCTTTGGCAAGGAAGGGGGAACTCACCACTCCAGCAAGGACCCAGTAAACCCAAAGGGGGTGTCCTTGGTGAAGTGGGAAGCCATTTCTGGCAATGTGCAGAAATCTTCACCATGTGCAGGTTAACAGAGAGGTCACACTTCTATCACAAGTTAATGGAGGGAGAAGCTGGATCCTCAGCAACGGCTGGAGTGGACAGAAGTCCGCCCACCACTACCCTGCTGTCAAAGACTCGGGGGAAAAATATTCCTTACTGAGTAAGTGATCCTGCCCCAGAGCTCTTTCTGGAGATCCATGCTACCACCACAGTCACATTTGTCCTATAATCACTAATGTGACTCCACCCCCAGTTAAAAGTGAAGGTTGGGGAAGGTTTTCAACTTAAGCACAGCCTCACAACCGCATTGAGAAGTAGGCAGGGGAATTAGGATCACTGACAAGTTGTTAAGAGTAAAATGGAGGGTAGAACTTCATTGCCAAAGATGCCTTTCCCTCACCCCATTAAGTAGGTGAAGGGTGCCAAGTCAGTTCAGCAAGGCTGAAACCACCCTCACCAACAGATAATAGAAACAATAACAGTTAGTTCGCTCTCATGGCAATCCACAGCGAGGGGAAAATTCAGTTATTAAAAATTTGTCATAAAAGGAGTGTGAAAAAATGGTGGCATACAGCAGCAGAAGCGGTGAAATTGTTACAGGCTGGGTCATGCCTTGTCTACCTCACAAGCCAGCCCAAAAGAGCGTTACGGGGGGGGGGGGGAGAGAACAGAAACAAATGTGGAATGGACCCCAGTAGAAAACTGCCCCTGCTAAAACACGACATAGCAGCCCAGCAATGCTTATCGGGAAAGTGGGTGAGCAAGGCAAGTCCCTCTTCCTGGAAGGCACTGACATTTCAAAAGGAGGCCACTTTACCTTCTGCTGGCTGGCTGCAGCTTTCCTGGCACACTCATCTTGGCCAATTCTGCTCTTTCTTTTTCAAAAAAGGATTTTCAAAAATGTGGCTTTTTATTATATTTTTAGCCTCTCTTTACAACGCTACCTTCCACGCCCTGTGTCCCCGTGCCGTGCATCATTCAGCAGCACTCTCAAGGCTGATGGCAGGCACAGCTCCAGGCAAGTGACTAAATGATACCTGGAAAGTGATGCTACTGGCTCTGTAATTGAGGGAGTCAGGCTGCCCCCCCCCCCCGCCATAGTTAGCCTTTCCCTAGAGATTCCTTAAGCTGTGGTAGAGCCTGTGGCAGCTTAACAATCTTCCAAAGACCGCAGGATGCTGCAATGCTTTGCCTAAACACTCCACCCACAAACCAAGGTGCAATCGAACACTTCTTCATTCAGCTCCTTTCTGTACTCCGTGTCACCAAAGGACACCTCGACAACTGGCATTATAGTAAGTTCTTTACTGCCTGCAAACAGAATGCAGAATGTTCTGTTTACAGTGTTTCTCTCTTCTCACTCTAACTCCCATCTCCTTGCTAAACAAAAAGACGTTTGCAGCTATCCTCCATTCCATACATTTTGTTTTAGGGTGGGTGGGAAGACAGTCAGGGAAAGAGCTAGGGCACCCACAGCCCTGACCTTCAGTGGGTAAGTTCCAGATTTCAAGCCTAATGGGCTCTTGCATCAGGAAAACCTGCCTCTTAATTTTGGGATTTCTACATATCCCCACCGGCACTGCCTCAGTCATAACTTCCCTGAAGGGGAAGCCATCCTTTAAATTTAGCCCTGCAGCTCCTATAGAACAGGTGGCCACAATGTTTGTGCAAGTCCATAGCTCAGGGGCAGAACATCTGCTTTGCATGCAGATGGGCCCACATTCAATTTTCAGGTAGGACTGGAAGAGAACTCTGAGTGGAATCCTGGAGAGTTGCTGCCAGCCAGTGTGGACAATTCTGCACTAGATGAACCATGGGCCTGACCTGGCATGCCTAGACTATTCACTCTTGCCTCAAAGTCTTACCTCTTCTCTGCTTTTCCTTTCCAGGAAACCCTTCCTTAACTCTTCTTGTTGCCCCTTTAACAGATTCCATATCCTTCCTGCCTTCTCTGTCTTCAAGTGATTGTATCACACCAAATGATACAATCCTGCTGGTCCCAAGATATTAAGATGCTGTTGCTAGATGCTACATCACCACCCCAAATGGACGCTTTGAAATAAGTGTTTTTACAGATCTCACACCAGAGTCCTTTCAGCTGATTAGCATAATTGACATGATTAAAAGATGCCACAGAGTTACTAAGAATGTTCTCAGTGGATTCTTTGGTTAACCATATTGGGGCTATACAGCTGCACTTACAACTGTAACTTTGCAACCAAGATTCACACTGAGGGTTCCTGCCTGGGCTCTGCCAAGTCTGTTTTTATTTGAATAGACAACCTGGGAATGAGCTGCTTGTTTGTGGCTCCATAATGGCAGCATTTTGGATGTTGAAATAATATAGTCTCTCAGTTGGCAGGTCCTTTTTAGAGTGGGTGCATAAATAGCCACAGCCTAAATGGGGCACAGGTCAACTCAACACATGGATTCATCTTGTGGATTGGAGATATATCTTCCTATAGGTTACAATAAATCTTGTGTCCTCTGGGCTGCCATGCATCTTGGAGTGAAAGGAGCTGGTGTTTAATTGGTAAAGGAAAACCAACCTTGTGCCTTCCAGATATTGCTGAAATCCAACTCCCATCAGTCCCAGCCAGCATGGCCCAATGGTCAGGGATGGTGCGAGCTGGAGTCCAGAAACATCTTGGCATTCTGGATCCCGACTACAATGTGCCTCTGAACAAGAGGACAGAAGTGGGAAGAAAGCAAGGTGAGAGCACTCAGTACGTGCTCAGAGACACAATTTGCAGCCAACTTGAACATGGGGAAAGTTAATGAGGTTAGGAGATGTCCACAAGATGGTGGGAATTGGGCTTATGTTTCTAGCATTAGTAGACAGTGTGTTTACCACGCTACTGAAGCTGTGAGGTAAGCTAGATTTGGTAGCATCAAGCAAGTGATGATTCTTCAAAACATGTGAAGAGTGTCTGATATTTTACAGGCTAAACAGAACCAAAAAAAGCATGCTTTTGACATTCTGTATAGATTTTTTGAGGGACGCAGGTGGCGCTGTGGGTTAAACCACAGAGCCTAGGACTTGCTGATCAGAAGGTCAGCAGTTCGAATCCCTGCGACGGGGTGAGCTCCCGTTGTTCGGTCCCAGCTCCTGCCCACCTAGCAGTTCGAAAGCACATCAAAGTGCAAGTAGATAAATAGGTACCGCTCCGGCGGGAAGGTAAATGGCGTTTCCGTGTGCTGCTCTGGTTCGCCAGAAGCGGCTTAGTCATGCTGGCCACATGACCCGGAAGCTGTACACCGGCTCCCTCGGCCAATAAAGCAAGATGAGCGCCACAACCCCAGAGTCAGCCACGACTGGACCTAATGGTCAGGGGTCCCTTTACGTTTACTTATAGATTTTTTATCCCCCACCCAGCTTAGTGGAAGCAGAATGTTTTAGGGATTAGCTTGATACTGAAAACAATTTATGGGGCTTCATCACTGGCCTAAGTAATGCTTTGAGAATTCTGAGTTTGTGCCCTGGGCCATTCTGCATTTCCTCTAAAGCAGGTGTGAGCAAACCTGAAGCCTATGGGATCTACTTTGCTTTTTACTAGAACCCCAAGGTCCATTAATCAGAGCCAGGTGTTAAATAGTGGCTGGGGGGAAGCAGAGTCAATTACTTAATACGCCACATGACCCCTAATCTGCATACACAGAACAGAGACTCGAGCAGCTTAATTTAAGAGGGAGGGTTTGGTTGTTAAATAATACAGAAACAAAAAATCTGATGAGTCTACTGCTACATCCGAATCAGTGCTGCCATCAGAGTAGGACTTTGGGGCAAAGGTCCAGAGCCTGGTCAACAGAAGGAGCAGGAGGGCACCCAAATGCTCCAGGGCTGGCTAATTAGGGACATGTGGATCTGTCAATTTCAGTGTCTCATTTGATCAACATAAAGTTCAGTTATCCACATTTCCAAATCTAATTGCAATTTTTGTAAGTACTCGTAAAAATTCAGCAGTATTTTAGTATGACTTTCTATTATGATGCACATTTCCCCCCAAAGCAATTTCCCCTAATAGAATGCATTTTGTATGTTATTTTCACCAATGTATTAATTTTATGCACACTTTATCCTAGTATATCCATTTTTGTACACTTTACTTAGCTAAGAGAATTGCATTGCAAAATTCAGAGAAGTGCAAATTTTGAAATATGGCTGTGTTTTGGTTCACATATCGTTCCAGAAAGTGCTGCTAATTAGTTGGGGTCACATTTAAATTGATCAAATTTCATTCTCATCCCTTGCTGGCTTACCACATTTTGAAGTTAGTGAAGTAACATACATTGCCAGCTGCTGCTGCTGCCACCCCCCCAAAAAAAACATTAAGTCCAGAGTCTAAATTTAGTTAACTGCACCAACTCTAGTCTAATTTCTGCCCATTCTTGTATTGATGCATCTGAGTGGTACTGTTGAAGATAGAATTAGATGTGGGGCAACTAAGGGGGGTCAATATTGTTGATGATAAATCAAATACTGGTATATCACTTTTACCCCACTTTTCAGCCCTTACAAGAGTTCCTAAGCTGGCTTGCATTCATATCACAATAAAAAACAGCATTTTTTTATAAAGACTACCAGCACATTGCATAGAATGATGCCATTCTTGCCTATAAAGTATCTCACCACCATTGTCTCCAAAGTTAAACCATTTTTGCAGTTTTTAATCTCATGTCTTCCTTATTTTTAACCATTGTCAGCTGTCTTGAACATTTTAATGGCACATCAGTGTTTGAAATAAATAGGAAAGCATGAGGCAGAGTTCAAAGTGGCTACCAAACAGCCTCAGATTTGAACTAAATAGCTGCTAGTGTCAGTCCTATGATGCGTTGGTGCCTTGTTCTGAATCAGTTTCAGCAATCTGCTGCAGTTTCAACAATCTGTATTCTCCATCTCCCGCCTCACAGAGTCCACTGTTTAGTTTGGGAAATGGAATAAACTCCTGAAGTTACAAAGCCAGAGTGCTGTAAAACTGCTCTCCCTGATTCGTTTGGTTAGCTCATGAGGCTCACAGTACCCAAACAGTATACAGTTCAGCTGCTTGAAGTTACCAAAGCCAGCAACTGTTCCTGTTTGTGAATGGAGTTGTGAGGAAAAGAGCTTTTAAGCTGGGTGTCAAGAAACCAGTACATCTCCCTGGGTCATTTGTGTAGAAATACGACCCTCTCCCTAATACTGACATTTTAAGTGAGACCTTAAGGTGATCTCTCTCTATAAAGCCTCTCCAGACAAAACTGTTTCTGGAGAGCTTCACTTTACAACTGACAACTTTGCTATGGGTTAAGCGAGTCAAAGACGGTGTCAGGAGGACGAGTGCTCTTGAATGCCTTCCTTGATCAGGGATTTCTCCCCCTGCCCAACAATCTGGCACAGATTTCATGAAATTCACACTGTGCTGTAAAGTTTGTGATTGTCAACATTTTTTGTTGAATCCTGTGACAAGCAGTTTGGGAGAAATTGCTTTGGATTACATCCAAAGTTAGTCCTACTCAGAATAAGGATGCAAGAAGGCACTGATTTATGTTCCAATTCATGTTTGTTACATGCATTACTGTTTCCATTCGACTGCAGTTCAGCTTCTAACAAAAACTATGTTACTCATCTCTGCCATCTGTGGCAGAATTTTATGTAACTCATTACCTTATCATTGTGCTATTCTACACTACAGTGGTACCTCGGGTTAAGAACTTAATTTGTTCTGGAGGTTCATTCTTAACCTGAAACTGTTCTTAACCTGAGGTACCACTTTAGCTAATGGGGCCTCCCGCCGCTGCTACCTGCATGATTTCTGTTCTTATCCTGAAGCACAGTTCTTAACCCGAGGTACTATTTCTGGGTTAGTGGAGTCTGTAACCTGAAGCGACTGTAACCTGAGGTAACACTGTATTCATTTCAATGCAAAGGAAATTCCAGTCAGTTTTAGGGGCGTGTGACCAGTGTGGTTGCACTGGGTGCCACATCTATACTGTAGAACAGAGTGTGAGAGGCAGGGGTCCCTGAATTTTCACATCGCACAGGGTGCCACTGAAATCTGAGAGCCCAAAGTCTGACACTGGAAATGCAATGCAAATTGGGGCAGGAAACATCAATTATGCATCATTAGTAGACTGAAAACAGCAGTAGCAGCTGCTGGATGGATTTTTGTTCCTGAAGAATAAGCGAACTCCAGCAATTTCTGCTCCCAATTCTGTCAAAATTCTCCGACATCCCTAACTCAGAGTAGAGGCATTGAAATCAACGGACACATCTAACTTTATGCCTATTAATTTAAGTGGGTCTGGTCTGGTCTGAACAGAACTTACTTTGTTACAATCCCCTGTGCCTTTCTATGTTTTCCGCCCTTAATTAAACAGCTGCTCAAACCTGTGGCTTTGTTGGGCACCTTCTCCCGAGATACAAGCTGGGAGCCCTTCATTCATTTTGCAGCTGTAAGCAGGCAAAATATAGACTGGGAATCTACTGGTAAATGCCTGGGTGATTTCCAATAGATCAGCAAACATTTCTGCCCCCCAAGTGTTTAACAGTAGCAACTAAAAGGCTTCCCCTCTAAAAGGCAAACTAAGGCCTGGGGGCCAGATCCGGCCCAATCGCCTTCTAAATCTGGCCCGCGGACAATCTGGGAATCAGCGTGTTTTTACATGAGCAGATTGTGTCCTTTTATTTAAAATGCATCTCTGGGTTATTTGTGGGGCATAGGAATTCATTCATATTTTTTTTCAAAATCTAGTCCGGCCCCCCACAAGGTCTGAGGGGCAGTGGACCAGCCCCCTGCTGAAAAAGTTTGCTGACCCCTGAATTAGACTGTTGAAACCAAGAATACTTGGAGGAAAACCAGAGCTGGGGTTGGGGGTGGTGGCGCCAAGCTCAGTTTTGGTATCAAAAGCTAAACATGTGCTCGAACACCTCTTTCTTAATTCTAGGTCTATGTTCAGTCACGCACCCCATGCCATTTTCCTCTCACTTGGCTCCAATTGGTGGAACTTGATGTTAACACCCCCCTCCCCCCAAAGAAAGACATTGATCCCACAAGTCTGAAGTTTGTTCTCCTTCCTGCTCTACAGGTTGTGGAGCAATAGATAGTGCACGCACACTCCACACACACATACACACACTCCACACATACACAGACAGTGTGTGGTTTGGAGCGCCAATTCTCAGTCGGTACAGATCTTGACTCAGACTCCAGTTGTATCACATGCATCCAATCAGACCAAACCTTCACAAAATGCATGTAAATCTACCACAAGAACAAGAGCTGAAATCCATTTTGTGTTTTCCCCCCTCCAGTTCTCTCAATCTCACGCCCACTCAAAAAAAGAAAAAAATCCTTCTTTTCCTTCATGTTCTGACCGCAAGGCAGGCTCTTAACTGCTTTTATAGTAACATTCCTTGTATGTCTCCCTAAATACATATACCGTAATTACTTTTCACTGTAGATTTATGGCTGGGCTTTACCAGTCATTATTAGGTTTGCTTGCTGTTTTGAATGACATCCGAGAGTTTATGGCCTCTGATTCATTAGTTACTGGGCTCACTGTGACTGCCAAGATACCTGCTTTAAACACACATACACACACTCAGTACACTTTCCTTCCTTTCCTGAATGGCATCCTCTGGGTTTTGATAAAACCAAGCATAGGGCAAGTGGGTGGGTGCTTTCTATTCAGAGCCTGTCTTCTGACACAACCTTTAAGAACCAAAAAGACTGTCTTCTGGATGGAGGCCCACCTTGGCCTGGCATAATGCCTGGCATAATGCCAAAATCCTTCCCGTGTGATGTGCCCTGCCCAGCCTCTATTTCCCATAGGCACAGTTCCTGTGAACACAGATGTTCTATTTAGCAAATCGTGGCATCTGCTCTGTATGTTTCACCGCCTCTGTTCATTTGTCTAATCTTTTTTTTTTAAAAAGCCATATAACTTCATAGCCAATTACTCCGTAACTTAATTACTCTTTGTGGGAAGCAGTCCTTACTTTTGTCTGCCCTTGGGCTCACTGCCAGCTGGCCCAACATTCTTGGATTACAGTTTGGCCATGCAATTTTTTCCAAAGGCAATAGCTTGATTTCTGAGCATGGGCTCCAGCGGTTGGGAACCTGCCACACTCCAGAAGTTATTGGACTCTCAACTCCTAGCATGGCCAAAGTCTGGAGATGGTGTCTAGCACCATCTGGAAGGCCACAAAATGCCCATCCCTGACCTACACACTCTTACAGGAAATCAGCCTTTAATAAGAACCTGCCTGCAAGGCGGGGTATCATCCGTAATGACTACAATGGTGCACATATTCCATTTAGCGCAGAGGTTTGGAGCTGCCCCAATGCACCACAATCCCACGAACCCAAGACCTTAGCAATGCTGCTCCTTTTTTTTTACGACATAAATAAAGAACTTAATGAAGCTCTCTTCATTTCATTTCAAATCGGGGGGGGGGGGACCTGTGTGACCCAAATGAAACATTGGGTGGTATTCAACTAAGTTTTATTCAAAGTAGAGCCACTGAAATTAATGAATGCGACCAAATTAGGTTCCTTCATTTCAGTAGGTCTACACTGAGTAAAACTGAATTGGATATTAACCACCTAATAATGTCCCAAAGTTTTCTCGAATCTACAAAACCTGAAGACAAACAATATGAGGAGAAGACTGGAACCCTTGAGCAATGAGGTTATTACAGGCACACCGGAAGAATAGAAAGAAGGAATCAATATGATTAAAGTATAGTGTGAACTACCAACCATTAGGTAGGAATAATCCAGTCACAGTGTGAAGAAAGTGACGAGAGAAGGTTACTTGTCTCATAGTACTAAAACTTCTCTGTCTGAGCAGTAAAGTTCTCATCACAGGACAAGCAATGCTACTTTGGTGGAGTCTCTTTTACAAAGGTTTAAGTTGCACCTGCTGCTGCCACCACCCCAAACATATCACCAAATTCACAAAACAAAATGACATTTTGGGCCACGGTGGCACAAACCTTGTGGTTCTGATAGGATGTCACGGATATAAAGGATGTTTCTGGAAACACGTGAGTGCAGAAAGCTGTGTTCTTGGAGCCAAATGCGTTGTTCTCATCTGCTTTCACAATGTGCAGCCTTGGCTGGTATTTGTGCATAGAATTAAGAATGATCTGAGGAAAGGAAAACAAGAAGGGAACTCATTAGGAATACTGTACAACAAAGTGTATTCAACTGGAGTGCATTATAGGAGCAGGGAAAGGCATTTAAAACATTATGGTGAATTTTGGCTTTGATTTCAAGTAGGAAGGAGTCTGCATTCCTGTGTGTGAGTAAAAAAAATATGATGTAACTCTTGAGACCTGCAGCCAAACAAACGTATCTGGTTGCTTCCAATTTATTTATTTCATCAATAGCATATTTTTAAACCATGCCTTTCAAACAAATTCTGATTGATAAAACCCAATAAACCAATTTAGACAAACATAAAAATAAGAGGAACAAACTCTAAAAGCAGCATAAACCCCTTCAGACTACAGAACCCAGGGAAGAGCACCGGCTGAAAGTCTTTGCGTATGGACAAGGGCATGTGGAGATAGGTCATTTCTTAAAGCACTGAGCTCCCAAGTCATTAAGAGTTTTTAAAAAAATCAAAACTAACACTTTGAATTAGGCCCAGGAATGGAGCAAGGAATTATGGCAATTGATGAAGCAGTCAAGCAATGCAAACAGTTCCAATCACAAATCAGTGTATTCATTTTACCTTTGCCACTCCTCATCCCAGTGGATTTTTTCTGGGGGTACGCAGGGGTACGCATACCCCTAAACATTTTGTGAAACTTTGTGCTTTTGTACTTATTTCCCTCGATTTGAACTATAAAATGGTGATTTTCTTAAGTCAAAATGAGAGTACCCCTAAACATTTTTTTTAGAAAAAAAGCACTGCCTCATCCTATGCCTGTTCATTCTCTTGCTCATTTTTCTTTCCCTTCACGGAAACATTCCTCACCTTTTCCCCTAATTTCTTAGCCAACAGCAAGCAGAGAGGCTGGGGGGCGTCCCACCCTTTTGCAGTATTAAGACAGTTCATCCACTCATTGCAAGAGGTTCCCCCATCACTTGATGGTACAGCAATACCAGCCGCTCTATTCCCACTTTCACTGAATGATGGAAGGCCAAAGGCATCCTCTGCATGGGTCTGTTTTCATTAGAGGAGAGAGTTAGTATTGCCCAGTGTAGCTTTTTACTCATGTTAGATGGGAAAGGGTTGGATGGAAAAGGGTTGCTGAGTCTCCTACTTAGGTCCTGAGACACAGGGTGGCAAGTTAAGCTTGCAGGGCTGCCAGGTTGCCTCGAACTGCATATAAATATTGTAAGAAATAAATACAAAAGTGAAGTGGACAAGAAATAGACTCATTTGCCCATCACCATATAGTATATTTAAAGATAGGCAGATACACACACACACACACACACACACACACACACACATATGCATGCATGC